>NC_064279.1:14539166-17122500 GCF_003254725.2 Canis lupus dingo | reverse complement strand
GGCCTCCTCTGAGAATCACTAAAGAAATGAGTATAGCTTTTTACATACTGTGATAGAGGGAATGGCTGAAGCCAATACCCACACTCCTCATGAAGATCAGATAGAAATAATAAGCAGAGCAATGAGCTTGTCTAAACCATTGCAGGTGGAAAGGTTGAAGATTGCTTTTGAAAGAAAGGAAGGCAAACTGTTTGATTAAGCAGTGAATATAGTCGATTGATAAACAGCGTGTTGAAAGTATTTGTTCTATTCTCTATCTTATGTATTTACTTTCCATATTAAAGAAGCAATTGAAGTCTCTTTTTTGTCTTTTTCTTTAATTGAAATAGAGTCGACACACAATGTTACATTAACTTCGAGTGTACTACATGGTGATGCCACAAGTCTGTATGTTATGCTGTGCTCATCACATCTGCCTCTATACCACACTATTACAATACCACTGTCTCTATTCTCTATGCTGTAACTTTTATTCCTGTAACTTATTCATTCTTTAATTGGATGTCTATATCTCCCAAACCTCTTTCTTTTGAGCAAGATTTTTTCCGGAAAAATTACATTTTGTCTCTGTATTATCCCTGAAGAGAAAGAACCAACCTCATATAATAGACTCTGCTCCACTAATAGAAAACATCTCTGTCCAAAGACTATATACTGGAATTGTAGGCATAGGACCTAAAGGGAATTAATCTGCATCTGTGGACAGGAATTGTGTATCACTTGCAGTAGAAAGATTTCATAAGTGCCTGCTGTTACTATAAAACTGTTTAGTGCTTAGAATAAACTGAGATAAAATTTGACATAATCATAATATAGTTCAAAAGATAATAATAACCCAGTTTAGTCTTGAAATAATGTTATCATTATATCGATTTGGCTATGCCACAAGGGACACCATGACTTCCCTGCAGAAGTAACTACATCAATGAAAGCCTGAGAACATAAGGTTAGGTTCTGGCATAGCTGTTTAGCCTGTCTTCAGAAACCAAATTTTTTTTAATGTTTTGCTAGTTGAAATGCATTCTGTTCCTTTTTTCAGGCAAGGTAGGGATGGATTTCTTTACTGAAACCAAATTTGCTGGTTAAAGTGTTAAATCATGCTGGTTAAGTGTTAAATCATGTATGTCAGGATTTTGTTTTCCCCAAAAAACAGTAACAGATCTCCTTCTGGATCCAGGACAACAGTTTAAACTTCATGGAACTCCAAAGGCTAATCATGAATAATGTGAATCATTTTGCTTGTCAGGGAGGTATGGGAGACATGTCATTGAGTGCAAACATATGACATACGCATCATAACACAAACTTATCAATGACAAGTTACTGATTTCAATTTGAAACTCTATTTCAAAAGAATTGATTCTTAGTAAGAGTTGTAAAAAGCTAACAGGAATGTGGAAGATATTGTTAGGAATATCTTATGAGCATTCCATTTATGAACAGCCCCACTAGATAGAACATTATACCATTTGACTTCAAGAATTACAAAATGGGAAAAGACATTTGGTCTGTTAAAGAACTTAAGAGTCTGAGTAATGGGCAACATCAGGGCACTGGAGATCCTAGGTAATAAAGGAACTTTTGAAGTTTTGGGTCAGTGCTCTTGCCATCTTGGAAGATTGGACCTTCTGGGGCTGCCCTGTGGTTCCTGTCTTCCTAGCAAAGTGCCATCTTGCCACCTTTAGCATCCTTAGTCTCCATACTTTCTTCTTTCATAAGAAAACTAACTCATTTCTCTATTAGGACTGGGGTATATTTGAATTATTAGCCTATATTAACATGAAAAATAGAATCACCAGACTTTGAAAGATATTAATAATTCCAACAACTTAATAGACAACAGTGAAAACATTTATAACGACATTACAAGTCATTAGAGCTTATCTAATCCAAGTTCTACAAAAACATATCTTCTCTTCCTTTCATTAGCAAGCTCTTTTTCATATCATACTAGCACTTCCTATAGAGAGGAAATAAAACCTTTTTTTTTTTTTTGGTTTGTTTAATACATTCTTTGGGGGAAGGAGAGAGGAAGAAGACTAGTAGTACTACTGACAAATTTTACTGATCTACACTAGCATTTCCAATTTTGTATGAATTTAGCAGTCTTATTCGAACATTCTTTTACTGGAAATGTTTTTCCTAATCCACTATATAAATCCTTGTCCCTCAAATGTTCTTTAAACAAATTTATCATCATACTAGTCCCCTCATTCATTAATTGAAAAAAGTATTTCACACTGCCCATTCTGTATATAAGAACCACATAAGAATTTTTGAAAATTATACTTGGCAATTCTCTTAAATTTTATTGTAATTCTGCATAGGGGTATTAGTTTTTCTTCCTCTCTCTTACATGACATCCATAAATGCTCTCAGCCTGAGGTCTTTCATATTGCTTTTAAACTCTGAGAACCTGCTCTTAATCATTCCTTCAAATGCTTTCATCTCTTTCAAATGTGTTCTTTACTTCTCCTGGAACTCCCCTTATCTATATGCTGGCACATTATGTCTTTTATATATTTTTTCTTTTATTTTATCCATTCCTCCTGCCTTCTAGGAGACTACTTCAATCTTAATTGTGTCCACACTACTCTTTATATTATGCTTTCAGTTATTTTTACTAGGTTTTTTCCCCAAGGAACAGTTTCATTTCCTTATAATTTTCCTTATATTCCTTATTTTAATGTGTTAATATTTTCCTTATCTACTAAAGGATATTTCATAGGTTTTATATTTTTGTTCTGTTTCAATCCAGCTTCAAATGGCATATGCTGCTTAGCTGTTACTTCTCCTTTATGAGAACTGTAGTCCTTGGGTCTTGTAATTTTGGATGGTGAACGTGTGTTTTCCTCTGATGGTACTTTGCCTGCCATTTCATAATGCAGAAGGGCTTAAGGTCCAGCCTAACAAGGTTTTGCACTGCCCTGATTTTTCCCTGCTAGCAGCATAGTGAAGAAGCAGGCAATGACTGCACCAAAGCAAAGTCAGGGAGAGGCAAGAGCAGAACTCAACATTTTATCTCCAAACTGTCCCTTGACTGCCCTTCCAGAAGTATCTCCCCACAGCTATAGTCATCTACCTCTCACTCATCTCTAGCTTCCCTAGGGAAGTCAGAAGCCCATGCTAACCAGAAGCACCATCCTGACAGGAACCTATAAGCTCTGTCCTGTGAAGAACCTGCTTCTTCAGAGTATTCACTGCCTAATGAAAGCCTTGTGAGTTTGTCTGGTTGAAGGACCTCAGATCACATGTCTTTCATACTAAAGTGGTTTGGAGAGACTGAGTTGGTTTGTAACTTCAGATAGCAACACCAATTGCATGAGAAATATTTTGTAAAAGGCATTCACAAAATGGTCAGCAGCTATAAAGTTGAGAAAAGTCTACCACACGATGATGTATACTATAATAAAGCTAACTGGTTTTTTAGCTAGAAAATAAACATTTTCCTTGAAGAACTTCAAATAAACGTATCTGTAGGGGATGAAGAATACAAATTACCATATATTTTCTAGCAAGAATGAAATATTTTTTACAAAGAAACTAATTATTCCAATACTAGACTACCATTTTAAGATAGCATGCAATGAGCTGAAAAATACTAAAAGATATCATTTTTATCAAATACAGAATTGACACATCCAATTAAAAAATAAAATTTTAGTGTAATTAATCACAAACTGTTTCCAATTTCTTTCACTTTTCTATTATCTTCTATTTCCCAGATTACCTCTTTAATTACTTACTCTATAAAAATAAGTCTTTGTATAAATCAAGTGTTTAGAACAAAATCAATCAAATGATGTAGTAGGAGTTTCCTAATAATTTTTATCTCCTGAGATTTTCCTGTCTCACAAATTCAAATATTTAAAGGATGTTAGCTGTATTTTTCAGCACTTCTGGAGCATTATAGCACATCCAGTCTACATTCTTCTCCTACACAGGGATGGTAACTTTACATATTTTCCACTGCAAGGTTCTACTCCTGTTCCATTTAAGCCATCTATTCTGCATTTTGGTAAGGACTTAAAAATGTTTTCCAACATTTTTTTTTATCATAGCAAAGCACTCTGAAACTGAGTTTCTTTGGATGATTTTATGTATCCATTTTAGAATGAAGAGAGCCCTGTCCAGAATCAATATTTGAGAACAGAAAGACTAAGTACTCTATTCTCAATTCCCTTCAACTTACAGGCTTAAAGATACCCCTTCTTAAATTTTTGAAGGGAAGCTTGATTTATACAGCTCTCTGATCAATTTTGTCATTCATTTATCTGAGCAGGGCTTCTGGGCAAAGGTTGGATATTTCCTGATCCAGCTGTTAGAAACTACAGTGATTTGATCATTGCACATCTGGGGACTCTGTTACACCTCATATGTCAATGGGTAGGAATTTAAGATAAAAGCTTAGCAAAGCAGAGACAACATGGCCAGGAGAGGAAGAGTTTATACAGAGTTTGTTCAGATGAGTCTAATAAGTCTGAGATCTTACCACTACAGCCTTCTCTTACGTGGCTTGGAATGCCTCAGCTAAACAGAAGCAGGTGGGCTGCAACAAGCATAGTAATCCTTAGAAGGGACACAGTGATTTAGAGTATTTGGGCTGATAGTAGTCCAGGAAGAAAACAGTGACTACCCCTTCCCCTCCCCGGTTGTACAGTAGAAGATTGGGAGAGGAGGAAGATCATTGTAAGTGAGAACAGACTCTAGGTGTATAAATTTCATTTGATCTTGGAATTTTATTTGGATTTTTGGATACAGTAATAATTTTTGAGTTCTTCAAATTGTCATCTGATTCAGCCCTAGGAAACTTTTGCCAAGGTTATGAAGGAGAATGGAGGTAGACACAATGTGAAGAGGGAAAGTGATAATGAATTAGATCAATAATTGTTCAAAGAGAATAGCACCTGGAGAAATACCTGAGAAACTGAGAACCCACAAGCCACGTCTGTTTGGGCTGTGAAGCAGGTTCATACAGATGTGGCAGGGGTGGTGGTGGTGGTGGTGAGGGGGAGTAGGGGAATGGTTCCCATCTAGCTCAATGTGGTGACCAAGGGAACACAACCTAAGGAGGCTGGAGGCCACAGCAGTAAGAGGAAGGCACTGAAGCAGTGTCAGGAAGCACACACTAGCCAATCAGTGACTATTGAAAAGGAAAGGATGCCCCAACCTGGTCAGGAGGCAGGTATCACTCAGCAGTACAAGAGAGACACCTCCAAGGACTCGAAATGGCAAAGAGTAGTGGTAAGGGGAAGCCATAAGTCAGATGACTGAGGTTTTGGTGACATTGCCAGTTACCACCGGACCAGAAATTGGTTCATGCTTAATCACTACTGCTTCCACCTTCCTTATTTGTACCTCCTGCTTGAAATGGAAATCACTGGCTAACTTTTGCGAAGATACTGAGGATGAGTTTTATTTTAAAGTCTGAGAACATCACTATAGAGAACTTGTCATTGGCCTAGGATTTTGGAGTATGTTATTCACAGCACAATAATAAGAGGCTCATCAAACAGAACCATCCACCATGAGAAAAGGATAATATGCCATGAAACAGACCTAACTTTAGAGAGGCTGAAATACAGTAAAACAGTTCAGAAACATGAGATCATATAATTATGATTAATAAGAATTTCCCAATTGTCCACTGAAAGAAGAAAAAGGGAAAAAATCATAGTGTGACCTATTTTACTCATTATGGAGATCATTTATTATATCAGGTAAAAAAAAAAAAAACAGATGCAGCGTCTCTCCAAGAAAACTGAGAATGGCATTATAATTATGTGCAGTAGAGAAGAGATCCTTTTGAACTTGCTCCCAGATTTTCCCTCTTGCATATTAGCCTTGCCACACTGAGATAACATTTGGTTCAGAACTGCTTATAAATGAAACAAGCCATCAGCTTCAAGTCCACTCAGATTAATCTGTTTGAGGATATATGCAATAGCATTATTAGCATAATCTTAGAGTATCCTAGATAATAATTACAAGAAAAGGGGGAAAGAAAAGTGCTAATAGCTGTCTATTAGTCTGGACTCAAATTTACTATCCATGCAAAAACAGAGAAAATGCCTGATGTAAAAAAAATGAACTAATGGTATAAGAAATTTGACTAGTGTCTAAGATTACCATCTTTCAAAAATGAGTAGTCAAGTTTGCTTATCATGAGCCCTTAAGTGTATCCACCTCTTCCTTTTTAGAGTTTAGACACCAAATACATTAGTTTAAATGCTACTGCTCCTTTGGAGAGACAGCATGGTGAAATGACATGATCCCTGGCCTGGATGCAAAGTCCATTTCAGCCTGCGATTTACTTACTGCATTATCTTGGATAGCTTGTTTAACCTTGATGGGCCTTGTTTTCTCAACAGAAAAATAACAAAAGGACATTCAGAGGGACTTTGTATATTACAATATGCAATATACAAAGTGCAATATGCAATATTCCAATCTTCATTTCCACTCCTTTTGCCATATGATTTTGCAGTTCTTCTTATTAAATAGGATGTTTTCCCTGCTCCTTGCATCTAGTCTGCACTTGTGACTTTCTATGACCAATAGAATATAACAGAAGGAACTTTATTCTCTAAATAAGGATAAAGATATTGATGATATAATTTAAGAGTGACTTTGTCTGCTCATATTTGTACTCATAACTCTGAATATTGAGTCAATAAGTTATCCTAGATTTGAGCTGTTTACATTAATAAATTACATTACATTCATAACAATAAATTACATTTAAAAAACCACAAAGATTTCAGAGACCTCAACAAAGAATCTATTATGTTACACAATGTGAAATTTTCCTTGGAATCCATTACTTTGTCTTTTTATTTTCCCCAAAAGAAAAAAAGCACAGAGGACTTTGAATCAAATTTCAAATGGAATAGTGGAATCAATTAATGAGAAATCATCCCTTTAGTATAAAAATATACTGGTCTTGTAGATATCAAATATTCAAGAAATAAGGAAGATGTTATAAACTTAACCAAAGAGGTGAAAGACCTGTACTCTGAAAACTATGAAACACTGATTAAAGAAATTGAATAGAAAGACATTCTATGTTCATGGATTGGAAGAACAAAATTGTTAAAATGTCTATGCTACCAAAGCAATCTGCACATTCAGTGTAATCTCTATTAAAATACCAATAGCATTTTTCACAGAACTAGAAAAAACAATCCTAAAATTTGAACAGAATCAGGACCTGGAATAGCCAAAGCAATCTTGGGCAGGGGGCGGAGGAGGGGGGCGCAGAGGTATCCAATTCCAGACTTCAAATTATATCATAAAGTTGTAGTGATCAAAACAGGATGGTCTGCTGCAAAAACAGACCCATAGATCAACAGAACAGAATAGAAAACCCAGAAATAAATTCACAATTATACGGTCAATTAACCTTTGACAAAGGAAAGAACATATAATGGGAAAAAAGAAAATCTCTTCAACAAATGGTATTGGGGAAAGTGGACAGCTTCATGAAAAAGAACAGAAGTGGACCACTTTCTTACACCATACGCAAAAATAAACTCCAAATGGATTAAAGACTTACTAAATATGAGACTGGAAACCATAAAAATCCTAGAGGAGAACACAGGCAGTAACCTCTTTTGACACCAGCTGTAACAACTTCTTTCTAGATAGGTCTCCAGAAAAATAAACTATTGGGACTTCATCAAAATATTGGTGTCAGTACTTGAAGAAGGAGGCACTTCATGATGTTATGATTTTGGGATACTGAAATTTTAAATTTATTTACAATTTTATAATCCTTGCCTCAACGCAAGCCTCCTGAGAATGGGCATTTAATCATAGCAATCTTAGCTTCTTTTCCATCAAAATAGTTTTCTTTATTTAAACAAATAAGGAAACAGAATATAAATCAGTTTGTTTGCTTTTTCATCTCTAGCTTGAAGTATGAGCCCCCAAAGTGATCATTATGATTGCATAACCAACATCCAGTAGGTGGTCGATCTAAACCCATAATGGTAAACTTTTTCCCTTGTTCTTCATGACATAAGCACATGATTCAGTTAAGGCTGAGGTGAAACAAAGTCCACAGGAAACTTCTGAAAAATATTTCCTCATTCTTAGGAAGTAGAAGAGATGGTTTCTCTTATTCTTTGCCCATTTTGTATTGCTTCTCTTATCTTCTTTTGTAAATTATTTGAAGTGAGTTTTTTTTCACACATTAGGGAATATCTAAACTAATTAGACAAATAAGCTACTTTTCTTAGATGTGAATTAAAAATATTCTTTTTTAATGTTATTAATAG
This sequence comes from Canis lupus dingo, assembly GCF_003254725.2. NCBI lineage: Eukaryota > Metazoa > Chordata > Mammalia > Carnivora > Canidae > Canis > Canis lupus. The sequence goes on along the minus strand of NC_064279.1, from coordinate 17,114,221 downwards.
ATTTTGCAAAACAGATTCTTTTGTAAGTTTTAGTTGATCTTTTCTTTGAGGCATTCTGGCTTTTATTAGAAAGGACTTGCTCACTCTGAAATAATAAAAGAGTTTTCCATGATTTCTCCTATTACCATTTTTAAATTTAAAAAAGTATTTTATCAATTTTGGAGTTATCTTATGTGTAACATAGGAGTTAGGAACACATAAGGTAGAAATCCTATGCTCTTATTATTTTCCAGATTTATAGTTTTATTTTTTCCAGATTTATAGTTTTAAATTTTGATTCTGTATTTCAGTTTAATACACAATTCCTCATTCTAAAACTAATAGGATGAAAGATATACTATTTTTAAAACTTTAATGAACCCCATCTTCATTTTGAAGGTGTTATGAGGTCTCTAAGCCAACCATTAGTATCACTAGTCATTTTGCTGCATTTTTCAATCATTCGTTATCACTCAACACTAAGGAAAAAATAAAATATTCAAACAGGTTGTTTTAACACTGTTATACAAGTATGGCAATGCTTCTATCACTGAATTGTTCCCACTGTTAGAGTTTGAAATGTTTATTCATGAAGGATGAAATGTCACTTGGACAAAGAAAGATAGCTCAGGTGTAGTGTACTATTATGTAATGTTTGAAATTAGGGTCACACAAAACTTTTAAAGAACAAACGGATATCTATGGAAGATATATGATTTAAAATATTATTTATACTTTTTATAACAGTTTAAAAGCACATCAGACAATATTTAAAATTGACTGCCAATACAGTAAAACAAAACCCATTACCTCCTGGAATTGTGTCAGATATACCTATTCCTCTGTGTCAGATAGAATGGAGTCTCCCTTTTCTCTGAAGTTGGCATATCTCCAGTATATCTAATGGTTGAATGAAGGCACCTCTTGCCTTCATTCAAAATATGAATATCTGCATCCTGGGTTATCATTTGTCTCCTACTTAGGGGAGTACTTCCTTACTACTTCCTCCAGAAATACTGTCCCTCACCCATCTAGCTATACCTCTGTTAATTCCCAGAGCACTGTTTCTGGGACAGTCTCCATGTAAGTGCAGGGTTTTAAATTCTGGGATAATCCACAGGTCTTTACTTCTAATTTGAAACCATTTCTTCTCTTAATCTATAGAAGAAGACTTCTGAAGAAATTAAAATACTTTAGCCCAGGCAGTTACACATATCAAATCCCTAAATATCTTTGCCAGACCGGGGTTGGGGGGTGAAAATGAGAGTGAGGGAGGGAGAGCAAAGAGAGTGGGGAGAGGAGACCAAGAGAGAGGAGGAGGAGAGAGTGTAGGCCTTCTCAGTTTTATCTTCCAGTACAGGTGGAGTTGGTTTCCCTACTGAAATCTTCATGTTCATTCTACTTTCTCTCAAAAAATCATCTTATTCCAAGTTCTTTTCCTGGACAACCATCTCCCATGGAATTTAATTGGATCTTTAGTAATCCAGAAATTATTAATATAGTTCAGACATTTACTCCAGAGAAGTAAGTTGTCCAAAGTGTTCTCCATTAATAATAAAACTTCAGTTAATGTATCAGAAAATGTCTGCTTCCTTTTTAAGGGGATTAATACTACTTAGAACTAATGTAGGGGCAGGAGTTTGTTTTTTGGTGATAACAGCGTTGCTTCAACTGCTTACTTTTTTTTTTTTTTTTTTTTTGACATAGGCTATGGATGAGTCTGACAAGAAGTTACCCTCATGGGGAAGAATGAAATTTTTCTGTTGCTAAGGAGATAGCAGCTAAACCTCAGATGGCAGAGAACATTTAGAAACATAGTCAATGCTTCATAGGCATAACCTTGGACAATTTTGAGGACCACAAATGTGGACCAGAAATACTTTCCAAGCCCTCTACATTAAACTTCAAGGTAAATACTTAAGGAAAGCAAGAAAGGAGAGAAATAAGAAGAGTCCCAATGTAGGTTTGCACACAGAGTGGAACAAAAAATATGACTTTATCTCAGGATTCAAGAAGCTACAAGACCCAAAAGAGTGGCTATTCATATTTGTGTCAAAATATGTAATTACTGAAGCATTGAAGGACTTCTAACTTCCCACATAGTTAAATGTCTCTAAAATAATAAAAAATTTCCTACACCTGGTACCACATCTCAGATGATCACTTGGATGCAACCACTTAATTTTTAATTACTGTTTCCCAGTCTAATCACTGTACCCATCCTTGGAATCCACTGGTTACCTTCCCTACAGAGGACATCCATAAGAAGAGGTCTACTTTCTTTTCCTGGGTTTCCTTCCAGACACAGCCACCCTTTGCTCAACTCCTATCTAGACAAAAGCAAGTTTAGGCCATTTAACTCCATTTAATTAATGACAAATAAGTTTGTAGAGGATAAGTCATTTTTCCCACCGATTTTCTTATTTCTTTTATCTGTAATTGGAGGGAGTTTGAAATGATTGATGCCAGAAATAACAGAATAACTAAATCCATATAGAACATGTCTTTTCAAGTGAAGCAATATTGCCCCCAGGGGAGTGAAGAGGTGGGAGGAGGCAGGTTATCTTATATATTACAATGGTTTTGAAATCCTCCAAAGCTCCATTTTATACACACAAAAAGATCTTTTTTCTTAGTATTCAATTTCTCTCACTAGGGAGAAATTAAAGTTAAGTTTAATTTTTCTCCTTATGGTGCTAATAATGAAAAACAGGTTGGAAAACATTAGTACAGAATGATAACTCACAAAATACAATATAATTGATTTGTGTATCAGTTAATTACATATGAACCCTTACAAATGATACTGGCTTTAAATCCTGCATCACTAAGAATTACCTGGTTGAAGACTGTCCTGATTCTCTTTTTAAATCAGATAATTTTGCTAATCTTTTTAATCTCTCATGTTTCTTGATGATCTGTGTTGAGATAATTGCTACTTTTTAATCAGAGAATTTACTAATGGCAGGAAAAGTCTCAGGTTTTGCTTATGAAACTGCTTAAGCTCTGATTTACATAAATTTTTTTAAGACTTTATTTATTTATTCATGAGAGACAGAGAGAGAGAGAGAGATTGAGAGGCAGAGACAAGCAGAGGGAGAAGCAGGCTCCACGCAGGGAATCTGACGTGGTACTCCATTCTGGGTCTCCAGGATCATGACCTGGGCTGAAGGTGGTGCTAAACTGCTGATCCACCCCGGCTGCCCTGATTTACATAAATTTAAAGAAATAGGAATGGCTTTTTTCCTTTGTGTATCCCTGTAGTTTATCATCCCTCCCTTTTTCCCTCCCTATCTCTGACTGCCTTCCCTTTTAATTACTAGCTTTGCTGTTTGAACAATGCAGCATGTGGCAGCTTCCAACTTCCATTCAATTCTCAAAGTGCCCCTCCCCCATAGGGCAGAGTTATGGATGTTGTGATGCCATTTCTGTCACACTCAGACCAACCCCTCCAACTGCTACTGGTGGAGGTTTTACTTTTAATAATTTTATTCCTAATTCTATGTAGGCTATATAACTGTTGAATCTATTTTAAATTTTAGACTTTTAAGTTAAAATTTTTTAGTGAAATGATTTTGGGGAAGATACTAATGAAAGAAAAATATCAGCTTTTCTTATAAGATTAATTATTCCCTTGGAGAGGACTTTAGAATGAGGGTGATTGTATAACAGTCTAGACTTGGCCAGCTTTACCAATATTTTGAGCAAAAAAGTGGTTTTGCTAACTCCTCAATTTTACTGAGTCATCCATCTGATATCTTTAGCATCATAATAACTGTATTTAAAATTCATGAAATAAATATTTCACAGAGATATTTTATATTTTTATTATACCTTGAAAAAGAAGTAAACAGTAAGCAAAATGCACACATACACACACATATATATACAAATATAATTTGAAATTGTAACTATTTGGAAGAAATAAGAAACTCAATTATAAAAAGAAAACTGAAGGAATGGTCTAATCACATAAGTCTTACCAATATTTATGCAATTTCTCCAAAAGAAAAGAACTAAGATTTTATTAGGTTAAATCTTAATTGTACCAAACAAGTTTTGTACCACCTACAGTTCATTTAATAAGCATTTATTTTGGACCTAATGTGCATTACCATGATTTGTATTTTAGGGACAATGAATTTGACCACAACTCTTTCTACAGGATACTTACAATCTGTAGGAGGAACAAATCCAGACTAGTATGCAATAAATAAAAAAGAAGGTAACTGAATTTTCAGGAAGGAAACTGGATGACCAAATGTAGTAAAGAAATAAATCATTTGTTGATTTTGAGCAATGATATTTTCAAAACTGCATACCACTTAGCGTCATGAAGACTACCTTAAAATATATGCTTTGAAACAATAAACTAGACTACAACAAGATAAAAAAGCTTCTGTATAGGGGCACTTGGGTGGCTCAGTCAGTTAAGCAAGCATCTGACTCATGATATCAGCTCAGGTCATTTTCCCAGGGTCTTCAAAACAAGCCCCACATCAGGCTCTGCACTCAGCAGGAAGTCTGCGTGAGGATTTTCTCCCTCTCCCCCTCCCCCCATTTATGTTCTCTCTAAAATAAATAAATAAATCTTAAAAAAAAAAAAAAAAGCTTCTGCACAGCAAAGGAAACAATCAATAAAACTAAAAAGCAACCTATGGAATGGGAGAAGATAATTGCAAATAACATATTTGATGAAGAGTTAGTATTCAGAATCTATGAAGAACTTATCAAACTCAACACCCAAAAACCAAAAAATCCAGTCAAGAAATGGGCAGAAGACATAAACATTTCTCCAAAGAAAATATACAAATGGCCAACAGACACATGAGAAAATGTTCAACATCACCTATCACCAAGGAAATACAAATCAGGTATCACTTCACACCAGTCAGAATGGCTAAAATTAGCAATACAAGAAACAACAGATGTTGGCTAGGATGTAGAGAAAGGAGATCCATGTTACACTATTGGTGGGAATGCAATATAATATATAATATATAATATTATATATAATATATAATATACAATATTATATATAATATATAATGCAATATATATAGTATGGAATATTACTCAGCCACAAAAAGGAATGAAATCTTGCCATATGCAATGTGTAGATGGAGCTAGAGAGTATCATGCTAAGAAAAATAAATCAACAGAGAAAGACAAATACCATATGATTTTACTCATATGTGGAATTTATGAAATAAAACAAATGAACATGGGGTTTGGGTAAAAAAAAAAAGACAAACCAAGAAACAGACTCTTAACTATAGAGAACAAAATAATACTTACCAGAGGGACAGTGGGTGAGTGGATGGGTTAAATAGGTGATGAGAATTAGGAGTGCACTGTTGTGAAGAACACTGGTGTTGTATGTAAACAATGCATCACTAATTTCTATACCTAAACCAATATTACATTGTATATTAACTAACTGGAATTTAAATAAAAAATTGGAGGAAAGAAATAGTGAGAAAACAAAAAATAGTGAGAACAGCTCTTACATTTTTGTAAAATCTATTTAATGTCTGGTCTAATGAAGACATTTGAGTTTTCAGACCTGCTTTTGCATCCAATTCATTGTGATGTATTATTTTGGGTGATATATATGAAGAAAATCCACCCTCAAAGAGATATGTAGTTAGAAAAAGAAGAATTTCATGGACCCTGGATAAAGGTCTTAGAGCGTTCCAGAAATCCTGGGAACACACCTTGAGGATAGATACTCTACGCTCTATAGTAGACCAGCTGAAATTGAAGAGTTACCCTAGTTACACAAAATAAGGGAATATTTTCTCTACCTATAGTTCTGACTAAGGACTTAAAATTCATGCTTGAGGGGCCAGCTATGTTCCTGAAAGCAAAATTAGAAGACTTTGTATTTGCCCAAGTTGTAGTGTTAGTTGGAATATTTTTTTGCATAATCCCTGCCCTTTTAGTAAAATGCTTGCTGGAAGAGTGGAGTCCCTGACTAAAATGCATCTTTCTAGTTTCATTCACTTTCATAGGAATGGGAAGTAGTGTGGTTGCACCTGTATGAATAAAAATTGACAAGGAAAAAAGTACACAGAAACAAAATAACCCACAGAAATGGAAAATAAAATTTAAAAATTGAGTTATTGGACAATAATACTTGCTGGGAAAGTGCATTTAGGAGCATGATAAAATATTGTAGTAGGTGTATACAAAATGATAGGTAGATATTTCCAGTCCTCATAATATCACAATTTCCTCTTTAATGCTTTGTTGTTGTTGTTGTTTAATAAATACAAGGGAAGGACAGAGGGAGAGGAAGAGAATCCCAAGCAGATTCCCTGCTAAGTGTGGAGTCTGATGCGGGGCTCAGTCTTACCACCCTGCGATCATGACCGCAGCCAAAACCAAGAGGTTGACACTCAACCGACTGAGCTACTCAGTCACCCCCACAATTTCCTCTTTATAATGCAGTTTCTGCTCAGAGTGATAAAATGAACAGCATAACTCCTAAGAGTTCTTTAGCTGATTCATAGTAAGAAAACACAAATTAAATATTGCCATATACTTAGAAAAATGAACACTGAAAGCCTACATCCATGTGCCCTAATTTCATGAGACTTTCCATTTTCCGTACACTTTAAAAATCACTTTTGTCCTTGATTTAACAAATATTTTAAATATCAACTTCATTTTTAAATGTGAGGCTTCTAAAAGATAGAGAATATATTTAGTCTTCATTTTTATAATAAAATATTACTAAGGAGAGCAATACCAAATGCCAATTGGCTTTATTTAAAATAGAGAATGTATATACTTACATACACACATAAGTTGATCTTTTAATCCATCTACAAATTATTAAGGTTTTATTTACCAAGGACCAAATAAAGTCTTGATTGGAGTAATATTCAAATTGACAACAAAGATAGGGAAATTAAGCTTATCTCCACTCTCGAACCTAATATTAAACGTGACCATTTTGCTTCAAAATAAAATCTTGTTGGTCCCATATTCCAGGAAGTGGCATCAAAGGTTTTATCAGTGAATTGTCAAAAGTAAATCACTTTTTCTGCATATTAGTATCAAAAGAATAGATTCAATGCTTCAATAGAGTATGTAGCAATTAGGGGCACCTGGGTGGCTCAGTCCATTAAGTGTCTGCTTTCGGCTCAGGTCTTGATCAAGCTCCACAGGGAGCCTGATTCTCCCTCTCCCACTCCCCTTGTTTGTGCTCTCTCTCTCTCTAATAAATTAAAAAATCTTTAAAAAAATAAAAGAATATACATCAATTATATGCATTAATAATACCACATTCATACCCTAAAAATTAGCATTGATCCTTTTATCAAGAAGTGTTCTAATTAAACTATATTTTGATAATTCTTGATTTAAGGCAACCAAGTATTTCTGACAAAGTGTTTAATTATTACTCATCTATATAGCACTGTGGTCATCTAAAAACTAGACAAATGACTACATACATGAGAATTAACCAAATATTTAAGACCTCCAGGGCTATTGTGCTATCACACACTGCCTGAGAGAGTCAAGGCTCCCTTTAAAACATGCAGACTGTGGTGCATGAGGACAACTGCTCTGAGCTCCTCGAGGAGCACATTCCACTCAGCAGCCCACCACCACGGCAACCAATAGTGAAAGTTAAGACGGGGAGCAGAAATAGTCCCCCCTAAGTTGTGATAGAACATAACAGAGCTTAATTTAAAATATAATGCTAAGTTTAGTATTTTACCACATTGGTTTCCAAATGGAAAGATTACATGTTATCCAGATATTATATTTTCAGACATGAAGATTTCAGATAGAAAGCTTGAAAAGTGACCAACCTGTTTTAAAATAGAATATCTTGCAAGCTTATGCAGCAGGTCAAACAGCCAGGTCACTTCAGGGCTGAATTCGAACAGGTTCTGTGGCTCCCAGTACTGTACAGCTTCCACTTAAATAGGTTAATTCCCCAATTTTCTGGTTTAATTCCTGTTGAACAAGGACTTAGCAATTAGAGCCAATAAATTATCATTGTGAATATTGTTTATAAATAACCTGTGGGTAGTGAACTTTGAATCCTGCCTGGTCACACCATGGGCACCAATTTCATTACATAAAGGAGGGTTGTGGTGAGGACCACATAACACACGTGAAATGCTGAGCACCTGGTACAAGACAGTTTCTCAAGAAGAGGTGTTATTTATTGTTTACAAATTACTTTATTCACTCTATATATAGGATTAATGATAGTCATATAAACAGTGATGGAAAAGAATGCAGTATTTTATGTCTCTGCTGCAACTCCTTGAAACCTTGAGCTCTTATGTCTAGCGTAGAACCCTAAACTCATTGAGAATCCAGTAAGGACTGATGAAAACAAATGATTTTTTTTTCTTTTCCATGTAGACAGGCTGTCTGATTAAGGGACTTTCTGCACGGGGCACTCATTGGTCATATCTCTTGTATTTAAATATATTTTGTGTTTTATTCCCCCATTCATAGGTTTAAGTCTTCATTTCCCATGAGGTTTCATCATTTCCTTGAGTGAAAGGCCAAAAGAACTCAATGAAAAAAAGCAAGAGACCAGTTCTAATTGTATTCTCATCATTCTGAAGTGACTTAACTCTCTTTAATCTTATTCAAGGATAAGGACTTCCATTTTTTATAGATTATTAATATCACTCTGTGTGAACATGCACAAGTATTCAAGTATTCTGTTTTAATATCCTTTCTATATTTTTTTTTTATTTATGATAGTCACAGAGAGAGAGAGAAAGAGGCAGAGACACAGGCAGAGGGAGAAGCAGGCTCCATGCACCGGGCGCCCGATGTGGGACTCGATCCCAGGTCTCCAGGATCGCGCCCTGGGCCAAAGGCAGGCGCCAAACCGCTGCGCCACCCAGGGATCCCCTCCTTTCTATATTTTAACCATGTCTTTCAACGAGCCATTAATTTAGAATTATGCACATCATCTGATAAAGATACATCATTTTCCAATATAGTGCCATTGCAACATACTCCTGGTGCTTCAAATTTTTTAATCTATGCAGAAATTTTAAAACTAATCACAGTTACTGTGGGAATATTTTCACTAAATGTGACAGCTTTTAAATAAATTCAAATGTATTTCTGCATTAATTAAGCTTTCTTTCATTTTTTAATTTTCAATTTTTAATAAAATCACTACATATTTACCATGTCTATCTAAATGACACTGCAGGAGTAGTGGGGGACCCTAGGCTTGCCTCATCCTTTGAATACAGCCAGATAAATATCAAATTATTGTGAACACCCAAGAAATTGATCTGAAGACTGAAACTGCACCACTAGAGAGAAAAACAATCACACTGTGGAAGGTAGGAGCTGCAGAATTAATTTGGAAGAGAAAAGAATTATAGGTGTTGTGGAGGGAGAGAGCCCTGATTGTGGAGAGAGGAATGAGAAAGAGAGACCGAGACAGAGACAGAGAGTGAAAGCAGCATGCAGGGGATTGCACAAGAAAAACTCTTCCCCAAAACCACTGACTGGGAAAAGAAGAGGGTCTGATTACCACAAGTTTTTACAAGCAGTGGAGCTCAAAGTTCCAAAGTTTTAAAAGTCTGCATCATCACCTGTGTCATGCCTGGCAAGCTTAGCAGTACTCCTGGGGGAAGTAGGGCAGAGAGTTGAGAGCAGGTAGTTTGGTCTGAGGGTTCCCGGGGTCACATGGACAAAAACAGAACCAATTACTAGAACCAATACATGAATTCAGCCAAGTTGCAGGATATAAAATCAATGTACTGAAACTTCTTGAATTTCTACACACCAATAATGGAGCAGCGGGAAAAGAAATCAAGGCATTGATCCCATTTACAACTCCACAAAAACAATAAGATACCTAGGAATAATCCTAACCGAAGACAAAAAGATATGTACTCTTAAAACTATAGAATATTGATGAAAGAAATGGAAGAAGACACAAGGAAATGGAAAAACATTCCCCCCTAATTGATTGGAAGAACAAATATTATTAAAATGTCTATACTACCCAAAGCAATCTACACATATAATGCAATTCCTATCAAAATACCACCAGCATTTTTCACAGAGCCAGAACAAACAATCCTAAAATTTCTATGGAACCACAAAAAAAAACCCAAATAGCCAAAGAAATCTTGAAAAAGAAAAGCAAAGCTGGAGGAATCATGATTCTGGACTTCAAGTTATATTACAAAGCTGTAGTGATCAAGACAGTATGGTACTGGCATAAAGACAAACATACATTAATGGAACAGAATAGAAAACCCAGAAATGGACCCATAACTATATGGTCAACTAGTCTTCAACAAAATGGGAAAGAATATCCAATGTAAAAAAGACAGTCTCTTCAACAAATGGTGTTGGGAAAACTGAACAGCCACATGAAAGGAGAAAGAATATATATGAATATTACTCAGCCTAATGAAATCTTGCCATTTGCAATGACATGGATAGAGCTAGAGAGTATAATACTAAGCGAAATAAGTCACTGAAACACAAATACCATATGATCTCATTCATATGTAGAATTTAAGAAACAAAACAAAGAAGCAAAGGAAAAAGAGAGAGAGAGAAATCAAGAAACAGGCTTTTAACTATCGAGAACAAAGTGATGGTTACCAGAGAGGAGGTGGATGGGGGGATGGCTGAAATGGGTGCTGGGGATTAAAGAGTACATTTATCATGATAAAAAAAAAAAGAACAAAAAATATTTTCTAATTTCTCCTGTGATTTCTTGTTTGGCCAATAGATTATTATTTAATTTCCAAATATTTGGAAGACTTTTCAGTTATATTTGTTATTTATTTCTAATTTAATATCATATGTGGAACTCCTTCATCCTTTTAAATTTATTGACTTATTTTATGAAACATTATTTAGCTTATTTTTGCTAATATTCCACATCCACTTGAAAACAATGTAAATTCTGTTTAAGAGTTAATTATAATTAATATGGAGTTATATCAACATTTGTATGGTTAGGTATAGAATAGAATATTATATTAGTCACTGAGGCACACATTATTAACATCTTTTGATGAGAGTTTTGGGGCTCTCACAGGAAATACTTTAAGGTACACCCATATAATAATTAATAATCCATTTATTTTCATCTGGAAATATTTAAGGAAGCAGGTGCGGTTGACTTTTTGAAGAGCAGTATAGTCACACTCAATTTGCACCCAAATCCATTCCAGCTGCTAACAATGGTTTAGTCCTTAATCAAATTTGTATTTTGAGTGGAAACAGTTTTTCCTACCAACCAGGAAAAAGTCAAAGGCATATGCTTAGAAACTGTGAGAGTGGCCTTTGTGTTATACATCAATAAGAGACATAATCTGAGGTGGTATATGCATTAATATAAACCACATAAAATATGTTTTTAAAAACCCAGAACCAGAGTAGTTCTCCAGGGAGGGAGATTGACAGGAAATAAATAATGGGAGAATTTTCTGGAGACATGGAAATGTTTTAGTTCATGATAAGGTATATACAGGTGTATACATTTGTTAAAATTGTACATATAAGATTTCTTAAAACATATTTGACTGTTTAAAGCAAAAGCTATATATTGTGAGATTTATTACATATGTAGAATTCTATTTCATAAAGTAAGTTTAAAATGATAAAAATATTTTTTAAACTTACCGTGCACATTTTCTGGATGTTTGCTAAATATTTAGATTACTATATTCCACAGCAGGGAATCTGATTGATTAGGCCTAACATGAAACCTAGGTATCAGTAGGCTTAGCAACCATTTCCAGGTGCTCCATTCGAAGATAGTTCAGTAGCTCACATTTTGAGAGATAATGAACAAAAAAAAAATTCCAACACGGGAGGACACTTTCTGAAAGAAGTAGGACTTAAGGTAGGCATTGTAGCATTGGAATAGTTAGATAACCAGCAAGCAGTTACATCATTTTATAGAGAATCATTCATTGATTCTAAGATGTAAGGCCCATGCACTTTGTAAATTTCTGTCCTACTATTATTTGGCTTATAGCAAATTAAGAAAAACAACAAGCTGTCTACTGACCCATGTGTAACCATGGTAACCTTTTTCAAAGCATAGAAATGGCTCTGTTAACCAACAAAATACCTCTTTTAAAGTCCAAATGAAAAGTAGTCTGAGAGGAATTGGATATCGTGAAGCATGGAATTGCAACTCAAGGAAATATAACATGGTTTGTCTACTAATCTCTCTACAACTTCTACTATGATGTAATGGGCAAGATAAGACAGGTTTTCTTTTTTCTCCAGTGAGGCATGGAATTGCAACTCAAGGAAATACAACATGGTTTGTCTACTACTCTCTCTAAAATTTCTACTATAGAGTAATAGACAAGATAAGACAGGTTTTCTTTTTTTTTCTTCAAAAGTCCTGTCATGGTGATTAATACTGAGTTAGAAGGTGTCCTGAGCTACATTAAAGTGAAGAACTGAACTTTGTACTGGTGCATTTAGAATTTGAGCATGGACAGCGATAAACAATTTGTCTACAAAGGATGTATAATTACACTAAATTCCTCATGTATAAAAACTGAATGGCGATTCCAATATCAGGAACCTGGGTGATTAAGAAGTTTGAGGAAATATCAGGGAGCAATCACTTTATTCCCTAAATCTAGTGAAGCTTCATATTCAAAGTCTATGTACTTATTTATTAGTAATATAAACACACATAATCATTATAGTAATGGAAAAAATCCATGACTCTAAATTAGGAAGAGCTAAACCAAGATACAAAGGAAACAAGCATAAGGCAATTTCCCTCTCTCATTTTTAATATGTGCATGTGTGTGTCTGCATTTGTATACTTTTGAATGAGGTCGGTGGGAGAATTATATTATATATATTTATATATAATTATTTATTATATTATATATTTACATAATTTATCAAATGCAGTGTCATTTCTTTTTTTTAATAAATGTTTTTAATATTTTATTTATTTATTCATGACAGACACACAGAGAGAGACAGAGACACAGGCAGAGAGAGAAGCAGGCTCCCTTTAAAGAGCCTGATGTGGGATTCGATCCCTCGACACAGGATCATGACCTGAGCCAAAGGTAGCTTCTCAACCACTGAGCCAGCCAGGTGTCCCAAATGCAGTGTCATTTCTTATTTATTTATCATTTCAAATTTTTATTTAAATTCTAGTTAACACATAGTGTATTATTGGCTTCAGGAGAAGAATTTAGGGATTCATTACTTATATACAACACCCAGTGCTCATCACAAGTGCCCTCCTTAGTACCCATCACCCATGTAGCCCATCCTCCACCTACCTCCTCCATCCACCCTTAGTTTGTTCTCTATGGTTAAGAGTCTCTTACAGTTTGCTTGCCTCTCTCATTCTCTTTTTTTTTCTTTCCTGTGTTCATCTGCTTTTTTTCTTAAATTCAACACAGAAGTGAAATCATATGGTATTTACCTTTCTCTGAATGACTTATTTCTCTTAGCATAATACACTCTAGCTCCATCCACATCATTATAAATGGCAATATTTCATTCCTTTTTATGGTTGAGTAATGTTTCATATATATATGAATATATATTATATATTTTATATATATATATATATTCCACATCTTCTTTATCCTTTCATCAGTCAATGGACATTCATGATGCTTCCATAGTTTGGCTATTGTAAATAGTGTTGCAATAAACACAGGGCTATCCCTTTTAATGATGGGTTTTGTGTTTGAGGGATAAATATTCAATAGTACAATTACTGGATCATAAGGTACTTCTATTTTTAATTTTGGGGGGAACCTCCATATTGTTTTCCACAGTATCTTTGTCAGCTTGCATTCCCACCAACAGTGCAAGAGGGTTCTCCTTTCTCTTCATCCTTGCCAACACTTGTTTCTTGTGGTTTTTATTTTAGCCTTTCTGATAGATGTGAGGTGTGTATCTCATAGTGGTTTTGATTTGTGTTTCTCTGATGATCAGTGATGTTGAGCATCTTGGCATGTTTCTGTCAGCCATTTCTTTGGAGAAATGTCTGTTGATGTCTTCTGCCCACTTGTAAATTGGATTACTTGGTAAGTAATAAGTTCTTTACAGATTTTGGATATTAACTTTTTATCAGATATGTCACTTGCAAATATCTTCTCCCATTCCATGGGTTGCCTTTTAGTTTTGTTGATTGCTTCCTTTGCTGTGCAGAAGCTTTTTATTTTGTGAAGTCTCAATAGTTTATTTTTGCTTTTGTTTCCCTTTCCTTAGGAGACATATCTAGGAAAATTTTGCTACAGCAATGTCAGAGAAATTACTACCTGTGTTCTCCTTTAGGATTTTTATAGTTTCCTGCCTCACATTTAGGTTTTTAATCCATGTGGAGCTTATTTTTCTGTATGGTGTAAGAAGGTGGTCCACTTCTGTTTGTTTGTTTGCATGTGACTGTCCAGTTTAGAAAATATTTTTAAAAGAGCAAACTCATTCTAAAAGGCCAACAACACCCCAATACGAAACAAGACAAAGACATGGGAAAAGAACACCACAGAGCAATATCTTTTGTGAATATAGATGCAAAAAGACTTAAAGTATTAGCGAATTGAATCCAACAATGTGTAAAAAGAATTATATACCACAACCAAGTAGAATTAATCTCAGATATTCACAGCTGTTTCGACACTGGAAAATTGACTGATATAACCTATCACATGAACAGACTAAAGACAAGATAAATCACATGATCATATCAAAAGATGCAGGTAAAGCATTTGACAAAAATCCAACACTCATTTATGATAAAAAAAACTCTCAGTAAATTAGGAATAGAGGGAAATGTCTTTCCACCTGTAAATAATAACCAAAAACCTACAACTAACACATTTAATGATGATAAACTAGAAACTTTCCCACAAGGCAAGAATGTTCACCCTCACAGTCCATGTCAAAATCATATTGGAAGTCCTATGCTGTGCCATAGGACAACTCATTGGGACAGAGAACACAAACCTGCCTTTGTTCATAGATAACATGGCTATCTATGTAGAAAATCTGAAAGAATTAGAAAAAAAAAACCACTCCTTGAACTAATAAGCAATTATAGCAAGATTGTAGAATATAAAGTTAATATATAAAAGTCACTTTCTCATATGCAATGACAAGTGAAATTTGAAATTGAAAACACATTGTCATTGCATTAGCACCTCCAAAAATGAAATATTTGGGCATAACTCTAACAAAATACATGTGAGATCTATATAAGGAAAACTATGAAACTATAAAAGAAATCAAACTAAATAAATGGAAAGATGTTTTATGGTTATGGATAGAAAGACTCAATAATGTCAAGATGTCAGTTCTTCCCAACTTGATCTTCAGATTCAATGCAATCTCAATCAAAATCCCAGGAGGCTATTTTGTAGATATTGCCAAACTGATTCTAAAATTTATATGAAGAAGCAAAAGACCCCAAATAGCCAATACAATATTGAAGGAGAAGAAAGAAGTTGGAAGATTAATGTTACTACTTGACTTTAAGACTTCCTATAAAGTGACAGTAATCATAAGGCAGTGTGGTATTGATGAAAGAATAGATGAGTAGATCAACAGAACAGAATAGAGATCTCAGAAATAAACTCACTTACTATAGGCAACTGATCTTTGACAAAGGAGAAAAAGCAACATTGTGTAACAGAGTTTTCAACAAATGGTACTGGACTAACTGGATATCCACATGGAAGAAATAAATCTAAACACAGATCTCATACCTTTCATAAAAATTAACTCAGAATGAGTCACAGACCTAAATGTAAAATATAAAACTCCTGAAAGACAACCTAGGAGAAAATCTACATGATCTTGGGTTTGTAATCCATGAAAGAAATGATAAACTGGATTTGACTAAAATTAAAAATTTCTGTCTATGAAAGGTACTATCAAGAGAATTAGAAGACAAGCCTAAGGCAGGGATGGAGATATGTCATCATACACTTCCAAACCCATAGAATATATAACACAGCAAGAATGAACCCTACTGTAAACTATGCATTTTAGGTTATGATTTCATGCCAGTATAGGTTCATCAGTTGTAACAAATGTACCACTCTGGTAGGGGATGGTGACAATGAGGGAGGTTATGCATGTGTAGGGCAGGGGAAATATAGGATATCTCTGTATCTTTTTCTCAATTTTGCTGTGAACCTAAAATTACTCTAAAAATTAAACTATTTTTTAAAAAGAATAAAAATAAAGCACAACATATCAAAATACATGTGGTGCTAATAAGTAGTACCTAAAAAAGAAATTTGTGAATTTAAGTACTTATTAAGAAAAGGAGAAAGTTCTAAAATAAGCAAGTTTCTATTTTATGTAGCTGCAAAAATAGGAACAAATTAATCCCAAAATACAAGAAAATAACGATAAGAGCAGAATTCAATGAAATACAAAATAGTCAAAGGATAGAGAAAAGTCAAGGAAATTAAAAACTGGTTCTTTGAAAATCTTGAAGATTTTTATAAGCATTTAGCTGAACTAAGAAATAAAGGGTGAAAACACATACTAGCAGCACAAGGAAGGAAAGAGGACATAACTGCATAACTACAGACATTAAGAGGATAATTAAGGAAATATTAGGAATAAAGTTATGCTAACAAATTTGACATCTTAGATAAAGTAATAAACACCTTAATAATAGACACAAAGATCAAATTGAATCAAGTAGAAAAGCCAAATTGCCCCATATCAAATTTTAAAATAATTGAATTCATAATTCAAGATATTTCCATGAAGAAAAGTCCACATGCAGAGCCTTCATTAATAAATTCTATCAGACATTTAAGGAAGAAATAATGCCAAGCCAACACAAATTACTTCAAACAATAGAGAAAAAGGAAGACTTCTTAACTCACTTTGTAAGACCAATATTGATCTGATTCCAAAACTAGGCCAAACTAGTACAAGAAAATAAAACAGGACAATAGTCCTCAGGAATTTAGCTGCAGATATCATTAAGAGCAAGCTACAAAAATAATAATATATCATGACCAAAAAGGTTTTCTCCAGGAATACAATATTGGTTTAACATTAGGACATCATTTAATGTAATTCACCATATTAAAAAAAATAATGATATACATCTCATTCGAAATAGAAAAAAGAAAAAAGAAAAAAAGAAATAGAAAAAATATTTGACAAAATTTAATCCTTTTTCATCATAAAAACTCAGCAAACTAGATGAGAAGGAAACTTCCTCATCCTGACAAAGGACATCTATGAAAAACCTATAGCTCACACTGTGCTCAATGATAAAAGAATGATCACTTTCCTTTTGTAATCGGGAACAAAGCAAAGATGCCAACTCTCATCACACTTACTCAACATTGCTCTTGAAGTTCTCACTGCTATAATTAAGGGGGGAATGGGGGGCAGCCCAGGTGGCTCAGCAGTTTAGCACCGCCTTCAGCCCAGGGCCTGATCCTGGAGACCAGGGATTGAGTCCCACGTCAGGCTCCCTACATGGAGCCTGCTTCTTCCTCTGCCTGTGTCTCTGCCTCTCTCTCTCTCTCTCTCTCTCTCTCTCTCTCTCTCTCTCTGTGTGTGTGTGTGTGTGTGTGTGTGTGTGTGTGTGTGTCTCATGAATAAATAAAATATTTTTTAAAAAATAAGGGGGGGAAGGAAATAAAAGTCAAACATGAAGAAGGATGAAGTAAAACTCACTATTCACAGTTCACATGATTGGGAAGACACATCCTTAAAAATGTATAAAAATAAATAAATAAACAAACTGTTAAGCATGTAGAGTAAGGTTGCAGGATACTAAGTTAATATTCCAAAATCAGAATAAAAATATTTCTACAAAAAGTCTATCAATGAACATTTGGAAATTTAAATGACTTTTTAAAAGATTGATTTGACAGAGAGAGAGAGCACGCAAGCAGAGGGAACTGCAGACATAGAGGGAGAAGTAGGCTCCCTGCTAAGCAGGGAACCCTACACAGGTCTCAATCCCAGGACCCTGGGATCATGATCTGTGCCCAAGGCAGACGCTTAACCAACTGAGTCACCTAGGCACTCCAGGAAATTTAACTGTTTTAATTCCATTTACAATCACATCAAAAATATGAATACTTAAGGATTAATTTAACAACATATATGTAAGAACATACACACAAAACTATAAAATATTACTGAGTAAAATCATAGGTGATATAAATTTTTTTGCTGATATAAATTTTTTAAAAGGTGATATAAATAAATGAAGGCATATAACACATTGGTGAGTCAGAAGACTCAATGTTGTTAAGGGGTCAGTGATACTCAAATTCATGTATACATTTAATCCCAATCAAAATCTAACTTTTTAGACAATGGTGCCAATCTGGAATAAGATAGTGTTTTCAGTAAATGGCACAGTAACAGCTGGATATCTAGTTAGGGAAAAAAATAAAGCCTGCATATTTCCTCACCTCATACACAAATATGCACTCAAAATGGATAATTCTCATCATAAACCCTAACAAGTCTAGAAGACAGAATAGGATCTTTCCTGTGATCTTGGGGTAGGCCAAGATTTCCTAAGGGCACAAAACCCATGAATCATTAAAAAAATTTTTTTGACAAATTGCGTTACATCAAAATTGAAAACTTCTACTCTTCAAAAGATATAATTGAGGAAATATAGAGGCAAGCACTGACAAAGAAAATATTCACAAAGCCACAAATCTTTTGTCTAGAAATGATTTGTATATGGAATATATAAAGAACTCTTACAACTCGATGATTCAAAGACAAACAGCCAAATGAAAATGAGAAATAATATATGAAGCTACTTCATAAAAGAAGATACATAAATGCCCAATAAATATGAGAAACCATTCAGTATCACTCATATTCATGGAACTGCTAATGAAAACTGCAGTGAGATATTACTCTGTGTCCATGACAATGGCCCAAGTTAAAGTCTTTATATATGGCTTCTGCAAGTACAAAGTAATACAACCTAATTTGAAACAAATTTAATAGTTTCTTATAAATTTAATCAAATACTTCACACACTACAGTTCCATTCCTAGGTATTTACCTAAGAGAAATAACACAGGTTCACACAAAGACCTATTTACATATGCAAATAGATTTATTCATATTAGCTAAAAAACTGGGATGCCTATCATGTCCATCAACAGATGAACTAATGGGACTCCCGGATGGTTCAATTGGTTAAGCATCTGCCTTTGGCTCAGGTCATGATGATCCCAGGGTCCTGGGGTGGATCCCCATATCTGGCTCCCTGCTCCACAGGAAGTCTGCTTCTCCCTCTCCTGCCTGCTGCTCCCCTGCTTGTGCTCTGTCAAATAAAATGCAATCTTAAAAAAAAAAAATCAAACAGATAAACAAATAAACTAATAAAAAATGTATTATACATCCATGTGATGGAATAGTACTCAGCAATAGATAGAACAAGCTACTGATATCTCAGCAACATGGATGATTGTCAAAAAGCATTGTGCTGAAGGAAAGAAATCAGCATGGTGTATGATTACATGTATATAAAACACCAGAAAGGCAAATCTAGTCTGTAGTGACTAAAAGGAGATTAGTGGTTGTCTGGTCCCATGAGTGACAGGCATTGACTGGGATTGGCCAACAAATTAAACTCTTCTAGGTGATAAAAATACTCCTGAATGTGGTAGTAGTACACAGGCATATGTTTTTTTCAAAACTCACCCAGCAGCACACTTAAAATAGGTACATTTCATTTTAGGTTAACACAATAAAGTCCTTTTTAAGGAAATGGGAGTCACTGAAACAGCATGAAAAATGTGAATTTTCAAAGTCTGTTTTTGTTTATAGCCAGACACAGACAGATGCTTTTAAATAAAATGTTGTTATGGGGCACCTGTCTGGCTCAGTTGGTGGAGTGTATGACTCTTGATGTTTGGGTTTTGAGTTTAAGCCCACTTTGGGTAGAAAGATTACTTAAAAATAAAATCCTTAAAAAAATAAAAATAAAACATAGTTACAATCAGGATGGTACCATATGGTGAGAGTAACAATTTGATGCAAGGAAAAATAGTTTGTAGTACCTCATTAGTAACACAAGAGAGGGTTCAGATCACCACCTTCTTCCCTTATCCTGACAGCAGAGCTCCCTACTCCCACCAAGTCAAGGCAGAAGCAGAAGCAGATGACTGTAGCCACGAACTTCGCATACCTGGGTCACTGTTGATAAGTCATGCTAGGAGATGACATATCTGTGTTTATCTTTGCATTTTCTTTCTATCTTGGCACACAGCTTTGGTGTTTACATAAACTCAGTATCAAACTTTAGCTTGTATTTCACAGTTTACATGGTTGAATTTATATATTTCATGCTTAATCGCTTTTTGGAAAGTTATATGTTATTTCTTTTGAACATCATGATTTTTCATTGTAATATTCATGATGTGCCCCTCATTTTCTCATGCTTTCTACTAGAATCAAGAATAAAGGAGGGGATCCCTGGGTGGCGCAGCGGTTTGGCACCTGCCTTTGGCCCAGGGCGCCATCTGGAGACCCAGGATCAAATCCCACGTCAGGCTCCCGGTGCATGGAGCCTGCTTCTCCCTCTGCCTATGTCCCTGCCTCTCTCTCTGTGTGTGTGTGACTATCATAAAAAAAAAAAAAAAAGAAGAAAGGAGGTAACAGGTCTGTCATTAAATACATCTATCTACGGGAATATAACATTCATAGTTATATGAATGCTTACTGCTTCTTTACGACTTTTTTTTTAGAAACTTAAGGAAGTTTACATAATAGATGAGGGAAAGTAAAGCGAGATTAATTTCATATTCATGAATTCAATGAATTTTCCACTTGGACAATGGCTGGATGACAACATGAAGTGAGATTTGGTGTGTCAGAGCCTTCAGACTTTTCCAATGTTTGGAGCTGCCTCATGATGCTTCATCAGTTTGTCTTCCAATGTTATTTTCAAAAATACAGATTTATGCGCATTGAATGGCCCCATGTCAATTAATCTTGCTTCAGTGCTTTACATAAAGTAACAACTGATAAATGTTTGCCAATGAAAGTTATCTCGTTTTCTCGTTTGCCTTTGTCACTGCTTTTCTGATAGTCTCTCTGATATTAGTATATAAAACATCTTCTAGTAGACTGCCAAAAAGGTAAGACTACTTTTTCTGGGTCTCCTCATTTAGATGGCAGATTTAGATGGCAGATTTTGTGTGTGTGAAAACTTCTCTAGTTACTTTTCATAATCTGTCAGTCTAGCTTTGTCTCCTAAGAAAATTTCTAGAAAATCTCATAAACATATAATCTTCATTAATACCATTCAAATAGTTTTAGATTCTGTACAGAATTCCTGAATTTACTGTTACAAACTTGAGGCAATTTTAAAAAGATACATATATAAAACATTACACTGCCAAGCATGCATTGCTAAGATCACCAGTGACTATGATAACAAATTACACACCACATTTAATGATTTTGTGCCATCTGATAGCACATAAATATTTGCATTGGAAAACTGCTACAAACCAGAAAGTGGGATTTCAACCATAAGGAAAGAGGTTTAGGTCTGAGAAGATCAAACAGACGATGTAAAAGGGATATGGGCAGAAGCTATAATGCATGGTAGACCAGGTGATGACTGTGAAAAGAGAGACAGACCTCAAGTTTCAAACACTGAGCTGTTAATACAGAACAGCAAAGTAAAAAAAAAAAAAAAAAAAAGAACAGCAAAGTACATGAGGTTCTAGAGGCTCTGGGTGAAAAGATCTTTCAAAGACTGTGAAATCCTCTGAAACAAGAATTCTGAGTTATTCATTCTTTTATTTGTTGTATATATCACATAACTTGGTACATAAAAGGCATAATATTAGTCAAATGCATAATTTATTAATGAAGTAGAAATCCATCTGGATTAAAAATAGGAGGTAGTATTTACTTATGAGAGGGATACACCACGCTCACCTTTTTCCCTTTCTTGGTCATTATCTTCAAATAATACTGATTTTCATTGTTTTTAGAGTACTCAAAGCTCTTCCCTGCTGAAGAATTTTGCCCTTGCTGTGTGCCATCTGCCTCAAACATATTTCCATAGCTAGCTTTTTTGTCTCAACTCAGAAGCTACATCCTCAGATAAAGGCCTTCTCTGACTTACTATATTTTAAGCAATTCCCCCAACATTACTCTCTATCACATCACCCTTTTAATGTCTTTCATAACAGCTAACTCAATCTGGAATTCTCTCTTCTGCGCAAGACTTCATTTATTTACAGTCTATGCTATCTTTTCCCAAAGAATACAATTTTCTTGAGAATAAAGACCATGTCTATCTGTTTGCTGCTTTAATCTCAAGTCCTCAGACACAACCTGGCACATGATAAATATTTGCTGAATGAATAAAATAAACTTCTAAATAAAGTGTGACTTTTTATACTTTTTATAATCTACATAACTCTGGGTTGAAAATGGCAGAAAAACCTCTACTGGCAAAAATAATAATAATAATAATAATAATAATAATAATAATAATAAATTGACTGCTTTCACCATTTAAGTGATTATATACGAGGTAAAGGAATTGTTACCTGAAACAATGTCACCAGGATGCACATGTCAGCTTTGTTTGCATCTTCAAGGCTGGCTTTGTTGTCAAACTCTGCTTCAGGCACACATTTTAACAATCAGTCCGGGAAGGGAGAGAGCTACTTTTTCATGGAAGCCCAACCTATTTTTCCCTGGTTGTACCCTCATCACCAACCCAATAGCTGGCCAGAGGGAAGAAATAAAGTGCTTGATTACAGCCCAACATGTCCCAGCTGGGATTAGAAGTGGAGTCAATTCTACTCAACTCACAACATTGAGAATGAAGGAGAGGTGGTTTCTCAAAGGAAGTTTGGGGTCTTATTACTAGAAAGAGCAGATGCTGGGCATCAAGCAAAAGATGACCTCTATAGTATCTTTCTTCTAATCCCTTAACTAGAGTCAATCATAGCCTGATTCAAACCTATCCCTTTTATTTGGATGTTAGTTAGATTTACATAGTTTTGCTATTTCTGTTCAGAATAAGGAATACAAAAAGGAGTGCAGAGGCTATGTTATTTAATATTTCTTTGGTTGTTCATGAATATTTCTACACCTTCTAACAGCTGGTTGCTACTCTGCCTGAATGCCTCCAGAGGGAGGGAGATCACCACTCTCATGGAGTTTCGTTCCCTCTTTGGCAGCTTTAAATTATTAGACTATGGCTCTTTTCTTTGAGCTGGAACCTAATAGATAATACTTGGGAAAGTCTTGGTGGTATAGCCAGCAGAACTCTGGAAAATACTTGCTTAGTGGGTAGGAAGGTAGACTTTTGTGGTTGGCAGTTGCTGAAGGGGTGACTGAGAGTAATGTCTCAGCATTAGAGGAATTTCCTCTGACTTCTCCTCTTGCTTCCATCCTCAGGCCACCTTGACTTACAGAGCTCTTGAATTCAGCACATTCAACCCTGGAATTACCAGTTTTGCTCTTTAGTACCTCTGCCTGCCTTCTACCTCTTTTTTTTTTTTTTTTTGAGTTATTTATTTATTTATTTAACAAAGAGAGCACAAGTAGAGCAGCAGGCAGAGGGAGAGGAAAAAGCACGCTCCCCATTGAGCAGAGAGCTGAACATGGGGCTCACTCCCAGGACCCTAGGATCATGACCTGAGCAGAAGGCAGACACTTAATGGACTGAGCCACCCAGGCTCCCCTGTCTTCTACCTCTTAAGTACCTTCTCCCTCCCATTTCTGCTGACCTTGTCATAGTTCAGACTCACATATGTCACCTACATCATTGCACTCACCTCCTGTCTTTTGTGCCTATTTATCCTTTTCTAGCTCCTCTTCACACAGCTTGAGAGTTATCTTAGAAATATATAACTGCTCCTTTCCTACTTACCTCTATCAGGGATTCTTCCCCCTTTTAGATTATACCAAGGGATAGAAGCCTTTCCTCATATCTTCCCTGCCTCCCTCTGCAGCCACATCTCTGACATCTCCTCCATCCCAGCTCACACTTCATCATGAAACCCTGGCAGTTCCCTGAAGTATTGCATTTTTCCATATTTTTATAGCTTTCCACTTGCAGTTTCAACTGCCTAGAACACCTTCCTCCCAAGAGAAGTTATCAGAACTTCTCTCTTCTTTAAAGATTTTACTTATTTATGAGAGACACGGAGAGAAAGGCAGAGACACAGGCAGAGGGAGAAACAGGCTCCCTGTTGGGAGTCCAGTGTGGGACTCGATCCCAGGACCCTGGGATAACACCCTGAGCCAAAGGCAGACGCTTAACCTCTGAGCCACCCAGGCATCCCCTTCTATTCTTTAGATCCTGCTTTACTGCCCCAGGAAGCCTGCTTCTTACTCCATGTCTGAACTAAGTGCCTTCTTTCTGTGGCCTCACAACTAATTCTCCCCTCTCGTAATAGTCTTTATATTTGACTGTGAGCTTTTTGAGAGTAGAGATAGTCCATGATTTCCCTATCTTAAATATATGGCTTTCAATCACAGCTCAATAGATGTTGGCTAAATCAAAGAGCTACATTTCACTGTTACTCAGGTGGAAATTTCCAAGGCTGTAACAGCACAGCCTAAAACTCTACAAAGAAGTTCTACACATAACTTAATGCCAACTTTAATCAGTGAATCATTAAATGTATGAGAATTATGACAAAAGGAAAAAATGGAAGTCTTTTGACTTATTTTTTTTTAAGATTTTTTATTTATTTATGACAGAGAGAGAGACAGAGACACAGGCAGAGGGAGAAGCAGGCTCCATGCAGGGAGCCCAACGTGGGACTTGATCCCAGGTCTCCAGGATCACACCCTAGGCCAAAGGCAGCACTAAATTGCTGCGCCACCAGGGCTGCCTGTCTTTGACTTCTTCATTTCAAAAGGGAA
Source organism: Canis lupus dingo (assembly GCF_003254725.2). Classification (NCBI taxonomy): domain Eukaryota; kingdom Metazoa; phylum Chordata; class Mammalia; order Carnivora; family Canidae; genus Canis; species Canis lupus. The sequence goes on along the minus strand of NC_064279.1, from coordinate 17,089,348 downwards.
TATGTGATCTAGATTACATTATAGAAATTGATACCGTCACAAAAGGGAAATTATCAAAAAAGGAAGCACCCAAAAGAATATCTATAGTATACTTGATGATGTTCCAGCTAATACAATAAAACTACAAGAGTTGAGCTCCTTTCCAACTCTCTTCAATGGAACAGAAACTCAACTAGAATAAAGATAGCATTCACAAGACTCAGGGGTGAGGATGCAGGACAGAGACAGATCTCTGTTGACATGCTCTGGGGAGGTCAAGGGTAGCAGACTTCGGAAATTTCTTTGGTCAGCAGGAATTTGCTATATGTCCTAGAGATGTGAAAAAAAATGTTAGACAAACTCATAGTATATAAGTATATTAAAACATGAATCAAAAGAGCCCATAAGTTCCCAAAATGAAATGTGGTGTTGGAAGAGATTAGGGATCTAAGTAGGAGCTGAGTTTAAGTGCTAACAACATGAAACTAAGAGTCAGTGAGAGAAAAGGATGTTTACCATTTTGCCTGGCTTCTGCACCATTTATAGATACTTCCATTGCTCTCCGTGGTTTTTATAATAGTAAGTGGAAGCCCACATAAAAACTCTTTAAATGCCATAAAGATGAGTAATATGAAGACAAAGTGCTCAAAGTCATCTTTGCAACAATACGTGGGCAAATTTTCCATGGTCTCATGAGGCAGCTTAAGAAAGATTTAGATCTCTATACCTCTAGTTAGAGTTTCTGTCTAGAATTAAAAGAAGAGCTAAGATTAAAAAGTTATTTTTTATTCTGATAGTCCTAAAATACTGAGATATAAAAATGCTTTTACCCAAAACAATAATCATGTTATTACTGTTTTTACATTCCCATAATTGTTGGTAATTTACCATCACAATAGTTAAATTCTTATTTATTCCCCGGTTGACTTGGCATACTATTAGTTTCTTGATAAAGAAAGGAAAACGGCCCATATGCTTGAGAGAACAGTCAAACTGAACTGAGTTCAAATCCGGAGTCAGTCTCTTCGATCTGGAGCAAATGATCTAATTTCTGATTATCTCTACATTTTTTGAAATGGTAATAACCACACAGTGTGTTATGAAGATTATATGATAAAATAGGCAAAAAAGTCTGAGCTCAGTTCCTATGTTATTCCTACACTACCCATGGAGTGAGCCATCTTATCAGCCTACAACTTCCCCGGATGAGCAGGCAAGAGCTTTACTGAACAACTGAATCCCTATTGAATCACAGAGAGGGGCTGAGGGTAGAGGACATAGGCAGAGCAGGCCTAAAAAGAGACAAAGATTGAAATCCAACTCATAAAACCAGCTACTTAATAACTCTTTAGAAAAGATGAGAATGTCTTTTACTGATGAAAAGTTTTGTTTCTAAAATGAATCACAAAAAAAAATGTGAGTTAGGCAACTTTTCCTCTCTATAGTATTTGCATCACATAAAATACCATGAACACTAGTGAAATAATTGATCTTCATGAAGCAAGTAGACAAGCAGAAACTATTCAGTATAATTCTAATTTGTCATTATAATTCTTTCGATGTGGATCATCTATATAAATATCTATAATAGGTTTCTATGGGTACCATAACGTATTGCCACAAACTTAATGGCTTAAAACAACACTAATTGAGAGGCGTCTGGGTAGTGCAGTTGGTTAAGCATCCTACTCTTGGTTTCAGCTCAGATCATGATCTCAGGGTCTTGAGATCTTGGGTCTTGAGCAGAGTCTGCTTGGGATTCTTTCTGCCCCTCCCATTCATACTCTCACTCTCCCTGAAATAAATAAATAAATCTTTTTTAAAGAGCACACAAAATGATTATTTTACAGTTCTGTCAGAAATCCAACAAGGGGCTCACTGGGCTAAAATCAAGATGTCAATAGGACTGTACTCTTTCTGTGGGTTCTAGGGAAGAATCTGTTTCTTTGCCTTCTCTAGTTGCCTAACAGGTTATAGCCCCTTCTTCCATCTTCATAACCAGGAATAAGAGGCATTCCTTCTCACATTACACCACTCTGACTTCCTCTTCTGCCTCTCTCTTCCACTTTTATAGACCTTTGTGACTACACAGGGCCTACCTGGATAATCCATTGATTTTAAAGTCAACTGATTAGGACACCTGGGTGGCTCAGTGGTTGAATGTCTGCCTTTGGCTCATGGTATGATCCCAGTTTGGGAATCGAGTCCCACAGGTTCCCTGTGGGGAGCTTGCTCCTCCCTCTCCCTATGTCTGCCTCTGTGTGTGTGTGTGTGTGTGTGTGTGTGTGTGTCTAATAAATAAAAAAATAAAATCTTAAAGTCAACTGATTAGCAATACTTAATTCCAGGTACAATGTAATTCATCTTTGCCAAGTAACCCCACATAGTCACAGGTTCTGGGAATTAGTGGGAAATATCTTTGAGAAGAGAAAAGTGGGCATTATTCTGTCTACCATAATCTCCAAGGAAGATCACCTCTGAATTATATACCATTAATCTCTCGCTGTAAATAATACACTGCAGCTCACGCATACCTTATTCATTTTCTTGCAATGATTCAAAAACAGTGGAGTTCTCTCAGCAACTTTGGCAAAGGTGTTTCATTTGACTTCATTTGACTCAAGAGCAGCAAGAGACAATGCTCTGACAGTAAGAGTTACATGACCAAAATCATTCCTGTTTACACAAGGCAGTGGAATTTTATTTTCTCTGATGTCAGGTTCCTTTGGCTACAGGAAAAATAGGGTATCCAAATTTAATTCCATGTCAACAAGTCATATATGGCTGTCTTCATACACCCTTGTAACCCATCATATTATTTACTCCTTTTTGCATCTAGAACTTGCTGTATTTCCAAAGAGAAAAATATCTGTTCTGTTTTCAGTAAGTCAGAGTAATGACTTAGAAAGTCATTACTAAGTATAGTGTGGTTGGGATCTGAAAGCACAGAAACTATGGGATAAATTTTTCTCTTAATAGGCTCATCCAAAGAATAATTGTGATTTCAAGCCTAAATAACACCACACATAAAAAGACTTGGTTGCAAAAAAAAAATTTTTTTTTAAATATTTGGTTGCTTAACAACATTAGAAACATTAAAGCTATATAGAATGTCACTCCCTGAGAACAGTTTAGAAAACTGTTCTCAAAGTTTTATGTAAGTACATTGTCTGGGTCAAGAGATGTAGGTTAAAGGGGTCTGGAGCACAGGCAGGTAACAGAAATAAGTGGATGAGGCCAGGTGGGCACTGAGTGTACTACTGTCTTTGTTATTCCATCTGAAGAGGTCAGCCACCTCAGCTCTAACAGCTGATTGTTGGTTCATAAAATTGTCTGACATTTTTATAATTCAGAAAATATAATTTTTATGTGGAAGCATTCATGTTTTCAAGGCTGACAACTTAACAATATATCCCAATCCCTTGACAGAAATAAAACGCAGCCATGGACCAAATTTAGCTAATCAGCCAGTAGTTTGCACCTCTGAATCGAGATCAGCCAATCCTTAACAACTACCTGTATTTTACTTGATAAAATCAAGAGCGGTGCTTCTTTTTTTGCAACAGCTTTACCATCAGAACACAAGTGTGAAAACCACTGCTAAACCTAAATCAAAATAGGAAAGGAAAAGACTCACATCAACATCATTGCCATTGGACACATAGATTTGGGCAAGTCTACCACTACTAGTCATATGATCTACAAATACGGTGAGACCAACAAAAGAACTATCGAAAAATTTGAGAAGGAGGTTCTGAGATGGGAGAGGGCTCCTTCAAGTATGCCTGGGTATTGGGTAAACTGAAAGCTGAATGTGAACTTGGTACCACCATTGATATCTCCCTGCGGAAATTCAAGACCAGCAAGTATTATGTGACCATTGTTGATGCCTCAGGACACAGAGACTTCATCAAAAACATGGTTCCAGGCACATCTGAGGCTGACTGTGTGGTCCTGATTGTTGCTGCTGGTGTTGGTGAATTTGAAGCAGGTATCTCCAAGAATGGGCAGACCCATGAGCATGCTCTTCTGGCTTACACACTGGGTGTAAAACAACTAATTGTTGGTGTTAACAAAATGGATTCCACTGAGCCACTGTATAGCCAGAAGATATACAGGGAAATCGTTAAAGAAGTCAGCACCTACAATAAGAAAATTGGCTACAACTCTGACACAGTAGATTTGTGCCAATTTCTGGTTGGAATGGTGACAACATGCTAAAGCCAAGGGCTAACATGCCTTGATTCAAGGAATGGAAAGTCACTCATGAAGATGGGAATGCCAGTGGAACCACACTGCTTGAAGCTCTGGATTGTATTCTGCCACCAACTCGTCCAACTGATAAGCCCTTGTGTCTGCCTCCCCAGGATGTCTACAAAAATGATGGCATTGATATTGTCCCTGTGGGCCAAGTGGAGATTGGTGTTCTTAAGCCTAGCATGGTGGTCACCTTTGCTCCGGTCAATGTTACAACTGGAGTAAAGTCTATTGAAATGCACCATGAAGCTTTGAGTGAGGGTCTTCCTAGGGACAATGTGGGCTTTCATGTCAAAAATGTAGCTGTCAAAGATGTTTGTCATGACAATGTGGTTGGTGACAGCGAAAATGACCCACTGATGGAAGCAGCTGGCTGCATGGCTCAGATGATTATCCTGAACCATCCAGGCTAAATCAGTGCTGGATATACACTTGTGCTGGATTATCACACAGCTCACATTGCTTGAAAGTTTGGTGAGCTGAAGGAGAAGATCATCATTCTGGAAAAAAGCTGGAAGATGGACCCAAGTTCTTGAAATCTGGTGATGCTGCCAGTCTTGATATGGTTCCTGGCAAGCCTATGTGTGTTGAGAGCCTCTCTGACTATCCTCCTCTAGGACGTTTTGCTGTTCATGACATGAGACAGATGGTTGCTGTGAGCATCATCACAGCAGTGGACAAGAAAGCAGCTAGAGCTGGCAAGGTCACCAAGGCTGCCCAGAAAGCTCAGAAAGCTAAATGAATATTATCCCCAATACCTGCCACCCCAGTCTTTATCAGTGATGAAGGAATTGTCTCAGAACTGTTTGTGTCAATTGGCCATTTAAGTTTAATAGTAAAAGACTGGTTAATGATAACAATGAATCGTAAAACCTTCAGAAGGAAAGAATGTTTTGTGGACCATTTGTTTTGCGTGTGTGTGTGTGTGTGTGTGGCAGTTTTAAGTTACTAGTTTTTAAAATCAGTGCTTTTTTAATGGAAACAACTTGACCAAAAGCTGTCGCAGAATTTTGAGACCCATTAAAACAAAAGTTTAATGATAAAAAAAATCAACAGTGGTATAACTTGTCTAATTGAATGCAAACATCAAAACCTAGAAGAAAAATGTGTGTACACAGATGAGGTAAAGAACCTTAGCATGCGCCTAAGGGGTTCTTTGTTCCTTACAGGGAATCAATTATGCCTCATGTTTTGTTATGACACACATAGCATAGTATCTGTCACATAATAGGCTTTAAGTAAATGTTTAATGAATAACTTAACTTTAAAGAAAATTTTGGTTACTCTGAGGATTATACTCATACTTGTTAGCATAAAGAAGTAGCGACCTATAAAATGTAGGGTTAGCATAGAAAGTAAGAACCCTTAGGGCGTGTGGGTGGCTCAGTCAGTTGGGCATCTGACTCTTGATTTCGATTCAGGTCATGATGTTGGGGTCATGAGATTGAGCCCACATTGGGCTCTACGCTGAGTGTGGAGCTTGCTTCTCTCTCTATGTCTCTGCCTCTCTCTGTGTGTCTCTCATGAATAAATAAATAAAATCTTTTTAAAAAAATTTTAAAGTAAGAAACCTTAATATTTTCCGTATTATCAAGATATATAGATAGATATTCTAACAATCATTATGTTGCACTGACCAATAAGATCTTTTATAATGTAAGGGGCAAAGCCAGATCTTAACTTGAAACTGTAATATAACAACCTAAACCAAGTATTTGTAAATTTTTATGTTACAAAGTGCTTTCAGTAGGGATCCCTGGGTGGCGCAGCGGTTTAGCGCCTGCCTTTGGCCCAGGGCGCGATCCTGGAGACCCGGGATCGAATCCCACGTCGGGCTCCCGGTGCATGGAGCCTGCTTCTCCCTCTGCCTGTGTCTCTGCCTCTCTCTCTCTCTCTGTGTGTGTGACTATCATAAATAAATAAATAAAATTTTTTTTTTAAAAAAGTGCTTTCAGTATGTGATTTCTCTTATTATCAGAACATTTCTCTAAGGTAGATAATATCTTCATCTTAGAGATGGAAAACTTGAACTACGAAGGAAGCTAAGCAATTTTATAAAGACTTTAGAAAAGTCTTTAGCAGAAAATTAGCTATCGAACTAAACTTAATCTTTCAGCCCATGATGGCTCTCCCCTGAAAAGGAGACAGTGTGAAGTGTGACAATAAGGCATAGAATCAGATGAATTAAATATTCACAATGGATCTTCATAAACAGGATGCGGAGGAAATTACCTCTGTGTAGTACAGAAGAGGGTGGTAAAAATGAGTATAGAAGGAAAGTATAGTATTTTTCAAGAAGGTGTGTAGACATCAGGGCACCTTATTCATCATGACTCCAATTGCATGTTGGGGAAGTCATTCAGCAAAATGAGACAGATTAGTTTGACGTGTTGTTTCACTTAGAAACACATTGCTCTGTAATATTTTCCTTTCCTACATATATTTGTCTACCTCACTACAGTGGAAATTTCATGAAGGTCAGAAGCTAAAACATAAGAGTTCTTAAAGCACTCTCAACCGAGGAGAAATTGAATGCTTTGATTGGTTAATGGGCAACATATATATTGCAGACACTGGAGCACAATGGTTAAGAACACAGGACTTGAAGTCAGTAGATCTGTGTCTGAAACCACCTTCTGTCAATGTGTAGCTGTGTCTATGGGCAAGTTACTCCACCTCTATGAGACACGAGAGTTTTACAGAGCCCTCTGTAAAAACAAATGGGGTGACAGTGATAAAACTGAACCATAAGTTTGTAGTGAGAATTAAATAAGTTAATGCTTATATATCTAAAAAAAAAACAGCAGGGGGATCCCTGGGTGGCGCAGCGGTTTGGCGCCTGCCTTTGGCCCAGGGCGCGATCCTGGAGACCCGGGATCGAATCCCACATCGGGCTCCCGGTGCATGGAGCCTGCTTCTCCCTCTGCCTGTGTCTCTGCCTCTCTCTCTCTCTCTTCTGTGTGACTATCATAAATAAATAAAAAATTTTTTTAAAAATGTAGTCTATTAAAAAAAAAAAAAACAGCAGGATGGTGGGTACCTGACATACACTCAATAAATGCTTCGTTACTGCAACATACTGAAGTTTCAAGTTCGGGAAAGTGCTGGAGCTACATGCTGATCTCTGCAAGTTTGAAGAAGAAACATTTGGTTGGTTCTCAAAAACAAAGTTATTAGATGCTGAGAGAAAATCTTTAAAAGTGACCCAAAAGGTATTTTTAAAACAAACTTTTAATTTTTTCCACATGCCGTCTGGAATACAGTAATAGAACAAAGAAGAAAAAGGCACAAATGCAGCGTGCCTTGCTATCCACGCAGAGGATCACAAACAGAAGCAGTTTGCACACACAAGCTCGGGGACTGAGAAAACCGGGTGGCATGCCAAGGTTTGCACAGAAGTGAAGACCTGAGATTTGGCTGGTCACAGAGGAGACATTCAAAAGAAGGAACATGTGCAACATTCCTTTTGAGTAATTTTCCCTGTTCCTGGAAAGAAACAACTATTTCACAAATTAATTATCTTATCAAAGTCCAGCCACTTTTTTTCTAGCATGTTACTGGTGCTTAGCTCTTTCATCGTCCAAGGTATGTTTTCAGACCCGAATTGCTCCTACGCACAGGCAAAAGGAACGCAATGGTCAAAGTACATTAAAATGAGAGAAAAAGAGAATGCTAATTTCTTCAAAGGGAAATAACACACAGGGAGTGCCCGCCATCATACTTAGAGTGGTATCTCGGACAGAAAGCTAGAGCCAAGCCATTGAAACATCTTCTACTCAAAAGAAGCAGAAAAAAAAAAAAAAAAAAAAAAAAGAATCACCACAGAGCAAGTACCACACAACCATTTAGAAGAGAAGCCGATGCCAGAGTAAGGTAACTGACTACTCCCCTGACACGTCTCCTTTTGGGTCTTGAGTATCTACAGGATCCAGTCGTCGCCTCCTGAAAACTTCGGTGAAGGAACGTGTTGAACACTGCATTTTCAGTTCTGGCTCAAGCAGAGAAACGCCAGGGAAACTCCGCAGACCCAACCGGAAGGACCCGCCCTCGGAAGCGGAAGTCCCCGATGTCGCCTCAGAGGACGTCCTCCATCTCTCCGCGGCTTCCTTCCGGTTCCGGGTTCAAGGCCACCGGCCCGGGAGACTCGGCGGCGGGCATCTCGTCACCCAGCCTGGCGTTCCCTGCCGTGGGCTCCTCGTGGATCGAGTGTGGCGGGCCGTCGTGCTCCGAGTGACTCCACACGTAGCCGGGTAGAGTCACGTGGGTGTCGGGCTGGCGGCCGGCGGGCCTGGGCGTCTTGCCCGACAGGAGCACCATACGGGTGCTGGCGGCGGCCTGCGACTGGCTGCTGGTGCTGTGGGTCAGCGTGGTGAGCACGGAGCCGTACCTGTGGCCGCCGCACGGGGGCGTCCTCTTCCAGTCGATGGAGAGATGCCACCGACTCCACAACTTCTTCACCTCAGACTGAACCTAGGTGGCGGGAAACACGGAGCGTCAGGCGCCGTGGGCGAGACCCCGCAGCCTTGTTACACCGACGTTGGCCCTTCCGTGACCTTGATCCCTGAGTGTCCGCCGCGCCAGGGACTCGATGTACATAGTCTCTCCCAGCCTCAAGACACCTTGGAGCTAGGTGGGCTAGCGGAGACGAATAACGGGAGGCGGCGAGAGGTGAAGGGACCTAAGCCAAGACTAGTGTTTGCACAGAAGTTGAAGTGCTGCCCGTGGAAACAGCTGGCTTGCGGCGCCTGGGTGGCTCAGGCGGTTAAGGGGCGGACTCTTGGCATCAGCTCAGGTCACTATCCCAGGACCAGGATGGAGCCCCAGGTAGGCTCCCCTCTCATAGGGAGTCGGTTTGGGAATTTTTCTCCCTCTCCTCCCACCTCCCCCCACCCCTGCTTGCAATCTCTCTCTCTCAAATAAACCAAGGAAGGAGAGGAAGGAAGGGAGGGAGGGAGGGAGGGAGGGGAAAGAAGAAGGAAAGAAAGGAAAGAAAGGAAAGGAAAGGAAAGGGAAGGAAGGAAGGAAGGAAGGAAGGAAGGAAGGAAGGAAGGAAGGAAGGAAGGGAAAGAAAGAAAGAAAAAGAAAAAGAAAAAGGAAAAGAAAGAAAGAAAGAAAGAAAGAAAGAAAGAAAGAAAGAAAGAAAAGAAAAGAAAGAAGGAAAAGAAAGAAAGAGAAAGAAATTGATCCAACTTATGGGAGAAGGAAGATTCTGGATTGGAAAGAAGGAGAGATAAATAGTGCCAGGGATGGCATGGAAGGTACTCAACCTAAAATGTAACACTAGCACTTTGCATGGGCATCCCGAAGGAGGAAAAAATGGGAAAAGCCATCCCTGCAAATGCATTCTTAATGGAGAGAGGCTCCTGCTTCCAACCTGTGGTTGAAGATTCAATTCTACTGCTATTGCCATTTACCAAAAGGGAGCTTATTTGGAAGTTCCGTGGGAAACGGTGGCACTTGGTAAGTTGATGTCGCCTAAAAGAACAGTAGGGCTGCTTGTCTCCAGCTAACCCCTACATGAACGGAAAGCATCACCATGAAGTAATTCTAAAAATATCGAAATATTCTCATGGACTTGTCCCAAGAACACTTATTTTTTAGTTTCTTATAGAACATGACATTGAGTATAAGTATTAACTGGAATCTGAAATGCACTGTCCTTCCAAGTATCGATTTACATTCCAACAAGGTGGCTCTTTGCTATCAGAGTTTCCAACTGAATTAACATTGAAAAGTGCCAGAAGAGAAAGACTCTAGCTTATTTACATTAATTCTTGCTTTCTCGAAATATCTCCTTTCTCCCTGCTCACTGTTTCCTGTAACTCCGGGGGATCCTAAAGAGATTCCGGTCACACTGTAATGGCCATTTACCAAGCTTACTTGGAGCTGGCCCTGTGGGATGTTCAGGGGTTCTTCAAACCTACCTCCCCATTGCAGTAGCAGTAGATGATAGACACGAAAAAGCCCTGGAGAATAAGAAAGAAGGTTAGCATGTGGACAACTCATGAAGATCACAGCAACCGAGATGTCTTGTGTCTCGATAAGTACATTGAAAAACTGGATTGTGTTATGATTCCTTCAGAAAAATATATGAACTATTCTCTTCTGGTGTCTCCAGATCTTTAAGTTTATATTACATTTGTCTGAGATCCTTCCTTGGTGTCAGCGTAACCAAACAAGTAACTGAATAAAACACTCCAAGACACACAGAAATAACTGATTTCTATTATATTAGCTTCATTCATGTTGTCACTCAAGGATCACAGAATATCCCCTGGTTGGTAAAAGATACTTATATACTGTGAGTGCTGGAAACTATAGACAGATGCTAATATATGGTAAAAGGACAAAGAAACTTTTTGTCTCACTCATTCAAAAATATTTATTGGGCTTATACAGGGCAAACTGCTCAGCATGCCAGGGATAAACAATTCAATCAAGACAGACTAGGTCCCTGTTCCCTTAGAGCTACATTCTAGAAGGAAATACAGATAATGGGTAAAATATAAAACTAGCCACACTAGAAAAATGTGAGATAATAAGGGCTCTCCAGGCAAAACAAGTGGTGTGAAAGAGAAGAATGGAGTAGATTGAATGGGAAGCCCAATGAAGACTGCTTTGAAGAGACGGCGTTTAAGCTGGTTTGAGTGACAAGAAGCCAGGCCTTGTGAATATTAGCGGGGAGAGCTTTCCACACAAAGGGAGCAAGGCCCTGAGACAGGAATGAGCTCGAGGAACAAAGTGTGGAAGCACTAGTGTGACTCAAACTTAGTGGGTGACCAGAAGCGTGATGTAACACCAGGATCCCTGCCATGCAGGGCTGTGCACACCAGCAAATCGTGTTTGGGCTTTATTCTGAGTGCAATGGGAAACCTCTGGGTACTTCTGGTAGATAAATGAGGTGATCAGATTTATTTTTAAGACCTTTCAGAGGAAAGAAAAATAATAAAAAAAAAAAAAAAAAAAAAAAAGACCTTTCAGAGGGATGCCTGGGTGGTTCAGCAGTTAAGCATCTGCCTTCAGCCCAAGATGTGATCCTCGAGTCCTGGGATCGAGTCCCACATCAGGCTCCCTACATGGGGCCTGCTTCTCCCTCTGCTTATGTCTGCCTCTCTCTCTCTCTCTCTCTCTCATAAATGGATGAGTAAAATGTTAAAAAAAAAAAAAAAGATCCTTCAGACTATTGCACAGAGACTAGATTTAAGGCGGCAGGGGGTGACAGCGAGTAAGTAGCCAGGAGGAGGAATTAGATGTTCTCAGAAAGCCATGTGAGGGATGATGGTGATCGTCTTTTCAAATGTGATGAAACGTGTAGAAGCTACTTCCTCTTTGTTGTCTCCCTTTCCCTTTTTCCCTTCCTTCCCTACCTTTTTTTATTCCTTTGGCTTCTGTCTGCTTTCCATACATTCATGCAGAGGCCCCTGCTCTGCATGCAGCACACGTTCTACAACGTGCTTGCCTGTCTCGCTGCCCAGGCCTGTTTGTGAGAAGCAGCTCCTCCTCTGGTCAGAAGTGAAAAGCATGGGCTCCAGGGAATGATGCCCTCCCGTGGCCCTCTGGGGACAGGTACATGAAAGCCAGAGACAGGGGCAGAGGGCAAAGTTGCAAGGGGAGAAGAGAAGCAAAATGGAAGAACCACATAACGAACTGGCTCTCTCTACCTGGAAGGAGTTGAAGAAGAGTTCACAGTGCATCCGGATCTCCCAGCCCAGCCCCACGAAGGTGTGGGGCAGGCACAGGAACACGATGTAGTGCACTCCGAAGACCAGCACCAAGACCAGGGTTGATTTGGCCAGTTTCCTGAAAGAGAATGCCAAGCCTTTTTATTCATCCATTGAGAGTGCCCATCAGGAGGGACAACTTGCTGGGGGAAAAAAATGAAGCTGAGGAGAGCTAACAGGGGCTAACTTCTCCCCATCTCTTGGGATCCCAACTTCTGCTAGTTTTTTTTCCCCTCCCTCCTCTCCCTGTCACTTTTATACTAAATCAAATCATTTATCCTCATTTCCCATGATTACTATCCCTTACATCTCTCTAATCTCATTCCCATTCTCCTGACATAGGATACTATCATCATGAAGCCATGAAATGTCCTTTTTTTCTGTCCTAAATTTATTTTAACATCTATGCTTGAGATTTCAACTCTTAGCGTCTAGATTTGAGACTTCAACAAGTATTACTCCCATCCATGTTAACTGTCTACTTTCACAGACCACATTTTGGCTTGTTTTGTTCATTTTAAAATTAACTACTCCCTAGTTTCTTCTTACAGTTGAATCTGCATTAATCACTTCATATTTTCTTATGAGCTGCAAGTGGTAAATACTTTCTTTCTCTAAATATCCTCTGTCAAATATTCTACAAAAATCTACAGTTCTAGATTTTGTGCTCTTTTCTTTTTGCAAGCTAAGCAATTTTACTTTATTTTTCTGTAACTACCTCTTCGTATACATTTTCTTGTGTATCTGGAGGAATGCCATATTTCCAAGGTGTTGGTTGATCCTAAAATGGCCCCCAATGATCCCCACCTCGTATTTACATTTTTGTTAATCCTCTCTCCCCTTGAGTGTGAACAAAGACCTGGAACTTGCTTCAAACGATTACAGCCAAAAGGATGGGATGTCACTTCTGTGATTATGTTTCATAAGACTGTAGCTTTTATTTTACTCTAAGAGAGAAAACTCTCTCCTTTGTTTGGTTCAATGAAGCAACTAACCATGTTGTGAGCTACTCTACTGAGCAGCCCATTTGGCAAGGAGAGGTGGCATCGGCCAACAGCTAGCAAGAAACTGAATCCTGTCAACAATTTCATAAGCTTGAAAGTGGATTCTTCCCCAGTCTTAGGATAAAACTGCAGTCCTGACTGCCATCTCAGTTGAGCCTTATAAGAGATCCTGAAGCAGGAGATCCAGCTAAACCATGCCCAGATTCCTGACTACAGAAACTGAAATAGCAAGAGTGTTGTTTTAAGCCACAGATGTTTGTGGTCATTTGCACAATAGACAGCTGGTAGACCCAAGCACATCATTGGTTTCTTTTGTACTTTTTATCCAAGAAATTGCCAAATCTGGCTTCCTCTTTCATATTTCTCAAATACTCCCTTCTTTACACATCATTTGTACTTCAGTAATCTCAAACAATTACAACCCTCTCCCTTTCTTACTGATCTTTCCTGCAGCTACTTTTCTTCTCTCCTTCCTTATTTATGTACTTACTTATATACTTATTTAGTTTTCTTCTTAGAAATAAGCTGTGTGGGTGAGTAGAGATCACACTGAACTGAAACCAAACGGAACTGGATTCATGTTCCAGATTTTCCATTACTTTCTAAGTGATTATAATTCAGTTTTCTTTTCTCTAAAATGAGGGAACAGGGCCCAGACATTTATAAGAACTCTCATAGTCTAAGACTTTCCTAGGGCACATCTTCCAAACACATCCACTTTCCTATCATAACCATCTTTCTGGCTCCTGCAGGAGCTGAGTGTCCCATAAAATCATATTGAAATGTCTAATCTAGGCATTTGGAGTTGTACATCTACCCCATCTCATTCTCCTCTTCCTCTCGTATCTGTCACTAGTGCCCAAACCATCTGCTCCTCTTTGGCTCTGAGCCATCTACTCTGCCTCACACCCATAGTTTTCCTGGTGCTGGCCTATAGGCTTTCTCTATGCTGCTCTAATCTCACACCTCCTACATGAACTAACCTATAGTCTACTTAATTTGAAAATTCTACCTTAAGTCTGTTTCATTCAAGGCAGCATCTCTGAAAAGGTAATGGATTTCTCTGACCTAACTCATCCTTTCATTTCCAGAGGCTCCTTGGGATATGCTGTCCTCCTGAATCCTGACTAGTGACTACCCTCTTACCATCACTACATATATGAGCAAGACACTGTGAGTGTCATGTAATCGTAATTCAGTCTAATTAGGTAAGGGGGGACAGCATTAACTACACATACAGAACTTTAGAAGTCTTGTTTAACATGACTCTGAAAAGAAAGTTGAATTTCCTCCTTTAAGATGAATGGATGAATCCCCACCCCCACCGAGACAATTCTCAAAATCAAGCTAACTTTTATTGGTCCTATTGTGTGCGACTAGGAGCCAAAAACTAGAGTAAAACAGGAAAGGAAGGAAGGAAGGAAGGAAGGAAGGAAGGAAGGAAGGAAGGAAGGAAGGAAGGAAGGAAAGAAAGAAGGAAAGAAAGAAAGAAGGAAAGAAAGAAGGAAAGAAGGAAGGAAAGAAGGAAGGAAAGAAGGAAAGATGGGAGGGGAGGGAAAGACAAATAAGTGCAACACAATGTGAAATGATAAACATAAAAGTTTAGGGACGGTTTGGTTCAATAAAGAGTAAAAAAAGTTATCCAAGACTAAAATGTAGTGGGAATCCTGCTAGCTCAGCCATCTGGGTTTTCTATCTATGACTAGGCTCTTTTACAATTCTGCAGAGATAAAAGTTAATTTGTAGAAAACAGATAATAATTGAGTTCATTTTCTATTGCTACGAAACAGATTATCACAAATTTAGTGACTTAAACCAGAATCCATTTATTCTCTCAGTTGCTGAGAGGTCCTAGCCAGAGTCCCTCAGGTCTTAACCACAGACATTCCCAACATATCAGATTACTTCTTCAAAGCCAGCAGAAGATCTCTCTCCATGTAGCCAGTCACAGGAGTGATTACCCCATCACCTTTCCAATATAATGTAACCTAATCGAGGGAGAAACTATTCCTTCATAGGTCTTGCTCAAGAAGGGGTGCGGAGGATGAGGATTATATAAGGCATGCACACCAGGGAGGTGGTAATCTTGCGGGGGTGGGGGGTGGCATGCATCTTAGAAATATGCCTACACAGCAGTGCAAATAATTCCTGCCCATAGAAATGTAAGTTGTGTCCAATGGAATGCCACTAATTATAGCCCTGTAGATATTAACAATTTGCATCCATTTGTAAATTCATTTTAGCATTCATAATTCTTTTAAGTGTGTGTAATGCCTTACCATTTCCTTCATTAATGAGTGAAATAAAATCTTTTAAGTGTGTTCATTTATATTTGTATACGAGCTATTGTTACATGTTCTTTTAAAATTTATCCTTCAATGACAGTGAACAAGTTGAAGTAGTGGTATGTGCCAGGCCAATGCATACATGGGTCATCTGTCTGTTCACTTATAAAGAAGGATTTTTCCACTCATATCAAATCATTCAGCTATCCTGGGCACTGATTTGTTCAGCATCCATCTGGTCACTCATGCACACTATACATCCTTGCAGCCCGGCTCTCTGGAAAGGCACAGCTGTCTAATGAAATGATCAGGGGTGCACCAGTTGAAAGTAGCCTTCTGGCTTGTTGGAGACATGATGGTGGCTCTGCGTCCAAGGGCAAAGCCATGGGAGGAATATAAAGGAATCAAATGGTTTGTTGGACTCAGTGTCCTCTTTAGAAAATAGATACCCAATTCTTGCAATATCTCTCTCCCTAGGTGAAAAGGGCTGGAAAATTGCTACTTTTCTTTTAAGAGTCAACTTAGCTTTTTAAAAAAGTATTATTTCCCTTAAGTCTTTTTCAATCCCTCTTGAGCCTGAATTAATCTTTCCTTTTTTCTATACAAATAACACTTTGTAAGTGCCTCTACTAGTACTCTCCTCACTTTAATCTAACTCTCTCTCTCTCTCTCTCTCCCCCTCCCTCCCTCTCTCAAATTTGTTTTTCAAGTAGAAACCATATGTTCTTAATTTTGAATCTCTTGTGTGGCACAAGAAGGGCACCCAGTCAATGAAGCTGTTGGCTATCATGCCCTTGTCAGATCCTGTACTGGTTGCCTTCTTTTACTCTGTCAACCATGTGGGAGAGCCATTATTTTCCCATGTCCAAATGAGGACAGAGGCTCAGAAAAGGAAAGTGTTCACCCAAAGTTAGACAATGAGTAGAGGATTCAACCTAAAAATCTGTCCTCCTTACTATCATATTGCATAATAGATACTGGTTTAATTCATTCCAAAAATAATAAATAATAAATAATGATTTTTGGCTAGTACTGAATGAAAAGTCAAGTTAGCCAAAACATTCAAGTATTCTTTTCCATTGAATCTTGCATTTTTCCTGTCTCATGTTCTTCCATCCTGGCAATCTTCTCTTACTTTGCAAGGGGACTGAGTTGTCATTTAAAAGAGAAAAAAAAATGCATTAGTCCTGTTGTTGAATCTGATAAATTATTTAATTTTTTACACACCAATCTTTTTTTTTAAGATTTTATTTATTTGACGGGGGGCGGGAGGGCACAGGAGCAGGGAAAGTGGCAGGCAGAGGGAGAGGGAGAAGCAGGCTCCGCATGGAGCATGGAGCCTGATGCAGGACTTGACCCCAGGACCCTGGGATAATGACCTTAGCTGAAGGCAGATGCTTAACTGACTAAGCCACCCAGGCACCCCTAATACTTTTTTTTTAAGATTTTTTTAAAATTTTTATTTATTTATGATAGTCACAGAGAGAGAGAGAGAGAGAGAGGCAGAGACATAGGCAGAGGGAGAAGCAGGCTCCATGCACCAGGAGCCTGATGTGGGATTCGATCCCGGGTCTCCAGGATTGCGCCCTGGGCCAAAGGCACACGCTAAACTGCTGCGCCACCCAGGGATCCCCCCTAATACTTTTTTTAAATAACTGATGTGAACTACAGTTATGTAGAATATCACTTTCAAGGGAAACTGGGTAAATGGTATATATGTTATATATTACATATATGTGCATTATTTTTACAACTCTCTATTATGTGTATGTGTTATTTAATCTCTGTATTACTTTTATAACTGCATATAATTCTACAATTCTCTCAAAATAAAAAGTTTCTTAAAAGCTTTCGTATTAATTCACTTCAACTTTTTTTTTAAGATTTTATTTATTTATTCATGAGAGACACAGAGAGAGAGAGAGGCAGAGACAGACACAGGCAGAGGGAGTGCTTCTCCATGCAGGGAGCCGGATGTGGGACTCAATCCCTGTCTCCAGGATCACACCCTGGGCTGATGGTGGCGCTAAACCGCTATGCCACCAGGGCTGCCCAGTTTATTTCATTTTTAAACCATCATATCAACGCAGGGATACCATGTACTTATTCCAAGTCTTGTGTATGCGCATGCTTACTGGGAGAGACTCAACTTCGAAAGATGTTTTCAGTCTTTCAGGGAGTAATATGCAAAGGAATGTGTTTTAAAAATTGTTTTAGATGCTACCATTTGGAAATATAAATATAATATAAATAAATATATTTTTTCATTGCAAAGGAATGTGTTTTAAAAACTGTTTTAGATGCTACTACTTGGAAATATAAATATAATATAAATAAATATATTTTTTCATTGTTAGCAAGAATATTTGATATTTGAACATTTGTTTGACAAAGGTAATAACTAAATGAAATATAAGTTTAAAGGTACAAAAATGAGTGGGTATAAATTTAAATACTCAGCTAAACCTCATAGGTAGAATTTCACTGGGACAGAGACACAAATTACACTTTTCTAGGTTTCTTTATTTACAAAATGAGAAGCTATTTAAACTTGGTAATCTAAGGCCTCAGAAATTAAATACTAAATTGAACAATTCACTACCAAGTAAGTACTCACATTTTCCTATCCAAAAAGAGTCATTCCTCGCAATATTTTTATCTGTAACTTAACTTTAGATATTAGTAAGAATACTTAATGTGTTTTGGCTATTTTTTTTTTAATGTTTTTGGCTGGAAAATACTTTCCCTATTATTAGTCTAAACCCTGTTCAAATTAATCACTCCAAACTTAAAAAAATTCTGGGCCCCAGATTCCTTAAAATTTATTCTGAATTCTGAATACTAGACTATTTTAGTCCTTGATAAATTTTTCTCTTCCATTATTCTGAGAAATAATCCCGCATGAATGAATTCAAAATATTGTCTATACTATTTTTAAGATAATTCACCCTTTGTTCTCTCCAGAGTTTTTCAAATCTCTTGACTAACTTTCAACTGAAAGTACAAGTTCATATCATTCAGAACTAGAGAAATAAGGAGCTTTTTATTCAGAGCTAGAGAAATAAACAGCTTTCAAAAACCTTTGTACTGTTCCTCTTTACAGAGAAGACTGAAAACTATTTACATTTTCCATCGTTCTATCATCCTTTGGCCTTTGTCTTCATCAGTGGAATGTGACATGAGACATGCTATATGAATATAGCAAAGGCCATTCACAGTAAACTCTTAGGCGCAATTTACTTTATAACACTACTGCTTGTAGCACAATACAAATGACTGGAGCCTACTGCTGCTGGTTTGTCCATACTGTACATCCTATTCCAGACTTCAGTCCATACCCATCATCTTTTCTGCCTGACAGTGAATGTTGTCTAAACATAGAGGGAAATGACTCAACAAAGGGCTTCAAGAACATTTGTGACACAGGACCAAATGCCAACTATGGTTTCTTCCTTTCTGTGTCTCAGATAGCATTTCATAACAGTTCCAGACAGAAATAGTGATTGCTTTGGGGTTATACAGATCAATCCACATCCACCAGACTACTGGATATGTGTATTCAGTTGGATAGAGGCTGCTATTATTCAGAACTCCTAAACTGATCATTGGGAAAAAGGTGTATACCCTCAAGATAGTTTGATGATGATCATAAACACTCAATTTGCCCTTTCCTTCTTGAAAGACGGAATAATCTTAAAAATTTACATTTGGTACGGGCCAGTATGATGGACAGATTGGAAACAACACAGCAAATCTACTTTCTTGGTATTTTCAGTTTTGACATTATTTTAAGAACACAGGTAAAATTGTCTGCCAAGATCATCCACAAGAGACTTTCCGGGAAGTCACATAGTTTATGGGAAAATCCCAATCTGCTAAGAACAGATTTTTTTTTTTTTTTTTAAGAACAGATTAAAAAAAAAATATATATATATATATATATATATATATATATATATATATACTTGGGATCCCTGGGTGGCACGGCGGTTTAGTGCCTGCCTTTGGCCCAGGGCGCGATCCTGGAGACCCGGGATCGAATCCCACGTCGGGCTCCCGGTGCATGGAGCCTGCTTCTCCCTCTGCCTATGTCTCTGCCTCTCTTTATCTCTGTGTGTGACTATCATAAATAAATAAATAAATAATTTAAAAAAAATAAAATAAAATAAATATACTTAATACTTAAAATTTAAGCACATTAAGAAGGTTTTGGATTACTTAGATTTTCATAAAATACATACACTTTTCAGATAAATTGCACAATTAAACCAAATGAAAATTCATATTAATTTTTAAAATTCAATTAAATTCAATTAAACCAAACAAAAATTTCAGATCGATCAATATCTATTCTTTATTTTTTTTTATTTTTTTAATATCTATTCTTTAAATAGTAACCCAGATATTTCCTTTGGTGGGTGCCTGTCCTGCAGTTACATTACCTGTATTGCTTTCTTGTGTCATGCCCAACTGCATTGGTCTCCCAGATTTTGGTAGCCAGAACTCTAACCGTATTCAGAAACAGAATAAAATTGAGCTGAAAGAGAAGGTAATATTACAAAGAATTATTAAGTCAGCCTTCAAGATGTTTATAAAAATTTATACAAATTGAACTTCTTCGTATTCAAAAGCAGAAAGTTACCTATTCCATAAATGTGAATGAGGGACTCTGAGATAAGATATTGGACAATTAGTGATTCTTGAATTGCCCTCATGAAAACACAGAGATAAAAAGTATCAACAGCCCTGGAAACTAGAATACCAGAGGATGATCTGTAAGAATCCATGGGGAATTTCCAAACCAAAGTTTAGATAAAGTCCTGTGGCAGGCTAGCAGGAGAAAGGATAATAGTTATTATATAAATATAGCCAACTGCCCTTTTTGAAATGAATTTCCAGCTTCTGTATCTATTTTAGGGAGGGGAATAATAGAATTGTTTGGGGGATACTATCCCTCTTATGACATATGAAAAGTATTGAATGAAGTATAAGGTTTTTTTTTTTAAAAAAAATGGTGGGAAGATGGATGAAATAGATAAAGGGGATTAAGAACACATTTATCTTGATGAGAACTGAGTAATGTATAGAATTGTTAAGCCCTTATGCTGTACACCTGAAACTAATATAACACTATGTTAACTATACTTCAATTTTAAAAAAAAATTATTTAAACCCACTTCTCAGATACACACACAAACTAGATGCTAGATGAGAAAAGGCCCCCAGTGTAGGCAATTAGATTGAATTTGAAATATTACAGGTGTGAGCACCCCAGTGACAATCAAGTTCTGGTTTTAAAAATGGAGGGAAAGTTTGGGTAGGATAACTTGTGGAGGCTTGAAGGCTTCAAGGGGAGTGAAGAGTGAATAAAAAGAAAAGATCTCCAGATCTAGGGTCATAAGGAAGTGGAAGCCTGAACTCTTGGAGTCCCTATATTCAGGGAGATGTCTGCAGTCCAGAAAGTGCAGGAAGAGAGCAGGAAGAGAGGAATCATCAAGTTTTTCATTCTTGGAAATAAGATGTCTTGCAGAGTTTTCAACCATTTCTGGAATTTGGAGAATTTGAGTTGTTGGGTAATTCATGTGCCCCACTTGATACAGATGATCAACTGAATCAGCCCCTCCTTAACCCCCTGCCACCTTCTTTGCCATCCTACTACTGACTACACTATTGGAACCTCTCACCTCTCACTAATTTTGCAGCTTTCTATAATAACTAGGGGCAGAGTCTTGAGTCTCATACTCTGGAGGAAGGACAGAGGTGTGCTGTGAACTGATGGAAGGATTCTTCAGGCTAGTAAGAGTTGCCATTTATGGAGCCCTCGAGTTTAGCACACACGGTTATGGGACAAGCATTTTTTATGTCCCTTTATTATGGATAAAAAAAACACCAGCTCAAAGGTACCCAGCTATTGGAGGACTCTGAACCATGACTATGTGAGTCTGTAATGTGAATTCTTAACCACCATCTTATACCTTCTCTTCAGGATGATAAAAAGATGCAAAACATGAGAGCTGAGAATCTCCATTCATCCTCACCCATTCCAACATCTGGCTTAAGACGGAATATTTTTCAATAAGAGGATGAGAGCTGCTCACGGATATCACATCAATGCTTCCTTTTTGAATGGCCAATTATGTCATGCCCCATCTATTTCACTCCCTACAACCACAGCCCCTGGCAATATGATGCAGCTGGGCGTGAAAATGGTGGGAAGCAATGCTGTATAATTACTATGCAAAGGACAAAGGGGTAGGAGCTGAAGCTGACAGTGCTATGGAAGCAGTGCCAGCTGGAGAGTGTCACTGGTCAGTTCCTATCCCTGGAAAAGGAAGAATTATAGATGGCTTCAGATGGGCCAACCCTAAACACCATTCCTATTAAAAAAAAAAAAAAAGCCCATGACCAGGAACTCTGTTCTCAGGCCAGTAAACCACACTAAATAAATACTGAAAACTGGCAGAAATTTGACTAAAGAAGATACACACATCCAATACATAAGTTTAAATAGCTAAGAAGATGCATTTAAGGACAATGAAGTGGATTATGGAAAGAATTAAGAAAAATGTAAGATTCAGTAAACTATGATGCTTTAAAAGATCAGTCAACAAAATATACCATGCACACACATGCTCTTTTTTTAAGGTTTTATTTATTTGAGATAGCGAGAGAATGAGTGTATGAGCAGGGCAGGCGGGCGGGGCTGCAGAGGGAGAGGGAGAAACAGGCTCTCTGCTGAGCAGGAAGCCCAATTCAGGGCTTGATCCCAGGAACCTGGGATCACGATCTGAGCCAAAGGCAGGTGCTTAACCGAATGAGCCACCCAAGTGCCCCAGAAACAGAAATTTATTAAAGAACAGGATGGATTAAGAACAGATTGTAAAGAATCTAAAATATCATCAAGTTTTAAAATCAACATTAGAAACAGCAAACAATAGATTTAACAAAGCAAGAGAACACATTCAGCAATGTAGAAAACCACTGAAGACTCTCCCCAAATGGGAAGATAAAGAACAAAGACCCGTATGATGAAGAGAGACATGCCTTCATGGGTAACATGGAATTGAGAGTCATCGTGCAGATTTATTTCTCTCTCTGTAGAAAAGATTATGATAAATTGAACAGATCAATAAAAATGTTAAAGGAAAATCCCTGTACTAAAGGAAGATCTGAGCCTGTTAAATAATATTATACATTGGGCAAGTGGAACAAAAAAGAACAAAACCAGGTGGAAACTTCTGGTGAGATTTTAAATTTTGCTTTAAAAGATGTAGAAATAATTCTAAAAGAAAACTATTTAGAGAGTCATGGTATCTCTCCTGTGAACTCCTTGTAAAATTTTGCTTAACGTTAGTCTCTTTCAGGCAAAGTACAGATAAAACAAATAAAAAACCGAGAAGGTGAATAAAATGACCACTTCTCAAGCATTAAAACCAGTCACACAGAGAATAAATTTTATGCAAATATGGTTTTTAAATAATGCAAATATAAACATTAGATTCTTTCTCAATTAAAAATTTAAAGATGTATTCAAAATGAACCACAGATGAATTGAAACAACTCAAAATTTCAGACTTGAAACCTCTGGCCCCTTAGGCTAGCTCTGAGACTTTGTTCCTAGAGTCCTCTTTGCCTGGATCATTCTCCTACTCCCTTCCTTCTCAGGTTAGCGCATTCCCAGGTTTCATGCTGAATGTCAGCTTTTCTCAGAAGCTCTTCCAGCTCCACCCAGCACTTGTCATGTTTCAGTTTTTGCCTCACCCACTCTGCTTAAACTTCAGGGTTGGTGTCTGTCTCCAAACCGTATCCGGCCGTTACCTCACACAGCACCCACAATGTTCTTGGTGTTTAATCAAGATTTGTTAAATGAGTAAATGAATAATTGATTGAATGAGAGATGCCCTCTCTAAACCCTCTAGAAGAATTTTTAAAAATTATCCTCAAATCAACATTAAGTGTTGCAAGGTGAATAACAAATCGTTATATTTGCAGATACTTATTTTCAGAACAAAAATTAATGTTTTCTAATGACTCTATTCTCTTAAGCATAGTTTTAACACATAGGAACAAAACACAGACAACAACAGTGCGATAACTTTACATTTCATGATTTCAAAGTCAAGTGGTTCCTCTTAAGTTTATACTGAATTCTATGATTATATCTAAAATTCAATTTTCTTGATAGGACTTCTTCAAATTAGAACCTATAAATGCTTATCCTTTACAAACTCCTTCCTATATTGCTTAGAAATTCTATTCACATTTTATCAGATTTTACTCCCAGATACACAAAATTCCAATTAATAGGATTTCTGCTATTCTAATATCCAAAGCCAGAAATAAGTGAGGGATCTAAACTTATACTTAAAATTTTTGGTGAGGCGCCTGGGCAGCTCAGTTAGGTAAGCATCCAACTCCTGATTTCAGCTTGGATCATGATATTAGGATCAGGAGATGGAGCCCTGTATCGGGCTCCTTTCTCAGCAGGGCATCTGCTTGAGTTTCTCCCTCTGCCTCTCCCCTCCATCCTCTCACTCGCTCTTGCTCGCTCTCTCATACTTTCTCTTGCTGTCTCTCTATAGTATTTAAGATCTTTTTAAAAAAATTTAAATAAATAAAATTATTGATAAATAATTTTTGATAGCATATATGGAGCATATCTATTTATATAAACCATACTACATAAAAGTTTGAAAAACAAATATTTTATCCAGAGTTAATATATTAAAAAAAACTATAAATATTGCCTTAAAAATGGAAAGATCTTTTTTCCCATAAATTCAAACAATCTTGACATGTTTTGGAGTGCAAATGAAAAGAACATGGCCAAAAAAATGTGGTTGTAGTCTTATTTTGTCACACTAGCTGTGTGACCTTTATGTGTGGGCTTTAGCTTCTGTCTCTAGAAATGAAAAGGTTGCATGGAATGGACTCAGGGGTTCTGTAATCATACAGAACTTTGCTTTGTGCTCTAATTTCACCTCTTCCCTCTTACCAGTTCCCCAAGGCATTTACTTTGTATACTGGTTTTATTTTTTCAACAAGTATTTATGAGTGGCCACTATGTGCCAGAAAGCTTGCTAGGCACTAGAAATCTAGAAGGTTAGGGAAAATATGGCTGTAGTTCACATAAACCTTATAGCTTAGTGCACAAGATGGACATTCAACAATAAGTTTTTTACATTGTGATGATCTTGAGAAGGAAAAACTTCACCTTGCTCTGTGGGTTATAATAGGTGAGCTAATTTAGACTGGATGCATCAAGGAGACCACAATGAAGAAGTGGCATTTAAAGTGAGGAACAGGAATCTAAAAAAAGGAAGGGGTGGCCCCTGGGTGGCTCAGTGAGTTGAGCATCCACCTTTGGCTCAGGTCATGATACAGGAGTCCTGGGATCAAGCCCCACATCGGGCTCCTTGCTCAGCTGGAAGTCTGTATCTCCCTCTCCCTCTGCCCTTCCCCCCTGCTCCTTCTCTCTTTCTCTCCCTCTCTCAAGTAAATAAAATCTAAAAAATAATATAATTTAAAAATACAGCAAGGAATAGAAGGAAGCACATCCCAAGCTTCCAGGGCTACAGCACCAAATAGGGAATAGCCCTGAGGAGGCAGCGGTGGACAGATTCAAGGAACTGAAAGGAAAACAACGTGGCTGAGGTATTGCAAGTAAAGGATGCAGGCACGAGTGACAGGGTCTTCTCTAGACTATTTTGGGACACTGGATTTTACTGTAAGTGCAGGAAGCTCACTGGGTAGGGATACTGAACCTGAAGTTAGAATCCCACTCCACCTCTCACTAGCTGTGTGACCTTGGGCAGTTTCCTCATTTAGAAGATTAGATAAATCTGTGTAAATAAAGTACCCAGAACAGTACCCATACAATGCAGTGTCCATTGTTATTATTTGCATCGTCCTTCCTGGCTTCAGGACACTGAACAGCTAGCTGAGAGGAAGGAGCACCTCATTCAAAACAGTAGGATGGAGTTCGGGCACATCTCTTCCCTTACAGACTGATTCTACAGTAAAATGAGGGGATTTTAAACAAAACTGTAATAACTGAATTGCAATACTAAAACAGTAACTCAATGAACAAAAAGGTGCTCTTGAATCTTCTCTGAATGTTTTTAAGGATTTTATTTACTTATTTATTTGAGAGAGAGAGAGAGAGAAAGAGGCACATGGGTGGAGGAGGAGAGGAAGAGAGAGAGAATCTCAAGCATACTCCCTGCAGGGCTCGATCTCACGACCTTGAGATCATGACTAGGATATTATTAGATTAAATGGATGCTGTGATTTTGGAAAAACATTTAAGAATTCTTGCTTTGGAGCTGTCATCATTTAGTTCAGGAAGACGAAAATGGCTTCCATCTAAGTTTTCTTCAAAATGCTTATGCGCTGAGTATACCATCATTTCTAGCTCTATTTCTCCAACAGGGAATCTTCTAGAACCTCTATAACCACCTAACTTTACTGCTGTTCTTTGCAATTTAGAAACCTCAGCATATAGACTTCTCATCCATGTTGACAATGTGAATAGGATCTGCAAACAAAAAAACGAAGCTTTGGATAAAAAATCAACTGTTTCAATGGAAGACATCCTATAATTTACTTTTGTCTCCTGTCCTTTGCTTCAATTCTTAATTTTTAAAAGGATCTCTTGGAGTTTTAACACATACTTTCTTTTCATCAAATGAAAACTCAATGTTTTTAAATTTGCCTATATTTTCATATAATATTTAATTATCTCTTATTTCACAATTTCAGTACAATGTACCCAGGCACACAAAAAAAGTAGTAAGACCTGAGTCATCCCCTTAAAAAGAGGATAGTAAGTGATGGACAAGCAAACATAGTGGAGGATGAACAAGGAGGAAAGAAACTGAAAGGCTGGGCAACACAGATGATGATACAGTATCAGTGGATAAAAGGGAAATCAGGGTAGTAAACACCAGATGCTACTTTATAAAATTAATTTCTGTCTTTTTAGTTCACTGATGTTCCCCAGGGATATAGTTTATCACCTGATGGTTTGATGGGGTGGTTTATCACTAGACTAAGATAGCAGCACTTCATTAAAATTAAAATGATAAGAGTTCACAAATTTAAGTTATTCATTCATTTATCCACAGTACATTTCCAGCTTCTCATAGGACATAAAAATGAGGTCTAATTTGCTAACAGGCTGTTTTAGCAAGGATACAAACTAGCCTCTCTGGAAGTGTTCCATATTTTATTTCCCCCTATAAACATTTATGCAATGGGCTTCTGAAATGAAGAATCCCTTTCATGCTTCTCTATTTCTCTTTCCGCATTTTTCCTATGAGATAAATAAGCTTTTCTCCGATTCTGGATTGATCTTACAAAATCTCAGTCCCATTAATATAGCCGTCCCTCTGTACCCAGCATGGCAACATAATGACAAACCTGGGGATGCATTAGGAGACAGAAAACAAACTGAGGAAAGCAAGAAACTGGAGAACAAAGACAAAGTTAAAAATTAGGCTGCCACATTACTTTCAAGTGATTTAACAGTTAATATGGGAACATAAGTCCTCTTTTTAAGATGTTTATAATCTTGAATTATTACAAGTATAATTTCTTCATCAAACCATGGAGAAGCTAATGAGATAAAATCTTCAAGGGAAGTCAAGAGTAAACATTTTAAAGAGTTGTGTTAGACACAAAGAAGCATAACTTTGTTTTCTTTCACAACACAGATGTTATATGCAGGTGAAATACTACAGGCAGAAAAGATCCACACAATACGCACTGCTTACTTCAGTCTTTTTCCTGTGACCTATTAGACAGGATTCTGTGGGATATGTCTCCATATGGCATTAACTTAACTCCTCAGGGACGTTTGCCAAGTAAGAGCTTTTGTCAATCCTTTATAATGAATCATACTATCATTTTTCTCTTTCTCAGTAATTCCTCTGTTCTCTGGCTATTTGTCTTCTCCTCCTGACCTGCTACCAAGTAATCAGAAAGTTAAAGTGGAGCTCTAACATAATGGACGTAAAGGGGGAAAGGTTTTAAAGACCTTCCAATTGCCTGAACATGTAAATGTTCACAGATATTTTGAAGACCTGAATTGAACCCATGTGCTTGCTGATTAAAGGGAAGGATGTCCTTTCTGCATGGATCTCAGTGCCAGCCACAAAAATGGATATGATCCCCAGCCCAGACTCTCCCAACAGCTATTGCTGTAATGTGAGTCTCCTAAACCTTTGCAGAACAAAGTGAGAGACACACTGTCTCTCCATTTTAGCAGCAGTTTAATATGCATCCTCTTTCTTTCTTTCCATGACACAGGATTTTAACACTTACCCCGATAGCTGCTAAGATTGGGGCTTGGTAAATCCACTTGATGTTTCCAGCACTAAGTTCCCAGCATCTGAGACATGATAAAGAACTTTCATGAATAAATTGGCAAAGCAAATAGGCAGTGAGAATTAAGTAGCATTTTAAGTTTTACTGAACATTCCAGTCCCAAGCTTTTTATTAAAAATAAGTAGACAGGGATCCCTGGGTGGCGCAGCGGTTTAGCGCCTGCCTTTGGCCCACGGCGCGATCCTGGAGACCCGGGATCGAATCCCACGTAGGGCTCCCTGCATGGAGCCTGCTTCTCCCTCTGCCTGTGTCTCTGCCTCTCTCTCTCTCTCTCTGTGTGTGTGTGAGTGTGTGACTATCATAAATAAATAAAATTTTAAAAAAAGACTTATTAAAAAATAAGTCTTAAAAATAAAAATAAAAATAAGTAGACAAAAAGAAATCTCAGAAAACGCCCAAACCAGTTTAAAAAAAAAATGTGTAATGGGTCCTAGTTTCCATACTATTAGTGGTAGAGAAATATAAATATTGTTTATTTTTTATAGCAACAAGATTCAAAACCACATTTCCAGAACCACAAAAAAAAAAAATGTTACCTTTTAAATGTGGTGTACCTGGGGGCACTTGAGTGGCTCAGTCATTTGAGCATCCGACTCTGACTCTTGTTTTGGCTCAGGTCATGATCTTAGGGTTACGGATAGATCCCTATGACAGGCTCCATGCTCAATGTGGGGTGCCTGCTTCTCTACTCCCTCCTCCTTTGCCCTCCCCTCCTTACTCATTCTCTTTCTCTCTGAAATAATCATAAATAAATAAACAAATAAATGTGGTGCACCTGATACTTCATTTTTCTTATCACTGGAATGATAAAGTTCTCTCACTTTCAGAAGTTCTAGTAATTCTGTGTTATTACACATTGTAGAATACTGACAATAATGCATAATTCAAAATGAATGGGTCAAAATTGCTACAGGATTTGAAGATGCAACCTGATGTCTCTGGGGCTCATTTTATTCATCTTTCAAATCAGCGGATTGAACCAAAAAAATGCCTTAGGATTTATTTTCTCTAAAATTCCAAATCTGTTACACGGTTCTACATCTCATGGTAAAATTATTTAGCATTATCTAGTACCTCTTTGCTTACTCAACCCACCACTTCCAAGAAATCAATTAGCAGACATATGTTTTCTTGGACATTTCCAGTATCATTGTATATACACAGCAATGATGATAATGTTGATAACATTAACCCTAAACTGTTAACGTAACATTTGTATAGAAGTTGGAGTTTACAAAGCCGTTTCATAAATGGGATTTAATCGATTTTCAAATCTACCCCCTGTAAACTCAATCTTACTCGTAGCCAGGAATACTCTCATTTTACAAATGGGAAGGCTGAGACACCAAAACTGCCAATTAACGAATGGATGAGAATATACATTTCCTAGTAACTCACAACTTGCATGGAGTCAAACATTCTCTTTGCTAAACAGACACTCAACAAATGGAGGAAAGTGGCTAAATAGATCCCTAAGAACTGATCCGCAAGCATTGGAGAGTTCTCTATTATAAAACAGAGAATTTCACTCCTGCCCATTTGTAATTCAATTGGTTTTTTTAATCTGACAGTTACACATGCACATCAAGAGAAATAAGATAGTATATAAGAAAGGGATAATTATAGAATCTACATACAAAATGCAGTAATTTGAGAGAGATTTTACATGCGGGAGTGGCGCATCTGAAACATCCTGAAATGGTAGAGTACTTGTAGTTATAGTTTCCCTTTCTGAACACCACGAAATGCAGATATAATTTTATCATGTGAATGAGAAACACATGTGCTAGTAACGTTGTACACTTCCATGCAGTACAAATGCACGAGCTTGAACTCGTATCTCAGCAAAAAAAATATGAACTATTGAAAAGTCCATGATAGGCAATGGACTATTTCTGATTAAGGGAATAGGAAGCACTACAACAGGTAGAAGGACAAAGGGTAGATATAATGAAAATTGTCCTGTGTACAACGGGCATTGCCCATGGTGCACTCCTCATTATCAGGGGTATCTAAACAACTGAAGAGTGAGCAGCTGTCGGGGTATCGTAAAAGAATCCCTCTACAACATTCCTCCTCCACAGAAAACAAATACTACTGATCTTCATAGAAACCTCTAGTCTGCTCATAGTATTTATTGAGTGACTCTGGAGCCCCATCATCTAGACAAATTCCTTCTCTACCACTCATGGCTACACAATGCCAGGTACAACTTTTCTGGCCTCAGTCTCATAGGGCTGAAATGAAGTCCAATTAAATTACTATTTGCAGAACCCTTAGAAAGTGCCTGGAATGTATCATTCAAAATTGCTGGCTTCATCTTTATTATTATTTTTCTCCAATCTTTCCCCCACGTACTGGAAATGATCTTTACAAAATGAAAATTTATTGTCATTATCACTGAAAAAAAAAAACCAACTATCCTAGTATGATCTATAAAGGTCTGGAAGATTCTGGCCCCCATTTCTTCTCCAGCCTCATTTTTAAGCTCTAACTTTAGCAGAATCAAGGCTCCACCAACTTGAGAGGATAAATATCATTAGCTAGGATTAATGAAAGGATAAATCTTACTTTCTAATGGAATAACAATAAATAAAAACATTATTTTTGATCAGACATTATGTGGGAAAGGCTGATGTGGCTCCAACGGAGAGAAGAGATCTGAATATTGCCCATCCCAGGACTCAGGTGGTGTGGCCCTTCCACATGCTGGCATCATTCCTGTGTATTAACTTACCCATCTCTTTCCCCTTGCTTCTCACAATACATTTAAAATGATATTATAAAGTAAAGAGGTCCAGCTTCCTGATCAGGTCCATGAGTCTTTCTGTCCTCTGAGATGTATCAAAGGCTACAATCACATCAAGGTAATTTCCTACATGACATCCCTAAAGGGACATGTGATCAATAATAGCAGCAAGTGTAAATTCCAGGCAGGAAGACTGAGTCTTGAGAAAATCTGTTGCTCTCTCTTTACTTCTCCTTTTTTCACTCACCTTGCATCAGCCAGAGTTGCTCGTGCCACAGCCCAGGCCACAACAAATACTGCTGGGAACCCTGCAATCAAAAAGGGAATCAGAGGCCATATTTAATATTAAGGGAATTTTTAATCTCATACTCAGCACACATAAGAATATACTATTAAAATTTGAAAGAGAGAAAGACATGGTAAATGTTGATATATCAACAAGAAATTCCATTTAGTCTTCATCTTGTCCACTTAAGTGAACAAGGTACCTTGCCGTCATTTGTTCCTGAAAGTCTAAAGATTGAAGGTTGGCCCAATTTTCCCTTAAGGGATATAGGATCAAGCTTTATGGGGAAGGAATAGAAGTTGTTGGGGCCAGAAGCAGGCAGTGATTGGAGCACTGGACTTTGACTCCTGCCACCCTGACAGCTACATGCTCTCAAGGAGGAGTGAAGCAACATGACAGATGTCATGAGGAGCAGCGGGGAGGCTGTTTTAAAAAATTCAAACTTAGCCATTCTAAAAGTGCAAGCCATAAAGAAGCTATACTGAGAAGTTATAAAATTGGGAAGCTTGGATCAGTTTAGCCTCTTCTTTCTTTCGGCTTCATATCGGCTCAACTTAAGCATTTGCATGCATTTAGACCATAGCAAAGGGTGGCCACTACGTGAATCTGATTATTTGAGCATGAGATATGTATCTCTCATAAGTGTTAAACACCTCATGAGCTTGCAATGTCAAATCTATTACAGTGACTTTCCACAAGTCTGAAAAGGCTGCCCATGGTAAAGGCTGACTGTCCAGTTTATGTTATAGTTAATTAGACTCTTGACATCACATACAAAAATTCACAAACCATAACTTTTATGGAACACGACAAAACAGGACCAAAGGATTTAATGGACAACTTCTTATTCTGTGGAATTTATGAAAGTGGTTTTAAAAAAGGAAAGAAGAAAGAAAAAAAAAAAAGGAAAGAGAGAGCATAATGGAAACACTGCAGAAGTTAAGAAGCACCTATAAAGGGACAGGAAAAGTTTTAATCTAACTTAGATTATTGAACACAATATTAAACTCTTCACTTTTAAAAACACATTTGTCATTTTTCAAATACTCTTATTTTAGCAAAAAAAGTGGAAAAGAATAGGTTCAGATTAAGGAAAATGCCATTAAAAGTGAAAATAAGATGATTCACTGCAATAGAAAATGTTCTGGCCTCCTCAGTGATCACTTAATTGAATTTAGCCTCAGCCTGCCTGTGTGGCTATTTAATTTTATGATTCCACATTCAAATCTTATTTATTGTTTGTATAGAACATCTAAATTTCAAACATAATAAATAAATATGCTCAAATTCTATGTTCCAAGAAATTGGTGGTTTTTTTTTTTTTTTTCAAAGTAAATCTACTCAATTCTGGTTATTTCTTAGGTTCACTTCACATATTTTATCTATCTTTCTATTATCTCTATATCTCCTCACCTACTTATCCAACCATCCATCTATCCCGTAACCATTTATTAAGTGTGTGTCAAGTTTCAGAAGATAAAACAATAAAAAGATCAACAATATCCCTTTTTTTCTTAAGCATATTCTGGAAGGAGATACAAAATTAATAACATAACTTTGGTTATCAATCAGCACTATGAAGAAAAAAAACAAGAATGATGCTGTATAATGAAGTAGAGCTCCTTCTGACAGGGTGGTTCAAAAAGGCCTGATGCCTTTACTGATTTCCTGCCTTGGCTATCTTTAAAAAGCATCTGTCTTTGATCAGAATTTTCACATTTTCTCATTTCCAGGTCTTTATCTTTTGCTTCCTTTACAATCTCCTGATCAAGCAATTTCCTGAATAACGTTCTATACACATTGATCAATGGTGCTTGAGTTGGAATTCTGTTTTAGATGATAGAACAAATATCTTATATTAGACACCATGTCTTAATGAAATTACTTTTCTCGTCATCTTGGAATACTCTCGCTCACAAAACTAGCACAGACGCAACCATGGAAGAAAAAAAAATTGAAAAAAAAATTGAAAGCATTCTGGGATTGGAGGATTTTTGATCACCAAACTTAGTATCATATTATTACATAATTGAGAACACATAAATACAGGGGGAAATGTTTGAAATTTAGATGTTTATTTTAAATTTAAATGCTAATTTAAGTAAATTTAATGTAAATTTGAATGTTACTCAATATATGCATTTACCTTGAGAGCAGTTATATTCATAAAATATGAGTATAAATAAGTATCTCTGAGAGGGAGGCAGTCTCTAGCCTAAAAAGAAATAGATGTGGGTTCTTGTGTGGCTCCATTAAAATGAAGTTTTGGACTAATAGTAGTCAAAAGGTTTTCACAACTAAACCTTTTCTTCAAATAAAAACTTATGCAGCAACCAGCTGCATAAAACAGAGATGCTCTGAAGCCAAAGAGGGTTAATAGTATCTTCTCACCTTGGTCTATGTAGTTTCATCTTGTTTGGGATTTTTCAGAAGCTTCATAGAACCATACCACACCCTTACCCTCCTCCTGTGGTGCTACTGTACTATTGTAAAGTCACAGGTTGATCATAAAATGTAAAGTTGGGATGCCTGGGTGGGTCAGCGGTTAAGCATGTCTGCCTTCAACTCAGGGAGTGATCCTGGAGTTCTGGGATTGAGTTCCACATCTGGCTCCCTGCATGGAGCTGGCTCCTCCCTCTGCCTATGTCTCATGAATAAATAAATTTCTCATGAATAAATAAAAATCTTTTTTAAAATAAATAAATAAAGTGTAAAGTTAGTTCTAAAAAATAGAGACCCATCATGACATAGGATGCCTAGCTTTGCTACAGACATATAGTATCTTTCCAAACAGAAACCTTGATTCTCCTAGGAATCCATCCATGTTGACTG
Source organism: Canis lupus dingo (assembly GCF_003254725.2). Lineage (NCBI taxonomy): Eukaryota > Metazoa > Chordata > Mammalia > Carnivora > Canidae > Canis > Canis lupus. The sequence continues at coordinate 17,055,848 of NC_064279.1, read as the reverse complement.
CTCAGAGATGTAGCTCTAGGCTATGCTTCCAGTTCCCTCACTACTCATCACAGAATGCTGGAATTCAAAACCCATCACCTATGTTTTATTCATTCTCCATATGATTTTGGCATAATTGTTCTCAACTCTCACGAGATTCTAAGCCAGTACTGAATGAGTACATCTCTCTTTCCAGAAAATTGCAAAGCCTTTGAAGTCTTCCATTGTCATAAAGAAGAGTGTCTATTCAAGAAAAGTTAGAAGAGCTACCTCCTCCTGAGATGGAATTGCTACAGGAAACAAAAGAAATATTTTAAAAATATATCTAACTTATAATCCAAAAATTAGAAGAATTATTAGAAGAATAGAGTAAGGTATTGTGGGAAAAGATCAGTCTGAAACAGAAGAGCTACAATAAAAAAGAAATATGTTTACTGAATTAAATATTGCCAGTGGGCAGAAAGTGTAAAAGATTGAATTGATGGAGATAAAATGAAATCTTGAAACCAGCTGAACCCACTAAGATAAATCTACGTAATTGTTACGACTATAAATCTAAACATGACTATAATTTGTTTTCTTTAGAAGAGGTAATAATCTATATAATTTTAAATGGAGCATGGGTAGCCCGGGTGGCTCAGCGGTTTAGTGCCACCTTCACCCCAGGGCCTGATCCTGGAGACCCGGGATTGAGTCTCACGTCGGGCTCCCTGCATGGAGCCTTCTTCTCCCTCTGCCTGTGTCTATGCCTCTCTCTCTGTCTCTCATGAATAAATAAATAAAATCTTTTAAAAAAATAAAAAATAAGTGCTTAGGAGCAAAACCCCAAATTATATGTACAAAGTTTGGGGAAAATGATAAGCAGAGAGATTCAACTTTTGTATCTTTCATAAAGTAGGGTTAAAATTTTGATCGTTTTTAACTAATTGTTAAATGTAATTTTAACTTTAAGGCAACTTTCAGCATATGTAATAATGGCATTAAAAATCATAAGGGAAGGGAGAGATAGCTTTTCTAGATTTTTAAATTTTGCTTGAAGCCAATTGAAAATTATTAATTGTATGAAGGTATTATATTGACTATCATAAATTTTTTGGAGAATAGATCTTATGAACTAAATATTTTGAATATAATATATATGATCAGAACAGCAAAACACAAAATAAAATAACCTATAGGGTCAGACTACATGCTAATTGTGTGCAGAGAATTTAACACATCTGTATTTCAATTATATTTACTGCCAACTGGATAGTCAAAAAATATTTGCTGAATTGAGATCACCTGATACAGAGATAATAAATCTCCTGATTATCTTCAGAGAATACAGAATATGAAAATATTCTACAGGAAAGCTTGGCAGTGGAGATACAACTACATGGTATAATCAGGATACGTGATCTTATATGATAATATGTACATTCTGGCATCTTATCTGACAGCTAGAATTAAGGATGATTGCTAAAATAGAAGCAAATTACCACATTAAGTAAGGATAAAGAAATAAGACTGACACCTTTTAAACACAAAATCAAATACATAGAAAAAATAATATATACTTGAAAGAAGAAAATGGAACCAAGAATAAAGTGCCTTATTTATGAGAAAATTGAAGCAAGAATAGGGAAAATTTAGAATGTGATTGGTTGAAAGACAAATAATATAGTCATCATTGGAATTTGCCTTTACTCCTCTATACATCTTGTTTTGTGATGAAGATGTGTAAAAACAGTTATTTTAAACATTTGCCTTCAATTTACTAAAGGTCAGATACGGCAGCATCTGCTCCTCTTTAGATTGTAATTTCCTTCCCTTCCAATTTATTCTTAAGAATAAGCAAGGGCAGCCCAGGTGGCTCAGCGGTTTAGCACCGCCGTCAGCCCAGGACATGATCCTGGAGTCCCAGGATTGAGTCCCACGTTGGGCTCCCTGCATGGAGCCTGCTTCTCCCTCTGCCTGTGTCTCTGCCTGTGTGTGTGTGTGTGTGTGTGTGTCTCATGAATAAATAAAATCTTTAAAAAAAAAGAATCAGCAAAATCAATGTAAGTAATATAGCCCCACATGTCACTATAATGTGAGTAGTAAAGTTCTGACTATTTATTTAGCTGAAGAGAGCTTAAAGTTATCATGGTTGGGTCCAATAAGTAACAAAGGAATCCAAGCACTCCTCTCTAGTGAAGCCAATAAATGACATCATTGGAAGGAAGTATGAAATTGGATTCACTACAAATTACTCTAGTAGAAGATCCTGCAAAGCAGCTATAATGGTTTTGATCATTATTTTTCTTATAGGAATTTAGAAAAATGAGTCAGAAAGCAAAATGATATTCTAAAATCAGACTGTCAGTGATAAGGGGAAGATAGTCTATTAATCAAATAGACTTAGGTATTTACTTCATTAAATAGAGCTACATTTAAGTAATGAACAGATATTCTTTCTTCTTAAGACTTTATTTATTTGAGAGAAAGAGCATGGGCATGCAAACACATGAGTGGGGGGAAGGGGCAGAGGCAGAGAATCTCAAGCAGACTCTGGGCTGAGCTTGGAGCCTGATGCAGGGCTGAGGCAGGACTGTACTTGGGGCTTAATCTCACCATCCTGAGATCATGACCTGAGCTGAAACCAAGAGTTAGGTGCTTAACAGCCTGAGTTACCCAGGCACCCCAGTAGCAGGGAGATATTCTTTAAAGAATATGACTATAATTATATATGCCCTAAACTAGAGCATTTTTAAAGTGGAGTAGCAAAGAGAGAGAGTCAGAAGGTAGACTAAGTGGGGAACTGTAATTCTATAAAGATTGGTTATTGGTGTTTTAGGTTGTGGTTAATTGTATGTGATATATCACATGTAAAATGCTTTCAAAGCAAGCTTCTGTGTAAAGCCTAGTTGCTCTTCTGTTTGTTCTTAAACCATTTGATGAAAAGAAGACTTCAAGTAATAATGTTTATCTACTGTAGTCATCATTCCAATGCCAAAGTTCTTGTGGGCAAATCAATGAATTTGTTATAGAAAGGTAAGAAATTCATACTCATATAGAAGCTCACTATGATGCAGGAAAACACATGAGGATTCGAACCTGACAGCCAAGAAAGAATTCTTGAGACATCTTTGGTGCAAAAAGGTGATTTTATTAAAGCACGAAGACAGGACTCATGGGCAGAAAGAGCTGTACCGGGGTCATGAGGAGTAGCCTATTATATATTTCAAGTTGGGAAGGGGTAAGTCCCTAAGGAACTTTGGAAGCAAGGTTTCCAGGACCTTGAGGGGGGCTACCTATTGTTGGGAAATGGTCATTTATAACTAATAAAACCTGAGTCATGAGACCCTTCAGATGTATATCAGTGAGTCATTTGCTTGGGGGACAAGATCACCAAAATATATTTCTGGCACAGAGATAAAGGAAATTTCCAAAGGAATTTTTATGTTAAAATATATTTACAGGATCTTGGGGGTTTGACTAAGACTACCTGTTGCTCTTAGCAAAGTATTAACATTGAGTCAGTTGAGTCCCTAGAGGAAATGTCACTCTGCCTGTTTCAAGGACTTGTCAGTGGGCTGCAGGCAGTAAGGAAATTTAACAATTTTTCTTCTGCCTTTGTTTCTTACATCAACTGGACTATATTTTATTGTTTTTCATAGAACTAAGGTTTGAAAACTAGTTTCTTGCATTTAAGTGAGACAAACTCCTGAATTTAAAGAGGAACAGACTGAGTGATCAGAGATGTAGAGAACAAAGGCAAAAGGAAATGTAAATAAAATTAAACTTCTTTATAACTTGCAGCCCATTGACAAATACTTGAGGCAGACAGAGTATGACTTTCATCCAGAAACTACCAACTGTCTTAATGTTAATGCCTTGCTAGAGGTAAAAACAACCCTAGCTCGACAACAGCTTGGCCTCCAGGATCCTGTTAAGTTTTCTTTAGCATCTGAAAATCCTTTTGGAAACTTTTTTGTCTTTACCTCCCCCAACTGCAAAGTATATAATCAATTGCTTCTCATGATCTCAGGACAGCTCTTTTTGCCTAAGGGTCCTGTCCCCATGCTTTCATAAAAGCACCTTTTTGCACCAAAAAAAAATGTGTCAAGAATTATTTATTCACCATTTGCTCATGAACCCCACTTCAAATCACATCAGTAGAGACCAACTAAGAGTTACTGGAGGAGCTGGCTATCAACCCAATAAATACACAGAGGAAAAATGAATTCATTATGTGTGACCAGTGGTGTAGAGACCCAAAATACAAAATGTATCTCAGACAAATGTCTACATTCATTGTTGAATTTTCTACCAACACCTTTACCGACTTCTAGTAATTATGTGGGTACACAGATATCATTTTGATTTGAAGGCAAACTACCACAAACTATTCAGGAAATTTCCAAAGTACCCTAAAAAATAAAATGTCTTTTTTTTTTATTTTTAGTAGCTGCTAGTCAAAGGGAGAGCTTTAAAACAGACAAGCTGCCTTCAGAAATAAAACTTGAGTCACAATAATCATTTCATAATAAATGAAATATTATAGGAAATAGACCCTCTGTCTTCTTAAAGGTTACTTAGTAACTAGCAGGAAATTCAATATTCCCTCTTTCACATTTTCTAATGTTAAAAAAACTATATTGGGACGCTTGGGTGGCTCAGTGGTTGGGTGCCTGCCTTTGGCTCAGGTCGTGATCCTGGGATCCAGGATCGAATGCCCATCAGGCTCCCTGCGAGGAGCCTACTTCTCCCTCTGCCTATGTCTCTGCCTCTCTGTCTGTGTCTCTCATGGATAAATAAATAAATCTTAAAAAAAAAAAAAAAACACAATATTAAAGCCAAACAAGCAGAGCCAAACAAGCAAAATAAGAAATACTCTTATTTTGGAGGAAGGGGAAAAAAAAAAACCTTCAAATTTAATCTTGAGCCACTCAGTTAATTTTTTCCTATGCTGAGCACCTATAATGTGGATATTAAAAAAACAATGGAGATCTGCAATTGTTAATCATGAGGCTTCTTAAATGTAACTACAGATGAATTTCAACTTCTTTTAAATTTGAACAAACAAGCAACATCCTTTTCCCCGTGTCATGTTGACTTAGTGCTTAGTCCAGTCTAGTGCTGACAAGGCATTTTTGGAATGTGAGCTGAATACCCTTTTTCCAAAAATTACTTATGCAGAAAGTAATTTGGATCATTCTCTTCCCAAAGACATGGAAATCTACATAATTATTTGGGAATTTGTATCATTAAATGCAGCCAAGATAGTCTTATAAATTCCTTTCTGGTGTTCTCATCATACAACCTAAAAATACAAATCAACTATTCATCACTATAGCTTAGAAATTTAAAAATCAAAATATGTAGGATGAAATTATTGCTAAGTCAGGACATTGACATCAGTTACACTAAGCACAGCAATTCTCAGTGTGTATGGTTAACAATGTGTTCTTATATTTCCACCAGAAAATTCTCTCAAGAATCTGACCTAAGAACACTAACCATAAGTTAAACATGAAAATTTTATACCACTGGGAGGATTTTAAACTTGATCTTAATAACTTTCCCCAGTGGTAGGAAAAGATTTCAGGAAAATGCTGCAAGTATGCTAATGACAGGTCATGTAGGAAAACGTTGGGTTCAAAACAGTTAGGAAAGAATTCTTGAGATGTCTTCGGTGCCAAAAGGGGGCTTTATTAAAACACGAGGACAGGACCTATGGGTAGAAGGAGCTGCACTGGGGTTGTGATGGGTGTCTGATTCTATACTTCCAAGTTGGGGGGTGGTTAGGGACAACACAAGCCTCCAAGGAATTTTGGAAAGAAGGTTTCCAGGACCCTGCGGGAGCTAGCTATTATTAAATAACAATCATTTATTACTGTTTGGTAAAAACTCAGTCTTGAGATCGTTCAGATGTATGGCAGTGGGCCATATGCTTGGAGGATGATTGCTAACATAGATCTTGTGGGGTAGAGAGAAAGGAAGTTAACATGTAAAAGAAGATTTACAGGATCCTGGAGGTCAGCATAATGTTAAGATTGCCTTTTGCCCCTAGCAAAGCATTAACATGGAGGCAGCTGAGTTCCTAAAGGAAATGTCACTCTGCCTGTTCCAATGACTTGTCAATGAGCTGTAAGTAGTACGGAAATTTAATTTTTTCTTTTGCCTTTGTTTGCCATATCAGTAGCTTAACAGAAATCATAATCCAGTTTAAAAAGAAAGGAGACATAAATACCTTACCCCAGCCTATCAAGGTGAAGCCCCATAAGTATTTGGTGTCCGAAAAGAATGCCACAAAGATTAGACTATGCAAGTAGAGACCTTCCACCAAGATCCAATAGTAATTTGTAGCCAAGAAGTAAATGAACATCACAACAGCAATCTTGCACCCAATCTGTTACAAATAAATCAGAATTGCCTCATATTAGAACTCTTAATTGTACTACATGCAACATCAGACCATGAACAAGTCGTTCTGTATTTCTTTTTTTAGAATCTATTTCCTGTATATAGGAAAGCCCAGACTACTGAAAGAGATCAGAACAAAGTTATTTTAAGACAGCATCTCTAAGACTATGAGCTCAATTCTATTTTTAAAATAAGGGTTTTTTTTCCTTTAGGGCAGCTTGGGTGGCTCAGCAGTTTAGTGCCTGCCTTCGGCCCAGGGCGTGATCCTGGAGTCCTGGGATCGAGTCCAGGGCTCCCTGCATGGAGCCTTCTTCTCCCTCTGCCTGTGTCTCTGTCTCTCTCTCTCTGTGTGTCTCTCATGAATAAATAAATAAAATCTTTTAAAAAATTAAAAAATAAACTTGAAAAAAAAGATTTTTTTCCTTTAGAAGTAACCAAAAAAATCACTTTTCCTTAATTTTCCCTGTTTATAAAATTAATACTGGATCATCAGAAAAAATTAAGAAAGTACAGAAAAGCATAAAGAAGAGGTATTAGCCACTATTCTACCACAAATTTATTTTATTCTCATCTTTTTTATGCTTCAAAAGTCAATGGCTAAAACAATAAACAATATATCTTATGAATCTTTGGATTGGCTAGGTGATTCTGCTGATCTGGGCCAGGCTCAGCTAATACTGGCTCAGCTCACTCACAGACCTCTACCCTTCACTGTTCACTGGTACAGTATCACTGCCACTTCATTCTTTTGGATAAACAAGTCACAAAATCTAGCCCAGAATCAGAACCAGCAGGGAATACAAAGTTACAGGACAAAAGCCAAAGCCACAGAAAGGACATAATTTATACCATCAAGACATATAATCTATTATACTTAATTTCCAGATACAGTGCATCAGTGATCTAATTAACTGAATTATTAAGTGATTGTATTTACTAAATAACACCAGGACATTTCAGAGCTGAATCAAATACCCTGGAATTTTATATTGGAACAAGTCTTTGAATCTACAATAAAGAAACTAAATATCATGAGCTTTTAAAGAACACACTTCAAATAAATAAATAAATAAATAAATAAATAAATAAATAAATAAATAAATCACACTTCTAGTTTTGCAAGTGGGCTTTTTACTTTTTGAACAGCATAAGCCATGACAGCTACTATGAACCATACATCAAATGCACTCGAGTCATGTGATTTTTTTTTGAAGTTTCCATTCCAGAATGTTCTTGCAGAAAGAGCCCAAGACTTTTAATTGTCTAACATGATGACTGATTAGGCATAAAGCTTAAGTACAGAATTGAGGTAGTAAACATCATTATATAAATTGGTCACCTATTTCGGTTCATTCAGAGATTACATAAGCCAAAACAAGTTAATATTTAATGGACTGTAAAATTTTACTTGTCTGTAATGTGATATGAATCAGTAATGAAAGAAAATGGTGAAAACACTTACATACTGTGATTTGTCCACAGAAGGCATTTCTATGGAATTTTGCAGGTCCTCCTGCATCAACAGAGACTGTAGCTCCTTTACTCCTATGTGAGCATGGACCACTTTGTCCTTGACAAAGATGCTTGCAGCTCTCAGCATGAAAGACACAAATAAGTGCATGTGGATATAGTTCCTAGTGCAATGCAATCGTCTATGGGGAGAAAACATTTAATATTTAGATTTGAATGAAATTTGAAAGGGGGAAAGAAAATAGATAAATGAGTCCTTACACCTCCAAAAAAGAAGAAAATCTAGTAAACCTGAACAAAGACAGAAACCCATTACTATCTATTTCCAATAGAAACAGCTGGGATCAAAAACTAAAATATTCTGAGAATAATTTCAAACTTATCTTCATCTACTACCATGTTTATCCCAATTTTGCAGAGTGAACTATTATACTATAGCATTATATGAAACTGTGTATTAAAGTAATAAATGAATAATGGAGAACCACATTTTGTAAAGGGATAAATATTGTTAAAAGTGGAGCTTTCACATTTTCAGCACATTCTCTATCAGAAAAAGTAAAATATTTTGATAGCATTATACAGCTTTATGTCCTAGTAATGTTAAAGAGTAAACAAGCTGACTTTAATATAAAAAGTTTGGTTTATAAAAGAATATTAGACACAAGTCATAAACACACTTAGGAGTAGACCCAGTACTACTAATTTCAGTACAAAAAGCTAATTCCAAAAGAAACCTTTTCTTAAAAAAAAGAAAGAAAGAAAGAAAGAAAGAAAGAAAGAAAGAAAGAAAGAAAGAAAGAAAGAAAGAAAGAAACCTTTTCTTAAGTTTGGTGGGAAAAACAATAAGAAAAGGTTATATAATCTGGCCCCCCTCTACCATCGCTTGACCATGAGAAAGTACAACTTTCCTGTACAATGCTCATACTAATACTACTTCTCTTCCAGAAAGGACAAACTCCACAACTGTAAGGGAGTAAGAAAAATTTTAATCCAATAATATATTTTTATATCTCATAATATAGGAGAGCTAGGCCAAATGAGAATGAGCTAAATTTAGACATTTTGGCATTGTTATTTTGTTAGTATGTTAGGGACATGTATGCATGTCTGTTGTGCCCAGATAGTCCTCCTCATTGATTGATTTCTTTTAGGGAATGTCTTCACAGATGAGCAGAATTTGACCACATAGGTTATCAGGTATTGGTGGAAATTTCTGACTGTGAATAGTGCCATCACAGTATATAAATAGGTACTGATTTTTAGAAGACTCAACACTATTTACTATCAAAAAAAAAAAGTATTTTGTTTTGTGAAAAAAAAAAGAGATCTGAAATTTGTATAATATTCTGCTATGTAGCATAGTAATTATATAAAAAGTATTCTATAGAAAGAACTTTTAAATAGAGTAATAAATTTCTATGTGAATTGAAGAATTACTACTTAATGATTTATATCCTCCTGAAATTTTATGTAGCCTTTTTTTGGTAAATATTCATCTATTATTCTGAAGAACCAGAGCAACACTTGGTATAATGGAATGAACTCTGGATAGGAGTTGGAAGATGAAGATTCTGTTTCCAGCCAGACCACCTATGACCTTGTGATCCTGGACACTGAAATTCAGTTTCTTGGTCTGTAAAATGGGATAATACTGCCAAGCTAGTTTTACAGGGCTGTTTTGGGGAACTCCTCCATAAGTCCACAAATCTGATTGTGTTCCCATTCTCAAGAACTTCATTAGCTCCCTATTCTCTACCCTTACAGGACAAAATTCAAAGCCTTTGACAAGGGCCTGCAAAAGCCAGGGCCACAGAATCTAGTTTCTTCTTGGCCATTGCTCTGTGGCCACTCCACCCTTTGCATCAAATAGTGCATTACATGGGACTCTTCTATGTTCCCAGAGTCTACTCTGCTCCTTCCTGCCTCTGAGTTTTGCACATTCTGTTCCTATCATCTGGAATATACTGAATTCCCTCTCATCATTGCAGTATCAGTTCACATGTTAGTGTTCTGGGAAGTTTCTCTCATCTAGTTGGTTTTAGCCTAGCTCTTTGGTGTTCCCAAAACCCTTTATAAAAACTATATTATGGTATTAACAATATTTTATTTGATAATCATTTAATGAGTCAGTCTCTCATATATACTGCTTTTCTAATATGTAACATATCTTAACTTGTCCTCTCCATCAATACTAAAAAGAGGCTATCATATGGTACAGAAAAATGCTTGTTGTGTAGATGGACTAGTGAATAAAACAAAAGTTTTAGGAAGATAAACTATATCACCATAATATGAGTAATTGTTTTAGAAGAAGTAGTTGGAATATTAAACTAATTTACTTATCAATTCAACAAGTATTTATTAAGCACCATTACATATCAATTATATTACAGCTACTAAAAATGCTATAATGAGAAAAAAATACATACATACATACATACTCTCATACTCTCATGTGGCTGTACATTCTAGAGGGAGAGATGAAAAATAAAAAGAAGGAGCACCTGGGTGGCTCAGTCTGATAAGCATCTGCCTTCGGCTCAGGCCATGATCCCAGGGTCCTGGGATGGAGCCCTGTGCTGGGCTCCCTGCTCAGCAGGAAGTCTGCTTCTCCCTCTCCCTATACCCCACACTCATGCTCTCTTTCACTCACTCTCTATCATAAATAAATAAATAAATAAATAAATAAATAAATAAATAAATGTAAAACATCAGATAGTGCATTAGACAGTGATAAATCAAAAGAGACAACAAACCATGAAACAAGTATAAGAAATTTCAGGGAAGAGAGGATGATAAGATATTAAGAAACAAAATATAAAACATTTTGTTTTTTAAATATGTCATCTACCCTTATTCCTTTTCCTACACATAATTTAGCACTGAATTCTTAAAACTTTATTGTCTTAATTAATATACCTCAATACCTTCCATTTCTATCCAATCCTCAAAGCCACTGCCCTTGACCAGGCCACCATCTTCTTGTCCCGAATTACTATAATAGCCTCTTACAAAGGGATTTCCTATCATGTTTCCCACCACTCCACCTTACAAGTGACCTTTCATGTCACTCCTCTGCTTAAAATCCTTCAATGGCTGTTCATCACTCTCAGGGTAGAGTTCAAATTTCTTCATATAACCTACAGGTCTCAAAACCCTCTCAACCCTGCTCACTTTTCCAGTCTCACTGCCCAACACTTAACTTGCACCAAAATTCTGAATTCTCAAATATTCCATGCCTTTCTTTTTTTTTTTTTTTTTTTTTTTTTTTTTTTTTTTTTTTTTTTATTCCATGCCTTTCTTGAGCTAAACTTGGGTTTGGAATTCTGTCTCCCAGTATTCTCTTTTGGTTAAATCTTTTTTATACTCATGTATCTTTTGAGATTTGGCTTCATTTGAGAGGTCTCCCCACATCTCCTTACTCTGCCTTCCCAACTACCATATACCACCTGACTCGTAGCACTTCTCACACTAGACGCTAATCATTTTCTCAGCTATTTGTATCACAAGCATCATGAGTACACACTTCCCATATTTGTTGTACACTGTTTTATCTACATATTGGTGCTCAAAATTTTGTACTGATTTAGATTAAGTTGAATTGAATGGACAAAAATTTCAGTGAATAAAAAATAAACCATAACAGAAGCATAACAGAATATGACTTCTTTCCATATAATAATTTGGGAGCTTATTTATTCATGATTTAAAATGGATTTCTGTCCAATTACACCAAAATCATTTGGGAAAAAATGAAGTCTTTGTATCATGAATGAAAATTTTTGTAACTCATTCTGCTCTAAATCTGTATCACTTTGCAAACAAATACACTACAGTGCAGATCTATGTGTTTAATTTAGGTTTTATACTGCTTTAATGTTTTTAAAGATTTTTTGGTTTTAAAACAACAACAAAAAAAACAAAAACCCTGAATTTCCTCATGAAAAATAAATTTTCAATGCCAAATAATATTATAGCACTAGGCTGAATTCAAAAACTTGTGCTGGGAAAAGTATTTGGGCCAGAAATTGTGACAACTCTGTCTTCTATGCGTAGGACACAGAATCTGTCCCTTCATAGAGAAAGAGGCTGGGAATCACTCACCTGAAGTAACCAATGATGATAATAGCCACAGCCAAGGAACCGAAAGAGACAGAATATCCAATTGTGTACATGACATAGAGGCGTTCAAAGAATTCTTGCTGAAAGCGAAGAGATTTAATTAGAAAAATAGCTTTTAACAAGTACATGTCAATAAACTAACAAATCACACTCCTGTTTAGAGACAGGCAGTGTATTATCACATTTATATAATGTGGGTTATTCATCTGGCCTTTCTTTTATTTCCTAAATTCAAGTCAGAGTTAAAGATGTAATAATAATATTTGGAATTTCTTGCTCAAGTGAGGCCAAATTAAATGTTGCAATATTTCCTTCATGAATTTTTGCACTGTCGTTTTGACTAACTGGAATTGTATACCAGACGTGATATTTGAAGTAAACAAAACACATTTTGCAGGGCTGTTTTAAGAGGAAACTGGTAAAAACAATGTCATTTTTGGAATACTATTTCTCATTTTCCTTAAGCTTTTTTTGTTGAGCTGCAATTTACATGAAATAAAATGTACAGATCTTAAATGAGCAGTTTGATGAGTTTTGACAAGCCAGGTTTGCTGTGCACCTTGCCAGTCAAAAACCCACCCACCACTCGCTCCCAGGTAACTACCAATCCCATTTCGGTCATCACAAATTGGCATTATCTGTTCATGTACTTCGTGTACTTTTTAACTGTTCTTAGACTTCTTAGAATTAGATAGTATATACTTAGGATATACATTTTTGGCAACATACTACTTTTGATATTCACCAATATTGTTGCATGAATCAACAGTCCATTCCTTTGTAATTTAAAAAAAATTATAAAGTTACAAGAACTTGTAAAGATAGTCAAAAAGGTCCATGTATCCTTCACCCAGTATTCTTTAATGGTTACATCTTAACATAATTATATTAAAATATCAAAGGCAAAAAAAATATCAAAGGCAGAAATCTGACATGGTGCAATTTGTGTGTTTATAGTTCAGTTCTGTGTCATTTTATCACATATGTACATTTTTGCGACCAATACTGCAATCAACATAACCATTCTACCCCGTCCAAGATCTGCCTTGCGTTGTCCTTTAAAGTCACCCATATTCTCCTCTTCCCTGGCATCCCCGACACCTATGACCACTAATCTGTTTTCTATCTCTGTAATTTTGTCGTTTCATAAATGTTATAGAAATGGAATCATACAGTATGTGGCCTTTTGAGATTGGCTTTTTTCACTCACAATAATGACCTCAAGATCCATGGAAGCTGTTGTATATATCAAGCTTGTTCTTTTTTATGGCTAAATACCATTGCATGGTATGTATGCAACCTACGAATATCAGTATCTGTGAAATGTTTCAAACTTTGTAGACAGCATACATTTGGGTCTTGCTCTTTAATGGATTCTTTCAATCTGTTAATTGGCATAATTAGACCATTTTTTAAATACAATATTGATATGTTAAGGCAAAGCCCATCATTTTATTTTTTTATTTTCTGTTGTTCTATTTTTCACTTCTCTGTTTTATTTTTCCTGCCACCCTGTGGTTTACTTGAACATTTTGCAGAATTCCATTTTGATGTCCCTTTTTGTATACTGCTTTTGGTGGTCATTCTATGTATTAATGTGGAGCCTTTGATTACTGAATACTTACCTTTCTTCTTTTTTCATTAAGCGTATAATAAGCTATAAATCCCCTTTTAAACTCTGCTTTTCCTGTTTTCCCCAATTTTTTATATATCCAGCTTTCATAATTACTCAAACTTTTGCCATGGGTCACATATTTTCCAACTATTTGTGAATTGTCCACATATTCCATTTGAATTGATTTCCAGTTAATTCTTTTGTGGTCAGAAAATACACTCTATATGATTTTAATCTTGAGAATTATTGACATTTGTTTATAGTCTAGTATGTGTTAAATCTTGAAGAACTTTTAGTCTGTAACCTAAAAGAATGTGAACTTTGTAGTGTTTGGTGATTGTATAAATGTCATTTTCATCAAATTGTATGAAAGAAATCCTATGAAAGTTTTTGTCTAATTGTTTTACCAATTACTGAGAGAATGGTACTTTTATAAACTCCAACTTGGTGGGATTTGATCATGTCTCCCTTTTGCCTTGACAATTTTTGCTTTATGCAATATGAAGCTCCTAAATGCATGGATATTTATTATCACTATTTCCTCCTGGTAAATAGATTCTTTCATCATTCTGATATGTCCTTCCACCTTAGTAGTACTCTGTCTTAAAATCTAGTTAGCCACATCAACTTTCTTAGGCTTAGGCTATGCACTGCATATGACTTATTCACCCTTTTAATTTCAACAGATCTATTATCTCTACATTTATCTATATCTTTACATTTAGAGTACATTTCTTGCAAATGGTATATAATTAAGTCATACATTTATTACCCATTCTGCCTTTCAAGTGGCTGTTTAGTTCATTTACAATGAACATAATCATTGCTATGTTTGGGCTTAAATATAACACATTAATATTCACATTCTATATGTCTATCTTTTCTTTGTTCCTCTGTACCTGCTTTCTTATCTTTTATTTGAGGAGGGGAGGGCCAATCAAATATTTCTTAATATTTCATTTGTGGGTTTTTTTTTTTAGCAATTATGCATCCTGAACTTATCAGAGCCTCCACTTAAATAATATCGAACTATTTCACAAAAAGTTTCTCATAAAAAGTTTACAACCATATATTCAAATTCACTTTCCAGACTTTGTCCCTTTTAGATTTTGTCTACATAATTTATAAACCCTAATAAGAGTCTATTATGTTTGCTTTAAGCAGTCAATAGACTTTTTTAAAGATTTTTTTATTTATTTGAGAGAGAAAGAGCACAGAGGGAGAAGCAGACTTCCTGCTGAGCAGAGAGCCCAGTGCAGGACTTGATCCCAGGACCCCAGGAACATGACCTGAGCTGAAGGCAGACATTTAACCGACTGAGCCACCCTGGCACCCCAGTCAATAGACTTAAATGAATTATAGCTAAAGATATAAAGATAGATATAAATATAACAACTAATAAGAAAAAGAATATAGTTTCATTTATTATTTTAGTCTGTCATTTTTATCCGTATATACCGTTCTGGTCCTCCTCATTCCTTCCTACCAATCTATGTTCCTAGCTGATATATTTCTCTTTGACGTGGAGAACTCTCTTGAGCATTTCCTATACTGAAGGTATGATGAAGATGAATTCTCTTATATATTTTCTGTCTGAAGAGTATCTTTATTTTACCATTATCTTAATGCGTATTATCACTTTAAGATGTCACCCTATTGTATTTCAGCCTCCATTGTTTCCTGCCTAAAAGACAGGTATCCTTTTTATTGCTGTTCCCTGCATATTAATGTGCCATTTTCTCTGTCCGCTTTTAAGATTTTCTTTTACTGTATTTACAGCAGTTTAACTATGATGTACCTAAGTATGATTTTCTTTTCATTTATCTTGCGTAGGGTTTGCTAAGTTTTTGGAATGTGTGCGTTGACTGATTTCATCCATTTAAAAAATTCTTGGCCATTGTCTCCTCAAATATTTATTTTGTCCCATTCTCTCTCTTTACCTCTACTTTCACCTATGTTAGACAATTAAATGTTTGTCTCACAAGTCTCAGATGCTTCTGTTATTTTATTTTTTCTCCTAATGCTTCAGTTGGAAAATTTCTATCAACCTCTCTTTAAGTGCATCGATCTTTTTTATCATGCTGTATCTAGTATGCTGTTGAGCATATCAAATGAATGCTTCATTTTTGAATTGAATATTTCCACTTTAGAATTTCTATATTGCTATTTTTTGAGGTTTTTATTTCTTTGATTTTCCCACCTGTTTTACATGCCTTTTTCACTAAATAATATAACATGTTTATAATAGTTATTATTAAATACTCTTTTAAATACTCGTCTGCAAATTCCAACATCTGGATCATCTGTTTTTTTCCTGCTCTCACTTTTACTCTAGATTTTGGGTCTCTGCCTCATAATTTGGTATCACATTCCAGGACCTGTTAGTGAAATAATAGTAGAGACTAAAGTGTATGATGTCAACTGCCTGAAAAGTGCAAGCCTCTTCCTCCATCAGGTAAGGAGGCTGGATTACTCTGTTGTTAAACTAAGTTGAGCTTTGTTGTAGTTTTATGTTTTTTTGTGACCCTTTTATCCTGGTTTTAGGTTTTGAGAGCAGAATCTGGACTCATACAGCTGACCTCGAGATCTTAGCACTAGCAGCCCCTACTGGCCATTATGTGAATTTTAGTCCCCTTGACATTTTTGAACCACAGAACTTTTGCTATATGAATCATCCATCAGTTTTTTGAGATGTTAAGGATTTTACTTCGCTCTGCCGCCCTCCCTTGGCATGCAGGCTGTGCAAGCAAGCACCATGTACCTTAAAGCATGTCTCTTAACAGCTATGTTCTGTTCCATGCCTTTGGCTAAGTGCTGCCTTTCACTCAGAGAGTGTTTTGCACCTCTCGGGGAAATTGTCTTAGCTACCCCCCCTCCCCGTGCTGCCCCCAGACCAAATTTGACAACAGGGCCTCCACACACTCAGTGAAGGCTCCATGGGAAAAAAAAAAACTGGCTAATGGGTGATAGCACACTGAATGGGGCTCACTTCTTGGGATTCTAAGCCCTTATGCCAGCCCTCGTCTGTTAAAAGTTGGTTTGAGGGGCGCAGTTGGCTTAGCAGCCGACTCGTGGTTTCAGCTGACATCAGGATCTCAGGGTCCTGAGACCTGGCCCTGCATCTAGCCCCAAGTCTGATGCCCCCAAATGGCTTGTGACGCAGTGCAAGGTCTGCTTCAGGATTCTCTCTCTCTCCCACTGCCTCTCCCCCAGCTTGCTTGTGCATGCGTACACTTGCTCTCTCTCTCTCTCTCTCTCTCTCTCTCTAAAGCAAATAAATAAACAGTTGATTTAAAAGCTTGGCTCTTTTCTTGCAATCACCTTCTATGGCCTGGTTGTTCCTCTTCTGCTACAAACCCAGGGATAAATATCAGTCATGGCTCACTTCTCTTATAGGAAGGGTTTGCCCACTTCTAGAATGAGGATCATTAGGCTTGCTTGGCATCCTCAGCTCACTGATGAGTTATTACAAATAACTGATTTTATGTCTTAATCTACTCCTACTGTGACAACTTCCTGCATCCTAACTGAAAGCAAAAGATTTTGCCTCTTGTTCCTTTTTTAAAAATGTTTACTACGTATTATTATCAGTTAATAAAATACTAAAACTTTTTGTAGAAAATATTTGGGGGCACCTGGGTGGTTCAGTCAGTTAAGCCACCGACTCTTGGTCTCTCTCAACTCAGGTCTTGATCTCAGGGTCATGAGTTCAAGCCCCTTATTGGGCTCCATGCAGGGCATAGAGCCTACTTTTAAAAAAAGAAAAGAAAGAACAAAAGAAAGAACAAAAGAAAAGAAAAGAAAGGAAAAGAGAAAATATTTAGATAATATGTGAAATACAAAAGCAGGGGTGAGGGGGAACTTCTGAATTCCTACCAAAAAGAAACACTATATTTCATGTATGTCTTTTTATTCTATCTCTATGCAGCATTTTCTAGTGTTTTGAGCATTTACATTCCCAATTTACATATAACTTTATTACCTGGGGGTTTTTCGGGTTAACTGCATAACAAAGGAATTTCCTAAGGCCATGAGCTCTTTACAAAAAAAAAATTATAGGAGTTTATTTAACTTTCTCAGGAAGGTTCTTCACTAGAAACTTAAATTCTTCAGTATATTGACTATAAATATTAATGGTTCAATGAACATTTTGTCCATTCAATTCCCACTTCAAATCCTTATACTTGAATCTTAGAAATAACATTATAAGATCAAAGGATATGACTGCTTTGAAGTTTTTGTAATATACATTTCTAAATTGCTATCCAGAAGTTTGTTTAACCTTTAAACATGAGACGTATTATATGGTAATTTCTACAGTCTGCTACTGCTTTAAATATAATACTCTAATGAATTTAATAAACTTCTGGCCTATCAGAAGTGTTCCTTCCCATCATTTTCCTAAAAGTAACTGTCTTATCTTGTCAAACCAACAGTAAAGAAATTATTAAAGAAACAAAACAATAGATGTTTAAAAAACCTTAGTCTTATTTATCCCAGTAAAGATGTTTATTCTTAATGTGCACATTTTTGTTTTTTATTTCTTTTTCCTTATATAAAAATTCTCATTACAACCATTAATAATTAATATCTCATAAATAAGTAATATCACTTTGCCTTAGAGTATATCAAAATTTCAGGAGATATCCAGTTTTCTTACTAGGGGATATTTAGGTTTCTCAAGTTTTTTCAAATTATTGCTTAGGGTTATAAACAAGAGAAAACACTCTTTACATTTTTAATTATGGAGATAACATTGATGCTAACAAAATTCATCAATTTTTTTCAGTTAATTTTTAGATCATGTTTACATGAAACAATACATGCTTGGGTATACTACCATCCTTAGCTACTTTGATTGTTGGAATACACAGTAATCACAAAGAGTGGTTACAAGATTAGAGTTCAGTGTAAATAAAACCATGATTTAACTTAATGTCCATTTAAAAGCTGTGAAAGACATGCATTCATCATTTCACGTACAAATAAATTCATCACAGAGTACACCAAATATTGAGTATTTCTTTCTGTTGATGAAATTAAAATTATTTTCAAACATTTTATACAAAGTCACTGTTAGTTTTAGCTCCATTGTGGAATACATCATCTCTTCACATTGACTAATTTTATCCAAAAAGTTTGTCAACATTTAGATAATGTGTGAAATACAAAAGCAGGGGGGAGCTGAAGGTCTTTCAGCAACTTACTAAATGGAGCTGAAGGTCTTTCAGCAACTTACTAAAGAGTTCATTAAGGTGGTAGTGCTTTGTGTAGAAAAGAAGGAAGTTAAGAAAGGAAGTCCTGACTAGTGCAAAATGCAAAATCAAAGAAATCTGTAACTCACTGCTTCTCCTCCTGCTCTCCCTGCTTCTCCCCTCTCCAAAAAAAATCAAGCATAAAGAAAAATCTCTAATGCTCGTAGAGTTTATGTATGACAGACTGTTCTCAGGGTCCCAATAAAAATCATTTATACATCTATTTATCATGTTCACTCTTAACATCATATGCATGTATCATCATGCATTTTACTCATGAGGTTTGAGTGATAGGAAATTAAGCATGACTTTTAAAGCACCATGTATCACTTAAAAGTGACTATCTAGAAGTTTCCAAAGTTTACAACAGTTTGCTATACTGCAAACAGCACTGATGAAGAACTTGGATATCGGGATTCTGCTTTAAAGCCTGTCATCAGTGAGCGGGGCCACTCTAATACCTAATCTCTGGCTCTGAGCTGACTCAGGTATAAAATTAAGGCATCGTCTGCAAGACCTAAAGGATGCCCCTTGCTTCTAATCCTTGATTCTACAACTCTAATCTTTCTTATGCTAATGAAATCACCTACTGGCTAATCTTATGAAATGAAAAATACATCTTTAAAATACAAATCTCAGGACGCCTGGGTGGCTCAGTGGTTGAGCATCTGCCTTTGGCCCAGGGTGTGATCCCGGGGTCCTAGGATCAAGTCCCACATCGGGCTCTCTACAGGGACCTGCTTCTCCTTCTGCCTCTGTCTCTGCCTCTCTCTCTTGTGTCTCTGATGAATAAGTAAATCTTTAAAATAAATAAAATAAGTAATAAAATAGAATACAAATCTCCTTCAGGAATATAGAATGAAATGAGATGTAGCCATTCACAGGTAACAAGAAATTGTAAATCATGGTGCTGACTACCTATTTTGATTTGTATGCATAATCTAATGTAGTATAGCTAAATATAATGTACACATAACATACTATAACACAATATACACACATATTTATAAGTATATATGCATATATCTCAGCCAGATAACTCTAACCTAAAGAAAAAAACTAGAATGTTTCAGGTCCTACACCTTTCCTTAACTGGATAGCTAAAAAGATTCCAACTTTGCTTTCATCTTTTACAATCTTTGTGTCCTAGAATAAAGAGGTTTTTATATGTGATAGTTGACAATTAAGAAATGCATAAAAATATTATTCCATTTTCCCTTAGGGGCTCACAAATACAAAGGTATCATTACCTTTCCTATGCTGATATCTTGCTGCAGAAAACGAAGGCAGTCTGAATAATTAGCCCATGTTTTATTTAAACTGTACATAAAATCCCATGTTCCATTGGGGTTACAGTGTCGGAAAGCAACTCCTATAAAGACATGAAGAAAAACATTGAGATTGCTCAATTCACTTGGCCCTCATTAGGGGAGAAAAAAAGTACATTTCTTTTTTTTTTTTTTTAAGTACATTTCTATTCCAATTTAATCATTTCAGAAAAACTCAATACCTTTATGATTGAAGTCATAAATATAAGGAGGGCATGGGACAGCCAATATTTTCCCCACTGTTCCTCTGGGCCAACAAATGAGTCCATCCCATTCTGGGAAACAATTTCCCTCTAATAAAGAAAAAAATTAAAAAGCAAATAAACAAAAATGCAATTGGAACCAGATAATAGAAGCACTCAAAATACAAAATTCCAGGTCTCCATCTTAGCAAAGTGTAAAACAAATTGGTGATTGTGGAAACTAGAATGGGGTTGATATGAGGCAAATGTCCTAAGAGTCATCCACCTAGTTTCATAAAGATCTATTAATAGGAACATTTGGTTTGCATAAATTAAAAACATTTTAGTGATTCCACTATATGTGAGTTGAGCAAGTAACATAAAGGAAACACTGGAATTCATTGTGAACAACTTTAGTAAAATTCAACCATAGTTATAAATACATTTTTTACTTGAGATTTTTAAAAATTGCTATTAAAAAATATGATATGTGAAACAGACTGAGCTTCCCAGGTAAGCTCCAAGACTTGAGTTTGCCTTTTTACCAATACGTCTTTGCTTATTTTTTTTTTTACCAATAATTCTAGTAATTTGTTTGAGTCTAACACTCATCTCAAAATTCTCACAAGCTCTACTCTCCTCAAGAATCAAGTATAAAAGGATTTGGAGTGGAGGGTATTGAATTGACAAAATGCATCCATAACTGCAGTACTTTTTAAAACCTCCATTGCCACACCATGGTCCAAGTTCATCAATCATGATATTTACACAGAACAATCTAAAATTTGGAGACTCCAAGTTTGTCTTTTTTCAGTTCTATAACTGAACTGATAATGTAATGTAACCATAACACAAGTAATATACATTTGTGAAGTCAAACCGAGATCAATAAATTTTGGGTTTTCAATTCCCAAAATTTAACTACTTGAATCATTTTATAGGTAGGTATGCAAATACATTTACATTTACATTTTATTTTGTTTCATAGACATTAGGAAAATATTTATTATAAAATTTTTTCATAAATATAGCAGAATATATATATATACACATATATATACACACACACACATCGCCTAGAATTGATACTTGCTAATATTTTACCATATTTATTTCATCTAATTTATTTTTTTGCTGTGGTATTTTAAAGTAAATTTCAGACAGCGTAACAGCTCACTCTTAAATATTTTGATATGCAGCTCTCAACCTTAAAAGAATTTAAAAGTGGAAATTTCTTAAATTACTGAAATCAAAATGCTGTTCTAGTTTTTTACACATACATTGAAGAAATTTTTCATTGAAAGGTAAATCTGGTCTTCCAGGATCCATTCTTGCTCTCCCTTCATTCGTTCACACAATAAGCCAAAATCTCCCAAAGGCTTCCCATCTCACTCCCAGCAAAAGCCAAGTCTTTACAGTGTCTGAAAGCCCTGCAAAATCCACTTTCCCCGCTATCTCCTCAACTTCAGTTCTGCTAAGATCCTCCTAGTTCTCCCTCCAATTTGGTGTGTTCACCAAATGGCCTGAAGGCTTATTCCCCTCCACCCTACAGACTTTTATTCACAGCTCACTTCTGAGTAAACTCTCCCCACTTACAATTACATCCAAAGTACTCCTTATCCCCTTTCCTTCTATATTTTTTAACTGCATTCTCATCGCATTCCCAGTAAGTGTGGGGAATTTTGTCTGTTTTTGGCAAGGGCTTAACAAATATTCAGTCAGTGTCAACACTCCGTTCTTCAGGACTCCTCTTCATTAGTTGTATATTGAACTTCCAAGAAAAGAGCATATCCTCCATTTCAAAATGAGATTAGTTTTAATGAGTGTTGTATTCATTTTTCTATTGCAACCATAACAAATTACCACAAACTTCACAGCTTCAAATAACCCAGACTTATTATCTCACTATTCTGCTTTAAGTCAGAACTCCAGTGAGTTCAGCCAGGACTGAGTTCCCCATTTCCTCTCTAGCTATCAACTTCTAGAAGCCACTTGGATTCCTTGGCTAATGACTCCCTTCCTCCATCTTCAAAATCAGCAAGGCAGGTTGAACCCTTCTTACATTTCCAGTCTCTCCTCCACTCTTCTTTCCCCTTACTGATTCGTCCACCCTCCTCTGAGACTTTAAAGGGAACAAGAGATTAAATCTGACCAGATAATCCAGGATAACCTCCCTATTCTAAGGCCCATAACTAAACCCATCGGCAGCGTCCTTGTGCCACGTTACATAGCATACACAGGCATAACACCAGGTAGTAGGGTCTGGACATCTTTGGGGACCCTTATTCTGCTACCATGAGTACCATCCCTTACAGCTTTCTCAATTTTTTAATTGCCAATCACACTTACTGAAGCTGAGGAATTTTGTTCTAGCTGATGTTCATGTTGTCAAGTTGTTTATTCAGCTTCGAACAGTCCCACAAACCCTGATCTGTACAGAAAAGAACTCAGCATAAACCTGAAATTAACTTTTTAGCGTCCTCCATATCGAATGGAAACAAATAACTTGATTTGCTTTGGGAATTGCTGAAACAATAAGAAAAAGGAAATGTCTTCTGTCGCCCACACTGTTCTTACAGAAGAGGACATTTTCTTGGAAACAGCCTCACTTTGCTCACACAATAGAAGCCTGTGCTTCCCATATCACAAGCAACCCAGGAATCCATCACACTGGCTTTTGCTGCTGGAGCACAGCTTCACCTGTTCCTTTCCATCATTACCTGTGTTCTGTTTTACTTTCTTGTTTAAACAGAGTGCAGTGAATCAATCTCCTTCAACTTTACCCTAGACACTCTTTTGTATCTTGCTGCCACTCCATATGGCTTCCCATTCATTCACGCTGTCTTTAACAAGTCATTCATCCTCATTTACCTACAATCCTTTACCAGCTATCGTGCACTCTACAAAAACTGGACCTGGACACACATTCTTATATCCCGATAGTTGCCCCTCTAAAATGTATGCTGGAGGGGTGCCTGGGAGGCTCAGTCAGTTAAGCACTCAATGCTTGGTTTTGGCTCAGGTCATGACCTCAGGGTTGTGAGATTAAGCCCCATGTAGGGCTTCACACTGAGTCCCTCTCAGTGGGACTCCTCTTCCTCGGTCCTCTGTCCCTCCCTGCTGCTTGCACTTTCTCTCTCTCTCTCTCTCTCAGATAGATAGATAGATGATAGATAAATAGATGATAGATAGATAGATAGATAGATAGATAGATAGATAGATAGATAGAAAAAGAAAATAGATAAAATGCAATGTTGCAATTTTCTGGCAATAGTTACATAATGGAATAAGGTGTTCATACAAGTTTAAAACCTAATGACCATTTATTCTATAACTGTAGTTTTTAAACTACTATGGAGACAAATCTGCTGATATTTTCCTCATGCTCAAGGGGACAGTTTTCTAGTTCCCTATACCACCCCACATACATGCACACACACTCCCCAAAATTCAGAAAACCAACATTCCTCAAAAATAGTGTTTCTGGGGATCCCTGGGTGGCGCAGCGGTTTGGCGCCTGCCTTTGGTCCAGGGCGCGATCCTGGAGACCCGGGGTCGAATCCCACGTCGGGCTCCCAGTGCATGGAGCCTGCTTCTCCCTCTGCCTGTCTCTGCCTCTCTCTCTTTCTCTCTCTGTGACTATCATAAATAAATAAAAATTTAAAAAAAAAATTTAAAAAAAAAATAGTGTTTCTGTAGATTGTGTTCATCTCTCTGGCGGCTCTTTGGCAAAGAGAATAATAAATATTCACAAAGGTTGAAAGGATTGGGGAAGCCATGGCCTCACACAGCTAATATAGAGATCTTAATTAACATCTACTCTTTGATCATCATTTCACATCCTATGCGAGTAAATACTTTTATTCGTTACCAAGAAACTAATTAATTGCCTGATGATTCACCCATCTCTCTTTATAAATTAACACTATTAATTACATTCCTTGTTATCTCTTGTGTATGCCAGGACAAACTACTTATTAGTGATGCTTGTCAAACTATGATCTTTACACAGAATGGTCTAAAATTTGGAGACTCTAACTTTTTCTCTTTCAATTCCACAGTTACCCGAAATAAGTGTAACCAAACATTTGTGAAATCGAACTGGGATCAATAATATTTTGGGTTTTGTTTTTAACTACTTGAATCATTTTATAGATAGGTATTTGCATTTAAACTTTCATTTTCATAGTCATGAAAAAATTTGTATTTTCTTTTTATTACACTTTTTTTCAAAAATAAAACATAGAATGTTATATATATATATGTATATATGTATATATACATCACCTAGAATTGACACTTGCTAATATTTTCCCATATGTATTTCATCTAATTTATTTTTTGCTGTGGTATTTTAGAGTATATTGTAGACAGCACAACAGCTCATTCCTAAACATTTTGATACACCTTTTTCAACTTTAAGAGAACTTAAAGATGGAAATTTCTTAAATTACTAGTGAATTCAAAATATCATTCTAGTTTTTTTACATATAAACTGAAGACATTTTTTAGTCAATTTACTATAATTACATATATTTTCATTAAAAGGTAAATCAAAATTTGACCAGATTTAATTCTATCCTATTTGTACAAAGAAAGACCTCAAAGAAAGTGCCTTTTCTCTTTAAATATTTATTCACCTATATGTTTCCCATGATTCACACCTTCAGAAGTTTTAGACATAAGTTTATATCCAGATCCTTTATTCTTTTTATGTGTCACTCATGTGACATGTGACTCTTCATCGTTGCTTGGCTTTGCCTATCCTATTCCCTCTGCCAGGAATGTCTTTTTCCTTTCCTCCTCTACACATCTAATTCCCACCCCCTTACTCTGAAAATGAAATGATTATTCCCCCAGGAAGCCTCCTCCAATCCATCATCCTCAATCAAATAAGATACCTTTTCAATGGGTCCATAGTTGTGATATTTCTGTTGTTAAACTTACACACACATACTCCTATTGTTAAACTTACATCTCCATCATCTCCTTGGGGCAAGGACAGAATAGGGTCATTTTTTCCGGTACTTACTACAGAAACAATACACTGTGAGCAAATAATATATTTGTTGAACTGTTAAAGAGACACTAAAGATGACAATGTTGGACTAGCTAGTCTCTATATTCCAGCTCAATATTTCATGGGACTTTATAGAAAATAGTTCATTTAGCCTTCATAGATAATAATCTTTATAAATTCCTTAATGGTGATGTTACTCCTTGTTAGTAGACCTGCATGTTTGAGCTATCAGAATCAGTGCTCTTTACAGGTACATGAATGAATCTCTTTTCTGACACTGTTAGTGTCAGAGAACTCCTTCCTAGGAAAAAACACCTACAAAGACTGGATTAATATAAAAACCTGCTTTCTTAAAACATGGCTTTGCTGACTATAAATGAAAGGAATAGAGCTGAGGCCAGAAATTATTTCATAGGATCAGCAGGCACTGTATTTAGGGCTTTACCCTGGAGGCCTTTACTGATCTGTTGGCTTAGAGGTTGGATTTCGATTGTGTTCAAGTAACAAAAGATGAGCCTGAGGCCTGATGCAGTCAAGAAATTGAACAGGAACTCCATGTATAATGTCAGGATCCCATCCAGACATGACCCCATTAGTTAGTGAACAAGAAACAAAACTATCCTTCAGAAAGAGATTGGCTTGTTTCACTCCTGGCTCCATGTAGAATTAGAATAGAAAACAACAGAAGAAACAATTCTCTGAAAATTTCTAACTAAAAGCTCACATTCATATGTGGTTTAAATTTAGATTAAAGTAGACTTAGGTCACCTAACAGAAGTAACAGAAATCGTCTCTGGAAAAATGTGTCTTTGGGGCACCTAGGTGGCTCAGTTAAGTATCTGCCTTTGGCTCAGGGCATGATCCCAGAACCCTGGGATCAAGCCCCTCATCAGACTCCCTGCTCATCAAGGAGTCTGCTTCTCCCTCTGCCCATCCCCACTTCTTGTGTGCTCTCTCTCTCTCAAATAAATAAAATATTTTTTTAAATGTGTTTTCAATGAAAACCTCATGAGTTGTTTATCATAAATCATTAGACACAGGAAATAAACCACCGTGTGAGGTAATAAGTATTGAAAAGCAAAGTCTATGAATATTAGAATTATCAAATATTATAATTCTGCTATTTGAATAAAAAACATAGGGCAGCCCGGGTGGCTCAGTGGTTTAGCGCCGCTTTCAGCCCAGGGCCTGATCCTGGAGACCCGGGATTGAGTCCCACGTCGGGCTCTCTGCATGGAGCCTGCTTCTCCCTCTGCCTGTGTCTCTGCTTCTCTCTCTCTCTCTCTCTCTGTCCCTCATGGATAAATAAATCAAATCTTTAAGAAAAAAGAATATAAAACATGTTTAATAAAAAAGAGAAGAAATTGAAAAGATATTGAAGATAAAAAAGACTATAAATACTAAATATAAAGATTCCAGAAAGTGAAAAATGGATAATCGAAATTAACTTAATGGATGGATTAAACAGCCATTAGACAAAGCTGAACAAAGAGTTAGCAGATTGGAAAATATATCTGAAGAAATTACCAAAACAGTAGAGAAACAAAGTAAAGAAACTGTAGAGAAACAAAGAAAAGAAAAATATACAAGACATGAAGACACAAAGAGTAGGGTGAAAAGATCCTAGATTTGTCTAATTGGTGTTCCAGATAGAAAGACTAAGAGAATGAGGGAAAGAAAAGTTTCAAAGACAAAATAGCAAACAATTCCCACCAATGGCTAAAGGCAGATCCTCAGACTTCAGAAATCAAATAAATCTGTACCTAGATAACAGAATAAAATTGCAGAATATAAAACTCAAAGAAAAGCTCTTAAAAGGAACTAGAGAGAAAAAAAATTAATCATCAACAAAGACCAAAAACTGATTTGTCACCAACAGCAATGGAAGCTAGGGCAAAGATTAAATAATATTCAGGTGCTAAAAGTATAATTCTCAACTAAGGATCCTATGTTCAGAAAAAGCACCTTTGAAACCCGAGACTGAAATAAACACCTTTTTAGACAAGCGAACACTGAGAGTATTCACTGCAAGCAACTTCTAACATAAAGAAATCTTACAAAAAGACATTCTTGTAAATTTTTGAAGAAAAATTAAAATATATAATTAAGATAAAACTATATGACCTTATTAATGTAAAATTATATGACAATAACATATAATTTGGAAGAAATTAAAATATTTCAAATTGCTTATATTATTCAAGAGGTAGAAGTTATAAACTTTAATAAAAATTCTTAAATTAAGTATTTGGAGATTAGAATGAAGTAGATCAAACCAGATATTTCATTATAGGGCATAGCTTTTTTTTTCTTTTTAGGGAGGGAGAGGTGGGGGAAGAGGTAGGTAGAGAGAGAGAGAATTTTAAGCAGGCTCCACACCCAGTGCAGAGCTCTACCCCAGGCTCAGTCTCACAAACCTGAGATCATGAATTGAGCCAAAATCAAAAGTCTTAAGCTTAACCAACTGAGCCATCCAAGTACCCTAGGGCATAGCGTTTTGTTTTTTTTTTTTATTCAGTTTAGTTAACATATACTGTATTATTCTTTTCAGAGGTAGAATTTCGTGATTCATCAGTTGCATATAACACCCAGTGCTCATTACATCAAGTGTTCTCCTTAATGCCCATCATCTAATTACCTCATCCCTCCTCCCCCACCTCTCCTCCAGTGACCCTCAGTTTGTCTCCTATAGCTAAGAATCTCTTATGGTTTGTCTACTGCTCTGATTTCATTTTATTTTATTTTTTCCTTCCCTTTCCCTATGTTCATCTGTTTTGTTCCTTAAATTCTACATGAGTGAAATTGTATGGTATTTGTCTTTCTCTGACTTATTTTGCTTAGCATAATACCCCTAGTTCCATCCAAGTCATTGCAAATGGCGAGATTTCATTCTTTTTGATGGCTAACAGTCCATTGTATATGTATACCACATCTTCTTTAATCATTCTTCTGTCAATGGACATCTGGTCTCTTTCCATATTTGGCTATTATGGACATTGTGTTTTCAAACATTGGGATGTATGTGCCCCTTTGACTCAGTATTTTTGTATCCTTTGGATAAATACCTAGTAGCACAATTTCTGGGTTGTAGGGTAGTTCTATTTTTAACATTTTTGAGGAACCTCCATACTGTTTCCCAGAGTGGCTAAACCAGCTTGTGTTCCCACCAACAGTGCAAGAGGGCCCTCTTTCTCCACATCACTGCCAACATCTGTTGTTTCCTGAGTTGCTAATTTTAGTAAGGCATAGCTTTAAAGACATTATCTGCTGCATTCTGACTGTTGGGAAGTTAGGAAATTCAGTCAATAGCACCTCTCTTTTAAAAAAAAATTCCTTAATTATAATCAACTATCAAGGCAAGAAATTTTCCCATGTAAACTCTTATAATTTACCTACTACTCCAAAGATTCCAATAAGTAACTTTTTTCAATGGCCCCAATAAGAACTGTGAGTGAGTACCAGGCCCCAAGGAGCACAAGCCACAGGTTCCTGTATATTTACAAGAGGAGAACCACTCAAAAGCACCAACACCACCACAAGCTCACCTGTAGAGTTGTTTTGTTTTCCTAGTTCCCCACTTGAATTTGGAACTAATTGAAAAATTACACAAAGAGTCAGGCATATGGAAATTAAATGATTATTTCACTAAGAAAAAAAATTTTTTTGAGAACAGGGCTTAGGTACATATAAAAGGGCCTCCTTGTTTGTTCTTCTGATATTTATCTGTACTACCCAAA
Source organism: Canis lupus dingo (assembly GCF_003254725.2). Lineage (NCBI taxonomy): Eukaryota > Metazoa > Chordata > Mammalia > Carnivora > Canidae > Canis > Canis lupus. The sequence goes on along the minus strand of NC_064279.1, from coordinate 17,026,747 downwards.
AGTGCAAGCAATATGCGCAAGAAACAGAGCCTGCCCCCTCCAAGCCTACTACCTAGTTAAGGGCAAACCAGTACTCATGCTCTCTGCACACAAACAGATCTGAGGCCTGAGAAAGAGACTGACATGCACATGCCCAGCTGCTACTCTGAAACTCAAAAATCAGGCAAGTCATTCTGTCCATATGGAGGGAAGAGCTTGCGGTTAAAGAAATGAGAAGAGCCTGAATCCATTCTACACACTCCGTATAGAAACATGGAAAGACTAGTGAGGAACACTCTGCTACTACTTAAAAGGGAAACTTGAGTCTTTTTGAGGATTGGGGTAGGAACACAAGAAGACATAATTTTCAGCACCTTTACCTCCTTCCTGGAGCTGAGCTGTGATGTTGAGTTCACACTGTACTTTAGCTTTCAGCACAAGGACAATCTGCTCCTCTATAGTAATGGTGCCATCAGAATCCAGCTGTGGAAATGAACAAAATACAAACAGAAAAATATTCCCATTACCTCTTTTTTTTTAAGCCATGACATAATCTTTCATTAATCTACCTTCTAATATATTTGAAAATTAAAGTTTTGATATCCAGCTATCTAGAATAGTCTTCTGTCTGAGTCAAACTTTTTACAAGACATCTTTCACCAGACACCTTGATACCCATTCTCACCCTGGAACACGCTTCTAACATACAAGTGAATAATGATTTCTTATTGAATGAGTTCACCTTGATTTGACTTTAACAGCACCAGTCATAGAGAGGAAATTCTACTTTGGAAAACTTTCATTTCAATGAAATATATTTTAAACATGACAAAATATTCAGAAATGTTTGTTCAAAGCATGATGCTTGGACCACCTGAATCTGATGCACATATAAAATGCAGATCCTTAGGCTACACATCAGATTCAGTGAATCAGAATTTATTTTTGGAGGTGGAGACTGATAATCCTCATGTTTCACAAGAACACTTTGTGTTTCTTGCACTAACTTTAATGGGTTTGAGAATGAACATATTTGAAGGCACACAATAAGTGTGATCATTCTATTAGTCAAGTTACAAATCAGAGAAGCAGAACTATTAAGAGATTAAGGTAGATTATAGAGAAATACAGGTAGAGATAGAGACAATAAGTACTTGTTTTAGGGGTTTGATTAAATGGTTGTGGGAGGTAGTTAAACAATCTCCAGAAGGCTTTTTTTTTTTTTTTTTTTTGAGGCAGGGGGTCCTATGCTGGATGTGGAAATCTGAAGATCAGCCAGTAAAAAAGAGAAGATGAGTGTAAACAGAGGGAAAGTAAAAACAAACTGGAACCATGAGCATGAGCTAGAAACCATGAGGACACTCTAGAGTCCATGCAAATTCTTAGCAGCTCCAACCCTCATACTGTAGGTGTCCAACAGAAGCTGGCATTCTTTATCATGGACCTAAACACCACTTATCCCAGGAACCAGAGAAGTTAAATGAGGACCCAGGAAAAGAAGAAGCATCTACAGACTTGGCTGCTATCTCTCCCCAGTGAGCTGAGCCAACAAATAAACAACAACGTGTGAGATATGAAAGTACCTGCCTTGACCATCTGAATGTAAAAACCAAAATGGCTGCTGCTTCACTTCTGTTCTCCAGTGCTCATGAAAAAATGTCTTGTGTGTCACCCTAACCAGAAACTAAAGGGAATGTGGATTCTAGAAAAAAACATTTAACATAGCCAAGTTGACAAAGCCAACAAAGTCACCAAAATCCACCTCTGCCAACTTGGCACCCATACACATCTCTTTAAACCACATTGAATTTCCAGAAAACTCAATAACAAAGTCATGCTTCATCTAACATGATATAATTCATTTGGTACCAAGAATTAATCCAAAACACAGAATTTTAAGGAGGGAAAGATCTTTGTTATTTTCAGCTATGTAACATATTAAACTCTGTGGCTTAAACATTATCTCACAACGTGGGAGAGGCTTAGTTGGGTGGTTCTGGGTTTCAGTCTCTTATGAGATTTCACTTAGGGGTTCATCTGGAAAAAAAAAAAAAGGGACTTCATCTATAGATGCTTTCACCTAGATTTGACTGGGACTAGAGGATCCACTTCCAAGATGGCGCACTCACACAGCTATTGGCAGAGGGCTTAAGTTCCTCAGTGGCTGATAAGAGGAAGAAATGTTAGTTCCTCACCATACAGTTCTCTACATATGGTGCCTGAGTGTTTTTACAATATGGCAACTGCCTTCCCATAGATGAGCAATTCCAGAAAGAATGCAAGGAGAAAGCCACCATGCCTTTGATGATCTAGTCTCAGATTTCATTCATGGTCATTTTGATCATATTCCATTAGCTAAAACAAACCACCAAGTCTCACTCAAGAGGAGAGAAATTAATCTCTACCTTTTCAAAGGAAGACAGCAAAAAATTTATAAATATATCTTTAAACAACTACAATTTTCTACAGGTGGTCATCTATTTTCTACAAAGAGAGGGCAGCCCAGGTGGCTCAGCGGTTTGGCACCACCTTTGGCCCAGGGCGTGATCCTGGAGACCTGGGATGGAGTCCCACATCAGGCTTCCTGCAGGGAGCCTGCTTCTCCCTCTGCCTGTGTCTCTGCCTCTCTCTCTCTGTCTCTGTGTCTCTCATGAATAAATAAATAAAATCTTATTAAAAAAGAAAGAGAATACTGAGTACTGTGGTTTTGTAGATTTATTAACAATAATAGGGTCTAGAGGCACCTGTCTGGCTCAGTTGGTTAAGTGTCTGCCTTCAGCTCAGGTCATGATCCCAGCATCCTGAGATCGAGCCTCATGTTGGGTTCCCTGCTCAGCGAGAGTCAGCTTCTCCCTCTCCCTCTGCCTCTACTGCTCTCTTACTGATGCTCACTCTCTCTCTTTCAAATAAATAAATACAATCTTTAAAATAAAAATAAAATAATAATAATAATAATAATAACAACAACAACAACAACATCCAGAGCTTTGCCAATTCTGTTTTTCTGTAGGGACTTAGAAATTCTTAAATCAAATGAAATGATAAAATCCATCAATTTAACTAAGTGACCAACTCCCAATAATACAATCTTTTGCAAACCCCAAATCTTTAATTTCAGGCTGTAAATACTTATTCTCTAGAATCATTCTTTAAGGAAAGTGGGAAAATAACTCTTTTTATGTTGTGCAATAAGACACTACAGACTAAACATTAGAAATAGATGTTTGCATTATTAGTCATAAAAACTTAGAGATTACTGATTATTATTATTTTAAATAATATATAAAATGACAGACCGACAGGTTACCTTGAAATAAAGGATACAGAAAAAAATCTATCAGAAGAACTAGTTTCGGTGTTAAAAAAAAGTCTTATTCCTCAGAACATGAGAGACTCCTAACTCTGGGAAATGAACTAGGGGTGGTGGAAGGGAAGGTGGGCAGGAGGTAGGGGTGACTGGGTGATAGGCACTGAGTGGGGCACTTGATGGGATGAGCACTGGGTGTTATTCTATATGTTGGCAAGTTGAACACCCATAAAAAATTTTTTTTAAAGTCTTATTCCTGAAAATTACGAGTTTATTATTTCCTAATATATTTATTATAAAAAAAGTAGCTCAGTGAATAGTCTGGTATATAGTTTTAGAGATTTCTAGATAATATTCATAGTTCAATGCTCACATTTAATGATATTTATGAAAAGATATAATAAACAAAAACTAATTTTTTGGATTGGAATACATACCATAATTTAGTCCTCAGGTGAACACAATGCAGATCTTGAGTTAAAAGTACCTACATTAGGGATCCCTGGGTGGCGCAGCGGGTTAGCGCCTGCCTTTGGCCCAGGGCGTGATCCTGGAGACCCGGGATCGAATCCCACATCGGGCTCTCGGTGCATGGAGCCTGCTTCTCCCTCTGCCTGTGTCTCTGCCTCTCTCTCTCTCTCTCTCTCTCTCTCTCTCTCTGTGACTATCATAAATAAATTAAAAAAAAAAAAAGTACCTACATTAAAAGTGAGCCCTAAAAATCTCACTAACCCTAAAGGGAGAATGAAATGTGGGCACTGTAGGAAAACTGACATCTTCCCATTCATTATCCAGAAACAGCCAGGCACCATACACATTTTTTTCGTTTTGTTTTCTGGCTGGGTTTTTGTTTGTATTTTCAGTTCAATAGTTACTTTCTTTTACCTCAATCCTAGAAAACACTAAGTAAGCTGTGACCTTCAGAACTATAAATTTGATTAAGAGAAATTTTACTTCAGTTACCAAACATGAACATTGCAAATCATCCCTTGCCCATTTTTACTTGAATAAATATATTTTTTGTTTTCTTTTCTGCAGATTTAGCCTTTGTATAGGGATAACCTTTCCAGGAACATAAGCATCATATAATCTGTAGCTGCTATGGATATTTTGCCCTACACAATGTGGCCAGTTTAACCAGAAGCAAATTTGGTTAGACTGTGCTAATTTATGATATTCTAAATTGGCCTTTAGTCATTTCAAGTGAGAATAAAGAAATGTTTAACATCTTTTAAATTGCTTTCTCCCCCTCCTTAGTTACAGATACAAGTGTTCTTCACAATAGATGGACAGTAAAATCATAGCATACTTAAAACAGAAGAGTTTTCATGTCCAATGTCTGTTAATCCAAGAGCAACAATTGCATCCAAAATAAAATGGCACATTTAGTTTAAAAAAAAAGATATTAGTAATTTTTCTGGGCAAGTGACCATTTACAATTTGAAATAAAATGTTGTCTTTTCCTGAAAATAAAATTGTTGTTATAGATACTGATTGGTTAAAGTCAGAATATGCAAATTCTTATAATTGCAATATTCATACTCATTCCATTTTTAAGCAAACATGAACCCATAAATTAGATGTTTGAACATAAGAGGATTCTGAAAGGCAAAGAGCAGGAAGCAGACCAGCCAGGGACCGTAGATCCCAAAGAACAACACCAGTGGTAAATTCTCTGTCTTCTTTCTGCCTTATGTATTTGGGGCTTGGAGTTGAGACGCTGGCAATTCTGAAACACCAACAGATACTGACCAAAAAAAAAAAAAAAAAAGAAAAGAAAGAAAGAAAGAAAGAAAGAAAGAAAGAAAGAAAGAAAGAAAAAGAAAAAAAGAAAGCCTCAAGAAAACCATGCTCTGTACAGCAAGGAGGTAAAGAGACGGCCTGACTAGATAGAAAACTTTTACACAATAACAGCTCGAACTAAGCCAAACTCCACAGGAAAAAACCTGCACTTTTATGCCTACTGGCAGGAGCCACGGCCAAGTGGAGAGCCTAGACTCTCAGTCTTGGCGAGCTGTAAGGAGGTGACCCTATACTCCCTCCAGAGAGGTCTCAGAGCAAAGAAGAGAGCCAGGACATCCACCCACTGGTCTGTGACATGGCCATCACCCCTCAGGAATCAATGGAGACCGTGGGAGCCTGGACTTCCACTCTCTGCTGGCAGTTAAAAGGTACCCTCCTTGGGGCACTGTCAGAAAAGACCAAGTAGGAAGTCAACCTAGCAATGAGGCACCCTATTGTGGTGTCAGTGGAGACCACATGGGGAGGAGAACTCACATCCCCACCCATCAGCAACAAGGAGCTCCCCACCTTGGGTGTCAACAGCAGCTGGCTGGGGACACTAAACCTTTACTTCTACGGATACTCTCACTTCCCCAACTATATTAACACCAGATAAAGTAGACTTCAGAGCAAACAAAAGTACCACAGACCACCAAGAGGGACATTATATAAGAATAAAAGTATCATTCCACCAAAAAAAAAAAAAAATAGCTATCTGAAAAGTGTATGCATCAAAAAACAAAAATAGGGGCACCCAGGTGGCTCAGTCGGTAAACCAGCTCTTGGTTTCAGCTCAAGTCATGATTTCAGGGTCATGAGACTGAGTCCCTCGGGGAGCTCTGTGCTCAGCAGAGAGTCTGCTTGAGATTCTCCCTCTCTGTCTCCCTCTAGCCCACGCTCTCACTCTCTCTCTCTAAAATAAACAAATAAATCTTTTAAAAAAACAGAAAAAATATGTGAAGCAAATATTGACAGAATTGAAAGCGGAAATAGATAAATCCACAATTATACTTGGAAACTTAAATACTCCCTGCTCAATTGATATAACAATGAGACAGAAAGGCAACAAAGATAGAGAACTCAACAACACCATCAATTGAAAGGATCTAATAGACATTTATAGAACACTTCACTCAACAAGTCAGAGTACACATTCTTTCCGAGTGCTCACAGAATAAATACCAAGACAGACCATATCCTGGGCCATAAGATAGATCACAAGAAGTTTACAGACTATGTTCTCAGACACGATGGGTTCAAACCAGAAATCAAAAAGAGAACGATAACAGGGAAATATTCAAACACTTGAAAACTAAAGAACATACTTCTAAATAATCCACGGGTCAAAAAGGAAGTCTCAGAGGAAATCAGAACAATACACTGAACTGACTGAAAATGAAAATCCAAAATATCAAAATGTGAAGGCATAGCTAAAAAGATGCTGAGAGAAACTTGCAACACTAAATATCTGCATTGGTAAAGAAGAAAAACCTCATATCAATAACATAAGGCCCTACCTCAAGAACCTGGAAAAAGAAGAGCAAACTAAAACCAAAGCAGGTAGAAAGGACACAATAAAGATAAAAATAGAAATCAGGGGCACCTGGGTGGCTCAGTCAGTTAAGTATCTGCCTTCAGCTCAGGTCATGATCCCAGGGTCCTGGGATCAAGTCCTACATTGGGCTCCCTGCTCAGCAGAGAGCCTGCTTCTCCCTCTCCAGCTCTCCCTGCTTGTGTGCACTCGCTCGCTCTCACTCTCTCTCTGTCAAATAAATAAATAAAATAAAAGAGCTAGGTCTTTGAAAAGACAATAAAATTGACAAACTTCTAGCAAATGAACAAAGGAAAGAAAGAGAGAAGACACAAAGTAAATTATAGAAATGGAGAACAGATTAGTAGTTGCCCTGGGGTTGAGGAGGAGGAGATGTGAGTGTATCTATAGAATGGCAACAGACGGGGAATCTTTTGGAGATAGAAAACCTGATATCTTGACTGTATTGATGTCAATATGTTGGTTGTGATATTTACTATACTTTTATAAGATGTTACCACTGGGAGAAACTGGGTAGAGGGTATCAGGTTCTCTCTGTATTATTTCTTACAACTGCATATGAATCTATAATTATCTAAGTTAATTTTTTTTCAAAAGAATCAATCTGTCCTAACTTGAAAAAACACAATATATATAAAAATATTACCTCATTTTAGTACATGAGGATCTGCCACAAGGTGGTTGTAAAAAACAAAGGTAAATAAGAAGTGTTAAAATATGACTATAGTTTTGCAGAAATATCTCCTTTATAAAGTGAAGTTTCCTTGATGTACATAATGCCTTCTTAGAAAGCTATTATAATATTCATATACTAGATTTGGCTCTAACTCAGAAAAGATTGAAAGAGTATGTTTAAAGAGAATGCATTTCTTTGGACTACTTTCCACAGCCCAAGAGAAAGGTGAGCTGGTCTACAATAAGGACTTTTGTTTGGAATTCAGGATTTGTCATATGGTTTAGTATCAATGAGCCAAATAATAAATCAGTTTTATTAATTTTCTACCCATGTTTTTACACAGGTCTCAGAAGAGTTCATACAGACCTATTAATATTTTATTTTACTTTCTTAAGTACTGATCTCACTCTTAAGAGTGCGATTCCCTTAAGAGCAGCCAAAGTTTTACATTGTAAAGTGAATCTGAGATGAAATATGTTTTTAATTACTTAGAATTTACTGTCTGTAATATTGGGTTCAAATAGAGAAAAGGATTCTGTTATAATAAACTGATAGCTTTGGAGAAAATATTGAACCATCCACCTTTAATTAAAACATCAACTATGGAAGTGTCTCCCCCTTTGTCCTTTTTTAACTCAAACAAGTAAAACAAGTTATGTAGATAAAATACACAGCATAAACACACGCACACATGCACTCCACCACACAAGTGTCCATACCTCTCAAGTTTTTTAATCCTTTCACAAACTGAACTCTAACTCGGAACTAAATCTAAAGACCAGTCCATTTTGCATATTAGACAGTAAATCATAAAACTTCCCAGGACTCTGTTCATGCAGGAAGCAAACTGAAAACAGTTTAAGAATGCAATGTATTAATCCGTGGCCTCACTGAAAATCAGTTAGGATCCTTCACACCTATCATTCAACCTTTTTTCATTTTAACCACTCAAAATTATCAGGTATTTGTAGAGCTCCAAATACTCCTTAGAAATCAAGCATAGGGGGCACCTAGGTGGCTCAGTGGTTGAGCATCTTGCCTTTGGCTCGGGGTGTGATCCCAAGGTCCTGGAATTGAGTCCCCCAGTGGGCTCCCTGCAGGGAGCCTGCTTCTCCCTCTGCCTGTGTCTGCCTCTCTCTCTCTGTGTCTCTCATGAATAAATAAAATCTAAAAAAGAACGAAAGAAACCAAGCATAGTTAATTTTTTAAGTCATCTAATGATTATAGAGATGGAGAACAGATTAGTGGTTGCCAGGTATTGGAGAGAGCAAGGGACACGGTAAGAGAGGGAAGAGGCTGTAGCTATAAAGGTAGCAGGAGGGATTCCTGTTTTGAAACTGTTCTGTATCTTGACTACAGTGGTGGTCACGTGCATCTGCACGTGTGATAAAACTGCATAAAAGTAAATGCACACACACACCAATGAATACAAATAAAACCAGTGACACCTGAATTAAGCATGTGGACTGCATCAACATCAATTTGCTGCTTGGGCTATTATATTACAGTTATAAAAGATATTACCACAGGGAGAAATTGGATAAAAGGTATACAATATCCCTATATTATTTCTTACACTATATATGAATCTACAATTTTCTCAAAATACTTTCTTCATTCATATAATAAAGTTTTTAGCGAATTGTATTTAGTTTAATGATTATAACTGTGACAGAAAGACCAACCGAGTTTTCAATTAAACGCAATATAATCTACTAGTTTGAACTAAATTAAGTTCAAATATGTTTAGATTATTTGGCAAAGAACTTGAGAGCAAAAGAAAATCATGGATTTGGTAGCTCCCCAAAATTTATAGGCTCCTATAAATTTGAAAGATTCCCTACCGTCTCAAAGAAAATCAATTACAACTGACAATTTTTAAATTCCCACCCATTACTAGATCTCCCAAGCAAGAGACTGTCAACTATTAATCATCAACTAATTTAAAATGACTCCCTTGGCAATTCAGTGAAGTAACTGTATCTTCCTCAAAAGTAATTTACTTATTTTATGGGAAGTTGCCATCAAAACACAAATTCAGAATTAGCCAAGTTAAGAACTATGCACACAGGGTCAAGTAGGTTTGTGCAACATTCAATTCCCAAGTCAAAAGCTCTATTTTCAAATCTCAGCAAAATTGGCACAAGAGTTTTAGTTACTTAAAAACCTAACTAGCTGGTACATCTAGAATGGCTTTCAAAAATCATTTCACACTGAAAATTTGGAAAGCTTTCTATGAACACAGAAAAGCTAAAAATTTGCTTTGAATGGTGTCCCTGTAATTATGGGGAAATACAGAATTTCAAATACAGGCATACCTCGTTTTAGTGCACTTTGCTTTGTAGCACTACTCAGGCGCTATATTTTTTTACACTTGAAGGGTTGTGGCAACCCTGCATCAAGTGAATCTGTTGACACCATTTTTCCAACAGCATTAGCTTATTCTATGTCTCTGTGTCACATTTTGGTAATTCTCACGATACTTCAAACTCTTTCATTTCTTATTATATTTCTTATGGTGATCTGTGATCAGTGATTATGAAACACTGAAATCTCAAATGATAGCATTTATTCAGCAATGAAGTATTAATTAAGAAATGCACATTGTTTTATTCAGACCTAATGCTATTACACACTTACCAGACTACAGTATAGTATAAATAAAACTTTTATATTCACTGGGAAGCCCAATAATTTATTTGACTCACTTTCTTACAATATTCGCTTTACTACAGTGGTCTGGAACCAAACCTGTAATATCTCCAGGGTAAGCCTGTAGATCTTAAGTGTTCTCATCACACAAACACACAAAAAGGGAGGTGATGAATTTGTTAATCAACTGGATAACCATTTCACAATGTATATATATACTAAATCATGTTGTACACCTTTAAAAGAATCACATTGTACAACCAAAGGAAAAAAAAACGAAATGCAATACAAAATAAGTAAGCTACCCCCACCCTAACAACCAGTGTTGGCCTGTTTGGGGATGTAACAAATCATCAAGAAGATGATTATTTCCTTCAGGCAGTTGGCAACCAGAATTTGAGGTAGAGAAAATCAGGCTGCAGGCCAAATTTCAGTGGCCAACATTCCATCCATTTGTATCTATAGTGTCACCACCCCAGGCAACACATCTGTCATGCAGCATAGCTGTGGGATCCTGGGAAAGAGTAGCGGCTGGGAAAAATAACATGATTGATATCCAATGGGAATGAGAAGGCTAATTTTGAGCAACAGCAATGAGGTAAAATCACCATTAATAATAAGGTCAACAAACTATAAGGTAAGTTTCACATAGTAGAAACTCTGTGCACTCAGTAGCTATACAAATTATGCATGTCTGTTAAGAGAATAAAGGAAATTTATGAGAACTTGTAAAGTAAACCATATTCTATGACCTATCAAAAAAAGGAATGAATATTGGAATGAAACTTTGATTTTCCTAATTTCTAACATAACGATGTGACCACCTATCACACAACAGTTAGCTTTATGGATGAGAGAGGAGGTCAAGGTATGATTGTTTTTAGATAGTTGAATGAGTAATAGGGGGCAGGGAATAGGGAAAGGTAACATGTAATGAGGAATTTAGTCAGTAGATCTGGGAATAATACAGGGGTTCTAAATCAGTGAGAAGTAAGAGTCCACATGGACTTACTGGCAGTAAAAAAAAAAACTGAATCTAGTGGGTCAAGGGTTGGGGGAGCAGGAAAGAGCTGTATTTGACAAGACTGTGTGAGGTCAGTGTAGTCTGGGACCCAAACTTTTGGACAGATGAGGAGACACAGAGGGAGCCACTCAATGATAACAGTGCCTTATCAGGTTGACTTCTCTCCCAAAAGAAAGGTCATCACTCAAAGGTTGTATTAAATATTAATTCAAATGTAGAAACCTTTTTAAGAATGCTGAACATGATCTGTTTGAAAATGTGGGCATGTGCTTGACTGTATTTCTATTTTCAGTGATTATTACAGTGTCCAGCATAAGTGAGACCCTCAAAGTACTTGCTGAACTGAGTTGTCATGAATAGAAGGTTATGGGGGTTTTTTTATTGTTGTGTTTTAATAGACACATAATTGGGGCAGCATGGGTGGCTCAGCGGTTTAGCGCCACCTTCGGCGCAGGGCCTCATCCTGGAGACCCAGGATCGAGTCCCACATCAGGCTCCCTGCATGGAGCCTGCTTCTCCCTCTGCCTGTGTCTCTGCCTCTGTCTCTCATGAATGAATGAATGAATAAATAAATAAATAAATAAATATTTTTTTAAAAAATAGACACATAATCAATATATAACGTTATATGAGTTATATGATTTTCAGATGTACAGCATACTGATTTATATTTCTATATATTGTGAAATGATAACCACAGTTAAGTCCAGTTAACATGTCACCATACATTTACAAAATTTTTTTGATGAGAAACTTTAAAATCTACTCTCCTAGCAGCTTTCAAATATGCAATACAGTATTCTAACTATGGTTATCATGCTGTACATTATACCCTTGTGACTTACTTATTTTAAAACTGGAAGTTTGTACCATTGACCACATTACCCATTTTATCCTGTTTGGAGTTTTTTGTTTGTTTGTTAGGTAAGGTGCTCAATTTTTTTTTAACAGCTGTATTGAAATACAAAAAACCAGAGGTGCCTGGGTGACTCGGTCTGTTAAAGCATCTGACCCTTGGTTTCAGCTCAGGTCATGATCATAGGGTTGTAAGATCGAGCCCCATGTCAGCTTCCATGCTCAGCACCAAGTCTGCTTCTCCCTCTCCCTCTGTTCATCCCTCCAGCTCGTGCACATGCATGTTCTCTCTCTCAAATAAGTAAAATCTTAAAATATATATGTGTGTGTGTGTGTGTATATATATATATATATATATACATATATAAAGAAATACATATATTTAACGGGCACATTTTGATTGGTTTGGACATATGCGAACACTTATGATACCATCACCAAAATCAAGGTTATAGATGTAGCCAACATCTTCCAAAATGTCCTCATGATTTTTGTTTGTTTTTTGTTTTTTTGTGGTAAGAAGAGTTACAAGATTTATCCTCTTGAATTTGGAAATGAACAATGCTAGTATTGCTGTTAGCACTAGGTTGTCCTGGAGACCTCTAGAACTTGTTCACCTAGCACAGCTGAAGCTTTACTAAAAAGGTGTTGGTCAATAGATAAGGTGTTTTTGTTTTCCTGTATCTGCATAATAAAACACAAAGCTTATTTTGCCTTCAATGTAAACCTGTGCCAATGTACATTTGGCTGGATAACCTAAGGAAATGTTTTGGCACATGCATGTGCATCCATGGGTAGAGCAGGCTTCAGGAGAACGAGAGAATGCAAAATTCACAAGGGTAGAGATTTTGAGTTTTGCATTTTTTCACAGTGCATCCTTACTCAACCACTTGTACTCGCTTGCCACAAAGTTGGTGAGGAATGGGATGGATGTTAGAGAGGCAGTAAAAATGTTCCTTCCTTCCTCTTAAGTTTGTTGTAAGGATTAAAGAAAATGCACATAGGGTGCCTAGTTAAGGGCCTTTATAGGGCAAACCTGTATACATATTAACCAGTATTAACAAATCTATACTTTTATGACCTTCTACTTATACTTGACCAACATAGACTTAACGAAGCAAAAAGACAAAAATGCTGAATGTGAAAACCTCTGGCAGAAATCAGTCAGGCCCTTCTCATCTCTAGCTGAGGACTTACTGTCTACACCACACAAGCATGGGAGTAAAAGGTACACTGGGAAGAAGGAAAATGGACAGATGCTGCAGGACAGGAGATGCCAGGCACAGAGCCCCACTTCGCACTGTTGGCTTTCTGTCTCCCCCTCGAGTGGAAGCCCCTTGGAGAACAGGGCCATCTCTTAATCACTTTGAGGGCCTACACAGTAAAGACAAAACTTAAGGGACGCCTGGGTGGATCAGTGGTTGAGTATCTGCCTTCAATTCAGCGCAGGGCATGATCCTGGAGTCCTGGGATTGAGTCCCACACTGGGCTCCCTGCATGGAGCCTGCTTCTCTCTCTGCCTGTGTCTCTGCCTCTCTCTGTGTGTGTCTCACATGAATAAATAAATAAAATCTTAAAAAAAAAACAATTAAAAAAGCTTAATAGTCCAATGCAATTTTGCTGAAGTGAAAATGAGAAGACCTAGGGAAAAAGAATTTTTTGAAGGTACCTCCTTATGCTCACAGAAAACCTGTTAGCCAGTTCTCTGCTCATTCTACACAACTCACTGTACTGGTTTAGCAGTGAGATTCGTCAAGTATATTTATTCTACAATATTTACTGAGACCTTTCATGGACAAGACACTATTCACAGACATTGTGACAGAAGATAGATATAAAAGAAACCCAAGCCATGGATCTGGCCTTCAAGTACGTCAGGAGCTACAGTATGGCTCTTGGGCACTTCTTATACAATGAGCACGGATGGTAAAAAATGTGTTAAACTCACAAAAAAACTGCCATTACTAATTACCAATCTGGTGGGAAAGAGAAGCATGCTATGTCTTTTGGATTGATTTTAAAAGGCCTTTTTAAGACTGCAGGAAAGCCCCACATGTCTACTTATGGTTTCTTCTAGTTTTTCAGGTATCTCTAAGTTCAATGAATCAAAGTGAAAATCATGCTTAAGTTTTGCTTACATGACTACCCAAAAGCTTCTGGATGTCGTGTCTTACGACATTATTCATCTAGGAAATAAGACACCAGAACATATATTGAAAGAAATTCCACCTTGGTGCTCGTTACACACATGAGCGCCTTTCGGAAGGCAGATTCTCTCGCGGTGTAGGCAGAAGAATATGCAAGCTTATCTCATGCCCACAACATGTGCTTAAATGCATTTTTTAAACACAATCTTTGCTCTTAGAAAGTGCATTTAAAAAAATAACTAAAAATTTTGTTCTCATAGAAAACAGAACTAGCCTGATTATAGAAGTAAGGAAAGTGACAAGAAGTATAAATGACTCTCATTTAAGAAATTGCAGCCAGTTTGCAATTTGATGTAAATGGTCTCACAAAGGAGAGGCAGCAGTTACCTCAATCACACACAGAAGTCTGTTCCAATCTAGTCATATAAATATTTGGCCAAATAGAGTACGAAGCAACACTTTTGTTTGTCTGCTAGGTTTTTAAGGGTGTTATCAGTATGTATCTTATTATTAAGAAGAGTATTTGACTTATTTGGTGATTCAAGCAGCAATGTATAATAATATATAACATCCTCCACCTATGATCATGGAAACACCAATATTGAATGAGTATCTAATCATCTAATGTGAGGTACCATATACTGTAGAAAAGTTATTAAGAACCAGTTAGGCACTGTCTGTGGCAGAACTTCAAAACAATTAATATGACATATTTTTAAGGAAATAGCATATCAGGAGCGCCAGGGTGGCTCAATCAGTTCAGTGTCCAACTCTTGGTTTCAGCTCAGGCCATGATCACGGGGCCCTGGGATTGAGCCCCGTGTCAGGCTCTACACTCAGCGTGGAGTCTACTTGAGATTTTTTTTCTCTCCTTCTCCCTCTGCCCCTCCCTCTCATGCTGTCTCTCTCTCTCTCTCTCTAAAGTAAATAAATAAAATCTTAAAAAAAGAAATAGCATGCCATTTATGGCTTTAAAATAAAAATCCTACATGATATAAACTCAGAACTTTCTATAATAGCCTACCATTTAACAATTTAATAAAATTAGCACTGATGAACATGAACAAATATCATACTTGATAAATCTTTAGAAGTCTCATTGAAGTAATAAACAAGATAAGATGCACGTAATAATTACTACTGTCCAACATTACATTGGGAGTTGTAGTTAATGTAGTAAATAAGACAATAGATAAAAAAAATAGATATACTTATTGGAGAAAATTGTTACTGCTCCAGAATAAACTTGGTAGGTGTGAATCAGTAAATAAAAATAATCAAGGGACGTCTGGGTGGCTCAGCAGTTTAGCACCTGCCTTCGGCCCAGGGCGTGATCCTGGAGTCCTGGGATCAAGTCCCACATCGGGCTCCCCTCCAGGAGCCTGCTTCTCCCTCTGCCTGTGGTTTCTGACCCTCTCTCTCTCTCTCTGTGTGTGTGTGTCTCTCATGAATAAATAAATAAAATCTTTTTAAAAAAATAATTGAGTCTCTATACCAGCAATAGCTAGTTAGAAAAATAATAGAAATGATGATGACGATAGCAACAACAGTAATGGCTAAGAGAGTGAGCAAACTCTGTGACAGGTGCTACAGTAAATGTTCCTTCTGAGGTTTTCATGGTGTATAATCCATACAGCAACTCAATGAATTTGGTATCAGGTCATCCCCACTTTTCAAATGGGTTCTTGAGATGTAAGTAACAGCTAGAGAGAAGGAAACGTAGATTCCAAACTCAGTTCTGATATCAAAGTCCATAATCTTAACCATTTTATATACTCCTTCCCCCTCCAGAAAGCTATGATTTACTTTCAGTGAGCATCTATAAAATTCCATCAGCCAATGGAATAACTGTCAAGCTCAACACTGAGCCTACTTTATCAGCCATTAGGAAGAGGGAGCTCTCGAAACACTGAACTCTCTTAGAGTTCTTGTCTTTCCATCTCCATGACCAGATACTGGATCTTTGACCTCTGGCCCTCAGAGGAGAGTGACCCTTTTAAAATTAAAACAGAGAAAAATATAAAATTAAATTAAATTAAAAGAGTAAATGATTAGAGCCTTCGGTTCCAAGTGGTGTTAAAGAGGATGAATTGTCTTAAAAAGAAAAAAAATACAAATAAGCTTATTCAAACATTTTTGCAGAACCTACTATCCAAAGACACCATGCTGATTGTCACAGGGTGTTTCAAATTGTTTGTTCGTCCAGTTTTCCCTTTGAATTTACAATTTAGAGGTAATCTTATAGAAAATCTATCTGTACACCCTCTTTTAAACAAGTTAGCCAGTGCTTTTACTTCCATGATACTCTCATTGAGAATATCATTCACACATGTGGTTTCAGGTACTCCCTATAAAGTGCTGGTGCTAAATCCAGAGTTTTCTTAAGCTTTTAAAATCCAATATCCAACCATCTAGTCAATATCTCAGGCATTTCACTCCCAGCTTATCTAAAAATTTCACTCCTTGTATTTGCTCCAATCCACTCGTCCTTCAGCTGAATGTACCTTCTATCTCTTGAATCCATCTGCCTTCTTGCATCTCTAGTTCTACAAGGACACACCAGTGATTGTGAGAACAGTTGCAACTGCCTTCTGATTAATGACTCGGTCTTCAGAATGACTTCTTCAAAGGGCAAGACAGATATTAACCAATACTTGTATTAATAAATGTAAAATTATAACATCTATCAGTGCAAAGAATAAAATGTCCAATTGCTGTCAGAATGCAACTGGGTTCTAAAGGGGAAACTGTAAGGTATAGAAGGCACATTTTTGGAGGCAGAAAGAATACACACACACACACCATTTAAAAGCTTTCAGTGCAAGGGGAGTGCACCTAGGTGGCTCAGTGGTTGAGCATCTACCTTTGGCTCAGGTCGTGATCCCAGGGTCATTGGATAGAGTCCCACATCAGGCTCCCTGCGGGGAGCCTGCTTCTCCTTCTACCTATGTCTCTGTGTCTCTCATGAATAAATAAATAAACTCTTTTTTAAAAATAAATAAAATCTTTCAGGGACTCCCAATCAGTTTAGAAATAATCTCAATCTAATAATCATTCCATTAAAAAGCCCTTAACGAATCTACTAATAGAAAAGAGCTGGCATTTTCATTATTGGGCACCTTAAGGCTTTTGTGCATTTGCATATTTTTCAATTCAATATTCCCACATCCCCTGAGATAAACACCATCATCACTGCCACAATAGATTGGAGGAAACAGGAGGCTCAGAAGGTACTGACTGCCGAGAATCACATTGCTGTTAAAAGATTTAAAGCCTAACTCAGGGAGAAAGCAAAACCCGAACAGAGAGACAAGAGAACATGGATTCTAGTCGATGACAAAACCCACTGAAGCTCACAACTGGAAAATAAATGGAATGTGTGAATGTTAGATGAAAATGTTCAATTTTTATTCATGAAGAGTTGAGGAAGTTCCAAGGAAATGAAACCTCCCTGTGCATTGCCAGGAAAAGGCCACCCCTGCTCCCCGCCCTTGCAGCTCCGAGGCCCTGGGGGGCTGAGGATTCCACCCACAGCTGGCGCAGCCACCCAGAAGGCCGCACCCCAGGGATACAAGGCTCACCCAGGCCCGGCAGACAAATGAAAACTGTCCTGGCTGTCGAAGGGAAAGAAGGAGAACGAACGAACCACTGGATCTTTAACCACAGTAGCGCTTCTGGAAGTATGCATGATGCAGACACACTCAGCAGCCAAGTTTCACCTCGATGTTTTTGAGAGTAGTCTCTTAGCCAGCGTCTCGGAGGAGCTGCCTATGTCCTAATGACGTCCTCATCCTTGAATCTACCAGTGATGGCTTGTTGCTAGTTTCATCTGCTATCACCACGATCTCCAACTGATACAGAGCTTGAGATGTGGCTGCAGGCTTATTTATTTGGTTTTCTATCTATCTCTCTTTTTTTATCTTATGCCCCACTCCTACTTCTCTGCCTTCCCATATGCAACCACTTATGTGAAATTTATATACACATATATCTCTTATCTGGATGTCTACACAATATGTATGGCTGCTTGACTGTGCATATATTTAAATATATGTAAACAGCACTGTGTCATATAGCGCATTGTTTATATGCTATATCCTATTCTGTTTGAAACATCTCATACATGCTGTTTTGTGTACATTGAATCCACTGCTTTTTATTGCCTCATACCTCACTATAAATACCCATATTGACCCCAATACCACAGAATTATTGCAATAACCACTATGAACTTGTGTAAGAAATTCCTTGGGAAATATACACAGGGGTGGATATTGTTGGGACAGAGGGCTAGAGAGACATAATTTAGCTAAGCAGTGCCCAACTGATCTCCACAATGAGGACACCAACCTGAGGGAGGGGTTCCAGGGTCGAAGTCTGGGTGTGAATCATGACTACTCGTTAGCTGTGTGACCTGAGAATATCACCTAACATCTTAGTCCCATTTTCTCACTTATGAAATGAATAATTACAGCGTCTATCTCACAAAGTTACTACGAGAATTAAATGACATAATAATGGATTAAAGTGCTTAGCACAGTATTTGGCACTTGGTAGGTAAATAAATATTATCACTGATTGTCGTCCCCTCCCCCCTAATAAGAGATTTCTGATTCCCCAAAGACTGAATCTTCACACTGGAAGGTCAGTAGAGCTAATCCTTCTCACTGAACAGAATAAGAGTAGAAACATCAAGTTTCACACCCAACGAGGTTGCATGTTTTCAGAGGAGGAATGTGAATGTGGCTTTTGGGTTCCCAGGCCATTCTTTGCCCACATCAGAATGTCCACGAGAGTGTTGGTATTCCACGCAGGCAAAAAATGAATGATTACTGGAAAACAAAACCTGCCCACTAGTATCTGCTCATGCCTAGTATTGTATAGAACTTACATACTTCCACTCAATAGGTCATATCTTCCGAGAATTTTCTCCTGTCATGGTGATGGATTTGTACTCTCTTCAGGCACATACACTGTCAGAACCACTGATACGCAACCATGGAGCCTGGGGAAGGTGACTGAATCACATGGGGTCAGCCCATTGTCAAGCCCAGCAAAACCAACATTGTTCCTTGATAATTTCATAAGGAAGGCAGACACAGAGGTGCACCACCGACACAGTCCTTCAAGAAAGAACCAACTACTTGTCTGGAAGGAGTGTGGTTTTGGGACAGCCTCCAGCTGCAGTTCAAACATCTGTCTCAAGTTTGAAACCAAGTGTACAATTACATAAACAATCCTGAGCTAATGAGTAAGCAACAGTTAGAGTACAAGGACCTGGCCATTCTATCATCACATGGGGCTCCTCTGGTGGGCAACCTGTATCCTGAGCTCTCCATGAGGTTGGCCAAGACTGTGCCAGATTTGCGTCCTGGTCTGTGGCTCTCCCTGTTCAATCCTACTTTCTCACTATTTTCTCTCTCACAGGTACTTTTCACAGTACCCCCAATAAACCTACTGTACCATTAACTCCATCTCAGAGTCTGTGTCCAGAAGGACCCATTGACATAGCAAACAAAATACTACACATACTTATACAGTGCTCCCCATTCCCATGTGATAATCTGACTTCAAGAAATATATTATGAGGCACTGTAATGACATCTGATACGTGATCGCATGAGTTCTGAACTGTGCTTTGAAGCAAAGGCAGCCTCTTCTTTGCCAACCAAAAACCACAGGGATCTTTAAAAACAATTAATAGATACTAGTCTATAGTATCTATTTTGTGATGTTTATTAAATATTAAACATTTGTTCGACACAAGCTATTCTGCTTTGATACATTCCCTTCATTGTTCTATCAATATATTTTCTAAATTTAATATATATGTTAGGTAGGAATGAAGATGAAGAGACTGAAGACCAGAGAAGGTGTCAACGTGTCAATGTAACTCACTTTATTTTAACCTTCAGATTTTGTTTAAAGGGCCAAAAAATTTTTTTAATTTTTATTTACTTATGATAGTCACACAGAGAGAGAGAAAGAGAGAGAGGCAGAGACACAGGCAGAGGGAGAAGCAGGCTCCATGCACCGGGAGCCCGATGTGGGATTCGATCCCGGGTCTCCAGGATCACGCCCTGGGCCAAAGGCAGGCGCTAAACCGCTGCGCCACCCAGGGATCCCAGGGCCAAAAATTTAATACACTACTATAAACTACCATTTCATACATTCTTAATTAACAAACATAAACAGAAGTCAACTTAAAGCAAGGTATCTCCACCAGGGCTCATTTTTGAGAGAGACTTTCAGCAACATCTAAAGACATTTTGTGGTTGTCGCAACCGGGCAGAGGGGACACTACTGGCATCTAGTGGAGAGGACGGGAATGCTGCTAAATATCCTAATGCACAAGACAGTCTCACAACAACAAAAAAATTATATGGCCCAAAATGTCAGCAGTACCAGTGGAGGTTTAAATTATAGAAAAATTATCCAATGTCTTGAGTGGTTTACTGAAAACTAAAAGTAAGAGAAATATTCTGCCCACAATCTCAAAATGATATTTCGTTGTGGTGCTAAGCAGTATCTCCCCCATTCCCCTCACAAAAGCAATCTGGAACACTGAATAAGGTAAATGGCTACAGTTCACTTGCCCCTTGTGCAAGGGAGCAGTGTTTTTAAGCATATTATTCAAATACCTTATAAGATGCAAATGTAGGAAGTACATTAGAGATCACCAGAGTTCCATAACTGTCACCAAATCCTTTTTTTCCCATTTGCTCATATTCCTTCTGGTGAAATTTTTCAGGTTTGAGCATGCCCTACCTTCAAGCATCCATTGCTAATATCCTTAGTCAACGTACAACACACATATTGTTCGATTTTTTAACAAAACAAGTTTGCATTAAACATCCCAGCCACGCTAGGTAAAGCCCAGTATTTAGCAGGGCAGGGTACTATAATTTTTTTTAACTTATGTGGGCTATATGGTAAATAACAATAGTAATAATAATAATAATAATAATACTTTTTAAATTGCGCTTTTAGGATAATTGACTTTTAAACCGATCGTCTGAAAGCCAAGAACATAATATTAAGTTTAGGTAGTATCAGTACATAAATCAATGCCTTAATATTCTCACGGTTAAATAATTAAAAAAAAAACCAAAAACAAAATATTTAGGGCTCCATTTGACGGTCGAGGTGCGCCCCCTGCTGAACAGAAGAGAGAAATGACGTTGATAGAGTTTAAATTCACAGGCTCCTAAGCCTTACACCCACCTCGCCATACACCTCGTCCATACAGCTCATCCGAAAAGCTGCGTGAAAACCTCCTATTTTATTTGACTCAAAAAAAAAAAAAATGTGAGGTTGAATTGCCACTTGCACACTAGAAAGGCCCTATTCCAAAAGATCACCCAGAAAATCTCTAAACAGTATTAGCAACACGAAATGACAACTAACGTTTGCTCTTCACAGGAACAAGCTGAGCCCTACTTAACACTGTATTTTGTTTTCTGCCGAGTGTCTTCTCTCTAATGATGCGCGACTGTCTGGCGGGGGAGCCGCTCATCCGCTTAGTCGTCACCGTCGATCCGAGAAGTTTAAGTTCTCAAAAGTGACGGTCAGCCGCCCGCAAAGATATCTCGACTAACGAAACGGGACCCAAGGAGTCTCCGGGCAAGAAAAGTTCGTTCGCCTCCCAGTCCGGCCCTCCTGACCCAGAACACACCCCCGTGCGCACAGCCCCGACTCTCAGACGCCCCGACGCTGGTCCTGGTCCGAGCGGTACCGGGCCCGGGACGCTCGCCTAAAGCATCCCCCGCGGCTCCGCTAGATGCCTGCCGAGCGCTGAGGGACGCGCACGTGTGTGTGTGTGTGTGTGTGTGTGCGCGCGCGAGTGCCTGGGTGTGTGCGCGTGAGTGTGAGCGCGTGAGCACCCGGCGGTGTGCGCGTGTGCGCGCGTGAGTGTGAGTGCACGAGCGCCCGGCCGTGTGCGCGTGTGTGCGCGTGAGTGTGCGTGTGAGTGTGAGTGCACGAGCGCCCGGCCGTGTGCGCGTGTGTGCGCGTGAGTGTGCGTGTGAGTGTGAGTGCACGAGCGCCCGGCCGTGTGTGCGCGTGAGTGTGAGTGCAGGAGCGCCCGGCCGTGTGCGCGTGTGTGTACGTGAGTGCACGAGCGCCCGGCCGTGTGCGTGTGTGTGCGCGTGAGTGTGAGTGCAGGAGCGCCCGGCCGTGTGCGCGTGTGTGCGCGTGAGTGTGAGTGCACGAGCGCCCGGCCGTGTGCGCGTGTGTGCGCGTGAGTGTGAGCGCGTGAGCACCCGGCGGTGTGCGCGTGTGCGCGCGTGAGTGTGAGTGCACGAGCGCCCGGCCGTGTGCATGTGCGTGTGCGTGTGCGTGTGCGCGGGAGGCGCGCGGCGCGGGGTCCGCCCGTCAGCGCCGAGCCCGAGGCTCCCTCGGGCCGCAGGGGCAGCGCCGCACCTGCTCTTACCTGGGCTCCGGCGAGAAGGCAGCCGCCGAGCAGCAGCCACGCCCGCGCCTGGGGCGCCGCTCCCGGCCCGGCCATGCCCGGACCCGCCCTCCCGGAGCCCGGAGCCCGGCGCCCGGAGCCCTCGCAAGTTGGCGGGCGCGGGGCACCCTCGGGGCGGGGAGCGCGGCGCGGCGGGGGCGGCCCGGGGCGCGCGTCGGATCCCGGGCCCGCGCCGAGGCCCGCCCCGCCCCCCGCCCCCTCCCCCCTCCCGCCCGGGGGCCCCGCTCGGCTCCCGGCCCGGACGCGCCGCCCCGCGGGGCCCGGTGGGAGGAGGGGGCGCGCGGACCCCCGGCCCGGCTCGCGGGGCGCCCCGCGGGGCTGCAGGGGGCGCTCCCGGTCGGGGTCCCGGCGTCCCGTCTGCACGTGCGTCCGCTCGGCCCCGGCCCCCGGCCCCTCGGGGCGTCCCGGGGCTCGGGGAGGGCTCCGCGAGCTCCCTGTGCCCAGCCGCGCGCTGCCCCGGCTCACGGGAGGCCCCGGTGGTGCGGCCGGGCGGGCGCTGCCCCTGCGGCCCGCCCCGCCCCGCCCCGCCGTCTCCCGGCCCCACCGGTTCCCGACTGCCTGGCTCCAAACCACACTAGTATCAAGTCTGTGTGTGCGTGGGGGGGGGGGGGGGGGCGGGCGATTGAGAGAGACGGAAGGAGGGAGGGACAGTCTACTCCAGCAGAAATCTCTAGGTCAAAATTTCTTTGCATCATTTTGCGAGTTTTGGGTCCAGGCATCATAGAAAGACGACTGATATTTGTTTATAGAGTGTGTGCGTGTGCGTGTGTGTGTGTGTGTGTGTGTGTTTAAATATCTTCATTTGGGACAAAGCCTGTTCCCTTATTGTTCTAATAGGTGCAACCATCAAGACGCCAGAGACCTTGCTTTAGGGACCTTGAGTCCGGGAATATTTAGTCTCCCAGCATCTGATGCAGTTTGGAAAGACTGACCCCCATAGACAGAACATGATAACTCCCTCCCCGCTTGACCATGACGATCTGTGATTTGTCACCGTCAGCTTTCATACGAGTGCCAAAGTGAAAACTGGGTTTGCTTTTAAAACTTCCAGATTATGAATGGTTGGCCACCCTGAAACACTAGAAAGGGGTAACTTCTATTTCCACTTCCCCAGGTCTGAAATGTTCGCTCCTATCTCTAGCTTAATAGCATCGTTTACATTGTTTGTGTGTATTGTGAACTATCTTGTGCTTTTTGGAAGTAGCAAAATATATTCAACATATGCATATGCACAGAGCCGTAAAATTACCAAGTAAAGTTCACTTTCTACTATTCTATCAAAGATTTATAACACTCTCTATGGTGACTATTATCTAAAGTCTTCAGTTTGGTTAAATTATTTAGAACTGAGGCACTGAGGTGGCTCAGTTAAGCGTCTGCCTTGGGCTCAGGTCATGATCTTCAGGTCCTGGGATCAAGCCCCACGGTGGGCTCCTAGCTCAGCCGGCATCTGCTTTTCTCTCTCCCTCTCCCTCTGTGCCTCACCATTGATCGTTCTCTCTCTCTCAAATAAATAAATAAAATATTTTAAAATAGATAAATGAGAACTGCTACCTTTTCTATTATCCTACTCAAGCAGGAAAATAGTGGTAATAGTATTAATACTGATACATTAGGTATCTATTATCTATTAGTATAAAGCATTAAGTGCTTTATTTCATTGCAGTTACTCTTCGGAGTACTTCACATAAAATTAGCCAATTTTCCATTAACCCTGTGAGATGGGCATTATTGCTTTCCATATTTATAGATGAGGAAACAGATAGTAAGTCACTTGCCCAAGGTCCGGGTGTTCTATCATTGTGGCACCACTAATCATGTGTCCTTCTATTTGTGCAAAAGTATTATTACAGATTTTTTCCATATTCCTTAGGCCTCAAAAACCAGAAACACTCTTCCAGGAGTTTTTACTTTCATTTGTTTGTTCCCCATCTCTAAACTAGAGAATAGGGATCCCTGGGTGGCGCAGCGGTTTGGCGCCTGCCTTTGGCCCAGGGCGCGATCCTGGAGACCCAGGATCGAATCCCACGTCGGGCTCCCGGTGCATGGAGCCTGCTTCTCCCTCTGCCTATGTCTCTGCCTCTCTCTCTCTCTCTCTCTCTCTCTCTGACTATCATAAATAAATAAAAAAAAAATTAAAAAAAAAATAAATAAACTAGAGAATAATTTACTGTGTATTATAGTAGTGGTTCTAAGCCAGGGACAATTTTGTTCCCCAGGGACATCTGGCAACGTGTGGAGAAATTTTGAGTTGTGTCATATTTTTGGTGTCTCACTACACATTACTAGTACGTACTGGGCAGAGGCCAGTGATGCTGCTCAACATCCTACAATTCACATGACAGTTTCTCGTGACAGAAATATCTGTCATTACTGATAAGGTTGAGAAACTCTACAGCACAAAGGGTACCCCAAATTGTTAGCTGTTTATCAACTAGATAGTCAATAAAATAAGATAGGCCTATACATTGGAACTTAAAATCAATTTGTGTGAAATTTCCGCCATTCAAATGGTTCATTCAAAAAGAAAAAAACAAAAAACAAATGGTTCGTTCATATAAATGGATAAAAATCCACAGGCTCTACTAGAGCATATAAAGTTTTGAAGATATTAAATTATGCTAAATGAAAAAAGGTAGGTAAAATAATTACAAAAACTGCTGTGATATCATCAGGATATTTGTGACTCTTGTCATAAAATATATGATTCTGATATTAGGGGTAAACTTGGAATAAGTATTTTAGTTGTAAACTGATTAAAAAAAAAAAAAAAAAAAAAAAAAAAACACCCGTAGGGGTAATTGGGTGGCTCAATCAGGTAAACATCCCACTCTTGATTTCATCTCAGGTCATGATCTCAGGGTTATGAAATCGAGCTCTGTGTAGGACTCTGCACTTGGCAGGGAGTCTGCTTGAGATTCTCTCCTTCTCCCTCTGCTCCTCCCCCTGCTCGCACTCATTCTCTCTCTCTCTCTCTCTCTCAAATAAATAAATCTTTTTTAAAAAAAAAAAAAACCTTTATGCAAAGTTGATGGAGTGACTTAACCCAACAAATCTCTGCAAATGACATCTTGTCAATCCTTAAATTCAATGAAAGATAATGACAGTTCTGAGCATCCCCACTCACAAATGAAAAACAGGATCTTGATCATTAAGAGACTCAACCCCCAAGAAAATCGTAGCCCCAAGGAAATTATGTGATTTCTGGCAGTTTTGTTTTGCTATCTTTTGTAGGTCCGCTGTGTCACATACCGACCTGTATCAGGATTAGTCAGCATGCTTGTTAAAAATGCACATTCCTGAGCTTTCCTTCAGACCTGCTGAACCCCAATCTCCAAAGCTGGGGTTTGGAAATCCACATTTCTACAAGCTCCTGGGTGATTCTCATACAAGATGAAGCTTCAGCACCACTGTCTAGGCTGATTGGGACACGCAGCTGGTGTGAGCTTCACAGGCAGTTGTGAGGTCTGATGCCCCAAGACTTCTCTTCTGTGAAAAGTGCACTATCCTCTGCAACGAAGGAGCAGGGGTGACGGGTCAACAGCCTGCTCTGTAAGGTGGAGATATGGGGACAGTAGGTTGTTAGGCCGACTCCCCCACAACTATAGAAGAATAGTCGCATTGTGAGGCGGACTGCTTTTGTTTTTGTTGTTGTTTTTCCATTTCTGAGTGTAGGAAGGACCTGAAGCCCTGCTCTGCTCTTTCAGGCTCCCGTGCTCCTTGCTGAGCTTCTCTTGAGCAGACCCACACACGGTCTCTAAGGAACAATTTGAAAAGCTTTATTCTGGGAGCGAAGGTCCCTGCTATCAGCTGCTCTGTGTTTGGGGAAAGGGCAACTAAAATGCTAAAATAATTAATTAAATTAAGATTCGTTAATCAATGTAATTTAATTGCCTTAATGACTTCTCTAAGTTCTTTCAAGCTTTTTAATCCCAAGCTTGTGTCTGGTCTCTGCTGCTGTTGCTATGTCTGTGAATGTGTCTCTATGTGTATCTGTGAATGTGTCTGTGTCTCTGTTTGTGTGTCTGTGGGTGTGAGGGGTGCGTAAGTCTGTGACAGTATGTGTTTGAAGGTGTATCTGCGTTTAACATTCCAGGAATTTCTCAAAAATTTGAGTGCACAAATCTCATTCTTTGATGTTTTCCAGTAAGATGAAGTTTGATTCTTTAAAAATCCAGAGTTGGGGCAACTGAGTGGCTCCGTGATCCAGCGTCTACCTTTGGTTCAGGTCATGAACCCGGGGTCCTGGGATCAAGTTCCGTGTTAGGCTCCCTACAGGGAGCCTACTTCTCCCTCTGCCTATGTCTCTGCTTCTCTCTGTGTCTCTTCTGAATAAATAAATAAAATCTTTTTATCAAAAATCTTAAAAATATAATAAAATAAAATAAAAATAAAAGTCCAGATTTTGATCCCTGAACAATGCAGGAATTAGACGCACTGTCCCCTATTCAGTCGAAAATCCATGTATAACTTTGATTCCTCAAAAACACAACTACTGATAGCCTACTGTTGACCAGAACCTTACCAATAACATAAACAGTCAATTAATACATATTTTGTATGTTATCTGTATTAAATACTGTATTCTTACAGTAAAGTAAGCTAGAGAAAAAAATACAATTAACAAAGTCATAAGGAAGAGAAAATTTATATACAATCCCGTATTTATCAAAAAAAAGGCCACATATAAATGGACCCTTGCAGTGCAAACCATGATGTTCAAGGGTCAACTCTATATACATTTTCTCTCATTCTAATGAGGCTTTCAATAGGAAGTAGAAATAAATGTATATTCCCAGCCCACCATCTTTTTCTGGAAATGCAAGGTAAAATACATATTTAGAAATTCTTAGTCACACTTTTCTTTAACAATACATACTCCAAAAGCAAATTTTGAGAATACAGAAGAATCACAAAGAGAACAAAAGTCAGCCAAACTTCCTTTATCTCATCTTGTGTCTACTCATAATTATTTTAAAGTAAAATTGGCCTTGCAGTGTACATAACATGTTTTAAAGGAGGAGAAGCAAACAGATTCAATAAGAATGTTGTGCTGGATGGGCTTTATTACTTTTAGTTTTCTATACTCTCTATATGGCTATTGAACGATAACATTCTGGAAACAAAAAAGTCATAAAAATATTCTAGAAACAAAAATATCACTGTGATAACTTTCCTTGAACAGGTATATTTATGTGAATCACTGAATATTATCTTAAATTTTTAAATCAGAATTTGTATTAAAGATATGCTCAAATTTAAAGTTTATTGTGGATATTTACAAAGTGAGTCTATTTGTAGTCTCAATAGAGCATTCTCCTCTTGCTTTCATTGGCATTACGTTTAGAATCCTGTCCATTTAACAAAGATGACATGTAATTATTGCTTTAATATTAATTTTTAATTTGCTGATAAGGTTCACTATTATGTGGGTTTACTGGGCAATTGTATGACTTCTTAAAATCTTCCATTCTTTCCTCTTGATGGAAGAAACGAAGTGGCACGTGTAGTCTGAGGCCGGATAGCCTGGATTTGAAACCCTAGCTGTGCAACCTGGGGCAAAAGTTTATTGGAAAAGTTAAATGAGTTAACAAAGTATGAAGAGTACAGAAAAGCACAGTCTACATTTAGAATAGTAAATCTTTCCCTGGCATAAATACCAAAATGTTGTCCCAACACTATTTTCAGCCTAATTTGTACAATTAAACACTTGTCATGCTTTATCAGTGCAGAAACTTTTCAAAAACTTTTATGTATCTAAATCTATCAATGTTTTCTGACAGTTCTTCCTTAGTTTCTATGCTAAAAGGAAACTGCACACTAAAAATTAGAGTGGCTTTTCACCAGATTTTTTTCTAGTTATTTTCTACTATTTCATAACTTTACATTTAACATTTTAAAGAGTCAAATTTGTTCAGTGGTGATTCAAGAGTTTTCCCAAGTACCTACCCAGTTAACACAGTACGAGGTGTTAGAGAATCCATCTCTTTAATGGGAAAGACATTTTGAAAAGAGATGAGGGATGAAAGTTTGCTGATGGCTCTGAAATCACAAACTCAGGCCCACATGAGGCTGCTATGCTGGAAGGGGCTTAGAAAAAAAGCAGAGTTTGCAGAGGGTTTAATAGAGCATCTTTCCATTTTACCCAGGGTAAGAATCCCATTCCTCAAACCCAGATGTGAGAGGTCCCTGTCAAGCTGTTGGAAGGGTTCCCTCCAAGTGTGTAACTGTTAAGATTTGGAAAGCTGGAAGGAATGAAGCCTCTGAGGTTCAGATCTGAGGGCTTTCTGGCTGGAACTCAGGAAGTAGGCAGATAGCAGCAGGGAAAAGCCTGGCCTTTTTATTTTTTTTTTTTAATTTTATTTATTTGAGAGAGAGAGTAAGCAAGCAAGCCATGAGCAGAAGAGCAGAAGGGCCAGGGGAAGGCAGTAAGCAGAGGAAGAAGCAGACTCCCCACTGAGCAGGGATCCTGACAAGGGGCTCCATCCCAGGACCCTGAGATCATGACCTGAACCAAAGTCTGATGTTTGGCCAACTGAGCCACCCAGGTACCCCAAGCCTGGCCACTTATACACAGGTGTAGGTCAGTTACTCAGAAGGGAAGAGGTGCTCCACAAGGAGTGGGCTTCTGTCCAGACCACAAACTGATGTGCAGTGGCTCTCATGCAAGTGGCTTTCTGTCTGTTTACTCTGGGATGGTTGTTGTCATTAATAACTTGCTTCCAATGTTCATATGAGAATTAAGTGAGGCAATTAAGTCAAAGAAAGTTATCAGCTGTACAGAATTACACAAACGACAGTGAGTCGGTATTTACAGGATACTTTCATATAGCTATTACATTCAAGTTATAATTGTTAAGATGAAAAGTCCTACAAAATACTCAGTAATTAATTTGTAGCTTAAGGGAAAATAATGAAAAGGAAGCAACAGCAAATCTTAAGGTTTTCCTACGGCTAATTAAAGGAAATAATAAATAAAGTCAGAGGCCACCTCAGTCAGGATAAAGCCTAAAGAAAATTAGGAAGTTGGACAATTATGCATTTGACATCATCACACTTCCTCTCGCTCACATCTCCCTTTTCCCTGGCTTGTTAAATGCCCAGTATTTCTCATTTGTTTCTTGAAAATTAGATGTGAACCTCTTTCCCAATAGCTAACTCACACCCCAACTTACCCTTGCCTCCAAGACTTCTGCCCCCTGTTTTCTCTTTATATTCTCTATCTGTAGAGATTTTAAAATATGTTCCCAAAATTCTTTGAAAATCTTCCCATCTGTGTGGGGGATTCTGTGTCTCTTCCCCTTGATTTTGGGCTCTGTGACTGTTCAACCTACAAAATACAGTGGAAGTGAATGCTAGCCTTCAGAAACTGGTGGCTCTCACTTCTAGGGACTCCCTTTCACTCTTGGAATTTAGCCACCATGCTCTGAGGAAGTCCAAAAAGCCCACAGAGGAACTCACATGGAGACAACTGAGGACCTCAGCTCTCATCTCTGATATTCCAGGCAACAACCAGTGCCAACTCAGCAGCCATATGAGTGAGCATTGTCAGAAATGGATCCTCTAACCCAAGCTGAGCTGCCTCAGCTACTGCTATAGAGCAGAGATTTATGAGCTAATAAATGGTGGTAGTTATTTTAAGTCATTCAAATTTGAGTTAGCTTGTTACACAGCAATAACTGAACACTATTGCACCATCAAACAATTTTTCCTGTGGTCACGAGATCTCTCTATAATGTTTATAGAGAGGGACAAAAGACCCAGGATAGCCTACACAATACTGAAGGAGAAAAAAAGTTGGAAAACTAACACTACCCAACTTTAAGACTTACTGTAAAGCTACAGTAGTCAAAATTGTGATATTATGATACAAGATCACAATTTTGTGACATTGGCAAAAGAAGAGACAATACATCAACGGAACCAAATAGCCCAGAAACAGAACCACATAAATAGGATCACTGATCTTTGGCAAAGGAGAAAGGCAATATAATGGAGCAAGGATAATCTCTCCAACAAATAACGCTGGAACAACTGGACATCCACATGCAAAAAAAAAAAAAAAAAAAAAAAAAGGTCATCTACACACAGACCTTACGCACTTTTTAAAAAATTAACTCAAAATTGATTATAGACCTAAATGTAAAATACAAAACTATAAAACTCCTAGAAGATAACACAGGATAAAACCCAGATGCCCTTAGATATGGTGGTGACTTTTAGATGTAACTCCAAAGACATGGTCCATGAAAGAAGTAAGTGATAAGCTGGACTTCAATAAAATTTAAAAATTCTGCTTTGCAAAAACAGTATCAAGAGAATTAGGAGAGAAGCCACAAACTGGGAGAAAATATTTCAAAAGACACATTTGATAAAAGACTGTCATCCAAAATATGCAAAGAACTCTTAAAATTCAACAGTAAGGAACAAACAACCCAGTTTAAAAAATGAACCAGGGATCCCTGGGTGGCGCAGCGGTTTGGTGCCTGCCTTTGGCCCAGGGCGCGATCCTGGAGACCCGGGATCGAATCCCACATCGGGCTCCCGGTGCATGGAGCCTGCTTCTCCCTCTGCCTGTGTCTCTGCCTCTCTCTCTCTCTCTCTCTCTCTGTGTGACTATCATAAATAAATAAAAATTAAAAAAATTTAAAAAAAAAAATAAAATAAAAATAAAAATAAAAAATGAACCAAAGAGCTTCTCCGGTCACCTCACCAAAGAAGATACACAGGTGATAAATAAACATATGAAAAGATGCTCCACACCACACGTCCCTAAGAAAATTCAAATTAAAACAGTAAGGAGATAGCCCTATACAACTATTAGAATGGCCAAAATCTAGAACACTGACAAAACTGAGGCTATGCATGTGTGGGGGCAGTAGGCATATGGGAGATCTCTGTGCCCTCCTCTCAAGTTTGAAGTAAATCTAAAACTACTCTAAAAAAATAATAAAGTCTTCTTCTTAAAAATCTCATCTAGACATTGGCATAGAATATGAGAATAACTTGGTTTCATTATTAGGTCATTTGTAACCATGACTCAATCTTGGCCAAATGTTGACTAGACAGGTAACCCCTTCTGCCTTAAAACTCCATTTTGTCTTTCCAAAATCATATGGCTTTCTCAAAGTTGACTCATTCTTCTGTCAAGAATTTCTGAGAAATGTGATTCTTCCCCAGAGATGCCATAAAATACAAGTATTTGAAAAATCTTTCAATTTCTTCCTGATACTTAAATCACCTCTACAAACCTATAGCCATATTTCCTCAATAAAAAGATTCCTGAGGTAGTGAGATTTACATGGAAAGCATCTGACTGGACAGAGCAGTAGCCCAGATGAAAGGGCTACAGTCGGCTGCCAATTACAATCTCTTGGATTTCATAGTGCTCTATAAAATTTTTACAAATTCCCTTCATAAATTCATATCTTACAAAATATTTGTGTCAACAAGATATCCCTGATGCCCCAAACAATCCTAGGAGATGAGGAAACTAAGGCACTCATTTCAGTCATGGGACCATTTAGATGAGGAAAGAGCAACACAAAGAAAAGCCAAGTGACTTGCAGAAGGACACACGGCAGCAGGTAGGGACCATGGCCTGGGTCTTCCATTTCCACATCCATCACTTTCCCTACTAGCCAACCCTACCCTTCTGGAATGCACTTCAGCATCTATGTAAAACTCCACAAACCTACTAAGTGACTTCTCAATTATTTTCCCATTTCTCCCACAAAGACAATTTCCAGCAGAATCACATTTTTTTAAGAGATTCTTGTTAAACCAAAGGATTAGTCACATTTCAGGCAGTATGACATATCTATCAGTGATTTATTTTTTGAGCCTTTTAACACAAGGAGCCATATGCTCCCAATGATATACTAAATAACACTTAAAAGTGAAATTTAACCCTGATAAGAAAAAGAATGACACTTTAATTTGGAGATGGATTAGGAAAAAAACATTGAAAATTGTTTTTAAGATTTTATTTATTTGAGAGAGAGAGCATGAGTAGGGGAAGGAGCAGGGGGAGAGGGACAAGCAGACTCCTTGCTGATGGGGTTCCATCCCAGGACCCTGAGACCATGACCTCAGCTGCAGTCAGATGCTTAACTTACTGAGCCACCCAGGCACCCAGAACATTGAAAATTTTAATGTAGTTCTTTCTCTAACTCTTAAAAAAAATAAAAGGTTCAAGGAATCTTGAAGAAGCTAATCTGATTAAGACTTTAAAGTGAGAGTTTGTTAGCAATTTATACTAGGAGCTTTCTAGATATCGAAGCTCACTATAAGAAGTAAATATTGACAAAAACAAAGAAACAGAACATATTATTTGTGTCCTAAAGAATATATATGACAAAAAAAGAATATATATGACAAAGCATAATGCCAACATAGCCAAAACAACGTATTACGAAAATAGCTATGGGGTACAGAGTGAGGGAGTGATCAAGTTGGGACTGAGGGGACCCGAAGGAGGCTTCTGGAAGGTAGGAAGATTTGCAAAGCTTCTAAGGTGATATGACAACAGGAAAGGATACTTATGTGCTTTGCCATGGCCCAAACTCACTACAAAGCTGGGTATATCATACGACTATGATAGAACCACATTGTATAATAGGTACAAGGAAGCAGGAAGAAAATGGCCTTGCCAGTGACAACAGGAAGGTGAGAAGTAGCAGGGGCTGGGTGTCCCTCATTACCTAAGGCACAGAACTGGCAACGGCATGGCAGCCAATCATGCACCTGCAAAGCTGAGACATTAAAATGTTTGCATGAGAAAAAGCGTTCTGTTGGGCCTGCGCAGGACAGATGCAGGAGGAGGAGCCAGGGAGCCACGTCAGAGGACCAGTTGTAGTAGGAAGGGCCAGAGCTGGATGCCAGAGCCTCACAGGGAGCAATCCTCTTCTGCCTCCAGTGTGTCCCCAAGAGGGACACGTAGCCCTGTGCAGGTGAGAGAGGATTTCGGAGAACATGGGGACTGAGTGTGCAGAGCGGCTGTGCCTGAGTCAACGGAGGACACAGAAGAGGGGGTTCCAGGCAGAGAGAAAAGCGTGTGCAAAGGGAGGGAGACATGGAGAGCATGATGGGCTCTAGAATAGCAGTTGTGAGGAGGAGGGAGCGGTGCAACCCATAAACCCAGAGGATCAAAATGAGAAGTAGGAAAATACACCAGAAGGGACAGCGCTGTGAGAAAATGTGAACAAAAACATTAACAGGACTTAGTCACTGACCGACATTGAAAGGTAAAAGGGATGGTGGGGTTAAAAACAATCCCCTTTTGGGGCTCCTGGATGGCACAGCCGGTTGAGCACCCAATTCTTGGTTTTGGCTCAGGGTCATGATCTCAGGGTGGGATGATGGAGCCCCTACTTGGGCTCTGCATTAGAGTCGGAGCCTGCTTAAGACTCTGTCCCTCCCCCTGCTCTCTCTCTCTCAAAATAAATAAATAGGAGCACCAGGGTGGCTCAGTGGTTGAGTGTCTGCCTTCGGCTCAGGTCGTGATCCTGGGGTCCTGGGATCCAGTCCCACATGGGGGGATTGCTTCTCCCTCTGCCTATGTCTCGGCCTCTCTCTCTGTGTCTCTCATGAATAAACAAATAAAATCTTAAAAATTACTTAATTTTTTAAAATCCCCTTTTGCAAGTTTTGGGGACCAAAGAATGGGGACAGTGTCAAAGGCAGGAAAGGATACACTGTTTTGTGAAGGGAGAGATGCTCATCTTTAACACTTCATGTTGCCTTTCCAGTAACATTAGAGCATACAGGTGGCAGGAGGGGGACAACTCGTGACTTTAGAGAAGAGGAAGTGGGGCAAAGATGAGCCCTGAAGACAGATTTTAAATTTGGAAGAGTCCAGATACAAGTGGAAGCTGAGACCACGAGTGGATGAGTTACTTGAAGAAACTCAATATATGCAAGAATGCAAATGATTTCCTTATAGAATTTGTATACACACATACCTGGAGTATAATTAATGAACGTACAAGCACAATGCTGCTAAACTAGATCGATTGCCTCTTGTATCCTATCCAGTTGATTTCTACTCCAGAAACAGGAAGTCAACACTTGTCAAATATTGATTAAGATCTATTATAAAATGTACATTTATCTTCTTCACAAAACTTTTTTGCTTGTAGGGAAAGGTTCAAGAGATACAAATACATCTGTTTAAATATCCAGTTAGACATCAAATGTCTTTCAATAAAAGAAAATCTTGCTTAGTTCAATATAACACACATATTTCTAGTATGTGAATATATATAGAATGTATATTGTAATGTGAATATATAACACATATTTCTAATAAAATATAGATAGTCTTTAGAAATTAAATAAACTATTCTTAACGATTATATATTTAACTCTTACTGACTTAACTTGAAAAAACTTAGATAAAATTAAGTTACTGATTTTCCCATGTCTAAAATAATTTTCCCTAAATTAGAAGAAATCAACAGGATCTGTATAAAAAGTTATAGATAATATACTACGCCTAATGCCAAAATAATCCCTAATATAATTTATTATGAACCACCCCTTAGAAATCTGAGTAATGTTGCTGTTTTTATCACAATACCAGGCTAAATTAAATATCTTTTTAAAAAGACAAAGAAAAAAGCTCTAATGAGGAAATTCAAATAGCTCTTGCTATTTTTGAAAATATAAACATATCCCACTGCAGTGTAAATAGACATATCCTTTCATTTTAGGTGGTCCCAAAGATAGGTACTGATGACTAATTTAATAACTGAGCAGATTTTTTGGCAAGTTTTTCTCAGGATATTAAAATATTACAAAAGAGAAAATTCTACTGAAGTCAATTCTATCCCTCACATTTTGGGAAATTTGGACATTACTATTCAAAATTCATATTCTATTTTGTTGGCAATAAGCAAGTATGTTACCAGCCTCTGGACATATAACCACTATAATATTTATTTTGGTAAGCAATAAACGCAGCATTCTCTGCAGAAGCAAATTGGGCCAAATAACTAAAAGAAGTAGCGTGAGATTTAGGAAGAGTTTAATTTTCCAGGTGATTTAACTGAAGAGCTATTGAATTTTTTTCCCTATAGGATTGTCAATGAAAGTTTAAGTCTCCAGAGACAGAGTGAGTGAATGTCGATATAAAGGACTGGGAGGATATTACAGAGAGGTGTGGCGCTCCACTCCTCTAAAATAATATACTAAGAAGAAAAAGGTTAGTAGAAAGTCTGCAAACTTTCTATCAGAAAGGAAGGTCAAACCTCAAATCTCTTTGTAAACAAGCAGTATTGGGGGGTCTCCAAGCCCACCATCTTCACTCTGGGTGTTTTATTTGAAGGACTCATAGGACTCAGAAGCTGTTATACTCTTGGCCTCGGTTCATGGCAGTGAAAGGATACAGATTAAACTCAATGAAGGGAAAATGCACACAATGCAAAGTTCAAGAGGAGTCAAACACAAGCTTCCAGGTGTCTTCTCCCAGTGGAGTGGCACAGACAAGCTTAACTCTCTGAAGAATGAAGCATGACAACTCATGCAAAGCACTGCAAACCAAGGAAGCTCACCCGAGGTTTGATGGCCATTGTTTTTATTAACTTCATCTACTCCAGCCTTCTTCCACCTCAAGCAAAAACAGACATTTGCCACAGATCACATTGTTAGTGCAAACTACCTGGTCAAACTGAGGCAAACAAGCCCTCAAGCATATAAAACCCCTCTTATCCAGCAGAGTATTCCAAAAACTCAGATCTGGTCACCCAGGAGCCAGCTCAGGGCCAAGTCCTGAAGATTGACCTTTCTTGGGAATGTGCAGGGTTTGAGCATCCCAGGCCTGCTCAGTTAACCCTTTCCTGCACATATGCTGATGACCAGATGTCCCAGGAAACTTACTAATGGTATTTACTAGGAGAGGAAAGATGATGGAGGGTTGGTATCTATAAAATGTTTGGGAGGATTTATCTTGATTATGTAGGTTGTCTATTAAAAAAAAAACATAGAATTTGCAGATTTATTGGTGATATGGTTTGTTGCTTAATAAGGGTTGATCATTCAAAGAGTTAATCAATGGGCTATGAAGAAGAAATATTCCCTAACCCAAATTACTCCCTTTGAACAATGTTTCCACATACATTGCTTAGGAAGAATCTTGTCTATTAAATCTAAACCAAAGCTCACCCTACTGTGTAAGAATAGGGCCATTTTAAGAAGCCATGCTGAATGGACTCAGACTTCTCCAAGAAAAGACAGTTTTATTCGTGACTGGTGTTTGCCTGAACTTTTGAACCATTAGTCAAGTTTGGTGCTGGTTAAGAGCTAGTATTCAAGAGGGTCTAATTTGATAAGTCAAACCTCTGCAGTGTTATCACAAAGGACATGGGTCAACAAGACAACTCTTCTCTACATTAAGACCCAAATTATTCTAGGCATGTATCAAATAGCACAAAATCAAGAAAAAAATTAAAATTTTTTAATTTTAGTAAAATTAAATTTTACTACTACTAAAAATTAGTAGTATAACAACTTTGGGGAAGAGAGAAGTCCCCTTAAATATTTTTAGCAGAGGGATCCCTGGGTGGCTCAGCGGTTTAGCACCTGCCCTCAGCCCAGGGCATGATCCTGGAGTCCCGGGATCGAGTCCCACATCGGGCTTCCTGCATGGAGCCTGCTTCTCCCTCTGCCTGTGTCTCTGCCTGTCTCTCTCTCTCTGTGTGACTCTCATGAATAAATAAATAAAATCCTTAAAAAAATTAAAAAAAATTTTAGCAGAATGGTGTAATTACATTCCTAAACCACACGCATACTCCCCATATACAGGTTCTAAAATGACTCTCTAAATAATGATATCCCTTAAAAAGCTTTTCATTTTGAATGCAAGAGTGTAATTTTCTGCCCTTTTTCAGGTTCTGTATCTAATGACACAGATTTAACTCATCCATTCCAATCACCACGGTGATTGGAAATGGGTAGAGCATTGATCTTAGCTGCTAGAAACAAATAAACCCTTCCAAACAATCATTACTATACACCCACTGTGAATGTGTTAATCCATTTCTTGCAGGAGACACGTGTTTGGCTTTCATGGCCATTTTGGCATCAAATCCTTGAAGACAACAACAAGGAGTGCTAAATGTGGGATATGGATGTTATATATTAAAAATTAGGTAAACATTACCGTTTCAATAAAGATAATGAAGATATATGTGCACTAACATTTACACCATTCTGAAAGAAAAAGAAACCAGTATTTTTGAATGAAACAACTAGAGTAATAAATTCAGCTTTTTGTTTTCTGGGTTTTTTTTTAAAGATTTTGTTTATTTATTCATGAGAGACACAGAGAGAGAGAGAGGTAGAGACATAGGCAGAGGAGGAGCAGGCTGCATGCAGGAAGCCTGATGCAGGACTTTATCCCGGGACACTGGGATCACACCCTGACCCAAAGGCAGACACTTAACCACTGAGCCACCTACGTATCCCATAAATTCAGTTTTTTCCAAGACTTCTATGGCTTAAAGAATATTTTTTTTTTGGCTTAAAGAATATTAAGAATCAAAGACTAAAAAAGTTAATTTTCTATTGCTGGACATTATTTTTAGATCAGATAAAGTGCTTTCTAATAATAAATCAT
The DNA here is from genome assembly GCF_003254725.2 of Canis lupus dingo. Taxonomy (NCBI): domain Eukaryota; kingdom Metazoa; phylum Chordata; class Mammalia; order Carnivora; family Canidae; genus Canis; species Canis lupus. The sequence goes on along the minus strand of NC_064279.1, from coordinate 16,988,687 downwards.
ATGTATTATAATTAATTGGAGAATAAATATTTATTTTATTTTTTTTGGATGCTAATGAGAACTCAGTGTATTGGTTCCCTACAAAGCCTCTTCCAGATAAAGGGAAGGATTCTTGTTTGTTTTCTTACACCCCCAACAGTGGCAAGTTGTAGTTGTCCCAGGACAATGAACCCCAATCTGGGCCCCAAATATCTGAGCTTCCACTGCTGGGATTTTAAGAAGTGTGGTGTAGTAATAAGGCAGTGTTCCAACAGGGTAAGTAGACCAAGAGTCTTGCCTAATCCCTGTTACTTAAGTGTGTATATATACCTAGTATGGCCTCCCTGAAACCCAACCAGAAGTCAACAAACAAACATATATGGTGATAAAATATATATTTAGATTTTAGCCAGCTGGACTCAGTTTAGATGATCCCAATTTTTTTGGCAACATCCAAAGCATCATAGTCAGGAGCCAGTCGAACATATGCTTTCTTCTCTCCATCAGGCCTGATCAAGGTGTTGACCTTGGCCACATCAATGTCACAGAGCTTCTTCACAGCCTGTTTGATCTGGTGCTATTGCCCTTGACATCCACAATGAACACAAGTGTGTTGTTGTCTTCTATTTTCTTCATGGCTGACTCAGTAGTCAGGGGGAACTTGATGATGGCATAGTGATCAAGCTTGTTTCTCCTGGGGGCGCTCTTTCGAGGATATTTGGGCTGCCTTCAGAGACTCAGGGTCTTGGGTCGCCGGAATGCAGGTGATGTGCGGAACTTCTTTTTTTTGTGACTGTGCACGCCTTTCAGCACAGCTTTCTTAGCTTTCAAAGCCTTTGCTTTGGCTTCGGCTTTGGGAGGGGCAGGGGCTTCCTTCTTTGCCTTCGGTGCCATCTTCGTGAAAGGGCTAAATATTTACTTTCAATAAATATTTTCTGATATGTGATCTTTGGAGACCAAGAAAAATATTAGTGCCCTCTGAAAGAAAGGACTAAAAGCAACTTGTTCATCTTTCCAACAAAATTTTTTGAATACCTAATATGTTCCAGTGGCTTTTCTAGATTATGGCAATACGGTAATTTTTTTAAAAAAATCTTCTTTCAAGAAGGTTAAAATTTTGCTGATTGTTGATTTGCAATAAAACATCAATGTTGGGAACACAGTGTCAGCAGTAATGCAAAAGTCACTTTAACATGATTCACTAACTTCTCATGGGTTACATACAGCCTAGACATTGAGGAAAGCACTATTCCAGAGTCTACACATTGACAAGCTGCCAACTAACATGAGCTAAATCTTATTTGTAGGCTAGAAATTAAAAGATGCATTTAATTATCAGTCCTCCAGTGCTTCTGTTATCTTTTGGCATTTATGAGAGTTAATAAACCACCATAGTTTCTGCAAACATAACTGGCAGTAATCCACAATTGATTGAGTTAATTAAGCAGAACAATTGGCAAGAGCTAAAAATAATGAGAAAAATTTTAATGAAATGGTGCATAATGCTGTAGACCTGCACTAAGGAGTATAGACAATCTATTTAGAGATGTTTTCTTAATAAATTATGTTTGTGCTTGCTTTTAATATATGTAAAAAGTATAGCATACTTCTAACATTCTGAGTAATAGAAAATAAATTAGAAATTTAGGCTTTTCCAATATCTTGAATGTATAATACTCTCTAATGCTTAAATTCGGATATAGTGAGAGCATCTTCATTACGAACACCCTGTAATTATTAATCAGAATCTCTTGATTCTAAGAAGAGGGTAAAGATATTGATACTAAGGCTACTTTATTCAATTCAACATATTCATGAAACGTTCAAATAATCTTCCACTGCTTTCTTATGTGTGTGTTATACTCCAAGGAGTCTGGGCTACAGGATATGTGTTGGTTACATCCATGAGCACTTACTGGGTATCAAATCCCGGGTTAGTAGTCTCTCCTTTTGTGTAGATGCCCACTAAAAATTGCATTTGAAGCTACTGGGGGTAGAATTACAACCAAACACCAAGAGAAGCAGAAGTTCAAGGATACTGGGCAGTGAATTGCTGTGTTTCCTCCTAATAGTTTGGCCAAGGTCTTTGAAGGTTTTCTTTCTAAGTCATGTTTATTTTACCACTTCTACTTTGCCCAATGATATGATTCTTATCTTAACACGTCTGTGCCATAGCAATTACTACTACTTGAAAATTCAAAGCACACAATTCATAACAATGCATTTTATGCAAAGATAGAGGATTTCAGGATTCACATTATCTATGTACCAACACAAAGTAGGTAGATAGGGAGATAAATATGACCTAAAAAGGTTATGTCAAGCCTTGATTGAATGAGACTCAAGAGCGGCCACAGTGGAAGAGAAACATCTTATGACTGTCAATCAATGGCATGGAACATCACCCAAGGTGAGACCTCACAGAAATAATGTGTGGAATTAGAACTTCAGTGCTGTTGAGACCAATGTGGATTGAAGGCTGAAGTCTTCAAGCATTGCAAGTCCACTGTGGCTCTATCCACAACTCTGTAACCTATGTTCTAGGAAACATGGCACAGTGTTAATGGACTGACTTTGAGTAAGTGAGCTCTGCACCCTAATCTAGGTTCTGAAACTACCAGCATCATCTGCGATCCTGAGATAAGTTCACACTTGAACACCAGTTTCCTGCTCTTGGTAAAATAAATAGTGGGTGAGGCACCTGGGTGGTTCAGTCAGTTGGGTGTTGGATTCTTGATTTCAGCTCAGGTCACGATCCCAGGATTGCAAAATCAAGTCCTGAGTCCAGCTTCTTGCTGAGCATGGAGCCTGCTTAAAATTCTGTCTCTCCCTCTACCCCTCGCCGCTCTCTTAACTAATTAATTTAAAAAGGGGGGGGGGGGTGGAGAGGGACACTCGGATCAGAGTTGTTGCAATGTTGTAATTAGTGATTGAGACAGATGTGGTTAACTCCCTTTTAGAGAATAGTCAAGTAAAAAGATGACAATGGTGTGACATCCTCTAGGTAATAATAGCATGATGGGGGAACAAAGAAGCAAAATCACCTGAACGTTATTTTGTCTCAGTGATTTTCATTATGGAAAATGATCATCTAATTGCAAAGAACAGAGCCACGCTTTCAAGAGGGGGACAGAGTTCTAATGTAATTAAGTGGCTCCACATTTCTGAAGCCCCAGGAATTTTTTCTAAAGGAGCCAAAGCAGCAGACACAGGAGCTTCAGTGATCAGGAAAGTAAGGACAAAAAGTATAATAGGGTAGAGACTTTCAGGAGGGTGTTCCTTTGAGGGTATAGTGTACTGCCTGTCAGATTAATGGGATGGCTTGGGATGTGGATACCTGAATGTGCATTTGGAAAAACAAGCCTTTTTATTTAGGATTTAACACCACTATGTTCTAGCTGTATAAGTTACCCCAGACTCCACCTGGAGCTAATCTGAAAAATAAACATGTATGACCTTTCTACCTCGTACAATGTTTCATGAAAAACCAAATTTGATACAGCACATAAAACTTTTTAATAATATAAAGTGCCATCTCTGCAAATATAAGATTATAGGATGATCATTATTATAATAGTGCAAATAACAATCCAGATTTCCAAAAGCAGAATCCTTTAGTCAAACTATTGTTCCTTTGCATATGGAAGTTCAAGAACTGAAAAGTAAAAGAACTTTTTTAAAGAGAGAACACAGACTACAAATTGCCATTTAAACTTAAATTTCTGTCATTAATGACAGATTCTTACATAAAGAATGCAAAATCTTAACATATTGCAACTGACCTGTGATGGGCTTGAACATCTGGTCTCCCCAAAATGTATATGTAAGCCCCAATGTGATGGTATTTGGAGGTGAAGCCTTTGGGAGGTAATTAAGTCATGAGGGTGGAGCCCCCATGATGGGATTAGCCCTTGGACACAAGGGAGCTAATCTCTCTCTCTCTCTCTCTCTCTCTCTCTTTCCCTATCTCTCCGTATCTCTATATCTTTCTCTATCTCTATCTCTGTCTCTATCTCCCTGCCATCTGAAGATACAGCAAGAAGGTGGCCAAACCAGGAAGATGGCCTCCACCAGGAACCGAATCTTCTGGAACCCTAATTCTGGACCTCCTAGCCTCCACAACTGAGAAATGTCTGTTGGGTAAGCCATCCATTCTGTGATATTTTATTGTAGCAGCCCAAACTAAGATATTACCAAATAAGTTACATTTATTAGCAGGTTCTCTCTGTGTCTGGCTCTCTCTGCCTGTCTCCCTATATTTCTCTATCTCTTGCTCTCTCTGTAATTATTATTGATTACAATGTGCCAAGTGCTGTGCTAAGAGTTTCACATGTATCACCTTATTTATGCCTCAGAACTCAATAAGAGGGACACCTGGTTGGCTCAGCGGTTGAGCATCTGCCTTTGGCTCAGGGTGTGATCCCAGGGTCCGGGTGTGATCCCAGGGTCCGGGATCGAGTCCCCCATCGGGGAGGAGCCTGCTTCACCCTCTGCCTGTGTCTCTGCCTCTCTCTCTCTGTGTGTCTCTCACAAATAAATAAAATCTTTAAAAAAAAACTAAAGGAAGAAGAACTCAGTAAGATATTGGTGTTAGATACATTCTAGATGCATATGAAATATAAATGGAATTCTACAGCTGTGCTGTATCTATGACAATATTATGCCACCTGTATCATCATCTGCATGTACTTACATCTAAATATATCACAACACAGGGGCACTAGATGGGTCAGTCTGTTAAGCATCCAATTCTTGATTTGGGTTCAGGTCATGATCTCAGGGTCATGAGATCAAGCCCCACTTAAGGCTCCACACTCAGCACAGAGTCTGCTTCCTCCTTCTGCCTTTTTCTCTTCCCTTCCCTTGCTCATGTGCTCTCTCTTTCCTTCTCTCTCAAATTAATTAATTACACTACAACACAAGCACGATGTGCTATATGTATATACGTATCAATGTGACTTATGTGAGTACAACTCATCAGGATTTAATCTGTGATGTCCAGAAGATGAATATGATAAAGAATGTAAGTCTAAATCTCACTTTCTCTGGCATAAGGTAATGAGGACACCTTATTGTGCCAGATATATGAAACAAATCAAAGATTTGATGATTCAAATGTTTCCTGGGACTTTCTGTATCTGAAGAGACATGGTAAAATCAACAGTGGGGACAGAGATCTAGTTGCTAAAAGTAATCACTCACACAGAATATAGTAAAAAAGAGTGCCTAGATTTTGGAGTCTCTGAGTCAGGGTAGAGGTGGGCAGTTTCTTCATATGTGTTTCAGGTGGGTAGAGCTGTTTTGTTTAATAAGAAGAAAACTTTACAGTTTTTCCTCGGTTTAGCTCTTTTGACCTAGTGGGTGGTAATTCCGGCAATAAGGTATTTGTCTAGGAATTTTTTTTTTATCTTCTGTGTCTAGCTCTTCAGAGGCCTTTGAGTGTGAAGCTGGGAGAAGCCATAGCATGTCTAAAAGCCCGATTCCCCTTCAGATCCAGAGTCCTACAAATAAATTTGACTTAGGAGCTTGACTTACCCTAATATTGAAAATCAGAGCCTGAACCACTGCAAGAAAGAGCCAGGAGAGGATTGCATTGTTCTGATGCCTCTGGACCTCATCAGGCTCTCTCTCAGATGACCACAGAGCTCTATGCAGCAAAGTCTAGAAGTAGAAATGCTGGGGCAAATCATAAGGGTTTTTATTATGTGCATCAATTGCCAAAAGAGTTGTGTTGATTTGCAATCCCATCCATAAAATTTACACAACAATTTTCAAAGCATTAATTTTAGAGGCAAAATGGTATCTCATTATTTTAATTTGCATTTCTTTGAATATTAGTAAGGGAACACTTTTAATGTGTTTATTAACCCTGCTTACTGCTGGTCTTTTAAATGACCTGTTCATGTCCTTTACTCAACAGGCCATTTTAAAAATAATCAAAGCACACACACAATTAAGCTAAAGGACACAGTTCTTGGAACATGTCATTTCCTTGTATTTTTAAAAGAAAGGTACTAAATAAAAGTATTAACACTATCAGGTGTTGTAACATGGAGAAGGGCAAGCACAAATAAAATTTCTCTAGCCAATATTTTAAAGCACAAGGCTTTCATGTCTGTTCTAAGAAGGGAGTGTTGGAAGGGAGATGATTGTTTCTCAAATGTTCCTGCTGTTTTTGCTTACGCTTTTTTATTTCAATCCAAAACACTGAACCGGAATTCGGAATTGGGTTTGCTATATATACTTAGCGATAATCTCCCTTGTGAGGGTTAGCAACTAAATGGTCTATTGTTTTACAGGACTAGTGACTTTAGTCTAAAACAACAATTCATCTGTCTGATAGAAAAATTCTCAAAAGAAGAATGTGTGTGTGTGTGTGTGTGTGTGTGTGTGTGTGTGTGCATATAAAGAAACCGGCACTCAGCACTGAATCAACAATCTTTTTTTATACTAAGTTGTTATCAGGGGTACTATTCCTTGCCAAAGAGGTAACAGAATGGTCAGATGTTTGGGGTTTAACTCATTCTGCTGATCAAGTTCAGATCTTAAAAAAGCTTTCATATGTAGCTCTTTAAATTTCCAGAGTGCCTCATCAACATGCCTCCAAATGGAAATCAAGAAAGAGCCTCTGTACTTTCAAGGATTCCTTCTTTTCATCACACGCTACTTTTACTGGGTTTTCTGACACGAAAACTCATGTGTCCTCAAATCCACTGGCATGGCTGGGTTTTGGCGTGAGACACCCACCTTTTCTTTCCACCAATCCAAATCCTTAGGGACCTGGTCAAGCCCTACCTTCACCAAGAAGCCTGCTCATACCCATGTGGCCCACACAGAGGGAGTACTCTGCTAAACTGCTTGTGCACTTGTTTTTCTGTGCCCCACATGCTGCTGCTTGGTCATACACTCACTTGTTTGGAGTGAGACTCTATTTTTCACACAGATATGTTCTTTTTCTTTCTTTCTTTTTTTTTTTTTTGATATGTTCCCTTTCAAAGTAATATTAGGTGGAAACATTAATTCCCTACTCCTAGCTTACACAGAGAAGGTCCTACTTGGAGGGAAAAGCCTGATCTTTCCCCATGTCCCACCCTCCATTTGCTCCAGATGAGTATCTTTGTCATGGCAAATAGTCATTCAACATGGAAGAGCTCTGTCTTGCCCAGATCATGTGGATCCCACTGATGCTCAGTGCAGGACTGGGATGTGCCCCTTGTCTCAGCGGGGGAGTGACAACAGTTCTCATGGGGGATCATCAACACCCGTGCTCACACTCATACATCATGCTTAGGTTTGCATGTTGCTGTTGGGAATCTATATGTTCTCCATTCATGACATCAGTAAAATGTTGTATTGCTAGATTGTTTCCCTGGGATCATTAACAGGTCAAGAAGCTAAAAATAATGACTTTTTTTTTCTATGCTGCACAAGGTAGCCAGAACAGACCAACCTTTAGAATTGTTAGAGTTGTCACTGCATGTTGTATGAGTGTCACAAGAATCTTAAACATTTATGCATTTCTACCTTTTGCAATAATTCTACCAGAAAATTTAAGGAATACCTTACTCTAAAGTGCCTTGGGAAAAAAATAAAAATAAAAAATAAAGTACCTTGGGGTCCCCGACAATATTATTTCTCCTCGGCTGTGTGTATGACTCTCCTAAATCTCCACTGGCAGTTACGTGTGAGCGGTTCAGCAGAGACACCAGGCTGTTGGAAGAGGTCATCGGGAGGACATGACCACCGATTACCATACAAGCTGGACCCAGAAAATCAAAGTTTCCTCGTCCTTTCTCTTGTCCTTGGAATGTACATTCTGTCCCCCATTCCCGCAGCTGGAGCCATTTCAAGGATGCAGCATTGAGAAAATCATGTATTGTTCAGACCACCTGGGTGGTACACTTACTGAACCCACTGAAGGCCTCCATATAAACTTTTAAGATTCTCATGAGGGTGGTGGGAGTCTGGTATAGGGGTCGGGTTGCAGAGTTTGGTTCATCTTGCAGGTGCCCAAGAGAAGTCCCCTATGTAAGTTCCCTTGCTTATTAAAGCTGCCACTTACCAATGTGAAATGGTCTGCTTCCTTCCCCAGTCTCTCCCTTTATCCCATGTACTGGGGACCAGTTTCAGACTCATCCAGGGCTGCAAACAAAGATACGCCATGCTCTTTAACACAATTCTGCCCACATAATAATTCTGTGCAATTATTATGTGCCCATTGTGCACATAATTAAAGTGTAATCCGAATTACACTTAAAAGAAAGAAAAAATATTTAGCACCTTACAGCTTCTAACTACTTCCCTGCAAGTATTTTTTTCACTGATAAATTTCTAGACAACCTAACAATTTTACTGTAAAAAAGGCTTGGTATAACCCCAGATCTTTCCATAAGGATGAAACAGAAAGAGTGACCTGATGAGTGTGTAGGTACAGTTCTTAGGCAGAATAGACTAATAATAATGATAAGATGGAGCCCAGGACCCAAGGGGACAGCAATGGGAAGGCAGAGCAAGGAGTCTGTGTAGAACCAACGCTGAAGACCCTGCTTTTGAGCCAGGGCACACACTAACAGCATGAAGTGAACCTCACACAATGACAGAGTGTACTGGTCAACACCGCGCTAATAAACCTCCAGCTGAGCTGGCAGCTGGGGTGACCTGCATGGCCATTCAGGGAATCCATAAATACAAAGTAATATCAACATTTCCCTGAAATAGCATATATCCTTCCTGCCTCTGTGTGCTAGTTCAGTAACTAGAGCAGAAAAGGGCCTGAAGGCTGAAGAATCCATCTCTTTGTGTGTACAGGTCAGACTCTACAAGGTGGTAGGATGAGCAAGCTAAAGCAAAACTTTCCAGCCCAGGTTTTCCATGTACCTGCTCCATCTCTCCACCGTCTCCATGCATTACCTGCACAATTCCTGCACTGACCAGGAAGCTATTTGATTCTCTAAGGTTGTGGATATACGGCCTCAAAGTAGCTAATCTAGGTCTTCTTTTAAAACTCAAGTATGGTGAAACCATTGTAGAAAACAGTTCGGTAATTTATAATTATAAACATATACTTGCCATAATACACACCATAGCCATTCTACTCCTATGTATTATTTAGCTTGATAAGGTAGCTATTATCACCCCCATTTTATCAACAAATAAACCAAGACTCTGGTGACTTGCCAAGGCCACAGAGTGCATGTGTGATGGGAGCTGAAACAGAAAGTCAGGGCCATTGTCCCCTCTTCCCTACCAAACGTGGCATTCCATCATAGCATGGTGCCTCCTTAAAGAAAAAAAAAAATAAAAAGAACCCAAGTTTAGCTTAAAAAGGCAATAGAAAAATGAAAGGAAACATCTTTTTTTAATGACTCAAAAGTAAACCATATTTTTTCTGAATATTTTCTTTGTACTGATTTTAACACCATTCATGCATTTCTTGTTCTATTAAAGTATTTGAATATTTAATATGCCTAATCAATTTTGTATGGTGCTGATTTCATGAAAATAGGGGTTGCACAATTATTAGTAAAAATATTTTACTCAAGCTTTATGGAAACCAAATTCTCCTTTCAAGACTGGTTTGGGAAAAAATAAAACACAATCTCTTGGGTGGATGTCATAAGTTAAACAAGACTTTTTTTCCCCTCTGGAAGACAATTTTACATTTATATGCAATTTGCTTGTTAGCCTAATATTACAGATCTGTAGAACCCACCTTCAATAATTTCTCTATTCTCTAGACAGGCTATGTTTATGTCTACAGAAGAGAAATTACTAAAGGTAGGCTCTACTGATCTATAATATTAGGCTAGCAAACAAATTGCAATGAATGTAAAATTATTTTCCAGGAAAACAACAAAACAATTATGTATTTTGATTAATATAAATAAGCCAGGATCTTACCTCTAGTTTAAGATGGAAAATGCCCATAATGTGTAGACTGATTGTTTGTTAGAACATAAATCTTGATTGCACCAAAAGAATTTTTTACATCAAACTGGTTAGAATCCAAAGAGAATTACTGAGAACAGGTATCTCTGTAATGTGCTGCTGGCATTACTCCTGTTTAAGAGGAAGTGGCTATTTATTGAATTTTACTGAAACAGAAATAATTATTCATTGCAGAAGAGGGTCTTCCTTGTATGTGACTCATTATTTTCAGTAAGTAAAGAAGATCTCCCAAATACATGAATCAAAAGCAAGGTAACAAACAAAGAAGAAAAGAAAAATGCCCAAATCTACACAATGGTGGATCAGGCTCTGTTTGGAACTTCCATAATCTTGACCTAGCAATAAATGCTTGCCTGTGATTTCAAGACTTAATTTAGTAGGAGCCTAATACAAATCTAGCAACTATTCTTAATCAATTGGCTACCTCCTTGCCTTCCTATATTTTTCAGGTCCTTATGAAATTCTTGAACTTTTATGAAAAGGCCATTATATTTCCAATACATGCTTATTTTATGTTATACTTATTTATAACATTTGCTTGTGAAAGGTCTGGGTTGATCATTTTAAATATTTGCTAAATGCTTTTAAATTCACAGAGCAGTGGAAACTAGGGAAATCACACTCATTGTTAGATGCCCTACAATGTCCTTTCTACTTGGAAACCCTTGAATGTCACAGCCACTGAGTTACCTCTATATTTAAATTAAATCAAAACATATCTGAATTCTATTAGAGCTTGAATCAGTCTTCAGTAGCAAGGATACCAGCTCCATCTGGGAGACCAAACATACATGAATAATTGAGTTTTTCCTCATTTCAATCTGAATTCCCGGTTTTATGTTCATGAATAGCCCCATTAAAAAAAGAAGGAAGGAAGGAAGGAAGGAAGGAAGGAAGGAAGGAAGGAAGGAAGGAAGGAAGGAAGGAAGGAAGGAAGGAAAGAAAGAAAGAAAGAAAGAAAGAAAGAAAGAAAGAAAGAAAGAAAGAAAGAAAGGAAAAGGAAAAGAAAAAAAAAAGGCACATGTTCTCAAGTCCTTGAAGGAGGGGAGGAAGCATTAGGTGCTGAAGGCAGTTGTCGATCAAATGTACCCTAGATACTTGAAAGAGGCAAGTATCAATAGGGGACTACATACTAAGGAAAGGTGAAAGGAGAATTGGTCTACTGCAGAAAATAGAGCCCATCCATGTGAATATGACAAATGCATATGCTAAGAAATAAAATGCTGTGTCTTAAAGTGTAACCTAGACTTTAATAGATGATTCAGATGAGTGTTTCCTTTTTTTCTCGCTCTTATTTAATTGCCTGTGTGGGTTGGGGAGCAAGTCCAAAAATAATAGCTAAAACCCTGCGGGTACTCTTATAAATCAATTTACCAATTGTAAATGAGCTTCTGCTGATCAATTCTCATGGCAACATGAAATTTCAACTTCAAACAGGTTTTACAAAAGCATTTAATCTTCAAAGAAGTCTATCTGATGAAAATCATGTTTTTGCCAGTCTTGATTTTATTTATATGTACAAAACACATTAAAATAGAACAGCAGGCATTTTGATTTAAATAAGAACTATTCCAAAATAATAAGAACTATTCCAAAATAATATGTATAATAAAATTTCCTTCTTACCTAGTTAATTTGGTTTGTAATACTTTTTAAAGTGCTAGTTTACACTAAAATCACAGTTTTTCAAGCATTACAATTTAACACTATATTATCTTGGCAAAAAAATGCAAGCATTACTAATTGGCAAACAGATTCAACATAAGGCTAAACGTGAATAGTATGGTGAAGCTGGCATGCTGTTACAATGTGTGATATGGCAATGGAAGCATTAATTCCTTTTAGAATTATTACTGCCTAAATATTGTATGAGACTCTTAGAGGCTGTAAGGAGCAGGTGATGCCCACCTCACCTGATGGGTATTTATTATGCACATGCGAGAAAGCAAGGAAGCCCTAGGACCTCTGTGGACTTCATGCAGATCTAGAAAAATGGTCGTTATTCAGGAGAGAGTGGCAAGGGCTGGAGACAGGGGCATCTAGTCAACCTTTCAGAAGCCAGCTTTGTCTCACTCCTTCCTCTCCTGAGCCCACTCTACTCATGACTCAGCTGCCTTCTCAGCTTCTCCCTCAGCTACTTACACACACAACTTACACACACAGTCCTTGCTTCTACTGCCTTCTCTGAAAATCCAAATGACCAAAGAAGAGAATTTGACTGGATCCATTAGGCACCATCCAACATGGAGTCCTTCTACTGGACACACTCCTCAGACCAGATCATCTCACAGGCTGGTAGGCTCTGTATATCTAGCCTATTTGGAGAGTCGCTTTGGGCATAAAGGAAAGGGGAGTCAACCAGTAAGAATCATGAAAACCACCAAGTCTCATGACAAAAATCATGAGAGTTTATACAGAAGAAACTGTGGCTGCATAAGTAGCACTCTGTCCCAAGAGTGTCATCGCTTTGTCTCCAGTTCAACTATGCAGAGAACTGTTACGGGGGACACAATAATGAGTAAAGAAAGGTCTCTGCCTTCACAGAGCAGTTTCAATCTATTAATAGTATGTTTTTAGGTGGGATTTCCCTTAGATGTCTTCACAAGGGTTTTGAGTTATCCTCCTGCCTAAATTTAGAGAACCTCCCTCACTGAACAATTCAGTTAGTTCCATGAGAGAGGCTTAAAATTATTCACGTTAAGCTTTCTTCTTCACATTCACAGGGGAGACACACTTTACAAAGCAGATTGCATCAAGTTCACGCCGTAAAGAAAAAAAATATTTTTGTAACATTCTCTAAAATTAAAAAAAAAAAACAGATCTCTTCTAAAGTCGCTTAAACATAGCATTCTTCAAACCAGCAAATTTGTCATGTAGCTAACTGTTTATTCTCAGAGAATACAGTTTACCCCCATTAACAAAACAAATATTTATCAGTCTTTACCTCACACCTTATGGTTGTTTTATATCCATTTCTGCCACTGAACCATAAGCTTCTTGAGGCTGAGAGTGGGGTCGTTCATCTCTGCAGCAGCAGGACCTAGTCAAGAGTGCACATTCCATATGTTTCTTGATTGAATGAGTGAAGGTGCTTATTACCACCAGTAGCCAACACGGAAGTGTTGCTGATTCAGTACTGTGAAATAGCACATACCATGTTAGTGGGAAGTAGCAGATAAAAATCTCACTCTGGCAGCAGCCAGATGGAATGCAACAGATAGCAGCTTCCAGGCCTGGACTAAGGCAGTGCATGTCCATCTTCCATCATAATCGTAGAGCTAGGAGTTCTCAGAGCCACCACACCCATTTTCTGTAGCATCACTTACGATGCACTCACTTCTAGTGAACAAGGAAAAAGCAATACCTCTGAAATTAAGAGCAACATCTGCAATTTCCACCTCTGGGTATTTAGAAATGAGGGCGGAAAAGATCCAACAGGGCCCCTATACAATGATGGTGTGACCAGTCAAGATAGATGGTACTAGAGGAATCACTTCTAGAACATCAAGGTGTGCTTTTCTGTTAGCAGCTCGAGCTGGACTCCCCCTAAGGAGTACTTGCTTAATGATTAACATGTTGCAGTTTGGCACTTTATGTGGCATCCCTGCAAGGAATGACAAGAATCAGAGTCTGCAGGACTGGCTGGAGCTGCCCGTTGGGTTTCCCCCAGATCCATCAGTGTGTTAGCAACAGAAATGCCTGTCGAATTCTATGTGGAAAAATCTACAAGTTTACCTACTAAGCTCTGCTACCAATAAACTAGAGGGCAATTAGTTATGCCTAATGTTCAACATTCTTGAACAACCTTGAAGTTCAATAGCATTTTCAAGATGAGAAACCAAGAAGCTGAAACATGGTGGCAATACCAGGAGCCTGGCTCAGGGTTCTTTTCTCCCCAGAACATGCCCTGCCCGGTGACATTGTATATCCGTGTATAGGATCACAATTACCTGCTGGCACCCCAAGGCATATTTCTGCATATTGAACTAAAATTTCCTTTCCTAGGAGCACTTGGGTGGCTTGGTCAGTTAAGCATCTTGACTCTTGATTTCGGCTCAGGTCATGATCTCAGCGTTGTGAGATCAAGTCCCACATCAGGCTCCATGCTGGGCATGAAGCCCACTTGATATTCTCTCTCTCTCCCTCTCCCTCTTCTCCTCCCCCCACCAAAAAAAATAAATACAATTTTTTCCTACTTACATTTTTTTAAAGATTTTATTTAGTTATTCACGAGAGACACAGAAAGAGAGGCAGAGACATAGGCAGAGGGAGAAGCCAGCCTCCTTTGAGAAGCCTGATGTGGGACCCGATCCCAGGACCCTAGGATCATGACCCGAGCCAAAGGCAGACACTCAACCACTGAGCCACCCAGGCATCCCTACATTTTCTATTTTAATTCGTTGTAGAAAACAGGACTTCAATAGGAAAAGATTAGATTTTTTAAATCATTTTTACAACAGCTAAACATTTTACAATGTTTACAAAAAAAACATTTTTACTTTTTACCTTGACAGAGAAAACATTGTATCTTAATTCAACACAGCATTTAGATATAAGCTTTATAAATTCCACCTAACTTGGGCTTCTGCTTCTGGCCAAAGTGAGGTAGTAGGGTCCAGATTTACTGGAACAATCATGAAAACCAGGCAAAATACATAGAACAACAGTTTTCAAAACTGGGGATCAGGGATCCCTGGGTGGCACAGCGGTTTGGCGCCTGCCTTTGGCCCAGGGCACGATCCTGGAGACCCGGGATCGAATCCCACATCGGGCTCCTGGTGCATGGAGCCTGCTTCTCCCTCTGCCTGTGTCTCTGCCTCTCTCTCTCTCTCTCTCTGTGACTATCATTAAAAAAAAAAAAAAAAAAAAAAAAAACTGGGGATCAGCCAATAAAGGACAGTGGATCCTTGAGAGGTGACAAACAAATGGGGTGAGCCCAGTTTGTCCCAGATTATGCTCAGAAAGTTTCAAGGCCAGCGCAGAGGGAGGAGCAACTGAGGAGGATCCTGTTCTACTCCTTAGGGAAGACCCAAGGCAGCTGAGTTTGTGGGACAGAGTACAGGAGACCAGAGGGCCTCCCAGAGAGGGCCCCAGAGACCTGCAGCTGGTAGGTGCCCAGCAGCACTGCTCTTCGCTGCATGAGGAGACTGCCCACAGCAGGATGGGGGGGGGGGGGGGGGAGAAGCCACCAGAAATGCAAGCATAGCCTCTTTTCGCTTGCCTATCTTCTTCTAAAGGACAGCTAGTTTTTTTGACTTGGGGAAGGAAGAAAGTATTTTAATAAGATAATAACAATAAAGGACAAAAACGACCCCCTGCTTTAATTTCATTAAATTCAGTATCTCTAAAGTGAGGCTCTTCCTATCTACAATATAATCCCTTGTTTAGTTTTTTGATTCAGAAAAAAAAAATCACAGAGTAGAGATAGTTTCCATACAGCCAGCTTCTCCTACTATTGGTATCTTACATTCAGTAAGGTGCACCTGTCACAATTAATGAACTGACATTGATGCTTTCTTCTCAAAGTCCATCCTTTGAGATTTGCCTAGTTCTTCCTAATGTCCCTTTTTCTGATAGTCACTTGTTTGTACTTATGACTCTATTTCAGTGGTGTATGGACATCAAATTTATCAAATATGTGCTCTTTCAAATGAAAAGCTTTTA
Organism: Canis lupus dingo; assembly: GCF_003254725.2. NCBI lineage: Eukaryota > Metazoa > Chordata > Mammalia > Carnivora > Canidae > Canis > Canis lupus. The sequence goes on along the minus strand of NC_064279.1, from coordinate 16,973,096 downwards.
GTGCTACTTTCATTTTTAAAAAACGAGTTCCAATTCTGAGTAGAAAATATTAAATTAGGGGCACCTGGGTGGCTTAGTGGGTTAAGTGTCTGCCTTTGGTACAGGTTGTGATCTAGGCGTCCTGGGATCGAGGCTGAGGCTGCGTTGGGCTCCCTGCTCAGGGGAGAGTCTGATTCTCCCTCTGTCTCTGTCCCTCCCCCTGATTGCACACACACATTCTCTCTCTCTCTCCCCCCTCCCTCCATCTCTCTCCCCCTCCCTCAAAAAAATAAATAAAATATTTGGGGGGGGGAATACTAAACTACTTCTAACTTAACACCTCTCTCTGAAAACTACATATTCTAAGATATAACAGACTCTTGACAAAAAGTAACTTCAAGGCACGTAGGACTCTGGTAAAAAAAAAAAAAAAGAAAAAAGAAAATCGGCACATGGGTCCCCTTGTCCTAGGGGTACCTCTGAAGAGCTAGTTCGCATTATTTTAGATCCTAGTACTTCAGAGCCCTCTAGTGGCCACTTCTAACCACCGCAACCTCATTTGGGTCCATACTCAACCTTAGCAAACTCCCTGAATATACCTTCCTTCCTCAACCTTCCTCCCTCAACCATGAGAGCAGGGGCAGCTTTTATGATATCTTGCTGAGAGCCATATAAGTGCATTCACTGTCTTAAAGGTAGGGATGTATAAGGTTAAAAGGTTTCCTCCGCCCTGTTACACATATTCTGAAAATTTGAGAATTTTAAATGTAATAAGCAGCAAACAGCAAATGATCAGAGCCAAATTCAAGACAGCTAACTCCAAGGATGCATTAAAGGACATTTACCAGAGTATAATTTCATAGCTTTTATTTTCAGTCTTAAAAATCAGGGCTAGAGATTAAGAGGGAAAAAAAACCAACCGCCTTCTTTCAATAGGTGAAAACATTGAGAAAAACTCCTAGGGTAGCAACTGGTAGTCACGTCTCATTCATGACATTCAATTTCAAAACTTTTTACTCGGATATCTCCCTTCTCTTTTGTTCCAACCTAAGACATCAGAATACATGTTCTAGAACATAAGTTTTCTTTTGGGCATGAATTGTTAAGATTGGAATCATACCAAGTATCTTTACCAATCACAATGGAATAAAACTACACATCAAAGCAGTTGGAAAAACATAAAATCCATAAATAGGTGAGAATTACACAACACACACTTGAACAATCACAAATTCAAGGAAGAAATCATAAGGGAGATTAGAAAATATCTTGAGACAAATGAAAAATTAGACAAACCATACCAAAACTCAGGGATAGAGTGAAAGCAGGCTGAAGAGGGGAGTTCACAAGTGTGAACATGTATACCGAAAAAGAAAGATCTCACATCAACTGTGTAGCTTTACACCTCAAGGAACTAGAAAAAAAGAACAACTAAACCCAAATGTGGCAGATGGAAGGATTTAATGAAGATTACAACAGAGAAAAAGTAGAGAATAGAAAAAAAAACAAAAGAGTTGGGTTTTTGGAAAGATCAAAAAAATGGGACAGTCCCCCAATCAATAAAGAAAGACAGAAAATTCAAATATGTAAAATCAGAAATGAAAAAGGGGACATTATAACTAATGTCACAGAAATAAAAAGGATCATAAGAGAATACTTTGAACAACTGTAGGCCAACAAATTGGATAACCTATAAGAAATGGATAATGTCCTGGAAGATACAACCTACCAAGACTGAATCAATCAGAAAGAAATGGAAAGTCTCAACAGACCTCTAACTAGTAAAGAGAATGAATCAATAATCAAAAACCGGGACGCCTGGGTGGCTCATCGGTTGAGCAGCTGCCTTCAGCTCAGGGCGGGGTCCTGGGATCGAGTCCTGCATCGGGCTCCCCGCATGGAGCCTGCTTCTCCCTCTGCCTATGTCTCTGCTTGTTTCTCATGAATAAATAAATAAAATCTTTAAAAAAAAATCAGAGACCTCCCAACAAAGTAAATCCAGGACCAGATGGCTTCACTAGTGAATTCTACCAAACATTTAAATAAGAATTAATGCCACTCCTTCACAAACTCTCCCTAAAAATTGAAGAAATGGAAAAACTCCCAAAATGATTTTATAAGGCTAGCATTACCCTGATGTCAAAGCCAGAGAAAGACATTACAAGAAAAAGAAAACTATAGGCCACTATCCCTGCTAAATATAGATGAAAAATTCCTCAACAAAATACTAGCGAGCTGAATTCAACAGTGCATTAAAAGGATTAGACACCAGCACCAAATGAGATTTATCCCCAAGAGGCAAGGATGCTTCAACATAAGAAAATCAATCAGTGTAATATACCACAGTAACAGAATGAAGGATAAAAACCACTTAACCATGTCAATCGATGCAGAGAAAGCATCTGGCAATACTGAACACACTTTCATGATACAAACACTCAACAAACTAAAAATAGACAATGTCAATATGATACAGATCACATAGGAAATGTCCACAGCTGGCATCGCTCTCCACAGTGCAAGACTGAAAGCTTTTCCTCTAAGATCAGGAAGAAGACAAGGATGCCCACACTCAGCATTTACATCCAAAGTCACATTGACACCTGGGTGGCTCAGTTGGTTAAGTGTCTGCCTTTGACTCAGGTCCTGATCCCAGGGTCCCTGGGATCCAGCCCCACATCTGGCTCCCTGCTCAGCGGGGAGTCTGCTTCTCCCTCTCCCTCCACACCTCCCCCCTGCTTGTGTGCAATGCATGCCTGAGTGCAGCACACGCACTCTCTATTTCAAATAAATAAATAGTCTTTTAAAAAACAGGGAAGCCTGGGTGGCTCAGCGGTTGAGCCTCTGCCCTCGGCTCAGATTGTGATCCTGGAGTTCCAGGAGCAAGTCCCACGTTGGGCTCCCTGCATGGAGCCTGCTTCTCCCTCTGCCTATGTCTCTGCCTCTCTCTCTCTCTCTCTCTCTCTCTCTCTCTCTGTGTCTCATGAATAAATAAGTAAGATCTTTAAACAAATAAAAAACAATATTGAAGCCCCAGCCAGATCAATTAGGCAAGAAAGCAAAATAAAAGGTATGGAAATTACAAAGGAAGACTAAAAAGATAAAATAACACCACCTTATATGTAAAAATCCCTAAGGAGTATATACACACAAAAAATGTTAAAGTCAATAAAATTGTAGTATATGAAATCAACACGAAAATCAGTTGTGTTTCTATACACAATGACTGCTCTGAAAAGGCAATTAAGAAAACAAGTCCATTTATAACAGCACCAAAATAAATAAAATACTAGGAATAAACCTAACCAAAAGGTGAAAGATTTGTTCTCTGAAAACTGTAAGACACCAGTGAAAGAAATTAAAAGCAGCACAAAAGTGGAAAGACATCCTGTGATCATGAGTTTTGTTAAGAAGGACATATTACTCAGGACACCTGAGTGGCTCAGCGGTTGAATGTCTGCCTTCAGCTCAGGGCGTGATCCTAGAGACCAGGATCAAATCCCACATCAGGTTCCTTGCATGGAGCCTGCTTCTCCCTCTGCCTGTGTCTCTGCCTCTCTCTGTGTGCGTCTCTCAATAAATAAAATCTTAAAAAAAAAAAAAAAGTCCATATTACTCAAAGCAATCTACAGAACCAACACAGTCCCTAAAATGCCAATGGCATTTTTCTTTTGACAGAAATAGATTCATCCTAAAACATATATGGAATCTCAAGGGCCCTCCAATAGCCCTCCAACGAATCTTTAAGATTTCACCTATTTATTCATGAGACACATAGAGAGAGGCAGAGACACAGTCAGAAGGAGAAGCAGGCTCCATGCAGGGAGCCCGATGCGGGACTCGATCCCCGGACCCCGGGATCATGACCTGAGCCAAAGGCAGACGCTCAACCACTGAGCCACCCAGGTGCCCCAGGAAGCCAAATTTAAAAATGGCCAAAGGATTTGAACAGACATGTCTCCAAGAATAATATACAAATGACCAACACACATATGAAAATATGCTCAACTTCACTAATCATGAGAAATGCAAATCAAAACCACAATGAGATATTACCTCACATTCATTAGGATGGCTACCATCAAAGTGTTGGAAAAGATGTAGAGAAACTGGTACCCTCCTATACTGGTGGTGGGATTGTAAAATAGCATAGTTGCCAGGGGAAATAATGTGGAGGTTGCTCAAAACAAAAACAGAACTACCATGGGATCCAGTGATCCCACTTGTCTGTATTTATCCAAAACAATTTTTCAATTTTTCAAAGGATCTTGAAGTACATTCGCACTTCCATGCTCATTATTCACAGTAGCCAAGAGGTGGAAGCAAATGTCCACTGATGATGAATAAAGAAAACAGTGGTACATCATTCAACCTGGAATGTCACTGAATTTTTAAAAAAGAGGAAAATGCTACAATATGGACGAACCTTGAGGATATTATACTAAGTAACATAAGCCAGCCACAGACAAATTTGTATGGTTTTGTTTAAAGAAGCTAAAGTAGTCAAATCAGTGAAAACAAAGGTGACCAGAGTCTAGGGTGAGCAAGAAGAGTGGTTCAATGGGTATAGTTTCAGGTTTGCCAGAAGAAAAAGTTCTGGGGGGTATAATGTGCAATGTGGATGCAGCTAACATTACTAAACCATATACTTAAAAATGGTGAAGTTGATAAATTTGGCGTGGTTTTAACCACAATTTTTAAACTTAGGTTAAAAAAAATCTTAGTTTTGTTAAGCACTAACCTAGAATTGTACAAGAAAGGACTTTCCAACACAAGACGCTGCCAGGGAGGTGGGCCAGAGAACTGGGTGCCTGGCCCCAAGCACCTTTCCACCACAGCAGGGGGGCACCGCCAGAGGCTCTCCTGCTCCTGGGTGAGCCCAGGCTTGGTGAAGGGGAGCAGGTGCGCCCACCGCTGCAGGTGGGGCACAGCTGGATCCACTCTAGGCAGACTCCTCTGAACATGCCAGGGACCAATTAATAGCTTAGAGAGTCTGCCAAGGAGGTGAATTCAGCCATTCCTGGCTGAGAAAGGGCAGTACTTTTGAGTGTCCCTCCAGGAAAGCAGAAACACATGGAGAAAAGGAGGGCAGGAGAGGCAAAGCCATTACTTACACAGGCAGAAGCAAACATGCAGATTTAAGACCCTCCCCCCCCTTTTCTGGGACTTAAGAAGACCATTTACTAGTGAAAGACTTAAATTCTCTGGTGGGGAGACGAAGGGCAAGAAAATGAACAGAAGGCAACACTGCGAGGCGAGGGGGGGAGGCAATGCGGGAGGTGGAGGGGAAAGGGGAGAGGGGCGAGGGGCGAGGCTTGGACACCAAACTCCATCTCCCCCCCCACCCCCCCACCCCCATTAATTTCCAAAAACCGACTCAAAACTAAGTGAGGCTGATTCTCAGTTTATCGTAAGTCTTCTTTATTTACAGTATAAGTCTCCAAAAGGTCAAGGCAGTTTTATCTCTTAAATAACATGTCAATCATATAAAAGAGCTAGAACCAAAGTAGAGAAATATATACAATATAATACAGTAAGTATTTTCAATATTGTTAACTGAATTTTTCATATTAAATTAAGAGGATATTATGATTTACAATGTCATTTCTCTAGTTAAAATTAAACCTGTCAAAAGACATAATGTACATTTTTTACAAAACCAGCACAGCAGCATTAAAACTGCTCGTGATTGTAATTTTTGTTTTTCTATAATACACTGCACCCGTGTTACAAAAACAAACAAAAAGGCATTGCACTAGATGGTTTGAATACTGCATAAGTCAGTATGTTAATACTTGAGGAACAAAGAATGGCCTGACCTGCTTCACCACCAGGCGCATTCACGAGAGAGTTTTCACTCCCCTAGCTAAGCAAACTTTCTACAGGTAGATTACTTTTCCTTGGCAATTTTTTTTACAAGCCCAGTGCTAATGGGTAAAAAGCCAAGGAGACACTGATGCCACCAAAACCAATACAAACCTATTTACAATACCCAATAAAAGCCAAAGTTAGAAAACCACTCACTGCCGGATCGAGGAAAACATTATAAGCAGCACATTTTGTAGGAAATTTTAAACGTCTACAAATTTAAATAATTCAACAGACTACAAAAGGGCTTGCAATACCCGATTCCCCTTATTTGTCTCAGACTTGGCTAGGAAAAAAAGTAAACCTTTTTTATTTTTCCATAGAGTTTTGACAGCATCAGAAACCTTAATATTTATAAACAAAATTTTTCTACAATGCAAAGCGTTCACATAGTTTTCTTGTGCAGCTATCAGATATTATCAGGATTCATGTTTTATTTTAAGGAAGAAAGAAGTAAGATTTCTTCCTCAGTCTTTTCAACATGAATGTTCTCCAAGCCTCGAAAGGATATTCAAGAGAGGTGAGCGGTCATTCAATGCTTAACACCAAGCAGCACGATATTTGAAACACCTTATACAGACATATACAGACACTACCGTGGCCTCAACAAAAGCACCGGGGCTGAGGATGTCGTCCTTCTACTCACAATGAATTAATTTCCCTTTCATTAAGACAGTTTCCAAAGGACAGATCACCCTTGCAAGGCAGCAAGTGTTGCTTCAGATTATAGTATACCGGAATTTTTTTTAGCCCCAAAATTATCTGAGAGGCAGCCGTGCTGTAAAAAACAGTTCAAGTCATGGGCAAGGAAAACAAAACCAAAGTGACACACGCTACTGTCAGGAATTCTTCCAGTGGAGGATCCAAGCCTGCCATATGCAGGGTGTTGAGGCTAAAACATAGAAACGACCCGATTACGGCTAAGGGAAGCCACCTTCTCCTGGCGGTGGACATGGCAGAGGGCAGGAAATGCACAGGTGAATAACCCTAAGTATCCTGACGGAACAGTGTTTGTATTCAAAAGGAGTCGCAAAGTCCACTGTTCCTGGACTCACAAGAGGTTAGCAGTTAGCGACGGTCCATCCACACGTTTCATTCGGGCAGGCGTCCGTCCTGTTCTAGGCTGTCACATCAAAATTAAAACCACCAGTGTGTTCTGTGCGTTTTCAAAAGGCACACCACATGTTTTTTTTGTTTTGTTTTGTTTTGTTTTGTTTTGTTTTGTTTTAAAGTGCTTATCATAGGTCATTAAGTCCTTGGCCAACTTGTTTCTAGGTCAAGACAAATCACGTTTCCAATATGCAATGAACACCAAACTAATGCTTTCATTACTGCTTTCATTCTCTAAAGCAGACTTTCCAAAATGCTCCTATTTCACATACTTAGAGTCTCTGTAACTGGAATGTACCCAGATTTCTTTTTCTTATTTTGTGAAAGTTACAATAGAAATGTGCTATTATAGGAAGCCTGAAAAGAGGAGAACGTTATAAAACTTTACAAATCCCCAAATTATCCTTGTTAGGGAAAGAAGCCACGAGGAAATAGTTGGCATTCTGTTATTTCCTCAAAGACAACTCAGTACTGATCACTTTTTAAACAAACAAAAACTCTATTAAACAAGAAGTTCCTTACTACAAATATTTAATCTCTTTAACATTTCTCAATAATCAGAACTGGCCTAGAAACTGGTGCAGAAAGTTAAGAAACGGATGTCCACACTTAGAAACCTCTTAGTTTTACAGATGCCACTTGAATTGCTATTTATATTGAAAAAGACACTTTACAAAAAAAACAAGCAAGTGTTTACCTCTCACCCAATTTCTTGGATAAGGTCTAATTTCTCTTTTACATTAAAAAAAAAATCCTTAGTAATTCTCCCTTTGGGAATTTAGTCATTATAGACTCATTTACTGTTTCCCTGAAAGTGGAGGAAAACCTAGAATGCAGACAGGTACAGAGAAGTGCAGTTTAACATATTAATTGCACAAAAGTTATAAATAAGCTTTAAAAACAGCTCCAAAAGAAGGCTGCTGATGAATGGCTAGTCTCCCATCACCCACAGAGAAGACAAATAGCAAGCACACTCAAAAAACAGGGCAAGGTAAGGACATGACAGGATTCCCAATTTAAGTCAAATTCCGCAAACAAACAAGGACAGACAGGGTCGATCTGTTTAACTGGCCATGAACAGAATAATTCAGAATTTTTTAAAGGTTTCAGAAATCCTGATAATAGGCAACATTACACCATCACAGAAGAAACACAAAACAAATACACCAGCTCTACCAATACTAAGTAAAGAACGTGTCAAATATGATGCCAGGAAAGCCACAATCTAGGAAGCGTTATTTTCTTAACAGGATTGGTAACAGATCTGACAACCCATGTTTCACCCTATCTCCTCACCTCTGACCCTACATTTGTATTTAGCCCTTTGAAATGTGCCTCTATTTTAGCTTATGTGGGAAAATGTTCATGCAACTTCCCAGCAGAAGGACAGCTAATTTGTAGGTATCCAAAGCCAAAGTGCAAATCTGCGGAGTTTTAACCCTTCAGTTACAGACAGCCCACACAAGCACGGAATGGGAAGGCCTTGGCATGCAGTGGTGAATGTGATGAAGAAATAAAACATGGAGCTCCTTTCTGGTCCTTTGCTCCAGGGCCTTTTCATTCCTGGTCCATTTCAAAATCACATGCTCCATTTCAGCAATTCAGACCTAAGCCTGTCCAGTGGTCTGGTACCATCAGGAAATACTTGTCCATTGCTTCACAAAATCGAGTCCTGTACAACTCTGGAGAGACCACAGTTGGCATTTTACCTAAGATTAGGAAAGAGCAAAGGGAAAAAGCTGTTACATGGTTGATCAACAACTGACTTGAGCAGCTATATTCTTTCATGAAAACTGTCATAAAGACACACATACCATGACAGTCTCAGAAAGGAAGAGGGAGTGTCCACTGTGCCCCACGATGTGGGACAGGCCCTTCCTGGTAGGGGTTCCCATTTTAAAAGATCAGTTCTTGGAGCATTGGTGGCTCAGTTAGTTAAGCATCTGACTTGATTTTGGCTCAGGTCATGATCTCAGGGTCGTGACATTGAACCCATGTCAGGTTCTGTGCTGAGCATGAAGCCTGCTTAAGATTCTCTTCCCCTTTTCCTCTGCCCTTACCCCTACCCCACCCCCAGCCCCAGCCTCTAAAAATAGAGACTAGTAGCTCTTGCCTCCAGGCGAGAGATGTATGAAAGTACAAGTGGAGCTAGCAGTGCTCAGAGAACCAGAAGCTTTCAAGTGTTAATTAAAAATAACCTCTTATTCACACTCTTTGGCCTTTTTTTGGGTAACTTTTCATTCTGGCATTTTAACACAACCTTAAAACCAATTATTTCCCCACCTATATAGTTCCCTTTATTATTTGATCATTTTGGAAATGATAAAATCAGAGATAACCACTTATTTACTTATTGGGGGGGGGGAATTTTAAAAAGTACCCATTTTTTAAATGTTAACTGATAAGGAAGACAAGAGAACAGTTTAAAGAATAAAGAAAAATTCTGCACACCTTGTCCTCCTAAAATTCCTGTTGATTTCACAACCATCTCAAGTTTTTTGTCCCATGTAAATGTTCGAATATAATCTGTTACAGGAGGTGAGATTAGAAAAGTTATGTTAGTAAATGTAAGGAGACAACAACAGTAATTACTGTTACTTCTACAATGTTTACTGAATATTAACAGTATTGCCAAGCACTGTCCCGAGGGTTTTTTTCCATAGTAATTCTTTTAATCCTCCTAATGACTTCCTAGGGCTTCATTTATGAAGAACTTTTTGAATACAGATATTTTTGGTAAAGATAATGAAAATGAGGACGCTGAATAGAAGGTAACTAGAATTTAAAAGCTATTGTTGAATTTTCAAATGAAAGTTGATGAAAATGTTTAATAAGCTATGACTAGACCAAATTCAGCATAATCTTCAAATGTACTCTGGCTTCAATCGTGAACTACAATAGAAGTAAGGTATGCTTACTGACTTACCTATAATTCCGACTACCAGCTCATTGCTCGTATCATCTCGCCCAACCAGCAAAGAATAATCTATAATGAGGTGGCTAGAAAGGAAGTGGGAATCACTACGAATCGAGGCTCTCAGCACGGCTTTGGAATGAGAACGGATATACAGAGGGTTGTCTCGAACCATCTTTAAGAGGTTTTCATCCAGCAGGACTACATCACAACTCTCTTTCCCGGTATCGGTTTTTACATTTCTATTCCTAAGTGAACCCTTCAAATCAAAAACCTAGCAGAAAGAAAATTTTCTGTCATTTATACATGAGTTGCATAATTAATGTAATTAAATTGGAAATGCAAAAAGATGCCCTATAGCCTATACCATTATATACGCTTCTAAATTTAACTTTAAAACTTAATCATAACATATAAATGTATTAAACATATTGTTTATGTATTAAAAATATAATATATGTAACACGAGTATTAAGATTGGGTAATAACATAAATGGTGATATGATTCATCATCAAAAATTAACACCTAGGAATTCAATTACTCAAACATTTCAGGAATACACTAACCCACTTAATCAACTTTAAGAAACATTAGCAAAAAACTACAAAAATGTATCACTGGATCATAGAGCAGTTTAAAGAACTGATGCAAACAGTTTTAGGAAACTTAGCTTTGATACCAAAACTCCATTCAATACTCATGGCAGTGCAGAAGCAACTGTATGTCCCTAGAAATGTTGGGAGTGGTAAAAGCCACACACTCAAAGGTCAGAGGACTTAGGTCCTAGACCAGTTGCAACAGGAAGTGTATTCTACAGACCAGTGCTAAGTCAGCTGTTCCTGCCCATGATGACCTAAGGAGCTAGTGCCAGAATGTGAAACAATCCCATCAGTAAGCACACTGTTCAGTTCAGCAGAGCAAGACATTCTCAATGAAGAAAGCAGTGCATTGAATGATATTCTAGTGTAAGCTCCTTACCTCATCACAGACAGGAAATAGTTCAAGGACCAACACTTTGAAAGCTACTGTTCTAGAATCTAAAACAACCTGAGTTCCTGGAATATCTGCATGACTGTCACAAATTTAATTTTTCTAGGTCTTCGTTTCTTCAACTTTAAAAACTCAGGTGACAGAAACAGATCAGTCTTCTAATTCTATGATTCTATGTTTCTAGGATATTGAGTAGGTTAAACTTTAAGACCAGTCTACAATATTCTTTAATCTTTCCTATAAGGTTCAACAATTCCAAAGTTAAAGTTTAATTCTATCAAGTAACACGCTATTTTCTAATTCACTATATTTAGGAACCAGAAGTGCTAAAGGTTCCAGTAGCTACATGGTTTGCACAGTTCAGTGTCCTTACCTGTGCCATCTTTCTCCCATAGAAAAGATTTTCCATGACAAGGAGATCTAACTTCTTTTCAGTGTTGTTCTGAGAATTCTTATAACCAATTCTGTAAACTCCGAGAATTTTGGCCAAAGCAGTGGGCCTCTAATCAAGAAAAGATAAACTCGATCAAAAATGATTATATGTAATTTAGTACCCATATCTGGATTACCCATGTAATATCCAAACATGATATTCTATTAATATGACCAGTCAAAGGACCTTGAAAAAAACTTAAGCCCTTGAATCTCAGGAGTAAGTAAAAAGTAAAACAGTACTGCTAATAAAAAACATTAGATCCTTTGTATCTCCCCAAAGGATAATGCTTTATAATTTCTCAAAATCACAAATTTTATTATGACATATAATTTCCCCCCAAAACATGCAACAAAACCATAAATGGAAAAAAAAATCTACATGACTCCTTTATACCCTTACTGGGAGGATCAATGCTAAATGTCAAGTGGGCAAACCTGAGCCAATGGCTTCCTTTCTACTTAAAGATCCATATACTCATGTCTCAACAAACATTTCTAATTTCTGTCTCAACAAAATTATAAATTACAATGTGCAGCTATTTTCATCCAATCTTAATGTTTCTACACACACACACACACACACACACACACACACTAAATGCAACCTGCTCGAGATCTCTTGGCTCTCACTGGTGAAGTAAGAAAGAAAGTTTGAAATAACTGCATTCTATCACACCTTAATAACATAACAGATCCAGTCTGTCCTGCTCTTATCTTAGCATGAAAAAAACTGCCACTGGGACTCTCAGGATGTAAAAAAGTCCAGAAAACTCTAATTATGGACCAAAGTGTGGGATTTCTACCTTTTGTTGAACAGCATTTGTAATATAATTGAAGTAGTGCGGTGCAAAGTCAAGGAAAGACTGGACTTCCAGACGAGGCATTTGCTTCAAAATGAATCTATCATCTAAAAGGCAGAAGTGTATATGTGTTTATTCAGTCACAATATTTCCTGACATAATTTACAATAAATCACTCCAAAGATCCCAAAAGATTTATCTGTTTCATGGCTCTAAGGGAGATTTTCTGATGTCACAGAGATTTTCATCAGAACATAGTTCTCAAGGAATTGAGGGCTCAGAAGGTTTCTGAGGATTTATAGAGTCAAGAAGCCTCTACCTTTGACAGTACCACACCTAAATTCATAGCTAGATCATCTACTTTTTAAAACTACTAAGTAAAATTTTATAAACTCCTTTGTTAACAATGCAGTAAGTCACAGTTATGAAATAAGCTCTTATCAAGCAACATCCTTCCTGCTGCATTTTCTCAGATAACTTAGTTTTCAGGGTATGGAGAATGGAATGTGAAGTACAAACAGTCATCAACTTCTATAAACCTCTGCAGGTTAAGAACTTGGCCTTCCTATTTTCAGGGCAAGTATTTGTATTTTTATCATTCTCTCATCAGCTCTGAAGTATCCTTTTGAGTCTTCTAAAAGTTCGCTACCACTACTTACATTTGTACAAGTCAGGACCATCATATCATCTACATCATATACACGCGTATTCTTTTAAATATTGTTATTACATCCTCTCAAACAGAAAACTTCATTTGACAGTTGACCATATCATACAACCTCAGCTCAAGTGATTCAAATTATCTGAGGGGAAAAGATGGCTACGACTCAGTGAGTGAGTGACTAGAAAGACTTACCCTCAGTTGCATAGAAGGCAGCTCCTGATTTGCCCCCACGAGCCTGCCAGGGAGAGGAGTGGGAAAGAGAACGAATGAAATCCTCTTCACTGCTGCCCAGAATCACTTCGCGCATCTTATGAAACTCTCCCGCATAGTAGAGCCGACAGTAAAACTTGGCATTCGCATCAGAAAATTCTATAAACAGAAGTGTTGAAAGGAGGGGAGGGCTTTTATGAATCAGAAATCTCTCTTCATTCCTGCCCACTCCCCATGCCTGACGAATGCAACCATATCATTTTCTCCAGGATAGCATTTCTCGTGTTAAGTCTACATCCATTTATGTAGCTCTATTAAAATGATTCTTAGGGAAGACTGAAAAGCATCTTACGACCTTACAGAAAATCAAACATAAAATAAGACCCACTTCTAAATTTATACTGGTTACCGTATTTTCATCATTATACATTCACATCTTAAATTTTACTGTATGATTATTATTCTGGATGATAAATTTTTGCCACTCACCTATACATACACAATTTTAGACAGCTGGTCAAGGCTCTATGGCTCGAGATTACCCATTAGTGAAACATTAGTAATTAAATCAAATTATAAGATACATTAAATTATAATTTAAATTTCTTTATAAATTTTTATTTTATAAACTAAATCTAGATTAAATAAAGCTTATGTCAGCACACAGACTTAATATTCATTCCAAGAAACAGGATATTTATCTAATATAAAGATAGAAGTCTTAAATAATATTTTTCTCAATTACAGTCCCTGTCCCCAAACCAACAGTATTCTATCTCATACTTACGAAGCTCCACATGAGGATTTATGAGTTGTTTCTTTTGTGTATCTCCTCCATCTCCCTCATCTAAAAAGTATAATATTGTTAGGAAAGCCAAAGTTTTCAATGGGTTATCAGTTCATTTTGTTTGTTCTTTTTCCCCTCACATAACAATAAAAACTAACAAGTCAATTCTTGTTATCCTGGTCAAGTCACTCTTAAGCAAGCATTATATGCACAATGAAATTTTATAAACTATTACAAAGTATAAGTATACTCCTTTTGAAAGAGCAATTTTCAGATGAAAATTAGAGAATTCAGGTTGAAGAATAATTTTTCTTATATTTCATTCCTCTGATAACAATATACTAAACTCCACCTCTGAAACTCATACTATATGTTAATCGATTTTAAGTAGAAAGAAAAAATATAGATAAAAAACCAATATATACTAACTCAGCTCTTACATCAAGTTTCCATTACTTTTTTTTTTAAGTTTCCATTACTTCTTTATCAGTTTATGACTGTTTTCCCTGTGTGTGGAATAATGTTTCTCTAATAGCTTGAGATGCTTTGTCATATACTCAAATATATATATATATTTATATATATAAAATACATAAAATATATAAAATATATAAATATATATTTATATATTAAATATATAAAATACATAAAATGTACTAGCATCTACTTCAGAGCTATTTTTTATATTTGATTTGTGTGGCAAATCCACTGTTAGATTCACTCTAAGTATTACAAATTTGGAATATATCTCAATAGCTAGAAGAAGTGATCCCCTAAGTGTCACATTTCAAAACTATTTTTTCAAAGCATCAATGTCTTCCAAGGATTACAGCCCAATGGAAGTCTATAGAATACTAAACAGATATCTTGGTTACTAATGACAATTTATTATGCTACCTTTTAGACTACTAATTCATGATCTAATCCCAGGGGTTGTCAAACTATTTCTGTAAGGGGCCAGATGGAAGTATTTTATTTAGTCACAACTATTCAACTTATCAATATGACACAAAAGCAGCCAGATAACTAGTAAATGAATGGGCGTACTTATGTTCCGCTACAACTCTATTTACAAAACAGGTCAGCATAGTTTGATGCTTGGCCTCACCCCACATTCAAACACGATCAGGTAGACAAATTTTTAAATATCAAAATGAAAGTAGACATCAATGCCCTCAACCCTACAGAGATTGGTAAAGGAAGGAAATGTCTGAGGGGGTAGTGGAATGAAAACATGTGAATATGTGTAACTGTGATTTATAAGGTGAGATAGATGTTTCACCTGTTTAATGTCACTCAGTCCTTAGTAAACTTTGTAAGACATTGCTTTTGCCACTTTACAGTGGAAAAAATGGAAACTTAAGGATTTCTGATTCTACCACAAAGAGTGATTGCAATGACATCTAAAGCCAGTGGGACTCTACAAGCGCCATGCTTTTTCCACTCTGCCATGCTACAGCATGAGAAGAGAGCAAACGCCCTGGTTTCAGCAGGAAGAATTATCGACTCAAGGCTCTAAAGAACACAAGCAAGTAAAACAGGCACAGTGGTCTCCTTTAACACACCTTGAGGCTCAATGCCTGGATTCTCCGTCCCCTCCTTGCCCGTCTGCCCGACCTGGTAGTACGCACTATCTGCTCCACGTAAGGTCTCTCTTTTCTGGGAAGAGAGATCAGGGCTCTTCCCTGCTGCCCCTCGGAAGAACGACAGCATTCCAGAAGCCTTTTTGGCTAAAAATAAACGGTAACATATTAAGTACAGGTCACTGCAGGTGGAAAAATAAAGATTTTCAACTCATTCTTTTGTTAGCAGTAACCATAATATGAGGGTAATGAATAGGAGTCACACTGATACTTTCATTTGCAGACTATTATTCTACATGTTTCACGGGGTCTGGGGGGGGCGGGGTTATTAGTCAAGCACTTTTATTATCAGAAATATAAAAGAAGAGCAGTGCTCAGATAGCCATATGTCAAAATGTGAGAAATTCTACAGAAAATCTTTCAAAAATATCTTTACATGGCAGTCACAGTATCTTTTTATTTTAAAGATTTAACTATTTCAGAGAGAGAAAGTGCATGCAAGTGTAAATGCAGGGAGGGAGGGAGGAAGAGAATCTCAAGTAGACTCCCTGCTGAGCATGGAGCCCAAAGTGCAGCTCAATCACATAACCTATGAGATCATGACCTGAGCCAAAACCAAGATTCGGCTGTGCAACCAATGGAGCCACCCAGGCATCCTGCAGTCATAGTATCTTAAGCAACAAAATTAAGCAAAAAATTTTAAGGCTAAATGCTTACATTATTACAATAGTTAATTAAACTAATACAAAGCAATTCTACAACCCACAAGAATTCAGAGTTAAAGATAATGTCTCCTTATCATTTGTGTTCCTACATTTTTAACAGAGCAAAATCCAAGATTTCTTCAGCATTTTTCAGAAATTAGTAAAAGATGGCCACAAATATTACCAAAACTTACTCTATATATTTTCATTCTTAGTTTTGAGCTTAGTATATGTATATCATCTATGTATGACTTATGAGCTTAGCATATATGATTATAACCTTGTACATTTACCATCTACAAAATCCACATAAAATATCACTCATTAAAGTGCTTAGGGTAGCAGACACCTTTATGGGCTCTTTACTATTGAAGCCCACCTTGTTCCTCACTGAAATAACTGCAATTTAGTTTGGGGCAGCAATGCAGAGAACCCCAGAAAATGAGTCAGGATTTGTATAAGCAACTAGGGTGGTGCTACCCACTACGATCTCAGTTTCCCATGCAGGGAGGGGTGACCGTGAGACTCAGTTCCAGTCAAGGAGACTAAAGGCGAAGCCTCTGCATTCCTAATTAAAGGAAACAGTTGCAGCTTATAGCTATTTCCCTTCTTTCTATTTTAAATGAACACATGAAATGGAACATTTTGATCATGAGGAAAACTTAAGAGAATCATAAAGAAACACCCCCTCTCTGGTCATAACAATGTAGACTAACTGAACCAATGCCAACAACTGCCTGCCTGCGGACATTGCAATTTTAGAAAAATACACTGTCATTTGTTTAAGCCCCAATAGTCACTTGAGTTTTCTGTTATATTTGTAGTAAAATACATTCCTGACAAAGTCAAAGAGACTTATGTTCAAATCCCAGCTTCCAGCTACCTCTGTAATCTCGAGCCAGTTACTTAAGTCTTAACTTTCTTTCAAAAAATGGGAATATGTTAAATAACTATTATGTGGCTATTAAACAGCAGGACACATGAAAAATTATTTTTACCATGCCAACGATACTGTAAAAACTTTTTTAAAAGTCTTTTTAGCTTGTATACTTTAAACTGAAAGCTCTAAAATGGCAGATTCTGCTACTTTTTGCATAGACCTATGAGTTGCTAGAAGTTTCAAACCCAATAATAAGGTAAAAATCAAAGAAAAGCAAAACAGTTATAAAAGAGGGCATATAAAAAATTTTTAATGCATATTATAAACACCAGATGTAATAAATTCTTGCCAGCTGGCATTTCTTTAATGTTTTCTCCTTCAAACCATAATTACAAATAAGACTAATAAATAAGTACTCCTCCATGTATAATCTTACTTGGCTGTGGTTCTGCTTCTGCTGTACGGTTTGTCTGTCCTCCACTGACCTCAGGTAATCTAATAGGGCTGCTGCTCTTTGGTCTGCTGTCTAAAGTACTAAAAAAACAACAACAAAAAAACAACAACGGAAAAGTTAGTTTCATACAATTCAGACAAAAAATGACTCCTACATTAACCTACTCCCCACCTAATCCACCCATGGTATCCAAAATATGATTCATAATTTCTGTAAACACAGGTTATAACATAGAAGAAAAAGTCTTGAAATGTCTATTGGACTTAAGAAAAAGAGCGCAAAGTGTTGTGAATATAAAAGTATGGAAAATACATGAAAGCAGAAGCTTTTATATTTCCCCAAGTTCATTAGAAAATAACCAATTTCATATCCCTCAGGCTAGTTAACATGATAATAAATAGATCAAATTCTGTCACATTAGTAAAGGTGAAAAACCTACTTCAGTAAGAATCAAAATAACGAGCCTACGACAATTTCTGTCTAAATGTCTAAAATACTGAACATACTAAAAGAACTGGTTTGGGGGTTTTATTTTTAAACTATTTAGAATCTTTAATGATTATGAAAAATTCACAAGTACTTTAAATTACGAAGTAAGGCAGTAGATTACTAATTTTACAAGTTACTATTTTTTAAATGAAAACAAAGAGAACTGAAAATGCTGAAAGCCTAAGTCTGCAACATACACCAAACTTCCATGGAAATTATCAGAAAACTATCCAGAGGCACTGTCTAAAGGCCTTTTGCTCTACCTGAATTCTGTTCTATCGTTGGCTAAAGTTGGAGTGCCACCGGCAGTATTCTAGTAACTTTCACACGGATAATATGCTGTAATAAGTATGAGCATTTGAAAAACGATGACATAGCCAAATGAATTAAATTCTACTCAATCACGGATCACCTATTTGTCGGAAGCCCTTCCTCGGCACTGCTCCGCTGAGTCGCTTTGGACAATTCCTCTAAGGCATTTCGGTATTCTTTACAACTTAGGGTAGAAATAGGTTGAAAAATGTTAAACATTATGCTTCTTTCCAAAATAAATCACATACTTTAGAATAAACTCTGCAGTATAGAAACACAATCATTCTATGTGTTCATAATTAAACATACTTGAGTCAACTAACAAAATTATCAAGTAGAAGCTTCATGAAGAAGGCTATCTTCACAGATAATAAAGCATAAATACAACCCAACACACCAACCAGTACCAATATCCAAAACAATGATTGTGAAAGGCCATATATTAACATTTAGATTAGATACCTCCAGGGATAGAACAGGCAATTCAAAGTATAGAACTTCAAACTTTAATATAACAGCAAGAAAAGGAACTTGAGTAAAGGTACTGAACTTTAAGAAACAAATCCAACCCTTGGACTAGCCGTCTGAGAGCCCTAATTTAGATAAATCAGATAAACTCTTGGACTAGCCGTCTGAGAGCTCTAATTTAGATAAATCAGATATCAGGGAACAAGAGAAGCACGTACTATTTTTCCAAGACATTAGAAGAAAGTGATTTCTTCTGGAATACTCAATTCCTAACAGTACAAAAGAAATTTTTTTATTTGGTTGGCTTTCCTACCTTTCTTATCTATTAATGCAGACTAAAGCAATAAAAAAAAAATATTAACTTCATAAAGGCCAAAAGGCAGAAACAAAAAAAATATATCATATGGAATCCCCTAAAGGAAAGAAACTCCTCACAATCCAGACGGTAAACTTCATAAATGTTAAAGCATAGAAATTGATCTTATTTATTCCTATAAATCCAATACCTACTATACCACATATTGTAGCTATTTGAATATCTGTAGAATAAGCAGGCTCCTTGCAACCAATATATAAAAAGAAAAATTTCAATTTCAATGCCTTCCAATAGACAAAAAAAGTTTTTTAATTAAACATTTTAGATTATACTTAGACTAAGTTCTACCACTACCAAGATATCGGTGTGATTAAAAAGCACTTTTTAGACATAAGATATAAATATTTTTAAAGAAATATACTTTTTAAAGACATAACTGTGGGCATGTAAGTGGGTTGAGGCATAGGAATGGCATTATTCTAGTAAGAAAACTTTACTTGGCATGTGTGAGAAGTAGAAGGAAATAGAGGACTAAAAAGATACTCTGATGACATAAAATGTTCTATTATATGAAAAGTAAATGCAATAAGGAAAGGATACAATGGATACACAGTATAATACAGAGAATGTTTAAAGGATATAAAGTAAATAACTTGCCTAGCCAATTTAGTTAGTAGAAGCTTGCTTAAGAGTCATTCTGTAATTATTTGAGCAAAGAATACACTTCAGACCCAAAGAGAACAAGCTATCATGCCCAAAGAATATATATATATATTTTTTTGCTTATATTATTTAATCATTCTGCTCTACTCTCTATAAAAGATCTAAATAAGGTGATTTATAAATATACATAAAATATAAAGATCTAATCATAGCTGGAAAAGTCCCATGAATAATACCTGAGAGCAAAAGCGATGATAGAGCTGGGTTCCTTCTCACAAACTGCAATGGGTACCCGTTCATGTTCATACATTAAGTAGTGTTTATCTGGATCACTGTTCAAATTTTTAAATAAATAAATAAGAACAAAATTAGCAGAAAATGATATATACAAACCACTGAAACGTTATAAGAAAATTTCAAGACAATTTTAAGTCACTTAGATACCGGGCAATTCTAAGAATATAATTAAGTACACCAAAATGTATGCAGAATTTGAACCAAACAGCCAAGGAAAATTATCAACAGAGAGTTTTTAAAGGCAATTAAAAATCATCAGAATTAGTTTTCAAATCAGAGGGTCTGGAATAGTTATCCCAAACAACGCCTTCCATGCTACTGAGACTCTGAGCCATGTTCATCTCAAAAAGTATTTATAATGGAGCAGCAGAAATGTGAAAGGTTTTGTTCTACCATAAGAATAAAAGACAAGTCTTCTAGAAATTGTGGGAAACGTACTATCAAACCAACAAGAAATAATATAACACAGCCACTCTCCTATTATCATATGGAATCTCAATGGTGTGACCATTTTAACCCAAATCTTGATCCCCTGGTTTCCATCCTAAAGCCCCTAGAGAAGCATTCATCTGTGTAACAGCTACATACTGAGCACCCACCATGCCAGCACGAGACTCAGTATTCAGAAAAACTAATACTAAGCACCTAACTTGCACAAGATGTTAACAATACACTAGAGGAAAAAAACAGGCATGGTAGACTTTATAGGACAGTGGGGTGTAAAGAAACAAATAATCCTACAAATAAATAAAATCACCTTTTATGGTAAGTGCCATGATGGAATCATGAGAGGATGTAACAGAGAGATCTAATCTGGCTAGGGCAGGGAGCAAGTGGGAGGGTCTAAAGTTTTCCTGAGAAAGAATTCATAGGAGTTAACAACTAAAGAAAAGTGTGGCCATGGGCAAAGGCCACACAACAGGACAGACAATAACCCACTGAAAAAGCTAAGATATTCGAGTCTGACCCAGCATAAATAGGGACTCTCACAGTCTGTAGTACGAATCTCAACTTGTCTCCTCCTTGAGACTGTGAGCTCCCGACAGTGGTGATTTTCCTGATTTATCTTGTTCTACATCCTCGGGCACTAGAGCTAGCACTCAAGAAATTTAAATACTGACTGAATAAATAAATACAAAAGCCAGTTAAGAATAATGGTCCTTATTAACAAATGTCCACTTTTTGGATACACTTGTACCACCACACAAGAGCAGCATTTGATGGCTACACAGATCAACCAGTGGGGAAAAGACTCACAGCCACCAGCCTGTCTTCTTTCCTATTCAGCGAGCCCCGTACAAACAAGATCAAATGAAAACTTGTATGAGTCATTGTACTATATCGCCACTGACAGAAAAGTATCACGTCCCAATAAGTTATTAGGTCAGTAATGTCATCTTCATATGCAATCAGTAATATGTTTCTATGATTATGGGATCAATAGATGTAGCAGTATATCTTTAAAAAACATATATAAAAAAGTATATAAAAACAATTATTTTCAGAACTGGTAATCTTAAGCATTAAGCAACATTAGTTAATGCTTTTTAATCCAATCATCTACTATGTAATAATGATCACTATATAATAATTCTACAAATTACACTATACCAAAAGACACCTCTCTTTTACTATGATGAAGTATAATTTAGGATTGAGAAGTACGTATAGGGGGATCCCTGGGTGGCGCAGCGGTTTGGCGCCTGCCTTTTTGGCCCAGGGCGCGATCCTGGAGACCTGGGATCGAATCCCACATCGGGCTCCAGGTGCATGGAGCCTGCTTCTCCCTCTGCCTGTGTCTCTGCCTCTCTCTCTCTCTCTCTCTGTGTGTGTGACTATCATAAATAAATAAAAATTTAAAAAAAAAAAAAAAAAGAGAAGTACGTATATAGTTAAATAAACATATCTATATATGTGGAGAATAACTCTATACAAAGATTTTTTTTAAATGAAGTGAAAATAAAACTACCAACATCAGTCACTGACTTTTATAATACTTACAAAGGAAATGGAATAGGGTTATAACTATTCCCTGGAAGCAAATTTGCAAAGATGGCTTTCATGGTTGATTTTTCCTTCACTTGGCTATCTGTGGACCCCAGCAAATGTCCATCAAACACATCTAGGATAAAAAATATTCTAGTTATATGTTAATATTCAAGAAGAAAAAAAAAAACAAAACTATAAAGCATCAATATTATTTCCTGTCATTTTTGGAATACAGACATATGCACATCATAATTACCAATTATGGTACAAAATTTCTGATCTAGGAATAAGGACTCTTTGGGGATGAAAGAAGCAATAGTGAAGCATTTACAGACAGCAGAGACTCCAAGGAGCAAACTGTTTTACATTTAAACTTCTCTGATATTGGTATCATCCTATAATCGATGGCTTACTATTGCAGTGACCAGGCAGCAGCCACAATATAATTACTGCCTTAGCCTGCATGAATTTAGCCATAGCTCTTCTTGTCATCACTGCAACTCTCAGTTAGTTATGTATACTGTGGCTGTTACATCTGAGCTTACCTACAATTTAACGTTATTTTTAAAGTTTCTACTACTTCAGTAGTTACTGCTTAAACACAAGCAAGGCATAAATTTGCTATTACTGAAATAAATAGTTGTTGGAAAAATGGCTACAATTTCTCTTATTTTCTTACAAGGCAACAACCATATGTTTTATGGGACTCAAGAAAGTAATATCCCAGAAAACAAATGAAACAATTGATTGAGATATTTATATGTCAAGTAAAGCAAGTGATATAGTAAAAAGCTCTATCTAAAACAGCACTTTTCAAAAAAAATTAGAGAGAGCGCACGTGTGCATGCACATGCCCAAGCCAGGGGTTGGCGGGGGCAGGGGGAGCAGAGGGAAAGGAGAGAGAAAATCTCAAGCTCTCAAGCAGACTCCTTCCCTGGCTGAGCAGGAACCCTGACATGGGGCTCGATCCCAGGATCCTGAGATAACAACTTAGCCAAAACCATGATTCAGCTGCTCAGCCAACTGAGCTATCCAGGTGCCCCAAATAGCATTTAGTTAAGTATAAAATTTACAAATCTAAAATACAAGAAAGCATTTGTATCAAAGCATTCACAGTGCTCTCCTTTTTTGGATAAAGTACAGTAAAAGGGACTTTAACAGCACCTTCCGAACTGCTGGCTGTATCGAGTTCGGGGGGCCCCCCCACCAACTGTTCAGGAAGGACTTCTGGTGGAGTAGGTAACTGGAGATGGGTAGAACTGGTGGAGCTCTGACTGGACAGGGTTGTTAGGAAGCGATCCTCTAGAGAAAAATAAACTTAAGTGAGTCATTTAAAAACACGAGTCCAGGTCCCCCAACAGAAATGTTTTTTAAATGCCTACTCATATTTCTACCTCCTAAGCCAAAGAATTTTAACTTCCTAAAAATTACTTAGGTCACTTTAGCACATATTTTAGAAACCAATACAAATATCCAAACAGGTTATATGAACTGACCGACCACAGTCAAGTCTTAGTGATAGCACTAGGACTAGCAACCCAAGTCTGATTCTTGTCCAATATTCTTTTCCACTAGGACATAATGGCTACCTAAACACTAATTCATTCAGTTTAATAGGGAATAAAATTTGGACATCATTGGAAAAAAAATCACATGCTCATTCTCAAGGGGAAAGTTCACTTAATTATAACAGAAAATGACAAGAATTACGAGTTGAGCTCATGTTCCACAAAGACAGTCTAAGGAAATTTCTCTACAAACTTTCTAGGATGGCATCAAATTATTCAATGAAATACTGTGAAAGACAACATAGGTTTAGGAAAGATTTTAATGACATAAAAACGTAAGCTTTCTAATATTTTTGCAGTGAAACCTGCTGACTTTGGAACAGACAAAATTTCAATTTCCTTTTTTTCTTTTTTCTTCCCCTAACAGCAACCATCTCTAATTTATTTTCTTATAATAAACTTTATAATAATCTTAAACTTACAGTGCTACAATACTCTATAGAAAGGAAAAAACACATCTATAACAACTGCATCAGAAAAAATTCTCAAAATTAGCCAGTGAAACAACTTATAGACTAAGAAATTTCTTTAAATCCAATAGGAGGTGATCACTACTCAAGGACCAACCTTTTTCTCCATTTTGAAGTCCTGGAGAAATATTTCTCGGAGCCGCATCCATCGCACTTATCTGTAGAGAAGTAAATACTTTATTCTTAAGGAAATTTGATTAAAATCATATTTTTAAGATTTTCTAACCTTAAGCCTCTTAAGAACTATTAAGACACTCAGCTTTTGTTTATATAGGTTGTAACTTTTGATTTTTATCTTATTAGAAATTAAAACTGAGGAAGTTTCAGAATACGCATTAATTCATTTTAAAAATAATAAACCCCTACACACACACAAAAATGCTATTTGTTACATTTTAAATATTTTACTTATTTATTCATGAGAGACGCAGATAGAGAGAATGAGGCAAAGTCACAGACAGAGGGAGAAGCAGGCTCCATGCAGGAAGCCTGATGTGGACTTGATCCCGGGACTCCAGGATCACACCCTGGGCCAAAGGCAGGCGCCAAACCACTGAGCCACCCAGGGATCCCCATAAATAACGTTTTTAAATTAAAAAATTACTTACCAAAAAAAAAAAATTGGTAAAGGTGGCACTGTTTTAACACTTTTGCAAATACTAGTATTTGCAAGAATCATCTCTGGCTTTTGTATTTAATCTGTTCAGCTATATTATTGATTGAAGAATATAAAGAAAATCTAGCCTCACACAGATATGTAATTGAAAAAAGGGAAATCTTGCAGAAAGAACCCTTGAAAGGGACTTAAATCCCCAGGGGTCCTTGAACTACGTTTGGAGAATCGTGCTCTAAACAGCAGCTCATTTCCTAACATTAAAGTATCTAAAAATTACTTATGATTATCCACCAAACTTAGTATACTTTTATTAACCACTGGACTTTTTTTTTAAGATTTTATTTACTTATTCATGAGAGACACAGGCAGAGTAAGAAGCAGGCCCCATGCAGGGAGCCTGATGCAGGACTCGATCCCAGGACTCCAAGACCACGCTCTGGGCCAAAGGCAGGTGCTAAACCGCTGAGCCACCCAAGGATCCCCCAACCACTGGACTTTAATTAGAGTCTCATTATCCACAGGTAAGATATATTTCGAACCACTATAAACCCTGTGCATAATTTGAATACAAAGTCATTCCTTAGATGGCTACTTAGAACATTTTTAGATTTGCTCACCATACCAGAGAGATCTTCCTGGCAACCTTTATAAAATAAGCCACCACCATCCATTCCCTGGGCAATACTCTCCATTTCCCTTATTTCTTTCTTCATAGCCTTTTTTCCATTTGTTTTTTAAAAGTTTATTGTTCATTGGTTTACTGCCAGTCTCCTCTCTCATTAGACAAATGTTCCACAAGGTTAGTAACTATGGCCTTTGTTCAGAACTATATGCCTCGAAACTAGAATAGTCCCTAAAAGTACTCAAAAATTAGTTTCTGAATGAAAATACAGGCAATGCTACAGAGTTTCAAATCATTGTTCAAACCTTCAAAAAAATGATCATTTAACCGAATGATTTTGTATTTTCAATTATGTATCTATGTATTATAATTAAAAGTCTTACACCACTAGCTTTGCAGTTTCTTCAGTGGGCAAATGGAAAAGCCACTAACAGTCTGTGTTAGCCATTAATAGCTCTAGGTTAGTTGGCAAATACTAATGTATAAATCATCTTTGGTAACCCTTACTCTTACTCTCACCTAAACCTTAAGGAAAAGTAATTCCTACACAGTTGTTTCTGAGATGAAAAAGAAGCATCAAGATCCAAGGCACTTGAATTTATTATTCTATGAAAATACTTCCCTACAGATACTATACACATATATATATATAGAATTTATATATATATTTATATATAATAAATATATAATTTATATTTATATATAACATATATATATTTATATATAACATATATATATATAAATAAATTCTCTCAAAGTCCCTCATCATATCAGTATACTAAACCCTTATGGAGTGCCTGGGTGGCACAGTGGATTGAGCATCCAACTGGTTGTTTTGGCTCAGGCTGTGATCTCAGGATCATGAGATCGAGCCCTGCAACGGGGTCTACATTCAGCAAAGAGTCTGCTTGGGACTGTCTCTCCCTTTCCTGCTGCCCTTGCCCCTATGCACACTCTCTCTAAAATAAAATAAATCTTGAAAAAAAAAATTAACCCCTTATATTTTGCTGACAATAATAATTTATCTGAAAATATGGTTCATGTAATAGAATTCTAAGATGACCCCCAGGAAACCTATCCCCGGTATACACATCTTTCTTCCCCAGTTATTCAAACACTAATCTAAATACTGCTGTTAAGGGATTCTGTAGGTGTATTTAAGGTCCCAAATTGATTAACCTTAAAATGGGGAGAGATTATCCAGGTAGTGACCTAATCACACAAGTCCTTTAGATCTGTGTCACAAGGGCAGAGAATAGGAATTAGGAAATCTGAAGCATGCATTGTTGCAAGCTTTGAAGATGAAAGGGGGCTCATGGCAAAGAATGCAGGCAGCCTCTAGGAGTTGAGAATGGGCTCTGCTCAACTCCCAGCAACAAAAGTGGGACCACAGGCTTATAATCACCAGGAATTAAATTCTGCCAACAACCTGGATGAGCTAGGAAGATGACCCTGACCTCAGGTAAGATAATGGCCCTGGCTGAAATCTTGACTTGAACTACGTGAGACTCAGCAGGGATCCTAGTCACACAGGATTCCTGACCCCTATAAAATGATACACTAGTGTGTTAGGTCACAAAGTTTGTGGTAATTTGTTACGCAACAAGACAAAAACCAATATAGTTAGGAAAAGCCAATTAAATCAATGTGCAGAACTAACCCGGTACAGATAGGTCCTTTAAGAAAACCTTCTCACTTAAGCACAGAGATAAAAAACACACAAAACTACATAGTAAAATAAATTAGGATGCTATTATAGAGTATCCACAACTTGTTCTTTATAGCATCTACTGCAACCATGATGCTATCTCCAGTGATGCCTAGATAGTGGCTTTTGATAAATGTGTGAAATGAATGAACAATTTTATTTCAAGCAAGATAAAAAAATTAATCCAGGACATGTCTCTTTGAAACCTCACAACTGCGAAATAAAAACCTCTACCTAATATTATTAAATGCAAGTATTAAATTACCACTTTTGTCTTAAATGAAATTG
This sequence comes from Canis lupus dingo, assembly GCF_003254725.2. Classification (NCBI taxonomy): domain Eukaryota; kingdom Metazoa; phylum Chordata; class Mammalia; order Carnivora; family Canidae; genus Canis; species Canis lupus. The sequence goes on along the minus strand of NC_064279.1, from coordinate 16,945,911 downwards.
ATTATAATATTTATATCAAGGAAAAACCAAAGACAAGACCACATTTCATCACCTTGCTTTCTTCCCCTTGTCTCAGTCTTCCAGGACTTGGAGGAACTGAAGGTCGCTTTCTACCCTTTTCCTGTTGGAAAAGGTCTTGCAATCTATAATTAAAGGGTTAGGACAGAGGAGGAGAGAATACAGTTTGTTTCTAATATTCTGAATAATGTTTACAAATTTTCTCTTTACAACTGTGAAGCCACAATAATTAGATTTTCCTATTTTGACTACAATAGATATTAAAATTATTTATTATTTCTAATCAACTAATCAAGAGTTATAGAGTTATAGACATATAAGTGACATGACTATAGTTATAAAAGAATAGTAAATTATTATGAGCATAATGTAATTAAAAACAAAACAAAACAAAAAACAAGCTTTAGAGACCAAGAGACCTGAGCTCAAAACCCAGCTCTGACAATAACCACACAACTTGGGGAAATGTCTTAGTCTCTTATAGAGCTACAGTTTCCTCCTCTGTAAAATGGCAACAGTATATACACTGTAGGATTCATAAGACCAAATAAAAGATGGAATGTCTATCTAATGCCTTACTCATTGCCTAGCATAATGCAGATGCTCCATAAATAAATGAGATAATAATCTCTGAACTTTTAAATAAGCATTAAGGGGAAATATTTCCCCAAATAAATATTTACATAAAAGCTTAAGAAGACACATAATAATACATCTGAAAGTCCTGACCTAAAAACCAATAATCACTCCATGGAATACTAATTCAATTATATTATATTCAGTAAGCACACACACTCCTAAGTATTTGAAACAGCACTGAAAGCTGCTCTCATCCGGTTTTTCATCTTTATAAACTACCTGAAGATTAGCATAGATGTTTTAAATGAAGAAGGGGAAGTGGTGACAGAAAAATAAAAACTTCCACAACTGGAGGGTAAAACGTAACATCCATAATAATTAAAGGCCTTTATAAATTAAAAACATCAAGGCAAAGCAAATTTTGCAAAGATATAACAGAAATGCCAGACTACAAAGCACACCTGTTATTCCAAGCTTGCAGCACTTCGCAGAGACTCTGCTTCTTGGCAATGAGGGACTCGAAGATGGACTGCAGCTGCTGGGGGGTGTCGACCGAGGAAGACATGAGCCTCACTTGCATCTTCTCAATCCAGTTCTTGAACTCACCCTCTTCCATCTATAGGGAGCAGAAACAATTCCAGCAGTCTGAGATACACCCCAAAAGAAACTTCTGATAATAGTTAATTTTGAGTTTCTGTCAAAGAAATGAATGACCTCTTTTTGTGCAAAGATATCTTCCATTTTTTCCTCTCTTGTTTTGCTAAATGTATCCGTTTTTAAAGATGCAAGTCTTTCATCAACAGCGAGGTATACCTGTGAAACTCTAATAAAACCATAAACATTAAACTCTTTAGAAAAGTTAGAATTAAACTTTCTAATCTCACATAAATAGAAAAATTACACACACAAAACTTTAACTATAGTTTGTCAGATTAAGAATCATATACAATTTTGCAACAAAAAGACCTATAAGGATGTCCATCAAAATTTTAACACCGGCTATGTCTAAGAAGGTTTGATTTCTTTTTTATACTTTTATGCAGTCTACATTTCTTTTTTTTACATTGGACATATGCAACATATATTTAGAAAAATAATTATTTCTGTTTTCAAAGAAAGCTAAATGAACTAACATGATATTTTAAAATGTGTACATGGTAATACTACACAAAAACAGATGATCAAATAAACTAAAACTTACTTTTGAAAAAAGTCCTTCAGATCCTGAAGAAGGGACACTTTCAATGGGACCTGACGTTTAATGAATATTTTGGGGAGGGGAACACATACTTCAAGAAGCCTAATGGGAGAATAACTGGGAGAAAAAAAATACAAGTAATAGTAAGAAAGTAAAAAATCTTTTCATATCTAGAGTAGAGGTAAACGTAAATCCTAAGAGACACAAGACAAAGTTTCTACAAAAAAGCATTTTAAAACAGTTATAAAAGTACTGAAGACAAGTTTCAACCATTATAATTATCCTCCCCAATTCTGGAATGGTTTTGTCTTGTTTGTTTCTTCACTGTCCTGTGATGTCATCATGTATCACCTGAGGCTGCCTCTTACGCATATAAACCTCAAGGACTGGGATAAAAAGCTTTATGAATGAGAGGAACCCCTTCCTACAGTTAGCTTAGAAGCAAGTCACCTTCCCAGCTCCTGAGGATTCCTCATGAGTCTTTACTCCTCGTGAGTCCCTTAGGAGCCTTTCTACCCAAGAGCTCATGTTGTCTAATAAATGTTATCACCCATCCGAGCAGTGATTGATGTTTAATGCTCTTGCTTCCAAAAGGAAATAAGCTCTAACTGCCAATAATTCCTAAGGGCCTATTTTGTGTTAGATGTTGTTCTAGGTGCTGAGGATACAGCACTAAAAGGCCAAAATTACTGCCCTCCTGATTCAGGAATAAGGAGACTCAGGCAATAAACAAAATGAATAGTTAAAACATACAGTGTAAGATGGTAAGTGCTACAGAGAAAAAGAAAGCAAGCAAGGGAAGTAGGAGTGCTAGGGATGAAGAGCCAGGGCAGGTGAAATGTCAACAATGACCTGCAGGAAGGAAGGAAAAGTAGGCAGATATCCGGGGAGTGGAGGAGCACATGCAAGGCTCCCAGGCAGGGTCCCACCTGACTGAACTGAGGCTGCAGTGAGGGGACAGGAGGGGGTGAGGGGACAGGAGGAGGAGGCGAGAACAGGGAGGCACTAAGCAGCCAGAACACGTGGAACTCACAGGCCCATAAAGGGGCTCTGGCTTTCGTACTCACTGAGACAGCCACTGAAGGTCTGTAGCTGAGGAGTGGCCTGAGCCAATCTTCATTTAACACAACCACTTTGACCACTGGGCTGCGATCAGACCACAGGGTAACTGGCTGAGGCCACTGCGACACTCGAGCGAAAGGCAACAGAGGCTCAGCGCAGAGTGGGAATGGTAGAGAGGGTCGGGGTGTTCAGATTCTGGATATATTTTGAAGGCCGAGCCTGAAGGCTTTCACAAATCACTTAATACCACAATACCACTTAATATCATTGTGTGAACTAGTGATTTTAGCTCTATCTGGATTTCAGCTCTATCTGGAATACCCAAGTAACCTTATGCTAGTTAATGTCTCAGCCAAAATTCTAACAAATGCCTACATGTAGAAAACTGTGGTTAAGACTAACATCTGAAGCGGTGGATCTACTCGTTCATCTCATGACTTCATCACTTGCTAGCTCTCTAAGTGACCTATAAACTTGAAAGTGAGGGTAATCATAATACTCTTTCTTAAATTAAGGATTAAATAAAATAACAACACTGAAAACTCTTAGCACAAAATAGGACCCTCTGCATTTGCAAGGGTGGAGATGAGGACTACACACACTGCAAATTAATCTAGTTACTAAAGAAATGTTCACAAAGTCTTCTGGGGAATATGTGACTGTGTATAGGATCATTCTGACTTCTTACCTGAAAGATGCCACCATCTGATTGTAAGAGAAATACTGGTGATAATCATGGTGGATGGAGTGACCACATGGCTCAGCATTGGCTCTGCGAGTGTACTGGTGCCCATAAAACCTAAGTTCAAGGTATTTTGCAAATGACATGGACCAGGACTCATTGGAAAGAGCAACAACTGGTGTTACCTGAAATTCATATAAATCATCTGTTATGTAATTACATATTGAGAATCTCTTTTTTAAAAAAGAATTTCTTTTCTAATACAAATCTAATATACTCTGACTCGAGAAAACTAGAAAAAGAATTGTTTAAAAGTGGATACAGGGGTACCTGGGTGGCTCAGTCAGTTAAGTGTCTGCCTTCAGCTCAGGTCATGATCTCAGGGTTCTGGGATCAAGCCCCACATCAGGCTCCCTGGTCACAGGGGAGCCTGCTTCTACCCCTCCCACTCCTCCTGCTTGTGCTCTCTCTCTCTGTCAAAATAAATAAAATCTTTTAAAAAATAAAGTGGATAGAGTTAGGAATGGTTGGGGGAGCAGTACCACTGGTGATCCCACCACCAACATCAATATGCTAGTATATTTACTTTATTTCTATGTACGTGTATATATATTTATATGTACATATATATGTGTATGAACACATAGAAGGTACCCAGCCATTGTATTTAAAAATAAAGTCTTTCCTATAATTAGCTCCATAGTCTTGTATTATTTTTACTTAGCAGTGTATCATAAATATTTTCCCACCTAAAATACTCTTAAGTAACTTGATTTTTAATAGCCATAGAGTATCCCATTGTATGGACATATCTAACCAATCCCTACTGATACACATTTAAGACATTAGAAGTTTTTCCTCTATTCTGATCATGCTCTGATGAACTTTCTTGTGTATACATACATATGTGTTATATCCATAATTATTTCCTTGGAATAAATTAAGAAAAGTGGGAATTGGTAGACCAAATGGCATGAACATTTGTGTGGTCTTTGATACTTTTTGCCAGTCTTCCAAAATGGGGTATTGGGAAGGGCCTGGGTGGCTCAGTTGGTTAAGCATCTGCCTTTAGGTCATGATCCCACGGTCCTGGGATGGAGCCCCCCCTGGCAGGCTCCCTATTCAGCAAGGAGTCTGCTTATCTCTCTTCCTCTACCCCAACCCACACCCCCCACACACCCCTGCTCATGTTCTCTCTCTCTCTCAATAAATAAAATCTTAAAAACAAAGGTACTGGTTTATACAATCTCCAACAATATCTGAGAATAACAACTTCCCCACTTTCTTACCAATCTTGGGAATTACAAAGCTTTGCAATGTAATTTCTTAAAAACAAAACAAAATAAAACCACACTTCACTGGCTTTATTTACATTTCTCTAACTACTGAGTAAAATTTATTTGCACATGTCTATTGGCCATTTGTATGAAACTGCTTTGTTATGCCTTTTACTCTTTTTCTATTATGCCTTACAGAAATGTAATATTAAGTATATTACTATTTAGTCATGATGTAACTTTTTTGACATGTGGAAGTTTTCCATTTTTGTATAACAAAAACCATTCACCTTTTCCTTTCTAACATAACCCCAAAGGCAAAAGTTTTTGTTTTATAATAAGGTACAGGGCAGTCTGGGTGGCTCAGCTGTTTAGCGCCACCTTAAACCCAGGGCATGATCCTGGAGACCTGGGATGGAGTCCCACGTCAGGTTCCCTGCATGGAGCCTGCTTCTCCCCCTGCCTGTATCTCTACCTCTCTCTGTCTCTCTCATGAATAAATAAATAAAATCTATAAATTAATTAAAGTACATACACCAAAGCATGTAAAATACACAACTCTAATTTAAGTTATTCCTTTAATTCACTGCTCAATCTACAGAAGTTCACATGTTCCACAATAAAACAGTACCAGCTATCTAATAGGAAAGAAAGGCCTATAAGTATTAAAAAACAGCTAGTTACAAGAAACAATCTCATGGCTGTACGCTTGCTACTGCAAAAGGAACAGACTTTGATTTTGCCTACCTTTACCACTGATACTGATATAGGTCACACTATTATTTTATCTGTAATTCTCACATGTGCCTTCCAAAAGCACACTCCAAAATAAGTAAACAAAATTAAACTTGGCCTATGCTCACTGCAAACAATCTGGATAAAAAGTGAGTATTAAAAGCTTATAATATTGTCAACCAAGTATTTCCTCCAGAGTGAAAAAAGAAAAGCACACACTAGAAATATAACACATGGTCGTTTTCTCAAGAGGTCAATTTAAACATGGTCTCAGCTGTATCTCTTAAGATAGAAATGTTGATAGAGGCTCAAACAGAGACAAACATCCTAGCGTACTATACTATTGTGCTACAAGTCTGTCTTCCCTGCTAAAGGATAGGAGCCATGCCCAGGCCCTCAGAGTCCCCAGCACACAGATGGTGCTAAATAAGTGTCTGCTGAATAAATAAACATAACTGAGAATTGTGAAGATATAATCTCCATAATTTTACCAAACAAGATATCTATATTTTACATAATGACTGATAAATTCCAAGATGAAAACTTCCAGAAACAAACACTAAATGCAATACACAAAATGCAATTTACCCTGGAAGGTAAATGAAATAAGAGCCTAGTGAAAAATAAATCTAAAATAACATAGATCATCCTCTCCAAAAAGAACTACACAAATAAAAATAAATAAATGATGTTGGGCAGCCCGGGTGGCTCAGTATGTTTAGCGCCACCTTCAGTCCAGGGCCTGATCCTGGAGACCCAGGATCGAGTCCCACGTTGGGCTCCCTGAATGGAGCCTGCTTCTGTCTCTGCCTCTCTCTCATGAAAAAATAAATAAAATCTTTAAAAAAATAATAAAATAAATAAATGATGCTGTACAAAATATTAGAGTAACAGGGTACATTTACCTGTTTGCAGATCCTGCACCAGGAATAAGTAAGAATTGTATGTTGATATCCAGGTACTGGAGAATCCAACTCCTTCAGGATTATCTGCACACAGCCTTGGCCATGGACAAAGCGCCGAATATGATGTACCATAGGGGTATCACAGAACATGCTAGGACACTGATAAGAAGGCCTTTGACAAAAACAAAGTCCTCACATTAACCATGAAACCGAGAAGTAATGTTGAATGAATACTGGCTAATCGGAACCGCTGTCCGGGAAGCTCAGTGTCCTCTCTAGAGCACTGATAGCCAGTGGACGACCTATTCCAGGCACCACTCGCACGCTCAGAGCCTGCAGCTAAGCCTGTCTTCAGCTACAACTCAGTGATGGGTTCCACTTATTAAGCACCTTCTATTTGCTTCACATTTTTAAAATGTCACTTCATTTTACCTAGGAAAGCCCATGATACTTCTGGAGCTTGTTATTCCCTATAATGGGGGCTGGTAAAAATTACTTGCTCTTCTTCATGAAAGTGGCAGGTGATAACTCTGACTTAAACCAAGGTCTAGATGATCTCTATGCTTCTCCTGCCTCTCATTTCAATCACTGTAAAGACACACATCCTTAAAAAAAACTCTTAGATGGCGGCATAATTAGACACTCAAAGATCTGCAAAACGAAGTAGATAAGACATCCTGGGATTGAATATGAAATAGATGACTTCTTTGTATGGTACTCTGACACATGGTATTATAGTGGAGGCCACACAATACTTCAACTCCTCTTTATGTTTTAGGTTGAAATTCTGGGCATCAGAAAAGCATACACAGAACATAAGGAGAAAATCTGTTCTTACCTGAAACAGTATCTCTCTAAAAATATTCCTAATGTCAGATCATTCTTTCCATAAAATTCCATTGTCACAATCCTAAAAAAAGACAGTATTTCTTAGGAGCACGTCATAAGAATTACCACACTGCCAAGACACTGCATGAGACTACAAACTGATTACCTGTTAGATGTGCCTACAATGTAGTATTAAAATAGTTAATATTCTCTTGTTCTTCTACAACAGGTTTAATCTCATCAGGTAAAAGGGGTTTGAACTAGCCACACTATAGCTCCTTATCTATTCCCAGTCCATTAGTATCTTATCAAACTAAATCAGGATGCAAAAATAATAATGAGTAAAATGGATATGAACTAGGAAGAGATCAAAGTTTCCTACAAAGCCCTTATGCCCTATCACCATTAAATAGAACTCCTGTCTCCTGCTCTCTGGTCCACATCTTTACTGAGCATGGAGAACAGCAGCTCATATTCTTCCAGGAGAGCCAATTCCTGACTTTATGCCTAACTTATGAATGCCTACAAATAAGAGAATTTGGCTATAGCCCTGTTGTAATCCACACTTTATTCAAGCTTTGACCTAAGGAATCCATAAACTCCCACAGAAAACTCCTACGGAGAGCGCCTGGGTGGCCTAGCTGGCTAAGTGTCTGCCTTCAGCTCAGGTCACAGTTTCAAGGTCCTGGGATGGAGCCCCTGCATCCGGCTCCTTACTCAGTGGGGAGTCTGCTTCTCTCTCTCCCTCTGCCCTCCCCACCCCCACACATGCTTTCTCTCAAATAAATGAGTAAAATCTTAAAAGAAAAAAAGAAAAAAAAAGCCAAAAACCTGCCTATGGGTTCCCCAGCCCTAAGTCAAAGTCTGCTAAGAGCTATATAGACAGACACTACAAGAATCCCTGATCTCACTGGTAGAAATAAGTGTTCCTGGAGTCCAAATTAAAACACAGAACACATTTTGTCATGGAAACAGTGCTCCAAAAACAAGCTTTTAAAATTAAAGTATGCGGGACCAGGTAACTGGATGATGGGCATTAAGGAGAGCAGGTGATGTAATAAGTACTGGGTGTTATATAAGACTGATGAATCAAAAAAAAAAAAAAAAAAAAAGACTGATGAATCACTGACCTCTACCTCTACCTCTGAAATCAATAATGCATTTTATGTTAACTAAATTTAAATAAAATTTTAAAAAATAAAAAAGCGCAGGAGAAACAAATTTTTAAAAATTAATAAAAAGATAAAGTACATAGTACTTTAAAAACTAAAGATAAACTATGTAATAACTAGCCTTTTATAATTATCATATCATTTGAAACAAGTAATTTATAAAGTGTTTTTCTATCTACAAATAATTTATAAAGTGTTTTTCTATCTATCTACTTAAAATTAGGTTTTATCACCTGCACCCCAATGTTTGTAGTAGCAATGTCCACAATAGCCAAACTGTGGAAGGAGCCTCGGTATCCATCGAAAGATGAATGGATAAAGAAGATGTGGTTTATGTATACAATGGAATATTCCTCAGCCATTAGAAATGACAAATACCCACCATTTGCTTCGACGTGGATGGAACTAGAGGGTATTATGCTGAGTGAAATAAGTCAATTGGAAAAGGACAAACATTCTATGGCCTCATTCGTTTGGGGAATATAAAAATTAGTGAAAGGGAATAAAGGGGAAGGGAGAGAAAATGAGTGAAAATATCAGTGAGGGTGACAGAACATGAGAGACACCTAACTCTGGGAAACGAACAAGGGGTAGTGGAAAGGGAAGTGGGTGGGGGGGTTGGGGTGACTGGGTGATGGGCACTGAGGGGGTAACTTGGCAGGATACGGACTGGGTGTTATGCTATATAGTGGCAAATTGAACTCCAATAAAAAAAAAGAAAAAAAAAAAAGAATTAAGTTTTAGGATAAAACCCATTAATAAAGCCAAAGGCTGATTGCTTTTATGAGAATGATGCCTTACAGAAAATCTGCCTAAATTGTACATTATCATCAAAATGCTTAAAACTAGCTTTTATGGGGGCACCTGGCTGGCTCAGTCAGTAGAGCATTTGACTCCTGCTCTCCAAGAGTTGTAAGTTCTAGCCCCATATTGGGTATTGAGATTACTTAAAAATAAAAAAATCTTTTTTTAAAAAAAAAAAAGCAAACTATTTCTCACCTTTATAAATACAAATTTCTCTTCCATCTCTCACATCCTTTTCGCTCTTACTCAAGGTACTTCTCACTTACTTCTTACCATGAACAAATACAAATTTTGTATTTAATTCACAAATTTAAAAGTCCTAGCAATTCATACATGCCCGGCAGCATGCCATGTACCTGAAAACAGATCCTAACAGCTGAATTTTCTTAAAGTTGTTAGAATTAAGGTCTTAAATACAGTAATAATACAAGAGGAAAAGAATCCTACCAAGGGCTGACACAGGCACTGGGGGCATTGCTGGACTGCGCAGAAGAGCTGCTGAAGAGCACGCACAGTCTCTGGTGGTTCACAGGGTTCAGACAGTCCACCTAAAAGAGGAGGAACAAATAAGCACCCAAAAGTAGTACCATACTCCAACCTCAATGCATGTTCCCTTTTTTTTTTCTTTAAGATTTTATTTATCCATTTGAGAGACAGAGAGAGAGAGAGAGAGAGAAAGAGAATGCATGCAAACAAGTGGGGGAGGCGGGGACAGAGAGAGAAGCAGTCTATCTCCCCACTGAGCAGGAAGCCAGACTGGGACTCGATCCCAGGGCCCTGGAGTTGTAACCTGAGCTGAAGGCAGACGCCACCCAGGTGCCTCCCCATGCATGCATTCCCCTTGATTTGTGACACCTCCAGTCATCAATGAAAGGGTTCCGATGCAGACTGAAAACTGCCAGAAACTGAATAAATAAATGAGGAAATGGAGCATTTCATTTTTGAAACAAACAAACCAAAAAGTTTAAGTTAACTTAAAATTGCAAACAGAAGTCTAAATAGCTTGCTTTCCTAAATACTCTTCATTACTTACAGAACTCCATTAAATTATTTTGGAAGTAAATAGTTAACTAACTAGATCCATATGAAACAGTCTGAATGGATGGCTGGATATAACAGCAATCTTAAAAATTTAAATTCTCAGGTATTTATTTGCTTGTACTTTATACTGTTCTTGATCATTATATAGCCAACATTTGCTCTCTATTGAAAATCAAACAGTACAGAGATACATGAAAAATTTCATGAAGTACATAAAGCATCTCCTCCTTTGATTTCACTCCACCTCCCAAAACGATAACTTTTGACTCTAAAGTTAAAAACCATGCAGTCTTTTTGCTAGTTTACACGCATTTACACACAAACACACCCACATACGAATACAAAGGTGATTTTGTTTTATAAAAATGAGAGGATGCTACATACAAAACGACTTGCTTTTTAACACTCAAAAATAAATCATGGGCTCTATCTAGGTTGTTCAATGAGATCCAATTCATTCTGCAAACAACTAGAACCAAGGCCTCAGCAAATAACCTTTTACATATATTCCTACAAAATGTAAGCTTTAGATAAAATGCTTACTTATTTCTGCAGAATAGGTTATAAAAGATCGGAATCCTGGACAATGGTGTATATATATATACATATATATGTATATATATATGTATATATATGTATATATATATGTATATATATATATACATGGAAACTAAAACAGATCTCCCTATCACCTTATATAAATTTACACAAATGTATATAAACGCAAATTTACATACAATTTAACATAAGCATTTTTTCACACCACATTAACCATGGCTCTTATCACTTTCCTTTTTTTGCCAATCTCACAAACACTAGTGTACCACAAAGAAAGTAAGGTCCTGTTGTTATTTAGCACTTCCTCAACTTTCAGTGAATTAAGCATCTTTTTATTTGTTCTATTAAACAATTTCATATCCTCATTTACAGACAGGTTTTTTTTTTCATTAGTTTTCTTACAACCACTATCGGCAAATCTAATTTCCCCTCAATCTCTGTTTAAAAAGAATAAGGGCACTATCATAAATAACGTGAAGTGTTTATGCTAAATAAATAAGTCTGATATTTTCTAAAAACACATCCATTTTTTGCAGGAAGCTTCCGTCTCGTTCCCTCTCACAAGCATGAACAGGATCAAGGCCACATCACACCCACACCCACACCCACACCCAAGTCGGCCTTCCACAGATTTTACTCAGCTCCACCCTTCCCCCTACAGCAAAGCTCTTCCTACTTTACTGTGAACTCAGTGTGAGAAGTTCAAAACGCAGTTTCATTACTTTATATTCCTACTTCATACTTAAAGCAATACATAAGCCAACAGACTTAAGGTAAAAAAAAAAAAAAGGCATAGGAAGAAATAGTTAATAAATCTGCAATCTATCATATTTGTTTTTTTTTTTTTAAATCTGCCACAGCAGTCTTATAACACACCCTAAAAGTGCACCCAAAGTGCCTCACCTTTGTTGACCACACTGCATCACTTGGAATCAACCCTTTCTCTTCATCACCCTCAATTTTGCTTCCTGGTCTGCTGCTTGCCATAGCAGGTGCTTCCTTTGAATGAGCAAAAGGGTCTGCATTTTTTTGCTGAATTCTTCCTCCTCTGGCCCGATAATCAGCCAGCATTCTCCCCAAGCTCTGGCTATCCCCTAGATGCTCAGCAATTCTAGTGCTCACTAGCTCGTGGGAGGGCAAGACTTGAATAGACTTGGCCTGAACACTTCCATTCATGCCCTGAAGCCCCGAGAGATCTCTAAGCAGCTGCTTCTTCCGTCTGCTCTCCATTTCCTTGAACTCTTTATTGAGAAGAGGAGACCAGTAAACCTGCTCCGCGAAATAATCTCGGGTAGAGCATCTCATCCCCTTTTCAGTTAGAAGGAAGGGCTCCCGGAATGTGATTACTGGGGAGATACAGAGGATCACATCTTTCAATTCCTGTTTGAAGGCCAAAGAATAAGTCTTTCGTTTATCTTCAGAAGAGGTAACCTCCTCAGTAATATACAATCCAGTGTCATCCTGCAAAGGGTCTCTAAAGGCTCTCATCTGGCTTTTGGGGTCCTGTAGCTCATCTGTGTGCTGTGAAGGCTCTGGCTGCGCAGTGCCCGTGGCATCCTGTTGGTCGTCCACATGGAGCGGCAGCAACGATTCTGGGACGGATGGAAAGAGGGCACAGGGGATGCCTGCTGCCGGGCAAGCTGCTGTGGCATACTCCTGATGCTTCAAAGAGGCAACATCCTGTGGGACGCTTTTATTTTCCTGGTCACCCTTCTCAAACACGATCCTTGATTCCGGCAAACCGCTATCATCGGAGGGCAGAAGCTCTGGAGGGAAGTCAGGCTCCCGGGGGAGGGGGCTTCCGCTAAATGGCTCTTGAGCTGTCCCTCCATCCTCTCGTCCCTCGATCAGAGAATGGAAGGAAGGGTTTTGTGCTAACGTAGGAGGCATTGCAAATTCATCCATAAGGAAGGAGATTTCCAGTTGCGAATGATAAGCTACACAGATCATAAATATTAGGATCTCCTTAACTCTAGCCAGCTCATAATCAGAGCCTCCTCTGAGCTTGATTGTGCAGCCCAGGTGCTGTGGACAGCCTTCAAAAAACATCAGTGTTTTGGTTTGCTCTACAAATAAACAAATACAAAGTTTAAGAACACCGAGCTGGCAAGCCCTAAATCCGGACAGAGTTAATTCATCATCTTAATCTCCACAAGAAACCCTTTAAGCAAGATCACAGCTGCCAATCCTCATCTAACCACTGCTCACAAATATTTAGCATTATAACCAGATATTATTAATGGATATTAGATATTAGTGGGAGAAAGTAAACACTGTAGTACTGATGAGTTTTACTCATTTCCTCTTGTCCTTAATCTCTGGTGAATCTATGCTAAAGATCACTCACCACTAGGTAACTGAAACATCTGCATGTAAAATTTGTGACAGGTGCCCAGGTGGGGTTTTGTAAGCAGCTGGTCCATCGACATCACTAAATCACCTTGGGTCATCCGACTGATTCGTTCTAAAACTTGCTAGAACACAGAAACATATTACATTACAAAATTAGAGAATAAAATTCTCAGTAAATTTTACCTGGAAAATATGAAAATTTTAGAAATAAACCTCACAATTCATTTCCTTAATTTTAATTATATAATTAAATTGTATAATTTCCTTAATTTTAACTATAGGACAATTTTTTTTTTTATTCTAAATTAGACTACTGGGGATCTCTGGGTGGCTCAGCAGTTTGGCGCCTGCCTTTGGCCCAGGGCATGGTCCTGGGGTCTGGGGATTGAGTCCCACATCAGGCTTCCTGCGTGGAGCCTGCTTCTACGTCTGCCTGTGCCTCTGCCTCTCTCTCTCTCTCTCTCTCTCTCTCTCTCTCTATATATATATATATATATATATATCTCACGAATAAATAAGTAAAATCTTTTTAAAATAAATAAATAAGTAAATAAATAAATAAATTAGACTACTCATATTAGTGACCTTATCAAAAGGTATTTAAGCATCATGCATTGGCATAGGATACTGAAGGGAAGGGGGAAAATTTCCTAGAACTGGCCTCTATCCTGAAGAGAGTAATTTTCCAAAAAAGACAACCATTTTTTTTTTAAGATTGTATTTATTTACTCATGAGAGAGAGAGAGAGAGAGAAAGGCCGAGACACAGGCAGAAGAAGCAGGCTCCATGCAGGGAGCCTGACGCAGGACTCGATCCCGGGTTTCCAGGATCCCGCCCCGGGCCGAAGGCAGTGCTAAACCGCTGAGCCACCCAGGCTGCCCGAGAGAATGTTTTCTACTTGTACAATTCCCCAAATAAAATGAGAGCTCAACAAAGACTACGTATTAACTAATGTCTATTACACCTTTGATCTTGTCAGCAACTATGAGTACTATATAATTAATTACACTTTCTCTCAGCCTGAGGTTCTACACTCTTAAAATAATGAAATGGCTGTCATGCCTTATTGTCCTACTTTCAAATATGGAATAGCAAATAGATTAAGATCCCTGAATATCAACCATGCATGCATATAAATTTTAAAAACTGAGATTTTTAAAATATTATATAAAAATGAAAAAATAATGACACTCACTGATTTTACATTAATGACCAAAGTAATGCCATGTTCTAGTAACATGTCTTGGGCAATCCGAGATACTGTTTTTTCAACTAAAACCAATGTGGGTCGAACATCAACTATTCGCTGAACATAATTCTTCAAGAATTCCCTTTCCTGAGGAAAAAAAAAAAACATCAAAACTATTATACCTGGTACAATTCAAGATCTAGAGATATTAAAATATCAGGATAGTCTGATTAATAATATTAATCTAAGCCTAAATTCTCTTATCCACAAGTCCATAAGCGAGTTACTTCAAACACAACTAAGAGTATTATTCATAATTCTGAATTGCCAGTAAGTGAAAGAGAGTTTCAAGAGAAACTCCATTTTCTGTCTAATTTTGAAGGATTTTCAGTTCTTAATAATTTATAATATGAAAGCCAAAATCCAATCAGCTCTCAGAGGTTAAAAAAAATAAAAATAAAAAAACCTCACCTCATAACTCCCCAAATGAAAGCAATTTCTATTTTTTTAATTATAGATTCCCCCATTACATTCCAAAATTAACCGGGGTAGCTCTTCTTTGGGTATCTGAATAAAGAACTCTTGAAAGATGCTATTTTAGCTTCTTTCTTATTCCAATCTCCCAGCAGATCATATTCTACCCAGAAGAGCTATAGTTAAAGATCTAAAACACAACACTTAATACAATTGCTTTATTGCAATAGGGGCTTTACTGCAGTGGTCTGGAACCAAACCTGCAATCTCGCTGGGGGATGCCTGTATCTACCCAAATTTCTGCTCCTTCCTTGGTTATTCCACACTGAGTGGACAGAAAAAAAAAAGAGAGAGAGAGAGAGAGAGAGAGAAAACTCAAATCAGCTGATTCTATCAATTCAAACTAAAATCTTCTATAGGTGTTTTTTTTTTCTTCTATAGGTGTTAAAGGTAAAATAAAATATGGTTTAAAGCACAAACAAGACATTTTAGGTTATGTGAATTAAATTATATTTCTTAAATACATGTTTGCCCAGAGCATACTCCTATAACACAGACAGACTTTAGTCAGCTAACCTAATCGCAAGAATGGAGTTAAAATAGAATGGATACATTTAAGTATAACTATGGATTTCAGTTACCCAGTTCATCCAAAACCAGCAATTTTACACATTTTAACAAATGCAATCAGGATAAGCCTTACAACCAATGTACTTGTGATCTAATTTTATTAAAAGTCTTCTACTGACACCTTCGGTGAAATGAAGAAAACTCCCAGCATCAAAGAATCTGTGATTCTAAGAACAATAATTGCATTTTTCCCTATTTCAGTTCAACAATGAGAAGTCACAGTAAATCAGAGATAGTAGGGACAGCATGATCCAGTTAAAACTCGATTTTTACTTATACACAACTGAATTCCAAAGAGGAAGCAGCAGTGTTCATTAAGGAACAGAGCAGAGTTCCTTCCATAAACCACAATTAAGTTTCTTTCTTCTGTTGCTGTCAATGATTTCAGTACAAAAGTGACTGCTCCTAATGCTCTAGGGGAAAATGTGCCTATCACCTATGAATTTTCAAGTAATGCTTTTCCTAAATATTTCTGGAACTGAATATAAGTATTTCTACTATAATATGATAAACGCATTCCTGAAAACCTCCCATTTTGAACAAATGCAAATGAAAATTAATTGTCTTTATGGGAGAAAAGGAATTGGGGCAAAAAACTTTTTAAACTGATACAACTTCATATCTAGTACACTAACAAAAATAATAATCAATACTTCAAGAAAGAACTTGGAACAGCCCAGACAGGTAGCTCAGCACAGCTGGAGGCTGCGTCAAGGGAACTTTAAAATGTACAACAGCAACTGCAACAGTACAACTAGAAACGGAGCTCTGAGGAGTGGAGCCATTAAGAGCCATCCAGGCAGGGCTGAGGGTACGTCTGTCTGGGGGAGAGGGTCCTTCGAGCAGGACAGCACTTTTAATTTCTTAAAACAGAGCCAAAAAGGTTCCTGCCTGTGTAACAGCTGAGCTGAGGCCAATTCTTCTTTCCAGCTGAGGGTTATAATCCTATGAAGCTATTCTGGGTCCCCTTGGTTAGGAAAAACCACAGAAATCAACACAATTTCCATCTGATGCTATCCCCTTTTACCAACCATGTATAAAGTAACTGGTATTCCAGAAACATGTGTTTTAGTAGGACAAACTATATTAGAAACTACGTATTGCCACTGGGAATCTGATAAGTTAGAAAAATCCTTAAAGTAAATCAATAACCCAAGCGGACAGAGAGGCCAGAATTCAGATTTTTCACTTTTTCTTCCATATATTCCCCAAAAGTCTTATGTTCCCTTGAACAACTTTGAAACTCTAAAAGGAATGACGGAGGTTTTGGCAAGCTTCCAAAGCAATACATAAAAAACGTCTTTTATGATAAATTTTTTAAATGAAACAAAAGTGATCAAGTTTCTCTGCCTGCCAAACTTAATCAGCTAGAGTGAGTTTTAAGAGTGTGCAAACACTATGGTACACAAAGATACCTCCATATCATTGTTTCAGAAAGAAGTCCTTACCTGAAGCACAATAGGATCAATGCAAGTAAATTTAGTTTCTTCTCTGTAGAGATACTCAATGGAACACTTCAACAGAAGAATTTTGGGATTTTTAATACAAGAATTCATCTACAAAACATGAAATTTGTTAAAAGCTTTTAAAGTCTATACTTTATAGACTTTCTTTAATATCTTTAAATTCATACTTTTCATAATTCTTCCTAAATTATCCCCTTATATTCGTATTGAAATACTCTCATTTAGGTCTTTTAAGGTATTCTCTTACATACTTTTTCAAAACAAACTGCTCAGAGCAATGCAGACTTCCTCAAAAATTGGCTTTGTTTCACTGATTCTATTTTAACCTAATCCTCTACACTCTTAGAAGTTTTTTTCTCAATATTGCAAGAATAGATATCCAGCTCTGGGTATGGAGGACAGGGGCATAAAGACAAGATATTTCACAAACTCACAGAGATCAGCAACTTTGAAAGCATAATTTAACCTTTCTAAAATTGAAGGAGTAGGAAGGAGAAAAGAATTAAAACACCTCCTGAGTAGATTCCATGCAGTTACAAATTGGCTAGCCAAACTGGGTAACAAGAAGTCAAAAAAGAAAACCTTAAAGTGTATCCAGAAACACAGACTCAAACAATACACCGTAACCACACAACCAGCCACCAGCATGACAGCCCAGGCCCTGCAAAGGAGGTTTTGGAGTGACCATGCTTATATACTCCAAACTGGTAAATGGTCTTCAAACAGTACACTCATCAGTTGAGGAACTACATTCAGGGCTTTTTTTTTTTTTTTTTCTTTTTTTCTTAAGCAACTACAACTTAAAGATTCTCTCTAAATATGGTCAGTGGAACAAGACAGTCATTCATGCATATGTTTCTACCACTCCTATATACAAATTTCAATTCTGGAGATAAGCTCAACAAATTTATCTTAGTTCAACAGGTATCATTTAACTTGGCTTAAATTACTACTTTGATGGGTAATGTGCCTATTTTAATATGACTCTATGCAGAAATACTGACAATGGATCAAATCCAAGCAGTTTTATTTATCTATGGTCACTATTTTTGAATGGCTTCATGCCTTACAAAAAATGAATTAGTCTCTGTTTAGAGAAGAATGAAAAGAGGACTGCAGTTCACCCATCAAGTTGCCCAGACTAGAAATCCATCTGAGCTCTCGCTGTGACCAGATCAGTATCTCCAGAACTGGGGGGTCAGGGTATCTCTCTTTGAGGTGAGTTTCCGCAGTGATTGAGAAACACAGCAGGTTTGAAGCACTGCTACATCGATGGCTTTTCAAATTGTGAGGACCAAACCAATGGCTCTGGAAACACCTGCAGTGCCTACTTTAAAACCAGCCCCACTTGACGGGATGAACACTGGGTGTTATGCTATATGTTGGCAAATCAAACTCCAATAAAAACATATACAAAAAGAAAAGAAAAGCAGCCCCACCTTTCCCTTAGCCCCACATTCCCAATCCCTCAGACTGAATGAGAATTTCTAGGGGTTGGGCTTAGGATCTACATATTTAACGAGGTCCACAGGCGGCCCTGATATACCATGCACTTTGAGAATCAGTGACCTTCAGAATGAAGTTCACGACTCTTAATGGGATACAAAGCCTCTGGCTGCTTCCTCCAGCCTCATCCCCCTTCTCATCTTGCACCTTAGGATCTCAGAGATTCCTTAATCCACCAGTTTATCTCACATCATTCCTTCATGCTAGTGCTAAAAAGAGGCCTCAGGCCTGAAGACAAAGATAGAAGGTGAGAAGGATAACAGAACACCAGTGATTGTGCTGCAGCTCAGCCTTAGAAGAAAGAACAATGTTTTAAAATGCTAGCCCTCTGAAAGGACTCTAGTCTATTAGAGAAACTGTGTCTCCCTAAGATGTTGGAGGGTCAAGGGAGAAATGATACCAGTATCCTATCATTCTGTTGCTCTGGAAGCCTGACCCATCCTCCCTTCCTTCTTCTGTCTCATGAATTCTCATTGTCCAAATCCTAAACATAATCAGCTCTGGGAGACCTTTCCTGAACCTCCAAAATTTCACACCATAGCAGACACTGCTAATCACTCCTTGCTTTCTATTCTCCTTCTCTCCTGTGAGTAGGGCACCCCAACTTGTTGGTTTGGTACAGTGTCATTGTTTGCTGAACTTCACTGTTGAACAGATCACATTACCTTTTTATGTGCAATATTTTTGGTACAAACAAATCCATTGACAACCACAGAATCAAACTTCTTTCCACCTGGAATCTAATGAAACAAGAAAACAAAACTCAATGACATATTATTAGAATCCAGTCAGATGGATGCTATTATTTATTTCCATTTTTAACTTTAATTATATAATTAAATCAGAAGAGAAAGTTCCAGAATATAATTCTTCCTTTCAACAAATTATTAATGACATCTAGCATGACTGTCTATTTTCCCACCTCCTGCTCTCTATTATCTCATCTGGTACTCTAAAATACCCATATGACCGAACTGGCAACTAAAACCATTACGAAATCAACATCATAGGCAAAAAATACATATAAGACTCCACTACTATCTAAATAAGGCAGTTACCCACTGTTTTTCCTCAGAACAGTGACAGTAATCTGTGGGAAGAGGTCTTCTCACAGATGATGTGTCAAGAAAAAGGAAGCAGGGCAGCCCTGGTGGCGCAGTGGTTTAGCGCCGCCTGCAGCCCAGGGCGTGATCTAGAGACCCTGGATCGAGTCCCACATCAGGCTCTCTGCATGGAGCCTACTTCTCCCTCTGCCTGTGTCTCTGCCTCTCTCTCTCTCTCCCTCTCTCTCTCTCTGCATCTCTATGAATAAATAAATAAAATCTTTAAAAAAAAGAAAAAGGAAGCAAAAAAGGAAGAAACCAGATTTGTTTGGTTTCCCAGCTCCATGCCCAACTCACCCCTTCCATTCACTTCTCACTTCCTATAGGTGGCTTCTATGACCCCTAAGTGCACTGCTAATAAAGAGTAGAGAGAAAAACTTCCCCCTCCCTACTTAGAACCCGTTTTAGATTACCACTAAAAGACAAATTACTAGCAGGCCCACCCCATCAGTTCTAAGCGTTAGAAAAGCACTAGCAGAGCTCACTTTTTTAATATGGACAAACTGACGGATATCCATGTCGTCATCCCGGTTCTTGACATCAGGTCGGACTGTCTGAACCACCTGGCAGACCAGTGATACAATGATGTCCCTCCAAGACGGTGACAATGACTCATTATGGAGCAACTGTTGGAGCAGTGCCATCATGTGGTTATGATTAGCTGAACTACAAAAATGTCACAAGAAAGAAGTTTGCATAGTTAACCTTCTACTGTCAGAGATGGTAATTCTGAAGATGCATTACACAGCCTACAAAAAAACAAGCTTATGAATTATGCGCAAAGATGATATTTTCTTGAGCCAATCTTACTTTATCTGTACCTTAATGATTTTGCACATGAATGAAATCTGTATCTTCAATTAAGATAACCCCTTTAATTCAATGAAATTCTAACACATAAATTACAATTGGCACAGACAAATGCAGTTTAGGACTCTTGTTTTATAAGAAATTTCATCAGAACAGGCTTTATTTCCTAAGTAATCTTAGTATTTTTAATCTTAGGAGGAAGAACTACACATACGCCCATCACGTCATTGAAAATTATAAAAATGGAAAATTAACATCAAAAAGCTCACTGCCTTACAGCAACCTCTCCATGGCTTGTTTCTCTCCATTCTCCTCCCTCAGCAGCTCCAGGTTGTTATGATGCCAGCCCAAAGGTGTGAAAGGCAGCTCTTTGGATTTCTCCTCAACTCGACGATTAAATAAGGATTCTAAATATAAAATAAGAAATTGTACCTCACTGTTATGTTTAATGCCATGTACTTAATAGACTGAGAAAGTGCCAATTTATCTTTTTAAGTTTTTTTAACTTGGCCAATTCAAACTGCTGGTGTAAAAAAGCAAGGACATGTGTAAATATACAAAAAAATTAAGTGTAAGTTAGATCATCAATATTCACAACAGCCAAAATCAGAGGCAGAACAATGAAAAGCAAATTTACATTAAAGTAACTAGAACTCTCAAGCCAATAATTATAAATATGGCTTTTGAAAAACAAAAGGGATTTTTACAGTCCTTTCATTTCACTGGAGACATTAAAAAAGGGGCGGGGGAATGCCTTTCCCTGTAAAATCACAAACTAAAAGCTGCATTCAACAGAACTCTGAATGCCAGCAGAAGAACATATGATAGTGTGGGTGCTGAACTTTAAAGAGAAAAGCTCAGCTCTCACATATCTGAACGAATATAGGCCAGTGTAGACAATATATTCAGACAATTTTTTATAGTGTTTCTTTCTTGATATTAGAACAAAGGCCTTTTTTTTAAGCACAGCTTTTACAAAAGTGAACTGTAAAATTATTAAAACACGATAAATAATTTACGTAAAATCTTTTTCAAAAAGAATGAACATGGATTTAGACAAAAAGTAGATTGTATTAAAAGTTTTGCAAAAAGGATGCTCACTATACAATCACTGAAAAATGTGATTGAATAAACGGAAAGAGGTGGGAAATGCTTACAAAAATTCTCTAATCCTTCCCCCTCTTAAAGCAAACCAACCAACCAAAAGACTTTCAAGCTGTCTAGCATTACAAAGTAAAACATGTGTCCACAGTATGTGAGGTACAAAAACCGTACATTTTAATTATGTAAACAGCTGGCCTATAAACTTCTAGTTGAACCAGATGTTCAGTGGTGAATTCAGCAATACTGCTAAATTATGAGAACTTATCTAAGGTCTGAGCTGTGGAGTGTTACGATCTAATTACGTCTTTACCCCACAGTAGGATAAGTAGGGAAGGTATAAGAGAAGGCTGTCTTCTTCTATACTGCCTTTCGTCCCCAAGAAATTGATCAGCAGAGTCAGTTCTTTATCTCTTCTCCCCATGTCTCTTCCCAATTCCACAGGACAAGCAGCATCCTCAAATGGATGAGACTGAGGATGAAATCTCCCTGGGGGCTTTTTGACAAGTTTGAGAATCCTTGATGATATGTGTATCAACACTTAATATTATATTCATGATTCGGAAAGCATAAACTATGCCTTTAAAAGAATAAAATTCAAATTCTATTTAAAAGCTTTTAAACAACTTCTTTTCAGATCAGATGTCTTCTCTCAAACCTAGTCCAAGTTTATATTTTTAATTCCCAACATTCTCAGAGTTACCATGCATATTAAAACCTGTGCTGCCATAGCACTAAAGTAATATTTATTTTCAGTACGTACTCTGTGCCAATCAATGTGCTAGGACCCAAGTACATCCTCACAAATTAGACCCACTATCCCATGTACAGCTTTTGATAAAATTACCTTTGATGAAGGCGTCACTTATTGAGAGTTGTTGTCCTCCATTGTCAGAAATCAAATATTCTGCATACCAGGGAGAGAGCAGAGGAGGAAGAAAAGGAGACTTATGACTATAACACGCCGCGTAATTATACAGAGAACACACCTACACACAAAGTATTACTCATACTAAACCCAACTCTGCCCCACCAATTCAAGAAAGCTTTAGGCTAAAATGTATCTTTATCCTTATTCCACACACTTCTTGCTACATTTAAGAGACTTGAATAATAACTCAACAGAACCTTGAAGCAGTAATGCCAGATAATCTTTAACAGATTGCTTTTCCCTTTATAAGGCTGAGCCAGTTTATGAAAATTGAAATCTTCAGTAATTTAGGTATGACAAGCCTAAAAAGTTACACTATTTTTTCTCATGTATAACTGTATGATTTCACAAATAATCACTCTATGTACAAAAGAGTTCATAGACAGAGAAGACACTCAAAACAATAAAAGGTTCTGTTTTTGTTTTTGTTTTTCAAATTCTAGGCTACGTGTTACAAAGCATAAATAATACAAAAGTGACATTGGCAAGGAATGAGTTAAATCATCAGGGTTTAAGAGCTTTCAAATTCGGGTTTCAGTTTTTCAAAATTCTAACTGAACACTGGCAAATAGTTGCCATAACTGAACACTTGTAGTGTTCTTTTAGAACTTTAGAATATGATTTTTCTTACAAGTGAAACTTATTCTTTACTTCCCCATGAACTTTTTTTTGCGTCCGTGACCAAGCATAGCTCAGTAAAGTTCTTTCTACTATGCAAACTAAACCACAGTGTATTTTAAGCCTTTCAAAATAAAGGTTCTCCACAAAATTCTTTCCAAGTAGACTTCACTTATAGCAAATGAGCTTCAGAAGCTGCTATGTTTATAAGCCAATATGCTCATTCTTTCAACAAGAAAGCAGAGAAAAAGTTTTACATTGAAAATTCAAAGTGTACCATGCCGAATACAATAAATTAAGTATGTGGACAAATAAAAACATTATATACTTTATTTCTACACCTCCGACACAGAAATAAGCAATGCCAACCTGTTTGTTCAACTAATATATTGGCTTTCAAGCTTTACTTTTCATACTAAAGATTAAGTATATATATGTATATACGTATATATGAGATGATGATTTTCAAACATACAGAAAATACTGTATACCCTTCACCTAGATTCAACAATTGTTAACAATCAGCATCTGATTCCTATCTACATGTATGTATTTTTCCCTAACCATATGAAGCTATACACATCATAACACTTGACCACCAATACTTTAGTATACATTTCTTAAAAATAAGGGCATTCTTCTCTATAGCCAAAATATCATTTACATACTTAAGAAAATTGACGTCTTTTAAAAAAAAATTGACAGTGTTTTAATATGAAATTAAGGCACATTCTCCAAATTTATCTGTCCCCAAAATGCTTTAATAAATTTTTTGCCTCAAACCTGGATCTAGTAAGGTTCATATGCTACATTTCCTTCATTCTCTTTTAGTCCAAAGAAAACCCCCAACCTTTTTACTTTGTCATGATATTGAATTTTGAAAGAACTCAGGGCACATGTCCTGTGGAATGTCCCATATTCTACACTTGACCAGACTGTTTCCTCATGGTGCTGTTTAACTTGCTTCTATAGATTTTCCTATAAATGGGAAGTTAGATCTAGAGGCTCATAGAAGCTATGATTTTCACTTCTCTAGGTTCAATTCACTAACTTGTCAAGACTGGTTCAGAATCTGGCTTGCAACACATAACAAAGTATATTTTAACTGTACAACTCCCCAAGCTTTACCAATAGTGAAAAACTAAACAAGCAAGATCGCACTGTTCCAGCTTTACAAGTTTATGAAAATGAGAGGTTTGCTTACATAAGATAAAAAAATACCAGGTATTTTTTAAGTACAGATATGTCAATTTTAGAAATCCAAATTTCCTCAGCCTTGGAAGATAATGAATTATTCCTAAGAAAATATTTAACAAATATCCTTTAACTTCAATGAAAAAATAAAAATCACCCATTCCCATTTATATTTTAAGAGGATGGAAAAACGGAGACAGACGAGTGTATTATTCTTTCACCTTACTACACTTCACTGTGACGATCTTTACTTTCTGGTAATTGGTGTTAATCTTAACTACAAAGCAAAAAATAAAAATAAAAAATATAAAAAATAAAAAATTATTGTACTCAACTTCACAAAAATAGAAAAAGAACAATTCTTGTTAGTATGCTAAAAACTAACAGGATGGAACTGTGAAAGCCAGAAACTTTTATTAAAGGATTTAAAAGTCCTCAAATTTTAGACTCCTAGTTGCACATGACCTTAATAATTACCCCCTTTCTGATGTTGGAATGTTCTCCATTATATCCTTACTGAATAGGCTAAAGGATTCCTTACATTTCTTATAATTCTTTTAAAATTCTAGATCTAGATTTCTCATTTCAGATTCAGAGTTAAAAGGAAACTTAGAAGTCACCAAGTCTACTTAACCTTTTATCCAATGTAGGCATCAGTCCTCAATGACTCTGAAAGGTGGACATTCAGATACCACCTGAACACCTCCAGGACACAGCAGCAAAAGCTCACTCCTGCTAACTCCTGAACCTAGCTTTTCCTTCAGCCATACACTAAATAAACAATTTCTCTCAGGCAACATCAGATCAACTATCAAGAACAGTTTTCTCCAGAGTACTAATAGTAAACTTTGTAAGCCTAATTACTTTCTTTTATATTTAAATGTGTTAAGTTTCATCCTATTGGTCTCAGTCTACTGCTTAAGAAAATAAAGATCTTTAGATTCCATTCTGCTATCCAACATGTTATTCTTTCCATACTTGAATGATTTGTGAATCTGGAAAACATTAAAAGTACTGACCAAAAACTTGCTGAGCTACATGGAATAAAGACAGCCCTATAGCATAACCTGTGAGCATCCCTCTCCTTTTGCTATCAGGTTACTCTTTCAATATTTGGCACAATCATTATACAAAGTACAAATCCATGTGTTCTATTAATAGTGACATTACTAAGTTCTTACAACTGCCAAACACACTAATCTCTTTAATGTGTGCTTTTTATATAGAGACTCATAGAGACTCCAGAACGTGTGCTTTTAAAAGGTAAATATAACTACTGCCTGTAACTCCCCCTTTAACATATTTCAAATGTGAAACTGTCCTCTGTCCACAAGGTTACTGAGATCGTTAAATGTCTTATAAACATAAAAGACAACAGTATCTACCACAGTCTTCTGAGCTAACAATCTCACACCACCATAAAAGAAGGAAATGAGATTGTTGTTTATTTTAGTTAACCAACACTGGTGCCCAGGCACCAACCAACCCCTTTTCTAAATAATACAGTACATCCTCTTCATTAATTTTTTCTACAATATTGTCAACTTCCAACGTCAAATCAAAAACTTTTTTTTTTACAAAATTTTAATGCCTCTGTCACTAGAATCATCTGAACCTCCTTTTCTCCCTAATTCTTCAAAGATAACAAACCCTGGCCCCATGATCACAGCTCTAAATTCTTTTAATAACCTGATATATATTTTGCCTGAATCTGGCAAAAGACTTATTTGAAATAACCAGGCATTCTCTATCTTCATTATCTTGGACTTGACTTTCCTTTTAACCATATGTGTTTTTTCCTGATAAAATTATCATGATGGGGGCGAGGGGGAGAAGCTTCAATTAATATTGTATCAACTTCCCCATAGTAGTGTCCTTTCTTTGTATCACAATTTTCAAAATCTTTTCGGAGACATCACTGGCATTTACTCCATCCACCAGTGCAATCTGGACCCACATCTGTCATTTCTATTACAAAAGCATCACCCAGTATGCTCCAGGGGAACCACAGTTCATCTCATCCAAGTGTCATGTCTACTCCACTGTCCTTTCATACTCACTCAAAAGTTTTCCACCATGTTTACGATTTATTTTGAGAATTCCCACAAAGATATGTATCTTACTCATGTTTAATGCTAGTCAAGTCTCCTCTTTTACCACATCCTCTCTAAATTTCTAGTTTTTAATAAAATATACCTTTTTATTACTATAACTTGCTATTGTTTCAATTTCTTATTTAAATTCCATTTAGTTAACATATAGTACAATATTAATTTCAGCAGAATTTAGTGATTCATCACTTACATATAAACTTCAATGCTCATCACAAGTGCCTTCCCTAATACCCATCACCCATTAGCCCATCCCCCTGCCCACCTTCCCTCCATCAACCTTCAGATTGTTCTCTATAGATAGGTAAGTCTATTTTATGGTTTGCCCCTCTTCTTTTTTCCCATTACTGTAACCCTTAAAGCTTTCTTACCACATCTTGAAGATAATGGTTAATATTGACAATCATCAGAAATTAGTCACAGAATTTGTTTCCAATTATTTTAACATAGATGTTTAGATTCAAAAGCTTCTCTTTCCTGACCATATTTTTAGATGCAAAAATAGTAAGTAGCAAGGAATTAGACAGCATTTCCAATCTAAGGAAACAAACCAACTTTAGAGAGCTAAATGTTAAAAATTCAAGTTCCAGGTGAAATCATGGAATAAGTTGTTTCATCTTTATAATGATATTTTAGTAGTTACTACAACATAATGAAATCTCACAATTACTTATGTAGGTATTTATTTATTTATTTATTTACTTTTACATAATACCTCTTTAGGGCTAAAATTGAATTTGGCTTTTAATTATATCCAATGAAGTGAATCTCGACACATCCGTTTTTTAAAAATATTTCATTTTTTATGTACTACTAGATTAGATTTTAGCAATGATTTATTTTTCCTTTTATACCGAATGTCTTTTGAATATGGCCATTATTATTTTTGAGTCAGCAGAATAAACCCTCAAATAAGACAACTATATAACAGCTATAACAAATTCACTTTGTATTACTCAGAAAGACTTTTTTTATAAATATGGCATATACATCATCACAAGCTCTTTTTTTGTTGTTGAGGTGGACACAAGAATGATATTTTATTGACAAAGGAAAACAACTACTGTGTGGCCTAGGAGTACACGTGAGAGTACGATCAACATGATCCTTCCCTGCAGACAAACATCCGTGAGAAGCTTCATCATGGTTAGAAACCATGGAAAAAATACAATGATATCAGGACAGAAATTTGAATCTTCCATCTGTTCTTTCCATAAGAAGCACATTAAATTATAGTAGAAAGAGGTTTTGGACCGTGTATTTTCCCAATACAGTTTAAGCACCTGAGAAGATTTAGTGAAATACTATGTTACTGGTTAATAGCAGAAGCAAATAGGCTTTAAAATGTTAAAGAAAGAGAAATGAATAGAGCAGAACATCCATGTTATAAATGCAAAGAAATGCCACCTTGGAAGTTGCACATTATGCCAAGGGAAGAGCAGTGGTAGTAGTTCCTGATAAAGAGGTCATTCTTTTTAAAGATTTGTACAAGTAAAGCTTTAAATTGGGTGTGGTGGTACTGAGGGAGAAAACGAGAAATCCAAGGAATCAACCAAAAAAAGTCTGCGGAGGAGGTGTGGGGAAGCTGAGAAAGGGTGGAACAGAACCCAACACCCAAGCCCCTCCGCCACATGGGACAGAGGAAGCCAGGAGGACAGGCTGCCTGAGATCCTGGGGCCCAGCTCTCCAGCCTGTTGCTGGATTCCAGACGGGAACTACCTCCTACCTTTTTGGTCAGCAGGGTGAGGGGGCACATGTGGGTACTTGGAGGGCTTCTTGATATGGAAGTTCACGTTGTCCAGCTCCACGTTCAGGCTGATGGAAGCGGCTGAGTCACTGTCCACTGTGGACTGGAAACTGCTGACTGATGTGCGCTTGCTAGGACTGGCAGAGTCTTTTAGTGTCGGGGGGAAAGAGATATAGGGAGAGGAGGCGGGTAAAAATGGGTTTCACCAGGGTATCGGAGGAAAGGAGAAAAATGTTCTTTTAATATACAAGCCCAATGTGCAATACCAAAATGGATACAGTATTTTCATGTACTTCTGTGGAGACTTCATAGAATTTGGACACATTAAATAGGAGTTTTTAAGATGGAGAAATATATTGGAGGTTCTGCAGAGAGAGAGTCTGGTATCATAGTGAAGAGGTGAGAAAGTTGTCTGCTGCGATATTAGCTCAGAGTTATTTTTAAGCTGCTGCAAACTAGAGACTATGGCAAAATCTGAAAACGCCAGTAGCCTAACAAGTTGGTTTCTTAAGAAAATACTGTATCTAGAACAAGGATGGCTATCGGATGTTTACATTTAGATGGTGCTATACAACTTAAAACAGAACTGTTTCAACTAAAACAAAACACCCATATCATCACATATACACAGTAATGAGTCATAAAAACTAAAATGTTAGAAAGTTTACACTCACTCGTCAAATTATCGTCACCTTCTTCAGCTATCTGTTCTGTGTCACTGTCATCAAACTTTATGTCTTTAAACCAGGATGGCTCAGAGTGTCCTTCCACGGAGTTCACTGAGTCACTGTCTGGAGAAGGGGTCTCAGAAAATTCTGTACTCTGGAAAGATCCAAGTAATTCAACTTCAATGGCAACCGGGTGAGTCTGTCACACTACAAAAAACTCCAGCCCAATACTTCTACAACGCTAACCACTAAATAAATTTACATAAAAATAAGCAAATTAATAGAGATTAAGTTGTAAGCCAGCATTAATGCTGACAATTCCACTCTGAAAATCATTAAGTGTCATTCATCAGTAGGTTTAGGCAGCTTATTCTGAGCAAAACATAATATATGGATTTTACAGTGTTTCATCCTTTTCAGTCCTGAGAATGAACCTGGTTTAGAATTTATTCTAATCCTCTGCCAAAGCTACGACATATTCTGGAAAACAACTATTAAAATTTTAACACCACCACACCAGTCTTTTTGGTCATTTGTCTTTTCTAACCTTCGAGTTTCCAATTTTAGTTCACAAAGGTATTCCTAAACACTGTATCAAATTAACATAAACCAAAAGTGAAAGCTTATCTTTTAAAAAAAAAAAAAAAGTTCTATTTTAAATAATTTCCACTTCCCTAATTAAAGTAAAAAGATAAATACATATCCCTTGTTCTACCCCTGCTATACAATTTAAAACCGCTAATGTATCAAAATCTACCACCTTGGTGATACTAAATTTTTTCCATCATTTTGTTATGCATACTCTCTCCTGGTCCTGAAAACACGGACACAGTGAAACTGAAAACCATTAAAGGTAAATGACAAGCAACTATAACCCCATGAGGCCAAGCAACTGAAAAGTGTCCAGTTCCAATAGGTTTTTCATCACTCCTACCTACCAAGTAAAAAATGTTTTTAACTTTCAAACAACAGGGAAAACGTGTTAGGAAAATGTATCTCTGGCTAATTCAACTACTCTTTATTCCCACCGATGAAGAAAGACTTCATATAAGCCACCCATACTCTCGGGAGCGGTGACGTGGAAAAGTACCTGCAGTGGTCTGTACAGCGCGTACTCATCTCTGAAAAGCTGGTCATGATGACTGACACAATCCAGCCAACGTCCATCAACCATCGCTTGTCCGATTGCTATAGCTTGTGCTCTGAATTAAGACCAATGAAAATAAAGACTTAAAAGTCAGAGTAATTTCCCAGGTACAAGATGAGAGAGAAACTGAATTTTTTTCCGTTCTATTTACAGCTGGAATTACAAATGGTCCGTGAATAGGTACTGGGCAAAACAAGCAAGACTTGAAGCTAAATTTAAAGATTTTCCCAGATACAGAGTCAAAGAGAACCTGCTGGTAAGGCAGTCCTACCAAAACTGAATTTGACTTACGACACACACGTATCAAGTGCTGAATGCAGCATACCCCTGTCCTCACTAGAGTAAAACAAAATGGTGACACTAGCATGGTTCCTGCCCTCAAGGAGCTTACTATCTCAGTAAGAAGACAATACCAAATATTACAAAAATATTTATATATGCATGTGCATATACATAAAACTTAATACATGTATATAACAGACTGTGTATATATACATATATATATATATATACACTTAAACATATAAACATGAAATAGATACTTTACACATTGAACTTATAAGGCACTTCACAATTTATAAAACACTTTAGCCCATATTATTTCATTTTCATTCTCACAGCTTCTTCACAGGACCATATATTCTCCTCACATTGGATTTGAGAGTTCCAAGGCTCAAAGAGATTAAATAACTTCAGTAAAAGCATAAAACTAAAAAGAAATAGCCAAAACTAGACCCCAGGGCTTCACTGCTAAAGCTTTTACTCTCTCTTTTTACATACTCATTTCTTCCAGGAAAGGAGTAGCTAATCTAATCAATAGAATAACTCAGAGACATGCTGCCTTGAAAGGCAATAGGACCTGTCTGTCTCTTTCTCATAAATGATTCCTGAGGCGAGTTACGACACTCCAAGTGTAACTTATGAACTCAATTTCATTGGACAGGTTGCAATGTCCAGATTAGGAACCTGTAGCGGAGAATCCACTGTGGTCTTAATATCTAGGTACATTCCCCAATCCTGCTTAATCGGAGAACTTTGTGTTGGGGAACTACTACACACTTATGCTTTTAATAAGTAAGGTAAACTGTGACCCCATTTGCTCCTTGCATCTATTCACTACTGGTTAAAACCCAGAAGGGAGGAGGGGTGAGTCATTAGCACCCAAGCACCAATGCAGGAAACAAACAGCATCCCATTTACAAAATTTGCTCCCCTTATATCTGTAACATTATGGCCTCATTAAAAATAAAGTAATTAATAATATTGAAAAATGTTTCTTACAATCACATTACCTTGTGGCAATGTGTCCATTTCGGATTAACCAGTTAACTAATTCTTTTCCCACAATGCAGTTGGGATGTGTTCTCAGCCAGTAACGGTGATCCTGAAATTCCATTCCACTACTGTGATGGCAGATTTTCTTCCACAGGTCCTTTAACTGAACGCTGTCCTGAAATCACATTATAAGCAAATAATTACTCTTGAGAAAGATGCTATATACCTTTGCAGCTTCTTTCCTGTGATTTTTAAATGCATAAAAGGAAATTCAATTCAGATTTGTCAGAGCCAACTCACACCATTTAATAGAAAGGACATGTCCATGGGGAACAGCTTGAACTTAGCTCATCTAATCCCAAATGTAACTTTTTCTCTTAAAAACCAACTATCCCAGGGCACCTCGGTGGCTTGGCTGGTTGGGTGGTTGCCTTCAGCTCAGGTTATGATCTCAGGGTCCTGGGATCAAGCCCCATGTCAGGCTCCCAAAGGGAGCCTGCTCCACCCTCTGCCCCCACCCCCACCCACTGCTTATTCTTGTTCTCTCTCTCAAATAAATAAATAAACAAACAAATAAATAAATAAATAAATAAATAAATAAATAAATAAAATCTTTAAGAAAAAAAAAGATCCCAAATAATTTTTTCACTCAATGGCATATATGATCAGTCTCCTAGTTATTGAAATACAAAATTGCAATACAAAATTGCAAAATCTCCTCCTCTTTGGAAACAGGGCAAGAGAAAGGGCAGAACAGTCAATCACACCAATTGATTTCTTGTAGCCTTCACTCCAGCAGCTTCTCACTCCTCTCACCTGTAACCAACTGCCAGGCGAATCTTCCTAAAGAAAGGCCTTCAGTGAATCACTCCCTGCTCAAAAAAACTTCCAACATTGCTCAGCACCTATGGGTTCAAATCTAAACTTGTAAAGGCTGAAATCACCATGTTCCACCAGGTAACCCCAAGTAACTTCCATTCTCACTGCTCATACACGCCAACTTAATCACTCTCCCAACATCTCCTAACTAATAAATCCTACTTTGGTCCATTGAATATGTCATGCATATTTTCACCTCTATACCTTGTCATACCTTTAAATAAGATTTGTTTTCCTCACTGCCTGCCCAAATCCATCTTCCAGGTCCAAGCCAAGCTTTCAGTTTAAAGCCTTTCCTGATGCCCTCACCACTAATGATCTATTTCCTATTAATAAAGTATTACTTTTTTACTATTAAGGATATGCCCATCAGCCTTATTTCTACCTTTTAAATTTTAAGCTTGAGGAAAGAAGCCATTTTCCATCTCTTTGGAGTCACTTTCAGGATTAAACACAGTATTTTACAAAAGATAAATTCAATAAAAACTGATTATTATCTCATATAAACATACAGTAGTAAAGGTATACAAAGCATTCCATGTGCGTGTTTCAAAATTTAAAAGCACTCTGGGACCTAAAAGTTCAGCTCTCTTACTATGTAAGCACCTGAATTCTTATCTTACCAGATGAAAAAGATGAAGAAAATATTAATGCATTATAAGAGCATGGAATGCTTGACCACTTTCTTAGGTGGTCCTAATAAAAACTTAAGCTAATTATTTCCTTTATTAATTTATATGCTAACTAGCTATTTGTAGGTTTCTTAAAAAGAAAAATCAGTGAGATACATAATCTTTATGCTCAAAAATAGCAAAGATACTGGACCAGTACCAGAAGAATTTTGCGTTCATCCTCAGTGGTCTCTGTCCTAACATATGTTCGGTTAGCCTGGGGACTGACAGATGTCTCATAAGAAGATACCATGGGAGAACCAGATCGATCCAGTGACAGGTTAGTAATGCTGGCTGATCTGGAAATAAAAACAAAAAGTGAAAACACAGTTGTAAACTCTTCATTAATAAAATTATAGCAAAAATTCATTTTTAAATTAATGCTTATTACTCGCCAACATTAAGGGTACTTTTAAATGTAGTTATGATGGTTATATGTATGATATCACCATTGGGAGAAATTAAAAGAGTATCCAGAAATTCTCGATACTAAATTGTCCAACTTCTTTGTTAGTCTAAAACTATTTCAGAATAAGTGTAAAGCAAAGTCGCTATGGAAAAAGATAGGAACGCAATGATATAGTTAATTGATCATTAATATTTCAAAGGAAAAAGACACAAACTCTTCTTGTTAAAATGCTGAAGGCTAGTGTTTTTTTTTTAACTGACAAATATGAAGAATCATAGACTAAATGCAGAAATAGTCTTGCAGATCAGGAACAGGAAACTATGGCCCACAGGCCAAATAGTTTTTGCATAACCAATGAACTAAGAATGTCTTTAGATGAACATCTGTAATGTTCTAACAAGAAAAAACATTAACTTTGAACCCCAATTAAGCAAATGAAAAAATAATTCCTTTCTTAAAACTGCATTGTTGTCCTCAATTATATTTTGAATTTGATCAATAAAAGAATGAGTGAAAATGTGTTTCCTCTCGTTATATTATCACTTATATAATATCCTCAATTTTGCCTCTTGGCAAAGTTACCAGATAAATGGTAAGTGGAATGTCTATAGCATCAAGCAAGCTTTTATTTATTAAAAAATTGTAGCTAGAAATTTTAGTTAGCTTCTAGTTAGAAAAAAAATGAAACCAAATTTTAGCTTCCAAATAAAGGATAAAAAGGCAGAAGTATCTACAATGAGTTAGACACCAAACACATTTAATTCTCACAGCATACTATGGAATAGGTACTACTAAATCCATTCTACAGATAAAGAAGTCAAGAATCAGAGATTAAGTAATTTGTCTAAGGTAACTCAACTAATAATAACAAGGCTGACAATCAAAACCAGGTGTCAAATGAAAAACTATGCTCTCCCCAGCATGAAGATAAAGATACTTTTAAAATAATTTGGGGGCACTTAGATAGCTAAGTCGGTTGAGCGTCCAACTCTTGGTTTGGACTTGCTACAGGATCCACACTCTATAGGTAGTATATTTGAGGATTCACTCTCACTCCCTCCCCTCCCCAAATAAGTAAATCTTTAAAAAAAAAAAAAATGTAAGAAATTATTCACAGGTTTCTAACAAGTTTATAAAAAGTTATTCTTAACAGCTTATGAGAAACCATTGATATCAAATAAACAAGATTTTTCAAATAAACATTTATTTCTTGGCACAATTCTTTTAGTGAAATGTCACCACTAGATGTCTTATTCCATTAATTAAAATGTCTTTTCCAATGAACGTTATTATCCATGTGTTCTGCTTCTCTAACATTCTAACTATCCCTGCACATATTCTGCTACAGAAGTAACAAGAACAAAAGAAAATTAGTCAAATATACTGTCAAATAATAAGTAGCCTAACTGTAAGAATGCTGGCTGAAGTTTTATTTAGAGATAGTACTAAATTATATCTTTCCCAAAGATTTACATCAATCTTAGCATTAATTCAAATCGCATGGAATTCCACTGTAAATTAGCACAGCTACTTCTCCATTTGTATACTGCCAACAGAAATACTGCAATTCATCCCATCTTTTTAAAAACTGCCCTAACTGGGCAGCCCCGGTGGTGCAGTGGTTTAGTGCCGCCTGCAGCTCAGGGCGTGATCCTGGAGACCCTGGATCAAGTCCCACATCAGGCTCTCTACATGGAGCCTGCTTCTCCCTCTGCCTCTCTCTCGCTCTCTCTCTCTCTCTCTGCATCTCTATGAATAAAAAATAAATTAAAAAAAAACTGCCCTAACTCCACACTCCCTTGCTGCAGTCCCCCCTTCACTACAGCACAACTCCCATCTCCAACCCTTCTTCTATCTTGGGAATCCAAACTGGTGCAGCCGCTTTGGAAGACAAGTTTGGCTATTTCTTATGAAACTAATCATACTCTTTAACAAGTAGTCCAACAATCATACTCCTTGGTATTGATCCAGATGAACTGAAAACATGACCACATGAAAGCCTGCACACAAATGTTTACTGTAGCCTTATTCATCTTGTCAAAACTTGGAAATAACCAAGATATTTTTCAGCAGGTAAGTGGATAAACTGTGCTATATCCAGATAATGGATGCTGAACTGTGTTATCGAGCGATGAGAAGATATGAAGAAAAGTTAAATGAATATTACTAAGTGAAGGAAACCAATGTGAAAGGGCTACATACTGGATGAGGCTAACTATATGACATTCTAGATTAGGAAAAACTATGGAGACCATAAAAAGATCAGTGGTTGCCGTGGGTTGAGGAGGAGGGAGAAATGAAAAAAGGAGAATACAGAGAATTTCCTTTTTAAAGATTTTATTTATTTGTTTGTTTGTTTGTTTGTAAGAGAACACGAGTGGGGAGAGGGGTAAGCAGACTTCACACTGAGGAGAGATCCCACACCCTGAGCTCACGACCTGACCCGAAATCAAGAGTCAGACGCTTAACCTACTGAGCCGCAGAAGCTTCAGAGCACAGAGAATTTTGTTCTGTTTATTTTCTTTAAATTCAACTAAGTAACATATAATGTGTTACTGGTTTCAGAGGCAGAGGTCAGTGATTCATCAGGTCTCATATATACCAAGTGCTCCTTACATCACCTCATTACATTCCCTCCTTAATGTGCATCACCCAATTACCCCATCCCCTACCCTCCTCCCTCCCAGCAACCCTCAGTTTGTTTCCTATGATTAAGGGTCTCTTATGGTTTATACTTCTGATTTCATCTTGTTTTACTTTTTCTTCTCTTTCCCTATGATCCTATTTTGTTTCTTAAATTCTACATGAGAAAAGTAGTAATCCGAAGGGACCCCTGCACGCCAGTGTTTATAGCAGCAGTGACCATAATAGCCAAACTATGAAAAAAGCCCAGATGTCCACTGACAGATGAATGGATAAAGAGCATGTGGTATACAAATATATATATATACAAAAACAAATATGTATACACATACATATACATACACTAAATTTCATTTTGACTAAAAATGAAATCTAGCCATTTGCAATGACATGGGTGGAATTAGAAGATATTATGCTAAGAGAAATAAGTCAATCAGAAAGACAATCATATATTCTCATGTGGAGAGAATTTTTTTCATCCATGTTCGTCAGGAATATTGGTCTGTAATTCTCATTTTTGGTGAGGTGATTGTCTGGTTTGGGATTAAGGTAATGCTGGTCACACAGAATGAGTTCGGAAGTTTTTTCATTTCAATTTTTGAAACAGCTTCAGACAAATAAGTATTAATTCTTCTTTAAATGTTTGGTAAAATTCCCCTGGAAGCCATCTGGCCCTGGACTCTTGTTTGTTGGGAGGTTTTTGATAACTGCTTCAATTTCCTTGCTGGTTATGGGTCTACTCAGATTTTCTATTTCTTCTTGTTTCATTTTTGGTAGTTTGTATGTCTCCAGGAATGCATCCATTTCTTCCAGATTGTCTAATCTGTTGGCATCTAGTTGCGCATATGTTCTTGTAATTGTATTTCTTCAGTGTTGGTTGTGGTCTCTCTTTCAGTCATGATTTTATTTATTTGGGTCCTTTCTCTTTTCTTCTTGATAAGTCTAGCCAGGGGTTTATTGATGTTATTCTTTCAAAGAACATGCTCTTATTTTCGTTGATCTGTTCGACTGTTCTTCTGGCATCTATTTCATTTATTTCTGCTCTAGTCTTTATTATTTCGCTTCTCCTGCTGGGGGTAGCCTTTATTTGCCGTTCTTTCTCCAGCTCTTTTAAGTGTAAGGTTAGGTTGTGTATTTAAGACCTTTCTCGTTTCTTGAGAAAGACTTGTATTGCTGTATACTTCCCTCTTAGGACCACTTTTGCTCCACCCCAAAGTTTTTGAAGAGTTGTGCTTTCATTTTCATTCGTTTCCATGAATTTTTTAAATTATTCTTTAATTTCCTGGTTGATCCATTCATTTTTTAGTAGGATGCTCTTTAACCTCCATGTATTTGGATTCTTTCCAAATTTTCTCTTGTGATTGAGTTCCAGTTTCAAAGCATTGTAGTCTGAAAATATACAGTGAATGATCCCAATCTTTTGGTACTGATTGACATATGACTTATAATCCAGTTTGTGGTCTCTTGTGGAGAATGTTCTATGTGTACTCGAGAAGAATGTGTATTATGTTGTTTTAGGGTGGAATGTTCTGAATATATTTGCAAAGTCCATCTGGTCCAGAGTGTCATTCAAAGAACTTGTTTCCTTGTTGATCTTCTGCTTAGAAGATCTGTTCATTGCAGTGAGTGGGGTATTAAAAGTCCCCTACTGTTATTCTCAATGTGTCTCTTTAATTTTGTTATTAATTGGCTTATGTAACTGGCTGCTCCCATGTTAGGGGCATAAATATGTACAACTGTTAGATCTTCTTGCTGGATAGACCCTTTAATTATGATATAGTATCCTTCCTCATGTCTTATTACAGTCTGGTTTAAAATCTACTTTGTATGATACAAGGATCACAACCTCAGCTTTCTTCTGATGTCCATTAGCATGATAAATGGTTTTCCACCCCCTCACTTTCAGTCTGGTTGTGTCAGGTCTAAAATGATGTCCTGCAGACAGCATATCAATGGGTCTTGCTTTTTTATCCAATCTGATAACCTGTGTCTTTTGATTAAGGGCATTCAGCCCATTTACATTCAGGGTAACTACTAAAAGACATAAATTTAGTGCCATTGTATTACCTATAGTCACTGTTTCTGTATATTGTCCCTATTCCTTTCTGGTCTACATTACTTTTGGGCTTTCTCTTCGCTTAGAGGATCCCTTTTAATATTTCTTGTATTATTATTAGGGTTGTTTTAGTGATCACAAATTCTTTTAGTTTCTATTTGTCCTGGAAACTTTTTATCTCTCCTCCTGTTCTGAATGAGATCGTAGCTGTATAAAGTATTCTTTGCTCTATATTTTTCTCACTTAGCACCCTGAATATATCATGCCAGTCCTTTTGGCCTGCCAGGTTTCTGTGACTAGATCTGCTGCCAGTCTAACGTTTCTACCATTTTACATTACAGACCTCTTGTACCCAGCTGCTTTCAGGATTTTCTTTTTGTCTCTGAAATTTGTAAGTTTCACCATGATATGTCAGGGTGTTGACCTATTTTTATTGATTTTGAGCTGGGATCTGTGCCTCCTGGACTTGGATGTCTATTTCTTTCCCCAGATTAGAGAAATTCTCTGATTTAATTTGCTCTGATATACCTTCTGCACACCCCCCTTTCCTCTTCTTCTGGGATCCCAATTATTCTAATTATTGTTTTGCTTTATAGTATCACTTCTCTCTCAAATCTTTCCCTGGTGATCCAGTACTTGTTTATCTCTCTTCTTCTCAGCTTTATTCTCTATCATTTTGTCTTCTAGGTCACTAATTCTCTCTTCTACCTCATTTATCTTAGCAATTAGAGCCTCCATTTTTTATTGCATCTCATTAATAGCCTTTTTTATTTCAACTTCATTAAATTTTAGTTTTTATTTCCCCAGAAAGGGATTCTCTGGAGTCTTCTATGCTTTTCTCAAGACCCACAAGCATCTTTATAATCATTCTGAACTCTAATTCCAACATCTTACTTATATCCATACTGATTAGGTCCCCAGGCCTCTTGTTCTTTTTTTTGAAGTAAGTTTCTCCATCTTGTCATTCTATCCAGAGAAGAGTTGACGAGGAATCAAAATACTAAAATGGCAGCAAAGACCCCAAAGAAATACACACTAAATAAAAAAGACTCAAAAACAAAAACACAGAGAGAGAAAATATAATCAAATAGGTGACAGAATGGAGCAGTACACTGGATCCTGTGTGTATTTTGGTCCATTTGTTAGAAAACAAAATCCCAAAACTATAACCAAAGAAAAACTCATATGTGCCAAAAAAAAAAAAAAAAAATTAAGTACAAATTAAAGATAGAATGTAACTATAAAAATGAAAATTAAAAGACAGGGAAAAAGAAAAAAAAGAAGAAGGAATATAAACAGAAAGGTAAACAGAACAGAGCAATACACTATATGCTGAATGTATTTTTGTTGGTTTGAAGAAACTACACCTCAAAATTTTAAGGAAAGAAAAATATATATATACAAAAATAAAATTAAATACATTGAAAGGATAGAATATAACTGTAAAGATGAAAACTAAAAAAGACTTAACAAAATAGAAAAACCAAAAAAGAAAGAAGAAAAAACAAAACAACAAAAACGAATATGATTAGACAGGTAAAGAGAAGAGAGCCATACACTACATTCTGGGTATATTCTGGTGATTTAGAAGCAACTGCATCCCAAAATTGTAAAGAAAGAAAAACTTTTATGTATACAAGATAAAATTAAATACAATGAAAGGTAATGTAACTGTAAAAATGAAAATTAAAAAAGGTTTTTAAAAAATGGAGCCCCTGGATGGGTGAGTTAAGCATCTGCCTTTGGGTCGGGGTATGATCTCAGGGTCCTGGGATCAAGCCCACCATCAGGCTCCCTACAGTGGGGAGCCTGCATCTGCCTCTTCCTCTGCGTCTCCCCCTGCTTGTGTGAATGCTCGTGTGCTCTCTCAAACAAGTAAATAAAATCTTAAAAAAAAAAAAAAAAAGATTTAAAAATAGAGTTGATAAAGTAAGAAATTGGTAGAAAAAGGGAAGAAAAAAATAATTAAAATTAAAGACTAGAGGGGATCCCTGGGTGGCTCAGTGGTTTGGCGCCTGCCTTTGGCCCAGGGCGCGATCCTGGAGTCCTGGGATCGAGTCCTTCATTGGGCTCCGAGCACGGAGCCTGCTTCTCCCTCTTCCTGTGTGCCTGTGTCTCTGTCTCTCTCTCTCTATGTCTATCATGAAAAAATAAATAAATACATAAATCTTTAAAATAAAGACTAGAGAATCAGGGGGGCACGAGGGGGAACACCACAAAACCATAAATTCTACATGCTATATTCCCCTGGCACCTGAGTTTTACGGTTCTCAATGTTCAGTAGACCTGGTCTTGACTGGATGTTCTCGCTGATAATCTCGGGGAGGGGACTGCTGCACTACTTCTCAAGCATCTTTGACACCGGTGGAACTGCACTGCCCTTGCCTGAGGGCCAGGCTAACCAGTCTGCTCAGGATTGCTCTAGGTGGCTTTTGTTCCCTGAAGCCTTTCTGTGCTGCTGCTTTAGGCGATGAGAGTGAAAATAGCAGCCTCCCCCCAATCTCCGGCCCCAGAGCCAAAAGCTCAAGGCTCCACTCCTCAGTGCACCCTCAGGGAAAAGCAGTCAATCCCTCCTGTCTCCCTGGGTCTGCTCTCGTGCTTACCCAGCCTGTGACTGGGCCTTTCTAGCTCAGGCATGCGACCCCACTTCAAGTCTCCGAACCCTGCAGCCTCCGGCGGCACACACGCATGTCTCGAGGGGCGAGGAAGGGGGCATCTGCTGGTTCTGCTCCTCGCTGGGCCCCTGCTCAGAGAGCAGTCACGCAGACTGCGCCGCTCTCTGCGGGTTATGGCATCCCCCAGCTGAGAGCCCACTCGTGGGCTTGCTGACTGCAGCCAGCTTCCCTGCTCCAATGCCTAGGAACTCTGCCAGTTGGGCACCCCCAGTCCTCCTGTGAACCCAAGGATCCTGACACCACACTGTCCCACGCAGGATGCTGCCCTGCTTCGCCGCCTGGAACGTCCCTCACCAGAGCAGACTTCTTATAGTACCAACTTTGCACTCGGCTGCTCTATCACTTGCCGGCAGCCAGCTGACAGAGGCTCTTCCCGTGAGGTTTATCTTCCCATATATCCTCTCGGATTAGCTCCTCTTGCGCCTCCTACCTTGTAGAAAAGTGGTCACTCTTCCATTGTAGAGTTGCAGCTATTCTTTTCTTAGATCTCCGGTTGAGTTCACAGTTGGTTCACAAGGACTTAATAGCTAACTAGCTGAATTCCTGGGACCAGATGAAACTAAGGTCTCCTACTCCTCTACCATCTTGGACTCCTCATCTCAGAGAATTCTTAAGGCAGTGAAACTACAGTGTGCTGTGCTGCAATACTGAATACATATCATTATACATCTGTCCCAACCACCAAAAGTGCATCACCAAGAGTGAACCCTAAATTATGGACTTTGGGTGATAATATTTCAATGCAGGGTAATAATACGCTACAGTTGCTCACCAACTGTACATATCACTCTAGTGCAGGATACTGATCATGGGGGAGGTTATGAGGTTAGGGGGTGGGGGGTACAAAGGAATTCTCTGTACTTTCCACTCCATTTTGCTGTGAGCCTAAAACTGCTCTAAAAAATGAGGTTTATTTTTAAAAAAGCAAAAGATCCTGATGTAACTTATTCTCAAATGATTCAGAAAAAAAAAAAAAAAGTATATAATTAGTAACAGAGCACATGGGAAAATGTAAATTAATGAACCTTAATAAAGAATTGGGATCCCTGGGTGGCGCAGCGGTTTGGTGCCTGCCTTTGGCCCAGGGCGCGATCCTGGAGACCTGGGATCGAATCCCACGTCGGGCTCCCGGTGCATGGAACCTGCTTCTCCCTCTGCCTATGTCTCTGCCCCTCTCTCTCTCTCTGTGTGTGACTATCATAAATAAATAAAAATTTGAAAAAAAAGAATATATTAAAATTCATTATTCTTGCAATTTTTTGCAAATTTGAAATTTTTTCAAAATAATTTTAGAAGTTTTTTACACACTTGAACTTTCTAGTAGCTTCCCAGGTCACCCAGAGTAAATGGCCAAGTCCTACAATTAACTGTAAGAACACTCTACTCCAGGTACAGAGGGCCTCTTGTTATTCTTTGACAGCTTTGTTTCTTCTAGGAATTTGCTATTTCCTGTTTTCTTGGTACACTCTTCTACAAAATGTCCACATGGCTCATTCCCTCACATCCTCAGGTTTTTGCTCAAATGTCATCTTCCCAGTGAGATCTTTTCTGATTACACTATTTAAAATGCCAATCTCTACCCCTATACCTTATTGCTTTTTTGTGCATTAAATGTTTGTTTGATTCACCGCTCTATTACACGTACCTGGTTTCTAGGTACTTAATACTTGGAAGAAGAACAAATTGAAAGTATGTTAAACCAAGGTCATTCAAATGTCTAGTTCTCCAGATTAATAGCTACTTATTCACCACTTAAACTTGTAAACTTCACTGTTCAGTGAAGAGGTGTGGATATCAGTAAGATCTAGGAAGCTGAAAAAGGAGGAGGAAGTGTGCAGGTATAGAATGATTATGGGCAATTATTTCTTCTTGACTAAGAAGAAAAGAAATAATTGAGAATATAGGTAAATAGATGAATCACAAAGGAGAAATTTTTTTGTTGTTGTTTTTTTTTTATTTTTTTTTTTATTTTTTTTTTTTTTATTTTTTTTTTGTTGTTGTTTTTAAGAGGTGATCTAAGTTTGCTTAAATGACAACCATAAGGAGTCAGCAAGGGGAGGTAGAAGGTACAAACATCAATAGGATAATTAATAAAAAATGAGAAGAGATGGGATCCATAATACAAACGGAAAAT
The DNA here is from genome assembly GCF_003254725.2 of Canis lupus dingo. Lineage (NCBI taxonomy): Eukaryota > Metazoa > Chordata > Mammalia > Carnivora > Canidae > Canis > Canis lupus. The sequence continues at coordinate 16,903,263 of NC_064279.1, read as the reverse complement.
TAGCTTGGATAAGAGGCAGAAAAAAAGAAAACTGATGCACTCTAAATGTTATTAAGTTGGTAAGTGGTGGTAAGAACTGAGGAAGTGCCCATTTAACTCCTCTCTTCGCTATATAATAGAAAATAAGACTGTAGGCTTCCTCTGAAGCCAGCAGAGACCTGAAGCCAGTGGAAAACACTGAAAAAGAGATACTGAAGGAATGCAAGCCAGAGCTGACTAGCAAAAAGGCAAAACATAGTTTAATTCAGCTTTTGGAGCTAAGAAAGTATAATAATACTACCCCATTTTTATCTGTTTGCTCTTCTCATTACCATGAAAGAAAGAAAAATCAAATACAGAATACCAAGATTTCATTTGGCAGTTTACCTATTTCGAGCAGGAGATTTCCCAGCATCCTCTTGAACAGATACAAGTCTTGTTGAAAGAGGAGTATTTGAGGAGTCTGGATGAATCAAACTACAAAGAAAGAAGAAAAATACTGAGATAATTTGGGACAGGAACAAGTAAATCCAATTTCAATGAAGCGCTTTAACATTTAAAAGCTGATTGTTTTCCCCTGCAATAATGAGATTATGGGTCAGTTTTGTTTTCTTCTTTTAATTAAGGTAGAAACTATGGTTTTTATATTAACTACATCAACTGCCAAAAAACTGGTAGTTTATTAAGTATATGATACGCTCTTAAAATAATAACATTGGTTGGATCGGTACTTACAGAGCTCATTCATCCATAATATACACAGAATTGGGAGGATTTGGGGAGGAAGTTCTGAATTCAAGTATTTTATTTTCAGTTCACATAGCCCACTGGAATAGCACTGCAGAGTCAGACTTTGGTTCAAGTACAGGCTCTCCCTTTCTCTCACTAGCTGTATGACCTCAGGTCTATTAGTTAATTCCTCTAAACCTCAGCTTCTACATCTGTTCAAAAGAAGAAAGCTATGCCTACCCAGAGATAATGATAACTAAAAGAAAATGAACATGAAACAATTAGCACAGAACTAAAATTATTCTATCTTTGACATCTCTCAGAAAGCTTTCAAATCTAGTTTATTAGAGGAAATTTGCCAATTATGGACTCACACAAGGCCAGGTACACCTAAAAGGCATTACTAGCTAAAGTAAGAAAGAGGTGAGAATCCCTATACTTTTTTATTGCTCTATTAAATGTAGAATCAATTTTTAAAATTTTTAAAATATACATAATATATAAAGAATCATGATGCCACAAATACCAATGTACCATTAGCAATGACTCTGAAATGCCTGTATTCCCCTACCCAATCCTATTCCACTCTGAGCCCTCAAGGAAACTACTACTGGCAATTTTATATTTATCATTCTCTTCCTTTCCTTTAAGTTTAGCACATCTGTATATGGACAGTGGGTTTATTTTGTGTACTTTTTAACTTCATAAGTAATCACTGTGTGTGTGTGTGTGTGTGTGTATATAACATATGTACACAAACGTGTATATATAGGTATGTAATATACGTACACACACCTTTCTTTTCTGTTCCACATTATGTCCCTGAGAGTCATATATGTAGACTGTAGCTATAATTCATTCTTGACTTCTGTTTAAATTCGTTGGTTACCTATTAATTCGTCACACCTTTAAGGGGTGATCGATAAAGTAACTTATTGGAACGAGGTTAATTAAAACTCTATGCTCTTTGATATGGCCAGATTTAGTATTATTTAGAAGAATATAACTTAGCTAGAAAAAGAAAACAATCAGAAACTGATAAATCTAGGACCGTAATTCAAACACTTCCATGTAACTTGCAAGAGTCAGTAAAATCCTTCACCAGCAGGCAGTATACATATTTAGACCTACAGAAAAACATGATCCTTAGAAGGAAAAAAAATGTTACTTAGGGAAGAAAAAATCTAATTTCATTTACAAACAATATGAATACAAAGTTTATGAGCATTTTCTTTCTCTAAAAAGGCTACCTTAGAAATTATTAATCTCAATCACTTTTGTTGCCTATTCAACAAACATTATCCAGAGCATATATATGCCATACACTCTGTTGCCAGTGGGTAGAACAGTGAACAATAATAATAGAAGTCTCTCTAATCGTAGATCTTACATTCTAATTAGTCAGTATAATCACTATCTGTAAACATTCTGTGATCCTTCTGGAAGCAAGCCAAAGGAAAAGGAGGGGAGGGAACCCGGGGTGGCGCAGCGGTTTAGCGCCTGCCTTTGGCCCAGGGCGCGATCCTGGAGACCCGGGATCGAATCCCACGTTGGGCTCCTGGTGCATGGAGCCTGCTTCTCCCTCTCCCTCTGCCTGTGTCTCTGCCTCTCTCTCTCTCTCTCTCTCTCTCTCTGTGACTATCATAAATAAATAAAAATTTAAAAATAAAAAAAAAAAGGAGGGGAATTCATAGGAAATAATTCAAAGAAGATAAATATTAACTGAAGCCACTCATGGGTCACAAGACTATCTGTATTTCTCAAATATAAATGAAATTGTCTTTAAGTGATATTACCTTTGCCAGGCAAAATCATCCTCTAGAAATATGTTGCGGCTGGCTTTTCTGCTTCCGACAGGTGTTCGAGGTTCACCTGGATCAAGTACAGATACAGAGGATGCGGAATCTGAGAGAGCATTCAAGTCTTCCCCAATGGAATTACTGTCTGTGGAGTGAGCATAACTTAAGGCTATTTTTCTACAGTATGTACAAGCTCGGAGGTCCCCTAGGATGGAAAACAAAACAAGAAAATTAACTTAAAAAATGATAATAGGTTACCTAACAGAACACATTAAATCCTTGGGTTAATAGTTTTTCAAGTAACGGAAAACGTTTTCAAGTCAAGACTACCAAAAACAATGTTTTCAAAATGCAAAACAATTTTACTGGTTCATTTATGTATTTTAAAAACCATTATTATGATAAATTCATCCAGGCATTCAAATTACCTCAAATATTTATTTTTTTTTTTTTAAAGATTTTATTTATGTATTCATGAGAGACCAGAGAGAGAGAGGCAGAGGGAGAAGCAGGCTCCACGCAGGGAGCCCGACGCGGGACTCGATCCCGGGACTCCAGAATCACACCCCAGGCCGAAGGCAGGCGCGAAACCACTGAGCCACCCAGGGATCCCACCTCAAATATTTATTAATGAGTTAAGAAACTAGCACCCAATGATACCAGCAAACTCTGTTTAAGACTGTTTTTTAAAAAAATAAAAGCATTTTTCAAGGTTCTAAAAATGAAATAAGGGACAGTAGGTCTGAGCAAAAAAATTGTTTCAAATAGATAAATAAACCAATACAATGGTTTATTACAACATATTGTCCCTGGGCAGGAAGTAAGGAAGAAAATGTTAGGTCTCCTTTGTGAAGCCTTTGAGTGGCCTCCACAAGGGGGCACCGTCTTAAAAACAAATAGAAAATGGGCTTACAGACAATATGAAATATGTGGGGGAAAATATTAAACTTTTCCTATAGCAAAAGTTGAGTTGACAATGAAATATTCTTCAGAGGACAAACAACAAGGTAATTTAATACTTTCATATGCTGTCTTTTTTTTTTTTTAGAAAAAAATGCAGCCCTGCCCAAACCGAAGTTTTCATCTCTATCCTACTTTATGGTAACTATGTGTAATTCTGTAAGTTTAGTGTACCAAAAAAACCAAAAAGGTCAGATAATTAAACTTTACAAATGTTATTTAACAATTTTACCTTAATTTTTATTTTACAATTAACATTAGAAAACTGATGTAACATGTAACAAAACATTTCTTAAAGGCAACTGTACTCTGATTTTACTGTAATTATAACCAAGTATATAGTAAATGGCATTTTAATTTTTTTTTCTTTTAAAGATTTTATTTATTTGCCACATAGAGCCAGAAAGCACAAGTAAGGGGGGAATGGCAGAGGAAGAGGGAGAAGCAAGCTGCCCACTGAGCAGGAAGGCCAACCTGGGGCTCAATCCTAGGACCCCAGAATCATGATCTGGGCTGAAGACAGACACTTAATTGACTCAGCCACCCCAGCACCCCATTTTTTTTTCATTTTAAGACTACAAGTATGTAGTCCTCAATCTTGTTAAAGTATGCATATATTTTGTTAAATTATGCATATATTTTAAGATTAAGTATCACCTGTTGCATTACTCATTTCCAATGTCAAAAATCAACAGATGAAATATACCAAAACCAAGGAAAAACATAAATATTTCAAACAGGACCAAAAAAAGTGAATCCAGTCTGGAATAAATGAGGGTCAGGACCACCAACAGGCCAAAGTAGAACTGCAGTAAGAAAGTGAAATCACATCCTGCAGCAAGGTCTTTAAGTTGCCACAACAAAGGCTTGGTTAGTTTCTTACTATAAGGAAATCTCCCTTAAGCAGTCAGCTATTAGAATGAAAATGATCAGGACACAGTCAAACCTGAACTTAAAAGTTTTCATTCCATAAAGAACCTTCATCAGCAAGTGCCTGCTAAACACTTGCCTATATTATATGATGGGATACAAAGATTGAGGAGACATAGCTCCACTACCAAAGAACTTGGTCCGCTAAGGTGAAAGACACACATATAATTAAGTTGCATGACAGGGCACCTGTGTGGCTCAGCTGAGTGTCTGCCTTCAGCTCAAGTCGTGATCCCAGGGTCCTGGAATAGGGCCCCACATCGGGCTCCCTGCTCAGTGGGGAATCTGCTTCTCCCTCTCCCTCTGCCCCTGTTCATGTTCTTTCTCTCTCTCTCAAATGAATAAACTAAAAAATCTCTTGAAAAAAAGTTGTATGACAGATGCAAAGGTATTATTGCTACTGCCACCAATACCTGCTTAATATTCATTTGTCCCTTTCTATGTGCCATACATTGTTCTAAGTACTTGACAATTACTCAAGGCTATAATATACAACTGTGTGCAGCAAATATTATCCCATTTGCAATGGTTAATTTTATCTGTCAACTTGGAGACTGGTTGGTTAGTCAAAACTGTGAAGGGTTTTTGATTAACATATAATTAACATAGACAATCTGTTGGCTTTAATTAAGTAGATCACTTTCCATAAAGTGGGTATGCCTCATATCTTAGAATATTTTTGTCAAAATAACAGGTATAATGAGACTAACTGGTTGCTCCTATTACTAGACAAAGTCGAGGGGTAAGGGAGAAAGGATGACTCAGGAATTCAAATTCCCAGCTGTACAAATTACCTGGAAGTTTCTATGTCTTCCCTGAAAGAAATCATCATCCCCTATAGCCACAGAGCTGAAAATCAAACTAAGACTTTCATCCTGTAGGTGGCTAATTACAACACACACTGAATCACTAATCTTGCAGTATGACTGCTGTGAAAATGAGGACGCTGATTAGTAAGGAATGGAATCCTGAAAAGTAGAGGGGACATACGGAAAGATCCTGATGAAGCTGGGGACACTAAACCCCAAAATTCTGCTGAGTCTTCTTTTGCCTTTCTTTGCACCCTGTCAGAGGAGATTAACCCTAATTTGTCTGAGAAATCCAAAATGGCCTGAGTTTGCTACCTTGCAAGACACTGCTTATTCTACTCAGGACCCACTCCCACTACCCTCTTTGTTTCTAGAACTATAACAGGCTGGGACTCAAGTCCCAGCAAGCCCTGAAAGGTAAGATATAGTGTGACCCACGAGAAGGTACACTACATTCCAAAAGAACCACATGATTTTTCCAATGTATATAGACAGAAACCCAGGGAATAGGTATGTAGATATATATCAGAGGTATAGAAGAAGAGTGGAAAGAACATAAAGTAGGACCCAGCTGAATTTATTGATATGAGCCCACTAAGTAGAGATTCTCGATTGAGTAACATAGTTTGAGAGGTAAAAAGGGGCCCTAACAGTCTCATTGGTTGACTGGTTGGCTGAAACATGGACTAAAAGTGGACTATACTGAAAGAAGTTGAAAGGCCAGAGCTGTCCTGGTATACTATGAAGGAAGGGATCCAAAGAATTAGGGAGATTAAATGTTAAGCAAGGTTTTACCAAGTAAGACCTACCCACTCACACCAGGAGGATCTGGAGCATATACCTTTCATGACCATGAGAAATAAATTTGTGAGGGCAGCCCCAGCATCCTTGTAGAGCTTTGTGGTCACTCCTCTCTGTAGGTCAGAAATTACAGTGGGAACTGCTGCCATTGAATTGGGAAACCTAAATGCAATGGAGACCATTAGATCCCAGGGTGGCCGGGGCAAAATGCTGGCATTTAATCATGCCAATGACAAGGTGGGCATGGATACTATAATAGACAGTAGAGTCAAAGCAACAATCAGAATAGTCTGGCTTGTAGTGACCTATGGCACTGATCATGGTATTCCCAGAAGTGAAGTCGATGGGCAGTCTACTAAATTCTTAACTAGATTTGTATAAGAACTCTAGATCAAGTGGACAGGAGTCTAACTTAAATCAAAAACAGTCATGGCCTCTCAATTAATTTTAAGACTTGAGCCATTTACAGACCCAGAATTTCTTGAATGGAGCAGGGAGTCTGGGTCCCCTTGAGGAAGAACCTTGCTACACTGCCAAAAACTTACTATTAATCTTTCTACCAGCCTTCCCCAAAGGGACCTATAGCCTTTTACAGGGTAACTGTGTATTGAGAAAAAGGTAACAGGCAAACCTTTGGGGAATTATTGGACTTTGGTCTAATTCCAGGAGACCCAAAATCTTATTATAATCTATTAGTTAGAACAGGGGCTTATAGAGGTCAGGTGATCAACAGAGTTTTGGCTCAGATCCATTGGATAGTGGGTTCAGTGGTTATTCTGTGGTTACTCCTCAGTTATAAAATATATAATTGGAATCAACATTCTCAGCAAATGTCTGAGTCCCTACATTAGTTCCCTGACCTATGGAGTGAGAGCTATTATGGTAGCTCTGGCCTCCAGAACTGTGAGAAAATAAATTTCTATTGTTCTAAGCAATTCAGCTTGTAGCATTTTGTTATGGCAGCCTGGAGAAACTAACACAACCATATTAACAAGATTTTATCCTCAGGGTAACAGGAGCTCTGAAAGGGTTTTAGGCAGGGGAATACCCCATGGGCTCAAATTAACATTTAACAAAGAATAATGACCAGAGTGTGCAAAAGGAATTAGAGGTAGGAAAAAACTAAGGGTAAAAAATTATTTGAGGGCAACCCAGGTGGCTCAGCGGTTTAGCACTGCCTTCAGCCCAGAGTGTAATCCTGGAGACCTGGGATCGAGTCCCACATCGGGCTCCCTGCATGGAGCCTGCTTCTTCCTCTGCCTGTGTCTCTGCCTCTCCCTCTCTCTCCCTGTGTGTCTCTCATGAATAAATAATAAAATCTTTTTTAAAAAAATTATTTGCAAGGCTATAGCCACAATCTTGATAAAAGATGACTGAGCTCTAAACCCCTAACAGTTTGGCGGGGGAGGGAAGCGGGGGGAGTGAATGAAGCTAAGAGGAAGATTTGCATGGTAACAAAAATAATTTGAGAGATGCAAAAAGCGTCCTCCTTTTGGTAACTTCTGCCCACCTTCCACTCCCAAATCACTGTATAAATCCACACACCATTGTTTAGTGTTTTCTGCTTCAACAAATAATTTAAAATTTCCATATTGATAAATTTATGAAAGAATATGAATAAGATGCAATTTGCTCAAGTACAGTGTCCTATAACTTGGGGATGATCTGCATTTTGTAGAATAAAATTTCTTATAGTGATAATATATTAGTAATCTATCCTAGCCACCTTGTCTAATAAATATTAATGTTCCTGTGGTTTTTCGCTAGCATCTATGATACACTATCTTTTACTCTAGTTATTTATGAACCTCTCCATCTATTTTATTATTCGACTGTAAAGTCCTTTAATGCAAAGCTGCATCTCCCTAGCTTCTGTCCCCGCCATGTCTCACACATGAAACCCAAAATAAAAATTGGCTTAACATCGGTCCTGTATTACAACTATTTTATAGTTATGACCTTTAAAAACTGTAAAACTATCAATAAAATGCATTTACCTGTATAGCCCATAAATTTTCCAGGGATTTCTTGATTACAGCAACGACTACAAAAAATCTGCCCACATAGGCGGCAATGATGTCTGCGTCTGAAGGTTGTAAATTTCTCACTGCAGTCATAGCACTCTTTACATTGGCTGTCTGGCATCCAGTATTGCTTTAGGTCGCTATCCTGTAACAGTAACAATTATGTGAAATTGAAAATATGAAAAGATTCAAGGACGAATGTAATGCTAATCAATATCCTACACAGGATTTTTCTGCAGAAATTGACAAACTATTTTGAGAATTCATATGGCATGGAAAAGGCTAAAATGACCTTTAAGGCAGCCTTAAACAAGAACAAAGTCGAAAGACATATTATTGGCCATTAAGACTTACTCTAAAACTAGAAAATTTGAAAATTCGTTCAGGGATAGAAAAAAATAGAATTCTAGAACAGAAAAGAAAGCCCTGACACACCCTCACACATGTATATGGACTTATGACAAGATTTATAATGCAATCAGTGAAGAATGGTCTTTAAAAAAAAATATGGCACTAGGTGCAATTAAACATGCATGAAGAAAAACTAAAGCTTGGCCCCAAAGCTTCACATGAATAATAAAGTTTCTTGAAAAAACCATGAAAGACTATTTACTGACTCTGGGCTAAATATATACTTCCTAACCAGAAAAGCACTAACTTAAAACAAAAAGCACTAAAAAGAAAAAAAAAAAAACAAAAAAAACAAAAAGCACTAACTATAAAGGGGGGGAAAAACTGGTAAATTAAAATTAAGAATTTATATGTAAAACTACGAGTTCATACCTGGAGGAAGTACTAACTAAACATTCTTTTGAGTCGAGTAGCACTATGCCATTTTTAGTAAGTATAGTACAAGCCCCATATAAGTGTTTAATAAATAATCTTCTAAAGCCCCTAGAGAGTACCTGGCTTTTCCCTTCCATGATTTCTTTGAGGCGTTTTAATACTGTGCTGAGGCTTCGAAGCTGAACAGCTGTACGAGGGTCATGACCTCCAAAGGTAGGTTCTGCTTTCCTTCTTGTGTCTGAGCCACATTTACCAAAAAAAAAAAAAACAAAACCAAACAAAAAGCAACCTGGTTATTCGTTCTAATACCTGTACAAAATAAAATAAGGTATATATGTGATGCACAGTGCCTTTATGTTCTCCCAGCCAGTGACATGGATTGATAGTTAAAACCAGTCTTTATAAAGGTACAAGGCTGTTGCAAGTCCATGTAAAACACTGCTTCACAAGCAAGAGTTATCTAAGAGAAGCACTAAGATCACTGACGGTTTTGAGGCCTCAGACAGACACACTACTTAAATGGCCCCAAAATTCATTAATGATTTATTAGGCTCTTTAGTCCTAAGCCATAACAAATACCTGCTAGAAATTTAGCAGAAGAAAAAGCAATCGCTGAGTTAACCTGGCTCAGTCTCTCCAGTCAAACAGTTCAGTTTAGCCTACAGACCGAGTTCCTAAAGCCTCATGAAGCAGATGATCAGAAAGGACTTTAATAACCATGTCCCCAAAGACTGACAGTGTTCAGAACATACAGGGTGGTAATTTACCCATAAAATTCCCTTCACAAGGTCTAAACTGATGAAAAATGCCAAAGCATTGCTAGAACTCCAATCCTACCCTTTTCTGCCACCTCCTCAACGCTGTATCTCCAAACTGGAAGGGATCACTTACACTTTTTTTTTTTTTTTTTTTACAACTTTTGGTTGGGTGAGACAGAAAGGATTACCAAAAAATAAGAGGTTCTGCTCTAAATCTAAATTGACAAAGAACTTCCCAAGACAACTGAGTAATACAAATAATTATCAAAAGTGCACCTATGTTGAAAAACTTTAAAAACTTTGTATTTCTATAAATAGTAATATGCTAATTTCAGCAGATACCTCATGTGTTATCACTAGAAAACAATGTGTAAGTATTAGAATGACCAAATTTTTCTTGAGTATCACAATATAAAGCAAGTGTCCATAATTTGTAAGTTAAAAAAAAAAAAAAAAGGCAGATGAAGCTGTTAGATTGCAATGGCTGTGCTCCCATGCAGGGACAACAAATAATTATGAAGGCCCTTGAATTTAGCTCCTTAGAAGTAAAAGAATACGAACAGCATCACTCGCTAGAAGAGGAAGAGCAAGGCTATTCCTGGAACCAACAGAATCACAGGTCTCAGAAGAAAGCGAAAGAGTCCTGAGAGAAAATCTGGTCTAGCACTCTGCCCTAAATAACCTTAGGTGCTTCTCTTGTAAAATGGATATTACATAATTAAATGATTTTCCTAAAGTCACAGTGCTAGTAAATTGTGGAATTATAGCCTTTTAGTAGAAAAAGGAACTTGATTGGTCAGTATCAGGCTTCTAAAGCTTAACTGCCTCTAGCAGCTAAGGCTGAAGGAGCAGTGGGGATTGCAGCAAACTAGACATTACAAGCTCCACCTAGTGATATTTAAATTTAAGTTTATCCAAACACTAAGGCAAGGTGTGACAGGCTGTCAGTTTGTAATCCCTAATAGAGTCTAGTCCTTCTCCATAAACAAAGAAATTCTATGCTTAATTCAGCATAGGTCAGGTTCACATGCAAAGGCGTTTACTGAGCTTAAAGGTTAAAGTAGGGATGGTCTCTTCCTTCCAACCATTTGGAGTAAAGGAAGAGCTTCTTTCTCCCTCTCCCTCCCTTCCCACCTTCTAATTCTTCCTTCCAACTGGCTGTTGTAACCCAGGCTGAGGCTCATTGCCCTAGGAAACAGGCAGAGGTGATGTAGCCAGCTCTGCTCCAGTCCTCAGGAGGTTCTGAACCAAGTCTCGGCTATTAGATACCCTTCTGCCAACACCCATTACCTGTGCCTGCCTACTTTTCACTCGAGGATCTCTCTCATGGGGAAGAATGGCCAGACAAGACAGGTCTGGAGTTCAGGGACACCTGACTTCCAATGCTGCACCTCTTTCTCTATTATGCCACCTCTCACTGCCTTTCTTCTATCACCTTGAGCAGGGCAAACCACTGTGCTGAGTTTAATACTCTAATAGAAATAAAACATAAAACAACTCACTTTGCCTTGTCTCTCAATTCAGGTACTGATCCCCGCCCTATACTCATCAGAAGAACATGAAAATGAAGGAGATGACTATAGTACACCAGGACAGAGAACAAACAGGCAAGAGCTCAGCTTATCCAGCCACAATGACAGTCTATACCCCAACAAGGACAGACGGCCAAGAGCAAGTGGCAGCCCACTAACGGAGTTGAGAGTTCCGCAGCCAGAGGCATGCACACCACATGACACTAGCCATCCCAAGAACAGATGCAGAATTCATTCACAAAGTTTTAACTAACCTGTGTTCTCCTGGGGATGTGGCAAACTGTTCTCTTCTGAAACCCAAGCAAGTAATTATCAAAAAACAGTCAAGAGATCTGTGCTTGGCCTAAATTAAAATTTAATAAAATGCTTAAGAATTTTTTTTTTTTTAGGTACCAACGAATTCTTTCACTACCAAGGTAACAGTTTCATTAATTCTGAAGAGCACCTGACTATTCCAAACAGCAGAAAAGTAAAGTTAATAAACAACCTGGGAAACACTGTGACTGGAAAAAATCTAACACGAGAGAGAAATGAAACAAGAAATACTGTCTCACCTAATACGGCTGACGATCGTCGCTGGAGTTCCTCATTAAGCTGCTTTTTATAAGGTGTAGGTGACCTCACAGACTGTGTTCTTGAAGGGAGCTGAGGGCTGGTCCAACTTCCACTTAGACACTGCTGCTCTCCCTGGCCCCCTTCTGCTCGCTCTGTAGCAATGGAAAGCTTGGCATTATTTGAAAAAAGTAAGACTCAAAGTATAGCAAAGAGAAGGAATAGATGAAATTCTTCAGAAAATAATGTATATATGTATTTACTCGTGTAATTAAAAATTACATTAAAAAAAAAAAAAGAAATCCAAAGAAAATGGCACAATTATAGGCCGGTATTACATCCTTGGTATATGTGATCCTCAGTTTTTTTACTTTTCATTAGAAATATCTTGAGCATATTAAAGGAAATAGATTGCAAGCTTTACATGACTGCAGAGATTTTTTTTTTATCTGTTTTGTTTTTGAGATAGATCCCATGCACTATTAAAACCATGTAATAGTGGGTAGTAGTATGTGCTCAATGAACATTTGGTGAATAAAAAGATTACTTTCTAATAATGACTAAACATAATGTGGCTCTAATGTGACTAAATATAATGTGTTCAATGAGATCATAGAACAGAAAAATGAATTTAGGTAGAAACTGAAAAAGTATAAATAAAACACGTACTTTAATAACAGTGTGTCAAAGATAGTTCATTAATTATAGTAAGTATACTACAGTAATGTAAGCTGATAATAATAGGGAAAACTGGGCATAGGAGTATATGAGAACTCTCTTCTATCTTCCCAATTTTTCTGTAAATCTAAAAGTAAACAATAAGATTTTTTAAAAAGTCATCATCTTAAAAATGGACTAATAGGAGATTTTACACGGCTTTAAATATGACTACTACTAAAAGTCAGTTACTACTATTAAAATTTCTCCTGAATAACCCTCAAATTCCTTACAACAAGAGGGATTATTTTCTAATGCATGTCAAATAATACAGCCCAAATAAAAAGTAAATATACAGGCCATATTTCTTTTTAAATTTTTTCCAGGTAAAAAATGTATTACTTAAAAAGAGCTCACTTAAAAAGTACCTTTCCACTTCCAGTTATGGAATGAACAAGTCATGGGGATGAAAGGCACAACACAGGCAACATAGTCAGTGGTACTGTAATAGTGCTGCATGGTGGCAGATGGGAGCTACCCCTGTGGGGAACACAGCATAATGGAAAGACTTGTCCAATCACTATGCTGTACACCCGAAACTAAAGTAACACTGTGTCAGCTATACTTCAATGAAAAAAAGGAAAATAAGATTCCAATTAAAAAATATTCTGTAAAATAATTGGTGTGTTCTCCACAAAAATGCCAGTCTCACAAAAGACAAAGAATGAGAGACTAAAGATGGATGAAAACTAAATGTAATATGTGACCTTGGACTGGATCCTGGAAGGGAAGTTTTCTTTTGAGGACAAGCATTTGTTTGGAACACAGACTGTTGATTAAATAAAAGTACTGCATTGGGATCCCTGGGTGGTGCAGCGGTTTAGCACCTGCCTTTGGCCCAGGGCGCGATCCTGGAGACCCGGGATCGAATCCTACGTCGGGCTCCCGGTGCATGGAGCCTGCTTCTCCCTCTGCCTGTGTCTCTGTCTCTCTCTCTCTCTCTCTCTCTCTCTGTGTGACTATCATAAATAAATAAATAAATAAAATTGAAAAAAAAAAAAAGTACTGCATTGATATTAAATTTCCTGAAATAAATAAACAGTATCTTTAAGCTAAAAGCATCTTTTCTCTTGGTATTACTACATTTACACCTTAATCTAATGGGTTTAAGTCAACAGGCATGCTGACAGTTTCAATTTTGGAAAAATAAGAACATTTCCTCCCATATGCTGATTCTTCTAGTTTTATGGGTTTAATTAAAATCTTTTGGCCATTGGGGGATCCCTGGGTGGCTCAGCGGTTTAGCGCCACCTTTTCGGCTCAGATCTTCCACATGATCCTGGAAACCAGGGGTGGAGTCCCCTGTCGCGCTCCCAGCATGGAGCCTGCTTCTCCCTCTGCCTGTGTCTCTGCGTCTCTGCGTCTCTGCCTCTCTGCCTCTCTCTCTCTCTCTCTCTCTCTCTCTCATGAATAAGTAAATCTTTAAAAAAAAAAAAAACTTTTGGCTATTAACCCCTACAAGAACAAAGTCCATTCTGTGAACTTAAGAGAGTTGAAACATTAAGGAAGGGGGGCTGGGAGAGGAAAAAATGCTAACCTCAAAGAGATGCCTCTTTTTAACATTAGTTTTCAATTCAGATCTTCAGTTACCAATAATTAGTAAGATTACAGGGAAAATTCTAGCTTTCTCCTCTTGAGCAGTAAACCCCAGTAGCCCATGACCAAAGCTGTCTCCTTGTTGACAGTCCACATTCTTGCCAAGACACAGCCTGAAAGCTGAACAAGGGAATTTCAGAGACTCACACCTGCAGGTTCTCTGACCCCGTCTGAGAACACGGCCTACCTTTGTTAAGGCCTACCTTTGTTAAACCGAAAGAGGTTGACGAAAGAACTATACGCTGACTTGAAAGGAGGTTCGTCCTGGTCAGGAGTCAAAGGTTTGAAGTGTGTGAGGTGAGAAGGACTAGTAGGAGACCGCGGCAGATCATTAGCAGTGTCCAATGTTGGGGAAGTCTTATCATCTGTGGCCATCTCATGAGTCTAAAAAACAAAAAACGGGGGGGTCCTACGTGAGCTCAAAGGTTGATTCCAAACAGCATCCCTAAATGTCTGGAAAATCTGACTCTGAAAATTCAGACCTCCGAAAACCAAAGAGTGAATCGATCTGATTTAGCACACATCGCAAACTGAGGATTAAAAACATTGCAGTCTAGATCGTAAGGGTCTCAATCGCCTGAAACTATGATCACACAGCTAATCTAACTCTCACCATTGCGATTCAATCTACAGAAAATATCTAGATCATTAACAGTTTGGAGGCACAGTATAAATGTGAGCAGGAAAAAAAAAAAAAGCATTTTGACATAACATATCTTTTTCCTTTTAAGATTCGTTTTGGAAAGACAGCTACTCAATAGCTCTTTAAAATTATAGGGAAGGGACGTCTGGATGGCTCAGCGGTTGAGTGCCTGCCCTTGGCCCAAGGCCTGATCCAGGGATCCTGGGATCAAGTCCCTCATCGGGCTCCCTGCAGGGAGCCTGCTTCTCCTTCTGCCTATGTCTCCGCCTTCTCTCTGAGTCTCTCATGAATAAATAAAATCTTAAAAATAAATAAAAGTAAAGTATTAGGAGAAAACTGGTTTTATATATGCATGTTAATTCCTCAAAATTTTTTGAACTTATTTCTATTTTTTTCTTTTACACAAAATGTAAGGCAGGGGCACCTGGGCAGCTCAGTCAGTTGTGTCCAACTCTTCTTGATTAAATGGTCTCAGGGTTGTGAGATCAAGTCCCGTGTGGGGCTCCACACTGAACGTGGAACCTGCTTGGGATTCTCTCTCCCTCCCTCTGCCCTACTCAAGCTCTTTCTCTCCCCTTACCCCCCAAAACTAAAACATAACAGGGCCTGGGTGGCTCAGTCAGTTAAGCGTCTGACTCTTGATTTCAGCTCGGGTCATGATCTCAGGGTCATGAGATAAGACCAGGAGCCCAGCATCTGGGCTCAAGCTCAGCAGGGAGTCTGCTTGAGATTCTCTCTAAAATAAATAAATCTTTTTAAAAAATTTTTTAAAAACAAAAAAAGGTAAAACATAAATATTTCCAAGGAAAGAAAAGTCATCCCTTAATGACACTTCTGTATAAACTCGAGCTATGTCTTATCACGTCAAGGACTAAATCAACAAGCTGTTCCTATCATCTCTTCTTCTAAGCACATGAACCAGGCTTTTCTCCTTTTAAGAGTAAACTCACAAAGACATTAAAATGAAGATCTTAAAGGGTTTTTTTCTAAATACCTAAAATTCCTCACCAGAGGGAGGTTACAGGAAAATACCAGTATCTGTTTCCTGCCATATTAAGATCTCAAATAAATGAGAACCATAAACCACGCATAACTAGTCATCACAGTGCTATAGTTTGTCATCTAATTTACATGTTACAAAGGGGACATCATATTCGCAAAATGTTTTTTACTTTCAAAATCATATCTACAAAAAAAAACCAAAACAAAACAAAATCATATCTACCACCCCGTTTTACTTTTACAAAAATCCTGGAGGTCACACAGAGCTAGACTTATTAATACATTTTACCTTTGAGCCAACCAATGTACACAGAACCTAAAACAATAGTCTGGAGGGTCACACATTCAGTGGTAGAACTGTAATTAGACCCCAAAGTTTCATCCTGAAATTCCTCTTTAGATCAAACTGATTTTTGTAGCTCTTCATAGACTTCCAATTCTAGCCTATCTGAATTCTAACTACTCAAGACACAGCCTGATTAATAATTGATTAATTAAACACAGCAGAAATGAAACCATGGACCTGAACATGATTTGGCAATAATGTTTATTGGTTGGAGGAGGGGGAGGAAAGGAGGAAGAAAAAGAGGAAGGAGTGTTGAGGAAGAGCAGAGAGGGAAGGAAGTAAGGAAGGGGTTGGAGGGGAAGGAGGAGGAAAGGGGGAGAGGGAGGGGAAGGAGGAGGAAAGGGGGAGAGGGAGGGGAAGGAGGAAGAAAGGGGGAAAGGGAGGGGAAGGAGGAGGAAAGGGGGAGAGGGAGGGGAAGGAGGAGGAAAGGGGGAGAGGGAGGGAGAGAGAGATGGAGATCTCTAATATCACCCTGTATGGGGGAGAGTAGTCAACAATCCATATTCCAGCATAAAGGATTTTGAAGCAAGCTGCTGACTAAGTGTAGACTCACAAGGGGGTGGGAGGGGAGGAAAAAAAGGGGAAGAAAAAAAAAAAAGAGCACTAATAAAAAAGGATTATGTGCTTACAATAACCCTCAGGCCTGGGAAAACAGTCTACATTTTACTTTGACACAAGTAACATCAGAAGCAGAGTTAGCAATGTGCATAAAGAACCTCAGCATAACTTCTTGGGGTCACCCACAAACAAAACCAATTAATAAGCTTTAGAGATGTACTAAAAATTACCATGACAACACTCAGCAAGTGTAATCTCTGAAACATAAATGTAGTCACAGAGTTCACCTTAAAAATTCCATACTGACACTGGGGTCTTGAAAAAACTGCTTTACAACTCTCATTCTCTGGCAGCTTAATAACTATCTGTGATGTACACCAGGACTCTTTGCTAGCTGATAAGCAATTAATTAGAAATAGGAACCTACTCTCCCACATGCCAGTTCCTTTGCCTCTTTTCATTTGGTGGCCACTGGTATATACGGACCCATCACATACTATCTCCTTGATTGAGCCAACATGAAGGCTAATCAGGTGTTAAGCAGAGAAAATAAGCCTGATCTAGCCAATTTCAAAACATAGCAGATGAAAAAAAAAAAAAAAAACAAAAACCATCAACTGAATCATTTCTGAATACGGTTTTTAAAACTACTTAAAAACATATCCAAAACAATGCAGGTCAGCTGAAGACCAGAAATGTCAGTTTCCATCAACAAAGATTTTTTTTGTTCGATTTTTCATCAACATGCCAACAGATACACTAAAGCAAGACCACGCGTGATCCGTATTACTCCTCCCAGAAAGAGGAAAAAGGAGAGCACAGAGGGGAAGAAAAAGGGAATGTAGTCTTGCTCCACAGAAGAGACTTAACCTGCCCCAATCTGAGTCAGAAACCCAAACCCGGGCAGCGGTTTGATGCCGCCTTAGGCCGGGGGCGTGACCCCGGGGTCCCAAGTTCGAGTCCCGCGTGGGGCTCCCTGCAGGGAGCCTGCTTCTCCCTCGGCCTGTGTCTCTGCCCCTCTTTCTCCCTCTCTGTGTCTCTCCTGAATAAATAAATATTTTTTTAAAAAACCCAACCAAAACAGAGAACAATCAATAACAAAAAAACAAAAAAACAAAAACAAAAACAAAAAACAAGGTCATTTTTTAATCCTGACGGAGTTGAGGGTTTTGAAGCAGCCGGAAAGCAGATTTAAGTAAGTGAGGAATAAGAGGGCGCAGTACCCCGAGGCCAACTACCCCTACCCTCAGTAGGGCCCTTATTTTAAGGCCGAGGACGGGCTGATCCCATGCGTGCTGATTTAACACGGAGAGGCCCGCACGCTTCGGATAAACATAAACAACCCGCTTCATACGGAATCACACACTTGCCACAGCTCTTGGCCCTCCTGAAACTAACAACCCCCGTGTGGGATAGGAGGCTCTCGATCCCCCTAAGGACACCATCGCATCCCACCCTCCCCTCTTCCTCGGGCACGTCCCCAACACGGGAAAGAATACCCAGTGGGAAACCAAGCCTCCTCCTCAGCCGCAGGGAGAAACAGAAGGACGTCGAGGGGCAGAAGCGGGGCAGAAGCGGTCCATCCTCTAAGGAGGCGGGGGCTCCTCTGCAAAGCCCACTGCCGGCGTCGTGCTCTGCAAGCAGCTCGGGAACTTTCCTCTCCGTCCACGGAGGCACCGCGGACGCACAGACCACGAGCTGAGCCATCAGAGTGGGGACCACCTGGCCCGGGCACCCCCCTAACCAGCTCGGGGACACGGGACGGAGCGGGGGGGGCTCGGGAACTTCAAGCGTCTCCACGGAAACCTCTTGCAACACAGCAGCCGCCCCCCGCGCCCTTCCCCGCCCGCCGGGCCAGGGGCAGCTGGCAGCCGGGGGTCCGAGGGGCCGGGGGGCGGGGGGCGGCTGCCCGCGGGCACAGGGTCTGCTCCGGCCTCCCCTCCGCCCCGGCCCCGGCCCCGGCGCCCCCCACGCCGGCCGGCCCTCTGCCCCGCTCCCCACGCCAGCCGGCCGCGCGCCAGGCCGCCTCCCTTACCTGCGCCTCCCGCCCCGGCCCCGCCGGCCGCCCGCCTCCCCAGCCGCCGCTTCACCGGCTCAGGCGCAGGACGGCGGCCCCGGAGCGCACGGGGGGGGTCCTCGGGCCGCCGGCGGTTGCGGCAGGAAGCGAAGCCACTTACACGGTGGATGCGGCTTCTCGCTTCCCGCGGAGGCCCCGCCCCCTGTTGCTCCTTCGCTCCAATCGGCAACTCTCCCGGGCGCCGGCTCCGCCCCCTCCTTCCCGGCCGCGCCTCGTTCGGATCAGACGGCCAGGCCAGAGGAGTCGAGCTCAAATAGAGTCGTCAGGGCCCGCCGGGCGGATTAGGCCGCCTCGGCCTTCCCCGAGGACGCCAGGGCGACTGCGCGCGTGAGCATCACGCGTGCGGGGTCACCGGGCGCGGGCTGGCCGGGCCCCTGCGGTTACCGTAAGTGTCCGAAGATGTGGGCCCCGTGGGATGTTACCGCGCTCCGCGCTCCGCGGGACTGACGCCTCCCATCACTGGCCGTGGGACCTTACACAAATGACTACGTTTTTCAAGCTCCTGCCCTCTTAACTGTAAATTGGGGCTGAGAACACCCACTTCACGGGGGTTTTTTTTCTTTTTTTTTTTTTTTTTTTTTAGGATAAAGTCAAATGTTGCGTGGAGAGCGTTTGGCACAGTGCCTGACCCCCAGTAAGTGACGAAGCGAGCTCTGTAGCTCTTTTCATTCGGGCTTCGCGCTGCACCAAGACTGGGTGCAAAGAAGTCTAGCCAGGCCCGCGTGGCTCGGGGTGGCCAGCGGTAGTGCGCCCCCGGGGCCTGCCGGGAGCCTTGTGCGCGTAGCTGGAGAACACCTGCCCCAACCCGCGGCCCCCGATCGTGGGGCTGGGCCGGGGCGGTCCGAAAGGAAACCCATAGTGACAGACTGTTTAAATTAAATGCTTCAGGTCCTGTCCTCAAGAGTTTTGGCAAATCCCCACCCAGCTTTCCTGGAGCTGGCCTCCTCGAAGGCTGAAGGCTCCTACGCGTGCAAGGAAAGCCGGATCACCCTCCTCGGCAATCATCCCGAGAGCCGCCAGCCTCCCCTTCCATTCCTCTACTACCACCGGCCCCCATCACACCCCTCCCCCCGCCGCAGCACCTGGACTATCATGCTCCGCAGAGAATCTCATCTACCTGAGTGAGAAAGCCAGGGTTCTTGGGTGTGCCCCCCGCCCCCCCCCAGCAACCGCTTCGTTGCAGCGCACATTTATGGTTCTTACGGAGTCTTCTCATTGTGGTGATGCTGTGTGGCAATCTATTGTAATAGATCACTGTGCCTAGTATGTACTTTGCTTACACTGCTCTGTTAGGTATTAGTTGCATTTGTACTCAAAATAGCTTTTCCTTTCTTAATATCGATTCCTGTTATCCAGTTGATTAAACAAGGAGGCCATGGAGACTGAGAGAGCTCTGATGCCTTGGTAGCCCATGGAAGCAAACCCAAACTTAAGCCTGGAATGAATGCCTCGAGGTTATGAATTTGAGACCTAAGGATAACCAATCACCAAAAAACCACCCAGGCTTTTTCAAGTAGGGCAACTGCCTAAGCTGTCGTCAAGCAAATAATTGCTTGCTTTGCTTTTGCCTCTTCTCTATAAAAGTCTTTCTCCTAGCTCCTGTCATTGTAGTGCTTCCAATCATGTCACATTTGGCAATGCCCAATCCCTGCTCAAATAAACTCTTAAAAATTGCAATATGCCTCAGTTCATTTTTTAACAGTATCAGTACAGATTCGTGATTTTTTTACACTATAATTCATTACTGTGCCTCTTTTTGACAGTCAAGTTTTCCCTGATTAGCCCAGTGAGATCCCCTTCAAGCAGAGCTCCTGTACCTTTGACATGCCTTCCTCACTTTTTGAGCACTTCCTTCCTTTCTTATCCAATAATATATACCAGACTCACCTTGAACCATCTTTGCTCCAGGTCTATAATTAGTCAGTTCTGTAAGGATCCCTGATTGCCTTTAGTAGAGAACACAAAGATGTTTTTAAAAATCATGAAATTCAGTTCTGCCTAGGAAGTAATGAAATCGGCACACACTGCATGTGAAAACATAAATAGGTATATCCCTCCTAGAAAGTGATTTGATGGATCTAACAAACACCTTAAAAATGTTTATACCTCTTGATTCAATTCAATTGCAATTCTAGCAATTATGCCTAAGGAACTAATTCAAGTGCAAAGTAGAATGTAGTGAAATATGTTTTTCACAGTTATTTAAAACAGTAATAAATAAATAAAAAGGAAACAAATATCTAACGAACACAAACAACATGAAAGTAATACAGTCAAATGGACAATTACGCAGTCTTTAAAAATTATACAAAGACTTTATAGAGCAATATTCGTCATTTCATGGTCAGTCTTCTTGCAAGAATTTTGTTCTGTTCCCCCCTCCCACTAATTTTTTTTTTTTTAAGATCTTATTTATTTACTCATGAGAGACAGAGAGAGAGACACAGGCAGAGGAAGAAGCAAGCAGGCTCCATGCAGGGAGCCCAATGTGGGACTCCATCCTGGGACTCCATCCTGGGACTTCAGGATTACACCCTGAGTCAAAGGCAGATGCTCAACTGCTGAGCCACCCAGGCATTCCCCCCCACAACCCTCTCATTCAAACTTCAATCCCCTATAGTATGACTTCTTTCAGAATCATCCTAATAGAATTATTCTTCTCAAGCTGCATTTGTGTGAGGTCCTCTGACTTGCCAACATTATTTTCAGACTTTGTCTTCCTTGCCTTCTCTGCAGTAACCCCTCCATTTTGGAAACTTTCTCTTTGGTTCCCATCAGTCTGCGCTGATTTTTCTACTACCTCCCAGACAATCCTTACCATTCTCTTTTTAGGACTAGTTTTCCTCTACCTGGCTGTTAAAGATGTTAAGTATTCCATGGAGTTCTCACTGAGGAAGACTTTTCTTCTAGCTTATGACCTCATAAATTCCATGGCTTCCACTATTATACATGCTTATATTAGTTTGTTAGGGCTGCTATAACAAATGCCACTGACTGGATGGCCTAAACCACAGAAATTTATTTGTCACAATTCTGGAGGCATAGGCTGGGAAGTCTAAGACCAAGGTGACTTCAGGGTAACTACCTTCTGAGGCCTCTGTCCTCAGTTTGCAAATAAATGGCCATGCTCTTGCAGCCTCTTCACATATGCATCCCTCTGTGCACACACATCCTGTGTGTCTAAATTTCCTCCTCTGATAAAGACACCAATCAGATTGGATTAGGGCCCATGAATATGACTTCATTTAATCTTAATTACCTCTTTAAAGGTCCCGTCTCCAAACACAGTCACATTCGGAGGTATGGCAGGGTTAGAGCTGCAACATATGAATTCGGGGAAAAGAAGGACACACAATTTAGCCCATAACAATGCTAAAGATTCTCCAATTTCTCTCTTTAGCTCAGACACCCCTCCTGAACTGCAGATACATGTGGCTAACTGCCTCCTTAACATCTCTATCTTGCTGTCCCACAGGCATCTCAAATTTAACAAACCTTACACTTAACTCATTATCTTGGCCATCAAACCTGTGACTCCCTCTATAGCCCTTCTTTGTGGAAGGGCACCCAGTCACCCAAACCTGAAGCCCAGAAATCACCTGCACTGTTCTTTCTCCCATAATCTTCACAGCCAATAAATTCCAACAAAGTGAAATTCCACAAGGTAGAGTAACTGTTCATTCTACTTCATTTCTTTAGATCAACAAACTGAAAACACAAATGCCTTAATGTATTTATGAGAATCCCCTATTATCTAGATGAGCATCTTATAACCAAATAATGACAGAAATTTTATAGCCCATGTTTCTATTTATGTTTACAATGGTAAATAGTATCAACTAATATTAAAATATTCAGATTTTCTATTGTCCAAATGAAAAACAAATAATGTCAAGGCATACAATATCAACCAAATGAAGAAAGATGGTGTGCTAAATGAATCCTCCTGTGACACCCAGAATAGCCAAGCTAAATTCAAAAGAACAAGAATATAGGGGATCCCTGGGTGGCTCAGCAGTTTAGCGCCTGCCTTTGGCCCAGGGCATGATCCTGGAGTCCCGGGATCGAGTCCCACGTCGTGCTCCCGGCATGAAGCCTGCTTCTCTGTCTGCCTGTGTCTCTGCCTCTCTCTCTCTCTCTATCATGAATAAATAAATAAAATCTTTAAAAAAAAAAGAACAAGAATATAAGCAATGAACTCCATAGTCACATTTAAATCCATAACAACTTCAGCCAAATAGTATTTGTTATATCTAGTTAATGTTGTTAATGGGTGATGTATTATTTTATACTTTTGTTTCTCGTCATTTTGTCTATAAAATTTTGTTATTTTTTTAGTTGTATAAGAGCTAATAGCATAAGGAGCATGTATCTAGTTTTATGCATACATGTATACGCATATTATAAGTCAATTCTAGGGATCTACAAAAAAATATTTTCAACGTAAAAGGAGTTCCTACATTACTAGCTTAGGAAACACTTTCACGAATGCTGAGATTTTGCCTCCCATATGTGCTCAGAGCCAAATTTGCAGCCCATCTCCAGCAGTGTTTAGGATTTGATGGAATCCATTTTGTGATTAAATTCACCTTGGTTCTGTATAATTTCCTATATTTATTCTCTCTTTGACTCACATATGCTCAATGTTTTATGCTATATTGTATGTACCCTCAAGGCTGTCCTAAATCTTTTCTGAAACTAAGATGATCATACTTTTGTAGTAGGCAAAGGGTGATAATGTGAATCTGACATGAAATGGAGTAAATTTACAATCTTACAATCTTAGATGACTTTGGGTCTCAGATTCTAGATGAAATACAAGCTTACACATCTCTATAATCATTTCCACAGGAATAAATGGAGGTGACTGCTACTTTCCATTAATCCACCTAAAAAAAATCAACAAGTGCTGGGCACCTGGCTGGCTCAGTAGTAGAGCATACAACTCTTGATCTCAGGGCAGTGAGTTCGAGCCCCACCTTGGGTGTATAGATTACTTAAAAACAAAATCTTAAAAAAAAAAAAAAAAAAAATATCAGGCAGCCCCGTTGACCTATCCGTTTAGTGCAGCCTTCAGCGGAGGCCAGGGATCCTGGAGTCCTGGGATCGAGTCCCACGTCGGGCTCGCTGCATGGAGCCTGCTTGTGTCTCTGCCTCTCTCTGTGTGTCTCTCATGAATAAATAAATAAAATCTTTTAAAAATAAAATTAAAATTAAAATTAAAAAAATCAACAAGTGCGATGCTATGTATTTTCTTACTTTTCTCTTGGGAAACATACTCGCGCCCTCTAGTGTCCAAAATGCACCTTGTGCAGTGCCGGTCCTAGCGGTTTATCTTCCAAGAGTAATTGGTAATATTCCGACGCTAGAGGAAAATTTTAAAAATAAATTTTGGAACTTTGAATCCTGGACAGCAATACACAAGCATTACACTCGCTACAAATCA
The DNA here is from genome assembly GCF_003254725.2 of Canis lupus dingo. Lineage (NCBI taxonomy): Eukaryota > Metazoa > Chordata > Mammalia > Carnivora > Canidae > Canis > Canis lupus. Next base: position 16,879,219 of record NC_064279.1, on the reverse strand, counting down.
CTGCCTAACATAGCCTTCTCCCCCCAAAATAAAATACCCCTCCTCCATGTTTTCAAGAGTAAGGAATGTACAAAAAATAATTTCCCTGCAGGGGACAGAATTTATTTTTTTTTTTATTCCATTGTTTTCTTAAGGCTCACATCCTTGTTCCGGCTTCACCGGAATCCAGACAATAATCTCTTGCCTTTATCTTCTAATGCAAATGGCAGTTGGGTTTCTTTACAGTATGTACTTAGTAGTAATTAGAATCACAGGTACAGAAGTCCTGAAGACTTAATCGTTGGTGTTGGAAATTGCCTTGGCATGCCTGCTTGCCCCGGGTCCCGGGTCCCGGGTCCCGGGTCCGCAGGTGGCATTCCGGTGCCTCCGCTGCTGGGAGCGGCGGCCGAGTCCAGGGGGCGCTGCAGCCCCTCCCCCCACCCTACAGCGAGAGCGGACGCGAAGGGGCCGCGGATTCGGCCCCCAGGCTCGGGCCCCGCCCTTGGCCCCGCCCACCAGTGCGGGCGGCGCGCGGCGATTGGCCGCGTGCAGGGGGCGGGGCTCCGGGAGGTGGGCTGAGGGGGCGGGCCTGGGAGGGGACAAAAGCGTGGCGGTGCCAGAGCCCGGCCCTGCCGGCAGGCTCCGGGGCTGGTGCGGAGGCGGTGTCAGCAGCCGAAACAGCTGGTGCCCAGCTGGGATCGCCGGTGTAGACGCTTGTGAGCTTCAGCGTGTGGCTGGCGTGGCGCTCCCAGCCCCCCGGCCGCCCACCTTCCCCTGCAGGTAACCGCAGGCTTCGAGGGGCAGCCCCCAGCCCCCGGCTTTTGCCGCGAGGCTCTGAGCCCGCCCGCGGCTGGAATGGGGAGAAAAAGGGAGAAAGCTCATATCTTGGGTAGGAAGGGCGGAATTTAGCAGCAGGCCCTGCTCGAAAGGAAGGGGCGGAAATCCAGGTTGGGCGTGGGGAAGAGACGGGGGGACGAAGAGGGTGCTAGATGCCTGGATGTGGACCAGGCCCACCCCAGGGCGCCGAAGGGAGCGATCGGGCGGCGGAAAGTTGCTGCTGCAGAAACCCAGGTCTGCCTGCAGAAAGGAAAATCGAGTGGTGGGAGGATGCAAGGAAGCGTGGAAGACTAAGTGTTGGGTTTAGCGGGGGGAAACGTGCGGCAGTGGGGAGTTGGGTGCAAAGAAAGGGGAAGCCGTGGACTTGGGCGTGCGCAGCGAACTCAGGTGGCTGGAAGCGGCGGCGCGGGGGTGGAGGCGTCCTCTTGGGGGCGTGGAGGGGGCGGGAGGGGGTGGAGGAGACACCGCCCCCGCCTGGATCCTCGGTTCTGGGCGAGCCTCCCCCCTCCACCGCGGGGCTCCAGGCCCCCTGGGGAAAGGTTCTTGCGCCGCTGGGCGAAGGGGCGGGCGGGCGTGGGCGCCTGGAGAAGCTAGCGGAGCCCGCTGCGCGTGCAGCAGCCCCTCTTGCACAACGGCTGCAAGGACGTGCAGGCCCAGAGCCCGCTGCTCACCGCGGCAGCTAAGGGCGTGCAAACCCCGAGACCAGCTAACGGACGGGACCCCGGGACGCGCCCACTGACGCACCCTCGCGTGGGTGCGAGGCCGAGATACCTGTGCTCCTTTCACCTTGACTTCGAAGGACCCTGCGCCCCTAAAACTGCCCTTCGGTCCTCTGGGTGCGCTCAGCGCTGAACTTTAAACCAGATAAACCCGGCCGTCTGGCCGGCATTAAGAGCTAAATCCTGACCAGCATGTTTCAAACCTTGTCTTTCTATTCTCCTTTTTGTTTTGTTTTAGGAAGTAAACTGCAGTCAACTGAGTCTGCAAAGGCTGAAAGGAGTTGGGGCGATTAGAAGTTGTAAAGGTGAGAATTAGCCGAGTCTCCCGGTTCTGAACTTTTTTTTGATGCGGCAGCTCTGCGCGTAATGGGCCTCGGAGGTCTTGAGGCAGGCGGAGGCGCTGCGAGGGAATGAGTCAGGGATATTTACAACAATAAATTGCAACTGCTTCCTTGTTTCTCTCAATATAGCTCTTTCCCTACAAGAGACTGTTTTTAGCATAGAAATTACTGCAGTTCATGAACTCCGCTTAAAAAGAAAAAAAAAAATGTGGCTAAAACTTGGGGGGTTGATGAAAAGAAAATTGAGAAGGTAGAGCAACTCTTTCTTCTTAAACGACTCTGTATTAGTCCAGGTTTATTTTCTGGAATGACACAAGTGTGTCAGGAGATTGGAATTCAGCTGCTTTCAGACTAAATGAGCTGCCTTGTTGGAAAAGTCCTTCTGAAGTCGGAGTTTGGGTAGAGAGGGAGAACCTGAGGAGCAAGGCTTAGAGGAGTGAATCTCCAGGGGGGAGCCTGAAGCCTCCCCTGTGGAATTTAAATCTAAAAGAAATAAATAATGCCCTATGTTGTGGTAAGCAAGAGTCTTCAAAAAAAAACAAAAAACAAAAAAACAAAAACTTTACTTTTTTTAGCTAAAAGTTGCTAAAGTTTTAATGGATAATGTGAGGAAGTTCTGAAATGTTTCAGTTGTGCATTATGAGATAAAGAAAAATTACTGCAGAAAACGTTTGCCTCAACTGAGAAGGAAATTAAGTTTAAAAATGCTATTATTAGGTATAAACAGTTTCCCTTGACAAGTTGAACTGAAGTAATTTGATCTTTAAATAACAAAAATGTACTGGGGGAGGGAGGACTCTTGATCTCGGGGTTGTGAGTTTGAGCCCCACTTTGGGTATAGAGATTACTTAAAAAAATAAATAAAAAAAAAAGAACAAAAATGTACTCATTAGTGGACTGTAAACCTCAGTTCCTTGTGACAGGGCAGGACATATTCAAGGATGCCTTATGACCCATCAATTGTATTTGCCATCAAGGAAAAATAGCCAAGTCATAACTCTTGTATAATATGTCATAGGAATGCAGCCGTGGAAATGTTATATCAAAACCAAGATCAGTTTGCTGCCTCTTTTTGTGTTTTGTTTTGTTTTGTTTTAAATACAAGGACAGAAGTAACAGTGGGTTTCAGCATGACTGAATCATATACTTAAAGCTCTGCTATGAATTATACTTGAAATTATACATCAGAAATAATTAACTCCTCCACACCAGTTTGTTCACTTCAACTAGAGTCGTTGAATTCCAGATGGTTCCCCAGTAATGGTTTATAGGGAACCTCCTAAACAGTAATAAGCGGATTCTATAATTACAAATTTGGGAAGTGAAAATGGGCCTGAGGATTAGGAATATGTCCTGCCTGGTCACAAGGAACTGAGGTTCACAGTCTTCTAAGGAGTGCATTTTGGTTATTTTTTTAGATATTTTTTTCTGAGTAATCTCTATACCCAGCGTGGAGCTTGAACTCACGACCCCCAAGATCAAGAGTCACACTTTCTACCTACTAAGCTGGCCAGGTGCCCCCCAGTACATTTTTGTTATTTAAAGATCAAATTTCTGTAGCTCAGCTTATCAAGTGATACTGTTTATAAGCCTCTTACCTAAGAATTGTCTTGAGTCCATTCTCCAGACTTTTCCAGTCCTCAGCCATAATTAAGGGAATAAAAGCAATTTGTAGTTTTATGTTCTCCCAGGGAAAACCTTTCCATTACAGCATCATGAAGGGAGCAGATACCTTCTTTGGGCTCAGGGCCTCTTCTACTCCTCAGGGAACACACATGGGTTGTGGTCTTCCCTGAAACCTCATAGTTTTGCTTCTTCCAGAGGGTGCACCCCACCCCTTTCTGGAAATCAGATTAATTTGTATTTGCTACTCTCATATCCCAGGAATTCATGCCTTCCTGAAATAATTCCATTTCTTTGTCCCACCTACTGGTAGCTTACCTCTGCCCAAGAACAGTCCAGGCATTGGGATACTGAGGAATCGGACAGGGACATGCTTGGCTCTTGGGCAGTAGTAGCCCTTCTATATAGAGAGTTTTCTAAATTAAAAAATCACTTTTGATATCCCCAATATCCATTATTGTCTCTAAGAAAACATAATCCTATGAGAAATTCTTTATCTTTTGCTTTTAGACTTCATGTTTCTTTAAACATGGTGTATAGGAACTTGTTGAATTGCCCAAGCATAGCTTTGGTGTTCTTTATTTTCAACCAAAACATCCTCTTAAAAGAGGAGAAATACTAGCACCCATCATTTCTGCTGATCTTGAGGATACTGTAAAATGAGGGGCTGAATAGAAGGGTTCAAATAAACATGACATTGCAGAAATCCTCTCATTGTGTAAGATGAACCAACAGTCAGAATAATGATATAACATTATTAAGAACATGTTACAGGGTCAGGTTCCCCCCACGATCTAGGGAACCGGCCTTGGGAAAGCTATTTTCCTTCTGTCAAAGTAAAATGGGAAAATAATTCCCATCATACAGGGTTGTAAGAGCAGCCTCAAAAGCCACACACGCTTTACATAGAGAACGTGCTCAATTCTAATAGTAAATATATCGTCACTAGCTTTTTATGCAATAGTGCTGTGGTGAGGGAGTATTTAGTAGTCACCAAATTGTATTTTGTTTTTACACAGTAATGAAATAAATGAAGAAGACCTGTGTCTTACCATTTGTTCTTATTAAAGGTTTCTTGAAGTCAAGATGTCACAAAAAATCCGTGGTGGTTCTGTGGTGGAGATGCAAGGAGATGAAATGACACGAATCATTTGGGAGTTGATTAAAGAAAAACTCATTTTTCCCTACGTGGAACTGGACCTGCACAGGTAAATGATTTAGTCTTCCAAAGTGTAAAGTCAGAAAGCCTAATCGAAGTGATTTCAGGGTATAACTTGCTGTTTGCATAGCTATCGCTGTATCTTATGAATAAAGTTTCTGAGGGAGGGATGCTTAAAGATAAGTACATGAACCTTCTCATTTAACTTTATTTTCTTATTTATTTCCTTATTTATTTTTAAAGATTTTATTTATTTATTCATGACAGACCCCGAGAGAGAGGCAGAGACATAGGCAGAGGGAGAAGCCAGGCTCCATGCAGGGAGCCTGATGTGGGACCCGATCCTGGGACTCCAGGATCATGCCCTGAGCCAAAGGCAGATGCTCAACCACTAAGCCACCCAAGTGCCCTGCTTATTCATTTTTTTAAGGATTTATTTATTTTAAAGAGAGAGAACGCAGGTAGAGGGGCAGAGAGAGTCTCAAGCAGACTCCCCGCTGAGCACAAAGCCTGATGTGGTGCTAGATCTCATGATCTCTGAGATCAGAACCTGAGCCAAAACCAAAAGTCAGATGTTTAATGGACTGAACCACTCAGGTGCCCCAAACTTCCTATTTTAATTTTAACACACTTCTAGAAAGACTGGACTTACTGTTGTTCCAAAGAAAAGAATTGTGTTGGGAACCACATGATTCTCTGCTCTTTAAAGCTAAGCCTCTATTTCCTGTGACCGTTTTCTTTTTATAACTCGGTGGTTCAGAGCAGTGCAAGGAATTATTTGTGGAAGGGAAAGTCATAGAGGTGCAGTCTCTGTTGAATAGTAGAGTAAATGTAGTTACCACAGTTATATCCTTTCTACCCACCTCTCTTATGTCACTCTACTTCACTAGTCAGTGGACCTTGTCCCCCCTCCGCCCGCCCCGTTCATTCCCAACCTTTTGCCCTTCTCACATAACTAGAGCACAGAAAGAACCCTTGAAATTATCTTACACAACCCCCAGTTTTCCATCGACGATCCCTGACACCTTTGGTGTTCTAAGGATTTGAGCCTTTGCTCTGTCTTTAAAGTGTTTGGAGTTAGATACAGAAGTCTCTGTGAGATCACCTCCTTTGTTCCCTGTGATTTTCCTAAACTTGCTCGTGCTCTTTGTACACCTGCACTTGGTAGAGACAGAATTTTTCCTCGTTAGCCTTTGAGGTATAAGGAGTTTTAAAAGACAGTCATTATGCCTAGAAGGAAAAGCATCGCTAGCTACAGAATAAAACATTTTTGGAGGCTCAGACAAGTTTTAAGCTGTTCCAAAATGGCTATTATTATTGTTATTGTTGTTGTTATTATTATTATTATTATTATTATTATTATTACATGACTCGTTCTTTCTGAGGGGAAGGGTGGAGAGTGATGTGTTTGTTTTGTTTTCCGTGGGCTAGATAGTAGCCCAGGCCACTTATTCATTCTCTTCTGTTAGAAACATTAAGAAGAGAAGCAAACATTCCACTAATTACTGGTAGCTTCTGAGAAGAAATGATTCCTACAAACGTGGAAAGTGCTGACCACAGCCCTTGTTTGAATTAGGATTAGACATTTGTAATATTCAGCATTTCCTGTGCCAGAAGATAAGAGAGTCAGTGGATTCGTTAGATGTCTGTGAATTATCTAAGGTCAAAGCAGCTTGGAATAATTGTTATTTGGAAATACATTAAGATTGCTACCTTTGCATCGGCATCATGAGTTAGGATAGCGAAGGCAAGGGAAATGCAAAAACTAAAAGGAACTGAAAAGAGAATTCTAGGCACTTTGTGGGTTAGCAGGTTTTGAAAGTTGAAAATCAAAAACATTTTTAAAAGTCTTGGAGGACAAAATGAATTGTTAATTACTATTTGGTCTCTCCTGTTTTCCAACAGAGATACTTGAGATAAAGCTTTAGTCGTTTTCTATGCTCCGTGGCCAATCAACCCTCTTTCCTTCCAGTTCTGAATAACCTGCGGTGTGGGCATTGGTGGATATGACTCTAACTCCGTCACTGGATTCCATTACTTACCCAACACACTGCAGGCTGATTTCCAAAACAAAGAGACTTGCCTAAGAATTAGGGAAAGGTTCATCTTCTGACTAATGAAGTCAGTAGCATTTTGGGCACTGACTTGCATTTACAGCTCCTACCACTTTAATGCCAGAATACAAACAATCCTTTAAACCTTCTGACCCCTTTATTTTTAAAGCACAGTATTTACTAAGGGAAAATAAGGTACTTAGGCTTACGCTTTTATGGTAATTTTATGGAAGGAAGTCTGCAAAAACGGTTGCTTGAGCTATTATTGCATCTTTATGGTGAAGAGCACACAAAGGGGCAGAGCACAATGATTTCCATTCAGTTTCCTTCTAGACAGCTTCCCACACCCGAGATGGGTGCAGCCCACAATCTAGCCTCTCCTAGTCCTTCTTTGGTTGGCAGCCATCTTCTGTGTCTGAGATGCTCTGATCCTAAAAGTTGGCAGATTTAGGTATGTTTTGAGCCTTTCCTTTCTTCGGGGTAGGCGTTGTGCGCCATCACACAGAGACGGGTGCCTTGGTCACTCATCAGTTTGTCTGGAGAGTTAACACTTAATGACCTTTCCCTCCCAGCTATGATTTAGGCATAGAGAATCGCGATGCTACCAATGACCAGGTCACCAAGGATGCTGCAGAAGCTATAAAGAAGTACAACGTTGGTGTCAAGTGTGCTACCATCACCCCCGATGAAAAGAGGGTTGAGAGTTCAAGTTGAAACAAATGTGGAAATCACCAAATGGCACCATCCGAAATATTCTGGGTGGCACTGTCTTCAGGGAAGCTATTATCTGCAAAAACATCCCCCGGCTTGTGAGCGGATGGGTAAAACCCATCATCATAGGTCGTCATGCTTATGGGGATCAAGTAAGTCGTGTTGGCATCATTTGATTTTCCATATTCTTTTTTCCTGTCCTTGGTTGCCCAGCAGTTCTGATCTGTATGTTTTATTCTTTTGGTGACTACTCCCTTTAAGTGAGGTGCAAAATCAAGAAATGTTTATGTGTCTGTTTGTATATTTAGGTAGGAATAAATATACATACAGAGAGGTACCTGTCTCAACACAAATTATTTTTTTCAGGTATGCTTTTTTAATTTTTTTAAGTGGGCTCCATGCTGGTCATGGAGCCCAATGTGGGGCTTGAACTCATGACCCTGAGATTCAGACCTGAGCTGAGATCAAGAGTCAGACACTTAACTGACTGAGCCACCCAGGCATCCCCCACCCCTTTTTTTAATTAACCTAGGGACACCTGGGTGGCTCAGTGGTTGAGTGTCTGCCTTTGGCTTAGGGTGTGGTCCTAGAGTCCTGGGATCAAGTACCACATCCAGCTTCCCTTGAGGAGCCTACTTCTCCTTCTGCCTGTGTCTCTGCCTCTCGCTGTTTCTCATGAATAAATAAATTAAATCTTAAAAAATAAGTTAAACCATAAGATATTTCCATTTTTGTATAATCTCCCATAGTTCAACCAAATTAGTGGTTCTTCATCCTAGCTATACAACAGATCCCTTTAAGGAGTTTTTTTTGGTTTTTATTTGTTTTAATTCCAGTGAATGAGTGCTACCCTATACCAGCTGAACCTGAATTCCATGGGGTTCAGATATTTTAAAGCTCCCAAGTGATTCCAGTGTGTAGGTAGGGTTGAGAACCATCAAAGATTATATTGAATGTGATCACTTTACGCATAAAAGGAAAAACTGATTTAGTAGTTGTGAAAGTATTCTCTTTTAAATATTCCTTTCCTACTTGGAAAAAAGAAAGTTTCTGTACTTTTGTACCAGTAAGCTTATTGCCAAATTAAACAGAAAAACTGCCAACTAAACAAAATCCGTATTGAAACGGAGGTTTCAGACTTTCATAAAAAGCAGCTTAGGTCTTGAAAGAGCCTTAGAAACAATCTCTAATGTTGAAATCCAGAGGCTTTGATGTAGCTGTCCTCAAAAATAGTGTGGCCAAAGCAGACCACTCTGTTCCTGGGGAGGGGTCACTGGGTCAGTCCTTGAGGATCATTCACTTTGTTCTACTCTGTGGTTCAAACTATCCCTTCATCCTGGCCAAACCTTCCAGAGGCCCAGGAGTAAGAATGTGGACAGAAGCACTACAAATTCACTAATCCCAGGAAGAACATTTTTTTTAAGATCTTATTTATTTATTCGATAGAGAGCACAAGCAGGGGGAGTGCAGAGGGAGAGAGAGAAGCAGGCTCCCCGATGCAGGGCTCGATCCCATGATCCTGGGATCATGACCCAAGCTGAAGGCAGATGACCAACCAACTCAGTCACCCAAGTGCCCCCTGGAAAGACCATTCTTTTTTTTTTTTTTTTTAATAATAATTGGGAATTTTAGTATCCTCTCAAAAAATTGATTAAAACACTTAGAGAAAGTTAAGTGTATAGAAGATTTCAACAACTCTATCAGCCACCTTGACCTAACTGATCTCATAGAATCCACTCCACCCGACAGCTACACAGATTTTTTTCAAGTGCGTACAAAACAATCTCCAGGTTGACCATATGCTGGGACATAAAACAAGTCTCAGGAAATTTTAAAGATTGCAGCCGTACAAAGTACATGCCGATCACAACAGAATTAACTCCGATATCCACAGGTGGCCAGTTCTTTGGGGAAGACCACTCTTCAGTTCTTAGGAGTTCATGCTGTCTTTTTCATCCTGCACCCACCCACCCCCACCCCCCTTTCTTTGAATTATTTTGGCATCGGTCACTTGCAAGAATGGTCATTCTCTAAATCCAGATTGAAAATTCCCAACCTCAGGTTGATTCAGCCTGAATCGTTGAAATGTGCATAAACCCTCTGCAAAGCATCTGTGATGCTTTGGTGCCTCACAACGTCTTCCTCTTGAGAAATGGGAATGAGTTACCACCCACAGTGACTTTATATGACACAAATGTGCTGTGTAGAAAGGATATTTAATCTTCACAGTTACCTGAGGGCTCTTTTCCTGGCTGTCATCAGTATTACTCTATACAAACATAAATAGATAGGCATGGCCAGCAAGTGTTGGTACCTGATTGTGAAAATATTCTAAGGTCATTGAAGAGGGTACAGTGCACTTAAACGTTACGGATCCCTCATGTGCATGTCCCCAGCATAGCTCACTCCCATGAGCAAGACGGCTGTCCTTGTGCAGTTCTTTCCCTGTGGGGTACCAGCCTGTCCCAGCCACTTCCACAGTCACTGCTGCTTTTGGACAAATCCTGGGCTGGAGTTAGTAGTGATAATAATGGTGAAGAGACTGAACCCTAAAGGTCTAAGGACCGGATCCCAAGTCTTTTGACCCTAGATGTGTTCTTTCCACTCTATCACAGTTCTTCCATTGTAGGATTGATGTAAGAGTCAAATGAGATGAGATCATTCAAGCTGGTCACTTAGTGTCTCGTGCAGTGAGGACAAGGCATTTGCTCTCTGGTCTCCATCGACACTGTAGCTAGTGTATTATCATCCCCCTGTGGAAAGTCTTCCTTGACCTCCAGGTCTCGGTCATTTCTTTTCCTGTGTCATCCTGCTACATTTCTTATCTTAGCCCCCCTTTGACATTTGAAAGCACTTGAGTGGCTTCTCACTTGGTTTGTCTTTGTTAGGCCATAAGCTTCCTAGAAGGAAATGCTTAGTGTCCTCCTCCACTCCTTACTGGTTCTCCCTTTACATGAGAGGCATCCAGTAAATCTGATCTTCAGTCTATACCAGGATTAACTTACTTTGGGAAGTCTCTGGACCTTATTTTCCCATCTCTAAAATAAATGGAGGCTGAGGCACACTGCCCTGTTTGTTTAGCTATCTGACAGTGCTATATTCTAGGATTTTTTTTTCCCATTATAATTCTTGGAAGGATAGTTTTTTTTCTCTTTATATATTTCTCCCCCCTACACAGTACAGAGCAACTGATTTTGTTGTTCCCGGGCCTGGTAAAGTAGAGATAACCTACACGCCCAGTGATGGATCTGAAAAAATGACCTACCTGGTACATAACTTTGAAGGTAAGTTCATCATGAGCTATATCTGTTCATTTTTTTACAGGTCATTTAGACACTATTAGTACTGCTTTTTAATAGTTATGTGGCTGCCAGAAATACAATCTGGAATCTACAACATTTCTACAGGGCCCAAAAACTAGCATAAAGAAGGAATTGGCTTCCATGCCTTCCCATGGGGTGCAATAAAGAAAGACACAAAGGGAACTAGCCACTTCATTGGAAATGCATGTGGGCAAAGATGGTACATAGTTTTGCCCTTCTCTTGAAACGTGGAGGGAAGGTTGGCAGGAATCTATTATAAATGAATTAAAGAAATTAAACATTGCTAATCCTGTATCACCTGTCATGTAATCTGCCCTTTGCTCTACTACGATTTTTATTTGAAAAAGGTTGCGTTATATAGTTGCTGAAATTTTCTTCTTGCCCTGAGTATTTATTCTGTGAAAGTAAATGTTTGCTTTTTGCTTTTTCTTCCCTACCATCCTGCTGCTTCAAAGATCCATTTGTGGCAAATGCCACCTAAAGGTTGAAAGAACAGAAAACCACCTTTCTCCACTACTGAAGTTGTTAAAAGCTCTCACACAAACAGAAACTCAAAGCTCACCTAGCCTTTGTACTCTTCGCCTCCTCCAAATAGTATCATTTTAATGGAATCTAGTTCAGCGGGTTTTGGCCTTGCACATTTCAAGCCTACGTTGGCCCTGGGCAGTGGCAAAGATTCAAGTTCTATCTTTCAGTAATTACAGAGTTCACCTAGAGTCGTGAAACACTAGTGATTACATGTAGCATAATTATTTCTACCAACGAGGTATGAACCTTCAGTATCCTCCAGGAAATTATGAGAATTCTCATTCAATATTTGAAATCCAGGTTTTTCTCAATGGCTAAGGACAGAGCACAAACGTAGAGATTAAAACACATGTGAAATCTTAAGTGTGAAAGCACGAAAATGATTCACCATTTCTCGAGTGTATTTCTGGTTCATAGATCAGTAGTTTTTAGTATTTTGGTGTCTTCTGGATCCTGAGGACCATGTTTTTCTCACTTCTATTGCCCTTTCAAAACAAGTTAGAATGTCCTTATATGTCCTTATCTAGAATTGACTTTCTTCCAATCACGTGCCTCAGCAACTCATGGAATATTCCCATTTGAAGCCTGGGTAGGACTTTTTGAAGTCTAGGTTCAGACATGCTTGGGTGCTTAGGTGGTGGTAGGTGAATTTGGACTTGTTACAACTCTACCCCATTTACCTTTGTTTTCCTGTTATCATCGGTGTTCCCCTCCCCCCCCCCACAGAGGGTGGTGGTGTGGCCATGGGGATGTACAATCAAGATAAGTCGATTGAAGATTTTGCACACAGTTCTTTCCAGATGGCTCTGTCTAAGAGTTGGCCTTTGTATCTGAGCACCAAAAACACTATTCTGAAAAAATATGATGGACGTTTTAAGGACATCTTTCAGGAAATATATGACAAGTAAGTACAGTTCTTTTTTTTTCTTGTCTTTTTTCTAAAATAAGCCAGGACTTATTTGCATCCTTATCCCTTTGATTCTGGGACAAATTGAATGAAAACCATCACTATCCCATAAAGTTAAGGGCATAGCTAAAATTTAACAGATGTGAAACAAACCAATCTTGAGTTGCTTTTAGAAGGAAAATGTTTTCTTTTTTTTTAATTTTTTTTAAATTTTTATTTATTTATGATAGACACATAGAGAGAGAGAGAGGCAGAGACATAGGCAGAGGGAGAAGCAGGCTCCATGCACCGGGAGCCCGACGTGAGATTAGATCCCGGGTCTCCAGGATCGCGCCCTGGGCCAAAGGCAGGTGCCAAACCGCTGCGCCACCCAGGGATCCCAAGGAAAATGTTTTCAAATAAGCGTCCCACATTTATTTTTATTAAGAGCCAAAATTGTTTATAATGTTTGAATGAAGGTGCCCTGTAACTGATAGAAAGTTCTGATTTGGCCAGGGAGCGCCTGGCTAGCTGAGTTGGTGGAGCATGGGACTGTTGATATCAGAGTTGTGAGTCTGAGCCTCATGTTAGGTATAGAGATTATTTAAAAATAAAATCCTTTAAAAAATTAAAAAGAGGGGTACCTGGGTGGGTCAGTTGGTTAAGTACCCAACTCTTGATTTCAGCTCAGGACATGATCTCAGGGTCATGAGTTTGGGCCCCACATTGGGCGTGTTGAGCTCCATGCTGGAATGGAGCCTACTTAAGATTCTCTCTATCCCCCCCCCCACACACACACACACATACCCCCACCCCTACCATTAACGCTTGCACTCTCTGTCTCTCTCTCTCAAAAAAAATTTTAAAATTCTAATTTTTCAAGCATATGACTTTCTGAATTGGGCACATTTCCATTCTTTTTGAAGCCCGTTGTTGTGATTTAAAACTCTGCTTTAGTGGAATCATTTGAACTTGTCTATAAGAACTTCAGGTTCAACATGAGAGCATGTGTTAACTTTTAAGATGCAAAACTCCCTTTTAGGAAAGTGTGGAGGCCAGGGCTTGATTTTAGGTATGTTTCCTAAGAAACCTTAATTCCTCTTCCTGCTACCCATCCATACCAACCCCAGGAGCTGTCCTACTTTCCTGAAAGGTATAGAGTGGAAGAATAGTCTTTTTCATCCATTATTACATTCTTTTTTTTTTCTTCTAAGATTTTATTTATTTATTTGAGAGGGAAACAGAGCACAACTGGGGGAGGTAGGGATAAGCAGACACCCTGTTGAATGGGGAGCCCAAGGTGGGGCTCGATCCCAGGACCCTGAGATCATGACCTGAGCCGAAGTCAGATGTTCAACCAACTTAAGTCACCCTAGACACCCTCGTTATTAGATTCTTAAAGTAAGCTGTGCCTCAGGACATCCTGAATGTACCCAGTAGTGTACTGAATCTGATCAGCAGTGTACTGAAAACTAAAAATAGTGCTGGGGACACTCTATTCTCTCCCTTATTCTTACATCTCTGTGAAGGATGTGAAATTACTCTCTGGTGGGGAAATTGGGGTTTAGCAGCTAGCAAGTGGACAGGGTTTGACCTTAGGTCTATTAGATTCTCAAATCTCTGCTGCTTCCTCTAAAAAAAATGCTGCTTCTGGCCCAACCCCCACTCTCTTTGGAGAAGCAGGTACTATACCTAACAATTTCTTTTTTTTTTTTTAAGATTTTATTTATTTATCCATGAGAGAGAGAGAGAGAGAGAGAGAGAGAGAGAGAGGCAGAAACACAGGCAGAGGGAGAAGCAGGCTCCACGCAGGGAGCCTGATGCAAGACTCGATCCCGGGTCTCCAGGATCACATCCTGGGCCGAAGGCGGTGCTAAACCGCCGAGCCACCCGGGCTGCCCAACAATTTCTTTAATTCCCTTTTCTCTCTTGCTTCGTAGGCAGTATAAATCCCAATTCGAAGCCCAGAACATCTGGTATGAGCATAGGCTCATTGATGACATGGTGGCCCAAGCTATGAAATCCGAGGGAGGCTTTATCTGGGCCTGTAAAAACTATGATGGCGACGTGCAGTCGGACTCCGTGGCCCAAGGTGAGGAGCTATGGGAACAAGAAGAGGTGGAGCTCAGCCTGTGACACGAAGGTCAGGCCACAATAGCTCTCTAGTTTGGGAAGAGGTGTGGTTGCAGCCCTTTGTTAAATCATGAAATGTAAACACTACAAGCTATCCAGTTCCATCTTCTCAGCCTATGCAAAGAAGCCCGGGGCTGTTCACAGAAATTCCACTTTATGTCAGAGGTAAGGGCCAGATCAACAGAAAGTCTGCTCTGATTTCTCCAGCACCAAACTGCCCTCTGATTTTAATTACCCATGGCAGCTCTGTAAACTTGGTAAATGTTCCTGTTACCTTTAATTCTCTTTGCTTTTCCCCAGAAAGTACTACTTTTTCTTTTCTCTTTGGAAAAGTTAAGCACCTCCTACCAGTTTGAAAAGCAGTAAATCAACCCAAGTTTATGTCAGATACGGGAGTTAGACAGTTCTCTTTACCATCCTGTGTCTGCAAACGCTCATGATCCTTTGTGCTGCATTCACTAGAGGAAGGAGTGATGCCTTGTGGATGCTTCCATGGTGGACAAAGGAAACTATTCCTTGTGAGCAGATTTCTTAGAAAGGGACCCAAATTGTCCCACTGTTTCTAAATGTCCTCAAAGCAACTAAGGGAGTATCTGGAGGGATATTTCAAATGTAAATGTCAAGATACAGAAGTTCAAAGGACTTTGGAATAGGACTTTTGAAGTGCAGTATCCAGTAGTGCACTGATAAGATACCTGGGACCAATGCTCTGTGTCTGGGCAGAGCTTGTAGATAAATGTGACCTCAGTGCAGCTCAACAGTCAAAAGGCAAAGGCAGAGCTGTCCTGGTGTCCGTTCTTTCCTAGGGTATGAACTACTTTGGACTCAAACCACTTACATCCTCAGTTTTGATGGTGATACCAACTAGTGTCCTAATATTAAAGATAGACAAACTCACTTTGGATATGGTCCTGAACTTCTCCAACCAGTAAACATTTGAGTCTACGAAAGCCCCAGACCAACACAGTGATATGAAAGGAGCCTACTAGGGAATAAAGGGGAAAGGAGAAAAAATGAGTGGGAAATATCAGAAAGGGAGACAGAACATGAGAGACTCCTAACTCTGGGAAATGAACTAGGGGGGGTGGAAGGGAAGGTGGGCGGGGGGGGGGGGGGTGACTGGGTGACAGGCACTGAGGGGGGCACTTGATGGGATGAGCACTGGGTGTTATGCTATATGTTGGCAAATTGAACACCAATAAAAAATAAATTTATATTAAAAAAATGAAAGGAGCCTACTAATCCCATGCAGAAGTTTCTAACAATGAGTTTTTTTAAAAAGCATTGTTTATTTACCTACTCTCAAACCAAAAACCAAAACTGACAAACAGCAGCTTGTTACAAATTTGCATTATTAACTCCACAGGTGCTATTGGAAGGTAGCTAAAAACAGAGAAAAATATTCTTTGAATTCAAGTGTAAGAGTGAATAAAAGAAGGAAAACCAATTGTCTAGACTTAAAAAGTGGTAATGTAATTCTCTGGATAGGAAGTCACAAAATAGGACTGTTTTGTTGGGGCTGTTACAGGGGGTAAGGGCAAGAGGGATGTTCTTGGGTCATCCCATCCTGTTTTCAACCTGCCTTTTCTTTCCAGTCCAGTGAGTCTGAGCAGCCTGATGGCAGGACACAACTGTCATTAATCTTTTTATTTTCCCACATCACAGCATCTGGCTGCACATATGGATAGCAGTAACATACTGAGCTCTTCTTACTCGTGGCAGGTACTATTCAAAGGAAGATGAATATATATTCTTTTCACAAATATACGTCTATTCATCTAATTCTTACAACAACCCTATGAATCAGATGAATGTGCATAAATTTGTGAATATATGCGGGACGAAGAAGCGTAGCCTTTCCAGAGGTGGCTTTGACCCTGAGGTCCGGAGCAGGGACCCTGCTTCCTGAGAGGCAGAATCATTGATGACTACACATGCGTATATTTATTTCGTTTCCTGAGACCTCTTTCATCTCTGAGAGACCCAATGTTCTTCGTGCAGTTGTACCTGATGCTTCACATTCTGCCTCTTACAGGTTACGGCTCTCTTGGCATGATGACCAGCGTGCTGGTTTGTCCAGACGGCAAGACAGTAGAAGCAGAGGCTGCCCATGGGACTGTAACACGTCACTACCGCATGTATCAGAAAGGCCAGGAGACGTCCACCAATCCCATTGGTAAGTGTTTATTGCTACGCTGATTTCCAACCAGAGAGTGGAGATCTCCAAAGGAAATCAGACATATTCCTTTGGCTGCCCAACACGTTGTGTCTAAAATCCTCACCAAACAGCAGATCTGTTCTACTAAGAGCCGTTTCAATGTGCTTGAAATATACACAATATATGCTTTTCCATTTTGTAGCAGAATGTACGCTATAGAGAAGAATGTTGTCACTGAGCATTTTCCTTTTCCTCTGGTGCAGTGAAATGCCACAGATGGCTAAGAATCTAAAAGCCACACAGATCGATCCTTCTAACCGAATTTTAAGGACAACACTTTTTTTTTTTAAGATTTTAATTATTCAAAAAAAATAAGATTTTATTTATTCATTCATGAGAGACACACAGAGAGGCAGAGACACAGGCAGAGGGAGAAGCAGGCTCCATGATGCAGGGAGCGCCACGTGGGACTCAATCCCAGGTCTCCAGGAGCACACCCTGGACTGAAGGCGGCGCTAAACCGCTAAGCCCCTGGGCTGCCCCTAAGGATTACACTTTAAAAAGAGATTACAGCTTGGGAAGAGGCAGGGAGGCCACCATAGACAAGAGAGAGGAGATTGTGACCTATTCCAAATTAGTAAATGCCCTCAAGCTTCAAGTACTACTAGCACACCGTGAAAATGTGCTTTCGTAAGGCTCTAACAAAACCCAAGACCTCTGCTCAACAGCAAGACAGATTTTTTTTTTAAGTTTCTATCCAATAAAATATTCCCAGTTCTTAGAAAACTTTATAGCCCATGTGGATAGCACCTAATGGAATCAATCACCCAAGCAAACAAACAAACAAAAAAATTGTTCTGTTTTTGGCAACTGAAACATTTGGGAATCCCTCTTGGTATGATCTAAGTGTTGGCTTTTGGGTTTGGTTTGGTTTTGCTCTTTCAGCTTCCATTTTTGCCTGGACCAGAGGGTTAGCCCACAGAGCTAAGCTTGATAACAACAAAGAGCTCAGCTTCTTTGCAAAGGCTTTGGAAGAAGTCTGTGTTGAGACCATTGAGGCTGGCTTCATGACCAAGGACTTGGCTGCTTGTATTAAAGGTTTGCCCAAGTAAGTATAAGATGCCCTGAGCTCTGTAGTCAAATCACCACTTACCTTTACTGGGCTCAAAACAGCAGTGCTTTTTGGAAGTACATGAATTATTTGTTATTTATTGCCTAGTTCAGGGGTCAACAGACACTACTGATTGTGGACAATAAGCAGTTCAGACTTTATGGAACATACAGCCTTTTCAAACTCCTCAGCTATTGAACTTTGCCACTGTGGAAGGAGCACAGTCACAGATGATACAGAAGCTGGTGGATGTGGCCGTGTTCCAATTAAACTGTACCCTGGATGGAGTCCATGGGCCACACTGTAGTTTGCTGACCTCTGATCTAGTTGAAAATCATCGGGTGACAAGGTTCTGTTTAATTTAACAAGTAAATTATAGACATTTGAAACAGAGGGACCTCCAAGGGTATTGTATCCTTCCCCTTTATTTTCTTCAATTTATGAGTAAGAAGAGTAACTGCACAAGTTTTACGTGCCACTAGGTCTTAGTCCCTTCCGTAATTATTTACAACCAACATTCAAGGCCCGTTTATTGCCCAGGATTTTTCTGAGAACATGGTAGCATGTAGCCCAGTTGGATTGACTGCCAGTCAGAGACTTCTCCCTCACAGCTGGTCACTATGACTCACCTCAAGAAACCCTACTAAAGTTTAACATTAATCCCATGTCCTAAGCATGCGTCCTCTCAGTGATGAGGATATACTCAATCGCTACATCTTTCTTATCTTAAATTTCTGGCAAGAATACAGTGCTTGAAATGTTCTTATCGGTACACTACCTTTGTGGTCTATTTGAATAGGCACTTGTCAGCAGGATTACATTAGCCAGACTATCTTTTCTTTTTTCTTTCTTTTTTTTTTTTTTTTAAGAAAGACCGTGATAAAATAAAAGAGCATTAAAACTTTTTTAAGGACATGTGACAATTTGTAGGAATGTTGATGAGAGCATGGCCGTACCCCTGAATAGGTTTTGTTATTTTTAAGAATGAGGAATAAGAAGTGGGTTGAGTTCAGTCTGAATGGGAGCTCTGTGATAGTTTTGTCCTCAAAGACTCAGGGCAAGGGACATTCTGTGAAGGTGCATGTGGCCGAGCTGCCAGTGCAGGCTGCCTGTAGCCTGCGTCAGCCCCTTGAGCCTTGAGCACAGTCATCAGCCATATAGTCATACTTCGTTAATACTAGTTTTCTTCTAGACCTAAGTAAAATGCTACCTATGTAGCACTTCTAGAATTTTCCCTCTGCCCACAGATCAGAAACAAACTAATCTCTCTTTTCTTTTTCTTCCTTTATTAGTGTGCAACGTTCTGACTACTTGAATACATTTGAGTTCATGGACAAACTTGGAGAAAACTTGAATATAAAACTAGCTCAGGCCAAACTGTAAGGCCATCCCTCAGCTTAGGAGGATACGTGTTTTTGGTAACTAGGTCCACTGGTTTACATTTTCCTGTATAACACTCAAGGGGAAAAGGTAAAATCAATTTTGTAATTTGTTTAGAAGCCAGAGTTTATCTTTTCTATAAGTTTACAGCCTTTTTCTTACGTAGCGTACATTTATGCCACCCTCGTGAACGTGGCAGGGAACTTTTTTAAATTTTATTTTATTTTCTACTAGTAGCCTAGGAATTACTTTCATGCTCGTTGTATACTCATTGTCCCTTTTTCTTATGTTCCAATGCAAATGACCAAAATGAAGAGTGCTTGAAAGGGTAAACTGTAGCCACAGTGTTGTTCCCTGAAATAGATGTGAAGTACACATTCACTCCCTTCATCGCTCCGGGGCCTGGGGCGCTGTGTGGTTTTGGTGTAAGAGATGTCCCATTTCGTGCAGTAGAGCTGTACGGTGAACTTGCCAACTTGCCCATCGTCTGGAATGAAGAGCGTAGGTGTTACTAATACCCGCTGGAGACACCGCAGTCACTTCTGTAAAGAGGTCTTCTTGATTGTTTTGAAAATGCTAAATATTTCTGAGGCAACTGGAGACTTTGGAATCCAGAATAAAGATGACCTGAGGGTCTGGCCTCTGTTTGTCCCCTCTTCCTGGCCTTGTGTGGCCTGAGTATTATGCTACCCTGAGCAGCATATTTCATCCAAGTGCAATAACCCAAGCTGCACCTTTTTTTGGACTTCTGCTGGCCCGTTTTATTTCCCTTATACAAATGTGATTTTTTCAAAAGTTGATTTTAAACACTATTCTAGTCTATTCTTCATCTAAACTATTAATTGTTATTAAAATTAAGTGCTAATGACTAGTCTTGGGTTTTTATTTGTGAGTATGCTTTAGGTGCCAGGCACCATGCTAGGTCCTGGCCACAGGAATTCAATTTTAAGTGGTCTCTGCCCTGAAGGAGTTTACTGTGGGGAAAATGGATAAGTAAACAGGAAGATGTGGAGCCTACAGTGAAAGGGAAAGAAGACCAACGACAGAACAAGAGATTACTAGAAGAATATTAGGGAATCAAGCATAGGCATTTGCTAAGGAATGGAAGTATGATCATGTAAGTTTATAGGAAGCCAATGAAGACTTAAGGGAGGGACATGGTCATATTTTCCTTTAAAAAAATAGCACAGCTTTTATGAAGAATGGATAGTAGTGGAAGAGGGGGTGATGGGCAGGATCCAGGAGAGAAGGCCAGTTTTCAAGGTACTGTGATACTTCGGGTGGGAAATGATGAAGATCTGAACAGGGACATGGCACTGGGGGTGGAGGGAGCAGGGTGGATCCCTGAAAAGATGAGAACAGATGGGGATTGGTGGGTCCCAGGGGATGTGGGAAAAGCAACGTCAAAGAGGTTTCCCACATATCCAGCTCACTCTTGAAAAGTTGGTCAGCATCCCAGCAGTAGCCACGTACTATGGGGAAGGAAGCCGAGGCCTTGAGAGGCACTTTGATGAGATATATACAGTACCTCAGTGCCCATTTTAGCCTGGAAGCCAGGAATCCTCGTAGCTGAGCTAGGACTCTTTCTACTAGACCTGCACATTTGCAGGTTTGGATGAAGAAAGCATTGTGTGGAACAAAGTCACCCCATTGGATTGGATGACCTTTTGACTAGTCCCTCGAGCACTTACAAACATCCTAGGAGTTGATCAGATGAGTGTTAATGGCTGCAAAGCTCTACCCCAATGTCTATCAGGATCAGTATTTGGCCAAGAACCGGTTAATATTCTAAAATACTTAGTAAATGAACAGAATGCTGACCAATACGTGTAGAGGCTAATGGTTTATTTTGTAACAGCATTAGGATCAGAATTGTTGACCTGGAAAATGACTCCTGCTTTGCAAAACACTGAAGGCAGCAGGATCCACGGACAGAGAAGACAGGAGTCCCACATTTTGAAATTCTCTCAGTTGCAAGTACTATTTCTTAAGTAGAAATTTTTTTTTAAGATTTTGTTTGTTTATTCATGAGAGACACAGAGAGAGAAGCAGAGACACAGGCAGAGGAAGAAGCAGGCTCCATGCCAGGAGCCCGATGCGGGACTCGATCCCGGGACTCTAGGATCACACCCCCGGCGGAAGGCAGGCGCTAAACCTCTGAGCCACCCAGGGATCCCTTAAGTAGAATTTTTTTTTTTTTAATTTTTTTTTTTTTAATGTATTTATTCATGAAAGACACGGAGAGAGAGAGAGAGAGAGAGAGAGAGAGAGAGAGGCAGAGACACAGGCAGAGGGAGAAGCAGGCTCCACGCAGGGAGCCCGACGTGGGACTCGATCCCGGGTCTCCAGAATCACGCCCTGGGCTGCAGGCGGCGCTAACCCGCTGAGCCACCCGGGCTGCCCCCTTAAGTAGAATTTTTAACTGAAAATACTTAATAACAAATCTTCACAATTAGAGTCTTGTATTTTTCCCAGATACATACAGTCCTCCTAAGACACTCCCAACAAGTGATTTCCCATCCTCATTCGAATATTTCTATCATAAAAATTTCTTCCCCATCCAGGGTCCTGTCTGTTCTTATTAAGGAGGTAAGAGAGGAAACATAAAAATATTAAGAGGAATGCATCTGCCTTCAATTCAGGTCATGATCTCAAGGTCCAGGGATGAAGCCCCATTTCGGGCTCCCTGCTTCTCCCTCTCCTGCTGCTCCCCCTGCTTGTGCTCTCTCTCTCTTTCTCTATCAAATAAATAAAATCTTTTTTAAAAATTAAGACTTTGAGTATTGATATAACTACTGAAAAATTTTGTACTTTTTTTTAAACCTCTCTATTAGAAATTTTATTTCAAGGCCCGATTCTTAATATTAAGGAGAATGCAGCATCCAAACTGCTAATTCCTCTGGAATAAGAAATTTGAACAACTCTGCATGGTATCTCAGACTCAAAGAGGTGAACTTTACAAACAACATTGTAACTTTTAATTTTGGTATTATTTCAGACTTACAGAAAAATTAATTAAAAATTTGTGAGAAAGCCTTATAACCTTTTGCCAATTTTCTACTTTTGCACCATTTGTTATTCTGTCTCTCTGTCTTGTCTTCCTCCCCCCCGCCCCACATCCACACACACACTTTTTTCCTGAACCATTTCAGAAGAATTTGAAGACCTTATGCCCCTTCACCCTTAAATAATCCAGTCTGTATTTCCTAAGAACAAGGACATTCTCTTATATAACCACAATACAATTATCAAAGTCAGGAAATTTAACATTGATATAATACAATACAGTTCCTATTCAAGTTTCAGCAACTGCTCCCATCATCTTTACAGATTTCCCTCCAATGTCCAATCCTGGATCATACATTGTACTCTGCTGTCATATCGCTCAAGCCTCTTTGTTCCTGAAACAGTTTCTAAGCCTTTCTTTGTCTCTCTAGACCTTGACATTTTTGAAGAGTACAAGCCAGTTATTTTGTAGAATATCCCTCAATTTGGGTTTATCTGATGTTTGTAATTAGATTCAAGTTACACATTTCGGACAGAAATACCACTGAAGTGATAAAGAGGAGAGGGGGAGAGAGAGAATCCCAGTGTGGACCCTGTCAGGGGCTTGATCTCATGACCCTGAGATCATGTTCTGAGCTGAAGTCAAGAGTCAGACACTCCACCAACTGAACCACCCAGGCACCCCAGTGTTCTTTTCCTTGACATGGGTGATATTACAAGAATGCCTTCTCATAACTTATTAAACTACCCATTTGTTTTTTGTTGTCTGCTCTATCAACTTTATTTCCAACAAATATAATAGGAAACTTGTTCTGAATCCAGTGGACTAATTACACGGAGCCACATTCTCCGGAAACAAATCACAAACTTTCTCTCCGGTGTTGGCTGACCCTGCTAAGCTTTCTGGTTTGCCTTTGATAGAGTGACACATTCCAGTAACATTCCCTCAAACATTTTCGAACATAAGCTGCAAAGTGTTTCTCTAAGAAGATGTTCTACCCCAGTAATTTCAACTGGACTGTACACTAAGAATTATGAGTAGAAATGCTTGAGGGTCCTTTGGTGGACTTCCTCATCTCACTTTGATGAATCCATGACACTGTCTTTTTAGGAGTACTTTGGTGTAAAGCGCTCATTTGATTTCTGCATAAGAATTACTATTCCTGGTTGGTTGCTTTGTTTTGCCTGTTGCACTATTTATATATTCAGAGACTAAGCTCCGAGACATTTTCTAACGGAATCACATTTTCCTACTTTGAAATCACTGGTTCAAATTTCTACTTTTCTTCCTAGCAAGAGATTTTCAGGCATTTCTTACAGGGTTTTACTCTGAATTTCCCAAGTAAACTTTGAAATGTTTAAATTATATGATCAAAATTAAAAATTTAACTTTGACTCTGAATTTTGGTTCTAATACTCCAAGGCTACTTTCATCTCTTTCATCTAAATTTTCCATGTTTTCTGGTTGCAGTTACTCCATTTTCTAGAATTATTCAATGACCTTAGTTTGTAAATCATGTTCCTATTTATATTGTTTGAGGCAGCCTACACATTGCTGCAACTTAATTACTACACCCTTGTACTATTCCATAAAGATCTACAATTTGGATCTCAGCCAAAGTTTTTAATCTGGTCTTGGCACCTGGATCAAATTCTTTATATGAGGTTTTTTCTTTTTCTTATATCTTTGAACACAATTCACCCAACAAATAGATTTAAGTATGTCCTCTGATCCTGACACTCTTGGGATACCAGTGTCTGGTAAGACCCACAACCTCTAGATGGGGGTACTTCTCTTCAGTTCAGGCTGTACCATGTACTCAATATTGTTCTTTTTTTTTTTTTTTTTTTTTCAATATTGTTCTAAGAGCCAACCAGCTTGGGCTTTGAGTCACTGGCTTTGTTACAGTGTTTTAGTAAGAGTTTTTACTATTATAATGGGAAAAGTTTAAGAATTTATTTGGAGTTGGGATGCCTGGGTGGCTCAGCGGTTAAGCATCTATCTGCCTTTGGCCCAGGGCGTGATCCTGGAGACCCAGGATCGAGTCCCACGTTGGGCTCCCTGCATGGAGCCTGCTTCTCCCTCTGCCTGTGTCTCTGCCTCTCTCTCTCTGTCTCTCTTATGGATAAATAAATAAAATCTTAAAAAAAAAAAAGAATTTATTTGGAGTTAACTTGGGTCTCATTTTCCATGAATATATTTTCCAAATCTCCTGAGGCTATGGCAGGAAAAACATCTTCATCTGTACTATGAGTGCTGTGATCCTTGCCCTTTAGCACAGTTGTGACTAACCCACCTGATTCAGTAATATTTGTTTTACTTCCTCAGTTTCTGGAAAAGTATCACACCTGATGTAACTGCTTCATAAACTCCCAGCTGAGCACAGGAAGAGATTGGAGACACATAAAGGATGGAATTTTTCTAGGCATACTAGAAATTCTCCAATTTCTTTTTTTTTCTTCAAGATTTATTTATTTATTTATGACAGACACAGAGAGAGAGAGAGAGAGAGGCAGAGACACAGGCAGAGGGAGAAGCAGGCTCCATTCAGGGAGCCCGATGTGGGACTCGATCCCGGGACTCCAGGATCGCGCTCTGGGCCAAAGGCAGGCGCCAAACCGCTGAGCCACTCAGGGATCCCCCGAAATTCTCCAATTTCTAATCTAATTCTCCAACTTTGGAAAGTAATTAGAGCTCCTATCTTTCTCAAAGTCTCCAGCAATGGACTTAGTAGTGATTTTGAAACAGACATGGTGTTTGAATCTTATTACTTGCATTGTACATGAGATATTAACCCATTTGGATTCTCAATATTTTGGAATACTTTTAGTGCTTCCATAAGAAACAAAGACATGCATGGGATACCTTCTCAGCATCAAGAATTCATGAGCCTTTCCACTTGAAATAGATGCAGATGGTTATTTTAATTATAGAATGTGTCAGTCACCTTGAAGGTATAGCAGGCCACTAACAATTTTGCCTATATTTAGTGTAGTAGGGATCAAGTCAGTGGGTTATCTTTTATGTAGCTAATACCATGTGTTTTTTTCCTGATACAAACTTCATATGGTTCTAAGTCACAGCTTGAAAATATACAGTCAGGGCACGTGGGTGGCTCTGTCAGTTGAGCTTCTGACTCTTGAATTCAGCTCAAGTCATGATGCCAGGGTCCTGAGATTGAGCTGTGCTGTGGGCTCTACTTGGTGGGGAGTGTGCCTCTCCCCCTGCTTGCTGGCATGTGTGCACCTTCAAATAAATAAATAAATCTTCTTTTAAAAAATTAGAAATAAAAATATAAAGACACTGCCATAACTGTGAGGTAATCTGGCCCAGTAATAGACATCACCACAGTCCATTAAGAAGAATCTATCAAAAGTCAATGACAAGAAGAAAATCTTGAAAGTAGCGAGAGAGAAGCTAATTTTCATGTATAAGGGATCTTCAATACAATTTTTTAAAAGGTTTTATTTATTCATGAGAGACACGGCGGGGGGGTGGTGCAGAGACATGGTCAGAGGGAGAAGCAGGCTCCTTGTGGGATCACACCCTGAGCAGAAGGCAGATGCTCAACCGCTGAGCCACCCAGGTGTCCCTTCAATACAATTAATAGTTAATTTCTCATCAGTAACCATGGAGTCCAGAAGGCAATTGAATGATATACTCTAAGTGCTGAAGGAAAAAAATAGCCCAGGGGCTCCTGGGTGGCTCAGTAGGTTAAGCGTCTGCCTTTGGTTCAGGTCATGATCCCAGAGTCCTGGGATGGAGCCCTGCATCCAGCTCCCTGCTCAGCAAAGACCCTGCTTTTCCCTCTCCCTCTGCTGCTCCCCCTGCTTGTTCTCTCCTTCTCTCTCTCTCTCTCTCAAATAAATAAAATCTTAAAAAAAAAAAAAAAATAGGGGATCTCTGGTGGCTCAGTGGTTGAGTGCCTGCCTTCAGCCCAGGGTGTGATCCTGGAGTCCCAGGATCGAGTCCCGCATTGGGCTCCCAGCATGGAGCCTGCTTCTCCCTCTGCCTGTGTCTCTGCCTCTCTTTCTCTCTCTGTGCCTCTCATGAATAAATAAATAAAATCTTTTAAAAAAGAAAATAGCCCAGACACACCTGAGAACAGTTGAATGTAAGAATGACCTTCAACTGGAATGATTTCTGAAGTTGAAATCCTTGAACTCCTTTTTTACTACCAGAATCTATTCAGCCTAAAAACCTGTCAATGAATATATCCCCAGGAAACATCCAGCATCTTACTGGTATCCCAACATTTAAAAAATAATCTACTGTATAGAAAGTTTGGATTTCTACCAATATCTAAAGAGCTGTGTTAACAACTAATTAATTTATTCCACGTTTATATATATCATCTAAGTTTCTTGCTCTCTCTTTCAAATAAATAAGAAAATAAGGTTTTTTTTAAAGATGTTTTTCTGAATCTGGATGAGTGACTCACTTAAGGGACCACCATCAAAAAAGAGAAGTCTTGGGGTGCCTGGGTGGCTCCGTTGGTTAAGCAGTTGCTTGGGCTCAGGGTCCTGGGATCAAGCCCTGCATCCTGCTCCTGGCTTAATGGGGAGTCTGCTTCTCCCTCTCCATCTTCCTACAGCTCTGCCTGTTTGTGCTTGCTCTCTCTCTGTCAAATAAATAAAATCTTTAAAAAAGAGAGAAAGAGAGAGGGGAGGAGGGAAGGAGGGGGAGAGAGGGAGAGAGAGAGGGAGAGGTCTCAAGATTGCTGGTTCCAGCCAAAGGTGAGTTCAGTTACGGACAATGAATTTGAGATACGCAGAACACCCACCTGGAGATCTCAAGCAGCATTTGAGGATGAAGGATTGAAATGAGGGCCAATGTGTGGACAATAGTTGGTGTTTTGCAAACAGAAACACTCTAGGAGAAAAGTGCAAATTCAGAACAATAGATGGTTGCTGATTGGTCACATTTAGGAAGCCAGAAGAAGAATCCATGAAGGACAGAGAAGGAATAATCTGAAAGACGGCAGTGGTGGTGGTGGGCGGGGGGGGGGGGGGGGGGGGGGGGGGTCAAAGAAAGTCTGGGGAAAAGCTAACTCCTATGGAAAGGGGTAGGCACACAGGTCGATGTTAGAGATCAAGGTTAAACGAACGTAAACCAAAAAATAATCACTGGCAACTCTTGATAATCATACTCTAAAAGGCAGACTCAGATTTTTAATTAAGTGTCTTACTCATTTGTATGAAGCTTACAAGATTCCCATCTTCTCAACTGACATTCTCTGCCATCTCTCAGTAGGAACCACCTGGAACACAGGCTGTAGACTCATCAACGCAGAAACAAAGTAAAGGGCATCACATGAACATCTGAATAAAGCTCTAAGAGAACTTCAGCTCCCATTGAAACTGGAAACCTATGCATTCATTCAACAAAAATGATTTGAGGGTCCACTGTGTGCTGGGCATTGGCCTAGGCCTGGGCACACTATGGGGAGTTAGACTTGGAGCCGGCCCCTTGAAGCTTCATTGTATGCCATTTACCTACTACTCAGTGAGACAGGGGCCTGGCAAGATTATATATAATCCAGGATGGGCACTTAGGGCCCATATATATAAATTATACAGGCAACTTTTATAACAAAAATACAAATCACTAGGGCACCTGAGTGGCTCAGTGGTTGAGCATCTGCCTTTGGCTTAGGTCATGATCTTGGGGTCCTGGGATCGAATCCTGCATCAGGCTGCCCATGGGGAGCCTGCTTCTCCCTCTGCCTATGTCTCTGTCTCTTTCTGTGTCTCTCATGAATAAATAAACTCTTTAAATATACATGTGTACATATATATAAATCATTTATTTCAATAATTACATCAATGGCTCATGGAGGACCTGGTTTTGTCATTTATTCAAATACAAAAGGAGCAGGCACTTCTGAACTTTTAGTGTCAACTGGCATGTTTACGTCTTAAGCATATGTGCTAACGTTATGGAAAATAAATCAGTTACTATTTTGAGGGGAGTGGGGTGGGGTGGACTGGGGAAGAAATACAAAGAAAAGGGATGAGATGAGACCCCACAGAGTTCTGAGATGGGGAGAGGGGGACCCACGGGCAGCATAAGAGGAAATACCGCAGGCCCCTGGAGTTCTGGAAAGGCAGTGTCCAGGCCCAGCTCAATGCAGCACTCTCAGCAACGCAGAGTCCCTTGGCCTTGGGGAGTAGGTTGTTTCTGGTCACGTGGTGCTCCATAAATGGCGTTAACTCGGTCCCAGGTTCAACTTTCCAGCTTGCAAATAGACCATGTTTCAACAGTTGGCATTCAGCGGTTGTTTGGCCCTAGAACATGATTCCTTGCAGCAGCAGTGGAGTAGGGCTTCAGCTTGCAGCTGGTGGGAAGGTTGGGGGAACTCACATCCGTGCGTGTTGTCTCTTACGTGCATTTTCTTTTTCTTTTCTTAAAGATTTAATTTATTTATTCATGAGAGAGAGAGAGAGAGAGATAGGCAGAGACACAGGCAGAGGGAGAAGCAGGCTCCATGCAGGGAGCCGGACGTGGGACTCGACCCGGGGTCTTCAAGATCGTGCAGGCCACGCTAGACCGCTGAGCCACCCGGGCTGCCCTTATGTGCGTTTTCAATTCCTTCCCACCGCCGTCTCTCAGGAGGTGGCTGAGGCCCAGACAACGTAACCGGTCCTGGGCCCACTAGCCAGCGGCAGAGTAGAAGGCCAACTCCCGTTTTCTCGGTGCCTCTAGATAAAATGCTTCTTAACCTAGGAACCCAAGACAGCCAGATGGGACGCACCAGGAGGAGAGAGCGTGCAGTTGGAGGCCCCCAGAGGGACATTCAAACGCACGTTCCTGGCCTCCACCTGCTGAATCAGGCCCTGAAGGCAGGGCTCCAGGACTCTCCAGGTTCACAAGCTGCTCCGCTGATTGTGATAAATGGGAAAATGTGACAACTGTGGAAAGGGTTGAGGAAAAAGCCACGAGATAAAGTTACACCAGATTTTGGTTGGCGGATAGCATCCATTTTGAAAAGAAGAAGAAGATGATGATGATGAATTGCAAGTAATTCCTAACAGGTACAACTTAAAGGGTATTATTTACTGTATTTCCCCCTGCTGCCACCGGCAGTTTTTGTTTGTGGGAGACTTTCTCTGAGGTCTGCTTTCCAGCCTGTTTTCAGCCTCCTTTGTCACTCCCACTTCTGGACCCAGAGACCCTCTCAATCAGCTAAACCAAGAGCTCCTCTAAGAAGCTCCCCCAGGGATGGGGTAAGGAGAGACGCAGGTGCTGGGATATTTGTCCTCATTTTCAGGCAACTCTATGATATTTTCCCCAGATCTCCTGGATACAATGCACATTTGCTTTTAAAGCCACTTCAGATGTGGAAACCTTAATGATAATAGTCATTCATCAAAGATCCATCTGGAAATACGCCACCAACACTGACAGCTACTGTGGGAAGCGTGGCAAACTCCGGTTATAGTTGAATGTTGATTTGTGATAACTCGGATAAACAGAGTTCGCACTGATGCAGGAAACTGTCCTATCATCTGTGTGTGTGTGTCTGTCTGTCTCGACCTCTGCTTTCCCCAGTATCACCCTCCACATCCCCCCTACATCCCCTCAGTCCCACACATCAATTTCATCTCTCATTTCTGTCTAGGGATTAAGTTTTATTGATGAGGTTGGCAGGACTGAGTTAGCCATAGTGAATCCAGATGCCAAGGCAACCTCCAAAAAACCATACAGTCAGGGGCAAGAATTGGAACCTAGGGGTTAATGATTTGGCATTTTCCAAAGCCTGCAGTTTGATGAGCTTTTCCAGATGTTTCCTGAGGGCTTTGTTGCAGCAGGACATCCCGGCCCTGCCAGGCAGCTGCAGTCAGCACCTTGGGTGAAATGGCCCCTACTTGGTTTCTGAGGAGGCATTAGCCCTTGGAGGGAATTCAGATTCCCTGGGGATGGTCTCAGGACCCCAGGCTCCCCGTAACCAATTCTGCCTCCCTTTCTGTGGATTCTTCTCTCTAAGATTGTCTGCTGGCCTGACCCATCAGGACACTCACTGGCAGGAACAGTGTAGTCAGGAGACAAGGGTAGGTTGGGAATTGTCATTCTTTTAAAATAAATGGTACAGTGAAAAGGGGGCCTTAAAGATAATTTGATTTAGCACACTCTGTGCTCAAATTGGAAACAAAGAGAAGTAAGGCTTTTCTTAATGCTGTTTATTACCAAATAACGCAAGTGTTGTTCAGGCAATAGACATTTCTCATAAAAGAACATTCCTTCACTGCAAGGAGCAGGTTAGCACCCGCAAACATTTTAGCTCTAAATCTTGGTACCCATATAGAAGAAAAAAGGCTACTCCCTCTGGGTTGAGGGGGGAGGGGATAACTTAATAAAACCATCATTTATATTTAGAATGTCCATTTATCCCACAGGCAAACCAGAGGATAGAGGTCATCTAAGGATGTCTCAAGATAGAAGTCACTCTATTGCCAAGTTCCAGTGGTTCACTCTCAATCTCTGGGGATAAGATAGGAGAAGTCATTTAGTGTCATTCTGGAACTGGCCCAGGCTAAATGGGCTATTCCATATCTTGCTTGTCCTTTTCTTATAACTTGGATTGACAGTGATAATACCTGTAGCTAATATTTATCAATCTCATATAAACACTGCCCTAGATCCTTTACTTGATTACTTGTTTCCTGTTTGCAGGAGCCCTGTGATGCAGGTACTACTATTTATTTCATTTCATAGATAAAGAAACTGAGGCACACAGGTGCCTGGATCACACTGATGGTACTCTGTTCATCTTTTTTTTTTAAGATTTTATTTATTCATTTGAGAGAGAGCGAGCACAAGCAGGGGGAGCAGCAGAGGGAGAGGGAGGGGCAGGCTCCCCTCTGAGCAGGGAGCCTGACAGAGGACTCGATTCCAGGACCCCAAGATCATGACCTGAGCCGAAGGTAGATGCTTAACCCACTGAGCCACCCAGGTGCCCCTCTGTTTATCTTTTGTTGCAGACTGAATTATCTGAAAACTTAGTGGCTTATAACCACATTAATTACTTTATTGTTACCCCTCACGGTTCCAGAGGTCAACTGCACTCAGCGAGGCAGTTCTCGCTTTAGAGTCTCGCTTGGGGTCACCCATGCAGTTGCAGTCAGATGGCGGCTGTGGCTGGAGTCTTGTTTCCTGTAGCATTTCCTCACTCGTGTGTCTTTTGGCCAGGATCCGAGATGGGGCTGTCATCAAGCGGCCCACACATGACCTCTCCACGTGGCCTGGACTTCCCCCCCAATGCATCCCAGCTGGGCTCTAAAAACAAGCATCCCTAGAGGACAGGTAAAAGCTGAATTGCCTTTAAAATGTTTTTTTTTCAGTTCATTATAGACTTAATAGGAAGTTGCAAATATAGTTATAGATGAACACTTTACTCCGCTTCCCCCAATAGTGAGGTTCTATACCTGTAGACCAAGATCATAACTAGAAAATTGACATTTGCCTGATGCTATTAATTAGGTTATAAATTTATTCTGTTTCACCACAGTCAATGGTTTTCCATCTCTATAGTTTTGTCATCTTAAGAATGCTACATAAATCAAATTATATAGTATGTTACCTCTTGATATTGGCTTTTTCACTACACCTAATGCCCTTTGGATCCATCCAGTTGTGCATGCATCTATAATGTGTTCCTTTTATTGCTGAGTAATAGTCCCACTGTGCCTTTTAAGAACCGGTCTTGGAAGCCACACTGTTTCACTTCTACAGTAATTACAGTCCTGTCCAGATTCAAGAGTAAAAATCCACCCCCTCCCCACCTTGATGAGAGTAGTGTTGATACTCCCTTCCAAGAAAGAGTATGAAGGACAGGAGAACTGTTGTGGCCACCTGGGAAAATATAACCCACCACAGACGGTAAAATGGCAAAGGTGGAATTCAAACCCAGATAGTATGACTCTAGAGTCCCTATTTTTAGGGTGACAACCTGTGTGTTCTTTCCACAACAATGGGAATGAAATCATTGCAAAGTTAACTGGCTATAAATATTTCTTAGAATATACAACATTAATTTTATTTAATTTATAGAATTCGGAGATAAATAGGAAAGGTTGGCAAAACCAGAATCCTACATGTTCACTGGGGAAACCTGCTGGTAAGAAACATTGAGTTGAGTACCCTGGAGGTAAAAAGACAGATCTTCTTCCTTTTTCATTCTACAGAACTTCTGACCACCTAGCTTTCTGTTTACTCGAAATATTCTACGTTTACTACTCAGGAAAATCTCCATACTCACTGAAGTTAGAACCACACTTTTATTCTATAGATTTCCTAAAGGGCCCTATCTTTGCTAGGTGGATTATCCAGGATGCTTTACTAACAGGAAAAAAAATCCCAGAACCACAGCATTGCTACTACCCCAAATAACTTGATCCTCCATGGAGCCATCTCTAGCCTTTAGTCACCTTCCATAGTGAATTGGAGAAAGCCCTTCCACTGGGCAGATGCATCTCATGGTTTAGACTCTGTTGCTCTGAAATAATAGAAAACATATGTCTTGGTCTCTGCCCCCTAGTTCCTGGCACAGAGCTCCTAAAACACTTGTAATTTCATAAGTGAAAAGAACACGAGGAGTCTCTTTTTTCTAATTCTGGTCTTTGATCCTGAATCCTGACACAGAGCTCCTAAATTCCCTGGAATTTCCAGGATGATAGGAGTGTCTTTTGTTCTAATGAGGCAACTTTGGTTGAGCTCCTGTATGGGACTGGTCTCCAGAAACACCAAGCTGTGATCAACTGCTTGGAACTTTCAGCCCATTCAGCACTCTCCGGAGAGGGACTACAAATTGAGTTAATGGTTGATCATGCCTACTTGATAAAGCCTCCATGAAAACCCCCAAAATTTATGGTGTGGGAGCTTCTGAATTAGTGAACATGTGGAGATTTAGGGAGAATGGTGCTCTCAGAGAAGTCATGGAAGCTCCCTGGCCCTCCCCACATAACCTACTCTATGCATCTCTTGCATCTGGCTGTTCCTGAGCTGTATCTCATAAACAGGTAATGTAGTAAAAACAAACAAAAAAACAATTTTCCCGAGTTCTGTGAGCTACACCAGCAAATTAATTGAATTCGGGGGGGGGGCAGGGTCATAGGTTTACAACCAGTTGGTGAGAAGCACGGATAATGAACAACTGGACTTGTGACTGACATCTGGAGTAGGAGCAATCTGGTGACACTAAGTCTTTAACCTACAAGATCTAACGCTATTTCCAGGTAGATAGGATTGGACCTGAGTTAAATTTGTGGGACACCTGGTCAGTGTCTGCTGAGAATTGGAGAATTTGTTAGTTGGGGGGTGGGGTTGGGGAATACCACATACTGGAGTTGCATTCACCAAAGCTCAGCTCACAATCCTGGTAGCCTTGCCTCTCAACCTTTTTTCCACTGGTTCCATAAACATTGCCTATCATGAGACAAGAGCTTTGCCAGTTGCTAGAGGTCCAAGAGCATTCACACTGCCCATGGGGAGCTTGTAGGCTGCAGGAGAAGCAAGCCAAGTAAGTGGAGAACACAACATAATATCATAAATATTAGCAGACATGACCTGGAGGCCTCAGGGGGAAGCATAACCTAACGAGGGGTAGGGAAATGGCTCTCAGGGAACACTTCCCAGTGAGTTCCCTGAGCCGAATTTTGAAGTTTAAGTTCTGGCAAATAGGACTTAGCCAAGGGAATGGGGGTGAAGAAAGATAATGGCAGGCAGGGACCCTAGTAGTGAGCAGGGATCACACAATGAGACTCAGGGCCACTCTTCACTCTATAGAGACTTTTGTACAATTTTAGGAAATGGTCTCTTTGTCCCCTGAAATGTCTTAGGAAAAGCACCTGTATTAATTTTCTAGTGCTACAGCAACAAATTACCACAAACTTGGTGGCTTAAAACAAGAGAATTTATTCTCATAGTTGGGAAAGCCAGAAGTCTAGAATCCAACTGTCAGCAAGACTGGTTTCCTCTGGAGGGTCTGAAGGAGAATTCATTCCCTACCTCCCTCTTATCTTCTGATACTTGCCAACAATCCTTGGCTTTCCATGGCTTGTAGACCTAACTTGAGCAATCATTGCTCAGACCTAACTGAGCAATGATTGCTCTAATCTTCACCCCCATTTTTTTGTGAAGAAATACTTTGCTATGTTTCTCTTCCCTGTCTATGTCTTTCTCTCTTCTTAAAAGAATACTTGTCACTGAATCTAGGGCACACCCAGTTAATCTAGCATTATCCCATCTCGAGATCCTTGACTTAATGCTATCTGCAAAGATCCTTTTGCCAAACAAGGTCACACATTCATGAATACCAGAAGTTAGGACTTGGACTTCTTTTGGGGGACCACAACCCAACCCACTACAACCCTCTTGGTGCATGAGGTGGGATCTAGAGCAGGGCACAATCTTTGCCCTGGCCCTGCTAAGTTGAGCTCTATCTACCCGCCCTCTAGGGTTAAAGAGTGACCCTAAGATGAAAATTCCAGTCTCTGTTATTCCAGAGCTTGTGTTGATCACTTGCTGCATCCATTTCTCCAAAGACAAATAAAAAGTACTCTTAAAAACAGTCTGCATGGGGCACCTGGGTGGTTCAGTCAGTTGGGCTTCTGCCCTTTGGTTCAGGTCATGGTCCATGGTCCCAGGATTGACCCCTGCATCGGGCTCTCTGCTCAGTAGGGAGTCTGCTTCTCCTTCTGCTCCTCACCCTGTGCTGCTCCTCACCTCCTCACCCTCTCTCTCTCTCTCTCTCTTAAATAAATAAAATATTTAAAAAACAAACGATCTGCAGAACTTACCAACTCTTCACTCTAAGTTGGAACCTTGTCAGGAATGAGATTAGGCCCTGTTCAAATGAACAGAGGGCCACCTGGGTGGCTCAGTTAGGCATCTGACTCTTGGTTTTGGCTCAGGTCATGATCTCAGGGCCCATATTGGGTCTCCATGCTCAGCAGAGAGTCTACTTGAGGATTCTCTCTCCCTCTGATCCTACCCCATTTGTGTGAGCCTCTCTCGCCCTCAAAAAAAAATCTTGATTTTTAAATTTTCAGATTTTATTTATTTGAGAGAAAGAGAGCACGAGTGTAGGGAGGGGCAGAGGGAAAGGCAAAAGCAGGCTTTCCGCTGAGCCTGACATGGGACTCAATCCCAGAACCCGGGAATCATGACCTGAGCTGATGGCTGAGGCTTAACTAACTGAGCCACCCAGGCGCCCCTAAATAAAATATTTTTTAAAAAGGGTAGCAGAAAAGTTGGATTTAACCAAGCAAATAATAAACTAGGGAATGTGTAACTAGAAACTTAAGAAATGGGAACCTGAATAGAAAAATTAGAGAAAAACTCCTTTCACTAAGTTCTTTACATTTTTTGTCAGACTAATGTGTATACTACTATGAACCAGTGGCTACAATAGTGAGTTCATTCAATCTAAACCCTGTGGTGGAGAGGTTTACAGCAGAGTGTTTGTCATCCCTGTCATCTTTCTGAATGATCTTCTTTATAGAACTCCACTTTCAGAGCATTGCCCAATAGTACATGCCCTTAGAATTAGCATCAAGTCTATAAAAAATTATAAATAAGCAATGAATGGACTGGGATGGTATTTATTATTATACAGAAAGGGTGATTTATGCACTCTTCAGCAATCAAATCTTAGAGCTCATGTCTGGAAAATTACTTAGTTCATTTACTTACCAAAGCTCGTGTCCAAGAATATTTTTTCAATAAAACCTTTCATTTTACAACCACGCAGCAGCCATCCCCAGAAATTGTGGTTTAAAAAAAAAAAAACTAGCCTAAAGATTTGAGATATAGCAATCTAGTAACCTAAAGGTTCTGAATCCTTTATTAGAACCTTGAGCCAGATTTCAGGTGTTAGAAATGTCACAAGGGGTATATTCTGCATATTACAAACCACCTGCAGAAAGCTCCAGAACAGTTCACCATACTCAAACACAATATTTTTACAACCAAACATTGAAGCTTCTTATTATGGGACAGATTAAAAACTATAGCCTTGGGATGCTTGGGTGGCTTAGCCGTTGAGCACCTGCCTTTGGCTCAGGGCATGATCCCGCGGTGCCTGGATCAAGTCCCACATGGGTCTCCCTGCATGGAGCCTGCTTCTCCCTCTGCCTGTGTCTGCCTCTCTCTGTGTGTCTCTCATGGAAAAATAAATAAAATCTTAAAAAAAATAAAAACTATAGCCTCATGTCAGTTCAGATTAGATTATTAAAAACCCTTTTAGCTTTCAGAACTTCTCAGATTTTAAAATTGTAGAAGAGGCATTGTAGACAAGTAGGTAATATTTCACCTCTTCTTGAAGAAAATAATGATTACCTAAAGCTTATGCAACCACGGCAGACACGTCCTCCTCCACCCATGCCATCCCTCCAGCCCAGCCCCTGATAATGGACTAGGTAGTTTGAACTCTTGTTATCCTTTGACCACATCCAGAAGCCACACAATCTGTGGTACATTTGGAACTAGTACCCTATCATTCCAGATTTCCAATCCTAAATTTATTAATTTCTTATGCATTAAAATTACTGTAAGTAATTTGTGTGCCTATAATTTTACAATTAAAAGTGGGAATTCATTATTTTTAGGCACAAGACATAAAAGATTTTTTATCTTTTTAAAGATTTTATTTTATATATTTATTCATGAGAGACACACAGAGAGAGAGGCAGAGACACAGGCAGAGGGAGAAGCGGGCTCCATGCAGGGAGCCCGATGTGGGACTCGATTCTGGGATCAGGATTACACCTTGAGCCGAAGGCAGATGCTCAACTGCTGAGCCACCCAGGCATCCCAGAAGATTTTTTAATAAATGGAAAGATGTAGCATATTTGCACATGGTAAGTCAATATTATAAATGTGCCAGGGATTCACAAATTTAAAAGTGGGATGCATTTTTCAATCAAAAGCCAAATGGAATTGGGGAGAAAATTTGGGAAAGCAATCAAAGTCTGTTGGGAAGAAAAACATGCAAGAACACTCAAGAAAATTTGGTAAGAGAATAAAGAAGTAATAGCATTAACAGTTATAAAATATTCAATCAACAATGAGGTGCTAGTACAAGAATAGAGATTCATTCATTTTGTCATCCATTATTTCAACAGGATCTTTTAAGAACTTATTCTGTGCCAAGCTCTAGAGAAACAGCAAGAAACAAGATGGATAGGGTCCCCTTCTCATGAAGCACATATTCTAGCAGGGGAATCAAGTATGAAAAACCCATTGCCGTAGTCTTTGATAAAAACGAGGAAGGGAGTGAGTATGGTGGTTGTGTCAGATCAGGTGCTCTGGGAAGCTTCAACAGATTCATGAAGAAAGCCAAGAAGCCAACTGCAATATGTAAAAGAATTTGGCATTTACTACGAACATTTCCGGCATGTTTTAAACAGAAAAAAAAATTAAAAATAGAATAAACCAGCTTTAAGCTAAAATTTAGGTCATGTAATTAAAAACAAAAATATCCAAAAGAATATATCTCAGTGAGTTTACTTAAAGAGTCCCCTTTGAGATAATGCCATAATATTCAGACAGGGCCATAACATCACACGTATGTAGGCAAATTCTTGTAGAACTTCCTTTGGAGCCTGCTGATAAGCCTTGCTGGCATTTCCAGAATAATAATTTGGAAAATTATTCAGAATTTACTCCCAACTTCATTTCCTAAACTCTCACCTCCAAAGGATACTTTTTTTTTTTTTTTTAAGAGGGAGAGAGGGCATAGGGAGAGGGCAGAGAGAGGCAGAGAAAGAGAATCTTAAGCAGGCTCTAGGCCCAGTGCAGAGCTCAAAGCAGGGCGTGATCTCACGACTCTGAGATCATGACCTAAGCTGAAATCAAGAGTCAGATACTTAACTAACTGAGCCATGCAGGTGCCCTCAAAGGATAAAGATTGATCTGGGCTGAGGTTATTTGTTACCAGTGTTGAGGTTTTTATTTTGAATAAAATAATCCTTTTTGGAGATTAGGAATTAAGGTTATCTCATTGCCAACCCTAAGATATAAACTTCATCTTTTCAGAGATGTCAAGGGTCAAACGTATTTTCCCCTAATTAAATGATAAAATGAAAGCATTTTGTTGGTCAAAACTTAGCCCATTAAAAAATAATAAAACTCTTTATCTTTCTGGTTCTTACATATTTCATTTTGTGCATTATCTGTTCTGTAACATTCAGTAGGTTGAATATACAGGCATAGAAGACATTCAGACAATGTCCTTATCCTTCCAAAGAAAGAAGGTTTTAAAGAGCAGAAAGTTTTCTTTGATATACTTTTCTGAAATCTCTATAATGTTCCAACAAATGTGCATTAATTCTATAATTAGAAAATAAGATTCTAAAAACAGGGCCGCCTACATGGCCCGGTCAGTTAAGCATCCGACTCTTGGTTTCAGCTCAAGTTGTGATCTCAGGGTCGTGGGATCAAGCTCCGTGTCAGGCTCTGTGCTCAGCGTGCAATCTGTTTGAGATTCTCTGCCTCTCCTTTTCCCTCTGCCTCTCCTTCTGTTCGCTTTTTCTCTCTAAAATTGATAAATACAATTTTTTTTAAAAAAAGAAAAAAAAGATAGTAAAAACAGAACACTCCAAATACCTTGCTATTATTAATCAATTGCCACAAGACTGGCAAATCATTTTTCATGTCGTTTCAACAATAGCCTCATATGCCAAAGAGCATTTACCAGTCCACATGTATCAACTCAGAAAAGATAGTCTCTACTTATAGTTTTTCAGGCAACAGAGAGGTACAGACCCCCCAGAATAAAGAGGTAAACTCAGAGCTGTATGACGGCACATTTCCAAACCAGAATGCTAAATTTCTTCTAACCCCTTTTGGAATTCTTGAAGCACATCTAAGCTGATGTTATTCCAGACTCTAATATCATTTATATCAGTGGAAGGTTTATTGCTAACTTCAGCAGGAATACTGAGATGAATATAAAACACATCTTTGTGGAAAACACAGTTACATTCCAGGCACGAGGGCCTGGATTGTACTGTTTAGTATCAGCAGAAGTGACTCTGAGTTCTACCCTTAAGGATGACATGAGGTTGCCAATCATAGTATCATGGTATCCAAAATGCTACCATAATGAAGCCTCCCTGTGCATTGATAGGATGTTGAGGCTTCCAGAAGTTCCCTATAAATGGAAAAATGCCATTGCCCTTTATGACAAGCTCACGCTCAGCTCATTGCCTGGAAGGCAAGAAATAGAGATGTTACAGCTACTCTGGGTCACAGAAAAGAGGTGTGACACCAGAGAAAGATGATGCCCAAGACCATCTTCTGGTTTCACAGGTTTTCTAAGTTTGGCCTTAAGTCCTGGCAGGGTGGTAGGACAACCAGTCGGAAGGAGCTGTGGCCAACACTCCCAATCACCCCTAAAGTACAGAGAGTAGACACAGAGTTCCTGCACCCTCCTGAGTCTTGGCTGCTACCAGGCTTAGACTAGCCAGAAGCAAACCTGGCCAGGTAATCACAAAGTTTTCTTTAATGCTGAGGTCAGAGCTAAACACAAAAGCTTCATTAACAACTTGTTTGACATCCGTATACACTCCTGGCTTGACCGCATGAGCCTGACATCACCACTTCTGTACACCCAGAGCCACCATTTTAAAATGTCCCAGTCTTGATGGGGTGCCAGTGGCATACAGCTGGGTGTCCACTGATGTCATCAAGCTTTGTAAAAGCACCATTTCCATATGTTTCTCTGTTAATGCCTTGATTCTCTTTTCAAAGATAGATGTTATGTCTGAATCCTGCAGAGCCACAAACAGTGCTTGCCACATGGCTGTAGAGATTGGTTGATTTACGATGCTGTCAGCACAAATTCTAGATCTAATCATGGTTGGGCATAATTACCCCTGTTTCTTGGATATCTTCTCTTCAGAATAGTTTTTGTATCAAGCTAACCCGTGACAACTTTAATCCTAAGGGACATCTCTTCTACGTTATCTAAAACAGAGACGGCAAAATGGAAATGAGAGAGGCTTCAATATAGTCCTCACTCGGCCAGCTGACTTAAGGCACAAGTCAGTGAAAACAGCCACATTCTTTCTAGAAACTATAATCAAACTCCAGAGGGTAGGCAAAATATCATGAGGTATGGGTCATGTGATCTTGAAGAAAATAGGGGAAGAAATATAAGGAGGATAGAGAAAGGGGAGGGAAGGAAAAATGGAGAGAAGGAAGAGAGATTTCCATCCCTTCCCATCCCTCACCCCTGCTCTTGGCTCTTAATAGGTTAGGGAGCCTAGGGTTGCCAGATTTATCCCCTGAAAATACAGGCTGCCCAGTTAAATTTGAATTTCAGATAAATGCTGAATAATTTTTTAGTAAAGTACACCCAGATGGAATATGTGAGTTATACTAAAAAAAGGTATTTGTTGTTTATCACAATAAACTGGTGCAAACTGAATTATGGTGAGACCCGCCAGGATTTTGAAATAAGACAAATGTAGGTTGAATCTTGCACAATTACTTATTAGTCATGAAGCTCTGGGCATGTCATATAGCCGTTTGGAGCCTCAGTGTCACATCTTAAAATGAGGAAATGGCATGCCTTCATAGGGTTGTCATGGGGTTTAGAAATAAACATATACTACAACTAGCAAGTGCTCGACAAATGCTCTGGATAATTCAGTTAAACTGTTGTTATGTCTGCTGCCTCCCCCTCCTACTTCTGAGTCTAATATGTCTCTAAACTCCACATATTTTTATACCCATCCCCTCCCTCCTCATTACCACTCCACTTTGCAAGTTCATTTTCTACAGCTTTTTCCCCACTATGGAAAATGCATTGTTATAAAGTGCCATCGAGTGTCATAAAGACTATGACATTTTAATTCCCCAACTCAGGAAAGATGGCAGGTCCTGCGGAGTTGAGAGTGGGGTTATTCCAGGGACAAGAGAGGACAGCAGACTTAGAGGGAGTTAGCAGTCGCAGAATACCAGCTTATTCCTCAAACATACAACAGTAAGGACACTACTCACTGGAGGTAAACTAGGAGTTGGTCAGGTCTCTCCTCCTACCTAGGTTCTGGGAAAGCTAAAGGGAATGATTTTTTAAGATTAAAAAAAAAAAAATGGCTTCAGTTTCCCCTGCCTGCATCTTTAACGAGGAGGGAAAGGCTTTTCCCCTTAACAGTCCAGGTCAGATATTTACACCTGACCTACTAACTGCTGTAACCACACTATGGGCAGAACACAGACTACTGCTGAGGCTAGAAAGCATGCCTTGCAAGTATTATTAATCAAACATGGCATTATGAAAGAAACCTCACAGACATGAAAGGAAATGCTTCCCTCAGAAACCACAAGTGCACAAAGCTTGTTTCTTCTTCTGGATCAGAATCTGCAACTGAGAAGTTGAAAGACTGCTTTCAATAGCCCAAGAGTCCAAAGTACTCTGAAATATTTGCCAAAATCGCTGCTTGGCTGTTCATGCAAAATCCTGGTGATCTTCCAAGTGCACCCAAAGAATCATCTGATAGTCAGACTCTACATTCGGTGTCAGAGGAAGGGGAAATGGAGATAGCCATTCTAATGATTTCTGTCAATATTAAAATGTACTTATCCCTGGATTCGGCAAATCCACTGCAAACAATCTATCTTAAGGACACATGTATTCACAAATTTAAATATATTTTTATTTAGGTAAAAATGCTGCTGCAGAATTGCTTACTGTAGCAAACAATTAGAAACAACCTAAATGTCTCTTTTTAAAGGAACAGTCGAATATATTATGATGTAAAATTATAGGATACCCACAGCAGTTAAAAGTAATGAGGTAGATTTATGCATCCCAGTAAGGAGAGCTTTCTAAGGGGTGTTTAAGAGGTTAGGGAAACTACATAGAATATCACTATAATCCCATTGCGCTAAAAGAAACAAATGCCACAACTATTTCTATATTTACCTATGTATGTAAAGACAGGATAATGTCCTCAGTGACACATACTGAAATGTTCAGAGAGCTTACAACTAGAGAAAAAAAACTGCTGGGGAAATGGAGGGAGCCTGTAACATGTGACTCAGTGTCCCTCGATACCATTAGAGCTTTTAGCAAGAGTGTATTTGAGCATTGCTTGAATCATTTTAACTAACTGCTTTTAAAAAGAAATGTAAAAATAATTAAGTTAACTTGTGCAACCACTCTGGAAAACAGCATGGAGTTTCCTTAAGAAGTTAAAAATAGAGCTACAATAGAGTGCCCTAATTGTACTACTAGGTATTTATCCAAAGGATAAAAAAATACTGATTCGAAGGGGCACACGCACCCCAATATTTATAGCACACGTGCCCCAGTGTCCATAATAGCCAAAATATGGAAAGAGCCCAAATGTCTATCACAAATGAATGGATAAAGATACGTTGTATATCTTATATATATACACACATATATATGTATTCCATATATATGTATACATATATATATATACATACGGAATACATACATATATATAGAATACATACATATACATATATATATGGAATATTACTCATCCATCATAAAGAATTAAATCTTGCCATTTGCTACAATGTGGATGGAACTAGAGGGTATTATGCTAAGTGAAATAAATCAATCAGAGAAAGATAAATACCATATGATTTCGCTCATATGTGGAATTTAAGAAACAAAACAAATGAACATAGGAGAAGGGAAGGAAAATAAAATAAGATAAAAACAGAGAGGAAGTCAAACCATAAAAGACTCTCACCTCTAGGGAACAAACAGGGTTGTTGCAGGGGAGGTAGGTGGAGGGACAGGGTAACTGGGTGATGGGCACGTGATGGAATGAGCATGGGGTGTTACATGCAACTGATGAATCACTAAATTCTACCCCTGAAACTAATAATACACTATATGTGAACCAACTGAATTTAAGTAAAAAGTTTTTTTTAAAAATAATTGAGTTAACCACTTTGACTATCCTCCTCAAATTTTATTTACCTCCCTATATAGACCTTCTTTATAAAAACAGGATCTCAGAGGCCATCTAAATTATGGACCTGTGGCAAATTCACACAAACCTAGGATTTCCTGAGCATATTTGCCCAGGATCCTGGGATCTAATTGTTTCATGAATGCAAGACATTCACAGCAGGAATTCATATGATGGACCAAGTAAAAATACTCAAGCTTAGTTCAAAGATTCTGCAGAACCATCTAAAAGAAGAAGAGGGGTCATTTGTAAGTGTATACACACAAAATCCCAGGGGGTTCTCAGATTGCTCTCAAACACAGGAATTTATAACAAAGTCTTACAGAAGACTA
This sequence comes from Canis lupus dingo, assembly GCF_003254725.2. Classification (NCBI taxonomy): domain Eukaryota; kingdom Metazoa; phylum Chordata; class Mammalia; order Carnivora; family Canidae; genus Canis; species Canis lupus. The sequence goes on along the minus strand of NC_064279.1, from coordinate 16,835,981 downwards.
TTGAAAACACCAATTAACCAACAAAATCAAAATCATCACAGTCTGAGTCACCAAGAGCATCAGACAGTAATGCATGATAAGCCGTGAGGAGGAATGAACCCCGGCATGTGTGGGGTGGTTTCTCCATGCCTGAGAGAAGTGACTGCAGGATGAGTCTGACCCACAGAAGGCAGTTGACATTACGATTCAGTCCAAGAAGCTGAGAGTGACTTGAGTCTCAAGCCACACAGACTGAGAGAGGTGAAGGTTAAAATGTTGGCAGTGACTGGAGAAGCAGGAGACCAACTACAGAGGTGGCTGAATAAAACTCCACAAGAGTGCCAGGAGAACCCCATGGGACTTTCTGAGCTTTGGGGGATGGATTTGTGAGAAACTGGGGTTTCCTCAACTCTGGTAAAGATCCAGTCTATTAAAAAAAAAAAAAATCCAGTCTATTAACACTGTTCATTATTACAACTGAAGGTCTATTACAATCTCTGCCCCAGCCTGATGGGGCTGAGGAAATCCAGGTTATGTTTAAAAACCAAGTCCACCCCAGAAGTCCTACCACATTTCTGAAATCTCCTGACAGTTAAAAATGAGGTCCTGAGCAGGAAGGGGAGAGGGAACTGGCAGGTAACTGGGGGTCTGAGGTAAGAAAGAAAATCAAAAGGTCTTCTCTCTGACTCCATGACTCTGAGATGAATTTCATTAACTTCCATGGAGTCAATGAAGGAAGCGTGCTCCATTTGCAGGGCTCTGTCTCCAACTATGCACGAGATCAGTGATGCCCAACTACTGCGGAAATATAAGGATCAAGGGACAGAAGAGAGGAAGAGGTGAGATGTGCTTTGATAGAAGCAGCTTCTGTATTATTTTCTGATTTTATTTGGGGGAAGTTGTACAAATCCTCTTGTTTAATGTTACAAATATCAAAGGAAGGTGGGAAATGGTTCAGTTTACCATAATGGGTTGACGTTTTTCCCCCCAATGCTTACACCAAGTTCTTGAAAGTAGGATTCTACTTTTATTTTTAAAGTAAAACTTGTTCTTAGATAAGAAAGCATGATCATCTATTCCTTCTTACCAGATTAGTAGATTAATTTCTAAGTTGTTTGTCGTTTTAAGAAAGACTGAAAAAAAGAAAAGAAAAGAAAGACTATTGCAAAAGCAGTATTTCAGAATAATTTGTCTCCTTAAGTTTGTTGAGAAATAGCTCTTAATAAGCTCAACCCCTACCATGCTTCCAAAACATGGCTTGGAAACAAATTAAGATGACAATATTACCTATCTCTCCTTCACTGTTTCTTGAAGGCAGGGTCCTTGTCCTAATGGGTTTCATATCCTTAATGAGGGCCGTCACAGAGTAGAACATCTTTGGAGGCTTGCAGTATAATAAGAAAAATGTCAAAATAGGTTTTTAAAAAGAGGAGTATATTTTAAATGTTGAAATTTAATACCAAAAATATTTGAGTAATAATGTAATATAATAAATATGTTCACAAGCTGAGATAGGAGAAAAAGATATGGATCCATGATGATCTAAAAAATAAGATATGTGTTTAAAGTTAGTAAAGATTGTTTCTGTTACATACAGTCAAATGTCCTACATAATGTCCTTCGTTGCTAAATCTAAAATGGCAGCACTGCCCCAAGGAAAGATGGCAGCTGGTGCCCACCAAAGAATATCACTGCTATGCTCAAAAGTGACTGTTAAGGTGAAAGGAATCAGAATATAGCACCCCCAAAATCTACCACTTTAGCATAAGGTTTATTTTGATTTGAAGGCAATTGAAATAAATCAGATACAGGAAGAACTCACTCCCCTCCATCTGCCTAAAAGCAGGGCATAAATTTCTCTTTTGAAGGTGTCCTTCTTCTCAGAGATCACACCAAGATGCATCTACACAAACAAACCTTACTAAATAATCATAATTCGCAATTATTTTCTCCCCTATATTTCCTACTCACTTTCCCACAATTTATTATCCCTGGAAGCCCAAACATGCTTTCCTTTGGTCACTTCTTCACAATTTATTGCTCTTTGTTGAAAATAAGGCCCTGAGCCTAATCATTCTGAGTTTTCACTTTCCTGTGAAGCCTCCATGCACATAACAATATTAACATCAATAAACATTGCTATGCCTTTTCTCCTGTTAATCTGTCAGTTTAAATCACAGGCCTCAGGCATATAACTTAAAAAGATAGAAGTTCTATCCCTACAAACATCTGCATCAAAGCTACTGATGTCTAATGGCCAAGCGCTGATGTCTGAAATTAAGGCCACCTCCAGTTTTGTCATCATGGCTGCTGATATTGCTCCCATTGTGGTAGAAGCTTATGGTATCATCGTTGATGTCAACCGGTGCTCCCAATGTCCCATGGTGATCACAGAGGAAATATGCTTTTTGGGACACCCAGGTGACTCAGTGGTTGAGCATCTGCTTTTGGCTCAGGACGTGATCCTGGAGTCCTGGGACTCAGTCCCACATCAGGCTCCCTATGGGGAGCCTGCTTCTCCCTCTGCCTGTCTCTGCCTCTCTGTGTGTGTGTCTTTCATGAATAAATAAATAAAATCTAAATCTAAGCATTTATATATACATATATAAACATACATATATATACATATACACATATATGCTTATTATTTTCATTCACTCTTCCAGTGCAGTCCCTTCCATTGAGGATCCTAGCATTAGGGGCTGGATTTAGGAAAGTATATCACTTAGGATGTCTTCTGCTAAAATTACTCTTAATCTCTAACTATAGCTGGCTTTAAAAATAAGAATCATTTTAAAAATAAGAACTTTAAGAAATAAAAACATATAATTGAAGTTCTTTGGCTCCGCCTTCATCCACTTGGTAGCTTCAGACTGGTAATAAGTTGACTGTCATAGTGCTGGGCATCATATTTAGTGTGACCTTGGCCCAAGGGGAAAAGTGGTCCATCTCCGCCTTATGCCTCTCTGGGGAAGTGGAGATTACTTTCCCTCAAACTAAAAGTTAGTATAACTGCAATAACAGAGCATTACCTTGATTATTCCTCCAGCTTCACATGTCAGCCTCTGGAATCCCTGGAGAAATTTGAAGAATATGGATGCCTGAGTCCTTACCCCCAGAGATTCTGAGTTAATTGATCTGGGGAGTTTTAAAAGCTCCTTGGTGATTCTAAAGTACAGCTGATTTTGAGAACCACTGATGCAAACGGAATCTTGGTACAACTCTGTAACCCATGATCTTCCTGACTTGCCCAGATATGCTCAGACATGTCTAAATCCTAAGGTGAATAAAGTCAGTCTCTTATGTTCACAGGGAAGATTACTAAATCTCATCTCATTTTTTTTTTCATATAAAAGTTCTGTGCTCACATAGGCTGGCTTGCCATATACTATTTATATACACACAAAGGCTTTTCCCCCTACCAAATGCAAATGCTAAAAACACTGCCATCTGGTCAACCCCTGCCAACACCATCTTCCCCCCATTGTTCAACCATTAAGGGCAAGAGCATGCCTACAAATGAGAGCAGAGATTTGATCTGCTAAATGTGTTCAGAGTCCACATTACATTTAGCACATAAAAAATCTCCCCATGTCAGATAATTTTTAGTGAATGCATGATACCTGCCATGCATTATTATGCATCTTGTTTGAGGAACGCAAAGATAGAAAACATAATGTTTACATTTAAGAAGCTTACCATAGAAATAAAGAGATTCAATATAAACCCACAGATAACACTTTTAAATACAATTGAATAAGATGCAAAAACTGTACTGGTAATAACAACTATTCTGTAAAAGACTATGATGCTCCAGGCCAAAGATATATATGTAAATGTCATATCTAATGTTTGGAAGCCTATGAGATAGATTTTTTTTTATATAGATTTCCATTACACTTTACAGAAAAGGGAAATAAAGTGCAGAAATTGAGTAACTTAACCAAAATCACACAGTTGTCACCTCATTGTCTTACTATGTAGTAGTGTTACTTTTCAGTAATTTAAACATAAGTTTTGATGAAGATGAAAAATTCATATCTACATTCTGTGGAAATGTTCTGCAGTGTCAAGTCAGTATGTTATATACAGATATCTTGAATATTATAAACATCTTATCAAGTTTAAAGAATACATCAGAAAGTCTTGTAAAGGGGGGCACCTGGGTAACTCAGTCAGTTGAACGTCCAACTCTTAATCTCAGCTCAGGTCTTGATCTCGGGATTGTAGGTTCAGGCCTTATATTGGGCTCCATGTTGGGCATGGTGCCTACTAAGAAAAAAAAAAAGAAGTCTGGCAAAGATGCATTGTCTGGGGAGTCAGACCTGATAAAGTGGATTTTTTTCTCTGGCAAATTACCTCCTTTTCTTCCCTTGGCTTCCTTATGTATAAAGCATGGATATTATTTGCATATCTGCCTCCAGGATATGCTGTGAGAACTGACAATTTCTAGCTGTGGTATAAAAGTGCTTTTGGATGTTGTATTGTTTTGTTTTGATTTAACGTCTTGGCAATAAGAAGTATAAGAAGCGGTAGGTTTCACCCAAAGCCAAAGCAGCCAAGGTAAAGGGGTCATCATTTTCTTGGGTTCTTCAAAAGCTAGATGTGTTCTCACTGGAAGAAGAAGGAAGAGGCAGCCTGGGCATCACCCTCCATGCCCGGGTGGCTGCCCTGGCATTGGGGCAGGCAGGTACACTGTTGGCATTACATCCAGCAGCCTCCGTTGGTCCATTTAGGACCTGGACTCTCTGGGTCTCCAGGGATTGGAGCTGGGGAGGAGAACACTGGAGTTAATGTCTTGGCTGAGTTGGACCAGCTGCAGCATTTCAGCTGGGGTGGGAGGGAGACAGGGAAGGGAGGCAAAGGTGAACAGGCTGAACAAGGTCAAGGCTAAAGTTCTCCAGGGTTGCCCTTGGGCAAGGAGCATCTTGGGGAGCAGGAAATTTTGGTGACACTATAAAGTAGGCATCACTAACAGGGAGCCAGTAAGCTGAAAAACAACTTTTAGTTTATTCTAATATTTCATTCGTAAATAAAAATAATTGTTAACAACCACACTAGAGGAAAGACTGAATTATCTTTCTAGTCTCTCCATAGAAAGTAATATCACAAAATCTTGGTCATATTAAGAAGTTATCAAAAATTATGGAAGAGAATATAGTTTTAGGTTATTTCAGTTAATAATAAAGATAATACCATGATTCGTTTTTATGCTTTTGATAGGGTGGCATTTGTCAGCTCTTTGTGATTAATGGTTCTAAAAAACATTTAATTTTGTATTCACATTTTTGCATTTTTTTCTTAGACTGCATCAAATTCAAATGATATAAACTTTAGGGTCACAAAGCCTGGAAACATCTGGGTATCCTATAAATTCAAGGTGGAGTGAACAACCAGGCTACAAAAATCCAAATCTAGAGTTTTTAGTGTCACTCCTCGAACACTTGAGATACCAGGTAACCAAGAGCCTTGGTCAGTGGAGAGGAGTGGAAGTGATACTGACACCCAGGTGCACATGGACCAGAATAAACTCTGCTCTGCCCACAGGTGTGCAGGAGATGCACGTACAGGCCACAGCGAGCTCTGGTCTCTAAGACAGTGGGGAACCGTGAGCCAGCTGTAAGCAGGGGGGGAAGTACTCAGGATGAGGAGGCAAGTGTGTGAGTACGGAGACCACTTAGCAGGGGGGAAATGGTGATTTTTTTTTTTAAGTTTTATTTATTTATTCATGAGAGGCAGAGTCACAGGCAGAGGGAAAAGCAGGCTCCATACTGGGAGCCCGATGTGGGACTTGATCCTGGAACTTCAGGATCACGCCCTAGGCTGAAGGTAGATGCTCAAGTGCTGAGTCACTCAAGCATCCCGGTGATGATCCTTTGTACCAGGCAGTGGTCCTTCAGGACTCCCACCACTCTGTCAGTAGGTGGAATCATCCAAAGTGCTTCCAGACACCCTAAGTTTGAGAGGGGCCACAGGTTCCCTGGCTTCTCCAGCAATCCCTGCTCAGTCAGATGACTCCCGAATCTGCAGTCAAGTGCTATAAAAAACCCTGGGGGAGGACTTCTTGCATCCTCTCAGCTTTCCAATTAATCATTTAGGGGGGAAACCAAAGCCTACTCAGGTAAAAAGATACGTGAACTCCAGGTCAGGATCACAACCTGGTCCTAAATATGACATTCTTTCCCCTGCAGGCTGGCAGAGGGTAGGAGGCTGGGTAAAAACAAATGATTTTCATTCAGTCACTGTTTCCTAGCAACCAAAAAAGAAGCATGTGTTTTCCTGATGTCTGTGAGCACCAGCCCAAGCCCATGATGTTCGGTGCTCCGGCACACACCTCCAGAAGCAGGGAGAGGACAAAAGCACCGGAATCGGTCTCTGGTTGGTGAGAGATTCTGAAAGGGGAATTTGTTAAGGGCTGGACACCTAATAGAACACAATCTGAGAGTTTTGTATCATGGATGTAGGAGTGCAGAGAGGGGATCTGCATGGAGCGTGCAGATATTCAGGGCATGATGTTCTTACAGAGTAAAGCTGAGACTTCTGTGGGGTTCATTTCTATGAAACAGCTAATGTCTGAGACAGCTGACATCTTTCTATTAACTCTTTTGTGTGTATTTCCAGCCAGAGTCTTGTTTTTTTGTGAAAGCTCTATAGACAGAAGAGTGGCTGAATTCAAATTGAAACTACGTAGTCTATGCAAACGGCCCCCTTTCAACCAGGCCCAGCTCCTCAAAGCATGTAAGTCACGAACTCTACAGCTAGAAGGGACACCTCGACTCATTCCACTGATTGTTTTACAGAAGAGGAGACACAGAAACACAGAGAGACAGATTCACTTATCCAAGGTGACACAGCTAACTGATAGGCTTACTGGGTCTTTGGACCTCCTGGGGTTGGGACATGCTCATACTTTTAAGATTTTAACCTTTGTATATTATGCCACATTGAATGACGGTTGGGGAGGGCAGTCTAAGAGGAAGCTGTCACAGCATCCAAGACACACATATTTTATAACCTGTAAGTCTGAAAATCAAAGAGTTGGCTCAGAATTACAAACAAGAATGGGTTAAAGCCAATGCTACGTCTTTTGCTTTTAAAAAGGCATCAAAGCTAAGGGAGCCCACCCACCCCCTTGTCATGGAATTGAGATAAAGCAAATGTTCTACCAATAAGTGCTCTTTTGACTCAGTGAAGTAGAAGTGCTAGCCTTTATCAAGTTTCAAGTGCTAGGGCAAAAGGTGTTCTTGGCGACATCAGCCAGGTTCATCATTTTTTAGATAAGACCCGAAACTGGGGTGCAGAAGAGTCAAGAGGCTTGGCCACCACCACACCAATCAGTGGTGGAGTGGACACCACATCCCGGCATCTGGCCTCCCCGGCTCAGTGCTTTTCCTTCTAGGCCACAAGTTCCCCTCTCTGGCTTGCAGTATTCTCTCCCAATTGACTCTCCCGTAGAGAACTATATTACTATCTATGGAGTTCATTCATTCCCTATGGAATGCTCCTACTTTGCCCCCCACCTTTCGTCTTCATCTTTTCCACATCCCGTCCAAGACAGAAGCAGATGCAGTGGCAGCAAGAATAGTCCAAAATAATTAAATTGGTCTGGTGAAGAATTCATTTAAATTAATGATATCCTATTTTCTCTTTGCTTCTTGTTGGTGAGCTGAATCAAATATAGACTGCAATTTTTTCCCAAAAGTTTCCAAAGTTTTATTTATTCCAACCATACTTAAAGTAATGATTTAAAAACACAGGCACAATTTCAAAAATACAGAAGTTAAGATAATGAACATCTGTGAATTTATTTTCCCAGATTCAACAAATGTTAACTTTTTAAATATACATTTGTCTATTAGTCAGGGTTCTCCAGAGACACCGAAAATATATGTATATATGTGTATACATGAACAGAGAGAGATTTAAAGAATTGGCCCACGTGACTGCGGTGGCTTGGCCGGTCCAAAATCTGAAGGGGTAGTAGGCTGGCAGGCTGGAGACCCATGATAGGGTTCTCCAGCAGAATTCCTTGGTGCTTGGGAAAAGTCGATCTTTCTACTATTCAAGCCTTCAACTGATTGGATGAAGGCCACTCACATAACGGACAGTAATCTGCTCTACTCAAAGTTCACTGACTTAAATGTTAATCTCATCCAAAAAACACCTTCTCAGAAACACCTAGCACAATTTTTGACCAAATATTTTGGCACAGCGGTCTAACCAAGTTGACACATAAAAATGAACCATCACAATTTGCTTTTGATCTTGTTTAAGAATAAAACATCGCAGACATAGTTGATATCCTGCTTCTACCTCTCTCTGGGCATCGCATTTCTGTGACTTCAAACCCTTTTTGACCTCCTTATCTAAACTTGAATTTCTGGCTCAGTGTGGGGGTAAGAACTGAGGATATGGCTTCATATTTGCCATGGTGATATGTTCTTTCCAGGACCCTTGGCCATAGAAAGTCGTACATGGATTCTATAGAAAATCCCATTATGAGCCATTGTACCAAGGTGGATTCACTGAGAGTCACTATGTTGAATGTGCACAGAACCCAGATTCAGATCACAACACTTTTGATGCTTCTTGGCAAATAATCTCATCTACTATTACCTAAGCCAGGACTGTTTTACTTGCTAGCTTATTGCAAGGATAAGTAAGTGATGAATATTGGGAAACTTAGAAAAAATAAAAGGTTATCAGACAAACTCAAGGTACAATGAATGCACTGCCCTCCCATTCCTCACCCCCAGCCAGTTTAATTCTGACCTGGAACTTGCTGGATAAGAGGTCTGAGCTCTGCACACTTCGGGATCCCTTCCAGAGCCTAGGACTCCATGACTGGTATTTGGAGTGATAGCATCCCAATTCCAATTCTCTCTGATTTGCTGCTGTAGCCTGTAGGCTCAGAGAGGCTGGGTCTTCCCCAAGGATATCAGGTACAGTGTAAGCTACAGCTACCTGCCCAGCTGGACAAGCTTTGAATCATGGAAAGAAAGCTCCTAAAGAAGGAAATGAAAAAGCTCCTGTAAGTATGATTGAGAATAAACTTTTGTTTGTTACACTGGGCTTCTGGTGGGTTGCAGGTCATAGGTGGTCTGGATATTGGCAGGTGGGGTGGGGGGAGGGCGTTAAAAATCTGAGGAAGAATATCTATTCCTGCAGTAAAGCAGAAAGCCAGATGAGCTAGTCTCTGCCTCCTGCCTGAGAGGCCTCACATGTGGTGCAAAGGAGGATGTAGTCTCCTGAGAGGACGTTTCTGCCAGGATCGTGTGTGTCAGAGGCACCCCCATTCTAGGGCCCAACAGCTGAGCCCCCAGCCCAGATTGCCTGTACTGCTCAGGATGCACCTTTAAAAGGGCCCTGCTGGTGGAAGATATAGAAGAGATTTCTGCAAGATGTACCCAAGGGCCCGGCATTTTAATTGCAGCCTCTGCCTCTATTATTGTCAGTCTTATTGACTAAATAATTCATCTCCTTTTTCTTGACATCTGAACTTAAAAAAAAAAAAAAAAAAAAAAATTTTCCCCTGGAAAAAAAATTTTCTCCCCCGGTAGCTTTTCTATGACTTTATTAAGAGGTTGGTGAAAAACACAGACCACATCAAAAGGGGGGAAAAGGCCATTCTACTTCATATACATTATAGGCATGACAATAACATCTTTTTATCAAAGACCTTCTCACAGTCCTCATCAGATGTCCTTTCTCCCGCCTACTGTAGTAATTGTTTTTTAACAAGTCCTTAAAAAGTATTGGAAGAAAATATGTATGACTTTATACATATTTACTTACATGTATGTGCTTGGAGGCCAACATAGTAAAAAAAAAATTTGTTATCAGAAATGTCAATTCTCCATGTAGAACTGGAATTTCAAAACTGATTTAATTTTATATCCAAAGAATAAGATTTAGGCTACTCTAGATAGAGTACCTTGGAATTAGAGAGCAAAACTTGAGAATTTTTATTAATTTTAGCTTAATAGACTCAGAAAACTTTTGGAAACCAGACACAAACTTACCCCTCCCGGCCCCCACTGCCCTGGCAGGAACTTGCCCCAAGTGCACGGTATGAACCTTAAAAATGGAACTGAGTTCATGTCCCTTTATCCTTCCTTTCTCCTGACTTCCCCGGGGGGGGGGGGGGGGGGGGGGGGGGGGGGTAGCCCCCTTTCTCTTCTCCCAGGGCAGCTGGGAAAGGTTCCCACAGGAATTCCTGGGTTTTATGCATAATTCCTCCTTTGCCTTCTAATGGGGAAAAAGGCCTTAGGGCAAGAGAATACATCCATACAGAACATCACAGGGCTGGAACTTTTCAACTTTGGACGTTCTGACTGAGTTTAATGCAGGCAGCAAGGGAATCTTTGTTTTAAACAGCAGGTCTCCATCCTTTTGGTTTCGAAAGATCTCCTCTGCGTGTGGGAAGTTGTCAGGCCCCTCTCCTCTCCGCTTTCCCATCAATTCTGTTCCAACTACATGAGTTTTATTTTTATATAAATGTGATTGAAGTTCACAGTGGTTAGACGCTTTAAATCTATATCATTGCAGAATTGCTACTTAAATCAAAATGAGTATTAGTTGAGCTACCAGAGCCACCAGTGGCTTTGTCTTTTGGTGGAGGAGGGAGGGTTGGGAAGAATGTTCTTCTGCAGACGGAGCTCCCCTCTCATTCCCAATGGCTCAATGCTGCTCTCTTGCTTTTAAGGGGAGATTATATTGGCATCAGACTTCGGGAAAATGAATTTGACCCAAAAGGAAGAAGGCAACTCACCTTTCTAGATGATATGGTAAAGAAAGGCATGCCAATGCAAGTCACATTTGTGTTATTTGTGTTCAGGGGACAGAACAAGGATCTAATGTAGATCGTGAACAAGGCTAATCGTGATGCTCCCCAAATGTCCTTTTCCTCCTCTTCTCATCCTAGGTCCCTCCACATGGTCTTTTCAACTCATTACACGGAAAGCAAAAAAGAATGAGAATATAAAAGTCATGAGACTTTTGCTATTTCTCTCCTTGAAAAGACAAAAAAGCAAATGAGTGCAAGGTTAAATGTTATATACATGATGTTGAAAACTTTTTGACAAAATGAAGTATGTAGTTCTCGAATATAATAATGTTTTGTTTTTTACCATTTGCATTCATGGAGAAAACCAAAGGATTGAATAATCCTAAAATCCTTCATCATTATTTATGCTGGAACTCAGATTCCTGATGTGTAATGAAACTTCCCTTCACAGAAATTAAAAAATTATGTAAAGATCTAATTCAAATAAATTAGTCAACCCTCAGCTTTTTTATGCTAACCTGTTTCCTCCTCTTGCACTAAGAAGGAAGAAAGCCTCTCTCTCTGCTCCTCCCCTTCCCTACCTCTCCCCCCACCCTTCCCCACCCCTCCCCCCACCCTTCCCCCCACCCCTCCCCTCACCCCTCTCCACTCCCTGCCTGACTTTCCGGAGCTGAATAAGCAGTTCAGCCTTGGCGTTCTAAAAGTACTTCTCTGTGCACATGTTCAATGGAGAAATTAAATCGATTAAATAAGTGCTTCTCGAGCTTTAATGAGATCTTAATGCAAGGCCCTTTTGATTTGTGAGGTTTGGGTGGGGTTGGGAATTTGCATTTGTGATAAGCAACTGGAGATGCCAAGGCTGCTGGCCCAAGCACCAACCTTTGGATTAGGTTTCAACCACTGATCACTGTTCTTTTTTTTGTTTTTTTTTTTTGTTTTTTTGTTGTTGTTGTTGGGTTTTCTAGTTTGGTTTAGTTGATGAAAGAAATAAGTACAGTTGACCCTCGAACAACATGAACAACACGGGTCCACTTATACATGGAATCTTTTTTTTTTTTTAATAAATATACTACAGTACTGTAAATATTTTTTCTCTTACGATTTTCTTAATAACATTTTCTTTTTTCTAGCTTACTTTATTATAAGAATGTAATCTATAATATATATAGTATATAAATGTAATATATAAAATATGTGTTAACTGTGTATGTTATCAGCAAGTCTTCCAGTGAACAGCAGACTATTAGTAGTTAAGTTTGGGGGGAGTCAAAAGTTATAGAGGATTTGAGACTGCAGGCATTGGTGCTTCTAACCCCTGGGCGTTCAAGGGTCAACTGTACATTTTTAGACAATGTTAGAACCTTAGAACCCATCTAATACCACCAAGACAAAACCAACCTTCCCTTTTCCGGAGGTGGGGATAGAGAGGAGAGAAGGAATATTTTGATAGGGACAAGGTGAATATGCTTAGATATTACCAGAAAGATGATCAATAGGATAGAAGTGAACATTCAAATTGGTCCTCAACTTTTTACTGTATACAAGACTCTTATCGGGTCTACCTCCAGTCCTTTGTTCATACTGGCCCTGCCACCCAGGATGTCCTTCTACACCTAGAGAAGTTCTCATTCTTCAAGCCCGAGATCCACCAGGGCCTCCTCTTGGAAGCCTCCCAAGATCCCCCTGAGAGCACATTTCTGATGTTCTGCTCACAGAATTCAAAATCGTTCTCTGTGGCCCTCTTCCCCCACCTTCTCCTTCTACTATTTTAAAACTTGGGGGTACTGAAGTCCTGAGGACATCAGCGGCTTACTCAAGGATATATTGTGAGTTGTTGACAATATCTAGATTTGAACCTAGATTCCCTGATTCCTAGTTTCCTTCCAAGAATTTATCCTTTCTTTTCCTGTCACCATGAATCAAAAATTTAAAAATGGCCCTAGTGAGAAGTAAATGTAATCACTGAAGATTTCTAAATAAATCTCAGATCTCTGTCTGAGCATCAGGTTACTGGACATAGTAGATGGTCCCCCCCCTCCATTGTAGACATCATAAAATAGTAGAATAGGCTTAGCAATGCCATAGTCATTGGGTCCGGGGGTGCTCCAGCCAATGTCTAAGCCCATCCCTTTGCTGTCTGTGCTTCCCGCTTCCAGGCACACTATGACTTGGCCATCAATGTTGCTTTGCAATGGCTGGATCACTCAGAAGACTTAACTTGGCTGGAGTGGGAGAAAGTGTGAGTTGAAATAGTTTCTTTTTTTTCCTTCTTTTTTTTAAAAATGTATGACTATGAGTAGTGATAGAGAAAGCTTCTCTCTGGCATCTTCCACCACGAGGCACTCTGTTCGAAAATGCTGCAGGGTGAGTATCCTTTGCCTGCTAGATACCTAAAGAGACCCCATAGTTGTCAACATATGCATGTTTACATATTTTGTATCTCTTCTGACTGATTTCTGTCAGATGATCTTTCTCACACATAATGTTGTATCTTAGAAATATAACTGTGCTTTATTTTGCATGTGCTGTGATTTTTTAAATGGTCAATTCTTGGGGCACCTGAGTGGCTCAGTCAGTTAAACATCTGCCATTGGCTTAGTTCATGATCTCAGGGTCTTGGGATCCAACCCTAAGTTGGGCTCCCTCTCAGCAGGAAGTCTCCCTCTCTCTCTCCCTCTCCCTCTCCTTCTCCCTTTCCCTCTCCCTCTGTGTTCTCTTTCTCACTCTCTCTCTCTCAAATAAACAAATTTTTTTAAAAAATGGTCAATTCTGTGGGTAAGGGCTATGGTTGTTTTCTAAGGACTATCAAACACAATCTCTTAAGCATTTAACTAGACATATACCTGAGCTGAGCTATTTGAACTACAGCTTCTTGAATCCTTTCCAGGATTATTGGCATTTCCATGTGTGCCAGGCAGACTCACTCAGTTGGTAAGAATAAGGAACTAATGAGGCCAGGACTTAATAGCTTACTCAAGAGGCCAGTTATTTTTTCTGTTCCATTGCCTTAGAACACATACCTTGTCCTGGATAGCTATATCAGTTAAGGTTTAGTTGTAATAAGCAGAAAATCTAGCTTGAACAGACTTAAGCACTCCCCTCTCAAAAGGGGAGGAGAGTAGGAATTTATTGACTCTATTTGAAAAGTCCAGGAATGGGTCTACATTAGGCATGGATTAATTTAAAACTCAAATTATGTCATCAAGATTTACTTCTGGACTCTTTCCTCTGGGTAGACATTCTTCTTCTTCTTTCCTTCCTTCCTTCCTTTCTCTTTCTTTTTCTTTTTCTTTTTCTTTTTCTTTCTTTCTTTCTTTCTTTCTTTCTTCTTTCTTTCTTTCTTTCTTTCTTTCTTTCTTTCTTTCTTTTTCCTTCTTTCTTTCTTTTTTTTCTGAGAGAGAAAAAGAGAGCCTGAGTGGTGGGGAGGAGCAGAGGGAGAGAGAGAGGGAGAGAACCCCAAGCAAGCTCCACACTCAACACAGAGCCCAAGGCAGGGCTCCATCTCAGGACTCGATCACAGGAGCCTGAGATCATGACCTGAGCTGAAATCGAGAGTCTGATCCTTAACAGACTAAGCCACTCAACGGTGAACCTTATTCTTCATTCAGTCCATTTTGTCACAATATTCAGTCCGCAGGAAAGTAGGTTTAAGAAAAATATCACAGAATTGTGTCTCAATCATGCCTCAGCCCCTGATTTATCCAGAGATGGAGGGTGGGGGATTGGAATACTCTGACTTAGCTTAGTCCACAGTGTGTTTTCTACCCTTGGAATCTAGGGATGTCCTTGGCTTCCCTAGAAGCAGATAGGCTTACAGTGGGTGATGCGGTTACCCCAGCAAGAAGGGGAGAGTTCTGCCACAGAAGGGGAAGAGGATACAGATTGGCAAAACCATAATTGTCCACCATAGTGGCCAGTGTTTGGCAGTGGTGAAAACATGGAAGGCAAATTCATCACCATTGTTGCAAGATTGCAAATTCAAAGTGTGTACTATATTGATGGCAGATTAGCCACCTCAATTTTGTAAATAAGTGCATAACACATGGCCATTGGAGATTAATTATGGATTACTATTATAAGCTTACTAGGTGTCAAAAAGAAAAAAATAAGCCTTCCATTGTTATTTATTCATTATCTCCCTTAGGAAAATGCCATTTCATGACAGACCTGTATATCCAAACCGAAAAGAAAGAGAAGCAATGATTTTATCATCTTACGCTGGAATCTTAATGGTAAGGAAAAAGAACACTATTTGCATATATGGAGATTTCATATTTATTATGTGCATTTTGATATTAATGCATATTTATTTTATTTTTCAACTGATCTTTCTAAATGCTTAGGATTTACTAATACTAAATGTTTCAGTTTTAAAGATATTGAAAAGTCCTTGAGGGACGCCTGGGTGGCTCAGCAGTTGAGCATCTGCCTTTAGCCCAGGGCGTGATCCTGGAGTCCCGGGATCAAGTCCTGCATCGGGTTCCCCGCATGGAGCCTGCTTCTCCCTCTGCCTGTGTCTGCCTCTCTCTGTGTCTCTCATAAATAAATAAATAAAATCTTAAAAAAAAAAAAAAGAGGCAAAAACAAACACACAAGAATGAAAGACATACATAGTAATACTGAGATTCTGATTTATCCATTTATTCAGAAGTTATTTGTTTAGTGCCCATGGTATCCAAGCATGATTCTAGACACACCAGAGCTATGATTTCTTTGCTTTGTAATATAAGAAAAGCCATGATATGATAATGCATTTGTTGGTGCTGTTGTTTTTTTAACAGAACAGTATCCCAATTGAGGAAGTCTTTAAAATATACGGAGCTGATTCTTCTACCAATTCTAGGGCTACTAAGGTAGGAGTGATCTGAAACTATCTAATAAAAGAGATTTTTAGAGAGAATTTATTTTATATATTTATAATGTGTTTTTAACATTTTCAACTGCATGAAACAACAGGGTTTTTTTTTTTTTCATCAAAATGTACAAAACCAGATGTAGCCATATCTTAGTTAGATAATAAATCTTTGTAAAATGATTTGCTTATGTGAGGGCTGTTCGTAATCACAAACGTATTTTGCACAAGGCTGAGTAGAGGCAGCAAATAGAGCACCAGGCTTAGAGTCTAGATTCTGCCTCTGTTTCTGGTAAGCAGACTTTCTCACTTCCACATTTTGTAATGTAGGTTTGGCAAGTCCAAGTGCTCCTCTTGCACGATGTACCAGGACATTTAGAACTAGGACAAGCTCTGCAAGGTTCAATCTCCTGATAAATTCTGTAGTTTGCTGCTGCCACTCCTCTTCCCATGAGAGTCCTTTACATTACAACAGTAGAAGCAACAACTCTCAGAAGTCCAGTGACACCACTTCTGACACCACTTCTATGGAGCCCTAGGTCCCTTTCCTTCTTTGAGTTTTCATATACTGATCTAAAAAAATTTTTTAATATTCTGAATTAACCTTATAGCCAGTTCAGTTTTTGCTACTTACATACGAACATTTAGTAAACATTAAATATAAGATAGTATTTAGAGGTGAACTAGTGATCTATTTTACTTTAGATACCTCTAGAAAAGGGAAAAGGGGATAGAGCTGGAGGGGTGTGCAGTGGGAGGGAGGCAGAGAGGAAAGAGAGAGAGTCCATACCCTAATAACCCAACCTTCTGCTCACACTGTCACTTTTGATTCCCACCACAACTTGGCAGGAAGGCCAGGGCAGAGGCAGGGCTATGGCCACAGAAATGGCCATAGCCATCTTGTTCTTTTACCTGTAGACCATACAGCAAACAGTGGGGTCTCATAAAATCAAGAGCCCACCAGGTCCAGCTGAAGAGTCAAGCATTTACTAAAAAGTGTTGAAACTTTGAATCCGAGTGCCTCGTCACTTTTAATCCATATGTAAGCTGGCTCTAGTCCTGAAACTCAAAGCCCCTTGGTCACAGAGGACATCAGCACCTTTCTTCTGATCACCCTAGTTTAAACCTCATTCATTCATTCAATATAGTTATAGGTGCAAAGGATTTGATGGTGAACAAGTCAGACAAGATTACTTTTCTCGTAGGTCTTGTACCTTATGTTGGAGCTGACATTCTACCTTGGTTGACATATAAGCCACCGCAGGTGGCTCCTCAGAGACCAAGCTATTCTGTGCTTTTAAAGATATCCCAGCTCTTTTGGTTCCTTAAAGAGCCAAGCAAACCATAGTGCTTAATTTCTGCTGTTTTTTTCAGCAGTTTTCCCCCTTCCAGGCTGCCCCTTTCCCCAACCCTCCTAACATATACACATAACTATCCAGCCCAGCCCCCTAGGGCTCAGCCATTGTATTTTTCCACATCTTCTGGTGCCTGGGGATGGCTAGGGTAGGCATCATGCACTGACTGGTTGACCTCCACTCACATGGTCAAAGGGCAAATATGGAAAATCACATCCTGGAGAGGATGGCCCTATGAATGCTTCCAGTCTTGGTTCGGTTATCAATCAAGAAAGTTTGCAAACACAGGTGTCCAAGTAACTCCGGCCTTTGTAAGCAACTAGCCAGCTTCATTTTAAAGGGCTGGAATAGGAAGCCATGCTATTTAGAGGTGGGCAGGCCAATTGCTGCCTATCCATCCTGTCTTTCACTTATTCAGTAAATAGATTTTATTCAGCACATTCCCTGTTTGGTTATGCACAGTCTTGTTCTCACAGTCAGTGACTCAAACTAAAAAGCCCAGATGTGTACATAGACTACATAATGACCAGCTCAAAAGGGCCATAGAAAATACTAACATGGAGGGGTCATTCCTTCAAACACCTGCATTTGTATATTGTTATAGGATATGACTCTCAGCTCATTTATAGGTTTGTAACTGGAAGGCAGCTTGGGTAGGGGTTCAGTATGAGGATTCTGAAGCCAGATTGCCTGGGTTAGAGCCAACTGCAAGCAGAAGAATCCTTCTAAGTTCCATCACTCTCGATTTCATCATAAAAATTGGAACCAGAGGATCCCTGGGTGGCTCAGTGGTTTGGTGCCTGCCTTCGTTGGCTCAGGGTGTGATCCTGGAGTCCCGGGATCGGGTCCTGCATTGGGCTCCTTGCATGGGGCCTGCTTCTCCCTCTGCCTGTGTCTCTGCCTCTCTGTGTGTGTGCCTCTCATGAATAAATAAATAAAATCTTAAAAAAAAAAATTGGAACCAGAAAAAGGGACTGCTGTGGGAAATGACATGAATTAGTACCAGTAGAGCCCTTAGTGGTTGGCACATGGTAACCTCAACACAATAACTATAGTTAAGGTTCTGGTACTTGGGATTTGGGTATATGATTTCTTCTATATTTCTATAAATCAAGGTTTTTCAACACTTCATTTCCGATCATTCTTTGTTGTTTGTGTAGGGGTGGAGCTGGGGGCTGTCCTGTACATTATGGGATATTTAGCAGCATTGCTGGCCCTTTAGATGCCAATAGCTTCCCCCCAATGTGACAACCAAAAATGTCTCTCCACTTTGCCAAATGTCCCTTAAGAAGCAAAACCACAGCTGGTTGAGAACCACTGCTCTACATAATTAAATAGTTCATCAAGCATCATATATATTATCAACATAATATAAACTTTGCCTATTTTAGACACCAAATGATCACATAGGGTATGATACCATTTGAGCTACAAATACGAGAATGTAAGGCTCATCTACCCTTGTGGACCTCACAAGCTCCCCCCTACTTCAAGAATACCAGCCCAGGCCTCTCTATTGTGGCTATATATCAGCTCAACTCTGGGACCTCCTTCACATCTTAAATCAGAAATTGATAGAACCTCTCAATGGAAATGTAGCATTTCGAATATTAAATTGTAAGAGCTATTTTAAAACAGTCTTTCGAGGTTTAACATAATTTCAAAAAATTGTTTTAACTGGGAGATAGGGTTGTTCAAAAGAAGTTATTGACAAAGATTCTTCTCTAATTGCTGCATGTATATGAATAAACTTTGATTCCTTTGGATAAAATGTCTCCTAAGCAACAGCTAAAATCCTGTCCAAGCAAGAGCGTAAAGCCCTGTAGAATACTAATCAGATTATGTAGAAGTTCTCACAACTAAAATTGGCTGCACAATTTTATATGGGCTGTGCATTGGCTTAATGGCTTTCTTCAGGAGTATTTGCTGCCACCTGGTGACTGAAAGGCATCATGGGCTCAGTGTTGTTCACCAAGTCTATTATCCTCAAGTTCTACTGCTGATAGGGAGCTCTTATTTGATGACAGGGAGCCATTTTTCTGCTGAGGATGTTGGACCTATAGGGAAAAAAAATCAACTAAGGGTCTCACACAAATGACTGTTACTAACAACCAGCTTCAGATAAATATAAAATAGCCTGCTCAATTTTAAACTGAAGAAAAAGAAGCATAAATCTGCTTTCAACAAAGCAAGCAGGCAATAAAAATATTCTTCAGTTCCATTTGTCAGAGAAAGAGGAAGGAAAGACAAGCAAAGAGAAGAGAAAGACAAGGAGAGGTGACTAGAGAACACCAGAACCTCTACTTACCCTCTCTCTTCCTGCAGCCACACCCCAAAGTCTGACCAACCATCATTTAACTCCACCTCAAGTCCAAAGCACACTCTTCAGGGGCAAACAGACTGGTGTCCAGTTCCAGCTCTGCCACTTGCTAGCTGTGTGGCGTTGGAGAAGTTATTTAACTTCCCTGATTCCATACACATACACATCAGGTGCATGATGCTGGTATGGGGTGGCGGACCTTCAACATTAGTGTTATTATTTCCAAACCCACCCACACTCCTGCCTCTCATCCACAGAAGTCCTTTGACAGCAGCCTGGCCTCCCTGCAGCAGGCTCGTCTTCCCCTCACATCCTTCTGCAGCCCTAGCCTCCAGGCACTTACCACAATAATCTGCCGAGTGTTTTCTCTTCTTGAAAGATGCTGACCCAGAAATGAAAAAGCATTTTCGTGATAAGGAGAAGGATCCATTGGGTTTACACAAAAGTTCGATATTGGCAGATCTTTATGATGAGAGGTGGAAAACTATGCTTTCAATATCCATTATGTCCAAATGAATACTTACAATATAAGTTTAAAGTATAAAAGCCAATCAAACAACAAATCCACCAAGTGGATGAAATGGAACGGTATCAAGAGTTTGGAAGCTCCCCTTGCATCCTCTCCAGCCCCTACCCTTCCTGTTACTCTCTGTTTCCACTATCTAGAATCAAGCGTTTATCATTTTCTTGTCTTTCTCTCTAATTTTACCGCATATGCATGTCTCATCAACGTACTGTTTAGTTTTGCATGTTCTTTGAACTTGATAGAAGTAATATAAAAAAGCAGTCTTTACAAATGAAGCAGATGTTTTATTCTATGGCTTTCTTTTTTCATTCAACATTATGTTGCAGAAATTCATCTCTGATATTACACACTGTTTACTGCCCATAATATTCCGCTGTAGGAGTACGCCACAATTTATTTACATATTCTTCTATTTTAGACATTTGGATGATTTCTCTACATCTCTCTTTGTGTACAGTGACAGGATTTCTGTATGGCCTATGTCTAGGTGTGACCCCACCACCTCATCGGTTTGTGCATCTCCAGCTCTCCATAAAGCCAAACTGTTTTCTAAGATGGTCGTACCAATGTACACTTCTACCTGCAGTGAGGTTATCTGGTTGCCACCAAAACTTGCTATTTTCAGGCTTTTTAAGTTTGTCAGTCTGTTAAGTGGCTGTTAAGTGGTTTAAATTCATATTCCTCTGATTACCAATGAATAACTATTTCTATGTTCTTCTTCTGTGAAGTGCCTGCTAAAAATCTTCCGTCCATTTTTTTTTTTTTTTTGGTTGGGTCATTTTTCTTTCTTTCTTTTAATTTACACAGAGCCTCAATTTTTAGAAATACAATCAGTCAAGTCCTAGATTTTCCAGTACTCTTCCTATTTGAAATGTGCCCTTTATCTTCACAAACATTAAAACATTTAGAAACTATGATGTTGCATGATCCCAACCTCATTTGAAAAGCATCTTGGACAGTACAAACTGTCTTTCCAGACGATGCGCCCTAATTTTATTTTGGAGAAATATGATTGTTGTGAGCATACGTTCAATTGTTTTGACATTTAGAATCAGAAATTCTACACCTTCTGTCTCAGTGAAACCAAATGACATTTTAGTAAATTAGTCCTCAAGGCTGAAAGGCAGATGATTACTATCTATACTCTGCATCCCTTGGGGCGCCTGGGTGGCTCAGTTGGTTAGGTGTCTGCTTTAGGTTCAGGTCATGATCCCAGGTCCTGGGATTGAGCCTTGCATCTGGCTGTCTGCTCAGCAGAGAACCTGATTCTCCCTCTCCCTCTGCTACCCACCCCGCTCATACTCATTCACTCTCTCTGTCTCAAATTTAAAAAAATCTATACTCTTCATCCCTTGATGTATCCAGGGCCTTTCTTGTGCACATTCCTATATGACAAACCTCCATCTTCTTCTCTTCCCACTTCCAGTTAGAAGAAATTTTTGTTGAATGTGCTTTGGACACAATTTGGCACCTCATAAGAATATGAATCAAGAAATAATTGTAATAATACTTCTATACTGATACAACGATGACCTTAGTAAATAGCTCTAAAGTAAAAAAAAAAAAGATTGTAGGATCAACTCTAGGTTTAGGACTTGAATTTCATCCTACTTTGAAAATAATTTCACATATGAACTACACAGGAAGCTGTAGGAACTGCTTGCATGAGCCATCAGATTATCGGGACTTAGGAATATCTGAGCTGGAAGTGACTTTTTAAAATTATCAGGTTCTATCTTCCCCAGTGGATAAGGAACTAGAGCATGAAAAGCATCAGTCTTGAATCTTCAAATGCATGGAGAACGACATGTAAGCCAGTTCTCTTTTTCTTGGACTTCGTATACATTATTCTGAAGGGCTGCTCCCATAGCCAAAATTGCCCCCAAACTAATACAAAGCCCCCTTTCATCACCTTCTGCATATTAGGGCCATGTTTCTGAATAGATTATCTACTTCTTGAAGTGGGAGACCATCCTTTATGCTTATGTTTAATTCTTTACAATGTAGATAGGAAATAAACTCTATATACATATATTTTTAAGATTTTATTTATTTATTCATGAAAGACACAAAAAGATGTAGAGACATACACAGAGGGAGAAGCAGGCTCCCTGCAGGGAACCTGATGCAGGACTTGATCCCAGGACCTCAGGATCATGACCTGATCCAAAGGCAGACGCTCAACCACTGAGTCACCCAGGCACTCCCCTCTATAAATACTTTAGGCATTTAAATAGAAAGCTGAGATCAAATTTGAAGGGTCCCTGCCCAGATAGCTATAAACTATTCTGTCAACAAAGAGAACATAACCTCATTTATTGTTTAACTCATGTTTTCTGTATAATACAACCAAAAACCTATAGTAATCATGAAAACACATCTACTTCTCACGTGAAGGAGCCAGAGGTGGGCAGACCAGGGCCGGTAGCACAGTTCCGCAGGGTTGTCAGGGACACAGGCTTTTCCTGGCTCTCTGGTCTGTCATTCTTGTTGAAAATTGCAAAATAATACATAACTATAGTACCTTTCTTTAAAACAAAAACATCCCACCTATATATAAACCACACAATTATCTTAAACTCAAATTGTGGAAATACAGATTTCTATTTATTTTGAAGGAATACCATTTATGCGGGAACCTATTATCAATTTGGATGATAGGGTGGAAATTTTTCTACCCACCTCATAATCTAAAAATTGGTATTTTATTATTTAAAAATGGATATTGTTCTTGTCTTTTGGTATACATCATGTAAGTGTGTCCTATTGATGAAACAGCATATTTGTTGAAATGTATACATAAAGAGAATTGTATAACCATATCTTGTTCCTTAGAAATAAGTTCTATAAATATAAAGCCTGAATCTCAGTGAGAAAGCAGAAAATTATTGATCTTGCAGAGGGATATTAATTATTTCAGGCCTCCTGGCTCTAATGAGTTGTTTTTTAATTAATTCTTTGATTAGCTATTTCCAGGCAGGATCTTGTAAAGAAAATGGTGGCCAAGTTGTTGCCATGGGTTATGCTACACAATAGAGAGAGATGAGTCAGGGAGGGAGGTGGTGATGACAAATATAAATAATAATAATTATTATCATTAATTTAAAAGTCAATATATTGTACTGTGTGCCAAGCACTATTCTAAGCACTTTACATATACTAAATTTTTATTTCCTACCACAACCCTATAAGGTCATTGCCAGTATTATTATTATCACATGAAGAAACAGGCACAGAGGAATTAGGTGACATGCCCAAGGTCACACACCTTGTGCACTTTCATACAGCCTGTTTGACTGAAGTCCATGCTTTTAACCACTATTGCTGGACTAGAATGGTAGTTGTTCTACTGGTCAATGATACTTGAAGGTGTACTATGTGCTAGGCACTCCCTAGGGAAATGGAGAGAAAAAGTCAAATTAGCTATCTGGGCTCCCTGCTTCCACAATCCAACCCATTCTCCACACAGCAGCCAGAGTCATCTTTTTAAAACCTATATCAGACCTTGTCACACTACAGCTTAAAAATATTTCAATGGCTTCCACTGTGTCCTGGGAAAACGTACAGCTCCGTACCATGGCCAACAAGGACCCAGATGATCTGGCTCCTGCCTCCTTCCTCAGCCCCATCTATAATTTCCCCCTTTCTCGCTATGCTGTAGCCACACTGGCTTGCTTTCTGTGTCTGGAAATGCAGGTTATTCTAAGAATACCTTCTTGTTCCTTTTGCCTGGAGCACTCCTCTCCTGTTCTTCCCCTAGCTGGTGGTCAATCATTCTGGAAATCTCAGCTGAAGCACTGCTTCTTTCTAGAGGCTTTCTCTGACCATCTGTCTGAAGTGGTGGCTGTCCAGTCACTTGCTTGCACATCATCTTGTTTTATATATTAAACTTATCACAATGTATGATTACCCTGGATGTTTAATCATCTATCGTTTGCACCTCCTCAGCTCCAGAAGGGCAGGAGCCTTGTCTTTCTTAGTAACCATAGCTCCTGACACAGGGCCTGGCCCATAGTAGGTGCTCACTGAAAACTTGTCAAAGGAAGGAATGAATGAAGAGACAGTTCTAACCTTGTAGAAGTTTCCAGTGTATTGCAGCAGACAGTGGGTTATAACTAACTACCCCACACTGGGGTTGTCCTACATGAGCACATGCTTTGAGCTCCCAGACCAGTAGAGTCAGCAATTCTGCCTTGAGATAAGGTGGGGTGCAGGGTGCCAGCACAGGAGAGCGGGGGTGGGGAAGCAAGGGGCAAGTATCTCAGAAAAGGTGATATGTGAGCTACATCTCTAAGGGAAAGTAGGAGCCTCTAGGCAGAAAAGGCGCAAATAGTTATCCCAGGTCAAAGGCAACAATGTGAAGAGCATCAGTGTGTGAAAGGGCATCCTGGGCAAAGGCAACCAGGAATGGGAGCAAAGGGGAGTGTATGAACAGGTGTGCCATGCGAAACAGGAGTCACCCACGGATGGTTGGTGCTGTCCGAGGACCATGGGCTGGTTCAAGAGACCAGGTGTTATAACTAGCAGGTGCTAACAGCACAAAGTGTGTGCAGCTTTTAAAAACAGGACTGCTGGGACGCCTGGGTGGCTCAGTGGTTGAGCATCTGCCTTTGGCTCAGGGAGTGATCCTGGGGTCCTGGGATGGAGTCCTGCATCAGCTCCCTGCGGGGAGCCTACTTCTCCCTCTGCCTATGTCTCTGTGTTCCTCATGAATAAATAAATACAATATTTTTTTAAATTAGAAAATAAAAATAGGACTGTTTTCCTTTCAGGTTCCCCGAGCCTCACCTTTCCGCCTCTCCTTGCATCCCTTCGCCATGTTAACAGCACCCAAAGCAGCAGAATACGCCCGCAAACAGAGTAAGACTCTTTACTTGCACCTGCTTATGGAAATTTAAGTAAAACTAAGAAATAAACCCACAAAGCAAGACCAAAGTCATTATGGTAATAAGACTTCTCTGTCCAGTTGAATAAAGAAAAAAACAAGCCAGAGGGATTCATGACTTAATTTCCCTTCATTATAGAAATCAGGAAAGTCGTATTTCTCAGATCCTTTAGTGATGGGAGCAAAGCACTCTAGAAAGGAAGAATCTAAATCTGTGGGTGGACTCACTTATTTTAAAGTTTTTTTATGTGGATTCGGTTAACCACACGTGTCTCTAGGTGTCAAGTTAAGAAGGGGAGCGACAAATAAAACTGCCACCAGCAGCGAAGCAAATGCCACAGCGTGGAAATCATCAAAAAATGTATCTTTGGACACCCAGCCAAAGAACAAAGTAGGTCTAAAAATGTAAATTGGACCAAACTCATAACAAGTTTTGGGGCGTACTTTACTTATATTGTAAAAGTGTAGCCTTTGGAGTTAGATGCTGTGGGTCTGAGTCTAAATAAAGCCACCACTTAATAGCTGTGTGACTTCGGGGAGGCTACATAACCTCTCTATGCCTTAGTTTCCTCCTCTACAAGGTAGGAAAAATAAGGGTATCTACTATCCAGGTTGTTGGGATAAATAACTTGGATTATGCATTTTAAGTGATTAGATTAGTGCATGGTACAGAGTAAATCCCAAACAAATACTAACCATTATTATCTTTTAGCACTTGAGAAATACTATTCACAAGTTAATCAGCTATTATTCTTTGATTCAAGTAAGTGTGTCGAGGAGATTTATATTAATGTCTCTGTCCTAAAGTTTTCTCTTCTTGGTCCCTCTCTCAGTAATGAAATTTTGTCTTTGCCTGCTTTGCATTTCTGCTGCTCCTGCCCTGCCCATCTGGTTCCTGGGACATTTATGCTGCAGAATTCGGAGAAAGGTCAGAGATGCACAGGGCTGGAGACAAGGAGAAAGGCAGGAGACCTCTTTGCCCTTCCAGTCCTGAGCTCTCTAATGTGCAAAGTGAAAAGGAAATTTTAAAAACATCAGAAGACCAAGTTACTCAACATAATAAAAGCTAAGAGGGCAGAGAATCAGAAAAGGGGTACAGCTGGCTGTCTGAGATATTTTAGGACTTTGCTGAACAAGAGGGTGTGGGCCAGCTACAGGTTTGTAAGGTAGGAAAGGGAAAAGGGAATCTTGAAACTTGGTCCACTGGGTTATCCATTGGGCTTGCTCCAAGAAACACGAGTGAAAATTAAAATGTTTATTATGTAGTTTGGTTGCTGTACTGGGCATTGTTTTAATGTGAATCTCTGAATAGACTGGACCACGGAAGGCCCCGGATGCATTCAGGTTTTAGAGGCAAGCTACCGACCAGTGAGAAACGTAACCTTATCATAGCAAATGCTTTAGGAACTGCCTGAATTCTTTGGTCACATCAGGGTATTAATAAGTGTTATTCTAGTAACATGACAACCTCACTATTGGGAAATCTTGACTATCCTGAGTTTTCTTTTAAAAATATTTGCTATAATGATATTTGAAGGCATAGCTTTTCTAGAATCATACCTGTGTCACTGAAGAACTGTTTGAAGTAAGATGAAGTGTTGTTGTTGTTGTTGTTGTTGTTGTTGTTGTTGTTATAATAGGATTTTGGAGATAGCAAGTTTTAGAAAGTAAAAACAACAGGGGGGAAAAAGGAACTCCAGAAATAACACACAGGCAAACACACACACACACACACACACACACACACACTGATATGTAGACTTGAAACTTAATTATGAAAAAACCAGATATCTGAAACAGGAGTTCTTAGACCCCCTGAGACTCCTATGCATCCTATGTACTAAAAATCTCGCCCTCAAGATGACTTATTGATACGGTGTTTTGAAAATATAATTTCATTTCCTGTATATTTTCTTCCATAACCATTGAAGATTGTTGGCTTCCTGATGGAAACAGACCTTTTATTTCCTATTTCCCACATGTATATAAAGTGCTTTGTAAGCAGGGCTATTCAGTAATTATCGTTGATTAGTGAATTGACAATACGTACTCCTGAGTGCTCTCAAACCACTATGCTCTGTCTTTACTGACTGAGTGGTTCATATCTAGGGACCAGCCATTTCTACAGGCTAACTAATGCCTTTAAACCCAGGAGTGTCCAAAGAATAAATGCCCATTTTGCAGTAGGACTGGATCTTGAGATGAATCCTTTCCATATCATCCTCTTCTTGAAAATCAAACAGCAGAAAACACATCTATGATTTTTGTTCATTCTTTATCATCTGTGTGCTTTGGGCATCTTTTCCAACTTCTGAGTAGTGTACTTTTAAAATTAGCTTAAACTTTGTGATAGTAATACATGATTATAGTAAAAATCTCAAACTATACAGAAAATACAAATGGAAAAACAAAAGAATTCCCCCTTCCCCATACCCCTGTCCCACTCCTCAGAAATAACCATTGTTACTATTTCTTGTAATATTTAAATATTTGTTGTACATATCAATGCATATATGTGTGTCTGACTGATTGGTTAGAAATTAATGAAAGAAATATTTTTATTAAACATATGAAAAGGGGTGCCTGGGTGGCTCAGTTAAACATCCACCTCTTGCTTTCGGCTCAGGTCACGATCTCATAGGTTAGGAGATGGAGCTCCATGCTCAGCACGGAGTCTTCCTGAAGATTCCCTCCCTCTGGCCTCCCCTCACTTGCACACACTCGCTTGCTCTCTCTCTCTAAAATAAATAAACAAATCCTTTTAGAAATATGTGGAAAACATATTTTCACAGTTTATTGCTTGAAGTTTTTCATTTCTTTATCCATATGTTTTATGGACATTATATCATGTCTTTTAGCTGGTGAACAACTTTTTCTACCTCAAGATAAAACAATGCCTCATTCAGAATTTTCTATTTATTTCCAGCCACAGAATTGCTTCATAAAGTAAAAGAAAGGGAGAAAATTTTTAAACAATCCAGGCATTTTGGATAATCATTTTAAAGATTTCTTTTATACTGTATTGATATTAGTAACCCACTTATTAGTCAAAATGAATATGAGCAACACCATATCCTAGGAAAGTGGCGATATTGAGCACATTACCAGGAAATGGATTTGGAATGGACAGGATGTAACCAAAGAGCGAGAAAACAGATAACCATGGTGATTAAGAGTGTGGATTCTGGAGTCACACAGCCCAGAGTTGACTCTTGGTTCTCTCATTTAATAACTGGCATGATTCGTTAAGTGAATCTCTCTGTGTTTCCATGTCTCATCTCTAAAGAAAGGATTATAACAGTACCTGTCTCAGAAGATTGTTACAAGGGCTAAATGAGTCAACATATGTGGAACAGCCAAGACCATGGCTAGCAATAATACAAATGCTCTTGTTCCTACCGCTCCTGACAGTCATAATACTGTGGATCAGAACAAGACACAGAGAAGGGGCACTTTGAGGGATTCTGGTTTCCGGTTCCGTGAGCAAGGAATTTACAAACTGCCACTCATCCTAACAAGTAAAAAGCTGAACTGGCTGAGAAATCAACAACTCCTCTTGGATCTGTAGGACAGAGAAGGTCAGAGGGCAAACTAATCTCTGTCCCCAAGGTTGGAGAGACCACGGGCGAATATAGGGAGTTAGGGCTTACCAGAGCAAAGGCTCACAAGTGGAAGCTGCCGCAGATACAGTGCTGGAGTAGGAAACCTTTACTGCAACTGGCAAATCACAGGAACCTCAGGGCAGACAACTCAGAGAGTTAAAAACCCCAAGGGTACCCAGTCATAGCAGCGTACCTACAATTTTGTGAGATTTACCTGCAGGAGCTCTGCTGGGTTCTCAAAGCAAATATTGGGGAGCAGCGGGGGTAGGAGTGGGGAGTGGGGGAGAATCATTCTTAAATACAAGAGAGCAACTAGTTAACTACAACCTAACCTGTTGATGTTTTATCAGAGCCTGACTGACCTAGAAGAAGGGAAATACCCACTCCAGTCAGCTCTCATCCTGTCCCAGCTGGAGGAGAGGAAAGTGAGAAACAATTTATGAGGTTCAAAGTCCAGAGGCACAGGTTCACCAAAGACAGATCTAATCCTAGGACTCTAGAAATCCTCCCTTCCTCCCACAACCCCCCCAGCCACGTCACTAAAGACCTATTTAGGGCGTTCCTTTTACCCAGAACCTCATGCCTCACTATCAAGAAAGAACTACAAGGTATACTAAAATGCATATAACATAATTTAAAGAGACAGAGCAAGCATTACAAATGGGTATGGCAGGAATGTTGGCACTCTCAGACCAGAAATTTGAAACAAATATGATTTCATATGCTAAGAGCTCTAATGGATAAAGTAGACAGCATGCAGGAGCAGATGGGCAAATGTAAGCAGAGAGAAAGAAATCCAAACTGTTAACTACAGAATCCAGGTGGTGGGCATATTGTATCTTCATTGTTTAAATATTTCAACTTTTCTGTATGAAAAATGTCATCATAAAATTATGAAGAAGAAAAATTGTCAGAGTGAATAAAAAAAACAAGACCTGATTATATGCTATCTACAAGACACTCACTTCAAATATAAAGACATATATAGATTAAAGGTAAATGGACAAAATAAATCATGCCAGCACTAATCAACAGCAAGAAAAAGCTATACTAATTTCTGACAGAGCTGACTTCAAAGTAAGGAAAATTATCAGGCATATAGAAAGGCATTACATAATGATAAAGGGGTCAATTCTCTGAAAAGACATACAATCTTTAACACCTGTGCTCTGGACAACAGTGCATCAAACTACATGAGGTAAGAATGGATAGAGCGTCAAAGAGAAATCACTAGCTCCACTATCATAGCCGGAGACGTCAACACCGCTCCATCGGCAATGGAGGGAGGGCAACTCAAGTTTAAATTCAAAGCAATATATAACATTTTAAAATAATACTATATAAGCCCAATACACAACTGCTCAGGGGCAAAAGGAAATTATTTGCTTTGGGTAAGGTTAGTTAAAAGAAGTGTAGCTTTTATTATTTATGTTTCTATTTGGAAATAATTTTGAGCTTAGGAGAACATTGTAAGAATAGCACAAAGAACCCTCATATACCTTTTACTCAGACTCACCAAATGCTAGCATTTTGCTCTATTAGCATCACTATTCTTCCTGCTTCCATCTCTTTTTGTTCTCTCTTTCTCCCTGTAAATAGATACAATTTTTTTTCTGACCCATCTGAGTGATAACCACCATATTGCTATACCCCTATATACTTCAGTGTGTTTCCTGAGAATAAAGTCATTCCTCCAATAACCTGAGTATAATGATCAACTTCATAAAATCTAA
Source organism: Canis lupus dingo (assembly GCF_003254725.2). NCBI lineage: Eukaryota > Metazoa > Chordata > Mammalia > Carnivora > Canidae > Canis > Canis lupus. Next base: position 16,805,943 of record NC_064279.1, on the reverse strand, counting down.
TATTGATACTTTTACCTGATGTACCATCTATATACCAATTTTGTCAATTGACCCAATAATGTCCTTTTCTAAACACTTTTTTTCTTTCTGTATAGGATTCAGTGTGGGATCATATACTGTATTTAGTTGAGAAATATAACCATTTCCAAACCTCTCAGAACAATTCCATGGAAGTTCCTTTGTACCTACATGTATTTTATTTTATTTTATTTTATTTTATTTTATTTTATTTTATTTTATTTTATTTTATTTTATTTTTTAAAGGTTTTATTTATTTATTCATGAGAGACAGAGAGAGAGGCGCAGAGACATAGGCAGAGGGAGAAGCAGTTCCCATGCAGGGAGCCTGACATGGGACTCGATCCTGGGTCTCTAGGATCAGGCCCTGGGCTGAAGGCGGCACTAAACCGCAGAGCCACCGGGGCTGCCCCCCTACATGTATTTTAATCCATCTTTGTCAGTAACTTAGTATTTGATATTTGACCTTAACTTCCTGTAGATTGAAGCTAATGTCTGTGCACCAAAATCTTTTTTTTTTTTAATCTTGCAGGTCACTTAGAGACTTGGAATTGCACCTGGAAGTTCATAATAAAGTCTCTGGGAGAGGAAAAGAAACATCATCCTAACACTGCAATTCTTGCCAGCACATTTTTCTTTATAGTTAGCTTTTGGTGCAAATTTTATTGAAGTGTTACTGTGGATGTTGGGCTTTCTCCTCTTAGAATCTTATTGTATGGCTATATTGTGGTTTTTTAAAAAGTGCATATCTTATGCTACTTCCTTGTAACTGGAATACCGCAGGTTGGAGAATTTTGAGAATATGTAGTATTTCTATGTCAGAGCAGACTGGCTTTGCAGCACATTTCACAAATGTTTAGCACTGAATATTGCAGAGTGGAGGAGTAGGAGGCAGTTTCCCCAAGTTTCGATCTGAAATAAAATGAACCTGTCATTCATTGTCCTTACAAGGTTCTCACGTGAAAACATTTAAAATCATTTCCATAAAGCATTAAAGGAAAAATGAGTGTGGGTTTTCTTTCAGTAAATATCATAACTACTAGGAAAAAGAAAATGTTCTAGTCTTTCCACACTTTCCAAAATGCTGAGTAGGCATGTGGTTTGGCTTATAAATATACGTGGTAACAATTTGACCCAGTGAATGTGACTCTTAAGGGTTTGATGTGCCACCTTTCTGCAGAACAGTTGTCTTGAACATGTGCAAAAACAAGTGTTTGGTTTGTTGGCTTTTCCTGGAAATGGCATCCCGATGTGGTGCTGTGGTTGGGGAGACCGACGCTGCCTTTTCCACATGGGTTCATTTATGGTTGTAACTGAGGTTTACCAGCAGGCCTGCAGCACTGGGAGAGAGGCAGAGGATGCCTCAGTGACTTGAGATCCCTGGGTGTCCTAGAGCTTTGCCCCTTTTCCCCATCTAGTGTCCTAGAGCTTTGCCTGATTTCCTTTTGTCTAGCTCTGCCAGTTGGGAGGGAACATTTTTTTCTTTGTGGCCACTGCTATCTGTCCTCTTGACATCTGCACGTCTGCTTCACTTGCTGCCCAAGGACCTTCACAAATCATATTGTGGACACTCAGAGCCAGTTGCGGTTGGATACCTTTTCAGAGCCCTCCGTGGGTCACAAACCACGAAGGTGTTTGACTCCATCTTTCTGCACACCCACAGATGACCAAGATGCTGGGGACTGAAGGCCTCCCGCACCCCTGCATAGCTGAGGGGTGCTTCTAAATCAATAGGGTGGCAGCAATGGAGAAAGCTACTTAGGAAGTTACTTGAAACAGTGATGCTCCAGAAAGGGAAAACTCAGGCAAAGTATGCTGCTAGTTTTGAGAAGAAAAGCAACCCTAGAAAATGGTTGGTGGGAGAGAGAGGAATGGAAGGATCCTGTATGTTTTCCTGCTCTCAGAGCGTCTCACAGAGTCTTGGGAAATCTCTTTTAGTCCAAGGAGAAGCATTTGATCTCAGAACAAATTATACTTATTTTCAAAATTTGCTGCTTTCCCCCAGCAACTCAGAGTTACACGTTTACAAATGGAGTTTATTTTTCATTTCATGAGTGTCACATATATTTATGGTAAAAATTAAGGCAATCAAAAACAGCAAAAAGGAGAAATAAAAACATAAAACCAGAATCTATAATCTTACCATTTATTGATAACCATCACTGATGTTTTGGTATATACATACACCATTCTAATATTTTCCCCCTACATAAACATATGCAAAATACTTTTATCAAAACCACATCATATCAAGGAAGTAATTTAGAAAATGTAATTGCCTTTCAATCAGAGGATTTTTCTGGTCACCTTTACCCCTTCAAGTCCTTCTGGAACTCACAGGATTGTCACGAGTCACCCCAGATGGAACCGCCAACCCCATCTCAGCAGTTTCCATAGGCAAACACACAAAATGCTGGGCATGTAATGTATTTCTAGAGAGCTGCATAGGATGAGAAGTGCGCCCTTTGTCTCCAAGGTCATAATGGCTCTGCTGACCTCAATTCCTTTCACTGGAGCTAGTGAGGAGAACTCGAAAATGCCAGAGAGAATGAGAGCCCCCTGCCCCATGATCCCAAATGAAAAAAAGAGAGAGAACATAGAAATCCCCTCACGCACTACCCCCAGGCCCCTTTTGTGTTGTTCTTGCCAACGCAGCAGCCCTCCTGCTACATATACCGGCTGCCACACTTGTCCCCATCACACTGGACGCTGATCATCCGAGGCCAACAACCATGGGGAAGGTGAGCCCCCCGAGGTGCCAGGCCACGTCAGCGGAGTGTCTACTGTGTTTGGGGGTGCTTCCTCGCTGACTTCTGCCCCCCCCCCTTGTTTCCCACCGTAGATCACCTTCTACGAGGACCGGGGCTTCCAGGGCCGGCACTACGAGTGCAGCAGCGACTGCCCCAACCTGCAGCCCTACTTCAGCCGCTGCAACTCCATCCGCGTGGACAGCGGCTGCTGGATGCTCTACGAGCGCCCCAACTACCAGGGCCACCAGTACTTCCTGCGGCGCGGGGACTACCCCGACTACCAGCAGTGGCTGGGCTTCAGCGACTCCATCCGCTCCTGCCAGGCCATCCCCTACGTGAGTCTTGCTTCCACCAGCCCGATGTGAAAGCATCACTGATCCGTGGCCATAAATTCCTGTTCCTCAGAGTCCCTTTGTTTCCACTCGGGATGAGTGTTCACAGTAAGGATAGCACTGCCTGACTCTGGAGCATCTAAAAAAAAAAAATTGTGAACAGGCTTATGACTCACTGTGACCTTTTTTTTTTTTTTCTTACTTAGGACAAGATTGTTCTTAGGCATAAGAAATTACAACACAGTCTCTAAAGTTAAATTTGGTAGCACCTAGCTGATCCCTGCTCTCTAAATAAAAATCACCATGTTCAGAAAAGGAAAAAAAAAAAAAAAGCCTATCCAGGTCATTATTTTTTAATGATAGGAAGACTGAAGAGACTACGGGAGAACATAGGCATGATGTGTCCTGACTGTATTACTGATTGTTTTCCATACAGTCTCTATGACAGAAGGATCTAGAAACTAGAACAATATGTCTCAGCTCCTAAGGGACTCCCTGTTTCCCACAAGTCATTATCAACTAGTCTCTTATGAGGGTCAGAGACAGATCATTAATTAGGATTTCATGGGATGTGGTCCTCATCAAAGTGCTGCTTAATGTTTTTTAAACACGTCGAGTTTGTGTTTCTGCTTGCTGGTGACACCAAGTTACGTGGTGTGACAAGCAGATTCAAGAAGTGAAACCAAAAGTAGGCTAGAGAAATTTGCAGATCCAAAAAGACACACGAATAAAATAGGAATTTCTTTGAGGCAAGAATCTCAAATGGTTCCAGTTACTTGGCAAAATGTCAGATGTGGACTCAGAGTAAATACGGATTGTAAATTACGTGTGAAGAGTGAGTTAGAAACAAGCTTGTTAGGACTCAGTTATATGCAGCCATAATGGAAAAGAGTTAAAATCCTCTCTTACAGACTCACTAAATATGGTTGTAACCAATGGTTTCCTACGAAGGAATCCCTTTTGTTCCCTTTATTTCAAGGTTTGTTTCTTCCACAAGACCAAGTCAGTTTTGATATTCTTCCTAATTTGTCAGCCCAACAATGTGAGGAGAGGACATGTATCCGGCAGGATGGTTTGAAAACCATGCTGCATGAAGATGCAGGCTGACTCACTTTTACTGAGATCAGAGATGCACATGATTGATTTTTCTTCTTTTGTTTATGGTCCCAGCAGACCAGCTCTCACAGGATAAGGCTGTACGAGAGAGATGACTACGGGGGCCTTGTTTCTGAGCTCACTGAGGACTGCTCCTGCATCCAAGATCGCTTCCGGCTCAATGAGCTCCACTCCCTGCATGTGCTGGAGGGCTACTGGGTCCTCTACGAGATGCCCAACTACCGGGGGCGCCAGTACCTGCTGAGGCCGGGGGACTACAGGCGCTACCACGACTGGGGAGCCATGGATGCCCGAGTGGGCTCTCTGAGACGGGTCATCGATTTGTACTAGGTTATGTGTTTCTTGTTATGATCCATATCAAAATGCAATAAATATGCAAATTGTGTTTCTGGCACCAAGTGACTCTTGTTTATCTTACATAATCACTGAACTCTAATAAATGGTGATCCTTGGCAACATACCTGACCCTGAAGGTCAGGTGTTTGGAATGTCTACTTACTTCCCGTTGGTCAGGCAACAGGATTTATGAAGCCCCCACTCATGAGGAGGGAGAAGCACCATGTCTTCTTCTACAACTCACAGTCTGAGAAAGAGAGGAAAAGACCAATGGAAGGAAAAACTCTTAGACCCACATAAAGTAAAAAACATAGAACAAGTTGAGGCTGGTATACCAAAGACAAGGGCCTGCTGGAAAGGTTAGGGCAGCTGGAATTTCAGATTAGTCAAGAAAAGCTGAGTGAAGAGAGGGCTTTTAGGCAGAATTCCCAAGGTAGAGAAGGTCAAGCGTGCTTAATGAGTTCAGCTGGGAAGAGAAGTGTTAAAGTAAGTGTTAAAGGCCTGGGTTGTTATCCTAATTCTACTAGTTACTGGTAATGTGACCAACTCAGACTAGTTTTTTAGGGACTTTCCCAGTTTTAGCATCACAAATCCTACATCCTGGAAAACCCCTCAGTCTCAGGTAAACCAGGATACTTGGTTACCCTACTTACTGGTTTATCTCCTTAAGCAAGTCATTTCTTATCCTTTCTGTGCCTAAATCACTTTATTGAAGACTAGACGTGGATGAGAGATCCCTGCTTCACTAAATCCCAGGATGATTATGATGAAAAGATAGGGAAAGATTGTGAACACATTTTGTTATTTTTAAATTATTACACAAATGTAAATGTAGAAAATTCATGTATCCCCAGTGTTTGCTCAAATTCAAGAGTACAATACAGTCAGCTTTATTTTGGATTCCAGTATGAATTTCTATTTCTAAGACTCAATTACCTATGTGATGTAACAAGCACTGGGTATTATATAAGTCTGATGAATCACTGAACTCTGCCTCTGAAACTAATAATACTCTATATGTTAATTAATTGAATTTAATTTTTTAAAAAAGACTCAATTACACAGAGTGAAGTATTAAAGTGGAAAGTCAAGTGGATTCTGTAGTATTCTGTTCTCCCAGAATGCTAATTCTCTTTCCAAATTTATATAAGCAAAAATAGTGCTCTGTCCCAGATAACTTCTTTATCAAACTGATTTTAAAATTCACATAGAATTGCATGGAAAAAAAAAAAAAAAAAGAAGAATTGCATGGGACCCAGAATAGCCAAAACAATCTTGAGAAAGAAGAACAAAGTAGGAGTACTTCTCAATTTTAGAACTTCTCACAAAACAACAGTAATCAAGACTGTGAGGCACTGGCATTGGGTAGACATGGAGATGAATGAAATAGACTGGAGAATCCAGAAATTAACCATGTGTCTGATTTTTGACAAGGATGTGAAGATGATTTAACGGGGGGAAAGAATAGCTTTTTAACAAATGGTGCTGAAACTATTAGACAACCACATGCAAAAGGAGGAAGTTAGCTCCCTATTTCACACCATATGTAAAAGCTAACTCCAAAAACTTGAAGATTGGGATCCCTGGGTGGCGCAGCGGTTTGGCGCCTGCCTTTGGCCCAGGGCACGATCCTGGAGGCCCGGGATCGAATCCCACGTCAGGCTCCCGGTGCATGGAGCCTGCTTCTCCCTCTGCCTGTGTCTCTGCCTCTCTCTCTCTCTGTGTGTGACTATCATAAATAAATAAAATTAAAAAAAAAAAACCTCGAAGACTTAAAAGTAAAAACTTGAGCTGTAAAACTTGGAAGAAACATAAGCATACATCTTTATAATCTTTTATTAGGCAATGACGTTTTAAATATAATACCAAAAGCATAAACAACAAGAACAACAAAGTAAATCAGGCTTAGTCAAAATTAAAACCTCTTAGGCATCAAAGGACACTATCAAGAAAGTGAATATAGCAACTTCTTAATAGACATGTCTCTGGAGGCAAGGGAAACAAAAGCAAAAATGAACTATTAGGACTTCCTGAGATAAAAAACTTCTGCATAGCAAAGGAAACAATCAACAAAACTTAAAGGCAACCTATGGAATGAGAGAAGATATTTGCAAATGACATATCTGGTAAAGGGTTAATATTCAAAATCCATAAAGAACTTATCAAACTCAACACCCAAAAATAAATAATCCAGTTAAGAAATGGGCAGGAAAAAAAAAAAAAAAAGAAATGGGCAGACAACGTGAACAGACATTTCCCCAAAGAAGACATACTAATGACTAACACATGAAAAAATGCTCAGCATCTCTCATCAGGGAAATACAAATCAAAACCAGAATAAGATACCACCTCACCTATCAGAATGGCTAAAAATCAACAACTCAGAAAACTACAGATGTTGGCGAGCATGCAGAGGAGGGGGAACTCTCTTATACTATTGGTGGGAATGCAAACTGGTGCAGCCATTCTAGAAAACAGCATGGAGGTTCCTCAAAAATTAAAAGTCGAACTACCCTATGATCCAGCAAGTGCACTACTAAATATTTATCCAAAGGATACAAAAATACTGATTTGAAGGGGTATATGCACCCCAAAGTTTATAGTATCATTATTAACAATAGCCAAATTATGGAAAAAGCTCAAATGTCCATCAACCAATAAATGGATAAAGAAGATATGGTATGTATATATACAATGGACTGCTACTCAGCCATCAAAAAGAGTGAAATCTGCCATTAGCAATGATATAGATGGAGCAAAAGTGCATTATGCTAGCCAAAATAAGTCAGTCAGGGAAAGACAAATACCATATGATTTCACTGATGTGTGGAATTTAGGAAACAAAACAGATGAACATAAGGGGAGGGAAGGAAAAATAAAATAAGTTAAAACAGAGAGAGCGGCAAACCATAAGAAACTTAACTACAGAGAACAAACTGAAGGTTGCTGGATGGGAGGAGAGTGAGGGGATGCGCTAAATGGGTGATAGGCATTAAGGAGGGCTCTTGATGTGAGCACTGGGTGTTATATCTAAGTGATGAATCACTAAATTCTACTCCTAAAATCAATACTATGCTATATGTTAACTAACTTGAATTGAAATAAAATCATGGGAGAAAACAAAATAAATAATAATTTTCTTTAAAAGAAAGTGAAAAGCCAGTCTACAGAATGGGAAAAAATATTTATAAACCATTTATCTGGTAAGAATTGAGTATCCAGAATATATATGTTGAGATATATATATATATATATACATATATATACACACACACACACACATATATATACACACATATATATTCTGCATATATACATATATATATATCAACTCTTACAACTCAATAACACAAAGAATCACAATTAAAAGATGGGCAAAAGACTTGAATATGTATCTTTCTGAAGAAGATATACAAATGGTCAATAAACAAATGAAAATATGTTCAACATCATTAATTCTTAGGGAAATCCAAATTGAAACCACAATGGACTACCACTTAATACCCACTAGGATAGTTATAACTTTAGGGAAGGAAATCCCCAGAAAATAACAAATATTGGTAAGGATGTAAAGAGATTAGAACTCATATAAGTTGCTGGTAGAAATGTAAAATGGTGCAGCTGCTATGGAAAATAGCAGTTCCTTAGTGAAACACAGAATTATCATATGACTCAACAATTCTACTTCTAGGTATATCTTCAAAAGAATTGAAAGGAATGTTCAAACACAAACTTATACATAGCATTTATAGCAGCACCAATCACAATGGCTAAACGGTGAAAACAACCCAGTTTATCGATGGATAATTGGATCAATAAAATGTGATATATCCATATTATGGAATTCCATTAGTATTCCATTAGTATTTATCCATTAAAAGGAATGAAATACTGATACATGCTATAACATGGATGAACCTTGAAAACATTATGCAAAGTGAAAGAAACCAGTCACAAAAACATATATGTTATAAGATTCCATTTATATAAAATATCCAGAGTAGGCAAATCTACAAAGATAGTAAGTAGATTAGTGGTTGCTTAGGGCTCGGAGGATGGTGGATAAAGGAATGCAATTTACAAGTACAGGATTTCTCATTGCATTGATGAGCATGTTCTAAAATTGACTGTAGGAATGGTTGTACATATCTATAAACATACTAAAATCATTAAGTATATACTTTTTTTAAAACATTTTTTTAAGATTTTATTTATTCATTCATGAGAGACAGAGAGAGGAGAGAGAGAGGCAGAGACACAGGCGGAAGGAGAAGCAGACTCCATGCAGGGAGCCTGACGTGGGACTTGATCCCAGGTCTTCAGGATCACGCCCTGGGCCGAAGGCAGGCGCTAACTGCTGAGCTACCCAGGGATCCCAAGTATATACTTTAAATGGATCAACTGTATGATATGTGAATATATATCAACAAAGATCTTTTAAAAACTAATGCTCTGGGGTGCCTGGTTGGCTCAGTCCATAGAGCTTGTGACTCTTGATCTCAGGGTTGTGAGTTCAAGCCCCATGTTGGGTATCAGGATTACTTAAAAAGAAAGAAAAAAAAGTCTTTAAAAAATAATGTTCTGTACAGAACCTTAAGTAATGAAGATTCTTTTAAAATAAAATTCCTTCTTGTAAAGGAACTTACAAAGATAAATTATAAATATAAAGAAACACATATTATCAAAATGTTGTGGCTCTTATCAATTCCAAATACGTAGAAGAGTTGAGGTTTTGTTGCTGGCCTAGCTAAATCATCATGTGTTGTCCTCTGGTTGGGTGACTAAAGATGTATGATCTCTGTTTTTACAAAAAAATGAAAAACCAGGTGACATGTCTCTCCGAAAATAACTTTGTTAATTTAGGATTTGGTTTTGTTTTAATCTGGTGAATTTAGAGACTTAGAAAACAGCATTTTATGGCACAAAGCTCAGTACCCCAAAACTTTCCCTCTCTATAAAATGAAGGGTCTAGATAAGATGAGCTCCACATTTTGTTCTGGCTCTGATACTTTAAGACTTTATCAGGTTTCGAAGTGGAGTATCTCAGTGGCTACCAATGCAGGCTTCAAGCTCCATAGACTTGGTCCTGGTTTGACCACCCATGGCTGGCTGATCTTGAGCAAGTTACTTATCCTCCCTGAGCTTCAGTTTTCCCACTTGCATGATCTTATGAGGAATAAATGAGCTCCCTCCTATAAAGAGGCTAGCATAAAGCAGAAGCTTGGTAAGTAGTAGTCATCACTCTATTCGTTGTGTCTAATTGGGCTGCATATATGGACTTTATAAGGAAAAAGAGGATAAATTAGCTGTTTTCTAGAAAATTTCTTTAAGTCAAAGAAAGGTGAATTTCTTTAATGTCCCTTTGACAGTCACTCATTACCACTGTCTTAGAAGTGAATAAGAAGTCCAAATAAGTGAATAAGGGATTACAGAGCCTGTTACAGTCAGTTAATGCTGATTTCTTGAGCTTGGCAGTTAATGCTGATTTCTTGAGCTTGGCAGCTTGGAAGAATCCACTTCAATTGACCAGAACTCCTGTTAAAGACAAAGATTCTCAGGGTTGGTAGGGACACTGCAAGCTAGTTGGATGCGAAGCCTTTTGTAAATTAAAAGTATGACATTGAGAAGCATGCAATTTAGGAAAGATATAAGATAGGCACACCTAGAAAGGAACATCTAAGATAAGCCATTGTTATATGTAGAAGCAATTAGTTTAGGCCTTGGAGGCTGACACACCTGAGTTCAAATCCCAGTTCCTTCACTTACTAGCTATGTCTACCTTTTTGGATTTGTTTCTCTATAGTGATCAGTACTATGATTAGACTTGGTCTGTCAGGGATCTTGGCCTGAACTGGGTGCTTCAGAGGGTCTTACTCTAGCCTCCTCTAGCTGCAATCTTCCCCACAGGACAAGAATCTGTGGAACCCTGGGGACAAGCCCACACTTCTAGACCACACTCCTTTTACCTAAAACTCCAGAATTCCCTCTATCTAGACCCTTGATTCCAAGACCTAAAAGAGAGTCTTTACCAGGTCTATCCTCCCAAAAACACTGGTAGTCAAAAGCAGCTGTTTGTGGAAGGGAAGGGGGGCAAAGAGCATGTGGATAGAGTGTGGACATGTGAGGGAGTGAAAAGAGAAGAGCGGAGAGATAGAGAAGGCTCTATTTATGCTGTTGCTCTAGATTTCACAAATATTTGGGGAAGTTCCCATAATAATTGTGCTGTGTTGGCTACATGATGTACTTTGTACAAGATTCCTCGTACAATGTCTGGAACATACCAGACACTCTTTATACAGTAAGCTACTTCCTATTACCTATTATTATTTTCATCATCATGAGCCAAATGAGTACTGTAAGATTTGCTGCAGTTTCAATCCTAACTGCTTAAATGAAAGTAGACATGGCTTCCTTCAGTAGGGTCAAGTCAATGATGTGCTGATGAACTCAAGAGATTTCACTTAGGAGTGGTTACCAGAGAGTCCGGAAAAGCCAATTTGTAAACAAAAACATGTGTGTGGGGGAGGCGAGAAGGGTAATGAACTCTTTCCACTCAGGCTCCTAACAGCCTCACGTGACTATAATAGCTCCTAAATAAATGATCTTGTTTTTAGGAGAAAGCAGGGGTTATAGTAGATCCATTCAAATATTTTGATCTACAGGTTCATTTAACCATGAGCTCCTAGAGGACCCTAAACAGCTTTCTAACTTTTTGTTTTGATTTAAATAAGACCAGTTCTTCCAAAAGGAAGTTTTGCAGTTATTAAAAAAACAAACAACTAGTACATAATGTTACAGTTAAACTCAGTATTCAAATATTTCTGATAAGAGCTGCATTGGCTTCAATCCCTTAACCTCCCACATAAATCGAATGGGCTGCTGGCTGGTAATAAAAAGAGACATAACAAAGCATGTCTTACATCATCCGGGATCCAAAGACTCATTCTATTGATCCATCCACCTTCTAAAGTACAAGCCCCCCCCACACCCACACACAGTGGGCTCCACACTCAGCGGGGAGTCTGCTTCTCTCCCTCTCCATCTGCCCCACTGCCGCTCTCTCTTTCAGATAGATAGATAGATAGATAGATAGATAGATAGATAGATAGATAGATAGAAAGATAGATGATAGATAAATCGTTTTTTTAAAAAAAAAGTATAAGAAAAAAATTACAAGGAAACAGCTAAGAATACTCTTTATTATTTTCCTTCACAAAATATTGCTTACTACTTTTTCTTTCATTTTCATTCTCTTTCTCAGGCCCACTCCCCTGTCTCTCTCCCTCAGCTGTTGGAGGGAAGTTCTAAGACTTTATTTTTTTTTAAATATTTTATTTATTTATTCATAGAGACAGAGAGAGAGAGGGAGAAGCAAGCATCATACAGAGAGCCTGACGTGGGACTCGATCCAGGGTCTCCAGGATCACGCCCTGGGCTACAGGTGGTGCTAAACCGCTGTGCCACCGGGGCTGCCCAGTTCTAAGACTTTAATAGCATAGCCCTGGTGTGCTCTTGGAGGGCCTTGTTGTTGTCAGCCCACACCAGCCAGCCTGGGGTTCTGGGCCATTTTTACCTCCCTTCAAGTCCTCCCAGGTAACCCAGGACAGGCAGAAGCAGAGGGCATCGGAATCAGAGAAAGTGGTAGCTGAGTGAGTGGGAGAAAGAGGCTTCTATGTCTCTGAACATCCGCATGGGTGACTTCACGTGGGAGAGTCATCATTTTCCAAAATAGAATTAGAATTATTATTTTCTCATGTTCTTCATGTTTGTGGGGCTCTCTTTATCCATCTAACTAACTAATAATAAATCATGATGGGGGATAAAGAGGTGTGACATGGCCCTATTCTTGAACTCATAACCTTGCTGAAACAAGGAAAAGAAGAAATTATATGAGAAAGACAGAGCTGCTGTGCTAAGTTGGGTGGTGATGAAGTGGAGGTAGGTGCTCAGAGAAGAGAGAGCCAAGTAAAGCTGGTCTGAAGAGGAGCTGTCCTAGAAGAGGGATGTAGGCTGCTTAGACTGAGCCAGGATTTGATAAGCTTCTGAGAAGGGAAGATGCTCCAGTATCAAGGAATGACTCCCTTCCCTAGGCCCAGATCCTCACAGACATCTTAAATTTAGAAGGCAGAATGGGAACAAATCCTCCCTCATTGGCCCTCCCAGCCTGCTGTGATTTAATGCAAATGTCCCCATAGTTTTTAGCGTGAATTGTGTCTATTCTTATTATTTCTCTACTTAAGGATTAAAAAGTTTAGTCAAATAATTAGAGCAAGGATACTTCTTCTGACTTGTCCTTTATATATCAACTTTCCTCTTCCACACAGCTTCAAAGACCTCCAAAGCACTTTAACAGCTTTAATGTAATGAAGAATAAAAGTCAAACACATTAAAAAGACTGCACTAGTGATATAGAAATGAGAAAAAAAGGCAAAATTCTACTGTTAGCCAAATCAGGCCTAAATTGCCTGATGGATCAGAAATGTGCACACATACGCATGTAAGCACATATACCTGAGCCTCTGTTATGGCTGATGATGACCCTGGCTGCTGCATCTGCAGTTCACCAGTGGGGGAGGGTGTAGAACAGGATTTTGTCAATGAACTCATGGTAATGTGATCTTGGGGAGATTTCCCTTACTGTAAACGTGTTCCATTGCAGATTACCTCCTATGCAAGCAGCAGTGGCCACTCCAACCTGCAGTCCTGCTTTAGCTGTGGCAACTTGGCACATGCAAGTGGACAACAAGAGCTGCGTGCTCTGGGCTGTGGCATCTGCCACCAGCAGTGGGTGAACTTCAAGGACTCTATCTGCTCTGACTCTACTGCCCTTGTCTATGTTATTCCTCTCCATAGCACCTTGCTTCAGGATCACACTCAAATGGTAGTCATCATTTGATTGTTGAAATCAAAATTACCAAACAAGATCATTGCTAAATTTCAAACCATTTCACATTTTATCCACTGATATTATCCACTGATCACATTTGGTCTCCATAAAATAAGCAAAAAATGTAGACACTGTGATGTTGAAACACAGAAACACAGTCATATTTATTTTCATTTGATGTACCAAGAATTCTATTAATATTATCATCCTTAACATTTATTAAAATATGAATGATATGATATTTTAACCACTGGTATTTATAGTTTATCATGTATTTTTGAGTTCATTATTGCATTTGATTTTCATCACCATTCCTATTTTATAAATGGGGAAACCAAAGCCTAGGGAAGTTAGGTGATTTTCCCAAGATTACACAAATTGTAGTGGAAACTGCAGAAGTGCATGTGTATGTGTGTAAGTGTTGATCCTTGAATGTGTTCTCCACAAATGGTGCCTATTCAACGATTTCATGGTGTTTATAAGTCCTGGGAAGAAAAATAACTTTAGAGGAAGCACTGTGAAAGCAAGGCATAGGACAGGTAAGGTAGGTGGTCACAGTTAGTGTCACTTGCAATTGCTTATTCCTCCACCGAACAGTGGTGCAAATCCTGAAAGCACCACTCACCCCCCTACCTGACCCAGTCCAGGTCCCTGATGGTCTAACATTGGAAGCTGGCTACACAACTGAGAAGTCTGAGAGTACAGGCCTCTGACTCAAGGCCTTAGATGGTAAATCTATTACACATTAACAAAAATAACATATTCTTATGAATAATAACTATATTTTCCAAATCAAAAACAAATAACAAAAAGATCGGAATTGTTTTACATTTTTACAGATTAGTGTCATATAGCCTCTAGAAAACCTCCACCATACACCTGTAAAAGAATAACAGTGAAAGGGTCAATAACATCTTGGTATTGTTAACAGTGAAAGGGTCAATAACATCTTGGTATTGTTATGAAAACGTTCTGACCTGATGAACCTCTTGAAAGTGTCTCAGGGACCTCAAGAGTCCATATACCACACCTGTGAAGTGAAGTTCGTATGATCAAGAGGCTCTGTCAATCTGGCTTGGGTGCTCTCCAGCATCTCAAAAGTGTGAGAAAGTAGGCCATTGGTATTTCAAGGGTTTCTACATTACTCTTCACACTAACCCACACCCTTATCAAGTGAGCAAGAGTCTGTAATGGTGATGAGGAGAGAAAGATCTTAGGACATTGAAAGAGGACAGGAACAAAAAGAGCAAGCAGTACTCTGGGCAGCCACCAGCAGAAAGAAGAACTTAGGCTCTCAGGGAGTTGTGAGGAAGGGGAGGCAGGCCTTAACTATCTGCCTTCTTTCTGATCAAAGCCAAGCATTGAGGGCCAACCCTCTGCTGTAGGCCCAGAGGCAGAAAGGAATAAAAGAGAATTCCCAACCTCCAGGAGCTTACAAATCTCCAGTCAAGTATCAATTTTATTCAAGAGAGACCCCAAAACAACAGCCATGATGACCACAGGATCTTGAATTTGAACGAAGCTTTCCGCTTTTTAAAGCACTTCCACAGATTTTTCACTTGATTCCCTCTTCCCGAAGATCCTTTATTATTTAAATTCTGCTTTTCAATAAAAGCTCAAACAAACAAACAAACAGCAGAATCCATTACTTGGTTTAATTGCCTTTGAGGAGTCAATGAAGCAGAGTAGGCGACAAAATAAAAGCACGGGGGATAGAATTTCGCTCATCCTTTTGCTCAACTAAAAGAGTAAAGACTCTTTTCATTTTGGTGGCAACAACAGCTTTAGTGAATCAGAACAACCCGAACCTACCAGAAAGAATGAGAGTAAACCATTCAGCTAACCCCAATGACCAGGGGGAGGAGGAGCGGGGAGCTTGCAAATCCCCTTACTCACCGAAATGGGCCCCTTTTGTGTGATTTCCTGCGGAGGCAGCAGTCAGGGCTGCTATATATACAGCGGCACTCCCCCTCGGCCCACACCGCACCCAGCGACACCTCCTGCTCCCTCGCTCCACCATGGGAAAGGTAAGTGCGGGGCAGCCAGGCTCAGTGTTCGCCCTGGCGCAGCCTCCTGGGCGCGGGGGGCAGGTGGCCTCACGCTCCCACATCCTCCATCCCGCAGATCACCTTCTACGAGGACCGCGGCTTCCAGGGCCGCTGCTACGAGTGCAGCAGCGACTGCCCCAACCTGCAGCCCTACTTCAGCCGCTGCAACTCCATCCGCGTGGACAGCGGCTGCTGGATGCTCTACGAGCGCCCCAACTACCAGGGCCACCAGTACTTCCTGCGGCGCGGGGACTACCCCGACTACCAGCAGTGGCTGGGCTTCAGCGACTCCATCCGCTCCTGCCGCCTCATCCCCCAGGTGAGCGTGGCTCTGTCCTGCTCTCTGGGGCTCTTTGGACACGAAAGCCATTAGCAGATACGCTTCTTCAACCAGATCATTCCGACCAGAGAGCAGAGGATGAGAGTGAGCCATTCTAGAAGGATGTCCCCGATGGGGGACATTCTGCGGTCCATTCTAGAAGGATGTCCCTGGTGGGAAGCCATTCTCCATGAACTCTGTGGTGCTTGCTTTTTTTCACTCACATGATCTCAGATTTTTAAAATTTTAAATATAATTGAATACATTAGAAAGCCAAAGACTGATTGAGAAAAAGCAGGACCTAGGGAAAACAGAAGTTGCCGTGTGTTTAAGATGTAACTTCCTAAAGTTGTCATTCCAAGCAGCAGGGATTCAGAAATAATATATCAAAACGTATAGTTATAATCCGGGTCTGCTTAATTGGTAAAAATATGCTTGCTTGCTTTGGCTCATTTTTATATTTAATTATCTTCCTGGAGAAGATAGGCCCCTGTCTGCTGGTTTTGGTTCTAATTTCATGGTCAGTATCTATTCGCTCCCTTAGAGGTATAAATGAGAGGAAAGGCCAACTCCAAAGCGAAAGTTTGAGATTCAGTTTTTCCTAGAGAGTAATTGCACAATTCTTAGAAGAATGTGCTGAAGTGTGGGAGGCATGGGGTATAGTGTCATCCAAACAGAGCTTAATGGACATGATTTTTGGTGCTGAGGGAAACGAAGACAGCTAGAGAAGAGACCAGAAAGAAAGCTTAAGGGTCAGATAAGTTGAAATCTGAAGTAAGCTGAAGTGATAAAAAGAGAGACAAAGAAAATGTGTCATCTTCTTTTTCACAAGAGCTTGATAATCTCATGTTCCACAGTGTACACAAAACCAAAACATTGGCCTTACAGAAAATAGCTAAATATTGATTCCTTTCTAACCAGAGTACTCGATCAAATGGGACTTTGCTTTCCAATGACTTATCCTTTTCTCTTTGGAGAAGGACCTTCTCTGATAACAAGCCTTAACATGATCGATTTTATTTGAGACACACCTTTGGCTGCCAAGGACAGAGACTGGGTGGATGACACTGAAGGGATGCTGAGTCTGTCCCTAGCATTACCCATAAGTCATTAGATGCCCTGGTGGATGATGGGGGGGGCGGGGGCGGGCTCTTTAACACTACAACAGGATTGTTTTGGAAGCAAACCTAGACTCCAAGAACTTCCGGGCTGGTGGGGCCTGGTTGGTGTAGGAGCTAGAACCCTAAGTTCTCTCCATTTGTGTTCACATACCTTTGCTTTTCTCTCTGCCTCTCCAGCACTCTGGCACTTTCAGAATGAGGATCTATGAGCGAGATGACTTCAGAGGACAAATGTCAGAGATCACAGATGATTGTCTCTCTCTTCAAGACCGCTTCCATCTCAATGAAATCCACTCCCTCAATGTGCTGGATGGCTGCTGGGTCCTCTATGAGATGCCCAGTTACAGGGGAAGGCAATACCTCCTGAGGCCCGGGGAGTACAGGAGATACCTTGACTGGGGTGCCATGAATGCCAAAGTCGGTTCTTTGAGACGAGTGATGGATTTTTACTAAAGTATTTATGTTCTCCACTTTTGTCCTTTAGAATCCAATAAAATATTTAGCTTGTGTTTCTGGCACTATGGAGTCCTGCTTTTCTTTTTGTCTCTTAAACCTTCATAAGCAATAATGGCACTTAGCCAAACATATTAACAGAGTTTTTATGATGGGAAATACTGTCTTCTAAGGGGGATAAAATAGAGGATATCATTGCCAGCATTCTTTTAAAGCCTAAACCATGTAGACTCAAGGTTCAATTTAATTGGGCTAACGACATTTATGGTTAGTCTTAAAAGGATAATCTTGCAGCTACAATGATAAGTGGGTATTTACTGTAACACCTAAAGTTATCCTAGGCTATCTCCACTATCTTTTCCATGTAGTCCAAGTATTAATAAATAAGAAAAGTCATCTCAGCATCTAAACCCCTTCTCAGCATCTTAGCTGAGAAGCATCTTAGCATCTCAACCCTTCCCTTAGCTTCAAAAGCAAATTAGTCACCCTCACCTCTTGCATGCCTTATCCTTCTAACAGCAGCCAATTCCATGTCAATACCTCATTCCTCCAGATTTGCAGTTCAAATAGAATTCACTGTCTCTGTGGTATGTGCTTTATAGAAGAATTTCAGGATTTCTACCAAAATCACATGCACATAAGGACACTCAACCTCCTATCACTTTAGTAGGAAGTAAAGAATTATGACCATACCTGGAAAGTAAAACTAAATGGAAAATAAGGAATTCACATTTTCTGAAGAAGCTGGTTTGACTGTATTGTGTTTCCTTGGGGGATGTTTATTTTCCAGGACTGTATGTGTGTTTCCTTTGGGGATGTTTATTTTCCAGGAGTGAAATTTGAGCCCAAGGAGTCTCATATTCTAATGCCTTTTGTTGGCTATAGATAAAGCCAGGTTCGAATCCAGCAGCCAAGACAGAGGGGGGAAACAAGATCAGTTCCATGACTAATAGAGTCCATGAGACAAATAAATTAGTTATTCAAGACTAGTCTAACCATTCCCAGCACTAAAACCTAAAAGAAAGTTTTCATGTGGGTCCTAGTAAAGAGGGTACAGAGCAAACAACATCCTTAGTAGCATCCCGCAGTAATTAAATATGGTCTTTGGGTCTGTCTCTTATAAAGCTCTACAATGAAGCTGATGGTTTCAGGTCAAAATCCATCTAAAGCATCCCATTCTTTGAGATTCTAATGAAATGGCTGAAATGTCATTTCATGTGGAGTGGGAGATTTGTGTACCCACTTTTTCCTGTCACATATGTACTCAAAATCTCATGGAATTCTGGAAAGGGAATGAGTTATTTATGCTTTCCCCAGTCACCCTCCCCTCTCAACTTGTTATTGGATGGATCATCTTGTCCTCCCCATATGACCCACCCCATGCATCTCACCGATTTAGGTGGGAGACATAGCTCCTTTTCCTGGAGCTCCTAAACCATCTCTCACATAAAGCATTTGTGTGTGCAGCCAGCCTCATTATAGAGGTTGTGGGAGGAGTTTAGATCACAGCAGTACAATAAAATCAAATTTAATATTAGTAGCCCTGTTCTAAACAGTCTGTAAGCTCCAACCAGCTGCTGGGGGGTGTGGTCTTCTTTCCCATTCTTGCTCCTCTCTCCTCCACTCTTAGCTGTAAAAATGGCTAATGGCTCTTCATTTTTTATAGTCTCCTTCCAGCCCATGCTTTCCAGGGCTCCATATCTACCATTCAGGTGGCTTGTGAACAAAACAAGCATCTAATTTGTTGCTTAACCTGAGTCATTTTTGAGAGCGAAAGTGTGTGCCATTAAGGATCACACGCAGGCAAGAGGCATGAACCAGAACAGTCCAAGGCAAACTGGAGCCCTTGGTTAGGCTCTTTATAAAAGTTCTTTCCCTAGAAAATGTCAGATTCTTGAATTATTTGATATTAATTATTCCTAAATCCCAGTTCTTCAACCTTTAAACTCCCAACACTAGCGTTGGCTTCCTGGAGACATCAGCCAGAGTTCTATTTGCCAGTAATAACATATCACATAAATTGGAAAGCTAAAAGCTTCTTGCAGTGCTGGATTTTACATTGTTGGGCATAAAATCACAGACTTCAGGCATGGAAATGATCTGGAAACACTTGAACCGAAAACACATAAAATTAGAGACCCTGGATGTCACTGATCAAGTTTCTCTTCTTGAAAACTGTATTTCCATCTCTGGGGTACAGGCAAAGAAAACAGTATAGTTCCTCTAATTCCACAACTAAAAACAATCAACAGAGAGAAGTAATGGTGCTGGGGAAGCAGGGCAGAGGGATTACGACCAAACTAAGTCCTCACCTATGCTTCCTCCTTTTTTTTTTTTTTACAGAGAGAGGCAGAGGGAGAAGCAGGCTCCCCATGGGGAGCCCGATGGGGGGACTCAATCCCAGGACCCCAGGATCACGCCTGAACCGGAGACAGGTGCCCAACCACTGAGCCACCCAGGTGTCCCTGCTTTAAGTCTGGCTCTGGAGGGGCCTGGTCCTGGTTCTGCTCTGTTAAGAGAAGCAGTGTAACAGCAACAGCCAAGAGATAGCGCCCCAGGTGTGCAGTGTTTCATCTGGGGCTCTTTCCCTCCTCTCTCAAAAGTACTATGGAACCTCAAAGAACTGAAAAGTTCTGAGATGAAAGCAGCCTCCAGAGAAGAAGGGGAGAAGGGATACCCTACATGATCCCACTAACCTTTTCCCCTTGAAGATGAAGAAACAATTCAAGATAAACCCAGTGTCAGCCTATATACCCTATACGCACCAGTATTTCCTGTATGTCCCAGTTTATAATAAGTCCAGATTTTAAATCTTTTTTTTTTAAATATGGAATGCTTTAAGGATTTGCATGGCATCCTTTTGCAGGGGCCATGTTAATCTTCTCTATATCACTCTAATTTTAGTATGCAAGCTACCAAAGTCAGCACCAGATTCTAAGTTTTTTTCTTCTTTTTTCTCTCTTTTCTCCCTTTGAACCTATAGTGTCTTCTGGCCAATCTAACCTTATAGAAGACCCACCAAGCAAAGAAAGTGAAGTCATTCCATAAAACAGTGCCAAGAAGTGCTATATTGAGTTACACTCTCAAAGGGTGCTCCTCGTTATGGCTTCCCTCTCTAGTTATCCTGCCTTGCTGCCATGGGGTTAGGTCCTGATGTTGCTACTGTCTTATTTCCTCCCCTGAAACTTCAGGGGATCAAATTTTCTTGTGGGTTTGTTAAGGCAAAAATGACAATCACAACCACCTATTGCTTAAACAAGAAGAAATGTACTACTTTTCACACAAAAGCCAATTTAATCCAAATGGGACATCATAGGAGTTAAGAAGAGGTGGGTCATTGGTTGCCCATCTTCTTGTCAGCTATTGAACAGTCATCAAAGACAAGCTGAGAAAGAGAACCAGAGGCTGATGCCATGATGCTGATCCTTGGTGTCTTACCCAATCTCCCTGTTTGAGATACTTTGGTCTTTGTTGCTCCCAGACACATGACCTCTTCTCATTGAACCAAGCATGTGTATGATACAAATGCTATACATTTGTTACTAGGAAGCAGGAAGGTGGGCATTAAGGTCAACTGCTGGCTGGACCTCAGACACTAGGGATACTCTGGAATTGGCCACTGCAGTTGTAGTATTAATTTGTCATCTCAGGAAACACAAAAAGTAGACAGAATTACCAAGGAACAGAAGGCTTTGGGGACAACACAACATTCCTGTTTTCTCTCATTTGCTTACTCATCTCCCCTGTTATAAAGGCCTATTAAATAGATCAAATGCAGAGTGCTTGTGTCATCCTACACATTGAAAGTTGCAAATACTGAACTTTGATGTGAGTGTGTATGCCTGTGGTGCTGAGCATTCAAAATAGGTCCCATGGACTATCACAACAATGGATTTCAGACTAGGGAATAACATTCATATCCTCCAGGCATTGATTGAGTAGCCTTCATGTGCCAGTTCATTTTGCCATTTAGTAGGATTACAAAAAATAGTCCCTGCCCAGGATGGGGCTCCCCTCATTCATTTCAAGAAACTGATATCTAAACAAAATAATTAGATAAGTGATAATTACCATTATAGTGGTATGAGCAAGATGCCTGATAGAACCAAACTGGCAGTATTAAATCCAGCCTGGAAGATTAGAGAAAGTTTCAAGAAAATTTTTAGAGGAATTGATATCTGAGATAAACCTTCTAAAATCTCCCTGGGTGAAAAGTGTAGAACTGGCATCTCAGTGAGAAGGATTAGAACATTAAACAACAAGAGAAGTATAGCATAAACCTCCAGCTATAAGATGAATAAGTTCTGGGCATCTAATGTACAGCGTATTGATTATAGTTAACAATACTGTATTATAGACTTGAAAGTTGCTAAAAGAGTAGATTTTAAATGTTTCCACACACACAAAATATTAATTATGTGAGGTGATGCACCTAACACTATGGTGGTAATCATCTCACAATATATAACTGTATCAAATCTATATGTTGCATACATGTTACATGCAATATTTCAATGATATCTCAGTAAAACTGGGGGGAGGGCAAATGAGAAATGTGAGATAACATTGTGTTTTTGGGACACTACAAGTGATTCAGTGTGATCTGTTGGGAAGTCTGGAGACAGAGTATCTCAGGCCAGGTGTGCCAGGCTAAGGAGCCAGTACTTGATTCTGGAGGCAATGGGAGTCAGGGAAGGGTTTCAAGCAGGTGAGTAGCTGCCTTAGCTCAGGCTGCTAGAACAAAAACACCGTGGACTGGATGACTTAAACAAACATTTCTTTCTCACAGTTCTCAGTTCTGGAGGCTGGGAAGTCAAAGATGAGGGTGCCAGTAGATCCAGTGTCTGGTGAGATACAGTGTCTTGTTTGCAGACTGTCTTCTCATTATGCCCTTACCCCGAGGGAGGAAGTGCCTAAGGACACTCATCCTGTCATGATGTCTCCACCCTTATGACCCAGTTACCTCTCAAGGCCCCATCTCCAGACATCACAGTGGGGATTAGGGTTTCAATATATGAATTTGGGGACACAAACATTCAGTTCAGTGCTGTGACATGACTTGATGCGTTTTGATTCTGATCACCCTGGCATGTTGGCAGAATGCAGTGTAGAAGAGGGCAAGGCTGGAGAGAGTCAGGAGACTGTGGACAGTCCAGCTGAAGATGATGAGAATGCAAGAAAGGCAGCTACAGGGCAGGGTGACAGGGAGGGGAGATTAGAGAGGTTGCTAAAGGAATGAAGCCAGGATCCCCGGGAGAGAGAGAGAGAAAGATCTGGAAAAAACAAGACTAAAGTTTAGTACTCTGCATTTTCTGACCCCTTCACCTCTTTTCCTGTCTAATCAGCACTATCACTTAAGTGCTGGAATTTCTGCTTTAATTCTCTCATTATGTGCATATAAAACTTTGTAGAACAAAGCAGAGCATTCTTCTGCCTACATATTTAAGGAAAATGACATATAAGTGCTAAGTAAACCTTAGCTGGTGATGGCTAAAATGTGTTTTCCTTACCAGAAGAAAAAAAAGAGTAAACCAGACTAGCGTTTTTAAAAATTTGATCCAAGAACGATCTAGTGCTAGTTAGAAATACAGATTCCCGGAGTCTTTTCCACAACTGATGATGCCAATCCTTGGGAGAGGGTATGACCTAGCAATTTGCAGTTTTAACAAGCACAGGTGATTCTTTAGACACACTAGAGTTTGAAAGCCATGAGATGATTTCCAAATTACCCTCCATGTCTACTTTTTTTTTTTTTTTTTTTTTTTGTTAACTGCAAAATGGCTTCAGAGCAGAGAAATCTTTCATGCACCTGAGAGGATCAACTATGTTTGAGAGACAAACAGGCTGAAGTCATCCTTAGTAATGTTGCACTGTTACTAACATGAAACATTTACTTAATGCTCACCTGGCATGTGCCATTGTACACATAAACCCATTGTCAAAGACTAGCAGAACACCAGTCACAAAGCAAGTTGGGTTTATTAGCTGTTAGAACAAGAGAGAAAAAAAAAAAAAAAGAACAAGAGAGAACACACACCATGGGGAAATGGGGGGGGGTGTCTTAGCAAAGGGTGTCAGCAAAGGATATCATCATAGGATTTGTACTTTGGTTGAGTGGATTTGGGGAAGAGTCTAAAAAGGCAGGAGATCCCTCTAGGTTGGATGTTGTCAGAACATGGGGAAAATTTTATGACTGTGTATCTCAATAAATGTACTCATGCGGAGGAGAGCCTAGAAGGATAAAGCTGCAATTGTTAAAGAAGGAGTTAATCATGTGGGCTGAGAGACGGAGTGTTTGGTATTGTGTGGGGGGTACAGTGACTTTGTTTTTGCTTGTGCTTAGACAAAATTATGAAGTCGCCTTGTTTTGTCTCATTGCATCATAGTCTCAGAGTAACCCTGTTGGTATTCCGTGGGATTGTTTATGTCTAACAGAAGAATAACATGGCTTAGCTCTGAATGCCAGGCCAGCTTCTAAATGCGAGTACCTCTCCTTTTTTTCCTTCCTTCTTTTTTGACTTACTATATCCCATAAGGTAAGTACTCTGAAATAACTCTGGCTCTGAGAGGCTATGTGGTTTGCCAAGTTCATGTGGCTACTAAGGGGACATTCTGAGTTTAAAAAGCTTTACTGCCTCCCCCCACCCTGGAAAGGGGAAGTACTCCAAAAGCAATATACTTCTCAGTCTTGGACCCAACGACCATAGAAACCTCCCCCTTGGTTCTTATCACAAGTTGACTTCCAGGGGCCGGTTTCTAGTACATGAAGTACACCCACCAAAGGAGGACTTAGTAGCTATGTCTTAAAGCATCAGATCACCACAGTCAAAACTAGCAAGGGTGGGAATCCAGACCTGTGGCCTGCACTGGGCTGGTAAATCGCATGAAGAAAAACAGTTTTAAGTTACAATGACCTCTGCCATCAGGGACAGTTAATCAAGTGTTTGTGGCATTCTATATCGCAGACAGCCTCTGGAATCATGGAACACTTCTATAAAGGCATAGATTTCCCCCAAAAAAATACATAGGGCATCATGGGGTCATATCTGTAGAGACATGAATTCCGGGTCAAAAGTTCAGATTGATGTGCTGATAAATTTACAAAACACTAAGAATCCAAATAAAAGCAACTCTAGGGACTCAACTAGGACACATACAGAACAGCGTTAGAATATACCAGAGAATGAGGGCAAACTCTACAGGCATTTCCACTGAGTGCAGCACGTAAAAGGGATCCATAAAATCCCCTTACTCACCCCCTGGGGCCCCTTTTGTGTTGTTCTTGCCAACGCAGCAGCAGCCCTGCTATATAGACCCGCGGCGCTGCCGGCCGGTCGCACTGAACTCGCACATCCGTGTCAACCAGCCATGGGGAAGGTGAGCGGGATACAAGTTAAATGAAAAGAAGAAAAAAAATGCCTCTATATGAGATCTGTGGGGAGCCACTGATTTAACTCGGAATCATTCTTCCTTTGCAGATCACCTTCTACGAGGACCGCGGCTTCCAGGGCCGGCACTACGAGTGCAGCAGCGACTGCCCCAACCTGCAGCCCTACTTCAGCCGCTGCAACTCCATCCGCGTGGACAGCGGCTGCTGGATGCTCTACGAGCGCCCCAACTACCAGGGCCACCAGTACTTCCTGCGGCGCGGGGACTACCCCGACTACCAGCAGTGGCTGGGCTTCAGCGACTCCATCCGCTCCTGCTGTCTCATCCCCCAGGTGAGGTCAACCTGGTTTCCACCAGGCTGCCTGCTGTCCTCCCTGCATGGTTGACCAGGGAGGGACGTTTCTCCTTTAAAAGCCATTCAGGGTAGAGTGGGCTTTGGCTACTGCCTAAGCCCAGAGAGACAAATGCACAAAGCCAGCCGAGAATTCATGAAGAATTCCCTTATGGGAAGAATCAGCCTCACTTTTGCTACCATTATGTCCCTTGCAAAGGTGTTTGTAACAAATGTACTGTCACAGTGGGATATAGAACAAAACTTGCGAATGGGATGCTGGTTGGACCTAGGCGGGCTGTACTTCAAACGGGTTGCTTTTAAAAATTTGAAACCGTAAGATTGTCATTTTAATGAACAGTAAAGAATGGATGGGGAATGATTTAGGTTCCAGTACAGGCTAGTAAAAACTGACTCTCTGTTAGCAGAGGCTAATCAAAGTTTGGGTCCAACTTTGGAAAAGGTAATTCATTGCCCTTAATTTGGAAAAGTAGTTGAATACTGGTTTCAAGGGACTGTTTAAACTAATTTTCACTGAAGCATGTGATTTTGAAAGTCCAACTTTGGTTGTAAACTCGTATGTATATAAATTTGGGAGATAACACTCATATTATTCCAAAAAATAATAATAATACCCCTATTAAAAGAATGTTAGTCAAAATACTTTCCATTTCCCCCTCAGAATATATATTTGACTTATCACCTAGAAATCAATAGAAATTAGAGAGTTGGGAGTCAAGATTATTGAATTTTTGATAGACTCTAACCCAGACTCTGAACCTCTAAAAATTTACCTTTCCTAGATATGAAATTTAAAAAATGAGAATGCAAACATTTATTAAACACCAGTAGAACACAGATCCATACACGGCACACACAGCCATCTCAGAGTCTAGGTTTCTACATTGGCCATCCCGTGCCTCAACCTACCAAGTTCATTTGTTGTTTGGTTGCTTCTTCCGCTCCTTCTCTTTGTGGACGAGCAGACAAGCTCCCACAGGCTGCGGCTGTATGAGAGAGAGGATCACAAAGGCCTCATGGTTGAGCTGAGCGAGGACTGCTCCTGCATCCAGGACCGCTTCCACCTGAGTGAGGTCCGCTCCGTGCACGTGCTGGAGGGCTGCTGGGTCCTCTACGAGATGCCCAACTACCTGGGGCGGCAATACCTGCTGAGGCCCCAAGAGTACAGGCGCTACCACGACTGGGGAGCCATGGATGCTAAGGCAGGCTCTTTGCGGAGGGTGGTGGATTTATACTAAAATAGGTTCACACTACCATTTTCTCAGTTTGGAACCTAATAAAGTATTTAGTCTGTATTGTTGGCAATTGCTGACTTCTGTTTTTCTTTCACCGTGTGCTAAGGAATTCACCTGTAAATGCTCCCCGGTAAAGGTTGAGGAGCAAGTAAGTGGGGAGGGGTCCGTTCTAGAAGCTCTGCAAAGTGAAATGAGTCTGAAACAGGCTCAGAAGTAGGGGTGGAAAGAGGAGGTGGCCTGTCTAAGAAAGAAAGGGAGGTCAACATAGAAAAATGGGAGAGGGTGACTGGTGAGGAGGGAGGCATTGGGTTGAGGGCCCTGGGGAACAGCATTCCAGGAGCTTCCTTCTGACTCAGCAGGTGACTGGAAGCCATGGAGGGTCATAGGTGAGCAGTGAAGAGAAGCCCACCTGGCAAAAAGCCTGATTAGATTACATGAGGAATTGTAGTACTGTTTACTTTTGAACACAGTATGACATACCTAATCCCCAGGCCGCCATTGAACCAGTTGAAGATTCTCCCCTCCCAGAATGCCTCCTGACTTGGTTGCACCTCTTGGCCAGTGTATTCCCAGGGTCAAACTCTACCTGAAGTGCAGCTAGTGCAAATAAATTAATGAGATAGATGTTAGTGTTTTAAATAGACTTCAATTGAAGTAAAATCTGCTTGCTCATAAGCAAAGCCCTGTAAGTTAAAAAAACAAAAATTAAAAATCTTTTCGTTACTAGAGAATTAATTTGTTTTTTAATTTTTTCCTTCAAAGTAAAAGCCTCCTATAATCCTACTACTTCACAAATTCTATAAAGAAAGAAGTAGAGAGGGTCCTTCTGATTCTACTCCTCGTTGCTAGCTCTTCTTTCTAGAATTTTTTGTTTTTTATATTGACATCTCATGAAACATGCTTTTTAAATTATTTATTTACTTATTTGCAAATATGGAATCATGCTGTTCATATTAGCCTGCAACTTGTTTTTAACATGCAAAATGATACAGACATAGATCTCGATCAGTATACCTTATTCTGTTTCATGACTGCATTGTGTTCCATTATTTGTTTTGTTTTTAAGATTTTATTTGTTTTTTTCATGAGAGACACAGAGAGAGAGAGAGAGAGAGGCAGAGAGAGAAGCAGGCTCCAAGCGAGAAGCAGGCTCCAGGCCGGGAGTCCAACGTGGGACTCGATCCCAGGTCTCCAGCATCACACCCCAGGCGGAAGGCAGGCACTTAAACCACTGAGCCACCCAGGGATCCCCATGTTCCATTATTTGAAAGCACCCTAGATTACTTTACCATTTATCCATTGGTGATTGGGTTTGTCCAATGTTCCTTTTACAAACAAGCCTGCAAAGAATATCCTTGTATGTCTATCTTTATCTACACATACCATAACTTTTAGAGGATAGAGACCTAGAAGTGAGACTGCCCAATGATAGCACAAGATATTTTCCATTTTAATAGACTCTGCCCAAATTGTTAGCTACCAAAGATCCTAACTTGAGTTAGTGTCTTTACCATTTACTAAGCACCTACCATAGGCCTGCCATATGTAGCACTGGGGATGAAAAAACAAACAAAAACAAATAAAAGACATTGTCCCTACCACCACAGAGGTCTACACAGAAATAACATGAAATGCTTACAGTAGACTGTAAGTATGCAACCACTTTTTAAAGTCAAGTACTTCTCAAGTGCTAAATAATACATACATAATCACTTTTATCAAATACTTTTATTTAGTACTTTAAAGTCATCCCAAGACAAATTTCTAGGGGAAACAAGTGTAAAATTGTTATATATGTAAACAATATTTATTATTTTTTTTAACAATATTTATTTACATACTTCTTATGATATCAAATGGTTTAAACCATACTACCAAATAAAATGGTTCTCAAAATTTTAGATTTCCCAGACCAGTTTTCTTTAAATAGAGACCAACATAGGATTGCCTATTTTTATTTCGCCAAGCAAGGGCCTTGAAAATTAAAAACAAAACAATGAAATTGTAAATCTAAACACCATCCATTTGTACATCATTTTATACAAGAAGAGACATTTACAAAATGACATTTTTAACACCCCAAAATACACAAGTTCCTAATAAAGTATGGCTCAGACCAAGGAAGAATGCTCGGGAATTTGCTCTGATGTGTAGTGCTTTCATCTGTCAAAAACTGAGCAGAGTTTGAAGACTATTGTTTGAGGTTAAGGCCCAATGCCTTCAGGGGCTAGAGAGATGATGCAAATGAGCAAAACAACTTCCTTTAAGACAACAAAGAGTGATGAAGAGTATGGTGAGCTGTGAAAAGTGCAAACCAACCCAAAGCATCATGAAAAAATCCATTGTGCCAGCCAAATAAAACACATCCTAATTCCACAGCCTTCAGGGCTGCCAGTTGTCATTTCCATACTGGTGTGAAAGCTGGGGAGGGCCACCACCAACGGACTGCATGAGAGTTCCCAGGGCACCCTCTCCCCACATGAAATGCCTTGGTCTCATGTTAAGCCTACAGAACCCAACCTTAGAGCCTGGGAATGTGAGCAGACAAAACCCCAGGAATGAACCACAGTGAAATTTTCTCTCCATCCCAGGAGAATGAGATTTTGATTCATAATATTTTGAGCTCTAAGAAATAAGGAAAGTGGTATTTCTTTTTTTTTTTTTTTTTTTTTTTTGAGATTTTATTTATTCACTCCTGAAAGACACAGAGAGATAGGCAGAAACATAGGCAGAGGGAGGAGCAGGCTCATCGAGTCCGATGCAGGACTAGATCCCAGGACCCAGGGATCACGACCTGAGCCGAAGGCAGACGCTCAACCACTGAGCCACCCAGGTGCCCCAGAAAGGAGCATTTCTTATATGCTTCATTTTGTAGGTGACACAGCAGTAACAGAAATCTTTGACCCTGCATGTAGCAGAACTCTAACCTTAACTCATGTATTTTGCCTCCGCTCTTGTTTGAAACCACCTGAATATTTAGGAGTGACAATAGGTTACCTTCTGGACTAGAGCTCAGGATTGAGAGTCCCTGACCCTTATCTCTTATTCTCCCTCCAAAGACGGTCCCCATCAGTCATTCCAGGCAATGCGTATAGAACTCTGCTTCAGGGCTATAGGCATGAGGATTCTCAGTTTTTTACTTATGGTCATTTAGCACACTGAGTGCAACTTGGGGCTTCAGTCGGACACACATTTGTCAATCCTAGAACTTTCTGTAATGCATTTAAGTCAAACACATTTTGGCGCAAGTCATTCACTTTTCAGCTCTATGAAAACTGTGAGTTGTTTTTTGTTTGTTTGTTTGTTTGTTTGTTTGTTTTTCTTTTTCCCTGTTTCTTTCCCCAGGCTGAAATAAAGCCTTTTCTCTTCCTAGTCATTGAGAAAACCAAACCCAGAGTCTTCCTGTTTTAGCCCTCCAGATGTATCCCAAATTTGTCGTTGCATGTCAGCTGTGATGGTGGTGGTCCTCACAGCCATCCCCAGCAGGCTCCCCCTGGGTGTTCTCTGGGGCTCCCCATTTGGTTCTTTCTCATATTTTACTGTTTTTATCTATCAATCCTCTCCCCACAGAAACAACTCTGAGTGAAATGACAGTATTAAAGTTTTTATTTTGTTAATTATTATTCTTTAATTTTTTTTAATTTTTATTTATTTATGATAGTCACACAGAGAGAGAGAGAGAGGCAGAGACACAAGCAGAGGGAGAAGCAGGCTCCATGCACCGGGAGCCTGACGTGGGATTCGATCCCGGGTCTCCAGGATCGCGCCCTGGGCCAAAGGCAGGCGCCAAACCGCTGCGCCACCCAGGGATCCCTATTCTTTAAATTTTTAATTGAAATGATGATTTTTAAAAAATTCTTTTGATTTGAGCTGCGTACTTTCTATAAACAGAAGTAATTTTGCAAACACAAGCCTATATATAGTGGGTAATAAGAACTGAAATCATCCTCTTGTACACAGCTGGTGTTTTATTCACGAATACCAACTTACAAAGATGTATGAACCAAAGTCAAGACAAAGTATTTCCATGAGACAACACAGGACTGTGAACAATTCTTTGAACATGAAAGAGGCTCAAGGCGTAGGTCATCTTCCACTCCAATGCTCTTTCCAGCCCATCAAACTATTCTCTTCCAGGCTAATAAATACTTTCTAAAGCCTTCCTAGAGTCTCAGCTTCCAGATTTATTCCTTCCTCTCCCCACACCATTTTAGCTGTAGCTCTTCCTCATGTTCATGCAATGAATATCCTTTGAGTCCAGAACTCTGTGTACCCTTGTGCCCCAGAGGAAAAGGTATATGTAGATTCCTACTAGAAATGCATTTCTTAGGAATTTGGTTTTATTTTATAATAACCTGAGAGGTGATCAATTTTTGTGTTTTAACTTTTTCTTATTTCCTCCAAGTGAGAAATTTCCCTTTTAGTTCTTTCCGGAATGAAACCTCTTAAAACTATTCTCCCTATTGAATTACAATTAGCCAAGATAAAACATCTAATCATCAGTCTACTTCCAGACATGACTGTAGCAAATTCAGACCAAATACTGAATATCTGTGCTTGCTAGGATTTTTGTTTTGATTTGATTTGGTTTGGTTTGGTTTTGGCTTTGGTTTTTACCATACTGCAAGTTTGAAGTTTTATGAATTCCCTTGGTAAAATATTCCCATTTCTTACACCCTTTAATAAGAAAATTCTCTTAAAGGACAAAGTTGAAATTATCAACATTCCGTTAAGGTAATTTTCTTCCTATTAACAATTAGTATGCAATTAGTATTCAATATTGAACATGAGGAGGTGCTCCAGCTAAAATGGTGTGGGGAGAGGAAGGAATAAATCTGGCTCCCTCACTTACACTTTTTTTGTTTTTCCCCAGCCTATGCAAATAAAAGTGTAGACTATATATGAAATGGCTGAAGCTCTATTTCTATTATTAAATCAACAATGTTCCAAATTACTTTTTTTTCCAAACGGTTTCAATAGCATCAGCCAGTGATAGCAACCGGAATACTCCAGAGAGAATGGGACCAAAACCCACAATGAGCCCCATGGACTATGACAGCAAAGAGAAAAAAAGAGCACACGAAAATCCCCTCCTCGCCCCGCGGGCCCCTTTTGTGTGGTTCCTGCCAACGCAGCAGGCCTCCTGCTATATAGCCACGCGCTGCGGCCCATCCCTGACCTGCATCCACCACCATGGGGAAGGTGAGCCCAGTGCAGTCCCAGCCTGGGGGGCCTCCTCTCTCCTCCCCACACCAGGGCCAGGCCTCTGAGCCTCTCCCTCCTTGCCTTGCAGATCACCTTCTACGAGGACCGGGGCTTCCAGGGCCACCACTATGAGTGCAGCAGTGACCACTCCAACCTGCAGCCCTACTTCAGCCGCTGCAACTCGGTGCGGGTGGACAGCGGCTGCTGGATGCTCTACGAGCAGCCCAACTACACTGGGGGCCAGTACTTCCTGCGGTGCGGGGACTACCCCGACTACCAGCAGTGGCTGGGCCTCAGTGACTCGGTCCGCTCCTGTCGTCTCATCCCCCATGTGAGTGCAGCTCCAGATGGGGACACAGGATACATAGGTTCAAGCAAAGGTTAAACATGATCATTAGTGATCATTCAGAATAACTGAAGGTTTGGACAGAAGACCAGCTACCCTACAGTAGTTCAATATAGTTTGCCCCAAACAGAAGCAAAGGGTGACCCGGGTACCAAGTAATCAACAAATATTTATTAAGAATGTGTTGGCCACAGTGGTCATGTACCAGCAATAGGTCCTGTCCTGGAATCACTTACAGTGGAGTTCTAGAAAAGCCACTAATATTCAATAGAAGAATAATCAAGTGCTAGAATATGTAGAGCAGACAGGAGCAGACAGGAGCAGACAGGAGTTGAAAAGGAAACTTAGAGGGGTTAAGTTTTTTAAGACCTCTCTCTCTTTTGCTCCCCACTTGTGTATTTTGGTCCCACCACCCACCCAAATAGAAGTACTTTCTCTCAATGGGGAGAAACCCAGAGACATTTTATGCACACACGCACATACATTTCAAATACGTGTTTTAAAACACTAAGGTTTTTGAAAAATTAGTGCTGGGGCCTTACCGATTTTTCTTTCTCATGTTTCTTCATTTTATCCCTGAACTATCAAATAAGAATCAACTATTGTCTGAGTCACTTAAGATGTTTGACTTTGCTTTCGCCAGAAACAGAAGGATCCAAGTCCTTGGTGATTTTTCCAAGATTTATCTTAAACCCAAAGCAAGGTCATTCATTTCATAAACTGACTTTACTGTTCAAGCACACATGCTTGAAAAATTAAAAACATCTTTTCAAAATGGCAAAAATAGTAATACGCTCTTAAAGGTTTGAGTTTCTGGTATGGTTGACTGAACATGACTAGTATTTTATTCTGGCAAATATTTAAATATATAAAGAGTGAAATTTCCTTCTGAATTCTATCATACTTTATGGTCTTGAAAAGGTACTGAATCTCGAGCTTTGAAAATAGGGAATATATAAATATTGAGAATTACTTAAGGCAATTACTTAAGGCTTGCCATATATTTCAAAATAGCTTGAGCTGGACTGCATGAAAGTGTTGCAACCATTTCATGCTTTGCTTTCCCCCTCTTTCCATCTCTGGATGGGCCAGGCTGGCTCTCACAGGATCAGACTCTATGAGAGGGAAGATTATAGAGGCCAGATGATGGAGTTCACGGAGGACTGCTCCTCTCTTCAGGACCGCTTCCACTTCAATGAGATTTACTCCCTGCATGTGCTGGAGGGTTCTTGGGTCCTCTATGAGCTGCCCAACTACCGGGGGCGGCAATACCTGCTGAGGCCAGGGGACTACAGGCGCTACCATGACTGGGGAGGCACAAGTGCCCGGGTGGGCTCTTTGAGGAGAGTCATGGATTACTACTGAAATAGGTTCTTCATCATTTCTCAATCTGGAAACTAATAAAATATTTTCAGTGTGTTCCTGGCATTGGTTTGCTTGTATTTTTCTTGGTCCGCCTCTTTTTCTTTCTTTTTTAAAGATTTTATTTATACACGAGAGACACACAGAGAGAAGCACAGACATAGGCAGAGGGAGAAGCAGGCTCCCTGCGGGGAGCCCACTACAGAACTTGATCCCAGGACTCTGGGATCATGACCTAAGCCAAAGGCAGATGTTCAACCACCGAGCCATCCACGCGTCCCTGTCCTCTTATTTTATTCTTTCATTTTCACACACAGATACACAAACCCACACAACACAAGTGGAAACCAAGATGTGTGATCCATACGAAATAAAACACGTCTCTCACAATAAAAATATGCCTTCATATTCAGTAGAACTTAATAGCTTGTGAAACACTTTTATGATACATAATCTCATTTGACCCTCTGGTATTTAAACAAGATGTTGCTTCAAACAAGATTATTAAAAATCTGTTTAGATTTGAGGCACTTGGGTGGATCAGTTGGTTAAGTGTCTGCCTTTTGCTTGGGTTATGATCTCGGAGTCCTAGACATCATTGCGCTTCCTGTTCAGCAGGCAGCCTGCCTCTCCCTCTCCCTCTGCCCCGCCCCCCTGTTTGTTTACACTCTCTTTCTGTCTCTCTCTCAAAGAAATCTTAAAAATCTGTTTAGATTTCAGTTTTTTTCTGAGCGGTGAGGATCTGAAGCTGAGGTTCAGAAATAGTGTGACCCACATTTTAAAACAAGGATACCACGATGGGCCTCAAAAGGTTTTTGAATCCCCTAAGCTGTAGGTAAAAGTTGAGTTCACAAATCTCTGGCAGACTCTCTTGATGCTGAGGCTGTCACTTGACACTCCCTGGACATGGAAACCTAAGTGGCCGAATGCTGATGGGGAGAGAGAAGAGATGGTGCCAGAAAAACAATTGCTTTCCTGATGAAAAGGAGTTGCTGCCCCTGGTGCCATAATCCCCTCCTCTTTTGGGCATCTTATACCCAAGAGGTGACATGTGTGAAGGAACTGCCAGTTTCAGAAACGCTGGCCTTGATGTAGTCAAGCCCCTGAGCCAATGTCTACCCGCCAGGGCTCACAAGAGAACCAAACCAATAGGATATATATGGATAATATGAGGAGATTTATGAGAAGTATTACCTCACTAATGGAGTCTGAGAAGTCCCATGACCTGCAAGCTGAAGAAACAAGAAAGCTGGTGGTGTCCTCTAGTCTGAGTCCAAAGGCCTGAGAACCAGGAACTCTGGTGTCTGAGGGCAAGAGAGAAGATGAATGTCTCAGCTTAAGCAGAGAACTAACTTGTCCTTCCTCCACCTTTTCATTCTAGTCAGGCCCTCAACAGACCGGATGGTCCATTCACCAGTAAGGGCAATGCCAGCAGTGTTTTACCTTCACACTTTTTATAATGGGAGTAAAATAACCCCAAATTCATTTATGCCACTGCAATTGGATGTTCTGTTATTTGTAGTTCATATCTCTAGCTAATACAGAGCATATGTGACTTTTTCTGAGGTGATTGTTGAGTATGTATTCAAAGAAATTCCTAATGGAAAAAATGCGGGAAAAAATCAGGAGAAGAAGAAAGAAAGAGGGGGAAGGAAAGAGAAAGGAAGGGGTGGGGAAGGAAGTCAGGCACTATTAAACAATGAAGTGATATGATATTTAACATATTTTGGACCTGGAGATCATCTATAACTTAGATAACTCATTTCATGTAAGGTAAGCTGAAGTCCAATTCTAATGCCAAACAGTCAATAACAGAAGTGGCATCAGAAGCCAGAACCCACAGCTCAGAGATCACCGATTTTCCATCATGGAATCAGGAAGATTCTTGTCATAGTAATGACAGCACTAGCTTACTGATTCTTACTATGAGGTCATTGCAAACAACCAACCAGGAATTGAATTAAATATATAGGACAACCCAAAGCTGCATTCTGTCTATATATATCTATGCACATCCCATACACACAGTCAAATCTATTTACATAACCCTGTACTTATACGTATAATGTGTGTGTGTGTGTGTGTGTGTTAGCATACTATACACTAAGTTATAGGGAAGTAGGGCACTATATTCGCTTACATTGAGTCTTCTACTTTCTGTTCTGTCTTGCGCTCTCATTGCTGGAATTTTAGGAAGGAAGAACGATATGTAGGTTCAAAGAGATATGATCAAGTCATTGCCCTGCTTAAAAACCGTTGATATTTCTCCACTGTCCACAGGGAAAATTTCTTCTTACAAGAACCTATGGCCCCAGCCCATCTACTTCCTCTCTTATTAACCTGATGCTCCTGACCTGCCTGGGTCTTCCCATCACACCAAGGATTTTCACATCTCTTTGCCTTTTCTCACAATCTTTTCCATCCCTGAATTACTTTTCCCCAACTTCCCTCCTGGTGAGCAGCTCCTTCTCCAAAGCTTGATCAAAATTCACCCGACTCTCTCAGCCAAATCTGCATCATCTCAGAAACATCAGACTGGAAGTAGCAGAAGCTCCATATCAAATGGGCAAGCAATACAGAAATTAGCTCATGTGACAGGAAGTGCTAGGATAGCACAGGATTTAGGGATGGTTGATTCAGCAGCTCAGCAATGTCATTAGGGCCCCAGGTTTCGTCTGTCTCCCACCATATTTAGCATCTGCAGGGTCCTGGAGCAGCCAGGCATCCCTGGTAACCATAGGAGAGCTGCTAGCTAAGACTGAGGCAGCATAGAAGGAACACTGGGTGAGGACGAGCACCCAACAATCTCTAAAACACAGTTGTGCCCACAGCACAAATCCCCAGAATTAAAGAGGACCTTGAAATGTCATCAGGTTCTTGAGTGTAAGCTTTGGTGATATAAGGTAATCAAATGCAAGGGATAAAGGGAGGGGTGCCTGAGTGGCTCAGTGGTTGAGCACCTGCCTTTGGCTCAGGGCATGATTCCCAAGTCTTGGGATTGAGTCCCACATTGGGTTCCCTGCAGGGAGCCTGCTTCTCTTTCTGCTTATGTCTCTGCCTCTCTCTGTATGTCTCTCATGAATGAATAAATAAAAATTTTAAAAAGAAAGAAAGATAAAGAGAGAAAGAAGGAGGAAGCCCAAGAAGGGAAAGGTACTAATTTAAAAAAATTTAAGACATTAATTATATTTATTACTGATTTTTTTCCTATCATAAAGTAAGAAGTATAAGTACCTTAAACTTTTAAATACTGTTTAATTCCCTTTGAAACCCTAATATTCACCCACTTCAATATTTTCTTACAACCTCAGTAGAATTATTGAAATCAAGAAGTTCGTATTGATAAAATTAACATCAATGTATTTTTTTTTCTTATCGGTCATGGAAAATGCTTTAAATTGTGGTAAAATATACATAACATAAAATTTACCATTATAACAACCTTTAAGTGTTCGTTTCAGTGGCATAAAGCACATTCATGTCGCTGTGCAATCATCAGCACTATTCATCTCCAGAACTTTGTCATCATCCCAAACTGAAACTCTGCACTCATTCCAGACTAAGTCCCCATCCCCACCTCCCTGTAGCCCCCCGCAATGCCCCTTCCACTTCTTATCTCCATGACTCTGACTGTTGTATGTACCTCAAATAAATGGAATTGTACGATATCCATCTTGCCGGGCTCATTTCACTTAGCATCATGTTCTTAAGATTGGTCCATGTTGTGGCATTTATAACATCATTCCTTTTTAAGGCTGAATCATATTCCATTCCATGCATATACCACATGTTTTGCATCTATTCACCCCTCAATGGGCATTTGGGTTGCTTCCATCTTTTGGCTCTTTCACAGTGGCTACAACATTTCACATTCCCACCAGCAATGCACAACATTTCTAATTTTTCCACATCCTCACTAACACTTGTTATTTTCTATTTTACATTTCTATAATAGCCATCATTACAGGTATGAAGTAGTATCTCATTGTAATTTTGATTGCATTTCCCCAATGATTAGTGATGTTGAGTTTCTTTAATGTGACTATTGCCCATTTGTATATCTTCTTTGGAAAAATGTTTATTCCCGTTCTTGTATTAAAAATTGTTTTTTTTTTTCACTTTTTGCCTGTTGTTGCTAAGTTGTAGGAGTTCTTTATGTACCGACGCCTTATCAAATATATGATTTGCAAATATTTTCTCACATTACATGGCCTTTCACTCTGTTGATAGTCTCCTCTGTCACACAGTTTTTATTTTGATGAAGTCCAATTTACCTATTGCCTATGCTTCATTGTCTTATCCAAGAAATCACTGCCAAATTTAGTGTCATGAAACTTTTCCCCTATGTTTCCTTCTAAGAGTTTTATGGTTTTAGTTCTTTAAGTCTTGAATCCATTTTGATTTAGTTTTTGTATATGGTGTAAGTTAGGAGTCAACTTCATTCTTTTACATGTGGATATTCATTTTCCCCAGGATCATTTGTTTAAAAGCTGGTCATTTTCCTATTGAATGGTCTTGCCAACCTTGTCAAAAATCAGTTAACAATATATTTGAGGGCTTGTTTCTGGGTTTCCTGTTCTCTTCCATTGGTCTGTATATCTATTGCTGCACTAATACCACACTGTTTTGATCACTGTGGCTTTGTAGTACATTTTGAAATCATAAAGTTCAAGCTCTCCAGCTCTGCTTTTTTTTTTTTCAAGATTGTTTTGGGCATTTAGGGTCCCTTGAGATTCTATGTGAATTTTAGGAGGGATTTTTTTTATTCCTATATAAAACATTGCTGGAATTTTGATAGGGACTGCATTGAATCTGTTGATCACTTTGGGCAGGATATCTGAACAATATTGATTCTTCCGATCCATAAGCACAAGATGTATTTATATTTATTTATATCTTCTTTCTTTCAGCAATATTTCTCAGTGGTATAATGTACTTACTTAAAAAGAAACAACATATGGTGAGCATTATCCATATATTTCAATAAATTCTTTGAGAACATGATTTTTGGTAGCTGCCTAACACCTCATCAAACAGATGTTCTATAAGTTACCTAATTAATGCCCTATTTTGGACATTTCATTTGTATCTTTTTTTATATTATAAACAATGGTCAGATAACATATTAATGCACCTAAATGTCTGCATGTCCTTTTAACTCTTCTTTGGACAAATTCTTAAAGATGAAGGTATTATATCAAAGAAGTGAAAATTAAGAGGGTTTTACTGTCGTAAAATACACATAACAGTAAATTTACCATCCTAACCATTTTTACCACATAGTACAGTAGTGTTAACTATATGCACATTTTTGTGCAATGGACCTTTAGAACTTTTTCATCTTTTAAATTTTGGTTTAAAATTTTTCTCTATAGCTTCCAAATTTTCTATAAAAGTAAGAATTTTTAAAAGAAAGAATGTGAATAAGGTTTATTAAATGTGTGTGCATCAAATGAAATGAAAACAATTTTTTAGTATTAGATTCTGGTAGCAACAATCTGAACTAAGGAATGAAATAGAGCATACATATCAGGTTGTTTTGAAGGACTTGCTTCTTCTTAAGGAGTGGTTTTCAATCTGTGTTGATTTTGCTCCCCCAGGAAACATTTCCAATGTCTGAAAACATTTTTGGTTGTCACAACCAGAAGAGTAACGCTACTAACACCAGGGGAGGGTTGACACCAGAGATGCTGTTAAACATCCTTAAGTGCACAGGACAACCACCCTGTAACAGAATTTTTTGATCCAAAATGTCAAAATAGTGTGAGGCTGAGAAACTGCTCTAAAGAGAGCTGAGCACCAGGAGCTACTGGGGATGAAGGTAGGGTCTTGAGGGAGAAAGGCAGACTCTAGGCTCTGGAGTCAGAGCCTTAACTCCAGAGCAACCACAGCTTGCCTGGAGCTGGGAAGGGTAGAGAAAGATGTAAGATTGTAGGATCTTAAGCTTGTTATATTTGCATATTAACTTGTATTTCTCAACAGCCAGAACTAATCTTAGCACCTGGTTTGCAAAATTATTAAATAGAAAGTTAATGCGTGAGACGGAACCACCAGTGAGTTACCTCTATGAATTTCAAAAGTGAGGGTCTCCTTGCCTGTGCAGGAAGAGGCGCCCCAGCTGAAGCCCTGGAGATGTCCCTGGTCCTGTCCAGGCTCCAGGCAGCAGGGTGGCAGGTGCGTCCCTAAACGGGGTTTCCTTAGGGCCCAACTCCTGGTCACCCTTCCTCAAGTGTTAGCAACATCTGCTGTACCCACTTGTCAGCCTGGAGGGTCATGGAGAGGTTCTTCCTCTTGGACAGAAATCCCATCTTACTTTAAACATACTACAGAGAAGGTAGGCTCTTCCCCATGTGCCAGGTTCTCACACCAAGAAAATGCTCTCATCCAAATGCCTCGAGCTGGGCCCGTTCTGACCTCAGACTCAGTCATTACCCGGCTCTCTTACCCAAAAGGAGATCGTTTTGCAATTTAAGAAGATACCTAAAATATTCCATTGCCATTATTAACTCGGTGAGGGCTTTTGCTCAGCTCCAAAGTCCTAAATAGGCTTCGTCTAAAGGCCCCAGAGGCACCAAGTGACAGTTTTAACGCGGGTCATCAAATCGAAAACACTGGAGAGTCTAAGAGAAAACATACAATAAGTCCCCCACCCCACCCCCCACAGTCATTATGTAGAAAAGAGAGAGAAAATCCCCTCCTCGCCCCGCGGGCCCCTTTTGTGTGGTTCCTGCCAACGCAGCAGGCCTCCTGCTATATAGCCGCGCCGGCCGCGCCGACCTGCATCCACCGCCATGGGGAAGGTGAGCCCCGCCAGCCCCAGCCCGGCCCCCCCGCCCCCGCAGCCCGGGGCCAGGCCTCCGAGCCTCTCCCTCCTTGCCTTGCAGATCACCTTCTACGAGGACCGCGGCTTCCAGGGCCGGCACTACGAGTGCAGCAGCGACTGCCCCAACCTGCAGCCCTACTTCAGCCGCTGCAACTCCATCCGCGTGGACAGCGGCTGCTGGATGCTCTACGAGCAGCCCAACTTCGCGGGGGGCCAGTACTTCCTGCGGCGCGGGGACTACCCCGACTACCAGCAGTGGCTGGGCCTCAGCGACGCCGTCCGCTCCTGCCGCCTCATCCCCCACGTGAGTGCGGCTCCCGCCCCCCCCGGCCCCCGGGGCGGCTGCTCCCGGCCTCGGACTCCGCCGCCCGCGCCCCCGACCTAAGCGGTGACCCCGCTGTGCAGCCCCGCGGCTCCGCTCCGCTGGGACGAGGGGCGCGGGGTCGGCTCGCGGGGGCCGGCCCTGGGGAGGGGGCGGCGGGGCTCCCCGGCCCGCAGGTGGCGCGCAGGTGGCCCGCAGGTGGTGCAAAGGGGGCCCGCAGGTAGCGCGCAGGTGGTCCGCAGGTGGCCCCCAGGTGGCCCGCAGGTGGCCAGCAGGTGGCCCACAGGTGGCGCGCAGGTGGCCCCCAGGTGCCCCGCAGGTGGTGCGCAGGTGGCGCGCAGGTGGCCCGCAGGTGGCCCGCAGTGGCCCGCTGGCCCCGCCGCCGCCGCTCTCCTTCTGCACCTGTCGCCTCGTGGGGTCGGGCCGAGGCTGGGAGCGGCCCCGAGCACGCGGCGGCCACCTGTGCCCTGAGCGTCGGGTCCCGCGCACGCGCAGTCCCGCCTCCTGTGCCGCCGAACCCCGAGCCGACCGTGGGCTGCCGGCCGCTCCCGCCAGGCCCGCCGCCCCCGCAGCCCCCGCGGCTGAGACGGCCCCGCAGTCGGGGACCCCGCGGTCCCACCGCGACGGGCCTGCGGCTCAGGTAGCGCTTTGCGGAGTCGGAGGCCCGGGGCTGCGGCGCGGGGCCCAGAGCAGCCCCGGAGCCCGCGCGCCCGGCTCCCCGCCCCCACCCCCACCCCCGCCCTTTCTTTCCCTTTTTAAAAGATTTTATTTATTTATTTATTTATTTATTTATTTATTTATGAGAGAGAGAGAGAGGCAGAGACCCAGGCAGAGGGAGAAGCAGGCTCCATGTAGGGAGCCCGACGTGGGACTCGATCCCAGGTCTCCAGGGTCACGCCCTGGGCCGCCAGCGCCCTAGTCCTCCGCTTCTGGTCGAAGAGGCAAAGGCTGTGGTGCTGCTGCGCGTGCGCAGGGCCGTGGTGAGGACCAGGTGGTGCACACGTGGGCCCTTCACCCACGGAGATGCCCCCTTGGAAGTGCTTTCTACGCAGGGGGGTTGCTCCTGAGCACTTTTCCTCCAGAGCATTCAGTGGCGGGAGAAGGAAGACAGGGAGACCGTCGGCGCCCTCTGGAAGGCAGCTGAGAGATCAAGTGCTCCCGGAAAGACAGGCAGGATTTGCTCGGGACAAACAGCCTAGCTTTCCGGTTTTCTCAAGGTTTTATTCCCCCTTGGTCCTGTGCAGGCCTCCTCCGCGACCTTGGGCTTTCCGTGTTGCTTCTTACCTACAGCAGATCCGCAGGAGGCCCGTTGGAGCTGCCACCTGAACCTAGTGTCTGGGTGGCCTCTTGCTTTCCAGGGCCTTAGAGGAGCGGGGCTGAAGGCAGAAGGGAAGGGATTAGGGATTGCCCGGGCTGGGCTTCTTCTTGAATTGCCACTAGTCTGTGACTTCACCTGAAGGAAAAGCAACTTGACCTCCCTTCCCCTAGCTTCTTCTAATACTGTTGAGATTCAAAATTAGAATTTTCTTTCCCAGGGGTCCTTTCTAAAATTGTATTTAAGTATCTAATTATTCTCACGTCATCCAAGGATCACTTGAGCCCACCATAAACCCATAAAGGCGACAGCAATACGCACATGGTTATTTAAGAATGATACTAAATACGGCCAGTGTGGATGGTTCATACAGGTTGTGGCCTGAGAAACTCTTGGCAGCACCACAGGTAACTTGATCTGTAGGAATGACGCCTTCTTCAGCTTCTTCAGTTTTGCAGTGCGCAACCCATTCAAATGTACACAGCTGCCCTGGCATCGGCTATCTTTTAAAATTTGTCATCTTTGATACAGAAAAGATAAAGAAATGCCCAATCCCTCTGTAGCATGTGTGACTGGTTGCTAACGGCTCGGTTTTCTGACTTTTCCTCACCTGCTGATGGCCGAACCCACAGACCAGCTCCCAAAGGATCAGGATCTACGAGCGAGAGGACTACCGGGGCCAGATGGTAGAGATCACCGAGGACTGCTCCTCGCTTCACGACCGCTTCCACTTCAGTGAGATCCACTCCTTCCACGTGCTGGAGGGCTACTGGGTCCTCTACGAGCTGCCCAACTACCGGGGGCGCCAGTACCTGCTGAGGCCGGGGGACTACAGGCGCTACCACGACTGGGGCGCCCCGAGTGCCCGGGTGGGCTCCTTGAGGAGAGCCGTGGATTTCTACTGAAACATTTTTACTCTACCCTGGTCTCCATCTGGAAGCTAATAAAATATTTCCTGTGTGTTTCATGCAGCCATGGGGTCCTGTTTTCCTTTCGGCCTCCTTGGAGGGGCTCAGCAGAAAGAAAGCCGGGAATAACGTGGATCTGCTGACGCCTGTCAGTGCATGGGCTGGCGTGGGGTAGCAGTTAGGAGCACAGCCTCGGGAGCCCGGGCGCCTGGTCCAAAGCCCTACTAGCTGTAGGCGATGGGGCACGTTCCTGGGCATTCCTGTGCCTCGGTTTTCTAATTTGTAAACATTGGGCTAATGGCACTCTTCATCTCTTAAGATCGTGACGTGGATCACGCAAGTTTTTATTTTTAAATTTTTAATTTTCTTACAATGGTGCCAGGCACAAAGTAAATGCTGTGTAGTAAGCATTTACAAACATAAATGCTCCTCGATTATTATAGAGTATTTGGGCTTAATCAACTAGTGTTTTATCAGTAATGGATCAAGAATCACCTGCATCAGAATCACTTGGACACTTGTTAAAAATGCAGATTCCGAGACACACACACCCCCCCAGCTGCTGCTTCTGCAAATGGTATTTGAGAACCATGGTGCTAAATCTAGCTTTTCATAGTGCAGAATCACATCCCAAAAGATCAAGCACCCCTATTTTAGACACTGTGCTCTCTACTGGGAAATAAGGAGTCTAACAGTCTAGAGGGGGAATAGAACTTCCAACAGAATTTTTTTTTAAGATTTTATTTATTTATTCATGAGAATACACAGAGAGGAGAGAGAGAGGCAGAGACACAGGCAGAGGGAGAAGCAGGCTCCATGCAGGGAGCCTGACGTGGGACTCGATCCTGGGTCTCCAGGATCACGCCCCGGGCTGTAGGCGGCACTAAACCACTGAGCCACCGGGGCTGCCCCCAACAGAATTTTTATGCCTGCACCAAGTAGAGGCAAGTATGTCAAAAGGGCCGTAGGGGCTTTGAGGAAGAAGGCCGAGAGGCTTGCCAGAGTTTTCACTGCGTCTTCACCCATCACTCAAGGGACTTTGAACATTCCCATTACCGCGGTAAGAAGTACGAACATGTATCACCCGGGGGCACCTGGGTGGCGCAGTCAGTTGGGTGTCTGCCTTCAGCTCAGGGCATGATCTTTGTTAGGGCCCTGGGATGGGGCCACTAGGGCTCCTGCTCGGGAGGGGGTGAGGGGGGGAGTCTGATTCTCCCTCTCCCTCTGCCCTTCCTGATGCTGGTGCGCTTTCTCTCTCTCTCTCTCTCTCTCTCTCTCTCTCTTTCTCTCAAATAAATAAAATCTTAAAAAAAAAAAAATACTGCTCCAAAATCTTCTGGTAACTTTTCTAGCGGAATGCTAGGGACCGAACACTGACACACAAGCATCACACCGACACGACAGGCAGCATAATGGAGGGATTAGAAGTCTAAAATCTGCCTGGAGTTCGATCTGACTGCTTGGGTTTGAATGTCATCTGTATCTAGTGCTAGCCAGGCTAGAGTCTTAGGTCGGGGTCCCCCAGACCCAGATCAGGAACCAAGGACTCGGGAGGAGGTGACTGATCAGAGAAGTGCTCCCAGGAGGGCAGGTGAGGGAATAGGGGAGCCAGATAGAGACAGGCACAAAGCCAGCTCAGTCTGATCCTGTGGAGAGCCCTGGAGGCTGCATCCCCTTTTCTAGTCTCTCCAGCCTGGAGGCAATGGGGGACTGGTAT
Organism: Canis lupus dingo; assembly: GCF_003254725.2. NCBI lineage: Eukaryota > Metazoa > Chordata > Mammalia > Carnivora > Canidae > Canis > Canis lupus. The sequence continues at coordinate 16,761,589 of NC_064279.1, read as the reverse complement.
TCCCACACCAATGGGAGGAGGCTGGTATTCCCACACTAGTCCCCTCTGTCATTGGTCACTGGAGGGGAGGAGGACACAAAACCCCCAGACCCTTTGGATTCCCTTCACCTGCCAGCAAGAGGTAATCTTCAGAAAGTTGCAGGGCGATCTGCAGAAGCGGGGTAGGAAGGCAAGCAAGTATGCAGAGCTGGAAAAGGATGTGAGGGGATCCAGGCAGAGCATCCCTCCTCAGGGTCCGAGGGCTAATAAAAATGTGTCCCTTGCACAGTGTGAGATTCAAAGGATATAATGTCTGCACACACTCAGCACAGTGCCTGGCACGTAGTAAGTGCTCACCAAGTGCCTACAATTCTTATTAAGTGCTGCAGACTTGGAAGACATGGGTATAAAGGTGGTGAAAATGTTCTGGACTAATCTTGTCCCATAAGGGAAGAAAACATGGCACAGATGAGGGGAACAACGAGTGGCTCAAGTTGGCCGAAGTGTCAGAGACCCAGAGGGGAGAAGTGAGAGAGAAGGTAGTCGGATGGTTTAAGCCAGAGCAGGGAGGGAGGTGGCATTGGTTGTTATGGTTGTTTTTTAAGATCCACTCATCTATTTTAGAGAGAGTGTGTGCAAGCGAGGTGAGGAGGGGCAGAGGAAGGGGGTGGTAACTAGCAGACTCCCCGCAGAGCATGGAGCCCAACAACGAAGGGCGGCCTCGATCCCCGCAGCCCTGAGATCAGGACCTGAGCCGGCCGCCTAGCCCACTGAGCTACCCCGGCGCCCCAGGAGGGGGCCTTATTGATCAGACCTTGGCTGAGACAGAAAGGATGTCGGAAGGCTCCCAACCGGCATCTAGAACCTGAGCTCCAAAACAAAAAGAATTTTTTAAACAAAGTCCAAGAGAGGGGCAGCCCTGGTGGCTCAGCGGTTTAGCGCTGCCTTCAGCCCAGGGCCTGATCCTGGGGACCCCAGATCGAGTCCCAGGTCAGGCTCCCTGCATGGAGCCTGCTCCCCCCCCCCCCCCCCCCGTGTCTCTGCCTCTCTCTCTCTTTCTCTCTCTGTGTCTCTCATGAATAAATAAAATCTTAAAAAAAAAAAAAGTCCAAGAGAACAACAGAGCAAGCAAAACCATTTCAAGTGCACAAAAGCGGAAACCAGTAAAGGAGAAGTGTTGGTGCAAAGGTAAACGCTTTCTCCACAAGCAGGGTGATCACCATTCTCCAAGAGGCTGCAGCTAGGCCGACACACACACCCGTAACCTCCTAGTAACTTTGCCTAGACACTTCCAGCTTTCTTTTAAAAACTAATTTTGTTCTCTAAAACCAAAATCGGAACATAGAATAGTTTGTGATATGGTTGTTTCTGTTACTACAAACTGCTAAAGGTGTTTAAAGAAACTTTAAAATACAAAGAGCAAGAGGTGAGGAAGGAAACAGAGACCAGCTGGCTACCAGGCTGCTGTAGCCTCCAGAAAAAAAGAGGCCACGCTCCCGGCGGGTGGCATTTACAGAGGTGGGAAGTGGACACATTTTGAAAACATTCTCAACACAGAAAGTCCCATTGGATTCAACGTGGGTGTGACAGAGAGGGTTGGTCTGCGCCACTAAGAGGATGGAGTTGTCTTCAACCCAGACAGGGAGAATTGCAGGGGGAGCACTTTTGGGGAGGAAAACCAGGTGTCCCATTTTGGACAAGAGGAGTTCGAGAAGTCTAGGAACATCCAGGTGGTGTTGTTAACCGACAACTGGTTAGTGGTTAACCGGGCAACTAGCCTGGAGTTCAGGAGACAGGCATGGGCCAGAGATCGATGTTTGCAAGTCAAAAAACATGGTATTGAAAGTCATAAGTTGGGACAGGATCCTCACGGGAGTGTGTGTACGTGGAGCCTTGGGCACCCCAGCTTTAAAATGAACATATGAGGGGCGCCTGTGTGGCACAGCCAATTAAGCAACCAACTCATGGTTTCTGCTCAGGATCTGATCTCAGGGTCATAAGATCCAGCCTCACATGGGGCTCTGCGCTGAGTGTGGAGCTTGCTTAAGACTCTCTCCTTCTCTTTTTGCGCCTCCCACCTGCACATACTCTCTTTCTCTAAAACAAGTAAATCTTTTTAAAAATATGAAATAAAATAAATGTATGGGAAAGAGGGCTAACAAACAATGCCAAAGTTCGGTGACTCACACATTAAAAGTTTTCTGTTTCATTTAAAATAACTTAATTTGGGACGCCTGGATGGCTCAGCAGTTGAGCACCTGCCTTCTGCTCAGGGCATGATCCCAGGATCTGGGATCAAGTCCCCCATTGGGCTCCCTGCATGGAGCCTGCTTCTCCCTCTGCCTCTCTCTCTCTCTCTTTCTCTCTCTCTCTCTCTGTCTCTCATGAATAAATAAATCTTAAAAAAAAAATAATAAAACAATTTAATTTAATTTTAAAAAATAAAAGAGGGTTTTATGGTTTTTTGTTTTTTGTTTTTTTTAATGGGGAGTCCAGGTAACTCAGTCAGTTAAGTGTCTGACTCCCCATTTCAGCTCTGGTCATGATCTCAGGGTCGTGAGTTCAAGTCCTGTGCTGGGCTCCACGCTGGACATGGAGCCTACTTAAATAATAATAATAATGAAAAATAAAAGAAAAAATGTTTAAGAATTTCATTTTTTTAAATAGACAGTAATGGCTTTTTAGCTAACTCTTAAAAGCAAGTAATCTGGAAACAAGGAAGTCAGCAGGAACAATGCCAACGTAATTAGAAAAGTGGAATCTAATTGTTGTTTCACATCACTTTTGATTTTCTGACCATTACACTAGGGAGCACTATCTACTAGTTCATCAAGAAAATTTGAGGGGCGCCTGGCTGACTCAGTAGGAAGAGCATTCTGACTCTTGATCTCAAGGCTGTGAGTTCGAGTCCCATGCTGGCGTAGAGATTAAATAAATAAATAAATAAATAAGCTTTTAAGAAAAAAGAAAATCTAAAAAAAAAAAAAGAAAAGAAAAAGAAAATCTAGAAAACTGTAATGACTACTAAGTAATACCATGATGCTTATACAGTGATATTTAGAATTATTAAGGGATTAAGGACTTTGAAACTTCTGTGACAGTCACAAAGGCCTGGTACACAATCAACTACCCAAATTAAGTGAGGCCAGTCTGTCTCCAGCACGCAGCCCAGGAGAATCACCCAGGTACTTTCAACACACGATGCTCACACCTGGTGAATCAGACATCTCCAGGGAGTTTCTTGTGCATCTGTACGGATTAACAAGCCCCCCTGACAAGGATTATGATCCTGAACATTTGGAAAACACTGAGTGAACGCCTTTCTTCCCAAAGTGTCGTCTGCAAACCAGCAGCATGGGGATGCCCTGGGAGTTTGTTAAAAATATAGAATCCTAGACCTCACCCCAGACATGCTGAATCAGAATCTGCATTTTAACAAGACCCCTAGATGATTCTCACGTGCATACCAATTTGAGAAGCCGCAGGCTAAGGAGTGCCGGTATCCCCTAAATCCAGTACAATATAGATCACTGCTTCCCATGTCTGGCTATATATTAGAATCATCCACAGAGCTTTTAAAAATTCTAATGCCTGGGCCACACTAAAGATTCTGAATTAAGTACATAATTTTCAAATAATTTTTCTCTTCTGATTTAAAATTTATCAATGTACGTATGCTATTTGACTTATATATTCTAGATATCCAAATATACCTAATATTTTAATAATGTTGAAGTTGGATTGGAAAACAGGGTTTGAATCTAGGGTCAAGATGGGGCTCTGAAATTCTCTTCATTTTATTTTTTTAACAATTTTATTTATTTATTCATGAGAGAAACAGAGACATAGGCAGAGGGAGAAGCAGGCTCCCTGTGGGGACCCTGATGCGGAACTCAATCCCAGGACCCCAGGATCATACCCTGAGCCAAAGGCAGACGCTCAATCACTGGGCCACCCAGGTGCCCCAGAGCTTCTCCTCAAATCAAACTAACCGCCAGGCACAGGCAGGGCAGCTACCTGAGTGCAGGAGTCCTTCCTAGGGACAGCCCTGCCCTGGTGGTAGGTAGGACCAGGCTCAGCAGGGAAGGGGTGAGGGGAGGGGAGCACTATTAGACAGGCAGGCCCTGCAGGGAAAGCCACAGACAGACCCAGTGAGGTCAGGAACGACTCTCCTTGATTTTTTTGTTGTTGTTGATTAAGCTGCAGTCACCCTGAGGATCAAGGAGATGTTTATCTCAGGAACAGCTTTTTGGATATGAAGAAATCTTTAGACCTAGCTATGCCAAAATTGTCAGCCGAATTTATTATTAACAAGAGATCTTTCCATTCACAAATCCTCTCTCTGTACCATTGTTCTCACATCTTTCTTACTGATGTATGGTTCCTGTAATTCTCTTTTCTTCCGTTTTAAAATTTTTTTATCTTTTTTTTAAGGAAGACCCATTTTTAATTTTTTTTTTATTAAGCTTTATACCTAATGTAGGGCTTGAATTCATGACCCTGAAATCAAAAGTCACATGCTCTACCAACTGATCCAGCCAGGTGCCCCTCTATTTATTTGTTGTTTTTTGTTTTGTTTTGTTTTTTGTTTTTAAGATTTTATTTATTTATTCATAAGACAGAGAGAGGCAGAGACACAGGAAGAGGAGGGAGTTCAACTTGGAACTCTATCCCAGGTCCCCAGGATCACGCCCTGGACCGAAGGCGGCGCTAAACCTCTGAGCCACCCGGGTTGCCCTAGTTACTTGTTTTTAGCAAAAAATTGGAAATCTTTTGCACCACACAGACTAAATAACTAAAAAATCCAAACTCTCAAGCAGCTTCGTTCTCCTTCGCTTAGACAATGCTTTTACTTAATTTAGATAAGAGCTCCACCCAGTGCTCACCAGAAAAAAGACAAGCGTGGTTTAAAAGCTTTTTTCAGGGGCAGCCCTGGTGGTGCAGCAGTTAGTGCTACCTGCAGCCCACGGCGTGATCCTGGAGACCCTGGATCGAGTCCCATGTCGGGCTCCCTGCATGGAGCCTGCTTCTCCCTCTGCCTCTGCCTCTCACTCTGTATCTCTCATGAGTAAATAAAACAAAATCTTTAAAAAAATAAAAGCTTTTTCCAAAATCACATAGATTAAGAGATTATTTTGCACCTTTTAAATATACTCTGCTAGGCAGTGTACGCAGGGCAAACATTATTAGCCAAAATTCTTATTAAACCATGGCCTACTCTGGAAAACTGCGGAGGTTCCTCAAAGAGTTAAAAATAGACCTGTCCTTGCACTGCTGAGGATTTACCCCAAAGATACAGATGCAATTAAACACCGGGACACCTGCACCCCGATGTTTCTAGCAGCAATGTCCACAATAGCCAAACTGTGGAAGGACCCTCGGTGTCCATCGGAAGATGATGGATAAAGAAGCTGTGGTCTCTGTATACAATGGAATATTCCTCAGCCATTAGAAACGACAAATACCCACCATCTGCTTCGACGTGGATGGAACTGGAGGGTATTATGCTGAGTGAAGTAAGTCAATCGGAGAAGGACAGTGTATGTTCTCATTCATTTGGGGAATATAAAAAATAGTGACAGGGAATAAAGGGGAAAGGAGAAAAAATGAGTGGGAATTATCAGAAAGGGAGACACAACATGAGAGATTCCTAACTCTGGGAAATGAAGTAGGGGGGATGGAAGGGGAGGTGGGCGGGGGGTGGGGGTGACTGGGTGATGGGCACTGAGGGGGGCACTTGATGGGATGAGCACTGGGTGTTATTCTATATGTTGGCAAATTGAACACCAATAAAAAATAAATTTATATATATATAAAAAAAAAAAACATGGCCTGAGCCGAAGGCGGATGCCTAACTGACTGAAGCACCCAGGCGCTCCCCAAGCTAAGCATCTTCGGGCTGCATTGAGCAGAGTCCTCCAAGAGACATTTGTCTCTCTGCCTGAGCCCAGTTTACGTTGGTTTCAAAGGTGGGAGTTGGGAACTATTGATAGAGCTCACAATATAGTTCACATTCTCATATACTTGGGGCTCCATTAAGCATTCCAGAAAACCTTCATTCTAAGTTCCACATGGCAGGGGATTGCTGCAAACCAGCCCAGATCCAGGTCCCTTTGAGGATCTACCAGACTCCAGCTTTGAAACCTAGCCTCTCCCACTCTGACTTTGTGGCCGCCTGCCTCACTCTCTCAGGGTGCTGGCCTGGAAAATAAGATAAACCCTGTCTTTCCTCATCATCTTTCCAGGAAATCAAACAGGCCTGTTCTAAGCCAAGGCTCACCATCACACTCTCCCAAACCACCACTCTGCTGCCCATGTCTGATACTGCTTCGTGGTTTCCATGTCCCACAGCTCACTCTTCCCACCTATGTTGTAATTTTGTTATTTACCCATTTTCAAATTTTGTTCCACCTATCTTGAATTTTATTCTTCACAACTCTTCGTCTTTAATATTTATTTAATCTTAAAGGCTTTACTCAGAATTGTTCTATCTCCCCTGCCCTCCCCCCAGCCACCCTCCATGTTAAATCCATATTCAAGGATTCACAGAACACAATTTTACATTTAAGAAGCAGCAGCAGGAATGCCTGGGTGGCTCAGCAGTTGAGCATCTACCTTTGGCTCAGGTCGTGATCCGGGGTCCTAGGATCGAGTCTCACATAGGGCTCCCCACACGGATCCTGCTTCTCCCTCTGCCTGTATCTCTGCCTCTGTGTGTGTGTGTCTCATGAATAATAAATAAAATCTTTGAAAAATAAAAAATAAACAAAATGTTACCACGTAAAAAGGCTCACTATTTGCCCTGTGAGCCCAGTAAAGAATTAATACCAATGTGTGTAATTTGGGGAAAGGCTGTTATCAGTTCAACATGAAAGAGATTTTAAAAGAGCCAGAAGTATCAGGCAATGTAATGGGAGCCTTGCATAGTATTCAATGAGGTGCTGACATACAGTGAATAATAATAAGAGGGTTTCCATGTAGGTGGGAACTGAACTTAACAGTGACATCTCTTCCTACTCATGGGAGTTGTTTATGTGATTCCAGGAAGGTATAGTAGACTCCTTTCATTGCACATGACAGATCCTGAACTCAAAAGAGTTTAAACTGAAACAGGATTGGAAGTAGGAGGTCACAGCTGTTGTCACACAGAGATGGATTCCAGAGTTCAAACGATAAACTTTCTGCCATGTGGGCTTCCAGGCTTTTTCCATGAGATGGTTGCTAGAAACTCCAGGGTTACCTGATCCTTAGTGTCCAAAATCCCTGTCTCTTTCCCTGAATGTCTGGACCAGGTCTCTCAAAAATGACTCCTGTTGATCCTGCAGGGGCAGGAGACCAACCCTGAACCATGAGGGCCAGAGAACCGCATGTTCTCCACCAGCCCTGGTCCCATGTCCACCACTGTGTTGGGGAGATGGGACCTTGAAACCACTAGCTCCACTGTGATGGGGGGCAAGGGGTGAAGAGCACCTGTCAAAGAGATGTTGGGTCGACAAATGCTAACAGTTATCTGCTACAAGAGGACTCCTGAATACGCAGATAACAAATATGCCTCCAGTTTCTCTGGGTGATCCCAAAAAAGCCCTTTTTTTTTCTGTAAAGTATTGCCCACTATTTACAGATGTAAAATATAAACACTACTTTATTTTTCCTTCTGTAAACATTTTCCCTGTGAGGTCCACATTTTCCTTCTATAAGAGATTCCATCTATTAGTTATTATTATTGTAACTACCAAAGTAATCTAGAAATAAACTTCTTTCCAGAAATAATAACTATTGGAATGTAGGAGCCAATTGGTTTCAATTTGGTACAAATGAATGGAAATGGAAAGGTTAATTTGTAGATTACCTAGAAATGTGCCAAATTCTCCCTATAGGATAACTTTTGTCTTAATGGATCAGAGAATTTCCCAAGATTTTCAAAAATTCCTTTCCAGTAGAAATGTTTCATGTACAGCACAAACCTCTTCACAGCAACATCTACTTAAAATATTACCTAAATTTTAAGTACCTAAATTTCAGGCACCTGAAATTGGCTCAGAGCGTGATCCCAGAGTCCTGGGACTGAGTCCCACATCAGGCTCCCCAAGGAGAGCCTGCTTCTCCCTCTGCCTGTGTCTCTGCCTCTCTCTCTCTCTCTCTCTCTCTCTCTCTCTCTCTCTCTGTGTCTCTCATGAATAAATAAATAAAATATAAAAAAAAAAAGAAAAGAATAAAGAAGTACCTAAATTTCAATTCCTTTGTGGGTATGCACCACAACCTCCTCACCCCACTACTCCGAATCTAAATAAGAGCTTCTGCTCTTCCTGTTATGTCTGTGGCATTAATTAACCTTTTTAAGTACCCACAATATCAGTGATGTTGAGTTAATAATATCAGCAGGAAAACTGTCAGACTTTAAAATCCCCACGGTAGTCATTGTTTAATACATATGTGCAATCGGCTATTGATGGTATAGGTCAACATTTATTGATATGGAAATCTGGTCATGATGTTTTAAGCAAAATAACATTTGTCAAAAGAGCCTAAAAGTATAATCTCATGTTTCTCTGTGCAAGTAGGAAATAGTCTGGAAAAATCAACACTACAATGTCAATGTTATTTGTCTCTAAGGTATGCGACTCAAGATGACATAAATTATTGTATAGCTATTTTTTTCTGCAATGAATATTTATAAATTATATAATAAGAAAGAAAGAAAAAGAAAATAAATACAAATTTACAATTTTGTTTCCAAACCAAACTGCCTTGATGATAAGCGCCTGGAGGTCAGGGGACCAATTTGGCTCAATACATAACAGACAATGGTTAAGGCCTTCTATATGCCTAGCTTGTCATGAAATCTCAGAAAATAATAGTCCTGCATACCTAAAAGAGATGGGCATTCACAAAACTGATTTAAAATGGAAAGAAAGAAAAATAAAATAAAATAAATAAAATGGAAAGAAAGAAATACATGCCATGAGGGTTTAACATATTTCTGTGGCAGTGAGCAAGGAGACACAGGGGTGGTCTGTAAAGTGTGGAAGACCTGGTAAGGCAAAAACATAGGTACCAGCTATGGGGTCCTGAGGCTGAACTGGGATCCCAAAGGAGTGGCATGGGTGAGCCTCACGACTCAGGGCAAAAGTGATATGCCAAACGGTATGGAAGCAATTCAAATATTTTCAACAAACAGTTCAAGAAGATGCCTACCATGGGGTTGGGAAGGACATAGCTCCTTGCTGACAGCTTGTTGACTGGGAAGATAAGTACCCTGAGGAGCACCACCATTGTCTGCCCCAGCCCCCTTGCTCTGGTGGGAGATCCCTGGAGGGCACTTACCTGGGTCAAGAGAGAGAGGAAAAAGCAGCTGGGAACCAGACCCTGACAGTCCACAGCTGGCAACCAGCCTGGCACTCAGCTAGGCCATCATGATTTCCAATTCAACATAAACAATTAACAGCATGCTTTCATCAGTTGAGGTCACTCTATGACTGTGATGGAGCCAGACAAAAACAAGGCCTCTCGGTACTGTGTCTGAGCACCAAAAGCAAGAGCAAGGACACCAAAAATGGAGGAGATGACCAAACATTCCAGACAACAGTGAGTGATTGCTATCTCCTCCTTCCCATTACAGCTTTAGTCTCACTCCATTCCTCCCACCTCCGAGATTGTATTTAGATAATAGCAGTGATCCCACCTTGTGACCCTCCCCCAAGTCACCTAACACAAGACCAAATCCTATAGCAACCCCTCCAAAAACCTTTGTGCTGGGGTGCCCCATGGTATGCAGCCTCCCTTGGTGCAGCAAGTATCAATAAACTCAACTTTGTTCACCAATAGGTGTGCTCCTGGTAGCCTTTGGCTGAGGGGTGAAAGGTAGCAGAATATGCCACCCCAAAATATGTCTCTTTGGCATAAGGATTATTTTGAGGTGATCATTTTTTTAAGAAACAGCAGACACAGGAGAAACTCTGAGAACAGAGTACAAGTTACTTTTTTGTAAGGACATTTACTTTACCAAAAAAATCCGTTGTTTTTTTTTTTTTCCCCATGCCATTTGTGGTCTCTCTCTGTACCAGGAAGGGAAAGAAGGATGACTCTAAATCACAAAAGACTCTTACCAACAAAGAAAGCAGCAACTTAACTCTATAAAACAAATCTTACGGGATCCCTGGGTGGCGCAGCGGTTTGGCGCCTGCCTTTGGCCCAGGGCGTGATCCTGGAGACCCGGGATCGAATCCCACGTCGGGCTCCCGGTGCATGGAGCCTGCTTCTCCCTCTGCCTGTGTCTCTGCCTCTCTCTCTCTGTGACTATCATAAATAAATAAAAATTTAAAAAAAAAAAAAAAAAACAAATCTTACCATTGTTTACCATACTTTTCCTAACAGCTTCCCAGACTGGTCTCCCCACCATACCCCGACATCTTCCTTCTGTCTTTAGCTAAAGACGGTATTGAAGGTGGTGGCTTGAGCTGTCTCGGGGAGTTACTTGGGAATTTCTCTGGGAATCTCACATGTATACATGAGATCTACATGTGAATAAACTGTCTTCTATTATAAAGTGTTTTTTTTTTAATTTATTTATTCATGAGAGACACAGAGAGAGAGAGAGAGGCAGAGACACAAGCAGAGGGAGAAGCAGGCCCCATGCAAGGAGCCCGATGAGGGACTCGATCCCGGGTCTCCAGGATCAGGCCCCCGGCCAAAGGCAGGCACTAAACCGCTGAGCCATCCAGGGATCCCCTGGAGTGTTTCTTAATTGGTCTTTCATTATAGAATGTTCCAACCAAGAACTCAGAAAGGTAGAAAGTTATTTTTCCTCCTCTAAACTTTTGGCAATCCAGATGGGACCCACTAGGACATACCACCTGCCCTGGAACCTGCAGATGGGATCCCGGAAATCCAGAAGCTGGGGAAGGCTAAGAATTCCTAGCAAGGTCAGCTCTCCCAGATCTCTGCCTCTGCTGCCCAATCGAGAAAGGAAGGTAAAATGTCACTTTGATCTTTCCTTTCCAAACTCAGATTAGCAGGAAAAAAAACATTTGTAAGAATTAGGTCTCTGAATCATGACACATGTGAATTTGGTTTTGGGGTACCCATTGGTTATTGATCCTTTGACAATCGCTTTCCTATTTATCTCATTTTGTGTCCTGAGAACTTAGCTAACTATTAGAAAGCCCCTAAGGATGGGAGCTGGAAACCAACATGAAATTAAAGTGTTGGAACTTTCGGCTCCACCCCTACTTCTTGGGAAGGGAGAAGGGCTGGAGATTGAGCTCAATCACCAATGGTTAAGGATTTAACCGCCCACAACTGTGTCATGAAGCCTCCTTAAAAAGCCAAAAGGATGAGATCTGGGAAGCTTCCAAGCTGGTGAACACAGGGAGGTACCAGGAGAGGGGCGTGCCCAGAGGGCGTTTGGAAGCTCAGAGCCCACTTGACCCCTGCCTTGCCGTATGCCTCTCTGCCTCTGGGCTGTTGTGCCCAAGACTGTTAAGTGATAATAAATGATATATGCATAACTACAGACTCTTTAGAACACTAAGGTTGTCCAAAAAAATATCAGAAACACTTCAAGGAATAGCCACTTCCTGTGAGAGAATCTAGTTTGATGGACATGGTCTTATAGCTGGCTGCTTTTCGTAAAATTCTTTTCTTTGAACCAATAAATAAAAAACTAAAACCACTTAAAATATCATTTTATAAATTGTGCAATCTGGTAAATAAACTGTTTTTCTGAGTTCTGTGAGTCACGATAGCAAAATAAACCCAACGAGGAGATCTTGGAAACCTCCAGTTTAGCCAGTTGATCAGGAGCACAGGTGACAACCTGGACTTTCGACTGGTGTCTGAAGTGGGGTGGAGATGGGGGGGCAGTCTCATGGATGGAGCCCTTTACCTGTGGGACCTGATGTCATCTCCAAGTGGCTGATGTCAGAATTGAGTTAAATTGTAGGACACCCAGTTGGTGTCACAGAATTGCTTGATGTGGGATAAAATATTTGGTGACCAGAATATGGAAGTGTCCAGAGTATTGTGTGTCACATAAGGGAAAACAGTAATATGTTTTTCCTTTACTTCTAAGCACATAGCCCAATAGAAGGACCTAGAGCTTCCAGGAGAAGTGGTTAATCCTGGGGCAGGAATAGAGGAAATACAAGATGAGGCTGGAACTTCTGATGGTGCCAGAAGGTAGGAAAATGTTAAAAGCAAAAGGAGGGAGCAAGGAAGGGAGAGACACAGGAGCCATCCTGATGGTTCTCCTAATGACAAAAGCTGTAGCAATGTACACTGCTCCTGCTCAGCGTACCCAGGCTAGTGAGGACTCACTGTCACCAATACCCTATAGGGAACTTTTTTAAATGGTGACAGTGTGATATGCCTGGTGGCTCAGTCAGTTAAGCCTCTGTCTTCCTCTCAGGTCATGACCCCTCTGGGATCCAGCCACGGGTAGGGGGCCTGCTTCTCCCTCTGTCCCTCCCCCTCCCATCCTCTCTCAAATAAATAAAACCTTAAAAAATAAATAAATAAAATGGTGACAGTGGGAAGGGCTGCTTGCCTACCCACTTCCTCACTGGAGGGATTAATTTTAATGTTTCTATTAGCTTAGACACAAACAAAAAAATTCCCCATGAGGTATAATACACATTATTAGAATTTTAGAGATAAAACCAATTGACACTTTTAAGATGATTCTCCACTGTGGTTTTATTACACAGGAAAATGTCGAAATTCTTGAAGCATCTGGAATATATTTGCAGATATGTGAGGCGGACTTGTTGGCACATATAACCCACACATCAGTGAACAAGGACTGAGCAGCCGTTGAAAGGACAGCAGCTCTGGAAGGCTGGCCTGCCGCTTTGATAATCTTTCTTTCTGCCATGCAGCCAATTATAATAATTGACAATTACAGTGTTTCCAAGGCATGGTGCCAATCGCTTCACACCCGCTTCAATCCTTTCAGAGCAACCGAATGAGTTAGATACCAGTCCTATCTGCTGTGGCGAGGATACAAGTTCAGAGCCGTTAAATGATTAATCCAGTGCTACAGACACATGGAGGCAGTAGAGCCAGGATTTGAAGCCAGAACTCTCTGATTCCAGAATCCTCACATTTCACCAGTAAGTTATGCTGCCTCTACGTGGAAGGAGACACACAGGACGTTTGGGGGGAAGGGGAGGGGACACAGAGAAATGTGTATACTATTTCCTGGGACATGCCATTTCTAGCAATAATTTACTCAGAGGTTGCAATCTTATCCAAAACCAGAAGGAAAGAGGTGGAGGGAAAGGCAGGGAAAGCGAGCCCCGCTGGAGGACTGGAAACAAAGAAGAGAAGGATCTTTGAAAAACTTTGAAAAGCAAGAGTTGTTTGAGGAGATTTCAGCCTGTAACACTCAGGAACCCAGGCTGGATGTTGGAGCTTCTGTCATTTTAGACAGGATTGTCAGCAAGACCGTAGTAGAAGACGCACTGGTGGGGTCCCTGCTTCCAAGGGACATTCTTGCAATACATTTGCAAGGCCTGGACTTGCAGAAATTTGCCCCCTCCCCCCATCAACAATCCTGGTTCATCTGGGGAGGAACAGGCTTCATAGACCAGCACTCATGTTGCTTCTGCAGGACACCCCTAAGGCACTGGCAGGGTTGTCTCATAAGGACAATTGGTATGAGGTAAACGAGGAAAGAGAATGAAGGCATGGAAAGTGCCACCATATCCCAGTAAGTCACTCCCGGTGAGCAAACCGGAAGAATGCTTTCCAATATTGCTGTCAGAGAGCAGAGGACACCCATCTCTGAGCTCTTGGGAAGACAAGGAATGTGAGTGCAGGACACCACTGGGATCAGCCATCTTGGCGGTGAGTCACCTGACCCGGAGTAGAGTCTGCTGAGTCTGAGGGAGGGAGGGCCAACGACCCCTCCTATGGTGGAGACTTGCAGGTGGGGGCAGTCTCCTGGAGGAATTCTTTTAAGAAAGACCTTTTGTCAGCCCAGGGCTGAAAACCCATAGCATGATGATTATTATTTGTTATCCTGAGTTAAAGATAACATGAACTTGTTTGGGGGGCATGGTTTTAGAGAGGGAGGGAGAGGGGCAGAGGGAAAAGGAGAGGAAGACTCTTAAGCAGACTCCACACCCAGCATGGAGCCCAACTCAGGGCTTGATCTCACAACCCTACCCTGAATTCATGACCCTGAGATCATGACCTGAACTAAAATCAAGAATCGGTCACCTAATAAGCCAAGCCACCCAAGTGCGTTTTTTTTTTTTTATATATATATAGAAGAAAAAAATCTACCAAGATAGTTAATTGAAGGACTAGGAAGTCCAAGATCTATCTTTCGAAGACAGAGAACAGGGGTGCCTGGGTGGCTCCATCAGTTAAGTGTCTTCCTTTGGCTCAGGTCATGATCATGGGGTCCTAGGATCGAGGTCTGCATCAGGCTCCCTGCTCAGCAGAGTCTGCTTCTCCCTCTCCCTCTGTCCTGCCACACCCCCCCCCCACACACACACACACACCGCTCTAATAAATAAAATATTTTTAAAAGAAGACAGAAGATAAAGGGAAAACCTCAGCTTGGAAGGAGAGGCTAGAAGACCCAGGGAAAGAGTGGACACAATTCTAGAAGGCACCCTGGGGGGTTCCTGGCAGGAATGGGTAGCTGGCCGGAGTTAGCTAACACAGGAGCAGAGATGTGCTCCCTACTCCAACAGACAGTTTACTGTGTAAATGACCAAGTTTGAGAGAAGCACCAATGCTAGTAAGTTCTGAGTTATCTTCAGGGTTCAAAAAGACCCGACAAGGCATGGCAAAGAACATTAAGCAGTGTCTAATGCGGTGTCAATAAAAAGAATAATAGGATCCATGAAAATGGGCATCAAGAAGTTGGCCAGGTGCCCAGAATCCACACCTATGAGGCTGCTGCACGAGCCTGGGCTTCTGTCCCTGCAAGGAACTCAGACAGGAAGGTGAGGCCCGTCAAGCAGAATATAATTCCCACCAGGCAAACAGGCAGGCCATGGGGACAAAGAGCTTGATATCCAGGTAGCCACCTAGGATTTTGCCCACCTCTATTGCTTCTAAGAACACTGATTGTAACAAATGTTGGTTCTTGAGCTGACTCCCTCATTGGCTTCATGATTAGAAGGGCAGAGCCTGCAGGTAACAGGTACTGCTGGCAGCTGCAAGTACTTGAGCAGATAGAGACAGAGAAGGTCCTGGAAGGGCCAAACTCAATAGTGGCTCAGACACAGGTGAAGACCTGCTATGACAGGCAGACGTTCTTTCAACTGATAGTTCAACACAGACTCAGTGAGCCACCGATTATGCCCCAGGAACCAATGCAGCTGAGTTAAGCCGAGAAATTTCGGAGATGGTAAGATAGTCACTTCCATTAGGAGAGAGGGGAGGGGACCAACCGACTGAGCCCTTACTCTGTGCCCATCTCTATTTCAGGTTATGGAAATGCAAAGGACTAAAACAGCCTTTCCCTTTAAGGGGCTTGCAGTCCAGCCGGAGAGCCAGGCCCACAGTTAACTTGAAGTAAACTGTGGTTACCTGTGTAGGAGCTGAGGATGTGAAGGGCTGCAGAGGCAAGAATGAAGGAAGATGTGAAGTCTTCCTGGGTAAGTAAGGAGAATTCCAGAAAAAGAGTTGCTATCTCCCAAAGAGATGACATTGGAGATGGAGTTTAAAGTCTGAGTAAGCATATAACAATGGAGAAAAAGTAGAAGGACACTGATAGCACCAGAGCATCATGAGAAAGGCTGGAACACATGGAGGCATGACAGGGCGTGGTGCACTGGGCTGACTGTGAGGAACCCCTCATGGCTGGAGGAAGCAGAGGGGTGACGGATCAGAGAAAACCCTAGAGAGATGGGGTGGAGCAGAGTATAAAGCACTTTCTGATAGTATGATAGTAGGGGATCATGGAAGGCATTCAGAAGGCTTGATGTGCCTGGACCTGTTTCCTTAAAGACAAAATACTAATTATCAGAAGGGAGGATGGAAGCAGGAAGCCCAGGGAGCCACAGAGCATGTGCAGAGGACCTGCTGCCGTTTGTACCTTGTCTTCCTTCCAGGGAAAGGAGGCCCAGCGTGGCCAGATCTCCCCCCCTCTCCCTTTTTTAAGATTTTATTTTTTTATTCATGAGAGGCAGAGAGAGAGGGGGGTGGGGCAGAGACACAGGCAGAGGGAGAAGCAAGCTCCATGCAGGGAGCCTGACATGGGACTCAATCCCAGGTCTCCAGGATCACGCCCTGGGTTGAAGGTGGTGCTAAACCGCTGAGCCACCCGGACTGCCCAGATTTCCCCATTTTTCATGACAATCTAGAACTGTACATTCTGATGTTGACCAACTACCCACCACTCTGATTTTTAACATTGGCTTAAACTTTAAACAGTCGCCCTGTAGGGCAAGCAAAACTTCCTCAGTTACATTTCTGCACAATTAGGACCAAAGGAGACATTAAGAATTGAGTCAGTATAGTTTGGTAATTAAGCCTTGGAGTCAGACTGACCTGGGTTTGAAATCTGGTTTTTCCCACTAACCAATCAGAAAGCCAGGGTTAGTAAGTTAGAGTAGCCTCTCGGAGTCTCAACATGCAAGATGGTTGGCCAGGTTATTGTGAAGGACAAAATTAATATACTAATATTTTAGCACAGAATTTGGCATATAGATCATGCTCAATATATGTAAACTTCTGCTGTTGCTGTAGCTACTGTATTATCAATATTGTTCCTTTTATAGTCAATGCATTATTCTCCTTTTGAGTTTTTTTAAAGATATAAAGCACAAGTAACTACCAAAACACTAAAATACAACAACTTCTATGTCTCCAGTTTTGATACCCATAGTGGTAAGAAAAGTAAGGAAAAATGTAACCAACATTATTTACCCTCCCTTTGGGGGAAAAAAAAAAAAACAGGAAATATGGACCAAAAATTCATCAACTCCTTTTCCCAAAAATATGCACTAATTACATTTTTAAATGAGCCTCATCCTTTCTCTCCCTTCCTTTGAAGTCTTGCACATAGTTTTAACTTAGGAAAAATTTCCAGCTTCCATTTTCAATAATGAGCTTTGTTGACATTTATAATAACCTAAGCTAAAAGTAAAGTTAAAGGCAAAGTTGATTTCTTAAAGAAGCCTATATGAGCAAATATCTCACTTGCTAGAGATAAGTCCTCAGTGTTTTACACTTAATCCCCAAAATGCTTTTTTTTAAAGTAGCTTCCACGCTGAATGTGGAGCCCAACATGGGGCTTGAACCCATGATCCTGAAATTGAGACCTGAGCTGAGATCAAGAGTCAGATACTTAACTGACTGAGCCACCCAGGCTCCCCAAATCTTCAAAGTACTCTGGACCCAGCTTTGCACCGAGAGCTTCCAGTAGAAGATCAACAGCAACTGCTATGTGATCTATGGAGTTTCATTTCTGCCTTCTAGAAGAATAGGAAAGGTAAGATCAGCCTACCGGGTTAGGATGCAGCTAACTCTGAACTGGGGTCACTGCTACATTGTTGGGCAAGACTCTTCCAATGGCAAGTGCCTGGAAAACTAACTCACACAGTCTTAAAGGAAAAAAGAGAATTTACTGGTCCATAAAATCTAAACGCTTTAGTCATGGATGGGTGCAGGGGTTCAGATGAGATCATCAAGAATTCTTCCCTGTAGCCCTATGTCTTTCTTCTGTGCCTGGCCTTACTGCCAACAGGCTCTTTCCATATGGCGGACCTCAACAGCTCCAAGGTTACAGCATCCTGTGTCTCAGAATCCCAAAGGAGAGCTCTAAAAAAGTCTTGGCGTTGAGTCTCACTGGCCTCGCTTGAGTTAATTTCCCCTTTCCTGAGCCAGTTACTGGGGCCAGTAGAATAGAATGCTCTGAATGGCCAGAGATGAAGCCTGGGCTATAAATCCTGGAGCTGGGGGATAGAGTTCATGAGACCTAACCTACCCAGAATGAGAATGAGGAAGAGGCAATCACCTAAAGAACACAGGGGCCCTAGAAAGTGGTATGGATTCCAAGCAGCAGGGAAAAAAAAAAAAAAAAAACAGATATTTGCCACCCAGGTGATCCCCAGCGCTAAATCAAAAAAAAAAAAAAAAAAAAAGTCTTGAGTGTGTTGTTTTTTTTTTTAAGATTTATTTATTCGTTTGAGAGAGAGAGTTGGAAGGAGGGGCAGAGGGAGAGAAAGTCTTTTAATTTTTAAGGATTTTATTTATTCATTTGAGAGAATTGAGGTGGAGGAGTTGGGGGAGAGGGGGAAGCAGACTCCCTGCTGAGCTGGGAGCCCAATGTGGGCTCGATCCCAGGACCCTGAGATCACAACCTGAGCCAAAGGCAGATGCTTAACCGACTGAACCACCCAGGCACCACAGTTGGTAGCTTTATGCAACAGGATGTAGCAAATACCCCAGCTACTCAGTGAACAAACTAGCTACCAACTCCATCATTACGAGGAACACAGACGCTGAAGTCCATTGATAACACCCTGAGTTCTCAGGTCAGCACCCTGTCAACTTTGACTTTGTGAAGCAGAACATGATTTCCTTCTTCCTTGGAATTTAGTTTTTTTTTTTTTTTTCCATGTTACTAAAAGGACTTCGGGTTAAGTAAGAGCTTCCTGTTGATGAAAGTGAGGAGAGCCCGGGATGGAATGAATGTATAAAGTGGAAGATTGTTCTAGCAGAAACTGTCTAAAAACTAGGGTCAATGACCTTGCTGATGTCTTCCAGGCCAGTCTTGCAGCGATCTGCAAAGTAATCCCGTTGCTCTGAATGGCCAAGCCTTCCCACAACCATATGCCTAATATAGCCCTTTAATCTATTATCTCACTCTGAAAACCAGACTTGGAACTTCTGTAGAGTTCTAAAACCAAGACTTTGTAAACCTCCCGCTTGTACCTAGCAGTGGGGTTGTACGACGAGGTTTGATTTGGGGTCACAAGTGCCCAATATGCTTCTTGTTAGTTATATAGATTTATCTAACTCTCTGTGCCTCAGTTTCCTTTTCTGGTACATACTGACCCAAATTCCTGCCCTATCTGCCTCACCAGCTTTTTGTGAGGAACAAATGCAATAGTGTTCAGGAAGCCAGTATTTAACTGGAACTTGTCCTAGTTAATTGTGGGGTAGACACGTGTAATCACTCTATAATAAAACTGCTGCTCACAGAGCCACCCGACTTCAAACACATTCCTAGACTCTCCCCCAAGTGAGCAGCTATTCATATTTGAACATTTTAATAAATGTGGATAGAAGTTCATTTAAAGCTTAGCCTCCCTCCCTTCTAGGGAAACAATCATATTTTCTCCTTTAATAAAGATAGTTATGAATTACTTAGTGGATTTTCATTCCTTTCTTTGTAATTGGTCTATTTTTACCTTTAGATTATGGAAATGTTTCCTGAGACAATTTTTTTTAATCCGTGTGTTATTTCTGGTTGCCATTTTTTTCCATCTTGAGTTTTTAATTCTTTCATTGGTACATATCCCTCTTCAGTGTCTAGAAGATTCTCCACCATCCCCTCTTCCCTATTTCCTTCCTCTCTCTGCAGGACACCAATGTTGCATCCTCCCAAACCCCATCAGCCCATCGCTCTGAGACATTCCACCAGAGCAGTGGCTGTACATTTGAATCACCTGGGGAGTTTTTCAAAAAATCCTAAAGCTTGGCCACACCCCAAAGATGAAGCTGAAGTATTCTGACACAGGGCTGAGGCATCCCAACATTTGTGAGGTTCCCCAGCCAATTCTAACATGTAGGCAGCACTGGCAACCATGGGGATAATTTGCTTTCTGAACAAAGTGTTCATTTTATTTAAGTTTATTTATGTAATTTCTACACCCAACATGGGATCTGAACTCATAACCCCAAGATCTGACTGAGCTAGACAGGCACCCCATGAATAAAGTGTTTAAATGGTTGCCACCACTGCAAACAAGACAAATATTCTTTGCTGATTCTATTTAGGTTCTTAATCTCAAGACGTGATAGATGCCAATTCAACAGAACTTCATAACCGGTTATGTAAGGTCATGTGTATCTTATCAGCTTTACGTCCACAGTGCTACTTGGTCTGTAGGGGAATGTCACATCCCTGCACACAGGGGATTTCTTCATGCTGAGAGGGAAAGCCCTCGACAAGCCACAGAGAGGCACTCTCTCCAGGCACAGGTCAATATGCCTTTTAGAAGCCCCCCGGCCAGGGCTAAAGAGCTGGTGCTCTTCATATAAAGGTAGGACTGAAATTAAGAAGCCAGGACATGGGTAGCCTGGGTGGCTCAGCGGTTTAGCACTGCCTTCAGCCTAGGATGTGATCCTGGAGACCCGGGATCGAGTCCCACATCAGGCTCCCTGCATGGGGCCTGCTTCTCCCTCTGCCTGTGTCTCTGCCTCTGTATGTGTGTATCTCTCATGAATAAATGAATAAAATCTTTAAAAAAGAAGAAGAAGCCAGCACAAAGGACCTACAGAGGAGGATGGGCTCATTGGGCCGAGTGTGTGACTGCCATCTGTGCCTTTGACTCTGGCCCGTGTACCATGTACCAAATCATCAGCACCCCATGAACTCACCAGGCCTGTTCGACTCAGGTCACCATCTCTGACCCTCACGCTTCACTTCCTGATGATCTTGGGTTCACCTGGCATCTGATCTCTGATCTGCCTCATATTTCTAACCATACTGGCCACTCAATCTGACTTCTTCAGGTGGCTGTCTTGGACATAATTGTGTTCTCTACTGGAGAGGCCAGATCCTTCCTGCCATATTGGATAGTAGATGGGGATTAGGAGAAAATGAAGTTAGAGAAGTTGGGGCCAACACTTAAAAAAGCTTCAGATGCCATCCTAAGGCCTCTGTTTTACAGACAATAAGGAGCTGCCATGTTAGGTTTAAGCAGAGGAGTAATACTATCGTAGGTAATTCTTAGAAATCTAATTATCTTGGCTTTGTAGACGGGTTGGTGAGAGGAAACACTGAAGGTTGGTGATGATTATAACATCTTCAGCCAGTTTTGCTGGGATATGAACTAACAAATTGTAGTGGGAAGGGTGGGAGGGTCAATCTGCAGCAGCTAACAGAGAATTTTCTGGAAAATATTTACATAAATACTTGATCTAATCGAACTACTTAGCCCATCAGTATTGTCCTTTTTTCAACATCCTGGGCCTTACCTCTCCACCTTAAAAAACACAGGGGTTACCTATAGAATTATTCTCTGACAATAAAACTCCACATTTGATTAGGACTTCACTACATACAAAGGACTTTCTCACAGTCTCACTTGATCCCTGTTCCAGTCCTGTGGGATGAACACTAATACCCTCACTTTAACAGATGAGACTCAGAGCCCATGACTGGCCCTGAGTCCCAGAAATGGTAAACAGACAAGTAAAAACTCAGTCCCCGTTCTTCAGATGATTGCAGTGCTGCCTTCACCTCAACACAACTGCCTCCACAAGGAAAAGGAGGCTTCTCTATTTCCTTTCATATTGGGAATGCAGTGATACAGCACATTTCATTTTGCATTATTCTAGGTCATCTACTCGATTATAATGATTTTACTGTAAACCTTAAGGCATTACCACACAGGATCACTGTTAACTTATCTTGTTAATCTTTACCAAAACCAATGTATTCAAAGTGTTTCCATGTCTGTACATTTCACAGTTTTTAGTTTTTTAAGATTTTATTTATTTATTTTAGAGAGAGGGAGCAGCAGAGGGAGCAGGAGAAGCAGGCTCCCTGTGGAGCAGGGAGCCAGACATGGGGCTCTATACCAAGACTCCAGGATCATGACCCCAGCCAAAGGCAGACGCTTAAGCAACTGAGCCACCCAGGCACCCCATACGTTTCATGTTTGTTGAGGGAAAAAATTGAGTCACAAGGGAATCTTACCAGCTTCAGTTCCTTTGATGGGGAGTTTGGACCCCTTTACACTTCCCTCCCACATGCCCCAACACACTCACCTTCACACTCTTATCTCAAGCCCCACCCAAGCAGGCAGTAGGACATGCACACACTCACGTGCACATGCACACACACACATACATACAGCGTGGAGGTCAACAGCCAGGAGAACTATTAGGAAGAAGACAAAATTCAGGGCACCTGAGGATGGTTGTGACATGAAGGTAGTAGAATGCCAAGCATTTGGACAAAGAGAAAAACCACCAAACACTTTGGAATAACATGAACTGAGAGGAAGTGTGGGTGGTGGTGGTGGGGGAGGTCTGAGTCTTTACCTAAAAGACCTCAAGCTCATATTTACAGCTCATTTCTTTGGTTGCCCAAGCATATGGGAGGTTGTGCTCCGCTCAGGAGACACTGCTGCATCATCACTTAAGGCGAGTGGATATTGGCAGGTGAGGATAGTGGAGAAACACGGTTGTCAGGCGGCCTTCAAATGTTATGCCCAACTAGTCCCCTAGAGGGAGACCACAGACAGGCATTTGTGGCAATTCCCCTACCAGCTGAAAGTTCCCATTGCACTTGCTTAGCTTCGCCTTGAGCTTTAGAGAAGCACAGAATATGCAACAGATACTGAAAACTCCAGTGAACATTTACATATGTAAATATTGTTGTATAGCCTGGCCCAGTAGTAGCATATAGATTCCTACCGAAGGGTCATGACCTTAGAAAGAAAAAAGATTAGAAAGTGGAAAAGGAGTGATTTTTGAAAAGCTTTTCTTGACTTTTACACATCCTGAAAGAGCCAACCACAAATCCACAGATATGGTACTATTTCTAATTTATTAGTACCCCCCACCCTGTGCCCAAAGCCCTCCTATCTGCTGCACCTCACACCCCTACAGAAAGCATTCCACAGTGGATCTGCTATGTGATATTATCTGTTTCTCACTGAGGCAGCTAATGAGCAAATATAATTATACATGTTGCCCACAGACAAATCAAAGGCAGAACAAACAATAATTTGCCACATCCTGTTAAATAATCAAGGATGAAATCAGGATTAGACCAAGACACTTCCAGTGTATGTAAGAATAAATTTCTCTAGCGACTATTAGAGCCAAGCATTCTAGTAAATTTTTAGAAATGAACAGAAAGGGGACACCTGGGTGGCTCAGTGGTTGAGTGTCTGCCTTTGACCCAGGGCCTGATCCTGGAGTCCCGGGATCAAGTCCCACATCAGGCTCCCTGCTTGGAGCCTGCTGCTCCCTTTGCCTATGTCTCTGCCTCTCTCTGTATGTCTCATGAATAAATAAAACTTTTAAAAGAGAGAGAAAGAAATGAACAGAAAGCTCTCATGGTAACAGGTAAAAGCCTAGATGGTCTAGCTGTTGCCTACGTCCAGGATGCTCTCCTCTCTTCTCGTACCTTCCATCCTTCCTCACATCATACCTTTTCCTATACCTACGTTTTCCCCAGCTGTTGTCCTTGCCTGAAATGTTTGGCTCCCATCATCTAACTAGAGGCTTTTTATCATTCACGTTCCAGATTAATTGCCACTTCCTAGGAAAAGACTTCCTAAACCACCCACTCCTGTCTGCCCTTCCCAGCAGAACCCTGCTCTCCAGCCGGGCACATTGCTGCCCAGGATTCCAGTCCACACTTCGCAGCCTTGCTAGCAGCTCCATGTGGCCATGTTTCTACCTAATGGGATGTAAGTGAAAACATTGAGTGGGACCTCCTAGAATCCTCCTTGAAGAGAAGCAAACACACCCTTCTTCCTATTTCCCTTTCTCCTACTATCTGGAATGCAGATGTAATAACTGGAACTTCTGGAAGCCTCCTATATCCTGAGATGTCAGTGATGACAAACAGGAGCCAGAAAAAAACTAATGAAACTATAGAATTGGGACAGAGCATACAATATCAGCCTCTAGGTATATTTTATTTTATTTTATTTTATTTTATTTTATTTTATTTTTATTATTTTATTTTATTTTATTTTATTTTATTTTATTTATTCATGAGAGACACAGAGAGAGAGAGAGAGAGGCAGAGACACAGGCAGAGGGAGAAGCAGGCCCCACAGGGAGCCTGATGCAGGACTCCATCCTGGGACTCCAGGATCACACCCTGGGCCAAAGGCAGCACTAAACCGCTGAGCCACCCAGGCTGCCCTAGGTATCTTTTATGTAGAAGAAAAATAAACTGTTTCTTTAAATCACTGCTACTTGTAGCTTTCCTATTACATGCCACCACACCTTAATATTAATTAAACATACCACACCCATCCCCGGACACATCACCCTCTTTTCTTCACTACCTGAAACAGCTCATTCATTTGTGTTTACATGAGCATCCGGGTCTCTCTCACCCCCTGCAGGATCCCAAGCACCTGTTACAGAATGATATTTCTATGCAGAATTCCCTCCCAGAGTTTCTCAGAGGGTTGCTGTTGTTCTGAATTCCAGGAAGAATCAGTTGAGAAATCAGTTGAGGAAAGTATTATGATTCTTCTCACAGGAAATAAATTTCAACAATCTTCATGGAGATGTTACCCATTTGAAGGAATCCACCAGTATCTATAATTAATGATCATATGGTGAAAAAAATTGGGGAAGTTTTCATCAGTTACACTCCTTGCCTTTCCTGTAACCAAAGCATTTTTATTCAAACACTTAAAAGATGGAGCATCAAGAACAGCTAGCAAGCAGAGGAAGCACACACACTGCAGGTTCTGAACACAAGAAAGATGAAAGCAAGTAATTCATATGATGTAGCTGGCATGAATCACTATGAACTGCAAGGTGTTGTCCTTCTGGCAATTCTAGAAGAAAAATGGTAAAACTTTTTAAAATTTTCACCAGTGAGAAATTCTCTTTTGCAATAAGAATAGGAAAAATTTTTTTACAGATCATTTTGAGCTGCAAAACACCCTGGAACACACTAAAAGGAAAAAAAAAAAAGATGGAAAGATTTCTAAAGACTCTAGATCTGATAAAAATTATTTTCTACCTACTGAAACTAGGATACTTTTGTAAAGAGGAATATTTTGAAACAGAAGGAGACACTTCAAATTGCTTAAAACCAGTTTGAGTAGCAGTTGAAGCATGAAGTAACAACTGTGATGCAAAATCTTCTAAACAAAATCAGAATTCTGCTTTGACCAGTATGCTTTTAAAAGAAATTAGAATCAAATTGCTTGATGCAGAATAAAGGTCTAATATCCTTCATTAAACATTTAAACAATGTTAGTAGTTTATATGAGGTGGACAACTTTTTTGCTTTGGCAAACAAGAATGAAGTAGTTCAATTAGTAGAATCATTAATGGAAAGACTTGTGAAGGAAAATATGCTTTATCAGAAGAAATTGCAAAGAGAAGTGTTGTGGTCTATCCATCGTGAAGTCTGACACTGATCTAAAGTCTGAATTAGCAAACAGAATATGGACTTCAAGGGCACGATCAAAATCAGAGAAGACAATATTTTAATCATTAGGAAAAAAAGAGCGTGCATTATACACTAAGCAGCATGTACCTTAACGACCAACTCTAGAAGATGCTTCTAGACACACTCCCAACAATTCAAAACATGTCAACACACAATGAAAGATCTTTCTACACTTGGAATATTTGTCATAAGAGAAGGATGAAGACAATTAGGGCAATTCACACTTTACATGTTTATAAATTTCGTTTTAAGAATGATAACTTAAAATTTAAGTGTATTTTTCAATTTTTAAAATTACTTATGTCTTTAGTTTTATGTTGATATTTCCTTCTTTTAATGTTTTATTTTTTAAAAAAAGATTTTATTCATTTAAAAGGGAGAGAGCACAGGCAGCGGGGAGGAGCAGAGGGAGAGGGAGAAGCAGTCTCCCCACTGAGCAGGGAGCCTGATTGGGGAGGGTGAGGGGAGCTCGATCTCAGAACCCTGAGATCAGGACCTGAGCTGAAGGCAGATGTTTAACCAACTGAGCTACCCAAGGAGCCCCTCTTTTAATATTTTCTATTATCAAAAGTCTATACCAGATAAGGATTACTTTTACATGTCATTGAAATGTAGTATTATTTTCTACCAATACATAATTGGTACATGATCATAATAAACCATGCATTTATTACTACCTTTTTCTTTTTCACAGAAAGCTTCAGAAACATTTAGTATAACACTATTATAGAAAAATGGGGGGGAAAAAAGAAAAATGGTTCACTGTTTATTATGGTCAGTCATTTAAAACATGTAAAGAGGGCAGCCCGGGTGGCTCAGCGGTTTGGCACCTGCCTTCAGCCCAGGGTGTGATCCTGGAGACCCGGGATCAAGTCCCACATCGGGCTCCCTGCATGGAGCCTGCTTCTCCCTCTGCCTGTCTCTCTCTCTCTCTCTCTGTTGTGTCTCTCATGAATAAATAAATAAAATCTTTAAAAAAAACATGTAAAGAAGGTATTAAAGAGAAATATAGATATCTTATGACTTTGAGAATTTCCATGAATTCCTAGAAATGCCCATTTCTTGTTCCAGAGTCTGGAAGATTGATACCTATCAGGAATCTACAAGCAGTAGTACGGCACCTGGCCCAGAGTAGAAAGTCAGCTCTATTTTTTTTTTTTTAAGATTTTATTTATTTATTCATGAGAGACACACACGGGGGTGGGGGGAGACAGGCAGAGGGAGAAGCAGGCTCCACGCAGGGAGCCTGATGTGGGACTCGATCCCGGGTCTCCAGGATCACACCCTGGGTCAAAGGCAGGTGCTAAACCTCTGAGCCACCCAGGGATCCCCAGTCGGCTCTATCTAGAACGAATGGACAGTGTTTTGTTTACTAGGCCGGCACTAGATGTGAATATGCCCGTTTCGCACATTAGGAATTTGGAACCTCCTCTGAGGCCGATGTGGAACACACCCTTGAAATTTTCGAAAGTTCTGTTGCTTACCGAGCCGGTCTATGAGGCACAGCCTGAAGATTCCTGGAAGTACTGTGGGGACTACCCCTAGGTTCTCCAGCAAAGCTCCTCACAGCCACACTCGGGACTTGACCTTAGCCCTGAAGTCCTTTCTCATTTGGAAGTCCTTTCATGAGAGGGAGTGGGGCTGAGAAACAATTTTAGCTTAGAACACTGTAAATGCTGCTTTCCTTGTACTTCCTTCCCATTCTGCTGAACGCCTGATCGGCTTCTCCATTGGGTCACCCCTCTGGTCTCGTACCCTGACCCTGTGGTAGGCAGCTAGGAGAAGCCAGGGCGCACGTTCTGCATTCTGCCCACTTAGCTCCCCGCCACCCCGTGAGTTACTAAGCAGCCAACGGCCCAGCCACACTCTAGGCCATTATAGAACAAAGGTTCTGTGTTTTCCAACCTCTGACCACATTTTCCTCACAGTCCTTCATCCCCTCACCAGCGGTCCCCTCACAGCCTTTTGTGTGTCCCCCTGTCACCCTGTCCCAAAGCCAATGTCATGTAGTTTAGAGATTCATTACAGCAGCACCTCACTTCCAAGTACCACATTCTGTCCACAGGACCTCTTGATGTATGATAAACTCAGTGGCTGGAAACAACAGCTTATAATGATGATATTTGGACTGGACACAGCAAGGCTCAGCTCATTTCTGTCCCAGAATGCCCGGGACCTCACCTGAAATGAGTTGAAGCCTTGGGGGGCGCCGGCTGGGCATCTTTCTCAATCTCTTTCTCTCACTCTCTGTGTCTCCTCCTCCTCCTCCGCCTCCTCCTCCTCCTCTCTCCCTCCGCAAGGTTTCTTTATGGCTCCATCTTAGGCTTCCTCATTAGATGGCAGCCTCTGGATTGTCAGACTTTTACAGGGCAACTCAGGACTCCAGTCAACATCCCAAGAGATAGAAATAGAAGGTGCCAGGCTTTTAAGGCCAAGCCTGGAACAGCACTTCCACAATGCTCTGTAGTCAAAGCAGACAGCCTGACCAAAATCAAGGAGAGGAGACATTGTCTCATTCTCAACAGGACTAGAGTCAAAAATCCCTGGTTAGCTTTATCCGCCACACTTTCATTACAAGGGCTATAATAACACCTATGATAAAACTTCATGAGAACAGAAATTCAGATACAACTCGACTTCTGTCCAGTTGTCATTCATAAAGGGGAGCGGACTCTAAGTTCTTATCTTCTACATAAAGTTGCCTTGTGACTATTTCGTTTTGTGACTCAAGTTTTATATTCGATGCACACTGTGTTTAAAATACTTGGTGTTCTTAATATTTTCCATTCATCTTTCCAGTTGTCTTTACCTGTTTTCACTTGCTCTATGTTCCAGGAGGCTTCTGGTTGAGTTCAGCCACTAGGCAATACCAGCAGGTTTATGGGGGATGGAGGTGGGGGATGAATGAAGTCCTGGCATTTATTCCTGCAGTTCCCTCCCAGTTGAGCTATTGTGGATTGGCTCCATAGTTCCCCAGACAGCCTTCTCATTTGAAAGACCTAGGGTAGTAATGGCTTCCTGGCTCTTGCTAGTTCCAGACACTCATTATTCTTTATTAGTTTCCCTAAATCTTGACTCTATTAAACTCTCCTGAGCTATCTTCTTTTGGCCTTCTGTTTGTTGATGGAGACTGAGGCAAGTTTCTTTCTTTCTCTTTCTCTCTTTCTTTTTTCTTTCTTTTTTTCTTTCTGTGGGTGATTTATTTATTTAACCATAAATTAAAACTTTTTTCTGTTTTCTTAGCAGAATTGTCTATCAATGTGTTTTTCACATGTTCCTATCAGGTTTTTGGTCCTTTGTCTCTCCATTTTTAAGAGTTCTTTACACATTAAGGATATATAAGCCCTCCATCTCTGCTGTATCTTACAAATGTTTTCTACCAATATTTTAGTTGTCTTTTGATTTTGTTTATTCTCGGGTTCTTAGCCATGCCAAAAAAAAAAAGAACCCTTTCTAAAAATTTTGTATGTTATCAGATATATTTAAGTATTTTCTTTATTGCTTTTAGATTTTGAATCTTTCCCCACTCCAGGGTTAAAGAATTCACTCGTATTGTCTTCTAATACTTGTATGATTTAGTGTTTTGTATTTAGATCCCTGACCATTTTGAACTAATTCTTGACTATGGTATTAGGTATGGGTTTTCATTTTATCTTTTTTCAAATGTACCGTTTGTCCCAGCACCATTTATGAAGAAATTCATCTTTTCCCCAGTGGTTTGAGATGACATTTCTCCATATACTAAATTTCTGTATGTATATTGTTCTATTTCACAAGACCACACTGTTTGAATTATAAAGGCTTTATAGGATGTTTTAATAACTTATAGGTCTAATCATTCTCTGAATTTTTAAATTATTTTCCTGATGATATTTTACTATTTTCCTCATATAAGCTTTAGTATCAACTTGTCTGGCTCCATAAAAGAGCTTGTTGTTCTTTTTATTGGGATTACAATAATTAATACTCTTAGAAGGGGAGTCTAGGTGGCTCAGTTGCTTAAGCACTGGACTCTTGGTTTCAGTTCAGGTCATGATCTCAGGGTCATGAGATCAAGCCCTGTGTTGGGCTCTGTGCTTAGTGTAGAATCGACATGAGGATTCTCTCTCTCCCTCTGCCCCTCTCCCAGTTTGTTCTGTCTCTCTCTCTGTTTCTCTCTCTAAAATTAAAAATGTTAAACTCTTTTTTAAAAATTGACTTACGGGATGCCTGGGTGGTTCAGCGGTTGAGCCTCTGCCTTCCACTCAGGGCGTGATCCCAGGGTCCAAGATCAAGTCCCACATCGGGCTCCTTGCAGGGAGCCTGTTCTCTCTCTGCCTATGTCTCTGCCTCTCTCTCTCTCTCTCTGTATCTCTCATGAATAAATAAACAAAATCTTTTTTAAAAATTAACTTATGAAAGATTGGTATCTCTGTGATGTTGGATCATCCTATCTAAGAATAGAAGACATTTTAATTATAAGGGCTTTATAGAATATTTTAGTATCTGGTCAGGCTAGTCTCCCCACTCACAGTTTTTCTTCTACCTGACTGTTCTTGCCTCTTTATTTTTTCATATAAGTTTTAGTATCAGCTAATTTGTCCCCATAAAAATGTATTTATTTTGTTGCTATATTTATTGGGATTGTGATAATTAATAAACTGAATTAGGGAGAACTGACATGTCTTCTAAGTCCAATCACTTCAAAATAGATATTTTTAGTTTGAATGTACACAGACACACATATACACATCCTAGAATCTAAAAATTCATGCCAATTTTGAAAGGACCAATTTCATTCAGTTCACTAATATTTACACATTATCTACTGTTTGCAGATTGCTGTCAGAAAATACAGGCTGATGAGCAAGCCATGGTCTCTGCCCTGAAGATAACCACCTGAAGGGGCAATAAGCACTTACATAAATGATTACAATTTTTATAAATTAGTACAGTGAGTCTTACATAGCATTTAGTGTTTATCTGTTGCGGTAGCACCTCTCTGAGCTACAGAAATATGGGGTCCAAATATCCCTATGAAGTGCTCACTTACATCTACAGTGATCCATGGTAGAAATGCAATGTGCTTGCTATTGTATAAGACACATGCTGATCTATTATTCTCTAGATATCTTGATTACCTCCAACATTGATCTACATCCACCAAATGCTCTTTTTTCAGAGAAGAAAGGATTAAGGCAGGACCATTCATTCATCCTACAATATTTATTGAGTGAGGAACTGCTCTTGGAGCTGAGATCATAGTGCATAACAAGAAAGACCCCATCCATCCTTGTGAAGATTGGATTCTAGAAGCAGAGACAGAAAACAAACAAGTTAAATTATATAACATCATTTCAAATAGTATTAAGAGCCAGCAAGTCAAGAAGAGAAAGAGGGAAATGATATTTTTTTTTAATTTTTATTTATTTATGATAGAGAGAGAGAGAGAGAGAGAGAAGCAGAGACACAGGCAGAGGGAGAAGCAGGCTCCATGTACCGGGAGCCCGACGTGGGATTCGATTCCGGGTCTCCAGGATCGCGCCCTGGGCCAAAGGCAGGCGCTAAACTGCTGCGCCACCCAGGGATCCCGGAAATGCTATTTTAGATAGGATGGTGAGGGAAAGCCTTCTTGGGGAAAAAGCATTTGGGTAGACTTAAATGATGTAAATGGGAAAATTATGTGAAGGTCCTTGGAGAAAAGCTTTCTGTGCATGTAGGAGCATCTGCAGAGCTAGGGACAGCATAGAAGTTGGCACAGCCAGGAAAGTCGGGGAGAGAATGGGAGAAATGGCTTGAAGTAGGCAGTGACTAGATTGAGTAGGGGGACTCTGGGCAAAAAGGAGTTTGGATTTCATTCTATAAGAAGGGATTCTTTTGCCAGAGGTATTGACCTTTCATGATCTGATCTATGTGTTAAATCTGGCTACCATGGGGAGAAGAGATTGCAGTGCAGGTCAGAAGTGGAGGACTGGTTAGGAGTCATTGGTGTTGTTCAAATGCAAGATGACAGGGGCTTGGCCCAGTGAACAGCTGTGGAAAGCAAAAAAAAAAAAAAAAAAGCAGAGAAATGCAGGAATTTTTTAAAAGTTGAGCTAACAGGACTTGCCAGCAGACTGAATTTGGCAGTAAGGGGAAGACAGGAGCCAAGAGTGTCTCTGTGGTTTTTAGTTTGAGCAACCTGGTAAATACCAGTACCATATATTAAGAAGAGATGACTCCTGGAGAAGTAGCAGATCTGGGGTAAAAATCTAGAGGCATATTTTGGACAATTATTTCAAGATACTTAGTTACTTCCCATTAATTTTTAATGTCTCAGTATAAGTTATATGTTCCTTTCTCATTCTTCTCGGGTATCCAATTAGAGCTGTTCCCAGGAAGGTAGTTCAGTCAGATGTAAAAGAAGATATGGTAAGTGAGTATTAGATAGCTTCTCAAAGGCTCAAGCATGATCCTTCTATAAAAAGGAATTGATCAATCTTACTGTTGATAATAAAGGATGTTTGGGTCTAGTTGATTTCAGTTTTAGTCAAGCAGGAAGAAAATTAACAGAGATTAAACTAAGCTGTTTGCAATATTTTGCATGGTTAGAAACAGAGATAAACTTATAGCTTGCAACTGACTCTGTTTAGGCAGATGGTGCATGATCAGAATGCATAGGTTACCTGGGGGGCAGATACCTGAACAGATAATCAAGCCTGATGTAATCTCTGAATTGGAGCTGCTTTAGTCATGGAACATTTTCTTAGCATTTGTCATCCATGGGGCACTAGGCTGGGGACTGTCACTGTGTCACAGGCTGCACTGCTATTGTTATTCTTGAACACCTCTTTGTGCTCAGAGGGTTTTCCATGGCTTCCTAAATGCAATTGATTGTTTGGGTTTCATTGGTAGAACCACGATGAGTCTTTAAGACCAAATACATACCTTAATGAGATCATAAATGGGTTAAGGCATGTGAAGTATTGTGAGGTTTTCAGGTGAAAAACCCTCTGTAGTAGCCATTAATATTATCTCTACCTTAAAAATTGCTCCCAAACAAAATAATAAACAAAATGTGGGTCAAAAAAAAAACTGTGAAGGGGATATTCTTTACAAAGATCTTGGGTTCTACAGTCCATTCTCTCCTGGCTCAGTGAGAATCCCAGGTATGTTGTGAATAATGAGGAAATGCAGCCACCCCGGGCCCAGAACTAAGTCTTAGTAGGTAGAGCAGGACAGAGTATCTCCAGCTATTGTGAACCATACATTGTTTTGCATTTTGTAGGAAAAGAACAGTGAGATCAGGCCAAGTATGAATGAATGATTTATATCTTAAGCATCAAATGTATGAATTTTCTTTCTAAAATTAAAACGACTCTTCATTGGGGCGCCTAGGTGGCTCAGTCGGGTAGACGTCTGCCTTTAGCTCAGGTCATGATGTCAGGGTGCTGGAATCAAGCCTCGTGTCAGGCTCCCTGCTCTGCAAGGGACCTGCTTCTCCCACTCCCTCTGCCTGCTGCTCCCCCTGCTTGTGCTCTTTCTCTCTCTGTCAAAAAAAAGACTTTGTTTCTTAGAAGTAATATATTTTAACATAGAAAATTTTAAATATATAAAATCATAAAAAAGGACTTCTAACTCACTCCTCAGAAGCTACCACTGTTAATATTCTATTTATGTATTATGTGTTATACATATATATCTATAAATCATCTTTTAGGAATATTGATTTCTATGAGTGTATAAAAGAACAGTAATTGAAATCTGAAAGATCAACTCCCTTTTTTTTTTTTAAGATTTTATTTACTTATTCATGAGAGAGACAGAGACCTAGGCAGAGGGAGAAGCAGGCTCCATGCAGGGAGCCCGATGTGGGACTCGATTCCGGGACTCCAGGAATCATGCCCTGGGCCGAAGGCAGATCGCTGAGCCACCCAGGCATCCCAAAAGGTCAAATCCGAATGGACTTCAAGTTATAGGGAAAAGTTGCCTAGCACAGACATAATAATAGTTACTCGCATTTTATAGCACATCTTCTGTGCATTTTCTCTTATTAATACTACTAATAGCTATTATTAATATCCAAAATACTATTAACAATCCATAATATTTGTTATTAATTATTATTGTTGAAATATTGGTAACAGAGGAAAGAATAGTTTCTGGAAGACAAAAGTCCCAGCTCCAAGTTATGATTAGATGCAAGACAATGAACTGTATTAAGTCTCAGTTTCCTCAAATGTTTAATAAAATTCTGTCCTAGATGAAGTCTGAGGCTTCTTCCAGCTTTAAAATCCTGTCCAAGTCTTGTTTTGGAATACAGGCACTTATTGTCATGCATTTCTTGAGATGCAAATTTTACTTTTGAATATTTTATCTAAAATACACCTGTTTTCAAGCACAGAAAAATGGATCACATTTTGAAGGATATTCGAATGCTTTGAAGATGGGGCCTATTTACAAAGACCAATTTGTTTCTCCACATCATTTTAGCATGCAACTCTACCCCAGTCCTGAAGCTTCCTAAGTATCTGAGGCTTCGGAGAGTGGGGGTTGGAGGAAGCTTATTACCATGGAGATAGATGGGAGCAAATGGTCACATCATCAAAAGCAAACTAGAAATGTACAAAGCTTTTGTGATGCTGATCCTTTTTTTTTTTTAAGTAAGAAGAAGAAGGAAAAAAGGCACAAATAAAAGGACAGATCTCCCTCATTAAATCCAACACTAATTTAGTAATCAGTGAAATAAAGGTACCCTTGAAAGCCTGCTGCCAGAAAATACCGTACAGCAAAGAAGCACAAAAGGTTGCGGGCTGCCAGGTGTAATTTCCAGGTACTCCAAGTGCATTTGGACTCTCCATTCTCTTAGCTTTGCTTTACAGATTGGCTGTCTTCATGGGAGATTTGAACTATCCATTTAGTCACCCCAGTGTGTTATCCAAATATTTAGGAGGAAAAAAATTGCAAGAAAATAACCTTTAATTTTATGATTCTCCAAAGGAAACTGTTCAAAATTAAGAGGTATGAGAAGCTAAGAATGAGCCTTAATTTCTTTCTCTGTTTATTACCTACCACTTTGGATAATCTGGAAATAATTTTGACAGTGGAAAAGAGTCAAAGTTGGGATAAAACTCAACATCTACAGAAAGTAACTTATATCAGAATACAGTCACCATCAATTAGATTCATGCGCCTGTGTGTATATATATAGCTTTTCTATTAAGCCCATCCATTATTTCACGTCACTCTGACAGAAGCTGCCAAAAGCCTGAAGGCAGGAAAGATTTATACTCAGTTCTTCATAAATATTCAAAAGAAAGGAAATCATTTAAGAATAAATATATAAAACTTAAAGAACTTGGCCAATATTCTGCCTTGAACTTTCAGTCTATAAATTAGAAATAGTAATTGCATGTGATATTTTAGAAACTGGGGTGATGTTTTAAAAGTGTTTTGTGCTATTCAGAGAGAAAATGCAATTTGTTAGATTTTAAATGTGAATTATGAAGGAAAATGTCTCTTCTTTTCTTCCTCTTCCTTTTCCTCTTCTTCCTCCTCCTTTTCCACTTTAGATTTTCCCTCTTTGCTTACAGCAGTAAGAGAGCCGACTCTCCACAGTTATAAAAATATTAATTTCCTTAATTAATCTATAAATTCAGTGCAGAACCAAATAAATCACCAATGTGTTTTTTTTTTAACATGAGAAAATAGTACTAAAGTTCATTAGCAAATGGAAATGGGTAATTTTTTAAATTCTGAAAACAGTAATGGGGAAATAATGAGTACAACCATATTTTAAATGTCTTATAAAGTTACAATAATCAACATATTTTATTCCGGAGAAGAAATGGAAAGCTAAATAGATTAGAATAGAATGATCAGAAATAACTCCAAATATCTATTGAACTTAATGTGTGAAAAAGGTAGATGGATCAAATTTATGGGAGGTGAGGAGGAGGAAAGATGTATTAATAAATAGTGGTAGTTAAACTGCCTAGGAATGAAAAAAAAAATAAAATGGTCTTTTACCATATTCTTTATATCCAAAAAAATTCCAGAAGATTTAAAGATTTTCAACATAAAAAATAAAATTATAATATTAGTAGTTTAAAACTTTAGTGAATTTATTATTTGGTGGATAATCTTGGCATACAAAAACACTTTCTAGGACACATAATCTTAAAGTCTTAAAGGAAGAGAAAAACAAATTTGAACATATACGAACTGGGAAAAAATATCTCAATACTCTTGGCTAAGAAATTATCATTAATATACAACACATGGTACAACTCAATAAATCAAATCAAATCAGAAGAAACATGGTCAAATATATCAAAATCTTCATCTCTTTCACAATTTAATAATTACATATCAAAGACAATGAGTATAGCCATACAACAAAATATTGTTTGGCAATAAAAAGTAGAATTATTTATGGGCACCTGGGTGGCTCAGTTGGTTAAGTGTCTGACTTCAGCTCAGGCCATGATCTCAGGGTCCTGGGATCCAGCCCTTCATGGGGGTCTGTGCTCAGTGGGGAGCCTGCTTCTCCCTCTGTCCCTCCCCTATCCCCGCCCCCACTCATGCATGTGCTCTCTCTCTCTCAAATAAATAAATAAATATTAAATAAATAAAAAGTGGATATTTATAGATTTTAGGGGCTCTCATGATTCACAAAAAATAGCTATATGAGGAGATGATATTTTAATTAGCTTAACTTGGTAACCATTTCACTATGTATTTCAAATCATTGTGTTATACCTCTTAAACATTTA
Organism: Canis lupus dingo; assembly: GCF_003254725.2. NCBI lineage: Eukaryota > Metazoa > Chordata > Mammalia > Carnivora > Canidae > Canis > Canis lupus. The sequence continues at coordinate 16,725,523 of NC_064279.1, read as the reverse complement.
AAAAAAATTTTTATTTAAAAATGTTTATTGGGAAGACTGGGTGGTTCAGCGGTTGGGTACTGCCTTTGGCCCAGAGCATGATCCTGGAGTACCAGGATCAAGTCCTACGTTGGGCTCCCTGCATGGAGCCTGCTTCTCCTTCTGCTTGTGTCTCTGCCTCTGTCTCTGTGTGTCTCAGATGAATAAATAAATAAAATCTTTTTAAAAAATAAATAAAAATAAAAATTTTTATTTAAAAAATCATAGGAGGGGGACCTGGGTGGCTGAGTGGTTAAGCATCTGCCTTTGGCTCAGGTCATGATCGCAGGGTCCTGGGATGAGTCCATCATCGGGCTCCCCACAGGAAGTCTGCTTCTCCCTCTGCCTATGTCTCTGCCTCTCTGTGTCTCTCATGAGTAAATAAATAAAATCTTTAAAAAATAAATCAAAAATCATAGGAAAAGGTCAACATCAAATGTGTGATTGTGGTTGCCTATGAGGATAGGAAAAGGAATGGAATTCAGTCTACAATATTTTTTTAATAAAATATCAAAAGCAAATGTCACACAATATTAACATTTGTTAATTCTGACAGTAGGCAAATGTATTCATATTTTTCCATACATTTGAAGCTTTTCGTTTTTCTAAAAAATATTCTTTCCACCAGTCTAAACTGTCTCCTGATTGGCTACTAGGCAGCAAATGGACAAACACTCCTATAGAATAAGGTAGGGTTTTTGTTGAGGAGAGAATGGAGTCAGTGTTTAGTTTGTATGGTTTATGGTCTGCTGTTTCCATTGCTGATTGAAAGCATTTTGCTGAAGCTGTGAGGGTGCCTAAGACCTGACCCTTCTTTCTCTTCTTTCTCATTCTAACTCACTCATGCCCAGACCCTAGTCCAATCTCGTTTGAAATGCTATTAATGGCACAACAATTATTAAACATGGGTTTTGTTATTTCCTTGCACAAATCCCCTCAAACTCTCTCAAGGGAGGAAGACTTCATTGTTATCTTGGATGCCAAGCCTTCCTCACTCTCATCTAAACCTCCTTCCACTGTTACTGCCCACACGTTTACCGTCCATGCTTGCATTACTGTTTGATGTACACAATTTTGTCTTAACCCTAGACCAGCTTGTCTCCCTTCCTTTCTGCTCTTCTCTATCACAGCCTTACTTCAAGATCCAACTTCAATCTAACGTCTTCCCTAGAGACTTCCCTGACCACCCCAGCCCAATACAGTAATTACAATTACTTCCCTCTCCCCCCTCCCGGAATTCCTGTCTTGGTGGTTTACTTTGCAGTGGAAGAGATTCCAACGCCTTCACACAGGCTCTGGACATCATCTTCTTTCACCTGACTGGGACCCTATGTATCATTCTCTGCCTCTCCTCTATCTTTACTCTCTCGATCTTTATTGACTTCATTCAAAACTTTTCAAGAGTCCCCAATCATAAGTGAAACAGGAAGTGTGTGGCACTGTGAAAGTTCTGGTCCTCCTAAGTCAAGTGCTGAGTGGGAGCAAAGAGGAAGAACACTGTAGTGAATTCTGGGGCTTGCAGCTCCTATGTACCACATGAAGTTTAAAGCATCAGAAAAATCAAGCAATGGGCCAGTGGGGTGTTATTTGTCAGAGCCCTATTTACACACAATTCAAATGTCCATCAAGAGTAGAACAAATAAATGAAATATGGTTGTATTATAATACACACGAATACATTATGCTGAGTGTGGAACAGAACACTACTGAGTGGTGAAAATGAATAAACTAGAGCTACACATAATGACACAGGTGCAGCACATCAGCATTTGAGAAAGAGAAAAGCTGCCCCGATATCCAGGACCCAGTCTGGTGCTTTCAGCCACTCACAGGGAGGCCTTGGTGTTCTTTTTTTTTTTTTTTTTTTTTGTAACAGAACTCCTGGGTTCTTTTTTTTTTTTTTTTTAAGATTTTATTTATTTATTCATGAGAGACACAGAGAGAAAGAGAGGCAGAGACACAGGCAGAGGGAGAAGCAGGCTCCATGCAGGGAGCTCGACATGGGACTCGATCCCGGGTCTCCAGGATCACACCTCAGGCTGCAGGCCGCGCTAAGCCGCTGCGCCACCGGAGCCACCCAGGCCTTGGTGTTCTGATGAACATAAATGATTTCTCACAGGACAGCACCAGACAAAGCCATTCTGTGACCATGATAGATCAAGACAAAACCAAAACGACTGTTATCCCGTCTGACATCCGACAAAACGCTAATATTGCCCAAATTGCAAAAATGACCCAATATTCTCTTATAGAAATTATATGAGGGACTACTGCTTCTTTTCCAATTATAACTTTACCCTCGGTCTTGTCTTCCTTTCTTTGAGGTAAGATTCAAAGTGATACCCAAGAGCAGAATAACCTGGCTTCCTGATCAGTATTATCCAAACCAGAGCAAAGCCCCACTTCCTTAAACTCTCCCCCAGTTCACCTAACGCAAGCTCAATGCCTATAATAAATCAGGAACTCTGCTACTGAGATGCCCACTGCTCCACGCTGGTGTGTGCTGTCCCTCACCATAATGAATAATAAACCCAGCCTTGGGGCACCTGGGTGGCTCAGTGGTTGAGCATCTACCTTTGGCTCAGGTGGTGATCCCCGGGAGATTGAGTCCCACATCGGGCCCCCCTCAAGGATACTACTTTTCCCTCTGCTTGCATCTCTGCCTCTCTCTCTGTGTCAAATAAATAAATAAATAAATAAATAAATAAAATTTTAAAATCTTTAAAATCAATCAATCAATAGGAGCCTTGTCAACTACCGGAGTCTGTCTGTGTGACCGGAGGGCACTGATTCATTAAATTGAGTGAAAGAAGCAAGTCACAAAACATGTAAACTTTTATACAAATTGAGTTAATAAAAGTCAATACTAATTAAATTGTTCAGGGATGTGTTACCATACAGGTGATAAAACTATAGAAATAAAAGTAAGGAAAGAAGTATGAGCAATGTTGGTAGAGTGTTACTTCTAAGGGGAAGGAATGGATTGAGACATAATCAATGAGGAGGCACCAGAGAAAGATGTCACTTATGAGACAGCACAGGTGAATGCTAGCGAAAGCCTGGAAATTGATGTGAGAGCTCTGTGTGTGATCTCTTCTCCATTTGTATCTGGGGAGAGGCTTCAAGCGTTATTCCACTTCACAGGGAATGGATTCAAGAGCATGCCTGGTGATAAAGCTTCAGTCTAGGGATCCCTGGGTGGCGCAGCGGTTTGGCGCCTGCCTTTGGCCCAGGGCGCGATCCTGGAGACCCGGGATCGAATCCCACATCGGGCTCCCGGTGCATGGAGCCTGCTTCTCCCTCTGCCTGTGTCTCTGCGCCTCTCTCTCTCTCTGTGACTATCATAAATAAATAAAATTAAAAAAAAAAAAAAAAAAAGCTTCAGTCTGGACATAGCTTGCTTTATTCAAGGATGAGTCTGGAGAACAAAACACTGCAGCCAACCTCACAAAAAAAAAAAAAAACACTTTTGCAGAATACAAGAAAGGAAACAACTTCCGGAAGACTCCGGGAAGAGCTTGTGCTAGGAATTGACCCACTGTAGGATACAGAAGAAAACTTCAGAGAACTGCTAGCCTCCACAGGCAAAAAATGGACTTTTAACAAGGGGAGAGTTACATATTATTAAAATAAGAGAATATAGTGAGAACACACTTGAGTGAAATAAAAATGCAGCAAGCTTTTTAAAGGGAGGATGATGTGATAAGGAAAGATTGAAAGGAAATTAAAAGGGAATGCTAGAATTAGGGGAAAAAACATGGGAGGTATAGCAAAATGGATGCTGTAGTGATGTAGAGGATAAATCATTCTCAAGGTAGAGAGAGAAGGGCAAAGAGATGAAAAAGTTAAGATGACAGAAAAGAAGGATAGAGAGCAAAGAGAGTCGACTGGTGTCCTTAAGAAAAATTCAGAACAATGGGAAGGACACAGTGGCCAAAGGTGGGCTAGGAGAGGGCTTCTGCCTGGAGGGTTGGAGATGAGGGTAACAGCCCTGGTGGGCACATGACCAGGACTGGCTGGAAGGAATGGTGTGCCTTGAAATGGCAATGATGAATAACTGCTGGTTGGGCTGCGCTGTGTCCTTCAGTTACGTCAGGGGAAAAAAATACATCAGAACCATTGTAAAATAGATCTGAGATAGTGAACGAATTTGTGAGTGCAGATGTTTAACCAGATCAGAAGTGCTAAACCACATCTCAGGTGCAATGGGTCAAGAGAAACCCATACCTAGACAGACACATTTGGACAAAACTTTTGAACCACAGTATAAATGGGGGGAAAATGCTACCCCATATCCATTTTCTCCTTTTATTTTATTTTTCCATTTTCTTCATAAAAAAAAAAGTACCCAAAACAACAAATTAAAAAATTCTCTCAAGCTTTTCTTTCTCTGCCACACGAAATCCTTAATGACAATGAGGCAATGCTGACAGGATGCTAAGGAGAAGTTGGAATCTAATCACGCTCAGGGAAAGATAATATGAAGATTTAATTCACCAAGCACTTAGAGCAGATGCCACCGATGGACCCTTTTCAAAAATTACTTCACTCTGACAAACTTATGAACTGGGGGATCCCTGGGTGGCTCAATGGGTTAGTGCCTGCCTTTGGGCCAGGGCGTGATCCTTGGGTCCTGGCACTGAGTCCCACATTGGGCTCCCTGCGTGCAGCCTGCTTCTCCCTCTGCCTGTGTCTCTGTCTCTCTCTCTTTGTGTCTCTCATGAATAAATAAATAAAATCTTAAAAAAAAAAAAAAACATGAGCTGGTAAGTCATAGAATGAAATCATCAGTGTTGAGTGCTAAAATCAAAACTGAGATAACAGAAGAATAAATTATTCCTTAACTTCTCCACCCTTTGTAAGGCAAAATTATTTTCAGCAATAATCTTTAAATAAAACAATAACAATGGTCAGAAAATAAATGTAGAAAGTTAAAATAGTTTATTGAAACTTGTATATATAATATACAAATAAAGAAATTATTATATTGGGAGACCTGGGTGGCTCAGTGGTTGAGCATCTGCCTTTGGCTCAGGGTGTGATCCCCAGGTCCTGGGATGAAGTTCCTTCTCACAGGGAGCCTGCTTCTCCCTCTGCCTGTGTCTCTGCCTCTCTCTGTGTCTTTTATGAATAAATAAATAAAATCTTTTTTTCAGAAATTATTAGATTAATGAAAAGGGAAATATGGATTACCACTTTTTAATTACAATGTTGTAGGATTTTTTTGTTTTTTGACAAAGGAAAAAACTTGAGCCCTTGTACCTATGTATTGGTTGGTCATGTAATGAATAATAGCATTATAATTTAATAAAAATTATTTTAAAATTAAAAACAGGAAGAAATTTCTATTTTATTTTTTTAAGATTTATTCATTCATGAGAGAGACACAGAGAGAGAGAGAGAGAGGGAGGGAGGCAGAGACACAGGCAGAGGGAGAAGCAGGCTCCATGCAGGGAGCCTAATGCAGGACTCGATCCCAGGACTCCAGGATCATGCCCTGGACTGAAGGCAGGTGTTAAACCGCTGAGCCACCCAGGGATCCCCAAGAAATTTCTATTTTAAAGATAATATTTGGGTCACTAGGTGACTCAGTTGGTTAAGTGTCCGACTCTTGATCTCAGCTCAGGTCTTGATCTCAGGGTCATCCCATGTTGGGCTCCATGCCAGATGTGGAGCTTGCTTACAAAAAATTTATAAAGATAACATTCTTGGAGTCTACTTAAAAAAAGTTATGAAGATACTATTCAAATTCAGCAAAACATTTAACACATAAATTCTGTGCTTTCTAATAAAAAATGTTCACCTTGCAGTTTTATCTTTTTTTTTAATCTGTTTTATCTTTTAAAATACCAAAAATCCAAGTATTCACAAGGGATTACAAAACCGAACTTGACTCATGCTCTGATTCCTTGTCTTTGCAATCACTGTTGTTATTACTTATTTAGAATCTACTGCTTAAACACAGGCATTTGTAGTACTGTGGGGGTTGGAAACACAAACTGGACCCCTAAAGTGACTAGTACAATCCTGAACCATTATAAAGTTACCTTTGAAATGAGCCTGTGGGGCAGCCCTGGTGGCTCACCGGTTTAGCGCTGTCTTCAGCCCAGGGCGTGACCCTGGAGACCTGGGATGGAGTCCCATGTCGGGCTCCCTGCATGGAACCTGCTTCTCCCTCTGCCTGTGTCTCTGCCTCTCTCTCTCTATGTCTCTCATGAATAAATAAATAAAATCTAAAAAAAAAAAAAAAAATGAAATGAGCCTGTGTGTCCCCACGTGCTGTTGGAAGCTCAGTGTGTGACTGGGAATCTTGTGATTAATGTCCATGTTGAACACAACGTCTACTAAAGGAAAAATAGTAATAAAATGTGGTAAATGCAAGTTTTTGTGCAAACTATTAAAACTCAGTAACCTCAGCAATCATTTAAATTTAGGCCAAAGATTTCTTTCAGCAAGAAATATCTTCTCACTGACTTTGTGGACGTTTACTGGCACCTGGCCATAACAAAGGGCAGACGACTTCATTGTTGTCCCCACCACTGTGCCCTGGGCCTACCAGTAGTTTGAATAATTCTGGTAAATCTGGCTGTGAAACCAAATGCCAGACCCTAGAGGTCTCTCTTTTTCTAATTATCCTCCAGAGAGAGGGCTGTGGTTTTATCAGGGAGAGTTATGCTCTCCCTGCATGTGTCAGGAAACCGATTGAAAGGTTTAAGCAAGTGAGGGAAATAGTTTCTTTGTGTAACAGACCGCTCAGGGCTGGTGGAGAGCCCTGTGTTGCACGCTCCCTCTGGTTTTTTTGCACCAACATCCTTCCCTTTTGCCTTTTGCCCTTAGGCTCACAAAACAGCTGTCAAACCTCAAGATCCTGTGCCGGCACTATATGCAAGATGAAGCACACAAAGAGCAAGCAAAATGCTCCCAAAGCCAAATCAGTCCCTTTTTATGAGGAAATCGCTACCTTTCCTAGAAATCTCATCCACTAGATTTCTGTTTACATCTCCTTGGCTAGAACTTGTCATCTGGCCACTCCTAATGGCAAGAGAGAGTGGGAAATAAAGCGTTTTTTATTTTACCAGGGCGCATTGCCATCCCACATAAAACTGAGGTTCTCTTGGGATGGAGTAATGGATATGGCTTAGGTAAAGTGCTTGGAAATTAAAGCTATTAAATTCTTCTGTTGCTGGAAAGGTACTGAAATAAATTTGGGGTGTACTTGGAAGTCCCCATAAGGGGAAATTTGTAGTTGAGGTTCACTACAGTTTTAAATCATTCCAATGCTATTGCAAGAGAAAGATCCATGCTGTGGTCTGAATGTTTGTGTCCCACCAAAATTCATGTTGAAATCCTCCCTCCCAAGATGGTGACATCAGGAGGTGATTAGGGGATCCTGATGACCATTGGAGAATGATTAGGTCAAGAGGATAGAGGGCTCACAAGTGAAGGGATTAGTGCCTTTTGGGTCCTTCCCCAAGGAACGACCTTGCCCCTTCCACCATGGAAGGACATGGAGAAGGGAAGCAGTCCCTAACTAGACACTAAATCTGCTGGTGCTAATGTCTTGGACTTCCCAGCCTGCATAACAATAATAAATATGTTTTCATTGTTTATAAGCCCTCAGGCTGCAGTATGTTATTCTATCAGCCTGAAGGATGATCCATTAAGAAAAATGCTTAACTCTGATGTAGGAGAGACTGTAACTGCTCTGAACCAAAATTATTTCATTTTCTACTTTCTTTGTTTTTGTTTTTTACCAAGATTTTTATGCCTGGTAGCTTAATATTTCTTCCATTTTTGTTACTTTCTTTTTTATGTGTGACCAAGAAAGGATAAAATAGTGCGTTATCATATTCAATCACCATGAATATCACAAGGTCTGGAGACTTAAACCGGGAGCAGTCTACTACAAAGTCAAATATTGACAATCTTTTTCCTGTCCACTCATCTTTCAAGTTCTTGAATTCTCTAGATTACATCAAATTATGTAAGCATCCTTGGGCCACTAAGCAATACTAACCATTTACCATTCACGTACATGTCATTGGACCCATCCAAAGGGCCCATCCAGGGCAGCCCGGGTGACTCAGCGGTTTAGTGCCTCCTTCAGTCCAGGGCCTGACCCTGGAGACCAGGGATCGAGTCCCACATCGGGCTCCCTGCATGGATCCTGCTTCTTCCTCTGCCTCTCTCTCTCTCTCTCTCTCTGTGTGTGTGTGTGTGTGTGCGCGCGCGCGCAAGCGCCTCATAAATAAATAAATAAAAATGAAAAAAAAAAAAGCAAAGGGCCCATCCAAAGAAACTCCCCGAAGGAAGAGAATAATAGAGCAATAGTCACTCTGCACATCATGTTTTTCCTGCCCAAGCTACCCAATAGTGAAACAATTCTCTGCTCATCTAGTGTTGCTCCTTCTTTTTCAGTATTAGGTCCATGTTTTGTCCTCAATGAGGTCAAGAACATACTTTTTGAGGGGCGCCTGGGTGGCTCAGTCAGTTAAGCATCTGCCTTCAGCTTACGTCCTGGGATCTAATTCTGCACTGGGCTCCCTGCTCAGTGGAGAGTCTGCTTCTCCCTCTGCCTCTATCCCTCCCTCCTGCTTATGCGTGCTCTCACTCTTTCTCTCTTGCTCTCTCTCAAATAAATTAATGAAATCTTAAAAAAAAATAAAGATATAAGTAGTTAGCTATACATATACATATAGACACAGACACAGATGTAGAGGACTAAGGTTACTTCTAAGTACAGAGCTGTCAGGTTACTTTGAACACCTCAGACCTCTATTCCAGCTGATCTTCTCAAAGTCTGATCATATCATATACATAGCCAGTTTCACATTTATGTTCTTTTATTTATTCATGAGACACACACACAGAGAGGCAGAGACATAGGCAGAGGCAGAGGCAGAAGCAGGCTCTTCGCAGGGAGCCTGATGAGGGACTCAATCCCAGGGCCCTGGGATCACAACCTGAGCCAAAGGCAGATGCTCAACCACTGAGCCACCCAGGTGCCCCTTTCACATTTATATTCTAAAGCATCCCTATCGTCAGATACTTCCTAACATAAGAACCAACAGCAGTATATTATGGTACTTTGCTAAGTGAGGCCTCTTTGTGCAATGAAATACTATGGGGCCATTAAAAAGCAAGAGGTAGATCATTAGGACTAGCAGAAAGGCTGACGCAGATACAAAGACTCTGTTGTGACGTGAACCAAAGAAGCTGCAGAGTTGTAAATAGAGAACGCTATCTAGTGTTTCTTGTGGACAGAGGTGATTAAACTATGCATGGAGAAAGTTCCAAGGGAATGTATACATCATGGGGAAATTTTTCTGTATCATGTACTTCTCTGATATTTTATGATTTTTTTTTAAGATTTTATTTATTTATTTATGAGAGACACACAGAGAGAGAGAGCCAGAGACACAGGCAGAGGGAGGAGCAGGCTCCATGCAGGGAGCCTGATGCAGGACTTGATCCCAGGACTCCAGGATCATGCCCTGGGCCAAAGGCAGGCGCTAAACCGCTGAGCCACCCAGGGATTCCCATATTTTATGCTTTTATTTAAAAAACTACCTTTGAAATCAGCAAAAGCTATATGCACCTCTATATATGTGTATATATAGAGATATCTATACTTCTACATATACACACACATATATATATCCATATTTTACGTGCAACATGTTTTCTAAAACTCAATTGCTTACAAGGTATGGCCTTGCCTTCAGACCATCCCAGACTTTCAGCTTCAGTCCTGCTCAGGCCAGGCTTATTCTCCCCTCCACACCTCTACTCCTGTGATTCCTTTTGCCTGCCTGAAATGCCCCCACCAAACCTTTCATTATTCAAATCCTATCTCTGGGACCTTCAAGGACAGCCCAGATTAAATTCAAGGGTCTCCTTGAGACTCTTCCCTCGACTCTCAATCCACTCAGACTCCTTCTTTCCTCAATTATTATAAAGCCTTTCAAACTTTGGTGTCTGTAAGAATTCCCTGAAGGGATTGTTAATGCTCTTGTTACTGATTCCCCCCCACCCCCAGAGACTCTGACTCACTAGGCCCCAAGGTCAGGCCCCAAAGTCTGCTGTACTCCTAACAATACACCCAAGTGACAATGCTGTGGGCTGTAGATCACACATTAGAGTCCCTGGTCTAGAAAGCAATGATCCAAACTCCGTAGATTCTGTTGCTTCATTTATTTCATAGGTCACTTGTCTCTTCCACTAGATGGCCAGCAACTGTGGGTAGGAACATTGTTTTACACTCCTCTGTATTCTCTGCAGTTCAAGAACCAAAAGATCTTCATAGGATACACATTACCTGAGGCTTGGGAGTTTACAGGCTTCTCAGTAGTGTAGACAGTTGCAAAGATCATGTAAGACTTTGCAGCTGTGACTTCCATTTGTACTGGCTCCAGAAAACTTTCTGGCCCTGTTTCTGAACTTGAATGCATCATGAATCCATGCGTATGGCCATGTGACTTTATGTCAGTTAAGGGACAATGTACATACCTACCTCAGGAGGATGATTCCTCTATGGGCCTCAGAGTCTCTGAAAACAGAATTTTATAATAAGGCTTTCTTTCTAGAGGCACCTAGCTGACTCAGTCCATAGAGTGTATGACTCTTGATCACGGGGTCATGAGTTCAAGCCCCATGTTGGGTGCAGAGACTACTTAAAATAAGAAGTTTTTTAAAAAACTTTTTAAAAAAAGACTTCCTGGGATGCCTGCAAGGCTCAGTGGTTGAACATCTGCTCAGGGCGTGATCCCAGGATCTGAGATCGAGTCCCACATCGGGCTCCTTGCATGGAGCCTGCTTCTCTCTCTGCCAAGGTCTCCGCCTCCCTCTCTCTCTCTCTCTTTCTGCGTCTCTCATTAATAAATAAATAAATAAAATCTTTAAAAATAAAAAAGACTTCCTTTTTTTTTTCCTCTAGACTCTATATTAGTGGAATCTGGAGGCTGGCTGATGCAACTCAATTGTAATAGAGCAGTCTGAATTTGGGTGGCCACAACTAAGTGTGAACTGACTTCTAGTAAGTGTACAATTGACTTCAAGCTTTAATTTTTTTAAGTAGTGATGGGATACATAAACTTGGTCAGCTTACTGTATGAATGCCAGGCCCCACTCATGTAAGTCAGTGTACATACACTCAGCTGGCCTATAAAGGCCAACCTGATGGCCACCTCTCCAGAGCAGCCCCAAGCCACAGAACCTACACCCAATCCCTCCTGATAATTTACACCTGCTTATACCCACCCTTCTACCGCAGTCACTAGAGAAAGTCCCCAGTTTCCTCAGGAACCATAGACAACTGGGACCACCTCCCCCCTTCCCCTGTGGTCTCTGTGCCAGTGTGCCTGGAGTGCTAAGAAACCAATGCTGGACTCTCCTCTTTGGCTGCACTATTCTCTTTGCCACAAGGTCTTGAGAAGACAGGAGCCATCACTGAAGCTTGTGTGCGTTTATTTGTGCCTATGAATCTGTGTTACTACACAAAGGGTCACACATTCAGAGAACAAGAATGTGCTTCTAGTTCTACCTGTAAACTAGAAAAGTAGTCTTTAATCGCTTAAGAAAGGAGACCTGGCCCTCTACACTGATGTGGGAAGGTAGGAGAAAATATGGGATATGGGTAGTTTCCAAATATAGTAGTCATGGGAACCTCTCAGGAAATAAACTTTGGTTGATAAATTGAAAACAGGAGTGGAGGAGTTGGGTACAGTATTTTGAGTCACTATCTACCATGACAAATATTTATTATGTACTTGGATCATGAACATTATACCAGGCACTAAGGATCTAACGATACCCCCAAACAGACATAGTTATTGCTTAGGGAGCTTATAATTGTTCTCATGACACAATCTCATGAGAAGGTAATTATTAATATAAACCATTCAAACAAATGGAAACACTTAATTAAAGTTAAGTGCTGTGAAGGAGGGATATATGCTTTAAATGCATGAAATATAAGTTGCCAACCTACCAAGGGTAGTGAAGGAAAAAGGCTTTTCTGATGATCTGAGTACTGAGCTGAGAGCTGAAGGATGAGTGGGAACTACGAGAGCAAAGAGTGTTTCAGGCTAAAAGATGTACAAAGGCCCTCTGGCAGGAATGGCATGACATGTTTATTTATTGAAAAAAAAAAAAAAACAAAAACCCAGAGGCTAGTACCCACATTGGGAGAAGTGGATTACAAGATGTTGCTAGAAAGGAGGAAAGGGCCAGACCATGTGTAGAGCTCACAGACAATATTAAGAATTCCTAAAAAAAAAAAAAAAAAAAAAAAAAAAGAATTCCTATGGGTGGGCAGCCCTGGGTGGCTTGGTGGTTTAGCGCTGCCTTCGGCCCGTGATCCTGGAGTCCCGGATCAAGTCCCACATCAGGCTCCCTGCATGGAGCCTGCTTCTCCCTCTGCCTGTGTCTCTCTGCCTCTCTCTCTCTTTCTCTGTGTCTCTCATGAATAGATAAATAAAATCTTAAAATACAATGAAAGTGATGTTATAATTCAATAAAATATTTATAAAAAAAGAATTCCTATGGGTAATAGGAGGCCACTGAAATGTTAGATTTCTGTTTTGAAAGACTTACTCTGGTTATTGTAAGGAAAATGGATTGAGAGGGCCAATGGTGCTGCTGGGAGACCAATTAGGGGACTATTGCTGTCATCCAGGGGAGAGAAGATGAAAGCTTGGTCTAGGGGTTGGGGTATGAGATGAGAACAGCTCAGGCCACTTGCCAGCTAAACTAATAATGCACGAGAGTCCCGCCTCATTTGATGCAAACCTCCAAGAAAACTGAGTGTCTGAGGCCTTGTTTATATAGCTGGCTGATTATAAGACAGCAGTTTGAATTCCGGAGGCCAACCTAAGCTTGACATGTAAGTGTTTAGCTGACTTTGGTTTCAAATTTTTAAAGGAATAATGGAGCAGGCAATATTTCTAGAGAAGTAGACTACTGGACAATGAGTGAAAGCAGCAAGGTAAAGGAAAAATTGGTCAGGAAGTGTCATTCTGCTTTATTACCACTGAGTGCTGCTGTTTCCAATGACAAGTTCCCAAAAATCCAAAGGACCAAGGTCCAGCAAGAGAAGGTGGGCGAAAATCAGCTTGGAATAAAAGAGAGAAAAAGACAAAGGTGTTTCTTAATTTTAGAAATCAGAGTCCTAAGCGGCAGAGGTCCAAACCAAGTTTTTGTGAAGGTCATTTTGCATTATGGTAACTTCTGGCTTTACTGTCAGCATCTCTAAGGACAGTCCCCAGTAATAAAAGAGCCAAGAAGGGACTTTTTTAGAACCATTAGCATGCCCCCTCCCCCACAGTCCCATTAGTGGGCCTTATTAAACCAATTCAGACAAAGAGTAAAGATGCCCTAGTTAATGGAGAGTCTCCGATAATTACTCTGCTCAGCCGCTTCTTTTAGGGTCTGAATGGCCTTTAAATAATGTTTCTCTTGCTGTGTTCTCAGACAATGACCTAGTAGTCTGCTTTAAGCGGTGCCAATCCCATTAGCTGAAGAATAGCAAACTCTGTGTGTGTCTGTGTGCCAATGAGTGTGTGTGAGTGTATGTGTGTGTGTGTGTTTGTGTGTGTGTGTGTGTGTGTGTGTGTGTTGAAGAGCTCAGCTTATGGTGGGGGTCAATTTTAAATGTTGCTTCCTTCTGTTCCTCTGTTCCCTTGTAAACTCATCTCTCCCAGAAATAAAATGCATCACTTTGTCTATCAGGTCCTCGACTGGGTGAAAATCTACTCCTAGAAATAGCAAGCGACCCTCAAATGCTTGCAGAAGGTGCCTATCATTCTTAATTTCCTAAGCATTTCCTGGTAGGATGTGATCTTAAAGTTATCATTGCCTTTGAAGAACTTCAAGTCTCAAACCATAATAGCGCAAAGACAATATAGTCATCCCAATTCATGTCTACTGCTCAGAGTTGAAAAATGTGAAAAGTTTTATAAATGTGGAAGGAAAAGTGTGGGAGACAAAACATAGAGGAGGGAATGCTGAGATGCTTGGAATACTTTCCTCTGTAGCCCTCTCTCCTGATGCTGGCAACTCTTTTTTCTGGTAATTAGACTGCAGAGTTATCTTTAAAGACAGGTTATATCCTGACAGAGAATGTGAAAAAAGGGCAATCTCACTTTTTTTGGGGGGAAGGGTCAAATTCTTCTATATGGGAGTGAAAAAATTCAATCATGAGCAACTTTGTTATAAAACTGGGTAAAACAACATTCAGAAACACTGTAGTGAATTCAAACTGACTGGAACCGGCTCTTGCCCACCTCTGTCTGGAAGACTTTTTCAGAGTTTCCAGAATGGTCTGATTTGACAGTTTTTGAACAGAGGGAATGTGAAAACAGGCCAGCATAAGGAAGTGGGGTGACCTCACACAAATACATGAAAGTGAGTTATATGCATCTCAGTGAGTATCACAGAGCACCCACACCACACACACACACACACACACGCACCCACACCACACACACACACACACACACACACACACACACACACACACACACAGTTTGACAACTCCTGGAAGATTGATCACATTACAGCCAACAAGATAAAAGAAGCACTCTCTGATTCTGGATTCTAGAAAGACACACTATAGGCAAGGAAATATTCTACTTGGGAAAACGAAAGGATGTTCCATTTAGTTCTCGCTTTTTTTCTTTACCTTTCATTTTAATGACTGAATGGTTTATGTGGGGGGGGGGGCTCCTTCTGTATAATCTAAATTTCTGGTATTATTTTTTTTCAAAAACACAAAGAGTTTCTTAGAGATGCTAGTTTCCTACAACTGCGCCATTAACGACCTGTCTGTTGGGTAACAACTTGCATTTGTATGATATTTAGTTAAAATGTGTGAAATAAGGAATCAGTAGGAAATGACAAACTCAGTGTTTTGGGCATTGGACTCATATCAGTGATCCCCATTCTGGTGAAAAGGACGGAATAGTGTAAAAGTTCATTTGGATGTGTTAGGGAGGTGAATTTTTGATCATGTACAAAAGGAAAAGGGGATCCAGCTGTTAGGGACAGGTTTGTGACTTTGGGGTACATTAGAAAAAGAACAAAACAAAAAAAAAATTAAAATTAAAAAAATGTTAAAGAACAAACAACAAAATCTTAAAAATCACTCTTAAAAACCAAATTGGAAAAAAAAAACAAATTGAATTCTGGAATCTCAATAATCTTGGACACTACAAATATAAATTGCTCATTAGATCTCATTATGGGCCATCATGGTGCTTAGTGCTATGAAGGATAACAAGTATAATGTCTATAATCCATGATCTTAGACTTTGTGGCTAGGATCATAATTCAAAGGACCTGATTCCCCAATCCAGTGCTTTTTCTAATACAGCAAAGCCTCTCTTGTAACACAATTACCTGATCATAATCCAGCATGTACCAAAGATAGAATATTGTATTAAGAAGGTTGATTTCCAGTAGAACCAAGTGCTGCCCTTAGATGTGGGCAATTGGGCTGCTGTCCTGCACTCTGGGTTTTAGGTTTTCCTCTGGCTACATCTCTCCCTGGCCAAGAAGGTGGCTCTCTGGACCCCCCTCCTCCTAGATCAGGAACCTGGGGACTCCGCATTCCCTGCCCCAAAAGCCAGAAACCTGCCTCCAGGGCTACAGAGACTTTTCCCCCAGGAGTTGTCTTCTGGGGGCTGACCCAGTTGCCAGTGTGTCCTCATAGGCTGAGGGGTGCTTACTGCTAGGGAAGCAGTAAACGAAAGGACATGTTAAGATGAAAGGACAGTAGATGTTAGGACATGGTGACAGAGACGTCTACATGCTTATGTGGAGCCTTGTAGAGCAAGACAGGGTCTGGGCTAGGAAGCTAAGGGAAACCATCTTTTTTTCTCTTGTCCCTATAAATATTAGTTATGCCTACCCAGTTCCAGTGAATGAATGAATACACATACACACATATATTTATACAAATATATAAATTCAAATTTAAATATATTTAAATATATATATAGTCTGTAAGTTATGATGGTTGCATTTGTGCTTTTTATATATCTATATTTATTTTATATATGTGTATACTTTTTATATATCTATATTTATTTTATATATGTGTGTATATATATATATATAATTTGTATGTATATATATATTTATAGTACTTGCTACAATGACAACTCACTTGTTGGGGGCCTAATATTGTCAACCACTATTAGAAACTCTTATTTTGAATTCATTTATTCCAAAAGCACTTTTTTAAAATAAAGATTTTATCTATTTATTCATGAGAGACACAGAGAGGCAGAGACACAGGCAGAGGGAGAAGAAGGCTCCCTGTGGGGAGCCCGATGAGGAACTCAATCCCAGGACCCTGGGATCACAACCTGAGCCAAAGGCAGATGCTCAACTGCTGAGCCTCCCAAGCCCCCCAAAAACACTTTGAGGTAGATAACATTATTACTATCATCGTCATCATCATCCCCATTTTATCCACGAGGAAACAGAGGCACAGAGAAGTAAGGTGATTTGTGCAGACCTGATAGCTAGTAAGGGCCATGCCCAGCTTCTAACCATAAGGCAATTCAGCTTCTACTCAACTTCTTTTGCTTTTCTACCTCAGTTCTACATCTACTCCAAGGCAGGCTCGAACTCTCGGACTTTTGTAGAGGACTGTCTGAGCATTTTCACTCTCCTCCCAATTTTCTGAACGTCTGGAGTTTCTTTTGCCTTCATCACTCTCCAGATCCTTATTGTTTGGGACTGCTGGGAATCTTCTCACAGGTTTATCTATTAGCTCCACCAAAAAAAAAAAAAAAAAGATGACCGGACTCTTCCCTGACAATGTGTTGAGTGGGCAGGTGTTTGGTTTCCCAGAATAAGTATGGTGGACTCTGTGATGAGTTGCCAAATACCCCACTGGAAAAGAATTGTTCCCCCAGCTTCTAGAAGGGAGTGCTGTCAGCAGATTGCTTTCAGCGGTCGGCCCTTTCAGGGACTATGTCAACTGCAGAGAGACACCTCGCCCAATGCCACACTCCCCCCCAGAGTGGCCCACATCGATGGACTGAGGGATGGGGGAGTGTAAAGGCTTGGCCATCTTGGTCCATGGTGTGCTGGAACTGGCTTCCATTGACTATGCACATCCTGAACTCCATGTTCATTGACATGACATCCAGAACTTAAAATTAGGCAATTACTCTGCGGAAATTGGCAAATGCAAACAGATCGGAGCTTTTGTTTTTCAGAGAGTCAGTTGGCCAGCACACCACTATTCTGGGGCCAATGCCGGACTTGGCTGAAGCTTCTGAAAGGCCACTTGGTCTCAGAAGTCTTAGTGAGGTTAGCCTAGGCTGTCTTTGCAGGGGCTCAAAGCTGTACCTCTCCCTCTGCCCCGATAAAGCTCCTATCCCCTCATGCACCCTATGCACAAGTGTTGATCCTAAGGGCTCTTTCTGCATGCCAAACTCTCCAAGTCTGCTTTCTGGGGAACTCAGCCTGCAACAACCCTTACTACTGTTAAAGTTTATCTAAGCTTTGCAGATTCATTAGGCACTTTATCAGGAATAGGTTTTCCTAGAAGGAAGTTGAGAATGTATCATACAAAAAGGTTCTGTCCCACAAGATCGAGACAGTGTTTCTGATGCAAGCTTTTAACTTAAAAATAAGATTAAGTATACTTTATTTATTCCAATATATCCAAAATATTGTCATTTCAATATGTAATCATTATAATCATTACACATTTTTTTTTACGGAGACATTTTACACTCTTTTTTTTTTAAGATTTTATTTATTTATTCATGATAGTCACACAGAGAAGGGGGGGGCGGGCAGAGACGCAGGCAGAGGGAGAAGCAGGCTCCATGCAGGAAGCCTGACGTGGGATTTGATCCCAGGTCTTCAGGATTGCACCCTGGGCCAAAGGCAGGTGCTAAACCGCTGTGCCACCCAGGGATCCCCTTACACTTTTTTACATATGAAGTTTTAGAAACCTAGTGTGCATTTTAACACCAACAGTACATCTCAATTCTGACTGGTCACTTTTCAGTAGCTTCATGAAGTGGTATGTGCAATGTTATACAATGTAAGTATTAAGAATGTCCATTGCTTGGGAAGCTTGGATGGCTCAGTCAGTTAAGTCTCCCAACTCTTGGTTTTGGCCTGGGTCATGATCTGGGGGGGGTGGGATTGAGCCCTGTGTTGGGCTCTGTGCTCAGCATGGGGTCTGCTGGAGATTATCTCCCTCCCCTCAACCCTGCTCCTCTCCCTGCTTCTGTGCTCTCTCTCTCTCTAAAAATAAATAAATAAAATCTTGAAAAATATCTCCAAGGCTGATACAGACCACAATTTCTGTATACATTTGACTGTTCTTCTTTTCTGAAGTATAATAAATATATAAAAACATGCACATAATTTACACAAATTAGTGAGTTGGTACATATGCAATGAATCTGCTTATTACTTGGATTGTGGTGATAGTAACATGAGTATAAACATTTGATTGTCTATATACATTTAAGTTTAGATTGTTCTCAATTTGAGACTATTATGAGAAATGGTGCTAACAACATTCATGTCTGTCCCTTGGTGCATATATGGAATCATAAGGTTTTTATGTATTCAAATTCAAAAGATGCTGCCAAATATATTTCACTTAGTACTGTCAGTTCTTTTTCTAATTTTATTAGTTCTGAGGGATTATTGGTGGCCTCTAAGCTGGAGTTCAATTTTTAAAAAATATTTTATTTATTTATTTGACAGAGAGCACAAGCAGGGGAGGTAGCAGGCAGAGGGAGAGGGAGTAGCAGGCTCCCCACTGAGCAGAGAGCCCAACATGGGGCTCTATCCCAGGACTCTGGGATCATGACCTGAGCCAAAGGCAGATGCTTAACTGACTGAGTGACCCAGGCACCCCTGGATTTCAATTTTTAATTCCCCAATGACAAATGATTTGCTCAATAGTTAGTCTTTTTTTTTTTTTTAAGATTTATTTATTTATTGGAAAGAGAGATTATGAGCATGTGATTGGGGGGAGGGGAGAGGGAGAGAATCTTCAAGCAGATTCCTCACTGAGCATGGAGCCCATTGCAGGGCTCTATCCTCACCATCCATGAGATCATGACCTGAGCTGAAACCAAGAGATGCTTAACTGACTGAGCCACCCAGGCACCCCAGAGATAAAGTCTTAAGTATTCGCCATTATACAAGTCACCACGAACCCCCTACCTGGAAGACAATTAATTCCTCCTGTTCAAGTGATAGAAGACTTAAAAACATGTATGGCCAGACAATCAACTAATCGGAAAGAATCCTGGCCCTAAGGTAAGAGTAGGATCTTGTAAACATCCATCATCCCAGCAGAATAGAGTTAGGTATTAATTCTTTGGGTGTTGGATCTTAGGATGGATTGGGAGGGGGCTCTTCAGAAAGAGACTTGGGACACTTATGAAGCTTAGGGACAGAAGCTAATTACCAATCTGTATGGAATGGTTTCAATATTTTAACAATGGGTATGACCTTGATGATGTCTGCTAGCTGAATATCAGGCTCATTTGTACTTTCAACAAGTGACTCCTTTTGTGACTTTAGTAGTCCATATCTCAAATGCTTTTAATTTACCTAGGGAGACAAATTGTATTGCTCTCAATGAATATCCTAATCACCTCTACTTGGGCATATCTGGGGAGATGGGAATGAGGTATAGTTGGCTTGCACACTTGAAGCTATAAATAGCACTCCAGATTTTCTGATTAAGTTTAAAACATTTTCTGATGAGACTGTTGTTTTATTTCTTGGAAGACAGCATTGCTTTATTGAATCCTGGCCTGACCATTGCTGTAGAAAATGGAAGCTAAAAGGAAAAAATTTAATGAAAAGGTATGATAATTAAATCTTCTTACATGTCATTTAGTATCTCATTTTGTTCCAATGCATATTTATTGAGATCACTTACTAGATACAAAGGTAAGTGTTGTAGAATATGCAAAGATGAGTAAGACAAGTCCTTGACCTTCAGAGCATGCAGAAGGAGGTATAACAGGGGAGCCTAAAGCAGGATAATGGGAAAGGAAGAGTATTCAGGAGTGTTAAAAGAAATGTAAGTCTGGAATACAGAGTGAGAGAAAAAGAATATGCAGGAGACAAGTCTGAAAAGGTGGGATATTAGTCAAGATACTTTCAGTTGCAAGTGACAAACCTACTCAAGATACCTAGAGCAAACCGTGATTTAATTGGTGGTAATAACTGTGAGGCCTAAACAGTGTAAATAGATAGGTGATCCTATGAATTTGGGGAAATAATGATGTGTCAATGTAAATTCACTGATTATAACAAATGTACCACTGTGGTGCTGGATGCTGACAGTGGGGGGAGGTTGTGCATGTATGGGGACAGGGGGCATATGGAAACTCCATACTTTCCACTTAATTTTGCTGTTAACCTAAAACTACTCTACAAATAAAGTCTATTAGAAAAAAAAAAAAGAAAGAAAAGATGATGGGACTGCTGTTAGCAGACAGTCGTTTGAATGGAGACATGAACTTAAATATTTTAAATTTAAAGGAATAAAATGTTCCCTGCTGACCTAATGGAGGCCTGAGAGGCTGCCCAGCTGAGATTATTCTCAGCCGTTGACTTTCATCCCTTTTCTGGGATCACCCCCCTGATTAGGTGTTGAGGATCTGTGTTAGTGAATAAATTGAGACATTCTGTAAATTTGACTTTATAATGCATTTTATGGGCCAGACCCTGTGCTTAATGCAGAGTGGGTAAACAATGACAAAGCACAGGCCCTGGCCCTCAAACGTCACAAAACTGTATAGGTTTCTCAAAGGGTAGTCCCCTGATCACCTATAATTGGAAGCACTTTGAGGCAGTTGTGCAAATCACAAAATTCAGGACCCTGTTACAGACTTTCAGAATAAAAATCTGTGATGTGTGACCCGGGAATTTGCATTTCTAACAAGTATCCAAGAGCCTTGACTCTCAAAATATGTCATCGCCTGGGAGCTCCTTAGAGGCGCAGAGACCCCACCACAGATGTCCTGAATCAGAATCTGCATTTAAACAGGATCCTCATACATGAAAATTTGGGTTTGAGAAGCACTTTTCTAGAAGATTGTTACATGCTGAAGCTTGAAAATCACTGGCCTAGAAAGACTGACAAGTATTTAGATGACTTTGTAACAATGTGATGAGTGCATTTATAAAGGAACACTGAATTCCCGCATAAAAGGAACAGGTTTCAGTCCCTCCGAGGTTTCCAGGAGAGGTGTGATAGCACCCACTTTTTAAAGAGCCGGGGAGTTAGGCTAACGTGATGGGGCAGGGGTGAGAGATCTCATCAGAGGAAACTACTATACAAAAGTCCTAAGGCAAAAGAGAACACTGTTTATGGAACAAGAAATGTACCTCAAATTGCACTATCTTGGTTTTTGTTTTTTTAACTTACTTAAATAAACTTTGAACATCAATGGAAAAAGATATTTTTTTTAAAATTCCGGGGTTGGGCATCTGGCTGGCTCAATCAGCATCCCACTCTTGCTTTCGCCTCAGGTCATGATCTCAGGGTCCTAGGATCAGCTCCCCCTCCTCCCCTGAGCTTGGGGGGGGTCTGCTTGAAGGTCCTCCCTCTCCCTCTGCCCCTCCCCCTATTCCTGAGAACGCTTTGCTGTCTCTCAAATAAATAAATATTAAGAAAAATTCTATGGTTAAAGATTTTCTCATTAATCTTTAAGGGAAAGGGAAGGGGATCAGATTTTCCATTCCTTTCATGCTGCTTTCTCTAGCCTCCTTTGACAATTTTTTTTTTTTTTTGCATCCATTTCTTCTCACTCACTCATTCATTCAAAGAGACATACATCGGGCACTGGTATTTTGTGCCTGGTGCATGAGAAGAAACAGCTCCTGCCCTCAAGGAGTTTGTAGGTGAGAGGGGTGGGGGTGGAGAAACCAATAAAATAGGTAAATAAATAACTGAGTAATTGTCCACTGGGAAGATGGTTAGGAAGCGTGCTATGGTAGGGAAAGTTCAGGCAAGGCCGGTCCAGCTAGACCAGCGTACCCTCTTGCAATGGGGCCAATATCACTGTGGGTTTGGTGGGATGGGGCATCTTACTAAGGAGCATCCAGCGGCCAGTGTGTGTGTACACGAACACAACACACACACACACACACACACACACACACACACACCGCTTTCTGCTGTGCTGGGGATGGGGATGGGGGTTGAAGACCTCCCCTCCAAGGCACCCCCTTCAACCCGCCGTCTCCCACATGAAAGGACAGGGAAAATTGATTTTCTCCGCAGCTCCAAGCCTGCCATGAGAAGCCACCTCCAGGGTGCAATGGTCCTATTTTCAGAAAGAACTGAGCTGAGTAATTTTCTCAGGGCGCTGCTAAAAATGGGCCCAATCCTGCATCTGCTCCAAGGGAAATGTTCCAATTGCCGACATCCACTCGGGCGCTGGGAGGAGCGCGGCCGAGACTCTGCGGCACCCGCCTTTGTTCCCAAGACGCGAGCGACAGGGAGCGAGCCGAGGGCCACCGCGATGAGGCCGGGCGGTGCGGGCGGTGCGGGCGGTGCGGGCGGGCCCTGCCCGGGTCGGCGGGGGGCGGGGCCGGGGGCGGGGCCGGGGGCGGGGCCGGGGCGGGGCCGGGGCGGGGCCGGGGGCGGCCGAGTCCGCGCCGCCTGGAACCTTGTGCGCCGGGTCTCGCTTCCCGGGTGGCCGGGGGGAAGCATTTCCGAGCGGGACCGCGAGGGGCGCTTGTAAACAGACGGCGGGGCGGCGAGGGTCGCGGCCGGACGGGCTGTCACGGTGAGGCGGCCTCGCGGCGGCGCCGAGCCCCGGCCGGGAGGGCCCGCGGGCCCCGCAGGTGAGCGGGGAGTCCCGGCCGCCGGCCCGCCGAGCGTCTGCCGGCTCCCGGGCTCCGGGGGGCGCCGGGGGGGCGCCGGGGGGGAGGGGCGTGCGGATGACAACACGACGGAGAGCCGGGGGCACCCCTGGGGCGGCGATGATTTTGCTGTTTGTTCCGCGCTCTGGTTTTGGTTTCGTGCTGGGGCCGCAGGACGGCGCAGCGGGTAACGGGTGCGGGGAGGTGGGGGGGTGCGCGGGCGGCTGGCTTTTGTGCGTCAGGTGTGCGGGCAGAAGGCGGCTTGGAGGAGCCGCTGCCGTTGGGTGCGTCGCCGAGGCGCCCTGCTCGCCGGGCCCTGGAATCCCGAGCCCGCCGAGCGCCCGGCTCCCGCCCCGGCTCCCGCCCCCGCCCCCGCCGCTGCGGAGCTCCTGGCCCGCCGCGGTGCTGGCCTCCGAGGCCTCCCGTCCTTTCTCGCGTCCTGGAAGCGGTTACCGTGTGGCCGATGACAAGCACGACTCGGCCTCCTGTGAGAGGATGGCTAAGCCGAACGAACCGGGACAAGGACATTTCAGACCCACTCAGTAAAGAAGTGTCCACTGAGATACAGTTGAGTGACGGCCTGAGGTTGGTCTAGATTTATAGCTTACGAGGAAGGGCAGATTTGGATTTCACGGGTTAAGCCGAGATTGAGCTACGCTGGTGAAAACTTACTTGGAAGTACCCCCCCACCCCTTTTTTTTCTCCTCGGAAAAGAGAAACACTTTTTTTTTTTTTCTTGAATACTTTAATTTCAGTAGTCCCAGGGAATGGCGATTTGTGTTCATCCATAAGGTATTTTATTATAAGTAGACTGCGTGTGAGTTTTAATTGTCGTACTTACCAAATACAGGGCGGTTTTCATTACATTAACTTCAAGAAAATGCCTTCTCAAAAAATTAGGCTATGTATAGACGTGTCTCTTTCCTCACATAGTCTTTTAGTTAGTAGAAGAGTATTATTATTATTATTATTTTTAAATATTTTATTTATTTATTCATGAGAGACACACACAGAGAGAGAGAGAGAGAGAGGCAGAGACCCAGGCAGAGGGAGAAGCAGGCTCCATGTAGGGAGCCCGACGTGGGACTCGATCCCAGGTCTCCAGGGTCACGCCCTGGGCTGAAGGCAGGTGCTCAACCCCTGAGCCACCCGGTTGTCCCAAGAGTATTAGATTAAATTGCACATAGAGAAGTGTTTTTGGAATCAAGCACGTCAAAGAAATAATCTTAATGTCTTAGGGTTTTGTCTTTAAAATGAATATTTTCACGATATCATGGTTCATAACAAGAACTATAAAGTTAGACTATACCTGGATTCCAGTTCCTGTGTGGCTACTTCCTATCGTATACCGTTGGGAAGTTACCTGCTGCGTTTCTGAAATCTGTAGAACGGGCATTTTAATAATAGTTCTGACCTCAGAGGTTTGTTATGAGGACGAAATGAATTAGCATTTTTAAAGCGTTAAGAACATGTTTGTTAATGAATACATAAGGGACACCTGGTTGGCTCAGCCTGGACAGCGTGTGAATCTTGATCTTGGGGTCATGAGTTCAAGCCCCACATTGGGTATAGAGGTTACTAAAAAAAAACCTAATAAACTATTTCATTGATTTTTTTTTAAATACGTATAATAAGAATAAGCCAGTATTGAAAGCAGAATGGTGGTTTCAGAAGCTGGGGGAGGGGCAAAATGAAGAGTTTTGTTAAAGGAGTATCATTTCAGTTTTGCAAGATGAAGAGTTTTATAGATTGGTCGCACAACAATATGAATGTACTTATTACTGAACTGTACACTTGAGAATGGTTAAGCTGGCCAATTTTATAGGTAATTTTTCCCTTAAATAATTTTTTTCCACAATTAAAATAAAAAAAAAATATCAGTGTTGGCAAAGTTAGGTATTCAAAATTCTTTTTTTTTTTTAAGTGAAGGAGGGGCAGAGGGAGAGAATCTTTTTTTTTTTAATTAAAAAAATTTTTTAAATGATTTTATTCGTTTGACAGAGAGAGAGAGAGAGAGAGAGAGCATGCACACACAAGCAGTGGAGAAGAGTAGAGGGAGAAGCAAGCATCTTGCTGAACAGGGAGCCCCAGTAGGGCTCCACCACAGGACCCAGGGATCATGAACTGAGCTGGAGGCAGATGCTTAACTGACTGAGCCACCCAGGTGCCCTGAGAGAGAATCTTAAGTAGACTCCACTCCTGGTGCAATGCAGGGCTTAGTCTCACAACCCTGAAATCATGACCTGAGCCAAAATCAAGAGTTGGTTGCTTAACTGACTGAGCCACCCAGACACCCCTCAAAATTCTTATTGGTGCACAGCAACCCCCTCCATAGTGGTCTTTGCCATTGTGAAAATGCAACTTCTTGCAGTCATTAGTAAGATTTATTTGGTAAATTCATGCAATTAAGATTTATCATAAAGAGGGAAGCCTGGGTGGCTTAGCGGTTTAGCGCCGCCTTCAGCCCAGGGCATGATCCTGGAGACCCAGAATCGAGCCCCACGTCGGGCTCCCTGCATGGAGCCTGCTTCTCCCTCTGCCTGTGTCTCTGCCTTCTCTCTCTCTCTCTCTCTCTCTCTCTGTGTCTCTCATGAATAAATAAAAAAAATCTTTTTAAACAAAAAAAAAAAAGATTTATCATAAAGACCATGAACAAATGGTGAGAAATAACACCCAAGACTCTATAGCAGGCAAAATTCTAAAAATGCCCCTCTACCAAGATTGCATGCTCTAATCCTTGCAACCTGGAAAGTTGACAAAATATTATTCTTTTGATTATCTTATGTTACACGACATAGTTGAATTTAAAATGGAGAAAATATCTGAGTAGCCGTAATCTAATCACCAGAACCCATAAAAGTGGAGAGCTTTCTCGGCTGGGGAAATCCAAAGGATTTGAAGCTTGAAGAGGACTGACATAATGTTGCTGTTTTGAAGATGGAGGCAATACTTGAGAAGGAATGGGGGAGCCTTGAGGAATGCAGGATACCAAGAATTGCTGAGGGTAGCCCAGCATGGGAACTGGAACCTCAGATTTAGGGGCACAATCTAGGAACTGGACTATGCCAACAACCTGAATGAGCTTAGAACTGGGTTCTTTACCAGAGCCTTTAGATAAGAATCCAGCCTGGTGGACAACACCTTAATTTTAGCCTCTTGAGAGAGACCCTGAACAGGGAACCCAGTGAAGCTAACCCAGACTTCTGATCTTCAGAATTGTGAAAATAAGAAATAGGTGTTGGCTTTAAGCTTATAAGTTTGTGGAAATTTGTTAAAAAGCAGTAGAAAACCAATACAGACTCCAGCAGAAAAGTGGGCAAAAGACATGAACAGACTATCCATAGAAGAGAAAATTAAGTGAATAATGGACATGAAAATACATTGTCTTTTCATTAACCAGAGAAATGAAAATGAACAACAGCAGGGTCCCATTTTTCCAACTCTTAAATTACATAGATTGTTAAAAATTTCAATTCTTCACGTTAATTAGTGTGCAGTGGAGCAGACACTCTCAAATGCCATGAGGGGTGACCAAATGGTATAACCTTTCTGAAAATCTCATTGGCTGACTATATGAACAGCCTCACTAATGCTCCTACCTCTTGACCTAATACTTCTAGCAATCGATCCAAAGGAACTTAGAAATATTTTTAAAGTTAATGTTCACAAATGCTTAATGTAGCTTTGTTTTCTCATAGATTGATGGATTTTAGGCTTTGGGTGATAGACCTAGGTTAATTATATAAGTAGAAAATGAAGAACTGTGATGGATATGTAACCATTTGCAGAAAGAAAGACGTCTGCACGTTCTAGCTAGGAAAACCAAGCTGGACCCAGGCGGGTGACATTTGCATTAGAAAACACCCAAAGCTAATATTCATTGCATATTTATCAGATACTTGACATAATCTATTCCAGTTTAAGCATGCATGCAGCCTTCCCATAATACATGAAGTCAAGCTATATAATTATATATTTAAAAGCAGGCAGGTAGATGGGTACTACTTTAATTACTTGTTTTGGAAGACCTGATTTTTTAAACAGGAACCTGGAAAAGATTAGATCATTGGGGTAGATTTTTTAGGATTCTCCATCTCTAGACAGCTTCCAGGAGAACCAGAGCACTGATACTCTTTCATTTTCCCCACTGGTTCTCTTTCCTGTTTCCATTTTGCTTTGTTCTTTCACACCTTACAAGAAATGTCCAGAAAGTGTCTGTTGCCCCATTGGCACTAGCCAAATGGTGATTTTCTTCATGAGGAATGTTAATCCCTTAAAAGAAGCCTTGTGGAGGGACATCTAGCAAGGAATTGCTTTTTTTAAATCTTTTTTTTTTTTTTTTTTTTTTACAGTGATTTTGTATTTGGTTCATAAGTAGCTGAACCATATTCTAGCTTAGAGCTTCTAGTGCAATTGAGGACTCAGTACTGAGCGACACTATGATAAAAATGACCACCAGTAGCAAATTCCATATGTTCTGTTTGCTCTACTTCATTGGCTAGTGTGGATATTACCGGCCAGACAATAAAAAGCCCACATAATTTACCTTCATACTGACAATAAGGTAAGAACTGTATTTGGTCTGTGGGTGTACTTAGCCTTGATGGCAACATGAGTTATGAGCAGAAACCAAAGTTAAACTATAGAGGCCGTGTATTGAAATGTCAGGGCATATTGTTTTCAGTAACGTTTTGTTTGTTTTTCATACACATTAACTGTTAATTTGAGTTATCTGTTTCAAATTGTATTCTCCAATTATATGCCCTATCTGTGAGAATAGTAGAGATTTATTTGTCCAGTTATCTTGATTGGTGTAACCATTATATTCAGTACAAACTAAAGCTTCCTGGTTCTGCATTATTCAGTTTCCTTGTGGACATTTATCGAATGGGGAGATTACTAAATACTCACTTTACTTTGTGGCTTGTATATATGATTGTAAATGTATATTTTGGTCACAGAACAGGGAACATGTACTATTAGCTAGAAAACATCAGAAAGGTAACCAGCGATTTTTATGCCTCAGGAAATTAACTAA
Source organism: Canis lupus dingo (assembly GCF_003254725.2). Taxonomy (NCBI): domain Eukaryota; kingdom Metazoa; phylum Chordata; class Mammalia; order Carnivora; family Canidae; genus Canis; species Canis lupus. The sequence continues at coordinate 16,697,592 of NC_064279.1, read as the reverse complement.
GTGGTCTTTTCCCACTTGTTCTTGATACATTTGAATCCGCATTTTAGCTTTTCCAGAACAACTTCCCTTCTACCATCAGGGATTCATTGATTCATTGACTGAACAAATAAGTAGTACTTGTTTTGTACCATGACATGTAGCTCTTGTACTTGGGGCCAGAAGTACAACTTTGAATGAAACAGGCATAGTCTTTGCCTTGGTAAAACCTATGATCTAGTCGGGGAGTCAGACAAGTAAGCAGGCCATTTTACACAGCATGTGAGGATGCTATGGGAACACGCAAGAGGGACAATCAAAATGGATGTGGGAGGCCAGGGAAGAAGTGATACTCCCTCCAGCAGAGACCCAGAGGCTGAATTAAAATTAACCAAGTTGTACCCCAGTGTGTTGTGGGGTGGGGGTTGGATGGGGGTAAAGAGGGAGATTCAAGAGATGAGCCCAGGAGAGGCGGTGGCAATGAACACTTAAAGGCGATGTTAAGGAGTATATGGTTTCCCCAGAAGACAGCAGGGTTTTTGTTTTAGAAAGCCCACTAAGTTGCAGTGTGGTGACTGGATCAGAGGAGGGTGAGGAAGAGACTGAAAGAAGGAAGAGGGTGGTGGTGTCTGAACTCAGACAATAAAGAAAGAGAGGAATGGATCGATTGGACAGATGTGGTAGAGGTAGGATTAATATGACTTGCTGTTTGGAGTGACGGCGGGTAAAGGAGCCAGAAGGGTCAAGGGTGGTGTTCACTTTCTGGGGCAGATGATGATGGTGTCCTTCACTATATGGACGAGGCTGAGATGAGGGGCTGGGTTTGTGCATATTAGGAGTTAGGAGACATCCAAATGGCAGTTGCATCTGTGGGCCTAGAGCTCAAGGGAGTCATCCATTTCTTATCTTCCATGTGGACTGCAGCGGAAGCCACAAAAGTGGAGGTCACTCAGCTAGAAGAGGGACTAAAGAAGAAAGTTATGGAGAAAATGGAGGAATGCCTGCATTTATGATAGGAGCATAAGAAGGGAGCTCTTAGTGGGGACTGAACCAAGCATCCAGAGATAAAGGAGAAACATCAGAAGAGGCTGTGTCAGTATATTCATGAGAGCAATGTAGAGTGGGCGTGCAGTAGGTCAGACACCGCTGAGGGGTCAGGTCGGACATGCAATGAAGTCTCCTGGGTTTAGCAGCAAGGAAATGGTTGCTGACCTTTGGCCTCTGCATTTTCAGCTGGGGCAGAACCAGATTGTCTCTGAAGGGCAAATGAATGGTTGGTGAGAAGTAGTCAGAAAGCATAAAGAGCAAGTTTCTTCTAGAAATTCGGAATTGAAAAGGAAGAGAAAGTATTTTAGCTATAGAGGAACTTGGAGGGCAAGGGAGGGTTTTACTCACTTGGTGTTTCTTCATTGAGGAGAGATACTCCTTTTGAATCGTCATACACTTGCGCTATTGAATCTCCCACTCTAAGACCTCCAGAAAAGCAGAAGCACAGTAACTCAGGCTGCCTTGAACGGTGCAGTAGTTCTGTGACTAGGATAAAGCCTATCTCAGAGCTTTCTAAACTGATTGCTGTCGCCGCTCTCTGTACCAGCTTGTTGGTTTATAATGGGAGGAGATCAGAGAGAATGTGGTAATCCTTTCCCTGGCACCACACACACCCCTGTCGGCATCCTGTGCCCTGCTTTGGCATTCACAAAGCCACTGCATTATGTCATTTGACTTGCTCTCCAAGCCAACTTTTGAAGAGCGTAGGACAGGTATCCTTACTTGACCTGCGTGAAGGTAACGGGAATTCAGGTTCAAATGGTTTGCCCAGAATCACACCTCTGGTAGCAGGGCATGGAACATTGAAACTGAGGTCTTCTGGTTCCAGATCTTGTGGTCCCAAAGTGATTGTCCTTCACTGAAATGTTAGATATGATATCTATGGATTCCTGGTAGTGTGGTCATGTGAAACCTGGGCTTACCATTTTTCAGTAGACTTAAGACTGATGGTTGTGGGTCAACTTTGTTATTTTGGTTGAGCCCCACGTACATTGATATTCTTACCACTATTCCTTCCCCCAAAAAAGTTCAGTTGGTTTTAGAAGGAGGCGCTTTATTTGGGCATGCCTTAATAGTTAAAATATGTTGGAATTATCTATAGTCACATTTAATTTGAAAATAGTTCTTTAATTCTTTTGACAGAAACACTTATTAGGGTTTTTTTTTTTTAAGTAAACATTTTTACAAGTGTTTCTATTTATTGGCTAAATGAAAAATGATGTCTTAGAGAAACATTAGTAAAAGGTTTGGGCAATTAGGCCTATGTCAACATTTGCAAAAGCACTTATTTAGCCTAAACGAAGTCACAGTTATTATACCGTTGCAGACATTCCAAGGAATGTGTTCAAGGTCACTAAAAGAATTGAGGTTAGCTATTTAGTTAGAGAACAGCTTTTTACTCTGTTTGTTCTGGGACCTCTCAGCCACCATTCCCTTAGAGAATTTGCAATGACACAGAAGTATTACAGACATGATTTTTTTGAGTAAATTAAGTATAAACTGTTTCCCTGGGTGTAAAGATGATATTTAGCATTGAACTTTCTGAGTTGTGGGACTAACAAAGATTTAAAAATAAATGGTTTAAGTAATTGTTATTAATTATTAATAATAAATAATTTAAAGTTGATGTTTGACACAAATTGTGTGTAAAATTTTAACTGTATTATCTCAGGGCAATTAATTTGCCATTAAATTCCATACAGGACTTTATGTGCATTTTACAGTCTTATTTCCACTCACTGGCTGTATTACTTTGGACACATAACTTCATCTGTTTAAATCTGAATTTCTTTTTCTGTAAGGTGGTAGTAATAATAGCACTTCAATAGGATTGTTGTGAGGATTTAACAACATGATGCAGATAAAGGGCACAAATAATGACTGTCCTTTAATAAGTACTCAGAAATATTAGCTGTGACCCCTTAATCTTGGTCTTGGCTTAGGAGTTACAAGAACTGTCTTTATTTTGTTTTTAAACATTTTACTAAATACATGGTTCCACATTTAAATGTGTCCATCCACATTAAATAAGCCCTTTGCAGGACATTTAATGAGTTTAGTATTGGTAGTCTTGCATGATGAGCAGCTATTTGAGTTCCAATTATCATATGCCTTCATCTTAATGTCAAATCAAAAGAGCTGAAGAGGGGCACCTGTGTGGCTCAGTAGGTTAAGCGTCTGCCTTTGGCTCAGGCTCTTGGGATTGAGCTCTGTGTCGGGTGCGGCACTCAGTGGGGAGTCTGCTTGTCCCTCTCCCTCAGTCCCTCACCCTGCTTGTTTTCTCCTTCTCTATTTCAAATAAATAAATAAATAAATAAATAAATAAATAAATAAATAAATAAATAAATAAAAATATATTTTTAAAAAGTTAAATATGTACCAACCAGAGCTCCAGGATGTTTACAAGCTGCTCTGTTATTTTCTAAAAATCCATTTCAGACTCATGATAATAGTCTACAATAAAAGAAATTTAAATACAGAACTGGAGATGAAGGTATTCCTATTGTTCTCTTTCACATTTTGTAAACTTTTCCTTTGTTCTGTATGATAGAGGTTTTTCTGACCTTCATGTTGTACATGGTAAAATAACAAAGACTCATCCTATTATTTTTACCTTACCTTATCCTTATCTTTGAAGGTCATGGACTGTTTTGTCTGCCTTTGCCAGCCCTGCTTGTTTCCTGACAGAATCAGTGAGTCAGTAAGAGGCTGCTTGGTAGTCAAGGTTGTTGTCACAGATTAAGACAAAAAAGGAGGGAGGGGTCACGGATGCAGTTCATTACCACTGAGTGTCTAGCTTTTCAAATAAGGAGTCATCTTTTACTTAGACCTTATCATGGGTCTGATAACTCTCAGGATGCCATTTAACAAAGACACAGCCTCACTTTTTCGCAGGTTCAGTTATAGCAGAGAAAAAAAAATATCATTTAATTATCTCTCATGTACATTCACCCTAAATGCCCATAGGAACTGGTTTGGTGAATATGTGCTAAGTCATAGGCTGATTATTGTTTTGAAAGTTAAAGTTGTAAGTATTTTTCCTTCTGCTAATCAGCTGCAGTGACCTAAGGAAATAAAGTCAATAGGATGGGGGGGGGGGGGGGCGGAATCCCTGGGTGGCTCAGCGGTTTGGCCCCTGCCTTTAGGGCGTGATCCTGGAGTCCTGGGATCGAGTCCCGCGTTGGGCTCCTGGCATGGAGCCTGCTTCTCCCTCTCCCTCTGCCTGTGTCTCTGTCTCTATCATGAATATATAAATAAATAAATCTTAAAAAAAAATTTAAAAAAAGTCAATAGGATGTGAGGCATTTATTCATTTCCCATGATATCTCAGCCACGCAGCAGAGGCCTTCTGTTGGCCAGTGATGTTTCTGTGGATGAGAAAGACTTGAGCAGCTTATGTACAGTGCTCTGCATTTGTGCCTTCTATTTGAGCCATTGCTAGGTTAACTTGAGCTTACCCTTTGGTGGAGCCTTTCCAGCTTTTACCATAGGCTGACAGCTTTATGCCAGAAGCAGTATCATTTCTAGAGCAGGCATGATTGGTTTTGTTTTGATTGTTTCCTTTGTCTTTGGTTTCTTCCAACTGAAGTCATTTCTGTGTAGATTGTTACGTCATTTAATTGTGTTTGGTCATTACAACTATTATCTCTTGATTATAATGGTTATTTATGTACCTATTATGTACCTATTTGGATACTTTTCTTAAGGCATTGTTTACACTCAGTTTTATGTTGTTTCCTCACTAGTTGTTACGCTTGTCTAGGGCAGAAGCTCTGGTTTTGTGTTCCTAGCCTCTAACATAGTGTTTGTTTATTTAGTCCATCCTTATAAATGCTTGTTGAGTATAAATGGCTGTGTGGTTAGGAATCAGTTAGCTTCTAATAGGAATAGTAATTACTTTAGATTTTACAAAGAGCTTTCACATACATTATCCACATTTGTGCTTTACAATTCTCTAAGGTAGATGGGAGCAGGCACTGGAAGATTTCCATTTTGCAGTTAAGGAGGGCCTGCAAGTCCTGAGTCAGCCTGACTTGCTTGTAGTCATTCAGCTTAGAAGGCAGTCCTGGGACATTAACCCTTTTTGGTCTCAGAAATTTGTGTTCTCATTGTCACACATCTGCCCTTTGAACTAACTCACAACTGGGTAGCTAATTGTTGGATTCAGTCTACTTACAGTGTATGGTTCTTCTAACATCAGGGCCCCTGAGTGATTTAAGGTGACTTAAAAAGTAATTAAACTTGGTAGACCCAGGGTAGACAGGGGTTCAGGAACCTTTTTTGTTCCTCATAGGGCCTTCAACTGACAAAAGATGAGTCATCTTGGTTTCTTGTTCATCATCTTTGAAATAATCTAGCTATTACTTCTCTCTGTTTACTACTAGTTTTTATCAAGAAGATTATCAAGCGCTTTATAAATCATTCTCTAAACTGTGCATATGAAAATGCTTATTTTCAGTAAAGCCAAATGGTTACAGGAGTTGATGACATCTTTAAAGCCCCTTTCCTGGTTCCTTTTGGGTATCTTGCATATCTGGATCTCAGTGAACCTCCCTGATGGTTGTTACCTTCATTGTTGTGATCTGTCACATTCAAGCTTCTGCCAGCTGGAGAGACAGGTGGCACCCACGTGGACCAGTAAGTTCCATTGCAGTTGGAGGCTGACTGTAGCAGGATGTGATTTTTATAATGGAAGTTTTTGCCTATTTCACCTCAGTCCTAGATAATTTGAATGGGTATTTTGTTTGTTTTTTTAACCTCTATTCTTGCCGTGGAGGTAAAGGGAAGTGGAAAACATTGAGTCTGCATTTTTAGACACTTACATAACTGAAATTTGTGTCTGTTTGGTTTCTAAAAGTGGGACATACTAGAACTCTGGTGATTTTATGAGATGGGATTCCCAATCAGGAGCCTTGGCTTTCCAGTCCAGTGGTTGACATAGTGGCAGAGTAACATGACTGCCTTCCACAGCAAAACCATCTGAGATTTGAAGTGCCGTGCTTATATTTAGTTTAGTTTCTGGGAAAACATCTTGGAGCATCAAATGTCTCAAAGATTTTGCAAGTGGCAAACAATAAGTAAGCACAGAGATGTACTGAAAAATGCTTTAAACTGATTGCCTGGTGTATTTCAAAGGGAACATCTCTTTACTGGTATTAGAAAGAGGTTGAGCACTAAGTCAGTGGAAAATGAGACCAGCCCAACTACTGATTTGGAGTGGTTCACAAAACAATTCCCTAGTGCTGCATAGGTGCTTTTGTTTCTAGAAGAGGTCTGAGTGAGGTCTTTGCTGCCTGACCTTTGCCATGTTATTTTTAAACCTGGTTTCTATAGCTTAGAAGCCTTCTCTACCCAGGAAAATCTTAAAAGCTCAAGTCAACACATGTTTTGTCAGATTTTACTTAAATGAGCTTATAATAAATTCAGATGTACTTTTTTTCTGCCAGAGAGTCAGAGTGGTATTTATATTTACAGATGTCAGTGCTTTGAAAATTTACTCTTTATTCAGTTGTTCATTCAACAAACATTTACTGAGCATCTATTGTGTACTAGCCATAGTTCTAGGCCCAGTGGGGGATTATAAAAATGAAATAGGTTAAAATCACCACTCTCAAGTTGCTGTAAGTTCAGTCGGGGAGCTTTGTGACCTCAGGCAAATTATTTCTGAGCTTCTGTTTTCTGTCTGTAAAATGGAAGTAATAATACTCATACATTGTGAGGCTTAGAGATATATAATACCAAGCAGTGTACCTGGCACAGTATGGGCTTTTGATAAGTTATAATTATTATTGTCATCATCATTTCAGAAAGAACAGGCAACATGCAATTTATGTTGTGGGGAAAGTACCAAAGACATTCTATGGACATTTTAAAGAAAAGAGTGCACTGTTTTAAGATCAAGTATTAAAGCTTGTGGAAGAAGCAGCATTCCAGCTTATAGAGTGGGTAGGATTTCATAGGTAGAGAGAGGGAGAGGGAACCTCAAAATTAACTGTGTTTAAGTAAAGTTTTGGAGTTGGGAAAACAAAATTTGAGCTATAGCATTGCAGTTTGGAGGAAAAGAGTATATCATGGAAAAGAAATGAGCAGCTGGACAGGCAGGCTGGGCCAAGGTTGTGAAAGGTTTGGTGTCAGGTGAGCAAGTGGGACCTTTTGTCAACAGAAGTGGCCCTGAAGGATTTGATTTGCTCCTGTCCCTCCAGGGCCTGGAACAGTGCCCAGCCCATGGTGAGCATTCAGCAGATATTTATCGAATGAATAACTGTGATTTTAGACAAGATGAGCTTAATTTTATCATGAGATAAGCCAGGTAGAAAAGTCTTATGAATAGTTGGGAACCTAAGACCTGATCTCTTGATTGAGATCTCTTGAGATTGAGACTGACAGTGGACATTTGGAAGGTATGAACATAGAAATGATTATTGAAGCCACAGTGTGGATAAATGGACCTCAGGAGAACATGTAGCTATAGTTAGAGAAGAGAGCTTAGGCAATGCCTGCATTTGGTGAGGGGACCCACAATGAGAGAGTAGAAATGAGAAGGGTGAGAATGTGTGATGTCTATGAAGCCCTGGAGCTGTTTGAGGAAGGGCTGGTTGACAGCATTAAAGAGAGTCAGGCCTTGGAAGAACCTAGTGATTGTGTACTGAGTAAGTCTCTAGAGAGCTCTAGAAAGAAGGCTTAATTGAGTGGACCCTTGTGTAAGTGGGCCCAACCCATTCTGGAACATTGCTTGAGATTTTTTTAAGGTTAGTGTTACTTGCTTTTTGAGCATACGTATAAACAGTGTGCCCAAATTGTCTATATGATCTGATTCCAGTTAATTACTGGACAAAACACACCTAACTATTGATTTGTTTTCTCTGAATTATGAGATCATGACTGATTCTGATTTTCTTTGCCGTATCTGTCAGAGTTTTCCAGAGTTTCTATGAATATTGCTTTTAGAACTGGGAAAACACTATACTTATTTTTTTAAATGTTATTCCTCTAATGTGTTACATAGCAATAGATATTTATTAAAACTTGTATACAATATGGCTATCTAGTGTTCCTACTAGGCCTATGAAATGGGATTCCATCTGTATTTCTGGCTGTCCTTTTCCTCTGGAAGACGCCTGAACTCCTTATGAGGTCCACACCAGCACCGTCTCCTTATCTGCATTCTGTGGCTTGCCTGTGCTCCATCCAAATGCCTACATTGTCTATATCAAAGCACCACAAACAAGTCATATCTCTTGTAGCCTTATGGTCCAGAAAGGTCATCTTAGTAGGGTCAGATCCTTTTCTGGTCAATTCTTTACATTATATAACTTAGAAAATTTTCAGTCAGCCTCAGCCTTAACCAAAGGGAAGAACACATGAGAGCCACATGTGCAACTGTCCTGGTAATCCCTCTTCATCCTCATGTTTGAAAATGGATTGGCAGAAACAGTTCACTCTATGTGTCTTCAGCATTGCCTTTTTCTCCCTAGTCCAGCTGCTTCTAAAATTACCTGGCCTCAGACACCCTCTCAGCACTCATTAAATTCTGATTACAAGCCATTTAGTCAAGTGGGAGGAAGTCAGCACTTGTACCATCCAGCTTGGGAGAACATGACACCTTTGTGTGGGCTGGGCTGGTATTATTGCTCATATCTGCTTCTTCTTCAGTGTGGGAGGACGGCTGTATTCATCCTGTTAATTAGCGTTGCCTAATGAGCATGTAAACAGCAGATTTCCTTGTTAGAAAATAGCAATACACTGATTCTCCATCCTGTTATGTTTTGATGCATGCAGATTCTTTGGGTTGAACTTTTACTACTGCACGGACAAATGGATCTCAGTTTGTCAATCTGTTAAGTAAGAGAAATAACCCTTTTTATAGAAAGGATATTTTGTATAAAAATAAAATATCTATAGATCATGGGGTTTGGCTGAAAAGTAGCATAAGTAGTTGGTTGCTGACTTTGCCTTTGTGGGGCTGACAAATCTTTGAAGGTATAGCCTAAGAGCATGTGGTTGTTGAATGGGTGAGGTCCAGTGGAGTGCTCCATAATTATATAGTAGTTTACATTTTTTAAAGACATGTTGGAACAGCTACCTAGTGAATGATACACAGGCATAGCAATTTGATGTTAGCAACTTTATTGGATACAGGTAGCTGAGTAAAGCACCCAGAGGTTAAATGGTTTGCTGGAGGCCACCCAGCCCGTGTGTGTGTGTGTGTGTGTGTGTGTGTGTGTGTTTGAGCCAGATTTAGAACACAGTTCTAATTAGCTCCTAATTTCCAGTTTGTGCTGAGGCAAACCACACTGACCTACTCACTCATTTTATTTAGTTCACTTTGTCAAAGGAGCATAATCTTCATATTTCGACCTGTCTGAATATGCCATTGTTATTTCTGATTAATTAATTTTGAAACAAAATGAGGAAAGCTGAGAAGAAGTGTTTATTTATAGAGACTAAACTTGGCATTAGATCCTTACATTGTAGTGAATTTGAGGCATATATATCCTAGGGAAAAGATGAAGTTCTAAAAAGAATGAGGTTAAAAATGAAGCCCCAAAGGATGAAGACATAAAGATTGTGTAGGATGTTTTAAGTAAGGCATCCTGCCTGGTGTCCAGTCACTTAGAGTGTAGAGTCAGATACATGGGTAGAGATCGTCGATCATTTCAGTGCAATGTGGCAAACCCATGGTGCTAAGAGAGGGCCTGAGCCATTGGGAAAGACTCCCCAACTTGGAACAAAGCATGGAGGAGTAATACGGCACGGTGAATGATGGCGAGAATCTACAAATCAGAGAGGTGGATGGGTCATGAAAGGCCATGAATGTCATGTAAACGAATAACAAGGCCTTCAATAAACACATGAATAATTAGTACCTTTTTTTTAATTTTTAATTTTTTAAATATTTGTTTGTTTATTTTAGCAAGTTAGACACTATTCTGTGCACTTGGGATACCTTAGTGAACAAAGCAAGCATAAATTCCTGCCCTTGAGGAGCTTATATTAGGTAGAAACATTAAACATTAAATAAATAAGTAAATTAAGTGGTGCTTTAAAAGATAGTAATTTCTTCTAAATTCTTGACTCTTTCCTTTCATAAGGAGAAAGGGTCAAGCCAGGTGATCAAAGTTAGCATAAACAGTGTAAGTCACATTGATAAGTACCTACCCTTGATATGATGTGATGAGAATGGCACTTTGCCTCTGTGGTCCGCCCCCCCCCCCAAACATATAGCTCTAATCTAATCATGAGAAAAACATTAAGCAAACCCCCGCTGAGGGACAATCTATGAAATACCTGGGTAGTACTCCTCAAAATTGTCAAGGTCGTCAAAAACAAGTAGTCTGAGAAACTCATAGCCAAGAGGAGGTTAAGGAGATATGACAATTAAATGTCATGTGATGTCTTGGATAGAATTTTGAGACAGAAAAAGGATATTAGAAAAAATTGAGGAAATCTCAATAAAGTATGAACTTTAGTTAATAGTAATGTATTAATACTGGTTCATAATTGTGACAAATGTGCCATACTAATGTAAAATGTCACATAGAGGAAACTGATTGTGGAGTATGTTGGTACTCTATTGTCATTGCAATAATTTTATAAATATAAAACTTTTAAAATTGTAAGTTTATTTTAAAGAAAGCAGAGTAAAGGGAACCAGAAGTCCATTGAAGAGATAGATGCTATAATTTTAAATAGGATGGTCAGGGTAGGCCTCAGTGGAAAGGTGACATGAACAATCACTTCAAGAGAGAGTTGGTCATGTTGGTTCTGAGGGAACAGCCAATGCAAAGACTCCAAGGTGAGAACATGCCTATAAGTTTGTGAATCCACATAGACGCCAGTGTGGCCAGATGGAAGGGAGTGTGGCAAGAAGGAGAATATGAAGTCATGGGGAGAGGTGGTGGAGCAGATTGAGGTAAGAGCTTTGAGGCCATGGTTAGTCATGTATTGTGTGCCAGGAACCATGCCACGTATTGTCTTAACTTCATTCTCTCAATTGTCCTGAGAGAGAAGTATTATTAGTTTGCTGATTTTGTAAATGAGAAAACTGAAATTAAAGAGGTTAGTAACTTGTTGAAGTCGCTTTGCTGGACTAGATCTTCAAGGAAACTACTGCCCACAAGAAAATCTTATTCTCTGCCTCTTGTTATCTTAAGTTGTAAAAAAAAAAAAAAAAAAGAACATAAAATTTATCATTGGGCAGCCTGGGTGGCTTAGTGGTTTAGCGCCGCCTTCAACCCAGGGCGTGATCCTGGAGACCCGGGATTGAATCCCACGTCGGGCTCCCTGCATGGAGCCTGCTTCTCCCTCTCCCTCTGCCTGTGTCTCTGCCTCTCTGTGTGTTTCTCATGAATAAATAAATAAAATCTTTAAAAAAATAAATAAAATTTGTCATCTTAATCATTTTTTATGTGTCAGTAGTGTTAAGTGTATTCACATTGCTGTGAAACAGGTCTCCAGAACTTTTTCATCTTGCAAATTTGAACATCTATACCTCTTAAACACCAGCGGCTCTCTTTGCTGTCCTCCAAGCCCCTGGTAAACCAGCATTCTACTTTCTGTTTCTATGAATTAGACTACGTTTGATTTCTCATCTCCATTGGATCATGTATTATGTCTTGTTGTGACTGGCTTATTTTACTTGGCATGATGTCCTCACAGTTCATTCATGTTATAGCATATAGCAGGATTTCCTTGCTTTTTTGAGGCTGAATTATATTTTATTGTACAGATATACCACATTCTGTTTATCAGCCTGTTTTGTAGCCTGTTTTGTAAGTAAAGTTTTATCAGACACAGACATGCCCATTCATTTCCATATTGCCTATGGCTGCCTTTACACTACAACAGTAGAGGTGAGTTGTAGCAAAAGCAACTAAATGGCTCCTAAAGCCAAACCTACTTACTCTTTACAGAAAATGTTTGCTGACTCTTGTTCTACTGAAGAGACTCTGAAGGGTTACAAGAAGTGATGTGGAAGGTGCATTAGAGGGAGGAAGGCAAAAGGCTGAAGACCTTTCTGGTTTTGTGGAACAGGGACATGGATGTGGAGATGGGGCTTGCCCTCAAGAAGCTCACAGTCTAATTGAAAGGAAAAAGGTGGTTTACAAAGTTGACTTGTTAGACATTCAGGGAAAGAAGAGATCTGAAAGGACTGAGTCCTCAGGAAAGATTTCATAGAGGGCTGGGATTTGGGATGGGATGGGTCAGATTGACGCAGGGTATAGAGGAGTGCACCACCTTCTCAGGAGGCCTTCTCAGCCACACCTTACACATGAAGGTAAGACACCGAAAGCATTTAGAGCTGTGCCTGGCATACAGTAAGAGCTCCATTACTCTTGTAGTAATGTAAGTTCCATGAGAGCAGGGTTTATGTCTATTTTGTTCACTGTAGTATCACCTGTGCTTAGAACTCAGTAGCTGCTTCAATAAATATTTATGGAATGAATAAATCACTGTAACTCCCAAGAACTCTTTTTAGCTATTTATTTGTACTGTGCAAATATAGGCAAAGAGCTGGACCTCTCACACTGGTCTGTCAATTCATATATTAAAGAGTAATTTTTTTTTTTTGGCTACTGCTAAAGCAACAGCTATCTTTACTGTTCATTGCCAGTGGTTGTTCAAGTGGTAAGAAGTGGTAAGTCAGAGGTACTCGTAACAAAGGAAAAAGAGGAAAAGGGAACAATGTTAATAATCCTAGAGATAGTCACTCAAAAATAATTCATTAATTTACTTAAAAACTATTTATTAAACTGCAACTGTGTTCTGGAAGTCCAAAGGATGCAGCTGCTGCCTAAGAGGGGCTATTGACATTGAAACTGCTAATTACAAATATAAAGCGTATCATTTACAGACATGCAAATGTCATGGAAACTTAAGGACAATTCGCCTAGTCTGGGACACCCTGAAGAAGCGAAAAGTCCTGATTAGTCGTTGATATGTGACAAAATACTCCCAAACTTAGTATTAAAACAATTTATTGCCTCTCACAGTTCTGGACTACTTAGGCTCAGCTGGACAATCCTCAATTGGGATTTCTTATGAGTTGCAGTTAGATACTGACTGGGGCTGGAATCCTCTGCAAGTTTGACTGGGCTGTCATCCAGGATGGCTTCTTCATGCACATTCTGGTGCCTTCCTGCTGCAATGTGACCTCTCTTTCTAGCAAATAGTTCCTAGATAACAGCTTAGAGCTCCAAAAGCTAGGCAGAGGGAGCTGCCAGGCCAGGTAAGGGCTATGCCTCAAGTGGGCACAGCATCATTTCTGCCACACACTCTTGATCAAAACATCACAAGTCCTGCCCAGATTCAAGGGAATGGAAAAATAAAGTCAGTTCTAGATGGAGGAGTAACAAGGTCTCATCGTGGAAAAGCACGTAGGGTGGAATTTGTTGTGGCCAACTTTAGAGAATATGTGTCACTTGATGTTAGGTTGAAGGTTATTTTGGCATTAGATAGGCAAAAGAGTGAGGGAGGGAATAATCTCTCCAGCAATGAGAATAGTATCATGGACAGGCCTGGAGGTCAAAAAGGAGGGACTGAAAGGCCTATGTTACTGAGTGGAGGAAGAAGAGGATGAGTGGCAGGAAAATGCTGAGTCACATAGTGAAGAGTAGAAGTCTAGGGTGTGGTTAGAAGGTTAAATGCATATTTCCATCAGAAAGGAAAGGGAATAGCTGCACAAATTCCAAACAGAGGCAATGGAAAGCACTAAATAGTGAAACTCAAAATTCCTATAAGAGAAAGTACAAGTTAGCCTAGAGAAAGACTTGGGGTAGAGTGGATATGGGTCAGGGAAATATTCCCCCAAATCACATAGCTAATGAAACAATTGGGATTTGAACTCAGAACTGACTCTAGAGCGCAGACCCTTTCCACTATATTGCTGACCACACTGCCTATGGAAAGTCATACAATAAACTTGAAAATCCCTTCCTAATCAAATAATAATTTAGTCTTTATAATTTGTTCCTAGCCATTTAGGCAAATACCTTCTAAATTTCTTAGGCTCAACTCAAAGGGCACCTTCTTTTGAAGACTTTCTAATGCATACAGAAGTATCCATGTGATCACATAATCTCTTGGCCCCAGTGTCCCCTTCTGTGAAAGGGTGGGGATGGAAGGATGACTTCAAAGTTTCCATCCTTCTCTAACAGTCTATGGTTTTAGGATGTGTGAGTCACAAGATAGCGGTGCTGGCCATCAATGGTTATATGCATCTAACCAGCCTATCAATACTTACACAGAGAACACAAAGAATATATTTCTAGACATTTTGATTTAAAAAAAGAAAGAATCACTTTGAAGGTATTTACTCTCCCTTTCTAATATGATTAAAGACTGAACTGTAAGCACTAGGTAAGGAAAGGAAAATGGGTGGTATCATCTTAAATGAATCACTAACTGCTCTGCACCTTGGTGTCTCTTCTATAAAATGAGAAACATGTTAAAAGCAAAATTTGAGTGAGAACTTGAAGATCAGTTTGGCCATATTCAGCAATTCATGAATCAGGTGACATACCATTTAGTAAATAGAAATCTGTAAAATGGAAGTCTTTTATAGGCAGAAGGGATGGAAGATCACCTTCCTTTGGGGGAAGGGCAGGGATCTATCAAGCAGATTACCTCAGTAGTGCTGATTAGGTAATTCCAGATTAACTGGTTAAAGGTCACATTCCTGGGAAAGGCCGAAAGTACTGATGTTTAGATAGTCTTGATTTGTTGATGTCAGATTCTGCACAAGTGACTCCATTTTGAATCTGTTGTTTCTTTTTTAAACACTTATATTCTGTTCATTTGAAGTTTTAGTAAAGAAAGAACTAAAAGTTTCATAATTATGTATTTTTTTCATAGACTCTAGTATAGAGGATGAAACTAAAAATCCCATGTTTTAAAATTATAGAAGTAGTGAAACCCTGTTGCATAATTCAGGAGGCTTAATTAAGGCTTAGCTGAAGACACAGGCAAAGAAACCCTGTTTGCAACTATTATAACTGATACTTATCTCTAAAAGTCAATCAGTGCCTTACTGCATGAGGGCTAATATAATAAGTATCAAAATATAAAATGTAGACAAATTCATAGTCATTATCACTTCACAAGAGGTTAACCACAGAGTTCCTCTGAACTGCAAATGTCTTGACACATTTTAAAATAAAGGGCTGTATATACTAATTTAGTTTATATATATTAAGCAATGTAGATTGGTACTGTTGACTTAAATATAATGGTTAATGACCTGTGTGCTAAAAATGAGTTTAATTAACCATAAAATTGCTCAGTTTTAAACAAAAAAACATAGAAGTGTTCCTAATTGCCTAACTTTACCTACTTTTAAGTAGTTAAGGGCAAAAAGCCTTTGCATAGTTGTTTTGTTTGTTGATTTTTTTTTTTGTACAAATACAAAGGTATATGTGACTGCTGAGCACATGAAGTGTAATAGTGTGACTGAGAAACTTTATTTTTTTATGATAAGTTTACATTGAAATAATCATATATGGCAAGTGTCTACCATACTGGACAGCATTACTGTCAAGGTCTGTGCTCCGTAGGCCTGACTTTGGAGATCTTTCCCAAGAGATAATGAGTTAGTGCTCATGAAAGGTATTTTCTGCTCAGCCCTGAGGCTGGACCTGTACTCCTAGGCCAATACTCCAAAACATCAGGGAGTTGGAGCCTGAAACCCTTTTTTAAAGCTGACTGAAGGAATTCTGAAGTCCAGAGGCATTAGGTATTATATAATCCAAGCCTGGGAAGCACAAACACAGTAACATTTGGGTTTAATCAAAGGGCAGAGCCCCCCTGGGTGCTTCCCCCTTGCACTTTTTAGCCTGACAAACATCAGTGCTTTCAAAGTTTGTGAAAGGACTTTTGTGTATTTATGACTTTTCGACTGATTATGATGTAGGCCCAGACACAGAATTCTTAGTCTCTTTGCTTACTGTTTTATAGGTCAGTGTATCACAGAGATTTGCCAGGACAGTCTTTTCACAACTGCTCTCAAAGGCTTTTCTGTATGAGTAAAAGCTATTGACCTTAATTCCCCTTATCAAGTGTTTCACCCTGTTCTGTGTAGGTTCTTACACAAAGCCGGTAATGCTGTGTACTCTTGACAATGAACTTCTGTGTAGGTGTTGTCCACCTTGGGGCATGTCTGCCATAAAAGAGATGTAGAGATGGGGAAATTGTTGGGCAGATTCGTGTACTATCAATACAGTGAACCATGTGCCAATGTTGTGCTGTTTCTTCTCTTCCAGGAAATTAAGGATTTCATGGCATTGCTTTGACAAGCACTTCCTGTTTTTATACAGATCTCAATGAAGAATAATCTCAAAGGAACATTTGTCACCCTATACCTCTGCTAATGGCCATTAGCTGCTAGCAAATGCTTTTAATGACTGAAAAAAACATCAACTATCCTTGTGCTTGGCCTGTTGAAGGCAGTCGAATGAATGTTTCTTTCAGTTGTTTCCAGAACTCTATTGCTGAAGCACATCTCCTTTTGTTGGGTGAATGAATGTTCAATGAAGCCCTTTCCTGAACCAGCTTAGGAGCTTTAGGCCTCTTAGAGCCTGTGACATGGAAGCTTTGGAAGTGGATGATATCAGCCCGGCCTTGGAAGTTACTGAGGATTTCTTTAGTACTTTTGACAGTAAGCTAGAGAAGGCTGTGCAGCAAGCTGAGGTTTATGGGATTCAGGAAGTCCCCGAATTGGTGGGGCATGAAGTTCTCACTAACATAACAGATAATGGTGCTATCAGAAATGTTGCCTCCCTGGGCAAGGGGGGCCTGATTTGGGACCACTGTAAGAGCAGGCTCTTGGAAACCAAAGCTCAAAATGTCTTCCCTGCCAAAGAACAGTTTATGGTCCAGAAAGGGACAGCTCCAGATAATCTTTCGTGGATGGAACAAAAGGAAGCATCGACCTTTAACTTTTTCAACATCTGTCAGCGTCGGAGGGACAGGCCTCGCTCCGTGAATGACTTACTGGATGAGACCTCTACTTTTAAGCCGGGGCATACTCGGTCAAGGTCAGATATTACCCAGGTGGACTGGAGGCTAGTCCTCCAAACCATGCCTCTGCAGCAGCAGCCATGTCTTCGGGGCCCTCATTTCACCAGACCAGCTTTTCTGTCATCCTCACCAAATAAGGTCGAAGATGCTCAAGGAAATACTGGTACGTTTTTATATCTGACTGCTATTGAACAATCTTTGACTTTCCTTTGTCTCTCTTCCATTTACCTCAGAGGAAGTGTACTCTCCAGTGTCCCTCTCTGGTTTGCTAATTAAGCTCCCTCTTCCATTTGCTTTCACACTTTACCTTAAGCCTCAGTCTTGGTGTCTTCATAAGAAGTGCTGAGTGCAAAGATGACTGGTTAATCTCCCTTTTAATCTTATGTGTTAGAATCTGAATAGTCTCCTAATTCATGTAGTATTTGCTTTTGTACAGTTTGATACTGCTTGTTCGCATCAGTACATGTTCATCAGATCACACACTGGGCATAGTCTTGTGCTGTGAAGCGTTTAAAGATGCGTAAAGATACCATCCCTGCCTTAAAGAACTTCTTGCTTTAGCCAAGGGGATCAGACACAAGCAAACCCTCAAGAATGCACCAGGAGTGAGAGAAACTAATAGTCAACTGAAATATTTGTGAGGGAGCTTTGGTTTTACTTTATATTGTTGGGTTTTACTTTATATTATACTTTCAATGAGCAAGTGACAGTGACTATGAGAGGACAGAAGAAGGAAGAAGACACTGTGCTGGGCTTGTCAGGAAGGGCTTATGAGAGTTCATGGAGCTTCAGCTGGACCACAAAAGACACTAAGATGCAGAAAGGGGGTTGCAGTAGAGGACACTCAGTCAGGATTATAGTGGGAATGAAGGTGAGGAGATGAGAGGTGCAGGGGGGAACAGAGGACCCCATGGAGGGTAGAAGGAGGAGAAGGTGAGAGATGTCATGGGGTGGAGCCCTGAATTTCTTTTTTTCTTTGTACTTCATACATGTACATGTGCACATGAATTCTGTGAGGTGTGATAGACCATCTCTTCATTTCCCCAAGCATTTTCTTTTAGCTATCTTAAACATTTAATAATATTACTATTATTGATTAAATTTGAAACTCCTCAATGAGAATCAAAGTGACACTACCAATCACTCCTACTTTTCCTAGGCATAGTCTCTTTATAAAAGGGCCTCACAATACGTTTTTCTTAAATTGGCCTCTCTGAAGTGTGCTTTCTCATATTATTAATGAGTTAGTGGGAAGTGAACCATTCATTCCCTCCTCTCACACTGATTTGTGATCAGCTGTTTACTGTCTCCTACTGGTCAGCCAGTTTGTGTCTTTCTAGAAAAAAGTTCTACCCTCTTTTCTGAGGGCCTTGTGCCATCATCTAGCATTTCATAACCTGCACATCCTCTCTGTGAAACTCTTTAGCAGCAGTGAAAAATGAAGACTTGCTTTCATCTCGAAGGCTGCACTGAACTATCTTTGTGATAACAGAAAATCAAACAGATATGGTGTATAACGTGGCCCCTCATATTGGCAGAATGTTGGTGCCCTGGCCTTGGAGGAGTATCCAGATACCTCTCAGACTCCCGGGTTGCATACATACAGTTAGGATTCCCGTTTGTGGAGGAATGTGACTGCTGCTTGGTGAGCACAAAGCCTCGTGCGATAATTATGCTTTGCTCTTTAGTCTTTGTAAAGCTGGCAGTCATTTGAAGTAATTTTGCATCCCTCCTCAACTTTTCCCGGTTCCTTAATAGTGTTTCTTTATACAAGATTATTGCTTTGGATTTGAAGATCATTTCCTTCCTAGCTTTTTGCTTGGGATATATGAGAGCAGAATACATCAAACAGACTAGCAGCCTCCTTGTCACTATCAGAGCCAACACCCAGGCACCCAGCATGTCTGTTCTCAGGGTAAGAGAGCCCAGGTAGGAAGAGAAGGGAAAAATGGCGACAGTAACAAACGCTGTGCACTATTTTAAGTTCCTTACAAATAGCAGCTTATTTAATTCATAGAATACTCTGGTAATATAGATATTTTTACTGATCCCATTTTGAGGATGATGAAACCTGAGTCACAGAGAGCTTGAGTTATATGCTTAGAGTTCCATAGCTGGTACTACGTGGATCCTTGATTTGAACTTGGGCAGTCTTTCCAGAGTCCACACTTTTAACCACTAAGCTGGAGCTATAAACCCTTTCCTTGGAAGCCAGTAGATCTAGGTCTCCAAAACCCTCTACTTTGAAAAGCCTTATTAGCAATCAGGCCCTGTGGGTGTTGAGGGTGGGAAGTGGTGTGGAAGAGACAGACCTGGATGATGTCCATCAAACTACAATTAATCCCTCAGGAGATCCCTAACAAGGAGAAAGTGAGTCACACAAAGCAGCCTAGATAAGTAAGGATTGTTTTTTGAGTTTAACATATTCACTAAAATATATGGTCAGTGCAGAGCTGGCAACAGTTCTTTGGAGGACCAGTGAGTCCATGAAAGGAAGACTATAACTTTGCCCTTCATACTTTTGAATTTTGGCTATGTGGAAGAGTTTAAGTGAACTGGCCCCGTGGGTTTGTAACTCTGGGAAGAGGGCTTTGGGGTTTTGGCCCATCTTTGGCTGCCTTTTACAGTCTTACTTAGAAGCAGATTTAGAATGCATTCTAGAAATTTCATTGCCTCAGGCAGAGACAGACCCAGGACAGGCTTCATACAAGGGAATGTTGCCAGTGCTAAGTAGATGAAGGGTACTGTCTGTGGGTCCTACTAGGTTGGTGGGTGTGGCTTGAATCCCACCCTGTTAAGACTGTCTGCACTATCTGAGGGTGGGATAACAATGTTGAAAAGGTTAGATCTTAAATCACTGGGAAGCACTAAATCTAAGACAAGATGGAAATAGGCAGATTTTTCCTCTCGGCTTTATTGAAGTATAATTGACCAAGTTGGAAGCATTTAAAGTGTATGTTGTGATGATTTGATATACATATACATAGTGCAACGATTCCCCCTGTCTAGTTAGCACATCCACCACCACATGTCAGAACAGTTATTTCTAAAAATCCTCAAGACAGGTAGTGGAGACAAAGCTTCTTCATGGTCAGCTCCCATCCTTGCTGCCATGCTCTGGGCAGCTGTAGCAAGGTATGACAAGGAACTGGCCCTGGGGGACGGTCCTAATCCTACAACCAGAACAGCTCATTGCTTGTGCTAGCACTAATCTTAGTTCTGTACAGGCATGCTTTTGATTAATATATGTACTTAACCCTTTCCCTTTTCTATCACTGCCATCCTGTTCTTGTTCAGCCACAGGCAGGAGGGAATTTCCCATAGGATAAGGAAGACAGGATCCTAACATCATAGAATTACAATCCAAATATAAATGCAAATTATAGCAAGAACATAAAAAAATCATATGAACATGTGGACACTAGCTATGTTACCGATATGAAAAATAGATCACATACACGTACTTATACCTATAAACATATACACATAGTAGAGGAAGGTGAAGGTGTGTGCAAAGAACACTCAATTAGGACTCAACTATGTAGGTTTGGGAAAATCGCTTGTCAGTTGCCTTTAAGAACCTAGTGAAGCAGGTTGAATTGTCTCTAAATCCTCCCAACTCTAAAATTCTATCATTTTAGGATATATTTGAACTGATCCTGACTCATGGTTGTATGGGAGCTAATTAACTATATATAGTCAGACCGATAATGGAAGGTCGTAATGGAAATATGGGTATGGTTGAAATTATTTAAACAGAAGAATTTCTG
This sequence comes from Canis lupus dingo, assembly GCF_003254725.2. NCBI lineage: Eukaryota > Metazoa > Chordata > Mammalia > Carnivora > Canidae > Canis > Canis lupus. The sequence continues at coordinate 16,676,785 of NC_064279.1, read as the reverse complement.
TGTGCCTTGTAACTAACTCTACTTTTGGGTAAGCTGCTGTGGTTGTAATTTTTAAAATCAATTTTTTCTTTAAAAGAAATCCTTTGCGTTAGCTACGGAGCTCTGAAACTCAACAGACTGTCAGAATCTGACTGACTTTTCTCTCCCTGACTGTGTTCACATTTTCATCTGCTTGGCAAGGGCAGTGGTCAACTGGGCTTTTGTTTCATTTGGTTTCACTCTCTGGTGACCTGGTACCATGTCTATACCTGTATCTTCTTGTTCTCAGTACTTTAGGAGAAGATCTCAAGCAGAGATTTTCTTTAGAGCTAGAAAAACCATGGCAGTATGGTTTCTTTATCTTGAGTTTCATGTTACTCTGTTTTGATTCCCTTTTCCCCCCATCTTTCACTTAAAAAAAAAAAAAAGCCAAATTTGGGACTTATACTAAAATGACTACTTTTTCAATTATGATGTTTCTCAGAAGCCTTGGAGCCAATAGAGGTGGGAATATTCCTGCAGGCTTAGAACAAGTGAGGTCACCAGGACATGGTCTCTTGCTGAATTTATGATTCACCCTTTAGCAAGATTAGTCAGTACAAAGAAGTTGCTAAAATAGGTCACAGAAAGTTGATTTTAAATGGTTGTATAGTTTCCACTGGTTACATTATTAAATGTTGGCCTGTGGCAGCTATTGGGAACCCAGCATGCCTCATCAACAGCCCAAATCCTAATCCTAACATTTCTATATGGGAACTCTGAAAATGAAGTTTCTGATGTTTTTTTTTTTTGTGGTTGCTCTGTTGATATAGTTTATCTTTCTTGGCTAAGGAGAACTATAGTTACTGATTTCACAAACTCCTAGAATTACCTTCTTAAAACACAAATCTGTTCATTCCTCTCTGTTCTCAAAAATGAATTATCATTCCCAGTTCTTTACAAAATCAAGTATAAGTTTTATAAAGCACCCAGATATCTTCCCAGCCTTATCGCTCGCACTTTCCATCACTCCACCTATGTGCCATTTTTGAATGTGCCATGTCCTTTCAAGCTCCTGAACTTTTGCTCATGCTGTCTCTCCATCCAGAATGCCTTCCCTAGCTTTTTCACCTTTCAGAATCCACCATTATCTTTTAAGGACTAATCCAAATGCCATGTCTTCCCTCAGACCTTTCTGTATTTTTTTCAATTAAAATTCTTTTTTTCTTTCATTATATGTTTTCATAGCATATTTTATTCTGCTATGAATTATAGGTAATTGCTTGTATATCCATCTCCCACATTAGGTTGGAAGGTTTTTGATGCTGTAAACAATATCATAGAAAACTTTGTTTTGTACCAAGTATGAGCATATGCAAAATGTCTGGTTGAACTCTATGTATTGGTGCTTGGAACCTCAAAACAGTACCATTTTGTTTTGTTTGTTTTCCAGAATGGAAATAGCCTCTCTTTCCTTTTTCCTTCCCGATAACTTAAGTTGAATAAAGTTTGTTATTAATACTATCAGTAAGAACTATCATTTAATGAGAGTTAACTTTATGCTCAGCTGTGTGCTAAGACAAGTCTATTATCTTATTCAATATTCATAATAGTTTAATATGACAGATGATGTTGTTCTGATTTTACAAATGAGGAAACTGAGTCTTAGAGAAGTTGACCTCATCCAAGGCCATGCAGTAGTATGTGGTGAGACTAGGATTTTAAACCAGGCCTGACATCAGAGGCCACACATAACTACTCAATAATGCTGTCTCTCAAGCCTGGGGAAGTTTCATTCCCTCTACCACAAATAAATACAGTATGATCTAGATTCCAAGTTTGGAGGTTAGAGTTCTTTCAACTTGTATACTTTGTGGTATAATCTTGGCCAAGTCATTTTGCTTCCTGGGATCTCTTTCCAAATCTGTCAGATTAGTTAAGAATATTTTCAGAGGCAATTACCAACATACCCAACTAAAAGTGGCATAAGTAATAAGGTCATTTACCATCTTATGTTTTCATCTATGTAACAGGTAGCTGTGGAACACTTAGTGAATATCAAGCACTATATGCAGTAAGCACTTAAGAAGTCCAGATGTAGGCAGTCCCTGGCTCATCAAGAATCTAGACACTTTCCATCTTTTTGCTCTGCTTCTCAGTATCTTGGTAATGTCTCTTCTTTTCTTTCATTGGTACAAGATAGCTACAGCAGTCCCAAAAGTCATTTTCTTATATACCAATAGCCAAAGTCAAGAAGGAAAAGCCAGAGCACCTCCTCTGGGTCTCTTTCCCAGTGGTCCCTAATAGTACCTTCTCGGTAGCTAGAGTCACACTCCTAAAGCAGTGTCTGGCAAGGGAAAATAGCATTTCTGTGATTGGATTAAGCATATCTTGTTTTTTTAGGGTTCTGTTGGTAAAGAAGCAGGAGGACATATAATGAGGTAAACAATGGACAAAGTTCTACCTCAGATGAGACTGGGCTAAAGAGTCCCTTCTGACTTTAAATTTCTATGATTCTAATGTGTTACCCAAAGACACTGAAAATGATATTTACCTTAAAATCTGCTGGTCTTAAAAAAAAAAAAAATCTGCTGGCCTAAATATGTATGGGAGATTCTTTTATATTATATTATTTTATAATCTTTTATACTTAAGTCCTATAGAATTCCTACAGAAACAGTGAAAAGCCCACCATGGCAATGAATGGTCATAGCTTGGAAGTTGGTTTGGAATTGTTTTCTGGGTCACAAAATTCTTTCTTTTTTTTTTTTTTTTTAAGATTCTATTTATTTATTCATGAGAGAGACACATACAGAGAGAGGCAGAGACACAGGCAGAGGAAGAAGCAGGCTTCATGCAGGGAGCCCAACGTGGGACTCGATTACTGGTCTGCAGGATCAGGCCCTGGGCTGAAGGCAGTGCCAAACTGCTGAGCCACCCTGGCTGCCCACAAAATTCTTAAAGACTAGGGATTACCCTTGTCACAGAAGGCAGAAAGCCTCTGCATTTAAGAAGTTGGGTCAGTGATCTCCTAGTGGGAGTCACTTAGAAGTGAAATTGACCAGGACTGTGGACTAATGCTCTATCACTGTTGCCCATAGCGAAGGACTTAGATGGAGAAGATCCCTAAGTTGGTATATCTGTCCAGCTAATATGTAGCCAGATAAATTACAGCCTGCACAGATAATATGTCTTTTCCCCTAGGTTTATTATGAAGGGAGAGCCAATGGGATAGTCTACTTTACCCATAAAGACAGGTCTCCAAAGTAGCTCTCAGAAAAGACATTACTTGAGTCTATTTCATTTCTGCCAGAATTAGTTTATTAACAAGTATCTGTGAGCCACTGCTGAGTGTTGGCCTCAGGAGCATATTTCATATGTTCAAGACACAGCCTCTCTTTGGTTCCTGTAGTATTAATCTCTTCATATTCTTTTCTATGGACATTTGTGGCAGTGTCATGATTAATGTGAATCCTGTTAATGTCACTTCTCTTGTGTGCCTCTAATGAGGAGAACAAAACCCTAAAATTATTTAAAACTTTCTCCCCTAGTTTCTGGCTTAAACAGTTGGATACTATAACATGAAACAAATAGACTTGAAAAACCATGTTTTGTTAACTAGGAATATAAAGAAAAGAGACATGATTGTAATCTAGAATGTCAGAGAAGTCTTCATTGAGGAAAGGATGCTTCAGCTGGGTTTAGAGGGTTGAGCACAAGATCAAGTGAACACAGCGTGTGTGTGAGATGTCCGGGAGGCTAAGTCAAACAGGGCTGCAGGGGGGTTGTAGTCTGAGGTCATGGAGGACATTCAAAGCCAAACAGATAGACTTCATGTGATATGTTTAGCACAGAAACACTTGAGAATTACTTGAAAGTCAAGGTTAAAAAGATGTTTTATAAAAAGTATATAAGTCAGCATGATTGTGGGGTAATGGGGGTAGGTACTAGGGAACCTCCTCTCCTGTAGCTTTTCTGTCTTTGTAAATGGATATCAGTTATGTTAACACCCTTAGCCTTTTTCCTTCCCTTTGCATACTCCACCCCCAGGGAGGAGCAACTTATAGGCAAGTTTAGAAGAGGAACTAGATGTAGATAACTCATCCTCTCTCACAGGAAGCCCTAATTCTGGTCTGTTCCTTCACACTTCCTCCTCCATCCATCAGCCTTTCGTGGGCAGTCCCTCAGGAGGGGGAGCCTGTGGTGATCAGTACTGCTTGTGACTCAGAGGTGAGTATGTTTGGTAGGAGGACACCTAAGCCACATCCTCCAACTGGCTGATGTTTTGATCTCCATGTGTCTGACAATGCCTATCAGTCTCAGTTGGTTTAAAACTTGGGTGAGTAAAGGGATGCTATTTATTGGCTCCCATCAGGCCCCCTCAGAATATAGGATGGATTGGTAGATGGAAGCAATGAAGAGATTTGAAACTAATTAGACTACTCTGCCAGTTATCACACTGTGAAGCAATAAGGTCTCAACTTAGGGTGGCTGTGACCAAAGAGAAAGTGAGACTTGTGAAAGGAAAAAGAAGGGCTCTAATTAGGCCATAGATCTGTTGACAGGATCTGTGTCTGATTCATTTGGTTTTCACAGATTCTAGCAGAGTCCTTTGTACATGCATTCAACAAATATTTATAGGGCCAGCCACTTAACACACAGGAGTGAGAGAGATATCCAGGCCCCAGCCCTCAAGGAGAAGGAGAGAGTTCTCTGAGGGAAATAAAGCAAGGTATAAGACAGGGGACTCTTTAAGGTGGTAAAGGGTGTCCTAGCTGAGGGGAAAAAAAGTGAGGGAGGCATGTAAGTCAGTGGGGCTGAGGAGAGAAGTTCCAAATGGAGGCTAGAGCAACCTCCGAATTCCTAAGGCTGGCCTGCACTCAACTTGTTCACAGAACATAAAAGAATGTGGCTGGAATGAGAGAAGGGATGTGAAATGATGTGAGATGAGGTCAGAGCAGTAGTCAGAAGCCAGATTGTGTGGAACGGGACGTGGAGGCAATGTGAGAATTTGGCGTCTGAAGGAAGGAGACCGATTGAGGTGGATGAGAGGTAGGATCAAGTGAATGCTTTTTTAATAGATATGACAAACCTTAGGGTATTGGAAAACAGAAGGAAAAGAGATTAGTGGAGGGATAATATTAAGATGTTGCAGAGGAAGGGATTCTGAAGAAGTAGGAAGGAATTAGGCACAGAGTAGAGGTGGAAGAGTTAGCTCTAACAAGGAGGAAAGAAGATTCCTTTGAGGCCAGACGACCAAAATAAGAAACATCTGTTGAATACTCACAATGTATTAGGCATTGTTCTAAGAACTACTCATTTCTTTCTCACAACAGTACCGTGAGGTAGGTGCTGTTATTATAACCATCTTAAAGATGATGAAACTGAGACTCAGGTTAAGTAATTTGCCCCGGGTCACACAGCCAGTAAGGGCAGAATTACTATTTCAATTTAGGCTCATTGGCTTCAGCACCTATGGCCTTAACCACTGTGTGCTGTAGCATTTGCACAGGACATTAGCTATTGCAACATTGACATGAAGCCAAGCATAATACATATAAAGGAGCTCCCTGCAGTGCACAAAATGAAGCAGTGGGATTAGGTGTTTGGAAAGAATAAAGGAAGTGTGGAAAAACTGTTGTGGGGATTGTGTTTGGGATCCACTGAAATAAAGAATGAGTTGTCAAGACTAAAAGATATGATAGAAATTGAGCAACATGAGTTTCTGGTTGCTATTATGGTCTGAATATTTATGTCACTCCCAAAGTTCATATATTGAACTCCTATCTCCTAAAGTGATTGTATTAGGAGATACGGACTTTGGGAGGTACACACATCACAAGGCTGGAGCCCTCATCAATGGTATCAGTGCTGTTATTTACAAGAGACTCAAAGAGCTTCCTAGCCCCTTCCACCACAGGAGAAATGTAACATACCTGCCAGACTTTGAAAGGCAATCCTTTTAGGCTTGTCTTAGATAGTGTCACACTGAAGTATTATGATTAGTCTCCATTCACTCTCCACCTTGGCTTCCTTTCACATTTATTAATCTTGTTATAAGAATTTAAATGTTTCCTTTAAATTTGGCTAGATAACTTTGATTTGGAATATTGGCATCACATTGGGCTTTTGAGTTCTTTGAAAACATTGCAATGTTGCTCTTTGACTTTCATTCTATTGCCTGATCTTCAGAATCTATTTTTGTGACTTCATTCATTGTGCTTGACTCAGGCAGTCCAGATTTTCTTGGTAAACTAGATTACTGAAATGTTTCTTTCATATATTTGATTTGGGATATAATGGTTTTTAAAAAGATAAAATTGCATAAAATAATAAACATGAAAGTGAGTAACTTCAATAATTATATAAATATAATATACCTCGAATTATTGTTTATATTATTGCATATATAACACATCTGAAGGCTTCATATCAAACAGTATACAGTTTGGACAGGAGGATTGTGGATGCTGGGATATGGAGGCAAAAACTTTTCTTGTTGCATTTTACATTTCTTTCTGATATTTTGAATAATATTATTATATAACTGAATATATATGTGATAAATGTGAGATAGTATCTGAAATCTGAGTCATCAGAGTAATCTAGCCATAGAGTTTGGGGGTTCAGAGGACAACAGTTATTTTCAACTAGAGGGGATGAAGAAGTTCTTCAGGAATAGGTGAGATTTTTGTACTAGGCCTCATGTGTGAGGAAAATACACACAAGCAGAGGCGAGGGGAGATCTGGGCAGAAAGGTCAATGAGAGAACATGCACAAAGGTTGGGAGGGGTGGGGGGTAGAAACAGCATCAGGTCACCTGGCTGATATATGGGGGAGTGGAGAAAAGTGCTTGCATTGTGTGAAAGGTCAGTGGGGAAAGTTATTATGGAGGGATCAGACTAACATCTTCTAAACTCCCTAATCAATCTTAATACCCTTGGAAGTGGGACAACCACCTGTTACATATTCTTGCCCAAAAAAAGACCCCCAAAATAAAAAACTAAATTAACCTCAAGATCTAAATTGCAATTGACAGAAACATGGGAAACAGAGGAACATTCAAATAATACCATGAGCTTACACTCGGCCAAGTCCAGAATGTGAGAAGTTCTACAGGACAAATGAACTCATTTTTCAATAAATACGTGGCATGAAAGAAAAAGGAGAAAGAACTGTTATAGATTTAAAGAGACTTAAAAGATGTATCAGCCAAATCAATGTGTGAAACGAAGTTGAACAAGTCATCTGTGTAAAATAATTTTTTGAGATAATCTGGGGAAATCAGATACAGACTAGGTATTAGATGAGGAATTATTCATGTTGAGTGTGAAAATGGTGTGTGTGTGTGTGTATTAAAGTTTTATCTGTCAGATTAGAGATAGCCCTGAAGTAGTTAGAGTAGAAATGATAAAGTGTTAGCAATATGCTTTCAAATATTGCAGCCAAAACAACCAATAAAAAGCCAGAGTCAGAGAGGGGCGGGAGGTAGGAAACAAGAATAGCGGAGACTTGATTTTTGCAGCTGAAGGATCAGTCCCTGGGTGTTTGTTTTACTCTTTTACATGCTTTGGAGTGTGTTTGAAATTTTCCATAATAAAATGTCTTAAGGAGTTTGAACTTTACTGGATAACACTAGGGAACTTGTGAAGGGTTTTGGGCCGGGAAAGGGGGTGTGGGAAGGGCTGTGAGTGACCCTGGTAATAGCACGTGAGATGGCCCCGGAGGGAAAGAGGACTAGAGGTGGGAGCCCATCTGGACCTGGATTAGGTCTTAAAGGTACAGCTTTCCAGTTATAAAATAAAAAGTCATGGGGATGTAATGTACAGCATGGCAACTACAGTTAATAATACTGTATTGAATATTTGGAAGTTGCTAAGAGAATACACCTTAAAAGTTCTCATCACGGGGATCCCTGGGTGGCTCAGCGGTTCAGTACCTGCCTTCGGCCCAGAGCCTGATCCTGGAGTCCTGGGATCAAGTCCCACATGGGGCTCCCTGCATGGACCCTGCTTTTCCCTCTGCCTGTCTCTCTGCCACTCTCACTCTCTCTCTTTGTGTGTGTTTATCATGAATAAATAAATAAAATCTTAAAAAAAAAAGTTCTCATTACAAGAAAAAAATGTTTTGTAGTTATGTATGCTGACGGGTGTGAACTAGACTTCCTGTGGTGATGATTTCAAATTATATGCAGATATCAAATCATTACATTTGTATACATTTGTATACTTAAAACTAATATAATGTTATATGACAATTGTACCACAATAGGAAAAAAAAAAACAAACAACCCAGACCTCGATTAAGGTGGTGGCCATGAGAAAGGAAACTTTTCTGAGAACAGATAGAGGAAACAATAGCAAAAGAGGAACTCTGGCAGATTGGCTGTACCAAAGTGGCAGTACACATGATGGGGAAAGTTCCCTTCTTCCTCTTCAGTAAATAGCAGTCATTGTCCCTAAGCCATGGCACTGACATTACAGGACTTGGAGAAGAGGAAGAAGAAGACCTGCAGAGGAACTGAACCAGGTCTTCATATTAGTCAAAGTGTAAAGCAATGGGGAAATGAAGAATTCAAGGGGGTGGTTTCCCTCTTTTTCCTAAGGGATTACTCGTGATTTTGAAATTTTTGGGTATAGTGATTCATTTTGATCATCCTTTCCTGTTTTGTTGAGAAAATGGTCATAATCTTTGTCAGTGGTCTCTTCTGAATCATTTATGATATTGGTTAAATAGATTTTATATTACTCATTTGTGAAACTGAACACTTTACAATAATGATGTGAGGTTAATTAAATGAACTGAAATGATATGGTCTAGGGATATAAAAATTGAGCTGTAAATTAATGATGAACTATAAATTACTGATTTGTCAGTAGTGCAAATATTAAAAACAAACTTTCGATAGAAATAGAAAGTTGGGCAGCCCGGGTGGCTCAGCGGTTTAGTGCCGCCTTCAGCCCAGGGCATGATCCTGGAGACCTGGGATCAAGTCCCACGTCGGGCTCCCTGCATGGAGCCTGCTTCTCCCTCTGCCTGTGTCTCTGCCTCTCTCTCTCTCTCTCTCTCTCTCTGTCTGTGTCTCTCATAAATAAATAAAACCTTAAAAAAATTTAAGAAATAGAAAGTAGCCTTTGTTAGAGACTAAAGAGAAATGGTAGTTCTTGAGCTCTCTAGAACTCAAAGACCATTAATACTTCATACAGGAAATATAGTAAGACCCTCCAGAGAGGAATATGCACACCACAGGATAGCTTTCTGATCACGTATGCTCTCTTCTTGATTGTTCTTTTTCAAGAAATTAATGGTACAACTACAGCCTATAAGTATGGGTCATTTCCTATTATCAACACCAGTCTCTTCTGGCTCAGTTTAACATACCTATTTAGGGAGGGCCAAGCCAGGTGGGGGCAAAATCTGGAAACACAATGCATTCTCTACCCTTACTCTACATCAAGAAAGTGAGGGGGCCTTTGAACCACCTAGGCAGGACTTCTCACTCTGTCCACCCAAGCTGGCATCTACCACCCTGGCTTGGACAGTCAGAAAGAGATGAGTTTTTAGTTGAGTTTGCTGCTGGCTTGGGCCCAATTAAAGTAGAATTTCTAATTCATGCTAGCTGTTGTAAAAAGCTCTAAGGGAGGAAAGAAGAGAAAAATTCCTAGCTAAAAACAGAAAGGTGGTTTTTATTTTACTAAGGGATACATAGCTGAGCCACGGGGTCACAAGACAGATGGGGATGGAGGGATACATGGTTACAAGTCTTATTATGGAAAATAGTGAACTACCATCAGTGCTTGATGAAAATGAGAGGGGGAGAGGTAGCAGCAGTGTTTCTAACAGCACTACCTCCCTTATTGCATTATCAGAAAAGATAGATAACTGAGAATAGGCATCCATTATCTCTCTCTACAAAGGGATTAGTGTAGGTTGCAAGAAATTAATGGCTTTTGAGTTATCACAGAAATACTAATGAATGTCAGGACTAGAGATGTAAAGCAGGTAAAATTGGCTTTTCTCTGTCTCATTTCTTTCCTTTTCTCTTTTAGTTTGCTATTTTAAGATCTAGATCTATGTTACCTTTTTTTTTTTTTTTTTTTTTTCCTTCAGCCAAGATCAGAAATCATACACTTTGGGAGTGCGATATGTCTTCTTTAGGGAATGACTCAATTAGTTTGTGACCGTCTCTGATGTATCTTAGCAAAGAAATTGAGAAAGGATGAAATGAAAATCTCTACCAGAGAGGGGTGCTGCCTTTTGCATGGATTTATAAAAAGTATAAGGAAGTCTCCCAAATGATAGTCTCCTTCTATTAAAGTACTCAACTTGTATACATTGCAGCTAATCATTGATTAAAGATGGCATGACCAGATAAACTAGTGAAACGGGGAGGGAAAAAAGTTATACCTATTATATGTTGGGTATTGTGCTAGGAGCTATATTTCTCATTCAACAAGTACTTTTTAAGAGCCTACTATGTCCTAGGCATTGCATTATGTGCTGTGATAGAAGGATGACAAGACAGACCTCTCCTCTGTCCTCGGTGGAGCTTACAGTCCAATGGGAAGGACAGACTTTTTTTTAAAAACTTCAAAATTTATTTTATTTACTCAGAGATTGAAATAAACTATTATAATATAGCTTGACAACCCATCAGAGAGGAATAATAGGAATACTACCAGTTACTGACCCAGGGCCATGTCTTTGCAGGTGAGGGATTGGGGGAGTCAGGACAGACTCTGTTCCTGGAAGAGAGGATAAGGCTCTTCCAGGAACCTAAGGCTAAGTGAAGGATAAATGTGTGGTAGCTGGTGGAAGCAGTGGGAAGGAACATTGTAAGCAGAAGGAACAGTACAAGAGCATCCAGGCTCAAGAGGTGTGAGAGAACTGCTATGTAACCAGAGACCTAAAACGAGCTAGTTGAGTCAAGCCTGGGGAAGTGATTAGAAGACAGAAGGCTCATGAACTGGCCTTGAAGACTATTGGGGGAGGTCTGAGAAGCAGGAGTCTATCAGTAGCACACTTCATGCTCTGTCCTTTCCATTGACTCTTCCTGGCTTTCCTAACCCAAAGAAAGGTAAGAGTATTAGCAAGGAGTTAGGTCAAGTGATAGGAATATTCTCTCTCATGTATTTGGTACTCTGTAGAATGTTACCTAGAAAACATGAAATCCTGGGGAAGTGCAGGTGTTTTGTGGGCTCAAGGGGGATAATCCCAGTTATTCCAGTATTTCTGTTTTCCACTCAGGCCTCTGCATGTCACACTGACATTGCAAACCACCCACCTCTTACGCTCATGATTCTACCCTTGTGAAGTTCTTTAGACCTGAAATTTCCCCCCAGTTACATCTTGTCATTTGTAAACTGTACTGCTTCTACTGTGTTTGCTTTGAACCAGAAAGATCTGATCTCTTTGGTTCCTTGCATCTGCCTTTTCATCTCATTGAGTTCACTCATATGCATAAATTAATACACATTGCTTCTCTCGTCTTGTTGTTTTTTCTTTCTAGAACACAAGCAGGCATTCCCAAACATTCTGAAGAAGGGATACCTGGAGATTAGGAAGGACCATGACAGTTACTGGCAAAGCTGTTACGCAGAACTTTCACCCTACAACTTATACTTCTACAGCCTTGACAGCAGTGGCAATCAAGCCCTCTATGCCACCTACCAGCTTTCACACTTCCAGAGCATATCTGTTTTGGGCAATCTGGAGGCCAGGCTGGTGGATACCGTTCTGTATGACAACACCCAGCTGCAGTTAAAGGCAGAGTCACCATGGGAGGCTTTGGACTGGGGGCAGAAGCTTTGGGAAGTTGTGCACGCCGCTGTGCCTGGTTACGTGGGACGGCAGGACGAGTTGGCAAACTCACCAGGGCTTGGTCATCACGTTGACTGTACACAGAATCATTGTTTACAGAAGAAATCCAGTGAGCTGTTTGCGCCATCACCTGTCTTGGATAGCCCCAAACAATACCAAAACATCATTAAATCAGGGACGCTGTACAGGCTAACTGTCCAAAACAACTGGAAGGCATTTACTTTTGTGCTGAGCAGGGCCTACCTTATGGCTTTTCAACCTGGCAAGCTAGACGAGGATCCCCTGCTAAGCTACAATGTGGACGTGTGTCTGGCTGTCCAGATGGACAACCTGGACGACTGTGACTCTTGCTTTCAAGTCATTTTCCCCCAAGATGTCCTCCGCCTTCGTGCTGAGACCCGGCAGAGGGCCGAGGAGTGGATGGAGGCTCTGAGAACAGCAGCCAATGCAGCGAGAAGTTCAGAGCAAAACCTGCAGGTCACCCTGAGGAGCAAACCCAAGGATCAGATGGGTGGGCATGAACTCAGGAAGAACAAACGTCAGTCTGTGACCACCAGCTTCCTCAGCATTCTGACAACTTTGTCTTTGGAACGAGGACTCACTGCTCAGAGTTTCAAATGTGCAGGTATGAAGCGAATTTTTAGTCTAAAGCTTATTAAAGACCAATCCTGAATCCTACAATTGGAATTCGCTTTAAAAATCCCTCAGTGGGCCAGTGACAGCTACCTCTTGTTTCAAAAGCATCTCTCCTTCAAGGAGTTCGCTACATCAAAACATCTGTCTTCATGCCATGCTGGTGAAGTAAGCAGAAGCAGATAGGATATACCCCACTGAGTCAAAATGACTTAGCTAAAGCATAACCAGACTAGAATTTAGGTTTCTTTTGTCTGCTGCGATTCCATTTCCTCTGTCTTCTTAAGAAGGTCACTGGGAATGTGGATGTCACAAATTGTCTCAAAAGAGACATTCACACCCAAAGTTGACTGCTTGAGACACTTCTTAGGGAAGAAAAATGTCCATAGTCAGTAACTGTCATTGATCATGACCTTGTCAAATCCTGTTAAGGTAGAATCTAGAAAGTCAGCCTTGACAGAAAATCTGGAGGTGGCTAACAGCAGGGTGGATGATGATTCAACAGATGACCTCTGAGTCACAGTGGGCCTGTGCTTCATCCCCGGGGAAACTGGGGCTTCTGGAACTGCTGTGGAAGGGTGAGGCGCAAAGTAGAGTTCAAGGCCGATCCTCTGTCATTTCTTCAAACCCTGTTACTGCTTCTCTGCCCTACCTCCCATTCCTTGCACTTTCCCCCAACCAGTACTCCAGGCAGAATAGAACCCTCACTAAACCAAATCTATATATCTACTATAAACTAAATCCAGTTATTTCCCTTTCACTAAACCCCACAATACAGGACAAGAAATTTATCCTGAAGGTAAATTTACCATGAAGGTCATTTTTTTTTTTTTTTTTTTTTTTATTTATTTATGATAATCACAGAGAGAGAGAGAGGCAGAGACACAGGCAGAGGGAGAAGCAGGCTCCATGCACCGGGAGCCCGATGTGGGATTCGATCCCGGGTCTCCAGGATCGCGCCCTGGGCCAAAGGCAGGCGCCAAACCACTGCGCCACCCAGGGATCCCCCATGAAGGTCATTTAATCGGAAACCTGATTTGGAAGATTCTAATTCAAGCATATCAGATTTAAGTATGTTATTTTAAAAAGAATGGGATGCCCACTACCAGCCAAGACCAAATTTTCTATTTTTGCTTGACATTTTTGGTCTTGAAAGCCAAATAGTCGGGGCCCAATGAAAATTTCCATTTAGGTTAGTTGTAAAGATTGCCTTTTCTATTGAAAAATAATATAACTAAAGAGGGGATTAAGTGAATCATCCCTGCTTTTTCTGGAGGGCCTCAGTGACCATGAAGCAGAAACTTGCAGGGTTGGGTAGGGGAGACCAGCAACATTGAGCCAGTAAGGAAGTCATACTAGGTGAAACGCATGTATCTGCAGGCATGAATGACCTTGTGTTAAGTCAGCCAGCTACTTTTTGCAAGATGGTTTTGAAATAAAGGAACCCTTGCTTTACCACAGCTTTTAGAAATTACTGACATTTTAATGTCTTATATTAGTACATATATTTTCAAAGTTCAGTCATTCAACAATAATTTGTTGATGCTGACTCTGAACATTCTGGAATTCTGATACACTTCCATGGCTTTGGATTGCTGATAGGGTCAACAAATCTGTAGTAATATTGGAATCAAGGAGAATAGCTCACCCTCAAGGTAGAGACTGGAATAGCTGAATTGGAAAATTTTCTAGTAAACAGAGGCAGAAAAGTCTGAGGGATTACATAAGGATTGACACCTAGTTGGCTCCTAATTTACCTTCCTCTCATAAGTTTGCTTCCTGATGAAGTGTGCACTGCCCACATTCTGGACTGTATTAGCAGTGTATCTAGCACTCAGAGGAAGGAGAAATACAAGTAGAGGTAGCGTTCAGCAAGTCCATCACATCTAGCAGTCAAAGAAATGAAAAAAGGAAGAAGACAAGGAAAGGTGAGTAGAAGAGGCAGAGAGAAGGAAACTAAGTAGAAAAGAATAGGGAAAGGATTACCGAATGGGCAGGGATAGAACTTTTTGGCAGCTGCTTTAGGTTCCATTAAGATATATTCCTTTGCTGTCTAAATGTCCTCACTCATTTTGGCCCGGTTCGGACAATAGGTTAGGGATGAGGGTGATAGAGAATCCAGGAGGCAGGAGAATGAAGTCTAAAACTCATTTGCTCTGCTCAGCTTTTACCTTCATGCTTTGGTTTGGAGTTCTAATAAGGTACATGTAGGTTTCTAATCTGAGGTGGGGAGAAGTCAATCTAATTTGTGTAGTATGGCAGATTCCAAAGTAGAAATATTTTATTTAACTTTAGTGCCCTTTAATTGGAAAATGCTACATTTGATTGCTTTGGGGGTACACATGGTTTACCAGGTTGCTTTTCATTTTCCTTAATTGCAACACGGAATATTGGTTTCCTACCCCAGGTAGGAATACTTCATCTCCTGTAGGGGGCAGAGTCTCAAAAGAAAAAGGCTAAAACTTTTTAAGCAAACCTCTGTTTTTAAAATTACTTGGGAGGTTCATTAAATTGAAGATTATTTTAGCAGATGGAACTTTAAAAATTGATCTGTTTCTCACAAACATAATCAATCTAAAGTGGATGTTTATTCATTTAGTTTTGTGTCCCCTGAATTTTCATCCTTGTAAAAATACACATTTGGTGAAAAAGCTAGTAGCATAGTATGTTTACCTTATAAAATGTCAAAATGCTTACTAAATTGTTTTTAGTTGAACTTGTCGTTAATCTGTTATTTTAAGGAGAAGCTAATCCAGAATATTTATTTCATGGTTATAGTGAGTGTCTTCAGATTGTAAGTTTTTACATCCACTTAGTACCTCCTTCTTTAAATATTTTTTGAGGATTTATTTATTCCCTTTAAATATTTTCAATGAAAAAACTTTAAAAGTGGACGATTGCACTGAGGAGCTCTCTATTATGATGTCATTTAGTTGCTATCCAGTCGAGATACAAATGTTGGCTTTTATATCTACAAAATAGTGCGGTTGGCCTTGTTTCACTAAACTCTGTAGGTGAAGAATTTTTGATATCCTTTTTGGAAATTTAAAGAGCCCCTGCAGAGAAAATGGAGCACGACCATCCCAAAATGCCTGAGGTTATGGTTTTGAAAACACATGCTTATATATAACTGTGTATTTCTTAACATGTGCTTGAACTTTTTATAGTTGTATTTGATTATGTGTGGTTCATTCCATGGCTTCCTCTCCAGCTACACTGCTGCCTCATCCTAGGAAGCCTTGCAGCCACAATGGTTGTCTTGTTGTTCTGGAACCTACCTTGGTCATTCTTGCCTGTAGGGCCTTTTCACATGCATTCCTTCTTCCTGCAAACAATGCCTTTGGAAATGAAGTTCTTTCTTTCTACCATTTATTGTGTGTTGAGTTTCTGCCTATGTGCCAAAAACTCAGGTGCACCGAGAAGGCCATGCTGCAAGAAAGCAGACATGGTCCTGCTCTCATGGAACTTACAGTCTGCGAGGGGAACCAGACATTAATCAAATAATCACATCAGGAATGCCAAATGGCCACTGTGACAAAGCTAGGTGGTGGCAAGTAGAACTATATGAAATAGCAGCTATTCAGTCATTTTTGACTGGCAAAAGGAATTTGATAGGGTTGAACTGAACATGTGACCCTGAAGTCACAGAAGGTTCCTGAGCAGAGAGGAGCATCTGATGCAAGTGGTATTTCAGAACAAGTAATTTGGTGCTGGTTTAGTATAGCTTTTCAGGAACACCTCTGTAGAAGAAGAAAATGAGGTATGATTCTCTAGCAAAGTTACTGGTTGTAATTCAAAATTTGGTTTGGCAATGGGGCATTTGTGGTATCAAAATACTAGTACTAAAACATGATTATTCAACTTATTAAAATATTTATGAAGTATGTACCTGTAAGTGGTTCTAAATAGGGTTGCTCACAAAAATGTTGTATAAATTAGATCATAAGGCAACAGCCCTGTTTTCTTCAGGAATTAGACATGTGTACATACCTATTTCCCTTGACTAGATACAAGGTTTTCTTGGCATAAATATCTACAGCTATTTTTCATGTAATTTCCCAGCAGTCAAGAAACCTACCAATTGAGTACTATAATAAAAGGGCCCAGGGCCTAGTTTTAGGTGCCGTAAGAGTTGCAAAGCTCACTGTTGAAAGCGTTGTTACTGCTTTGTAATCTGGGAGTGATATCGGATGGCCACTGTGGGACAGTGTTCCTGATTCTGGACTGAAGTTGAATAATGTTAACAGAAGAGACAGCAAGAAAAATAGTGAGCTGAGGGGATCCCCTCTACTATTTTCACACTGTCAGTTTTATGGTTTTACTCCCTTGGCTGCTGTTTAACCTCTTGGGACTGCTGTTGGTAATTACATCTCTCTGGCATTAAGAGCTTTTGCTTTCCTTTTTTCCCCCAGCCCTTGGGAGGAGTAAACCCAAGAGTGGGGGGGGGAGTTTTGCTGTGAATTCTTCAGCCATTTAGTGCAAATTCCTGTAATTACCGGCATTGTGTCCTCCTTGAATGGCACATAATACAGCAGAAGCCATTCCTAATTGAGACCTTACAGGAGGTACAAATCCTCTCTTTGTTCAGCCTGACAAATTAGTGCCAGAAAGTGGCAGGGTCCGAGTGGGAATCAAAGGCAAGAAACACAAAGATGGAACTTAAGGCTACAGTAATAACCCTCTCTTGTCCTGAAGGGAAAAAAGGAATGACCAAGGAAAAATGAAGGTTGTTTTTTTTTTGTTGTTTTGTTATAAATTCCCTTGACATGACAGCACCTCAGGGCTGCTCTATTTATTTAGCAAAAGTGATTAAATAGTAATACAACAGGGCTGTCCATTGTTTCCCCGGGTGCCCCCACCTCACAGACCCCTGCTGCCTCGGCTAATTGATTGACAATGAACCTCTGATAAAGAAGTATGTTGTTAGGACCTGAGGAGAGAGGAGCATTTTTCCCCCCCTCGCTTTGTGTGTGTGTGTGTGTGTGTGTGTGTGTGAGAGAGAGTGTGTGTGCGCGCGCGCACGTGTACACACAATTTCAATTTTGTTTGAATTCCACTCTAGTTTTTCTTTGCCCCCGCCCTTTCTCCCTCCTTCTCCCTCCTTCTCTCTCCTTCTCTCCCCTTGCCTTTTCCCCAGAGCTTTTCGGAGGCTGCTCCCAGCTGACACAAACAGGTAGACAGGAATTAGCACTGTAGTGCAGGCTTTTGACAAGTTTATGTTGGCAGCAAACTTCCTCCTCTCCCCCTGCTCCATTTAAGACAGAATGGTGGTGTGAGAGGAGAGAAAAAGGGGAGAGGGGCTGATTGTTGGTGTGTTAGGGTCACAAAAGTTTTTTGGTGTTATTAGTTTCTCATTTGTGAAGATGGATGTCTGAAACTAGTCTCTGAACTAAGATTTTTCTTTTCAACTGCTTACTCAACTTTTTAAAAATCTGCGCACTAATAACATTTACACGTTGGGATGAGGGTGGCTGTGGAGTAAGAAATAACAATTTGAATGATTTCATCTCCCTTCAGTTCCTGAGAAGCCAGGATTGGCTATTCAAGGGTGGACTCTGGCTGCTGGTGGTGTAACTCAGTACCCCCGGGATGCTGAAAGTTGTGGGAAGATGACTAGTGGCAGATAATTAATAGCTGCTGGTTATATATGCTCTACTAGCTAAGCAGAAGCTAAATCCCTAATTTAACTCCGTCACAGCTGCAAAAACAAATCATTTCAAGCCCCTATGAAAGCAAAATATATTGAACAAACAGTATCGACCTTGTTAATACCGCATGGCATTTCATGTGATAAATGAGGGTGTCTTTCTGGCAAAGGCCTGTTTTATGACATTGTTTAGACATCAAGGATACCTTTACCCTGGTAATACAAGCATCCCTGATAGAAAGTATGGAGTGGTTAATTATTCATTAAATAGTTGCCAGTCTGGAAGTAAGCAATATTTCTGAGTTGGGCATAGTTACTTACTGGCCTCAGAATAAATCATGCAGAATAGCAATTCTTAAGAAAAAGAGAGATTGAATTTAGGGGCTGATTATGCATATGAGAGTAGGTAAAGAAAGATATGTAGGTTTTTAAGGGCCAAGAAGGGAAGTTGTATATTATGTTCTTCTAGCATAGCCAAAACCTGTTTTGATTCTTATGTGAAAAATTAGGGGATCCTCTAGCAGCCAAAGTGTAAGATCTGCTAAGGAAAAAAGGTACAGAAATAAAAATAATTGACTTTCCTTGATATCTCCAATTCCTACCTTTAGTACTATTTTCAAGTTTGTCTTTTACTTTCTAAAAATGATAGTAAGGTGAAGATTTATTTGAGTTAAGGAATAGGCAGGTAGCTAATTGGAGAAGAATATGACAATAAAGAAAAGCTTATCCCTCTCGAAACATATAAACAGCTTGGATAAAAGAGAAATATTTTAATATTTAATATTTTAGTTTATTGTTGCTTTCTTACCCTTGTATTATCTGTCATTTTGTTTTTTAATGTATTGGGTTGTTGTCTTATGGAGAAGTCTCCTGTGTGTGTGCATGTATGTGTGTCCTGACAGGCAAAGTTTTATTTTTATTTCCCCAGCCTTGAATATGACCATGGATAGATTGTTGATAGTAAAATCTTTAAGTGGAGTTTTGGTGAAATGTTCATTTCTGCAAGCATTCATTAAACCCCTCATGTGTGCCACACACATCTCTGCCAGGCACCTTGGGATATGAAAATAGGAGTAATATGTGGGCTGTACTCTTCAAAGACTTATAGAACCCCCTCCAAGAGGATTTGGGAACTTGAAGGGGGTGAGCAGGAGAATGTGACTGGGAGATAGGGGGCTAGGCTGTTGTGGTCACTGTCTTGGAGACCAGGGCATCCCCTCTCTGCTTATGCTAGAGAATCCCTGTTGTAGAGAGTTTGAAAGCTAAAGTAGTGTCTCTTCCCACTTCTCCATTTCAAACTTCATCCTGAGATTTCCTATAGAATTAAACTCAGGGAGATCTCTTTGGCTTTTACTACCCATCTATCCAAGATAAAAATTGAATTTCTGTTATGTGCTTAATGTGTAGTAGGTACTATGGGAGATATAAGTGAAGCATAGATATGATCTGGGCTCCCAGGACTTTGTAGTCTGGTTGAGGATGCACAAAGGAAAATGAGGGGTTACTAGACAGGTCCATGCCTTATGGCACTTACTGTTCAGAAAAATTATCTGGGGTTTTTTTTTTTTTTTTTTCCCCTCTTCTGGGGACGGCATCTGTAGGTATTCAGAGTGGTCCAGAGTTCGACATATCCAATACAGCCTCTAATACAACTAGGCTGTTGTGAACCCCCAGTAATAGAATCGTTTAGCTTCATACCAAGAAGGTTGGGAAAGCACCAAATTCCGTATATGATGTGTGCCCAGGCTGACTTCAAGAATTTCACGCTGTGAGACCTATAGGTCTTACCAGGTTTTCTAAAAAAACAAAACAAAACAAAAAAAAACACATCAGTGAGGTGGTTCCACGTGTGCTAAATGTGTTCATGACAAGATCAAGCATGCTTTCCTTACTGGGGAGCAGAAAATTAGAAATTGTTAAAGGCACAAGGACAGAATCACAAAGCTAAATAAAAAGAAAAATGAGTAAAAAAAATCAAGACTTCTTCTGTTAAAAAAAATTAAAATTAAAAGAAAAAAGAAAAGCATTTGGCAAAATCCTCAAGACAGAGAAGTGTGGTATTCAGAGATTATAGTTCTGTCATTTTGTGATTGATTGGCATCTTTACACAAGGATTATTGACCAGTGGATCCCTATCAGTCTAGAAGGTGGTTGGTAAAGATACATGATAATAATGAGAATGAGCATCACTTAGTAGCTAAGATCAAGGACTCTGGAATCAGACTGGGTTTCCAGATTTGCTATTCACTGTGTGACCCTGTGTACTTACTTGACCTCTCTGCATCTCCATTTTTTTTAACCTAAGATGTGAGAAAATAATAAAATCCACCTCATAAATTTGTAGTGAGAATAAAATGAGGTAAAATGGCATGGGACAGTGCTTGGCACAGAGTAATTACATATCAGAATTAGTTCCTTTTATTATTTGTCTCCTGGATAAAGATATCATGGGCATACTTATCAGATTTGCAACTTGCACAAAAATATGTTAAATGACAGTATCCAGATTCTGAAACATAAGCTAGAGAAATGGACTAAACAAGATGTGACTTTAGTAGGGATAAATAGTCCCATGCTTATATTTAGAAAATCAGCTGCAAAGATAGAAGGCCCAGGATGCTTGATCTAATAGTAGCTCATGTGTTTATACAAATGAGGCAATGGGAAACCAGAATCTATACCACTGTGTTTACTTCAAAAGCATTCACAAAACAGGTCCAGAGAAAGAAGACATGTCCTCACTGTGTTCTGCCCTGGCCAGATCACATCTGGAAACTTCAGTTACAACTGTTGCTCTTAAAGAACAAACTACTACATCTTTTGACACGTGATAGGATGGTGAACCATGCCGTGCACATGTAACCAAAATAGGAAGGACACTAGTGTTGTCCCCATATTTTTGAAGGCTGCCACTAAGAAGAGAAAATAGACTTACTCTGGGTAGCTCCACCAGACCAAGGGAACAGATATGTCCAGATTGAAGTGGATTTCCCTTATTTAAGATTTGATGGCCAGAGGTGAAAATCAGTAGTGTCAAGAGCCCTGGCCAATGAGACTGGAAGAACTGGAATTGTGACCTCAAGGCAAGACACTTGTCTGAGCTACAGTTTTCTCATCTGCAAGATGAAGAGATTTATTAATTCAGTCCTTCTGCAAATGTTTGTGGAAGCCCTACTGTGTTCTAAACACTATGCTTGATGCATAGTGAACAGAATAATCCCATTATTTGCCCTCACAGAAATTGAAAATTGGTGGCCAAATGAGTAATTAGAGCACATAATTGAACTCAGAGGTCTTTGAATTTCCTTCCAACACTTCCATCTGTCTGGGATATTTTAGAAGGAACAGCCTTGCTCTATATGGTCCCTTTTATCTCTCATTCTGTGGTTCTTTGAATGTCTATAGAAGATTAGAGAAAATTAGATTAATGTGATCCCTCCATTTAAACTTCATTTAATAAGTAAATCCTTCCTTTGGGAAAGGTATTTTAAACCAGTAGAAATATCACTTGACTAAAAAGATAGGAGATGGGAATCTTTTTCCTTGACTCTGATGTTTATCAGTGGATAAATTTGCTTTTTACTCTTTTTTGTAGTCTAAATGTTTGAGTCTAGGAAATGATTTTAGATAAAAATAAATGTACATTAAGAATCTGAATACATGCTGAAGTAGTAATATGACTATGGAAGAAGATAGTTATATAGTTTGGGTTTTGAACTGTTTCACATTCGAAAATTCAGAGAGATTTGATCACTTTATATAAGTAGGCTGTTTGATTTTATAGGATATAAATTTGCTTTTTGATTTATTCCTGGTATCTCATCATAGAAGTCACATGTTGGTCTTTGATATGTTTCAGAAGAATAAAATCATTTTGAATTTCAGAAGATAGGGATCTTTTGATAGACCTTCCTGAACTTCATAGGCCATAGCTGTGCTATCTTTTTTTTTTTTTTTTTAAAGCTGTTCATTTCTCCCAGTCTTTGTTGCTATACTTTGGTCTGGAAAGTTCTTGTCCCTTTTTGTAGCTTCCTTTATGGTTAACATTGTTCTCATCATGTGTTCATTTCCAGTTAAACTTCTAAAGTAGGTGTTAATGTACTATTGGACCCTGCATTGAGTTAATAGTTTCTATTTACTGACCTCTCATTGAGACAGAAATTGGTCTAAGTGTGGTTTTAGGATAGACTAGGGATATCCTACCAAGGGGTAGGCCAATATTCTTTTAATTTCTAGCTAAGTTCCTTGAAAAACAGCTTTTCATGGACTCCTCTAAATGTAAGAGGTTTTCTAAAATTCATTATACTGTCTAAAAGCAGAAACGTACTTAAGTGAAATGAGCAAATGCATCCCTAGATAAGGAAATCTAGTAATAGAGTAATGTTAATTTATTTCTTGCAATAATATTTTCATCCAATCATTCAACAAACAAGGACACCATGCAGTTCCAGAAATTGAAGTGTGGGAGTAAACTAAAAGTTAATTTTGCAGTAGAAAATATGACTGAATGCAGGTTTTGTTTTTTAATTGCAGTATAATTGACATACAATGTTATGTTAGTTTCAAGTGTACAACATATTGCTTATGCAGGTTCTTATATCTCGAAATATGTTAACACGGAAAATGTTTTAATTAAATCACATTAATAAGAAATAAAGAACATAAAACTCCTTTCCATATTTCAGATGCCGAATGGAGTAGGCCTGCACAGCAGTGAGCCCTGAGGTCATGGGTGACAGGGAGAGTTCTGGGTTGTTTTATATTATGTTTTGTTGAAGACTTTTGGGTGTGAAAAATACTTTATACTCTTAAAGACTTCTTTACAAGCCTCCTTGACTACCCTACTCTAATTCCCCAAGTAGAATTGAACATTTTTCCTGCATGAACCTACCCTCCTCCAGTCTCCTGGACTCCTGTCATGGTCCTATGATATATGTCTGACTTTTTTGAAGGCAGGACCCCAGCACTTTTCAGAGTGATCAGAGCACCATTTTCATCAGAATCTGGAGAGTGGTGAGGGGAGACATGGCTGGCTGGACACTTCCATAGACCTGTTGAAGTCAGGATCTCTGGAATTGGGTCTGGAGATTTTTTTTTTTTTTTCAGATTTTATTTATTTATTCGTGAGAGAGGCAGAGACATAGGCAGAGGGAGAGGCAGGTTCCCTGTGGGGAGCATGATGTAAGACTCGAGCCCAGGACCCCAGGATCACGACTTGAGCCAAAGGCAGACGCTCAACTACTGAGCCACCCAGATGTCCCGGGTCTGGAGATTTTAACAAACTTTCCAGTTGATTTGCATACATAACAAAGTTTGAGAAACCAATTCCTAACTCATAGAATGTTCTTAGCAAATGAATCAAGCCTTACTTCAGTTTTCTCTAGGTAATGTAAGCACATTCTTTTAACTGTTTCTTCTACGTATGTCTAACATTTTAACCATTGAGATATCAATCTGCTGATAATCTCCAGGTTTCCATGTCTTCCTTACATTCTGGAAACTACCATGGTGTTCTAATAAGGTTCCTACCTAAGGTGAATACAAATGAAGAAAAGAGATTTGTTCAAGTCCTTTACTCACATTCTGGCTTCCTTTTTAATACATCCTAATGTTATGCCTAGTTTCTATTTTAAACCTGATAAGCATATTTAGTATTTGAATGTTGAGATAGCTTTTACTCCCTCATTTCTTTGCTAGGTCATCTTTCACCTAAACAACTACAGTGACCTCCAGCCAGTCTTCTTCCATTCTAACCTTTCCCAACCTTGTCTTACTGTAAGTGAGTGTGGTCTTATTACAATACAGATTGACCCCAGTAGATCTTTTTACAGACCCTTCCTTCAGTGGCTTTTCGGCACATATTTTGGCATGAAGACCAGGATCCTTAAAGTGACCTCACATGATTTGACTCCTGCCTACTTCCTCACCTTCAGCTCTTCTTGACACTTCCTCCCACACACCAAGTCCAAGCCACACTGACTTCACTCTGTTCCTCAAATACTCCACTTCCTTCCCACTCCCCTCAGAGCCTTCTCGTGTGCAGTTGCCTCTCCCTGGAATATACCCACCATCTGCCCTACCTCAATTCTTTCTTTAGGTCACTACTTCAACATTACTTTCTCAAGAACACCTTCTTCAACCAACCCCCCAGACTGACTTAGGACCTATTTAGCTCTCTCCTTTGTAATGCTGGTTTAGTACCTCTTACTCTAGCACTTGTCATAATTGATATTGTGTCATTTGTGTAATTATTTATTTAATAGCTGCCTCCTCCACCTGACTTCAAATGCTATAGTGACCTGTGTTTTCTTGTTTATTGCTGTCTCCCTAGCTCTGCATCTGGTACACAGTAGATATGTACTTAATAGTTTTAGTCATCCTCTGTTTTGAGTCCTTCCTCCCTACTCTACTGTCTTTTCTAGAAATATTAGGTTGGAGTCATCTGCAGATATAATTAACATGTTCTCTACTTAGTTATTTAGGTTGTTTAATAATACTAGAAAATGATGGATCCAAAACCTATCCTTTTGGAAAGCCAGTTATGATCTTTTTTTTTTAATTTTTTATTTATTTATGATAGGAGAGAGAGAGAGAGAGAGAGAGAGAGGCAGAGACATAGGCAGAGGGAGAAGCAGGCTCCACGCACCGGGAGCCTGAAGTGGGACTCAATCCTGGGTGTCCAGGATTGCGCCCTGGGCCAGAGGCAGGAGCTAAACCGCTGCGCCACCCAGGGATCCCGGAAAGCCAGTTATGATCTTGAAGGTTTCCAGGGACTTTTTAAAAAAATTTTGACTATGTGGGGTGCCTGGCTGGCTCAGGCAGTCATGTGACTGTTGATCTTGGGGTCATGAATTGGAGCCCAACGTTGAGTGTAGAGATTAGTTAAAAAAATAAAACTTAAAACATTTTTTCTTTACTATGTAACCTTTTAGAGCCTTTATTATACTGACTATGAAGTATAAATATGCAACATTTCCAACTTAATTGACCTCTTTGCATGACTAGCATTCCTCAAATAAATGGTGCAGACTCCTACTCCAGGCACTGTACCATCAGAGTTTCCTCATATATGCACATGTTATTTCAATCCCAGCTGGTGTACTGCGATTTCAGTTCTGGTACTAACTACCCACAGTTAACACAAACCCCCCGAATTAAGGACTTGATCCTTCACAGGACTGCTCCAACTACAGATCCCCGCCACAAGTTCAGGGCATCCCTAGGCCACTCGCACTCCGACTAACTAGCTACAAATTTGGGGGTTCCCACAACCCTCTCAGGTTAATAATTTGCTGGAACAACTTACAAGTCCAGAAAGCACTATACTTATAATTCTATTTTATTAGAAAGGATATAAGTCAGGAACAACCAAATGAAGAGACTCAGAAGGCAAGGTCTGGGAGGGTTCCAAATACAGAGCTTCTGTGTTCTCTGCCCATGGAATCAGGGCATGTCACCCTTCCCACACATCAATGTATTCATCAACCCGGGAGTCCAACAGAGTTTCAGTGTCCAGAGTTTTTATTGGGGTTTCATTATATAGGCATGCTTGATTGAATCATTGACCTTGTGATTGAACTCATTCTCCAGCCCCTCCCATTCCTTCCCCAGAGGTCAGACTGGCTCAGGATCCAAATCCTCCAATCAGGGGTTGGTCCTCCTGGTGTCTGTCTATCTCAAGCTGTATAGTGGCCCACCATGAGTCACCTCATTAGCACAAAGTCAGTTATGGTCCAAGAGGCTCAGGAATAATAAAGACCCTTGTATCACTCAGGAAGTTCCAAGGGTTTTAAGAACTCCCTGCTAAAATGAGGGACAAAGATGAAACAATTCTTTATTATACAACAGTGCACAGCAAAAAATGGAATCTGGATGAAAGGAGGATAAGTGATATATGTGGCTACCCCTCGGAGAAGGAGGAGGCCTTGGCCTGTTTACCTTGTTCTCTCATTTCCAGTCTGCTAATAGTGGGTGCCTTCCAGCACTGCATTCACTCAGGAGGGAAGATTTTGGTGGTATCTTCCAGGGTCTTCCTGGAACTAAGCAGCTTCAGAAACAGCCAGGAAACTGGCTGGCTCTGGTTTGCCCAGCCTGGCTAAAGCCCTCCCAGGGTTGTAGGATGATGTGTACATCCAGTAACTTTGTGATCCCACTCTCTTTTTTTTTTTTTTTTAATTTTTATTTATTTATGATAGTCACAGAGAGAGAGAGAGAGAGAGAGGCAGAGACACAGGCAGAGGGAAAAGCAGGCTCCATGCACCGGGAGCCCGACGTGGGATTCGATCCCGGGTCTCCAGGATCGCGCCCTGGGCCAAAGGCAGGCGCTAAACTGCTGCGCCACCCAGGGATCCCAGTGATCCCACTCTCTAACCCAGATATACTCTCAAATCTTGGCTTAAAATAGAGAGTTTCTTTTTAAGTAGATATTTTAAAGGTTACCAGCAAAATTTCATTTATTAGCTTTAGCTAATTTAGCATATGTTAGATACCACTTCTAGAAGGGAACTAGGATTCCAAAACTAAAGACATGCAGGCTTGTGTGAATTTCCAACAGATTGAAAATCACATTCTTTTATTATTTCCCAGCTTTATTGAGATAATAACTGACAAATAACAATGTGTTAGTTTATATCTACATTGTGATGATTTTATATATATATAATGAAATGGTTGCCACAATTAAGGTTTGTAAAGACATCCATCATCTCACATAATTAATATTTTTTTGTTGTGAGAACATTTAAGATTTACTCTTATTAACTATCAAATATACAATGTAGTATTCTTAACTATAGTCACTATGCTGTACATTAGATCCTCAGAACTTATTCATTCCCCCCCCCCAGCTTTTTTGAGATAAAATTGGCATATAACATTGTGTAAATTTAAGTTGTACAGTGTGGTGATTTGATATACATATAGATTGTAAAATGATTACTATAAGTTTAGTTAACACATCCATCACCTCACATGGTTACCTTTTGTGGGTGTGTGTGGTGAGACTTTTTAAGATCTACTCTCTTAGAAACTTTCAGGTGTATAATAGAATAGTCACCATGCTGAAAATCACATTCTGACCAGGTATGTATCTCTGCCAGGGGTTGTATCTTGCTAATTTTCTCAGTGAAGTAAGTAAATCATGTGGGGCTGAAAGCTTTCCAAAGCTTTACTGAAAATAATTTCCTTGTCAAATCACCAAATCTGTATCTCTGACATAGAGGATAGACTTAGTTTGAAATTCTTGGTTTCTTTCTGCATCTTTATCAATAAAGATATTTGTAACCCCCAAGCTTTTAGAGACTAGACAAAATAATAGATTCCCATGATTTGGTGGCTAGGAAGCATCCAGACTCAGTGGATAAGTAATACATTAGGAGAAGAGCTTGGTCTTCTGTTTATAGCCTGCCACTGATTTATTATATACCCTCAGGCCAGCCTTTTTATTTAGTCTTGCAGGTCAGCATCTTCAACACTCTAATTTGAGGGAAGATTGAACTGCCTTGACTATGTGCAATTCAAATGTTACAAAAGATCACCTGAACCAAAAGTGCCAAATTTTAATTCAGTAATATTGTACATCACTACATTTTTTCCCCCAGAAAATATGGGAGAGGTTCTTGGATGAGTGGAAGCCTTATTGTGGCCTAATAATGGATGGGAAACCTTTAGGAAAATAGTGTTATTCATCCATTGTTAAGGTGAAGAATTTTAACTTAATGAAAGGTGCCTGGTAATGCAGAGGGTCTCCTTGTAAGCCTCTGAGCCCAGCTTTCCTGTACAATCCCCATCTCAGTGACCCATCACCCACTGCCATGCATGCTTGGGTTACCTGATTGCCTTCCTTCTTCCTTCCCACTCCCATTGGTACATGTGATGTCTGAGCCATGATCCTTATAGAGGCCTTACAGGGTTAATGTATCATTCCTCTTCATTCTACTTCCAGGGGTCAGGAAGGTGGAGATCAAAGTATTGCATGTATGACTTACCAATCACACTTATTATATAATGGACCCCTAAATTAGGGAGACTTATTCACATGGTCACAGCTGAAGTCCCAAAAGCCATGCCTTCTTGCCGTAGCACACAAAAAAACCTGCTTCCTGCAGGCCAGCCTGCACATGCCAGGGTTCTTCTAAATTCAGTAGTCAGATGCCTCATGTCTCCATCTGTGACAACGAAACCATGGGAAGATATGCTGGGAATACAACTCTAGGAAATTCCTTTCAAATGGCAACATGAGGACCAGGGAATAGGAGTTTCCCGCTTGTAGATATTTTTTTGTGTGTGTCTTGCCCTCTAACTCTAAATATCCCAATATAAAGGGGATCCCTGGGTGGCGCAGCGGTTTGGCGCCTGTCTTTGGCCCAGGGCGCGATCCTGGAGACCCGGGATTGAGTCCCACGTCGGGCTCCCGGTGCATGGAGCCTGCTTCTCCCTCTGCCTGTGTCTCTGCCTCTCTCTCTCTCACTGTCTGCCTATCATTAAAAAAAAAAAAAAAAAAAAAAAAAAAAATTAAAAAAAAAATCCCAATATAAGGAGCCTGTTTTTAAATACTAAACATATGTTAAAAGGTTAGCTTTGGAGGTGGTCACAAATCTGTGCTTTTAGAGAGACAGAAAAGCTTGGTAAGAAGACCAGAAAAGGCATAGGGAAAAGGGTCAAGGAAGAGCATACACTGAGGTAGTCCCTAAATCCTCTAGAACATAAAGAATCTGGTTTGGGGTGAAAATGAAGAAATTCAAGCATGGGTTTAAGGGAAGCTGATGAAAGTGATCTCTTTCACTTTGAGACTGTTCCTAGTACTACTTGGATCCACTCTCATGACTTTAATTTTATCAAATTGTTGTCATTACTAAAATAGCTCGAGTAGAAATTACTCTGAGAGATGCTGTCAGGTTTTTTTTTTTTCAGGGGTTTTAGCTAAGAAGAGGAAAGGTTGCGTTGTAAATATACTGTAAAGTTCAAAGAGATGAGACTCACAAAAAATATAAGGAAAGAGAAGCAGACATTCAGAATGGGGAGTGATGTGAAAGAGAAGTCCGAGGCGACCTTGGTGGGACAGTGTTTGTCACAGACGCGACAGGCAAAATGAGGCTGATGTACATAGAGACTTTTTTTTTTTTTAAGATTTTATTTATTTATTCATGAGGGACACACAGAGAGAGGCAGGGACACAGAGGGAGAAGCAGGCTCCCTGCAGGGAGCCCGATGTAGGACTTGATCCCAGGACCCCAGGGTCACGACCTGAGCCAAAGGCAGATGCTCAACTGCTGAGCCACCCCAGCGCCCCTACACAGAGACTTCTAAGACAAGGTGAAAGGAAACATAGATTCCAGAAAAAGAGTAAAGAAAGACAGCTTGCTTCTCAGGGAAACCAAAAAGATAATATGAGGTTCTAAGCCAGTAAGAGGTTATTGACCGTTCAAAGCCATCAACATAGAGGTGTAGCCACTGTGCTGTCAAGAAACAAGGCCTGCTGGGATCCCTGGGTGGCGCAGCGGTTTGGCGCCTGCCTTTGGCCCAGGGCGCGATCCGGGAGACCCTGGATCGAATCCCACGTCGGGCTCCCGGTGCATGGAGCCTGCTTCTCCCTCTGCCTGTGTCTCTGCCTCTCTCTCTCTCTGTGTGTGACTATCATAAGTAAATAAAAATTAAAAAAAAAAAAATTAAAAAAAAAAGAAACAAGGCCTGCAAAAAAAAAAAAAAAGAAAGAAAAAAGAAAAAAAAGAGACAAGGCCTGCCAACTCTATCTTCTCTTCCTCACTCAGCTTTTCCTCACTTTTTAATAAAGTGGTGTCTCACAAAAACAGTTAGTGGTGGTTTAATACAATATTAAAGATCGTGGAGAATCATTGTGGAACGAGCACTATTGGGGTACAAAGCCGACTCTGAGGAAAAGGTTCAGTATAGGGCTGGGACTAGGGTGGGGGACTGAGTGAACTGCTTTGGGCACACAACTTAGAGCATGCCCCACCCCCCACTCCAAACCCCTCAGTAATTGAGATAAATAATATTTTTAATATTATTCAAAAGTAAAAATTAATGCCAAAAAAATCCATGATGAACAAAATATAAAATTTTAGAGATAGGATCAGTATGACTGAATTTTCCTTTTGTCTTAGGCTCGTATATGGCTCAGCACTGGTTCAGAGGAACCTTCTAGTAAGACAGTTGATTTAATAAGACAAGTTCCCCCAAAGCTTTCCATGTTTAAGTTCCAGGTGGCCCAGCCCAGAATTTGCCTTGCTACGAGGATGGTGAGGCTGACTTCCCTTTCCTGTCTGGGGCTGCAGGGGTACAATATGGGAAACCCTGGTACTCCCATGTTTAAGAGACAACTGGGAGCAGGAGGCAGACTGTCACAGAGGGACAATATTCCCACCACTGGCCACTTTCACATCTAAAATAACCAGGTTAGCTCAGCCCTTTCCATTTCTGCAGTTTTCCAAATGAGTTATTGGTCGAAAGTGTCTCACCAGAAGGATTACTTCATGAAGAGCTGATGTTACTGGCAGGTAGTCCAGGAGATGATGGCACAGTGTGGATAAGACCTCTCTTTGATGGTGCCTCTCTAAATTAACCTAGGGGCATGAATCATTTCTTTTAGTTCAGAAAGTAGAGCTGGGGAGAGGGCTTTCCTCCTTCCCATGATAGACCGAGTGTCTGTCACTCGCAGAGAAAAGTGATTAAGTAACGTCTATACTCAGACCTCTTATTTTCCCTTCTTATCTTTATACTGTCACAGGGTTTCTCAACAGTGGCACTTCTGACATTTGGGGCCAGATAATTCTATATTGTGGGGGGCTGTCCTGTGCTGTGACACGTTTAACAACGTCCCTGGCCTCTATCCACTAGGTGATAGTAGCTACCCTACTCACCCTTTTATGACAACCAAAAATGTCTCCAGATATAGGAAATGCCCCCTTTTGGGACAAAGATTGAGAACCACTGTGCTGTCTAGAAATAAGGCCTAATGGCTATGTTATCTCTTCCTCACTTGGCTTATACTCATTTCTTTACACACTTCTATATAAAGTAATAATTGGGGATGCCTGAGTGGCTCAGCGGTTGAGCGTCTGCCTTTCGCTCAGGGCGTGATCCTGGAGACCCGGGATCGAACCCCACATCGGGCTCCCTGCATGGAGCCTGCTTCTCCCTCTGCCTATGTCTCTTCCTCTCTGTGTCTCTTGTGAATAAATAAATAAAATCTTTAAAAAAAAAAAGTAATAATTGTCTTCTACGGAGATGCATGTTGATGATTTTGTACTACCTAATGGTTTAGAATGAGACCCTGGCATCTTAATGGGTAGCTCTAGGTAAAGATATTAGGTTATAGAAAGAGAACCCTCAATCAGCCTTTATTTAGTGTCAAATACATCAATCAGATCCTCTCAGTCACATAACAGAAAATCAAATTCAAATTGATTTGTACAGTAAAGGGGAATTAGCTCAGCCAGCTGAGCTTTAGGAATCAGAAGGTCTGGTAGCTCAAATTTTTTGAATTCTGTCTTTTAGACTTAATGCTCCAAACAGTGTTTTCTCCCTGAAACCACCTACCTTTTCTGACTGATAGACTTCTCATACATCATGGGCATCTTTGACAATCTCAATCCTTTCCACATTAGTCAGTCACCAAAATGTTTACAGTTCATCTCTGTAGTATCTCCTTGTCTCTCCCCTTCCTGATCCCAAGCTCACTGCCTCCTTAAGCCCAGGCTGGTACAATAACTTATCGACTGGTTTCCCCCCCCCTTCTGTTTTTTTTTCCCTTGCCAATTAATCTTTCCAAAGCTTAGACTGCTGTTCTGCTTCAAACAACTCTAGCTGTTCCCATGTCTTAGTAATGTCTTATTGGTTAGTAAGGATTCTTCCCCCTAAGCATTCAGGATTCTTACGTTCTAGCTTTAGTTTATGGTTCCAGGTTCTTTTTTCCTAACACCCCTCTTGTTACAGGGCGCTTCAGATATCTAGAATAATCAGTGCTTTCCAAATGTGCCCCTATTTTTCTGAGCTATCCTCTTACAAAAATATCTTTCCTTTTTCAAATGCACCATCCCTACACAGCCTTCCGCAGTCTCCACAGTTAGAGCTTCCTCCTTGCCTTATCTCTTGCTGTCTTCTGCTTTCCACCTTCCAGATTTGTATTCTTGTCTCTCTCATCCTTCATATTCAGGGTGTTGCTGATACTGTGAGATCCTAGGCTGATTCACTGACGGGAGGTCCTAGGCTAACACTCATTGACAAAGTGAATTATACTCTTTTGTATAATTGATTTATATTTTCTGTGCTTCTCGTATTGCCATACACAAAGAGACCATTTTTTAAATACTTTCCACAAGGAAATAGTTACATGGAAATTTATATATATATATATACATATATATATATATATATATATATATATATATATATTAGTGTTTCTCATCAAGTGCCACATCAGCCACTTCTCTTAAGCTCTGCCATCTTTCCTAATTGTTCAACCATGGACAGAATTACTTTATCACCTCTGCCAGAGTTTCTTCATGTGTAAAATGGGGATAATACCTACCTTATCAGAATTGGTAAGGATTAAAGAAATATGTGTGTATGTAAAACACTTATACATAAAGTAAGCCTGCCTGGCATAAAGTAAGCACAGTGTAAGTATTTGTTTATCCATTTATCTATTTAACTATTTCCATTTAAAATTGCTTACTATTTTCTTGAAAGTCTTTGGGTAAAGAGCAGTCAGGCACAGAAGTTAATGAGATAATCTAGTCATAGACTATTAAGAGAACAAGTGTGGAAAAAATACTAAGTTTAGACTGATTTATATATACTAGATGTTGAAAGAATAACATTTCATTGTTAACCTTCTCTGACCTTACATTACCATAATACTTATACTAATGAAGCATCTTATCATAAACATCATCCAAACTATGTCTTTGGAAGTGAAAATCTGTGTCACAGATATTTTTAACTCATGTAACTATTTAGTAGAAAAGCAGTCGGAATCTCTAGAACAGTGCACGTATTTACTTACTTGCCTTGGCAAAAATCAAGATTTATTGCCTTTCAAGATAAATTTTGACTAAATATTGACTTTAGTCTCTCAATCATTGTTTACCTGAAAGAC
This sequence comes from Canis lupus dingo, assembly GCF_003254725.2. Lineage (NCBI taxonomy): Eukaryota > Metazoa > Chordata > Mammalia > Carnivora > Canidae > Canis > Canis lupus. The sequence goes on along the minus strand of NC_064279.1, from coordinate 16,643,609 downwards.
AAATGAATCTTGACATTTCTCAACTTGAGTTGGAATCTACTTGGTATTTATTAATTTATTTCATATGATTTATAATCTTAATAAGAACATTCCATGAAGATTAAACAAATATTATAGCATTTATCCAGTGTAGACAGGCTATTTTCTTATATTTTTTTTCTGTAAAAACTTTGTTTCCATTTGGTCCACAGCTGAGGAGAAGGCTTCAGGGTATTAAAAAACTGCTTAGCTGCTGTAGGGAGCAGATGCCCTGACACCTGGTTGATACAGAGGGACCCCTCCAAGTCTACTGGGCTCCAGAGGCTCCTAGTCCTGCTTGAGAGTGAGACTTTATGAGAGATTTATGCAGCCCAGGCTGCATAAATTAGTCAGGTGGGCACCATCTTCTTGATGAGTTTCACCTGCTCATCTAGGAAGTAGCTCTCCAGGAAGTCACAGAGATGGAGGTCTAGCTCTCCATCTCTGGGTTATGCAGGCAGAATCCAGGGCATGCTGATCCAAAAGGTCCTGGTTCAGTTCTCCAGGGCCATGGCAGCTTCCGTGCATTCAAGGCTTTCCTCCACTCATCTTGGGGGAGGAGTGGCATTTGCATGTCCTGGAAGAGGCTGCAGCCTCTACTCTGGTTTTGCATCTTCAAGAGACACTGGGCACCCTCATGCTTCCCGTTGGCCACCTGGCAAAAGAGCTGCCCCATGCCCTCCAGAGTCACATCGTTGTGGCAAAAATAGAAGCCCATGGAGAGGTAGGTGTAGAAAGCCTGCAGATGTAGGTTGACCCAGCAGTAGGCAGCAGCCTCCACTTTGGTGGAATAATTCTAATGAATCTAAGGGCTCAAGGCTGGTGGGCAGTAAGGAGTTAACCACACACAAAAAAGTGTCAGCTGGTCCCAGAGGCAGAGGTTGGCCAAGGAAAGATGGTCCTGGAGGTTGCAACTAGGATAGGAAGGAGGTTGGGAGGTGGGTGGAGGTTGGAAGAAGGGGTGATCCCCAGGTCTGTTTCATGCAAACACTGTTGAAACAAGAGACAGATGCACAGGATTGCCAGGCGTATCTATATTTTCAGTCTTCAGTGAGTCAATGGTTACAGACTATAAACTAGGAAAGCAGAGTTCTGTATGACCTTTTTCGTGCTGATTTTTATAAGATAGTAAGTCACTGAACACCCCCATCCCCATTTCTGTTTTCCTTCAATTTGGAAAATCTGGTCTGTAGAGCTTAAGTCTGGGCCTTCAAGCCACATTTTACAAAGTGCTTACTTACCACAGGTCATTGTCCCACGCCAGGGCATTGGATGGAAGGGTGGGGCAAGGGCAGTCCTTTGGCCCTTCCTATGGCCGCCTCTTCCTCCACTATGTGCATACAGTAAGAGAGGAAATTTGCCAGTTTTTCTCTTTTAACAAAATGAAATTTTATCTTATCTCTTTCATTAAGTCCTTTTCTCTTTCTTTTTATTTGCCTTTGTCTTTTTCTTAGAGCATTTCTACCTTCCAAATGCAAAATACCAAGTTTATTTTACCAAATTAGGTAAAGGGGATAGTGTGTGGCTGACCATACGTAGAAAGCATTGTGAGTTCTTTCCCTAGAGAGATTCACCTGGATATACCCGCAGCTCACGTCATTTTCCTCTGATGCCCACGAATTTTCCAGCTGCTGGTCAGGGGGAAGGAGGGCTAAGTTGGTAGTCGTGAAGTAACGAGAAGGTGGTTGGCGTCTCCTCAGCATCTTGGCTTCAGTAACACCATATTGCAGCCAATTGAGCTAACTAGGTGCACTTGTTAGAAGAAAGATTGTGCCTTTCTGAAGAAATATGCCAAAATTTCTGCTTCAACCCCCGGCAACAGATCCTTTTGGTCGTCTTTAGTGAAAGGCCATTTGGGAAATGGACTGTACAAGCAGCAAATAGGATTTCAGTTAAATGGTAACATTTGTTTCCAAAAGAGTACCAGAGGGGAAGCTAAGCTCTTCAGAGCATGTGTTCATTAAAGATTTGAAGTGGGGTGGGAAGCAATAAAAAAAAAAAAAAAAAAAAAAAGGCCAGTGAGTTCTCTTGTGAGATAGTTTTTTGTTCCTATGAATTGAACGCCCTCTGAAAAGTTTCAAAAAGAGACTGGGAAGAATGTATTTGCTTTGATCCAATATGTGGAGGGTTCCCTACTACAAATACCCCTTAATTTAGAAGCATTATTGAAAAGTCTGTTTCAAAGTGCAAAGAAATATAATATGTAAATAAGGTCTAATTAGTTATTTCAATTAATTATTTTTTGTCTCTGCTTTCAGCTCCGTTTTCCTCCCCTTAATGTCTCTTGTCAGAGTCTAGCTTTGCCATCCAAAAAAATGTGTTTTTCTAGTAGTAGTTAAGAAACCTTTTTTTGCCCCGTTGAGAACATCACAATGATAAAGTAAAATCCAGATCGTGTATCTTTACAGGGAATCATTTCAGACATTTTTAGTCTATGATTTGCTAGTATATATATTTTTAAAGATTTTATTTATTTATTCATGAGAGACACACAGAGAGAGGCAGAGACACAGGCAGAGGGAGAAGCAGGCTCCATGCAGGGAGCCCGATGTGGGACTCGATCTTGGGACTCCAGGATCATGCCCTGGGCCGAAAAGCAGACGCCCAACCACTGAGCCACCCGGGCTGCCCACTAGTATGATATTAAAGAAGGAAATCTTACAGTTAATTGAAAGAATAGGTGTTTCCTTCTTCAAATAAAGGGTAGGTGTTGCTTTTTGGAAAATGAATCTGTATAAGGCCACTAGCCTCTAATCTTTCTTGATATCCTATGTTCTCTTTCAGTATCAAATACTACCTTGGATTTGGAGATAAAACTTTTAATTCTAAACTAAATAAGATGATTCTCAGTAGGGACAGTGAATGCTCTGGGAGAAACACCGGTAAAATGAACTGAGGTTCTTTCTATATAGCAGATTTTTAGAAATTGACTAAGAACCTGAAATGTTGATTTTGGAAGCCTAGAACATAAATTACATGACAAATTATGAGCTTTTCACTTAGGGGTCTGTACACCCTCTGCACTTGAATAGAATTGGAATTTTAGAGCTTGGAGAGACTTCTGCAGTCACCTAGAAAACAAGGAGCCATCGTCAGTTTCTCCCCACCAGGGTCTCAGGTGGTAGTTGGCTGATTGGGCAGAAATGTAGGTTCCTGAGCCCTAATCCAGATCTGCAGAATCGAGGTATGTGGATAGGAGTTGGGGTGGGGGAGGAGACAGTATTTTTCACAAACATCTCCAGAAAATTCTGACCCTCACTGAATATAGGAAACCACTGATTTAGGCTGGCCTCTTTATTTTGAGAGTTTGATGGGTCAAGTTTACAGTGTGTCCTACACAAGAACGGGCTTTCTAACTCTAGACTTGTGCTGGTCTATACACCATGTATCCAAAGTAGTCCTAAGCATGCAGATAGGTTCAAACCTACTTCTGGATCCCTAGGGGTAATTTCAGCATGGAAAGTAGGAGAGCATGGTTCTAAATATGGTATGAAGGTAAAGACACCCAAGAGCTAGGAGTTTACGTGCTGTTAGCTTCTTTCTAACATAAAACCTGAGTGAGACCTAGCCACGTCTCTCAGCTCTACTTTGATGAACCTGGAAACTAGTGCAGTGGTGAGAATGCTTAGCTCATTATAGTTGAACCCCCAACATGTTAGGCTTTGGACCTGTGTGCCTGCTTGATATACATGTTTTAAGACCAGTACTTTCTTAAAATGCACATTTATGTATTTTAATATTGCTTATGTATGTTGCATCTAAAAATTATAATAAAGTCATTAAAAATTATAGACTGATAAACCCAGTAATACCCACTAAATCATATATAAATATCCAGCAAGTGCTTACTGATGCTAATTACATCCAAAATTCAAACAATCAAAAAACTAAAGTGACCTGAATTTATTTTTGGTCAGTTATGGTGTGTTTTGTGGTGAGAGGTTTAAACTCTGGAATTCAGTGAGGTGAAAAAAATAAAAATAAAAAATAAACTCTGGAATTCCTAAAAGACCATGATCATTTTCTAAATCATTAAGGAACGACTGAGTTTTATTCATTGTCATTTCAGTGTTAAGTCAATTTGACCATCAGCAAATTTTGGGAAACAGCAATATCCCAGTCTCTAGGATACGTCAAGTTCCACTGAATTCTCTTCCATAGTCCATATATGAACACATGAGTAATGTGTAATTCCTAGAATGAGCAGCATATTTTTCAAGAGGTTATTAACAAAAGTATGCTGTTTAAAAAGTGACCAGGTTAGGAGGATCAGTTCTAGAATCCTTACGAGAAATTAAAATCTCTTTATGCAGGTGTATGTGTGTCAAATAATATTCAGTTTGTCATCCTTTCTACACAGTTATTAATAGTCTGCTGTATGTTAAGCTCTGTGTTACGTACTAAGGGTAAAAAACAGATCTGAGGAGTTTATAGAATGGTTCCTGCTGGACAAGCACATAAAAAGGCATAGTAGTTTCAGGAAGCATGTGCTAAGTGCCAGATGAGCAATAACGCAGCCAGTGAGTGCAGCAAACAGCATTCCAGTGCTCATAGCGTAGTCATTGTGATGGCCTCTCCTCTGTGCAATAGCAGCAACATGCGTATTCCATTCTTCTTTATCTATTGCACATATCCCATTGCTCAGCCTTTCTGAAAAACAGGAGCTTGTCCTGATTTTGCTGCTACTCAGTAGTAAAGAAATAACCTTTCCAGGAAGGAACACTATGAAGCTTCTGAAGCATAATACTGATATTTTACTTACTGTCTTTCAGTACCTCTTGTCTTTAAAAACAATAGGATCTAATTCTCTTCCTGGAGAATGCACTGTGAAATTGTTTGATTACTGATAACATTTTATTTGTGCTGAAAATGAAAGTCCTTTGAGTTTTGTGATATTTTCATTCATGTAGTTCATGTGAATCAGTTTCTTCTTCGCTTAGCAGTTTGTTAAATAAACTGGAGCCCCTTTAATGGAAATGAGGTGCATTAGTGATGGTGGTGATGAAGAGGAGGAGGAGGATTAAGAGTAAATCATTTTGTACCCTTATCATGAAATAGGCTTAATGTGAGATTTCTTTGATCAGTACAGTTCTTGATCCAGCCATGAAATGGGCCACATGGAAGGGTTTCTGAAATGAAAGCAGTAGATCAGAAATACCAGGATAATGTTGCTGTTTGTATAATCATGATCACCTGTTCTGGGCTGCCAGGATTTTGTCCTTTGGACTGTGATAGAATTTCTATACTCACCAAGAAAAGGTAGTTCCTCCTACCTAAAGAAAAAGAATGACTTCTTTGTGACAGGGCCAAGATTATTACCATTCCCCCTGAGAGTCTCAGGACAGTACTCACAGAATCATGGATTTCCTTGAACATAAAAAGGGCCTTAGCAAGGACTTGCAAGCAGCCACTGGTCTTGAGTAATGGGCAGGATTTGGCAAAGTGGAAATCAGAGAAGAGGGTGTTGTGTAAGGAGAAGTAATTATGTGCCAGCATGTGGAGGATGGAATGAGCACACTGTTTATTTGAGGAATAGTGAGGAGAGTTCTCTGATTGCAATAAAGAAGTTATATTCCCATTGGAGAGTAGTAGGAGTAGGTAGTTGGAAAGGTGATACAGGGGCCAATCGAAGGACAGATTTCTTTCATTGACTATGCAAGTGAAGGAAAGCCACATATCAGTTTTTAGAATCATTTTAAACTCAGACAAGTGACAAGCTAAGAGCCAAATCCAAACTCCACCTCTTACTGGGTGGGTGACCTCAGACAAAATTCTTAACTTAGCTGACATCATCTCACAGAAATGTTGTGCCTGGTGAATAAGATCCTTGATGAGAAGCCCCCAGCAAAATGTCTGGTGGTAGAAACAGAATTTATGAGGAGAAGTGAGGTGCTAATAGTGGGGTTGTAGAAAGGCTGATCTCTGACATCTGTCTGCAGAAGACGTAAGGAGACCAGAAACGGGACCAGCTAGGTGCCAGTTATGGCAGCGCCTTAGGAGGTGGGGGGGTGGAGGCTATCAGGCTAGGAAGAAGAGGACACATCTCTACATGTATTCTCACAAGTTTTTTTTTCCCCCCCTGCTGTGGACTTTTGTTTGAGGGTTGTATAACTTTGTTCTGTGACGTTAAAAGTACAACACTAATCATAGACTCTCTTTTGCCTTGGACAGGATGTCAGCGATCCATAGGCCTTTCCAATGGGAAAGCCAAGGTGTGCAATTACAGTGGGTGGTATTACTGCAGCAACTGCCATGTGGACGACAGTTTTCTCATCCCAGCACGCATAGTTCACAACTGGGATACTTCAAAATATAAGGTAAGTAGAGAACCTCAGTTTACTTCATAATAGCAATGTAGGTATTCAGCTATTGTTGTGTGGGTTATAAAAATAATGACCTAAGAATTTGAAGCAAACTTGACTAGGTAGTCTCATAAAAGCTACAAGATCTTATCTAATGGTTCTTAAATATCTCACATTTAAAGGTGTAACTATGACTTATTAATTTCCTCATTTAAAAAGATATTATAGCAGTTTTTACTTCTGGGCCTCGAAAATGAACTATGGAATGCTAAAAAAGAATTCTGATAGAAAAAGAGGCCTCCCTTATTTTTTATTAGATCTTATCTCCAAAATCAGAACACTCTCAGAGGATAAAAACAGGAAAATAATGCAACAGGAATAATGCACCAGCATACTGGTGACTTCTGAAGGAGAGGACTTAATATAATTCAAGATATTTCTTAGAGTAGCACTCCTACTCATTTGAACGTCAGTCTTCCAGCAAGTCCATCTCCCCTGGAATTAGAAACTGGAGAAAAGCTATGAGGATTTCTGGGTGGCTGTCCACACCAAGGAGCAGTGCACTGAGCCACTCTTCACCTGGAATGTTGTTTACTTTTCAAAAAGGGAGGAAGTGAGAAGCACAGGTATATGCTAACAGCTTTGCAAAGTAACTGCTAACAGCCAAGCAGGGTATCCCAGAAGTACAAATAACAGACTTGGTAGCTGTAAAAGTGCAAGTCAACAGAGGAGGAGAGGAAGTCTGAGCACCAGGACACTCACCTTAAGAGGGTAGAGAGGAGAGGAGCAAACAGTGCACAGTGAGGGAGAAGGACCCAAGGGTGTCCAACCAGCCACACATAGAACAGGTCTTCAGATCACTTGTGACAGAGGCTACATAGGTCAGGTAAGATGAGCCCTGAGAATTGACCATGGGATTTAGGAATGTGGAGGTAATGAGTGACCTTCATGAGAGCAGTTTGAATTGAGCAGTGGCAGTGAAGCTCTGATGGGAGTGAGTTTGACATGGAACAGGAGAGGAACAGGAGACAAGGACAGACAGCTCCCGAGAAGTTTTGCTCTAAGGGGATGTAGAGGTGTGAGGAGTAACGAGAGGGGAAGTAGGATGAAATTGGGTTTGATTTTTGGAAGAAATAACAGCATGTTTTCTATGCTGATGTGGACTACCTAGGAGAGAGAGAATTGCTAGAATGATGTGGTTGAGTAAGAATCGTGTAGACAGTAGGAGGGTTGCCCTTTGCTTGGAGCAGGAAGTAAGAGAAAAGACAGAGTCTGTGGATGTAGGTGCCAGTGGGGAGCTTGGGGGAAGTCCTCTTCCATTTTCATCAGTAGCTGTCATCACATTGATTTATTTCAGCACCTGTGATCCTAAAGAGATGAAACACCCAGCCCCAGTCACTCTGGGAAGTGCCTTTACCTTCTATTTCATAGCGATATAGGAGTGATTGGGCAGTAATTCTGACAACCCTTTTCTAAACTTGTCCACATCTACACCCATCCTCCTCGTCCTCCTTCCAGCCACAGAAGAAACATCACTCCTTCTATGGAAAGTTCATTCCTTCTGCCTCTGCTCGTGATCTTAGCTCCTCCGTCAGTTTTGCCAAATGTGACTGATCCTCATCAGTTTCTTGTTCTACTGCACTTCTCTGGGATATACTATTTGACGAGGAATTCTCCTGGTTCTCCTCCTACCCTGAACTCTTTTTCCTCTCTCACCTTATCTGATTCTTTGTCTTCTGCCTACACCTTTCATGTTGCAGTTCCTTGGCTTCATTTTTTGTTTCCTTTTCCCACTTTATACTCTGTTGCATTATCTCTTTTCTCTTCCATGGTTTTAACTCCCTGATGATTCCTACTTTTATCTCCAACTCCAGTTTTGCTACTAAAAAGGAGATCTGTGGATTTAATTGCTAAATGACATCTTAGCTCTAACTTTCAACCTGGTAGTCTTCAAGGTTTGTGAATCATACTGCACTCATTAGCTGCACTATACTGCAGTTCCCCCGATGCATAAACAAGCCAGAATTTGGCAAGTCAGGGAATCTAAGCCACTGAAGTAATCTAGGCCTAGGATTCTTTTGTGGTCCTCTGTTGGGCCCAAATTCTGGTACCTGACTGACTAGAAGCTTTTCTGATTCTTCTGCCAGAATGCTGTCCATCTGCCCTGAATATACCTTCCATGCAAAGTGCTTTGTCCAAACATAGTCCATATGACTGCTTTTATACCTCCTTGCTAATAGATGTGTGACACTTTCAACGTAACCTGAGAGCAAGGTAAGTGGGGAAGGGACTCATAACTGTCCCCTGTCTGTAATTTTTGAAGTCTAAAACAAACATGAAAATTGTGAGGGGCTATTTGGCTGACACCCTTTTTATATCCCTGGGCAGCTCTGTCTCCTGGTCAATCCAATAACCATCCACATCTTCACTGTCTTCAGGGTGCCTCATCCCTGTCCTTTTCAGCATATGACCTTGCCTCTACTTCAAGGACAACATTGAAATTACAAGATATGGATATGAATTCCTACAAATGTATCTGTATTTGTACCTGTCCTTACTGCTTCCCCTATCACAGGGAAAAGAGCCCTTTTTTCCTGTTTAGAGAGCATCCTTCCACATGTACTATAGGTACTGTTATCCATAGGGGGAACTCTTCTTCATTCTTCCAGAGCTGATAAAAGCATGTCCTCTTTGGCAACATCTTTCCTGATATTCCTACCCTATCCTATTTGCTGCATTGTTGGCTCTCTCCTTCGTGCCACCACTACCATGTGTGTGTCTCTATAATTACTCTTAGTTAGGGGCTTAGTAGCAGCAGCTTGGAGTTAAACAGGCATTTGTCCAAATCCTACTTCCACCTCTTATTCAGGGCTTGATTTGCTGGGACAAATTACTTGAACTTTCCTGAGCCTCAGTTTCCTACTTTGTAAAATGAACCCAGACTCCCTAAGTTCAGGTTTTGTCTTGGCCATTTATTAGCTGTCTAACCTGGGCAGGTTATGTTGTCTCCCTATGTTTGAGTGTCCTCATCTGTAAAATGAGTACATTAATAACACTTCATAGGACCACTGCTGGTTACATGGGTTCATACATGTCAAGTGTTTAGAATAGTGCCTAGGACATAGTGTGTGCCGAATAAGGATTCATTCTTATTGTAACTCTGATAGTTACCTACAAAAGTCATGTGAATAGGGTAAATAGGACCGGCTATCTGCAGATAATCCTGGTAAGTGCTTAAATGGTGGAAGCTGTTTTAATTATTTTCATAATCCTCACATTTATGCTGCCCTTCTCTGTGAGCTCCCTGGACACAGGGAACCTGTCTCAGTAGTTTCTGGCATGTGGTACATAAGCAAGAATGTACACTGAATCAGTGAGGGGATGAGGCCTATCTTATGGGCCCCTCTAGCTCAATACCTCCCAAATCAGCTTCATCACCCTCATAACCTGTCCCTCTGGAATGTCTGTGGTCCCACCAGTCCCCACTGCCAGCACTGGGAGATAGCTTGGGCTCTTCCCTCTGCCACCCCCGCCCTATCTAATCAGCATAAGTCAACTGCTGGCTTTACACTCTTCTGCACCTGTGATCCCACCCCACGAACTCAAACCTTCGGCGTCACTCCCATGAAGGAGTTTGGTAGCCTCCTAACTGCTTCTTGCCTGCAAGTTTTGCCCCAGCAGTAGTTCAGGAAACCCTAATCTTGCCATGGGTAAGTTTTGTACTCTGTCTCAGTCTGTTTCTTCACCTTTAGAATGGAGGTGTTGATGATAGTAACCACTTCATAAGGTTGCTGTTTGCTTAAAACAACGACTCAGAGAAAGCCCCTAGCACAATGGGTGCTTGGCTAATGCCAGCTTTTACTATGATTGTATACAAGTTAAACACAAATCTCTTAGCCTGGGATCTCTCATCCCTGCTCTTCTAGCCCCTTCATGCGCTACCTCCCTGCCTCCATGAGCATCCTAGTCCTCAGTCCTGCTGTGCTGGTTCCCACCTCTCATCGTCCCCTTGCCCTCATTCAGTGTGGCACGCCCTAACTGAGCCTGTCTTAAACTTCATTTCCTTTCCCAGACGGAGTTATCATTCTCTTCTCTGCATCTTGTACTTGACACTCTGAATATCAGCTATAAATATATTTGCCTTGTGTGTATTAGATAACAGTGTATTTAGAGGGAAAGAATGCTGGTTGAGTTTGGTTTAGATTATTTAGATTAATCTGCTTATAGCAGGACTTTGGCAGCTAAGAGAGGTGTACAGAGAGCAAGTTAGGGAGGCAATGCCAGCCCCGTGGTCACCCAGAGTTTGGCTAGTGACACCTGCCAACAGAAAGAATATGTACCACTCCGAGGAGTTAAAACAGAAGAGGTGGCACTAAATGAGGAAAATTTGAAAATCAGACATGGCTTATGGAGATGTGAAATGGTAGAGGAAATCCAGATCCGTTTGCAGTGAGCTGTAAAGGCCACTGAAACCATCAGTTTAGCTGTCACTGACGCTTGCAGCCTTTTTTTCTAGAGCAGACATTTTGCTGTGCTGTCATTGACAAGGTTTGATTTGAGAGGATAAGTAACTCACTGAAGGTGTTAGGTACCCTCGCTTCATCCATGTTGTACATAAGGAAAATCTCCTTTGTCAGACCTTCCTTGCAAGGTTCTCAGTGGACCAGGGAAGATTTTAAAGCAACAACAGAGCTGGTCAATTTTATCAGGATCATCTCTCACTGGCATTAAGTAACCATATTCCATTTAGTCCAGGATCTGTTTGTCTTTGCTCAGACACCAGGATTTAACTTAATGTTTCTAATTGTGAGGATCAATTCAGACCTATCAGTTTCCCAGACCAGACATCATTCTGCTAGATCTGCCTCCTCTCCTTAATAAGAAGTACGTGACTGGCTTAAATATCCATTTAAGAGTGAAAAAATGGTTTTGCAGAGCAGATTGAAATCTGTCATCTGAAGCATTTCCTTGTCTGCCCTCTGGAGTAATAATATTCCTAATTATTTTTAAAGCAGGATTTCATCTATTTTCCGGTATACATCCTGCAAATTGAATTGAGCTCCAGGATTACCCAGAAGCTAAACCTTACCATCGTGTTCTGTAGCCATTTTCTAATGAAATTCTCTTTGAAGGCAACTTGTCCCCTACTCTCCGCCCTCCCATTCAAAAATACCAAGTAGGACAAAGAGGTGGTGAGGACCTCAAACTTAGCCTCAGCTCTTCCTATATTGTTCCCTTCTGTTGTGCTTTTAAAAAATATTTTTGTGTTCTAGCCTGAATATTCACATTCCATTTAGCTAGGGGTTTTCCATGTTACATAAACCATTTCCTATCTCTACATCTTGAGAGGCATTCAAGGCAAGCTGTACTGCCCTCACAGAGCTGGAGAGCAGCTCGCTGATGGGAAAAACCACTTGTTCAGAGTCATTTGGAGATTTTTGTGAACAAATTGCAATTAACCTTAAGATCTCCTGATTCCTTCTCCATTAGTCCCCAGTGCCTGTTTCAAGAGCACCAAGAAGTATTATGGTTGGGATTGATTTTAGTAAGACTTTTGCCATAATTTTTCACAATAAATGGGGAAAAATACAAGAAGGAAACATTATACCAAAGTAATAAGTGGTTATTTTACTGTGGTAAGATTGTGATACTTTTTTTTTCCTTTCATGATCTTTATTCTCCAGACTTTCAGTAATGTAATCGTTGCTTTTGTTATTCCTAAAATTTTAACTCACTTAGCTCCATATATTCTATTTCAGAAAATATGTATTGACATTTGCCTTTTTTTAATGCCTCAGACTTATAAATAGGATTGTTCTGTGATTACTTTAGTGTGATTTAATGTGGTATAGAAGGCTACTTTTCCATAAATAAATTACCTTGCACTGCTATACACTTATAAACTTCCACAAATTTCAAGTTGCAAAAAGTACAAAGGGCATGCATAGAGTTAATCTGCCTCCCACCTCTCTTATTCTTCTTCCCACAGGCAACCAAATTACTCTTGTGTATCTTTCCAGAGATATTTTATGTGTATGTGCTTTTTTACACAACAGTGGCAATAGATGATCTACATGCTGCTTTTGGAGAGCTCTCTGTTCCATTTAGATCATATCACTCTTCCTAGGCTTGCCTGCTTTTTTTTCTTTTTTTTTTTTTTTATAGCCACTCCATTTTCTGTCATGAATTTTACACATTTTATACACACATGACAACCTAACCAGTCTTTTTTTTTTTTCATGATTGCTTTTCAGTTTTTTGCTATTACAGGTAATGATTCAATGAACAACTTTATACATTCTGAATGTAAGTTCTTTCATTCACAAGTAAGACTGAGGACACCTTCCTAGATGTAGGTTTGTACATTTTTGAGTTTGCTGCAAATTCCAGATTTCCTCAGTAGGGATTGTGTGCTACACTTCTACCTGTATCTTCTTGCAAACATTTTTCTTCCTTAGTACCAGGATGTCAGCCATCACTTCTGGTGTGACCGTGCTGCCTCAAGCTGTCCTTCCCCTTTTTGACTTTCTTAACTCTAAATATGTGGTAAACTTAGAAACAAATAGCTGTTAGAAGTGTGTGTAAAGTAAGAGTGTGTGGTCTAGACTCACAGCCAGAGCATTGTAAAACACTCTTCAGCAAGTATTTATTGAACACTCACCATGCTCACTGTTCTAGGCAGTGGAGATATAGTCTCTGCCTTTTGAATGCTTGTACTCCAGTGGAGGGAGAAAGACCGTAAACAAATACACAAATAAGTGACTTCTAGATAAATGGTGTGTTACTGGACTTTCTTTTTAAAGATTTTATTTATTTGACAGAGAACACAAGCAGGGGGAGCAGCAGACAGAGGGAGCGGGAGAAGCAGGGAGCCTGACACAGGGCTCAATCCCAGAACCCTGGGATCATGACCTGAGCCTAAGGAAGATGCTTAGCTGACTCAGCCACCCAGGAGCCCCTGGACTTTAATTTTTGTTTCATAGTTAAAATCAAATGGCCAGCATACTACTAAATTATATCATCGGTTAGTCTCCCTTTGTAATGCCTTGGCTTTGTATTTGGGAAAAAGGAAGGAGAGAACATGGACAGGCATCACCTTCTTTGAGGGGTGATGATGAGAGAGTTTATGGTAGAGTTGTTAAAAAATAAAAAGAACTGTGATATAAATAATACTAAAAAGCACAAAACAGAGTATCCAGAGATCTTTAAGCTCTCTGGATTCAGTGGGTTTTTTTCCTACTAAGTATATTAATTCAGCATTTCTCAGAATATGTTCCATGGATCATTAACAAGGTCTGTGCTTGTTAATAGGTGTTCCTCAAAAAGAGGGTTCTATAGGAGGGCCACAGCTAGGACAGCTTTGTAACTGGAACAGGGCCCCTCAAGAGAAAGCATCCCTGGGAGCTCACAGCATGGCAAGAGGATGGAAGGAGTTGGAGACAGCAGCCCTTTCCTCCGGTTGATAAACAGGCCCCAGACTGAGTTTCCCGTACGACAGTACATAGCTGCCTGTCTGCAGTCAGATAGGTTTGGGAAATTGCTGGCCTAAGCATGTGAGGCAGACAAGGATATCCATAAGCTTTTGTAGGCTAACATGCTACACTTTGAATCACCAAGGGAAGAATGTGGCCTGTGGCATTTTTCTTGGTGGACCTCAGAACACCATTTTTGTGGGACTAGTATTCCTTGGAACACAGTCTGAGAAAAACTGAACTAGATACTTGTACCAGTTCTTTTTATTCTAAAACTCTGTTCTCACCTGGTTTTTTTTTTTTTTTTAATATTTAATTTATTCATGAGAGACAGAGATAGGCAGAAACATAGGCAGAGTGAGAAGCAGACTCCCTGCAAGGAGCCTGATGTGGACTTGATCCTGAGACCTCAGGATTGTGCCCTGAGCCAAAGGCTGAGCCACCCAGGTGTCCCTCATCTGTTTTAACTGAAGTCCTGACTATCCACCTCCCCTGCCCCAATCTCCAAATTGCTGTCTCTGGTTAAACATTCCCTTTGCTCCATTGCTGTCTTACCCAGGGCTATTTTTGTGGGGGAGCATACCAGGACACCATTCCAGAACCTCTTTCTCAGAATTACGTAAACCTGAATTTTTGAGAAGTCTGTTTTTAAGAGGTAGCCGTCACCAGCTTAACAAAAGATGTATTATGTTTAAATCTATACTAGTGATGGTTACTACTCAAATAACAACTATGTTTATTTATAAATACATATGTAAATATAGATTTGGTCATTATTAATTTGTAGCTAATTATAACCCACTTGCTGTTTCCTCCAACAACTCGTGTGTGAGGTGTGGAGAAATTGCTTTCTACCTCGACTTTCTCCTGCTCAGCTCCTGAATCCCGTGGACTGCAGCCCTGTGAAGGGGACACCAGTTCACAAATTGCAATAAAATAAAGTCACAGACTTGAGCTCTTATAACTTAGTCTGTTTATAAGCTAAAAGGTATGGAAAGAAATTATATTATTAATAAACCTTAAATATTATTTAGTAAAATACTAAAAGGTCAGTAGATTTGAAAAATGAACTATTGACCCTACAAAAGTTGCTTCTAATGTGAATGGAGTTCCCGGGATCATGGAAAAGAATGCCAACCAAAACCATTTTTAAAAATGTATTGGGCCTATCCATCTGCACCTATGAGCTGAGTTTTTATATATATCAGAAAATGCACTTGGGCTTTTTCATGGTTTTCATAATTTGGTTGGCAAGAAATAGGACAGTAGCTCTTAGGTGGAATATATTTGGTGTTCACGTATAATTTATGTAATATTTCTGTTAACAGGAAAGAAACTTTCTCTCACATAAACTTTATCACCTAAGAATATCATTGGCTTCCTTCCCTAAGTAACTATATATGTTTAATGTCGTTTTTAAAAAGCTTTCCAATTATAGTTGAGTTTGAAAATGGAATCCTTATACCAGTATGCAGGGTTATTTAGAACTTAAGAAACCAATGGGGATATAGCATTCGATTTTGCAAAAATAGCATTTTATGCCAAATTCTTATTAGTTCTTTCAAAAATTCCCTTACCATTGTAAGTGGTGGATTCTCAAAAGTGAGTGTGTGCTCAACCACGCTGCCAAAACCATTCCTCAGAGTTACAGGGGTTCGTTCACCTACTCAGGCAGCCATGGTCACAGTATGCTCTGTATTCTTAACCCTTGGTAATAACTTTGTGAAGCAGTGCCTTAGACATTATTGAACTAGCTCTGTTTTTGTTTTTAGTAATTTCAGCTTATGAACACTGTCGGTAGCTGCTGTGCCATTTGTCTCACTGCTTATACTGTCTCTGTAAAAGACTTTTTTTTTTCCCCCTTTTGGGCTTAAGTACCACCTGAAGAGAGAAGCCTTTTCAGGCCTGGGAGACTGGCCAGTGCCCTTTGTCCTTCTGTTCACCTACTAAAAGGTAGTATTGTTAGCCTAATTTAGCAGGGCCCTGACTCAGTATAAACACTGCTCAATAGAGCCAGGAAGACTAATTGAATTGTACAATACATCATTTTTCAGCAACAGTTTCAAGTGGACTGTACTTCTTTTCCCAGAACACCATCCGTTTTTTCCTCATTTAAGATATTTAAATATAGCAAATATTTAACTATGATAAATAAAATATTTGAACCCAATTCTCTCTTTCTCCACTGAACCTTGAGCTACATGAGGACAGGGCCATGCCTGCTTTATTCTCCACTAGTACCGGCTATGATATTTATCTGGCATGTACCTGTGTCTCTGCGCCTCTAAGTGAGGCGTTATTTATCCCTGCCAATGGTTATTTCCCGTCTGGTTAAATAGTGAAAGGTTTTGGCTAATTCTGGGTGCCTCTTTGTGAGCTGGTTTACAGAGACTGTAAACTTCACCCCCTATGTAACTGCAGGACCCCAAAGGATCACACAACAGGTACCTCAAAAATAATTGCTAATAATCGGGGGGGGGGGGGATGAGACTTTCATTAGGGAAAAAAAAAACATCAAGGCCATTTTTTGTATCTCTCCATAACACTTTTGTTGAGCTTTATATTAGAAAATATTAAATTACATAAATGTGTTTTAATCAACATGCAATAGCCTTACATTTAGTTACCACCTATTCGTATTGATTTGTTTTCATGGTTGGATCTACTTGTGGTACTCTCCTCTGTACCATCTTTGCCCACCAAATGAATTTATGTTTATCCTTCTAGACCTTGAGGCAGTGTGGCTTGCTTTGCCAAGGGCTCCCTTCCCCCGCAGGACAGTTGATTTCTCCTTCAAGATACCAGTGCACCCCATCTGTATTTCTTTTATAGTAGAGGACAGGCTCTGTACTACATGTAGTTTTTGTTTTAAATATTTATCTCTTATACTAAATAGTCCCTTGAGGGCAAGGACTGCATCCTATTTATCTTCATTAATAAACTTATAGTCTGGAATGTAAAGCAAAGCATTGTGGATTTTCAATTTTTAATGTTGAATTCTATCCTTACTCCTAGTACTAGAGCAGTTTTGGTGGAAATTTTTATAGAGGTTTTACCTTCCATAAATAGAAACTAAGCCAAATCTACATGTCACTAGCCAATCCATATCTCAGAATTAGTGAATTGGTATGTAAAGAGTCCCTCAAATTACCCACTTGTTATACATTATTTAAGCTACTCCCTCTGTATCTCAGACACCTTGTGTTTCTACTCTAGTGACAATGACATTTTTTAAAAGATTTTGTTTACTACTTCTTTGAGGGGGAGCACAGAGGGAGAGAGAGGGAGAAGCAGACTCCCTGCTGAGCAGAGAGCCATGTGGGGCTCAATCCCAGAACCCTGAGCCCAAGGCAGATGCTTAACTGACTGAGCCACCCTGGTGACCTGACAATGGCATTTTAAAACTATCTTTCTCATAGTTTTGATGTTTAGTATCAGAAATGGATATAGAATTGGATGGATATATTAAGTCAGTCCAAGCCCAAAGTTATACTAAGAGTACTCCTTTCTGCTCACTACAGTGTGTTTTTGAGCCTGTTTTTTATGCAAGTTATCCTGTATATAATGTCCTTTTAAGCTATCCTTTTATTCCTTTTGAATTTTTAGTATGTACATGATTTACCTATTTTTAAAAAATGGCTACTTACAAAAGCGGTAAATATACATGAATGTGGTTTTTAAAATAAAAAAAAAATTAAGACTTATCAGTAGTGTTAAGTTTTGAGATTGTAGATTCACATGAAGATGCATGGATAGTAAAGAGAGGTCCCATGTACCTTTCACCCAGTTTCTCCCATTGGTTACGTCTTAGATCACTAACATCAAAAAAACAGAAGTGGACTTGAGTATCCTGGGTCTGTATAGTTCTGTGTCATTTTAGCACATGTAGATTCATGTAATCATCACCATAATCAGGATACAGAATTAATTTCTTTCCATGCCAAGGTTACTTTTACAAGTTTCCGGAAGAGAGAAAGCAAAACCAACATTTATATTTAGTTAAATTATGGGCTTTTTCTCTTGGCTTGTTCAGAAATGTGACTTTGGTACTTAAACTCTGGGTCCTAGTTGGAAGAGGTATGGCAAGCCAGATGATTCTCCAGACTGACTGAGGAGGTTTATCTCCTAGGTATCTAAGCAGGCCAAAGAGTTCCTGGAGTACGTGTATGAAGAGCCCCTGATCGACATCCAACGGGAGAACCCCATGCTGTACCTGCACGCTGAGCCGCTGGCCACTGTGGTGCGGCTGCGGCAGCGGCTGAAGTCCCTGCGAGCCTACCTGTTCAGCTGCCGGGCCGCTGTGGCCGAGGATCTGCGCCGCAGGTAGGTCACAGGGGGCAAGCAGCTCCACTTGGCTTTCCTCTCCCACTGAGAAAGTCGTCAGATGACCTCCCTGGCCTTCCCCATGTGGACTGCCCAAGTCCTGTGGCTCTTCCTTTGGGCTCGTCTTTGACTTGCTTCCTCCAAATTCCTCTCTGGTTGAGCCCAGATAAATGAAGGGGATAGCTTAGCATAACTAAAGGCTTTTCACCCTTGGAACTAGTTTCCCCAACAGTGAAGACTGCTCCTCTCTGTAGCTTAACGTGAGAGGATGATCAATGGGAGTGTCCTCCTTGATCACTTCTGGAGTATTTTACGCTTCTCCTAGTTCCATTTGTAAAATGAACGCATTTGATCTGTTATAACTTAAAGACATTTTTCAGTGGAAATAAGTAGTTATTCAAACTTACTTTCCATACGGAGATGGTTGTGGTAAGTGATGCAGGCGGTGGGGGCTGGGACTAAGATGCACAGGCCCAGGATTCTGCTTTAAATGTCCCCATCTGTGCAGGCTCTTCTTCCATAGCTTAGTTATCTCAGAATTCATAGAACACACAAGTCCATACCAGGTCCAGATCCTCAAAATAAAACTGAAGTTAAAATATGCCTGCTCTCATCAAATTCCTTCTTTTACAGTTAGATTTTATTGGCATTTCAAGTCTCACCCTTGGCATGTACCAACTATCTTATACTTGAAATAATTGTTGATGGTGTTCATTGGTCCCTAAAAATACCTTTTAATATTTTAATAGAAATGACCAAAAGCACACCTTAGTCATGGTTTCTGGAGGTGAGCCTACATGCAAAAGAACCTTTGGAAAGTATTAAAATGATATAGTTTGTTATTTGGGATCTGGTTAGAAAGATACTGACATAATCCCAGGCATCTGAAGAAGACATTTTAAAAAGAACTAAACGTAGATAGTGAGGAATACATAATATCTAGACAAGCTCTCATAAAATAGTAATGAAAAGGCAGCTGCCACGAAGCAAAATACTTCTCAGCGGTAGTCATTCTATTACCTAGTTGTTTTTCAAAAAGCACTAGGAAATGGTCAGGATTTATTCTTATAAAATCTAGGCAAATCTTAATTTTAAAAGATCAGGGCTTTCCCTGAAAGGCAGTAAGATTATGTGTCTCTAATTTACCAACTGAACTAGATACAAGGTTTTTATTTTTATTTTTTTTAAGAGTTTTATTTATTTATTCATGAGAAACACAGAGAGGCAGAGGGAGAAGGAGCCTGATGCAGGACTTGATCCCAGGGCCCTGGGATCTGGACCTGACCCAAAGGCAGATGCTCATTCACTGAGCTACCCAGGTACCCTGAGATACTGTTCAAAGTATATTTGTTCTATTCACACTTTTGGCTTTGCTCAGAGCTAGTTTTTCCTGTGCCTATCCTTCTAGAGAATATTAAAATCTACACTTAGGAATCATGTTAGATACTGTTTTTTGAAGGTTTTTTTTTTTGTTTTTTGTTTTTTTATTCATTTGAGAGCAAGTAAGTAAGCCTGAGCAGGGTGGAAAGGCAGAAAGAGAGGGAGAAGCAGGGGCCTTGCTGAGCAGGGAGCTCACCAGGGGGCTCAATCCCAGGACCCTGAGATCACAACCTGAGCTGAAGGCAGACACTTAGCTGTCTGAGCCACCCGGGTGCCCCTAGATACCTTTCTGATACAGTGTTTTGCTTTGGATAAATATGCCAGGGCATACATTTAGAAATTGAATAGATCTGCTCTTCATTTGGATGACTAAGAATACCTGTGCTGTAGTCTGGTGGTTTATCATCATATCCTGCATCTATGGCCAGAAAAGGAATGGAAGTTCCAGAAAGAAGGCACTCCCAGGGCTATGAAAATGAAGAGAGCAGTCTTTTTTTCATTTTTTTCCCTCACTTGTTCATGACCATTATGTAACACATTCCTGGCACAGGTAGGCACTCAGTAAGTTTTGAATGAAAGGAAGGAGGGAGGAATGGATGGATGTCTACTGTGGTGTCACTTTAGACCACTGAATGATGGCTAATAGCCCAATTTTGAGGAAGGAGTTGATCTTCAGACTTTATTTTTTTTTAGATATCCTTTAGTACAATGCCTGACCCATCTGAAACTCAAAAATAATTGAATATTGAATGAATAATGGAACTAAAAAATCAAAGCAGTCAAAAAATTTTAATTGGTTATGTTTTAGAGATAAGTCTCAAATCTTTCTTCTCCTTTTCACTTTAAATGTACCACCCTGGCTTGGAGTCTCAAGACTATTGCACTATCCTTCAGACTAGCTAGCCTCACATCAGTTTCTTCCCTCTCTCATGAACCTTCATCAGGCAAATTATTTAAGTACAATTTGGAATTCAAGATCTTTGCAAATCTAGTCCAGTATGTTGGTCTACTGTCAAATATCTTGTACTTGAAACATGATTTAACTTTCTTTAATGTGGGAATTAAATTGGTTTTTTACAACTAAAGTGCTTAAACAGTAGTGCTTATACATAGTAAGCCCTCAATAAATACCATTATTAATACTGTTTTACTATCTAGAATGTTCTTATTTATCTCTGGCTTTGAAAATCTTTGTTAGAAGTTTCCACTTAAGGGATGCGTGGGTGGCCAGTGATTGAGCATCTGCCTTTGGTTCAGGGCATGGTACCCTAGTCCCAGGATCAAGTCCAGCATCAGGCTCCCTGCATGGAGCCCGCTTCTCACTCTGTCTCTGCCTCTGTGTCTCTAATGAATAAATACATAAAATCTTTTTAAAAACCCAAAATTTCCACTTAAAAGCCACCCCTGATGCCCTATCTACTGGAACCAGTTCCCTTCTCCTATGTCAGGAGAGGAGTGAGCCAGAGGAAGTGGGCTGGAGAGCTCATCCTGGCCATAGGACCTGAGGTTCCTGTGTATACAACGCATACTTATTCATGCAGTTGTTGCATAAAAATGAGTACAGCAGCAGGTTCCCTAAGACCAAAGAATGAGATTCCTACAGAACCCTAGAGGAGACAGGTTGATTTTTTTTTTTTTTTAATTTGCTATCTTAGTTTCTCTATACTTAGATGCTATTAAAATAGCATTTGGGTTTACCATGTCTTCCCACCCTGGCACAGAGAAAAGTATACCAGTGTCCAGCAGTTCTTACAGGGGGCTGGTCTGGAGTTATTTCAAAATAAAAAGATTTGAAATAAGACCATTTAGTACAATAGGTCTGAGATTTTTGGGATGCCTGTACTTCTTGCAGCAGGCCATACTTAATATCATTTCTGCCTTCTTACAGTGTGCACTACATAACCATAGGTGCAAAGAGGAGCCATTACTCACCGAATATACTCAGATTCCTGTCACCAGAAGCCCTCTCTTACCTTTTACCTTTATAAGGAGTCTGACATTTTAAAAACAAAATTAGCCAGCTGCACCCTTGATAAGAGAGATGATAAACTTAGCATCTCTTCATCAACCAGAAGTAATATTTAAAGTTCCCTTTGTTTCTGTGTCACTTGGGGACAGAGCATTCATTTTAAAGTAGAATTTAAACTTAAGAGAAACCTACTATACACAACTAATCTTACATAACCCTGATAGAAATTAATAGAGGGGAACAAAAGGAGAGCAAGAGAAGCCAGTTCTTATCTAGTTGTGAAAGGCGTTCTCTCTTTGCCTGGTTTTTACCTCCATATAGGAGTAGCCATTAATCTCCAGCAAGTAGGCCCAACATGCTGAAGACCTGTCAGCACCATATAAACAGAATAAAGCAAACTGTTAATATTGCTGTCGTGAGAAAACTGAAAACAGACTGATTAATTGTATTGGTGCTCCACAGCCAGAGAGCTAACTTTGGTCGTCGCCTTATTAGGGAAGTCACAGTTTGCTTTTAGACCTTTCATTATGATGACCGCCCGGTCTTCATCCTCAGTATTCTTGTTATTGTTGTTAAATGAATGCCTTGTTCCTGAACCCATACTGCAAATCTTGACTGGCAGGGATGATTAGTTTAGAAAAAGTCAGTGTCTTGCATGAAGTCTAAAATGTTTACAGTGCTGACAGTTCACTGTTCCTGAGGACTACCAGATGGTGACCCTGTTGGATTGGTTCAAGGCCTAGTTAACTTTTCATGAGAAGAGTTATTTACAGTGTCCACACATGAAGGTACATGAAGAACTCTCGGAAAAATCTTAGCACTGTGAGGACACAGCTGTGTCAGCAGCCATAGGGAAGTCTTGGGGAGGGACACTAAGAAGAAATGGCGGCAGATCTTAGCCCTGTGTATCCTGAACAACAGAACATCACATGGATGTGTGTGTACATCACACGTCACACATGGGCACCTCAGGGCCAAATTTGCCCTCGGACATGTTTTGTTTGGCCTTTCAGGAATGGTCTCTCTGGCTTTTAAAGTTGTGAATTAGTTGCTAACCTTTAAATACCCTGGGTGTTTTCATGTATGCACAGTGAAGCTCCCTGGTGTCTGAGGAAACCAGCAGCTCTGATTACACAGGGGCAGTGGTCACTTAGCATTAGATCCTGGGCGCTCCACTTTGCATGGTCTCTCCTGCTCCTGTTCTCCCCAAACCCAGAGTCATTCACTGTAGACTACGTTGCTACCCTGTTTTTCTTCTTCCTGCCCTACTTCATTTATTTATGGTGATGCCTGGGGCTCATGTAAGATAATTATGGTTTATCAATTAAAAAGTGCTTTCCCATAAATATATTATTTGTTCACAACAGTCCTTTAAGATGGGAAACAGATGTTATTTAGAAGGAAGAGAAAGAACTGTGACTCTGAGATGCTATGTGACTTGCCAGATGTGACAAAGCTGGTGAGCAGCAGAGTGCCCGCTCAGAACCAGGTCACCGTAGCTTTCTCCAGTATATGTGCTGCTGCTCGTGGTGGCGGCGTCCAGAGGCCTCCAGACTCTTAACAGGAACCACTTCTAATTCTCCTGAAGCCTTGATTGAGGTCATGTAGAAGAGTGGGAAGCCTGGCAGGGAGGTAGCAGATGGTGATGTCCCATGAGGGGGAAGGTGGGGTTGCTGACACAGGCACTCTTATGCTCACAGTTGCTCAGGCAGCCTAGGAGAGCAAGCATGTCAACTGGCTTAGTGTTAACAAGTGCATTTTCCCTAAGACGGCATTTACCAGACCTTTCCATTTCACAGTCCTGTAAATTTAAAACACGAATATGGAGATATCTATAAGGTTGTCTTACATACATATCTTTAACCAGAATGAACTTAACATTACCGCGGATTTCTCACCATTTCAAAAAAGAACATAGTAGTATTTTAAAAAAATGACCTCAAAAGTCAAACAGCTTTTTAAAATCAAATAGAAAAAAAAAGAAAAAAAAAAACAAAAACAAAAAAAAAAAATCAAATGTTTTTTTTTTTTTTAAGATTTTATTTATTCACCTAAGAGAGAGCACGCACAAGCACAGGGGAGAGGAAGAAGGACAGCCTGATGTGGGGCTCCATCCCAGGACCCCAGGATCATGATATGAACCAAAGGCAGACACTTAAACCAGCTGAGCTACCCGGGTGCCCCTAAAATCAAATAGATTATAAAATTAATTCTATTCAACTTTCCTCATTTTACCTTGGACTGCTGAAAATATCATCCAACTGACACCAGCTATTTGGACTAGCTTTTCAGAAATTTAAATCTTATTTTTCTTTAAACATTTTATTTATTTATTCATTCGTGAGAAATACACAGAGAGAGAGGCAGAGACATAGGCAGAGGGAGAAGCAGGGTCCCTGCAGGGAGCCTGATGCGGGGCTTGATCCCAGGACCAGGACCAGGATCACTCCCTGAACCCAAGGCAGATGCTCAACCCCTGAGCCACCCAGTGCCCCTTAAATCCTATTTTTTCTTCTGAGTGTTAAAGTACACCATTCAGTCCAGGGAAAGGCATTCTAGAAATTAATATGGGTATCTGAGTTTTTCCCATTCTCTGTCATCAAAATGTGATTTGGGGACTTGGAGTACTTGGTGAATCCAAAGTTCCTATCATGTTATAAATTTAAAACTAGTTTCTCTCCAACACTAGTTAAGGCCAGTTGGAAATGTTACACCTATTCTCCCAGTTGCTTAGGGCAGAACTGTGTTGGGGAACATTTGGTCCTACTTGTTTAACAGCTCAACTTTGGAGTATTAGGAGAATACCAAACACAATTCTGCTACCTTTTAAGTCACCTTTTCTGGCCTTTGGTCCCACATTTTACTCAAAATTATATCCAGGATTATTTCTCACCGAAATATCAGCTTTACTTAACAGAAATTTCTCTCATAAAGTTTCTCATTCTTACTAACATCATTTATCCAGGTGAGTACCAGGAAAAAAAGAAGGAGTATGGGTGTGCCTCTTCTTTCCAGCAGAATTCAGCAGCTGGCTCAGCTCTTAGACCAGTCCCCATCAGTGTCATCTGATTCCCATTCCTTCCTTTGTTACCCTGGGGAAAACCGTCTTCATACTGAGTTGAGAGGAGACTAAGTACAAAAGTTGAAATGTCCGTTAGCCATTTGCCGGCATCTTAAACTTCATATGCCCAGAGCAGAATAGCAGAATGCATCTTCCTGAGCCCAACGGCATATGCCCCTGCATTATTTGCAGTAACTGATCTTCCCCTTCAATCTGTTCATCAACTATAGTTCAAGCCAATAGGTAGATCAGATGATGTCAGTCTTCATCCAAACTAATAGCTTCTCCTCTCACCCCAGGTAAAAGCCAAGTCCATGTATGGTGTCATCCCCAGTCACCTCTTTGTTCTCACCTCCTACTACCTGTCCCCTTATTCTTCTGCTCTGGTCACACTGGCCTTTTCTGGTCTTTGAGAGCAGGCTCTTGTGTGAGTTTCCATCCTTGTTTTTCCTTTTCCCAGGTAATTGCAGGGTTGCTTCCTTACCTCTTTTAGGTCTTTACACAACTGTCACATTAATAAAGTATCCTTGACTCCTCCTCCCCCCACACATACTTCCTGTCTTCTTTCTGTACTTACTACCATATAACATGGTATTTTGTCTGTCTCCATCTCTTGGGCTGTCATGCATGGATATGGAGGTTGTGCTCTGCTCAATCTATGTGCTCTGCTCACAGCCATATGCAGTGGCCTGCTTTCCCCACCAGGTTTAAGCTATGAAAGGTTCATCTGTTTTGTTCACTGCTATATCTCCAGAGCTTAGAGCCATACCTGACATAGTGAGGGCTTTATCAATATTTGGTGAACAAATTAGCTAAATGAATAAAATATTGTTGCCAAGATTCTACCCACTTAAAAAAAAAAAGTTTGATCAAATTAAGATTTCATTTATTTATTAATGAGAGGCACAGAGAGAGAGGCAGAGGGAGAAGTAGGCTCCATGCAGGGAGCCTGATGTGGGACTCGATCCCGGGACCCCAGGATCATGCCCTGGGCGTGAAGGCAGGCGCTAAAACCGCTGAGCCACCCAGAGATCCCATTTTTTTTTTTCTTATTACGAAAAGATACCAGTCAGTATAGAAAACAAAAATAAGAAAGCCATCCATTATCCTACCACTTTGGTACATATCTCTTCAGACTTTTTCCTCTGATTATTTTTTCCCCATAGAAATGGTTTCATACTGTACATACCAATTTTAACTCAATCATTGCATCTAGTATACTTTGAACATCTTTTTATGCCAGTAAATATTTGTCTTAAGCATGATTCACTAAACAGAAAAAATAGTGCTTTGATATATACCATTGATCTTGGAAAAAGTAAATGAGGATATTATTTAGTATGCCCAAAAGCATGCATGAACTAATAATAAGCTGAGAGAGATCATTTCATAGCAATACCTCACCTTCCTCTACCAACACTTCGCCCTTCAAAATCAGACATATTAGGTGTAGGGGTTATCTGTTGCAAAGAGGAAAGATTGCATGCTGTTGGGAATTGAATACGCTAATTTAGGAGGCTAGCTTATTAAGATATATTTCTTAGGGCAGCCTTAAAACACAATCTACACAGACATGACTTGCTGTGTCTCTGACCTGCGTGTGAGGACTGTCTTATAACCAAAATCTGAGATATAATTGTACAATTATTAGCCAACAAAGACTGGTTAATGTTGAATTTTAGAAGAATAAGCATTAGTAGGATTGTTAAGAATATAAGATAACACTTAGGTTGAGTAAATGAATATGACTTTGTTCTTTCTAAGATTTAATATTAGCCAGATTTTGTGGCTTTATTTTTCAAGTTAGCTGTTTAAGAGTCATTAGCTGCAGTTGGGGGCTTTAGTCTTAACATTATGAACCTATCAGGACTTCAAAACTACTAAAACACAGGATGTTTTTGCTTTCAAAACCATCATTGTTTTCATTCTACTTTAAGAACTCCTTTTCCCTTGGATGACTTCTAGAACATCTAAGGTTTTCAAGTCATGTAACCTCCTGATCTCCTAATAGCTCCCCCACCTTCCTTCATTTTCTTCAGAGATCTTATTTAGCAAATTATATAACAATATCAGCAGGCTAAAAGGTGGCTACAGACTGCAAAAGACAGTATCCTTTAAAACTAAACAGATTAATAAACTGTGAAAAAGGAATCCTGGCAAGTTATGTATTGATTTTTTTCTTATTCTGAGAGGAAATAAAACACACAGAAATGATCTAAAAATCATTTTCTAGAGAACAAAAAAATAAAACTCCGTGCAGTTAGATAAATGTTATGTTCTTGGAATTGTTAAAAAATACTATAAGACTTTTCAGCTAGGATCTATAACTGTGATACATAGAATAATCACAACCAAAATTACTTCCCAGATATTCCTACTAAGGCTTTAGATTGTTACTGAGAAACTTAACACAATTTTTCAATGAGCAGGTAAAAGAGGCCCTGATTTCCCATAACTATCTGTCAAGACATGTCTGACGCAATCTTGCTACTTTTTCCACCAATGGGATTAACAAAATGAAGCATCTAGAGAAATGATCGAAGCTTGTTTCTTCCACATGGGTTGCTATCAAAATATCCGCCTTTGATTTAAAATTGTTTTTCCATTAGCTGGGAGCAAGGCTAGACATATGATTCCTGTCCATGTTCAGCCTAATGTAACGATTGCAGGAAGAGTTTGCAGCTCATATCAAGAACACCAAATTGCATCTCCCTGGGGATGTTTCACGGTGCTAAAATCACATTACTGATTTCAGTGTGGGTGCTACGCAGCCCTCTCAACATAGTGCAAATTACCCAACCTAGAGCACATATTCTTGGAAAACACAATACTGCTACACGAATAAATGGTTTCCTTTTTTAAATTATTCTTTATGCACTTCTATCCATATTCTTCATTTAGACTATTATGACTTAGAATCAAAGTTGGAGGTTTTCTGTGGTGGTGGTGGTGGGGTGTGTGTGTGTGTGTGTGCGCGCGCGCACGTTGTGTGTGTAGATGGGTCTTTTCTTTAAAACCTATTTTTTACATGTGCTAACATTTCCATTACAAACTTTTTCATTTTTAAAAAAAGATTTTATTTACTTATTCAACAGAGAGAGTGCAAGCACAAGCAGGGGGAGCAGCAGAGGGAGAGGAAGAAGCAGGCTCCTCTCTGAGCAGGGAGCTTGACTCAATGCTCAATCCCACAACCCTGGGATCATGACCCCAGAGGAAGGCAGACACCCAACCAACACAGCCACCCAGGCACCCCCTTTCTTCACATATTAATTACTGGGTTTTTAAATGCCAGGTATGCACCTCCAAGAACTGAGCTTCAGGGAAATGGTGATATTATTAAATCTTTCAAAATCCTGCAAAGCATTTACTTACTTCAGAGTCTGACCTAGTCCCTCTTCTCTCATGAGCATCAGAGTTTGGTGGGAGCTGAAGTAAAGACCTCAGAAAGCAGTTGGGTTAAATGAGTCTTGATTTTTTTTGACTCAGTGTCCTAAGTACAAAATGGAATGAGGACCCCTACCTTTTTTATAAAGACTGTTGCCTTTGATTTCATAGGCAATTATCTCTGCATTTTAACCCCAAGTACCAGCTGCATAACATAAGGACTCTGAATCATATATGGTGTTTTTTGATTTTCATCTTTTCTCATCTTTCTCATTCAAGCAAGTTACCTTCTTGGTGTGTCAGGCAATTCTGAAGATGGTAAAATAGAAAACTTTGGCATTAGAAATGATTGTGCTTCTTGGTTTCCATCATTCCTTAGCAAGTTTCTTTATTGGTCTTTGGTATCAGAGAACTTGATAGTGCTACCTGCCAGTAATGTGGTTTCCCTTGATGGGTGACTAAAGTTGTGGAGTTGACACTCCTTAATACATTTGTCTTTGGGCTCTGATGTCAGGACTGACCAGATGAACTTGCACTGGCACGGACAAGGCTGTTCCCATAGTTGGCTTGCTGGAGAAATGTTGTCAGATCTGATGGTTAATAGCCCGGCAGTGCAATAAGGTCATTTAATCACAGAAAACCTTAAACACAGCAGCCTTGTCAGAAAGCAAAAAGCAGTACCCTTCTGTAGCAAAAATCATGTTTACCACAGGATGGCTAAATTAGATTACTTTCAGGTAGTTTGGAGCCTTTTGGTTCCCAGTATGTCCCTCCCTAAAAGGGAACATTGGAAAAATTAGTAACTACCTTTTATATAACATGGTAGTGGAAACCTGAAGCAATTTAGTTAAGAAAATACCGGAGACATGTGTGTTTGTGTGTGCGCGCGCATATGTGTGCAAATAGGTGTATTTAAAGACCTTCCTGCTCCGTCCGCACCGCATTTTCTCTAGGCCATTCCAAGGCCAGGCTCTGTCAGTTATCCCTACTTTTGTATCTATAGGTTCTCTTATACTAGCACCTTCATTTTAGCATATAAATATGCTACTAAACAATCAATGGATTGTGAAGAAATCAAAGAGGAAATTTAAAGGTTACCTTGAGACAAATGAAATTAGAAACAACATCCTAGAATCTAGGGGACCCAGCAAAAGTAGTTGCAAACAGAAAGTTCATAGCAATACAGGCCTATCACAAGAAACAGAATTTCAAATAGTCTAACCTTACAGCTAAAGGAACTAGAAAAAGAGGAACAAGCAAAACCCAATTTAATGGAAGGAAATAATAATGAAATAGAGGCAAAAAAAAAAAAAAGATAAAAAAGATCAATGAAACTAAGAGTTGGTTCTTTGAAAAGATAAAAATGATAAACCTTTAGCCAGACTCATCAAGAATAAAAGAGAAAGGGCTCAAATAAGTAAAATCAGAAATGAGAGAAGTTATAATCAACACTAGAGGAATACAAAGGGTTATAAAAGACTAATATGAACAATAAATTGGATAGCTAGAGAAATAGATGAATTCCTAGAAATGTATAATCTTCCAAGACTGAATCAGGAAGAAATAGAAAATCTGAACAGACCATTGCTAGCATTGCTAGTAGTGAAATTCAAACAGTAATTTTAAAACTTCTCAGCAAACAAAAGTCCAGGACCAGAAGGCTTCACAACAGGTGAATTCCACCAGATATTTAAAGAAGAGTTAATACCTGTTCTTTTCAAAATATTCCCAAAAATTTCAGAGGAAGAAATGCTTCCAAATTCATTCTACAATGCCAGCATTATCCTGCTACCAAACCAAAGACACTACTTCCCCCCCACCCAAAAAAAAAAGGATTTACAGATCAATGGCTCTGATAAAGATAGATGCAGAAATCTTTGATGAAATATTAGCAAACCAAAGCCAACAATACATTAAAAAGATCATATACCACAGGCAAGTGGGATTTATTCCTGGGATACAAGGAGGGTTTATTTTATTCATTTATTTATTTTAAAGATTTATTTATTTATTTATGATAGAGATAGACACAGAGAGAGAGAGAGAGGCAGAGACACAGGAGGAGGGAGAAGCAGGCTCCATGCCGGGAGCCCGACGTGGGACTCGATCCCAGGACTCCAGGATCGCGCCCTGGGCCAAAGGCAGGCGCTAAACCGCTGAGCCACCCAGGGATCCCCACAAGGAGGGTTTAATATCCACAAAATCAATCTGATACAGCACATTAACAAGAGAAGGGTAATAATCATATGGTCATCTCAATAGATGCAGAAAAAGCATTAGACAAAATTCATCCATTTATGATAAAAACTCTCAAAATGGGTATAGAGGGAACATACTTCAACATAAAGTCCATATATATATAACAAATCCATAGCTAACATCATACTCAATGGTGAAAAGCTGAAAGCTTTTCCTCTAAGATCAAGCACAAGACAAAGATGCCCACCTTTTACCACTTTTATTCAATGTTGTATTGGAAGTTTTAGTTACAGCAGTCACACAAAAAAAGGGAAAGAAAAGGTATCCAGATTGGAACAGAGGAAGTAAAACTGTGACTGTTACTATATATAGAAGACCCTAAAGACTCCACTAAAACCTGTTAGAATAGGGGCGCCTGAGTGGCTTAGCCAGTTGAGTATCTGACTTTTGATTTCAGCTCAGGTCATGATGTGGGGCTCCAGGGATCAAGCCCCATTTTGGGCTCCAACCTCAGGGGGGAGTTTGCTTTTCTCCCTCTTTTTCTGCCCCTCTCCTTGCTCTTGGTCTCTCTTTCTCTCAAATAAATCTTAAAAAAAAAAAAAAAAACTAAATGAATTTGGTACAGTTGCAGCATACAAAAATAATATATAGAAATCTGTTGGAATATTTATACACTAACAGAGAAATTAGGAGAACAATCCCATTTACAAGTGTATCAAGAATAAAATACCTAGGAATAAATTTAACCAAGGTGAAAAACCCCAATGAAAAATATGGAAGAAAAATAAATAGAAAAATATACCATGTTCACAGTTTGAAAGAATATTGTTAAAATGTCCATATTACCCAAAGTAGTCTACAGATTCAGTGCAACCCCTATCAAAATACCAATAGCATTTTTCACAGAACTAGAACAAGTAAACCTAAAATATGTATGGAACCTGCGAAGACCTTGAATAGCAAAAACAATCTTGAGATATCATGCCTCCTGATTTCAAGCTATATTATAAAGCTGTAGCAATCAAAACAGGATGGTATTGACACAAAAACAAATCAATAAAACAGAATAGAGAGCCCAGAAATAAACCCATTTACATGATCAAGTAACTACAACAAAGAAAGCAAGAATATACAATGGGGAAAAGACAGTCTCAATAAACAGTGCTGGGAAAATTAGATCACCTTCTTAAACCATATACCAAAAATAAAATGAATTAAAGACTTAAATGTAGGACCTAAAACCATAAAACTTATAGAAGAAAACAGGCAGTAAACTTTTGTACATCACTCTTAGCAATTTTTTTTGGATGTTTCCTCAGGGAAGGACAGCGAAAGCAAAAATAAACAATATCAACAAAAAACTTTTGCCCAAGAAAGAAAACTATCAATAAAATGAAAAGGTAACCTACTAAATAGGAGAAGATACTTACAAATGATATAATAAGGTATTAATTTCCAAAATATATTTTAAAAACCTGATTAAAAAATGGACAGAGGACCTAAAATAAACATCTTCTTCAAAGAAAACATACAGTCAACAGACACACGAAAAGATACTCAGCATCACTGATCATCAGGGAAATGCAAACCAAAGCCATAGTAAGATATGGCCTCCCTTGCAGAAGAGCTAGTATCAATAGGAGAAATGAAATGTTAGTGAAGATGTAGGAATAAAAGGATCCCTTATGCACTGTTTGTGGGAATATACTTGGTGCAACCACTATGGAAAACAGTATAAAAGTTCCTCCAAAAATTAAAAATAGAACAAAAACCATATCCAGCCATTCCACTTGGGGATTTATCTAAATAAAATGAAAATACTAACACAGAAAGATATGTACCCCTATGTTCATTGCAGCATTATTTACAGTAGCCAAGATATGGAAACAGCCTATGTGTCTGTCAGTGGATGAATAAATAAAGAAACTGTGATGTGGGGATCCCTGGGTGGCTCAGCGGTTTAGCGCCTGCCTTTGGCCCAGGGCGCGATCCTGGAGACCCGGGATCGAGTCCCACGTCGGGCTCCCGGCATGGAGCCTGCTTCTCCCTCCTCCTGTGTCTCTGCCTCTCTCTCTCTCTCTATCATAAATAAATGAAAAAATCTTTAAAAAAAAAAAGAAAAGAAAAGAAACTGTGATGTGAATGTGCATGGAATATTACTCAGCCATAATCTGATTTCAAAAATTAAATCTTGCCATTTGTAACAACACAGATGGATATAGCGGGTGCTGTGCTAAGTGAAATAAGTCAGAGAAAGACAAGTACCATAGGATTTCACTTATATGTAGAATCTAAGAAACAAAACATGAATAAACAAAAAATGGAAACAGACCCAAATAATAAATTGGTGGTTGCTAGAGGAGGTGAGTAAAAGGATGGGTGAAATAGGTGAAGAGGATTAAGAGGTACAGACTTCCAGTTATAAAAAAGTCAGAGATGTAAAGTGTAGTGTAGGGAATACAGTTAACATTGTAATACCTATGTATGGTGACAAATGGTAACTAGACCCACGGTATTTATTTTGTGATATATATGATGTTGAATCACTTTGCTGTACACCTGAAACTAAAGTTAACTATAATTGAAAAGTATTTAAATTGAAATAATACATTTTCTTTTTTTTTTTTTTTTTAAAAGGATCCCTTCTTAGTCCTACATCCTTTTTTAGCCATGGCCCAATTTCTCTCCTTTCTTAAAGGGTAACTTCTTCAAAGAGTAATCCATGGTCCTCTACCCCTCTGCAGTCTGGCTTCTGTCTTCCTACCCTGAAATCGTCCTGTCCAACATTACTAATGATTCCCATTTGCCAAATCCAGCAGAGACTTTCTAGGCTTTGTGACGGTCTCACTCATATTATTTGACCTCTCCACTGCCTTGGATGCCATGACCCTCTTTTTCTTCTTGAAATTCTCTCCTTGGGATCCCTGGGTGGCGCAGCGGTTTAGCACCTGTCTTTGGCCCAGGGCGCGATCCTGGAGACCCGGGATCGAATCCCTCATCGGGCTCCCGGTGCATGGAGCCTGCTTCTCCCTCTGCCTGTGTCTCTGCCTCTCTCTCTCTCTGTGTGTGTGACTATCATAAATAAAAATTTTAAAAATTTATAAAAAAAAAATTCTCTCCTTCTTTGACTTCACTGAAGCTGGCTTTTCTGCTTTTTTTCCCTCCAAACAGATGCTCTTCCCAGTCTTCCTTCATCTACTCCCTAAATAATACTGTTCTGCCAGAGTCCTCTTTTCTTTTTCTAAGATGTGTTGTCCTGGGCTGGGACTCATTTTCATGGCTCCACTTAACACCTGTAGGGCACACAGATCTCCTGCCTGGACTCATGGATGACTTTACCTGGACATTCTACAGACGGTTCCAGTCTTCTGCCCCAACTGAACTCCCTGCTCCCCAAAGACAATTCCTCTTCCTTATTCCCTATGCCAGTAAATGGAACTGCCATTTTCCTACTGACCTAGCTGGAAAACCAAATGATCCCAAGCTCCCTGTCTGGCCTTTACTTCCTATTAGTCATCATCATGTGTGGATTCTGCTATAGAAATCTATCTCATGGTAGGCCCATTTTCTACTACCCCAGGGTAACCATTTAAATTCTGTTCAGGCCCCATAATTTCTCACCTAATTTACCAAAAAAGTGGTCTGTCTCTTCCCCTGTCTACCTTCTGCTTTCATTGTTCTTTTTAAGTGACAGATCTAACCACATTATGCTACACTTCTGTGGCACCCCATCTCTTTTGAGGTAGGTGCTTAATTAGCAAGGCATACAAGGCCTCTTATGTCTGGCTGTATGTTGCCTTTATAAGCTCATAGCCTGCAGTTCCCCCTTACCGTTTGTACACGTGCACAGCTCCTTCATCTGCTCACACAGCCAGTCCCCTGAAAGCTCTGTACTCACACTGGCCTCTGAGCTCTCACTCATACTGTTCCCTCTGCCAGACATACCCCTCCTTCCACTTCTTGAGAGTACCTCTAGGCGGTTCTGGGAGGCTCTGGAGGCTGACCAGGTGCTCTGGAGGCTTCCCTCACCTCTACATGTGTGTCTACAGATCTCAGCACTCTGCATTGTGAACTGAACTGCTTGTCTACTTGCCTGTTTATCCCACTTATCTGCATATTCTTTGATGTTAAAAAACCATGTCTTCTCCAAAGCTCTAGGACCTCGAACAATGCCTGTCACATATTATGTACTCACCATCTATTTATTGCAATGAAATTTATGCAGATTTCAGCTTCTGATTTTAGAGTTTTTACCATAGTGACAAGTCACAGAGGTTGTAAGGTTGGTTTTCATTTGCATTAAATTCATTGGGAGATGTGATGATCAGAGGTTATGTTTTCTGACAAAATGCAAATAATCCACTCATTTATTGAATACGTTAGTAGTAAAATTAATGCTGAGATGCCAGGCTTTCTCTCTCCGAAACATGAATGGTTCCCCCAGCAGCCCCTGAAGTGGCTGTGAATTCATGTCTGCATCCCCTGCAGAGTCCTGTCCTGCCTGGTCAGCTCTGTCTGAGGCAGTTTAATGCTACCTGAGCACACATTGGGCCTGCAGATTCTCCACAACCCCTTTTACTACTCAGAGTATAAGGGAAACTCGCCCCTGGATGCTCCTACTCATTTGGTCCATCTAAATAGCTTGGTTGAAAGCGCCAACTTGTACAGCTAAACCACCACAGGGAAAAGCCCATGGCATCACCCAGATGACAAGAGCAGGTGCCTCCCTGGGCTTGACTTTTATGTTCTTATTCACCCTGTGCTTCCCCTGTGGATCTGCCTAAAGATGTTCGGAGAGTGTCTTGCACAGTTGGTCTACCCTGAAGATGGAAGGCAGTGGGAAAGAGGAACAAACTGGTAGAAAATAAGCCTTACATCATCTGGCCCTTACCTCTGATGAGCAGAAGAGTGTGTCCCTACCTCTAAATAGCTGCAAAACATCTTTTTTTATTGACATTAAAAAACATCATGATAAGAGATATATTTTAATACCTCTCAGTCTTCCCTCTCAGGAAACTTATTGTCATATTTGACTTCAATGCTTTTGTGCTACAATTTCCATCCTCGGGGAAAAGAAAAGCTGATTGGCGTCATCCAGTCTTAAAAGCCTGTGTATTTTATGGCCACCATCGTTATCTCCTGAACGCATCTTCTCCAGACGCACTAAGCATTAAGCTTAGTTCCTTTATCTTTTCTACATTATATTGCATTTTCTAGCTCTTGGTGTCTGGTATGGCTGACCTTATGTAAATTACAGAGGTAGACACTAACGAGTGGTAGAGAGGAGACCATAGATAAGGAAGGGTGCTTCTCGGGGGAGAGGAAACAAACATGTGAAATCTATTTATACACAGAAACGTAAATAAATACATAGATAACTTTAGCAGACCGTGCACAAAGTTGGTGAGTTAGTGTGAGAAGAGGAGTTAATTAATGAACAGTGTTTGGAAGCAAGAAAAACCCAGCCTAGTATGGAGAATCTGCAAATTCTCTTTGTTGCTCATCAACCGTGTTCATTGATACATTCATCTACAGCACTTAACACAACACTTGGCTTATTTTACACACCCAGTAACTGTTAACTGGATAACCAACTGGCTGTAATGCTCTAGTAGAAGTATAAAGTATACCAGTATGATTTGGTTTGTAAATTTATACTTATTTTTTTTTAATTCCTTGTACTCTGTTGAAGTTTTAGGATTTTAGAGCAGAAAGAACATCAAGAGAACACTACCCTGCATTTGTTCTTGCTGCAGTCCATTTCAGTGGCTTTCCTTCTCCCACAGTGTCCAGCTGACCTAAGTTTGTACAAAACAGAAGAAGCAGAAGCTAATCTTGAAATAATTTTCCAGCCTACTTACTTGATCCACTCTGTCTCCATTTCTTAGCCCTTCTGCCACATTGCTTTCATGGTACTTTATTTAAGGGATTTCATTATTAAGCAATTGTTGTTGGAAGATTATTCCTCCCACTGAACCATGCTCAAACATCCTGTGTCCCCATATTAGATTATCCTCCATCACTACCCTAGGTGCCCCACACTAAGACGGTCCTAGGTTTCCTATTCCACACATATGTTCCACACAGACTTAGCTGAAAGACTGAAAGCTAGCTGTTAGGCCAGTGGTTCTGAACCTTTGCTGCACTAATCACTAGGAGAGGTTTTGTTTTGTTTTAACACTGATTTCTGGGTTCTACTCATGCTTGTGCCCTGTTATTTTCTAAAAGCTCCCCCATGTGATTTTAATAGACAGGATTGAGATCCAACATTCTAGGCCACTTTAAAAATATATTTCCTGTGCATAAGTCGTAGTTCTCAGTTATCAGTTTATATATCTTTTCCTCAGTTGACTTAATGCTCCTTGAACTCAGTGCTGGGACTATCTTATTCATAATTATCTACCTAGTGCCTGGCACAGTGCTTGTTATATAGTGGACAATCATAAACATTAATTAAATAAATTGGTTGTTTCTTTCCTTTAGGGTACAAGAAAATTGCATAGTAGTACATAAGAGAAAAAAAAATGCTAGCAAGCACCATGAGTTTTGTTTGGGGAGTGTGTGTGTTGGGGGAAGAGGGGAGGGTTATAACGATCAACACTTTGGTACCTATCTGCTTGTCCATAATCCATTGTTTTTTCCTATTTACTGTTATTTACCCAGATGCTGTGAACTGACAGCAGCTAAAGATATTAGACTTTGTCAGGGACTCCCAATTTGAAATATTTTATTCCATTATTCTCATCTGTATCTATGTACTAAAGTCATCACTATATATGTAAAAAGATAATTCATTAATGTGATATTCAACATCACTGTCCCCATTAATGAAAGCCATAGAAGCTATTAGACAAAGACACACAGGTTGCCATACCAATCAATTTTCTCGACTCCAAAATCTATTAATTTAGGCACAGAACTGGAAAGATATTTAAAGACATTTGTATTCATTCATCTTTATTAAACAGTGAAGAAGCTGAAGTTAGATGGATTTAGGACTTGCCTGAGATGACACAGCTTGTAAGGAATACAGCTAGTGCAAGAAACCTGATACTCTGGCCTTCAAGCCTGGGTCACTAGCACCTTGATTACAGTAGAATCAAAGATTAGGATACATTCCTAGAGAACATGCAGTCTTCCAAGAGTGAATCAAGAAGAAATAGAAAATCTGAACAGACCAACTACTAATAATGAAATTGAATCAGTAATCAAAAAACCACCAACAAATAAAAGTCCAGTTACCAGATGACTTTATAGGTGAATTCTACCAAACATTGAAGAAGAGCTAACACCTATGCCTCTCAAACTATTCCCAAAAAATTGAAGAGAAGGAGCACTTCCAAATGTATTCTAGGAGGCTAACATTATCTTAATACCAAAACCAGACAAAGACATTCCAGAAGAAAAAATTACAGGCCAGTGTTGCTGATGAACATACATGCAGGTGTCCTCAACAAACTATTAGCAAACCAAATTCAATTATACATTGAAGTTGAAAGGATCATTGACAGTGATCAATTGGAATTTACTCCAGGAATGCAGGATGGTTCAATATCTACAAACTCAAAATGATTATATAATTCTTAACCCTTCTTTCTGTTAATGTGGTATATCATCTCAGTAGATGCAGAAAAAGCATGACAAAATTAAGCATCTACTTATGGTAAAAAGTCAGCAAAGTGGGTACAGAGGGAACATACCTCACCATAAGGCCGGCCATATATGACAGACCCACAAATAACATACTCAATGGTAAAAAGCTAAAATCTTTTCCAAGATCAGGCATAGGACAAAGATGCCCACTCTTACCACTTATATTCAACATAGTATTGGAAATCCTAGCTATAATAGACATTTAAAGAAAAATAAATAAAAGGCATCCAAACTGGAAAAGAGGAAATAAAACTATTTGCAAATAACATGACACTATATATGGAAAACTCTAAAGACTCCACTAAAAAACTATTAGAATAAATGAACTCAATACTATTGCATGATACAAAATTAATATACGGTAATCTCTTGCATTTTTACACACTAATAAAACTATCAGAAATTAGGAAAACAATCACATTTACAATTGCATCAAGGAGAATAAAATACCTAGAAATAAATTTAATTGAGGAAATGAAAGACCTGTACTTTGAAAACTGTAAAACACTGATGAAAGAAATTGAAGATGACACAAATAAATGGACAGACATACATACCATGGATTGGAAGAAATCTACTAGCTACAATCTACAGATTCAGTGGGATCCCTATGAAAATACTAATGGCATTTTTCACAGAACTAGTACAAATTATCCTAATGTTTATATGGAACTACAAAAGACCCTGAAGAGCTGAAGCAATCTTGAGAAGAGCAAAGCAGAAGGTATTACGCCCCAAACTCCCACTATACTACAAAGCTATTGTAATCAAAATATTATGGCAGTGGCACAAAAACAAACACATTAATTAATGAACAGAATAGAAAGTCCAGAAATAAACCCATGCTCATATGTTCAGTTAATGCCCAACAAAGGAGGCAAGAGTATACAATGAGGAAAAGATAATCTCTTCAATAAATGGTGTTGGGGAAACTGGACAACTACATGCAAAAGAATAAAATTGAACCTTTTTTTTTTTTTTTAAAGATTTTATTTATTTGACAGAGCGAGCAAGCAAAAGCAGGGGGAAGTGGAGGAGGGAGAAGCGGGAGCCCAATGTGAGGCTCCATCCCAGGACTCTGGGATCATGACTTGAGCTGAAGGCAGACATTTAACTAACTGAGCTACCCAAGTGTCCCTGGATCATTTTCTTATATACAAAATAAACTGGAGTAAAGTCTTAAATGTAGACCTGAAACTATGGAAGTCCTTGAAGAAAATATACACAGTAGGTTCTCAGATGTAGGTCTTAGCAATATTTCTTTGGATCTGTCTCCTCAGGTAAGGGCACCAAAAGCAAAAAAAACCCAAATGGGACGACATTAGAGTAAAAAGCTTTTGTACAGTGAAGAAAACCATCAACAAAATGGAAAGGTAACCTACTGAATGAGAAAAGATATTTGCAAATAACATAACTGATAAAGGGTTAATATCCAAAATATATAAAGAACTCACAGCCTAATATCATAAAAACAAACCAATTTTAAAAATAGGCAGAGGATCTGAAGACATTTCTCCAAAGAGGGCTAAGAGACACGAAAAGATGCTCAACATCACTAATTATCAGGGAAATGTAAATGAAAATCAAATGACATATCACACCTATCAGAATGGCTGGTATCAAAAAGACAAGTAACAAATATTGGTAAGGATGTGGGGAAAAGGGAATCCTTCTACACTACCGGTAGCAATGTAATTTGTTACAGTCACCATGGAAAATAGTATGGAGGTTCCTCAAAAAAATTAAAAATATGTGATCCAGCAACTCTACTTTTGGGTATTTATCCACAGAAAAGAAACTAACTTGAAAAGAATATGCAGCCTTATGTTCACTGCAGTATTATTTATAATAGGCAGGAGAGGAAAGCAACCCAAATGCCAATCTTTGGATGAATGGATAAAGAAGAGGTAGTATACACATACGATGGAATATTACCCAGCCATAATAAAAGAATGAAACTTTCATTTGCAACAAAATGGATGGACCTAGAGGTATAATACTAAGTGAAATAAGAGAAAGACAAATACCGCATAATTTCACTTATGTGTGGAACCTAAAAAAGCAAACAAAATATAACAAAAACAGACTCATAGATACAGAGAGTAATATGGTGGTTGCCGAGGGGGAATGAGGTGGGGTGAGGGGTAACAGAGAGGAAGGGGGATTAAAAAGTACAAACTTCTACTTCTAAGACACAGTGATACAATGTACAGCACAGGGAATAAAGTCAATAATATACAACAACTTTGTATGATGATAGATGGTAGTTAGACTTATCATGGTGGTCACTTCATCATGCATATAACTCTTCTATCACTTTGCTGAATACTTGAAACTACCAGAATGCTGTATGTCATCTACACTTGAGTTAGAACAGAGCATTACTCCTTTTTGTCTGGAAATAAACTCATTTAGGAATTAAAAAAAAAAAGATCAAACTTTTACTTCCATCTTTGTATTAGAAAGAAAAGGTGTTTTGTTAAGAGGTTTCTCAGAGAATTCTGGAAGGAGTATCGGTGGAAAGGGAAGAAGGCAGAGGAAAGGGGTCTTAAATGAGACAAAACTTGTTTTGTGTCAGCACCACAGTTCATTCACGTTTCTGTCCTTGTTTTCAGAATTTTCCCCAGAGAATACCTCCTTCAACAGATCCACCTGTATTCCCTCGCTGATCTGCAGCAGGTGAGCTCTCAGAAGGGCCATTTCATTTCTGTTTTCTCCCTGGGAAGTTGTCTTTGTTGGTTATGGTCTAGGCACTGAATTCTGCCATCTTTGGGGTAATTTCTTCTCAAGCCCTAATAATTCTACTCAGAATGAGGGGGGGGAAACCTTGCTATATAGAGATAGTATGGGACACTAAGAATGTTGGCAAGGATGTACAGAGAAACTGGAGCTCTCATACATTATTGATGGGAATGTAAAGTGGTACAGCCACTTTGGAAAACTGTTTGGTGGTCCCTCAAAAAGTTAAATAGTGTTACCATGTGAACCAGCAGTTAGTTCCTCTCCTAGGATATACCCAAGAGAATCAAAAACTTGTGTCCACGAAAAACTTATACACAAACATTCAGAGCAGCATTACTTGTAATAGCCAGAGTAAAGCAACCAATGCTCATCAACTGATGAACACATAAAATGTTGTATATCCACACAATGAATATTATCTGACCATAAAAAGGAGCAAAGTACTGATGCATGCTACAACATGGGTAAACCTTGAAAGCCTCCTGCCGAAAGAAGCCAGACAGAAAAGAATATATGTTTTCCGACATTATTTATTTTTTTGAAGATTTTATTTATTTATTCATGAGAGACACAGAGAGAGAGGCAGAGACACAGGCAGAGGGAGAAGCAGGCTCCATGCAGGAAGCCTGACGTGGGACTCAATCCCGGGTCTCCAGGATCACACCCTGGGCTGAAGGCAGGCGGCGCTAAACTGCTGAGCCACCCGGGCTGCCCTTGACATTGTTTAAATGAAATGTCCAAAATAGGCAAACTCATGGAGCCAGAAAATAGAGGAGGGGTTACCAGCACCTGGGAAGAGCAAGGGACTGAGGGGTGACTGCTCATGGCCCGGAGTTTCCTTTGCAGCTGCTGAAAATGTTCTGGAATTATATGGAAGTGATGGTTGCACAACTGTGTGAATATACCACAACCCACTGAACTGTATACTTGAGAAGAGTGAATTTTATGGCATGTGAATTACATCTCAATAAAAATTGTACAAGGAAAAAAAAAGATCTAAAAGGCATTGCCTCAAGGAAACTCTGACTTGTGCTTAGGTCAAACAGTTGGAGGACTTTAAAGTTTAATAAAACATAAGGAAGCATATGAGAGTCAAAAACCATCTTTTAAAACTTTTCCTAGTTCTTGTCCTTTTAATAATTGACCAGGTTAGCAACCAGGAAGAAAACCAACATTTTGTCTGTTCAACCCAAAGTTCTGAATATGGTAAGCTTCAGTTAATCATTTAAATCAACAACTCACTCCCTCAGAAGCTTTTAGACACTAACTGAAAGCAGAACTTCTTTCTAGAGTCAAAATTTTAAAAAATAATTAATTGTGACAGCTTTTGGAGCATTT
The DNA here is from genome assembly GCF_003254725.2 of Canis lupus dingo. Classification (NCBI taxonomy): domain Eukaryota; kingdom Metazoa; phylum Chordata; class Mammalia; order Carnivora; family Canidae; genus Canis; species Canis lupus. The sequence goes on along the minus strand of NC_064279.1, from coordinate 16,601,768 downwards.
CAAACTGCACCAATTCTGTTCTGTTTGTTGTTTTCCTCACTGGTTGCGTTACCCAGGGAAAAGAGGTCAACTAAAAAACTGTTCAGATCCTTCCGTCATTTTCCAAGACTTTAAATTACTTTTTGTGTGTGTTCTTTAAAAGACTTTATATTTGTTTATTCATGAGACACAGAGAGAGAAACAGAGACACAGGCCGAGAGAGAAGCAGGCTCCATGCAGGGAGCCCAACATGGGGCTCAATCCCAGGACCCCAGGATCATGCCCTGAGTGGAAGGCAGATGCTCAACCACTGAGCCACCCAGGCGTCCCTGCTATTGCTTTTTAACTTAAAGACTTTTGTGTTTTCTTTGTATACCCTAAGGGATGAAAGTTATTTTAAAGCATTTATTTTTAGAGCATTTAGTTGGAAAGGTCCAAGAGAATGGTAGTGTTTTAATTTCCATGCATGCATCTAATTGAACTTGTTTGCATACATCAGCTCCTCTCACTTCTTCAGTCCTGCAGACCCTTTACTACATAATCAAGCAGTAGTGATCTGCTGGCTAGGGTGGGAAAATGTATATTTTTAATTACCATTGCCCAGTGGCATGCAAGGAGGAAAATCGATCAAAATACCCATTATTCACTTAGCTATTTTCCAGGACTCTACCTGACTGTAGTATCTGAGGACCCACTTGAGAAGTATGTTTAAAGGCATGCATATAGTCTTGTAAGGGTACTTTAGAAAAACAATGGGTGGGGTCCAACGTGAGTACTCTTTGAGGAAGCCTTTCAAAAATGAATTTTGATACCAGATGAGGAGAAAGAATCAGAGAAATTCCATATTCATTTTAGGGTGTCAAAGTAGTATATCCATTTCACATGATAAAACCTGCTTTTTAAAGCTTTCCTGAGCCTTGCAGACTTTTTCTCCCCCTTGTAATAACCAAACCACTATGTCACGCAGCTTACTTAAGTCAGTGACAGCAGTATTCCTGGTGGGCCAGACCATTAGCCCCTGGAGCCCCATAAGCAGCTTAATCAGTTTTCAGCCTCAGTAGTAAAGTGATAGAGACAATCAGGAGCAGCTCATCAAACTCCCTGGGGCGGGGGGTCGTGGACCAGCTAGAGCTCTGTGCATCCATTTAATACGCAACAGCTCACTCTAACCTGGTCCTTTGTGCATGGTTTTAAGATCCCCAAACTTATCATATTTAGAGGAAGTTTAATTCAATTACTTTTTCTGCCTGAGGTGGTTTAAATTGAATTTAGCTTTTGATCTGTCTGCATCTAGGCTATCAGTACTGAAAGGCCCCTCCACCTCAATTTCCCTTGGTTTCTGAGTAAATTTCAGGCATGTTTTCTGAAACTCAATTGTTCTTGTGAGTACGTAAGAAGGGAACACAAGGGAGAACATACAGAGTGTGTTGGGGACAGCAGGCAATCCGGCCTACTGATGGAGCCAGCTGCCAGCCCTATTTTGGCCTATGTCTGGTTTCTTGGTCATCCTGTGTCACGTCAGCTTCAGGAGTTTCAGAGTAGGTTATTTCCCCCCATTCCATTATCCTTCACACTCCTAAAATAAAGATCTCTATAAAAGCAGGTCACATAAAATAACTATAGAAAAATGATTTTCAGTTTACAAGTTTTGCAGATAAGTAGAAGATAAACTAAAGTAACTGAAGAGTTCTAGATCTTGAATAATGATAATATAAATATCCTTCCTAAAGGCATAGATTGCTTTCTACAAATTCCTTTTAAGTGAATTTGGTTTTATCCATTCACTTTTATTTCAAAAACAAAATGTGGACATCTCCCTCTCCAAAAATCAAAAAAGTTAAGAACTTAATAATCACGGTAAAGGAGGACACTTAAAACTTAAGGATATATAATCTTAAATAATACACAAAACACTAGTAATACCTAAGATAAAGATGCTAAAAGAATTCTGATAACCGGGATGCCTGGGTGGCTCAGTGATTGAGCGTCTGCCTTTGGCTCATGGCGTGATCCTAAAGTCCTGGGATCGAGTCCCACATTGAACTCCCTACAAAGAGCCTGCTTCTCCTTCTGCCTATGTCTCAGCCTCTCTCTCTGTTTCTTATGAATAAATAAAATCTTTAAAAAATAATTCTGATAACCAAAAAATTTGCTCTCTTCTTACATCTCTGTTTTCATTTTTATATTTATTAATCCCAAAGTTTAGGAGATAGGCTCAATTCAACAATTTGGCTAAAGATTTTAAGCTACTGTAATGCTTCTGAAGTTTCATTCAAGACCATCCTCCCCCCCCCCCCTTCTCATTATTTGAATTTACTGGCCTCCTTGCAGGTGTTCTCCTTTACTCCTGTACACTTGGATATAAGGAAACAAATAATAGCACAGACGGACACTGCTTAGCAAAAGGAACTCCCTCCAGTTGTTCTGAGAGCTGTAGTTGCCTGCCCGCTAGCCAGTGAGTGCCAGTTATTGGCAAAATTTGTAGCTTATGCTGGTGCCGAGTTCCTAATTGTCGATTTATTTCACCAGTCATTAAATTGTTTGCTGGGTTTTACTAGTACCTCATAAAGGTAGTAGTTGAACACTATGGTCATTACCTGACTATAATCAGTTGATAGCATTGTAACATGTCACACGTAAGATAGAACCAAGTACTTGTGCCTTGTAGCAGGTCCAAGGAAGGTAAAATATGGGAGCATAGGCTCTTCAAATCCTAGGAACTTGGAGGGGCGGTGACTTGAGCCCTTCATTTCTTCAGTTTAGAATTTCAGGTGAATTTCTGTTCAGCTCATAGATATTGTTAGAAAAAAATTATTCAATCCGTGTTCTTTGAATGTAAATCTAACATACTGCTGATTTTTTAAAAAAATAAAATCATATAAGCAGAAACTTTCTGGAGGAGGTGTGAATGCAGTGTTTTGGTTTTTTTTTAACTGAGAGGAGTTCAGTCTAAAGGATTGGGCAGACAAGGATGAAGCCTATGTAAATGAATGGACAGTACTGAGGCATGTTTTGAATGGGGAAACTAAGGCACTGCTTTTTAAGAGCTTTCTCCTACATTGATACTTTAAGAGGGGGAAGTAGAATGGAATTTGTGTCTTGCTATTTTCTGTCTATCCAGCATTATCACAAGTCCACAGGAAGGCTTTAAGATAGGAATACAATAGGGATCCCTGGGTGGCGCAGCGGTTTGGCGCCTGCCTTTGGCCCAGAGCACGATCCTGGAGACCCGGGATCGAATCCCACATCGGGCCCCCGGTGCATGGAGCCTGCTTCTCCCTCTGCCTGTGTCTCTGCCTCTCTCTCTCTCTCTCTGTGACTATCATGAATAAATAAATAAAAATCTATAAAAAAAAAAAAAAAAAAAAAAAGATAGGAATACAATAAAAAGATAAGCCCCAATGAGAGAGTAGGAACAATACTAGAACTCTCAATGCATTAGCTTTCTGTATTAGCTCTCTCCTTTCCCTATAAAGTCTGTGACAAACCATCTCCTTACTTACATTGCTGATAAGAAAATTCCACATTGTACCAGTAGAATACATTAGTATATGTAAGTAATGTTCAAGAGATCATAGTTGCTCTTAAGGAGCAAATCAGAACCCTGGTTTAATAGCTCATTCCTCAGACGGTGTAAGTGATAAGAGAATTCTTCTCAAGTTCCTTCTACTTGCTGAAAGGAAAGATCACATTTATGTTCTGAATTTTGGCAAGCAGTGCTCTTGTGACAAAACCTAAAATGTATATTAATGACTAAATCTTCTGGTGTTACTCACCTTTAGGGCATATGTAAGCTAAGCATTGAATGATTCCATTTGTATGTGATTCATGAGAAAGGATACTGGATGATCCCACAGGTGAGGCAGCTGGTTAGACTAGCCCCTCCTAGCCACCTGCTCCACCGCCTACCACCTACCTGCCAACACATACACCCATCTTCCAAGGGCCCTAAATTTTCCAAACTAGATCCTACCTTCAAGTTAAGGCAATTTAGATTCCAGTAATACAAAATATTACCTGAGGAGAATAAATTATTTTGGCACAAATTCTTTCATCTTATTAATAAGTTAAAAGCATGGGATGGTATTCAAGGGGAGATACATTTCAGCAGATATGATGATGAAAGAAGATGGAACAGTCTGGAATGTTGTCTGTACTTACTAACAAGATGTGAATTGGGAAGGATGCCAGAGAAGAGGGTCCATAGCAATCAAGAGCCATGAAGAGAGAGAGGTAAATCAAATGCAGCCTACCTTTCTAGAGTTGCCTAGAATGCTAAAGCAGTAAGCGCTTATGCTAAGCAACTGGGCATGTAAATATTCAATGTATCAACAGATGGATGGATGGATGAATGGAAGGATGGATGAATATATATACACTATCCCAGTGTGTATTAGCACACACTCTCCCCAGAGAAAAACAAACTAATTTAATGTTAGACCCGAAACAAAACATTAGAAATGCTTCTCTGTAAAACAGCAATGCACAGAATTCTAAAACCAAATAAAATCCGTGCTTTTTATACATTGGGATAATGGCACGTTGTTCATTGTTGCAAACTTTCCAAACACTAAACATTCCTGAACAGCTAGCCAACTTTTCAGTTAACTTTTTCACTAGTCCCCCACACCCATATGACTTAGGCGTTGTCATCTCAGTGATCTAAGCATTTGTCAAAATGGTCACCAGAAACAATAACATAAACGGTGGTCCTACCATGAAGGTTATGTAGTGTTTTCTAGCTAGTGAGGACAGTCACCAAAGGCAATGTTTAAGACATTTCGAGGGAACTTTTTAAAAACACACTTTGCTGAATTCTTTGAGGAAGTATGTGAGTAATTTTGCATGGCCCTGCCCCACCAAGCAAACAACCAGAGAAAGTTATTCTCTGTGGGCGCTATTCAGAGTCAGCAGACAAAGGCCGAGCCTGAGTGGGCACCCAGCACAGCTGCCCTTTCACCGAAGAAGCAACAGGTGATGACCTTTATTCACACAAGGCTGACATCTTTGAATCCACAGTCCACAGGGAGACAGCGCCTCGGTGCCCACAACCAAGTCACCAGTCTCCAAGCTTCAGCAGCCTGAGGAACTTGTATTCATAGCCTCTCAGCACCCCTGATCCCTGCTCCATTGTCCACCCCTGCGTTAGCGGGCAGGGTAACTAATTAGGAGCATTCGGATTTAACAAGCAGAAAAACAAAGTGTGACAGCTTGCCTGTGTTGTTCCACGTCCAGGGCCTGTGTCTGCCACAGCCATCATTGCCTTCAGAAACTTCTGAGGTAATCTGGAGCAAGATAGGAATGAGGCCTCCATTAAAACATCACTAAATCTCTGTTAGCTACTTTAGCCAGAGTTGTTCTAATCAGTGAGTTAGGAAGGAGGAACATAAATTATTGGGGGGGGGGCCCCACAAATCATGCCTTTTTAAATAACCAGATATTTCAAAAGTGAACGCATGTTTCAAGAGTAAAGGGAAGGAACTGAATGTTGTTTGAAGAACTGGCAGGCTGGTACTAGAGCAAATGCAAAGTCACGGTTTCTTAGGAGAGGTGTATCTTGAGTATGCGCTGAATAGTTCAGGCCTCATGCTCAGTCTTGCAGGACGTCTGACAGCCAGGGGGAAGGGGAAGTGACAACTAATGCTCAGTGCCTGAACTGGAACCTGGGCCTTCTGACTCCTCGGCAGGAGGCCTTCAGTCCTTGGGGTATTGACTATTGATTTATTGGTGTTTTAGCAATAGAGCCAGTTAGCCGAGTGGGTAAAAGCAAGGGTTTAACAAGGTGGTGATACAGATAATTTTTTATGCCAGCTGGTTAGTCTTTCTTTGCTCAGAGAACACTTTGTCTGCAGACCTGGGCACCTCACCCAGCTACGTCCACAGACACAGTGAAGGATTGGGGAAGGTGGGCAGGGCAGGGGCTGTGGCACAAACTGTGGGTAGCTGAGCACAATGTGTTGCTCTTCTTGGGAATCCGGGGCAGAAAGTGGACCGTATGCTGTAAGTGCTGGATAGAGAGCCACATCCTCCAGGTGAGAAAGAGCTTGGGGGAGATAAGATTCCCAGAAGCCATAAGTGAGCCCAAGTGTAAGCACCATGATAATAGATGAGGTGGCAGCCACAGAACTGGGAGGTGCTCAGTGCCAAAATCACTTTCCTGGAAGCCAGTTTCCCTGGAAGCCCTGCTTCTACTTTGGCTTCCAATCAGCTGGGTTTTTGGTTGTTGTTGATATGGGGTTTGTATTATTGTTGTTTCCCACTTCTAAAAAAAAGCAGCTAGGATACCGGCAAGGAGAGGGCCTGATTTCAAAGACTTTACTTAAAGATACAGAGTAAGGTGAGCGTCAGTCTTACTATTGGTGGAATCAGACCCTCCCTGCCCAGCCCCTCAGCCTGCCATTTCACACACAAATGTGGTTAGCCGTTGGGAACAGGCAAGAATGGATTGGCATCAGACCCAATCTATCATGCGGTCAGGGAAATAACTGCCACACCAGTGGTTGCTTAGTGGGGCATAAGTCTGTGCATTAGTTGTCTATTGATATATGACAAATTACTCCCAAACCCAGTAACCTCAAACAAAAGTAAAGCCTTTTCACCCATGGTTTCTGTGGGTCAGGAATTTGAGAATAGTTTAATTGGGCATTTCAGGCTCAGCCCTGTTAGGTTGTAGTCCAGATGTTGTTTGGGAGAACTCATTGGAAGAAGCCTTAACTGGAGCTGGAGCATCTGCTTCCAAGGTGGCTTACTCCCACCTAAAGTTGATGCTGGTCATTGGTGGGAGGCCTCTGTTCCTCCTCACATGGGCCCTCACTGCAGGCTGCCTTGTGAGTGATCTGAAGCTATCCTTTGTAAGTATTTGCCTCGCAAGTCTGATAGCCATCACTTCTGCCACATTCAGTACTTTGGAAATAAATTATAGTTTGCAAAGATGGTTTTAACTACATCTCCCATCCCACATGCCCTCCTTGCAGCATTGTGACTCTGGCATTCCTCCCATCAAGAGGTGGGGGTCTGTGTTCCCTTCCCCTGAATTTGGCTGGGCTTGGAACCGTGGAAGTGATGCTAGGATGCTATGTGGCTTTCAAGGCTGGGTCATAAAAGATGGTACAGCTTCAACCCAGCTGTTCACTCTTGGATGCAGACACCATGTTGTAAGGAACCCTAAACCAGCCCATGCACAGAGACCACAAGGAGAGGTCACATGTAGTCATTCTAGCTGACAGTCATCGTCAACTACTAGGCATGGAGATACTTTCAAAGGATTCTCATCTCTAGGATTCCCATTCCCATCTCTAGATGCAACAGGTATGGAGCAGAGAAAAGCCATCTCCACTATATCCTGCCTAAACTTCTGACCCACAAATTCTGAGAATAAAATGATTGTTTTATACCACTAGGTTTGGGGTATTTTGTTTTGCAGCAGTGGTCACTGGAACACCATTAACTGAACTGTTATAAGGCTTCCTGGAGGCTGCGATCTAAGTTAAAATGTGAGGGCCTATAGGCAGAAGCCAGATGGAGGGGAATGGGAAGAGAACTTTCAGGCCTTGATCATTTCAAACCCATCAACGATCTAATCTGCATGTTTCTGTCATGGAGGCAAACAGGGAAAAGTTTTCATTACTGACTTTGACATTTCTGAAGAACATTTTGTCTGCATGCTTCAGGATTATTTTGATAAATTGTCTCAACAAACATTCATGGAATGAGTATGATGGGATCACTTTACTTTCCTCAGAAATGAATGTAATAAAAAAAGTCTGTGAAAAAGTCTTCAGGCTAGAGCTACAAAGAACTTGAAGTTTATATTTTTTCTACCTGTGCTGCTGAAACAGGAGTCAAATTCTCAGTCACCAAACCTCTGGCTGGGTGTCTCCTCTCCATTCATTCATTCATTCAGATGTTAAGTACGGCGCTATGTCCCCAGAGCTATGCTGGCCCTGAAGTTGAAGCAGCTCATTTACTCAGAAAAAGACTACTAATTCTTACTGATTCTGGTCAAACTCCTATACTGTCTGTGCCAAGAACTTCTGGTAGAGGCTGCCCATGACTGTACTTAACCTAATGACATCCAGCAGGACTTTATCCTTGATGCCTCATGCCAGCTACTCTGCCACATTTATAGTTGGTCCTCAAGGGGCCTCAGGGATCAGGTCTAGTCAGGTGTTAAAGGCTAAGGAGGTTTTCACAAAGTTCATTCACTTGATGTTGCTCCAGAGATGGAGCAGGATGGCAGGCTCACAAGACAGCATTAATACACATGTCTTTGATGAAGTCCTTGGCGGCATCAGTTGGTGGCCTGCACTTCCATCTACATTTGGAACTTGTTGCTTTTCAATAATACTGCCCCCATCTTTCTGAGGAAAAAGTGGAAGGCCATCTAGGGCAGCTTCTCTTATTGTTTGTTTTTAAATTTCTGGCTAAATCCTGGTGAACCATCAACACATTTGCTCCTAGAATTTTAAACAAGATTAACATCACTTGTGACAGCAGGGAAGCTCTTTATAGCCCAACAAATCAAGGAGAGGTATAGGGAGCAGCACGAGTCACTCAGAAAGCTGAAGCATTAATAAGCCTAGACTTCTGTTAGCTGTTGAACAGGTTCCTTGTCATTCAGAAATTCACTTTTTTCCTGAAAGCCAGTCATTCATTTATCTATCCATACAAGAAGTGGTAAATGTTGTATTATGTACCAAGCACTTACTGTGCCAGGTACTGGGGACAGGACCGAAAAAGCATAGCGCCTACCTGCCTTCTGAGAACATTCTCTCCTGGTTCTGTACTGACATGCCAAACACATCGCAGGGGCAGCCTAACCATCCCATTCTGCATTTAAAGGAGACCCATATGGCTTTAGAGCAGGGTCCCTGCAGGGGCCAGGCAAGTGGCATCCGTGCCTGAGGCAGGCCCAAGGGGAGACTTAAGGTCGTGAGGAGAAACCAGAGAGCTGTCCCTCTCTGAAGGGGACAGCTGTTATTCAGTGGCCCCAGAGTTGTCATCTCTTCCCATTTTCCAAGAGAAGCCGGAAATCCGTATTTTTATGTGAAATTTCTCAATATTTAAACACTCTGCGGGCCAAACAAAACATAGCCACTGGTTTTGACCTCTGCTTTATAATAGAGAATGCCTGCTTTTGTTCCTCCAAAACTAATGAATGCTCAATTACGAGAAGGAATTTGGAGGTTGGTGTTAGATTGTGCTCCTCAAAAGGCTCCGGACCCCATCCTAAACTCTTGAGATACTAATTGACAGACTTGCACAGGCTGACAGCTGGACCCTCAAAGTAGACACACACAAGAAAACAGGCCAGCTATTCCAGGTCACTTTGCAAGGTCAGGGCAGCAATGCAAACATTAGGAAGGCTGAAGACAAAGGTCAGGTGGCAGCAAGGAAGCCCTCCATTTTCTCGAGCTGTTGATTAATAAATCATATTCAAGAGATATCACCAGATTCCCTCTCTCTGGGACTGCTTTGTGAGGTGGAAAATTAAATACAAATCAAAATGAAGATGGCCATCAGGAGCTTTTAGGAGACCAGCAGGCCACTGTGAGGCCAACATAGGATGAAGTTTCTGCCTGGCACAAAGATCTCCAGAAGGGTGATGATACCCGATGTTGGCTATTGCAGAAGGGCTGGATGGTACAAGGTTATACACTCAGAGCCTAGCTGCCCACATTCGAGTGCTAGCTCGCTCCAGACTCACTGGGTGACCTTGGACAAGTCTCTTCTCTTCATAACTCAAGAAACACTTCATCTCCGAAGTTGGGGGTAATAGCTGTACCTTCCCCAAAAGTTGCCAAGAGGTTTAGAGGACTGAAGACATTAAGGCCCTCAGAACACTGTTTGACACATGGGGCTTAAGAGCTACGAGCTTCACTAGTGGCACAAGTGCCAGGGTTAGTGATGGCTACGAGGTGTGGACCTTCCATAAGTGGTTCCCTGTGCTTTCTTGGGCGCCACCAAGACACTGCATCAGTGGACCCCGGACGCAGCCACCACCACAGAAGTCACGCCTGCCATACCTGTTTTGCCCCTCAGATTCTGCATGGGCTCTGGGTCACAGGACCCTGCAGCAGCAGCAGCTATACAGTCCTTGTGTTGACTAGCACCGTGATAGGGAAAGTGGAGAAACCCTGGTGGGTTTCCTCCTGCTTCCAGGATGGTCCTAAACCAGACCTTCCCCGTGGCCCCACAGGGGAACTGCTCTTCCAGAGCCTCCCACCCCCCCACCCCCATCCCCATCCCCAAGCTGGACGAGCAGTGAGACCTCCCCAGAGGGCCAGGCTAGATAGAACAAGTACAAATCACATGCTGGCCTCCCAGGCTCACCATCTTTCTTTGGTCTTGCTAAGAGGCCTTTAGCACGTGAACCAGAAGCTGAGTTTGGGCTTCCGCAAAAAGGTAGGCTCCTTCAGCATCTGTCTCTTAGAAGAATGCATGCCCTTTTGGTGGGTTGTACACAGATCATCTTTTCAATTTTAACAAAAAGTATGCTCTAAGTTTGTAGAATCATAGAATGTATTTTTTTTTTTTTTTAGCTTAAAAAAGACGGAGTCCACACTGTTTCTGTAGCTATAGAAGGGTGGAGCTTACCAGACTGAACTGTTGGCAGAAACAAAGAGAACCCATGTTTCCCTCCCACCTGCAATTATAGTTTTACTAGCTTGTAAAGCACACGTAGAATTTGCAGTACATTCTTCCTTTGCAGTCAGGGAGAGGCCCTGCTGTGAGTGTAATTGGCTTTCTAGCTTCCTTTAACGTGCAGGTGGAAGGGAGCTGGACTGAAGGACCTTTACTCTTAGAATTAACTGATGTTGAATTGTGTTGAAATTCCACGCATCTCCCTGAATGCATGTGTTCCATTAAATCTTAGGAGTGGAAACACAGCCTACCTCTGAAAATATCCTCATCCCTGTCCCTTCTTACAGCTTTACAAAAACGGAGTTGGTTTTTTTTTTTTTTTTAATGGATTTTTAACCCCTGAAGGGATTATTCTCAATCCTGTTAACCCATGTGTTGGAGATATAGGACATCTTCAAATGACAATTTCACACAGTACTTCCAACTTAGACCACTTTTTTCCTCCAGCTGTGGCTTCATACAAAAATCTCAGACTCTATTTCCTGGAGCCCTAAGTTTCCTTATTCGTGGAGTGAAAAGGTGGAATTAAACAATTTTTACAGCATCTCCTAGCTCTAAGACCCTGGTTCCATGATCCTTGAGAAGTGATTACATTGTAGAAGCCACTCTACATTTACCTATCTACTATCTGGGACTTTCTTGCCAGTTTTCATCACTGGGCTCTGGGCACGGCAAGAAACCTGGAATGAAAGCCAGATATCTGCTCCCTCAGTCCCGAGGGACAAATGTCAAGATTTCCAATTGCCAAAGATCAACAGATGTTTTGACTTTTTGTCCTTAAGTAGCAGTTTTAAGCATTTTCACAAATAGGATCTGAAGGACAGCTTACGAAAACCAAAGAATACTAATTTCATATAGCCCTTAAAGACAGATTAACTGCATAATACCTTACCATCTAATGGCAGTCAGAATAGTGCCCAGCACACAAAAGCTGGCCGATGAAAATGTGCAAAAGTTAATAGGCTGTCTAGTGAGTCTGCTACTAAAACGGGCAGCATCATTCAGGTTATCTGGTGAACTAGGAGTTGACATTTGTGTCAGGGCTAAAAGCAGAGAGCCGTTGCAGGTCAGGTAAAGGACAATAAAAGAATGGGGCATCCTAAGGGAAGGCTTAGGCCTGAAGAGAAACGGAATCTGGGGAAGGATGTTGTTGAATGGGTTCTTGGTTGAACAGAGGTCAAGGATACAGAGAGAAAGTCCAAGCAATCCCAGGTAGTAAAACTACTGATTTGAGTTTCATCTTTTTCTCTTTTCTCTGCCTGCTGCCAGCTGGGGGCAGGGACTGATCATCTGACAGAAGGATCAAGAAAGGGCCAGGACTCTGAGTCTGCTTGCTTCATCCCAGAGTTGTTGAGGCACAGCCTCACTGAAGACAAGGTGCCTCATTTCATAGCACTTAATCAGGGAGGCAGGAGAGGGACATTCAGAAAATTGAGGGTGACAATAGTTCATCCTTTACCAAGTCACATAATATCTCTGGTGCTTAAATTCTTTGTAAAGTGAGAACAGTGTTCTCATTAATCATCGCGATTTTTTATTATGATTATGGAGTTGCTTACCTTAGGCCAGACCCTTTCTAAATGTGGATTATCTCATTTAATCCCAATAGCCCTCTGAGATAGGTACTATTACCCACCTTTTACAAATGAAGGGAACTTGCCCAAAGTCATCTAACCCAAGCTGTCCAGTTCTAGCACATATCCTCTTTTGTTTCAGTTTTGTATGAACTATTGGAGACTTATCAAAGAATAACCTCTATGACCAGCTGCTTGATTACCCCTGCTGGGTTTTTTTTAAGGATTATTTATTTATTCATGAGAGAGACACAGAGAGAGGCAGGAACATAAACAGAGGGAGGAGCAGGCTCCTCGTAGGGACCCCAATGTGGGACTCGATCTCCAGACCAGGAATCACGCTGTGAGCTGAAGGCAGACGCTCAACCGCTTAGCTACCCAGGTGTCCCTACCCCTGCTGTTGAAGGATTCCCTACTCCAGTGGGCACAAACTTGAAACCACTACATTGTACTATTTCCCGCCAGCACTAACATTATTTCTAGAGACATCCTAGATCTACCTGGCAGCAAGGCAAAGCCCTACGTGGCTGAAGCTCCACCAAGTCTTACCACTGGGTAGAAGGAGGGAATAGAAGGCAAAGAGGGGGAACAGGGCTATGTAAATTATACCCATCACTAGCCTCAGAGTACCAGCACCACATATGTAAAAATTCCAGTGCCCAGGAGAGTCAGTATAGATGCTGTGATCATAGTGGTCAGGCCCAGATTCCCCCCCAAATAGTCCACGGCATCTAAAATTTTTACAGGTCAGTTTCAACCACTGCCATGGTGGTCAAAATATTTTCATTCTGTCCAATCTGGTGAGTCGTCAAAAACAGCAAAATTCCAGAAAAAACTGAATAGCGCACAGAATATATTATAGTCCCAAAGGGAGAACATGCTAATTGCATATGGACTTATGATACTATGAATTTCCTTTTTGTTTTGTTTTTTAAAGGATTGGACTTAGCATATTCTACATTCATAGTTAGGGCTGACCTGTGTCAGTGTGTTTATATATTTATGTATTTAGCTAGTCTGCTTCCAAAAAGGACTTTTGTGGTAGAGCTTCTTTCTTTTTCTCTTTGTGTGTGTGTTCGTAACTGGCTAATTTGAATTCCCATTCCTTGCCATTGGTTTGAATCATTGGTATATATCCTTATCAAAGATAATTCTTTGCTGCTTAGGATCCTGTGTGCCTAGAGTTCTGCTACCATTCCTCCCACAGAATGTGGTTAGAAAACCTAACTCTCCTAGAATTGCCTTCGGCCTAAAGGTTCCTTTCAGCTACTGGAACAACAGAGAACAAAAATCTGATGCAGCTGACATTTTAGGTGTGTATATAATTTACCAAATTGTTGACCACTCAGCTCTTAGTCAGTGGTCACAAAAGGAATTAGAAACCCTCCCCTGCTACCCCACAACCCAAAGAAGGAAGGGTGTTACTTGGCTTTGGCACAGAAGCCTGCTGGCACACAGTGTCAAACAGCAGCACAATGGTACATTTTGGCCACAAAAGGCTTTGGGGTAGCGGAAAGGGCCAAAATAGTTGTGGCATAAGTTGGCCAAGATATTAAGCAGATCTGAGTTTAATTTGACATAAAGATAACAACTCTTTTTTTGTTTTCCAACTGGCTGCTGCTTTCTCTGTCTCCATGGGACCAAAGATTTCAGCCAGGAGCTAGTTCATAAGGGCATTCAAGTCCTTTCAAAGCGAGACATGTAATGGTCTTTACACAGGCTTTCACGTTTGGCTGGGCAAGATGGAGTAAGGATAAAAAGGCACATTTGGGATCTGGGAGAAGCTGAAAATGGATCTTGAGGCTTGAGTTCCTTCTATGAGTTTGCTTAAGCCACATTGCCTGAGCTTAGAATAGAGAGGCAGGCAGTCTGTCTCCTTGGGATAAGGAAAGATTTGGAAGCCAGCTACTGTGAGGTCCTGGCCCCTGCTGTGTATTCTGGTTTGTTTTGTTAGCACGAGCAAGTTATTCTCGTTTCTTGCCTCTGGGGTTTTCTTCAGCACACTTATAAGCTGTGAGTCTCCACCCCACTGATGGTGGACAGAATGGGATAATGAAAGGGGTGGAGAGACAAGTTGCTTCAGCTACTTAGGATGAGGAAGGCAAAGAAACTTCAGACCTTGGAGCTAGCTTCTGAATCCATCAAGGGTGGGAAGGGGCATCACAGGGACTGAAGTCCTCTCTTCCTACGGTACTAATGGGGCTGGCTGTGCTAATTAGGGAAACCAACTAATTGTCTGAAGTGAGACTTTATTACCTTTTATTACCCACAAAGTGGGTAACAGCGGAGGCGAAGTTGCAGTATTCTGAAAAATAATCAATGAGGTATAACCAATCAAAAGGGATTATGAGATATGCCCCAAAATGGTAAATATACATTTACCACAATAAAATACTAGCTTCTTTAAAAAAAAAAAAAAAAAAATGATCATGACCACCTCAGGAAAGCACCAGCACTCCTCAATTTAGGGACTGTATTTCACGACCTTCTAAAAATTTCTTAAGGGGATCCCTGGGTGGCTCAATGGTTTGGCTCCTGCCTTTGGCCCAGGGCATGATCCTGGAGACCTGGGATGGAGTCCCATGTCAGGCTTCTGCATGGAGCCTGCTTCTTCCTCTATCTGTGTCTCTGCCTCTCTCTCTCTCATGAATAATAAAAATCTTTAATTAAAAAAAATTTTTTAATAAATAAATAAAAATTTCTTAAGTGCTAGGTACTATGTACTGTGATGCACTGGATTCAAAATGTGTAAGACAAGACACATATTCTAGATGGGCAGTAGTATCTAGTATCCTGAAGGGGTCGGGTCCTCTGAGTGGACAGGAAATATATTTAGGAAAAAATGAGCAACCCCTCATATATAGGATCTGGTGCATCTGCCTAGTTGCCAGGTTAGGTATTAAAATGTTACCTGAGTTTGTAAGGGCATTTAAAAATAATCCACATCGGGATCCCTGGGTGGCGCAGCGGTTTAGTGCCTGCCTTTGGCCCAGGGCGCGATCCTGGAGACCCGGGATCGAATCCCATGTCGGGCTCCCGGTGCATGGAGCCTGCTTCTCCCTCTGCCTGTGTCTCTGCCTCTCTCTCTCTCTCTGTGACTATCATAAATAAATAAAAATTAAAAAAAAAAAAATAATAATCCACAAAGGGTGCCTGAATGGCTCAGTCCGTAGAACATACAACTTCTGATCTCAGGGTTGTGAGTTCAAGCCCCATGTTGGGTGTAGAGCTTACTTTAAAAAAGAAAAAAGAAAAGAAAGAAAAGAAGAAAAGAAAAGAAAAAGAAAAATTCATTAAGTGGGAAATTCAATGTTGAATGCAAGTCTTTATCCATCCTAGATTCCACTAGTAAAAACAATACCTGGCAAGAGGAAGTGCCTAATAAATATGGAGTGAATGAATGAGTCAGTTACTGGAAGAGGAAGATAAGGATGAGAATGTACTCAAAAGGAGCTATGCATGAATTCAAGCTATGTTATTGCATAAGTGTGAACTGAAGATCTCACTACCATTAATCTTTTGTTTTTCTGTAGGACTGCTTAGTCCTGAGTCTGGACAACTGATTTTCAAGTAAATCTTTAAATAACCACAGTCTATTGTTTAACTGTAGCACGCTCTCTGAAAGGCAGTGTAGTGTAATGATTGGACGTGGAGTCTAGAGCCAGACAGCCTGGGCTTGCATCTTAGCCGCACCCCTTACCTGCTGTGTGACCTTGAACAAATCACTTTAACTTGTTATGCCTCAGTTTCCTTATTTGTAAAGTGGGGATTATTAAAGTACCTACCTCATAAGGTTGTGAGGTTAAGGGAGTCACAAATAGGTCAACTGCTCTGGGGAATAGCTTGGCATATAGCAAATACTCTAGGAGTGCTGTTGTTAGAAGTCCCTCACAGTCATATTAACAAAGTTCAGTTGATTTACACACTGTAGTGAAGCTTGATCATGCACCCTATGACCAGGGGTGCTTTCTTTCTCTGTTTTATTCTAACAGTGAAAACTATCCATGAATAGCAAGAACACTTTAAAAGACATTAGAAACTGAAATGTTACAATGGGGATTCCCTGCCTGGACAATTTAATATATATTTCACATCCTCCTTCCACCACTACCACCAATCTTTTCTAGTTTAGCTGGCCCCAATTTCTCAATCTCTGACATGGATAATAATTTACCTCACATGGCTGATAAGGGAGCCAATAAAACATATATATATTGAAATTTTATTGAAATATGTGAGCAAATTAAGTATAATAAAAATGCTTTTTCAAATGGCCCAGTGGAAATCACTAATACTGGCATTTTAAAAAATACAGTTAAAATAATAATTGAGGAACACTTGGGTGATTCAATCAGTTAAGCATCCAACTCTTGATTTCAGCCCAGCATTGTGAGATCGAGCTCATGTGCTGGGCATGGAGCCTGCTTAAGATTCTCTCTCTCCGACCTCTGCCCACCCCCCCCCCAAAAAAAATAAAATAAAATAAAATAAAAATAAAATAGTTGACTTATTAGTAACCATAGCTTTATAATATTTATAATACTGTTTCTGAAGTAAAAATTAGCCAAAAAAGCAGTGATAATAGCATCAAAAAAGACAACATGTAGCCATGATGATAAAGAGATAAAAATCAGAATTTGGTGGGGTGATAATGACAGTAACATTGCATTTAAGAATGATAGACTTTTCTATTATCAGGTCTTATAGTATATTCTTGGTAGTAAATCACTTTATTTGTAAGTGTGCACAAATATATATTATACGTGGTTATGCGTTTAAGGAAATGGTCTCCTTTCCATAATTTGAAAATTCCTGCTGTTTCATTAACACACATTCTCACATGATGTTAACTACCTGGTTCCTAAATTGCCCTATACTTTATACTGCTGACCTTACCTTGTGACAGAATTAATGATTACTACAAACTAGTTTGGAATTCTTTAAAAAAATGAATGAAAAACACAGAGGAAAAATTAATAACCTGTGAATGGGGAAGGGCTGGGGTGGCAGGAGCAAGGGAGGGAGGCAGCTTGGTCCAGGGACAGCCCAGGAATGGCATTGGAATCGGGGAAAAGAAAAGGAGCTGGCTGCCTCAAGACATGTTATTTTTACTGCGGCTTCTTGCTCCTCTCCACCCCCACCTCTTCCAGTCTGAGCTTTGAATACAGTTGAATTTTCACCACAGAACTTGGCTAGGTCTCCTCAGGGACTTTCTCTTTCCCATCTTTCCATAAATTATAGGTTTGCACATGAGAACAGAACAGATGATTCCCATTATCTTTTGGGTTGGGTTAGGATTTTTTTTTTTTTTTAAACCTGCCCACTCTTAAATGTGTATCCTACTTCAGGGAGGTGGAGCTTTTGTGGAGCTTTTGTTAACATAGTGGCATATCCACCAACGAATTGGTTTACTCCTCCTTAAATAGGACGGTTTTAACCTGGTTTCCTTGACCAGTATGATTCCAGTAGTTTTCCTTGGTCTTTAAATACTCAGAGGAAGTCATCGCTTCAGAAGAGCTGGGCCCTTGCCTGAGTTGTTCACCAGTATCCCCAGCACTTGCAGCAACCCCTGGCATACTGGGGGTTCTGCATAAATGTATACGGAAACTTTGCTCCTTATTTTGGTCATAAAGTGACATTTCTAGGACAGTATTATACTTTGACAAATGACCTATTCAGATCATTATAAAGTAATCAGATCCACAAGTGTTCATTTACCATTTATAGATAAGGCATAGAGCTCACTAAAAGCTGGAGCCACTGCTAGTAGTTAAGGCTTATTGAGCTCCAACCTTGGGCACTCTTTTTATATACATATATATTATATATATAAATTTTTTTTTAAGTAAACTCCACAGCTAGCATGGGGCTTGAACCCACAACCCTGAGATCAAGAGTTGCATGCTCCACTGAGCCAGCCATGCGCCCCTGGGCACTCTTTTCCATTAGCTACCTGGACCAAATGCAAACTCAGGGAAAAGGAATTTACTGCATTGCATCTGAGTTTATTCTGTTTTTCATGTCTCCCCTAAAGTACTCAAGATAAGCTTTCTAAAAGGAGTAGGTCCTAGGGAAGAGGTGCAGAAAGAAATTAGAAGATACGGCTTCAAAAAAAAAAAAAAAAAAAGATACGGCTTCATGTGACTTCTAGCATCTGGAACATTCTATTGCTTACAGACATAATAAGTAGAGTGAAGGAATTTACAAACAGTCCTTGACAGTGTAGGAAGAAAAGCAGTGGGAAAGAACAGATAATATTTTTAAGAAAGAATAGTTAATGTTTGATGCAAAACTCAACAGAAAAGCTGAGCAACCTTCCTGAAAAAGCAGAGCAAATGAGCATAAGGACTTGGCCTGATCAAAAGAAAAGCCTAGAGATTCAGAGGTCTGTAGCATAAAGGGAGGCAATTTACAAATGGGAGATGATGGCAGCAAAAGGGAAAAGCTAAAGCGTTCAACTTGGGACACTGGAAGAAGAAACAGCCAGAGCTGAGAGGAGGAAGAAGCAATAAAGGTGTTACCAAGAAGCAGCTTCTAGAGGTAGAAGAAACAGTCCCTCCTTGGCAAATGGACAGGGACTGAAGAAAACAAATACTTTAAAAATCCAGATCCTTCTGAACGAGGCCCACCATCAAGGTAGACCCAATACAGGGTCTGGGGATTGCTATAAATTCCCAAATGACCTTATATTGTAGTCTAACTCAACATGTACTTATCCACTATCTCTTGCCCTATGTAACCTTGACCAAGATCTACTAAATTAATACCCTCTCTTTCTACTTGACTGCCCTAGCAGCACTGTTGTTCCCTCTGTACTAAATATAGTTCCAGGGACAAAAGGGATGAAACACATGAAAGGCAACAGCTTAGGATATGTTAATATATGTCTTTCTTGTTCAGGACCAACTAATCCATCTCAGGAGCCCCCTAGAACGACTGCTTTTTGATGTTAGCTTATTTATTTGATGATTTAGTGATGAGTAAGTCCTCCCTTACTATATTTCGCAATGTGAATTAAATCATAACGTGTAGCCACTCTGAGGGTCAAATCCTATGTTAATTCTGTTGTTTACTCTAAATAGAGGGGACATTGATTTCAAAATTAAAAACCTCATATATTTAGACAGCCTTGTTTACCTAAGTAGTGACTTCAGAGTTAAAATCCCAAAGCCTTTCTGTATGGCATGACCTTTCTGTGTCAAAGGCATTGTGTACTAGGCCTTAAAGGCAAAAATACACCACTCTGCCATGCTCTTAGCCAAGAAAATGGGGCATGGAAGGTAGCAAACCAATGAGCAATAAATTGCCATAGACACATGTGTACAAAGTTAATAATTTAAAGTTAATAAAAAATTAAAATTTAATTTTAAAGTTAATAATTTAATTCACATTATCAAAAGAATGGTCATTCTTACTCCCTAGCTATCTGTTCTTTCCAGAAATATGTTACTATATTACTCTTTGCCTCATAGAGCTTACAATAGGCCTTCAGTATCCTAATTTGCCATTCCTCAAAGTGTGGGATATTAAGAACAATTTTTGGGGGTTTTTAAAGATTTTATTTATTCATTCATGAGAGACACAGAGAGAGAGAGGCAGAGACATAGGCAGAGGGAGATGTAGGCTCCCTGTGGGAGCACAATGCAGGACTCCATCCCAGGACCCCAGGATCATGCCCTGAGCCAAAGGCAGATGCTCAACAACTGAGCCACCCAGGTGCCCCATTTTTGAGTGCTTAATTTGCTATTTACAGTTCTAAGAGCTATACATTTATCTACTCATTTTATCCTCACAACCAACCTGTGAAGTGGGTATTACTGTTATGTCCATTTCTTAGATGAAAACCTTAGGCAGAGCAGGTAAATAACTAGCTCAAAGTCACCAGCTAGTACATGGAAAAGTCTCAGAATTTGAACTGAGGATGGCCAGGTTAGCCAGTGCTTTTAATTACTGTAAAGACACATCTGATTCCATGGATTTTCTATCAAAATGAAATTGGTTGGTCCAAGAGATGGCCTTAGACAGTACTTGGACATGTCATGAAATGATGTTTAATTGCATAATGAGAAAATTGTTCCCTTCAATTCTCAATTCTCCTTGAGGTTAAATTAAACAAAGATTTATTCTGGTGCTGCTGTGACTTGAACCCCTAACACCTGCTAACTTTGTTTAAAAAAAAAAAAAAGTTGGCAGCAGGCTCAGTCTTCCAGCCAATTGTGTTATCTTGATTTTATGGCAAGGGATACTGGCTTCCATTTATGGTATTCATATAAAGCTTTCATTTTTAAACAAACTTACTTGAGTAAACAAATGACTTTGTTTAAATAAAGCATTAAGTAAATAACATAGGTGGAATGCAGCTATGACAATGTTTGTGAAAGTGTTTTCACAGGACTGAAGTTTGGGAAACACTGTCCTGATTCTTCCATTTTGAAGTTCATTCACTTTAAAGCAGTGGTTTTGGCAAACATTGAGTGAGATTCCTTGGTGCTCTTATCAAAAAGCTCCCCACCTTTCCTCCATGGATTGAGGGCTCATCTGGGATGGAGCTTTTGCCAGGTCATAAAGAAGGGAGAAAAATAATAAAATGTGGTGAATTTTTAATACCACCCCATAGGTTTAATTTTTTCTTACTGAAATCATACGATTTCTACTTTTTTAGTTTTAAAATGCCATTACTTTCTTGTGAAATGATAGTGATATTCAATAGATTGGTCTTTAACATCCTTGGGAAAAGTAAAAACGTTAAAAATATTGATTCAGAAAACATGAAATTTGGGTGCCATTGCTCAGTTACTATTCATGGTATGATTGATTCCTCTTCATTGCCTAGCAGTCTTGAGTACTTCAGGAAGGGTGATATGGAATCATGCCAAACTCTTTCTAAAGTGCATTCAAGCATTTTCTTCAGGGAAATTATTAAAGAGATCCTGCTTGTGAAATTCTCTCATGTCTGTTCTCTAGATTTATATTTTCTTATCAGGACTGCAATGCTAATTATTGATAAAATATTTTTTGAAAGATGGTGTATCTCTGAAATAGTTACTATGAGCAACCAATCCACTGGAATACTCTTATTTGCTAAAATGTTTATTTCATTTTGCACTTCCAAAGTGGAAAGTTCAGAGCGCAATTGAGAAATACTTACGTGGGTTTTTTGTTTTGTTTTGTTTTTAATGTTGCTGCTGTTGTTTCTAGGACTCAGAAGAACAGAGAAGCTAAAAATCTTGGACATATTTAAGAAGAAAAGTCATTTTTCTGTTTTTTCATTTCATGCTTTGACCAACACACTATTTTACCCCGAGATTTCAGAGTTGATCTAGAAGTCCATTTGGAAATGCAAAAAGAGTTGTAAAAGGGAGAGGAGGCCCCAAATACCCAATGTCAAGGAGACTGGAGTTGGAAGAGTTAATTATAAAGCCAAAGCACAGACAAGAAGCAAAGTTCAAAGACTCTAGCAAAATTTAAGATGATTTGTCAGGATAGGTCTGAGCCAGGGAAGCACTGACAAATTCAAGGACCAGCATTGGCCAGCAACCCCAAATCACCAGGATCACGGCCATAGTCAATGCTCTAAGGAAGCAAATAGAAACTAGTCAGAGAGCTCTCAGACCTGAGACATTCCCAGGCCCCTGGATCACTCCGTAGACTTGGTGGATATCACTGGGTTTCATATTTTTATTTCATTAACTGTAAGATGTTTGAGTAGAGCTATCCCTTATATGGCTTTCCTTGTACCTTAAAGGATCTTTGTAGAGAGACAAGCAGATTCCCATTTTCATGTGCCCAGTAACCTCAGTTTCAGCAACAGATGGCAAAGGCTTGCCCCATTGTCCATATGGAGTCTTTCATGATCCACTACAAGGGGACCTGGAATAGCCTATCTGACTAACGTTATCTTTTTCTCTCTTAGGAGTAGTCATGACCCACAGAACCTGCAAAAAGCAGGGCCAGTCTAAAATATGTGGATGCCCAAGTAGGCTAATAATTTGGCATCTTACTGATTGGTACTCTTTAAACATAGTTTCAATATGTGGTCAAAGAGTATTTAATATACTTAGTAGATAGGGAAGGAGGGAGAGAAGCTGATTATCAATAAAAATACACTTCCGTTGAAAATGAAGAATTTAGTACATGTTCTAACAGTAGCGCTAACTTTTTAACTTATTTGGAATGGGATCCCTTAATAAGTGTTTCCATAACTCTCAACTGGATAATGTTAGTCACAGCCTCTCCACGAGTACAAGCAACATACATGGATATAATTACAAAGTCCTGATCAAAATATACTTAAAAGTTGGTGGGTTTTTTTTTTTTCCTGGCTTTTATGTCAGCAAAATGTTTCCAACTTTTTCATATACCAGATCTTGTCATGATTCGTTTTTCTTTTTCTTGGCCAATTGTCCTAGCTAGAACCTCCTGTGAAATGTTGAATAGATGTGTTGAGAATAGACATTCTTGTCTAGTTCTAATCTCATAAAATGTTTGGTCTTTCATCATTAAATATGCTTTACCTGAGTTTTTCTTGGATAGCCTATAACTGAAGAAGTTCCCTTGTTAGTTTGTTAAGTGATTTTTACCACAGATGTTGGATTTTGTCTAATGCTTTTTTTGTATCTATTGAGATGATTGTGTGATTTTTGTCTTTTATTCTATTAATATGGTCTATTATGTTGTTTGATTTTTAGATGTTAAACCATCCTTGCATTCCTGGGATAAATCCCAATTGGTCAGTGATTTCTTTTTATATGTTGCTAGATTTAATTGGCTAGTTTGTTGTTTTAGAGAGTGAGCACAGGAGTGAGGAGGTGAGGGCGTGAGGGGGAAAGAGAGAATATTAAGCAGGCTTCATGCCCAGAACCATGCTCACAACCCACAGATCATAAAATCTGAGCCAAAATCTAGAATCAGATGCTTAGCCAACTAAGCCACCCAGGTGCCCCGGCTAGTTTTGTTTTTTTGTTTGTTTTTTGTTTTTTTGAAGATATTTGTATCTTTTTCCAACTTTATAGTTCTTATCTGATTTTTGTTTGCCGTTCTTACAGAATCAATTAACTGACTTATGCAATGAAACTAATCTTTTGCTCTCATGTTAATTGATTGCTCAGGTGACTGTCAGCTGCTTCATACTGAGAGGCTTTCTCTGGCTTACAATTTCTCTGTACATGTGTTTACCACCAAAATGCTCAGTACTCAATATGTTAAAAAGTCTTTCAAATTTTCACTGCTATCTACTTATCCTCTAGAGGGACTAGTTCACATTTACCAGTAATTTGAGAAGTAGTTATGGAAACATGAGCTCACTGGCACCTTATTTCCAATGTATTTGGTGATAACATAGTGCAATTCACCAATTCATGTCCTGGGACTGGCTGGGCCACACCATAATCTAGCTCTAACGGTGGGAGCTGACCTCATTGGACTCTGATGCTTGGGTTCATAGTCCCAGATAGTCACAGAAGGGAGCTCTCTGGGATTCTTTCCATTTAATATTGTGCCATCTATGGTTTGGGACAGCATAATCACAGAGCAATATTCATATCTTCCTCTTCCATCATTTTCTTTGGGAGAAAGGAGACAGAACACCTAGCTGAGCACATGGTACCAAAGCCTTGCCAACTGGCAGTGAAGTCACACGTGTGGAGCCTCCCAAGCTTAGAGTGCAGGGTTCAGTAAGGACAGCTTGCTGAACAGGTGGAACAGGTACCAAGACAGACTTGGATCTGCGTTTTAGTCTGAACAACCTACATCAGTGGAAAATGATTTTTGTTATTTGATTAGAGCTTTAGGCTTAGGCAACTCTCATTGTGATAACTCAGGCCTTTTATAACTGTTTTCAGAGGAAGAGAGACAAAGAAAACAAGGGAGAACAACTCTGACCATGGTCTAAAGCCAGGCTTCTGTCACTAAGCAATAAAGAAAAAAGCTCAAGTAGCCCTTGCATAAGTGGGAATTTGCGGTTTCTAAAGCTGCCCATTCCCCAAACGACTAAAATATGTTATTGGCATTTGGCACTGTTTCCTATGTTTTGCTCTCCTTAAATTTCTCTTTAAAAGGGTTTGAGTTTAAAGGCAGAACCACTGAAAAATGCAATTTAATCATAGAACTGTGAAAGGCCGAGTTAACCCCAGGATACCCTGTTTTGTTTTGTTAAACCAGAACCTTGAACCAGGCTTATTCCCAGGGAGTGCTAGGAAGTCTAAGGTTTGGCAGAAGGGAAGGAAAAGAGAGAGGCAGAGGAAAGGAAATGAGTAGGCAAGACCAGCCCTGGAATGGCACCTCCACGCACCAAGGGCTTCCCATCATCACCAAGTGACTCCATGATGTATACTGGAAAGGAGAAAGGGATGGGAAATTGAAGAAGGAAAATCCAGAGCCAAGGGCAAGAGTGGAAGGACTCACTGATGGCACAGTCTCTCATACCACAGGCTGTCATGGGACAGAACACTAGACTTCCAAGGGCTTCTTGGCCCCAATTCACTTTTTTAAAGGTTGTGTTTTTCCCCAGATTATTAAAGTATATTCATGTCAGAAAATCTGGAAGTACAAAAAGTCACTAGGGAGAAAATAACTATCAGGCAGCAGGGCAGAGAGGTTCAGATCCCAGCCCTTGGTAGACCGGAGTTTGAGGTCCCAGGTCACTGCTCAGCATCCTCACGTACAGTGGGGGAAACAAGATCTAATGATGATGTGAGGATTAAATGAGATCACATACCTAGCCAAGGTCAGCTGCTGCTACTTTCATTAGTTACCATTAGCCCAGCACCACAGATAACAACTAGGTACACATTTGGCTAGTTGGTTTTTTGTTGTGTTTTGTTTTGTTTTTAAGATTTTATTTAGGGGATCCCTGGGCAGCTCAGCAGTTTAGTGCTGCCTTCCGCCCAGGGCGTGATCCTGGAGTCCCGGGATCAAGTCCCACGTCGGGCTCTCTGCATGGAGCCTGCTTCTCCCTCTGCCTCTCATGAATAAATAAAATCTTTAAAAAAAAATAAAGATTTTATTTATTTGTCAGAGACTAGATAGAGCACAAGCAGGGGGAGAAGCAGGCAGAGGGAGAAGTAGACTCCCTGCAGACCAAGGAGCCCCATGCGGGGCTTGATCCCAGCACCCTGGGATCATGACCTGAGCCAAAGGCAGATGCTTAACCCAGGCACCCCTGGCTAGTTCTTTTCTATGCATGTATTAGGTATAAAATGTGGCTTATTCTTTAGTATCTAAATTATTTTGCTTTGGCTTATTAAATAATCTTCAGAGAGGCACTAGCTCTTTTGTCTTCTTGTAGAAAATTCCATTGTTATAGTTTACTCCTTTTCCTTTTAATTGGACATTTAGGGATTTCCAATTTATATTATAAATAAATACTAAGATATACATTCTTGTATAAAATCATTTAGCTTCTGATTAAAGACAAATTCAGAAGAGGAATTATTATAGCGAGGGTTTGAACTTTTTAAAAGCTCTGGATACAGTTTACTAAATCAATACCTGCCAACATGGCAAGTTCTCCCTTCAGATCCCTGGAGAATTAGCCATTGTTATTTAGACACATGAGTGCTCACACACAGACAGACAGACACACCTTTCATAATTTTAGAACCAAAAAGAGATTCTTTATCATTGTTTGACTTTGCATATCTATTTATTATTTGGGAAGCTAAACATTTCTTGTATGTTTATTGCTACATTTAAAAAAAAATAAACTACATCTTTTGCCCGTTTGAGGACAGGCTATTTTTTCAGTTAGTTTGCATGATTTCCATATACATTAGGTTACATTAGGTGTCATATTTTTCCTAGTTTTCTTGTTTGCCATTTTTATATATAATGTTTTGAGAAACATAAGTTTCCAACTTTTATGAGTTCAGATATGTTCATTTTTCCCCTTTGTCACTTATTTCTGTGGCTTTAAATCCTACAAACCCTTTCTCCATGTTTGAAGCAGATAAATAATAATTTGCATTTTCTTCTGTTAAAATAATTGTATTCATTTAGTAGTTTAATTTCTGGGATTTATTTTTCTTCATGGTGTAAGTGAAGATTTAGGGTTTTTCCCAAAAAAATGATTAAGCAGTCATTTCAGCTCCTTTTTAAATAATCTGTCCTTTCCATGCTGACTTTTGATTCCATATTCATGATAATCTAATTACATGTGTGTCCTGGGGTCTATTTCTGAGCAATCACTTCTATTTTCTCAGTAGTAATTCAAATCACCAGTACCAATCATTTGAATGAATTTTATGATCTTTTCATATCTAATAGCACAAATATATCCTCATATTCTTGTTTTACAAAATTGTCTTTCTTATAACTACCCCTTTATCCTTCCAGATCAACTTTGGAATCACTTTGTCAACCCAATTTACTTTATAAATTATTTTAATAATTGTACTGATTCCAAGTTGAAGTCCTATACTTTTTCTTAACAGTGAGAATTTTTAGCTTGGGACTTAAAAAGAAGCACATGTAGTTTAAATTTATGTAAGATTAATAAACTAAATAACTTATTTTAGGGACATGTGGGTGGTGCAGTCAGTTGAGTGTTTAACTCTTGGTTTCTGTTCTGGTTATGATCTCAGGGTTGTGGGATCGAGCCCTGTATCAGGCTCTGCACTGAGCATGGAATCTGCTTGAGATTGCGTCTCTCCCTATCCTTCTACCCCACACCCCTAAAATAAATAAATAAATCTTTTTTTTTTAAGGAATTAACTTATTTTATAATCTTAAATACAAGTATGATTGAATGATCACAATCAAATGCTGCCAAAACTTGTCAGGAGACAGTTGCAGAGTCAGGCACTTCCTGTCAATTTATGAGACTTTTACAGACTGCACATTAATATTCATTTTTGAGGTACAGAAGGAGCTGAACATATACCAAATGTTCAGATGCTTCAATATTTTTTTATTCTACATAATCAACAAGAATCTTAGCTATTCCAATGATAAAATGCTTTTCAAGATCAGTTCAAAAATTGCCCACTCTGGCCTTTCTGGCTGCCCACAGAATTCATCGTCCATTGTCCTCATGTTTGGAGAGCTGACTAGCTCATCCCTCAGGAATTGTACATGTCCCAGGAGTTCATGAATCACACATCCCCTGGAGGCCCTGCTAAAGTGCATGTGGTGTTTAACTGGCAGCAACTCCTCTGCCCTCTAGGTTCATGCCATTAAGCCATAACCTCATCTGGTCAAAAGACTTGCCATTGTGTTTGGACAAGGTTGCCATTTAAATGTTTGGTTCTGGGGACTGCAGTAGGAATATTCCAGAAATATTCCATTTCAGCTTTTTGAATGCAAAGGTTGTATGCACTTGGAAAGGCCCAAAGTGGGAATGGAACATTAATTTTCTTAACAAGCAATCTGCTTACATCTGTGGAAGGCAGCAGAGCACAATATGGCCAGTGGTGGCAAAAATGCCTTAGAAACTAGGTGACAATTGGACCACATACAAGAGCAGGACAAGGCACTGAAATCATCATACAGGCCTGAGTTCAAACTCCAGCTATGGTGCATATTGGCTCTCTGACCATGAGACAAGCCCCTGAATTTTTCTGCTCCATTTACTTACCTGTAAAATGCATAGGATATTACTTATTTTGGTCGGCAGCAGTAAGAATTGGACATAAATATAGAAAGCATCCAGACACATACATGAGTATAGCAATAAATAGTTATTAAAATTAAAAGTGTCTCAAGGAATGATGAGGTAGGTAGGCATTATGAGAGCAGGAGATGGATACACAGTAGATAAAAACTAGAAGCAAATTTGGAAAGATAGGATGTACCTAGCTTGTGGGAAGACCTTATAGGGCATATTAAGGAGTTGAGACCTTCTCTTGCAGGGCCTGAGGAAGTTTCAAGGGGTTTTCATTAAAGAAATACCAGCTGGGGGCACCTGGGTGGCTCAACGCTGGTTGAGCGTCCAACTCTTGGTATCAGCTCAGGTCATGATCTCAGGGTCATGAGACCAAGCCCCACATAAGCCTCCACACTCAGCAGGGAGTCTGAAGATTCTCTCCCTCTGCCCTGCTCTCCACTCGTATGCATGTGTGTGTGCGCACACTCTCTCAAATAAATAAATAAATCTTTAAAAAAAAGAGATACCAACTCTAGGAACATTCTGAAGTATAGTGGTTAGCACGGGGCTCTGGGAATCCAGCTCCCTACTCTATACATCCAAGCTGGGTGACCTTGGACATAAGCCTTATAAGCTTCAATTTTATCACCTACAAATTGGTTATCATAAAAATATTGACCTTTTAAGGTTCCCGTGAATAATAGTTATTTATTTAATGCTCATTGAGTGCCTGCAAATGTTCCAAGTGCTTGACTTGTATTAGCTTAAAGAAAAAAATGAATTCAAAAGCTTAGGGCAGGGGATCCCTGGGTGACTCAGCGGTTTAGTGCCTGCCTTGAGCCCAGCAGGTGTGATCCTGGAGTCCTGGGATTGAGTCCCACATCTGGCTCCCTGTGAGGAGCCTGCTTCTCCCTCTGCCTGTGTCTCTGCCTCTCTCTCTCTCTCTCTCTGTCTCTGTCTCTGTCTCATGAATAAATAAATAAAATCTTTAAAAAAAAAAAAGCTTAGGGCAGTGACTGGCACAGATTAAGCAGTCACTGCTCTGGCGGTGGTGCAACAGCTCATGTCATTTTTATCACTTGGTCATATTATATTTTAGTAAGATCCTTCTGGTGATGGCATAGAGATTGGGTTGGCATGGTTGGGACTGGAGGGCAAGAGAGCAGGGTAGGACAATAGTAGTTCCACACACATGATTAAAAATTCATTGAGTTGTACCTAAGATCTGTGCACTTTACCTTATATGATACCTCAATTAACTGTATATAAATATTTATAATATAAAAATATATAAATATATATTTAAATATAGATATTTTGCACTTTACCTTATAAATGCTTCAATTTAAATATATATAAATTTATCTTTTATATATACACATACATTTATATATAAACAAATTTTTAATTATATATATATTTTTACATATGCATATATAAAATAAAAATACAGCCAGTGAAGCATCTTGTCCCAGTTAACCTGAGCTACTCTACAACTGCCTGGAGTCCCAATTAGCTGAGTGCTCTTCACTAAAAAGAAATTAATAAAATGAATTTTAAAAAATAAAAGAGAAACAGAGGAATGAAGTAAAATCCTTTTACAATTACCTATGCTCCTGAAGAACAGAGAGCCCAGGGAAAACCAAAACCTCAACAACTCCTATAAAACTCTGACCTGCTTGCTAGTTTCCCTTTGCTAGAGCTACTGGCCATAGTAAATGACTACAGAAGAGTCATTTCTCTTCTGGCCTAGAGGCATAAGGATGCTGGAAGAGAGGAAGGCAGACTAGCAGGGTGGTGTGCAGGAGGAGGTTGGATGCTGGGGACCAGAGCACAGATGATCTGCCTTTGAAAAACTAGCTATTTAACAGGGTTTCCTTTCTTAGGAGCCTTTTCCATTTAGAGTTTGCCAAAACTCTGAACATGTCACATGTGGGCCTGCTATTCAAAATGCTTTTCTCTATGAACCTGATCTTATCTAGGAATGTCATCCTGTTGTAAAATCCCAGTTTTCAGTTTTTGCTTAAGGCCAAGTCTAAGGCAGTTGAGTCAGTACACTGACTTCTCCTTGGGTTGACACCAAACTACGTGGTAAAAATGTTCAAGCTGGGTAACAGACCTCCCTTGCACGGTGCTCTGGGTGGTATGGAACTACTGTGACCTCTGAATGTCTAGGGAATGGATTTAAAATATGTATCGATACTATTTCTCCTCCTATTGACTACAAAAACACCATTTAAAACTATTGGAATTTAGGGACCAGCCAGGTGATCAAGATCAAATAATGTGCTTCAGGGGAGGGAGCCGTTAAGGTCAGGTCATTTCTGGGAGGGCAGGAAGGAAGAAGCAGAGTTGCAAAAGGGCATTTAAAACATTTAAGTTTTGTAGAAAATGCAATATGCATCCTGATTGCTTACTTGCTAACTCCCAGTTAGGTATTTAAAGAGATAAGATTAAATGTCTAGAATTTGGTGATAATTATGTAAACAAAAACCTGACCTTAAATTGCCTGGAATTAGATAGGGCTATTGACACTCCACATATCTTATAAGTCGTTCTAATTGAATGGGGCAGTGTTACCTTCCAAAACCTAAAAACGCCCATAAGTCAGGGAACATTCTGATTAGACACATAGGTCTCCTTAGATACAAACATTAAGTCTAAAGCAGTCATGACAGGTTCACTGATAGGCAATTTTCAGGAACTTTGGTAAAAATATATTCTCAGAGACAAGCGAAAACAGAGGCCAATACAAAACCAAAAAAATGAAAGTCTTCTGCATTTTTATAACGTTCACATATATGCATATGCAAATTTCACTTCTATATTTCCAAAGCCTTGCTTTGTGGAGCTGTCATTTTTTTTTAACAATTTAAACATTTACTATAAAGGTGTTAACTCTCATTACTTAAACATAAAAAAAAAAAAAAACAACCCAGAATCTTTATACAGATATTTTGAAAGTACGAAACGTCTAGTTACTTACAAATTGAGGTCTTGGGGACAAGCAGAGCAGTCTCAAACACGTCCAAAATGGCTGGAGAGAGGAAAGCAGACTGGCTTGAGGGTTTTATTGCGGTTAGGGGGTGGGCCTGGGTGAGGATTCCCATAGGAAGCAGGAAATTGGGTGGTTTGAATCTCCTGCAGGTGCTAAAGGGAGAACATTTGGGCTTCCCATCAGCTTACCCAGGTGTGGGGCACAGGAAAGGCAGGCGTGAGGCTAAAAAACTGTTGGCAAACCTCAAAATGGAAGTTTAACTCTGTATTACAAACATTATCCACATAGTCACTAATTTGTTCTCCCAGTGTTACCACTCAAATTTCTCTTCCCTCTCCACTCTTTTACTTCTAAGAAATGATCACCTTTGAATGTGATAGATTTCTTTCCTTTTTTTGAGGTATGATTGATATGTGACATAATCATTTCAAGTATTCAACATGATTTGCTATTGTTGTATATTGAGAAATAGTCACCACAGCATAAATCACCATACATAATTAACAAAAAACTTTTTCTCCCCATGAGAATTTTTAAAGATCTATTCTCAGCTACTTTCAAATATGTAATACAGTTATAGTCACCATTCTGTACATTACAGCCCCATAACTAATTTATAACTGGACATATGTACTTTTTGACTCTCTTCATCTATTTTACTTACTACCACCCCCCCCAACTCCTACTACCACCCCCAGCAACCACCACCACCACCATGTTCTCTGTATCTAGGAGCTTGGGTTCGGGTTTTGTTGTTGTTTTAGATTCTACGTTGTGAGATCATACAGTATTTGTCTTTCTGTCTGACATTTCACTTAACATAATGCCCTCTGGGTTCATCCATGTTGTCACAAGATTTCACTCTTTTTTATGGCTGGGCAATACAACTGTGTGTGTTGCAGTTTCTTTATTCTTCCATTGATGAACACTTAGATTGTTTCTGTATCTTGGCTATTGGAAATAATGCTGCAATGATCATGGGAGTGCAGGTATCTTTTCTCATTAATATTTTTGTTTTCTTCAGATTAATACCCAGAAGTGGAATCATATGGTGGTTCTATTTTTAATTTTTTGAAGAACCTCCATACCATGTTCCATAGTGGCTGCACCAAATTACATTCCCACCAACAGTGCACAAGGGTTCTCCCTTTATGCCACATTTTCACCAACACTTGTTATTTTTAGTCTTTTTCAATAATAGCCATTCTAAATGCAATAGGATAGTTGACTGTGATTTTGATTTGTATTTTCCTGGTGGTTAATGATGTGGAGCACCTTTAATGGACCTTTTGACCATCTGTATGTCTTCTTTGGAAAAATGTCCATTCAGATCCTCTATTTGTTCTTTTAACAAGCTTAATTCACTTTATTTTTTTTTTTGTATAAAACTATGGGGTGATGGGACACCTGGGTGGCTGAGTCAGTTAAGCATCTGATTCTGATTTCAGCTCAGGTCATGATCTCAGGGTCCTGGGGCTGAGCCCCACATTGGGCTCCACCAAGAATTTGCTTGAGAGTCTCTCCCTCTCCCCCTCCCCCTGAGCACCTGTGTGCTCTCTCAAATCAACTGATCTTTAAAACAATAAACAAAAAAACTATTTGGTGGCCACAGCTGGAGCCTGGATCCTCTGCACGGAAACTCTGTTGTGGGTCGTTACAAGATGATCAGTAAATTCCTGATAGGGAGACTTGGTGAACACAGTCTCTTTTCCAGAGATCAGGGATGAGAGAGCTATCGGTCCTGGAAATGACATCAAAAGTAACCCAGGGTGGCAGTGCAGCCTCTTGCCAAGGTGTATCTCTGCCCATTTTTTAATCAGATTGCTTTTTGCTGTTGGGAGTTCTTTATATATTCTGTATGTTAACACCTTATCAGATATAGTATTTACAGATATTTTCTCCCATTCACTAGTTTGCCCTGTTATTTTGTTGATGGTTTCCTTTTTCGTGTAGAAGCCTTTTAGTTTGATGTAATCCCACTTGTTTATTTTGCTTTTGTGGCCATTCCTTTTGGTGTCAAATCCAAAAAAAATCCTCGCAAGACTGATGTCAAGGAGCTTACCACTTACGTTTTCTTCTAGGAGTTTTATGGTTTCAGGTCTTTTTTTTTTTTAAGATTTTATTTATTCATGAAAGACACAGAGACACATGAGAGATAGAGAGACATAGGTAGAGGGAGAAGCAGGCTCCCTGCGGGGTCTGATGTGGAACTCGATCCCAGGACCCCGGGATCCTGAGCCAAAGGCAGATGCTCAACCACTGAGCCACCCAGGTGCCCCTGGTTTCAGGTCTTATATTCCAATCTTTAATCCATGTTAATTTTTTATGTATGGTATAAAATAGCAATCCAGTTCAATTCTTTTGTAGGTGCCTATCCAGTTTTCCAGCACTATTTACTGAAGAAACTTTTTTCCCATTGTATATGTTTGGCTCCTTTGTCATAAATTAGTTGACTGTAAACATGTGGGTTTATTTCCAGGCTGTCTATTCTGTGCCGTTGATCTGTTTGTCTGTTTTTATGCCAGTACCATGCTGATTTGATTATTATAGCTTTGAAATATAGTTTGAAATCAGGGAACATGATACTTCTGGCTGTGTTCTTCCTTCTCAAGATTGCTTTGGCTATTTGGGGTCTTTTGTGGTTCCATCCAAATTTTAGGATTGTTTGTTCTGTTTCTGTGAAAAATGCTATTGGAATCTTGGTAGGAATTCCATTGAAACTGTAGATTTCTTTGGGTAGTGTGGACATTTTAACAATACTAATTCTTCTAATCCGTGAGCACAGAATATCTTTCCATTTTTGTGTCTTCAGTGTCTTTCATTGGTGTCTTACAGTTTTCAGTGTGTGGGGCTTTCACCTCCTTGATTAAACTTATTCCTGGGCATTTTATTCTTTTCAATGCAGTTGTAAATGGGATTGTTTTCTTAATCTCCCATTCTGATATTTCATTACAGATTTCTATTTTTAAAGTCTGCCCTTTTCTCCCCCAACATACCACTCTGCAGAAGTAGTTTTCATTATTGTAGCTGGCCTATCTTCTTCTAGACATTTCTACACATTTACAAATGTTAATTTTTAATTTAATTTTTTATTTTTTTGCAAAAGGGATCAAGCAATACTATTTTTCTGCAGCTTGCCTTTTTCACCTAATAATATGCTGTGAACATCCAGGCCTATGTGCATATTGAGTGCATATAAAGATTTACCTCCTTTTTTCATCAGCTGCATAGTATACAGTTATCTTCATTTTTTTAAAGATGTATTTTATTTATTTTAGAGAAAGAGAGAGGAAGAGACAGTGCTCATGCACTGGAGCAGAGGGAAGGGCAAAAGGAAAGAAATCTCAAGCAGACTCCCTGTCTAGCACAGAGTGCTTGGCAGGGCTCAATCCCATAACCTCGAGTTCAGGACCAGAGTCAAAATCAAGAATCAGATGTTCAACTGACTGTGCCACCCAGGCGCCCAGAGTTATCCTAATTTTTAACCAGTGCATCTTTTTCTACTAGAACCAATACTGCAGTAAACATCCTCATATATTTCCCTGAGCACTTGTGTGACTGTGTCTGTAGTGTAAATTAGTTAATATGAGACTGCCAGGTCAAAGGGTAGGCGTGCTTTGTACTTTGATAAGTACTGCCACTTGCCTTCTGAAAAGGTGAAACCAGTTTTTACTTCCATTCAGCATCTTAAGAGTACCTATTTTCCTACACCCACATTGTCTATATTAATATTTTTAATCCTAGCCAATCTGATAAATAAAAAATAACTTCACACTATTATATATGCTTTTCCATTGTAAGTAAGGTTTAGCATCTTTGTTATTCACCATTTGTAGTTTTTGTAAATTGCCTGTTTATTTCATTAACCTGTATTTAAATTATGTTATTAGTCTTTTCTCATTAGTTTAAAAGAGTTCTTTCTATATTAAGGAAATTGGCACTTTTTTATATAAATGGGAACTATCTTTCCCAGTTTGTTTTTGTCATGTCACTTTGTAAGTGGTATTTTGTACTTTACTAATTTTTTAATTTTACATATTCACATTTATCACTCTTATGGCTTCTAAGATTATAAAATATTTGCCCCACATAAATATTTTTCTAACATTTTTCTCTAATATTTTTTGTAGTTTTAAAATACTTTTATGGTTTTCTTTTTGTATTTAAATCTTCCAATTTATTTGCAGTTACTTCTTTTATGAAATGAGTTAGAGATTCAGTTGTATTTTTTCCACAATGTCTAACCAGTTACCCCAGCATCATTTATTAAATAACCTATCTTTCCCCACTTTTATTGTATGGTAAGTTCCCATATATATTTGAATCCATATCCTGGGTATACAGATGTCCAGCATACAGTTGCTACAAACACAGCAGATAATATTCTTGAAAAACAGGATGTATGAAATCATAATCAGTACTGTGCGGTAAGTGGTGGTTTACTACTTGTTGACTCCTTGAGGCAAGGAAGAAAAATTACCAGCTGTCTTAGGACAATGGCATGCAAGCTAATAAAGAGCACCTATTTCAGTTTATATGCAGGGTTGTTTTTCCTCACATCAATAACCCAGCAATTTATTAGATCACAACCTTCTAGCCAGAAACTAATTTTGGTTTCTCATTTAGTCTTAGGCATTGCTGGTCTCATAAAAGCTGTTAAGTAATAATAATTTTGAGCACTTATATTGTGCCTTTCGTCTGTAAGTGCTATCTAAACTTTAACTAATTAAATGCATTGATGAAAGGAAGGGATTTGCAGACATCTTCGGGAAAACTGATATCTGGTTGCACACCTGTGAGGGGATGATTCCTAAAAAGCATTAACTCCCTCTTTGAATGGCACTCAGCAAGCAGAGGAATAAAAAGCTGGTGACATTATTTCACTTCTTTTGAAAATTTCCTTGGGTATCTTCTAATTAGTCTGGTTAAACTCACCTTTTATCTATCTCCCCAGATATTCCCTTTCTACATTCCTGGGGGTATTCAACAAGCTTCTTTTGATGTTTTCCCTGTTGGTTAATCACAAAATCATAGAATCTTCAAACTGAGAGGGACCCTTATTGATCCTTCACTTTGGAATGACTTCGTGCAATCCCTTTATTCTGTGGATGAGGAAGCCGAGGCACGGAGAAGTGAAGTGACTTACAAAAGGTTGCTCAGCTCATGGGGACACGCACGGCTGGGATGGAAACCTGGCCACCTCGCTGCCATCTCAGCCCACAGTCAGCTCTCTCCTTTGTTTCTGTGACCATTTCAATTTTGCTTCTTACTATTTCTTAATTTTTTTTCCTGTTTCCATCCTTTCCCTACTTCTCCTTCCCTTTCTTTTGGCCTTTTATGTCTCTCCTATCCTTCTCATAATTAACCTTTGAGCTCCTTTTTTTCTTTTTCTAAAGAGAGACAGCACAAGTGGGGGAAGGGGCAGAGGGAGAGAATCTTAAATGGACTCCATGTTAAGCAGAGCCCGATTCAGGCCTTGATCTCACAACCCTGAAACCATGACATACGCTGGTTCAGCGAATGGTTCTTGAATGGTTCATGCCATTCACTCACCTATCCTTACGTAATCAGGTAATGTTGCTTTTATTTCTCCGGATATCTTTCTCCTTCAAGTGTGGAGTCTTTTGTTGTTTTCTGTTAAGATGTTTTATATTGGTCTCTACTCGAGCCCTCTCTGAAAAGCATACTTCCTTCATTTCTCCCACGTTACATGCATAGGTGGAGTTGTTTTGTTTTGCTTTGCTCTTTCCAGCTGTAGTTGCTTCTCCTTTTACGAAGTTACTTCTCTACTTTTGGTGAGTAGGCTAGGGTTTAACTTGATGTTAAGTCCATTTTTGCCACAGAATTTGGTGATTACTTTAACCAGTGAATATCCTAGTAATCTAAGAATAATGAGGTATTCAAAATCATATTCCATATTCAGAAAACAACACAAGATGTGACCATTTAAGAGAATTGTTATACGAGAAGAGAATATGTTGGACAAAAAAGTGTTTCTGTAAGCCAAAGGCAGGTCTAGTTTGGATCAAAATTGTGGGTAGATGTAGATAGAGATGTAGACAATGCATCTTGCTTTCATGCTGGGACTGAGTCAGTTTAGAAATCCTCTGTTTATACATGGTAGGTCAGTAGACATCCAGGAACCTCAGAATTCCCAGGCTGAACCAAACCCAGGGGGGCTGCTCTCTGACCTCTGATGCCCTTAGAAGTATCCCTTCCTCGAATAGTGAAAGGTTGCTTAAACAGGGAGACTCTGGGTCTGCCACCAATCAGCTGAGTGATCTTGAGCAGCTCACGGCACCACGGGGCCTTGGTTTTCTCAGACATGAAGTAAGGAAGCTGAGTGTAAAAGACCACTTAGGAAGTCTCCTTACTTTTCAGTGACTCACTAGTATCTTAACTAGAGCCAAAATGAACAATAGAGACCTAAATATGATTTATTTCAGACATACAACTAATTAACTCAATAGAGAAGTAAAACCCTGCTGACCATGGGAATTTTCTGGAACTGTCTCGATTTAAAATATTTTAATCCATTTTCCTCATAAATACATGTACTCACCCTTTGCAAATGCTTCCTCTGAAGTTCCTTGGGGTCGTGGCCATGGAGGCACTTTACCTAGTGCAGAAAAAATTCTCTGAAGTAGGCCCCATCCCATATATTTTTCTGAATAAGAAATTTGTGTTCTGGGGTTTATCTTTGCCATTCACTCACCAAAGGAAATTGTTTTTCTTTCATTCCCTGAGACTGTTTCCAGCAGGAAGCAAAATGCAATTTGATGGAAATGATGATGGCCATACCCTAATCTACCCAATTATATCAACACTAGATTAAATTATCACATAGTTTACAAAGTCTAAGTTGAAATTGTCACCTTTGGGAAGGGCTCAGATAATAGCTAATTGGTGACATCATAGTCCACCTGCAGCAAAGTGCTTGATTAGCCAAAGTTTCAGTCCTGTGAGAGGGGTGGGGGGGCAGCTGATCAGAGAAGTTTTCTGTTTACACACCAGCCTCCCAGCACTGAGCCATTATAAGGAGCTCAGGGACCACCTGGGTGGCTCAGTCGGTTGAGCCTCAGCTTCTTGGTTTCAGCGTATGTCATGGTTTCAGGGTTGTGAGATCAAGGCCTGAATCGGGCTCTGCTTAACATGGAGTCCATTTGAGATTCTCTCCCTCTGCCCCTTCCCCCACTTGTGCTCTCTTTAGAAAAAGAAAAAAAGGAGCTCAAAGGTTAATTATGGGAAAGTAGGGTTTTAACAAACTTTTTGAAATAGGAAAATCCCTTATACTACTTGTTTTTTTTTCCCCCTTTTTAAGTAAACGCCCAATGTGGGTGAACTCACGACCCCAAGATCTGGAGTCGCATACTGTGCTGACTGAGCCAGCCAGGCGCCTCTAGTTATTTTCTGTTTTTAAGAAAAATAATATGGTGGTATGCTTTTTATTTTATATTTTTAAGGACTTACAATTAAGAAAAATTTAGAATTGAATGAATATATTCAGAATATTCTTACTGTTAGGGTTTTCAAACCTGAGCAGAATCTACAGACTGTTTTTTCCTAGCTCTCTACGAACTCACCTGACCAAGGTCACTGGACTTCACAGTACCCACCTGTTACAGCTGAGAAATGGCAGAGAAAAAATAGCAAAACCTTTCATAGCCCTCTGGCCAAGCAAATGCAAACTAAATTATATTTTAAATCATTTTACAGTGTGTGACAGTTTTGATTCTTTCATTTCATCAAGCTAGCTTGTTACCAATGAGTGGCAGGTGGCTTTGTTTACCGTGAATGGGGTCTTCTGGTTAGACTTTTAAGGAGGGGCCATATGTCAAGTGCAACAGCCCTCTTCATCACAGTATTCCCAACAGTTGTCCAGAATCTAGATGTTACACAATGGCTGAGGAATGCTTGTATTGAAATGGAAGGTAACTTGACAAATCAGGGGGAAAGAATGAGCCACTGCATAAAGAAATTCAATGAGAAAGAGTTTTTCCTCTTTTCTTGCCCAAGTTACTAGTGGTCTGTCCCTCTCCCCCTGTAGATTTTGAATGGTGTTGTGGTGCCAAGGGAGTGAAGGTAACGGACATAAAAGAATCATTTGTGCCCGTTTCCCAATCCCACAGATCTCTATTGGCCACAGACCTTGAACATGACACTGCAATTTCCTGGTGCCACACATGAGTAATAAGCAGCTGTTTCTGAAACTGTGGTTTGGAGAAGGCAGCACTAGGTTATTTTTTAACTTAATTGTAATTTTTGATTGGTCTGCAAGAAAGTAAATCAAATAAAGTCTGTTGTCTTAGTCTGCAAGAAAGCCATAGGCCTCAAATTCCAATGCTGACCATCTTGACCAGAATAGAAAGGGGGGAAAATGTGTGTATCCCTGAGCTGGAAGTTCAACCAGGCAGCTTTCGTGGGCTGCAGTCACACAAGAAGGGTAAGCATATTTGTTTTATTTGTCAGCCAGCTGGATGATGAAAAGTGACATTTGCCAGCTCCTTGAGTTTTAGAAGTACCTGAAATGAGTGAAAAGAATTGTAGAAAGACTGCAAAAGTAAAAAATAGAATTATGAAGATACCAGCTTGATGTTGCCTTTTGTCCTTATCCTACCACGTGATGAGAAGACACGTAATTTTATTTATTTTATTTAAATTCAATTTGCCAACATATAGTATAATACCCAGAGCTCAGGGACACATAACTTTAAATTACAAATGAAAGTATATATTCTTTGACTACCTGACCAATAAAATACCTCTCACATATGCACACTCTCCAAATAAGTCAATCAGAGTAGTACCTTCCTTAGTACAAGAAATTAAGTATAATGGAAAACAGAAGCAAACACTTTTCCCCCATTTTGGACATCTGCCTTTTCTCAAGGAGATAGGGCAGTTTGGTACAAAGAAGATGAGGAGTAGTCAGGGGGCTGGGAGATGGGGAAGAGCTACAGATGTCTTCTGCTAACTACTTTGTCATGATTTTGTTCACGTAGACTGGCCATTTGAGGAAAATAAGTGGAAGGATAACAACCTTATCTCAGTTCTATTTCACCTTCACTCCTGACATCCCTAAATGACCACCTGATTAACGGAAACCACAAGCCTGTTATGCTAAACATGGAATGGCCTTGTGACTTTTGATGGGTTATTATAAAGTTATATTAACCTGTGACTAATTACAAGCAAGAAAAGATTAAGAAAGATAGTTTCCAAGTGTTGCTAAGGTGTTATATGAGTGAGTCAAATCAAGCTTGAGGTGTGTTGACTGTCTTTCCCCAGCATCCTGCCTGGCAAAAAGAAGCCTTGTTCCTTTATTAACAGCAGTGTTGGAGGGAATGGAACTGACCGCTTTACATTAATTGCTACTGATTCTATCCAACAGAAAGACAATTTGATACCGTTTAAAAAATGATATGTAGGGTGCCTGAGGGACTCCGTTCATTCAGCCTCTGACTCTTGTTTTCAGCCCAGTTCATGATCCCAGGGTTGTGAGATCAGGTCCCGAGTCAGACTCTGCACTGGGCATGGAACCTGCTGAAGATTCTCTCTCTTCCTCTCCCTTGGCCCTTCCTCCTCCCACCTCTCTCTCTCTTTCTTGCTCTCTCTCCCTTTAGAAATGACATTAAAAAAAGACCTTTCTTTTCTCCCCCCTGCTGTAAATCTCAAGTGTTTGAAAGTTGGAATGAATCTAAATCATCTAAAGTTTCTATTTAGATTAAGATAAATAATAAGCTATTATTTATTAATTACTTGCTCTAAGTTAGACATTATATCCAGTGCTTTCATTATAATAAATCTGATCCGTCCTTCGACCCTACGAGGTAGGTATTATCCTAACTTTTCAGCTGATGAACTGGGGCTCGAAAAGGTTAAGTAATTTACCAACATCTCGTGGCTGGAAAGCGGATGAACTAGAATAGGTACTCAGATCAGCTTTGCCTTTTCCACTCTGCTTTGCTGTTTCCCAGTACCCAGAGACAAGTAAGTTCTGAGGGAATATGGAAAACTCTGTAATGTCAGCCTCTCTGGGAGACTCCCTGGTGAATCAAACTACCACACACCAGAAAAATACAGCCAAGTTGTCAAGCTAAAACTACGAAGGTTAGGTTTTGTTTTTCTTTTTTTAAACAAGCTTTGGCCAGTTTTATTAAGGAAGTACTTTTGTGGTTTTCTTTGTCCTGATCAGTCCTGGCTTGCTCTTAGTGGTATCAGAATCCCCTGGATCAACTCTAATCTAAATACCCAGTTTGCAGAACTTTTCCCCATGCCGGGCCCTATTGAAGACTGTTGTTACTCTATGTAGTAACACTACCCGGGGAAGTGCTCCAATTTAGGGTTGACACAGAAGAGGTCTCATGTGTGACTTCTCTCAGGCTGTGTGGTTGCTGGCAAGCTTGTTAGCTTATTGGACATTTGACTTTTCCCTACCCATAGTCATTTTCCAGACCCATTGGCATCCTGGTGGCCCTTTTCTACTTGGTTCTCATTTGGACCCTGAAGATAGTGGCTCCTTAGGCTTTGGTCTTCTGTGAGGCCATCCTCTTTGTGGTGTTTATGGAATATGTTCCTAACCTTAAGGCTCCACCAAGATGGATAGGAATTGGGAGTGTAAGTTGCAAGACTCTTGGAGGCAGGAGGAGGTGGTAGGGGTGTAGGATACTTGATTTCTTTTTAAGCAATCATCCAAAGTGAAGATATATCTGATTTTTAAAAAGAACCAAGGAGATTTTTTTTTTTTTTGAACCAAGGAGATTTCATACTTAGAACCTACTTCTTTGTGGTGATGAAACTTCTAGACCAGAAGCCAGAAGAGCTGGATTCTGTTTCCAGTGCTGCTAGTAGTTGTATTCAAAGACAAGCTTTAAAAAAAAAAAGACAAGCTTTAAACGTCCTAAATATATCTGTACCTATAGTTTTCTTTTCTATACTATTAAAGAAATGTGTGTACATTCTAAAATAAACGTATAGACTATTACCTCACTTTTCTGGAGGAAAAACTTTCAGCATCGTCAGCTCTTTGGAACATGGCCATGAACCCTACGCTAACAAATAGAGCAATTAAGTATAAAGAAGCAAAAAAAGTTCCTGAACAGCTGAGCAGCCACCAGGTCCTCGCACTCTTTATGCTCTTCCCTAAATCACACAGCAGAATGATTAAAAATGTTTATGACACAAAGACACCCCTAAGATGTGACTGCTGCTGGCAAGGAGGAAAATAGGAAGGCATCCTTGGTCAATCAACAAGAACTCATGTCCCTGGCAGAAGGGATATTTAAAACAAGTGTGAGACTCAGTCTTTGCCTTCAAGCAATTTACATTCTTAGATCGTTCCATATAAAATCACCATTTTATAGGTAAAATCACCGTTTTACAGTTAGTATCACCATTTTTATATGTTCAGTCTGGTTGGATAAGCAAAACAATCACATGTTAAACAATAGTAAAGAGTACAAAACAGCATCAAGTTCTGTATTAAATTATATAAAAGTAAATTATATGAAGCACAAGAGAAGTGTAACAGTTGAAGTAGCCAAAGATGGCTTTCCAGATGAAACTGACTAGATCTGAGCCATGAAGCCTAGGTGAAATATAAATATGTGTTAAGAAGTGAAACTTAAGACAGGAAATGACATGGGTGAAGGCACAAGAGCAAAAGTAAGCATATTCTACACAAGGAAAAGTTTTCTTAAAATGGAAGGTATGTATAAGAAATGGAAAATGAGCCTGGATAAATAGTATGGAATAAGTTAATGGAGACGCTTGCACACCAAGCAAAAACGTAAGCTCCAGTCTTATCTGGTTCACTCCTTTAGTGAGTATATAGGACATTGTAACTCAATATAATTTTATGAAATGAATGAGTGAACTTTTACTAACAACAAAATAAGAATTCAAGATTTGAAAGAAGAGATGATATTTGATAAAGATGATGTCCAAAATTGGTTAGTATATATGCTGTGGATGAACCAGAGGGAAAAGACTGGCTTCCAGAAGTAAAACTAGAAAATGATTTCATTAATCTAGAGAGGAGTGTTAATAGCTGGCAAGACAGGAAAAAGAGACTTACTTATACCAGAGATATTCAAAAGAGAATCAACATGAACCTTGAAAACATTATGCTGAAAGAAGCAGTCATAAAAAGCCATATATTGTATGAGTCTATTTATATGAAATGTCCAGAAGAGGTAAATCTATGGAGACAAAAAAAGATTATTGGTTCCTTAGGGCTTGGTGGGGAGGAGACAGGTTATGGGGGGGAAAAGGAGCAACTGCTAATAGGTATAGGGTTTTTTGCAAGTGTTGGTGAAATGTTCTACAACTGACTATGATGATGGCATACAACTCTGTGAATATGCTAAAAACCATTTAACTGTAGACTTTACATAGGTGAATTACTTGGCATGTTAATTGTATCTCAAAGCTGCTATTAAAAAGGAGAGGGAATTAATAAATGTGGTGAATGACTATATGTGTTTGATGGAGAAAACGAACCATTCACTGTAGACTACATAATTTCCAGTTTAATTCTCATGGAAATAGCGAGAATATCTGCTAACACCATTACGTCAAATTATTTTAGGGTCACTGGACAATGAAATAAAACATGAAACATAAATAAGAGATATAACATTAGAAAGGAAGGGACCAAGTTATTACTTTCAGAAAACCCAAAAGAATCACCTAAAAGTGATTTGCATTCATGAAGATTCAGTGAAATAGTTATATATAAGATATACTCAAATGTCAATATATTCTAAAACCAGCAATAGCTAATAAGGAAAAGTATTATATAAAAGTTTAACCCTAAAATAACCTATAGTGTGAGTTGCTTATACAGGGAAAAATAACCCAAAACTTTATTAAGCAATAACAAATGAAGATTTAATAAAATGGAGATATGGGTAAGGTCCTTTGATAGGGAGAATAAATATTATAAAGATACCAGTCCTCAAATTAATTTTTTAAAGCTTATTAAAGTCTTCCAATAGAAATATATTTACATTTCTGGCAGTGTAAATTTGGTGAAATATTTCAAAAGCCTTCAAAATGTTCACACCCTTTGTCTCAAGGAAGTTTTCTAGCAGAAAAAAAAAAAAAAAACCCTTTATGCATAAGATGCCCAGCCTTCTCCTTTAGACCCTAGATAATAACTTTCTTCCACATATTCCCTTCTCACCCTCAGCTCCTCCAAAAAATCTTTACTCACCTGGTTTCTGGACTGTTCTATATCCTGATGTTTTCCCCCAACTGAGCTATATTTTGTTCGTGCATCTCTAAATGTGTCATTAACCTTGGTTGTTTAGGAAAGAGGAACATAAGTAAAACCAAACTCTGCTGAACTATTGTTACCACAATTTAGAAATAACCCTATGACACATTGGAAAGTGTTTACCGGTGGTTGGTATAAGATTTGGTAGTGGTTATTTCTTAGAAAGTGTGTATCATCTGGTGGTATTAGGAGTACACGTTACTGGGGTTCATCAATGTTAATGGCTCTTGAGAAAATATAAATAAAAGGAGGTTGGCCTATGGCTTCCTGAAAGAAGTGCAGAGGAGAGTAAGTAAAAGGATGGTAGAAAATGTACTTGCTTGACTCAAAAAACAGCCAGCATAATTTCTATTCTCTTTATTAAGAAAAAGAAAATCCACTCTTATAAAGCAGTGTACATTATTTTCTATTCACTTTCTGTATCTTAATACAAAAATAATATACATTGTTTTTAAAAATGCAAAAAAACTATATACACACACAGTGAAAGATCTGCTTTTCCAACTTGTTCTCTTCATTTTTAAAACATCATGAGATTATTCCATGATGTGAAAGTATCCAGCTATTACCAGTTATTTCTAACTATTTCCAAATTAAATTGAATCTTCGTTATGTCAAAATCAGCATGTATATAGCCATGCATGGATGAGAAAGAAGGCAGATTTTTTTCATATCAGTTTTGAACTGCTGAAGTCTTTGAAGCTCATTCAGCATTACTTAAGTGAAAAGGGATCTGACTAACCATTGGTTCCAGACTCATGGATGTTTGCAGGCCAACAGGTAACGTAATAGTGGTATGCAGGCAGATTCAAAATAGTAGGACCTAGAAGGGGACAACTGTCAACCGTAGAACATGTGCTTCTGTGGGAGCAAGCAGCCCCTACTCATAATCAGGATCATCATCATGTTGGAATTCAGGCCTG
Organism: Canis lupus dingo; assembly: GCF_003254725.2. Lineage (NCBI taxonomy): Eukaryota > Metazoa > Chordata > Mammalia > Carnivora > Canidae > Canis > Canis lupus. The sequence continues at coordinate 16,556,791 of NC_064279.1, read as the reverse complement.
GTTTTGCTAAATCTGATTATTTTTCCCAAAAAGCCCAAATTCAGGATTTTTCTGTGAAATCTCCCAGTTATCAGATTGGATCATTTTTTAAAACACTAAAATTAAAAAAAAAAAAATCCTCAGGCTGAATGCAGCTCTCAGACTGTCAAATTGCAATCTCTTTATATTAACATACTTATTATCAGCACCAAAAGAAACCTATTTTTCCACATTTGTTACATGTTTTGGGGAAGATGGTAAAAGAAGCTATACTATTAACTTATCAGAGGATAGGTATTATTGAATTTACAACATAATATTCTACGTTAATGTTTACCTTGCATGTTTTCTAATCTTGGGAAATCTACCCCACTCCTCTAATAGCACACCATAACAGTAAGTTGGTCTATGAAAGTAGCGTTCCCCATTTGTTGGTTCTCAATTCCCTATATCACGCTACAGTGAAAGAGGAATACAAAAGAAGTTTCAACATCTTTATTTTCCAACCTCCAGCGGTTTAAACCAGAGAGTTCTTTTGGAGTGAAAATACTGTCTTTTCTTTCTCAGAGTTGCTGAGAAATTATAATTAGAGGTTTTCCTGTTGTGTAAAGGAAAGGAATTCCAGTCTTCCTGGGTCTGCAAGACTTCTCTTCTCAATGGATTTGCTTCCCTGTCCCATTTCTCTTTCCGCAGGTAATAGAGGGGAAGCTGGCTCCATTCTTGGGCAAGGTCATTAAATTTGCCACCTCACACGTATACAGCTGCAGTCTCTGTAGCCAGAAGGGGTTCATCTGTGAAATCTGTAACAATGGAGAGATCCTCTACCCTTTTGAAGATATTTCAACAAGCAGGTACAGAATCTCTTGTCTTATAAAAGTATACCTTAATATGTCACATGAAGTTTTATTTGGTCAAATCAGGCCAACTTTTAGTCAAGCACTGTATCTCTCTTACCTTGTATCGGATTTCCCTTATTCGAGGAGAACATTTTTTACCCTTTGGTTTCCTATATTCATTCCCAGCTCACTTCACTATCTTTATCCAGAATGAGATAAAAGAGTTGCAAAAAAAACATCACCTAACTCTGCCTTCTTAGGTAATGAAGAGTGTTTAGATTCATTTTTAGAATGAAGATCAGGGAAGAAGAATCCTCACAACATTTCAGGGCCAAATGATAGGCAAAGGGAAATCACAGTTTCATAGCAATGCTAAAACTGGACTGACCACCAGGAATAAAACTACAAGACACTGGGGAACGCGGGATCCCTGGGTGGCGCAGCAGTTTGGCGCCTGCCTTTGGCCCAGGGCGCGATCCTGGAGACCCGGGATCGAGTCCCACGTCAGGCTCCCCGGTGCATGGAGCCTGCTTCTCCCTCTGCCTGTGTCTCTGTCTCTCTTTCTCTCTCTGTGACTATCATAAATAAATTAAAAATTTAAAAAAAAAAAAAAAAAAAAGACACTGGGGAACAGCTGTCTGGCTTACCACATGCGTTTCTCCACAGATGCGCTGCAGTGTGGTGATGAAAGTTTTAGGATCCAAAGGAGAGAAAAGTGGGAGTTTATGTGGGATTATTTTTCTAACCAAAGTAATATTTGGGCATCATCGCGTTCATTGATTGATGGATGATTTTCTTCTCCCGCTAACTTGAGAGTAGGGTTTTTACTATTGCTTTTCTTGAATCACAAAATGATACATATCACTTTTCCTTTCATTCCAAAAGCATCATAGAAATATATACTGTTTATGTGTCTGTGCACTGGCTTCTTTGGCCATGAAATCATGCTTCATTTCCCACCCAGCAGGGCTCACTTACACTGTGGTTCAGAACAGAAGGGGAGGCATGTAGCCAGGGAGAGCTGAAGCATGTAGGGTAAAACTAAGATATTAAGAGTTGACTCAGCTCTTCTGGCCTCTTCTTAAACCCACAGACTCTTTGTAAACATACAGGAACTTGGGTTGGCTCCACACACAGAAAGATACACACACACACACTCCAGCCTTATTTCCTGAGTACAGGTACTTAACTCATAGCCTAGAGATTACAGACTTCTTAAAAATGTACACCACACAAAAACTTGTACACAGATGTTCACAGCAGTATTCATAATAGCCAAAAAGTGTCCATCAACTGATGAATGGATAAACAAGATGTGGTATATCCATATATTGGAATATAATCCAGTCTGAAAAGGAATCTGATACGGGCTGCAGTATGGAACCTTAAAAACATTATGCCAAGTGAGAGAAGCCAGACACAAAAGGCCACATATTTTATGTTTTGTGTATATGAAATGTCCCAAATAGGCAAATACATAGAGACAGAAGGTAGATTAGTAGCTGCCTCGGTCATGGGAGAATGGAAAAAGAATAACTCCTCATGGGTACTAATTTGTTTTAGGAGTAACAAGAATGTTCTGGGATTAGACTGTGGTGATGGTTACATGGTCTTGTGAATACATTAAAAATCACTGAATTATAAACTTTAAAAGAATGAATTTTATGGTATATGCATTAGATCATAATCAAAAGTGTTTAATAAAAAAATAAAAATTAAGTTAAAAATGCTTCCAACTGTATAAACTATATGCTGGGTCACAAAAAAAATTTCAATAAATTTTTTAAAAGATTTTATTTATTTGAGAGAGAGAGAGAACACAAGCAGGGGAGGGAGGAACCAGGGGAGAGGGAGAAGTAACTCCCCACTGAGCAGAGAGCCCAGTGCATAGCTCCATCCCAGGACCCTGAGATCATGACCCGAGCCAAAGGCAGCTGCTTAACCAATAGCCACCCAGGTGTCTCATGAGTTTCAATAAATTTTTAAAAATTGAAACCATACCAAGTATATTCTCTGACACATTGAATTAAGATCCCCAATAGGAAAAAAATCTGAGAAACCCTCAAATATTTGGAAATTAAATCAAACAAACTAAAAATTTATAGTCAAAGAAGAAATAAATTACAAGAGGAATTTTAAAATATTTTGAAATGAATGAAAATGAAATATAAAATTAAAAAGTATGTAATGCAGCTAACATAGTACTTAGAGTATAACCTATAGCTATAAACATATCATGAAAAAACACGTCAGAAAAAAAAGAAAGGAGGGGCACCTATGGCTCAATGTTTGAGCATCTGCCTTTGGCTCAGGTTGTGATCCCGGGGTCCTGAGATCAAGTTCCACATTGGGCTCCCTGCAGGTAGTCTGCTTCTCCCTCTGCCTATCTTTCTCTTTCTCTCTCTCTCTCATGAATAAGTAAATAAGATCTTTTTTAAAACAAAAGAAAAAAAAAAGAAAGGTCTCAAATCCATTACCAGAAATTCCTTTGAGAAGCCAGATAACAAAGAACAAACTAAATCCAAAGTGAGCAGAAGAAAGTTAAGAGTAAAGATTAGAGCAGATATCAATGAAATGGAAGATAGAAAAACAGTACAGCAATGAAATTACAAATTGCTTCTTTTTTTTTTTTTTTTTTTACAAATTGCTTCTTGAAAGAATCAACAAAATTGAAAACTCTTTGGCTAGATTGACCAAGAAATTAGTAGGAAAGACCAAATACTCAAAATCAGGAAGGAAAAAGGAAAAAGCAATTAAAAGAATTATAAAGAAATACCATAAATGACTATATTCCAACAAGTTAGACAACTTAGATGAAATGAATGTTTCTAGAAAAACAAATTACCAAAATAGACTCAAGAAGAAATAGAAATATGAATAGCCCTATAACAAGTAAAGAAACTGAATTAATTTGTTTTTAAGTCTTCCCATAAAGCCAGATGACTTCATAGATGAATTTTGTTGAATATTTAAAGAAGCAATACCAATCCTTCACGCGGGGATAAAGAGGGGTATCACATAATGATAAAGCAGTCAGTTCTCCAGGAAGGCACAACAATCCTTGATGTGCACAAGCAGAGTCACGATATATGTGACAAAAAAAAAAAAAAAATTACAAGGAGAAACAGACAAATGCACAACTATATGTATCTATCCACTATTATAGTTAGACTTCAACATCCCTCTGTCAGTAACCAGCAGGCAGAAAATCAGTTTAAGCATATCGTTAAGCTGAAAAGCATTATCAGTCAACTGGATCTAACTGACATCTCTGCCAATTCATGTTGTTCATCCAACAACAACGGAATATGCATTCTCAAGCTCACATGGAACATTTAACAAGAGAGACCATATTCTGGGCCATAAAATACATCTGAACAAATTTACAAGAATAGAAATCATGCAAAGTATGCTTTCAAGCCATAAGGAAATTAAACTAGAAATCAGTAACAATGATACCTGCAAAATCCCAACATTTTTGTAGATTAAACAATATATTTGTAAGTAACACATGAGTTGATAATTTATGTCCACACAAAACCTTACACAGAGATGTTTATAAGCAGGTCTACTCATAATTACCAAAAGCTGAGAACAACCTAGGGGTCCTTCACATGTGGATGGATAAATAAACTGTGGTATATCCATGTGATGGAATATTATCCAGCGATAAAAGAAATGAGCTATAAAGCCAAAAAAGGACATGGAGGAACTTTAAATGCATATTACAGAAAGAAAGAAGCAGTCTGTAAAGGCTATGAATTAGAGTTGGACTGTACGAGTCCAACTATGTAACATTCTGAAAGGAGCAAAACTGCAGAAACAGTGAAAAATAAAATGAAATCAGTGATTACCAGGGGCTCGGGAATACGTAAGGAAAGATGACCAGGTAATGCACAGGAGGTTTTTTAGGGTAGTAAAATTATTCTGTATGTGTATATATATCTGTGTGTGTATATATATGCCCACTATAACATTTGTCAAAACTCATATAGCTGTGCAACACGGAGAGAACCTTAATTTAGACTGTTGACTCTGGGCAGCCCGGGTGGCTCAGCGATTTAGAGCCACCTTCAGCCCAGGGCATGAGCCTGGAGACCCGGGATCGAGTCCCACGTCAGGCTTCCTGTATGGAGCCTGCTTCTCCCTCTGCCTGTGTCTCTGCCTCTCTCTTTCTCTGTGTCTCTCATGAATAAATAAATAAAATCTTTAAAAAAAAAAAAAACCTGTTGACTCTAATGATGTGTCAATATGGGTTCATTCATTATAATCAATTTACCACACAAATGCAAGATGTTGATAATAGAGAAAACTGGGCTTAATTTTTCTGTCAATCTAAAACTGTCCTAAAAAAATAAAATTAAAAAAAAAAAAACCACAATGCATCCAGCTGACCAGTTGACTCAAATACCAAAGCTAATCAATGTGAATAAACTATATTAGGACAATTTCAGATTTACAGACAATTCACAAAGATGGTACAGAAAATTCGCATATACCCCACACCCAGTTTCCCCTATTAACATCTTATATTAAAATGGTATATTTGTTACAATTCATGAGCCCGTATTGATACATTATGATTAGAGTCCATAGCTTTTTCAAATTTCCTTAGGTTTTTTTTTTTTTTTTTTTTTTAATTTCCTTAGTTTTTACCTAATTTTCTTTTCTGTTCCAGGATACCACATTACATGTAGTTGTGACATCTCCTCTTGGCTATGACTTTTCTTAGACTTTGGTTTTTAGGACATTGATAGTTTTGAGGAGTATTTTGTAGAACCCCTCTGTGGGATAGACTTGATGTTTTTCTTACGATTTCTCTGCGTTTTATGAGTTTGGGGAGGAAGACCACAGGCATAAAGTGCCATTCTCATCACATCAGACCACGGGTACATACTAACAACATGACTTACCATTGCAGTGTTTGTGTCAGGTTTCTCCACTGGAGATACTCTTCTCTCCCCACCTTTTCCATATTATCCTACACTTAAAGAGTGAAGATTATACTCCACTTCCCTTGGGAGTGGAGTTTATACAAAATTATTTGGAATTCTGCTTGAGTGATTTGTCTCTTCTTCCTATTTATTTTTTTAAATTATCTATTCACATCAGCATGAGCAGGTGCATATTTGTTTTATTTTTTTGGGTTATAATCCAAGATTATTTTGTTGCCCAAACTGTTCGAATTTATGCCCTCCAGCTCTTGCAACTGGCTCCTGCATCATTTTTGACATACTCATATCATTGTGGGGTTTTGGTTTTGATCATTTCCATACTTTCTTGTGGTACCAGATGTTCTAGACACATCATATATATTTCTTGTCCTAATCCTAAAAGTAGCCATTTCTCCAAAGAGCCCAGGTTGCTTTTATTTGAGAATATAATATTAGAAACCAACATCAGGGCACTAGGTCACACACACATTTTTTAAAGCCCTCAATCCCAGGACTCATCCCATGACAAGGGAAGGATGCTTCCCTCTGACTACACATCAGAATCTCCTGTGAGACTTGTTGGTTTTTTTTTTTTTTTTTTAACTCTAAGAATCTATCTTCAAAGGCTTACCATGTGATTCTGCATCACAGCCAGAAGAATCACTGCTCTAAATAGCTGTGGCCATGGGCAGAGGTGCCAGATTCTTATAAGAATGATCACATTAGCACGTCTGTAGGTTCAGGGTACCCTTTACCCAGCAGGAAGGAATATGTAGCTAAAGATGTGCTGAATAATTAAATGTGATTAATAAAAATAAATTTAAATAGTGGGGTAATTTTTTAAATTTACATGTAACTGAAATCTTGATGGGTAAGTAATGTGATTTTGTGAGATTTGCTTCAAAATAATCTCATGTTGCAAAAAATAATAATCTGACAGTGGGAGACAGGTAATAGATATAAATGAAAGATAATTGTTGAAGCAAGGTGATAGGTACACAGAGGTTTATTACACTATTCTCTCTACTTTTGAGTATGTTTGAAATTTTCCATAAGACATATTTAAAAATCTGTAAGTAATTGGGATGCCTGGGTGGCTCAGCGTCTGCCTTTGGTCATGATCCCAGGGCCCTGGGATCAAGTCCCGCATCAGGCTCCCCGTAGGGAACCTGCTTCTCCCTCTGCCTATATCTCTGTCTCTCTCTGTGTCTCTCATGAATAAGTAAAAATCTTAAAAAAAAAAAAAAATGTAAGTCAAAAGCTTAGGTATGATATATTCAGTGAATTCATCACCATGTATCCTTGACCACCTTGCTAAAGTCCACACGTCTGTGTCCTCAGATATATACTTAATATCCCTTCAGATTCGAACATCATTTGAACAGCATAATTACAACTCAGTAAGAAAGCATTCCACAAGTATCAGAACTATCCATCCTTTGAATAAGTGAGCATACTGATTTATTATTTATTTATTGAGCATACTGTGTTTGTGCACGGGGCTAGGCTCTGGGGACACACAGTGAACATGGCATGCTCCTGCTCACAATTTGTTCAGTCTCTAGTAAGAGACACTGAGCCATTAGGCAGTTATGCTGAAGTGTTAGAGGAGCCACAGTCTAGCGGGTAGTCCCAGAGCACTAAGAAGGGGCATCATCCATAGGAGTTATGGACACTGTTGGTGAAAAAGCAGTTCACAATTTCTAAACTGTTAGAGAGCTCCATGTTGAACTCTAAAGCACTGACTTAGGTACTTCAGTATCAGAATATACTTGGTTTTAACACACTTATTTGATAATGACCATATGTCAAACACTGATCAGCTCTTCAGACTTTTTCCTTATTGAATTAATTGTTATGCAGGAGGAAGCTTCCTGAATATGTAATTTAAAAATATAGCCCTAGTGTTAATTTTTAGAACGCCATCTCTGACAGATATAGAGAAAGTGTTGGGGTTGTAGGGAAATGGCATTAATAATGTACTGATACTGGTGCCAGCAATTTACATAGCTCATCATTTCATTTTTAGGCCAGTCCTCTGAGGGGGTACTGTCTCCTCCGTTTAATAATGGGGAAGCCTAGGTTCAGAGGAGGCAATGAACTTGACCCAAGAGATGAGGCCAAAACTAGAACCCAAGTACATCTGACTCCAAAATCCATGCTTCTTCCATTACCCATCACTGTTTCTTCTGTACCTACAGTCTTCAAACCAGTTTTGCAGTATACCCCCTAAAAGACATGTGAAGAAACTATGTGCTTCTGTTGTTAAAGAAGCCTCCTCCCAAACTGTTATTTTGAATTCTCCCTATATGTGCCATGGTAAAGATTTTTACACTTGGAGCAGTAGGTCAGAGTTAGGTTAGGGTGAGGGAGAGATAGAGCGCCGAGCAGCTGTGATGAGGGGGTGAGGGCAGAGACTATAGTGGAGCCCCCTCCTCTGCACATTGCTAGGCAGGTCAGGAGGCCCAGGGGTGCATGTGGGAGCTGAGGCCTGTGGAAGCTGAGGATGCCTTACTCAGGCTAAGTGTGCTATATAGTATTATCCCCTCACCATTCAGATGATAATGCTGTTTTACATTGAGGTAGTCTTTCTTCTCCAACACAAATTAATTTCCTTCTAAGTAGGAAAACACTAAAATCCAAATTGTAAGATTTTAAATACAATAGTAAGATCCAGAATCACAGAACTTAAGCCTAATCCAGCATTTACGCTTCTAGATAAAGGAAAGCACAGTTTAGAAGAGAGAAACATTCTCTTAAAACAGCAATAAAATTCCACATCCTAAAGAAAGAGAAATGACCAAACATACCTCCTTGATTGAGAATAAGAAGAAATAAAAACTCTAACTTCCAAATTACAAATCAGAAGAATGGACCGATAACACTCTAAGGCTTAAGGGAAAACAGTGAATATAAAAGCAAAAAAAAGTCACCTATATGCACAAAGTGACCCAAGACTTAGATTTTTTTTAAAATCCTTAAATTGCCTTCTATCCAGCTTTCTTTCTGACATCTCTACATATCACTAACCTTCTCGTTATTAAAGACATAATGCTGCTAAAGAGACCATCCTGCTGCACAAATTTGTGTGAAGATGCCATTCTTGAATCTTGAAATGCTTCCAGATCTCAAGTACATGAATACTTCATCTTAAAAACACTCAGCATGCATTTTAACATGAGACTTACAAAATATACCAACTCTCATAAATCAGTTCCAACCTTTTAGTCTGATCCATTTGGTTTTGTTGATTTTTTCTTGTGACATACAAATCATCCCCACAAGTTTTCCAATATGCAAAACATTGCACTTGGAGACTTATGACCCCTATTTATTTTTGGCTATATGTAGATGTGGGCATACTATAAGAAGGGTATACTTAACACTGAATTTGGTGTGTGTGTTTCATATAGTAGGCATTCCATAAATAGTTATCATTTGGTGCAGCTCTCCCCAGAATATCATGCGCATTCACTTAAGTACACCAACAAAGCTTTTTAAATAAACTGGTTAGTTAAGAAAACTTAAAATACTTGAACCATCTGAAATAGAGAAAGATTCTTCATGATTTCTTACATGTTAAATCTAAAAAAACCAAACTCATAGATACAGAGACCAGAGTGGGTGGTGGTTGCCAAATGCAGGGGGTGAAAGTGGTGAAAAGATAAAAACTTCCAGTTATAAGATAAGTTCTGGGGATATAATGTACAGCATGGTGACTAAAGCTAACAGCACTATATCATATATTTGAAAGTTGCTAAGAGAGTGGTAGATCTTAAAATTTCTCATCACAAGAAAAAAAATTTTAACTACACTAGGTGATGGATGTTAACTAAACATTGTGGGTAATCATTTTGCAATATATACACATATGATGAACTCATCATGTCGTATACCTGAAACTAATGCAATGTTATAAGTCAATTATATCTCCATAAAGCTGGGGGAGGCAGAGAAATATTTGCAAGGACAGAGGAGCATAGTGAAAGTCTGAGTGCATTACTTTATATGTAAGCTTTATCTGTAAAGTTGAAGCAACTGACCTACTGTTTTAAGTATTTCAGCAGTGTGAGCATCAGCCTGCCCAGGTCCCCAACATTTACTTGTCCCAGAGAATGCATTCAAGGAAGTGTTCTTCCTGTTGAGGGGGGAGATCATTTGCAGCTCGGCAGTTACTCTTTTAAAAGGGGTCTGTGGGGATCCCTGGGTGGCGCAGGGTTTGGCGCCTGCCTTTGGTCCAGGGCGCGATCCTGGAGATCCGGGATCGAATCCCACGTCGGGCTCCCAGTGCATGGAGCCTGCTTCTCCCTCTGCCTATGTCTCTGCCTCTCTCTCTCTCTCTCTGTGACTATCATAAAATAAATAAATAAATAAATAAACGTAAAAAAAAATAAAAAATAAAAAAAAAATAAAAGGGGTCTGTGTTGTTTGAAGCACTAGGGTTTGGAGAAGCAGATTGAGCATAACTTGACAGTTTTTCTTTGTGTACAGTAGTTGATCACTCCCTCCCCTCCTCCAAGAAATAACGATTACACTCAGGACCTTGAACTTATCAACACTAAACTCTTAGCAGTTGAGTTAACATACTCTGACACCATGTCCAATTTGTACACATTTCAAGAACATTTCCTACATATGTCTATTGAGAATGAACACTGGCCTCATAGAAAAAGCCATAGCAAGTGAGTTTCTAACAGGGCCTCTCCTCTTTTTCATTTTAAGAAATCTATTTTGTTAGGTTACTTACAGAAAAAAGAAGGCCTCCCAGAGAACTCAGCCCAAGCCCCACTGCTTTCATCCATCTGGCCAAATTTCAGAAAGGCCCAGTTTGTACTGAAGAACATGGAGGCTCCTCCCAACACCCTTGTGAATTGGTCTTTGTCATTTTACATTTCATGGCAATCCACACAACCCTGCCCCTGAGGACCTCAACTTGTTGGGGCGTGGAGTTTGGTCTTTGCCTTGGCACTTTCTGCCCTTCCTGAAGCTTCATGTACACACAAAGTTTCCAAGAGCTAATTGCAGTCGAACCTTAAAAAGGTTTAAAAGAGAGAAAGCAACTGCTTTATTATAAAGTACAGAATTGCTTCTTGCTATAGAAGATCCTGAGATGCACAGTTTTTGAGCAATCCACTAAGAGCTATGTGCTGTGGGTCCTTGCTTCCTTTGATTTGTCCCTGGAGGATGAACATGGAGATGGCTTTGCCCAAAGTTGTCACTTCCTTAGTTGCCTAGAAAATCACCAAACCCCAGATTTGCCAGCTACCTTACAAAGGCTTTTCCATTTTTTGAGAAGCCAGTTATAGTTTGTCATTTCTTGAAAGACGGGTTCGTGTTTAGGCAGGAATATTTTGGCAGGGGTTGGAGAATAGATCAAAACTCCAGAGGAGAACGAGAGAAGCACTGCCCAGAAGCTGGTCTTTCCTTGTGGCTTCCTATTTGTTCAGCCTTCGTTTTTGTCAGTCCTTGCACAAACAGACTGAATACCTGGATTATTCCCTCATCTGGACCCAAATACACATACATTACATACCCCTTTCTCACTAATCAGCCTGACACATTCCTTTGTTGGTAAATGGTTCCAAAACAAACACTGTCAGCGCACCTAATTAGCAGGTTTGCGGGCTGTGCTTGGCAGTCCTGTTACATCCTGTTCAACAATAGAGAACAACAGCCTTGGCGAGGCTGGGCTTAAGGGAGGGAATAGCTCCCCGCAATGCATATATGCTTTTTTTTAATGATATTTCCTTTCTGTGGCTTTTCTTGGGAAGCAGCCACTCAATGCATATTGTGATGAGGTGTGGCATTCCTGAAACAGCTAGAGGAAATTTGGAACTCCTCTTCCTAGGTACCTTTGCTGAGGAACCTTTAGTTTCCATCTGCTTACTGTTCTTTCCTCTGTCTGGTATTGACGAGGAGCAGAGTGAGGAACTTTCTCCGCATCTTCTAACACTGATGATAGAGGAGAAGACCCCTGCCTGTGTTCTGGAATCATAAATTAACAGAGATGGAAAGGCCTGTGGAGAACATCTGGACACTTGGGGGGTAGAAAAACTGAAGCCCCGCGTGCTCAAAGGTTTTGTCAGTGGCAGAAGCAGAGTGGCGACTTACCAAGATGCAATTCTGCTCTTAGGCTATCTGTCTGCCTGCTCTTCGATGTCTTTATTGTGTCAAGGTTTTCCTTGATTAAAAAACAAAAAACAAAAATCTCTAACACAGTGTTAGTTTTAAACTTTGGTCAAAGAGTAACTTGGTAAATAACATTTCACCTTGGCCTGGTGGCTCCTATATTCACATGTCAAAGTGTTTCAGAATGTCTGCTAACACAGACAAGACCTCTGTGAAACCCTCGTTTCACAGGGCTGACCTGACCCTCTATGCTATTAAGCCACTTTATAAATACATTGCATTTATAAATGCAGTCCTCCCTGGTAGGCTGCCATTGTTTTTTTGAAGCCATTTGGTCACTTGAATAGATGGTTGTCATCTCCACCTAGACACATTTCTTACCAGGCTTCTTGTTAGGTGTCTGGTTAATACTGTGTTATCATCTTATCTCTAAGCATTTCAGACAACCTAATTTTTTGTTGTTTGGCGGCAACAATGTTCATCGTTATTTAACTCATAACTTTCTAACTGATTTGCATTAGAGAAAATTTTTAAAGTACACAGAATATAAAGAAAATTTTCCATACATATGTATGCATGTTTACTTTTTAATAAGATTGGCAATATGTTGAATATATAGTTTTATATCCAGCTTTTTTATTACATATCAGAACCAAGTTCATAAACTTTTTTGATGGCTACTTTAACAGGAGAAAAAAATTTATTGATTCTAAAATCATTAAGATCTATCTAAAAATTAGAGGCAGACTAATCCACAGAAAGATCACTGGAGTAGAAATACAGAAGTCTAGATGTCATCCCTAACTCATCCACTGATTTGCTGTGTGACCTTTGACAAGCCATCCCCCACCCCACCTCTGGATTTGCCTGCCTGGTATATAGCACTGTTTTAAGTTTATTGACAAAGAACATAGAACTTTACTTCATCCAGCTCCTTTGCTTATCATTTTGTACCAGTTTGTTTGATAGTTTGTCATGATGTTTTCAGCAAGGTTGACTATTTTTGATGCAATTTACTGGAAGGATTAAGATATAAATTCAAATTTTTATTCAGTCCACCATTTTTTTTAATTTATTTTTTATTGGTGTTCAATTTACTAACATACAGAATAACCCCCAGTGCCCGTCACCCATTCACTCCCACCCCCCGCCCTCCTCCCCTTCTACCACCCCTAGTTCGTTTCCCAGAGTTAGCAGTCTTTACGTTCTGTCTCCCTTTCTGATATTTCCCACACATTTCTTCCCCCTCCCCTTATATTCCCTTTCACTATTATTTATATTCCCCAAATGAATGAGAACATATAATGTTTGTCCTTCTCCGACTGACTTACTTCACTCAGCATAATACCCTCCAGTTCCATCCACGTTGAAGCAAATGGTGGGTATTTGTCATTTCTAATAGCTGAGTAATATTCCTGTCAGCTCTATGAGGAAATGGACTTTTTTCTATTTTACTCTCTGCTCAATTTTCTGCATTTAGAACAGCACATAGTAAATTTTCAACAAATAATGCATGAAGAGCTTATTTTTAGTTTTTCAAATCTGTGCTTTTCCACATATTTTCATTTATTGTAAATAACTTTTAAACGAATTTCAAGGAAACTATATATTTAAATGTAGACATTACCAAGCTATATGACTTTATTGAGTGATAGCTAACGTTCTATCATATGTTAGGCATAGATGTATTTTTCTGGCCCAAGGAAAACTTTCATATCAAAAACTTGAGTTTTGCCAAGCTACTCAGATAGTTTTAATTTTCAAAATATCTTTTTGGCCGTTTTTTAGAGTGTGTTTTTTTCTTTCCCTGTGGCACTGTAAATAAGTAACCTGAATACACAATAGGGAAGAGAGGAGTGTTTACCTTTCCATACAAAAAATGTTGACTCTTCAGCCTGAGCAGTATGTTCTGAAATGAACTATTTTATGCTTTAGAATTACAAAAGGTACAATAGGAACTTGGTTTTGTCAGCATGTGTGTTTTTGATATTGTGAGACTTTTTTCGCCTAATTATCGGAATACAGATAGCAAGATCTTGTTAAACTTATCTTTTAAAAATCATTTTTTTGGGACGTCTGGTGGCTCAGTGGTTGAGCGTCTGCCTTCAGCTCAGGGCATGATCCTGGAGTCCCGGGATAAAGTCCCACATCGGGCTCCTTGCAGGGAGCCTGCTTCTCCCTTTGTCTCTGTCTCTGCCTCTCTGTGTTTCTCATGAATAAATAAAATCTTTAAAAAAAAATAAAAATCCCCTTTTTTTTTTTGTTTTTATTTCAGCATCTAATGTATATTTTTTTTAAGACTGATTTATTTATTTATTCATTCATTCATGAGAGACACAGAGAGAAGCAGAGACATAGGCAGAGGGAGAAGCAAGCTCCATGCAGAAGGCCAATGTGGGACTCGATCCTGGGACTCCAGGATCACGCCCTGGGCCGAAGGCAGGCACTAAACCGCTGAGCCACCCAGGGATCCCCTATTATCATGTCTTTATTAAACCTCTTCAGTATTCTGAATATTGAACCACTTGATGGTGCATCAGGGAACATTGGCTCTGTAGCTGTCATTAATAATCATCTGTTCAGTTCCTGATGCTTTCAAAGTATTTAAACTAGAGAAAAGGCTATCTCTATTGATGTTCATTCTCTACCACAGTCACCACTTGGACTCAATTATGTCTATGTAGCATAGAACTTGAGTAGAGTCATCTGCCTGTAACTCTCACCCCCTGACACATACCCCTTCCCTTCTTCCCTCCCCAGGGAGGCTGGCATCCCCACCCAATACCACAGCCATAGCTCCTGAGAGATGCCAGCTGTTGAATTCCAGTACAGTCCCCTTTCTGCCTCACCTTGTCCTCACAGCATCAGCCTGAAATTTGAGGGAACACACAAACTAACCTTAGGAGGGCAAAAGACTATACCACATACCCTTGTCTCACTTACTTCTGGTGATGGTGGTAGGGTTGGGGGGGAGAGGTTCTTAACAAAAATAATGGGAAGAATTTTATAAACTTTTGATGAGAAAACAGGAAAAGATAGCATGTGAAAAACAGAAATATGGGAATTTCCTTTTATAAAACCCAGAACATAATAGACTGCCTTGCAAGTCATGAACCAGTGGTTGATTCAAAGACTGCGTTGGAAACATTGGAAGCCACTAACTTGAGCTGACTTAACTTCAACTGAAAAAATCTAGTTTGGCCTTGAGAGGTAGGAAGCTGAAGTATCTAAAAGCCATTCTTTAAGAGGAGTTAACACTTTTTTTCTAGAAAGAATCCTTGATGGTGGAGAGAAAGGAAATTTAAATTAAAAGACTTAGCTGGAAAACAACTTACATCGATTTGAAAGAAAAATTTCAGAATTGAGAATAAAAAGAGATAAGAAAATTTTCCTTGGCAGTGGGGAAGATGTGGGAGGATGGCAGGGCAGGGTAGAGGAGGGGATAGTGAGGCCTGAGGTAACACGGTTTTCATACAGTGCTTGAAAAAGGCACCAGCCAAGGGACCTCGGGATAGAAATGAATGTCAAAGCAGCAAGCAAGAAAGATGACTTGTCCTCCCTTCCGCTTCCCTGACAATGCAGTTAAGGTATCTTATTTAAAAGAGAGGAACCTAATCAGGGAACCTTAATATTTAGAAAGTACCCAAGAGCAGTACGTAACCCTTCTCCCCACCTTGCCTAACCCTACCCCAACGTTTCATACTTCAGTTTTTCTCCCTGGGAGGTCTAGA
The DNA here is from genome assembly GCF_003254725.2 of Canis lupus dingo. Lineage (NCBI taxonomy): Eukaryota > Metazoa > Chordata > Mammalia > Carnivora > Canidae > Canis > Canis lupus. The sequence continues at coordinate 16,541,182 of NC_064279.1, read as the reverse complement.
GAGCTTGCCCCGGCCACACTCACAGAAATGAAAGAAAAGGCTTAGTTATTAGTTAGCATAGCACTTTGCTACCCAGACCTAAGCTAAAGGCTCCCTCCCATTGGCTTTCCCCAGTGAGCAAGTGTGTTATTGCCTTTGAGAGTTTCCTTTACTGATACACTGTCATCTAGCCTTCTCTACCCTGTTCCTGTCTTATGAATACACATGTTGAAAGACATAAAGTTTTCAGTGACTTTGAGGTCTTACACGTCTGCTCATGGCTTGTATACATAGGCAGCATAACTATTTCTGTTAGTATGATTATCAGTTCTATCCAGTTTTTACTAATATGCAGAGTAAAAACAAAAGTTCTAATAGTTTTCCCTGAATGAAAGGGACTACGAAAACATGCTTTGTTCTTCACATCTTCCTTTGTTCAATGATAATGTATACCATGCTTTAAGCATTATTGCAACTATTTCTCCAAGATAATGCATCCACAGTTCATGCAAAATAGGATAATTTTAACTACTAAAAGTGTGTACCTTACTAAACAATTTTATGTTTCCTAAAAACATGTAAACAATCAGTCTTAACAAATTCATACAATACCTTTATCACTATATAAAGATGAAAAACATATAAAGCCAGAATTACTCCTTGACCACCTGAGATGTTTACACAGGTGCATTTCACTTTAGATAAACCTTATAAATTATACTAGAAGTTTTTAAAATTAGTTAATTATATACATTTCAAAATTTTTTTATTTAACATTAAGATGGGTGGCAATAAACTCTCCTAACATACTCAATATAGAATTTGACCTCTAAGTTGTTTACATGAAGGGAGACTGTTTTTGTTAGATATAAAAATGTAGTATATACTACGCAGTACAGTGTTGGCATAGGGACAGATCAACAGAACACGATTTCAGAAAGTACAAAAATAAACTCAAGTAATATGGGAATTTAGTACATGACAAAGGTGCACAGCAAATTAACAAAATAAAAGATGGAACATTCCTTAAGGAATGAAACTGGTAAGTAGACAGCCATTTGGAGAAAGAAAAATAATTCCGGATTTTACCATACTCTCTATCTATGTCAAGATCAATTCCAGATGGATCAAATATTTTGATGTAAAAATAAAACCCATAATGTGCTAGAAGAAAAGATGAGTGAATATTTTTATAATCTTAAGTGGGGAAGGTCTTTCTAGCTTGACACAAACCCAGAAGCCATGGAAGCAAAATGCTTTTAAATATGTTTTTAAAAAGGTAAATGCTTAAAGTTCTGTAAAGACAAGTGCAAACAGGAAAGTTAGAGATTTTTAACACATTTAACAAAGTATTAATTTCCTGAGTATAAATTTTTTTTTAAACTCAGTAAGGAAAAGTCATTAGACAATGGGCAAAGGACATGAAGTAACCGACTGAAAAAATATGTAAATGGCCAATATCTGAACAGCTTAATATCACTTCTTTTTTTTTTTTTCTTAATATCACTTCTAATTAAAGAAAGTAAAATGAGGTTCTTACCTAGCAGCTATGAGAAAATATTAATAGATATGAAATGCAAATCCCAATATAAAAACATTAATACCACTTCTCATTTTCATTTTGCAAAGTCCATATTTTTGTTCTAAATGTTTACAACAGTCCTGTCTGATATTTCAGCCCTGCTCTCTTAGGAAACAACTGGCCTAGAGCAACAGTATTCAAAATGTTATATTCATCAGAATTCTCTGGAGGGCTTGTTCAAACACAGATTGCCAGGTCCCACCCTAGAATTTATGATGCAGTAAGTCTGGAGTGGCACCCAATAATTTTCATTTCTAACAAATTCTCTGATGATGCTGGTTTGGCTAGTCCAGGGACCACACTTTGAAAACCACTGGCCTAGAACACACTGAATATTAGAAAATTACGTGATATCATCTCATTTAAGAGAATTGTATTGGTGAGAGGAGACGAATTAGGGGAACAGTGTACAGTAATGACAAAACACTTTGGATCTTTGATTTGAAGGTCTTTCTCCTTCTGAATGTTTTGCATTTTTCTAATGTACCCATCCTTGAAAATATCTTATTTTGGCTCCATTAGGACTCTTAGTACTTTGAGGATCTGGTATGTAATATGTTAAATAGAAGTAAATCCCATTCAGAGTCTTAGGAATATATATCATCCTTATAAATTATTTCTTTTCAAGAGACCTACATCAAAAAAAAGGAGAGAGAGACAGACCTACGTCAAAAACCTTGACAGTTTGTCAGTTTTACATTAAAAAGGTGGACTGGTGAATCACTGGAAGTCCATGTGTAAGCTTTTTTTTAAATCTACATTAACCAAATATTATTATATTCACTACCTCTTAGATGTAGTAAGACACAGCTAAACATCTCTTGGACTCTTAGATGTACTGAACTAAATTTTTATAGAAAGCCACTGGTCTTATTTATGGTTCTCTAATGGCTACAACTATGATATATTCTAGCTTCTTCTGAAAATTATAGAAAAATTCTTAAATCTTCCTGCAGTTTCCTTACTTTTTCTAATATTAAACAAGATTTTTCCTAAAGTAACCCGAAGAAGAAATGGACATTTGTTGACAATTATATTAACTGTAAGGTGAACCATTAAAAAACAAACAACAACAACAACAAAAAAAACCTGAGAAGTGTCAGAAATACTAGTTTTTTCCTATCCTCAAATAACTATTTCACTTGGGTCAAACCTATTAAGATTTCATATACATACATAGAGTATTACTGAGAAGTTCTATCACCATCCACAAATTAGCAAGAAGCATTTATTAAGCATTGGCACTAAAGATAATGTGATTTACCATTCCCAATGGGATAGCAAAATTAACAAATGAATTAATTAACCCTTGTTTACATTCTCTTTCAAAGCCATGATTTTAAGTAAAGCTTTTGTCAAAGCTATTAACTGAGCTTGGTTTACAAACTAAAAGTGCAAGACTTGTGAAAGCCAAAGGCTTTGTGGTCTGCAATCAGGGAAAAACTCTTCCTTAATTAACTCTGAGGATTAAAAGGTAAATAAAAAGATCGCTGCAAGGCATACCAACTGTTCTTCCCATGATTTGAGTCTTAGCAGATATTTGGGCCTGTGCTAAATAACTTAAAGGACCACTAGGCTAGCAACAGGAGGAGAGCCAGACTTCAAGTCAGAAGACTGGAATCAAGGCCAGAGTCGATCACACACTTACTAGTTTGGGGACCGGAGAAGACACCAGTTACTTTATTACCTCATTTCATTTTATCCATATACTGAGTGACTACTTATTAGAAATGGGAAAGCAGGGACACCTGGGTGGCTCAGCGGTTGAGCAGCTGCCTTTGGCTCAGGGCGTGATCCCAGAGTACCGGGATCAAGTCCCACATCAGGTTCCCTGCATGCAGCCTCTTCTCCCTCTGCCTATATCTCTGCGTCTCTCTCTGTGTGTCTCTAATGAATAAATAAATAAAATCTAAAAAAGACTTTAAAAAAATGAAAGAAAAAATAAATTTAAAAAAATAAGAAAGAAAGAAAACAAATAATACCTAGCTCAGAGAGATATTATAAGGATAATTTCTATAAAAACAGGAGAAAAGGCTATACAGATGTTGCCTAATTTAAATGTCCAATATTGATCTGCCTGTATTTGCATTTACCATTCAGAACTATTGGAATAGCTGAACACACCAGCACATATACACCTAAATCTGCCAGACATCTGGCCAAAGGAGCTAGACCTTTTCCAGTCTCATACAATTCCAGTCAAACCATACAGATATCTTTTGCCCCACTCCCACCCCCAACCAAAAAAAGAAGGAAAAAACCCACGATGAATAATCCCAAATGTAGTCTATTCCTCACTCTGCATGGAGCCACAGCAGTTCTGTAATCCAACATCTCCAGGCCCTTTGCTCTCTTTGTCCCCATTCCCTTTGCTTCCCCTGAGGGAGAAGAGAAGGGCATCTGCAGCGTGTGTGGATTTCTAGTAATCCTGGCTCAAGGCTTCACCGGAAGTGGTGCTCCAGGCAGAGGCTGTGAAACTTGGACTGTCCCCAGCCATCAGCACGTTACTGGAATTGTGTGAAACGTTTATTTTAACCCGCCTATTCCCCCACAAAAGAAAAAATCTGTTCAACTGTATCATAATTAACTCATTTTACTTTACAATGTTTAGTAGCATGTTCTGTGTGTTCTTCTAAGCAGCCTACATACCTATATACATACATAGCACATGTGTACGTACGCAGGCATACACCTATGTGACTTCCTATACAAGCAAATTATAAGTTAGTGGCTTATATTCATTTACTCACACAATAACAAGAGAAAACACCAACCCAAAACATTAAAATAGCCAGGCCCCAATAACTACCTCCCTTAGCGAAGAGATTTCAATAATCATCTTGGTTTCTTGGAAAAACCAGTAATAGCTAGTGGCTCCGTGGGGCGCCTTACATAGTAGCCATACACCCGACCGCACTCGCATGCCGGCTCGCATGCACTTATTTCTGCACCCCACCCTAGTCGCTGTGGGCTCTGCAGAGTGGAAATCAGCCAAAGCTCTGCCCTACTCTGCAGGCCTGTCCTTCCACTTGTCAGAGATCCAGCCAAACTCAAGGCTGAATTTCAATCTAATGAAATATCTGAGGTCATTGCCTGCGCCAAAAATAAAAATGCAGCAGAAGAATCCAGCATGAACAGAGCAGCAGCATTTCAGTGACCTCAACTTGGGGCAGGGGCCTTTAGCAGCTTCCTGTGACCTGCATATGTGCAGCTAGAATCTGGAAGACACAGACAAAGCCATCGAGCCTGCCTCTAATTGGTCTCACATCATCAGCATTCCAGAACAGGAAACTGTCTACGGCCAGGAATTCTTGCCGCTTTGCCATAATATTTGAGAAGCAGACCTTTGCCCCTGCACATCTGTAGTTCTGTCTGTTTGCAGCAGGTCCATATGCTTGGTTTGGAGAGCGGAAATAAGACCATCGTGCCTGTGGCTATTAGATTTCTAGGGTGTGAACCTCCCTGTCACCTGCCAAAGGTCAGTAAGGTAATCGTTAGGTCAAAGACTGTTCCTAGAGTGTGTAGAGTCTCATTTAATGATGCCTTTACTAAAAGAATGAGATCTAGGTTGCCCCCGACTGGCGGAGCTCTGCCCCCGCCGCCAGCCATATAGGCAGGGGACTGGTACGTAGGCAAGCACATACTTTGCCCGACACACGTGGACAGTTCACGGCACTGCCCCCTGGAGTTTCCAAAGAAATAGAACTAGTCCATTCCTCATCTCACATCGTGTGGTATAGACAGGTGCCAATACGCATAGGGTTCACTCCTGTGCGGCTGTCCCAGTGGTTAAAACAAAAAAAATTCTTCACATAGGATGCCACCTCTAGCCAGTCCCCGTACCACCCCCAAAATAAAAAGCCAACAACACTGAACCATTCTGGGCTTTTTGGCGGGGAGGAGAAAGGGTGCTGATGAGGGGCTGGGGAAAATGCTTAGAAAGGAATCCTTACTATTGAAATGTTCTGAGAAAGAGGCAGAGTCAGCTCCTTTTGGCCAAATTCCTGATAACCAGAGCTGCATGTACTAGTCTGTAAGCTATTTCGTGGTTTGATTAATCAATGCAAATAAATAAAATTTAAAGTAATACTCTTCACTTTAAGGATCCTCCCATTCAGTCCTAGTTCGTCGGTTTGAGACATTCCAAGGAGCAGCCAGCAAGGTATTCCCACTCACCCATCCACAGACCTTGGGCTAGAAAATGTGGAAAGAGAAGGATAAAACCCAGAGTAGCCTTTCCCTGCCCCCTCACCCCTGCACAAAATCTGCAAGTTGGAAGGAACTTCAGATAATCCAGCCTCCCCTTTTACTTCTACTTCTGTGGAGAATGGGGGGTTCAGGGATGAAGTAACTCACCCACGATCCCGGGGACAATGGGGCCAACCTGGGCCAAGAACTCAATGCTTCTCACTCTAGTTGAGCCCTCCTCTCTGCAGTAATCAGCCTCGTTAATATTTTCTAGTCTCATTTCATGGTAGATGTTGCAGAAACCTAACTGCTTCACAGTTACATAAAAGCAATTTATTTTGTGGGACAAATACAAGTTTTTGGTTTAGATTTGCTAGTTGGCCTACACAGGACATGAAGAAGCAAAGACCACCACAGAAAACAGCCCAGATGTTCTTGGCCAAAGAGCATATACGCGCAACTGAGGGCCAACCACCAAGATGGCTTTTGAGGAAGACTAAAAAATCAGAGTGAATTGGTAGAAAGTTAAGGGTCTTAGTAGCAATGCACAGAATTGTGTCATAGGTATTGACTTCTTACCTGATGTTCTAAATTAATTTTAAAAACCACAGGATGGTTAATGCCAGCGAGTTTCGGCTATTTTAACCGAATGATGTATTGAAAGTATACATCTATGAAAATGAAATGCATCAGTAACACTATGTTGGACCTTATTGGTTGGTGTAAGCCAGCAGCTGACACTTGCAAATTCATCCTGGAGAGGGCACTGTTTAAGTGCCCCCTGGGTACTCCTTCTAGGATGCCTTCTCCAGGTAGATTATATGTCAGTGGTTTTCAACTGGGATGATCTCCCAGCCCCTTCCAGGGGACATCTGGACTTTTGGCAGTGTCCAGAGACACCGCTGGTTGTCACAACTTGGAGGGAAGGACTGTGCCCAGCATCCAATGGGTAGAGGCCAGGGATGCTGTGATCATCTTGCATGCATGGGGTAGCCCCCCACAACAGAGAACTATCTGGCCCCAAATGTCAGTAGTGCCCGGGCTGAGATCCCTGGATTCAGTGAAGCAATGAACGTTTTCAGGAAAACCCGATGGGATGGCTTTGGTCAGTAGCAATATGTGTCCCTGTGGTTGCATTCTCTGTGACACTAGAAAGGAGGACATGGTTCTTTGTTCTCGGAGATGCAGAGCAACAACCGAAAGGCAGTGGAACTGGGAGCTGGGAGCTCAGAAATGAAGATGAAACTGGCTGGCTTTCATTTGATTTATCACTCAGGAACACGGAAGGACATTTCTTTCATTATCTGCTGCAATTTTCTACATGGATGATTGCACTGATAGATTTCCCTTATATACAAGATGTGTTCCTGAAAAGTTGTTTGTAAAATCAAACTTTAAATACAGTCAGGAAATTCAGCAAACACTAAGGAGCCAGTGAACTCTTTTAAAGTGAAAGGTCCTTTTAAATAAAGCCCTTTCTCAAAGAGGAGCGAGGCTATAGGTTGCATTTTTTAATGTAAATGCTTTATTTTTCCCTGCACATTTTTCTTACAGAGCTCTGTAACGTTTATGTAAGAAATAGTTTCTTCTTCCTCCTTCCTTTCCCTGACATTCATTTCATTTAAAAAAAAAAAATGAGGGGGAAAGTTAACAATGGAGTGTCTGAATTTGGGAAGGTCATTGATCAGTCTGTCCATTATAAAGTTCAAAAGATGGCTGCTGGCTTACAAATGGTTAGAAAATAGGACTTGGGTACATTCTGAAATCATTAATTTTTTATCTCAGACTTTTTTTTTTTCTTCAGTTACTGACCTTTGGCTAGAAAGAGCAGGTGTACTCAGCCCCTCCGTCACCCCATGAGTGTTTGTCGCACCAGAAATACCCAGTAACACTCAGCCTCTTCACCGAAGCAGGGTGCGGGGGTGCCGGTATCAGCAGAGATAAGGGAGTGGTTCTGAAGGAACCCCATGGCTTTCTCCTTATCAATCGCTGCCCTAGGGCAACATCCCTGGTGTATAAATCACTAACTCAGCAGGGCACGGGGGGCAGGAAGGAGGAAATGTATTCGATAAGGCTACCATTAGTGTCACTTCAGTGATAGGAGGGTACAGAAGTGTGACCCAGCGACAAAGCCACTGCCCCGGGGCGGAGCCAGCCAGACCAGAGGCACACGGAGACCTGGGTCTAACCTTCATCCCACTGGAGGAGGGAGGGGCTAAGAGCCGGGAGATGCTAAAGAGGATCCCACCTCAACCGTCCAGGCCCGTGTGGCTCCAGCATCGAGGCAGGTAGTGGAGTCATCATGAAAGATGGCGTCACACACCTGCTCTTCCAGAGACGGTCACCCATTTTTGTCCCACAGAACCCCAGGAGTAGGAAGGAAGTCACTGTGAGCAGCACTTTACAAATGAGGAGACCAGAGCACCAGAAAAGGCGATGACTTGCCCCAGATAACTCTAAAAAAGGGTTGTGACTGGAGCATGAGTCTTCGGACTGGAAGCTTGCGCTTGCCTCCAGGACAGCACATTCCCCTCACTCAGATGACCCGACCTCAGGAGGCACCACGCCCAGGCTGTCAGGAGTCCTGGGTTCTAGTCTCACCTCTGTCTTCAACTCACTGTGTCCTCATGAGACAATCACTGCCCCTCTTAGAGTCTCAGTCGTCTTATGTCTGACATGAGGGGTTGATCAAGATGTCCTCAGGTCACCATGTGACATAGGTACAGTCAGGCTGCAGGAAGAGTTGTCAGAAGCCAGGAGGAGGCATCTGCTCACCCTGGGAGGATCAGTCTTGGCTGTATTATTGTGCCAGGAACTCTGTTTTATTTGTTATTCCCTTTGAGCCTCATAAGACCTTTATGAGGGACACGTTGATGGACACTCCATGCAGCAGATGAGGTGATGGAAGCTCAGAGAGGTGAAGTAGACTTGCTCCAGGTCACTGTCACAGTCTGCTCAGGCCGTCCTGCAAAATACCACAGACTAGGGGGTTCAAACAACAGATAATGATTTCTCACGGTTCTGGAAGCTGGGAGTCCCCAGATCAAGATCCAGCAGGGCTTGGTTTCCAGTGTGAGCTCCCCTCCTGGCTTGCAGATGGCCACCTTCTTGCTGTGCTCCTCACACAGCCTTTCCTCTGGGTACACACAGTCGAGGAGAAAGAGAGCTCTCTGGTTCTCTTATAAGGACACTAACCTGTCAGCTCAGGGCCCACCCTTAAGAACCTACTTAACCTTAATCACTTCCTAAAGACCATATCTCCAAATACAGTGTCACAGGGGGGTAGAGTTCAACATAGGGATTTGGTGGCAATTGAGGGGTGGGACACAATTCAGTCTGTAGCAGTCCTACAGCAAGAAAGTGATTTGAAGTCAAGCCATGTCCCTCTGTGCCTGCTTTCCTAAATACCACTATGTTTTACTTGCCCAGAGAGCTGAGCTTGGGCAGAGACGGCTGGGTACAGTCTCTGGACTTCTGTCTTTTGGTCTCTCAGCTGTTCAATACGCCCGCCTCCCCTTCCCTCCCACCCCACCTTACCCCTCCCTTGCCCAGCTTCTCTGCTCCAAACCACTGCCTCCTGTCCTAGGTACAAGGGTGGAAGGGAGGATCTTCCTTGAACCAAACTTTCTGAACCCTGAATGGTGCCAGGGCTCAGTCAGTGGCAGGCTAGGGAATGGTGCACCAAGAACCGGCCTATGTCCCGGACTGAAGCCCAGGACACTAGAGGAAAAGCAAAAGAAGCACAAGCTGAGCCTGCAGTCCTCTTTGGGCCCAGTCCAGTGCTGGGCCCTCCAATAGATGGTTGCTGGTTGAATGAAACCATGCGGGCCCAATTCCCTGGCTCCTGAGATAAGGGAATAGTTGCTGGTCACTCCCATCGGGCAGGATGGGAACCTAATCCACACTGGCCAACCACCTCCCAGAGCAGCCATGGCCGTGCTTGTCACTTACTCATTATTAAAGACTTTGCAGTAAAAACAAGCCTTCTGGCCTCATGCACAAGCTTCCACCAAGCCAGACAACGAACTAGTCATCCACCTGGAATGCCTCCTCTCTATAAATTACAGTATCTGCGTGTTTTCTTTAAAAACTATTCTCTTCCCCACTTTCTTATGCTTTACCGTTCCCACTTGCGTTAAAAGGCGGGCTTACAAAGGTTTTCGTAACTTAAAAAAAAAAAACAAACAAACTCAGAAGGACAGTAGGGGGATCCCTGGGTGGCGTAGCGGTTTGGCGCCTGCCTTTGGCCCAGGGCGCGATCCTGGAGACCCGGGATCGAATCCCACATCAGGCTCCCGGTGCTTGGAGCCTGCTTCTCCCTCTGCCTGTGTCTCTGCCTCTCTCTCTCTCTCTCTCTGTGACTATCATAAATAATAAATTAAAAAAAAGAAAAAAAAAAAAAAAAGAAGGACAGTAGGCCCGAGGATAGCATTCAGAAAATGAAAATGTGTCATTTTATCTTTCCAAACTGTCAAAGGCGGCAAGGAGTACCAGGGCCCCCCCCCCTTCCCACGTTTACAGAGGCTGAGAGCAACCTTTTCCCGGCGCTGATGCTGAGGTGGCGCTGCTGTTGAGAGAAGCACGTCACTCCCGTTCCCCATCCCTGTGCTCCCACCCCTAGGCTTGCTACCCAGCCTCCTTCCAGAGGAAGGGACACTGATGCACAGAGCTTCTGGAGCTCTGTCCAGCATCACCGTGATCACGTGGTTGCTAGTTGACTGTTGGCACCTCTCTACTGTGAGCCAGAAGCCTCACCCCAACTAGTTCCAATCGGGAAAAAAAAAAAAAAAATTTTTTTTTCTTTTTTTTTTTTTTCCAAGTAAAATTCAACCTTGAGCATCTTGGAAAAGGCAAGAGCCCACATTTTCTATGATTCATCGCTCTTCCCAGTGGCAGGGCTCCCCGGGATGCATGTTGTCCTCCAAGCTGCACCGAGGCGTTTCTGTCTTGCTCTCATCAGCCTCGTTCACCATCTCCGTGGTTGGCTTTTGCAGGTGTGAAAGCTGTGGAGCCGTTTTCCACGCCGAATGCAAAGAGAAGTCCGTCCCCTGCCCGAGATGTGTCCGCCGAGAGCTGCAGAAGAAGCAGAAATCTTTCTGGCGGAGGCTGAACGTGGACGAGAGCCTGGAGGAGGCTTGCAACATGTTCGAGCTGTCCTACCAGAACACCTGACTCAGCAGGAGCCCGAGGCCAGGGCCTGACCTCTCGCTGATCCAGCAGCCCGGTGGCTTCCTTGCTAGACAGTTAGATCCCTCTGGAAGAAGAGTATGTCTCCTGTTCAGCTAGATAGAGATATATATTTACACACATTCCCACATACCTGTTCGTCCCGTATGTATGTTCTGTGTAAATCGCTGTCCGTGGAGCCTCTGTGGCTCAAAAAAAAAAAAAAAAAAAAAAAAAAAACCAACTACCATTAGCTGAATCACACTTAACCCTGAATTTCAGCAGCTTGCTCCCAAGCAAAATGTGGTTTACACACAAGGCTTTATAGGTCAGACTTTTTTTTTTTTTTTTTTTGCTCTCAGGGGCTGTTTTGTTACACAGGACACAGGAGGAAGCTTACCTACGGGACCACAGAACTTCGGGTTATTTTTGTGTTATTTATTTTTAGCCGTTGCAGAGGACGAAGTCACTGAGGCAAGCACTCATCATCGTTTGTTTCATGTGAAAATCTTCGGAACACAGGAGTGATGCCTGGATGGCCCAAGGGGCCCCGCGTCCCTGACAGCAGCACCTCGGTTTCTACCACACAGGTGGGGATCCCCTCAACCGAGCGGCTCAGAAGTGAGGCGACTGAGCTCCCTCTGCAGAGCATGCACCCCTGATTTATGAGGAGAGCTCCTTCTGGCTCTGAGGTGATCTCAGGTTTTTTCCTGAGGGGAAAAAAAAGGGACCTCTGCGACCAATACCTGCATGTTGTCGGTCTGTTTGCTGGTACGAGTCCCAGCGCTACCCAATGACACGGCGCCCCTCCATATTTGGTTGAAAACATAGCTTTCGAAGAGTTTTCCTGGGGTCTCATGGGTAATAGTTATGACTTTGTAATAGTGCTGGCCTGAGGAAATTTCCTGCGATTGTGGTTAAATACATTGGTTTGTAGACCTATGGGTATAGTGCGTACCTTCTATGAGATGGTCTTCGGTGTCTTTTCACAGAATCTTGTGTAGGCATTTCCTACTTATTTATTTTAAATACTTTATTTCTCATTGTTCTTCACTGCACTTTCATTTGGACCCTTAATTTGTCAACTTTGCCACTTCTACGCTTTTTAAATTGTTTACAAAATCAAAGTAACATGGCACGTCAGAACACGTTAGACTATTAAGAAAATACCAAACTTATAAGTAATGAGTTCGGTGTAATAATATTGTTTAAATAAATACACACACACACATAATTGCCACCTTAAAGTGAAACAGGAAGTGCTAAAATCGTATCATAGGAATAAGAAATATAATGAACTGCTTCGCCGCTTGGCCAAGTAGGGGGCCCCCACTGCAGTGCCCTCGTAGGAGCCAGCGTAGCAGTGGTTGTGACCAAAGTGTCAGGGGGACGGCGCTGGAAATCGTGGCTTGGGTCCTCCCACCATAACTCCACAGCACAAGGATACACTGATACTGAAACAATTCTTAGCAGACTGTATGAGACGACTCTGTTTCCACTGAGCTGATGCCAACACCTTCCTGGTTTGGTAGTTTCGCTGCTGTTAGGATCTGGAGAGTCAGTGGCTCACACTGTACATGATACATTTAACCCCACGGCCATGTTCCCTGACACCTCTTCCCCCCAGATCCTAACTCTTGATACCTCTGTCCATTTAGAGGCGAGACATTTCAGACAGACTTTCGTGCAGCCTGCCGGAAGTCTGCACAACCTGTTGCCGGTTCCGTGGGCCCCAGACCACTCGCTTCAACTTCACAGTGCGACATTGTGCGTGCATTTCTTTTCTGATTCTACAGCAGCCATAACCAAGGGCGTATAAACTTCCCCAGAGGCCAAAACCCCATTCACAAGGACACCTTACGGTGCCTTTTATTCTTGGAAAACCAGGTTGACTCCTCCCCCGCCCCCTCCAGTTACAGAGAATGCTGCACACGAAAGATAAAGGGTGGAAAAAATCTCAAACAAGCACTTGGCAAACAGGCAAACAAATTTGATCCTCTCCTCCTTTTTCCTCCCCTTCGTGAAATACAGTATTTATATTTTCCAGCCTCAGAGAAGATAGCAGAACATGATCTTTCACAAGAGAATTATAGACCTGCTTATTATAAAACAGATGTGCTCCGATGGCAAAGTGCCTTTCTCCTCCGCCCCCGGCTCCCTGTCACCGTAGCTTACTTCTGCCTTCGCCGAAATTAATGTATCCAAGGTCCCGACTGTCAGCGAGGGTCCCCAGCGCAGCGCGTTTGCAGTCGTGAAGCGCAGGCCCCCCTCCTCCCGGCCAGCACGTTTGCTCTCCCTCTGGACAGATTTCCTGTCCCACCCTGCAGGCACCTAGCGGCAGGCCTGCCAAGGAGGTGAGATTCCAGATCCCTGTTCTAAAGGCCTTTGTTTTCACGGGGGCACCCGCCTAGAGGGCCCTGCTAAACACTGGCCTCCGCTGGCAGCTCCTCCTTGGGAGGAGTTAGAACCTTCTACCCACATCACTTTCTGCTTATTTTCAAAAGGGCACCAAAAAAAAAAAGAGAGAGAGAGAGAGGGAGGTACGCTTGCCCTTGGCTACCCAGAAGCAGGACTGCATCCCAGCCGCTTCTGTTTTCTCTTCTTCTTGTCCGCCCCTGACAGCCTGGCCGGTGCCGCCTGCCGGCCTACACGGCTCTCAGCCACCACCACCAAAATCTGATAGGACAGAGTGGAGCCAGCTCAGGAATTGGGTCTGTCATGAAAAATTCCAAATTGCTGTTTTCCAGCCCAGAACGCCTTGGAGCACATGAACGCCCTTACTGTTTTCAACCCAAACAAATGACTCGGTGCACTGTTAGGTAATTGTTCTACTGCTTAGAAACTATCGAAACAAAAGCAAATCCGTGGATTACCACCTCCTTAAGACCAAACTAATACCTGCTTTCCTTCACATTCCCTTTCTCATCCCATATTAAATATCTCGCACATAAAACACACAAGAAAATGGCCAATTAATCTCCTAGAGCCGGCGGCCGACTGGAGGAACCTCTGTTCGCTTGAAAGGCCCATTCCCTGGTGGATCACTTGAGGAAATCCCTCCTAACGGTGCCAGAAACTCATGTGTGAGACAGTCCAACCCTGGTAAAATCCTGGCATCTAACCCTGCCGTGGAGAAGCCAGTTCCCGAAATAGACCGCAGTTGCACCACTGCAGGAAGGCCACAAAGTACTTTAAAAGCAGTCAACTGGAATCGAGTCATGTTCTTTCCAGGGCTGATTTTCCCCAAAGTTGAAAGCCTCTTTATATGAAAACCATGCAAACTCTCGTCATCCCCCTTGCCTCACTGCCTTTCAGGGGACCGTATTAAGAGTTCTTTTCCATCTGTAAAAGGTCATATTGTTAGGAGCTATAATACTTGATTCGCTGACAGGGCAGTCGCCTTCGGATCCGACTAGACCAGGCCTCCCCCAAACAGGGAACATCATCAGCGTTGGGGATTTGTGGTTTCCAACTAACTCAGTGGTATTTCGGACTCCTGCAGAGGGGAATGGCTGTGACTCCTTTCCGGCTGCGGCTCGAACCGTGGTGTTCAGGTCATGCCGCAGCCATAGGCAGCCTCTGCCACCGAGAGGGAGTCCATTCCGACGAGGTCTGCGTGCGTACACACTGAACACTGACACCGGACAGCCCCTTCTTGTGCCTCCTTGAAAAGGTTCGGCTTCCAGACCTGTGGGTGGTTCTCTACCTGTTGGCCAAACAGGGCCGTGTGTGAGTTACTGCATCAGGTAGGCCTGGATGCCACACGAAAGCTTCCTGCAGGGAGAGCCATTATCTGAGGAAGCCAGGGTACATTCTGTTCCTAATTTCGGGTGAAGCCAATGCTGCTGTTCGCAAATTTGAGCAGAATCATTCATCACCACCGCTCTGCCGCACTTCGCCGCAGTATCTGGATAAGGAAGTAAACCTTCAGCTCTTGATTCTAATACTGCCGAGAGTCGGCACAGGGGTTATTTTATTTATTTATTTACTTATTTATTTTTACTTCTCCCAGTAAAGAGTGATGCATACAGTTTCCCCCCTTATTTCTTGAATTTTCTGTCTCAGCTCTTTTCTGATTCTAAGATAATGTTAGAAAGTAGAGAATTGGGGGTGAAACAGAGAGACACGAACACACTGTCCTTTGCGTGAACTGAGTCACCAGAGGTACTGTTTTCCTTCCCTTGGTACTTGTTAACAAGTAGGCATTAGTGCACCGTGGACATTGGACATCCTTCTAGCCCCGTGTCTGATAGAACTCACTGGCCTAGGTTGGGCCCAGTGACGGGTGACTGAGCCCCGCTCGGTTAACTTACGCAGACAAGTGTTGATTCCTGTCATGGGGTGCTGTTAAGTCCTGGCACCCAGCAATTCCGAATGGTAGACAATTCCAATGTCATTGTTTTCAGACCCCCTGACTTGAAGGGTTTTCTTTAGTGTGTCTTTTTTGTTTTTTAAAGACTTTATTTATTTATTCATGAAAGACACAGAGAGAGAGGCAGAGACACAGGCAGAGGGAGAAGCAGGCTCCCTGTGGAGAGCGTGATGTGGGACTCGATCCTGGGACCCTGGGGATCACAACCTGAACCAAAGGCCATTGAGCCACCCAGGTGTCCCTTCTTCAGTGTGTCTTAGTGGGTGCACGCCACAGTAAAGTTTAAGTCACTGTTAAACTCTAGGTAAAAAGTCAAAAGTGTGGCATCCCCTCCTCAGCACAACTGTAGTTGTCAGGGGTTTTAGTTAAACCGGGTTCCCCCGTGATGGTATTAGGGAGCACTCTCCTCATCAGCTGGCCTCCGAAGTGAGGCGAGGCACTGTTAAACCCCAGGAAAGGGGCAACTGCTTTTTGGCTTTGGTTCCTCCCTGTGGAAAGAGAAGCCACCGGTGTGGAAGCCACAGCCATTGCCCAGGGGAGAAGATTCAGGCGCCTACAGCGCCTCTTAGCGCAGTGAAGACTCCTTCCCTCCGCCCCCCTCCGCCATAGTGCTCTAGACCAGTCTCTCCCCTTCCTTGCCCTGGTCCCTAGAGCTAGGCCCCCCCGCCAGCCGCAGCCCCCCACCTTGCAGCCCCAGGAGCCTGCGCTGCTCCTCCCACTTGTCCGCCCCACAGGAGTGCCTTACAGTACCGTGTCGTGCTTCTAGCAGCCTCCACTGACCCACTTGAAGGCCACACGGCTTCCTCCTGCCAGCCACCGTTACCCGGGTGCGCTGGAACCTGCACATTCCTCCAGCATGGCAGACCCTTCCCCTTTGCTTAACCTGGTGCCTTAAGCTCAGGAGGGAAGGATTCCTTCCGGGAACACATTGTGAGAGCAGAATGCTACAAACATGGGCTTCTAGCTCTGTGGACACTCATACCAGGAAATACAAAAGACATAGCACGTAATGTTTTACTTTGTTTTATGCTGGGGCTGTTTCTCTTTTCTTTTTTAAGTCACTCTTTTTTTATTTATTTGCTTGCTTGCTTTCATTAACCAAACTCAGGGGAATGTCATGCGGTCACCAAGGCATGAGTGGAGGCATTAAACCAGTCAGCCAGATTTGAATCTGTAAAGTCACTGAACTCAGCCTTTTTCAGGTTAAAAAATGACACAAACACAGAATTTTCTTTTCTTTTACTGTATAAAGGTTTCCTGCTTTACTTCACCACCTGTTTTCCAAGTAGGAAGTGGGAAGCCTCTTGGATACATTGTGATAAAAATGTTTCTGGGTGGTGTGGGCGGTCCACCGAGCTATTAATATTTGGCTTTTGCTGCTGGAGGTCTAGGTTCTGATTTCAGTCACCTACCACAATCTTATTTTAAATAGCCAGAAGCCTACCATACAAGATTTGGGGGGGGGGGGGGGGGCGGAAAAGGAGGGAAAATGTTTAGTCTGCAAATGAAGAGCATTAAATGTGGTGCAGAAGAGTTCTACACCACTCATTCTTCTGCTCCTGGGTTAGATCCGTGTTGTTTTCCCTTATTTCTGCTAGTGCAGTACAAGGTTTGGGCTATTATATCACTATGTGCTGAGCTATTTGAAATACCTAATGCACTAACATACATACACACACATACACACATATGTGTTGTTTGTTTTCTGGATTTTTTGCCTTTTGTTTTAGCATAACTTATCCATACTTTTGTCTATATCATTTTTAAATATCAGTAACTGTTGGGATCCCTGGGTGGCGCAGCGGTTTGGCGCCTGCCTTTGGCCCAGGGCGCGATCCTGGAGACCCGGGATCGAATCCCACGTCGGGCTCCCGGTGCATGGAGCCTGCTTCTCCCTCTGCCTATGTCTCTGCCTCTCTCTCTCTGTCTCTCTGTGACTATCATAAATAAACAAAAATTAAAAAAAAAAATTTTAAAAAAAATAAATATCAGTAACTGTTAAAATATAAGATGAAGTTGTGTTGTTGACAAGAACCCTAGTTTTTATGGTCATCTGTTATATAATTTAAGCTTACCAGTTCCTAATGTATAAAATTATCTCTCTCTCAATAAACAATGCAGAAAATACTTTGTTCTCATAACAATTTCATTAAAATACTGTCTTCACAGGGTTGGTGAAACCCCAAGATGAGCTCTGGATGCTAATTCAAAGTCAAGATTTGAGCTTTATTGAAAGTAAGCTACAAGGACTTTAAAAAATCTCTCTTAATATTAATCCAGATTTTAGCTTTTTTCTAATTTATCAACTTGCAATACTTTCATCAGCCCTTCCTATGCTTGTGAAGAATATAGTATAAAGTTGTTTTTTGTTTTTTTAATGCAGAGGTACTACTATGGGTCTTGGTTGTGAAACTGGCACAATTTCTTTCAGGTCTGAGACAAACCTGCCAAAGCTCATGCATGGAATGTCTTACCTTACATAGCTTTGCCCCAAGCCTCCCCGCCCTGGTTTCATCTCGTCACCAAATCGGATAGACAAGTGGCAGGCAGTAAGCCAGCAGGCAAGGATGCTAGTCTCCTGAAGACCATATTTGGGGAGCAAAGAGTGACAAGCAGAGTAGGTGTTTACATGAGAGAGAGCAGTCCTCTGGCTGTTGAGACGTGATTGGGAGTATCTGCTCTACCTAGCCTGGGCTGGCCCTTGCTTTGCCACCACAAAGCCCACCGGGGAAGGGGGGGGTGTACGACTGTCCACTAGGAAACTTTCAAAACACCATTTAAACTCACTTTCTCAAAGACAGCCATTGGAGACTAGTAAAGGTGCTTCCGGTTAAACATTTACCAAAGGCGAACCCTGAGCTTCACACCCAAGACATACCTCAAAGTGCTCATGCCCAGCCTCTCCACCTCCTCCCTCAGGAAACCAACTGGGACTCACACCCGTTCTGTCCAGGCAACAACTGGACTTCATCCTCACAAGAAACCTGCTGCAATCCATGATAAAGAGAAACGAGTTAATGTTTCACAAAACCAAACGAGACACTCGGTATAGTCAGAGCCGGAATTCACCTGATTCACAGGACTGGTTAGCTTTCCCCTAGCTGTGGTAAACTCTGGACTAGTTGGTAACTCCAGGAAGTTTGGCATTATCAGAGAGAGAAGATATGCAAAGATGTTTTCAGAAGGATGGAAAGAGACTATTTTGTTCCCCTCCCCCCACCCCAGGAGATGGTGATTTGAATCTCCCTTCATTGTTTCCCCTGCCCTGTCTTTTGATGATGGCTCAAGATGATGGCTTTAATCAGTGGTTCCCACATCAGAAACATAAAAACAAAAGCAAAATGTCAGGACCCCATCACAGACAACTGAATCCGAATCTCTCCGGATGGGGCCTGAGTGTTTGTATTTCTTAAAAGCTCCCAGGGTGATTCTCATGTGTTCTGAAAGTTAAGAACCACTAGATGAAATGAAGCAAGTTGCCCTGAAATAAACATTTGCTTGGCATACTGGTGGTCTGCAGAGGGAAGGACGTCAAAGGGCTGTGGAGGGACTGCATGGCCTTAGCTGCCCTCGAGCTAACAGCGGCCGCCGCCCTTCTTCCCAGCAGACACAGGACAGAACAGTACTTTGGGACTTGCCGCTCAGGGGTTACAATCGTTTCCATAAAACCTCACCTTTATACCCCCTTTTATTTTCTTCCAGGGTGCGGTCAGCTTCTATTTCTCCAGTATATACTATTGCCAGACAGCCTGGTGAATGCAGTGGCCAGGTCATGGCCACAGGTGACTAAGCTGGCTACAAAGGGAGCCTTGTATTCTCCCTTTCAATTTTTCGTTCCTCCTGGTGATGCTCCACTTCTCCTCATGCGCATGCATGTGAGAGTCTGCTCTCAGTTCAGACCCATCCAGCTAACATGACCCTCACCACTCTTGAGAGTGGTGCTTAAAATGGAAACGCACCAGGTGCTTCTTGCCCAGAAAGACCTGGGAAATGCATGAAACCTTGAGCTGTGCCCAAATTTGCCTTGGTTCAGAAGAATCAGACTTGAAAATGAACGAGAGTCATTCCAAACACAGGCACCTTCTGAATGGATGGATGACTTTCAGCCTTAAATGCCAGTTACAGGTGAATGGAAGCAGCCAGTTTTCCCCCTCCCCTCTTTCTGAGGTCAATGACTTTGATGACAAGTATTCCTTATTCATGAGCTTTCCCTAAAAGTTGAATCTTAAAAATTATCATCGCCTCCGTGCCCACAATGCTCATCACATGGAACACATCCACAGTAGTGATGACATCATTCAAAATCACTATAGGCAGCTAGTAGTGCTGTGGGGCAGGAATGCAACTAGAAATTAACTTGGGTCTATTGGGGCCTTACCTGGGATTTGTTCTAAAGCAGGATCATTAGAAACTACATTCCTGATTGGGGGGAAAATGTTTTGTTTTTTTAAAGATTTTATGTATTTATTCATGAGAGACAGAGAGAGAGAGAGAGAGAGAGAGAGAGAGAGAGGCAGAGATACAGACAGAGGGAGAAGCAGGCTCCATGAAGGAAGCCTGACATGGGACTCGATCCCGGGTCTCCAGGATCACAACCTGAGCCCAAGGCAGATGCTCAACCTCTAAACCACCCAGGCGTCCTGGATAAAATGTTTTAAATTTATTTTTATTGGGGCACCTGGGTGGCTCAGTGGGTTAAGCATCTGCCTTCAGCTGAGGTCATGATCCCAGGGTCCTGGGATCCAGCCCCACATCAGGCTCCCTGCTCAGCAGGGAGTCTGCTTCTTCCTCTCCTTCCTCCCCCCCCCCCCCCCGACTCATGCTCTCTCACTCGTTCACTCTCACTTTATCTCAAATAAATAAATAAAATCTTCAAGAAAAAATTGTATTTTTATTATTCCATTAGATTCTGACTGGGGTAGAGGGATCCCTGGGTGGCTCAGCGGTTTGGTGCCTGCATTCGGCCCAGGGCATGATCCTGGAGTCCCAGGATCAAGTCCCACATCAGGCTCCCTGCATGGAACCTGCTTCTCCCTCTGCTTGTGTCTCTGCCTCTTTCTGTGTGTCTCTTATGAATAAATAATTTTTTTTTTTTTTAAAAGGTTCTGACTGGGGTAGAGAATCACTCCTCCCCCCCAACCCCCGCCCCCTGGATAACAAAGTCCTCTGGTACATAGGAACCAGGAACCCCCGGTCCAAACACACTCGGCAGAGAGATAGAGTTCCTGCTTTCCCCTTGGCATGTATTTTGGGCAGAAAAGTCCAGCAGGAAGAATAAACTTTTCCCATAGCTGAATATACAGGAGTTCTGATTTATGCACAGTGACTTCCATTTACCTGGACAACAGGGACACTCATGACTCCACCTTTATCTCATATTTCTCCATTGAGGGAGACTGGCTTTATGCAAATCAGCTAGAGTTCACACATTCATGCCACATTTCAGATCCTGCCGTCTAGGTCTCGGGGAAATTCCAGCAGCTTTTATCCAGATGCTCCCAGACAGACCGATATGAGAATCACTTGCAGGGACTTTCGTGTGCTCCCAGGATGGGCTGTTGTTCTGAAGCTGAAGAGCTGCTATTAGCACAGTAATTTTTTCAAATGAACATTGAGCTAAATTATCTCAAATGTATGAAGGAACATCTCTCACTGTGTTATGGAAAATTGCCTCCCAAATTACAAGACTATACAAAGCACATATTAATTTGGGGCCCAAGGACATCCAAATTGCCTTAGCTTCTGTGCTGTATTGTGATGACATGCTCTTAATAATGCCAGGTTCCAAGGATACCACGAGGTGCACACTGCTAGGAAAATAAACCAGGAGCTGTCTCCATTATGATCCCTGTGTGCACACCCAAGCCCAGCTAGAGGCATTTTGTGCTGAGATTCAAACCTTTTGCAGAGGAAACCAATTCCAACTGCATAGGCAGGGAAGGGAATTTGAGTTCTAAACTAGGTCAACTTCCCCAGATGGCTTTCTCACTGAAGCCCAGGAGTGAGGCAACTGAGGACACGCCCAGGAGCGGCCCCCAGGAGGACACGGAGGAGATGCCCCATGACAGGTGTCTCAAGGAAGTAATCCTGCACCTGCACGGAACCCCACGCCAAGGTGAAAGGGGGGGAAGCAGGGGCCAGAGCCGCTGGCAACATGTGGCAATGTCTGGTTGGACAGTGAACCCCAGAAACTAGCCCTGCCTGAATCACCCCCACACCTGTACTGCTGGCACCCAAACAGTCAGCTCACACGCGGCCCAACACAGGATGCGGTTAATGAGGATTTTCAAAGAGAAAAATGAACATTTTTTAAGATAAAAATTATTAGATTTTGCCTTGTTTGTTCCACCTCACCTTTTCATTTTTCACTGTTTTGAGGAAATATCACAAAGCAAATCCCAGACATATTGACATTTTATCCCCTGCATGCTTTAGTACACATCTAAAAAGACGTGTGGGTGGCTCAGTCTATTGACCATCCGACTCTTGATTTTGGCTGTGGTCAAGGTCTCAGCCAGGTCACATCAGGCTCCATGCTCAGCAGGGAGTCTGCTTCAGATTCTCTCCCCAGCTCCTCCCCTCCAAACAAATAAATAAATCATAAATAAATAGTGTATTTTTTCTACAGTCACAATGCCATTACACACCTAACAAAATTAGCAATGTTTCCTTCCTATCTGATACTCTGTTTCAAGTCGAATTCATCTTATTATCTCAAAAACATCTTTTGTTGTTTTGTTTGTTCAAACAGTAAAGCTTTTACAAAATAAAAATAAGATTATGAGGTGCTCCCCCCCCCAAGGTTTGATATAGGCTCTGGTGCCTCCTCAGCTTTCCTTCCACCTTCTTTTTCTTCTTCTTCTTTTTTTTTTTTTTTTTTAAGATTTGATTCTTTTTTTTAAGTGATCGCTACACCCAACGTGGGGCTTGAACTCACAACCCCCAAGATCAAGAGTCACACACTCTTCCAATTGAGCCAGCCAGGTGCCTTCCACCTTCTTTAAAGGCACAGGTGTCCCACTCTTCCTTCAGAGGACAGTGCTCTCCATTCCAGGTGGCCTGTCAAAGTCTGACTGTCGGACCCATAGCCCAAGCTGGGCCAGCAGGAGTTTGAACTTGACGGGAGCCGAGCGTGCACCTGAACAACAGCTGCTCAAGGGGTTTTCCACTCATCCAGCTCCCTGAAACTGCCCTGAACTCTGCTCTTCCAAAGACCTGGGGGTTTCTATTCCCTAAGTTCCATCAACTATGCAACAATGGCTTCTCTCTTTAGGTTAACCAGACCTGGTTTCTCACACAATGCTTCTCCCACACAACATCTCATCACATTTTGTCCCCTTTTTCTGTACATTTGCCATCCCATCCCACCCTAGGCTCCCAGCAAAACACGTAAGAGCAAACCTGCCAGGGGCCACCATCCCTGGCCTCCATAGCCCAAAGGCTGTGACAAGGCGACACCCCCAACACGATGCTAGTGGCTCACCAAGGATGCTGAAGAACAGACTAATTGGAATGATGGGCTCAAGAGAAAGGGTTCTGACAGAATTGAAAGAGAGAGAGAGAGGGAGAGAGAACGCTTCACTGGCAGGGATGGCAGAGGGTCCCATCTACTGTTTCCCAGCACATGTTGAGATGCAGGGCATTGGCTCCTGAGCTGACCTGACACTCTGGGCCTCGTGGGAAGGCTCCTCAAGCCTCACCTGACCCCTCAATGCTCTCACCAAGACCAGAACTCAAATGCTCTTCAGTCCTCCCTGGGAGGCACATTTCCCTTTAAAGCAGAAGATATTCATGACATAAAATCAAAAGGCACAAAAAAAACCTGTGAGAAAGGCCGTTGGACAGAGTCCTCCCAAATAACAGACTCAGTCCAGATGTTTTCTTGAAAATGTCACCATTTGCGGTGTGGTTGGTTGAGCACGTGGCTTTTTTTCATCAGGTATGAATGGCTATTTGATAAGATTTTTATTTAAAGCAAGCAGAAGCCTAAGATTATTTATAATCCAAACTTGTCAATGTCAATTTCTCCTTAATAAAACTTCTTATGTCGGACTACTAAAGACAGAGATAACAGGAGGAATAAATTCCCCACCACGATGTTAGCAAGATGCTGGAGCTGGAACAGCCCTTGTGAGGCTGGGGACACAGGGCCAGCAGGAGCTGTTGGAAAAAGTGTCAGAGAAGCACATTCTCAGGCTCTACCCAGACAGGGCTGGGGGGTGGGGGGCCAGAGCCCCAGGATCTGTGTTTTAGCAACCTTCCACCCCAGCGGATTCTGATGCAGGCTGAAGTCTGAGACCCAAGGGGGCACAGAAGAGACCTGCCAATAATCCAGCCCACCCATCTCCCCCTTCAGTCAGCAAACTTTTCTGGAGCCCCCCTGTATGCCAAGCACTAGGTGCTGGGGACGCAAAGCCCACAGTCACAGCCTCCACCCTGCAGAGACCACAGTGACTGGGGAAAGGTGAGTGTGGAAGCAAACAGGGCCTGTGAACCAGCAACATCACTGAAGCAGTTCAATAGATTCCTCTCCTCTCCGCTTTGAGCTGGGTGGCCTTGAGCACAATACTGAACCTCGTTGAGAAGCTCAGAGGCCTCAGTTTCCCCATGGTCTTCTCTATGGGAATAAAAATAATCTTCCTGTTATGGGGCTGTTGTGAGACTCAGGTGAAATGCTGTGGATAAGGCACTTAGCACTGGGCCTGGCACACAGGAGAGATGACTGGACATCAGGTCCTGTCGTTTTCAGGGCACAGAAGGACAGCATGAAAGAGGATGTGGGTCAACCCCACCTGGCCAGGAGGAGCTTCCAGGAGAGGGCACATTTGATGTTGGTCTGGGAAGATGAGTCATTCTGCGCAAAGGAAGGGTGTTGGCTGAAGCCAGGTGGCCAGGAGGCTCCTGCAGGCTCTGGGTGACATTCTGGGGGCCTCTCACACATCCTCCAGCAGGCCCTGAGAGTTCCAGCAGCACCGTTTGGCTACCATTTTGTTGTCTATGGTCCTGCCCAACTCCATTTCCAGACCAGTTTAAAGGTCAGAGTCACCATCTACAGCTCCTGGACGCTGTGAGAGTCTAATGCGCCACACAGCCTATGGTTCAGCCTCCTCCCTTTGTGGCTTCCTCCCCTCCCTGAGAAATGTGGTGGACATGGGGATGTTGCCACAGAGCAGCCTCAACACCTGCCTTTCCACCAGCCCAAGGAGAGGTCCCCCGGCCTCTTCTCACGGGCCTCTCCCACATCTCCATCAATTAGCAGCCCTGCTGGAGGGATGGAGCTGTGGGCGCTGCTCAGTTCCCTTCCCACCAAGTCGCCCGGAGGGGGTTCACCCCCCTCCCCCAGGACTCTGAAGTTGTCTGAGGCAAAGTCTACTTTTTTTCCCCAAAACAATTCTTTTCTCCTTCGTTTGTATTATTAATTTAGAAAGCCCAACACGAGCCCCACCACTGCGCCCCTTCTGCAGATCTATCCCCCCTCTCATCAGGCACCCCGGGCCTCCCATCCTCCTCCTCCTCCTCCTCTCCTTTTATCCTGGTGGCCCTGCTGATTGGAAAAGAGCGCCCCCCCTCTTCCTCCCAGCCCCACAATTGTCACCACCAATTAGTGCATTGTTAGGACACACAATGGCGTTACTGTAGCCAGTGGAACGGGAGGCCTTTGTGCTTCTCCAGCGGGCCGTGGGGGCAGTCAAGTTTCATTTAGAGACTTAAAACACCACGCCAGAAGAAAAATGCTATCAGAAAAGCAAAAAGAATAAAGGGGAGGGGGCAACAAAAAAAGAGAGAGAGAGAGAGAGAGAGAGAGAGAGAAAGAAAGAAAGAAAGAAAGAAAGAGAAAAGAAAAGAAAAGAAAAGAAAAGAAAAGAAAAGAAAAGAAAAGAAAGAAAAGAAAAGAAAAGAAAAGAAAAGAAAAGAAAGAAAAAAAGGACAGAGGGAGAAGGTGAACTTGAAGATGAAGGAGAAAGGAACAGAAGACAGAAGGCTGGGCAGCAAGCAAATGTTGAAAAGGGCAGGGGAAGAAATCTGCTATTCAGGAGTTAGCCCGAACTCATGAAAAGACCCAAGTGGTTGCTACACACTGAGGTCCCCCACTTGGAACACAGAACGGGGCTCGGGCTTAACAGTAATTAGTGGCCTGATTGTCCTTGGAAAGCTGTGTGTCTTTAGAGGATTTTTCCAACTTTCCAATATTTTTTTTCAGTCCTCACCAATAAAGGGGGCAGGAGAAAAGTAGGGGTGAGGGGAGGGAAGGGCCTACAAGCCACATGCCCCTCCCCCAGCAACCTGCAGGGGTGAAGGGGGTACAGCTCAGCTCAGACTTTCTCTTTGACAGGTAAATTGGATTTTATTCTCTGCAACTAATTACAGAGAGTATTTTTCGGTAAGAAGGTGACATATGGGGTACGTTTTAGAGTCACTGTTTTATTTGTTTCAAGTGCCTTTGGAGCAGCCCAGCCCTTTTGGCAGCCAGCTGGGAGACGCCCCCAGAGGGCCTGGGCCAAGCCCCCCCCCCTCCTCACCAGGGGCTTCTATCAGCCAAACTTCTACATCCAGAGCCTTTGCTGCCTGCAAAGTTCACATCCCAGTTTAAACACAGGACCAGCCTGGGAAACCTGCTTTCAGGGCACTTTCAGGGCCTGGGCTGATACCACGAACACTCTTGCTCCTCACAGATACCCAAAACCATCAGAGATGTTCCTGGTGTGTTAGAGCTGAGGCTGAAGGAAAGTTCTTTAGGGCAAAGATGCCCCTACCCCCGAAGTGAGGCTGGTCTCCTGGACGGCCAGGTTCGTCCCCATTCATAGTTTCGTTCACATCCTCTCTCACTCTTGTCTCCCACCTGGCCCACACCACAGTTTCCAGAAAGTGCAAAGACACCAAGCTGGCCCTGCTACTTGTTTTTCGAAGCCCTACACACTCATCTCGTAACTTGTACCCACTTCATTCTGCTGCCCGTGCTTTTTGTTTCCCTTCGAAGGCACTAGCTATGCCTCCCCTTGCCCGGCGTCTGGTCCCACCAGAGTCCTAGTAATGGACTTTACAAACGAGCCGGGGGAAACATCCGCTCCGCGCAAGGTCTCCATAAAATCGCCCCCGTCTTAGAAGCAAAGCCCTCGGGTTCACCCAGGACCTACTAAGCAGCGCGCCGCCTCACTCTGGCTTTTCCAGGCTGGAAGGTAAAGCAGAAACAATTGGGGGGCCTCCCCAGGCATCACCTCAGGCTGGGTGGATGGCGGGGGACCACTCGGAATGCAGGGCCCAGAGCTCCAGGCCACGTGTCCCCTGACCAGGCCAGCTCGTGAGCGGGTGGAGGGGCCAAGGTGCTGGCCCCACGCATGAGACAGTGCAACGACGGTCAGGAGAGAGATGGGAAGGGGGACCCTGGCACCCGGCCCGCGCTGCCACTGACCGCACACTGGCTTCCGGCACCCCGGAGATGCCCTCCTGCTGGTTCTTTCTCCCTCCCTCCTGCCGCGCTGCGGGGACTGTTCAGGCTCTGGGCGGATGCCTGGGTTCCTTCACTCCTGCACCCCCCACCCCAATAAAGGGCACATCCTGATTCAGTCGGGAAGTGAAAAGCAAAACTGTAATAGCGGCCCATGCCGTGTCCCAAACACCCAGACCAGAAAACCAAGTCCCGGGGAGGCTTGAAACAGGAGCCCAGAGCCTCTTCAGGCTGTGCTTCTAGGCTAGAGACAGGCTGGTTCAGTTCCCCCAGATCCGGGGGCAAACAGGGTACAGTGTGCACCCTGAACGGGGTCTGGTGGCACAGACTCAGCACCTCCCACCTGCCCTCCACCCTCAGCCTTGCGCTCTGGGAGGGGGAACGGGAGCCCAAGGATGCCAGAGCTGCCAAGGAGGAGGCTCAAGAGAGGTCAGGGGAAGATGGCCCACTCAGACTCCCAGCCTGAAGACCATGAGGCCCAGAGTTCACGTGCACGACCCACACCCCACATGCTGTACAGTCAGTGTCCTGTCACCAAGTTACCGAGTTCACTGCCTGTGGATCTCTCTAGTCCCCTCTCTTCAATGTCCCACCGTCACTTGTCCTGCTGTTATTCCATCTTTCCAGGACACGTCAATCAATGTATACATTATGAACTCCAAGGCAACAGAAATGTGTCAGGATTTCCAATGTCTGAGTGACATTGAATGGAGTGCTGTTATTTAAGAAATACATGTTTAGGGGGCACCTGGGTGGCTGAATGGTTGAGTATCTGCCTTTGGCTCAGAGCATGATCCCGGGGGCCTGGGATCAAGTCTCACACCAGGCTCCTTGCAGGGAGTCTGCTTCTCCCTCTGCCTATGTCTCTGCCTTTCTCTGCCTCTCATGAATGAATGAATAAAAATTTAAAAAAGAAATACATGTTTATTGATAGTAGCATTAAGTTTTCACTCCAGTGACCACGCCTGTGCTATGCATACAGACCCACGGTGACTGGCCTCACTCCAGCCTCACTTGGGGCAATCAGGGCCAAAGTGAGGGTCCCCCCTTCCTGGGACCAGAAAGGCAGCCTCTGGTAAGTGGCATGCCTCAGAGTAACACTATCCAACAGGACGTTCTGCAATGACAGAAGCGTCCTGTGGCTACGCTGTCCAGTACAGAAGGCACCTGCACTTGAAAGGTCATGGGTCGTGCAACATAGAGAATGAATGGTTCGTTTTATTTCATTTTAAGCAGTATAAATGTAAGTAGCCACTTGTGGCTAGAGGCTCCCACACCGGACAGCACAGCCTTCCACGATGTTCCTGATCCCTGCCGTGGCCAAGGAGCAAATCTGCTCCCAAACTGTGTTGCTTCAGAGAGAGACATCTGTGCAAATCACAAGCCTTTGAGCACCTCCTAAGGAGAAAGGTTTCCAATTAAAGGGAAACAGTCTTTTCTGTCTCCCTTGACTGAGACTGTCAACTTCTCTCACGCACATTCTGCTGACAACCACAATTTGGGGCTCCCTAGTGTAGGCACATGTGGTCTTACCTTGAAATGAGAAAAAGAAGCCGTCCACACCTAGGTGTGTGTGTTGGGGGGGATTAGAGACTCCACTCTACCTGGTGCAGTCAAGGCATTCTGTTATGGTTATCCAGGGGCAGTAAGACTAGTCTACACTCCTTTCCTCCAAAATTGTCAAAGGATTCCTACTAGCATTAGTTATGGCTCTTCCCGGAGCCTGTAAGGCCGGGGCCACAGTTCTGGGTGTGAACCAGTGCAAGGGCATCTGGCTGCTGGCTCGTTAAACACTTCGAGTGAATCAGAGAAAGAGAGAGGCTCCTATTTTCAAGGAGCATTGTTTCCTTCAGTGAGGACTTCTGTAACGGATACAGGTAACAGTAGATCACATGGGGACAATTTCAAAGATGAGAGCAGCTGGGTGAGTAGAAATCACAGCAGATCTAGATGGCGGGGAATCAGGACGGTGCAGGCAAATCACAGACAAGTGACAAGCCCCTCAGCTTCTTGGTATTTAAAACGATCCACGCACTTGCAGAAAAGACAAAACCCCTAGAGGATTTGAATCATAATTCCAAATGCCATTTTAAATCATCAAAAGGGTAGATTAATTTTTCATGCCTCCAAGTAAAATGGGGGTCCTTCTCTCACCTTTGCTGCCACCACCCCCACCAGGGTCCCTAGAGGCACTTCCTAGTTAATGGGCCCTGGAGCAGGCAATTCTAGAAAATGAGCTATGCCTAAGACTGGAAGTGAGAATGAGCATGAGGGAAATGATAGCTGGAATTTGGGGGGGCTTCCCCTTAATGTTCTGCTGATTGCACTTTGAAACAGGTACACAGCATTCTTTCCAGAAACAGAAAATTCAATTCGAGAGCTTCTCATCTTTCTTCTCCTGAGAAGTTGTTCATAACCACTGATTCTCAGCTGACTCTAAGGTCTCAGAGGCTCTGAAACGGTGGTCCACTAAAATATACTTTATCAGTCCATACCTGGCTCCAGTGCTGTATTTCAGAAGCACTGTTTGCAAAGTGTACCCCAGGCCTCTGGCCCTAGAGACGTCACTATTTGTCTGGTGTGACAAATTGTGTCACTATTTGACAAGAAACAAAGTTCAGAGAACAAGACAAAAACAAATATAAGCCTGTATTAAGTTGTGAGTTGCAAACTCCCCGTGTGGTCAGGGTTCAAAAGACAGAGAGATCCCTACGGGCTACAGTCTTGAGACAGAATCACCCAGGAGATGAGCAGAGCCATTCCCAAGGGATGACAGGTGGAGCATTCATGCCTGACCCTGGAGGCCCCTCCAGCCCCAGGACCTGGTAGCGCCTTAGGGAAGCAGTCTCAGGAGGGGGGACGGAATGGCTTCCCCAGGGCACTGTGGACCTGTGAGGTTCATGGATACAGTCACTCCAACCTGTGTCCCACACCCAGCCCTGGGACACAAGCAAACCTTCCTGCCCCCGTTCCATGCACACACCCTGGGAAGGTCACCCACTATTGGCCATGGTACCTGCTAGTAGCCCGTTCTAGTATTGGGGTACCATGGACATAGATGAGAAAATGGTTAAGACCTCAATGCCTGCCCCAAAGGAACACAGATTAATTCCCAGCTCTACAATTTACCACAAGCTGTGTGATCTCGTGCAAGTGACTTAGCTTTCCTGAGCCCCCCATATCTCTCAAATGTGGATGGCCATGGGTTCCCTGCAAGATTATGGTGAAGATTAAATAACAGGTGTATAGTGTTCAGCAAATTATTTGATACATATTAAACCTATACTAATCTTTCTGGAGAAGAGGCAGGAGTAATGAGTAAAGAACTATTGTCCCTTTTCCAAGCTTTTCTAGTCCAAGGATTATTTGATCACTAACTATTCTCATTTTAACAAAGCCCACTGCAAGATGGTTTCACTACAGTGCTTTTCAAATAACAGAGACTTGAACTATCTATTTTCATAGCAATTTGGTTTAATTTTTT
Source organism: Canis lupus dingo (assembly GCF_003254725.2). Taxonomy (NCBI): domain Eukaryota; kingdom Metazoa; phylum Chordata; class Mammalia; order Carnivora; family Canidae; genus Canis; species Canis lupus. The sequence goes on along the minus strand of NC_064279.1, from coordinate 16,510,965 downwards.
TCCCCGCGGCTGATAGAACAGGTTAAACTTAGGAAAAGCTGTACTATGAGGTATCATGAAGGATTTAATTTCTGGATTGGACTGATCGCAGTGAACCCTTAAAAAGAAACTAATGAGACCATGTGCTGGCCAAAAGTAATCCAGTCGTTCAGTAAACATTTACAGAGCACCTTCTACGAGGCAGGCCCTACGCTGCATACCAATGGCTGCCTGTGGGCTCTTATCTTTATAATAGTAAAAATCCTCATCCATAAATATTTCTTAAATAATCAGAGATAAAGACAAGCGCTTGATCTGGAATGACGTAGAAACTTGTTTTTAAACGTGATTAATTTGCCAGGTATATAACAGATAAAGAATGAACATCCAGATTATATAAAGATCGTCTAAAATACCATCAAAAATCATACCAATGGGCAATTTATGGAAAGTGAATTTAAATTGCCAATAAACACATGAAAGACACAATGGAATATGATGTGGTACCTGAATGAGTGAGCAAAGTATTATGTACGATCCAGCAATGCCACATGAGGGTCCCTACCCCAAGGAAATGATAGCGAGGACTCAAGCAAACCTTTGGACACCCATGTTCATAACAGCATGATTCACAACAGTCAAAAGGTGTGAACGAGTGATAGAAGAGGGAAAAACAAAATGTGGTTTATACATACGAAGGACTGTTAGCCCTAGAAAGGAAATTCTACATACGCTATCATGTGGATGATCCTCGAAGACACAAGCGCAGTAAACCAGACATGAGAAGACAAATACCGTGTGATCACACTGGTATGAGGACCTAGAGCAGTCATATCAGGGGGACAAAGCGGACTAGTGATTGCCAGGGCATGGGTGGGGTGAGGGAGAAAGGGGAGCCAGTGTTCTGTGGGCACAGAAGCCAGTGAGGGAAAATGAAAATGTTCTGGAGACGGAGAAGTGGTGACTGAATGGGAATGTACTTAATGCCACTGAATTGGACACCTAAAAATTGTTTAAATGGCCAATTTTATGCTATGGATATTGAACCACAATAAAAAAAAAAGTTATTTCCAAACTTGGATTCAAAAATCACTACCATTCTAGGAGCACCTGGCTGGCTCAGTCAGTGGAAGGTGGGATTCTTGATCTCCAGGTTGTAGGTTTGAGCACCACGTTGGATGAAGAGATTACTCAAAAAAAAATAAGATCTTTAGGGGCGGCTGAGTGGTTTAGTCCATTAGGAGTCTGACTCTTGATTTCGGTTCAGGTCATGATCTCAGGGTTGTGAGGTCAAGCCCCAAGTCGGAGTCCACACCGGTATTGGAGCCTGCTTGAGATTCTCTCTCCCACTCTCTCTGTCCCCCCACTGCTGGTGCTCTCTGACCCTCTATAAAATAAATAAATAAAAATATGTAATATTGGGCAGACCAGGTAGCTCAGTGGTTTAGCGCCGCCTTCAGCCCAGGGCCTGATCCTGGAGACCCGGGATCAAGTCCCACATCGGGCTCCCTGCATGGAGCCTGCTTCTCCCTCTGCCTGTGTCTCTACTTCTCGGTCTGTTTCTCATGAATAAATAAATAAAATATATTTTTTAAAAAGTAGTATTTTTTAGAAATGCAAAAAAACGTTTTAAAAGAACGAGGTACGGGGGACGCCTGGGTGGCTCAGGGGGTGATCCCAGCCCCGGGATCGAGGCCCACATCCGGCTTCCTGCGAGGAGCCCGCTTCTCCCTCTGCCTGTGTCTCCACCTCTCCGTGTGTCTCATGAATAAACAAAATCTTTAGGAAAAAAAGAAAAAAAGAAAAAAGAAAGAACGAGGTAGGCAAAGTAAGTCTAAGATAAGTCATGACGTGAACGAGAGACGGCTACACAGATACTCTTCCATTTCTGTCAAGAAGGCATCCAGGCCGCCCGCGCCGGGCAAGGTCTCCGGGGAGGCCCCCGACGCTGGTCCCAAAACCCGCTTCCGAGGACAACGGGGTGGGGGGAGGCGACGGGAACTCGCGGCTCACCTGTGTCGTGCAGGCACCTTACAAAGGTCCAGGGCTCCCCGGGGTCGCGGGAGGAGGGCTGGGGTCCCCCGGCCGGCGGCTCGCAGAGGGGCCCCGGCCCGCCGCGTCCGACGAGGACCACGGCCACGGGTGGGGGACAGGCCAACACGTGCCCGCGGTAAAAGCAGACCTTTCCGGACGCGAATACTCGGAACCGCGGTCTGTAGAAATAAAAACCTACCCGAGAAGCGGCGGGCTCCGGGCTCCGGGCTCCGGGTCTCGGCGGGGGCGGCGGGCCGCTCGGCCTGGGCGGTGCGGGCGGTGCCTCAGGCGGCCTCGCGGCGCCCGACTGCACCACAGGCTCTGCGCGCGCGGCGGCACGCGGCCTCCCCTCGCCCACGTGACGCCCTCGCCCACGTGACTCCCCGCCCACGTGACTCCTCGCCTGCAAAGTGGGCGCCGCAGGGACGCCGAGGCGTCGGCAGCGCCCGTAACCGCGCGCTCGTGTCTCCCGAGACGGTGCCGGGCTTTGGCCTCTGGAAAAGCGGAGCCGGAGCCGCCCCGTCCGCTGTGCGGAAGCCGGCACCCAGCCCCCGGGCCGCACCTCGGGAACCGGGGCCTCCGGCCTCAGCGGGGTCGGGGCCCGCAGGCCGCGGCTGAGGCGGGCGGGAGGGCGGCTGGCGCCTGCGGCCCACGCTCAGGCCGCGAGGGCATCCTGCTCGAGGCGTCGGGCTGAAAGGGCTGAGGCCGACCTGCGGCGCCCCGCCGCCTGCCTTTCCCGCCTCCCGCCCGCCAGGAAGCGGCCGCGCCTCCTTCCTCCTCCGGAGGTTTGGGAAGTGTAGTTTCTGGGAGAAACATGTGCTCGCGTCTCCTGACGAGGCCTCGACCAGTCTGTTTTTTAAAAGGAACGGAAGGGAAAAGGAAGGGAAGGACAGCTTCCGGGAGGGGGGGACCAGGAAGCAGGGGATTTGGAGGCGTTTGGCCGTTAAACCCAAAAAACTAAAAAAATCCTCAAATATCCCACCTAAAGGACAGACGACAGACCTTTTCCATCCTCTGGGACAGAATCCAAAAACGTTTTCCAGTTGGAGAAATAGCGGAAATGAGAGTAAAAAACTGGGAGGGGGTACAGAGAGGGGGTGGGGTGGAGGGAGTACAGGGGGAGGGAGGGAAGGAGGGGGTGCAGAGAGGGGGAGGGGTGGAGAGGGTACAGGGGGAGGGAGGGGGTGCAGAGAGGGGGAGGGGTACAGGGGGAGGGAGGGGGTGCAGAGAGGGGGAGGGGTACAGGGGGAGGGAAGGGGTGCAGAGAGGAGGGGTAGAGGAGGGGTACAGAGGAAGGGGTGGAAGGGGTAGGTAGAGGGGGAGGGGTAGAGGGGGTGGGAGGGAGGGAGTGCAGAGAGGGGGAGGGGTGGAGGGGATATGGGGAGGGAGGGGGTACAGATAGGGACAGAGGAGTCGGGGAGGGGGAGAAGAGGGGTGCAGAGAGAGGAGGGGTAGAGGAGAGGTACATAGGGAGGGGTAGAGGGGGTGAGATGGGGTGGGAGGGAGGGGGTGCAGAGGGGGAGGGTGGTGGGGATATGAGGGAGGGAGGGGGTACAGATAGGGGGCAGAGGAGTCGGGGAGGGGGAGAGGAGGGGTGCAGAGAGGGGAGGGGGAGAGGGGGTGAGAGGGGGTGGGAGGGAGGGGGTGCAGAGGGGGAGGGATGGTGGGGATATGGGGGAGGGAGGGGGGTAGAGGAGGGGTACAGAGGAGATGAGAGGGGATATGGGGGAGGGAGGGGGGTACAGAGAGGGGGGAGAAGGGATGGGGTACAGATAGGGGCAGAGGAGGGGTCAGGGGGAGGGGTGGAAGGGGTACAGTTGGGGGAGGGAGGAGGTACAGAGGGGGAACAGCGGCAGGGGTGGAGGGGGTTACAGAGCAGGAGCTGTAGGGAGGGGTGTGGGACGCAATAACATAACTTGGATGTAAGTTCAGTTTTTTGGTAACTTTTACACAAAATTAAAAAAAAGAAAAGAAACACTCATCTAATGCATTTTTTTTTTTTTTTTGGTTTCCTGCCGCTCTGCAAACACCGACTAATGAATTCATCTGCCCAGGACGGCCCTCCACGGGGAGGTAAACAGTTACAGGCTCTTAGGCCCTATCTGCTAAGTAAACCCCGGCTACAATGGGCTGGAAGTTAAGCAGCTCGCGCCGGAGAGGCTGCATATAGTTAATTAATTGCATCACGTCTGTAGCTGATAAAGCAGGCCTGGAGGGTGGCTATTTTCAAGTCACACAGCTTTAGGTGGAAGTTGAAAATTAAAATAGTTGCTTCTCTGAGAGATTGGAGGTTTCAGGATCAAACCTTATTAACACTAGGGCTTCAAATGAGGGGGCGGGGTTGATGAGAGAAACCCCAGGAGCTGGGGTGGGCAGGAGGAGGCCCCCAGCTGGAGAGTCGGGAGGCCACGCAAGCCATTAACCTGGATTTTTAATTCAAAAGACAATAAAGACACAAAGGCCAATAGGATGTGGTGAAGGCACCCAGGAGAATCCATGTCTCTCCAGCCACAATGTCTTCCCATCAGACCTACCCTCCCTTTGTCTAGTGTGCTATTAATTCTTTTAACTTTTTGTCACATTTGATTTCACCTCCACGTACGACACCCCGCCCCATCCACGTGTCACCCAGCTTCAACAAGCATCAACTCAAGGTGAATCTTGCTTCATCCAAACTTCGCAGCAGCGTCACCTTAGGGGGCATGTTAACACTGAATTTCTGAGTCAGTAGGTCCGGAGTGAGACCTGAGAATCTGCATTTTCCCATTGCTGCTGGTGCTGCTGGGTCAGGAAACCCCATTTTGAGAACCACCGGTCTATACAGAGACTCACTTTTTTATTATTATTATTAAAATTAGGGGCGCCTTGGTGGCTCAATGGTTGAGCATCTACCTTCAGCTCAGGATGTGATCCCCGGGTCCTGGGATCCAGTGCCATATCGGGCTCCCTGCAGGGAGCCTGTTTCTCCTCTGCCTGTGTCTCTGCCTCTCTTTGTGTCTCATGAATAAATAACTAAAATCTTTTTAAAAATAAAGAAATAAAACTAATCTCGCATAGCATGTAATTTTGTCTGAAATACTCAGTGCTCAAAAAATGATGCCATCATCACACCTAAAAAATAAGGATAATTCACAGACACTGCCAAATATCTAGTGAGGGCTCAAACTTCCAAATGTCTCATAAATGTCATTTTTGTAGTCTATTTTAATCAGAATCCAAATAAGGTTCGTATCGTGATTGTGTGATGTATGTCTTTAAGTCTTTTCATCTTTAACCATTAATCCTCCTTCAACTCTTTTGCTTCCTCACAATTAACTTGTCCAAGAGGGTTTGTTATTTTTTAAGAGGTAGAACAGCATGGTGGTGAGCTCCCCAGGGTCCAGCTGCACGCTTGCTTGTGACCTTGCTGGGTTAGTCACCCTCTCTTAGCACGGAGACACTGGTAAATGTTTAACAACCAGCTCTGGAGGGAGGAGAAGCAGTGGGGGAAATACAAGCCCCGATTTGTACATTTGCCAATTTCTGTGATGTCAACACCCCCGCCGTGGCCGCTTCAATTTTCCAACGTTCTGTCAGGAAACGGAGAGCCTGGAGATGTGTGGGGTAGCAGCCCATTGCACGGACTGTCCACCGTAGGGACACAACAGATGTGAACAACCCCAAAGTGCAGACACCAATGAAACATAAGAAAATAATTAAGAAGTGATGAGTTTTGAGTATTTATTACCTTTTTTTAAAAAATAGAATTTATGTAATTATAGGCTTATTCAATTTTTAATAATGGCCATGTTTGACCACCAGCTTGCCAAATTCCTGAAAGTTTAACCATCAGTGCTGGGCTCCTCCTGCACACAGCTGTCTCTCTGTCTCTCAGCCGAGCTGAGTGGCGGGGATGAGGGGAGACAGGCTTGGGGTCTGTGCTCCCTTGGCCTACAAAGCAGCCATTTGGGGGGGGGGGGGGCAGTGCTCCTGTCAGATCCCTACCTACAGGGGAGCCAGTTTTCAGAGTTCCAGGGGAAGGAAGAAACAGCCAGAAGGGTGTGAGCCCCAGAGGTGGCCCTTGGGCCTGGCCTGATCACCACACAAATTCCAGGGGTCCAGAGGAAATGCGACTTAGGGGAACGGACTGGGGCTTGCGCTCCACCCCTCCACTTCACACACCACTTAATCTGTTTGCTAAAACCAAGACCCTTCTTTTGAGGTAGATCAGGTTACTGGCAAGGTGATTATTGTTTCTAATGGTCTGCAAACAGGTTTTCAACTGTTAACCCCTCCAAGCAACTGGGGACAGAGGGACAAGCCCAACTGGGCACAGGGAGCTCCCGGGGGTTGAGGGATGCTAAAAGAGTGGGGCTGGCTTCGGGAAGGGTCCTGTGCTAACGAACAAGTTGGAGCTGGACTGCAAGCTGAGCACAAGGCACCTGCATTTGTTCCTTTGTTTCCCGCATAGGCTGTGACTCCCTGGCTCCCAGGAGGCCCCCCGGAGTTGGGGGGGGGGCTGGGCAATTCCTAGGCTCTCCAGCACTGAGCACAGAATAAGTAAATAGAGGAAGCAAGATCGTGTGACTAAACCCTTCGTGCCTGTCACACGGAGCTCCTGGGCCACCACTTCCCAGTAGTCTGAACTTGGGCACATTATTTAACATCTCTGAGCCTCAGTTTCCTCATGTAGCTGGTGAGGTAACAATGATTTCCACCTGTGGGGTTGGGGGTGAATTATAGATAATGTGTGTAGGGCACTTAGCAAAACACCTGGCACCTAGTAAGAACACAATAAATATTAGCTGTTTATTATTATTATTTCAATGCATGTAGATACTGTCATCATTACTAAATGCAAATCATTTCATTAATAGCTTTTCCTTTCTGTGTATTTTCTCATTCAATAAATATTGAAAGTGGGGATTCCTGGGTGGCTCAGTGGTTTAGCGCCTCCCTTCAGCCTAGGGTGTGATCCTGGAGACCCGGGATCGAGTCCCACATCGGGCTCCCTGCATGGAGCCTGCTTCTCCCTCTGCCTGTGTTTCTGCCTCTGTGTGTGTGTCTGTCATGAATAAATAAAATCTTTTTAAAAAATAATAAATACTGAAAGTGTCATAGGGAATGTCTTTGGGGGCATTGAGGATTTAAGAAGGGGTCCTCGCTCTTAGGAAAGCGCTCATCGGGACTGTGAGAGCAGCGCTGTCTCCATGCACCTCAGGGGGGCTCCAGCCCATGAAAGATGACAGTGTTTGGCACAGTTGAACTGGCAAAGAGGCGGGGTGCCTGGGTGGCTCGGTGGGTTAAGCGATGGACCCTTAATTTCGGCTCAGGTCATAATCTCAGGGTCCTGGGACCAGGCTCCACAACGGGCTCCACACTCAGGGCAGAGTCTGCTAAAGTTTCTCTCTCCCTCTGCCCCTTTCCGACCTCAAATCAATCAATCAATCAATCAATCAATCAATCAATCTTAAAAAAAAAGAAATGGCAAAAAAGTAGCAGGGGTCAAAGGGCACCACCTGAGATGTCAGAGGGAGGCAAGGATGAGGTCAGGGAGCCTGGGGTCAGCAGTGGGATGTGGCTCCCTTAAAAGAAAAATTATTCTTTTAAGATTTTTAAATTTATTCATTTGAGAGAGAGAGAAAGAGAGTACAAGAGTGGGGTGGGAGGGGCAGAGGGAGAAGGAGAAGCAGACTCCCTGCTGAGCAGGGAGCTCAATCAACGCGGGTCTTGATCCCAGGACCCTGGGTTCAAGACCTGAGCCGAAGGCAGATGCCTAACTGACTGAGCTACCCAGATGCCCCAAGAGAAAAATCATTTAGAAAAATATGGTGCCACCAAGGCATTCTTTTGCCCCTTCATGGTATCCACAAACTCGAAGCATGCTAACATGGAAAACCAATGAAACTTCACATGAAAATGGGAAATTGTTGACACCCAGAAATGGCTGTTTCAATCTTTTCTCTCAAGGGTCTTCCTTCCACTGGACGCATTGTTACAGAGCGGATTACAACACAGTGGTCAGGGGGAGCCCATTTCTGTGGAAGGATATGACCAGAAAGAGCCTCTGGAAGGTGACATGGAGTAATGAACACCAGTTAGCTTGGAAGTGTGAGATTTGGATGTAGGAAAAGTTTTTGCTTACTTCATTACTTCTTTATAAAGTTTTGCAACAATCATGTACTACCTACTTCTTTTCTTATTTTTAAAATTTAGATGTAACTTCCAATCCTCAAGTGCACAGATCTTAAGTATACTGATTGATCAGTTCTAGCAAATGCACGAACCCTTATAATCCACACCCCTGTCAAGAGATGGAACATCTTCAGGAACCTGGGTGGCTCAGCGGTTGGGCAACTGCCTTCGGCTCAGGGATCCAGGGTCCTGGGATCCAGAGTCAAGTCCCACATCGGACTCCTGCAAAGAACCTGCTTCTTCCTCTGCCTAAGTCTCTGCCCCCCACCCCCCGTCTCTCATGAATAAATAAATAAATCTTTTTTTTAAAAAAAGAACATCTTCATCATCCCAAAGTTTCCTCATGCCCCTTCCCAGTTAATCTCCTCCCCAACCCCTTCTGTTTCCCTATCTTTCCAACCCCTGCAAGCAAACAGGGATCTGGTTTCCAGTTTAAGCTGTTCTGGAACGTCATACAAGCAGAATCATAACTAGGTACTTGTGTCTGGCTTCTTTCACTCAACATCTGTGACATCCATCCATGTCGTCACATTTACCGGCAGTTTGCTCCTTTTTATTGATGACCAGTATTCCGTGGCATGGACCTACCCTTGTTTGTGTTATCATCTATCAATGGACACCTGCTTTTAGTTTTTGATTATCAGGAATAAACGTGTAGAAAAATTCATGTCTGGGGCACCTGGGTGGCTGCCTTTGGCTCCGATCGTGATCCTGGGGTCCTGGGATCGAGTCCCGCATCAGGCTCCCCACAGGGAGCCTGCTTCTCCCTCTGCCTCTTTCTCTCTCACTCTGTGTTTCTCATGAATAAATTTTTAAAAAATAAAAAAAAAAGAAAAATTCATGTCCAGGCTTTTTTTTTTGAGGGTACCTGTGTTCTCTCCCATAAGCAAATATCTGGGAGTAGAGTCACTGGATTACAGTTGACCCTGTGACACATTCTTCCTCAGGACCTCATGGTCAGGATGAACTGGAGCCAGAGAGGTGGTGGGGCGAGGCGGGGGGGTGGCATTCTAGAGCAGAGGATGCCATGGACTGATTGGAGGACCTCAGCTTCAAACCAGCTCTCCGTCTGGGCAAATCACTCACCCCAGGGTCCAGTTTCCTCATCTAGAAAAGAGCAGCAATCAGGCTAAAGAGATGGAAGGTGGGAGCGGATGGTTTCTGGTAGACCCACCGAGAACGTAGGTGGGTCACTATCAGACCTCTTGCCCTGACTTGCGGTGAGAAAGCATGAGCAGCATCCCTATCACTGAGCCTAAGTGAGGAAAAGAGCATGCTGATCTCGGCTTTCTGGATGTCGCTAGGGGAGAATGAAGGAGTGACCAGTTTCAGGAAGTCAGTCCTGTATGTTCTCCAGCTCATAGCTCCCCAGGGCCAATTTCCTGTCTTCTACGCCTCTTCTTCCTTCCTCCCTAATCCAGCAGAGCAGGGGATCCAAGTCCAGATCTACATGCTGGTTGTACGTGAATTGTCCAGGGGGAGAGGAGTATGCCATGGAAGGATCAAGAAAGATACGGGGATGCCCTTCAGTGCTTGTAGAGGGGAGTTCCATGGGTGAGGCTTCAGCGGCTGGCCCTGGGGAGGCAGCACGCCAGAAGGCTGAGAGACGGGGGCACCTCGGTGGCTCAGTGGTTGAGCATCTACCTTTGGCTCAGGTTGTGATCCTGGGGTCCTGGGATCAGGCTCCCCGTGAGGAGCCTGTTTCTCCCTCTGCCTGTGTCTCTGCCTCTCTCTGTGTCTCTCATGAATAAATCAATAAAATCTTAAAAAAAAAAAAAAAAAGGCAGCTGAGAGCAGTCCCTGGGCTCCCCCATCACCTCCCACCCTGACCCTGTACTTACTCCAACACATGCTTATCTTCCTGCTGCTCACATACGGTCGCATGGAGGTCAAGAGAGTTATTTTCACTCTGAATCTGTCCCAGTTCCCTGCAAATAGTAAGAGACGACTGACCATTGAACAAATGAATGAACCATCCTTCTTGAGGCTTCACGTTGGGAAGAGGCTGAGGCAACATTTCTAAGGCTGTACAGGATGGCTGCGTTGCCCAAGTGACCTAATGCTGGGATCATTATTTCCAGAGCGTTACATTTTCCCACTGCCAATTCCAAGTTAAGTCTCAAAATTCTCAGTCCCTTGCATGAAACTTTCCCCTTTGTTTATAGGCAGGAATATTTCCCCTCTGTGTTCCTGCCTCTGGCAAGATTTTAAACACCGTCAGGATGTTTAAAAGTACACCACTCAAAGTAGAACTTTGGGGAGAGGGGGGGGAGAAAAAGAGGATAATGTGAGCATTATTTTACAGATTTTTTTTCCCTCCTGCCCAGTGCCATGGCTGTGGCTCTGATTACAATAATTTTCCCTGGATCCATTAGGCCTTATTTTATCAAAATGACTTACTCTTGTTTTTCTTTCCTTGCTCCTGAAGGCATGGCCTTGGGAGGGAGACGGTCTGGCAGCTGCGAGAAGCACTGGAGCAGGAGGCGAGTGGGGCTGCTGGGCCTGAGTGTAAGGAAGGCAAAGGCCTAGCAGCTGAAGGGTCGCCTGTCCTTTCTGAATGCCGCGGAGTGCCCTCCGAAGACAGCGCCCAACCAGCACCAGCACCACTGACTTTTACTTTGCTTGACAAAATAAGAACCAACATAACCTGGAAAGTAAGCTGAGGCTCTTGAGAGTCTTGTCTTGACGCACCACCAACCGCCCTGAACAAGCCACTTCCCAGGTCCCTCAGGGAGCTTCCACCCAGAAAATGGAGCAAAGGAGTAAGATCATAAAGATAAAGAAGTTACAGAGAGAAACTGAGCCCCAAGGCTTAGGGATGAGGAGACAAGTAATCGAGAGAACTGTGCCATCAGCTACTTTCAGGATCTTCCAGTTTGTTCCTCACTGTCCTTCCTGGTGTCCCAGCCACAGAGAACTGTGCTGCTCAGCCTCAGCCACCCCCACCCACACACACAGTGATGTCCCACTGGGCTGCAGGCGTTCACCTGGTCTGGAATGCTCTCCCCTCATCCCCGAAGGGTCAAGCGCTTCCCAGCCGGGCTGTGGAACTTCAGGGTGAAGAGGGTGGGCCCCACCCCGAGCAAAGCAGGCCTGGGGTGCAAGGCCTGCCCCACTCACTCCTGGGCATGTGTGGATTTGAGTGAGTCCTTCCATCTTATTTTCCCTGCATGTAAAATGGGGCCAGTGTTACCTTCCTTGGAGGGTTCTCGTGAGGACGAAATTAGACAGTATGTATTTAGCATAGTGCTAGAACATGATAGGTACTCAAATAAGTATGGGGGTGAATAACAGTACAGAACGATCAGTGGGTGTCCAGCAAGCCATGAAGTGTCAGACACAATCCAAAAAGGATTCAAGATCATGAGCTCGGAACCTCTACCTGACTCACCTGTCACTGTGCCTGACGTATAGTTGGCACTTGTTCAATGCTTGTCCAGTGTGTTATTCCATGTGGAAGGCCATGAATGGCAAACTAAAAAGCCTAGTGATTATTTTGTCTTTTTGTTCAACTAACACATAATAAGTGCTGTGTGCCAGGTACTACAGCAGCCTCTGGGGAGAACCTGCTGGACCCTGCCTTCCAGCTGGCCACGGAAGTCAGGTTTTAGGATGGGGTTGCAGATGGGGGTGAGGAGGGCTGGATGGACAGGAGAAAGAGGGAGCCTGGGTCGGGGGAGGCCAGCAGAGAGACCCCAGCAGTGTGGCTTGCCAGGCAGAGCTGTGAGTGTGGCCAGAGGGCAGCTTTGGGAGGCGGGCCAGAGGAGATTTCTTAGCAGGAAGGGGGGGGAGGGAAGATCTCAAGATAAATTCAGCTTTTCATAGTCAGATTTTCTATCCTTGTACTGGGCCATTAGATAGTGGACCTCATTTTCTGCTTGGTACCAGGTGGTTCAACCTCCTCTCGTTCCAGAAGGGGAATGGGTTTGGCATGAGAGATTTCCACAGGGGGACTCCAGAATCTCAGGAACCCGTCCCATCCCTGAAAGGCAGGGGTTTTCCCAATGCCTCTGGGAGGAGGTAACCCTTTGGCCATCTCCCATCCTCCACCCTCCACCCTTAACTGGAAACTCTGTCCTGCCCACAGCAGGGGAGACTGGGGTTCACTCTGGCCTTCAAACATAGGGAACAATTTCCCAGTGAAACTTGCAGTCCCAGAGCCCAAGACCCAAGGCTTGGAGACTTTCTAAGAGGGAAAAAATTGGGCTGAGTTCCGAGGAGCTTAACAGAATGTTACACAAGCACCTGTCCTTACACCAACTCAGTGCATTTCCATCTCCTTAATGTGCAATTAAATGTTCCCACTTTATGCCAGATTATTTCTCTCCCTCGGCCCTCCTTCTCCCTCTCTCTCTCAATGGCGTGACCTTTTAATTTATCCATCCATTTAACAATTATCCGTTGAATGCCAACATGTCAGAGATACAAAGAAAAATAGGATAGAACTCTAGCTTTCCAGCTTGGCAACAGTTACTGAAAGTTAAAAGTCATCACAGCCTCTGATTCAGCAGTTCAACTCCCAAGAATTTATTCTAAAGATACACTCCCACAGGTGCCAACACTATTATGTAAAAGGACAATTCTTGAACTATTTTAGTTATTTTTTTTAAGATTGTATTTATTTATTCATGAAAGACACAGAGAGAGAGAGGCAGAGACACAGGCTGAGAGAGAAGCAGGCTCCATGCAGGAAGCGTGATGTGGGACTCGATCCCGGGTCTTCAGGATCACGCCCTGGGTCAAAGGCAGGCACTCAACTGCTGAGCCACCCAGGCGTCCCTAAGATTTTATTTAGTTTTTTTTTTTTTTTTTTAAGATTTTATTTTGAACTATTTTAAATACGAATTCAAAATTAGGAATGATAACAAATGTCCACCAATAGGGAACTGATAGAATTGATTATGATAAATTTAGACAATAGGGTACTATCACAAAAAGGGTTGATCTTTTGTGTGTACGTGTGCCTACATGCTGATTTCATTTGATTTTTATTGAAGTATATACTTGATACAATATTATATTAGTTTCAGATGTGAGTTAACAGTTATATACACTGTGAAGTGATCACCACTGATAAAGCTAGCTCCCATCTCTCACTGTATAAAGTTGTTACATATTAACTCCCATGCTGTGCATTGTATCTCTGTGTCTTCTTTATTTTATAACTGAAAGGTTGTGCCTTTTCAGCCCCTTCCTTTTTCTCACTGGTCAACCTACCCTCAGACCCTCAGACAACCACCAAATTGATTTTTGTATCTATGAGTCTGTTTGTTTTGGTTTTTAGAGACCACATATAAGTAAAATTATATGGTATTTGTCTTTCTTTTTCTGAGTTTTTTCACTAAGCCTCATACCCTCTAGGTCCAACCATGTTGTCACGAATGATGAGATTTCATTCTTCGTAGGCATGAGTAATAATCCATTGTGTGTGTGTGTGTGTGTGTGTGTGTGAGGTATATATAAATATAAATTTCTTTATCCCTAGCTTGGCTATTGTATATAATGCTATAATGAACATAGGAGTGCATATATCTTTTCAACTTAGTATTTTCATTTTCTTTTTAATAAACACCCAGAAGCAGAATCACTGGATCATATGATAATACAATTTAAAAAGTTGATCTTTATAGACGATAAGAAAAGATCAGCAAGAAAGATTACTCAGTGAAAAAAGCATACATATACTATTTTATTTTATTATAAAATATTTATATTTATATAGAATATTTATAAAATATTCTATATTTTATTTTTTTAATGTATGTAATTATATACACACAAACTCTATCTAGGTTCTACAGCTGACCTGTCCAACATGGTAGCCTTGGAACTTGGAGGGTGTCTAGTTGGAACTGCAATGGGCTACAAATACAAAATTCATGGCAAATTTCAAAGGCTTACTATGAAAACAGGAACATATTTCAATATTTATTTATTATCTGTTTGTTTGTCTTTAAAGGTTTTTATTTTAGAGAGAGAGAGAGAGCATGAGCAGGAGGAGGAGCAGAAGGAGAGGGAGAAACAGACTCCACGCTGAGCACGAGCCTGACTCTGGGCTCAATCCCACAACCCTGAGATCATAACCTGAGCCGAAATCATAAGTCAGGTATTCAACTAACTGAGCCACTCAGGCGCCCCAGTAATTATTTTGATTATATGTTGAAATGATAACATTTTGGATATAATGGGTTAAAAAAAACCCATACTATTGAAATTGATTTTACTTGTTTTTTAAGTTGATTTTTAGTATATCTATGAGAAAATGTAAAATTATGTATGTGGTTCCCATTATATTTCTATCAGACAGCAAGCACCATTCGCGATCAGGAGCCAGCAAATGATTGTCCCAGGGCCAAATCAGGCTGAAGCCCGATTTTACAAATTAAGTGTTATTGGCATACAGCCACACCCATGTGTTTAGATACCGGCTGTGGCTACTCCCCTGCTATAAGGATAAAGCTGAGTAGTTGTGACAGAAACCGTATGGCCACAAAGCCAAAAGTATTTACCATCTGGCCCTTTACAGAAATGGGGCCTCGGTGTTGTCCCAACCCCTATTCTAGAGAAATCTCTAGAAACCACAGTCTGTAATGATTATCTTTACATTGATACTAAATGGGAGGGTTGATACTAAAGGAAAGCTTTTAGTTCTTGCCTCCATCCCACTGTAATAACACACGATTTGTGTCGGCAGGGAAGAAAAATGATTAAAATAACTTCTCGTTAAGAACCTGCTTTCAAGGAGGACACACATTCTAGTAGGAGGGGGTCAAGCAAGTGAATAAAGTCAGGGAAAAATACAAAGTCATTGTTGGATATTTGGAATGCCAAGTAGAGAAGAACAATAGCCTGCTGAAAGCTTGGAGATGGCCACAGTGTGGGAAGTAACGTTATATATATATAATATATAAATATATCTTAAGATATAAATATATATAAGCTATATAAGATATAAATATATCTTACTTTGTTTGATCACAACATTGTCATTTTACATTTGAGGAAACTGAAGCCTAGAAGTATGTAGCTTGCTCAATGAAACACACCGGCCTCTGCTGGGGAGTTACCCTGGAGAGGTGATCTATTAGATCCAGGAAGATTTTTATTATCCCTCTCCCTGCCTCCATTCCCCTAAATAGCATTTTTGTCTCTTTCTTTCTCTTTCTTTCTTTCTTTCTTTCTTTCTTTCTTTCTTTCTTTCTTTCTTTCTTTCTTTTTTTCTTTTCTTTCTTCCTTCCTTCCTTCCTTTCTTCTTTTTCTTTTTCTTTCTTTTAGATTTTATTTATTTGACAGAGAGACACTTGAAGAGAGCCCAAGCAGGTGGAGCAGCAGAAGGAGAAGGAGAAGCAGGCTCTCCTCTGAGCAGGGAGCCCCATGCGAGACTCGATTCCGGAGCCCCGGGATCATGCTCTGAGCGGAAGGCAGATGCTGAACCGACTGAGTCACCCAAGCACCCCATCTGTTTTCCTATCATAGGCCTGAGCAGGTGGGAGCTGTGCTTCTCTGGGATGCACAAAATGCCTTTAAGAGCCTTTTAGTTATAAGCACTAACCTGCCTGTAAAATACTGTAACAACTCAGAAGCGACTTTGCCATTCTGCACCCTCCTTCACCCCATCCCTCCGTGTCCCTGCTCAGGGGTGGCCTCCCAGACTTCATACTTGCCACACATGCAGTGCTTTTAGCAGGAGCAGCGTGTGATGATACTGTCAGGAGACTTGTTTTTATCACCTAACAGTGAAGCACGGACTTCTTTACATGATGGCACTCATAATCTACTTAATTTTTTAAGAGCTCCATGTTATTTTAGCAACCCTCCCCCTTTTAAATGAAAACATCAGTTAACATTCTGATTGAATACTAGAAATACCTCTTAAGAACTACTTTTACCTTCTAGTCTTTGCTTTCAGGAAGTGGATTTGTGTTTACGGTTTCTCAGAGCAGCAAGCTAGGTGCAGCCCTGGCTGCGATGGAAAACATGTTCTGCATTAATTCTCAATCCGTGACAGTCTGCAGACAAAGAGCCAGCGATGCCACTGAACGCCATGTCCATAACCCTCGGGTACTTACACAATCGCCTGTGTTATACACCTGTAAAACCCAAGATAATAACTGTCCCAGTAATTATGACTTGCCAGGGGAATGTCAAAATCATGTCCAGGCAGGATAGGTGGAGGAATAACACCTAGATGTCTGCTTTTCTTTTTCTACTTTTCTGGCCACCAGCCTAGCTCGGGCCCCTTTCCTCATCCCTGGACTCCTGTTGAGGTCTCCAGGAGTCTCCTAACCTCAGGCATGCTCTGCTACAATCCATCTGGCATAGGGTGGCCAGATTACACTCCCCTAGACACTGTTTTGTGTGTGTTGCCCCTGGCTCGAACACCTAAACAAAATTCCAGATCTTTATCTTGGCGTCCAAGGTCCTCTTCATTTTGCCCCAACCCACCATTCTGGTCTTACCACCGAGTCATTCTCCAAGCCCATCCTCCCATCTCCACCAAAGAGGTCCTCTTTGCTCCCAATTTGCCTTGCTCGTTTCAGACTCTGCCTCTGCTAAGAGAGACTCCTGCCTGGCTCCCACAATCCTCTTGTTCTACCTAAACCCTGCCCTAGCTCAAATGAAATTCTCCTGAAGACTTCTGAGGCCCTCGAGCCCAAACTTCTTCCTCATCCTAACATAACACTGATTCGATATTCAGTCTCTGATATGATGTGTTCGATGGTCAGCTATCTTGTAGATATAAGGATTGTGTACACTCTAGTTGAGCTGTACCAGATGAGAAGGACCTTCACACATATCATTTTATATCTTCTTTAAAATATATCTGAGCACCTTCCATATAATACCTAGTCAATAAGTGTTGGTACAGATTGATCAAGAAAATTTAGGTTATTTCCAGTGTTTTACTAGAAAAACAAAGGCTGCTTGCATAATTTTGTACATCTGTGAGCTATATTTCTATAGAACAACTTCCTCAAGTGAGAACTGTTAGAACGAAGCATGTTCATTTATAGTTCTGATGTCTATTTTCACACTGCCTTGAGGAACTATAACAATTTACACCTTCACCTATAAAGTTGGAGACAGAGCCATCGTATTTAAGGTTTTCAAAGCAATCCATTGAGCAGAAGGACACGCTCGATTAAACCATCTCTTATTTTTGTACATTTAAGTTTTGTTCCTACTCCTTACAGGAACCTACTTCCATAGTCAGAAACTAAGGCAACTTGAACAGAACAACAAAAATTCAAGTACCTAACTCTTTCGTATACAGAGATGTACTCTTAAAAGTGTGTAAAAATAACATTTTAATGAACATTTCTATTTCTTTATTTGACACAGAGCACACAAGCAGGGGGAGCAGCAGAGGGAGAGGGGAAAGCAGGCTCCCCACTGAGCAGGGAGCCTGATGTGGGGCTTGATCCCAGGGCCCCAAGATCATGACCTGAGCCAACAGCTTAATCGACTGAGCCACCCAGGTGCCCCCAAAATAACATTTTTATAGATAAAATCAAACAACCAATTGGAAGATTCAGCATAGTTCAGTAGAAACAACACAGATCTAAGGTCAAAGGTGTAATTTTTCATCTTTTTCTTACAAGTTGTGTGACTTTGGACAAGCCACTTAATCTCTCTGAGCTGTAATTTTCCCCTCTGAAAAGAGATCTAGTATTACGTGTCTTGATATGAATGACAGTGTTTAAAAAATTCATCCAGCCTGAGCTAGTAGCCAGCTGGGGAAACTGTCTCACTCACTGCTTCATCCCCAGTGCCCGGAGCAGGTCCTGGAATGTAGCATGTGATGATCAATACACAATAAATGAACGACTCGTATTTTATCTACTTCTCCAAAGGATAAGTGACTTGTCAAAGGTCAGATAATAAACGACAAAGAAAAGGTGGCCAGGGAAGGAGCTCACAAAACACACCTCACTGCTAATCTAGCCTATTACCTCTCCATCTGACCAAAGAATCCATAATTGTCCCCAGCCTCCCTTTGTTCCAAGCAAAGAGCTGTCAGGAAGGCACCTTCTGTAACCCATTTTCTTTGTTTTTTTTTTTTAAAGATTATTCTATTTTTATTTTTATTTACTTATGATAGTCACAGAGAGAGAGAGAGAGAGAGAGGCAGAGACACAGGCAGAGACAGAAGCAGGCTCCATGCACCGGGAGCCCGACGTGGGACTCGATCCCGGGTCTCCAGGATCGTGCCCTGGGCCAAAGGCAGGCGCTAAACCGCTGCGCCACCCAGGGATCCCCTGTAACCCATTTTCAAGAATATTTATATATCCCATGCTCCTAGGACAGTGTCTTTGGTCTCTGGGGAAATGAGACTTGTTATCTGGGCTCCAAGTCTACCTCCCAGCTTTTAGACCAAACATATTCTTCAAAATCATCCAATTCCCATCTCAATGAATCTGTCCCTTTTATTTGGGTGGGGGACATTCTCCCACCTTCCCCACCCCTCTCTTAGTTCCCTACCAAAGAAGTTCTAGGGCCTATACTAGGTTTCCAACATCTTCTCAAGCTCTCATGGTTTTGCATCTGCAAACCACCTCTGTAATTTATGATAAGACCCAGAAAAGTTAAATGATCTGCCCAAGTTTACAGAGTGAATTGGGGGAGTGGAGTGAATGTTAACTCTGGTCTTCAGGTTCCGGGTCCAGAGCTTGTTCCACAGCCCACCGCTCCCCTCTGCCCACCCTCCGTGGCTTCACATTTGCAAAGTGCTTTTGTTTCTCATACAATCACCGCAATAGTCTCAGAGGGCATGGGCTCATTGCCACTGCTGGGTACCAACCATCTCAAAATTCAGAGGCTTAAAATAACAATCACTTCCTACTCCAGCTCCTGCATCTGCAGTTCCTGGGAAGGTTCGGTAGGCAGAGCTGCTGATCTTGGCTGCGTTTCTTCAAGCATCAGGCTGGGGGAGGGGTGCAGCTGGACAGCCCTGTTCCAGGCAGGGCGGGGCTGGGGCTGGGGCAGCTTCCTTGGGGCAGCTCTGCCCCACATATCTCTCATCTCCCTCCTGGGACCAGCGGCCTAGCCCAGGCAGGCTCTTCTCAAGGAAATAGCAGAGATGCAAGAGGGCCAGCCCAATCATATAGGCTTGCTTTCAAGCCTCGGTTTGTATCCCACCTGCTAGCATCCTATTGGCCAAAGCAGGTGTCATGGGCAGAGCCTGGTGGGTCAGAGAACGTACCCATCTCTTTTTTCTTTTTTTTTAATGATAGTCACACAGAGAGAGAGAGAGAGGCAGAGACACAGGCAGAGGGAGAAACAGGCTCCATGCACCGGGAGCCCGATGCGGGACTCGATCCCGGGTCCCCAGGATCGCGCCATGGGCCAAAGGCAGGCGCCAAACCGCTGCGCCACCCAGGGACCCCCGTACCCATCTCTTGATGGGAAGAGCTGCAGGGCCACATGGCAGAGGACAGCGACAGAGGAAGGGATGAAGCCTGGAGGCCCTCATGCCATCTACCACCCCTGTCAAATACCAAGCCAACCTGGCGAAGGGCAGGCCTCCCTGTCACACAGGGGCACAGAGCCCAGGGTGAAGCAGGAGCGGCCCTGAGGGCACTCCCGTGGCTGGTGACCTGGGCGCGGGCCGCACTTGGGCCACTGCAGGCGGTGAGCAGGGGACCAGGGCGACAAGCCGGCACTGGCTCAACCTCCCGGCCCTGTCTCCGGCTGTCCCCACCCTCACCTCTCGGGACATGATTCACTGCTCTAGGAAGAGAGAAGTAATTGAGGGTGTAATTTATATTGGAAAACTTGCTCTGAAACAAAATTAGAGAGCAACAGAGCACGCACCCTGGCTCCAAGGGAGTTTCCTGCCGAGAGTCCAGCGCAGCTGGAGGGCAAGCAGGGCGCGGGCAGGGGCCTGGGTGGGGGGGCGCCACGCAAAAGGCAGCAGCAGGCGGCTCCAAAGCGATCCTGGCGGAGGAATATAGATGGGCTGCAAACCCCACCTTTTCTGAGACTCAGTTTGCTTTCTGGAAGTGAAGTGAGGCCTGGGTGCGTCACACCAGGTTTTCTGTGCAAACTTCTTGGAGGATGAGTCTCACACCCTGCGCTTTCTGTTGCCAGGAGAGACGGGAGGAGGCCGATTGCAGAAGCTGCGAGGTCCAAACACCCTGAACAATCTCAGGGAAACTGAGGATCCTGTTTCCAACTCAGCCTCGTGATCATCCGTCCTCCGGCTCTTAGTGGTTAGGAGCTCGCTCCGCAGAGGCTTTCCGGCTTGGAGAGCTAACCTCACCGGCACCTGCTCCGAGGGTTCGATACCAGCAGGCACATCCATCACTAGGCCCAGCCGGGAGCCCAGAGGGTCACACGTCTATGCCCAGTGCAGCCTCCCGCCCTTGCCCCGCCAGGGTTCCGCAGCCCTCTAGCTTTCTCCCATTCAGCTTAAGGTACCCGAAGCCTTTCTTGGCCTGTTTCTCTCTCTTTCTCTCATTCAGCTTAAGGCACCCTAAGCCTTTCTTGGCCTGTTTCTCGTCTGAAAAAGAAGGAAGCAAAACGACACCCTCATCAAGGTCCATTGCAGCACCCTTTGAGGTCCTGTGATTCTCCTTCCCTGCCTCGCCAGCTCCTTGCACTGCACCTTGGAAGAGAGAAACGAGAGTGCCCTGAATCTCTGGGCAAGTGTTTAGGAGGGCAGTTGGTGCAGGTATTTAAAATAAAAACCACAGTGGAGATACAGCAAGGAGAAGCTCTGCCATTGAAGCTATACCCATGACAAACTGTGCCCTCGGGCAACTTACCTCATCTCTTTGTGCCTCTGTTTGCTCAATCTGTAAAATGGGAGAAATAAAATAAGGTACTCACAGAGTTCTCCAAGGATGGGCTGGGCTGGGCTGTGAGGCATTCACTAAGAAGTGAATGCTGAGAAAACTTGTCTATAAATAAAGGATTTTGTTTAAAAAAAAAAAAAAACTTGTTTCATTCTCATTGACTTGCTGATGTGAAATAGGACTTTACACATGTCACGCCTGGCTTGAGGTGGAAATGCAGTCTGCATTTATTTGCTTTCATTTTCTTACACTGTATCTGTGCACTTGCTTCCACCTCCAGTAAGACAACAGTTCTCCATCATGGCTGCACGTTAGACTCCTTTCAGGGAGCTTTAAAAATCCTCCTACCCAAACTCTGCTGTTGGAAGTCAGGATAGCGGTAGGGGGGTGGGGTGAGCTGGTCAATGAGAGTCTGCATGCTTCTCGGGTGATTGTGATGTTCTGATTCTTGAGCTGGGTGGTGGTTACACAGGTCCCTGCAGTTTGTAAAACATTCACTGTGCTGTATACTTAGCACAGTGCACGTCTCTACATGCATAATATACTTCAATAAAAAGTTACAGGAATCTCTATGCTGAAGTTACACTGGGGAGCAATTAAATCAAAATCGTTAGGAGGGGGACCCTGCAATCAACATTTTTGTAGAACTTCCCAGATGCTTGCAATGTGCGCCCTAGGTTAAGAGCCACTGCAGAGGTCCCGAAGGCCACAGTGGGTCCGGATCTCAGAACTGGCATTCAAGCCAATAATAGAAAGCCCCATGGAGCACCCAGGAGTCAGTGGGATTGACCCCGGGATTTGCTTAGGCAGGTCCCAAATCCAGAGGTCACTGGGCAATACAGTGGGAGCACCTGGAGAGACACCTGGGTTCAATGTCCAGTTCTGTCACTCACTGGTTGAGAAACTTTGAGCGAGTCATATAGATAACCTCACTGAGTTGCATCCTCATCTGTTAACTGGCTCTCACAGTGGACTTCTTATCTCACGTGGGTGTCTCCCCCCCCCCACCATATATCAAGGGCTCCATAAATAAGCTATTATTACAAGATGTTGCAAATTTTCAAGAAATCCCAAAAAAGCCCTTTTGTCTCTGCCTCTGATTTCCAGTAGGACTTACACATTTTCACTACTATTGTTCCTAGCACTCACTTTTCTTGCACCGAACCTATAAGGAAGGAAGAGGCACTGATTTGAGTTTCTGTTGCAATCAGTGATTTGCTTATTGCACATTGATTTGTAAGAGCAAAGAGAGAGAGTGTGTCTTAGAGTAAAAAAAATTGTAACCTATGTGCTTCCTGAATTGCTATTTTATTTATTGCGATTGTACCTACATCTTCCCTTGATCTGTGGGGAAATAAAGAACGATCCTGCTCACCACGACTCCTCCATATATTTGAACATCATTAATATACTCTTTTTTTTCCTTCCTCCTTTGCTCTATAGTTTAACATTTCAGGAATTTTGGACTGTTTTCCTGAATGCTGTTCACTTAAAAAATTTTTTTATAACTGTGGTTCCTCAAAACCATAATTGTCTTGAGTATCATTGTAAGTCTAACTTAGTATTATTGGATAAAGATTTAACAGATTAATTCAGTGAGCAGTTATAGGAGCTCGCTACATAGAAGATTCTGAGCTGAGCTGTGAACACCATTGATTCCTGCCTTTGAGGAGCCCACATCGAGGTAGATTAAGAAACAATATTGGCACAAGGTAGGCTGTCAGACATTCGGCAGTATAGTTTGCAAACAAACCAACCACAGCAGTATGAGGTCAAGAAGACAAATTCTGTAAGTGACAATTGCCAATGTTGCTTTATATAAAAGAGCCTTTTATCTTTGTTGAACAAGGATACTAGGAAAATTACTGATCATCTAACTGTCCAAAAACCGTTAGAACTATTTATTTTGTATTATTCTCCTGCATGATGCCACTGCCAATTTGAACTTTCATGCTTTAGTGTCAATTTTTTTTTCTTTAAAAAAAGTAACTTACTGTCTTTTAAAAATAAGTGACAGCTGTTTGGGTCTACTTGTGTCAGAAAGATGGGATCGATTTAATCATTTTGTTAGAGACTTGAATAGTTTGCTAGCCTCAGAAAAATCACTTACTGAGTAAATCATCAAGGCCTGAGGAGAAATGCATATCCAAGAACTCAATCTAAATCTGTCCTCCTCATAAAATGCAAGCTGATGAGATCCCCACATGCTACAGAAAGATGTGAGCAATAGCATGTTCAGTCCAGGAGCAGTGACAGAGGCAGGGAAGGTCTGGAGAGAGTTGGTGTTCGTGGTCCAGGCTGATGCAGAGCCAGCAGTCACCTTAGAATGCTAGAAGCACAGCTCATAATGTCCCTTCCAGGATTCTTCAGGCTGCTTCCTGGAGTCCAGTGATCTCTTCAGGACTTGTTTCCTAGCCATTAAACACCTTTATAGATAAAACACCATGATTCATGAAAGGAAAATTCATATTGGACTTCATTAAAATTAAAAACCTCTGCTCTGTGAAAGACACTGTTAAGAATATGACAAGCCACAGATTTGGAGAAAACATTTGCAAAACACATATCTGATAGAGGATCTGTATCCAAATATACAAAGAACTCTTATAACTCAGCAATAAAACACACACACACACACACACACAGTTAAAAAAAATGGCCAAGGATCTGAACAGACACCTCACCAAAGAAGATACACAGATGGTAAACAAACATATGAGAAGGTGCTCCGTATCATATGTCATTAGGGCATCGCAAATTAAAACAATGAGTAACTACTACATGCCTATTAGAATGGCCCAAATCCAAAACACTGACAACACCAAAGATTGGCTCTGATGTAAATCAGTAGGAACTCTCATCATTGCTCACGGGAATGCAAAATGGTACAGCCACTTTGGAAGACAGTCTGGAAGTTTCTTATAAAACTAAACATATTCTTATATACATATAATCCAGCAAGCTCATGCCTTGGTATTTACCCAAAGGAGTTGAAAACTTATGTCCACACAAAAACCTGATCACAGATGTTTATGGCAGCTTTATTCCTAATTACCCAAACTTGGAAGCAACCAATATGTCCTTCAGTAGGTGAATAAACTGTACTATGTATAAACAATGGGATATTATTCACCATCAAAAAGAAAAGCTATCAAACAATGAAAAGACACAGAGAAGCCATAAAATGTATACACTACTGAGTGAAAGAACCAATCTGAAAAGGCTAAAGACTGTGATTCCAACTATATGACATTCTGAAAAAAGGCAAAACTATGGATCAGTGGTTGCCAGGGTTTGGAGAGAAGGACAGATGAATAGTTGGGGCATAGAGGATCTTCAGGGCAATGAAACTATCCCTTACAATACCATAATAGTGGATACATACCATTATACATTTGTCAAAATCTACAAAGTGAACAATACCATCAGTGACCCCTGATGTGATTATGGCTTTTGGTGATAATGATGTGTCAGTATAGGTTCATTTATTATAACAATGTACTACTCCAGTGTGGAATGTTGATAATGGCTATGGCTGTGCATTTGCAGGAATAGGAAGTATATGGGAACTCTCTATACTTTCTGCTCATTTTTGCTGTAAACCTACAACCATTCTAAAAACAACAACAACCACCCAGGGGCACCTGGCTGGCTCAGTCAGCAGAGCACACAACTCTTAATCTCAAGTTCATGAGTTCAAGCCCCACACTGGGCATGGAGCCTACTTTAAAAAGTAAAAAAATATGGCAGTCCGGGTGGCTCAGCAGTTTAGCACCGCCTTCAGCCCAGGGTGTGATCCTGGAGACCCGGGATCAAGTCCCACGTCAGGCTTCCTGCATGGAGCCTGCTTCTCCCTCTGCCTGTGTGCCTTTCTCTCTCTCATGAATAAATAAATAAATAAAATATTTTTTAAAAAGTAAAAAAATATATATATAAAACACAAAAACATATATTAAAAAAAAGAAGAGAAATAAGCTATCAAGCTATATCAAGCCACGAAAAGACATGAAGGAAATCTAATTGGGTACTACTAAGGGAAAGAAGCCAGTCTGAAAAGGCTACATACTGTATGATCAACTATATGACATTCTGGAAAAGGCAAAACTATAAAGAGTAAAAAGATCAGTGATTACCAGGGCTTGGGCGGGGGGTGATGGGCAAGTGATGATTAGATGAAACGCAGAAGATTTTTAGGGCAGGAAAGCTATTCTGTACAATATTGTAACAGTGGATATGTGACAGTATTTGTCAAAACCGATAGAACGTAAACAGTGAAACTTTTATTTTAGTTTCAGATATAGAATTTCCTGATACAACACTTAGCTGCAACATCCAGCACTCATCACAACAAATGCCCTTCTTAATCCCCATTGCCGATTTAACCCATCCCCCTGCCCACCTCCCCTCCAGTAACCATCAGTCTATTCTCTAGAGTTGAGAGTGTTTCTTGGTTTGCTTCTCTCCCTCCCCCCTTCATTTGTTTTGTTTCCACATGTGAGCGAAATCATATGGTATTTGTCTTTCTTTAACTTATTTCACTTAGCATAGTACTCTCTAACTCCATCCACGTCATTGCAAATAGTAAGATTTCATTCTTGTTTGATGGCTGAGTATTATTCCATTATATACACATATATAAATATAAACATATATATTATATATATATAACATTCTTTATCTGTTCATCAGTCATCTTTCCATAATTATGCTATTGTTGACAATGCTGCTATAAACATCAGGGTGCATGTACCCCTTCGAATCAGTAATTTTGTATTCTTTGGGTAAATACCTAGTAGTACAATTGCTGGATCATAGGGTAGTTTCATTTTTAACTTTTTGAGGAACCTCCATACTATTTGCACCAGGGGCTGTACTGGTTTGCATTCCCACCAACAGCGTAAGAGGGTTCCCCTTTCTTCATATCCTCCCCAACACTTGTTGTTTCCTGTGTTGTTCATTTTAGCCATTCTGACTGATGTGAGGTGATACCTCATTTTAGCTTTGATTTGTATTTTCCTGACGATGAGTGATGTTGAGCATCTTTTCATGTGTCTGTTAGCCATCTGGAGGTCTTCTTTGGGAAAATGTCTACTCATGTCTTCTGCCCATTTTTTAACTAGATTATTTGGTTTTTGGAAGATAAGTTTAATAAGCTCTTTATATATTTTGGATACAAACCCTTTATCAGATACGTCATTTGCAAATATCTTCTCCCTTTCTGATAGGTTGTCTTTCAGTTTTGTTAAGAGTAAATTCTAATGTAAACTATGCATCTTAGTTAAGATATTATTAATAATAGGGGAAGCTGTGAGTGGGAAGAGGGGATATTGGCAACTCTACTATCCACTCAATTTTCTGTAAATCTAAAGATGCTCTAAAATAAAAGTCTATTAGTTAAAAAAAAAAAAATACAGCCCCTTACACGACCAGTTCTGTAGGTACCATTTACTTAAACAGTAAATCATCTCTGTGACGTGTCTTTGAGCAACAACCAATGATGCAGTATAGCCCATATGGGCTGAAGAATTTTGAAGCCAGCAAGCCTTCAAAGTCATCACCCAGCTAGAGTGTGAGTAGGAAGGCAGAAGGGAGAACAAACTGTGGTGTTTGGTACACTAGGTTCTCCTTTTAGCTACAACCAAGTAGTCACTGAGCACACCAAGGCAGCCTAGCAGGGGTAGCACTGTTCTAAGAAAAAGCTACACTTGTGATTTGGTTTAGCCAAATAATCCAAACAAGTAAATAGTAGCCAAACAGTTCATCTTCCATGATCTTCAGTCTTCCCACTGATACAACACAGAGTGTTGCTGTGATGTTTGCAAATCTTCCTTGAATGCCTTAATGAAAACATTAAATCATTCTTGCATACCATGATGATGATCATGAAGGGGATATGTGTGATCATGTAGGACATGAGATACATCATTAAGGAAGGTAGAGGAGGATTCTTTTTTTAGAATTCATACTTTTAAAAAGCCTCCCTAGGGATCAGATATATTATTTTATTACTTTTACTACTGTTATTCTGCTACTTGTCACTTGAAATCTAAGAGTCTAAGACTCTATACCCTAAATCTAAGAGTCTATACACTCCGTGAATTATAAAGACCTTGATCCAGCAAATAAGTTTCTGTAGAGCAGGGCCTTTGGACGCTGCTTCTCACTATTGATAGAGTTTGCTAACACAACAGCAAGAAGCAATCTGTCCTCCCAGCCCAGTAGCCCTTCAAGAGTGGTGACTCTGCAATGAATTTAAAAATCAGAGATGAGAAGCATTCCAAACTTGAGATTGGCAAGTGAGCATCCAGTAAGAGAAAACAGGATGCAGAGCTGAGGACGTGGGTTGGAGCACATGAAGTTCTAAGTGTCACAACTGTTGACGACGTATCCAGCAGACCAGAAAAGCAGTGCTATGAGTCTGAGCTGAAAGGCCTTCCTCTAGCCCCAGACAGTGACTGCTTTCTCCTTCTATATGGAAAAAACGATTGGGAAGAGATTTCAGATCGCTTGGGATTCACTTGAGTCATTCCTACCGCATTGCTCACTGGACAATATTCTTTTTCCTCTCCGAGGTGGTCATGCAGCAGAGGCCGTTGCCCCGTCCATTCCTTCTGGTCACTGGGCATGAAGCTGTGTCCACGCTGCTGATCCCCGCATGCAGCTGTGAGAGCAGACTGGCTCCTGGGAGCAAGCCCGAAGGGAGCTCTAGGGATGCACCCCGGCACCCCAAAGTCACAGGCTGCAGGATCTATCTAGTCACAGTCAGAATCTATTTTTGGTAATTGAAGCCTAGTTCAGATTCTGTTTTTGGAAAAAGATAGCATTTGGTCTCCAAAAACTAGAGGATTTTTTTCAGGGGGAGCAGGGGTTCTCTCCAGCCCCACTTTAGAACTAAAAAAGGAAAACTGTTGAGAGTACAGGCCTTTTCTTCCCATGAATTCATTTAATAGATATTTCAAAATGACTGGCAAATACATGAAATTCATTGAGTGTTAAAGGCAGAAGGGTGCGACAGGGCCCCCTGATTGAATTTCCTCTTTCTATAGCTGAGGAAAATGAGGTCCAGAGAGGTTAAGTGCTATGCCCAGGGACACACAGCTGGCTCACAAGACTTGAATCCAGCTTATACACGTCCCAGCCATTGCTCTTCCCATTATACTGTGCTCCATTTACCAGCCCCACAAGAAGACACCCATTGCCTCTTGCAGAATTTAGAGACTATTTTATTTATTTATTTTTTAAAATATTTTATTTATTTATTTGAGAGAGGGAGACAGAGCATGAGTGGGAAAGAAGGGCAGAGGGAGAGGGAGAGGCAGACTCCCCACTGAGCAGGGAACCCAACATGGGGCTCGATCCTAGGACCCTAAGATCGTGACCAGAGCAGAAGGCAGACACTTAACCTGCTGAGCCACCCAGGTACACTGAAACTATTTTTTTCTTTCTTTCTTTCTTCTTCTTCTTTTTTTTTTTTTAAGAGACTAGTGTTTACAAACTTGGCACTAAACCTGTGACCAATTAGAATAGAGTGTCCCACCACCTTTAAGTCACCAGCTAAAACCCACTGCTCCATGTGGCAGCACACCTGAGGCCTTCTGGGTGACCGCCTCAAAGCAAGATTATTGTCTCAACTCAGTCCTCTGTGTCTAGGTAGCCACAAAATGGAAATACCTTTACTTGGGGAAGAACAAGAGGACAAGATGGGATGAAAAGGAAGCATGTTTAAAATGGATAAAAGGAGGTACTTTTTTCCCCACTACACACAATTGACCTGGGGAACTCACTGCAGCAGGATATTAAGATCAATGGTGAAGATTTGTGTTTTAAAAGATTAGACATTTCACATGCATATCATCAACAGCGAGGCTCAACAGGATGAAAGTAGGATGAAAGTTCTTGAGCTTCAGTGCCTAAGCTGATCACCAGCTGGGGCCGGTAAAAAGAAAAAAAAGTGGTCTCCTTGGTCATCTAAGATTTCACAGGAAGGCAGATTTGGGGTATTCCAGTCACCACCACTGTGTAACAAACCACTCCCAACTAGTGGCGTAAACCCAGTAGGCATTTTCTTATGCTCATGGATGCTGCAGAGCACAAGTGAGGAGAAAGCACAGCAGGGATGGCCTGGGTCTGCTTCATGACACCCGGGGCCTCAAATGGGAAAACTTGAACAGCTGGGGAGGAGTTGAGGCTGGGGGCTGGAATTATCAGGAAGCTCCTTTATTCATATGTCAGACTCCTGGCCTGGGATGACTCGAATGCTCACTCCGCTGGGACTGTCACCTGGGGCATCCACCTATAGGTCCCAGGAGGGTGTGCCCCAGAGAAGGAACATTTCAAGAAACAAGGGCTCCAAGGGAAGCAGGTGGAAGCTGCATGGCCTTTTATGACATCAATCTTGGAAGCTCTATAGCATCGCTTCCAACATAATCTATCGGTCAAAATCATCACAAGCTCACTGAGATGCAAAGCAGAGGACGTAAGACCTCCTGTTTCCCTCCCCGGTAGGGAATGGCAAGTTTGCATTGCAGAACATGTGGAATGGGAGATGTTTTTGCAGTCACCTCTGGAAAATAACCATCTCTCAGGAAGGGGTGAGGGATGTGAGGTTGCAAGAACACATACTCTAGTGGGAAAAACCGATACATGAACAGATAATCCCACTGCGATAAAATAAACTTCAAAGTAGTTGTTTCCTCCTCTTTTATTTTTATTTTTCTTAAGAGGTATTTACTTATTGGAGAGAGAGAGAGGTGGGGGGAGGCGGGGCAGAGGGAGAGAGAGACTCTCAAGCAGGGTCCACACCAAGCACAGAGCCTGAGGTGGGGCTTGATCTCATGACCCTGAGAACAAGACCTGAGCTGAAATCAAGAGTTGGCCGCTTAACCCACCAAGCCCCCAGGCGCACCTCCTCTTTTAAATGCTGCCATAAGAATTCTTTTTTCCCCTTTGACGAGAATCATCATATTTAAATGTTTTTGGTCATCTTCTGTCTTCCTGCTAGACTGGGATCTCCATGCCTCTAGTTCCCTGCTCTACCCCCTGGGCCCAGAAGATGACTGAACCTATAACACGTACTCTGTAACTATTTGTTGAAAGAGAAGGAGTAAGATGCTGTCATAGAGGAGTGGTGGAAGGGTTGTGGGAATAACAAACAACTCAGCCACCCAGGAATGACATCTGAGTGGGTCTCGAATACTTTTGAAGGAAGAATAACAGTTATTCTAGAATAATAATAATAAATTTAAAAACAGAGAGGGGGGAAGGGGATAAATTTTTGTCCTTAAATTTCCTCAAGAGACTTCTATTTGCCAAGTATAAGTAGGAAGATCCTCATCCTAAATCTGCAGGCTGTGTGCAGCAGTCACGATGTTCTCAGTGGCAAGTGGCAGAAAGCAAGGACTCAACTGGCTTAAAAAAAATGAGTAGTGTGTTCCATCACGTACCAAGAAGTCTGCAGGCAGGCAGCTCAGGAACCCCGTGTCATCCCTCCTGTGCACCAGCTTAGCACTTTCTTGGATGCAAGATGGTGCCTGCGATGGTTGGCATTGCAGGCAGATGAAATGATACCCAGCAAGAGAGAGGGCTGCCTCTCTTCTGGAGTAAAATCTTTCCCAGCGCCCCCTGGCAGATCTACCCCACATGGGCCCACTCCCAAATGGGCCAGAACCGTGCCCTGTGCCCCCCGGGGAACCGCAATACTGATAAGAAGAAGGCAAGCAGCATGACCAGTTGGACCAATCACATGCTACTTCTTGAGGCTTGGGCTGGAGCTCCTGCCCCTCCTGGAGCCCATGGCTGTGCAGAAAAGAGTAGATTAAAACCCAAACCAAACAAAAAGCCTGGGGTCCTGATAGGAAGGAGAAAGGGGAGATGACTCTTGAGTATCAACAGTGTTTGCAACATTAAGCTTGGAGAAGTTTAAGTCTCTGTTTTCTTTCTTTTTCTTTCTTTCTTTCTTTCTTTCTTTCTTTCTTTCTTTCTTTCTTTCTTTTTTTTTTTTAGATTTTATTTATTTATTCATGAGAGACACAGAGAGAGGTAGAGACACAGGCAGAGGGAGAAGCAGGCTCCATGCAGGAAGCCCGATAGGGGACTCGATCCCAGGTCTCCAGGATCAGGCCCTGGGCTGAAGGCAGGCACTAAACCGCTGAGCCACCCAAGCTGCCTGTCTCTGTTTTCTTTGTGTACACGAATATCACCTAATACTTTCATTTCTTTCTTTCTTGTGCCTTTGGCTCACTTTGTTTCTCCTTCTGCATTAGCAGACAGTTGAGTACGTCAAGCGCAATATCAGTAAAAGCGTGTTACGTGTACGTATGGATCTAAATGTAAACCTACGTTGATTAGACATGAGTGTCCCTTCAGGTGAAAACTTTGATTCAGATGCTTCTGTGACTCACTGATAGCCACTTGCTCTCTACTCTTCCGTGACCTTATGCCCTTTGCTTGTGCTCATTCCTCTGTCCAGGAAGTTCTTTTCAGTTTTTTCACCTGTAGCAGATACAGAGGATTGCTTCCGTTATAGCCTTCTTCTAGTAATCTAGATGGAAAAATTGGACACTTCTAAACTTCAGTTCCCAGACTCTCTTGCAGCTCGGGTCTGGATATGAAATAAGTACAGTCAACCAGGTGCCTCCGACAGGATCTTGCAGGTGGATGCAAGGAGAAGGCACCATGCTGCTGCTGCTGCTGCTGCTGCTGCTGGCAAGCAGAGTGTGAGAGGTGATGCTAAGAAGCACCTAATGCTGGACTCGGCAACCTGTCTTAGTGTCTAGTCACCAGGTTCATGGGTATGAAGGCAGTGGTGGCGGCAGCACCATTGTCACTTCTAGGACACAGCTGCTGTGGTGGTCCCTGGAATCCAACAGTCCAGGTAGCCTGATGACTTCTGCTCCTCCAGCCTTTCCAACAATTCTGTAAGCCTTTGCTTGATTCCCAGTACTGTCTTCCTCCACTTGAAATACCCAGAGTGGGGGCGCCCGGGTGGCTCAGTCATTAACCACCTGCCTTCGGCTCAGGTCATGATCCCTGGGATAGAGCTCCACGTCGGGCTCCCTATTCAGCGGGAAGCCTGCTTCTCCCTCTCCCTCTGCCTGCTGCTCCCCCTGCTCGTGCTCATTCTCTTTCTCAATATGTCAAATAAATAAATTTTTTTTTAAAAAGAAAGAAATACCTAGAGTGGTTTCTATTTTCTGTACCAAACCCTGACTGATAGATGCCTAACTCATATGCAGCCTTTCAGGGCACAGCCCAGGTCTTCTCCGACAGGTTGGGATAGGTGCCTCTGCTGTACTCCCACCATGCCCTGCCTGAAAAGTCCACGCCTCCTCATCTTTGCACTCTGGCACCAGTGCTCAGCCCACAGCACAGGCCACATCAATATTTACTGAACTGCAGCTTCCCCTGCCAAAATACCAGGAAGGTTCAGGTCTAAGGGGCATCCCACCTCCTGCGTAGTCTGCAAAGGCCAAAGAACAAGTTGGCTCTCGATTCACACTGAATTCTAGATGAATGCAGAGCCCTCAGCATTTTCACATTAGCCACACACACACACACACACACACACACAAAGGCCAGCCCACTGCTGAAGATTCAGCTTGGTCCCCCGGAAAGAGATGCAAAGGAACAAGGGAAGTTGCTTATCCCAAGACTTACCTTCTGGTGGTTCTCAAGACCCTCTCTGCTGGGCTTCACTTGGGGTCTGCAGTCGATGGCAGCATAGGCTTTGGAGTCAGAAACTCTAAGTTGGAAGGTGCGTGACCTTATGTCACAATTTACTTGTCTAAACCTCAGTTTCTTGGTCTATAAAACGGAAATAATAATATCAACCTTACAGGATTCTTGGGGGTAAAAGAGATCATATATGTACAACATTATTATGGTCCTCACTGCTGTTAATGGTCTCACCCCTATAACCACAATCCTGTTGCTTTACCCGATTTTTCCTACAGCCCAAACAGACCCACAAGCAATTAGACTGTACTCCTCCACACTTTCTCCCGAGGTGTTCCATTTACACACTGACGTGATTAACCCTTTCTGTCGAAGATCCAGCTGGGCCTGAGTTTGGGGCCATACTGAGGAAATACAGAATCAACTATGTCAGTCATTCCTGACCTTCGCTGAAAATCAGGATCACTTGGAGAGTTAAAAACAAAGCACCGACAAAAATAAAGAAATAAACAAACAAAACCAAAAAACAAGATCTCAAAGGTCCCTGAACTAGAGATTTCGATTTAATAGGACCCACGCATCAGTGTTTCTTAAAGCTTCCTCACATGATCACAATGCGCTGCTGAGAGCCAGAGGTCAACGTGGGAAAGATGAGTACTGCCATTACCTCTGGGGGAAGAGAAAGCTTTTACCTTTTTATAATCTCCACATGATGGAGGAAGGGAAAGGACTAAAGATTATGGTTGAATTTCTCTGCTTATGATATGAACAAGACATTCTCATTATGCACATGGAGAAATGACTCATTAATCCTCTGGCCAGTGTCGTGCTTTCTCATCTAGAAGTGTCTGATCTGATAAGAGAAGTGGTCAGAAATGCTCTAGGACAGGTAAAGGGCTCATCTGGAAACACCCGTGAGGGATTCATGTTGGCTAGCGGTGTCTTCCCTGAGCCAGCACTGTGCATGCTCGCACACTCATTGTCTGGTTGCATGCACTTGGGTTCAGGGCATGTGCAATGATCCCTGCCTTGGCATAAAATTTTAGCTAATATCTAGATACCGGAGATAGCTGGTGACAGCTGAGAGTGTGCTCAGACATAAAGTATCACTTTTCTCCCATTATTAAAGTAATACACACAAGAAAATATAGAAGATCGGGAAAACAGAAAAGTAGAACGAACCATAGTAGAAACTAATAATAATGACTAAGACCTATTATACACTTATCAGGTGCTAGATGAGGTGCTAAGCTCTCAACCATGTCAATTCATTCACCCCTCCCTACAACTCTATGGGGTAGATAACTATTTGTATCTCCATTTTATAGGTAAGGAAGGAGCATCTGGAGCTCTTAGGTGGTTCAGCTAGTAAAGACAGAGACAAGGTTTGGACTCGTGATGCATTTAACAAGGTTTGGTCAGCCTCAGAGATATAGGTCATAGGGATTCAATGTCAGTTGCTAAAGTTTAGAAAGGTAATCTCTTTGATGTTTCAATGATTCATTCATTTATTTCACAAATATTTATTGAAGGTGTCTGTGTGTAGCATTACTGTTCTAGGCTTGATTATGAAGATATTGAAGAGTATACAAAGTCTATCTGTCCAGTCATTCCTAAAACATTGAACTCTCAAGTATCTCAACAGGATAATGCATGTAGAAGGAACACCAACCTCGGAAGATTAAAAATGCTCCAACTATTCCCTGATGACAAAATCCAAAGCCACGACCTCAAAAGTTTTGCAATATCACACACTTTTTTGATTGAATATTAAGCATTGTCCTCTGTATTTTCATCAATTAATAAACACACTTTGGACAATCATTTAAATTGAATTTCATGAATTTGGCTTTGTAGAAACATGTTTAACATAACAGTTGTGTCTTCAACTCAGAAATTTGGTTTCTTGGATGGATGGATGGATGGATGGATACACAAATGGCTAGATGAAAGGATAGATGGGTGAATGAATCAAAGAGAATGCTTGGCTATGTTCTAGATACTTACAAATTGCACCTTTAAAAGATCATGTAGTGTTTTCCAGCTTGTTGAATAATAAATTATGACTCAAGAGAGCATTTTGATTTCTATCCTTTCTGTGGACTAGATAGGTAACCTCAAGCAAGTTGTGATGAGGCCCACTTCCATCTGATTGTTGTGAGGGATTAAATGAGATAATGTAAACGAATTAGCAGCCTCCTTAATACAGGCTAAACCATCAGCATGTTTTTAAACTGTCTTTAAATTGAAGTAATATATATTAAAAAAGCAAAAATTTAAATGATGCAAAAAACTACACAGTGCAAGATAAGTCTCTTTTGGCAAAGTTTTCTGCTGTTATTACTACTATTACTAGAGACCTCCAAGCAAACATAACATTTCATTCTTGATTAAGAAGGGGGAGGTTTGTAGGCCAGTAGATAACATCGTTTGAATCAGAACCAAGTGAAATAACACAAGTATTCTGGCTAAATTCCAGCATGAGTGATTAACATTCTCCAACTTCAAATGATTTTTATTATTAGCCAACACTTGTCCATCCCCAATAATACACACGTCACATAAAGGGCACAGAATGAGACAGCCCTTGCTTGGCATGTTCAGAGTCTGCACATACTTTCCACTGAGGGTTTCCCTTTCTTTTTGATTTAATATTCCATAGCTTTTCAATCCCACTACTTGCGACCCTGGGACGTTTGCTGACCCAGAGTGCCAAGTGTTTCCAAAACACAAAAGAGGTTAAATATGAACACCTGTAGAATGTCAGGGAAGGAAAGATGTAAAGTATATTCTAAACATATTTATCAATAGTTTTGATGCTTGTGAAACAGTTGTATTTATTCACTTTAAACTTTGAGTCTGGGATGAATAATGCACACTTTCTTCATTATTGTCCACAAAGCCTTGCTGACCAGCAAGAGGGAGAGGGCTATTCTGCAATTCAGTCTCCCAGCCTGTACAGACGGGATCCAGGACAGAAGGACAATGACGGCAGTCTGTCTCAGCCCTTTAGTCCAGTCCTGACTCCTTGAAGTACCCAGGCCCTCCTGCTTTTTTTCCGCCTTCTTCCCAGAGGAAGGAAGGGGTGGGGGAGCGGGAAACAATTCAAACCCTCTTTGTAAGCGTGTGAATGAATTTCAAGAATGCTGAACACCTCAGTCTTCCAACCTAATTAGAACACGTAGAAAAAGAGACATTTTTAGGACATTTAAAACTTGCAGCATAATAATGTATCTGGAGAGCGGGCACCCGGAGGGTCTCCCCGCCGGCCGGGGCTGCTCCTTGCGCCCCAGCTCCCCCAAGGGACGCGGGTGCGCGGCTCACAGTCGGCAGCCCGGGGGGGGGGGGGGGCGGGGCGGGCGCCCTGCCCCTTACGGAGCCTCGAGCCTGCGCCGCTGCTCTCCGCAGCCCACTTCGGAACTGCCTGGGATTTTAAACTTTGACTGATAAAGGACTAACGTCTCTCGAGTCTTCCAAAGACAGGAAGAAAATCACATTCTTATCACGACCATAAGATTTTGTGACGAGATGCAAAGGTCAAGGTTGAAGACTGGAGGATAGAGATAGTCCATGGGGGGGGGGGGGGCGGGAAGTGGTTAACACCGGGATGCAGCTACGTGGGTTCGGATCCCGAGTCACCATTTGGGCGCCCACTACGTGCCAGGCGCTCAGCCGACCCGGGTGAAGACCGCCTGTGCTGCGGCTTTCCTGGGCGAGTATTAGCTCGGTGGCCGTGGTCAAGTTTCTATACGTTGGCCCGTTCACCTGTAAGGAGTACCTGTCTCACGGAATTGTAGAGACCTGAGTTCTTAAGTATTAAGATATGAACGACGAGCGCGCCGTCGGGCACACAGTAGGGGCTCAGCTCAGTAAGCCTCGGCTCCTCTCTCAGCGTGAGCTCACCTGGTCTGAGCGCAGCGCCGAGCGGACACAGGTGCCACGGCTAAGAAGGGTTCCTCGAGCAGTTCTTTTGAACAAGCGCCGGACGCTAAGGACTTTCGGCTGCAGAGACACCTGCCAGGGGCTCTGGAAGCAAGCAAGGAAGGGTCCGTAAGCTAAGTCTGTTAGAGGCAAGGGAGCCCCGGCCCCGCAGGCGCCCGCAGAGAACTCCAGGAGGACTCGCCGCAAAGCTTTCCCGCCCCGGGTCTCAAGGAGGAGCGATTAGCATTCGCCCCGCCCCCGTCGCTTTCCGGCCCGCCTATTGGCCCGCGCTCCGCGGCGGCCCGCTCGGGGGCGGGGCCGGAGGGCGCCCGGGGCGGGGGCGCGGGGAGGCCGAGCCCGCGGGGCAGTGGGCGGGGACGCGCGGAGAACGTGGCGGGGCGGCCCACCAACCGAGCCCCGGCGCGAGGGGGCGGGGCGGGGGCGGGGCCTCCCGGCGGGCTTTAGAGGCAGGTGACCCGGGCGGGGCGGGACAGGCCAGTCCGCCCGCGCCCGTGTCTCCGCTGCCCTCGGCGCCGCGCGCCGCTCCGGACCCGCCGGAGGTGGGCGAGGGAGTGCGGGAGCGCGGGGGAGGAGCCGCGCCGGGCGCGTCCCGGGAGCGCCGCCGCCGCCCCCGCCCCCGGGAGCCCGCTGGAGCGCGGAGCCCCCTGCAGGGGAGGAGAGGAGGCGAGCAGCGGGCTGGACGCGGCGGCGGGCGGGCGGGCACCATGCAGTCCCCGCGGGGCCAGCGCCGGCTGCTCGCGGCGCAGTGAGGCAGCGGGACCCCCCGGCTGCCGCCCACCGCCTTCCTCCCGCCCAGGTGCTGCCAGGCGCGCTCGCCCCTCGTCCGGCGGCCGGAGCCCGCTGGAGCCCGCTGGAGCCCGCTGGAGCGCGCGGCCTGCTCCCGCTCTGCCCCGCTCGGATCATGCAGGGGGCCCCGGAGGAGGCGAGGGCGAGTGACCGGCCTGCGGCGGCCGCGTCCCGGGCGCGACCCCCTCTCTGAGACGCCCCCACCTGCTGCCATGTGCCGCGCCCCGGATACCCAGCCTGCCGCCAAACTTTTCGGGTGCCAGCCCGGCTCCGAGTCGCGTTTGTGAGCGAGTGTCCCGGGGACGGAGCGCCCAGGCTGGCCGCCGACCGCCTGCTTCTCCCGGGAGCCGCGGAGGTGAGAGCCCGCGCCTTCCCCTTCCCCCGGCCGCGGCCGCGTCCCGGGTCCTCCGCCCTTGGGCGGGCGGCTGAGCGCTCGGGCCCCGCGGTGCAGCCCGGAGGCCCCCGGCCTGGAGGGGGGCGGGCTGGGAGTCGGTAGCTTGGTTCCCGGAGGCGGAGGGGAGGGAAGGGGGAGAGACGCTAACTTAGAGACTCGCGGCGCGCCTGCGGGGGCCGAGCCGCGGACTCCTGTCTAACTGGGAGTGGTTGCGATTTTCCTTCTCCCTCAGCTTCTGGAGTAACGAGTGCTCGCCCCGGCGTCGGAGCCCGCGCCGCCCCTCCCCACGCCGTCTGGCAGCGCCTTCCCGAAACAGTTGATCTCGGACGGATTTGAGAGAAAAAGAAACCAACAGGTTGCCAGCCCCGGCGCCACACGCGCGCACACACACACACACACACACACACACACACCCGAGTCGGCGGAGAGGCCGGCCCGGTGGCGGCGGGCGGCGGGCGGCGGGCTGCGGCCGGCGAGGGAGGGAGGGGGCTATGGCTCGGCCTGACCCGTGCGCGCCGCCCTCGCTGCTGCTGCTGCTCCTGGCGCAGCTGTTGGGCCGCGCGGCGGCCGCGTCCAAGGCCCCGGTGTGCCAGG
Source organism: Canis lupus dingo (assembly GCF_003254725.2). Lineage (NCBI taxonomy): Eukaryota > Metazoa > Chordata > Mammalia > Carnivora > Canidae > Canis > Canis lupus. The sequence continues at coordinate 16,472,592 of NC_064279.1, read as the reverse complement.
AGATCACGGTGCCCATGTGCCGCGGCATCGGCTACAACCTGACGCACATGCCCAACCAGTTCAACCACGACACGCAGGACGAGGCGGGCCTGGAGGTGCACCAGTTCTGGCCGCTGGTGGAGATCCACTGCTCGCCCGACCTGCGCTTCTTCCTCTGCTCCATGTACACGCCCATCTGCCTGCCCGACTACCACAAGCCGCTGCCGCCCTGCCGCTCGGTGTGCGAGCGCGCCAAGGCCGGCTGCTCGCCGCTCATGCGGCAGTACGGCTTCGCCTGGCCCGAGCGCATGAGCTGCGACCGGCTGCCGGTGCTGGGCCGCGACGCCGAGGTCCTGTGCATGGATTACAACCGCAGCGAGGCCACCACGGCGCCCCCCAGGCCCTTCCCGGCCAAACCCACCCTCCCGGGCCCCGCGGGGGGGCCGGCCTCGGGGGCCGAGTGCGCCGCCGGGGCCCCGTCGGTGTGCAAGTGCCGCGAGCCCTTCGTGCCCATCCTGAAGGAGTCGCACCCGCTCTACAACAAGGTGCGCACGGGCCAGGTGCCCAACTGCGCGGTGCCCTGCTACCAGCCCTCCTTCAGCCCCGACGAGCGCACGTTCGCCACCTTCTGGATCGGCCTGTGGTCCGTGCTGTGCTTCATCTCCACCTCCACCACGGTGGCCACCTTCCTGATCGACATGGAGCGCTTCCGCTACCCCGAGCGCCCCATCATCTTCCTGTCCGCCTGCTACCTGTGCGTGTCGCTGGGCTTCCTGGTGCGCCTGGTGGTGGGCCACGCCAGCGTCGCCTGCAGCCGCGAGCACAGCCACATCCACTACGAGACCACGGGCCCCGCGCTGTGCACCGTCGTCTTCCTGCTGGTCTACTTCTTCGGCATGGCCAGCTCCATCTGGTGGGTCATCCTGTCGCTCACCTGGTTCCTGGCAGCCGGCATGAAGTGGGGCAACGAGGCCATCGCGGGCTATGCGCAGTACTTCCACCTGGCCGCGTGGCTCATCCCCAGCGTCAAGTCCATCACGGCGCTGGCCCTGAGCTCCGTGGACGGGGACCCGGTGGCCGGCATCTGCTACGTGGGCAACCAGAACCTGAACTCGCTGCGCGGCTTCGTGCTGGGCCCGCTGGTGCTCTACCTGCTGGTGGGCACCCTCTTCCTCCTGGCGGGCTTCGTGTCCCTGTTCCGCATCCGCAGCGTCATCAAGCAGGGCGGCACCAAGACGGACAAGCTGGAGAAGCTCATGATCCGCATCGGGATCTTCACGCTGCTCTACACGGTGCCGGCCAGCATCGTGGTGGCCTGCTACCTGTACGAGCAGCACTACCGCGAGAGCTGGGAGGCGGCGCTCACCTGCGCGTGCCCGGGCCCCGACGCCGGCCAGCCGCGCGCCAAGCCCGAGTACTGGGTGCTCATGCTCAAGTACTTCATGTGCCTCGTGGTGGGCATCACGTCGGGCGTCTGGATTTGGTCCGGCAAGACGGTGGAGTCGTGGCGGCGCTTCACCAGCCGCTGCTGCTGCCGCGCGCGGCGGGGCCACAAGAGCGGCGGCGCCACGGCCGCGGGGGACTACGAGGCGAGCGCCGCGCTCACGGGCAGGACCGGGCCGCCGGGCGCCCCCCCGGCCGCCGCCGCCTACCACAAGCAGGTGTCCCTGTCGCACGTGTAGGAGGCGGAGGCCCGGGGGGGGGGGGGATGGGGCGGGGGGGGGTAGCTTTGCCAAGTTCACTTCCGTTTACCTGCGTGGCGCTGAGGCCCCCTCCTGGGGCCCTTTCAAGGGAGCACCTGTCCCAGGACTTCTCAGAGGGGCTCAGCTCACGTGTATTCTGTTTCGCGTTTCTTACTACCTTTTTGTTTTTGTTTTTGTTAGTGGAGCCCTGTTTTTAATTTATATGTAGTTTTCTTAATTTTTAACTTTGTTGCATTTTGGCAACGCAATTGACCTTTGCTTTTTTTTGGGGGGGGGGGCTTTACAATCCTAAGGTTGGCATTATAATGAAGTTCCGCTTGGTTCAGGTTTCTTTGAACTGTGTGGTCTAAATTGGGAAAATAGATTTCCTATACTTGTGTCTTTTTTTTTTTCTTTTTTTTTGAAAAAAAAATGTGAACAGTGAAAGTTTAAGTTGCTATGACTGGGAAGCTGTCGAGTGCGCTTTTTCAGCTCGTTTTCTCTCCTTTCACTGCTTAAAGTGTCCAAGATGCTTTAAGGCGAGCTGCTTGTCCCTGTTTATAGTCCCCAAGTTAAGGGAAACCCCACCTCAAGCCAAGGAGGGGGAGCATAATGCGGTTAGGGCCTCCCCAAAGTGACAAGGTTAGAGAGTGTTTAATGATTCTGTGTGCCATCCTGGCTTTATTTATCGAGCTTCGGTTTCTTTTCTGTAGTGCTTGTAACCATTCTTAACAGCACCCAGCCTTGTCTTGAATAAGTTAGAGGTGGCATTACAGAGTGCCGGTATAAATATTTGGAAAAGTGAAAACCTAAGGGATGGTGATTGGTTGAATTCTAGACTGGTAAAATGGCAGCTTTGTGCCAGAGGAGGAGTGGGTGGTTCTTAATAGGCTTCAGAGTGATCCCATTTAAAAAAAAAAAAAAAAAAAGAACTGGTGTTCAACCTCACTCCCTTCTTCTGGAAGTACTTAGAGATAGTTGTTAAAGGGGCTGCTTTTTAGATTTAAGGACTAAAAAGGATATACCTCCAGTAATTAAGTAAATTTTCAACACTTCTCTTATCTGCTCCACCCCCATCCCACCTCCTTTATCATGTTAAACAGTCTTTTTGCTTTTCTTATTCCTCCTCTCCTGGAGAGCTGTGATTAAGAAACCACACCCACCCTTGAATGGGGTGCTTGAACTGGGGGGGGCGGGAAGGGAGGCTGGTTACCTGTGAACAAACATTGGCAGCAATGAGAGAAAATAAGTGTCCCTGGACTTTGGACTAGTTTAATAGCCAGATATTCCCAAAGCAGCAAAACATGGCTCTCTGCAGGCTCTCAAAACAAATGACACCCGGAATACACCTGCGTCTGCTTTTAAACTTATGGATCAGGGCACTGCTACTGCAGGAGGGAAGCTGTCCTCTCTCCCCCATCTCAATCTGTTTTTCTTACTTTTTTCTGAGAAAGCCTATATATTGATGAGTACACACTTGCACACACACACCCACATGCATTTTGCTGTTAGAGAATTGTTTGCTTTCCTAAATCTGCTTAACCATTCATTCATATACAAAAGCCTAAATATGAACACACATACACACACACACACACACACACACACACACACGGGTTTCTTTACTATTAAAGAATTCTGTTTGCTTTTCTAATCTGTTTAACTGTTCCTTCATGAAGACTGTGAGGCCACGACTTGGGGAAGGAGGTGATAGTGCATTGGCCAGCAAAATACCAGTGACCAGGGTTGAGTGGGGACTACATTTACATTTAGAAAACTGAGATGGCAAAGACAATTACAATTTTAGGATGGGTCCCTAGGAAAATGACGAGTCTAGGCATTTGTGCTTCCTTTATACTAAAGTTGGAAAAGTAAGATTTAAATCCAGGACGGTTTTTACTTCAGAGATATTAAGGAAAGAAATGCATAGTTCCCATAGTGAATTGAAACACTTTGCTACAAGGGAGAAGCCTGGTAGTGTAATTTTGCAAACTCTCCAAAGCTGTTTGTGTTCATAAAAATGCACTGCTCTTACACATTCATACTCTGAATCAAAGTTAAAATTTCAATGGAATCAACAAAACTTAATGCCCAAAATTTTTTGCATGCCTTATTCCTGTCCTTATTCAGAAGCTGCTTTTTTAGAACCTTGGAGTAGATCCCCTGTCTGAGGGCCAAGTTTTCTGTTTTTCGAACGAGGGCCTTTCGTGATCACTTCGACCTCTTCCCTAATATAGTGTGTCTTGTCAGAAAGTACACTGTTCTGCGGCCTGCAGTCATTGTGATTAATTTGGGTTGTCCCCCTTCTTTTGCTTTGTGGAGGAATGGAGGAACGATGCACAGTGTATCTAAAAGTTGCGGCATGAAATGGATAGAAGTGGATTAATCCTTTCAAAAAAGTATTTTTTTCATTTTGGCAACTTGCCAAGCCTAAAGGAACAACCGATTTATTTGAAATAATAATAATAAGGCCTTTGACAAAGGATACTAAGCCAAGAAGAGGCAACACAGGTAATACCTTTTGGGGTCTAGTTGCAGAACCTACTTTCAGAGGTGCCGCTTTCTTTTCAGTCTCTGTCCTCACCCCTGCCCTTCCTCGGAGATAGCGCCCACCTGCTTCCCTCAAGTCTTATTACTATCAACCACCCACCTCTACCCAGGGGAGAGAGAGGTCGGATCTATTTACTGTCACCCTCTACTTCCATCGCACACTCTATTTTCCCCTGATTTGCATTTTTATTATGCAAACAATCCATACTCACAGAAACATGAAAGCTTAGTATGTGGGGGTCTAGCAACTTCTTCACAGATAGCTTTGTGGAGTTGGAGAGGATTTACCATTCAGTTTAACGTCACAGGCACAGCTTCCAGGCTCTCCCTTCCACAGTTCAGTGTGGAGCGTTGTCTCACTTCATAGATTGGGGGGGCGGGGGCAGGATTTAGAAGGTTCTCTAAAGGAACTCCCATGACCTCTCAGTGAATCAGTTGGCCAGACCTTAGGAAGTCTCTTTAACTTACACTACTTCCCTCCTCACATTTTGATATTGTCTAAATTGGCCGAAAATAATTTTTCTTGGTGCCTTATTGGTTTATCTTCGCAAACCTTTGTCACCTTTCCACATGGCCATTTCCAATGACGGGCCTGTGTGTGTATGTGTGCGTGTGTGTACGTGTGTGTGTGTGTGTTGTGTAATTGTGCGCATGTACGAGCTTAAATAATGTGCCAACAGCACTGTTTCCAAGTTGGTATTCATTAGGCTGTTTCCTCCTGGGCCAGGGCTGCACTAATCCTGACACTGGCTGCCAGGAGAAAACCTCATGGATCCCACACAGAACCTTAATAACAGCATCCCCGACCTGTGCTCTCAAGTACAGAATGGAAACCCCAGAGCTAGGAAACGTAGTTGTATATTTTAATGAACTGCTGCCCCTGCTAACGGGGCTTCTTTCACTTTTGTGCTCTACAGATAGACCAAGGGGGGTTGGAGGGACAAAGCTTTGAATAACTGCTTTCTAACACCAAATGTGGCAAACAGGACAGAGAACATCACAAATCTAGGCAGGTGTGAGGTACAGTGGCTGAGAATTGCCTGTCTGCTCCCTCTCTCTGCATGCCCTTTCTTGCCTCCAAAGTCCAATCAAGGGATCCTGGGAAGAAAATATGCCTGGAGTGGGGGAGGATGATTCTGAGGGGGGAAAAAGCTACCAAGACATTAAAGCGGGGCAAGGGGGGGGGGCAGGATGTAAGTAACTAAGTAACCTGACTCATAACTCTCAAAAGCTTCTAGCAGCTCAGTGACAATTACAGGATTTATTTCAGCCAGGATCATGTCTGTGGTACATCATTTTGAGACAATATTACTTCATGTTGTTACAAACTGTGTGTGTAGTATGTGTGTGTTGTGGGTGTGTATATACATAATATATATTATATATATGAGAGATTTAGTGACTTTCGATACGGGTTTGGTGCAGGTGAATTTATTACTGAGCCAAATGAGGCACATACCGAGTCAGTAGTTGGAGTCCAGGGCATTCAGTACTTTTTATGATTTTCCTATATGTATAGTGCCTATCATGCAGCATCCTCACTGTCGTGTCAAATCCAGAACTCACAGATCAGAGCCAGCAATATTTTATTTGTAGACAATCAGCTTGAATCTATAAATTATTATTGGCAGATGATTATAATTCTGAATCCATAACATTAACAAAAGGAAACCCAGAGCATCTTGATAAGTTTTTGTTTCTTGTTTTGTTCCTGGAAGTCCGTAGAACAGCAGTTGTATGTGGTTATGTTAGTCTCAAGCTACTTAATTTGCTGACCTTATTATTTCAGAAAAGATTTTGTATGTATTATATTTGTGGGAAGGTAAAATAATGGTTTGAAATTTTTATCAAATATGGAGAGTAGTTATTTATGAAAAACAAAGAAATGTCTATTTTTGTTTCTTTGTTCCCAATTGATGTAGATAAATTTTAAAGTGCATTAAAAGCAATGGTAAAGAAAATAAAAAGATGCTGTACACGTCTTTTTCTCCTCATGCTTTTATGGAGACACACACTGCTTTCTAAGAGTACCTGAGGAGATTCTAACTTCACAATCTGATTTCTCAGATGGTACTTAAAGCGACAATGTTTTTATTAATGTGAAAATCAAGCAATTCCAGTCACCAGAAGCAAAACTAATGAAAACATGTTTTACTTGAATATGCTTCATAGGTTTCTCCTGCCGATCCTGTGATTGTATCATGATTCACTTGGAAGAAATGAAGGGAAATACATGTAAGACCAGAGACCTTGCCTGAGATTGTGTTCTATTTTATCAACCCTCCATCTAGACTCTCTACTGAACCTCTTTGAATAGAGGTGAAGCTGTTGTTCTGTGTGTCTGGTTGGGGGACAGGGACTCTCAAAACTATTTCTCATTCAGCAGTTAGACCCGCAACATGGTGTTAAGCTCTAAGTACAAGTCAGGGAGCCCAGGTAAGAGGATAGAAATTGATGTAGGGTTGGCACCTCCCCAATAACCTGGACAGATGTTTAGTAGACCTGAGATACCATTGTCAGAATACTTTCTTCTGGCTGCTGCTTTGGCAAAATGCAGGTTAGCCACCAACCTATGAACCACGGCCTCACGTGAATGCCCAGTATGTCAGTGTTCTCCGGCAATGCTCTGAGGCCTAAGTATGTAGGAGAACCTAGGTAATTAGGAGCTTAAAATCTTGTTTGGGGGGAGATAAGACAAATCCGATAAGAGGTGAATAATGATATGAGAGTATGTAATTTAATGTCAGAGTGAGCGCTATGAACGTTATCAGATTCCTGTATAAGTTAGGGCAGTTGGGAGACAGAACGGAAAACACACTAGTTGAGCTCGATCCTGATGGAAGAGCCAAGGGTACCTTACGTGTACAGGACTCTATCATTGGCATGTCTTCCCTGGGCTCTCTCATTGCTCACCCCCCCCACCTTCTTCCCTCAGTGGAAAAGGGGGTGGGGGGTGAAGCCACAGGCTAGAGCCAAGGGCCTGTAGAGGCTTAGCAGGTTGGAGAAATAGGTGTGTCCAGGGTATTAATGGTAATTCTTTTAGTGATCTTGAGCTCTTTAGTTTGACACTAATGGAAACAGGACCAAGAGGCAGTAGAATGGTTATGCTTAAAGACTTGGCAGCTAGACGGCTAGGGACTCAAGTTCCAGCTCCACCATTTATGGGCTGTGTGATCCTGGACATATTAATCTTTGAGTATTTCAGTTCTCTCATCTGTGAAAGAGAGACAATAGTACTTATCTTAGGTTGAGAGGATCTAAAGGATTAGATCAGGTTAAGACACAAGGAAGAAGCAACTGTTCAGTCATGGAATGGAAAGTGATAGAATCTTTTGGGGCTCCTATTTTTAAAATGTAGATTCCCAGACTTTTTTAAGCTCCAGGAATTGAGACTCAGGAGGTCTGAGGCCCTAAAAGCTGCTGCCTTTTTTTTTTTTTTTTAAAGTAAACTTTATTTTGGAATTATTTTAGGTTTACAGAAAAGTTCCAAAGATAATTCAGTTCCTGTATACCCCTTGCCCATTTGGCCCTAATGCTAACACATCCTCATAGTACACTGTGAAGATGAAGAAGTCAACACTGGCACGTTACTGTTAACTCCAGACTGCAGTTGGATCTCACCAGATTTTCCACTAATGTTCTTTATCTGTTCTAGGATCCAATCCAGGATTCCACATTGCATTTAGAGAAGCTTCGTTTTTCATAGGCACTTGCAGCTGATGAGAGGTAGGTGGTCTGGGGACCGTATCTTGAAAAATAATAGGACACGTGAAGGACGGAGCAAGGTCAAATTGCCCCATCCTGGCATTGGGAAGATGGCAGTTTTGAAGCAGAAGGGGATAAACTGATGGAGGGGTGATGTAGAAGGCTGGTGTTAAAAAGTTGAAATGGAATCCCCCCCCCCCCCCCCCATAAGACAGGAGAGGCTACATTAAGAAGTGAGGCATCTACTCCTTATGCCAGATGAAATGAGTCTTGGAGCTGGAAGGTGGGGTTGCTACCTAGGCTGGGAAGCTCCATCTCGGGGTTGTGGGCATGTCAGGGGAGTCAACGAGGGCAGTGTGTGGGGAACAGCTGGCCTGGGGAAACCAGGAGTGCTCAGGTAGGTGACCATAGGGGATTACAAGGGGCTGGTTAGCCTGGGAGCCACAGAAGTTCTGTATTTCCTGGAACCCGGTGGAAATACTTTGGAAATGGGTCCCAGTAGTAACTAATATCAAGCATTGCCATGCTGGACACTAGCAGAGGTGAGATGATCTTATTGAGGGAGGACCCTCATCGAAGCCCCCATCTGGGGACTGGAAGGTTAGTAGAATTGAGAATGGTAAGATGATGAAGGAATAGGTGTTTTAAGAAAAAGCTAGCAGGGGCACATGGGTGGCTCAGTCGGTTAAGCATCCAACTCTTGATTTTGGCCCAGGTCATGATCTCAGGGTCATGACATCAAGCCCCACGTTGGGCTCTGTGTTGGGTGTGGGGCCTGCTTAGGATTCTTTTTCCCTCTCCCCCTTCCTCCTGCCCCAACTTTGATCACACACTCTCTCTCTAACTAGCAGAATAATTTGAGGTCTTGAAGTGGATGCTATTGATACCTTTTATTTTTTTTAAAGATCTTATTTATTCATGAGAATCACAGGCAGAGACACAGGCAGAGGGAGGAGCAGGCTCCCTGTGGGGAGCCCGATGTGGGACTCGATCCCAGAACTCCAGAATCACACCCTGAGCCAAAGGCAGACTCTCAACCGCTGAGCCACCCAGGTGTCCCTATTGATACCTTCTTGGGGACCTTAGGTTCTGAGGTGACCACTGAATTTCTTGAATGCATTCAGATTTCTTAGTTCCCTTCCCAGCAGTTATAATCATTACCACCTAACCTGTTCATTCTTAAAAGAACGTTAAACTTTTTTCGATTTCTCTTCATTTCTATACTATTTCATTCTTAATTCTTTCTGCATCCTAGAGATCCCCAACCACCAATCGGTATTCTTAAAATCTGTATCACATTAAGTACATGTTCTTAAAAATAGTGGAAATTGCCTCAGAAACCAAACCGACTGCACCTGTGAACTACAGGGCTGAAGGGCTCCTAAGTCTCTTGCTTTCTTGCTGTCACAGTGTCTGGCTGGTCAGGGCGGTAAGTGGCAAACAGTTAAGACTTCAGGCCATCTAATCCTTAACTTGACAGATGCTGCATGTAACCTGTAGATTCAAGGGCTTTTCCAAGTAGCCCTGTATTCATGAATGCAGCTTCTAGGTGAGACAACAGTTGTAGTTATTTCATATGTGAGTACAGATAAGTCTTGGTGATGAAAGATTTCAGCTAGCTTATACGCTGTGGCTAAACTTTTCCAAAAACATTGTATAACTTGGATACAGAGTGAATGATTTTCCCGTAAGTACTGGGTTCAGCAATTTTTTTTTTTAATCAAGGACTAGTGTATTTATACATATAGGAAAACTAAATCCAAGAAATGAACTTCGAACTGTTACAAAACCAAGATTCAGTGGTGTTGGATTTCAATAATGAATGGGCATGTGTGGGGCACATTAAATGTCAAAGAGAAGGTCGTGATAGAATCTGATACAGCAAGAAAGTTTCTTTAACCAGAAGCATTGGGCCTCAAGGTCTTAGGATGAACCGTGTGAAACTGCTAATGAGCAGCCATTTTTGACTTATAAAAATGGGAATTTCATCTGGTTCAGACATGTGACCTTTGTCTTTTCCTTGCAAAGACCTAAAAGCCCAGTTCCCAATAGATCAGAGTTAAAGTTTCACTGCAGTCAGTATTCAATAAGGAAAAAAACTAAAACTGAAGATAAATGAGTTGAGGTAGATCTTCTTTTAGTCTTGTTTAGGGGACGAGCCTTTCCTAGGTATGAAACCCTGAGAACGCTGCCATAGTTACTACCCTAGTGGTAGCGAGTTTCTGTGCTCTATGACATTTGTCGGAGAACCTACCAGCTTTCGGGGATGTTTATTACTTTCACCCTAAGTTGACTCAATTTCCCATTTATCAAAATGTCTGTACTGCCATCTAGAATTAAAGCCAACAGGGAAAGAACAATCTGTGATTCTACCTCATTCTGCCAACTTGTTCTTGAAGCTACTCAGGTCGCGTTCCTCCCCCCAGATTTTCATTTAACCTTTGACCACCCTTGTCAGCACTTCTGCTTAGTAGTCGGCGTAGTAAAGGGTACAGTCTTACAGTGATTTGTGACAGACCGTCCTCCTACATGAAGTCAGATCATTTAACCTCACCAACAGTTTATCAAGAACAAAGGGATCAGCTGAAAAGTTGACCTTACGTAGTGAATTAAGGTAGATGATGAAAATACAGCAGCTTCAGGCTTTAGAGTATTGCTCAAGCGGAGCGGCTAAGGTCTTAATTTTTTAAGATTTCCTTTATTCATGAGAGAGAGACAGAGACTGAGACACAGGCAGAGGGAGAAGCAGGCTCCCTGCAGGGAGCCCGACGTGGGACTCGATCCCAGGCCTCCAGGATCAGGCTCTGGGCCGAAGGCAGACACCCAACTGCTGAGCCACCCGGGCTGCCCAAAGTCTTAGCTTTAAACCTGATGAAGATTTGGCATATTTCTCACTTAAATGTGACTTTGAAAATAGTATTCTAAAAAGTCAAAATAGGTGGGCAGTTTCTCTTTACAGCGACGATTATTCTAGTTCTTCCATTTTCTTTCCTAGGTTTTTTTTAAAAAGGTTTTATTTATTTATTCATGAGACACAGAGAGAGGCAGAGACACAGGCAGAGGGAGAAGCAGGCTCCATGCAGGGAGCCCGATGGGACTTGATCCTTGGTCTCCAGGATCAGGCCCTGGGCTGAAGGTGGCGCTAAACCACCGAGCCACCTGGGCTGCCCTCTTTCCCAGGTTTTAACTGCTTAAAAGCCTCACGTTCTGTTTCTGTAGCTTTCCTGTAATTCCTTGCTCTCTGGTATATTTTACCTTTCCTTCTGGTGTGCTTTTTCCTCTTGGCACAAGAAGGAGCCGTTCAAAGATGCCGTCTAATGTGTGATGCCTCTGAGTACGTGGCCAGTGATTTTAAGTGTACTAAAAAAAGGTCTTTCGGCTGAAAAGAGCAAAAGCCAAAGAAATACATGATGACACTAACTAGAGACAAGGGTCAAACCAAATCACGAATGGTCAGTTTGAAAATGCTGTCAAGACCCTACTCACGGGTCAGAGCCGACTCAAAGGATCCAAGTTAGGCAGAGATGGAATGCTATGTGAACCAAGAGACGGGGTACAAACACACTAGCCGGATTTTAATTAAAATAGAGTTTATTAGCTTTTAATATAAACATGAGGAAGAAAAACCACATAAGTTGTAGCATTCTTTTCAAAATAAAACTGCAATCAATCAATACTTAACTCTCCAAGCTCCGAACTCCATAAACAATGTTTTTTGAGGTGGTAGATTGTAATATTTGATATACTGTTACGTATCATTTATGTGTCTGTCCTTTAAAAATGATGGAACCTGCAGCACTCAATATAATATGAAGCCTTGCTATACTGAGAGAAAGTATCCCTGGCCCAGACATGCTAGGTTTACAGGCAAAATTCCTAGATTACATTTGAGAAGGCAGGAGAAAGATTTCACATGGTTAGGAACACTAATCTTTTTTTTTTTTTTTTTTAACATTTCAAGTTTAAGTGACATCATTGCCAATCTCCTAGAAGACTGATTACTTAACTCCCTGCCCTTTAAAGCCTGAGGTGAGGGTTCCTCTTAAACAGCAGGACTGGAAAGAGACCCCTCCAGCCAGGTTAACCCCTTATCATTTATGTGTCTGTCCTTTAAAAATGATGGAACCTGCCCCAATCAATATAATACGAAGCCTTGCTATACTGAGAAAAGGTATCCCTGGCCCAGACATGCGAGGTTTACAGGCAAAATTCCTAGATTACATTTGAGAAGGCAGGAGAAAGATTTCACATGGTTAGGAACACTAATCTTTTTTTTTTTTTTTTAACATTTCAAGTTTAAGTGACATCATTACCAATCTCCTAGAAGACTGATTACTTCACTCCCTGCCCTTTAAAGCCTGAGGTGAGGGTTCCTCTTAAACAAGGCTGGAAAGGAGACCCCTCCAGCCAGGTTAACCCCTTATCATTTATGTGTCTGCCCTTTAAAAATGATGGAACCTGCAGCAATCAATATAATACAAAGCCTTGCTATACTGAGAAAAGGTATCCCTGGCCCAGACATGCTAGGTTTACAGGCAAAATTCCTAGATTACATTTGAGAAGGCAGGAGAAAGATTTCACGTGGTTAGGAACATTAATTTTTTTTTTTTTGACATTTCAAGTTTAAGTGACATCATTACCAATCTCCTATAAGACTGATTACTTAACTCCCTGCCCTTTAAAGCCTGAGGTGAGGGTTCCTCTTTTTTTTTGCCTTTTTTTTTTTTGTTGTTGTTGTTTTTTGTTTGTTTTTTGGTGAGGGTTCCTCTTAAAAACAGCAGGACTGGAAAGGAGACCCCTCCAGCCAGGTTAACCCCTTATCATTTATGTGTCTGTCCTTTAAAAATGATGGAACCCACAGCACTCAATATAATATGAAGCCATGCTATACTGAGAGAAAGTATCCCTGGCCCAGACATGCGAGGTTTACAGGCAAAATTCCTGGATTACATTTGAGAAGGCAGGAGAAAGATTTCACATGGTTAGGAACACTAATCTTTTTTTTTTTTTTTAAACATTTCAAGTTTAAATGACATCATTACCAACCTCCTAGAAGACTGATTACTTAACTCCCTGCCCTTTAAAGCCTGAGGTGAGGGTTCCTCTTAAACAGCAGGACTGGAAATGAGAACCCCTCCAGCCAGGTTAACCCGTAGGCTCGAAGAGCTGTTTCAGATCACCTACTTTCAGATCACTACAATTAAAAGTCCAGTTCCTTTCAGTTTATTCCATGTGAATTACCATGGCTCTTCATAAGTTTTACCAAATGTAGAAAAAAGAAACTCAGGTGGTCAAAAGAGGTGAACAGCAAAGCCCCTACAAAGAACTATTTTAAAAAGGGGAGGGTACGAGGCATCTCTCAAGTCTTAGTACAATTTTAAGCTTTGATACTTGTGTAAGTATAAATGCTACCAACATACAAAACACCATTTGAAAGTGTAGTTATGTCTTGTAAACTTACCTAGTTTTGTAAATTTTAGATACTAGACTTTTCGTTTTAACTATTTTTTTGTTCCAGCCAGCATTTGCCATCTTCAAGAGGGGCAATCATTGAAAAGTCTAGTAGACTTTTCGTTTTAACTATTTTTTTGTTCCAGCCAGCATTTGCCATCTTCAAGAGGGGCAATCATCGAAAAGTCTAGTATCTAAAATTTACAAAACTAGGTAAGTTTACAAGACATAACTACACACTTTCAAATGGTGTTTTGTAAGTCGGTAGCATTTATACTTCAGCAGTGCCCTGGAGGGCCCAAGCACACTATATTAAAGCTTAAAGTTGCACTAAGATTTTCAGGACACCTCCTTTTCACTATCTGCTTGTTACCACCGGCCCACCATGTTGGCTGGAATTATGAAAATATCTTTTAATACACATATTTAAGAATGGAAAATCATCAGAAAATGAGAAGCACCATTATAGTTCACAAGAAATGCAGCATGGACCCAACAGAAGTAGATAATCAATCGATAACATACTTTCTCCGTTTATGATTCTCAACATACTAATATGCTAATAAGTAGTGCTTGCAAAGAATCTGAATGACAAGTGTTACTCAGCAGCTTTTTGGTTTAAACTGATTGCCAATAATGACTAGCAGCTTCAATGATAAAATAGGGAGGAAGAACCCTTCAATACCTAACAATGCTACAGTCTGTTCCTAAGTGGCTTTATGAGTTGTTAGGAGTCCCATGTTTTCATGGTAATACTGCATTGATTCTAAAGAAATATGCAGCAATATTGGGGGAGAGGGCAAGAAAAAAAATAGGAAAACAAAAAAGTCATGTAGTTAGTGTCTAAAAATTTGAATTAAAAAAGAAAAAACCTCTCAGCTCATAGCTATCAGCCAATATAGTAAGCAAGTATATGTGTGTGGGTTGGAGCTTTTGCTTTGGAGTGGTTTTTGTAACTCTGTTTACATTAAAAAGGACAAAAGAGTGTTGCATTGACAAAGTCCCGTTCTTTCCTATGAGCATAATCCTTGTGGTCCACGAGTCTCTTGAATTCGAGGTCTTTCTTTTAGATGAAAATATTAACTTTGCTGGTTTGTGAGGAGAGGTGGTATTCCTCCAGTCCTTGTAGAATGAGGGGTTCACGGTGTTCCAACCCCTCCCACACCTCCCTTAAGAAAGGATGGCATTAGAGCGCTGAATACCAATGAAATTATCAGCGCTGAAAGACCTTCTCATAGCAGCTCGAGACCAGTCTTTGTATTTGTCTTCACACAATCTGGAAATGGCCTGGGAAAGTCAATCAAATAGAACACAAGAACAATTAAAAAAGAGGGTTCCAGCCTTTAAAAAAAAAAAAAAAAAAAGCATCACTGATAAGCCACATAGTTACTGCTACCCTGGATAGCGGGGGTCTACACACCCAGGTTCTGAGAATGCTACTTCCTGCCAATTCACTAAGGTAATATCCTTAAAAGGCTAGGATTAGATTGATGGGCAAAGAAGAATTTGCTTATTTACAAATTGGATTCCAAAAATGTCAAAGGTATTCTGACGGGCTCCTAACAGCAATATCACCTGTTCCCAGTACACCTGTTCCTTCAACGTAATGAACATACACCTGGGGGAAAATCAGCATTTACTCAACCATCCAACTTCTAGGCTTCATTGGTTCTTTTATCCTCTAAGCGAATTCTAACAGGGCAGGCATGTCTGGGCTTTGTTGGAAGGTCGGAGGTCTAATGACCGAAGCACCAAAAAGTGCTATTTCACCTGCACATTAACCATCGCAGAAAATAACTTATTCTAAGCTATACCAAGGTGCCACAAAAGTGTCCATTTAAAATGTGTCTTGAAATTTCAGTTGTGAATCACTTTGCTGTATACTCAAAGTCATAAACCATAATGACTTTGTCTCTTATTTGTTACCATTCCATTAAAAATCCATGAACTCTCTACAGCAGTACTGGAAACACACATTGTACAGTCTCACAGGTGAGCCTCTCAGGTGAGCCATGCTTTCTCTAATAAACTCATGGGACTGACCTGTGTTACCTGTAGAAAACAGTGGCATGAATTTGCAAACTGAGTAAAAAACAGTTAAGAATGGTGGATAGATTATGTACATAGATATGATTAGGGATATAATCAAACTATCCACGTATGATTATATGGAAGGGTAGAGGCTCAAAGGGAAAACCATTACCATTAGGAACAGATTAAATTTGAAAAAAAAAAAAAAAGGTTAAATTTAAGATATTCTGAACTATGGTTACAGAAGAAATATCTATATTTTTTCATAATGTAAGATTCTCATATAAATCATAAAAGACAAAGGGAATCTGCCACCAAAGGGTTAAGCTCTTCGATGTTTTTTTTTTTCTTCGATGTGTTAATTTAAAAGCTTTCCATGTTGCTAATCACTGCTTAATGAGATTTAGCCACAGATGCTGGTTTTGGTGGCTAACAGAAAACCCCGCCTAATGATTTCACAGCCTTACCTCTAGGTTTTGTGCTCTTTCTTTGCTAAGAGGAGCAAACAGAAAATTCACGTTGTTGTCATCTGCTAAGGAGCGAAGGTCAAAGTAGTATTTGGCATAAACACTGGAGGGAACATTAATATTAAACTGAAGTAGCTCCAAAAAATGCCTTTCCATCTCATTCCTAAGGGAGGAGACAACAAAACCAACACAAGACAATTTTAGTCAATCGGGCAATCTTCAAAAGTCTCCTTCTGAGCTACTAGGAGGCTCTAAATTCTGTTTTGAGACAAATAGAGGCTACCCAGTAGCTCAGTAAACTCACGCTCAAACAAGGTACAGCTATTTGTGGTCCTTTCTGCATCCCAGCACTTTGAGTTTGGGACAAGGGGGAAGAGGTTATGGCCCTCTTATGCACTCCTGCTGCTGACTCAGGGGCTCATTCTTCAGAGTTCCATTAGTGCAGCTGTACGATTCAGGCTCCAGGCTCACTCACAAGGCCCCACTATAGTGATCAGATGAAAGGAATGATGTATGCTGTTTATTAGCTCTGAAGAACTCGCAGACATTTTCACCGGGCCGATAACAGGAAGGGGCTTATTGAAGTGGAGACGCGCCAACAAAAGGAGTGGGCACATCACCACGGCAACAAATGGATCCATCGAGAGCCACTGCTATTATCTCTGAGGGCGAAAACTCTTGAAGCAACAAGGATTCATCTCAAATAAATAAATAAATAAAGCTAGATTCGATGGAAAGGGGAATCCCCTCCCCCGCCCCAGTACATGGGGTTGTGTCAAAGGGCACACATAAATGCAAGTTTCCGCTCACCTTAATCTTACTACGGCAAGAAATTGTCACTAAGACAGGCCAGGATGCACTTTTTAAACTCTGGAGGGCAGAACGATCAAAGAGATGCCTTGGCTAGACTAAACTCACTATGATCTGACCTCTGGTAGAGCACTGGACTCAAACAGCCTTTCTCTCGGGTTGGGAATGCAAGCCCGAGATGTGTCACCACCCCTTGCCAGAAGAGAATGAACACACCCGCAGGGGGCGAGTTCAAGAAAATAGGAAAGAAAAATGTTGGGAGTAGTCCTTTGCTCCACGTGACCACAAAAGCTCACTTGTTAAATGTTTAAGTAAATAAATATAAAATTTGCCACTTTCACGGTAATCCTTTTAAAAAGTTACATAAAAATACCTGAACAAACACAAAGGAGCTTACTTTATAACATTTGGTTTCTTGGTTTTAAAGTTTTAATATTTTATCCGTTGGACAGATCAACAAACGTTGATGTTCTCCTCTCTTGTATGGTACGGGGAGCATTCAGAATATGAGCAGAGAGGAGGTTCGCATTTGTTGAATTTTAAACCCAATTGAACCTACTTCCAAATTTAATTTCCTGTTGATATGGCTGTGAGTCTATAGAAATGTAAATCAGATAATGTTTTGATAATCAGCTAATCAGGACTTAATTTACTAGAGGAATAAACGCACTTCACGATCCCTTTTATATTTTCTCCACTAATACATTTTAATTGTGTGGAAATACAGTACTTCATAGGATTAACATGTCTATTAATAAAGGTTTAATCACTGGAGAAAAGCCTTATGCCTATAGAATATGCATCTTCTGGGGTTTTTGTTTTTTAAATAGCCAAATGGCTGAATAGCACACCATTTACAGGCACAGCAAATCTTCTGAATAGCAGCTGCTCAGTTTAACTTATTCTTTTGAAGGGGAACATATTCTAAAGCATAGATGTTGGAAAGTTTGAAGAAAAAGCTGAAAGACACAATTTTTCAATTTAGACTCAAAATGAGACTATTTCAAATGGAAGTCAACAGCAGGGAGATAAAACAAATGTGTATTAAACACTTTGTTGTAATGCTTTCCAATTTCCAAAGATGATAAACAAAAGTAGCCTATTATAAACCTAGCTCCTGGTGCTGCTCTGTTTGTACACAAAATGTATTATTAGGGAAGCGGTCTTCTTGTAGCTAGGCACTGCCACCCCTGCTCCTGGAAAGTCACTCTTAGGAGCTCACACACTTCGCAGCATGTGCTGAGGTTTTCACTAGAATCTGTCTCAGCCAGGTGCGTTGAAGGTTTTGAGAAAATTTCAGCTGTCACCATGGTAGGGCTAGTGTTCACAACTGCCCATTTTTCTTCCTTCAAGGAACCAGAGTTTGCAGACTGATGACTGTGGTTATCAAAGTCACTTTAGCTCCTGCAACTTCCAGAGGTACTTTGATTCGTTTCCAATTATTTGCCATTACATCATTTGCTACCATGGCTGCAAGCAGCATCTCCGGGCCCACTCAGTTTACACTACTATCAAGAGCCACCCTGACAGCCACCAACAATCCCCTTCTCCTAGTCACCTAAGTATCCTCACTTCGGTTGTAAATATGCACTTTGGTAATTCTGAATGACAATCTTATCTAGAGTAATGGGCAAAGGTAACAAAAACAAACCTGCCACTGCCTGCCATGATCTTAATCTTCCCATGCTGTTCTGTAGAATCAAGACGTGTTCTTCCGCATTTTCCCCAGATGCCACCCACAAAGACGTACATACGTTTTCACTCTCAGGCGGGCACCCTGAGAGCGTCTACTGGAAATACTTCACTGGCTCATCCTGCTTATCACCCTCAGGGCCCTCATGGAAGTCAGGGTGGCCAAATCGAAAGCCCTCACTAAGTCTGGTGTTTCACTCCCGTGTCAGCAGCATGCCACCTGAGAGGAACACCCTCATGGCTAACAGAAGGCCCCGCAAAGCACTGCTGTGGTTCCGCAGTGCCCCAGGAGACCCTCAACCACCACAGGCACGTGGTGATATCCTAGTGATGCTTTTTGGGACAGCCTGAGAAACAGGAGCTTTCTAACTCCTCAGACCTATTTTAAGGCAGGTGCAATACTCCTAGCAGGGGAGGAGGCAGGAGCACTGGGATCTGAAACCTTCATACACGTGGCTACTTTTGTACCATGGTTTCTGGAACAACAGAACTTCAGATAAAAAGGAGAGAAAGACCAGCAGAAGCTGACTCGAGCTGAAGGTATAACCTCTCACTAGTCTGGAGACCCTAAGACCTTAATAGTGGCCAAACATTTATTTTAAAGGTCAGCACGGGCCTCTTAAAAATGGACTGGCACTGGCACACAGCTTTAAGAAAGCCATGAAGATACTTATGATACTGTGTTGATAGTAAGCCTGTAAAATGCCAAAACCACCAGAAAAATATACTTCAATTTACCACTCACATTATTACAACAGTAACACATCAAGACCTACCAATTAACGATGGCGAACAGGAATTGTCATACCATAGCCAGATGGGAAGGCCGTAATTTTTGCCTATTTCAGTTCTCTGCCCAATGTAACCTTTAAAACTGCTTCTTAAAATGTAAACTTTACCGGAGCAGAGGCGGCGCTGGGAAATGGTTAGAAGTTCACCCAAACCTTACAGACTCACATGTCCTCAACTGTAATGTCCTTCAGGATTTGGCAGTAGTCCACATTCCATACAGCCTGATCGTCCCAAACCTTGGAGGCAAGAAGAATGGCTCCCAAGACAATTCTTTTCCAGTTAGTGGGACAAATGTCGATCTCAGCATAAGTTAAAAGCCTTTCTAAGTAAACCTGCAAAAGTAGAGCACTGGTCTTTGATTTTAGTTCAGTTTAAGTGCTGTGATAAGAACTGTTAGGAATGACAGATTGCATCTGTTTTTTACATGCCTTTTATTCTTACAAAGGTCTACAAAGACCTGGCTCCGCCAGCCAAAGCCAGCGGCCAGGTCACAGCCGTGGGTCGGATACTTCTGTTGCCTACTCTGCCCATGTGAATTCCTAGCCTTGGTCACGGCAATGAATGGATATCTCGGTGAAGGGCATCCTGAGCACAGGCACTGGGTTGTTAACCTTCCCATTCATAAAGGGAATGGATTCAGTACAACTGATTACAGATTCAAGCTGTTCAATGAACCCGAGTGCCTGCCCCGAGCACGGTACCCTACCTGGCTGGTTGTCACATGATCATTGGTCATCTTCCAGATGACCAGAATACGTAAAACCCCGGGTCCTAGGAGCACGTTTGCCTTCCCCCTTCCACAGCAAGGAGTCCTTCTGCGGCACAAGCCCGAAGATAAAAACTGGTGGTCAAGAGAGCCTCCCAGTGGCTGCCGTGTGGTGCAGCAGGACAGGAAGTTCAAACAGGTGTGCTTGAGGCCGGTCTTGCAGTATTCCTGTCAATTATTCCTCTAATATCTGGTGTCTTTTAAAGGAACATCCGTGCAAAGGCTAGTCCTCCTCTTATTTCCTCATCTTCACATCTCCATTATCATTTCACAATAATTTGTTTCTGTCTTATGTAACCTTCAGCTTAGTCAATTCTGCCGCTTTTAAAGTGCTAGAGACCTGCCAGGTTCTGCAACCCTGGGACTCCTCTAAACCTGCCGTGAGAGGACTCCCCTGGATTTCTTTCCCCTGTTTCAAAAGTCTGCTCTAGAGAGACCTGGGCGGAGTTAACAGCTGAGGGAAGATTACAGAGGTAAGCCCTGATTTGTTGTTACTTCAAAGGGTGCTCTGCAGAAGAGTATATATGCCATTTGACAAGAAGAAAAGTCCAATTTTAGAGTGTTTATCATCTGAAGGTTGTCAGACTGCCAGTCAGATTTGCCCATATTCTCCAAACTCGACTGTTTTCAAAACAAATGGTTCTTAGAACACTGTATGTTCTTAGTGAAATTCTGCTCCCATTCCCCTAAAACTCACAAACTTCCCTACAAGGCTCAACTCCGTACTTTCTGGGAAAGCACTTCTATAACACTGGCAATCTCTCAACTTCCTATCATCGTTACTGGCAAACTTGGAATCCCCCAACCTCATTTACCCCCTGGCTCTCCTGTGTCAGTAGGAATGAGATTTCCTTCTCACTGAAGTAACTCTTCTTTCACCTGTGCAGAACTGTTCGCACAATGTCTTTTTGAAAAGTTTTTTCCTTCTCTGCCAGAGATTTTCCCCAATATGAATGTATTTATATTGCCCACGGCCCCCCTCCTCTTGTTTTGCTCACAGAAAATGCCCCATGCTGGCTTCTCATCTCCTGGTAGCCCGCCGCCTGCCGCTAGACTCCCCAGGGGCCTTCACCCCAACTCTGCACTCAAGTCTTCCCTGGTAACCTAAAGGGCACTGCTACTGGCCTAGCCCCTGACTTAAGGCCTTGGCCTCCATCTGACTTAATCCTGTTCCAACCCATCGGCAATTTTTGTTACCTCTACCTTCATCAGTGATTTGACTGATTTCTATTTGTCACTTCACAGCTGTAGCACGGTCACTGCCTCCTTACCTCTCGTCCTCTGCTCTGACTCCCACTACAGTCTATTGTCCCCAGAGCAGCCAGGACAGCCTCTTAAGAGCACTTCATACCCCTGCTCAAGGTCTGCCAGAGGTTTCTCATCAAACAAGTTTCCCATCTTCCTAGGCCTGTGAGCTACCGGGCCCAGGAAGATATGGCACTGCCCTTCTGGAACCTCATCTCCCATGTTGTTCCTCCCGTTCTTCATCTGACCACTGGCCACTTCGCTGTTCCATGAAAACACAAGACATGTTCCCATCTCCATCTTGCCCTTGTCCCCTCTGCCTATAAGGCCAGAGCTCATATCTTCATCATGTGGGTCATGGTTTGGGTGTTACCCTCCTGTCCTGATCATGCTATCTCCAACTGGTGCGCCCCTCTAACCACTTTGCCCCTTCATGCTGCCTTCTCTTCTCAGGATTTAACCACTACCTGAAATATTCAGGTAACGCTCATTTGAAAAAACAAACAAAAAAACAACTCATCTCTTCCTCGCTGGGATATAAGCTATATAAAGGCAAGAACTTTATTCCACTTGTTTTCTCCTCTGTCCCCAAGACTCAGAATAGTGACACAGACTAGGTACTCAGTGGGTATGGAACGGGCAACTGCTTGGCAGCATTTGGCCTTTTCACCACTCTCTCCTTGAACCTCTCCGTCTTGGCATCTCTTTTATTATTCCCTCCTGGTTCCTACCACTCTAGCCTCTCCTCTGACAACTTGTCCCCTAAGTGCTGTTTGTCCTTACAGATCTAGCTTCTATCCACTTTTTATTCTATCCTTTTCTCTGCATTTGAACAGCTACTAGTTAATTCCCTACCTCTCTCTAGCTTGGATTCATGCTCAGTTCCACATATTCAAGTGATGACTAGACAGTGTCACTCTGTCTCATGAGTATGTCATGCTTAACCTGTCTACAAAGAATTCCCCCTCTTCCAACCCAGCTGCTCTCCCTTCTGGCATCACCTTTTGGTCCATAGGGGAGTATGACTCTTGCCTCCCTCCAGCATGGGCTAAGCACTCCAAATGGTCTGTAGTTCAAAGACACGGCCCGAGCACCCACTGATGGGTCTCTACTCAAAAGCACAAATCCCCAATCCTAAATTCTAGCTGGATACTAAAGGAGTACAGGCGCTGACCTAAGTATTCTTTCCCTCTAGACCATGCAGTTAACTTCCTCTCTGGGTGTGCTATAGGCAGGAGTAAAAATAATCCCAGCTGCCTCCCACTTAAATAGGATTTATTTTTCAAATGATAAAATCTTACCACAGGAATTCTGTATGGATAACATGAAGGTCCCTATATGGCTATAGCTTAGCAGGCTAACTAGCAAAGCCTTTCCAAGT
The DNA here is from genome assembly GCF_003254725.2 of Canis lupus dingo. Lineage (NCBI taxonomy): Eukaryota > Metazoa > Chordata > Mammalia > Carnivora > Canidae > Canis > Canis lupus. Next base: position 16,450,041 of record NC_064279.1, on the reverse strand, counting down.
ACTTCTGGCACTATATTCCTGGGCAGATTCAAGGCAGGCACAAGAGGACAGCAGGGGTGGATTAACATGCATCAAGCAAGGCACAGAGAATTTAAGGCAATAGTTCTCAATCAGGACACATGTTAGAATTGTCTGGGGAATACAGGGATAATCTGGGACTCAGCTTAGGGCTATATCAAAGGAGTCTCCGCCTGTGGACCAGATGGTTTTGTAACTGCCTACCTACCCTATCCCTAGCCCCCCAGCACACCTCCTATGGGTATACCTGTGTGCACTGTGTGTACATTTGTGTGCTGAGGTATGGTCGGAGAAACCAGAAATCTCTCCTGCTGCCTTTAATAGCAATTGTTTTATGATGAAAAAGCAATAGCAATGTTTTGAAGAATAAGGAGTACATTATTAAACTCGAATGTGTGTATTTTACTTTTGATAGGTTTCTCTTAATAAACTTCTGATGACCATTTCAGGAACATACTTCTATGTGAAAGCTGGACCATACCCTAGGCATAAGACAGAAACAGAAGAAAGTAGCAGCTTACCAAAGTTACTATTGCACATTCAGCTGTTAGCTGTGCAGCACTGAAAAGAGTACGAACAAATCTGTAAATAAATTTGTGTTCAGGATCATGCTTAAAGTATTCCTCCGGAACCTTTTCTCGCTGAAAGAAGAAAAAAATGCAGTTTAAGTATCCACTAAAGAAAAATACTTAAGTGCCCGTAACACAGTAGTCTTTATACTCGGGCCCACATGCCCCGTAAGATGATTTTGATTGGATGACATGTCTTTTAAATATAAACAATGGGGGATCCCTGGGTGGCGCAGCGGTTTGGCGCCTGCCTTTGGCCCAGGGCGCGATCCTGGAGACCCGGGATCGAATCCCACGTCGGGCTCCCGGTGCATGGAGCCTGCTTCTCCTTCTGCCTATGTCTCTGCCTCTCTCTCTCTCTCTCTCTCTCTGTGTGACTATCATAAATAAATAAAAAAAATTTTAAAAAAAAATATAAACAATGGGATCATAATATACCATAGCAATTCAACACTACCATCTGTTAAAGAAAAATATAGGCATGACCTCAGAAAACGTATATATATATTCCTTTCTAACTTCCCCCTCCCAGAATTCTATCCAAACGTAAGTTATTTTTAGGCTCAAGAGTCTGGTTGATCACCACGTTACACTTCTCTGCAATCAACTTTGAAAAAACATTTTTGAGGTGCCTCAGTTGGTTTTGGCTCTTGGTTTTGGCTCAGGTCAGGATCTCGGGGTTGTGAGATGGAGACCTCACATCAGACTCCAAGCTCAGTGAGGAGTCTGCTTGAGATTCTCTTCATTTCCCTCTGTCCCTCCCACACTTGTGTGTGTGTACATGTGAAATAAATATTTTAAAAAATCTTTTTTCAGTTTCCTGTAACCATTAAGACTGTGCTGACCTGGGATCTCTGGGTGGCGCAGCGGTTTGGCGCCTGCCTTTGGCCCAGGGCGCGATTCTGGAGACCCGGGATCGAATCCCACATCGGGCTCCCAGTGCATGGAGCCTGCTTCTCCCTCTGCCTGTGTCTCTGCCTCTCTCTCTCTCTCTCTCTGTGACTATCATAAATACATAAAAAAAAAAAATTGGAAAAAAAAAAAAAAAGACCGTGCTGACCTATGCAATAGTCACCAGTCACATGTGTCTGTAGAGCACCTAAGGAAGCAAATTTTAAAATTGCTATTTTAAAGGATTTAAAATTTAAGTTGTTTTCTAATTTTCTTCACAGAGATTACAACATATGTTAGGTTTATTTGCAAATACTTATATTGTTTGTGGTTTCTGAAAATTATCTTTTGAAAAGATATACTTTCTGTTATCTGGGGACATTTACTCAATTTTTTTTTTTTCATTTACTCACTTTAGCTCACTAATTCTACAAAGCTGCAACTCAGTTCTTACTCTGTCATATCCCCTATGCAACATTCCCTTGTAAAATGATTAGATACAACATGGGTTAGAGAAGAAGACTTAAGATGATTTTTTACTTCAAGCTGGAGTAATTTTCTCCTAGTAATTAATTTCAAATCAAATCAGCATGAAATAAAGACAACTGCATGAGAGAAAAATACAACTTAATGAAACTGACACTGTGAGTGGTAAAACTGATACTTACTGTGAGTGGATGTGATCTCTCATCAAAAATATCCAAAGATCTATTTGCATCTCTATAAAATAAAAACATGCGTTTAAAAAATTATTTCAGGAATTAACATCTTAGTAAATATCTGCTGGGAGTAGAAAGGGGAGTGGAAGAAGCTTAACCTTCAACAAAGCAAACCATTTTACAAATTCTTTTGCATTAAGAGGGAGGGATTCCTCACCACTGAGTGGATCCCACTGTGGGAGTGGGATCCCACTGTGAAATCTCTTCTACAGTGACCAGCCAAGCCAGAGCGGACTTTAAGAATACAGACTTTCCCTAGCAGGTAATGCTAGTAAACCAAATATATTTTCACTATTCTAACCCCACAATGGAATATACACAAATATTTATTTTATAAAGCAGTAGTGGTGGGCAATAAAGTCTCTAGAATTTAATAAATGTGATTATGAAATTCATGTTTTCTCCCTTTTTTTCTCTGTAGTTCTCTACATGTTATCACGTATTTCTTGTTTCTCTTAAATAGGCTGAGTTAAAAATGTAATTTTTTTAAATTTTAAAATAGATCAGTCTTTCCACTTAAAAGATCACACTAACATGTTCTGCTCATTTTTATTTTTTTAAGATTTTATTTACTTATTCATGAGAGACACAGAGAGAGATAGAGGCAGAGGCAGAGGGAGAAGCAGCTCCCTGCAGGGAGCCCAGTGTGGGACTTGATCCTGGGACTCCAGGATCACACCCTGAGCTGAAGGCAGATGCTCAACCACTGAGCCACCCAGGCTTCCCTGTTCTGCCCATTTAGACACTGGTTCTCCAGGTGTGGTCTGCAGGCCTCTAGGGCTCCCCTTTTCAGGGGCCCATGAAGTAAAAAATGTTTTTATAGGAATACTAATGACGTTACTTGCTTATATACTTCTGACATTTGCAGTGACTATATAAAAAATAAAAGGGAGTAAAACTACTTGTTTCTTAGCATGAATCAAGGCAGTGGTGCCAGCTGTACCTAGTCATTCTAGTCTTCACTGCCACTTGCAGTTGAAAAAATATTCTGCTTTAAGAACATCCTTGATAAAGCAGTAAGATTTAACAGTGTTATTAAACCTCTATCCTTCTAGTACTCTGAATAAGTAGAAAGTATATACCAAACACTTCTGCATGCTGAAAGACAGTTAAAGGAGAAGCATGTGTGACTTAGCTGTGAGCTGAACAAGCCACTTTTTTTTCACAGAGCGCCAATCTTTATTTTTAAAGTACAACTGACGGTCATTCTCTTAAAAATGAACAAAGTGAGGGGTGCCTGGCTGACTCAGTGGGTAGAGCATGTGACTCTTGATCTTGGGGTCATGAGTTCAAGCCCTATGTTGAGTATAGAGTTTACTTAAAATTAAACCTAAAAAATCTTTTTTAAAAAATGAACAAAGTGAGCCTGAAACTTCAAGAAAAATAACTTAAATATTTGTTGCCAATGATAAAATCCAGGCTATCAAGCTAAAAGAAAAATCAGGATTTTGGAAAATTTGTACCTTTTACTATGACCTTCATCTATTGTGAGTTTGACAGTTTCTCAATACTTAAAGACTCTTCTGATAAGACGGGTGGTGATACTAACAAAAGTGATTTTTTTGACACTGTATGAAGAAACCTGAACTAGCACTTTCCAACTGACTGATTCATATTATAAAACCACATACAGGGCAGTGGCTCAGCGGTTTAGCGCCGCCTTCAGCCCAGGGCGTCATCCAGGAGACCCAGGATTGAGTCCCATGTCGGGCTTCCTGCAAGGAGCCTGCTTCTCCCTCTGCCTGTGTCTCTGTCTCCCTCTCTCTCTCTCCGTTTCTCTCATGAATAAATAAAATCTTTAAAAAAATAAATAAAACCACATACAGGTAAAAGATCCAATCAGTGTGCAAGATAGATCAATGGGTTCCATTAGAGTACAAGTTCACTGTTATGCTTTAAAATTCCATTATGATTTAAGAAATTAGCACTTGTGGACTTTTAGTAAAGTATCATAGAATATCCACAATTATCTGAACCCTTTAAAAGTACACCTTTTTCCAACTACATATCTGAGTGAGGCTGAGTCTACTCCATATAGTTTCTTCAAAACCGATCACTGAGGACAGGATATGAAAATGACCTGTCTTCTATGAAGCCAGGTAGTAAAGAGATTTGTAAAACTGTAAATCAATGATATACTTTTCACTCAACCTTTTATTTTGGAACAGTTACTTAATTAAAAAAAAAATTTATGTTACCACTGGGGTTTCCAATCAGTGGAGATTCTGTTCCCCAGGGTTATCTGGAGACACAGTGTGGAGGGAAGGAGACGTGCTACTGACATTTAGTGAGTAGAAGCCATGGGTACTGCTAACTATCCTAGAATGCACATGACCTCCCACAACAAAGAACTACCTAGCTCAAAATTTCAATAGTGCCACATATAAACCCTGTTCTAACATACAGTAGATTTAATTTTTAAATACTGAAATTTAATTTCTAATATGGTAAATAGCAGTATAAACCACCACCAACAAATACTCTTTGGGTCTTCAGTAATGTAATAAAAGCACTATATAAGTTTAATAATACCTATATTGTTACCTAACACTTAACTTGATATCTTACAAATTAATTAGCTGGAATAAAAAGACAGATTTTAAAAGAGCTCACCTGTTCTTTATGTGGTAATATATTGCTAAGGTCACACTGTGAAAGGAAAAAGAAAATTGTAACAATTGATGTTATGTTACCCATGAAGACTTTTTTTAAAGGGGGTTGGGGGAGAGTCAGGATCCTTCCAGGGGCCCAGGCGCCCTGAAATCCTCTTATTCAGAACAGTTCGTATGTGCGCTTTCCCTCTTGTTTCAGTTCTTTGGCTTTTGGCAAAAAAAAGGATTACCAAACTGCTAGATTATACGCTGTTAGAAGATCTGTTTTGGTCCACAGTTATATATAAATTATTATACATTTTCCCTGTCATTTGTCCTTCTACCCACAAAATGTTTCCTCCTCCTAGATAAGCTTTATTGTTTGTACACACGCTTAAATTTAAGCCATACAGTAATTTTTGTATTAAAAAAAAGAGAAAAAAGGTTAGGCCTTGCATTTCAACTGATTTAATTTACTATCCATCAACCCGCCCACTTTCCATTATTTCCATAAAAGAAAATAATTAAAGTGTTTCATATCAAATAAAATAATTTAAAATCATAATTAGAAAATTTAATAGAAAATATAAGAACCCACAAAAACAATAGTAGGTCTAGCTATCCCGAAATAAGCAGTGCTAACAAGGCAGCATAATACTACACAGAATAATATTTAATGACAGGTATTTTCAAAATAGTTTAAATAAAATATTAATGAACAGATACACTCTAAGTTACTATATTCTTAAGTTATTCACAGATGTTTTGTACTAGGCAACAAAGGCGTTCTCCTAGTTAAGTTAAATGCTTCCCTTTGCCCTCAGTATCTACAATGAAGCTCAAAACAATCGAGGGAAGGCAAATCTGAATTTTATAGCTAGGTCTATAGAACATGAGCACTTTCGAAAAAGGCCTCTAATGCTATTAGCATCGAAGATGGATACTTCTATAGTGCTTCAAACAGTTTCAATCTTTAATTTTATTTTAAAATCACAGAATCCAAGTTCTATGATGAAAAGGACCACTAAATCTTAGATAGCATTTAAACAAACAACCCATTTTACACATAAGGAACCAAGGCTTAAAAATGACTTGCCCAAGGTCCCACCAATGGTCAGAAGCAGTTCTCTTTCTCCTACACTCTAACCAGGCAGTGGTTCTCCAAGCTTGGCTGCATGCTAGATCACCTGAGGAGCTTCAAAAACTGCTTGGCTTCCACCTCCAGATGTGCTGACTTAACCAACACTGGATATAACGTGGGCATCAGAAAGGCTTTTAAAGTTCTCCAGGTGACTGCAATGTGCAACAAAATCTGGGAATGAATGAGTCATCCCGGATACTTTCGTACATATAATTATGTCTCATATCCTTCCTCCGCCTATCAAAAGGCTTGTGAGAGTGTGGTAGGAGAGGAGGAAATATATGTATTTTAAAATAGAGATTTTTGGAAAATGTTGCATAAATGATTCTAATAAGCTCCCCCACACTGAGAACAATGTGCTACCTCCAACGTAAACATTTTTCAGAATCATTCCTAAAAGCCAATTTGCCCTATTTTCTCAGTAAACCTTTATTTTATCAATAAATATACTAAATTATTTTTAAAACTTAATGAGAGCAAATTGTTTATTGTACTTTCACAAATTAGACGAAGCTGGGAAAAACAAGCATGAAACCTACTTGTTTGAGCAAGGTTAATCTTTAAAACCACTTTTGAATTATAGTAAAACATTCAGAATCTTTTGAATTCAAAAACTCTAGCCAAAGTAGAGTTTTTTTGTTTTTGTTTTTTTAAAAAAACACATGGATTTAGTGTCTTGGCTGAGTAAAAGCATTCAGTGATTACTTGCTAGGTGCCAAAACTTAGGATTTTAGACTTTTGGGGCTCGGTTTTTGCTGAAACACAATTTGATCTCAACTACTGTTACAAAGGAGAAAGTTACATTAATATGATTGTGAACTTGTGGTTTTTAATTAAAGTAAAAGCTACTGATAATTTAATTAGCTGACAAAGCTGGTGCATTAGAAGTAAAATTAAGTTTATAACCTAATTGTTTTCAAGACTGAAAATAAAATTAAAGATGAGGATATTAATATTTTGAAGTAGTGTTCTGGAAAGTCGACATTCATGTCCCAAAGAGATGTTAATAATGTTCTTTGGCCCAATCTCGAAGTCCAGAAGCTCTGCATGTCCAGGTCTGTTTTTTCTCCCTCTCTTAAATAAACTTGAAAGGTTCATCTTAAGACTGTTCTGAAAGTGCAACTCCAATTGTGGATTATAAGGTGCTCCCGGAAATTAAGGAATAGTTTCCATCATCACAACACTGTTCGTGTTTGCTGAAGTATAAACCTGACCACAGCTATGTTTCCAAAACTATTTCTTTCATTGTTCTCTGCTGTAGTTTTCTTATATATGGACTGACATAGTGTTCTGGAGATATATTCCTATATCTATACACATACATAAAATAAAAATTAAATAATCTATTAACTTATAATTTTCAGTTAAGCAAAATTTCATCCATAAAGAAATTAAGCATAAGAATCTGTTCCTTGGGCAGCCCAGGTGGCTCAGCGGTTTAGCGCCGCCTTCAGCCCAGGGCCTGATCCTGAAGACCCAGGATCGAATCCCACGTCAGGCTCCCTGCGTGGAGCCTGCTTCTCCCTCTGCCTGTGTCTCTGCCTCTCTCTCCCTCTCATGAATAAATAAAATCTTAAAAAAAAAAAAATTAAAAAAAAAAAAAGAATCTGTTCCTTAAGATTGGTTTGGTATATTTTCCCCCTCTTCGGGAGAGAGAAAGGAGAAGTTAACTTTCATACAGAAATAGTGCAGGAAAAAAATATGCACGATGGGGAAAATCTGACAAAAATCCAATCAAATTTAAATGCAGATACTCTCTGGTGCCAGTAGGGGGCAAACTACTCCTTCTTTCAAGAGTAGCATCCAAAGTAATGCACATTGTTTTAGGCCTATAATTCATAAAGAAATGCTTTTTTCTAGAAACAGCCAATAAAAAGCACCTCTCCTCCTCATTATGTTCAACAGAAATGTATTAATAAGTAAGAAGTGTACTTTTTCTGGGACTTATTTGCTAGCTGGCTTTCCCTTCCACCATGCACTCTAAGATTAAAATGGAAATTAAAGAGTCACAGAATTTAAGTTCTTGAAAGTAATATAAAATTGACACCAGTTTCTTAAACCTGATCATTTAAAAGGACAATCAAATGACTGAAATGACCAAGTATGGCTAGGATGGTTTTAGCATGAGGGGGTCTGTCACTCAGCCCTTGGCAACCTAGTTGTACTCACCATTTTATTGTGGTTCTAAGATTAGGTTGGCTGACTGTGCTGTCATCTAGAAATATTGTTGAGCATGAGCTATACTTTTTAGTAAGCTGCCCTGGAGATACCTGAAGGGGAAGGGAAATAGAAGAAAATGTCACAGTAAGTTAAACCTATAAAGTGTGTTTTTTCCTCGGTTAAAATGTCAAACGATAAAGCATTAAGATTTTTCTTATACTTCATGAACTGCTTGAGTGTGCTATCATGTGCAGCTCTATGGGAAACCCAGTGGATACTCTAACCTCCCACATGAGATTTAAGGAATGGGTTATAAACTACTGCCCTTGATAAATTATCTATTACCAAGTCTGGCAAGCACCTATTATAAATTCCCTTTATAATAATTTAAGAAGCTTACAATAAGATTTCAGTGTTTTTTTCTAAAGTAATGAAGAGCAGCTATTTTCTATTTCTACTATTCATTTACTACAATAAAATGTAATGCCTTATATAATACTGGTGCAAGAACATTTTGTTGCAGAAAATGAAAGCCCATAATAAATGTATCAGTTCAGGAGACAGGGTGATGAATCAAATGTTCTTGAGTCAGAGGCTATTTGTGCCAGGGTTTGCTCTATCACTAATAAGCAAGAGGGCCATAGGTCTCTCCGGGCCTCAGTTTCCTTATCTGGTGGACAAGAGAGCATTCCTTTAAGAGTCTCACATCCAAAAAATAGATAAACTAGCTTATGAGAACTTAACTTTAACCTTATGTTTAAATAAGACTGCCATCACATTACTCAAGTGATAACCTCAGAGTACTCTCCATTCATTTAAAATTTTTATTAATTCTATTCTGTAAGTTACTTGACACTCATCTCAAGTTCCTGCCTCACTCATGCTGGTTTCTTTGCCTACAATGCCTTTTTCTTCCTCCTTGTCTGTCCCAGCAAGCTTGACCCCATTGACCTCCAGGATACCTTTGCCAGCAGCCACATCACAAAACTTCTCCTTTTTCTGTATGCTCATACTTCTAATCTGCCACTAGTTAGTGCTATCAATTGCTTGCAGGGTGTTCCCCTCATAAGAAAGTAAACTCCAGGGAAGGGAAGACTCTTACTCCTCCTACCTCCAGCTACTACTGAACACAGAATCTGGGACAAATTAAGAGTTCAATAAGTGTCTGATAAATTATTTAAAATCAATTACAATTGGAAGGTAAATCTTACTACAAATTAGTGAAAATTTATCTGCAATGTTGTCAGAGAGGTGACAATGAACTTCTGGAGACCCTCCATAGAATAAACCATCTTTAAAACACTTTAGAAGTATCCATTTATCTGTGAAGAGCCTGAGTATATACCAACAAATACTGAAATAGCCTAAACTATGTTAAGATAATTCTCTTCCTTAATGTAAGACCAATATACAAATTCCAGTCACTCTAAGTAGTTAAAAATAATAGCAGCATTCAATACCAAAGAATATCAACAATTTAATGCTTGGTTTTGTTGTTTTTTTTGTTTCTATTTTTTACTAATTCAGATGAGCCTTCCTTCTTCCTATTAATATAAAATCGCATTTGCCGTGCTGTCACACTCTCCTGTCAGCATCCCCCTCCTATACATGACAGATGGGGCAAGGAAAAAATCTAGTTGATACTTTTTAAGATATAGAGCATTTAAAAACTGCCAGTAGCCAATAATCAGAAATATCCACGAGGTATATAAAAACACCATTCTGCTTATTTCAGATATTTTCCTGCAAAGCCATTTACCTCTTATTAACAAAAAGTTCCAGACATTTTATTTTTGAAAAGAATCACTAAATTCTCCTTCAAGCCAGAAATGTTCAACTCCATCTAGAACTGTTATTATGCTCCTTAAGCTATTCAGTTAATATGTTATTTTAATACTCTCAAATACAGCATGAAAAATGAAGGTTAACTAATTTAAATACTTTTGCTCTAAATGGAAGAAAGTTTTCTTTTCAGCCCACTACTAGTAAGGTGTATATGGTATATATTACATCATAATAAAAGTAAATTCTGGGGAGTCATAAAAAGAATAGGAAGAAAACACACCAAAATATAGACTAGTTGGTAGAGTTCTAAATTATTTGCTCCCACTTTCCTCCCTTGAATTTTTTTCTATTATGAATATATATTAGCTTGTCTTTGAAAATATTAGTGTGAAACATTAAAAAATTTTAACTAGATGTGATCTCACAGCCATATATGGGGGGATGGGGCTAGTGAATCAGCAACTTAAGTCTATTACTGGCTAGATCCAACCAAAGAAACATTCAACACTTCTCATCAGTCCAGGCCTACTTCTCAGTATTCAGTAATACCTAGCATTCAGCTAGAGGGCAGCAGAATTAAGTCTCTGGGCAAAGCCTAGATACATCAGCTGTAATTATTTATTAGCTTAAAATTAGCTGAAATTTTAAGACAATTGTCTTTTATGGTTAAAGGCTTAGGATTGCCAGCTTTCACAGTCTCGATAAACTACACTGACAAACACAGGGTTATAAAATGCAAATACTAAAAAAACAAAAACAAAAAACATCAAATAGCAAACACAGTATTGGCAGTTTGGTGTTCATAGATATTATTTCAGTTGGTTACTAGGATAGACAGGGACAAAAGCAGTATTTATATTCACTCATTCAGCACTAACAGAATAGATGGACTTTTACAATCTTTAACACAAACGTAAGGGGTTATTTCACAGACTTATGGTTCAATGGCAAAAACTAGAAAATAATCATACATAGACATCTGTGGGGAAATCACAACCCAAATCTTACCATCAAAGGTCAAACATCTGTTGAAATCCTGCCCCCCCCCCCCCCATGGGCTTGCCCATTGTGCCTACTGCTAAAGCTCACTTTTGTGTCTCCCATTTTCACAGGACAAGTTCTTTTTCCTAAGACAACTTAGAAATTTCTAACACTATGCATTAATGAAAACTGCTTCATCCATGTTGCACATTAACGGGACAATATGACAGGATGCATGGTTTGAATTCTTAATCAAGGCCTTAGTAGAAAAGTGCAATATGCTAATTACAGGTATAACTGAAAATACTGTCTGAATTAATAACAGTAATTAAATTGAATAAACACTTTAAACTCAAGTCAATCAGAGAAAGACAATTATCATATGATCTTACTCATAAGTGGAATTTAGATTTACACTTTCAAAACACATTCTGAGTTGAAGACATGGTGGACTCATCACAAATCTATTTCCTCTCCCCCTCCTTTCAGAGTTATACTCAACATAGGATATAAATAGCAGGTGCTTTTTTAATGTTTGAAAGGTGAAAAAACTAGACAAAGGAGTGGCAACTGACACAGCAGAAGAGACAGCACAAGCTGGATGCCTACAGAGACTGGGACAGGAACGAGAAAGCCAGTTTGTCTTACAGAACCTCAGGCAGGCTCAGAATTCAGAGAGTCAGCCCCCAAATGCCCGCGGTGAGGCCCATCATTTAACATGCCCTGCTCACCTGTGGTTCTTCCAATGAGACCTTAGACACAGGCAGGGATCATGACACATTTGAGAGAAGACTCCAACAAAAGAGATCAAAATGGGAAAAGAATCGATGGGAATGATAAAATTAAGAATCACATAAAAACTTTAAAAATTCTTAAAAACTCTAAGATGTAAATGGCACTGGTGAAAAATAGATACTATAAAGAATGACAGACTATAAGAAAACTCAATAAATTAAAAATAAGATAGAGAAAACTCAGTATTAAATAGAGATGTGTTAGAACATAAAGTCAAAGAAGTCCCCAAAACGTAGAACAAAAACACAAAATGGAAAGCAGAAGGGGAAAAAAATCAGAGATCTGTGCAGGAAAACTGGAGACCATCTAAGAGGTACAACATCTGAATAACAGAAATACCAGAACAAAAACAAAAAGACACTAAAAAATTCACTAGAAGGAGAGATGGTCTGCAGACTTACTGGCCCCAATAAAATGAAAAGCTCCATATCAAGCCATATTATGAAATTTCAGAATCTCAGACATTGAGAAGATGCTAGAAGGTTGCAGAGAAAGAAGGGATGGGGGAACAATGACTAAAATGGGTAACGTACAATGTATCACACAATGTCAACAGATTTATGAGCAACACTGTAAATGAGAATACAGAGATGTCTGCAGAACTACAAAAATTAATTTCAACCTAGAATTCTCTACTTTATCAAAGAGCAGGAGTTTTGGAGAAGCTAGATCTCTAAAAACTTCTGCCCATTCCCAGAAAAATGTGCTCCATTAAAACAAGGGCATATAACAAGACAAAGGGAAACACAGAATCTAGGACATAGGGGATCTGACACGAGACAGCAGTTATGTGAGATCTCAGATAACTTCAAGGAGATATCCCAGGAAAACAAACACAGAGCCAGCCTACTGAAAACCAGTCTAGTCTACTGAAGTAGAATGACAAAAGCCTATCTCCAAGAAAAAAAATGGAACAGATGTGTTTTAGTAAACGAAAAATATTTTTGATGGACATGTGACAAATGTTACCACATTTGGGGGGAAAATTTGCTGTTAGAAAATAGGCGAGTGCATATCATCAGGAAACTAATTCCACAAAAAAAACGAAGAATGTGAAAGCGGGAAGACCCGCCAGGGAACTATTTAATGGCATTTGGCTGAGATCATGTTGGCTAGGAAAATGGGGGATGGATTATCCTGGAGAAGTGCAGAAGTGCTCGGGTTTCAGAAATATTTAAGAAAAAGAATGGAGCGTATACAGGAGAAGGCTCAGCAGAGGCTCTGCCATAGGCAGAGAACTATGGCACAGCAGGGAACATTATTTGCACAGTCATAACAACATAAACATTGATTCTAAGTTAATTAAAACCTGATACAGGTTGAACAGAGGCTGGGAAATAAGGAGTGATGAAGCTAAGCTTTCACCTGGCACTACAGGAAGTAGACAGACAGTGCTAAAGATTAACTTAGGTATTATATTTTTGTTACTTTGGCTAAAAAATAAAAAATTAAAGCAAAAAAATCGAAGGCAGAACTTACACGATACCCATGTTACTGAAATAAGTTAAATGTCAGACCCCTTAAAAAATGGGCACTACTAAAGCCAAAGACTTCCTGAGTACATGTGACAAAATGAGGAGACTAGAAGAGATTTAGGAAATCTATAAAAAGATGTCCTAACAGTGCTCACAGTATTGGATCCATTATATTTTTGAGAAATAATGGCAGACATAACTTTTAATTCAAACTATTAATTTCTTACTTAACTTTTCAACTGTTTACTTACATGGTTTAAATGGTTGCTCTTCCTCTTTTCTCGCACTAAGAATAAAAAAAATTAACTGATCAATTCTGATACAAATGCCACAGAAAAGTTAAAGTAGTTGCGACTTATCTGACGGATTACCAACGCACAAAATGAGATGAAATTCCATTTTTTAAATTTCCAAACAAAATTTATAATTTAAATCACCTACCAAGATGAATCCTATAAAGTAAAATCTAAAAACTTAGTTTTATTTTTTGACCTAACAAAAACAGGTATTCTTTGTTAGGTACAAGCAAAAGGCTCCCGAGGTACAAAAGAAAAGGACAAAGCAAATGAGGCCAGGTGAAAAATTTATTAAAAATGTTTACCTGTTGAATATCTGAACCACTATACAGTATTTTCTAATTCTATATTCATATACAACTTACTTTAATTATCAGAATCTGACAGCTCTAAGAACCAGTTTCTGGCCAGGCACTAATCTCTAGATGCATCAGTGTCCTGGAAGCATCCTGAAACACTTACTGGTGATCTACTAAAATGTGTTACTAAAAAAAATAAATGGGTATTACACAATTGGAAGCTATCTATCTTAAATTTATATTTTAATGAGCATGCTAACCTAACTGAATATATCTACGGCACACAAAATCACGTTGCCTTAAAGATCAGAAGAATAATAAAAGCTCCCATGAGGGTCTTGGACCCCACTGTTTCCCACACTGCCTCCTTTAATGGGGGGGGGGGGGGTGGTGACAGCATAGGTACACATTGCTTATGACTGAGGACAAAGAGGAGATAGCTTTGCTTTCACGGTCTCTACACTGTCTACATGTGGGCAGCCCATTTTCTGAAATGAGGATATCTAGCAATCCTAACCAGAAGTGATCTGTTTAAGTCAGGCTATGTACATACACTATGAAAATGCAGGTTAAAACCCCCCATTTTTTATTGTGCTGCATATTTCAAATATCATGGAACCCTTGCTTTTTATATTCCTGCTGTCTTCATCAACTGAAAAACTTGGTCATGTATACCTTTTTAGTTCAAATAAAAAAGAATTTAATATAACATTAAGAAAAATAAGCAGGCAAGCAGGAGTGCTAAATCCTACAGTTCTGATTCTCATTCTAAATCAAGGACACAGGCAATTTATACTGGTCTCCCTTGTTGAAGCTAACCTTCTAGGAAATGCCACAGGGCATGTTTGTTCCCATGTATCCTGGCACATCACTACATCAGAATGAGAAAATTTTGAATAGCTCAAGTTCTGAGTAGAAAAAATGCGGATGTGAGACGAGCTTGGTTGAGCATGGTGTAAAATGAATCCCCATGAATGAACAATGGAATTTTTTTTTTTTTTGATTTGTTAAATGAAAACCTAACTGCGGCCTAAATCCTATCACTCATCTTTAAAACCTGTGTTCTCTGGAGCAAGGGGAAAAGGACAAGGTAGTATGGAAAATCAGACCATGTCTAAATCATGTGGTCACAACTGTGTTGATAGAGGTGGGCAAAATATGTAAGCAGTCTCCCGCATATCTGCTCACTAAATCAGTAACTAAAGTATATCATCACATACTGCAATAAGATATGACTATATGAAAAAGTGAAACATTCAAAACAATGTAGGAGTTCTTCTAGGGACTCTCTATAATAAAACAAAAACCGTTTTCAATCTTTTTCTGAGGAAAAAAATACTGTCTTACCATCCGTTTGAGATTTGCTCAGGAAAATTGTGCTTGCCCTTGGATGGTCAGAAGGGTTTGATTCCAAAGCTAAGTCTGTATAGGAAAAAAGAGAAAAAGGTGTCAACTTGAGTAGAAAAATGCATGATTTTAAAAATAGCTACACGTCAATTTTTTTTAAAGATTTTATTTATTTATGAGAAACACAGAGAGAGAGAGGGAGGGAGGGAAGGAGGGAGAGAAGGAGGGGCAGAGACACAGGCAGAAGGAGAAGCAGGCTCCATGCAGGGATCACACCCCAGGGCTGAAGGCGGTGCTAAACCTGAGCCACCAGGGCTGCCCCTACACATCAATTTTAATCACCTAGCAGTCTTGGAGAAAGTTTTTAGTAAAGATAAAAAGTCAATTTTAATTTTAGTAAAGACAACAATATAAAAATTATACTGGAAACTCCAAAATTGTAGAATCTCTCCACATATGCAAAATAAAACCAGGCTAAATAATAAAACTTGCGCCTAAATAATATATGCAACTTTTATTTTTTTTATTTTTTAAAGATTTTATTTATTTATTCATGAGAGACACAGGCAGAGGGAGAAGCAGGCTCCATGCAGGGAGCCCGACACGGGACTTGATCCTGGGACTCCAGGACCACACCCCGGGGGGAAGGCGGCACTATACCCGCTGGGCCACCCGGGCTGCCCTATATGCAACTTTTTTTTTTTTTTATATGCAACTTTTAGATGGAATTATGTATGTGCTTTCCCCTTCCTACTTATCAATTAAAAATCCCATCACCATCTTCCTTTAAGCTGATATTACTAGCATATTCTAGAAGCAGTCTCAAGAAGCAAGTTCTGCTGTGGCTAATTACTGTCAGATACCAGCTCAATGTATCAAATATGCCAAAACCAAACAAGCTGCTTTTGGCAAGCAAATGTTCTTAAGACAATCAAATAGCTAATCCTAACTCCATTCAACAAATGAACTCATTTAGTTAGCTGTGGTTTATGTGGGGGGCTATCCATCATGACAGATTCAAGCAAATTGTATAAAAGTTCAAGGTTTTTAATCTACAGGTGCACTTCCATCCTAGTAAGTAATTTTTAACTTTTGCCCTCAATTTCCAAAGCTAAACTCCTACTTTTTCCATCCATGCTGCCTGATTAATTTGGGGCTTCAATAAGAGTACTTTCTGGAGCAGACCATGGGGCTACTTGTAAGAAATTTTGTCCTTTACCTATTTAAAGGAATGTCTGCCTGTACTCCACCTTGCACCAAGGTGGGAAAATTCTCTAAGTACACAAAAATACAAAACAGGTACTTGAATTTTGATAAAACATGGTTCGCCACCATATGGAATATTAAAGTTGTCTTTTTTTTTTTAAAGATTTTATTTATTCATGAGAGAGAGGCAGAGATATAGGCAGAGGGAGAAGCAGGCTCCATGCAGAGAGCCCGACGCGGGACCAGGGTCTCCAGGATCACGCCCTGGGCTGAAGGCGGCATTATACCATTGAGCCACCTGGGTAGCCTAAAGTTGTCATTTAAAAACAAACAAAAAAACCCTCTGGTGTGTCTAAGATTCCAAACAAAATGATCCCTGCATCTTCTCAAGACACTTAGTGACAATCTGAGCAAGAAATAGGAAATGCAGAAATAGGTTTTTGTCTGGTTGCACATTATCTTTGTTCTTTTAAAGTTCTATGAGCTCTGAAATGTATTTTTGGGTTACTTCATTGTGTTTGACAAGACAGCCTGATACTTCTATCAAACAAATGACTTTCATATTGCAACCTTTGGAAGATCCACTCAAAATTCTTACAAAAAAAAATAAATAAATAAACCTCCTTATGACACTCCTCACCAATGCGCACTCCAAGAACTTAGCCAATCTTGTAAGAAACCAGACCAAGATACTGACAGAATAATGGTTAAGTCTAGTATTTCCCAAACCACATAACTGTTCTGTTTTTAAAAGGGGTGTTTGGCAGTCCCATGGAAAATACTATCCCTGGATTTTAGAGAATCAAAATGTCCACTGATATATTAAAAACTAATCAGTCTTATAGTGAATTCAGTGTAATCTAGCATCTCACAAATTTATCTACATAGAATCCTTTTTTCCTCCAAGTAAAATAGTTAGAATCTTTCCCAAACATCATTTGGGACTTCCTGGTTTAACAGGAATCTGAACCATCCATTTTAATGGTACTGCCAGCACTAGAAATTTACATAGCTAAACATAGCTTTGTTCTTCATGGAAATTCCTTCTCTGAATTTGAAGTTTGTTAGACTGCTTTTGGAGAAACTATTCTATTCAACATTTTTATGTAAAAGGACCATAAAAATTAAATTTTTTTCACATATTTGAAAAATGAGACAATGTTAGCTATTTGGAAAATAAATGAATTCAGCTGTGCTCAAAGTGACAAAGATTTTCACAGCTGCCTCTAACCTAAGGCTTCCTAAGGAGTTCATGACCAACTTCTTACTGAAAAGCAAGCAAATATACTACTTATGAATCTAAAAAATAAGCAGAAATGTTTGCAGAAGTAAACATATTATGAATCAGTGCCTATGGCACAAAAGAAGTTAATTAAAACTTTTCAATCAGAAATCCAGGAAAAATAAGTGCCAGACTCAAAGGGGAGCAGGCTACACACACACACACACACACACACACACACACTCTCTCTCTCTCTCTCTCTCTCTCCCCCCCCCCCAAACCAATATGTGCTACTATGGATCTAAATAGTAGAGGCCTTAGATAAAAGAAATAGCAACATGCAGGAAAAAAGCAAAATTAGCTCAGTGACAAGAAGGAAACTGGCACTTCCCCTACACCAATAGGGGTTCTAGGGTAGCACATGCCCAAAGCTGGGCTGGCCACTGCTGCCTTGGGACTTCCCAAGAACCACTGACTGAGAAAGGCAGAGCTGGGGCGCCTGGGTGGCTCAGTCGGTTAAGCATCCAACTCTTGGTTTCAGCTCAGGTCATGATCTCAGGGTCTTGAGAGAGGGCTCATGATATTGGGCTCCATGCTCAGCGTGGAGTCTGCTTGAGATTCTCTCTCCTCTACCCTTCTTCCTGCTCATGCTTTCTTTCTCTCTAAATGAATAAATCAAATCTTTTTTTTTAAAGATTTATTCATGAGAGAGAGAGAGAGAGGGGGGAAGAGGCAGAGACACAGGCAGAGAGAGCAGGCTCCATGTGGGGATCCCAATGCAGGACTCAATCCTGGGACCCCAGGATCATGCCCTGGGCTGAAGGCAGGCGCTAAACCGCTGAGCCACCCAGGGATCCCCTAAATAGAAGAAAGAAGGAAGAAAGAAGAAAGAAGAAGAAGGAAGAAGAAGGAAGAAGAAGGAAGAAGAAGGAAGAAGAAGGAAGAAGGAAGAAGAAGGAAGAAGAAGAAGAAGAAGAAGAAGAAGAAGAAGAAGAAGAAGAAGAAGAAGAAGAAGAAAAGGAAGGAAGAAAGAAGAAAGAAGGAGGAGGAGGAGGAGGAGAAGAAAGAAGGAAGAAAGAAGAAAGAAGGAGGAGGAGGAGGAGAAGAAAGAAGAAAGAAGAAAGAAGAAGAAGAAAAAGGAAAGAAAGAAAGAAAGAAAGAAAAGCAGGGCTTGTGGATTCTTAGCTAGTCTGGAGCTACCCCAGGCTTCCCTTCCTTTGCCATCATGTGGGTGGGTGGGGAGGGAAGCCTTTCTAGGATATATCAACAGAGGAGAGAAGAACGGAGACAGACTAATTTCTGGGTCAAGTAGTACCCAATTCACTCCATGAACTCTGGTTATAGAAGTCAATATTTTGGTTCAGTTGTTTCAATATTTTGACCTCTGCCTTCGGCTCAGGTCATGATCCCGAGGTCCTGGGATCAAGCCCCACAACAGGCTGCCTGCTCAGGAAGGAGGCTCCTTCTCCCTCTGTCTCTGTCCACTTGTGCCGTCTCTTTCAAATAAATAAATAAAATCTTTAAAAAAATTTTTTTTTAGATTTTAATTTGTAACTGAGAGAGACCTGGTTAATCAGCAGTACTGATGACCATATTAAAGGTACAAACAGATAAAAGTCATTTACTCATTCCTTTAACAAATATCTTATCATGAACAAAAATTTTCAAGAGACAATACTTTGTCTAAAAATTACTCATAAACTCACAACTATTACTTTCTTACATTTTTAAAAAAATAGCTCTAATCAGCATACCATTTGTCTCCTATTTTGTTCTTTTTTTTTTTTTTTAAGATTTTATTTATTTATTAGAGACACAGGGAGAGAGAGAGAGGCAGAGGGAGAAGCAGACTCCATGCAGGGAGCCCGACATGGAACTCGATCCTGGGTCTCCAGGATCACACCGTGGGCGGAAGGCAGCACTAAACCGCTGAGCCACTGGGGCTGCCCTATTTTGTTCTTGACACGCAGTCTCTACCCTATTCTAGTATATTTACTGTTTATGGCCTACCAAGTGTTACTCCTATACTTAGCCAATCCCCTATTGTTATTAGGTGCTTATAAATTCCTATACTTATATTGTGAGGAAAATCTTTATATATATATATATATATATATATATATATATATATATATATATATATACACACATATATATATATATATTAATAATTTTGCTTTTTATCTCCTTAGGAAAGATCTCCAAAATGGGCTGACTAGACCATAAAGTTAGATAGTTATAACTCCATGTATAATACTAATTAAGTTGCTTTCTAAAAAAGGTGGGGCTATATTAGTGTATAAAATCAATTGTATCAGTTTTAGCTCCTACCTCAATTTTGGATACTTGAAAAAATTCTTACTGATGTAAATGAGGAAGTTCACTGTCTCTAATTTGCATTTCTCTGATTATACAGTTTTACTATTTTCTCCATAGTTAACAATGCTATTTTCACTTTGGTGAGCTGCCTATCACTTGTGTGTATTGTATGTATTACACTTGTTAGGACCCTAAAATGTCTGTCTGCATGAGGTTTTCAGAAAATAGTAATCTTCTGTCTCTAGCCTATGACAACTTTCTATGTAACTTGCACTTTTTGCTAATGACAAAAACCATATTGCTATTTTATAGAATGGATATTTAAGCTATTACATAGTAAACTCAGATGCACACACAAATTATTTCTGCACTGTCCATTACGGTTTTCTCAAGAACCTAAGACAACTGTGATAAACTGTACGACCATATTCGCACTATCACAAAGGTACCTTAGACTGCCAACTATTAAGCACTACTACCTCCCACCAACATGAGCATATGTGCACACAAGCACACAGTGATTTAGAGATGGCATGAAATTACTGTACATCTTGTATGTGAATCTAGCCAAAAATTACTTCCTTAGAATGTTTTAACCTAAGAGAAATACTCCTGAGTTCACAATTAGAAGTTATGATTAATATCGTATTTAAGACCCATCACTTTTTAAAAATCAATTTAAACTGCAACTTAATTTGACAGCATGACAGGCTGATGTGGGAAAAGTAAGACTTCAAAAAAAAAAAAAAAAAAAACCTTGAACTTGGATCTTAATATAAATACAGAGGAAATCTGTGAAACCAATGATATCCAATACTGTTCTTTCCCCTTAACTAAGATTCTACCAGTTATAAGATGCACAGATGTTAAAAATGTGAAAATATAGGCAATTTAGAATAAATGAAATGCATTATTTTTATTTTTTTTTTTAATTTTTATTTATTTACTTATGATAGTCACAGAGAGAGAGAGAGGCAGAGACACAAGCAGAGGGAGAAGCAGGCTCCATGCACCGGGAGCCTGATATGGGATTCGATCCCGGGTCTCCAGGATCGCGCCCTGGGCCAAAGGCAGGCGCCAAACCGCTGCGCCACCCAGGGATCCCAATGAAATGCATTATTAAAGGCTAAGTGTGTAAAATTATGCAACTATAAAATGTCAATAAATGATTTTTCCTTGTCAAAATATTAAGGGGAGAAGGTAATGACCAAGAAACTGTTAGAGGAGCATATTTCAGAGAGACTGATTTCAAACATTGTTTTCGATATGTTCCAATTAAATAGAAGGCAGTTTCTGGGCCAACTGCTAGGTACCTGTTCACTTAGGGCTTCCTGCACTTACTGAACTAAGCTACCATCCCTATACTGTACGCTGCGTTCATTTTATGGCCAATTAACACAAATATTTCAAGTCTTACCATTACCATGTACACTGATGATTTTATCTGTGAATCCACACTTTCCAGGTAATTCCCACCCAATGGCCTTGGGCTGGCCTGGCTCATCAGAGGGCACACAACATGATCCTGTGTCTCCCAAATTACTGCTTGAGCCCTTTTACTGCTTCCTAATTCTGGCTTCCAAACCACCTCTATAACTGCATCTATCTTGGTTCTTGGTCTTGACTTATTTTAATCCTCAATGATTAAATCCGCATGATTAGGGACTGTAACTAAGATGTGACATTTCATAGTGATTTCTTCTTTCATACTTTATACACTTCTAACAAGTATTTTTGCTCAGTTTGTTGAATTTCTAAGAACATTTCTAGGTTGCAAGTTACCTTTATTTCGTTTCACATTGTGCAATGTTAATATTTTAATTCTAAAGCTTAATTATTTTAATACATGAGAGGAAAAAAAGTATCCAAAGTAGCCCACATTATGAATCATTCAATAAATTCTATTCCCATGTGCCATATATGTATATTTTATATCCTTGATCTATCATCTCAAATCTTGGACAACTCTCACAGCCTGTCTTTTCATGTGTAAAAACATATAATTCTTTTTTTTTTTTTTTAAGATTTTATTTATTCATGAGAGACTGAGAGAGAGAGAGAGAGACAGAGACAGAGACAAAGGCAGAGGGAGAAGCAGGCCCCATGCAGGGAGCCCGATGTGGGACTCAATCCTGGGACTCCAGGATCACGCCCTGGGCTGAAGGCGGCGCTAAACCACTGAGCCACCCAGGCTGCCCAACATATAATTCTTATACTGTGTAACTCAAAACATTGTGAGGATCTAAAGAAATGCAACAGCAATCTATGGATCGTATAAAGCACAGTAAATGACAAAACAAAGCTTTTACAAATGAACTCAAAAAGCAAAAAGTGAACATTTAGCATTTCATTAGAAAGTGTATGAAATGTCCACTCATTACTCACACCCAAATATCACCTTAAGCAAATATGTGCTTTGGCTAACACTAAAGGAATAATAGTCACACAATCAGTAAGAAGTTCTCCCAGTGACTTTGGCTGCTTTAAGGAAATACATATTTCTCCTGCTTCTGTCATGTAGATTACTGTATGTCCTTCTTCTTGTTTTTTTCATGTAACATATCCTGGAGATCATTTCACAGAAGTGAAGACAGACTTTGCTCTTCTTTACAGCTCTCCACTATGTGGATGTGCCAGCCGATTTTACCAGCCCCTTACTGGACATTTGAGTTATTTCTAATACTTTGTTTTTGAAAAAAGTGCAACAAAAACTTTGTGAATATGGTTTCTTATTTGTGGGAAATAAATAATAAATTATTTAATGATAATAATAATAATAATAATAATAATAATAAATTCCTCAAAGTAGGATTTCTGGATTAAATGTCTGCAATGTTGTGAGATTGTGCCCATTTCCCCTTCAAGGGGTCAAACCATTTTGCGTTTCCATCAGCAATATATGAATATAACTGTTTCTTCATAATCTCACAAAAGAATGTGGTGTCAATGGATCTTCTTCCAGTAGGAGACAAACTACAGTATAGTTTTATTTTGCATCTCTTCTATGAGTGAAGACATGTTTGAGGGTCATCTGCACTTTTCTGTGAGTTGCCCATTCATATCTTTGTTACCTTTTAGATTCACTTAATTTCTTCAAGTCTATATTTTAGGCCCATGTTGTTTTCTGTTCAATCCGCTGTTGGCTCTCACCTGAAGTACTGCACCAGCCTTCTATCTGGTCTCCTTGCTTCCATGCATGCCTACGTTATACATTCTCACACAATAGCTCTAGTCTGGTCGGTCGTTTTTTTTTTTTTTTTTTTATTCCTAGAATTAACAATCATTCTCCTGCATATAATCCTCCAATGGTTTCCCATTACAACTAAACTAAGATCCATATTCTTTGTGAAGGCCCAACAGGCACACGAGGTCTAAATCCACCACATCCCTCTTGGCATCCCTCTCTGTCTTGCTGCAGCCACTCCTGGGTCTTTCTGTCCTCTGCCTGTACCTAGCATATTCCCATGTGCGGAACTGGGCACAGAGCCTCTTTCTTCCACATCCTCCCACACCTTCTCACCTTTAGGGCTGTGTACTTGTCACTTGAGAGCAGTAGTCTTTTAAATCACTTCACGTAAACCTGCCCTCCTCCCATTCTTTTCACCTTCTTTCAGCACCTCACTACCTGAGGTTCTTGATTATTCCTGTGTTGTCTGCCTTTAGGGGTAGGGACTTTGTCCTGTATACCACTGTCCTACATCTGGAACAGTGCCCAATAAACACCTGCTTCAGTGGATCCAAACCCAATTAAGTTTCTCCCAATGTTACAGTATTTTCTAAGATTTCTTCTAATGCTTCTTTTGATTAGTCCTCTTATTTCAGATCTTAGAGTAGTAGTTACTCAGAATTAAAGACACAAGACAGGCTACCAAGTATCACAAAAATCCGAAAGAGAAATTCTAGTATCAAGTGAAAACCCAACAGTCACTTCAATTTGGTATAAGGACATTTAATGTTAAATTACTTTACCTACAAAATGACTGAGTCATAAGACAAAGTATATCATCTGAATTCTAAAGGGAGGTACATGCACCAGTTTTTAATCTGTGTACCCAGAATAAGACATGATAATGGGGTTATGTCCTGTTTTACTATAGAAGATGCCCAACTATAAAGGGATGAATGGTGCTCCAACCATTCAGTGGCATACTAAACAGTTATTAAAAGGCATGTGGTAGCTACGTGCAACTACATGGAAATACATCCTGGAGTGCTCTCTAGGTGTCAAGCACAGATCTGGGAGCTTTAGGTCATTATTTCTCTTTATTTATTTATTTTTTTAAGATTTTATTTATTCATGAGACACACAGAGAGAGGCAGAGACATAGGCAGAGGGAGAAGCAGGCTCCCTAGACTCCAGGATCATGCCCTGAGCCAAAGGCAGATGCTCAACCGCTGAGCTGCCCAGGCGTCCCAATTATTTCTCTTTAAAACAAAAGGCTATAAAGCAGCACATGAAGAGTTATCTCATCTTTATAAAATAAACAAAATGTTATGTTTATAAACACAAAAGGTTTAGGAAGAATAAACATTAAAATATTAATAAAAGTGTTCTGGATAGTCTGACTATAAGTGAATGACTTTTTTGTAGTTTCTAAATCTTTTACAGCAAATGCCTATTGTTTTCAAAAGAAATAAAAAAGAGGTTTAAAATAGCTACTGGAAAGAGGAAAGGTCTGCTGCTCAGACTTTTTTTTTTTCCACATCATATTGCCAATTCCTTCCCCACTCACTCCTCAGGGGAAGGGGGAAGAAGGGGTCCCTTGAGAGAGCACTTATGTCCAGCTAATTAGTGAAGCCTATAAGGTCAGAATGTAAAAGGCTGTATGAAAAGTTGATGAGTAATAATAAAGTTGGAAAATAGGACTTTTGTATCTTATTTTGTGTTATTACCACAAGTTATTGTGGATATGCTGTTAGGCAAAGGTAAGATAGTAGAAAAATTCTTTTGACTCTATCTGAAATCTATACTAGATTCTTAGGAATATCTCTTTGAAATGGCTTGAAGAAATCGTGTTCTTCTGAAATGCTTCAGGAAAACAAAGTATAGCATCATTTACAGATGATTTCTGCCTAAGAAATGAACTAATTAAAATCATCATAGAAAAGCCAAAATGTTTTATATTTAAGTAGGTATTTCTTAGTTTCCAGGGAAACTGATACAAAATTGTCTGAAATAAAGACATTAAAAGCAAACTTTCAATGTGCCTATACTTTATATTTGGTGTTCTGACCTTGTTTCTATGGAAACCTAATAGGCAAATGCCGAAATTGAGGCTTATCATTCTATTGAATGCCAAAGAAAATTTTAAGACAAACGAAATTTTAACTATCATGTTAAATATAATAGTGTATTCCAGAATTTTTTTTTTTTTTTAACTCTTCTTGTTTAATGCTCATTTAGCCCTACGCCTACTACCTGGTACCTCACCTTATCAGCTTTTCCTAATGTTCCTCTGCCCAGGGCGTTCTGGCTTCAATTTGAGGTCACCAGAACAAAGTCTTTTAAATGCATCAACCCATTTACCTGACTGGTTACTCTAGGCTATTTCATGACTTGTAGCTTTAGTCATATCTACTGTAATGAATTACAGACACAGGAGGAAGAGGTAAAAGTTGCTTCTGAATTGCAAACAATAAACTGAATGGAAATAATCAAGACCAGTAAGTTGAGATGGGCCTATCTTATGGATAAATAATCAAATACCAGATGTACTCCAAAGAGTTTTTTAGGCACCCCAAGAACTGAATTTGGCAAGGTACCTCCATGTCAGTCTCTTCTGTTCAGCAGCTAACGTTACACAGTCATTGCCCATCTTGGAGTCTCTCCTCCTCCTTTGGAAGACAGGGAGAACACACACAGGCCTTACTTAGAGTTGGAAGGGTCCAATGAGATGGACATGAAGATGTGTTGTAGATCTTCAAAGAACTGCATACAGCTCCAACTTTGGTCTCTCATCCAACACTACCCATCTACTGACCAGTCTGTTAAAATCGCTCAAAGGCTTACCTTACAGCACCAAGCAGAGCTGAAGTTTTCACAAGTACCTACATGTTTTGTGTTTAAAAGCACAATTAATGCAGAATTCGTTCGTTCTTTTACAGTATTTCAGTATTCTGAAAAGCAGTACTTTCCACTTACAAAGCCACATCTATCATAGGAGTAAATCCACAGACAATTGTTGTAACTCAATGAAGAGCCCAACTAAAGTTTAAGTAAACACACACACACACACACAAAAACAAAAAACTACAAGACATTTCCTCTAGGAAATAATGAAATAAGCTGGGGCGCTTAAATGAAACAAACGGGCTTTAACATCTTTATGATACAATTTTTCTACTTCAAGGAATGTAAGACTTCATGAAAGAGCCCAGGGGTTACTCAGAATTATCTTTACGTAGTCATCCCTTTCCAAAATTCCAGAGGCAAAAATCAAACATTTCCTCTCTTCCCTCCCCCTCCCCCAACCATTTGGCCAGAATAACTTTTACCCTAACATTCTTAGAAGTTGAACAGGATTCTATAGATTGGGGGGGGGGGGGGGCTTTGAAGACAAACAGTCTTGTGCGAGGTCTGACACCTTAACTGCCAGACCTCTGTATTACAGATTAAGGTCTGAATTTATGGGGGGGGTGGGGGGGGGCGGGCAGGGTTCTCTTTGGAAACTTTTGACCAACAACAGTCTCATGAACCGTCCCGCGCCTCTCATTTTTAGAACAGGCAACACGGTAAGTGAAGTCAGTCCTGTTAAGTCCCCGAGGTAGGGCTGAAGACCTATTTGGGTCAAAGTGGGAATTTTAAAGTAGCGAGAACTCCCTGGGCTCTCCGTCCGTTAGGAACCCTTCCCACCGCTCACGGTTACTTCAAGCCCCTTCCCCCCCATCATTTTCTTTCCGTGTGTCTTCAAACCACAGGCAGAGTCAGGCGGCTTCCATCGAGGCTGTCGAAAACAGCCCACTACTTAACAGCACCACACAGACTCTCACAGGCAAACAAACCCTACAATCCAGTCTGGACTGTACCGCGAATCCAGGACCTTAACGGGTGGGAGGAAGATACTACCCTTACCTGGCTTCTCCGCCTCGGTTAGGAGACGGGGACGGGGACGGAGCCGGTTAACTCTGAAGTTGGGGTATTTACATGTCCGTGGAGAGAATACACCAAACAGTGTATGATAAAGTCCCCGAGGCGTTAGGTGGACCGACCAACGGGAAACGGGCTGCGGGCTGGAGGGTCTCGGGCCGGGGCTGGGAAAGGACTGAGCGAGCGCGGGGCAGGGAAGCGGGAGCGCAACCGGCCGGACACGACCGGACACGACCGGGGCAGAATGAGGGGTGGGGACGCCGGGCGGAGGCAGCCTTCATCCGCGGCGCCCGGCCCGGGGGAGCCCGGGGGAGCCCGGGGTCCGCCCGCCGCCCCGCAGCACCGGCCCCCGAGAGGCACGGCGCGGGCCCGCCGCCTCCGCCTCCTCCCCCGCCTCCGCCCCCGCCTCCTCACCTTCGGGCATCTCCCGGTCGCTGATGTGCTGCAGGTGGTGGCCCTCGCCGGCTCCGAAATCCAACTCGGCGGGCTCCACGGTAGCGGGCGCCGGCGCCACTGCCACCGCGTCCCCGGCCGCCGCCTGGTACACGTCGGACTCGTAGTCGGGATCCGCCGGCCCCGTGCCCCGGCCCAGCTTGGGGCTGGCGTTCGAGGACACGCAACAGGTCAGCGTGTTCCCCATGGGGCGCCTCCGCTCCTCGCCGCCGCCGCTCGCCCCCGACTCCGCCGCGCTCAGCAGCTGCCCCCTCCCCCAACAATGGCGCGGTCGGCACCGGCAGCCCCGGGGCTACGCCGCGCAGGCAGCCGCGGCCTCGCCCGCCCCGCCGCCGGGCCCGGAGCAGCGCTCCGGTCCCGGCCGCACCCCCGCCGCCGCGCCGCCGCCGCCGCCTCCCCCGAGCCAACTAGTCTGTGAGGGCGGCGACCAGCCCTGGTTATTTAAAAGGGGTGGGGACCCGACAGGCGCTGAGACGCGCAGCCACTGCCGGGAGAGAGCGCGGCCGCAGCTCCTCCTCCTTCCGCTGCCGCCTCCCGAGTGAAGGCCGCCGGCCCGGCGGCGCCTGCCAACCGGAACGCACTGTGCGGTCACCTGGTTACGAGGGACCAATCGGATCCCGAGCTCCCTCCACGCGCCCGCCTCGGCGCGGAGGCACGTGACCCCGATGCCCCGCCCCCGCCCGCGGCGGCTCCGCCCCCCGCGCGGCGCGCCGCGGACTCGGGTTTCCATTCATCTCGCGCCGCCGGGAGTTTTCCGGTCGTGCTGGGAGCGCGGCGGGCGTTTGCTGCTCCGAGCCGACCCGGGGCGCTGGGCTGTAGGCAGGGTCGTGCTGGTTCAGAGCCGCTGCCGTCCGCAGCTCGGTTCCACCGGCTCTGACAGCGGACTCCTCGGAGCTCTCGGTCACCGAACTTAGTTCCACCCGAATTGTCGGCGTTTTTGCAACTAAGATGCTCCTCCTCCTCTCTTGCCTCCCGAGCGTTAGTTTCCGCCTGCAGCTGCCCCGCAGCGACTCGCCGAGCCGCGGTCCCGCTCCCAGTACAGCGAGCGCTGCGCTGCGCGTCTTGCAAGAGGCTCGGGGACAGGTCGCCCTCCGTCCACTTCGTTGTCGGGAAACCGGGGGCCGATCTCGTCCCGCCCAGCCCGCTCGTCTCCCCTCTGCCTCACCCTCCCGCGACACAAGTTTAATCCTCTTTGGCCAACAACGCACGAAGCACGATTTTCTCATACAGAATTGAGGGCCACAAAGTGGGGTGACACGGTCCCGATCTGATGCTGATAACGAGGGTTAACGTTTGGCAAGCTCCTAAGTGTGCGCCCAACCCCGTCCCAAGGGAGGTACTCATTTAACCCCCCAAAACAAGCCTTTTGCAAATTTTGCAGAAGAAATTGAGACGAGGGGCGCCCGGGTGGCTCAGTGGTTGAGCGTCTGCCTTCTGCTCAGGTCACGATCTCAGGGTCCTGGGATCAAGTCTCCCACGGGGCTCCCCGCAGGGACAGCCTGCTTCTCTCTCTGTCTATGCCTCCGTCTCTCTTTCTCTCTGTGTCTCTCATAAATAAAATCTAGAAAGAAAAAGAAAAGAGAAGAAAGAAAAAGAAGAAAGGAAGAAGAAAGAAGAAAAGAAAAGAGAAAGAAAGAAAACAAAAAAAAAAAAGAAATCCAGATGAAGTAACATTCCTGAGGCCACATGATTGCTCAGGTGTGGGGCCAGGATTTGACCCCAGATAGTGTGGATCACCAAACACCTTATAGTGACTGCTAGCAAATAAAGGTAGAAGTAAACCTTGAGAGGAAGTTATATGGTATATCAGGATTTTTTTTTTTTAAGGAAAGACAATTTTTTAATGTAGATTTTAAAATGTTTTCCCTTCGGGGATCCCTGGGTGGCTTGGCGGTTTAGCGCCTGTCTTTGGCCCAGGGCGTGATCCTGGAGATCTGAGATCGAGTCCCACATCAGGCTCCCTGCATGGAGCCTGCTTCTCCCTCTGCCTGTCTCTGCCTCTCTGTGTGTCTCTCATGAATAAATAAACAAAATCTTTAAAATAAAAATAAAATAAAATAAAATAAAAATGTTTTCCCCTTCATTCAACAGTCTCTCCCATCCACTGCGCACTGTATGTGGGAAACCCTCCTGCCCTCAGTGAGCTCACACAGAGGACAAAGCAAAGGCGTGGAGAGTCCAATTGTCTGAGGGTCAGCCTGCTGGAAAGGGACTCAAACCTAAATCCCACTGACCCCAAAGTAGATGCTGGGGGGAAGAGGATGGATTTTCATCCAGGGAACATGAGACAATTGAATAATATGAAGTTGAGGAGTCACTATCAGATGGTTTGTAGAGAGGTCACTCCCAGCAACAAGGCCAATTCAGAGACTTGATGTTCAACGGGGAAAGAAGGCATCGGCAGTGACTAGAGTGCAGGGAAAGGACTTGAGATCTTTTGGGAGGTAGAATCGAAGTGCTTGATGCCTGGGTATGGAGGGAGAAGTGAAAAGGGACACAGAATGGCTGCTAGGGTCCCAGCTCGGATGACTGGGTAGATAGCAGTGACTTTTTCCTAGAGAATGCAGGAGGAGAAACAGCTTTGAGGAAGAAGAGCATCTTCCCCTGTTAAGTGGAACATCCAGAAGGAGCTCTCTGGTGGAAAGCTGGATATATGTCTCTTTTGACTAAGTCTGTTTTGTGATATCCCAACTTACATTTTCAAAAATAACACACATTTTAAACCAAAAAGAAAAGTGAGGAAATCTCCTAAAGTTGACACACTAAGAATATAACATTTCTTAGTGAGTATTTTGCTAGAACAACCTGGAATCTATAGTTTTCATAAATGAAGCATTTTATATAAAATACTGTTGTTTTTTTTTAATTTATTTTTTATTGGTGTTCAATTTACTAACATACAGAATAACCCCCAGTGCCCGTCACCCATTCACTCCCACCCCCCGCCCTCCTCCCCTTCTACCACCCCTAGTTCGTTTCCCAGAGTTAGCAGTCTTTACGTTCTGTCTCCCTTTCTGATATTTCCCACACATTTCTTCCCCCTTCCCTTATATTCCCTTTCACTATTATTTATATTCCCCAAATGAATGAGAACATATAATGTTTGTCCTTCTCCGACTGACTTACTTCACTCAGCATAATACCCGCCAGTTCCATCCACGTTGAAGCAAATGGTGGGTATTTGTCATTTCTAATGGCTGAGGAATATTCCATTGTATACATAAACCACATCTTCTTTATCCATTCATCTTTCGTTGGACACCGAGGCTCCTTCCACAGTTTGGCTATCGTGGCCATTGCTGCTATAAACATCGGGGTGCAGGTGTCCCGGAGTTTCATTGCATTTGTATCTTTGGGGTAAATCCCCAACAGTGCAATTGCTGGGTAGGGCAGGTCTATTTTTAACTGTTTGAGGAACCTCCACACAGTTTTCCAGAGTGGCTGCACCAGTTCACATTCCCACCCACAGTGTAAGAGGGTTCCCCTTTCTCCGCATCCTCTCCAACATTTGTGATTTCCTGCCTTGTTAATTTTCCCCATTCTCACTGGTGTGAGGTGGTATCTCATTGTGGTTTTGATTTGTATTTCCCTGATGGCAAGTGATGCAGAGCATTTCCTCATATGCATGTTGGCCATGTCTATGTCTTCCTCTGTGAGATTTCTGTTCATGTCTTTTGCCCATTTCATGATTGGATTGTTTGTTTCTTTGGTTATATAAAATACTGTTAAGTGAAAAAAACATTTACAGTTGTGTTGTCTTTAGAATATATAGAAAAATTGTCTTGAGAAGATGTGTATGATTAAAAAGCCTTAAAAAGATTTTTTAAAAAGAAAGACTGGAGAATAGAGAAATTTAAGTGGCATTTAAGTGAAGCCTGAAAAGGTGCACAGTCAATTCAAAGGATCTGAGTATTAGGAATAGCTGGTCCATCAAGTGAGTCCCGTGGGGGGGTGAGAGGGGTGTCACATCGGCCTCTCATTACATGGCTGCACATAGAACAGTGCCTGGCCAGTAGGCGCACAATAAGAGTCAAGTGTGGGAAAGCTACAAATGCCATTGCCTATGGCAACTGGGTGATTGGGGATGTGTGTGAGCCAGCCAGCAGGCAGTGAGTAAAGAAGTGAATAGGAGGTGAGAAAAGGAAGACCAGAACTGAGAGCTTCTCTTCCCAAACATTTGACTGAGAAGAGAGATGCAGTAGAAGTTAGAGGGAGATGTATGGTTAAGGGCTTTTTTTTTAAATGCAAAAAAAAAAAAAAAAAAGTGAGTCTATATGTTAAAGTTCATATGTTATATATTATGTGAAGAAAAAAAGTTGGAAGTTAAAGACGATGAGAGAATTCAAGGAGGAAGGTCGCCAAGAAGGCAGAAGTGGATGTACTCCAGAGCCAGGATAGATTCGTTTTGGACTGATAGGAAAGCAAGGAAGAAGGAAGGATCCATGTGGCCACACAGACATTTCTGATAAAGGAGAGGCTTAGGAAGAGCTCAGCTAGGGACCTCTACGTTTATCTATTTTAATAAGCTTCTATTTGGAAAGCTCCTCTGGGAAAGAGAGGACAATGTGTAGAGAAGTCAACCCTTCCTAAAAGCTCAATATGCATATTTTCAAAAAGTAGGTATCTCCCCTCAAAGGTGGGTAAAAAAAGATTTGACCAAAAACCAAGAAGTTCTAGTATAAACAGCTATGTCACAAAGATAGATAAGGCTGATTATTTTCCCCAAATAGATGAAATCACAACAACTCTGAGGTGCAAGTAAAAACAAAATTAAGAAGAAAAGGACATGGGACGCCTGGGTGGCTCAGTGGTTGCGTGTCTGCCTTTGGCTCAGGGTGTGGTCCCAGGGTCCTGGGATTGAGTCCTGCATTGCACTCCCTGCATGGAGCCTGCTTCTCCCTCTGCCTATGTCTCTGCTCTCTCTGTGTCTCTCATGAATAAATAAAATTTTAAAATCTTTTTAAAAATGACATGTGGGCAGCCCCGGTGGCTCAGCGGTTTAGCACTAGCTTCGGCCTGGAGTGTGATCCTGGAGACCGGGATTGAGTCCCATGTCGGGCTCCCGGCATGGAGGCTGTTTCTCCCTCTGCCTGTGTCTCTGCCTCTCTCCCTCTCTCTCCTTCTCTCTCTCTCTCTCTCTGTCTCTCTCTGATGAATAAATAAATAAAATCTAAAAAAAAAAAAAGACATGTAATTGCAAAAACGTGTATTTTACAAACCTTTTAACCACATAAGGTACCCAAAAAAGAACCAGAGGGAGGACTGTTTTCTTTTATTAGAATGGCAGAAAGAAAAGGTAACCTCAAAAATCAGGGAAGCAGGCATACTCGAAACTAATGTAACATTGTGTGTCAACTGCCTCGAAAAAAAAGATAAAAATCCAAAAATCAGAGAAGCAGGGATGATTCATGCTTAATAGTTTAAAAGATATAAATAAAGTTTGGGGACAAAAATAGGCAATAAATTGAAATGTGGGAAACCACAGTAGGATGGTAAAGAATTCAGTAAAGTCAGGTTTCAGTGAACAACATCTTGTTAAATCCTAAGTGACTACATTCCAAGATAATAATAATGTCTGAAGTTCTAGGAATGTCGTGAGATGCCATTTTATTTTTGTTTTTTTAAAGATTTATTTATTTTAGAGAGAGAGAGAGCACACGTGAACATGCGGTGGGGATGGGCAAGAGAGAATCCTAAGCAGACTCTGTGCTGAGCGTGGAGCCTGACTTGGACTCGATCCCACAACCCCAAGCTTAAAACAAGAGTTGGATACTCAGCTTAAAACAAAATCGTGACCCCAGCTTAAAACAAGAGTTGGATACTCAGCTGACTGCATCACTGAGGGGCCCCATGGGATCCTATTTTGGAAGATTCTTGTAGAATTGAGACAATGCCTAAGATTATATTATAAAATAGTGCCTGCGTTTAATGATAGACACACATCAAAATAGATTAGCATGACCTTGAAAATGAAAGAATTTTAAGCCTGCTAAGAAAATATTGGAAAGCGTTGTTAAAAAATGGATTTTAAGATATTTTGTTTGAAGAGGACATTGGAGGGCATTAAAAACAAACTCTATCCTCCAATGACAGAGCAAAGGGAAGCAAAGAGTAGTAATGTGATTTGAAATATGCAAGAGTTTGATTCTGTGATAGAACCTGAGACCTTGGGGATCCCTGGGTGGCACAGCGGTTTAGCGCCTGCCTTTGGCCCAGGGCGCGATCCTGGAGACCCGGGATCGAATCCCACATCGGGCTCCCGGTGCATGGAGCCTGCTTCTCCCTCTGCCTGTGTCTCTGCCTCTCTCTCTCTCTGTGTGACTATCATAAATAAATAAAAAATTAAAAAAAAAAAAAAAAGAACCTGAGACCTTGCATATACCTACTGATGGCTCAATAGCCCCAGGGAGGACTTTTTTTTAAGATTTTTTAAAAGACCTTATTTATTTATTTATGAGAGAGAGAGAGGCAGAGACATAGGCAGAGGAGAAGCAGGCTCCTCGCAGGCAGCCTGATGTGGGACTCGATCCTGGAACCCCCGGATCATGCTCTGAACCAAAGACAGACACTTAACTGCTGAGCCACCCAGGTGTCCTGACTTTTTAAAATTTTATTTTATTTATTTATTTGAGAGAGAAAGAGTGAGAGAGCACAAGCAGGGGGAACGGCAGAGGGAGAAGAAGCATGAAGCAAGGAGCTCCATGTGGAGCTCAACCCCAGGATCCCAAGATCATGACCTGAGCTGAAAGCAGATGCTTAACCAACTGAGCAATGCAGGCACCCCAGGAGGGCTTTGTAATTAGAGTTTTACATGAGTTTTAAACTCATATTTTAATTCAATACCTGTTCAATAGGTAAGCCGTTACCACAGGCCACACACTTTTTAGGTGCTGAAGATGTTGTTTTGATCAAAACAAACAAGGTTCTCATGAAATTTCTCTTCCAATAAGGTAGTCAACAGGTAGCGTTGTCCATCACACCTCAAATCCATGGCCCAGAATGACTATTAAATCTTCATTGCAGACATCAGGGTAGAGGAAGGGTACGGAGATTTTCAAGAAGATGCACATAGCATAGAACTTACATATCATTGACTTAAAGCTTAGTCAAATGGCCCCATGTAGCTGCAAGAAAGGCTCAGAAAAATGTAATCATATAGCTGAGTAACTAATGCAGAGGGGATAACTGGGTATTCAATGGTAACCAGAACTCTATGCTATAATCTATAAGGACAGATTAGAGAAGTTTCAGCCTAAAGCAAGAGGGATCATGATAAAATTTCACATCCTTTTGCAAGCATATATGAAAACTTATACAGAGAGTTCTGTAATGATCTTTTCTTAAGCTAAGAAGACAGAAAAAGTGGAGAGGCTTAAACTATAGAATAAAACTAGCTTAAATGCAAGAAAGATTTTATGGCAGTCAGGTGATTAGGATTATATATTATAAGTGTGTTGTGACTGACTGGATTCCACCTCAAGTATCCTAACTAGTCGTATAGAATAGAATAGGATTTTGTGTGTAATGCATTTTTTTTTTTTTGGGCAGAGAGTCTACCCTTATCACCATATTCTCAATAGCATATGTGAACAAAAATGTTAAGAATTATTACTGTATCTGATTTGATGTGGAACAATCTTTTTCATTCCTGACTTTAGAAAATTATAATCAGCATTTTTTAGTGAAGTGGAGCATTTGATAGCGCTGGTATTCATATTTAAGTAAAGTATCCAGTGCCTTTCCCATCTGTCTCTTTCAGAGACACTCAGGGGCCCCATGAGTGGGGCCTCTACACCCTCTAAACTACACCCTCTAAACTATTCTCCTACCTTCTCTCTTCTCACAGCATGCAGATTTCTTTCTGCCTGGTGAGCCACTTGAGAATGTTAATTTATTTGAAATGATGCTCTGGAAAAAAATTTTAAAAGATGTTAGTTCACCATACTGTTAGGACACTTAGTGTTTATTGGACAAGTCAGTGCTGGCCCCAAATGTCCACTGTTGATTACAACTCCACAAACAGCAAGGCACTTTCTAGGACAAATTCTAGGAAGGGCCTATGGTTTTAAGAGCCCAGGACTTTGTTTTTGCCTTTCTGGAGACTTCTTTGCCACTTAATGGTCTGTTTGCTTCCAGTTGCATTTGTCTAAGTGCTATAGGAAATGTAAAATCTTAGCCCACAGCTATTCAGACTCCCGGTTTTCTACAGCAGATGCCAGCTTGACTCCCAGATCCCAAGGCTATAACCTCATTTAATCTGCACTTAACTAGTTTCAGGAAAGAGCTGCCCTCCACACTTGCCCCGGAAATAAAATCCCTGCCAAATCCACTTTAGAACTAGGTGAGTAGAAATAAATACATTAAATGCTTTCAGTTGTTTTTCCCCAATCCTACTGATGCTCTTTACCCCCACCTCCAAATTCCATGCCTTGCTTCTTCTATTGTTTCACTTGTGTGATATCTTGTTGCTTTTAAGATGTGTCCATTTTGGATGTGTCAGTTTTACTCTTAAAATGAAATCCTTGAAAAAAAAAAATGGAATCGTTGGCCAAATTGGCTTACTGAAGTTGAAACTTTTTCTTGCAATGATTTAAAGTGTTCCCCTCAGTGTCTTCTGGTAGCCTTTTTGACAGCAGCCTCCTGAAATCAAGCTGATATTAGAAACACTGTAGGAGGAGTCGTCTCATTAAACTTGACAGCAGGGAAAAGTTTAAAGAAGTCTTTGTAACCAAGTTTGTCCCCTAGAAACAGAGCTCATAGATTTTAGGGCAGGATCCCTTCCTCATGATGACTCTCTTGCCCTAGGGTGGAGACAAATCCATTTTTATCCTCACAGCATGGAGTCCATCTTGCACTGCCTCTAGAATTTTCCTATCAGAAGGGATTAGGGTAGCAAACTGGGAAGATGTAGGGACCAGGAAATTTATCTTAAGAGACGCGTTTGTAGAGAAAGTGCAGTTGAAAAAAGAAGAACGACAACAAAAAACGAACGATTTTGATTGCATTTGGTGGTGGTGGTGGTGGTGGTGGTGGTGGTGGGGTTGCTAGGACCTTGGCCCCTCTGGAAAAAAAAAAAAAAAAAGGTCTGGTTAAATAGTCAAAGCTTTGCTGGGAAAAAGGCAAAGAAAAAGTGACAGAACAGGAGCAGGAGCAGCTGAAGCCAGTGCCCAAGCACAGTCTACCCTGCTCTTTGTAGACACAGTGTTGGAGCTGCCCCACCTGGGCCATCTGGTAAACCTCTACTCATTCTCTGAGGCTTGTTTCAAGCAGAGCCCACTGCCAAGCTTTTTTGACTCCCTTAAAGCTGAAAAATTCTGCATCTTTCATGCCACAAATTCCTTCTGCAAACGTCTGCTATGATGCAGCCTGGTATCACATTGGATAATTGCTTACTTGTTTGAACACCCCCCCCCCCAATTAAACTAGGCATTCCCCCTAGGACAGAGCTATTTTATTCAGCTCTTGTATCCCCAGCGGTAAGTGTGTAATGCCTGGCTTGCAGCCGTCTCATAAACTTTTCTTGAATGAATGGATACATGAATGAAAAAGCTGAATTTGAGAGTACCAACAATGGCAACTCAAGAGCGATCATAACCATTCCTTAGTTTTCGGTACTCCCTAGTCCCTTTTGTGCCTCTACTTCTAGTTTCTGCTGTCTGATAGCATTTTCTTTGAAAACAACAGCGATTTTGTAATACCCTCTAATGTGTGGGAGAGGAAAGCAGCCAGGACCCAGCGAGGACTGCACATCCCTGCTCCAGGACCACAGTGGCCTCACCTGCAGCGAATCTAAAAGCCGGAGCTGGCCAGGATGGCTCACCTGGGGCCCTAGGTCTGGAGCAGCAGTTCTGGCTGTCAGCTGGGCTCCCCGAGCCTCTGCACGTCGTGACTCCTGAGGCCGGAGGGCCCTGCAGCTTCCTCACTCGAGTCAGGTGCCTGGCCTGCCCAGGCCGGGATGTCTGGGACTGGTTGCTATCCCTCACAGCACAGTGGTCTCAGAGTAGTCAGATTTCTGATTGGACACGAATATAAAATCCCAGTGAGTTTCACTTTCCCCGTAAACACTATTTAATACAAAAATCTAAGGGAGGAAGGGAGGGGGGTGATGAGCAACATTGCTTCAATTAAAACAACTCCACCTCCCCCCCCAAAAAAATAAAAATTAAAAATAAAACAACTCCACCCCACCCCAAAGCTGGTTCCTTCACTGTTACGAAGTTTGTCCAGATCATCACCTTACAAGTGGATCACTTTAAATTTACTGTAACCAAATCTAAGTCTTCTGCATTACCTGGCATTTAAGCAATCCCTTTCCTCCCTTGCTCCCTGAGCGTTTTAGTAGTTAGAAAGAACGCAGAGTTCTGCAAGTGTTCTCAGAAACAAATTTGCCATCCGCTACGTGCATTTTGTGATGTTTCGAATTGTATGTTTGAAGCCAGCATTTACATTAAATAAAACTTAGAAGCAATAGGAGAAATCTCCTAAAGTCTCCATCCTAAGAACATTCACACTTTCCCAGGGATTACTTCGGTAGAGCCACTTAGTATCTATGGTTTCAGCAAATGAAGTGTCCAGTGTAAAATGAAACCATCACATGAAAGCAAGACTTTAAATATTACTCTCATTGCTATGGTTAACCAGTAATTTCCCTGTGAATGTGTACTGGGAAGTGCTTTACCTGTGTGAACTAATATACCCACAAAAATCTCAGGATGTGGTGATATGAAAGCCCCTCAGGGCAATGCTCCACACGAAACCGTTGACCCCTCTGGTCTCATTACGTAAGGATTTTCCCTTCTCCTGGGAAGTAGGTGGAGGGAAGATGCTGTTTGCTGTTGCCTGTTCCTGAAGCCAGGTATGCCAAGGTCTGTGTGCCCTTCCCCAGAAGTATCAGGGCAAGAGCCTGCCACATCTGTAAACTCTGCTTAGCACTCTGTTGAGTAGAAATCATGCTTTGCTGGCATTTTATGTTTCTATTAAAAAATAAGGAGATGCTTGCCCTCAGAGTCCTCGCTGAGGTAAGAAGGCTGATGAGTTAGCAATTGTGATTAGGTGTCTTTAGAGGAGAAAGAAACAGGGTCCAAAAAATACACCTTTCCCTATGGGTATCCTTACAGGTGCTTGACTAGAGGCAGAACAATCATAGAGTGAACAATGGTGGTTCTGAGGTTCAGCATAGTTTGGATAATTAATTATAATTAAGTGGTAATTAATAATAATTTACATAATGGCAGGTTCCCTACCTTCCGGCTGTCGGCTGGAAGCAGTAACACATTGAGCCATAAGGCAACGGGGAAATTGCTAATACTTATCCCATCTTTATTAAAATTGCTGATATTTTGTTCATTATAGATTTTTTACATAATTTTATTTTCCAAAACATCCCATTTATTTATTATTATCTTGATTACTGAGCATTTGTACCCCCTTTCACAGGGCTCCTATGGCAAGTGCCTCACTCACCGGTCCTCAGGCCAGGTCTTAAGCCCAGAAATAACGGGTGGGGGTATCTGATACTGCTTGGCCTGCCCTGGAGAGGGAAGAGAGGGACAGCTAAACCCTTAGACTGGTCTCTGATCCTTGGTGTCTTAAAATTTCCAAATCACCGAGATAAGAATAATCAAATTCTAGTCAGGGATGAAAGACAGCTCAGATCTCCTGTGTACCACTCTTACCGCATTTTACAAATGAGAAACAGAGGGGATCCCTGGATGGCTCAGTGGTTTAGTGCCTGCCTTTGGCCCAGGGTGTGGTCCTGGAGTGTCGGGATCGAGTCCCACATCAGGCTCCCTGCATGGAGCCTGCTTCTCCCTCTGCCTGTGTCTCTGCCTCTCTCTCTGTGTGTCTCTCATTAATAAACAAAATCTTTAAAACAAACAAAAAGCAAATGAGAAACAGAGACTCGTGCATGTGACAGACATGCATGAGATGATGACAAATGTAGAAAGTGGCAAAGGGAGGACTTGAATCCATACCGGGTCAACTCCGTAGCCTGTGCTCCAAGAGACTACCCTCTCACTATGTCCCTACAAAAATGATTAATGATGTATTTTTTTTTTCTCTTAGTAGCCTGCTGAAAGTCATGACAAAGTATCTTCTGTTAACTTTTAATAACTTTTTTCCTGGTACAAAAGTAATATATATTCATTGAAGGGAAATAAAATACACAGAAATGAGAGAAATCAAAATAAATAAAAATCCTACACCAAGAACCACCCACTACTAGCATTTTGTTGCACCTCCAAGTTTTTAAAATTTTTTAAATATAAATTTTAACTTTTTAAAGATTTTATTTATTTATTCATGAGAGAGAGAGAGAGAGTCAGAGATACAGGGAGAGGGAGAAGCAGGTTCCCTACAGGGAGTCTGATGCAGGACTCGATCCCAGGACCCCGGGATCATGACCTGAGCCGAAGGTAGACGTTCAACCACTGAGCCACCCAGGTGCCCCTCCAAGTTTTATTTTAATAAAGATAAATTATATGCATACGATTTAAAAAGAAAATGATGCTACACAGTTGTTTTTAACATGCTTTCTTAACAGTATACCATGAGCGTCTTTTTCTGTCGCTGCTTTTTTTTGCAGAGTAATTTGCAATAGCTTCATAATATGCATTCACTGGTTCATGAATATTTATTGAGGGCCTGCTACTCTCCAGGCAGCAACTAAGCAGGCACTGGAGATGAGTCAGTTAACAAAACAAAGAATTTGTCCCTCTAGGGTTGACATTTAAATAGAGGGAAATCTTTGAAAAATGAATGAGTAAATGTGTGTCAGTTAATAGGGACTCTATTTTGAATGTTGTCTGGGAGGCTTCCATGATAGGAAGTTGTTTGGGGCTGAACCCTATCCCCCTCTCATTCACATGCTGAAGTCTAAACCCCACTCCCTCAAAATGTGACTGTATTTGGAGATAGTGTCTTTAGAGAGGTAGTAAGTTAAAATTAGATCATTAGGGTGAACAGGAATCCAAATGACTGGTGCCCTTTATTGGACAGGGAGGGAAGACGGTGTGAACACGTGGGGAGAAGACAGTCCTCTAGAAACCAAGGAGGGGGACATGGAACTGATTTTTCCCCCCATGGCCCTCAGGGAAAATCAATCCTGTCAGCACCTTCTTGGACTTCCAGCCTCTAGAACTGTGAGAAATTAGTTTCTGTTATTCAAGTCACCCGGCTGGGTGCTTTGTGACGGCAGCCCTAGCAGACTAACGGAGCAGAGACGTCCAAGTACAGGGAGGGGGTGCAAGTCCTGCTGTATCTGGGCAAGTGAGTGCCAACGCCCCGCAATGGAGCTTGTTTGCTTTGTCTAGAGGAAAGGGGCCAGGTACTCGGGAAGGGTAACTGAGGGGAGGATGGAAGGAGGTGAGGTTAGAAGAGGAAGCAGGGGACTGTTAAGTCCTAAAGCCCCCTGCAGGCCTCGGAAAGGAGGAAGCCTCTGGAGAACCATCGGACCTGACATACTTTAACAAAGGTCCTTGACCCAGTGAGGACCCCAAAAAGTTTGTAACCTTCTCATCAGTAGATGAACTCACGTAGCAGTGAGTGGTAAAGGTCTGCAGTGAGAGGCAGGGGCAGGGGCTTCAGGGCCACTGGCCCAGGGTCCTAAGCCCTCTTGGTACCTCCACCGTCCCACTCCGCCATCCTACTCCCCCATCTGAGAAACTGGATAAATCTCCATTTTGAACCAGCCTCAGACTTTTTCCATGAGTCCCCTTCCACAGGATCAATGAGGAAGACCTCTTTCCCCAGGCTAAGGCCTTCTGGTTGCTATTCCTTCCTCTCCCTTACCTCTTTCCCATTTGCCCTATCTTACACCTGGGTTCCCAATCCTCGGACTCCCTCTACCCCAACTTAAGCCTTTCTAGTTCACTGGCACCAACTGCCATCTGCTGGAATTACATCTTACTCTTACTCTTCTCCTCCCACAACCACCCTCCCCTTTCCCTCAGGCTTGGCATCCCCCAGGGAGCAGAGAAATGGAAGTCTTATCCGTTATCTGCAAGTGAAATTTCAGGGAAGGAGGCATATGGGACTGAGATCATGGCTACTCTGCCCACTTAGAAGCCTTCTACCTTCTGCCAAATCAGAGGTACCAGCCACAGGGACAGTAACCAGCTCAGGCTTGAACCAAACTTTGACCAGTGTGCCCCTCTAGGGAAGCCTCGGTTAGTTTCCAGACTCCTCTTATGTTCCTGAGAGGTCCTCTCTCGTGGGAAGAGCCCTCACCAGTAGCTTCTTTTAAGAATGTACGTATGTTTGCCTCCAGCTTAAGCCACAACAGACACCCTCCCACCCCACCCCCCTGCCCCAGCCCCCATCCAGGGCCTATTGACTCTATCAATATACGCTTCATCTGCTCTGGCTACATTTTGACTGTCATGAAATTAAGAGATCAAACTGGTTCTCTTCCTCCAGAGCAATAAAACACATAGAACTGGGGAAAAAACAAATAGATGCCATTAGTAAGGATGCCAGTTCAGCCCCAGATTCTTGGGCTGATCTGTTCACTTGACCACAGCGGAGAGTTGACATTATAAAGACAGGCAGCTGGATATTGCCAAGTGCAAACACCCCAGGCTTAAGAAGGGGAACACCAGGAGGGTCACTGGTCTGGGTCCTCACTGTCACACAGGGCCTCAATGCCACTAGGTTATACCTATATGTACAGAGAAGCATTGGTCTAAGAAGGGAATATTATTTTCTCCCAACTTAACTCTGTGTCTCATTACCGGGCCACATCTGTCCTGAATGATGAACCAGTATTTTTAATGAATCCTCTAATAATTCCCTTAATCGTCTTGGGAATAGCATAATTGCATTAAACTGAATGTGTGTGGGTGTGCATTTGTGGGTTGAAATTGTTTACTTCTTAGATACTGACATTTAAAATGCACCACCAATGCTGTAACCCTATTTTGGCATGTCTTTTTCTTCTTTGTCTTCTTTTTGTTCTGTTTTGGTTTGCTTTGCTTTAATATGGAGGTTGCCTGTGCCTCTCTTGACCTCTGAAAGGCCATATGAAAACCTGAAACCGAGGCAAGGTGACAAAGTCTGGTCATTCGGCAGTCGGGCCTCCTCATGTTACTTCTTTACTTAGAAAAATAAAATGTTGTTGCAGAAGATCCAGGGTCACCAATGTTCTTCCCAGGCCAGCCAGTTTCTGAATTCTTAGATTTTTTGTTGTTGTTGTTGTTGTTTAATTCAGCTGGCAGGGAATTTCCTAGACTGGAAATATCTAAGCAAGACCAAAAAAAAAAAAAAAAAAAAATCTCAAGTGTGAATCCACATCTTCCAGGTTGAGAACCATATGTGCCTCTGGGATGAACTGAGAGCAAGGGAGCTGATTTTCACCCTCCACGATAATCTCAAAATCAGAGAGAAGGTGAGTAGAAAGTTACACAGGTTACCCTGGGTATCTTACCAGATTTTCATTCCTCTTTTCTTGAGCAAAGTAGCAAAGTGCCTCGTGTACTCTGTTACGAATGCTCATAAAACTATAGTTAAATCCTTGTAACTCCCAGACAGGCATGTACCTCTGTGTTTAGAGGACAAACGACAGCACAAAACTTTTAAGCAACACTTGTACTTCATAATAATACTGTCATCTTGGGTTTGAGGGATCATGCATGATACTATCTGTATGTAGTTTTAAATTCCCCAGTGATGCCAAATATATTTGTGTCAACAGACACTGTTCCAAAATGCCGGAGTTCAATTTAGCTAAATACCAGGGGACTGACTCAAATTACTTTGAAGGAAAAAAAATATATCCTTAACTCAGATGGCAAAACGTTGAAAACTTAGAAAAATCTGTGTTACAAAAAGTTGGAAAGTAGTAAAGTAAGACATTTCCATAAAGGCTAATATATTTTGTATTTTCTTTAGGTATATTATTGCCACCCTTTTCACTTCCACATGTGGAAATGCGTTTTAACCGACTCATGATAGCATCTAATTATTTGCTCTTAACACATCATTGTTGCTAGAAATGTAGAAGTTCGTCTTATATTACGGAACTGTTCAATATAGTGCAATACCAATAATCGTAGTAATAATAATCACCAATGTAATATCTAATACTAAAGTACTTCATATGAGCTAGAAGCTTTGCTACTTAAGCACTTTTACGGATTGTTTTATATAAACCTACTAAAACTTCATGAGATGGGTAAAGTAATTTGCTAATTCTTATTCCAGTGAATGGCTAAGATTTCTCTTGAGAGTTTCCTGTGTGCCAGGCACTGTATATGTATTAACTCACTCATTGCTCACAACCCTCCACAAAGCAGGTGCTCTCATTATTCCCATTTAAGGTACAGAATTGAAGCAGCCCGCCAAAGGCCACATAGTTGTATGTGACATCGCCAACACTCAAACTCAATCTGTCTGAGTCTAAGCTTAATCTCTTCCTTACTAAGCAGCTGCTCAACACAAATTGCATTTTCTTTGAAGCTTTTGTGCACCAGGCACTGTAGCAAATGATCTTCATGTGTTAATTATTCCTCCTTGAGGAGCTTATTGTGTTCCCATGTTTCAAATGAGAACCATAAGGCACAGGCCACTTATGCAGGGTTGAAAACCTGGTCTGGCCTGACTCCTGAGCTCATTTGCTTTCCGTTTTGTTGCACAGGAAAAGGTGGTATGGCTTCTAAAGATGCATGGTGACTCTAAGGGAAACGTATACGCATTGTGGGAGTCCAATAGATCAGGTCCTGAAGTAGGAGAAACACTCCATAAGCACAGCGTGCTGTACATTAGACTCACAGGAGTGGAGACCGAATGACACCCTCTCCCTGTGTCACCCTGCACCTTCCGAGGTGTTGGCCCAAGAAACAGAGAGTGAA
Organism: Canis lupus dingo; assembly: GCF_003254725.2. NCBI lineage: Eukaryota > Metazoa > Chordata > Mammalia > Carnivora > Canidae > Canis > Canis lupus. The sequence goes on along the minus strand of NC_064279.1, from coordinate 16,405,840 downwards.
GAAGGGCACGTGAGGCTGCCATCTTCAGAAACCAGCCCTAGAAGGCCTCCCAGCAGTCTTGTGGCACATCCGACTTACGCACTTGCCCAGGTTGGTTGACATAAGGTCCGAATCTGTCCTCACTGGTCCTGATTCCACATTTTTTAAAAGTCATTTGTGTAGTGTAGGTCAGTGGTTTGAAAGGTTCAAGTGACAGGCAAGCAGTTGGAAGCACCAGAGAAACCATTCTTGCAGACTGAAAACCAGCTTGTATTTTTCCTGTTATTCATTTTGAGTTTCCTCTTCCTTACCATTGAACATTGTTTAAGGAATTATTGAAGTACTAAGAGTCATTTCTGTTTTCTTAAATTACTTTTTGACATACATTCCTAGCCTCAGCTATTGACAGCAACCTTTTGAAAATTTTGGCAATGGTGCCACCCCCGGTGTGCGCACCTCGCAAAAGATATTTCTCCTGAAAAAGAGATGTTTCATTTTCCTGAACTGTATACACCATTGTCCCTTTTCTTTGTTTCTTCAGAAATGAGTATTTTCACACTATCATCCACTGTCATTTCCTCTTTCTGCAGTCATCTTGGCTTTTTGTATTTTATCTATACATACAGACATTTACATAATCACAGTTTGACTCAAAATGCTTCAGTCCTTAATCAGGGCTCACTGGGAATTGGGGGCCTCTAGGATTATTTCATGCGCAAGTGCATAACCACAGGCACTACCTCCCCCCAGTTACAGCGCTGTGCTAGAAGCGCCAAACACTGGAGCAGAGAATACAACAAGAGAAATTTCCTACCCTTTCCCCCCCACTTTATCTACAGCCCTTTACCTTATTTCCAGATTTTAGCATTGTGATTTTTAAATTCTTTCTCTGCTATTGCAGAGCCTGCACAAATAAATAAAACAGTGTATCTATCTATGTGCATAAGACAGAAAATCAGTTGCTGGCCTATTTGAAATAGGTTCCATTTATTATTATTATTTTTTAACTTAGGTTTTCTGGAAAATTGTTGCTGTGGGGTAAATTTGGTTAATTTGCTCAAGGGTTAGTGTTGCTTCTCTTATTTGAAATATGTCATAAAGAGCTGGAGTTTGTAAACTTGGCCCTGAGTGGTGTATGTTTTGGTTGAATAGACATTTGGTAAGCTAACATAGTTTTTGAATGTAGCTCCAAAAGTTGTCATCAAATCCTAGAATTATAATAGGAAGAAAGTCTGGGAAGGAGGTCATATAACCCACATTTCTGGTTTAACTCAGGCATATTCTAAAGATCAAACGGATTAAACCAGCACTCACCTTTCCATCTAACCAGTAAACTTGTTTTGCAAAATTTTTGAGTGCCCCACAAAAATTCTAATTAGAGTTTTCTCTTTGCTGGCTTAGATCCTAAAAGCTGAACACAGAAGGTAACTGAATTTCCTCATGCTTCCTTTTTCCTGCTCTTTCCCTTTTATATACACACATACACACACCAGCATGCATGAGTGCACACCAAATTTTCTACAGTGCATATGATGATTCTGGCAATCAAAAGAAAAAGAAACACACAATATAAGTGTATAGAGAAAGGTTATATGGTAAATAGCAGGTACTTAATAAATTTGTTGAAGTGAAATAGAATATATTTGAAAATATAAATTGTAAAAGATGAAAGCTTGTTCCTTTTTTTTTTTCTTAAGTAATCTCTACACCCAATATGGGACTTGAACTTAAAACCTCGAAATCGAAAAAATAATAAAATAAAATAAAACCTCGAAATCAAGAGTCACATGCTTTTTGGACTGGGCAGCCAGTCCCTTGATTGTCCCTTGATTTCAAAATCATACATACATACAGGCCTCAGGACATAGTCAACTCCATAATCAAAGATTTATGCATAGATATTATTGCGGAGTTAGAACAATGAAAACATAGAAGCAATGTAAGTAGGCAATTATAAGATAATTATGAAATAAATGGCATATCCATGAAGATATTTTTTATTTTAGAGAGAGTCGGTGGGGGGAGGGGCAAAGGGAGAGGGAGAGAGAGAACCTCAAGCAGTCTCCTCCTTCAGAGCAGAGCCCCATGCGGGACTTGATCTCATGACCCTGAGATCATGACCTGAGCTGAAATCAAAGAGCCGGATGCTTAATGCCGGAGCCACCCAGCCCCCCTCCCGTCCATGAGGAAATATTATGCAACCATGTAAACTATACTCAGAACACATTTAAGAACATGGAGAAATAAATGCCTATGACATAATGTTAAAATTTATAAAATAAAAGGAATACAAATTTTATTTCAGTATATGTTGAGCTCAGTAAGGATATACTGAATAGAAGCAGAGCTGGAAGGGAATATGTTAAAATGTTAATAGTGTTTCAGGGTAGTGAGACTATTTCTGCTTCTTTTTCATATTTCACAATGTGTCCCAAATAATGAAGACATATTATTTTTATAATTAGAAAAAAGCGAAAAACTAGGAAACATTTCTATGGATGAAATTTATTTATAGAGGAGCTCAAAATCAGTGAAAAATTTATACATTTATGATATAAGCTAAACCCATCAGGTGGTTTTAAATATAATCCTATGAGAGTCACATAATCCAGTTTCCATAATCCCCGCAGGTAATCTCTTCCAAAGTATAATGATCAAAAAATGTCAAGCTTATCTTCAACTTTTTGGTTTCAGTTTCAATCCATCACGAATTAGTTTAGTGACTTTATAGGAATACGTGCATGCGCTGTCGAATTCTAACATCTTTCTTTTTTTGTTGTTGTTGTTTTTTTTTTTTTTTTCTAACATCTTTCTTTTACTAAGCAACTCATCATACCATCTTTTCCTCCATGTGTTTTCTTATTTGATAATCTCTGGATTGTTTTATTGTATCACTCTATTATCTCAAGTTCTTGGGGTGCTAATTCTCCCATTTACTGTCTCCCAGCTCCCTCCCGTTGGATCATTTCCTCATGGAGGCTGTAATTTTTCATTGTGAGCCTATCTTTAGCAACGTGTGTTGTTCCTTTTGATGTTCCATGTGCCTTGAGTTATAGAAGTGCCCTTGAAGAGAGATCTTGCATTTGCTTCTCCATGGCTCTCTGGGATTCCATCCCATTCAGGACCCATTTTTATACTAATTTCTGGGCTTGGGAGTCTCATATACCATGTGGACAGTATAAATTCAGATCTTATACTTTTGCGTGGGATTTTCCATTTCTCAAAGGAGACTCCTTCCTACCCACAAAGTGCCCAGGGCATAAGCTTTCTATGGACTTGGGGTACAGTGTGGGTAACATTCTTTTCATAGAAGGGTCAGCCCTCCCTGGGCTCTGCCCTAAAGCAGATATCTTAGTTCCAGGTCCCTACCTGGGGTGAACTCTCAGTCACACACGGGCTTCTGTCCTCATAAGGACAGTACTAAAACGGCAGCCCATGGCCATGAGGACGTATGTCTGGGTACAGTGTCCCTAGGACTTACTCACTATCATCACCCACACCTATTGCTCTCGTTTTGAGTTCCATCTTTTATTCTGACACCAGGGTGTTTTCTTTTCTTTTTTTAAGATTTTATTTATTTATTCATGAGAGACACAGAGAGAGGTAGAGACATAGGCAGAGGGAGAAGCAGGCTCCTCCTCACAGGGAGCCCGATGTGGGACTCGGTCCCACGACCACGGGATCACAATCTGAGCCAAAGACAGATAGATGCTCAACCACTGAGCCACCCAGGTGCCCCTGGCACCCAGGTGTTTTCTTTCAAAAGCTATATATTCATTTTTAAGGCTATTGCATTTTATTCAGGAGCCCTGAGGTTTGAAGTGGGAAGAGTTGCCTCAGCTAAATTTTGAGTCCTCAAGAAGTGTTTGAGAGAAGAGCACCTCAGTCTGTGTTATTAGCACACCTGGTGTGTTGTCATTGCCTTTTGAGGAGAGTCACAAGAGATTAATCATTACTGACAGCTAGAGCTTCTAAGTTTTTCCAATTTTTCATATTTTAAAATAAATTCAAGTCTCCGGGCACCTGACTGGCTCAGTCGGTGAAGCATGTGACTCTTGATCGCAGGATCATGAGTACAAGCCCCATGTTGAGTGAGAGATCACTTAAAATAAATTAATTTAAAAAATAAATTCAAGGCTCATGCATGTATAACATCATCTTCATTTCCTGAAATTCTTCACTGGGTAGAAACGCTCTAAGAACATCATCCTCTATGTGTGTCAAGGTGGGGGAAGAAAGCTAAGAAGTTTCTCTGAATTGTATTCACCATCCTCTTAGGGTCATCTAAAGACATCTTCAACACTAAACCATTATCAAATTAATTCCTAAAAAGTAAACATCATGCCTCATAACAACAAGCAGAAAACTAAATTTACTTTCTGCATCTTTTCCAAGATTTTTCTTTTTCTTTTTTAAAAAAATATTTTATTTATTTATTCATGAGAGAGAGAGAGGCAGAGGGAGACGCAGGCTCCATGCAGGGAGCCCGATGTGGGACTCGATCCTGGGACTCCAGGATCACGCCCTGGGCCAAAGGCAGGCACTAAACCACTGAGCCACCCAGGGATCCCCCCCAAGATTTTTCTTACGATTAATTCCAAAGTATAGTTTTACCCAGATGAAACATAATTTACAAAGTATGTGGCTGTGGCTGCCCAGTTACCATAATAGGGAAATGAGAACCGGGCTTCTTCCCTCGTGAGTCAGGCCCTGAGCTGAGGCAGAGCCTGCGGGAGAAGGAAGCCCACCTTTATGGGGATCCCTCCCCTCGTGCCTCTTCTCCACCACAGCGATCACTCTCGCTCCTGAGATCTCCCGCATTTGCACCCACATCCTCACTGTGAAGAAAAACTCAACAGGTGGGGGTGGGGGGAACACTGGGTGCAGATTAGTATAACCCAGGGATAAGTGACCAATGAGTTCTGATTTTTATCTACATCAATACAATGAATTTTATTCAAATATATGACACTTTGACAGAGAGTAATGGTTTTGGGTGTTTTTTTTTTAAGATTTTATTTATTTATTTATTCATGAGAGACAGACAGACAGAGAGAGAGAGAGAGAGAGAGAGAAAGAGAGGCAGAGACACAGGCAGAGGGAGAAGCAGGCTCCATGCAGGAAGCCTGACAGGGACTCGATCCCGGGTCTCCAGGATCAGGCCCTGGGCAGAAGGCGGTGCTAAACAGCTAAGCCACCTAGGCTGCCTGAGAGTAATGGTTTTTAGAAAACATAAAATTTGTTTCTTGCTGGATAGAACAGCACCAAGATGTTTGTAAGCTCTTTTTGTCTGTTACCTGTCACCCCATTGGCTCGGTATTACTCATTTCACAGCAGAAGCTGTGGGGCCAGTGCTAAAGGCTCCCAGGTATCCGCTGGGCAAACCTGGGCCACCCAAGTTAGCATCGACCTGCGGCCTTCCCAGCCCCCCAGCTTCCCTTGGCAACCATGAGCTCCATTCAGTGCTTCTCTCCAAACTTTCTCTTCGCTCACGAGGTGGGTCTAATCCTCTCATTCTGATCGCTCTGCACCTCAGCTCCGCCACTACTAGAATTCCCACACATGTCACTGCCCTGCCACCATAAATCTTCCTCCTGTTATTCCTGAAATGAGTCCACATGGGCGTTCACAGGCGCCCACTGTGCATTTGTCACTTCAGCTTGTGTTGACCATTGGCCACAATCTTCTAAGTCATGACAGATGAACCAGTGTGATTCACGCAGGAATGGTAGAAATGACGGTGACAGATCTTCGGAAAGACAAACATGACTTGGTACCTCACTTGCAGTGGAAAAAGCTTCTGACATATAAAAGGCATCTGAATTTATGGGGTTGGCGTGGCTTCAAGGTAACTACTAATAGATGAGCTTTTTCTCACAGTGTGATAACAGCTTTATTACATGCTAGCCCTTGTCATTTACTGCTTCCACTGACTATAAACACTGAAAAGGCTATATTATGCCTTGACTGGCTGCCTTGGATTTGTGATTTATTTGATCAGAAATGTGTGCTCTAACCACAGCATTTTAATTTATGGTCATAGTTGGCTTGATTGTAAACTAAAAAAAAAAACATAACTAAGGAGCACGTAGGAAATGGAGCTGTTTCCCCAAATTAAAGCTTCTAACCTGCTGATTATTTCAGCCCCAAAAGCTGCTTGAGTTTTGATTTTCGCTCCATAACTTTATAAAAGTTATAGGGACAAGTCAAAAGGGCTAAGTAGGTAATTAAAAGGCCGTGAAGTCTCTTCATGTTGCTTCAGCCTGAAGAGCAGGACCGGTCCAGGGTCACACTTCTGTGTGTGAAGAGCAGGAAACAGCAGGGAGTGGAAAGGGCAGGGGCCTTGAGCAACAAGTCTATGGTACGAAGATGAACAGGGCTGTGCCAGCAACAGAGAGTAGTAGGCAGAGAGGAGGGAGGCCAGGCCTTCGGCTTTGCCCGGTGCCCGGGGAGCAGGAACAGTGGTACAGCATCGGTCCAAAGAAAACATGAGAAACGCAGATCTGCAAAGTCATGGCTGGTGTGTAATGTTGATAGGAATGGTCAGCAAGGTCATGGTGCCGTGGGGTGGCTGCTGTGTAATGCTGATAGGGATGGTCTGGGATCATCTGAGGATCCCAGAGGAGAGCAACTGAACCTGGCAGGAAAATAACTATGATTTCTTTGCAATACTTACTGGATATACTTGTCCTGGTTTTATTTTTTTATTTTTATTTTTTAAAGACTTTATTTATTTATTCATAGAGACACACACAGAGAGAGAGAGAGAGAGAGAGAGAGGCAGAGACACAGGCAGAGGGAGAAGCAGGTTCCATGCAGGGAGCCCGACGTGGGACTCGATCCAGGGTCTCTGGACTCGATCCAGGGTCTCCGGGATCACGCCCTGGGCTGCAGGCGGTGCTAAACCACTGCGCCACCGGGGCTGCCCACTTGTTCTGGTTTTAAATCTCCCCTACTTTTTTTTTTTGTTTCCTTTCAATCAAAAGATTGGTTGAAGCCTGAGACAATGACTTACGAGACTAGGTGGGAAATTCTGAGTTGGTACTTATGGGTCCTTGTTCAGAAAACTCATAAAAATCTCAAGTAGACCACAAGGTAGAAACATGAGGGGCAGTAACAAAGACAGAAGCAGAAAAATGGTGAGGAGGTCAAAAGATAAGACACGAAGGCCCTTCACATGATACTCAAACTTTTTTTTTTTTAAGATTTTATCCATTTAGGGATCCCTGGGTGGCGCAGCGGTTTAGTTCCTGCCTTTGGCCCAGGGCGCGATCTTGGAGACCCGGGATGGAGTCCCACATCGGGCTCCCGGTGCATGGAGCCTGCTTCTCCCTCTGCCTGTGTCTCTGCCTCTCTCTCTCTCTTTGTGTGACTATCACAAAAAAAAAAAAAAAAAAAAGGTAAAAAAAAAAAAGATTTTATCCATTAATTCATGAAAGATACACAGAGAGAGGCAGAGGGAGAAGCAGCTCCCCAAGGGGAGCCTGATGCAGGACTCAAGCCCAGGTACCCAGGATCATGCCCTGAGCCGAAGGCAGATGCTCAACCACTGAGCCACCCAGGTATCCCAGTACTCGAACTTTTTAAAATCTCACTATCCTCAAGTAATCCTCAAAAAACATAATTTGTTTTCTACTTAATATCTGACCAAGGGCTAGCAGTTCCCCATATAGAATTAATTTGATATGTCAACATGTCTGGGCTAAAGGATGCCCAGGTAGCTGGTAAATGTCCAGGAGGGCATCTCTGGAGGAGATGAGTATCTGATTCAGTAGACTGGGTAAAGGGGATCCACCCTCACTGGTGTGCGTGGGCAGCATCCAAACCACCAAGGGACAGAATGGAACAGAAAAGGTGAAGGGAAGGCAGATTCTTGGCTTTCTCTTCTCGAGCTGGAGTGTCCACTTGTCCTTGGACATCAGAACGCAAGGTTCTCAGGACTTTGGCCTCTAGGACTTACACGAGGCCCACCCCTACCCACTATGCAGTTTACAGGACTTCAGACAGACTGAATTATACCACTGGTTTTCCTGGTTCTCAGGCTTGCAGAGGTCAGATCGTGGGACTTCTCAACCTTCAGTCATGTAAGCCAACTCCTATAATTCCTAAAATTCCTACAATGTATGTACTATGATATATACACATATAGTATATGATATGCATATATTATATATACATTATATCCAATTGGTTCTGTTTCTCTGGACAATCCAAATGTAGGCCATTTCTTCACATAAAAATCTTCTATTATAGGGAGAATATAAACCACGCTTAAAAGAATAGTAAGTCTTTTGCTTCTTCTATTTCTTTTCCTTCCTTTCTTCCTAAAAAATCTGGTCTTAAAATCACAAGGTATAGCAAAATAGAGTTATGTGTCTGTGGTAGTAGGGGGTTGAGTGAGGACCCACAATGGTCCAGTGTGGGATTCTAGAGTCTGAGCAGAGGGAACAGGTACCCCATCAGAGGGACAGCCTGGTGCCAGTGTCAGAACCCCAGTGGAGTGGGTTGTCCCAGGGGCTGTATGAAAGGCTGGTGGCCTGGTACAGTGGGGGTGAAGGTCCTAGCCTGAGTAGGGTGAGGAGGTAGGGTTACCCAATTTAGCCAAGGAAAAAAAAAAAGCTAACAAAGCAAAACATGACACCCAGTTAAGTTTCAATTTCAGATAAACAGTGAATGATTTTTTTAGTATAAATATGTCTCAAACCTTGCATGAATTATTTGTAGTTTTTCTGAAATTCACATTTAACTGGACACCCTATATTTTATCTGACAATATTGTGAGGAGGACACCAACACAGAGGGTGGCCTGGTATGGGGTGTTAGCTCAAGTGGGGGTGAGGAAGGCATCCATGAGGAAGGTGGGAAGTGGCCCAAAATGGGGGAAGAAGCTCAGAGCTGGAGCCAAGAAAGGAGGGCCTTGGCATGGGTGATGGGGCAGAGAGGAGCTATGAGGTTCCTAGGGCTGCTGTAACAAATGACCACAGATCCAGTGGCTCAAAACAAGAGAAATCTATTCTCCCACTGACTCGAAGGGCAGAAGTCTGAAAGCAAGATGTCTGCAGGGCAGTGCCACCTCCAAAGGCCCTAGGACAGAGTCCTTCCTTGCGTCTTCCAGCTTCAGGTGGCTATAGGCATCTCTTAGCTTGTGCTGCGGCAGAGCTCCAATCTCTGCCTCTGTCTCTAGGTGGCCTTCCCCTCTTCTCCCTGTGTGTCTCTCCCCTGTGTGCTTCTTTTATAAAGACAGCAATCACTGGATTTAGGGCTTACTCATATCCCAAGATGATCTTATCTACAAAGCCCCTCTTTCCAAATAAAGTCACATTCACAGTTTCCAGGGCTTACGATGTGGACAAATCTTTTGGTGGTGGGTAGGGGGACCATTCAACCCAGGACAATAACATATAGGGAACTGATCATATAAGCAAACATTTTTTAACATTTTATTTATTTATTCATAAGAGACACACACACACAGAGAGGCAGAGACATAGGCAGAGGGAGAAGCAGTCTCCCCACAGAGAGCCTGATGCAGGACTTGATCCCAGGACCCTGGGATCATGACCTGAGCCAAAGGCAGACCCTCAACCACTGAGCCACCCAGGTGCCCCCAAATAAGCAAATGCTTTAAAGATAATGCAAGCCTGGTTTTTCCTACAGGAGAACACTATGAGAAGACATTGAACTGGAATTAGGTATATCAGTGTTAATTGATGGTTTTTAAGTATATAGGTAAGGATAGAAATAATTCTAGATGTAAATGCCTGTGTGTGTGTGTGTGTGTTTGTGTGTTCGTGCTGTTTACCGGCAGTGACATGCCAATAGCAGGGAGTAGTATATCTAGTGCCCAGATCTTGGCTTTTAAATACCATTTCCTACTAAAGGGAATCAGCTTTCCTTGGAGAGATAGTTGATTCCAGGGCTGGTTAGAAGGGAAGTACAAGGGACGCCTGGGTGGCTCAGTGGTTGAGCGCGTCTGCCTTTGGCTCAGGGCGTGATCCTGGAGACCCGGGATCGAGTCCTATGTTGGGCTCCCTGCAGGGAGCCTGCTTCTCCCTCTGCCTGTGTCTCTGCCTCTCTCTCTGACTCTCATGAATAAATAAATAAAATTAAAAAAAGAAGGGAAGTACAAAACAAGCCTAGAATATTTTGCTCTACCAGAAAACAAAAAGTTACTCAAAGAATAAAGGTGACATGTCAAAGGACACAAAGCCAGCTGAACAGGCCCCCGACTGCCAAATCAAGGACAATTTGAGCATCAACATAAATGATGATATCAGTGGAGTATAATCCAATGAATAAAACAAGAATCTACAGGACCATGCTGATGTACAAGGATGAATAATTAAACTGAACGTTTAATAAGAAATGGGATTTTCTCATGCTTTTAAAGGACAATCCCACAAAATATTTGCCAGTTACAAAGGGGAAGAGAGTAATTTTACAATGAAAAAGCCTGGCAGATGCTTAACCAAATGATCAAAGTGAACATCATCAGTAATGAGACAAAGTTAAATCATGTACCACCCAGTAGGATGCAAAGAGAACTCAGCATCAATTGAGGGTCATTCTACAAAATAACAGACTTGTACTCTTCTGTAGTGTCAAGCCCAGGAGATCAAGAAAAGGCTGAATCAATGTTCCAGTATGGAGGCCGCTGAACAAAGCAACCAAATGTAATACCAGATTTTGAACTGGATGCTTCTGCTCTAATGGGAGCAGTGGTACAGTGGGTCAAAGCTGAATGAGCACCGAGTATTATGAAGTGGTAGTGGTGTATCAACGTTAATGTCTGGAGTTTGGTTGTTATTTTATGGTCATGTGGGAGAGTGTTCTTAGGAAAACAGAGAAATATTTAGGAGTGACGTGGTATCAGTTTGATGACTCTCTCAAAGGATTAGGGAACATAAAATTTTTTGAGCTGCACTTCCAACTTTCCTGTGATTGTTTCAAAATTTAAATCTATTATTATTTCAAAATTTCAAAAATGAAAAACTATAGTTGGACAGGCCAAGATTTATGTTCATATATGTCCACTGCAGCATTATTTATAGTATCAGAAAACTAAGAACAATGAAAATGTGTAGCAATTTATAGAGAACGATCTCTGCTGTGTTTAAAAAATAGAAAAAAAGAGGGGCACCTGGGTGGCTCAGTCGGTTAAGCGTCCTCTTGATTTTGGCTCAGGATATGGTCTCAAGGTCATGAAACTGAGCCCCACGTCAGTATCTGTGTTCAGAGTGGGATCTGCTTGAGATTCTCTCTCTCTCTCTTTGCTCTTTCCCCCCAACCCTGCTCACACTGTCTCTTAAAAAAAAAAAAAAAGTAGAAAATATATATATATATATATATTTTTTTTTTAGAAAAAAATATTAGAAACATTTGAGGGGGTGTCAGGGTGGCTTCAGTTAATTAAGGGTCCATTTCTTTATTTTTGGCTCAGGTCATGATCTCAGGGTTCTGAGATTGAGCCCTATGTAGGGCTGTGTGTGCTCAGTGTGGAGTCTGCTTGAGATCCTCCCCCTCTCCCTCTCCTTCTCCCCTGCCCTCACTCAAATCCATTCTCTCTCCTTCTCTTTCTCTAAAATAAATAAATAAAATCTTTTTTAAAAAAGTATTTAAAGGGATACCTGGGTGGCTTAGTGGCTGAGCATCTGCCTTTGGCTCAGGGCATGATCCCAGGTGCAGGGATCGAGTCCCACATCGGGCTCCCTGCAAGGAACTTACTTCTCCCTCTACCTATGTCCCTGTGTTTCTCATGAATAAAGTATTTTTAAAAAGTATTTTTTTAAAAAGATTTTTACTTATTTATTTATGAGAGATACACAGAGAGAGGCGGAGACACAGGCAGAGGGAGAAGCAAGCTCCATGCAGGGAGCCTGACGTGGGACTTGATCCTGGGACTTCAGGATCACGCCCTGAGCCGAAGGCAGATGCTCAACTGCTAAGCCACCCAGGCATTCCTGAAAAAAGTATTTTAAAAACTTTTTAAAATAAAAATATATGAAAATATTAAGATTATGTGTACCTATAAGGAAGGACTGTGGCTCCTTTATTTTCCTTTGCAGAGGCATGTATGATATGCAGAAAGACTAGTAAAGTTCATGAGGACAAAACAGTTGCATTTAATCATAAGCTAAACAGATATGAGGGAAGTGACTAGATGAAATAATCTAAGGCAAACAGAATTTAACAATACAGTGAAATGGCATCACATATGACTTTAATTTCTGACAAGTCAACTGTGCACATTCAAATTGTATTTTTCACACAACCTAGGCCTGAAACGCAAGCCAACATCTTCATCTGTCCCCTAACAATAGAAACAGTGATGGGGATCCCTGGGTGGCACAGTGGTTTAGCGCCTGCCTTTGGCCCAGGGCGCGATCCTGGAGACCCGGGATCGAATCCCATGTCGGGCTCCCGGTGCATGGAGCCTGCTTCTCCCTCTGCCTGTGTCTCTGCCTCTCTCTCTCTCTGACTATCACAAATTAAAAAAAAAAAAAAAAAAAATAGAAACAGTGATGGACTCCGGCAAGAAAAGCTGGCTGTGCTGGACTTATTAAGAAATGGTAAAAAAAAAAAAAATATATATATATATACCAATGCTGACGATTACTACACCCTAGACAATTCAAGGGATTTTCCAGAGTAACTGTCATAAGCAGACATAATTTTCATTTGACCTGCTGTGTAAAACAACCTTTGTCTAACCGGTGGCTTTAGTCTTGATTTTAGGGTAAATTTTAACATTTAATTCCTTCCAGGATCTTAACTAAATAGTCTGAATTTGTTTTTAAGTTGAGATATAATTCATGTTGCATAAAGTGTACCTTTTTAGGGTATAAATTTGTTTTAATGATGAGTTTCACATGGCAAAAGAGAACTATGGAGCAAAGAGAAAAATCTTGTTTTAAGTCATTCTACGGATTTTGAAACCTGAAAAGATTTCAAAAAATCTACGGATTTTAAAACCTGAAAAGTAAATTCAGGTTTTAATATTTGGAAAGGAAAGTGATCAGACTGTGTCAGTGGGGAAAGGTCTGACCGGTCCCTTCATTAACATGGTAGGGACCCTTCTGACCCCTGCGACCCCAAGCCACAGTAAAGTACGCAAAATTCATCTTTAGTGCCCCCACCCCTCTCTCTTTGGTCTTAACAACTCCTCACTTACTTCCCTTTTGCCCTGCCTCTGGACACACTGTCTTTCCCCAGTTAGAATCCACCTTGGGGTGAGGAGGAAAGTGCAATCACAGGTAGGGCCGGAGCGTCATCTTGTCATTGGTGTTGTTTTCCATGTTTTCCAACCATCAGTTGGAAAAACTGGGGAGTCCCTGTGTTTGAGGCACTGTGTGGAGCTGTGGGGATTCACACTCCCCCTGGCTACCATTTCTCCAAAGTACATCTCTGCCTGTCCTGCTCACCCCGTTCAGGCCACTTTGTGGTCTTCCCAATGCCAGAGGCAGCCCGGTGTCCAGAAAGGCCACAGTCTAGGCAGTGGGTAGGACTGGCTGGAACTCTGCTTTACAGTTTGCCACATGTGAGATGTGGCCAATTGTGCAATCTCTCTAAGCTTCTCTTTCTTCCTGGTAAAATGGTTCTAAGAGTCATTCCAGCTTCCTAAAGACATTGTGAACATATTTTAAGGATGTTTTAACATTACTTATCTTTTGTATTGGTCTCCTGTTGTTGCTAAAACAAATTACTATGAGCTTAGTGGCCTAAAACAATACAGCATTGTTATTGCACAGTTCTGAAAGTTAGAAGTCTAACACAGGTCTCACTGGGGAAGGACCATGGTGTTGGCAGGGCTGTATTCCTTCTGGAAGCTCTAGAAAATAATGCATTTCCTTGCCTTGTCCAGCTTCTAGAGGTTACTTACATTCCTTGGCTCATGGACCCTACCTCCCATCTCTCCAAGCTCTGCTTCCATGGTCACATCTCCTTCTTTAACTCTCTTGCCTGGCTCTTGTAGATAAGGACCCTTATGATTGCATTGGGTCCACCCTGATAATCTAGGAAAATTGCTCCATCTCAAAATCTTTAATCTACTCACACATGCAGAGCTCCATTTGCCATGTACGGTGACATATTCACAGACTTGGGGATTAGAATATGGACATCTGGGGTGGGTGCGTTATTCTACCTACCACACTTTCCCTTCCCTCCCACATATGCTAACACCCAAGTATCCCTCAACCAGGCCCAAACCTCTCTTTCCTGCTTGAGTTCTCTTAGATCTCCTACTCATGCCTCTGCACTTCCAGCCATCACCTTCTCTTTGTCTTCTAGTCCAAATCCCACCTATTCCATGAGTCCCATCTAATTATGAGTGCTTTGGTGTCACCTTCCCAAGCTATCCAACCCACAAACATCACTTCCTAAGTCCCACTGCATGGAGTAGCTGCATCACTCATTTGACAAACCCTCTGCTTTTTTGTTGTTGTTGTTGTTGTTGTTGTTGTTGTTGTTGTTCCCTCTACCTTCTTATCGTATATTCATGGCATGTAGGTGTTGCAAAAATGTTGAATGATTAAATGAACCTCCAACACTAGATCCATAACCAAATTGAGAGCCATGTCTTTTTTTTTTTCAGCCTTATTGAGATACAATTGACATATAACATTGTGTTAGTTTAAGGTCAGTAATGGTATGATATAGGTGTATATTGCAAAATGATCACCATAATAAGGTTAATTAACACATCCTTCACCTCCCATAATTACTATTAGTGTGCATGTATCTATGTGAGAATATTTAAGATCTACTCTTTTAGCAGTTTACAAGTACACAATACAGTATTAACTATAATCATTAGATCATACATTAGATTCCCAGAATTTATTTATCTTATGACTGGAAATTTGTACTCTCTGACCAGCATCTTCCCATTTCTCCCAACCTCCAGCCCCGGCAACCACCAGTCTACTTTAAGAGCCATGTCTTAGGCTACTTTCCAATCCAGCACTGGAGAGCAGTGGAGTGGACATAAATGGCAATGATGAAAGGATGAAGAATGTCCAGGAGCCCCAAGGAGGAAGAGTTCTTAGAGTCCTCTCTGCTTTTTTAGTTTGGAGCAACACCAACTTACCCTCTGCAAAAACATACCTAGGGCATATCTTTTTTCTCTTTTAGTTGGTGTCAATGATAACCTCTAGTAACAATTTTGCCTCAACCCTTCCTACCCAACTTCTTATGCTCTCTGGACTTGATACCCATGCATATGGTCTCAATAGAAGCTCTTGCAGAAATACTTGTAGCCACTCTGAGAAGTGCTCTGGAGGCCACCACAGCCTGCGGAGGGTACAGTAGAAGGGAGAAGTAAGAAGACTCCTTAAAAAATAAATAAATAGGGATCCCTGGGTGGCGCAGCGGTTTAGCGCCTGCCTTTGGCCCAGGGCGCGATCCTGGAGACCCGGGATCGAATCCCACATCGGGCTCTCGGTGCATGGAGCCTGCTTCTCCCTCTGCCTATGTCTCTGCCTCTCTCTCTCTGTGACTATCATAAATAAATAAAAATTTTTTAAAAAATCTCTTTAAAAATAAATAAATAAATAAAGAGATAAATAAATAAATAAAAATTAAAAAAAAAAAAAAAAGAAGACTCCTTAAACCCTCTCAATCTACTGCAGGATGACATTCTTCAAAATGTGTGGCCTTCGGGACGTCTGGGTGGCTCAGCGGTTTAGTGTCTGCCTTCACGCTCTGGGCTTGATCCCAGAGTCCTGGGATTGAGTCTCACATCAGGCTCCCTGCATGGAGCCTGCTTCTACCTCTGCCTGTGTCTTTGCCTCTCTCTCTCTGTCTCTCATAAATAAATAAATAAAATCTTTAAAAAAATGTGTGGCCTTCCTTAGTGTGCACACTACTCGTATAATATTTACCAGCCAACTTATTTTTCATTTAAGGCTTTTGGAGAGGGGGCTTACTAATCTTGCATCTATTATTCTCTCTTACCCCTACAAGATGGATATCATGTTTTTTCTAGATACTGAGGATCACTTCCTGTGTTTTTACTTTGCTATTTATATGTTGAAAAATAACTTTAAGAGAGATTTTTCATCATCAGCTGATAGCATTCATTGGGCAATTATTCCAGTCAATGAAAGGGATAAAGAGATTTCTGGGTTACTTTTGGCCTTATGATTCTAACCACAAGGCTTAAGTTCACATCAATATGCACATCACAAAATGCTACTTGTCTCACATTTTTGACAGATGAGCTGAAACCTTTTTAATATAATTCAGCAACTTAATTCAGGATTCAACATTTCAACTTTAATAAATTAAAGTTCATTTAATACTGGAACTTTGCTGGGCTTTTGTGGAATAATTAGATGAATAAAGGACAGTGCTGGCCATCCAAGGAAGATAACACAGGGACACAGAAAACTGTACATGAACTATTTCAGGCATCCCTTCTGACTCACCACTGTTGGTGCACTGGGCCTTAGACCAAGAAACATTAAACCCAAGATTTAAGTGGGGAAAAAAAGTCCTTTCAACTACTTACTGGGAGAACAACCCAAACTATAGATTTCTCAGGTTTTAAGTAACATTACAAAGAATCTTTAACAATTGTAACTTTGCTTTTCTAGCAGTGTAAAACTTTTTTGTGTGTTTATAGTTACAGTGCTGTTTCTGTGACTGGGTTTTACAGTTGGGCAGAGATGTGGAGTTTTGCTTGTGTTCAACTGTGGAGGATGAATGTGCAATGCTCCCCCTCCCTTTAAGGAAAAAAAAATCAGGAAGGAACTTAAATACAAGGCTTTTCCTCCCATTTTACATTCAAACATGTCTTACAGGAAATGAACAAATAGTGATTCTCAAATATAACATTGTGCTTCTATGTGCTGTAGCACAAAAAGAGCTTTACAGGAATTTCATGTGTTCCGGAAGTTGAGTTTTTAAGGACAAACGTGGAACTTGGATTGTCACTTCCTGTAGTGCAGAAATGCCAAATTCTTGAGTCCAACATGTAAGATCTCCAAAATCTCATCCCAACTCACTTCCAGCCTCCTATGTGTGTCCTTCCTCCAGGAACCCCACAATGTTCTCATAAAAATAAAAACTAAAAATTACTTAATAGCTTTGAAATAAAATTTGAACATAGTTTTTTGAAAAGGGCAAGAAGTTCTTTCAGAATCAAAGATTCATACCTTTAAATACTTTCACTAATAAGAAAAAAAAGAGATGGAAGTTCCAGTCAACGTAGGAAATCATAACAAGATAGAGCTGTCCCATGGGCCACAAATAATTACTTCTAAAAACAATGGAAAAAAGAAAAAAAGCATTAAAAAGCTAGAATTACCTTTAAAAATGGAAAGTAACCGGGAATCCCTGGGTTGCTCAGCGGTTTGGTGCCTGCCTTCCACCCAGGGTGTGATCCTGGAGACCCGGATTGAGTCCCACATCCGGCTCCCTGCATGGAGCCTGCTTCTCCCTCTGCCTGTGTCTCTGCCTCATTCTCTCTCGTGTATTTCATGAATAAATAAATAAAATCTTTAAAAAAAAAAAAAAGAAAGTAACCTACAAAAAGAAAATAAAAATCATTGTAATGGGAGATCTAAAAAATGACATATTAGTGTATATCATACTCCCGTAAATTATCCTCAAATTTAATACAAATGCTAATAAAAATTCCAGTGTGATTTATTTTTTATTATTTATTTTTTAAAGATTTTATTTGTTTATTAATGAGAGACACAGAGAGAGGCAGAGACATAGACATAGGCAGAGGGAGGAGAAGCAGGCTCCATGCAATGTGCCTGATGTGGAACTTGATCCCAGGACTTCGGGATCATGCTCTGAGCCGAAGGCAGATGCTAAACCACAGAGCCACCCAGGTGTCCCAAGTGATTTTTTTAAATTAGAAAAATGAAGTAAAGCTTATTGAAAAAAAACTAAATAGATAAGAACTAAAACACTTTTTGAAAAAAGAAAGAATAGGGATCCCTGGGTGGCGCAGCGGTTTAGCGCCTGCCTTTGGCCCAGGGCACGATCCTGGAGACCCGGGATCGAATCCCACGTCGGGCTCCCGGTGCATGGAGCCTGCTTCTCCCTCTGCCTGTGTCTCTGCCTCTCTCTCTCTCTCTCTGTGTGCCTATCATAAATAAAAAAAAAAAAAAAAGAAAGAAAGAATAATGCAGGTGGGACTAATTCTACCTACTATTAAAATGTATAAAAGCTGCAATAATTAAACAGAATGTTATTAGAAGGTGACTAGAGAAGTAAATTAATAGAACAGAAGAGATAGGTCAGAAATAAATCCTATTATAAGGAGCGACAATGAGAAAAGATTTTTCAATAAATGATATTGAGAAAAATCTTAGCTCTTCAAGAAGAAATTCTCCGTCTCATGCTTTATAATCAAATGTGTCTCAAGTGGAATTTGAAAACTAAAGATTCATTCAGTGCCTCGGTGTCTCAGTTGGTTAATCGTCTGACTTTTTCTCTCAGCTCAGGTCTTGATCTTAGGTCATGAGTTCAATAAATAAATAAATAAATAAATAAATAAATAAATATTCAAATAAAGTAGTAAGGTCTTCAGACAAAGTGGATAAAGTATTTATCCAATGTCAGGAAGAGAGAATTCTTTCAGGTTAGAAGTATGAAGAGGAATCACAAGAGGAATGAAGCGATATTTGATCACTTTGCATGTTAAAATATAAGCAGTAGTAAGCAACCCATGTCCAGTTAAGGCTGCAGAGCCTCATGCTCTGATAAAATGTCCCCTTCTACTTCAGTCACCAAACCGTTACACGTAGCAATAATAAATAAGATATAAAAAGGGAAAATAAAAATGATAAAATTTGGTTCAAAAAGCATAAAAAGAAATACCTCCATGGAATAGAAACAAACAAAAATACCACCATGAAGAGAACAGAACTGCAGCTGGACACTGGCCTCGCATCTGCACACCCAAGGCTTCAGCTCCCAAAGTTCATGAAGACAGTGTACAGACTCAAACAGATCTTCGAGGACACAGCCCAGGGCTGGAGCTCCCTCTTGTCACATGAAACTAAAAAAAAGTTTGCTCATACATTGTTTAGAGTTATGGATTCATAGAAAGCTACAAATGTTGGGAAGTAGGAATTCAGACAAGCTGAGAAGGAATTGGTGCTGAGAAGGAATCGGTGACATCTACGATACCAAAGTTAAGTCAGGAACGCCAAAATACTACTGTGTACCCTGTTTTGAACTGGAGGCCCCAAGGTGCTAGACAAAATGAAACACTTCTCTATTAAAAATGAGCCTCTTGCAAAATAAAATTCCAAAGCCATATTAAAATATCTAACATAAGAAAGAGTATGAGTCCCATTTCCCCACTCAAGATAAAATTAATTTTTTGTAATTATTGGACAAAGAATTGAAAATAAACGTGCTGATGAGATCAAAGAGATACATGAAGATAACCTTTCAAATAAAAGACAACACAAAAGTATGAAGCAAAAAAATCGCTGAAACAAGAATGAAACAAGAAACAAATGGATCTGAAAAAGAAACAAACAGGAATATAAAATGCAAACATTAAAATTAAAAGATCAATTGAAAGAATGGATATTACGCTTGAAACTTTCAGAAGAATTACTACATTGGAAAAGAAAAATTCACCCAGTTCCTGGCCAAAGAAAAGAAAAATAGGAGAGAACAATTAAGGGGAATTGAGGATATATTGCCAAGGATTCCTGAAGAAGAAAATGAAGAGAAAGAGTTGAAATCCTCAAACTAAAAGTGTATTGTACATACCTAAATAAATAAATAAATAAGAAAAGGAAAAAAAGAGAAAAAATTAAATAATTGCAGGATGAGTTCAAAACGTCAAGAACAATGAGAAAATCTTTATTGTGTTTTAAAGATTTTATTTATTCATTCATGAGAGACACACAGAGAGAGGCAGAGACACAGGCAGAGGGAGAAGCAGGCTCCATGCAGGGAGCCCGACATGGGACTCAATCCCAGGACTCTGGAATCATGCCCTGAGTCGAAGGCAGGCCCTAAACCGCTGAGCCACCCAGGCGACCCAACAATGAAAAAATCTTAGGTCCTCCTAGATGAAAGACTTCCAATCAGATAACACACACTAAAAAACCAATGAAGTAATATCTTCAAGGAATTGAGGGAAAATAGACGTCTACACTGCTAAACTCTTGCCATGTGTATGCAAAAATGAAACCACTTTCAAACAGTAAACCATAGACCAAGAGTTTAGCCACCTATAGACTGGGTTTAGACTCATCCAGTATGGCACTGGCACGCACAAAGAGACTGCTGCTTATGGCTAGTGTCTCTTCTGGTTGATGACTACCCACGCTATTCTAGGATGTAATATGTTTAATAGACCCCTGACCACTTCCTTCCTGGTTAGTAAATACTGTTGCCCCAAACACTCAGGTTTGCTTCTGCCATCTTAGGCCTCCCTTGGGACCCTGACCAGACTGATCCATAATTTTACAACTAAAGAGTTAACAGCTGTCACAGTAGGGGATCTCCCAAGATCCTGCTTCTACCCAGGGGGAAGATCTCATTCTGATTGGTCAACTCCTTTTGACTGCAGGGTCTTGGCTGTTAAATATTTTAAATTTTTTTTTTTTTTTTTAATTTATGATAGTCACAGAGAGAGAGAGAGAGAGAGAGGCAGAGACATAGGCAGAGGGAGAAGCAGGCTCCATTCCCCGGGAGCCCGACATGGGATTCGATCCTGGGTCTCCAGGATCGCACCCTGGGCCAAAGGCAGGCACTAAACCACTGCGCCACCCAGGGTTCCCATTGGCTGTTAAATATTTTAGATAATACCTTTACAACAGGTCCTCTATGAAAGCTAGCAAAGCATATACTTTGCCAAGAGAAAAAGTGACCCAGATAGAAGGTCTGTAAACAGGAAATAGATTTTAGCAAACGAATTGATAACTTAAGACAGAAAATTTATTTACCAATTGATTGTAGAAAGGATTAGGTTGTGTTAATGTGGTAGTGGGGAAAAAAGAAGGAAAGTAAATGGATAGTAAATAGTTCCTGGTGGGAGAGCCTTAAAAAATATCCATGTTTATTGGAACCCCTGTGTTCTGTTGGTGGGAATATAAAATGGTGCAGCCGCTTTAAAAAACACTATGGCAGTTTCTCAAAAAATTAAAAATAGAATTACCATATGATCCAGCAATCCCTCTTCTTGGTGTATATCCAAAAGAACTGAAGCAGGATCTTGAAGAGCTATTTGCACGCCCATGTTCATAGCAGCATTATTCACAAGAGCCAAGAAGTAGAAGCAACCCAAATGTCCATCCATCCATGGATGAATGGGTAAATGAAATGTATATACTTCCACATGGAATGATGTTCAGCCTTTAAAAAGAAGAAAATCCTGGGGCACCCGGGTGGCTCAGTCGTTAAGCATCCCAACTCTTGATTTCTGTGCAGGTCATGATCTCAGGGTTATGAGATGGAGCCTCACATCAGGCTCCACACCTTGCTTAGGATTTTCTCTCTCCCTCTCCCCCTGCCCCTCCCACCCTCTCTCTCTTTCTCAAAAGAAAAAAAAAAGGAAATCCTGTCATGTTCTACAACATGGATCAACTGAGGACATTATGCTAAGTGAAATAAGCCAATCACAAAAGACAAAACTTGTATGATTCCATTTATATGAGATTAAGATTCTACGTTTATGAGTCAAATGCATAAAAACAGAAAGTGGAATGGTGGTTGTCAGGGGCTAGGGGGCAGGGGGAAATGGGGAATTGGTATTTAATAGAGTTTCAGTTTTGTAAGATGAAGAAGTTCTAGAGATCCATCACACAACAAAGTGAATAAATATACTTAACATTACTGAACTCTGTACTTAAAAATAGCTAACATGGTAAATTTTATGTTATATAAAATTTTTTTTATACAAAAAAAACAAAAAAACAAAATAGGGACGCCTGGGTGCCTCAGGGGTTGAGCGTCTGCCTTTGGCCCAGGCCATGATCCCAGAGTTCTGGGATCAAGTCCCACGTTGGGCTCCTTGCGAGGAGCCTGCTTCTCTCTCTGCCTATGTCTCTACCTTCTCTCTGTGTCTCTCATGAATAAATAAATGAATAAATAAAATCTTAAAAAAAATAACCAAGCAATTCTAACATAATACTTCTGTGGGGGCAGGTGAGGAGGGTAGGCGGTAGATATTTTTAAAAATTTCCCAGGTGATTTTTAATGTGCTGCTAAGGTGAAAACCACTGAATTATGCCTAAAACAAAATCATATGAAATTTAAAAGAAAAAAAAAGAAAGAAAATGGGAGAGTGGAGAGATAAAAGACAAATAGAGAAATAGAGGAAATACTATTTTTAAAAGGTAGTACAGCAGTTATCATATTAGATAAAATATAGAACATGAAGCAAAAATCTTTGAATAACCTGGGAGGCCATATCAAGATCTAGGGGAAAATCACATACCATCATGAGTGTTATGTACCCAACAACATAGTCACTACATATGCGAGGCAGAAACTCACAGAATGATAGGAGACAGTTACAAATGTAAAATCATGGTAGGAAATGTTCAACACTTTCTTCAAAAACTATCAGATCAAGGAGACAAAAAACTTGAGCAAGGATAAAGAATATTTAGGAAGTAAAACTAACAAGGTCGATCTAGTTGGGATCCTGCAAGTGGTAAACAGAGACTGTTTCTTCTTTTCAAAAGCAGATGAAATCATTATAAAAACTGACAACGTACAAGGTCACCAAGCTGAGACAAAAGAGTCCAATGCCTAGCCAACTGAGCCACCCAGGTCCCCCTTCCATGTTTTTTGACTCTGTAATTCCATTTCTGAAGATCTGGCATATGGACATGATCCTAAATCTATTAAAAACTCCATGAGGTTCAAAGCCATGTTATTTATAAGATTTATTTATTTTTATTTTTATTTATTTTTTCACGATAGACATAGAAAGAGAGAGAGAGAGAGGGAGAGACACAGGCAAAGGAAGAAGCAGGCTCCATGCAGGGAGCCCGATGTGGGACTCAATCCCGGGACTCCAGGATCGCGCCCTGGGCCAAAGGCAGGTGCTAAATCGCTGAGCCACCCAGGGATCCCCTATTTATAAGATTTAGAAACAAATTAAATATACAAATATCAGGAAAATAATCCCATAAATTATGACACATCCTCTAGAAATATTTTGTAGCCACTACAATTTTGCTTACAAAGGTTAGGGAATAGGGCAGCCTGGGTGGCTCAGTGGTTTAGCATGGCCTCCGGCCCAGGCTGTGATCCTGGAGACCCGGGATCAAGTCCCACGTCGGGCTCCCTGCATGGAGCCTACTTCTCTCTCTGCCTGTGTCTCTGTCTGTCTGTCTCTCTCTCTCTCTGTCTCTCATGAATAAAAAGTATAAAATCTTTAAACAAAACAAAGGTTAGGGAATAACAGAGGAAATGCTCACAACAGCATGTCAAGTGAAAAGACCATATTCAAAACTATTCATTATGATTATTAATATTTGTAAGACAAAGCTTGGCAGAAACTACAATGTTAACCACAATGTTAAACCTGATTATTTTTTGGATGATGGGTCGCCTTTTTTCTATTAATCTTATTTTCCTGTTGTTCTTTGTGTTTATATTACGTTAATAATAACCTTTACACAAGCTGCTTTAATGTTCCTGCATTTTTCCCAGGTCATGAGTGATTGGCAGATTGTTAAATATGATATAAACTGTACACTTTCTCCCCTTGGGAGGTGCCCCCTAGAACCTTAACAAAACAAAGACTCCTTCTTTGGTCCCACAGCCTTCTCGTGTTGGTAGACCACAGTGGAAGACTGGCGTGGAGGGAGACTCAGCTCCTCAACTGGCTGCTTGTGACAGCCTGAGCCTCAACCCTCGATCTGCAATGGACATAATCTCCCCGCTTCAGAACTGGGACAGGAGAGGGGAGACAGGCTAGCAAGTGCGCTTAGGTGGAAAACAGTTATGGAATCTTTAAACTCTACTGTACAGATCGGCTCCCCTGTGATGAAATGTGAAATTTAAATAGTTCAAATAATTTAGAACAAAGCAGCAAGTTGAAGGATCCTGGGAGGATTTTAATTACTGCAAGACTACTGAGTCCCTTCAAAGAGATTCCCTCTCTAAAAAGACATTAAGCCTAATTCTAAGGGTGTAAATTTAATACTGATTGAGGCCACACAGAAAAGTAAGATTATAAAGGAGAGATGAGTAATTTAAACAAAAATTTATCATCAAAAGCATCTTTTTTTAAATAAAAATATTTTGGCGGGCGCAGGGGGGGCACCTGGGGTGTTTGCCTTCAGCTCAGGTCATGATCCCAGAGTCCTGGAATCAAGCCCCAAAATCAGGCTCCCTGCTCAGCGAGGTGTCTGCTTCTCCCTCTACCTCTCTCTCTCTGTGTTCTTTCTCTCTCTCTCTCAAATAAATAAACTCTTTATAAATAAATAAAAATAAAAATATTTTGGCCTATCCTCTTTTTACTAACACACATTCACAGACACTTTCCCAAAGAGAGACAACATCTCCCAGACAAGAAATTGTATTTTGCAAGCATTTGAATGAGAACACGTGTCCAAATCAAACATTTGTTTTGTCCTAATGATTGAAATAGGTTCTTGTTTTATAAAGGTGGATTTGATCCTCCTACCAAATAAAGTACGTTTTGATTATTACAATGTTTGCCAAGGTAGCTACAGTCAGAAAGAACATGTACTGAATTCAGCCTTCCTCTCTGCCTCCCTTCCTTCCTTTCTTCTTTCCCATCTTTGGTCTCTCCTTGATTTACAATCTCAAATGTCCAAAAGGGCAGGCGAGTAATGGACACGAACAAAGGTGGTGGATATCAGCGTAGCAAGTGTGGGGACAATGGTGAGCCAGAGAGCACTGACTCCATGTGAAGTGGGAAGTCACTGGTCAGCAAGAGCCACCAGGCACCTTGCAGGAGCGCAGGCCCAGTGCTGGGAGATCGTCATATTTTTGCAATAAGCTAGACCTCTAGATATTCATATGAACCCTATGAGATTTGGAAATGGCTGCAACTAATTCAAATATTTGTCCAAACTGAGCAGGCCAACAGCAAACGGCCAGTCTGCAGTTTCTGATTTGTCCTGTTTGAGCTTAACAGTCTCTTCTAAATCATATGATTATTATACGGATTAACACTTAACAAAAGCTGGGCAGCCCGGTGGCTGAGCAGTTTAGCTCTGCTTTCAGACCAGGGTGTGATCCTGGAGACCGGGGATCGAGTCCCAAGTCGGGCTCCCTGCATGGAGCCTGCTTCTCCCTCTGCCAGTGTCTCTGCTTCTCTCTCTCTGTGTGTCTCTCATGAATAAATAAATAAAATCTTTTTTTTTTTAATAAATAAAATCTTTAAAAAAATACTTAATGAAAGCTATATTCATTAAGTGCTTACTTTGTGCTAGGCAGTGTTTGAAGTGCTCTACAGGTATTCATTCTTTCCTGACAGCAACTCTATAATGAAGGTACCTTGTAACCCCATTTTATAGATAAGAAGTTGAGATATAGAAAAGAACAGAGGAGATGAGGGACATTAGCCACATTTGGGACACAAGACTGTGTTACAGGAATACAAGGTAGTCCTAGAATTCTAATGGGGGAGAAGAGGATTGTCTTGAAGCATGTGAGGGAAAAGTTGAACAAGAGTATTCTGAAGACCAGAGAGTCTAGATGTGTTCCAGGTATCTTACTGTGTAGCAAGTCACCTCAAAACTCAGTGGATTAAAACAACAATGTATTGTTATCTATCATGGTTTGGGGGTTGATGGACTCACCTGAGAAGTTCTCATTGGGGTCACCCACACAGTTGTAGTCAGATAGCTTCTGAGATCAGCATCATGTGAAGGATTCTTCACTCCCAGGTTAGCTGCCTGGGCCAGGATGGCAAGGAGAGCTGGGTGC
The DNA here is from genome assembly GCF_003254725.2 of Canis lupus dingo. Taxonomy (NCBI): domain Eukaryota; kingdom Metazoa; phylum Chordata; class Mammalia; order Carnivora; family Canidae; genus Canis; species Canis lupus. Next base: position 16,379,962 of record NC_064279.1, on the reverse strand, counting down.
TGTTTGGGCATGATTCTCCACAGCATCTCTCCAGGTGGTTAGCTTTGGCTTCCTCACAACATGGTGGCCTCAGGACAGCTGGACTTAAATGGTGGTTCAGGGCTCTAGGAGTGCATCTGCCAAGAGACAAGTGGAAGCGGCCAATCTATGAAGACCTAGGCATTGACACTGACACGGTCACTTCCATTTATTCTTTAAATTGCCCACGTTGAAGGAAAGAGGCATAGACTCTGCCTCCTAATGGGAGGGCTGACAAAACATGAGTAGCCATCTTTAATCTGCCAAAGAATGGCACAGCCAAATGGATAGTCTCTATTCTTCTAGTGGAGAGGTTACCATTGGGATGAGTTCCTGGAAACTTCTGTCCTTATTCTGCCTGAGAGTGTGATCTTATCCAGGCCAAGGGTGGGCAGGCCCCCTTGATCATCATCCAACCAAGGGTGTGCAATGGTAGAGCAGTAGTCCCCCAAAGGAAAATCAATGTGTTGTCACCACAAAAAAAAAGGGTGAGTGGATGCTACCGAGGTGAAAAACAAAGTTCACCTCAAGCATTTATTGTTGGTTTTAAATCTTTTTGTCCAATGTGAGCATCTTCACACAAACCCATGGCCCTCCCCCCAGCCCATTTACACTCATACTTATTCTCCATGTCCCTCTGTTTTATTCAAATAACAAATGTCAACTTGCAGCAACACTAGGCAGGTATAAGCAAGGCTCTGCGGGGGGGATCAAAAATGAGTCAGACCTGGAGCTTGTCCTTGAGCTGTTCACTCTCTAGTAAAGGGAAGAGAGAGAAATAACAATAACATCTGAGAAGACAGGGGAAAGTGCCATAAGAGGCATAGATAAAGTGCTCTGGAAATTCAGAGAGAGAGAGAGAGAGATTACTTCCAGCTGCACCCTTAATCACATACTGTCTCACCACATCTCTTGTATTGTTGTCTTGTCTGGTTATTAAATCCTATATTATTGAACAACAGCAAACCAGTGATGCTGAATAATTCATGGAACTACTCCCTTCTCTGCCTCCAGAGCATCAGCTCCTCCAGGCAGGGCCGAAGAACTGATAGGCATATGGCAGGGGCCAAGATCTATGGACTGAAGAATACCGGCTCCAACAGAAGAGAACATCGATAAACTACTATCTGAACAAAGCCTATAACGGGCCCATAAATATAGACCTTTGTCAGCTTACTAATATTTCTTCAATGCATTAAAAAAAATAAGAAACTCAAAGATTGCTTTTCTCCATGGCCCCCTACTTTTATTTTCCTGGTAGGAGGACACGTCCTTCTATTGGGATCACTTTCCAATTACTGACGTCACAGGCGGGTGTGTTCTTCCACCTTGGCTATGCGGAAATGTCAAATAAAGGTGATGGACTGTAATAGTAAAACACACCCCGGTGATGGCTCTAGAAGGAACTTCTACATATAGCAATCTCAGATTTCTTCATGGGAGGTTCTTTTGTGTGTGTAGCATCAAAGTGTTGCCTTTTGGCATCACGTCCAAGTCTTTCTGGAAAAATGTACTACGTTATCTTTTTTGTTTCTTATTTTTAAGTGACAGATGGTTAGGAAATATCTTCTTCACTCTTATAATTATTTTCCCCAGTTTTTCTCCATTAAACAGCAATTACCCTCATGCATAATCTTTCTAAGTAGTTATTTTCTAGCTCCTGAAGAGAATAATCACAGTGAATGGCATTCATCTTATGTACTTCATGCTTTTTCTCAGCATGAAACTTCTATTGACTATAATTTGTACCACAGTAACTAACATAGACACTCAAACATGCTTGGTTGTTAATTTTTTTTAAGTGGACCAAGTTTTCAGATGAAATACTCCTTGGTTTTACAAAGGGTAGTTTTCCTGGATTCTCTCCAAAAGCACCTTCAAAGAAAATTAGATCTATGACTGCTGTGCTTTAAATATTTTCCAAGGGAGATGTGGAGTGAAAACATACCCCCCCGCCCCCCGGGTTAGATCACCTCACATTTGTACTGTGCTAATAAGCATTTTACAAAGCATGCAAACGATCTCCTTTACAGAGAAGGAAAACCCCTTTTGGATTTACTTCTTGGTGCTAGCAATATTGAAAAATGATTTAATTTACACCATAAAAAAAAACTTTAGATAGATTTGACAATTCAACATATAAAGCAAGTCATAGCGAAGTAGCAGAAAACAGAAACTAGTAGTTATGATATCTTTAGAGGAATTATACTTTCTCTAAGCTTGGAAGCAGGAAATGAAATATCAAAGGACAAAAACAAGAGATTTGATGATTTGTAAATTAAATATGATTTTTTTTACATTTTTAAAATTTAAATTCAATTTGCCAACATATTAAATATGATTTTAACAAGCAACATTATTTTACCAAAGGTCCTTCATGATTAATCTAGAAGAAATTATTCTTGGTCTTTGGCATTCAGGAGTGTCCACATCTCGTAAGTAATTCCAAAAGTCAACGACATAAAGACCTCTGTTGGGGATCCCTGGATGGCTCAGTGGTTTAGCGCCTGCCTTTGTCCCAGGGCATAATCCTGGAGATCTGGGATCGAGTCCTGCATCGGGCTCCCTGCATGGAGCCTACTTCTCCCTCTGCCTCTCTCTCTCTATGTCTCTCATGAATAAATAAATAAAATCTTAAAAAGAAAAAAAAAAGACCTGTGTTATTTTGTTGAGTCAAAATCTGAATTGTAAAACAAAAACAAACAACAACAACAACAAAAAACATCTGAATTGTCCCGGACAGAGCCCCTCACTTGAAGGGATCCCATCTGACCCCCGCACCCGACTTCCAGGGTGGCCTCATCCTGTCGCCCACTGAGTGCGACACCCTCCGCGTCCAGAAATCACATGTTAATGCATTTGTACCAAGGAAAACATCCACCACACAGGTTTTTCTCCAATGTGGGGATTCAAAAAGGCTTCACCCAGGATGCATTTCTGGAGGATGATATAAGTGCTGGGAAATTCCACAGGACGCAGATAAAAGACAGATAAATGGAAAGTCACTGAATTTCTAGAGAGGTTGCCAGAATCAGGACTCTCTTTACTCAGCCTTAGGAGAACTGCAACTCTGAATACGAAGGACAGTGTTCAAGAGAATCGGTGCTCCTGCTGATAAAAGAAGAGAGAAGGAAGAAAAGAAAGCAGCCAGGGGAGCGGGGTGGGGAGAGGACCCTGGTCAGAGCCCCACGGGGCAGTGGCCCCCGCACCGGAGTCCTCCTGACTCAGCCCATCTCGGGGGCAGGAGCAGCCGCACTCCCCGCTGGCGACACTCAGCTGCCCAGGCCGCGGTGGCCTCAGTCACACACCCCAGGCAGGACGACCCGGTTCCCAGCCCCGCCCGCATTCCTTCCTGCTGTCACATCTCCTTCCTCTTTCTCTCGGAGCTTGTCACACCCTCCGCAAACCCTTGGAAGGCCCTCCAGCTGGTCTCCCCGGGTTCCAGACTGTTCCATCACTATCCACGAAACACTTTCCCCAGAGGCCGCTCCCCAAAATGCGTGTGACCGGGTCGCTCCCAGCTTTAAAACGCTTCAGGGAATGGCCCGCTGCCTTCAAGAGAGGGTTCCCGATTCTTTCTTTTTTATTGTGGAAAAAAAAACAACTACAAAAAACCCCCACATAACGTGAAATTTGCCATCTTCATCATTTGCAGGTGTACGATAGTTTAGTGTTAACCGTATTCACACTGTGCAGTGAGCTCTAGAAATTGTTCCCCTTGCAAAATTGAAATCATACCCATGCGACAGCTCCCCTCTCCCGCCTCCCCCAGGCCCCTGGCAACCACCATTCTACTTTCTATTTCTGGGAGTCTGACAACTTTAGATACCTCACAGAAGTGGAATCATGCAGTGTCTGTCCTCTGGCTACTGGCATATCTCACTTAGCAGAATGTCCTCACTGTTCCTCCATGTGGTAGCACGTGTCAGACTTTCCTTTCTTTTAAGGCCGAACAACATTCCAGTGCATGTGTTTACCACACCTGGTCTAGCCATTCACCCACGGACGCACGTTGGGGTTGTTCCCACCTCTGGGCTATTGTGACCCATGCTGCTGTGAGCACAGGTATACAGAGATCTCTTCAAGACTCGGCTTTCAATTTTTGTGGACAAATATCAAGAAGTGGGGTTCCAAAAAAAAAAAAAAAAGAAGTGGGGTTGCTGGATCATATGGTAATTGCATTTTTAACTTTTTGAGGAATTGCCAGACTGTTCTCCTTAATGGCTGCTCTATTTTACATTCCCACCAACAGGGCACAAAGGTTGTAATTTTTCCACCTCCTCACCAACGTTTCTATCATTATTATTATCTTATTGTAGTGGTCATCCCTTGGTGATGATTGAAATTGAGCATCTTTTCATGTTTGTTGCCCATTTGTATGTCTTCTCTGGAGAAATGTCTATTCGAGTCCTTTGCCCATTCTTTAGTTGGGTTTTTTAAAAGTTTTCCTGTTGTTGAATTGTTGTTCCTAATTCCTTTTTTTTTTATTTTTATGATTTTATTTATTTATTCATGAGAGACAGAGAGAGAGAGAGAGAGAGAGAGAGGCAGATACACAAGCAGGCTCCATGCAGGGAGCCCGACGTGGGACTCAATCCCAGGTCTCCAGGATCAGGCCCTGGGCTGAAGGCGGCGCTAAACCGCTGAGCTACCCGGGCTGCCCCTGTTCCTAATTCTTAAGCATGGTCTATATCCTTTATGATCTAGTTGTAAGCCTCATTTCCCTCCTCTCTGTACCTCAGATACTTCTTTATGGCAGCTCATTTCCATGAGCTCCTTAATGAAGGAGCCATTGGTATTGAGCTCATCATGTGTTGTTCCTGCCAGGGAGCTCCCCTCCCAACCTCCAACATATCTTGACTACTGGAGCACAGTCTACTTCTGCCAGAAAGAAAAATCCCTTGATGGAATTGTCATTGGGAGGCTTTGTCTCACCGTGTTCTGAAGCCCACTATTCCCTCCAAGCACCAGTCAGAACCAATATCTCATTTAATATCCAAACTCTGATAACAAGCAAGGAGAGTTGCACGTCGTCTGTATCATTAAATATTTTCTGATGAGGGCAACCCGGGTGGCTCAGCGGTTTAGTGCCGCCTTCCGCCCAGGGTGTGATCCTGGAGACCTGGGATTGAGTCTCACGTCGGACTCCCTGCATGGAGCCTGCTTCTCCCTCTGCCTGTGTCTCTGCCTCTCTCTCTCTCTCTCTCTCTCTGTCTCTCATGAATAAATAAAATCAAATAAATAAATAAATAAATAAATAAATAAATAAATAAATAAATATTTTCTGGTGAAAAGGAGGGGAGAAGGAGGAAAATCTGGCAAGCAGGTGAGCAACCCAGGGCAGAGGAAAACATATAACTAGGCTTTTCCTCTGTACCCCTCTTTGACTCCCTATGCTGCCCACTTCCCATAGGACAGCTCCAAGGACCTGGTGACACGGTGTGTCACACTCAGGTCCCACCTGAACCCTTATCTCATCTTCCCCAAGCTGAAATGGGTTAGTCCTCACAAAGGGTACCCTCTGCTTCCCGCTGCAGTGTTCCAAATGGGAGTTTAGATCCAGGGATGATGATCCAGTGCAATCTGGCCAATACACTGTCACGTCTTGGCTTAGTGAGTAAAGTACCATTTCTGAAGCATCTCCTCAGAGCCAGCCAACATGCAAAGGCCTTTGGGTTTGTTAGCACATTTCAACCCCTTTTCAATCCTTTGAGAAGATTTATTAGCCTCACCTTTCTAATGAGGGAAATGAGACCCAAGCCAGGATGTTAGCCAAGTGGTTTTTTTTTTTTTTTTATTTTAGATTTCATTTATTTGAGTGAGAGAGCACAGGCAGGAGGAGGGAGGAAGAACAGAGGGAGAGGGTGAAGCAGACTCCCCACTGAGCAAGGAGCCTGACACAACACAACCCAACACAACCCAACACAACCCTCGGGCTCGATCCCAAGACCCTGGGATCATGACGTGAGCAGAAGGCAGATGCTTAACTGACTGAGCCACCTAGGCGCCCCCTAGCCAAGTTTCCTCGATGCTAAGGCCTTGCTCTCATTATTATATCATGACGCCTCAAGGTCAGGGTCTTTTTAGATTTACAATAGACATGGCCTGTTGTTTTGATAATTGTGTATTAGGTGTGTGTGGTTCACAGCCATAGAATCTTCTAAGCCTGCAAGATATCTTAGAGAACATCTAGTCTAATCCCCTCACTTTACAAACAAGGAAGCTGACAACCTGACATGACTTAATAACTGTATAGTGAATAGAATGATATAATCATGCTCTGTAGAGATTTTTTTTCTATTTGATTTTTAAGTGTTCTTTGGAATTTGAAAGCAGTACAAGTTCAGTGCTGAAGAACTGTAAATGAGAAATTTTAAACATCCATAATTCATATTCCAATTGCCCTAACACTTATTGATAAACATGGTTTTAGTCTTGGCTCATTGGTGCCTCATGTTAGGCCTTCGGAAACAGATGTATCTATTAGGCAATTGACTATATATTTGTATATATACACATGTACATATGTAATTAGTTGATATTATATTCTTTAAAAATATGGTATTCTTATTGAATATTATGAATATTCTTATTTTATTAAGATTCTTTATAACTTTTCTTTTTTTTTTTTTAATTTTTTATTTATTTATGATAGTCACAGAGAGAGAGAGAGAGAGAGGAGGAGACACAGGCAGAGGGAGAAGCAGGCTCCATGCACCAGGAGCCCGATGTGGGATTCGATCCCGGGTCTCCAGGATCGCGCCCTGGGCCAAAGGCAGGCGCCAAACAGCTGCGCCACCCAGGGATCCCTATAACTTTTCTTAAATGATGGAAACAATTTTACCATAATCATAAAAATAAAACTTTCTCAGTGGGGATAGACTTTTTTTTTAAAGATTTTATTTATTTATTCATGAGAGACAGAGAGAGAGAGAGAGAGAGAGGCAGAGATACAGGCAGAGGGAGAAGCAGGCTCCATGCAGGGAGCCCAACATAAGACTCGATCCCAGGACTCTGGGATCACACCCTGGGCGGAAGGCAGGCGCTAAACCACTGAGCCACCCAGACATCCTGGGGATAGATTTTTTAAAAATATAATTCCAAAGTAAACACTATCTATTATCCCATTACCAAGAGATAACCACCATTAACACTTTTTGCTGTGGGGAATGTTTTTTGCTCTGTTTGTGTGTGTGTATATATAATTGAGACAAATGGAACAGATGTTTTTAAACTGTTGATACATTTTTCCAGATTGCTTTCCAGAAAGTCTGTGATTATTTAAATCAGCACCATCAATTTTTTTAGCACCATCAATTAATGAGAATGTTCTCCTCACGATATGCTCACCAACTTTAGATACTTTGTTTTTTAATTTTTTGTTAATTTTATCATGGGAAAAATGGTTATGAATGTGAACTTATTAAAAAATATTGATTGTGAAAATTATTGCTTATAATTATTTTATGAAGCAAATGAGGTTATGTATATAATATTAAGAGCTCTGTGTAACTAAACTCTAGCTTATATCATGCCTATTTAGACTATTTTAAACCAAGGTAACAATGGCTTAAAAACAATCTTGCAAAATTGCATTATGTTAATTGGAAATTGACAGAATAAGTACCAGGTAAAGTAGGTCTAAGTGCTTCAAGTAAGAGTTCTATAGAAGAGATGAAGGCAGAACCTCTCTGTAAATCTATTCGTTTGTCTCATTCCTACCTCGTTCCGAAACAGGGAGATGCGACGTGCAGGATTGTGGGAACAAGGAGACCCCGCTCGCAATCAGAATTTCTGAAATGTTCTACTTGGGTATAGTTTACAGCCATGGCAGCTGGGAGGGATATACATCAAAGTCACAATCAGAAAAGGTTTTCGGGACACCTGGGTGGCTCAGCGGTTGAGCATCTGCCTTTGGTTGAGGTCGGAATCCTGGGGTCCTGGGATCGAGTCCAACATCAGGCTCCTTGTGGGGAGCCTGCTTCTCCCTCTGCCCGTGTCTCTGCCTCTCTCTGTGTCTCTCATGAATAAATAACATCTTAAAAAAAAAAAAAGTTCTCAGGCCCAGTTACTACTTTCCTAAGGCTCCCCAATGTTATTGTATATGCCTCTCCTGTCCCTTTGCACCCAAATATTTTTAAACAAATCTTTATGCCCATTAAATTTCCAGTACGATTTACATGCCAGCGTGACCCTGATGCCCTGAGGACCGCTGTCTGCTGGGGATGAAGGGAATCACATTCACGGGCTGTGCAGTGATCAGTATCCGTATGGAGGAGAGGAAAACTCTCGAAAGGCCTGATGTATAAGGAAAGCCACTTTAGGTTTCTAAGTTCTCACGTGGGTTCGAATAAAACTCTCTTTCTTACTTTCAGAGATTCTAAAAAGTTTGTCCATTTTGGGTCAACAGTATTCAGAGTTTGCAGCCCTAGAGAGGCCTCCTGCCCCGCCCTGGGTTGGGGGGCACTGCTGGTTTGTGATGTCAGTGTGTAAAGCTACCCTCAGCGTCTCTAGATAACTATGTGAGATAATCCTGGGAGAAGGTGCAAGAGTGAAATGGAAATGTTTGGACTGTATTTTGTACGTATCCAGACACGTGAGAACAGACACAAACTTCTGAAATCGATCACAGCCTGTGATGTCATATGATGCTGTCATTAGTGTTACCATCTGAAAAATGAAATCCCTTCATAGTGAATGTATTGTCTGCTCTGTGACTGTTACTTGTTAGTGATTAATGCTGTCATTGTTCGGGCCACTTTGTGTTAAAAATGCACGATAATCATGATAAAGGAAGCATAGAATTCCAGCTCTTTGTTCTGACATTCAGGGCCTTACATGACAATGACCCAATGAAACTTTTAAGCTTGGTCTCTCTCCTATGCAAATCTTTGTTCCAGGAAAACTAGTTACTCAACATTCCCTCTCTCCCTCCATGCTTCCTTAGCGACAGTCACTCCATCTAGAATGCCCCACTTACCAACACGTGGTCTGGCAGTTCAGTCAATTGAGGATCGTCTCAAATGCCACCGCCTCTGTGACATTTCTCTCCTGCGAACTTTCTTCTCTACTCTGGCAAAGGTCCTTTGAAGATAGAAGCTATATCTTACACAATAGGAATAACAGATCTCTAGCTTGTTCCCTTCCTCCCCAACTATAAAGTTGTTGCCAGGAAGTGACTACCTAGCCAGGGACAACACTGGCCAATCTCCTATGTCCAGGTATGCCAAGTGACTTGTTCTTACAGGTTGAACACAAGTGAAAGTGACAGGTGTCGCCCGTGGGGTGGGTGTTTTAAGAAATCTGCATGCTTTCTTTACTCTTCTACCATTTAGGCAGCTTGAAGCAAAGATTCTGATGCCCTAGAAGATGGCAGGAATTCAAGATAGAAGGGTCCAAAAATACCTGGGTCACCAGGAGGAAGAAAGGTGCCTGCTGACCTAGGACAGCATCATTGAGCTGTTAAGTGAGCGTGAAATTAAGTTCCATTGAGTTAAGCCACTGAAATCTGAGGTTTTCTTTCTTATAAAGCTAGAGCCATCTCCTGCCTAATATAGCTTGGTATCCTTTTTAGTATTTGGCTCATTCTGTTTTATACAGCAGGTGCTCAAAAAGTATTTGTTAAATTGAACAGAAAATTCAGAGACAAACATAAAGAAAGATAAATTAGGTTATACTGTTAGGATATAGTTTGAGATATCTGATGACACCAAAATGCTCCTCCAACCTCTCTTAAAAAATATTCCCTGCTCAAGTCATTTGTTTTACATAAGTACTTACACATTGAGATCAGTTGTCACTTTGTTCTTAGCCAAGAGAAAATAAGGATGTTTTGTGAATTGACGGTCATTCTAGTTGAACGTGGGTGCCAAGTTTCTTCTGGTTATATGAGCCAGATGGCATAACTGTGAACAAATAATGGTAAAATGAAAGATAATCCGTTTTGATTGTCAGATTCTTGGGTCAGATTTCCCATTAAGACATAACTAGTGGATAGGGGCCCTTGGCCAATAGCACTTCCGTTCACACTCTAATTAGACTTTCATTGTAAAATAATGATGTTATTATTGATGGCATTATTTCTTAGGTTGTGCTCAGTCATACAAAAGGGAGAAATCTACTAGCTCCAAGCCCCAAATGTCGTCAAGTCAAAACAAGTATGTGTCATCAGCTCTCTGAACCAAACGTCAGGCTATTTCAATATGACTGGATGTTTGGTGGATATTGCATTAAAAACTCAGAGTGTAGGGGATCCCTGGGTGGCTTAGCGGTTTAGCGCCTGCCTTTGGCCCAGGGCACGATCCTGGAATCCCGGGATCGAGTCCCATGTCGGGCTCCCGGCATGGAGCCTGCTTCTCCCTCCTCCTATGTCTCTGCCCCACCCCCCCCACCCCCCCCCCCCCCGTCTATGATAAATAAATAAATAAATCTTAAAAAAAAAAAAAACAACTCAGAGTGTAAAGCTTGAAGAGTAAGAAGATAAGGTAACCAGAAATTTGCTATATCTGCTCTTTTTCTCCACATTCCTAGTATTCAGTATGGTCAAGGGTGAGATCTTTTTTTTTTTTTTTTAAAGGGTGAGATCTTTATCTCATCATGTGTTTTCAAGTATTGTCCAATGTCCTTTCATGTAGCCTGAAGGACTCCCTTGAGTATTTCTTGCAGGGCATGTCAACTAGTGACAATTCTCTCAGGTTTTGTTTATATTTGTTTATTTGAATGTCTTTTAAGAATACATTTTTAAAAAAGATTTATCCATTCATTTTAGAGAGAGAGAATGTGAATGTGCAAATGTGGGTGGGCAGTAGGGGTGGGCAGAGAGGCGAGGGGAAGGACAGAGGGAGAGGGTGAGAGAGAGAATCTTCAGCAGACTTTTTACTGAGCACAGAGCCCAACTTGTGGCTCAATCCCACCCCCCTGAGATCATGATCTGAACCAAAATCAAGAGTCAGACGCTCAACCAACCGAGCCACCCAAGCACCTCTCAAGAATACATTTTTGATGAATAGTTTGCTAGATGTACAATTCTGTTGTTTTTGTTTCAGCACTTTGAATAGGTCATCCCACCAACTACTGGCCTCCACAGCTTCTGGTGAGAAAGTCAGCTGTTAATTCACCATCAATTGTACATGACAGGTCATTTTTCTCTTGCTATTTTCAAGATTCTCTCCTCATCTTTAGCTTTAGACACTCTGTCTCTGTTGTATTTCAGTGTGGATCTCTTTGGGTTGATTGAGTCTGTTGCATTTCTAGGATGTGCAGATTAATCTTTTCCAGGAAATTTGGGAAATTTTGGCCATTATTTCTTCACAGATTTTTTTTTTAAAGATTTTATTTATTTATTCATGAGACTGAGAGAGAGAGAGAGAGAGAGAGAGGGAGGCAGAGACACAGGCAGAGGGAGAAGCAGGCTCCATGCAGGGAGCCTGACGTGGGACTCGATCCTAGGTCTCCAGGATCAGACCTAGGCTGAAGGCAGCTCTAAACCGCTGAGCCACTCGGGCTGCCCTTCTTCACAAATTCTTGCTACCTCTTTTTCTCTCGTCTCCTTATCGACTCTCAATATGCAGATGTTGGTTAATTTCCATTTCCATATTAATTTGTTTCATGCAGGCATAAGTACTCCTAGACATCTATTTCTATAAATAAAGTCGCTAGGTTATGGCAGTGACATTACAAGTTTTGATAGATACTGCTAATTGCTTTCTCAGATGTTTATAACAAGCCACCCCCGCACCAACAATGTCTGGGCAAGCCCATTTCTCTTAGGGACTTTTAATTGATTATGCTGGAGATTCTTTTTAAATATTGGATGAGGTACTTATTTTCAGATTGAGCTGTAGTTCCTTAGATGAGACTTACTGCCCCTCAGAATCTTCCGTCAATGTCGTTGTTACCTGCTCCTCTAGTTCCTCCTAGAATCACCCTCAGAAAACATTCACGAAGTAGGAAGAAATGGTGAGCATATTTCCCAATGTTTTTTTGTTCTATTCTGCTTTGTTTCTCGCTAAAGGAAAGTCTGTTCATTCTAAATGACCTCTGTCTCAAATGATAGGGTGAACTGTGACCCTCCTCTGGGCACTCAAGGCTGTGAGGAGACATATATTTCTGTTTTGTTGTTTTCTTCCACTCAAATTACCTGATGTCTTTTTTTTTTTTTTTAAGTTTATGTATTTAAGTAATCTCTATACCCAACGTGGGACTCAAACTCAGAACTCAGAGATCAAGAGTGGCACCCTCTCCCTACTGACCCAGCCAGGCATCCTTCTAGTGTCTTCTATGATACAATCTATACTGGCTGCATAGGAATTCATAACTGCAGAACAACAACAACCTCATCTTGGTCGTGTTCTTAGTTTCTATTTTTCCCTGTTATAAATAACACTGCAATGATTATTAATAATCTCTAGGAGAGCAGAGCCCTATTTTACTTTTTTGTTGTGTGGCAGCATCTAGCACAGAATCTGCCTCAAAAAGACACCAGGAAGTATGTGTAGAATGAATAAGTGGTTGAATAACAAGCTTTTATGTATTTAAACCTTTATTTCCAAATTTGATTATTTTCTTCAAAAAATACCCAGAGGATAAATTGACGGGTGTGTATTTTTAAAACTCTTCGTCAGTGTTTTCAAATTGCCTACAGAAAATTTCTGCCAATTCACACACCCACTGGGCGTACATGGGAATGCCTATTTTTCCACCTTGGTCAACTATTGACTCTTTAAATCTATGTAATTGATGGTCAAAAATGGGGTATTCCTACTAGTTTTATTTATTTATTATTTATTATTATTATTTTCTTACTAGTTTTAATGTCTTGTAGGACAAGTGATGTTGAACTTTTTAAATATCTTCCACTATTTGCTCCTTTGACCCGCAGAACTCATTACTTTGGGAAGGAGAGCTGGTCTCTCCGAGTCTTGGGGGCCACGGCCTGGGGCGACTCAGGGAATGAAAGGGCTGTCCTGTGACTCACAAGCCACCTGCCTCTCAAGCAATTTCGCAGGTGTCATCCTCACTGGTAAAAAGAAAAGCAGGGAGAGTCCAATTGTACCTTGCTTCTGGCCGGTTGGCCTCTCCATGCACCTTGACCCAGGCAATTTGGGTTTATCTTTTGGATCTTAGGAATTTAGCGGCAGGCTTTTGTCACCACCTCCACTGATTTTTGTCACTCACCTTCCCCTAGGCAGAGAATCTCCAAGCTTTTTGGGTTTTGTCCTCATGTTAGCAAACTGTTTTCAAGCATGTTTTTCCAGTTTACATGTATTAACTAATAAAATCTATGCATGTACTATAACACTGACGTATTAAGTACATATAAATCTCTTACAGGAATCTCAAGATTTTAAAGATTGTATTTATTTATTTGAGAGAGAAAGTGTGCGTGCGTGAGCACATGTGCAAGGGCGGGGAGAGGCAGAGGGAGAAGGAGAGAGAATCCCATGCTGACTTCACCTGAGCCGAAATCCAGAGTCAGGCGCTTAACCGACTGAACCACCCAGGCGCCCCTGAAACTCAAAATTGTAAAGGGTGAGATTAAAGAGATATACATAGCTGGGAGCTTCAACACTCCTTCCTGCTGCTCAGTGATACTGCTGTTTGGACTCTGCACACGGGAGTCCAGGGCTCCAGGGTAGTTGCAGGAAAGTGGACTGTCTCCTTGTCTGAGCAGGTGGGCTGTTCACACATTTCTTGGGGAGCTACACCTCCTCCACCACTGACCAGCTGGCTGTACCAACCAGCACTTTCTATGGGGTGCTGTAGAATGGCACTTTCCACTCTGAAGGGCTGTTCAGTAAAATGAATGCTGTGTCCACACTCTGGGAACTGGGACTGGGAACCTTTCTCGCTCCACCCACTCTCCGCTATCTCACAATCTGTGTCTAATCTGCTCGTTCAAAGATTGCCTTGACATTTGAGTGAAGGCAAGTGAAGCAGGATCCTAGTCAGGACCCACCCTTAGCTGTTATGGTAGATTTTGTGTCACATGATCCAAGTGAGTAAAGAACTCGCTTCACACCATGCTGTGTAAAAATGGAAGGTCTCTGTACAGAGGAACAAAATGATGTAACATCGAACCGATGTAATAAAAGAAGTAACACACAAAAGTTATGAGGGGATTTCTTTTGGGTAAAATGTACCACCAAATGCTTTCAAGGAAATGCTTTTCCCTAAACAAAGAAGAAAACTTCCTCAAAAACATTTTTTTTAAAAGATTTTATTTATTTATTCATGAGAGACACAGAAAGAGAAAGAGGCAGAGACACAAGCAGGCCCCACGCAGGGAGCCCGACGTGGGACTCAATCCCAGGTCTCCAGGATCACACCCTGGGCTGAAGGGGGCACTAAACCGCTGGGCCACCCAGGCTGCCCCCCTCAAATAGATTTGAGTTAAAATCTCTGGTGAAGAGGAAATGAGAAAGTCAGGAGCAGGGCCTCCTGACACCACCTTGAAGGGCTGCGCTGTATTTGAAAGGGCAAGCGTCTCTGGAGCCAGGTAACTGGACTTGAACTAGCTGTGGATCCCACGCCTGCAGTGTGCTAGCAGCGTAACCTCGGACATTGGGATTTTCAGTCTACAGACAGGGGAGAAAAAGAATCCTTTCATCTTAGCAACATCATGAAGTTCACACAAGAGAATGCCCACCAACCATTCTGCATGGGGCAGGTGCTCAATAAATACTTGTTCATTCCTTCCTTATCCCCTTTGGGCCACGGGGATCTTTCATGCCTGCTTATGAAGAGTTGGCTTCTTCTTTCTTTCAGCATTAATGACGTAGATCATCTCTCAAAGAGTTGCCTTAGCTATGCCTTAAATATGCCTTGGATATGAAACTTCTATTTCAAAAGTCTATGCTCCATTTAATCATTTCTAAGTCTGTAATGCAACCAAATGCGTTCATTTCTGATAAAAGTTAGTGGATACAGCCTCAGGTACTTCCATAGTATGACTGGCATCAGAACTGTTTTTGGCATCAGAAGCTGTTTTTCTTTGTTTAATTATAGGCAACTCTAGTGTCCTGCGAATTCACATATACAGCAAAATGCACACTCACACCCACTGGAAAAAAAACCTGTTTTAGGAGAAAGCTTCTCCATCCGGCTCTTTCTGTTCAGCTTTTCTTTGCTCCTTATTCAGTTCTGTAAATACAGGTTTATATTTAGCCCTTTTTTGATTCCCCATATGTTCCTTCTAAAAACATTCCTTATTAAAGGGACTTTCGCTAGTTGATCTCGTGGAGAGCTGCTGAGGGAACATGACCTGTCTAGGTGTGGCTTTAGTCTGTTATGTCTGTAGCATCACAATTAAACCAGGAGTGAAGGAAACCCCTCCGACAAAGTCATGCCCTATAGCTCTCCCTCCTCCCTGGAAAAATTGCTGATGGCTCAGGGTGGTCAAACAGGGTGTGCGTGGAGGCCCATGTCATGCCCCTCTCCCCATCTCTGCTCTGTGGGGAGTGGGGCAGCCAGAGGATGGGCATGCCAGGTCAGGGCATCACAGACCAGAGGTAACCAGCTTACTAGGGAGAGGCCAGGATGCCGATTGGCCTGGGGGCTGGGCAGTTCTCTGCAGGAGGTGAGCCTGGCCACCTCACCATGCCCCCAGCTGTCCTGTTCTCTGGAAACAACGTACAGTCGGCCCAAAGGCCAGGCAGGGAGAGGGGAAGGGTTTCAGAGCCAGTGAGACTGGCCCTGGAATCACTCCACCGGCTCTCTAGAATCAATCACTTGGGGCCTCGGTTTCCTCATCTCTAAAGGGGTTAACATTATGGACTTTGCATGGTTGTGAATGTGCATGGCACTCACTAGTGCTCAATGAACAAGATGATACCTCAACGGCCGGCCCCTGGACTCTACTGCTCCCTGCCCATGCCAGGGCTCGCTCTGGTTTTCCTAAATTTGGCTCCCATGTCATAAAACACATCTTGGATTGCCTTTCAGGTCTTTGTCTTTTTATTGTTGTTTTTGTTTTCTATGCTTTTCATTCCAGTTGATTTACCCCAGTAGATAGTGAGTTCTGCTTCTTTCTTTCTAGAAACTTTCCTTCTTCTTTTTTTTTTTTTTTAGTTTAATTTATTTGACAGGGAGAGCCAGTGCACATAAGGCGTGAGATAGCAGCCAGCAGAGGGAGAGGGAAAAGTAGGGTCCCTGCCCAGCAGGGAGCATGGGGAGGAGGGGGACCCAATGGGGGGCCATGACCCCAGGACCCCAGCAGAAGGCAGATGCTCAACCGGCTGAGCAATGGCAGGTACCCCTAGAAACTTTGTTTCCATGGCTGCCAAAGGTTACCCCATTCACTAACCTTGAGCTAAGGGCCCCTGCACAGAAAAATCACCCCAAGCACAGGAGGGATCTGGTGTTCTTTGCTCAGCTGATTAAAGAACCCTTCCTCCAGCCTTCATCAGCCCCAGCGGCTCTGAGTGCCAGTCCTCCAGGATCGCTCCTCCCCGGGTCCGGGAGTCCCACGACTGTCACGCCAGGCTTCCCTGTTCTTTGACATGCTTTGGGAAGACTAAAGCCTATCATGTGGCTGTGTCCAGCTTCCTCTGAGAGCAGGCCTGCACTCCGCAGCCCCTCTGTGCTGTGAGGAGGACGTGGGAGGCTGGCCCGATCCAAGGCCCCTGGAATCCAGCCGGCTAAGTCTGCTTGGTTTTACCTGCAGCTAGACGCCTTGCCTTCCAACATTTTCTCTCTCGGTAAATAAAGAAGATATATATATTTAATAGATTTATATATATATATAAATGCTAGATAGATGCTAGATATATTTATCTATATCTATTTTTTTAACACTGCTGAGGACATCAAGCCCCATCACACCTTGGGAAGGTGTATTCTACTAGAATTTGTAATGGAATGTCCTACCAGGATGGATGGGTTACTTTGCACCTTTAGGTGAGGAGCAGCTACATAAGCTCAACTGGGACTCCATTGTCCTGCTGCAAGCTGTACTCCTTGAAACACATTATATTGGCATGGAACACACACCGTTTAAAGGAAGAGAAAGACAGAAATCCTGGATTGGTATATCCTGCTCCTAGTCCATCTCTCTGCATCTGACAGTGCTGCTTCCCCCGGCATCGTAAACACAACCAGCTCAAACTCTTGAAGCTTCAGCCACATTAACACCTAATGATCAGGGCACAAATGTAATTTGTATACAAGGTGAATATTTTCCCATACAATTTCCTAGTAAATATCTATCTTTTCAACTTTGGACTTTTGCTGTTCTTCTGGTGTCTGGTCACAAGATGGGCACCTTGATGGAAATACCTTTCTAGCATGAGAAAGGTATCTAGCTTTCTAGCATATATATATATATATATATATATATATATATATATATATATATATATTTTTTTTTTTTTTTTTGCCTTCAGCTTTATTCACTGTCTCACCTCTCAGCTTGTGTAGAACCCAGAGAACAGGAGACATGCTGTTTGCTAGGATGCCCTCAAAGGCCCCGACAGTAGTCCATGAATGAAGCTGGCTAAGGGAAGGGCAGGGGGAGTGGAGGGCCCTCGCACACAGCAGTGGGAAGTAGGTGGAGCCAGCTCAGCTCTAGATCATCGCTCACTCGTGGGAATCTGGGCCCACTGTGGCCAGATATTTCAAAAATTTTTAAAGATAGCCAGAGATCTTTTTTTTTTTTTTTTTATCTAATATCTCTCTACTCATCTAAATGTTGACAATGAAACTAAAAAACAAAACGAAAACAAAAACCACCCAAACCCCATGGTGTGGGACAAACAAAACACATCTGTCGCCCAAAGCTGTCTGAGGCTGCCTGTCTGAGACGGCTGCCTGCACCCTGTCCCGGACCCTCAGGGCTCTGTCCTCCCTGGTCACTTGGGCACGTAATTCTAATTCCATCGTCCTGCCTGGAAAAACCTCCTTAGATCCCATCGAGACACTCAGACTCCAAAGGCCCCGCATCCTCCGAGGAGGGGCACTGCTGTGAGCTATTTTGGAACTGCGAGCAGCATTTCTATTAGCTACTACACCGGCTCCTTTTGATGATCTCTTTTGACCTCAAGTAAAATATATCCACTCTGATAGTCACACACAAATTAATAAGCACTGGCAAAGGAAAGGCAAGTGGTTCCACCCCTTTCTTCAGAATCCTCGGAAGATTGAGTCAACAGCTCCTTAGCTACGGAGGCCCAGCGCCTGGGGGTACCGCTGCACCCCAGGTTGATAAAACACATCCAGAAGATGAAAGCCCTACGCACTCCTGAGCATCGACTCCGAAGCATCTAATAAGTGGAATTGGAGCTTAAAAACTCTCGAAGTAAAGGTGGGTGATAATTTGGCACGATGATTCTGAATTGTGACATTCAGTCGTTCATTCATTCATTCATTCGACGCACTTTGCTCAGCAGTCCCCTGAACTGTCCCACCGCCGTGACTGCCAAAGCCACCAGGCCGCAACGGCTGGAGACTTCTCCCCACGTTGCTGCCTCTGTTGCATTGTTGACGGAGAACACGGGGCTCCCGTGGCTCGCAGCTGGGGGCAGGTGTTAAGTGAAAACTCCAGCTGTTGCCCCATACGTTGCACGTGCCCTCATGTGCACTGGGCAGTTCTGTGTCCCGTGGCAGGGAGGCCCTATGAAAACGTGGACACGGAGAAGCTACGCTTAGGAAAGACGGTGGTGACTGTATGTGAGTGTGTTTCCATGGCACCAGCTGGAGCTTCATTCCTCAGGCTCCTTTTTTTTTTGTTTGTTTGTTTGTTTTTATTTTAGATTTTATTTAAATTCAAGTTAATTAACATACAGTGAGTTATTAGTTTCAGGGGTAGAAGTTAGTGATTCATTACTTGCATATAATACCCAGCGCGCATTACATCACATGCCCTCCTTAATGCCTCACCCAATTACCTCATCACCCCATCCACCTCCCCTCCAGGAATCCTGTTTGTTCCCCATAGTTAAGAGTCTCTTATTGTTTGACTCCCTCTCTGTTTTCATCTTATTTTATTTTCTTTCTTTTTTAAAATTTATTTATAAATTTATTTTTTATTGGTGTTCAATTTGCCACTGGGTGTCATTCCTCAGGCTTCTGGTATATCCTTAAGGCTGTAAGTCTTTGACTCAAAGGCAGGCCCCGGAGCGGGGAGGGGGTTGCGGGGTAGATGCTGTGGAGATGCCTCCCCACAGGCTGCAAGCCCCAGGGGGTGTGGGTCCCCACCCCAAAGGTTGCGGTGCCCCGGGGGGCTTACTCCTCACAGTTGTCTCCTCCACTTCCCCCTTGTTCCAGGCTGGTCTCTGCAAAGTTTCTGGCTTCTGCCTGGAGGCTTCTGCATATTCTGTTCCCCTGCTGGGAAAGCCTCCCTACCTCCCCTAAAGGTAGCTCTTTCCTTCAAATCTTCTAATTTGTGAAGCTTCTGATCTTCTAAATTTCTGTTTAAATGCTACCCCCTTGGCATCCTCTCCTTCCATTCAGAGGAGTTCCAATCAACAACCTGTCGCAGGGTTTCAATTTCAATGGTTTACCACCACCATGGGTTCGGGTTCTTCCTTGCTCACGCCACAATCCAGGGGCTCAGAAATCCAGCTCTTCTGGTCTGTCCACCTCTGAGGGTGTGAGATGGGCAAGAGAGGGCTCTCAGGCAGGGGCCAAATGGCCCCCACTCGAGGCACATGGCCCCAAGTTACCTGGGAGGGGGCTGGGAAAGTAGTCTTCCTTTACAGAGATTATTCCAGTCAATCCTCACAGCAAGCCTCTGAGGTCAGTGGGAAGAGCCTGCTCATTTTACAGAAAGGACTCCGAGGCTGAGATAGAGTCCCCCTCAAGGCCCATCAGCTAAGTGGCAGAGCCGGGATTAGAACACAGGGCGCCAGCCTCCAGGGCCCCCTCGGAACACGAACTCTGTATTGCCTATGTTACTTCCATGTTAAAGATACCAAGAAAATTGATAACATATCAATTGAATATTTTATTCAGTGTTAGAACTCAGAGTTTTACAAGTATTCTTGTTACTTATTCCTTTTTTCTTTTTTTTTAATATTTTATTTATTTATTCATGAGAGACAAAGAGAGAGGCAGAGACACAGGCAGAGAGAGAGAAGCAGGCTCCCTGCAGGGAGCCTGACGCGGGACTCGATCCCAGGTCTCCAGGATCACACCCTGGGCTGTAGGCGGCGCTAAACCGCTGAGCCACTGGGGCTGCCCTTGTTATTTATTCCTTGAATAGCCATAGTTGAGACAAAAAATTCAGTTTTGCTATGAAGGCGTAGCAACTGTTTAGACAGAACGGTTCTCAAAGCCTGGCTTGAAGCTCCTGGGGAGCCCTGAGACCTAGCTACAGAATCCACAGGATCAAAACCGTTTTCATAATAACACTAAGATGTTTGTTATTTGCCTTTTTCACTCTCATTCTCTCAAGAGTGTACCATGGAGTTTCCAGAGACTCCCTACAAATGATGACATCATTGCTGTGATGCTAATGTGTAATCGAAGTATGATTGTGGCCTTAAAACGAATTAACAATTTGTTTTAGGTTTTAAATTCTTGAAACTTAAAATTTCTGATATGATATATATCAGTAGATACAACCCACACAGACGGAAGTTCTTTGGGGTCCTCAATAATTTTAAAGAGTGTAAAAGATCCTGAGACCTTAAAGTGTGAGAAGTGCTACTGGGTTAGAAGTTCAAGGCAATGTGTCTTCTGATCACACTTTAAACTCTAGTGTGTGGTACTTAAGAGTCTCCTTTAAAAGATATCTCTTGGGGATCCCTGGGTGGCTCAGCGGTTTAGCGCTTGCCTTTGGCTCAGGATGTGATCTTGGAGTCCTGGGATTGAGTCCCGCATCGGGCTCCCTGCATGCAGCCTGCTTCTCCCTCTGCCTGTGTTTCTGCCTCTCTCTCTCTGTGTCTCTCATGAATAAATAAATAAAATCTTTAAAAAAAAAAGATATCTCTCAAAAATGCCAATGTCTCCATTTCTTTATCTTTATTTATTTTTAAAAATTTTTTATTTATTTATGATAGTCACACAAAGAGAGAGAGAGAGAGGCAGAGACACAGGCAGAGGGAGAAGGAGGCTCCATGCACCGGGAGCCCGACGTGGGATTTGATCCCGGGTCCCCAGGATCGCGCCCTGGGCCAAAGGCAGGTGCCAAACCGCTGCGCCACCCAGGGATCCCCATTTCTTTATCTTTAAAATGAAGTTATAGCACAATTATAAAACTAATCTATATTACAACATTAAATAAAGATTTACCTAAAAACATTGACAAGAGTAGCTTGGGTTAGAACCAGGAATTCTAAAAACAAAACAAAACAAAAAAACTAAGAGAAGAACATTAACAAGAAATTTAAAGAAATTTCCTCAATTTTCTGTTCCTTTTTTCACCTCCGTTCTTTCTTAAGAATAGTAGGAAACTGTGTCCAATTTGCTTTTAGCACAACGTTCCACCCATGAAGACTTCTACTATTTGGAGATTAGTAGTCTAATCAATTTGCCTTGGCCGCAGGTAATGAAAAAATCACTACAGGTGAAATTTCATGGTAACAAAATTCATTTTAACTGCATAGTGTATAAATAGCGCTTGGATCTTGGGTGATGGCGGTGGGTTTTCTCATGCTGCTGCTGTTATGGTAAATCTCAGTTTACATAAATCAAACAGCCACTCCCTTCCAGCTAGCTGTAGTGGCTATACAGTGCCCCCATCGCTTGATATTTATAATCCATTTTACCTTCACAGAGAGGGTTAGCCATGTGGGCAGAACATTCGCCGCAAGAGAGTACAATGTGAGAGTAACTTGATATTTATAATCCCCGTTACTTTAATAGAAGGCAAGCTGTATGAGCAGAGTAGTCCATCGACAGGATGACAGGTAAGACCTGCCTAAGTGCACAATGATGTTTGATTTACGGCTTAATAACAGTGGATTTATTTAAAGTATTCTAATTTTTGGAAATTTTAAGATTCTAAATGGGAAATTTTTTAAAAAGTAAATAATAGATGGTCTTATTAAGAGATTACAGCAGCCCGGGTGGCTCAGCAGTTTAGCGCCGCCTTTGGCCCAGGGCATGATCCTAGAGACCTGGGATCGAGTCCCATGTCAGGCTCCCTGCATGGAGCCTGCTTCTCCCTCTGCCTGTGTCTCTGCCTCTCTCTGTCTCTCTCTTGGTATCTCAGGAATAAATAAAATCTTTAAAAAAACAGATTACTACATGCAGGTGTTACATGTGGCGACTGACATGTTTTAGCTCATTGACCATCTCCTCCTCCAAACAGTCTAATGATGTCGGCATTACTATTAATCTACTTTTACAAAAGGAAGGCCATAGATCTTTGCAGGATTTAAACTCAGACACTATAGTTCAATAACCCATGCTCTCAACCACTATCTTATACCACCTTCCACTATAAAATTGTGAATTTTAGTCAGATCTGTAGTTAACAAAAGTATTTTCTTTCTTTCTTTCTTTTTTTTTTTTTGTTCAGAGAGAGTGAGAGCACGAGCAGGGGGGAAAGTTAGAGGGAGAGATGGAAACAGGGAGAAAAGGAGAGAGGGGAGACAGAGAGACAGGTAGACCTAGAGGAAGACTCCCCACTGAGAAGGGAGCCCTAAATGGGATTCCATCCCAGGACCCTAAGTTTATCACTTGAAGCAAAATCAAGTCTGAGCCACTCGGTGGCTCGGAGGTGGTACTTTTGGGATGGGAAGGGGCCACCTCTTCGTCCTAGAATCAGCAGAAAGATGTCGATGGAGATCGTGCTTCCATTCCACCATATTATCAAGGTCTGTGCTAACTCAGGTCATCTGCTGACCATGTGTGGAGAGGAGACTTTTGTCTTTCTTTCTTTCTTTTTTTAAGATTTTATTTATTTATTAGAGACAGAGAGAGATAGAGAGAGAGAGAGAGAGAGGCAGAGACACAGGCAGAGGGAGAAGCAGGCTCCATGCAGGGAGCCTGACGCAGGACTCGATCCCAGGTCTCCAGGATCACGCCTGGGCTGGAGGCGGCGCTAAATCGCTGAGCCACCGGGGCTGCTCGACGTTTTGTCTTTCAAACACATGTTCATCTGTCAGGATCATATTTGTTGTTTGGCAAATAGGACAGTAAGCCAGCTATCCCTGAATTATATGCCAGGACCTTATAGAATGTTAATATTCTGTGTACTTTTTCTTCCTAAAAACAACAGAAAACACACCACTCATCCGGACTCCTGATTCCCAGTTGTGTGCATAGGGCACTGAAACCAGCTTAAGCAAGAAAAGGAAATGTGTTCTCGGGTTACACTGGTGTCCGAGAAGCCAGGTGCAGCCAGGAAAGGCTGTGGGCAGGGGAGTCCCAGCCGCTCCCTAGGACCAGCTTCTCCGAGGCTCTCCCCGTGCACACTGGGGATGGCTCACGCTGGTGCGACTTTACATCTCCTTTGCTCCAGGGACCAACCCAGACTGAATGTGTCAAGACTGTTTTGCTTCTGGAGGGGACAAAGAAAGCAGTTCGACCTGGCATAAGCTAATTAGGGAATTTGACGGCCCAAATAACTGAAAATTCTTGGCCAGCTGGATCCAGGGGGTCACAGGGCACATAAGAGGCAGCCTCTCCCGCTTCTAGCACCTCCACTGGCTCCATTCTTGCTGGCTCAGCCTTCCTGGGACCAGATGGCCAACAGGACCTCCAGACTTACATCCTTTGCCAACACTCTGCTTTTCTGAGTCCCAGCAAGTCTCGGGAAGGGCTGCAGGTAAAGCCAGCTTTGGGCACATGCCCGCTTCTGGACCACCTGTGGGCAGATGGGAGGAAATGCTCATTGCTAGGCCTGGAGCCCGGGCCAAAGTCGGCCCTACCCCAAACACAACAGCAGTAAGAGCAAATGCTACATGAAGTTGACTGTTGGTGTAGTTTCAGGTACTTTAGATAAATTAAATTGTTTTTAACTTAAGCTTCTTACTTTCTTAATCTGATAATGTTGATTACATTATCAGGTGATGTAATCAGGTGCTGATTGCACCTTGTCCCCTTTACAGGTGGGGAAATCAAGGTGCACGTGAATGTGTCTCGGTTAAGGCCTCAGAGTTATAACCTGCAAGAGCTGGGATTTGACCTAAACTCTCAGGCCCCAAAAGCTGCGCTCTTGACCACTAGTGGAAGGGATGTGCCACCAGCGAAATGGGACATGGATGCTGGGCTAATAACAATAAGAACAGATGTCCAATAGCCGCTCTGAATTCTTCTCTGTGGAGAGAATTACGTACCCAGCCTGGGTTGGGTATCCACCCTGGCCCAGGGTGGGATCATGTTGTTCCAAAGTGGCTGCTTCTACTGTGATCTAGTGCAGGGACAAGGTCCAAAAACAGGAGGGACAAAGGAATAACCACCCTTCCACTGTTATTCCCTGGGGAGGTGGTTGGGGAAAGGCAATGTAATCATGGGGATAAAAATAAAAAGCTATCAGCCATAGGCCCCTGGGTGTACTTATGTATATTTTATCCCATCCTAAGTTCTGCTTCCCACAGGGGCTGTGTGCGCATGGAGAGACGGTTCGACAGTGCGCAGGTGTGCAGGGAGCCCACTGGGCTGCAAGAGATGCCCGAGGACGTTCCCTTATTAGCTGTCTGGGAGAGGATCAAGAAAAAGCCCAGTTCCCCTTGCTATTAGGAAAAATCATTTTTAGATTATTATATTACGGTTGAACTGCACTTTGAAATTTGGATAATGCAGAAATGGAATCTTTTTTTTTTTTTTTTTGCATATTCCCAGCAAGACTGTTGGCAGGAGAACTGTCTTCAAGTATTAGACTCCCAGTTGGATGAAGGCTGGTCAGCAGTCTCAGCGGACAGTGACACGGGGGTCCAGGCGTCATCAAGAGACAGGCCGAGCTCCAAGTAAGGACCTACTGGACTGCAACGCTAAACTAAGCCACCCCCTAAAGATTTCTCCCCGATGCTTGACAGTTCCATCTCTTTCAAACCTGTGTTCTGTCGCTTCTGCTGAGTTATGCTGTCGTGACAACCCCAAATCTCGATGGTCCTCTCAACGGAGGCTTATTTCTCACTCGCGTTTCCAGGCTGCACAGGGGACCTGGTTAGGGAGCGCCCCACTCTGAGATAGGCAGTTCTTGAGCAGCGGGGAAAGCCACGACACAGCTGTGCAAGGCACCCCACGCTCCTGCTCGGAGGCGGCGAATATGTCCAAACAGGTCACGCAGCCAAGCCCGATCCTGTCCTGGCCCTGGAGAGGTATCACTTCCTCCAGGAAGGACACCGAGGACAGGCCTGTTGAAGATGGACTGGATATTTATTTATTTATTCATTTAAGATTTTATTTATTTATTCATGAGAGACACAGAGAGAGAGAGAGAGAGAGGCAGAAGCAGGCTCCATGCAGGGAGCCTGATGTTGGGACTCGATCCCAGGTCTCCAGGATCAGGCCCTGGGCCGTAAGCGGCGCTAAACCGCTGGGCCACCCGGGCTGCCCTGGACTGGATATTTAAAATAATGTCATCTACGACATACCCAATATTTTTTGAGGATTAAACATTTATTTTCAAGCAGTTACAGAAAACCACTGGCTGTTTTGGTCCATTTTTATGAAAACAGAGCTCCAGGGGCATCTGGGTGGCTCAGTGGTTGCGTGTCTACCTTTGGCTCAGGTCGTGATCCTGGGATTCTGGGATTGAGTCCCACATCAGGTTCCCCATGGGAAGCCTGCTTCTCTCTCTGCCTGTGTCTCCCTCTGCCTCTCTCTCTGTGTCTCTCATGAATAAATAAATGAAATCTTAAAAAAAGAAAAAGAAAACAGTGCTCACGTCATGTCTATACTGCTATACAGGCTGAATACGCCCTAAGTGTTCTTTCTGCTGCTTTCTGAGCCAGCTGGCACCAATGAGACCATTGGTAGGGCTACTGGACATACCGAAAAAAAGAGAACAAAAACTTTCTAGATGAAATGTAAGTAAATATACGAGGCAAACGTCCTGTGTTAGCGGAGTGCTGGAGAGGTTGGGAAGGTTTTGTTTTGTAAAGTCGATGCCAGATTTCAGCAAAAACAATGGAGAATAGAGAGGAGGAGGGGGAGGGGCCGGGACCTTTGTGCCAGGCTTGAGGCTGAGGAGCCCGGGATCTGGGGAGCTTTAGGCATTACTCAAGGTCATCCCAATTAAAGTGTCAGAGGCAGAATTTATATTTTCATGGTTCCTCTGGCCCCAAAGTCTGTCCTTTTTCTTGTGCCCAGTCTTGGCTCCCCAGAGGAAAGGGAGGAAGAAAGATAAGAAGAAAATGGGAAGAGAGGAAGGATGAGAGGCAGTAGCAGCAAAGATGCAGAGGAGGTAAGAGAGAAAGGAGACCCTGGAAGAGAGAAAAGGAGGAGAGAAGGAAGGCCAGACTAGGAAAAATAATATTGAAGGAAAAGAATGAAGTTGGGGGACTGCCCCTACCCAACTTCAGACTTACTATAAACTGTAATAATCCAGGCAGTGTAGTACTGGTGAGAGGACAGACAAACGGATCAGTGGGTAGCCCACAGATACATCCACATAAATATAGTCAACTGATCTTGGACAAAGTGGCAAAGGCAACACAATGGAGAAAAGATAGTCTTTTTAAAAAATGGTGCTGGAACAACCGGACGTCCACATGCAAAAACATGAATCTAGACACAGACCTTACACCCTTCACAAAATGAACTGGAAATGACTACAGACCCAAATTACAATGCAAAGCAATAAAACTCCTATACAGTAATATAGTGGAAAATGCAGATGACCTCGTGTTTGGCAATGACTTCTTTGATGTGATGCCAAAGGCAATATCCATGAAAGAAAGAATTGATAATGTGGACTTCATTACAATAAAAATTTTCTGCTCTGCAAAAAAACACTGTCAAGAGAAGGAAAAGACCAGACACAGACTTGGAGAAAATATCTGCAAAAGAGCTATCTGATAGAGGACTGTTACCCAAAATATACAAAGAACACTCAACAATAAGGGGTGCCTGGGTGTCTCAGGCAGTTAAGCATCTGGCTCTTGATTTCAGCTCAGGTCACGATCTCAGGATCCTGAATCTTTAAAAAAAAAAAAAAAAAAAGCAAAACTCAGCAATAAGAAAATAATCAGATTAAAAATGAGGCAAACCACAAGCACATGTAAAGATGCCCAGGGTCACTATTCATAAGGGAAATGCAAATCAAAACCATAATGAGATATCACCTCGCATTTGTTAGAGCAGCAACTATCAAAAAGACAAGAGATAACAAGTGTTGGAGAGGATGTGGAGAAAAGGGGACACTATTGCACTGTTGGTGGAAATAAAATTCAGTATAGCCACTATGGAAATCAGTATGAACAGTATGGAGGTTCCTCAAAATATCAAACATAGAGCTACTGTATGATCCAGTAATCTCACTTCTGGGTTTATATCTGAAGGAAGTGAAACCATCTAGAAAAGATACTTAAATCCTCATGTTCATTGACTGCAGCATTATTTACAACGTCTAACACATGGAAACAACCTATGTTCTATTGACAGATGAATGATAAAGAAAATGTGGTGTGATATACCTCACATAATATATATCATATAAGATACATTATATGTATACAAATATATATTGGAATATTAGCCATAAAGAAAAGGCAATCTTGCTATTGGCAACAACATGGTTGGATGCTGAGGGCCCTATACTAAGTGAAAGAAGCTAGACAAATACTGTATGGTCTTTTTTATTTTTTTTTAATTTTTATTTATTTGTGATAGTCACAGAGAGAGAGAGAGGCAGAGACACAGGCAGAGGGAGAAGTAGGCTCCATGCACTGGGAGCCCGACGTGGGATTCGATCCCAGGTCTCCAGGATCACACCCTGGGCCAAAGGCAGGCGCCAAACCGCTGCGCCACCCAGGGATCCCTGTATGGTCTTACTCCTACGTGGAACCTTTCTCTATTTTTTTTAGAGAGAGAGCATGAACACATAAACAAGAGAGGGGGGAAAGGTGGAGAGGGAGAGAGAATCTTAAACAGGCTCCACACCCACCATGGAGCATGACACGGGGCCCGGTCCCACGTCCCTGAGATCAGGACTTGAGCTGAAACCAAGAGCTGGATGCTTAACTGGCTGAGCCACCGAGATGCCCCTATGTGGGATCTATTTTTTAAAATAGCCAAATTCATAGAAACAGGTTAGAATGGTGGTTGCCAGGGGCAGGGGGTAGGGGAATGAGGAGATGCTGGTTAGAGGGTACCAACTTACAGTTATAAGATGAGTAAGTTCTAGGAATCTAATATTCAGCATGGTGATTATAGTTAATAATACTGTAGCCTATACTTAATAGTTGTTAAGAGAGTGGATTTTAAATGTTCTCACTACACACGTGCACAAAGTAATAATTATGTGAGATGATGGATGTGTTAACTAACCTTATTATAATAATGGTTTTGCAGTATATACACGTATCAGATCATCACACTTTATACCTTAAACTTAAATATGTCAATTATATCTCAATAAAGCTGGAAAATAAAATAGGACCAAAAAAGTAGGCCAAAGACTCCACAGGCACTTCATTAAAGAAGATCCACAGATGGCAAACAAGCATATGAAGATGTTCCACATCACATGTCACTAGGGAATTGCAAATTAAAACAACTAGTACACACCTACCAGAGTGGCTAAAATTCAAAACACAACATCGAATACTGACAAGGACATGGAGCAACGGAAACTCTCATTCATTACTAGTGGGAACACAAAATGGTACAGCCACTTTGGAAGAGAGTCTAGTAGTTTCTTATAAAACTCAACATACTTTCACCATAAAATTCAGTAATCACACTCTTTGGTATGGACCAGAGGAACTGCGTAAAAAGATTAGCGGTTGCCAGGGGTTATGGTAGAGGGAGGGAGATCCACAGGTGGAGCGCAGGGGATGTTTAGGGAAATGACACTTCTCTATATGACGCTATGATGGTGGATATTTGCCATTACAGATTTGTCCAAACTCATAAATAAAATGCTCAAGACCAAGGATGAGCCCCCCAAATAACCTATGGTCTCTGGGTGATAATGCTGTGTTCAAAGTAGGTTCATCAATTGTAACAAATGTGCCACTCTGGTGGGGGGGGTGCTGATAATGGGGGGGGGAGGCTAAGCCTGTGCTGGTGCAGGGAGTGTATGGGAAATCTCTGTCTCTTCTCAACAATTTTGCTCTGAACTTAAAACTGCACTAAAAAATAAATCCTATTACATACAATCTTAAAAATTAAAATAAACAAGCTGAGCAAAGACAAAAAGTTAGCCAAAGGCCTTCTTCACTGCTGATCCCTTCCAAGTCTCCTCTTCCGCTGGAAGGTTAAAGAAAAGTGGGGAGAGGCTCGCAGGCCCCCTGCAGGAGGGGGGAGGCCAGAGAGCGGCGGTTTAGGTTTGGCCTGAGGCTCCTGCAGCAGGTCGCACGGGAGGCACCGGGAAGGGCCCACGCTCGGTCGCCCGGCAGCAGTAGAGACGTCCCCGCGGCAGAGCCCAGGCGGGGCAGGTGGCGGGCGCCGCGGTCCTGCTCAGGCGCGGGGACGCGGAAAACCCCCGGGACGAGCGGCGGCAGGTGGGGCGGGGGGGGGGGGGGGGTGGCGCACAGCGGGAAGAAAGGGAGGACGGAGGCAGCTTGGGTCGGTGACTGTCGCGTCCGGCACCGAGGTCCCTGGGGCAGGTGCGCCCACCGCCGGCCCTGGGAGGAGGGGGACCAGGGAGGAGGGAGAGCGGAGCCCGGGGAGGAGGGGGACCGGGACCGGGGAGGAGGGGGAGCGGGGCCCGGGGAGGAGGGGACGCGGGACCCTGGGAGGAGGGGGACCCGGGAGGAGGAGGGGGAGCGGGGCCCGGGGAGGAGGAGGGGGAGCGGGGCCCGGGGAGGAGGGGGACCGGGACCCCGGGAGGAGGGGGAGCGGGGCCCGGGGAGGAGGAGGGGGAGCGGGGCCCGGGGAGGAGGGGACGCGGGACCCTGGGAGGAGGGGGCCCGGGGAGGAGGAGGGGGAGCGGGGCCCGGGGAGGAGGGGGAGAGCGGGGCCCGGGGAGGAGGGAGACCGGGGTCCCGGGAGGAGGGGACGCGGGTCCGGGGAGGATGAGGAGGCGCGGGTCCGGGGAGGAGGGGCGCGGGGCCAGTCGCGCGCGGACTCCGAGTTCGCGCTCTGGACGACAGGGGCTTTGTCACTTCTCCTCTGTTGCCACCAAGCGGCGACGCCAGCGCCTCGGACGCGGAGGGCCGAGGACCCAGCACGGGGCAAGGCGAGGACGGAGGGGCGGCCGCGCACTCCTCGGAGCCCACTCGGTCCGCGGGCGACGGGCGACCCTCCGCGCTCGGGCCGGGCGGACGCTCCCCGTCGGCAAAGCCCGAGAGAAGCGCGCGGAGCCGCCGGGCCCCGGCCGGGGAGAGCCCGAGCCGCGCGCGCCCCCAGCCGGCCGAGGCCTCCCTGCCTCCCGGCCTCCCGCCCTCCCCGCCCTCGGAGACCGGCCGGGCCTCGGGGCTCGCACACCTCGGGCCGCGGAGGGAGGGAGGCGGGCCGGACCCCTCGGGCGCGCGCCCAGCTCACCTGCAGGCGGGGCCGGAAGCGTGTCTGCGGCCCGGAGGCGCTCGGGGCGGGCGGAGCGAGGCGCGCGGCGCGGGGCGGCTCCGGAGCGGTGAGTGGAGGCCGGGGGCCCAGCTCGGGCTCGGCCGCTGTGCCCGCAGGGCCTGGGGGGCGGCCTGGGCGCGGCCGGGGACCCCCCCGTTCCCGGAGCTCTGGGGCCCGCGCGAGGGGGTCGCGGACGGGCGGGCTCGGGGCTCGGGGCTCGGGGCTCGGGGCTCGCACTTCCAGCCGGGGCGACCCGGGGCTGCGCGCAAACCGTTAACACCCGGTCCAAGTGCAGGTTCGGGCTCGTGGCCGTCGCTGTGGGGGACTTCAGAGCCGGCGGGGGGCGACCCAAGCTGCGGCCCGCGGCTAGAGCTCCCGCGCGTGCCCGCGTCCCCGCCCTGGGCCGCCGCTCCGGGCCCCCTGCAGCCGCGGTGCGCCCGCGGGGTCGTGGGCCCAGAGCCGACTCCGTGGCCGGGCTGCGGAACCGGGCGCCCCTCCCAGAAGGGGAAGGGCCTCGCGAGGGACTTAGCAAGCCCCCCCCCCCCCCTCTGTTGTCTTCTTTTGAACTTGTGAAAAATGGCCTTAAAAAGCATTTGGAGCTACTTAAGAGAGAATGCTTTTTTTATTTTCTCCCCCTGGCCAGAGCCTCAAGAGCTTTGAGGGTGCAGAGAGCTGAGTGCCTGCGAAATGGCCCTGGTGCCCTATGAGGACACCGCGGGAGTGGGGTTGCAGAAATTCCACAAGCCTCTTGCCACCTTCTCCTTTGCGAACCACACGATCCAGATCCGGCAGGACTGGAGGCAGCTGGGAGTCGCAGCAGTGGTTTGGGACGCGGTAAGTACAGCCACTGGGCCTCTGAAGACAACCACAATTCATTGTAAGAATGGTCTTTATTATAATTTTATTATTTTTATTTATTTTTATTTTTTTATGATTTTATTTATTTATTCATGAGAGACAGAGAGAGAGTGGCAGAGACACAGGCAGAGGGAGAAGTAGGCTCCACACAGGGACTCGATCCCGGGACTCCAGGATCACACCCTGGGCTGGAGGCAGCGCTAAACCACTGAACCATCCGGGCTGCC
Source organism: Canis lupus dingo (assembly GCF_003254725.2). Taxonomy (NCBI): domain Eukaryota; kingdom Metazoa; phylum Chordata; class Mammalia; order Carnivora; family Canidae; genus Canis; species Canis lupus. The sequence continues at coordinate 16,348,301 of NC_064279.1, read as the reverse complement.
TTTTATTTTATTTATTTTATTATTTTTATTTTATTTTATTTTATTTTATTTTATTTTATTTTATTTTATTTTTTAATTTAATTTAATTTAATTTATTTTATGTTTTATTTATTTTTATTTATTTTTATTTTATATTTTATTTTATATTTTATTATTTTATTTTATTATTTTATTATTATTTTATTTTATTTTATTATTTTGTTTTATTTTATTTTATTTTATTTTATTTTATTTTATTTTATTGTTTAATTTTTTTTATTTATTCATGAGAGGGGCAGAGACACAGGCAGAGGGAGAAGCGGGCTCCATGCAGGGAGCCCGACGTGGGACTCGATTCCAGGACTCCAGGATCAGGCCCTGGCCTGAAGGCGGTACTAAACCGCTGAGCCACCTGGGCTGCCCAATTATTATTATTTTTAATAACAGGTTTATTGAGATATAATTCATATACCAAACAGCAAGAAATTAAAGGTGCCAGATGGAGCAGGACGCTATGCTGTGTGGGCAGTGTCCGTGACTCCTGCGGTCCCCAGGAGGGACCTGGTGGGGCGAGGCTGCGGTGTCTGTGCCCCCTCTAGGGGGTCACCCACCAGCAGCTGCTGAGTTTCTGCACATCACTAAACTGGGCCTGGAACCATGCAGGGTGAGGGGGGCGTGTGATGTCCCCCGCTAGTGGGAAGCTGCCCGAAACCCTTGGGCTCCTAAAGCACTTGTTGACTTGGATCGTCCCGCTGTGTTTTGACTCAGGCTGTGGTTCTTTCCACGTACCTGGAGATGGGAGCTGTGGAGCTCAGGGGCTGCTCTGCGGTGGAGCTGGGTGCCGGCACCGGGCTGGTGGGCATAGTGGCTGCCCTGCTGGGTGAGTGCTGTACCCTGGCTCACTCCTTTGTGAGCAGAACTCATTGCGAGGTGTGTTTGCTTATTTCCTTGACACAGACCCCTGTCCGTTTTCCCCTTACTGGATTTTCTGTGTCATGTGCTTCTGAGTCAACCGCTATTGCCCCTAACTCCAGTAAGTCTGATTTCTGTGCTCTTGCTCTCATCCTTTTATACTTCTCATGAGGGATCGCTTTGCTCTCTTCAGCTTTTCTTTTTTTTTTTTAAGTGTTGTTTTGTTCTTTAAGCAAACACATTTATTTATTTGGGCAATTATTATTTTATAAAAAAGATTTTATTTCTTTATTAGAGAGAAAACACGAGTGGGGTAAGGGGCAGAGGGAGAAGCTGACTCCACACTGAACAGGGAGCCCCACACTGGGCTCCATTCCCAGGACTCCAGGATCGTGACCTGAGCCCAAGGCAGATGGCTTAATCCACGGAGCCACCCAAGTGCCCCTTATTTGGGCAAGTAGGATTGCAGTTCAGGAGACAGGTTGTCTGAATTGGGTTCCTGCCCCCTTCAGTGTTATGCCAATAGTATGATTTGAAGGCAACTTTCTTTTTTTTTTTTTTTTTTTTTTAATTTTTATTTATTTATGATAGTCACACACACAGAAAGAGAGGCAGAGACACAGGCAGAGGGAGAAGCAGGCTCCATGCACCGGGAGCCCAATGTGGGATTCGATCCCGGATTTCCAGAATCATGCCCTGGGCCAAAGGCAGGCGCTAAACCACTGCGCCACCCAGGGATCCCTGAAGGCAACTTTCAGCTCAAAGACAATTGTCACATTCATACACATAGTTTTTTGTAGTTTAGGGGCCTTTCCATACTCTGTTAACCTGTTAGGCGAGTAGAGCAGATTTTCCCATTCCTATAGTGTCCTTGCTGAGGAAACTTTGCTGGTTTTTCTCTTCTAAGAAGGGTCAGCCCTACTATAGTTTGTACTGATATATTTAAAAATTGTATTCACAGTATGCAGTTCTGATGATATCAAGGTTTGTCATTTTTTGTTTGCTATACAGACATTAACTTAGGCCTAGAGCACTTTTAAGCTTTGTTTTGTTTTTAAGATTTCATTTACTTATTTGAGAGAGAGTGTGAGCAGGGGAAAGAGGCAGAGGGAAAGGGAGATGGAGAAGCATACAATGTGAGCAGGGAGCCCAATGACCCTGAGATCGCAACCTGAGCCGAAGGCAGACGCTCAACCGACTATGCCACTCAGGCGCCCTTAAGTTTTTTTATTTTATTATTCATTGTTGACTCCTTTCTACAGCTTTTGACTCCTGCAGTTCAAACCAGCTTGTAAGATGCAATATATAACATTCATCACTTCAGTATTGTCACCCAGGGCTCTTGTTAAAATGTGGTTTCAGCTTCTGTAGGTCTGGGGTCGGGCCCTGTTTCTAACAAGCTCCCAGGAGATGATGATGCCGACTCTGTTGGTACTCAGACCCCACTTTGGTGGTGAAGAGATAGAATTCCATTATATTACAGGTACTCGAGGACCCACGAAAGCCCCCCCCCCCCCATTGTGTCCTCTTTCTGGTAACTTCTTTCTTTTTTCAGAATTCCTTCCTCTGTTTAGATCCTTGCTTTCCCAAATGTGATGGGGAGCATGGACAGGGTGGTGGTTAGCAGTATATGTAAATGGGCCTGGGTTTCCGCCTAACATCGCAGCACTTGCAGGCAGCAATGAGGCCCTTTCTCATACACTACCTTTGTTATAATATCCCCATGAGTGTCAGCTATTATTTTTAACTTTTCTTTTTTTTTTTAAAAAAAAAGATTTTATTTATTTATTCATAAGAGACAGAGAAAGAGAGAGAGGCAGAGACACAGGCAGAGGGAGAAGCAGGCTCCACGCAGGGAGCCCGCTGAGGGAATCAATCCCGAGACCCCAGGATCACACCCTGAGCCGAAGGCAGGTGCTAAACTGCTAAGCCACCCAGGGATCCCCCTATTTTTAACTTTTCATTTTACCAATGAAACTGGGGTTCTGGGAGGTTAAGCCCCTTTGTGAAGTCCTGGTCAGTGGAGACCTGAGAGTCAAATCAGGTTTGTAAGACGCTTTGACCCTTTATTATCTTTTCTTGACGCTACCTTTGCTGATGTGAGAGGAGTTAACTGGAGGGGAAATGAAGTTTCTTCTGCTTCCCTGGGAGAACCGAGGCTTCACAGCACCATCGGCTGGTATAGAGACATGTTAGTTGGCAAAGTGCATAGGAGTTAGACTTGGTTTTGACCCCTCTTTTATCTCTTACTAGCTGTGTGACCTGGGGCAAGTTGCTTAATCTCTCAACTTGTTTCCCTATAAAATGGGGATAATTGGGCAGCCCCTGTGGCACAGAGGTTTAGCGCCGCCTGCAGCCTGGGGTGTGATCCTGGATCCAGGATCGAGTCCCACGTCGGGCTCCCTGCATGGAGCCTGCTTCTCCCTCTGCCTGTGTCTCTGTCTCTCTGTGTGTGTGTGTGTGTGTGTCTCACGAATAAATAAATAAAAATCTTAAAAAAAAAATTGGGGATAATTATCAATTCATGCCACAATGAGGATCCAATGAGATTAGGCATAGAAAGTGGTTAGCCCATTGACTGGCACAAAGCAAATGCTAAAATAAAAGTGATTGCCCCTCTGAGTATTTCTGTTTGTGATCTAGGAATCTGGGTCTGTGGGGTTGGGACAATGGGATGAGCTTTTTCAAAGACTAGCGCAGAATGAGGGACTAGTTAGTTGTTGCCACACAAGATGGATGGCTCCGGGAGTGGGGTGGAACAGAACAGCAGACGACGTTCTCGTGACCTGGGGACGCGTGTTTCCTGGTCCGGCTTCACTGCCACCTCCTTGAATCCTTTCCTGCCCCAAAGCAGAACTCAGCGTTATTTTTCCTGCCCAGAGCGCCAGGTCTGCTCCCAATTCTGTTGAGACACATTTTGTAATAGGCAGTTGTTTCTTGTGTCTGTCTCCCCTGGCAGGCTGAATCATGAGTTATGGGCTGGGTCTCACTCTACGTGTCCTCGGTCCCTACTGCCACGCAATAGATACTCAAATAGTTCTGGAATAAGAGCTGGACAAGCTAGAAGATCATGAAAAGTAATGTTTCTTTTACAAAAGTGATGTAACTCCATTTCAGAAATAGCCCTAGGGGTGCCTGGGTGGCTCAGTCGGTTAAGCATCCGTCTTTGGCTTGGGTCGTGACCTCAGGGTCCCAGGATCCAGCCTCTGCTTGTGCGTGCTCTCTCAAATAAATAAGTTAAATCTTAAAAAAAAAAAAAAAAAAGCCTTAGAAGCATAATAAAGAGGGAGATGACAGGCCCATCAAACATTCTAATTATTCATGATTCTGCAACATAAGTACTATTGCTATTTTGGTGTGTTTCCTTCCATTCTTTTTCCTCCACCTGTATTTTTTTTAAAGATTGTATTTATTTGAGATAGAGTACACACAGCAAGGGGGGAGGGACAGAGGGAGAGGGAGATGCAGGCTCCCCACCGAGCAGAGAGGCCCATGTGGGGCTCAGTCCCAGGATCCCAGGATCATAACCTGAGCTGAAGGCAGATGCTTAACCGACTGAGCTACCCAGGAACCCCACCTCCACCTGTATTTTTAATCATAGTTGTGATCATGGTTATAGAGGCGTGTGTATATGTACGTGTACTCATATGTATATGTATGTACATACATGCAAGTTACGTGTGTACCTCTGTGCTGCTATGTGATTTGCATACCTGTTATTTGTTGTGTTTGCAAAGTATTAGGCATTAGTTTTGAGGTTGAAATCTGAGGGTAAAGGAAAAGTTAGTCTCTTTAGGAAGAAGGCAGTGAGAACTAGAATAGGTAGTGATCTTGAAATGTCAGAGGTTGATCGTTCTCTTTTTACAGCATTTTCACTTTTTGTAACCTGAGTCATTTATTCCCGAATTCAGGGAACACCCACCATATATCTGGTCTGGTTTTAGGTGCTGTGCATACCTGCCTCCTCAGGAAGCTTCCATTCTAATTCTGAGGGGGGAGGGAGGAAAAGATGGGAAAAAAAAAAAAACCAGGGAGTTCTCTATAGAACCTTAATAATGGGTGATGAGATGTTAAAAGAAAATAACACCTGTTTATTACTGGGCAGTTCCCACTTCCTGGGTCTTTAGTCTGTCCTCACTGTTCCTCTGTGTGGTTGGTAGGTCCACTTGGAGCTGTCTTCAATGGTGAAATGAAGGCTTAATAGAGGTTAGGTAACTTGCCTGAGGTCACAAAGCTCATGGATGTGGAGTTAGAGTTGGAATCCAGTCTGACTCTCAAGCTCTGGTTCTTAGTTTGAAAATCTCTTCATACTGTGTGGAAATTATTCTTAGAAAAAAGTATCTCATTTTAAAGATAGGGTTCTAGAAGTTGGGGTGGGGTCAGGGAATCTGGATTTTAAAAGCTTCCGAGGTCATTTGATGCCAACCAAGTCTGGGGAACAGCCTTAAACTATAACGCTCGGATCAGGAAAGAGCCGTCTTAGTTTTCTGTACTTTGTCTGTACCAAGCTTTTCACTTGTATGTTTAACTGAAGGCTGAGTGTCTCTACCTGCCGATTTCTCAGCACCTCAAACAGTACATGTGTTTACACTTGAACTCTTCTTACCTCTGCAAACTCATCCTTCTTTTTTGTGAGTGAGTGTGGCCATCCGAGTCCTCACTCAAGCCAGCTGCTTGACCTGCCCCCCAGCCCCAGCTCCCTCCCTGAGCCCTGTTGACCTTCTCCTAAGGATTTCTTATTGCATTTCTCCCTTTGCATACCCCTCCCCACCAGCTCTCAGCATCTGTCTCTTCCCTCATCATGGATGCAAGTACGTGCATCCCACCGCCTGACCTCTCTGCCTCTGCTTTGTGTTCTCAGACCTAGTCTGGGTAGACCCCGTTGGCCAGAGCGGGCTGTCCTCCGTGCAGAAGTGCTGGGGTGGCCTGGACTTAAACACCCCGTGCCTGGGGGGGGGGGTGGCCTGGCTGGCTCAGCGGGTGGAGCATGTGACTCTTGATCTCAGGGTCATTTGTTCAAGCCCTACAGTGGGTATGGAGTCTACTTTAAAAAAAAGAAAAAACCCTGTGCCTCGCCACGCCTAAGACTCTTAAGACTCTGAGGCTCTGACCCCCTCTTGCCTGGCTCTTCAGGCTCCTGTGTCAGAGCGGCCGCAGTTTGCGGTTCCAGGGACTCACCCGCGACTTCTGGCCTGTCCCTTCTGCCCCGATGGCCCTTCCTCACCCCCTTCCCCTGCTTGATGCCACATCTTCCCAGTGTAAGCTCAGATTTCCCTTCCTTCTGAATTCTTTCTCTGACCTCTGCCCCTCTCAAAGAGTGTCCTTTGGGTCCACGTCATTTCCTGGCAACCCAGGTCTCCATAGCTTACTCCGCACGTTCTCGTTGCATCACAGTTGTGTTTGTGTTTCTGTGTCTCTGTCCCTCGTGAGACCTCATGAGACCGAGCTCCTGGCAGCCAGGGATGGTTTGCTCATCTCTGCGTCTCCGGTATGTAGCCTGCGCTCACACGTTCGAATGATGTCAGGTGTTGCTCACAGAAGTACAAACGAAAGTGATGGTAGGTGTTACGTGTCTTTTCCTGTGACCCATTGAGTGGCGGTGGGACATGTCGTGTGGGGTCAGCTCCCATGAGTCTGTCACCAACTACGTGTTGCAGCGCGGGCCTCCCGGGGGGTCGTTTCCTGGGCCCTGGGCTCTCTGCCGCCCTCGCTTCTCCCCATGAGGCTGTGCGCCCGGCGGAGGCTGGGGCTCCAGGCCCGAGTTGCCCGGTGCCCCCAGTGCGGCTGCTGCTCCGTCTTGCCTCACGTCGTCCATCGTCACGTGAGGGGCAGTCGATGCCATTGAGCGGCCACTCTGCTTCCTCTCCTCTCTGCTAACCTGCTCCCAGCTGGTGACACTTCTTGTTTCTCTGAGGAGATTGACGCAGCCGGAAGAGGACTTCTGTAACCTCCCATCTCCCTGGGGCTGGGTCTGCGGGCTCTGTCACGCACGTTGGCGTCTGCCCTGCACAGGCCAACCCCCTGTCACCTCCTCAGTGACACTGCGGTCCACCTTCCCTCTCCTGTGTTGTCTCTCTTCTTCCCTCTTCCTACCTGACCATTCCCAACAGCATACAGACTTGTTCTTTCCCATCTAAAGAAAAAAAAAAATCAAAAAAGTTTTAAGTGGCTGAAAATGTGTAATGGAAATGTATTTTCTGTAGCAGGAAATGTTTGAGATGACCCCGCAATATCTTGTCATACCAGATAGCAAGGAAGAAGCTAACAAGGACGACATGGTGTTGTGTCCACTGGCAAAAGATAGAACAACCTGAACATCAATACTGACCATGGCACTGGACTTAAATATATCAAATATGTTTAATCCATGAGTTCATGATACAACAGCAGAATGAACTCAATTAGTCATCTTTTGAGGATGCTTAGAAACCAGATCTTTGGAATCTGGTATATGAAAGGGGAGGGAAGAGCAGAGTTGACCCTGCCTTTCCTATTCAGTTTCTATTCAAAATGAGTAACCAAATAGTAATTGAAAGAAACTTCCTTTTGTAGAAATTTCTCAACAAACAACCACAGGAGGAATCTAGTGAATTAAAGATCTGGGCTTTGGGTATTTGTGCCTGCTTACATCACAACAACAGAGCCTACCGGGCACCACATGCCTCTTGATGAAGAACACACCACCACCTCTGAAATAGTCTTGCTCAAAAAATTAAACTCAGATTTACAGGAGACACAGAGAAGAACATGCTAGACCACACAAATGGTATGATCCACAAGATCCAGATGGTAGGAAGCTACGGACAAATGATCTATTTCTTCTCCCAACTAAACTGCAAGAGGAAGAAAGATTCAAAGGAAACTGATAGATTCAAAGAGATTTAAGCCCTCCTCCGTGCCCCTTCCCCTAAACAAACACCTAAAGGGAAACCACTGGGGGAGCTGCCCAGTTGAGGGATGACCTCTTGAGTGTTTGGTGAGGGAGTTCTGCTCAGGAGAGTCGGGAGAGGCTGCATCTGGGCTGGTGTGTTTGGGAGCTGGTTTGGGATGGCGGCCTGGGGTGCTTACAGCAAGGGGCAGACCACCTGCCTCCTTTAGCAGCGTCACTGAGTGGCCTCTTCACACCACTCTTTGCTTCTGGCCTTGACCTACCCTTAGAAATTCTGTTAAAGCCTCAACTCATCCGTACTTCTGCTCAGCACTCTCCACTGGCTTCCCATCTCAGAAAAAGCCAAAGCCTTTCTGAAACGTGACCTATGTGTCACTGCCATCTCCCTTATTTCTGGACATTTCACATCTCTCTTTCCTGCTTTATTTCTTCCCTAGTGCCTATCTTCAAATAACATACTAGAATATTCTTTTTTTTTTTTTTTTTGTTAAGATCTTATTTATTTGAGATAGAGAGGGCACGCATAAGCAGGGGCAAAGGGGTAGAGAGAGAGAGAAGCAGGCTCCCCGCAGAGCGGGGAGCCAGATAAAGGGCTCAATCCCAGGACCCTGAGGTCATGACCTGAGCTGGAGGCAGATGCTTAATGGACTGAGCCACCAGGCACCCCCATGCTGGATATTCTAATATTAAAAACACATCTTATTGCCTGTCTCTCCTCACTTGAATGTAAGCTCTATGAAGGTAGGGGTTTTTGTCCCATGGCTGATGGTAGCTACTAGGATATTTGTACAATTGACAGATGTTACAGGATAGTGGCTAGCTCACGTGAGGATCCTGCCAAAAGTCCTGGAACCCCTAACACCATAGAGGTAGCCTCAGAAACCCCCGAGACAAACATTGAAAAGGTCTACACGTAAGAAGTATTAAAACGAACACTGAGGGGATGTGCAAAAGACTAGATCACTCCAGTATTGCCTGCAAATGTATAGACTGTTAAGAAAGCCAGAGATAGGGGCCCCCGGGGAGCTCAGTGGTTGAGTGTCTGCCTTTGGCTCAGGTGGTGATCCCTGGGTCCTGGGATCAAGTCCCGCATTGAGTTCCCTGCAGAGGGAGCCTGCTTCACCCTCTGCCTATGTCTCTGCCTCTGTGTCTCTCATGAATAAGTAAATAAAATCTTAAAAAAAAAAGTCAGAAATAAAGTTCTGAGTCAAACCAGGAAAAGGCAGTCTGTGATTTTTTATTATCAGGGGAGATGAGAAGTATCTCTGAATTCTCATCATGTAGCATGCTGTCTAGCACTGAAAGGTCAAAGTGGTAGGAGTACATCTAAAGTCTACAGCTTGAACGTTTTCTTCAGTATCACACTTAGGACTGTAAATGCCAGATTGAATTACATGTTGTCCTAACCTTACAGGTTAAGATACGCAACATCAGTGGGAGCTGCCACTGAAACAGTGCTTGCTGTATCTGGTCTGGAATCCCGTGGGGGATTGCCCATGGCGATTACAAACTAAAGAAGGGTACAGAAGAGAGATCATGTTATGAAAGAATGAATCACGGTGTTAAACTTCAGAATTTATGAGGCCCAAACTAAATAGGATTACACATACTGGTACTGCAATGCAGATGAGGTATTTCCGGGCTGACCTTGCGTGGTTGCTTCACCTTAAGGATAACTCGGTTCAGTCTTCTCTCGCCATATTGGTCCATGGTAAACAACTCACAGGAAACATTAACAGAATATTGCATTAACTGTATGCACTGCATGCAGACACCTAGCATTTAGAAAACGTGATCTTATATTTTAACCTCCAGTACTTTGATACAATCTAGGAATTTCTAAGTTTACCACTTTTCAAAAATTATATATACATGTATATGTGTATATACACATCTTTTAAGTGTATATGTACTATTTATGTTACATACATATTTTCATATATATATAATTTTGCATGTATATGTATGTACATGTATATATGTATGTATATATAGAAACATAAATACAAAGAACACATAATGCTGCTTCCTAACACCAGAAGGAGATGTGGGCTGGGGTTTTGTCGTAGCCAATTAATCTCTTCTTTGATTCATTTTAAGACTTAGACTCCAGAAAGTAGCCTTTCCCTGTTTTTGGTATCTTGTCATCTTCATAATCACTTGCTCCTAGACTTTTCTTCTGTGGATTCTATTTTACCCTGAGGTCTGCTGACTTGAAGATCACAACCTCATGAATGAAGTATAGTGGTAGACGCCAGAGTGGGCCAACTCTGTCTACAAAATTCAGAAGCTTCGGCTTGTCATTTGGAGACTGTTTTCCAGGCACAACTTAGCAAACAGGTGTGGCAGAGAGGCAAATTAAAGGTTCACTTTTGCCAGTAGGCTGTGCAGAAGGAGCACGGGTCATTGCTCTGCAGTTTTGCAGCCATCTGTGAAGGGCATGACCTTCTGGATATTGGGTGGGATATTAGAGACCCTCACCCTGCTGTTAAACTTGACCCCCCTTACCTGTTAGTTGTATTGTTGTGCACATGACTCTTTCTCTGTCCCACATTCTAGGTGCTCATGTGACTATCACGGATCGAAAAGTAGCATTAGAATTTCTTAAATCAAACGTTCAAGCCAATTTACCTCCCCATATCCAACCCAAAGCTGTTGTTAAGGAGCTGACTTGGGGACAAAATTTGGGGAGTTATTCACCTGGAGAATTTGACTTGATACTTGGAGCTGATATCATATATTTAGAAGAAACATTCGCAGATCTTCTTCAAACTTTGGAACATCTCAGTAGCAACCGCTCCGTGATTCTTTTAGCTTGCCGAATTCGCTATGAACGGGACAACAGCTTCTTAGCGATGCTGGAGAGGCAATTTACTGTGAGTAAGGTTCACTATGATCCTGAAAAGGATGTACATATTTACAAAGCACAGAAGAGAAACCAGAGGGAGGACTTATAGTTGACTCTAACTTATAAGAATTATAAGTTATTGAGTATGTCAGTTAAGGCCTCAGACTGGGAATTGAGACGGGGAATTGAATCATATTTAATGAAATGGTGTATTGAACAAAAAGTCTAACCAAAGGTGTTCTCAAGGGGCAAAGCACACGTGCAGTTTTAAAACGAGGCAGCACTTTCTCCATTGCTGTGACTTTTTAGTTGTATTTTACTCTGAAAAATTCAACTAACATTAAAAGAATGTATATCTGTCCCATACTGCTCCCCCTTGATACAGTTTTCCCTGATGACATAATAAAGGGCTGGTATAAGGGTGTCTTCAAAGCAGTGAGCTTGTTTTGGTGAGGCCAACCCACGCTGATATTTTACATATGTTCTTGGAGGTTTCATCTCCTGCTTTTCGGCTTAATTTCCAACTTAGGTATATAAACAAAGGATTAAGTAAAAAATATTTTTTTACTTTCTGAAAACCCCTGAAATCTTGGCCCTCCATGTGCTATGCACAGGCTGTCTTCTCCAAAAGCTGCAGGTTTTTCCTTACCACTCCCCCTTCTCAAATGTTTTTATATTTCTTGCCTAGGTTTTCCCCTCCTCCTGTAATGCTTAGGGTAACAATGAAGGCGGTTTTAAATCACACCCCTTCAAGGGAGGTTAGCTCCCTGAGGAGAAGCTCCTCCTATACTGTACTTGTAAGTGCTTATTCCACGTCTGGATTCCCCAGAGGATGGGGAGCTTCTTGAAGGCCAGGACTGCTCATGCCTCTTCCCCAGCTGCCTCTCAGTAGCCAGTGTCTCATAGCCAAATACTGGTTGAATGAAAAAGATACATTCCATTTAGAGGGTACTGGTCTTGAGTTAAATAATTGCTACGTTATTTTATGATTGTCTTAGACTTTATGAATGAAGTCATACATCACATACACATTTCATTTTTTAACAATGTACAAGCTTAACAGCTTACATACAATTAGATGACAAGACTATTATAATCTCAGTATGGTATTTGGTACTAGAGATAGATTTCCCTTGCGAAACATTAGGAACAAGACTTCCTCCTTCCTCTTAACCTTTCAGTGACTCTCTTGGATGTGAAAATACCCAATACATTATTTTCTACATATATTTTAGAGATTTTACTTTAATAAAGATGAATTATGCATTAAAAGTTCTGAGCATTCTATGATGTACTGGTTCAACATAATTCTGATAAATGCACATGAAATAGAAATATGCATAGCATATTAGCAAATCCATAAAATGCCAGTAGTGTGCCACAGATAAACATGGAAGGCAAGTGAAAGAGGAATTGAATTTAAATAACATAAAACCGAAACAAAAACCAACAAGGCGGATCCCTAACGAAAGGCCAGTCCCATTCAGGTATGTTGTTAGAAGTGAGTATTTTCATTGGAGTTCAGCTCCTTTAGTATCCCTGACTTAGGAGAACAGATACTGAGATGATTGTGGATGTGGATGGAAACTACATGGGATGGAGTAGGTGTGGAAAGCTTCAAGATGTCTGGATGGTTTACCAAGTGAAGTAAGCAATTGGTGGTTTTATTTTATTTTATTATTTTATTTTATTTTATTTTATTTTATTTTATTTTATTTTTTGCAATTGGTGGTTTTAAATGTTCATAAACATTAGAGAAAAGGTTGAAGGTAATTTTCTTTTGTCTTAATGGAACAAAATAAAGGGCAAGAAATATTCAACAGGAAGAGTTTGGTTGTTTAAGTGAAAAATCAAATGATTTTTTTTTTTTTTTTCTTTGGGTTTCAGATGTTGTCATGGGCTTAGTTCCCTGGGGAAGAATCCTCAGAGATGGAGTTTAGGGTGCAGAAAGTTTAAATGGGAATGCTTTCAAGATGGACATCTCTGAGGGAATGAAAGTAGCAAGACTGGGGAAGGAGGAGAAATTGGGCTGGGGTGCAGTCAGAAAAGCCCTCAGAGAAGTGAGAGCTGTGATGGCCCTGCAGTTGGGCCATAGTCAGGCAAAGGGGCAGGACTTTATATCCCTGTGGAGGAGATTAGTCCTGTGATCTGAGGAGCAGGACCATAGGATGAAAATACCTGGAGAGGATCTCGGCTGAGAGCCATCAGCCAGCATTCCCAGAAGCTGGGAAGTGACTGCTTCATGAGTATGTGGGAGTGAGGGATGGGGAGAGGATATGTCTGGATAGGATGCCACCATGTACACTGTAAATGTCAATAAAGTTGTGACATCTTTCTCTTATATTAAGGGATTAATTGGTCCCATGAATATGCATTCTATGTGTGCTTGTTTTATCCTCAAGGATAGAAACCTAGTCTAAACCTACTGTACACTTAGCCTTGATTCTCACATTGCTCAGTTTCTTAGAATTTAGTTACCCCGGGGTATCAATGACTTTTTCCACGACTACAAATACTGGCGCCCAGATGTGTTAAAATATATATATGTATGATACTGGGTTCTCAGAACTACCACTGTCTCACCACTGTAAGGTATGCTGTCGTCTTCTAAGTGGATTACTTCTTAAGGGTATCTTGCTTTTTTAATTTTAGTTCATGATAGAGCCATCTGAAGCCCTGGTACTATCGTTGGTTAGTTTCTAGTGGAACATTTATTCTTTCATACAAAGGATCAGAATTCTAATCAAAGTACTTTACCTAAATTAACTGAACACTAAATGAAAAACCCAGGGCAGAATAACAACATTGCCTGGGATGTTTTATCTTCCCAATTTATGCTCCAAGATCTATACCTCTTTCAAGTGTTAGCGTGGTGCCCTCTTCATAAAGGGCAAGTGTTTTCAAAAGAGTAAATAGGGCAGCTTGGGTGGCTCAGCGGTTTAGCACCACCTTCAGCCCAGGGCGTGATCCTGGAGACCCAGGATCAAGTCCCACATCAGGCTCCCTGCAAGGAGCCTGCTTCTCCCTCTGCCTATGTCTCTGCCTCTCTGTCTCTGTCTCTCATGAATAAATAAATAAAATCTTTAAAAGAAAAAAAGTAAATGTTTACTCATGAAAAATACAGATTAAAAAAAAAGCAACAACATATTCCTTTACCGATTCCTTACTGCCTAATTTCTGTACTTTATTTTCCCTTGCCCAGGGTAGGAATAGATAATCAGGGAGGTAAAAAAATAAAGCATACTTTCAACAAGATTATCATGAACTTCATAAAAGATTCACCTCTAATATCAAATCCATTTACTCTCTATGCTTTTAGTTTATGGTGGTTAAAAGAAGCATTTATCAATTTTTAAATCAAAACAAAAATAAAATTTTAAAGTAATTTAAAAAATCATTTTAACGTACCAGTTTGGTAAAAGAGGTCCTAGACATAGGGCCTGACATCACAGTTGGTGAGATAGTCATGTGACTTATTTTAGTGTCAGAGACGTGGTCATAATTCCGCTGCTACCCCAGAACCTCTACCTAAACAGAGCATCTTCAAAGTCTTTAACAAGAGTGAGGCAAGACATTGCAGTGAGTACGGAGAGCCTTATTCTGGGAAACAAGAGACTTGGTTTCTCTTAACACTGGCAGGAACTGTATGGAATCAGGGCGGACCTCAGTTCTTTTTTGTCACTTTAAAAACGGAGGATTTGTTAGCTTAGAAGTTTCTTTCCACTCTTAAATCATGTTATGCCTTTCTTTGTACAACCAGCAAAGTGTTAAATTTTAACACAAGAAAAGCTGGCATGCTGAAAAACTGTTCCCTCGCTGAGACTAACTGTTTCTGAGGAAGATCAGAAGGGAAAACCCAGTAACAGAGGTGTGAAAAGGAAGGCCTACCTACCAAAAAGCCTTGTGTTAAGGCTGGTTCTGCTACTTCTAACTCCTAAAAAAAAAGCAAAACAAAACATACAACTATGAAGTTTGACATAAAAAATACTAACTGGCATTTCTTTTTTTAAAGATTTTATTTATTTATTCATGAGAGACAGAGAGAGACACAAGGCAGAGTGAGAAGCAGGCTCCATGCAGGGAGCCCGACGCGGGACTCGATCCCAGGGCTCCAGAATCGTGCCCTGGGCCAAAGGCAGGCGCCAAACCGCTGAGCCAACCAGGGATTCCCACCCCCCCCCCTTTTTTTAAAGAGGCATGTTTTTATTATTTAGCAGATTCTTAATGCTTATGAACCAACCTCCACATATGAAGAAAACCATACTTAATAACAATTTCCTCTTCTCAGTGTCTACCCTAAAGATAAACTAGCTTGTATTTATACTAACGTGTGCATATCTGTAACAGACAAAAGTCACAACCAAAATGTCCACAGAAGAGAGTGCTTACTAAATAAACTAGGATAGACAATGGGATACTGCACACCACTTAGCAACACTGACGCAGATGTACATATATTGAAATAGAACTGTCAAGACACATTCAGTGAAAAAGTACCATTTATGTAAAAAGGGGAGAGGAGGAGAGAATAGACATTACATTTGCATGTACATGCACAGATTGTCACTAAAAGGACGCACAAGAAACTGCTTTGTACTGCTTCCCATTTGTAGTTTTTTCCAAATGTACATACTACTTAAGGAAACAAAGTTAAAAAATAATGAGGGCATCATCAAGAAAGTGAAAAAACTTGAGAAATGACTGCAAATCATATTACCGGATAAGGGTCTAGCCAAAAATATGTAAAAAAACCCCAAAACAAAACCCTTAAAACTCAGCAACAACAAAAAACACCATTTAAAAAATGAACAAAGGACTTCGACATTTCTCCAAGATACACAAATAACCAACAGACGCGTGAAATGATACTCAACATCATTAATGAGTTGCAACTCAAAACCACAATGAGATACCTCTTCACACCCATAAGGATGGGCATAATTAAAAACAACAAATGTTGGCCAGGGCATGGCGAAATTGGAACCCTTGTACAGCACTGGTAGGAGTGTAAAGTGGCGCAGGAGCTTGGGAAAAATTTGGCAGTTCCTCAGAAAGTAAACATAGAATTACCATATGGCCCAGCAATTCCACTCCTAGGTATATATCCAACAAAACTGAGAACAGGGACTCAAATACTTGCACATGAATGTTCATAGCCCTATGTACAATAGCCAAAAACCCCAGAAATATCCAATGTCCATCAGTGGAAGATTGGATAAATTGGCATATATAATGGATTATTATTCAGTCATAAAAAGGTACTGGTAAACGCTAGTGTGGAGCAGCCTCTAAAACATGCCAAGTGAAAGAAGCCAGACACAAAAGGTCACATATTATGGCTCTATTTATATGAAATATTCAGAGTAGGTTAACTATAGAAACAGAAAGCAGATTGGTGGCTGCCAGGGACTGGAAGGGAAAATGGAGAGTAACTTTTTAATAGGCACAGACTTTCATTTTGGAGTGATGATGTTCCAAAACTAGATATACAGGTAGTGGTAGGTAGCATATTATGAAGGCACTAAATGCCACTGAATTGTTCATTTAAAACGTCCATTTTATGTGAATTGCACCTCAAAAACAAAAATAGCATTCAAGTGGCTGGAAATACCTTTCCTCTACGGTTGTTAGGCCCTCACTAGAATTCTAAGTCCCAGTTTGGTTGATGTGCACAAGAAAGATGTGGAGAAATTAAAACACATAATGGCAGGATAATGCTGATTAAGGCAATGCTTTTCTGGGTTTTTGCCTTAAGCAATTTAGTGGAATGGTGGTATCATTTATAAGATGGAAAAAACCAGCTGAAGGATGAACAGATTTAGAGGAGAAATTAGAGCTCTGTTCTGGACCACTTTTGCAGCCTGAGTGTAGATGACAGGAGCGTATAGCACAGAGCTAAAATTGTATGATCATTTTAGAGTGGTTTCTTTGGCTTGTCTTAGACGGATCTTCCTGAGGACAGACTTTTTTTTTTTAATCTGAATAATTTTTTTTTGAAGATTATTTATTTATTCAGAGGAGAGAGAGAGAGACAGACAGACAGGCAGAGGGAGAAGCAGGCTCCATGCAGGGAGCCCCACGTGGGACTTGATCCTGGGTCTCCAGAATCACACCCCAGGCTGCAGGCGGCACTAAACCGCTGCCCGACAGGGACTTCTTAATGCACAGAAGCGTGTCTTGAAGTATTTGTGAAATAAGCAACTGTCAGCAAAGGTATGGATAAAGATAGGTACTCTAGGCTTTTATTGGAGGTTCAAGCACCTGAACATGGGTTACAAGTAGGGTGGCCATAGGTCCTGCTTTGCTCAGCACAATCCTGGCTTATGCCTGTTGTCCCTATTAATTAGTATCACCCTTTCACTCTCAAAAACATCTGCACAAGAACTTACATATGGTCATGCTTTGTAGAAAAAATAAAATTCACGTAATTCCTTCAATACATTGCCAGGTGTATCAAGCTTAACACATCATGGTGATTTTTTAAAAGGTACTTTGGAATAAATGCAACTGCTTATTTTGAGAAATTGAATAGGAGAGAATCTTTTATTATGTTTTAAGCAAAGAGCAGATTAACCACACCCCCTCCCATTTCCTTCCATTTTATATGATCACAGAACTTTAGAATTACAAGGGGACCTGAGAAGTTATCTATTTTTATTGTTCTTCCAATGCAAACATGGATTTTAAGACACTAGAGACAGCTGGTCGTATGTCTCCCATTGGTTTTCTCAATAAGGTGGTAACATCTCCGAATCTTCAAATAGGCACTGTTCAATCTTACTGAACAAAGAAATCTTGTGCTAAAAATGAGGAATACAGTAAAGTTAAATAACTGAAGATATGTTCTTGTTGCTCAAATTAGTTTTCTGTTGCTGTGCAACAACAAGCTTGTGAAATATTCTAACATGAATTTTGCTCATTTAACAAAAGTAATAAACCTAAGGTCAAGAAAATATAGCTTAACACTACTGGCAAAAAAGAGAGAGGTCCCATCCCCAAAAAAGAGACTTACAGAGTTTTTAAAAGCATGTTTATGTGACTGCACATAAATGTGTGTAAAAAGGGCATTATGACAGTTGATACCACAAAGATTACAGTAAGAAAAAAGCACTTTATGACAATATTTCACAAATTCACAAGGATCACTTTAATATACAAAGCAATTGCTACCATTCTGAACACAAAGCAGCTAATATGTACATAGTGTTAATAAAATGCATTATAACTCAGTACATTTTCTCTCTTTACACAGAGCACAAAAAGATTTAGGTAAAAAAATTAAAACAGGGATGTTTCTAGAATGTAGGGAATTTTATTAGAAATGTATTTCCCTCATTATAGTTATTTATTTAGTATTCAACTCCAATAGCAACATCAGAGTTAAAAAAATTAATACCCTGTTTTGTGCTGACAGTTTTGGGGGGAGGTATTCTTTACCCCAATCCTCAAGGAAAAATTAAAACAAAAACAAAACCAAAAAGCATCGTTCTCTCTAGAAACTTCCCTGATTATTTTGTTTCTAAAAAGTTTCAAGTGATACATCTAGGTTAGAAAGAATTCCTTTTCTGGGTGGGGATGACAACTGACATGTGGACAAATCAGTTGAGGACAATCTACATGAAAAACTGCTAACTAGCACTCTTTTTGCCACCCCTAATAAATCCATACTCACAGAACAATGTTGACAAATTATTTCCCACTTTTAATATAAATAATTTTATTACATACACAAATTGGAGTGGCACCTGGATAAAAATACGTCTATAAAGCATTTACCAATTCAATTTTAAAAACATAGGAAAATAAAACCTCCCAAACACAATGATAGATCATTTCACTTGGCCAACTAACGTTAAGATTATTATCTGCAGGGATTTTCTTCCTTCCCTACCAATTTTTAAACAATCTCAGGTTTACTCTCACATTTCTGAGATGTTTCAGACAGAAGCTTGGAAATGCCATACTTCTATAGGCAAGTATCATATAATGCCTGTAATAAAGTAGGTAAAATCTGAATTTCCTACCCTTTGACCCTTTTCAAAGACATTTCCCACAGACTGTTCATTCTTCTTTTACTTGCTGGTGAGAATAATTAAAAACACATCATGTTATGCCCAGCTAGGACCTGCACCCACAGTACCAGAATGCAGACAGGTCAATATCTTCTCTCTGTGCTAAAACAACTCTGCCTGTTTATAATATCATCTTGCTTCACAGGCTTTGTTCTATTTTTTTTTCTATTTTTATTTTTTTAAAAAATAAATTTCAAGCTAAAACACCTGAAATATAATCCCTCCATTCAAACGTTATCTGGTCCCTCTTAAAGTTTGTCTGCCCCCTGAGGACACATACAAAGGCTTAAGCTACATTCACTAATCAGTAAGAACTTATCAGAAGCAGGAGTCAGATGGAACTTCAGCACCCTGTTTGATTTATTTGAAATTCTTCCATACTGACTCAGCTTCATGATAATGGTTCAACCCCTCAGGGATTAGTGCCTCTCCTAGCCATCGATTCCAGAAAAGTCAAGGAAACCAGTTCCCAGTACATACAGTGACTGTGCAGTCAACTTAAAAAAGTCAACATATCAACATTAAAAGTATTCAAGATGTATGCAAACCATCCAACAAAAGTTCTAGTTGTGCTTTGTACAATTGAGTGAGCAAACGAATCCCCCAACCCTTCACCTACAGGCTTGCTAAAGCACACCACACTTTCTCCCTTCTCACCTGACAGTCAAATTTAGGCGGCATTTCTTTGATATAAAGAAAGTCAATTTAAAGTGATAAAAACCTTAGTCAAAATGATTACATGTGGCTTTCATCATGACCATAATTACCTTGAAAAGTATTTTACTGCTCTGGACAAATTCATGGATATCTCGGCATCCTACAGACAACATCAATGTTGGAAATGAGAATAGTCTCATTTAAAATTGGAAATATCAATTCACTCAAGATGCTTTTGTCTTTATCCATGATGAAAAAGAGTAACACTAGGTTCAAACCATCTTTTAATTAACTAGGCTAGTCAAATCTATATAATTTCCTGTTATTTTTCTTTTACAGCTATTTGTAAGACTAGCCTTTAGGTACTAATATATTTTAATGAAGAGTTTCCATTTTAAGAAGTCACATGATTTCAAGAGAGGAGAAAGACATCAAAAGTCAGTTGACAATTAACTGATGAGGGAACTTCTCAAGTTGTTAATACCCAACTGGGTCATTTTTTAAAAGTGCAAGTTACACCAAACATTTACAAAGAATACAATGTAAATATAATCCAAATAAATATACAACTTTTGTATTAGGTCAATGGGAAACAATATACCAAAAGTTTTCAGAGCCATAAAGGCAACAAAATAAAGCCTCTTGAAAATAACTGAAACGGTGTGTAACTTATATTGTTCTTAAAACCCACTTTAAATTAAAAATCTTAACTTTATGATATTATCTTTATTTAATCCTGCAAAATGAAGCAGGATTTTGATCTTCAAAATAAAGAGACCAATTTAAGCTAGTAGCTGACTGTAGCTGGTCATAAAATTAAGAACATTTTAAAAATGTAAAGAAGAAATCTAGATTGAAGTCACTTCAAGTAAGTAAAAGCATCCTGGTTTAAACAAACTTGTTTCTTCCTAAGCCTTTGTATGATTCCACACATCACCCCACATGGTCAAAATGAATAGTAGGGATGAGGCCTGAGAGACCGAGAGAAACTTCAGCCAGATGACCTCTAATCACACAGCCTGCCTGACTGGTGTGTGCTTTCAGACACTAGCGCTGCTGCTGACCTACCATCCAAACACATTTTCTGACAAAATCCCTGCTCAAATGAAAACACCAAAATTCCTCCCCCAGGATGAGTTTTGAGAAATCAGTGGTACCTTTTAGAAGCTATCTTCAAAATGTTCTTACCACTGTTATAGCTGCCAGAGACAAAGCAAAAAACCGAATACTTTGGGGGCGGGGGAGTTTTCAAGTGACTAGTAACACATATAAAAGTATCAAGCCAAAGAAAACGAACAATAAAAAAAAAAAAACAATACTTGGAAGAAAATTAGAAGACAAAAATCAATCATGAGTGCTGGAGTAATGCAGTCCAAGAAACTACCAAAAGGGATGCAATAGAACACGCAAAAATGTAAAATTTCATCTGACTTCAATATACTATAATACTCAGCATTCCTGACTTAAGAGCTCTCAGAGCTTCAGATTATATACTGTATGTATTTATATATATGTACACATATATTATACAAATGCCATTCCCCCCCCAGATAATATCTAAATGAACAGAGCACCTATGACAATATGATGGTTGCCAATATGGTACTTGAGTTTGAAAAGAATGAAATTAAAATTATATCTGATATCATTTTTTTAATAATGTGAACACATTGGATCTAGCCCTTTCTAAACCACTTTTCAGTTAAACACTATCAAAGCTTGAAAACTCATAAGAGTAATATATCAAAAATAAACCCCTCCCACTTCATTTTCATTAGAGTTAATCTGTCCTATAGATAAAAGTGCCACATGGCCCTATATTTGCAAAGTAAGCGATACCAAACTTGCTATTTTCTAGGCAAATCAGTAGCATATGTACAGATTCCTATGATGACGTTTTCATTCCCTTTTGGCCAATATGAAGAGAAAAAACATTTATTACTGGTAACGTGGCCATATATGTTCTTGGCTACAAGATTTTTTTTTTTATTATGTCATTTTCTTAATAAAGATTCTCAAAGTTGCATGCTTAAAAACAAACACCTTTTTTTCCAATTCTTGTAAAAAAAAAAAAAAGTCTGCACAAAAGATGCTTAATTTCTATCTGTATAAACTGAAATCTTCAAGTCTCTTTAAGGGTCTAAAACAGATTTAGCAACAGAATACATTTCTTACCTCACCATGAAGTAACTGACTTCAAACCAGTGCAATCATCCTCAAGGTACAAAGGACCTGGTGTTTATAAAAACTTATAAATTCAACCAGCTCATACGGATGTGATTGCCTTGATTTATGAGGGACTAAGAGGACCACCAACTTTTCTAATTAAACTGAATGCCTCAACTTTTGGAAAATGGGTTTACTTTAGAGAATACAACTTGCTAATTACTAGGCAATTTTCATTTATAGAGTTTATGACATTTAAAACATTCTGACCGATTTAGAATTCTAGTTTGTGAATAGATTTGTGATTTTGCTTAGTTTCTGTTGAAGTTTTGGAAAATGACATTCTATGCTGGTATACAAATAATTTTTACGCTACAAGTTTCCCCATTAGCTCAGCAGGATAAACATCAAAGTTTACAGTCGTTTGAAAGCCTTCTTGAGAATCTGGTGAACTGTCCAAATATAAGACTACATCACTCAATTCTTAGAATGATGCTCCTTCATAAACTCTGTTCATCCTTGAAAAAAGACAATGGTTTGTTACAAACAAAAATATACCATTTACAAATATTAATTAATTACTTTTCAAACTGGACCCAATAATTAACACCTATATCTGCATATTTTGTTAACACATTAACAAACTTAACATTTAAAAACAACCCATGACTAAATATAAAATATTTTCTACACTCTTTTAAAGGAATAACCTTCTCGAGAAATTATATCTAAAGTTATGTCAGTCTCCAATTTTTAAAATCCACCTTAGTCCTATTTTTCTTTTAAAGGGTAACTTTTAGATTTATCAAGCTTAGTGAATAAAATGAGTAATTAATAATTAGAAGTATTACTGGAAACCATGTATGATACATATAAATACAGGTTATAGTCAGGGGTTCAAACAGGTACCTCCTTTGTAGGACAACAAAGGCTATACAGCATATAGGAAAAGCTAAAGCACAACTGTCCTTTTTAGGAGAAACCAAAATAAATGTTTTGCAAGAATGACAATCCAAATATTGTAGTACAGCAGTCATTCAAATATATCTGAAGAAAATAACTTTCCTTGTACATCTAATACTGTACTTTTTATGACTATATCCTTACAACTTTCATTTAAAAATTCACTAGAGATACTCTGTAAAAGTATGTTAATATGGAAAAGATTTCAAATCAGTATTTTTCTACAACACATAACATTTTATAAACAAATATATGACTTTATTTAACATCTTGAAGGCTTTCCTGTTGGTGGTATAATGTAAGTGCAAATGGGAACAGTTTACTTAGAAATACCTTTTTAAGTAAATGAGTGAAATAAATATTTTTGAAGGCGAGGACAAAAACATTTATTTAAAAACCTTGTTATATTCGAGGGGCTGGTTTACTAATGAGCATCTTTTTACTAAGAATTTAGTACTAACTAAAACAAGTTTTGTACTTTTACTTACTTCAATTTAATTTAAAATTCAAATACCATGCTTTTCATTCAGTTGGTTACTTCTTTTAATGTATTCAAAAATGTTGAACACATACAGAACTGAATTAAGAAGCAACAACTGCCCTATGGAAGAGCTATAGTTAATACAGAATGTTTTTAAGAACCAAGGACAAGTTTTCAGTATTGAAGAAGAGAATGTACATAGAAAGCACTCCGAATTCATTCTTAATTTCTTCAACACCATACTAAAATTCTTTTAGAGGGTATATCTCTTAACAATTTTACATAATTCACAATGAAAATGTGAAAACATGTCAATTTGGCAATCAACACTTCTTCATTGCACCTTACTTACTTTATGCATGCGGCCCACACATTACTTCAGCTCAAGAGGCTGGGGTAATTCTGTCCCTAAGGCAATCAAGGAGCTCAGCACAAACCTTGAAATCATTTTTAAAAAGATTTTCTTTTCCTCATTTCCCCCATCAATTTACAAGTAAACAAATTATTACTTCTTGAAGAGGGAGGGGGATGAAAAGCAGAAGTCTCTTCATGATTCCTGGTGCTGAAAATTTCTTGAGGGGAGAAGTGGAGGCAGGTGTTGGAACATTCACAGTTTAATGCAAAAGCACAAATGAATGAAATTCTGTAGTTGCTTTCAGGCAGTTTTGCGCATAGAAAAAAAGAAATGTTTAGAAAATAAAATGTTTATTTTATCTTTCTGGTTGTGGCCAAGCCAGTCCTTTTCCACCGTAACAGGTGAAATTTAAATCCCAAATTAATCTGATTTGTGGCAGTAAAGGTCCTTAAGTGCTTTTAGCTCCTCAATGAGTGTCTTATTTTGGTTTTCAAGCACTGCCACTCTGTTTTCTAAACATTTCACATATTCTTTCTTCTTTCTACGACACTCTCGTGCTGCTTCCCTATAAGTAAAAAAGGACAGGAAAAATTATGCAACATTTATTTCTATATCATTTATTTGGGGCTAGAGTACTTTTAAATATTTAGTTAAAAAACCCAAATATTTTAATATGTTATAGATTAGGCATTTGAAAAAACTATACACGATGACTTACAGATGATCTGTTATAAAATTTTAATTTAATATATCATAAGTTTGATTAAAAAACAACCCCAAATGTGGAAACCCCACAAATAACCCAAAGGGCTGAATGATCACTTAAAATTTAGAATTATATCACTGTTTATCGATATATTCTGTATCACACCTATAAAACTTGAAATTCTGTCGATATTGATAACTAAGATATTAAGGCTAAGTGTCAGTGTAAAAAACACCCTAAATAGAAATACCTCATAAATTCATCATTTCAGGCATTTAAAAAAACCTAACGAGTCTTTTCCTCAAATGATGTTAAGAAAACTATATATCTACATGCAGAAGAATGAAGTTGGACCCCTAGGACCCCTATCTTATACCATATACAAAAACTAAATGAAAATGGATTGAAGACCTAAAACTGTTCAGACTTCTAGAAGAAAACAGGGGAAAAGCCTCAAGATGCTGGATTGGCAGTGGTTTCTTGCTATGCCACCAAAAGCAGACAACAAAAGCAAAAATAAACAGGGCCATACCAAACTTAAAACTTCTATGCATGAAAAGGGACATAATCAATAGGGTGAAAAGGCAACCTAAGAAATGGGAGAAAATATTTGCAAGTCCTATATCTAATAGGGAGTTAATATCCAGGACATATAAAGAACTTTTACAACTTAACAAAGTAACTTGATTAAAGAATGGGCAAAGGACTTGAATAGACATTTCCCCAAAGAAGATACGTAAAATGACCAACAAGCATGCAAAAAGATGCTCAACACCAATCAAATTATTAGCGAAATGCAAATCAAAACCACGATGAGATACCACCCCACACCCTTTAGGATGGC
Source organism: Canis lupus dingo (assembly GCF_003254725.2). Taxonomy (NCBI): domain Eukaryota; kingdom Metazoa; phylum Chordata; class Mammalia; order Carnivora; family Canidae; genus Canis; species Canis lupus. The sequence goes on along the minus strand of NC_064279.1, from coordinate 16,323,429 downwards.
TACTATATTTACAAAAACAAAACAAAACAAAAAACCATAAAGCCCAAACAGAAAACTCTGTGCACTACCCTCATGACATAAAATGGCCCAGCCACAATACTAAACACTAGAGTAATTCCTTAAAAAATAAAAAATAGAATTACTCGATGATCGAGCAATCCTCCTTTTGGGTATATATCCAAAGAACACAAAACAGGATACTGAAGAGAGATGTGCATGTCTATGTTCATAACAGCATTATTCACAACAGCAACCCAAGTATTCATCAATACAGGGATACATTTTAAAAATGTGGTCTATACATACATGGAATATTATCCAGCCTTAAAAAAGAAGGAAATCCCATCACTACAACATGGATGAATCTTGATGACATAATGCTAAGCAAAAACTAGTCACAGAAAGACAACTATATGATTCCACTTTATGAAGTATCTAAAGTAGTCAAACTCGTAAAAACAGAAAGTAGAATGGTGATTGTCTAGGATTTGCAGAAGGAGAAAATGAAGGAATTTGTTTTTAATAGAGTTCCAGTTTTGCAAGGTAAAAAAGTTCTGGAGATCTTTTGCACAACAATATGAATATACTTAACACTACTGGACTATATACTTAAAAAATGGTTAAGATAGTAAATTTTCTTACCACAATTAAAAACTAACTTAAAAGCAGAGTAAGAATAAAAAACATTCTTTACTAAGCTACAAAGTTTAAACTAGTAAACTCTTTTTTAGCTCCATGTGAAAAAGGACCATATATTCTTAGTCACTAGCTGAGAGACTGGCACAAGGTAGGTCCTTATTCCTGAGTTGAAAGTAAAAAGGTTCCAAGTCTTTAAAAGATGGAAAAAAGCACCAATTTACAATCATTCATCTACAATGGTGGCAGTACAGTACAGTACTTAGGAGCAAGAACTTCATTCAGTGTCAGGTTCTTAGGTTAAATGGTTACCTCTTACCAATTATATGACCATAGGCAAATTACTTAACCTTACTTTCCTGGCTCTAAAACGGAGATAATATTACCTACCTCAAAAGTTTTATGAGGATTAAAGGAATTAATATATAAAAATTGCGTGAAATACTGGCTGGCACTGTGTAAATGCTATGTATGTGTTTGTTATAATCATTTCTAGATAACTTGAATGCCTCCATTGATGTCTTATCCCCATATAGCCTATTGATTTAGAAAAAAGGAGCAAGCTGACTTTTGGAATAAAAAAAGTTGCACCTGATGTTGTATTATCCATGACAGATAGGGACAATATATGATCCACTGCATCACTATACTATTGGTGAAAATTAGTTTGGAAGAAGTTAAAAATGGCCCAACATTCTAAAGCACAGTCAAGACAACAAACCAAGAAGTGCCATGAGGCCAAGAGTGATCTAAAGGATCACAGTGAGAATGATTCTGAGGTCAATCTGGATATTCTGTATGTGGTGAAGTCTAACAATATATAGAGCATGTAGGATATATGTACACACTAACAAATCTACTTTTACCCAGGGCTGAGTCATCTTGTTTTCCTTGCTTTCCCCTCCAGCATTTGAGAATTTACAGTCCACAAGTGCTCATACAAATGCTGTATCTACATGCTAGTTTCCAAAAGTTAAAACTAGTACGATCCCATAGGTTAGTATCTCCTAATTTTGCTCTAGCAAAATCAGTATACTACAGTATTGTTAAAGATTAGGTTTCTCAAAAGGTGGGGGGAAAAAAGGGCACACTAGGCTAAGAAAATTAATTTGTTTCTTCAACGTAGACCTTGGATCCTTTCAATATACTAAATATGAATTACGACTCTCTCCAAAGAAGAATTCTAACTAGCAAGTCCCAAGCTGAATGTGACTATAGAATACTTTTTGGGGGAAACACCAAATAAATTTCAAATAACACACTGTCTTGCAAAATGATGCTCAAGTTCGGCACAGTTTAAATAAATTTGGATATAAACTTATGACAATATATAATAGCAAGAATTTTAAACTGAGGATCAGTCTTGGGTTCAGATCCTGGCTTTGCAACTAACCAGTTGTATAGCTTCTAACAGGTCCCATGCAAGAACTATTTCTTCATCTGTTTTTTAAATAAAGGTCTAATCAAGATGTCTCCACCTAGAACTGATCGGTTTGTAAAAGGAGTATGCAAAATCAGGGGATAAACCTGCCATATCATTCTAAAGCACTAATTTTGATTAATGGGTAAGAGGGGTAGCAGGCATTTTCATATTAAAAAAAGCATTATTATATTTTGGAGTGGAATACAGAATACAAATGAACTTTAATTAAAAAATTTAAAGAAATCCTTAGCCTGGAAAATGATACTTAAAGCTTCTAAAAAATTTCTAGCTAAATATTAAAACAACAACAACAACAAAACACGAGGCAAATGAAAGGACTCTCCCAGTGGATTGGTCTGACAACATGGTGTGAAGATTAAATTGACCACTGATGTTTCTTCAGTACAGAAATAGGATTTTATGATTTTAAGCATTCATGCAAACAGATGGCTTATAAATTCTGAAATTGATGTGATAGGCATATTTTTAGAAAAAAGTTCTTTCACATAATGTGTCTCAACATCCTCCTCCATTCACTGAACTAATTCTTTGCTTCTATATGATACTTTTTTCTTTGGGACGAATGGGTGGCTCAGCGGTTAAGCATCTGCCTTTGGCTCAGGTCATGATCCTGGAGTCCTGGGATTGAGTCCCACATCGGGCTCCCTACATGGAGCCTGCTTCTCCCTTTCCTTGTGTCTCTGCCTCTCTCTCTGTGTCTCTCATGAATAAATAAATAAAATCTATAAAAACAAAACAAAACAACCAAATTTTTTGTTTCATTGATTTTCCTCTATTGGTTTTCCTTTTCAATTTTATTGGTTTTAATTTGCTCTTCCTTTTCTAGTTTAAGATGGAAGTTAGGTTGGCAAACATTTTTGGTAAATATTTTTGGCTTTTCAGACCAAATGGGTTCTGTCACAATTACTGCTGTTGTAGCATGAAACTAGCCATGGGTAACACACATAATTGAATGAACATGGCTGTATCTCAATAAAACTTTATTTACAAAAATAGGCACTGAGGTACAGTTTGTTAAGCCCTGACACAAATGATTGATTTAAGACTTTCTTTTCTAACCTAAGTATTTAATAGTATATATTTTCCTCTAAGCACCAAATGAACTTCATCCCACAAATTTTTTTTTGTATTTTAATTTGCACTTAGTTCAAGATGTTTGAGACTTCCTTTTTGACCTACAGACTTAGAAATGTTTGATACCTATTTAATTTCCACACAACTGGGGATTTCCCAGGATGCTTTATGGGCCAAGGACATATTTTGTATTATTTCTATCCTCTTAAATTAACAAGCCAAACAGGTATAGTTGGTTGATTATGTCACTCAGGTTGCCTATAGCTTTATTTTCTGTTATCACTGAGAAAAGAATGCTGAAATTTCAACTATTCAATTCTCTCTTTAAAGTTAAAGCTCTAATCCTTTCATCATTATATTATGTCCTTTTTTTTTTTATCCCTGACAATGTTCCAGCTTCCTTTTGATTGGTATTTGCATGGTCTATTCTTTTCTACTCCCCTTTCCTTCTAACTTACCTATGCTTTACATTAGAAGTGAGATTCTTATAAGTAGCATATAATTAGGTCTTGGTTTTTTATTCTGTTTTGTCTTTTATGTGAGTTAGACTAAGGTTAGCAAACTATGACCCATGAGTCAAATCCACATAGCCTGTTTTTAATAATTTTTAAACTTCTAGCCAGACTAACCAAAAAAATGAGAGAAAAGACAAAAATTTTCAATATCAAGAATGAAATCCCCATTCAAAAGTCCTTTACACCCCCTCAAAAAACCCACAGCCCCAGAAGTGTTTAGGTATAAATCTAACAAAATATGTGCAGGATCTATATGCTAAAAAATGGAAAATGCGTTGTATTCATAGAATGGAAGGCTCAGTATTGTTAAGATATTAATTCTCCAAAGGTTGACTTATAAACTCAACATAATCCTAATCACAATCCCAGAAAACTTTCTTATAGACATCAACAAGCCAATTCTAAAATTGATATGAAAATGCAAAGGAACCAGAACAGCCAAAACAATTCTATAAAAGAGCAAAGTCAGAGGACTCACACTGACAAATTCAAAACTTATTATGAAGCTATAGTAATTAAAACAACGGGACGCCTGAGTGGCTCAGCAGGTGAGCTCTTGCCTTCAGCTCCAGTTGTTATCCCAGTCCTGCGACTGAGTCCCACATTGGGTTCCCTGCATGGAGCCTGATTCTCCCTCTACCTGTGTCTCTGCCTCTCTCTCTGTGTCTCTCATGAATAAATAAATAAAATCTTAAAAAAAAAAAAAAAAAAAAGACATCAAGGTGTTGGCTAAAGGAGAAACACAAAGACCAATGAAACAAGCTAGCCAGAAACAGACCCACACAAATATGGTCAAATGGTTTTTGCCAAAAGTGCAATGGCAATTCAATAAAGGATAATCTTTTTAACAAATGTGCTGGAACAAATGAATGTCCATACACAAAAAATGAACCATGACACACCTCACACTTTATATGAAAGTTAATTCAAAAGGGGTCATAAACCTAAATGCAGAACATAAGATCAACTGGAACTCATACATTGCTGGTAGGAATGCCAAATAATACAGCCACTTTGGGAAACAATTTGGCAGTTTCTTACAAAGTTAAATAAATTGTAATGTAAATCACTTACCATTTTATCTGGCCAGCTCACTCCTAGATACTTACTCAAGTGAACTGAAAGTTCATATTAACACCTGTGAATGTTTATAGTAATTTCATTCATAGTCCTCTAAAACTGGAACTGTGATGAACATCAAGGTAAACGGACACACCAACCACAGGATATGTGTACAATGGAATATCAGGGATAAAAACAACTACTGATCCACGTAACACTATCAATAAATCTTGAATGCATTTTGCTCAGGGAAAGAAGCCAGATCCTAAAGGCTACATATATTGTAGGATTCCAGTTATATGAGATTCTGGAAAAGGGGGCAACGGTAGACTACCCACGGGGTATCATAGGGATTCATTCTAGGGTGGTGTAACTTCTATAAGGCACTGTGCAGGTAGAAGCATGGCACCATACATCTGTTAAAACCAACAGAACTAAACAGCATAAAAAGTAAACTGCATGCAATCCCAGAACTGAATGAAGGGGGTGACGAATCTAACCATACTACAATCTGATATAACCTTACTGAATAGAGTGGGGAAAAAAAGGAACAGACCTAACTAAACAGCTTTGAAAACAGTGCTTTCACTGGTACTTCAAAGGTTAAAAACAAAAATAACTATACATAAATACTGTATTTGGTAAATTTGTTTCTCATAGGTATACGAGTTATCAATTCTCTATTTTAAAAGTATACCAAAATTAAACAAATATGTAAAAAAAAAAAAAAAACTATATTGGGGACACTTGGGTGGCTCAGTGGTTGAGCGTCTGCCTTTGGCTCAAGTTGTGATCCCAGGGTCCCGGAATTGGATCACGCATCAGGTTCCCAGCAAAAGCCTGTTTCTCCCTCTGCCTAGGTCTCTGCCTCTCTGTCTCTCATGAATAAATACAGAAAATCTTTAAAAACTTAAAAAAATAAACAAACTATACTTAATGGTAAGCCAAGTTTCTGGTCAGAGAGGCTACTATGAATTCATATTTATTTTAGCAGTATACAGATACAGTAATTTAGATGTGTGCATACATAGGTTAGTTAGTACACCATGTTTTGAGAGGGCCCAGAAGTGTGAAACCTGGTAGCAAAGAGCAAACCTGATGCCCAGTTCTTGATTTCTCAATATCATTTTCTAGTAAAAGGAACTAGGATTTAAGAAGAAATGGTTGAGTCCAAGACTAAGGCAGGGAACACACAAATGAGAAATTGAACCTGGACAATCTTGTAGTGTCAGAAAGTTAAGGATGTGCTTAAAAAAGGGGGACATGTCAAAAGGATAAAAGGAAACCAACTTGTAAGAGCTCCCAATGGCCAAAGCTGGAATAATCTGAAGAACATAGTAAAATAAACAATATTAAATATTTACCCATATATATATTATTACAATATGACAAGACAGACATACTATTCTGTGGTATTCTTCCCCAAAACCTATTACTTCAGCCTAACTATAAGAAAGCATTACATAAGCCCAAATTGAGAGATATTCTAAAAGAAACCTGAACACTACTCTTCAAAAGTGACAAAGCTATGAAAGTTTAAAAAAAAAAAAAGAGAGAGAGAGAGAGAGAGAAAGTGTCACAGATTGTAGACAAGGAGACATTGTGACTAAATGCAATGTGGTATCCTGGACTGGATTCTGAAAGAGAAAAGGAATATAAGTAGAATAACTGAGGAAATCCGGATAAAATGTATAGTCTAATAGTATCGTTATCACAGTATACAACACTATGTTAATTATCATACACAGTATGTTAATTTCTTAGTTTTGATAAATGTAGCCTGGTTATGTAATATGCTAAATCACAGGAAGCTGGATAAAGAGGATGTGGAACTCTGTACTACTTTTACAACTCTTCTGTGGGGATCCCTGGGTGGCTCAGAGGTTTAGCGCCTGCCTTTGGCCCAGGGCGCGATCCTGGAGTCCCGGGATCGAGTCCCACGTCGGGCTCCCGGCATGGGGCCTGCTTCTCCCTCCTCCTGTGTCTCTGCCTCTCTCTCTCTCTATGTCTATCATAAATAAATAAATAAATCTTAAAAAAAACAAAACAAAACAAAAAAAACAACTCTTCTGTAACATAAAATTACTTAAAATAAAAAATTAAGAACTAAGGGTTGTTGGAAGGAAGGTGGGGGGGTGGAGTAATTGGAGAGGATAGGCATTAAGGAGGGCATGTGACATTAAGGAGGGCATGTGATGAGCACTGGGGGTTATATGCAATTGATGAATCACTAAACTCTATACCTCTGAAACCAATACTACATTATAAGTTAATTAATTGAATTCATGTAAAAAAATAAATGTAGAAACAAAAAAATAAACCACTATACATTAAAATGTATGCTTTATTTTTACACATCTATATTAGGGAAAAAAAATATACTCCAGAATTTAACATTTTGGGTGGCACAATTAGTGGTGATTTAATTTTTAGCTTATGTTTTCTAATGTGCTTATATATTATACATAGTCTTTGGTAACCTTTTTCCAACCATGAGTATAGATTCTTTTTTTTTTTATGAGTATATATTCCTATCTCAAAAAAAAAATACCATCTATCTTCATTCTTAATTGTTGTTTATATGCAGTTGAATGGATACAATGTATACAACTGAATATACACATTATTTTTAAAAAAGATTTTATTATTTATTCATGAGAGACGAGAGAGAGAGAGAGAGAGAGAGAGAGAGAGAGAGGCAGAGACACAGGCAGAGGGAGAAGCAGGCTCCATGCAGAAGCCCGATATGGGACTCGATTCCAGGAATCCAGGATCACGCACTGGGCTGAATCGAAGGCAGGAGCCAAACCTCTGAGCCACCCAGAGATCCCTTGAATATACCTTAATTTCATAGCAGACCCTTTTTGTTTGGAATTAAAAATTTTTTTTTACTTCATTTCTAATTAATTGAAAATAAATCTGCTTATTTATATCTCTTTAACTCATTAGTGTTCTGACTTTAGTTAAATGATTTTAGTTTATTTTGCTACTTTATCTTTTTCTTGGCTGTTAAACAGAGGCTTTATTATATTTTCATGCAAATGCACCTAACCTTTATGTTTATTACTTTTGCCTTTAGGAAATCTATTAAAATCCTCCTGTATTCTAAAATTTTAAGACAAGGATAGCGGATTACTTTCATTAATTTTTTATTCCTCCTTTTCCCTCAGGGGAAGAGCACACATTCCCACTCCACTGACACTGGGGCTTGATCTTGCCTGTACTTTGGCCACTGGTATAGAAGTGGATGGACACAATGTTTACCACCATCAATCAGAGAGGACTTAAAAAGCACTGTCTTTTTCCCTTTGCTACAATGACATGCTTCAAAAAAGGTGCTGCTTCTTTAGCTTGGAGCATGTGGAAGAGAGGCACAACAGCTATCTTGCAGCTGTTAAATGTAATGTGAAGAAGAAATTTTGTTGTTCTAAGACACTGAGATTTTGGAGTTTTTGTTGATACTGCAGCAACAAGAATTAATAACCATCTACACTTTCTTCTAGACTGCTTATCACTTTTCATTTCTGAGTAAATGGTAATTTGGACAGTGTAGAATTGGGGGTAACTCTTTTCATCAAAGTTCAATTTAAGATAGGCTGTGTTTGAGGTACATATAAGGGACATTCATCCTAGGGAGTATGTTTAGGAAGACAGCACTCCCCCAACTTTTCCACTGAAGTACCCCTAATAGCAGAGAAAAGTAAAATGGGGATTCTGGAGACACAGCCCAAAGCAATCACGGCTGGTGTGAATTTCTTTTAAATATCTTACCTTAAATATATTTATTTCTAATTTTTGAGCAAGACAAACATTCAAGGAAAGCATTCCATGTTTACCTCTTGGGGTTACATTATCTCCAGCACATTCTCATGTGCTCTGGTTTAAGAAGCACAGCAGGAGAGAGCTGCATACTAGAACCTCAGAATTAGCATGTCCACAAGGCTCTCTGGCACCAAACACAGGCTCAAATCCCAGGTCTACCACTTAAAAAATTAAAAAAAAAATTTATTTTTAAGCAATCTCCACAATGTGGGACTCGAACTCAACCCCAAGATCAAGAATCACATGCTCTACTGATTGCCCCTTAATAAATAGTATCTCAGGGAAAATGGTCAAAGCCAGAATACAGAACCAGAAGATCTTAGCATATATACTCAATGCCTGAAATACACGGCTATGAATGAATGCTCCAAGGGAACACTACAAATGTAGTCAGAAAATTAGATGAATAAATCAAAGAAGAGTTCAGGAGAATGAGTAAAGTGTCAAATATTCCACAGAAGTAAAATGAAATTAAAAGAGTGTACCAGATTGCCAAGTGGGAGGGAATCTGTATCTTTTAAAGACATAAGAATGCTATTGTTGATCACAGAAACCAGATTTTAATGAATGGAAGTTGGAAAAGTAGAAGCAACAGTGATGTGGGAATAATGGGAACTATAGCAGAGTCAGTGAGAAGTTTCCTTATAATGAAACTAAATCCAAACAAAAGTATTTTATTAGAGAATCTATGATAAATCAGGTAGCTCCCCTGAAGATCTCAGGCCAGGAAAGGCTGTTAGGAACTGTAGCTATGTGCACTCTGTCCCTAACTTGGTGTGTATGTGCAAGGTGAGGAGGGGGGCAGGGAGAGAGGAGGAGTACGTAAACTAAAGAAAAAAGGAAATTTGGTCTGCTAGTCAAATGAATAAATGTCCATAAATGGGCAGCTCTCTGATCCATACAACAGAGCAGACAAGAGGCTATAGTGCTGCCTCCTCACCCACCCATTAATGACACCACCTCTTAGTCTTTTCTGTATTAGGGGAAACATTTCTGGGGCGCCTGGGTAGCTTGGTTGGTTGAGCGACCATCTTGGTTTTGGCTCAGGTCTGAGCCCCAAATTGGGCTCCATACTCAGCTGGGAGTCTGCTTAAAGATTCTCTCCCTCTGCTTCTCCCCCCACACTCACTCGTACTCTCTCTGAAATGGATAGATAAATCTTTAAAAAAAAAAAGGAGGGGGGGGTGGGGGGATGTTTCTGTCCCACAGAGCCCACTACATAGACCCAACATAAAGTCCTTCTGCTGTTTTTATAATCAAGAAGGTTTTTTTCTGTCTGATTGCTCTGCTGTGTCTTGCTTAGAACCGATTTCTTCAGTAAGTGTTATTGTCTTAAGTTCTAAAACCTAGCCTTCACTTAAGACTTCTTTAATAAGGGATGCCTGGGTGGCTCAGTGGTTGAGCGCTTGCCTTTGGCCTGGGGCATGATCCTGGGGTCCCAGGAACAAGTCCTGTGTTGGGCTCCCTGCATGGAGCCTGCTTCTCCCTCTGCCTGTGTCTCTGCCTCTCTCTCTCTCTCTCTGTGTCTCTCTCTGTGTCTCAGTAATAGAAAAAAAAAAAATCTTAAAAAAAAATAAATAAAATAAAGTCATAGCAAAAAAGGTAGATCCAGGCCTTGAATCCAGACTGTCTAAATTCTATCCCCATATTTCTTTATCATAGTGTTTGAAAATTCTTGGGATGAATAGCAGAGGAATATTTCCAACAATTTCAAATTTTATTTTCATTTTCTATGATTTGTCTTTAGTCATTTCTATATGAAATCCTAAGCTAAATATTTTAAGTCCTAAACTAAATCAAACATTTTACTATATTTTGGGGGGAGGAAGGGCAGAGGCAAAGTAAGAGAGAGAGAAAATCTTAAGCAAGCTCCACACCCAGTGAGGAGCCCGACATGGGGCTTGATCTCAAAACCCTTAGATCAAAAAAAAAAAAGAAAAAAAAGGGTTCCCTGGGTGGCGCAGGGGTTTGGTGCCTGCCTTTGGCCCAGGGCGCGATCCTGGAGACCCGGGATCGAATCCCACCTCGGGCTCCCAGTGCATGGAGCCTGCTTCTCCCTCTGCCTGTGTCTCTGCCTCTCTCTCTCTCTCTCTCTGTGTGTGACTATCGTAGATTTAAAAAAAAAAAAAAAAGAAAAAGATTAAAAAAAAAAAACAAAAAACCCCACAAAACTCTTAGATCATGACCTGAGCCAAGATCAACAGTCAGATACATAATCAGCTCAGCCACCCAGGTTACTTACTGTTTTTTTGGATGACAAAACCATTTACAGCTATGAATTTACTTTATTGAGAGTCACTCTGCCCACATTTTATAGATTTTGATGAGGGGCATTTTCATTGTTGAAGACTATTTTAAGATTTTGCCTAAGAATAAGCTATCTTACATTTAATATATTTTTGAAAAATCTTTAGTTAGGTGTTAAATTGTTAATTTTGAGTAAATATGGAATTCATTAAAACATGGACTGGCCATCATACATTTACTTTATTATAAATAAATTTAATATAAATGAAACATTTAATTTTACACTACATACTTGAAACTCTTGATCTTCTTGAACAATACTACTCATGTAAAGAAACAGTATTTAAATAACTTAGCTTGTTGGTTAGAGCACAGTGAAAATACAGCAAGAGTTGTGAATTAAATCTTTCAGAGAAATTATACAAAAGAAAACTATGATTAAAGACTGACCCATAATCCTAATAGCCATTTTGTAAGTGTCACTTACTAAATAAAGACGTTTCAGCAAGATTCATTAATTCTACCTGAAGAGAATTCAATGCACAGATCCTATTACCAGCAGATATAAGAGACACATGTCCGGCAGAATCTGAAGATGACCTGACCTACCACGATCTCAGGAAATGTAATGTACGTACCGGTTTTTCATTAGGCGAACCTCTCTCTTTCGTGCTGCTTCTTCAGCAGGCTGTGTAGGAAGTGCTGGGGAGGATGCCATAACAACTCCAGGGGCAATGGTGCTAGTGGGTGCTGTGCGAATCTGGTACGTCTGTACATCTCCGGAGGCAGCTGAAAAGAACAACAGTGAACATGGCATGGTGTAAGACACTGAAGCACTAGGACTTAGGAAAAACACAGGTGTCAATCATCAATCTAAACATACATTTTGGATTGAAAGGGGAAAAAAGGAATATGATTCTAACTAAAACACTGAAAGAATCAGCACTCTTTGGGTCATTAGTGAAATAATTTCCAGTTTAATATATTTATTAGTATAGACACTTAGGTGAAAGAGGCCTTAACCTAGGTCTGCTGGGTTTTGTATTTATCTTTCATTTCAATGAAGTTCTATTCTGTTGTTAACATGCTTACCAACCTTAAGTCTAAAAGGTTAAGTAGGGCACAGCCTGGATGATCTTCCTAGAGAGAGTATACTCCTCAATGTCTTCCTTTGATATTGGTAAATTCTTATTAAAAAATTTCAAGTAGACTCTTGCCACGACATAAAAACGACCATGATTTTTCATAATAGCAAAATGGGAGAGAAAATAAAGCATTATGGTCAACTATTATAAATTTCTAATTGAAACAAAACTGAAAGTATGAAAAAGTGTTATCACTTGATGCCAATTATATTACTTGTTTTAATGTAAATGCTAATGGCTAAATAAACTGAAGTTTATTTTTCTAACTAAATGCTGTAAAGAATGTCAGATTGCTTCTAAAAAGAATTTAGTAATATGCCCTCCTAAGAATAAAGAACCTAACATTATCTGAGAGAATTTGAAGGTCTTTATTCTTTATAAAATTATCCACATTTGTTATTAATATCAATTAAAATGTGTAGTTTGAATGGGAAAGATTTATATACTAAACATGTTACCATCTTCAAACTGACGTTCAGAATTCAAATTCACTGACATCCTGCTTTACAATTTTTGAGTACCTGCATGTAAAGTGAAAAGGTGTTTTACTCCCATTAATAAGCAAAATATTATCTTCTTCAAATATTATTTGTTTATAACAGAATATGTTCTGTAAATACATTAGGGACTTTTATATAAATGATGAGTCTCTAGTTGGTGTCTTAGGATTATTCAAAAATTATCATTTATGGTGAAGAGGTACAATGGTCATATTTAACAGAGGCAAAATATATTAATAAAAATATTTTTAGATGCAGATTTTAAAATTATTTCCTCAGTATGCAAATTTCAATCTGGCATAAAACATATTCTTAAAATATTCAAATAGATTCAAAGAAAAATGGTCAACTCCTATCCATAAAGATTCCTAAAGCAAGAAAATTAAATAAAAAAATAAAACTGAAAAAAAGCTATTTCTATAGTTCATCAAGAATTTAACTACTTTTTCTCTGCAGACCAGTAGACTTGCATATTGGTACAAGATTCTTCAGAACATATTGTTTTCACTTGAAATAAAAAATGATGATCTTAGGAATGAGGATGTAAATTTCTCTTGAGTAAAAAGCAGAGAAATAGAATTTTAAACCTTCAAAGATTCTTTTTCTTTCTTTCTTTTTTTTTTTAAAGTTAGCTTGACACCCACCAATGTGGTGCTTGAACTCACAACCCTGAGATTAAGAGTTACATGCTCTGCCAGCCAGGCACCCAGAACCTCCAAAGATTCTCATCAGTGATTTAGTATAACTCTTTGACACATAAAAAGAAATAAATTAAAAAAAAAACAAAAAACAAAAAAAAACAACGAGGCCCAGTGAGGTGTGTCTTACTCAAGATCAGACAGCAAATCTATGTAGTTAGATCCAGAATCTAGCTTTCCTAAAGTTCTGATTTCACCATCTTGCCCTGTAACCTACCCTGTTTCTATTCCCAAATGCTAAGAGTGTTAAGGATGCTATATTTTTAAAACTGAAAACAGTTGTTTTTATGCCATGACATTTGGGTCCAACTGGAATAATGGAAGAGTTCATGGAGAACATTATCTATAATGAAAAAAGTAACTATATTTTCATAGTGTTTTGCAGTACCATACTTACTTTTTCTGAGTTTATAAAATTTTAACCTTTCAAAGAATTTACCATACCTGTGAATTCTGAATTCTCTTACCTTGAACAACGACTTGGTTGCTGGGCACTAAGATCTGCTGTCCATCAGTGGTCTGTGCATACTGTAGAATGGTAGTACCCGGCTGAGTGGCAGCTGCATTGGTCATGGTTAATGTTTGCAGGCCCTGTACCCCATCGGTACCATTGTTAGCCAGTTGTATTGCTCCTCCCTGGGTAATGGCAACTAAAACCCAATGGATTTTATTGTTATCAGTTTAATTTATACCACATAAGACTTTTACAACACACTAAATTCAAAGTAGAATAATGTCTAAGACATAATCTAAGGGAAATTATTATAGCAAATAACACTGCCAAGAAAGATTTGGTATACTTAAGTAACTTTCTGCCCCGGAAACCCACATCCAATTGCTATAATACAAATGCACTCTGAACCATATTCTAATTTATAATACTACATTAACAATTTTTAAAAAATAAATGAGAAGATGTTAAATTCTTTTCAAAGTTGTTTGGTTCAGAAGAGGTATCACTTTGTAATCCGTACTTCCTTTATTCTAGCCTTAATTATGCAGTATTTTAAGTGTTTAATATTTGCTGCTCAACTAGCAAATTTTTAAAAAAGATTTTACTTATTTATTCATGACAGACAGACAGAGATAGAGGCAGAGACACAAGCAGAGGGAGAGGGAGAGGGAGAGGAGGAGGTTCCATGCAGGAAGCCTAACATGGGACTCAATCCCAGGTCTCCAGGATCACACCCCGGGATGAAGTCGACACCAAACCGCTGGGCCACCAGGACTGCCCACAAATAAATTTCTTAAAGTTAGGAAATGAGATTTTTTTTCTTCTCTACTTTTATATACTTAGCACAGAAATAGGCAGTAACATGCACCCAATAATTGGTTGTTTTAATGAATAATTAATAAAAAGTTTAGTAGTACATTCTATTCTATAATTCAGCTAGCAATGCATAAATTTTAAGTTACATATCCATGCATTTTCAAACAGAATCCCTTGATATTCACTAATTAAACACAATGTCATTCATCTGTTACAAAGTAATCAACTTTGGCTCACACTAAGATATTTCACTGTATTAAAAAAAATGAATTCACCGCTATGCTATAGTACGTAGAAAAAGTTAATAGAAAGAAGTAGGTTATTATTTTATTTGAACAAAGTAATCCTTCAGATACTAACATCAAGATAGGTGGTTAGATCCTCTCTACACATTCTCCTTTGTAAAGTTTTCCAAAAAGAGGACTAAAGATCACAATACATCTAAAATTGCATAATGAATTTGAACTGAGTAAGTCAACAAACATGTTTCATTTACACGTTACTTTTTATCTTTTTGTCTATTAGAAGGGAGTTATTGAGGATCAACTGTCAGCCAGATCGAGGTAGCTAATATCCCAAGTCATCTACATAAGGAAAACTGATTATCTACTGTTCAATCAAGAAATAACAGTAAATAGCTATCATTTGATTTAGCAAATGATAAATGGTACCTATGGGAATTAAAATACTGGCATAATAAAATCTCAGACAATTAAAAAAAGGAATATATAAGAACTATTCTGAGTTTAATATTGCAGATAACTTGAAGGAATCAGAAGATTAACAGATTCATACCACATGCTCTCATATAGAGCTAATAAGCAAATTCCACTATATTTAATATACACAGCTTTCCTCTTGACTAAATACCAATGAACTCAAGGTGGGAGAAAAGAAGTAGGAAACTAGGTATCAGGAGATCTGGGTTCTAGTCCAGATTCCATCACTAAACTGTTATTTGAATCTGTTATCTCTCCTATAAAAATAAAAATATCTGGTTCTAACCACTAAGTACAACTATAAAAATCAAATGAGATCATGTATATGAAAGTACTCTGAAAACAGAAGTCTGATGCTATCAGATGTGTTTTTCTCTATAATATTTATTTATTTATTTATTTATTTATTTATATTTATTTATTTATTTATTTTTTAAAATTTATTTATGATAGTCACACAGAGAGAGAGAGAGAGAGAGAGAGAGGCATAGACATAGGCAGAGGGAGAAGCAGGCTCCATGCACCGGGAGCCCGATGTGGGATTCGATCCCGGGTCTCCAGGATTGCGCCCTGGGCCAAAGGCAGGTGCCAAACCGCTGCGCCACCCAGGGATCCCATTATTTATTTATATACTTGATTATTCCAGAAGGATCTGAGATGGCTTTCAATAAAACTAAATTCATTAAAACAAGAAGCAGCTAGGAGTCAAGTATCTGTTATGTCTCTACTACAGAGATTCTACCAAAAAATCTAGAGGAAGAAAAGAATACAATTAAACAGAAATTTAGCTGAGATCCTGAGTAGCCAAAAAAGAGGAAAACACCACGGGTTACAGTTATATTTAGTGAAACAAAATATTCAAGTTAAAAATGATAGACATATGTGCTTCTACCTTAGAACAGAATTTCTCAAACACGACTTTACCAGGAATAGTGAACTAAGATATGGATAAAATTACTAACAGCATTTAAAATTAAAAAAAAAAAAACAAACCAATTTATGGAAGAAATACAAACTGGTACACACACTGGGAAGGGAAAATGGGCAGGATGTGCTTTGATTCACAATTTCACTCTTTGGAGGTTATTCCACTGAGACCCCACTACATATATAAGAATGTTCAAAAAAAAAAAAAAAGAATGTTCATGTCACATGTTTGAACAGTAGAAATGTCTTAAATGTTCATCAGTATGTGTGGGGGAGGGAATACTGAAAGGGAGAGAGAATATTTAAATAAAAGTTATATTTCTATAGTGAAACACAATGTAGCTGTTAAATAACATATATATCTATGTATATACATTTTTCTATGGTATATAAATAGTGTAGACTCACTTGTATCAAAACACATAGCAACATTTTTATGTATAAATAGAATGAAAAACTGATAGATATATACCAAACTCTTACTCCTGGGGAGAGATGAAAAGGATTGTAAGTTACGCAATATATAATGTTGTGTATGTTTAAGTAGTCATTATACGGATTCTTCACAACAATCAAGAACATACTAAATCAATTCCTTCAAGACTCTATGAGTATATAAGGGATGAAGATAATATAATAAAGCTTAAAAAATCTGCAAGTATTAATCTTTAAAACTAGCAATTTTCAGTTGCTTGAAGAGAGTGGTGTGCCAAACTAAACCTCTACATTTCTTAATTTCACTCCCGTATTTGAGAGCATGCTTTCTCGTGCAAGTGAGAATCCCTGCAATAACTGAATCACTGTCACTAACAGGAGTATGCTGTATCCCTTAGATTTCCGTTGAGGCAAGGGAAACAAAGTTCATATATCAATGTCTTAGCACACACACATCTGGAATAACTCAAATTATTCAGGTATAAGGCTAAAAATATGCACATCTAAGTCTATAGATAGTAGCTGTTTATCTCTGTCAATGAAGAACTCAAGAAGGAAAAGGGGACTGAACTCCAATAAGCACAGAACGGACAAGAAGCTTAGTCAAAAATGCCATCCTTCTGCTCACTTTTAAAGGTCTCAGCTTTGGGAGAGCTAAAAAGTCTGCTACTTGGGAATTTGTTTTTAATACAGTTAGAATGCCAATTAATTATGAAAAGCAAAAAAAAAATTATGAAAAGCAAGTTAGAGCTGTACTGTGAAAACTATTAACTTGGGAGTCAAACTCTTACATACCTTCCTGACACAGACCACTCCAGGGTATTAGAAAATTAATCCAACAAGAGAGTGTCAATGTGTACATTTCATTTGTAATAAGGAGGAAAGAGGGGAAAAACTACATAATGGGAAGTACTGGATTTAATGAACAAATCAAAATGAAGAAATCTATGTATGAGGCACTTTGGCAGCAAAAGGTATTGAGAAAAGATAAAAAAGCATACCATTCACATAAAGCTTCTGATTAAGCAAAAGCAGAACTGGAAGGACTTTATGACAGATTTGGGTGAAAGATAAGAGAGAATTAAGCGTCACTCAGAGACATGACAGAAATGGAAACTCTGGTAACTTTGCATAAGAAATCTTTGCTTTCTGTGAGCCAATTTCAGCAGTCCTTATGTTTACGTTACTAGAATTTACATTACCCTTTACACTAAAAATAGTAATTGAACATGCTGGTAGACTGCAACCAAACCTTTCAACTCCTATCACAAAACATTAAATATGATTTTAAAATGCTATTTTGGAAGGGAAGCTCAATTAATAAAACAAATGAATAGTGAGATTTTTTGTCCTTAAATATCATCAAAGAATGGTATCTTATCTGAAAAAGTATGTCCTCTATTAACATCATATATTATACAAGGACTAAAATCTAGAGTTTCAAGCAGTGGTCCAAGAAACTTCTAAGACTCTCCTGGCATGTGCACAAAACAAAAGACCACCTGAAGGGCTAACACACCTGAGTAATCCTAACAAAATCCTGAAGAAAAAGAAATACTTCTGTTATACAACTCGCATGATGAACAGTAAAGGAAATAGAATACTAGCATCCAAGACTGAGAAAAGGGTTGGCAGGTGTAGGATTCCTTTACAGTGAGTAAGTGTCTGTGTCTCCCTTTCCAAAGCAGAAGCATGTTTTACTCACTGTACTGCCCGCTGCTAGTTTGGTAAATCGGGGTTGGCACCGTGACAGTGGTAATGGCAGGTGCCGATGTCTCCTCTTCAGACTTCTCTTCTTCGATCCTTGGCACTCCAGGTGCATCTGAAGATAAGTCATTCAAAATTTTTCTAGAAAAACAGAAAACTATATTGACTAAAATAAAAATAATACTTATTGGCTAAATACATATAATAGGAAAAGAAAATGGGCAGAAAGTAGCTAGTGCTTACTTAGGCAGGACACAGTTTATATATGTACTTATTAAGAGAGAGAGAGTGGGCTGGAGAAGGAGCAAAGGGAGAAGGTGGAGCAGACCTGGTGCAGAGCCACATGTGGGGCTCCATCTCCTGAGATCATGGGCTTAACTGACTGAGCCCCCCAGGTGCCTGATGACAGCAGTTTAAAATGTAAGAACAAGAATAAACCATACATGGATGAAGGCTCTGTATGTCAAAATGAAATCATATGAGGACTAGAAAAATAAGAGATTAATTTCTCTTCAATCTGAAAGTAACAGAAGGCTATGACTGGAAATCTAGGTGTAAGTAGAGATTAATAACACGAACTACAGAAAAAAATCCTTTTGCAGGGCAAAGAACACCAAAAAAAGTTAAGAGATGTTCAACAGTACTAGGAGAAAAAAAATATTTTAAATTATATATATTGTTTACATATATTATATATAATTGGCCAATATCCTCAATACATAAAGAACTCTTAAAAATTTAGGCAAAAAAAAAAAAAAAAAAAAAAAAAAAAAAAAAGCCAAAAACCCGATTTTAAACTTCTCAACTCTCAGATTGGCATAAAGTAAAACAAGTTTAACAATATATTCTGTTACCAAAGTTGTGAGAAAACACTCTCACTGTTTTAAGTATAAAATGGGCACAATCCTTACAGAATGAATTTGGTGACATGTAACAAAACCCTATGTTTACATGGTAATCTTATTTCCAGTAATTTACCCTTAAGATGTATATGTATGCTATATGTAGATGTATGCTATCATACAAAAATACATATATATAAGGTTATTCATGGTAGCATCTGCAACTGCAAAATACTCAAAATAATCTATACGCCTCTACATAGGAGAATGGCTGAATAAACTATAGTTCATCCAGATATGGGTACAGCATGGTACCTTATGTATAAGAAAGTGAAATAATATATATATTATTATAAAATATGTATAAAATACACACACACACACACATATATATGTATTTGCTTTTCTATTGAAGAAAAAACTCAGAAAGGATAAACCAGATGGGAGTTTATTTATTTATTTATTTTTTCAGATGGGAGTTTAATGAGATTACTTAATCTACTGGGTCAGTAAGAAAGAAGTAAAAAAAGAAAAGATTGGGAGAGAGCACTACTGAGTTTATTTTTTGGTACAATTCTGACTTTTGGAACCATGTTAATGTTTCACATATTAAAAAATGCTATCAATAAAGATGGGGGAAAAATTCTAAAATGGAAACAAATAAAATCAAATGAACCTTACTATATTTCAAATGAGTAAACATAATCACAGAAGAGGGGGGGAAAAACTCAACCCAAGTAATTTTTGACATCTTAAATTTCTTTTTTTTTTTTTGACATCTTAAATTTCTAACAAACAGTGTGAATTAATAACTGAGATTCAACAGTCTACCCAAACTCTGCTCCTTTATGTCGCTATTGTCACAATTACATTTTCATACACTGTGTTGCTCATCAACAAATTTGTAATTATTGTTTTATGCATTTGTCTTTCTAATCACATGGAAAAAAAGACTTTCAAAGCAATGTATTTATAATACTACCTTTATATTTACCCATGTAATTATCTTTACTGGAATTGTACAAAATATTCTACTATTATCTCTTTCAGTATTTCTTTTGGCCCAATTTCCCCTTTGGAAATTCTATCAATGCTTTCACAGGAGCACCTCTATTGCACATGACTTTTCACCTCTTTCCCATTTTCTCTGTATTTCTGTTCTCAGATATTCAGAGTTTCTTTCTTAGTTTCTTTCCAGTTTACCAATTCTCTAAGCTACCCATATCTAGTTTATCCCACTTACGGATTTTTTTTTATTCCACTAATTGTATTTCTCATTTCTAAGACTTATTACTAATTTCTTTTCCACATTTGCTTGTTCCCATTTAGTAAACTCCCATTCTTATTGTAAGGATGATTTTCTCTCCCTTATCTCTTTGCAAATGAGAAACACAACTATTTTAAACAGCTTATAGACTGACAGCTTATAGACTGACAAAAGATGATACTCCAGAGGGTGCCTGGTTGGCAAAGTCCATTGAGTGTCCAACTCTTGGTTTTGGCTCAGTTCATGATTTTATGGGCTGTGAGACGGAAGCCTGCGTGGGGCTCTGTACTCAGTAGGGAGTCTGCTAGAAGATTCTCTTCCTTTGCCCCTTCCCCCATGTGTGTGGTCTCTTTCTCCCAAATAAATCTTAAAAAAAAAAAAAAAAAGATCTTACTCTGGGCATCACTGCTCTCGAGCATCATTTCAAACTTTAGCATTGAAAAGCACTTGTTAAAAGCATGTTAAAACACAGATTCCATGGGCAGCCCCAGTGGCTCAGCGGTTTAGCGCCGCCTTCAGCCCAGGGTGTGATCCTGGAGACCCGGGATCCAGTCCCACATCAGGCTCCCTGCATGGAGCCTGCTTCTCCCTCTGCCTGTGTGTCTGCCTCTGTGTGTGTGTGTGTGTGTGTATCTCTCATGAATAAAATCTTAAAAAAACAAAAACAAAAACAAAACACAGATTCCTGGGTCTCCATTCCACAGATTCTAATTCATTAGGTATGTGGTAGGAGCCTGAGAATTTGCACTTCTAAACAGATTCTGATTTGCCAGTATGGTCTGTAGACCACATTTTGAATAGTACTGGTCCTCAGAGCAATGTTTTTTCAGACTTAGACCACAAACCATACGTGAACCATGAAAAGAGTTATGTATGTTGTAACCAAAACAAAACAAATAAAAAACAGCTGAATATCACACATGATAATGGTGAGTACTGCTGTATATTTAGCTTCAGATGTCTACTTATAGGGGCAGCCCGGGTGGCTCAGCAGTTTAACGCTGCCTTTAGCCCAAGGCCAGATCCTAAAGACCGGGATCTAGTCCCACATCGGGCTCCCGGTATGGAGCCTGCTTCTCCCTCTACCTGTGTCTGTGTCTCTGCCTCTCTCTCTCTCTCTGTGTCTCTCATGAATAAATAAATAAAATCTTAAAAAAAAAGATGTCTACTTATAGACAGATGTTATGTGTGTACTATATATGTTTGTGTATATATGAATATGGATAAGTGTATGTGTACACAGAGAAAACTGTAAAGATAAATTTCTTATTGTCATAAAGAACAGAAATTTAAAAGCTACAACTCTAGACCTGCAAATAAATCCACTTCTCTTTTGCTTGAAGCCAGTAATCATTTCTTATCTTGTCTTTCCAGTTTCTAATATTGTTGCTCCAGACCATCTTGGTCATTCTTGTATCTTGGGAGATACATTTCACTTTCTCTTAAAGTATTCTCCAGATGTGGTCTGAGCAGTAGGACTAATTCCCTCCCTTAATCTAGACACTAGGCTTTTATCAGTATACTATAGCCTTATGGTATACGGGGTTTTTTGGCAACCATATATATCTCCTAATGATAATTAAAGAACACAATTATCTTTTAAAAACAAATTCTTGATCCAGAATCTTGTACTTAACTGGTTTTATTTTATTTTTTAAAATATTTTTTAAAGATTTTATTTATTTATTCGTGAGACACACACACACACAGAGGCAGAGACACAGGCAGGGGGAGAAGCAGGCTCCATGCAGGGAGCCCGATGTGGGACTCGATCCTGGGTTTCCAGGATCACACCCTGGGCTGAAGGTGGCACTAAACTGCTGAGCCACCAGAGCTACCCTTAACTGGTTTTATTTTAAACTCAAGTTCAGAAATTTTATAATTGTCACCAACAATTAGTTGTTGATAGTGTTTCCCTTGGCTGCTATGATCTTTCAAAGTACTTATTCTCCCATCCATTAGGGCACTTCTCCCTTAAAGTTCTGTCACCTGCAAATCTGGTAAGCACGGCTTCTCTGTTTTTCAGCTGTACTGCTGGTAAAAATACCAAGCCAGGGGAGACTAAGTGAGAGCCCTTCAAGAACCTTCTCTGGGTATAATTTCATCACTACAAAGCTGGGTGTATCAATTAACCTCCATTTCTCCAACCTTACAAGCATATCATAAGGATTCTGTTAAAGATCTTGTTATTATAGTCAAGACATAAAAGCTAGGTTTCAAGAATTTATAAGCTTAAAACAAAATAATGGTACATAATGATTGTAAGGGAAGATATATTATCCTTCACGAATGTAATTTCTCTACCTATGTGTGGCCTCAGGCACCTTCTATATGATTATGAATTAAGGTGTTACTATTTAAATGGTCTTTGCTACGATATACGTTATCACAAAAGATTTTTCTCAATATAAAGCTCTTATTTTACTTTATTTTTTTAAGACTTTATTTACTTAGAAAAAGAGCATGAGTGGGGGGAGGGGCAGAGGGAAAGGGAGAGAGAATCTTAAGCAGACTCCGTGCTGAGTGTGGAGGCTGATGCAAGGCTTGATCTCACAACCCTGAGATCATGACCTGAGCTGAAATCAAGAGTTGGGACACTTAAATGAGTCACCCAGGTGCCCTAAAGCTCTTATTTTATAAGGTCTACAATTAAAATTTACAGAACGTATTTACAACTCTTTGCCTGGAATTTATATATAGAGGAGTCTTGTGGCTTAGTAACACCTTGTTTGATTTGCTTCAGGATCAAATGTGTTAAAAATTAACATGAGACTGGTATTTCAAAGTTCAAATCTAAACTAGCTATATTAAAAAAACTTATGAGCATAAATGCATACAACATCTACTTGGTAACAAAGTTTCTTAAGATCTCAAAATCAGTTTATGGATATTCATTTTTAGGATCCTTCATTTACTTGTGAGAAAAGAAAAAAAGGGCTTAGAAGCCAAGTGCAAAAAAATTTTTAATCATCCCTTTGAAAAATGGAAATAACTTAGGCTATAATAATAAGAAAAAATATTAGGAATTTGAAATTTATTAGATTTTGAGGTAAGCTTATGAATATATGGAATTGCTCTTTCTGGAGATATTTAGCATGGAGTCAATATCTACATATAAAAAAATGGTTTTAGTACATCTTGGAGGCAAGGCATGGACTAGGCAACCTCTAGTTGAACACAAAAATTACAGTAAGGGGCAACCTGGATGGCTCAGTGGTTTAGCGCCGCCTTCAGTCCAGGGCGTCATCCTGGAGACCCGGGATTGTGTCCCGTGTTGGGTTCCCTGCATGGAGCCTGCTTCTCCCTCTGCCTGTGTCTCTGCCTCCCTCTCTCTCTATCTCTCACTAATAAATAAATAAATCTTTAAAAAAAAATTACAATAAGGTACCCCTAAAATTAGGGGTTATCAGCAAAGCATCACCCTGAAACTTAAATTAATGAGCAGTTATCTAATAAGTACCATGGCATGAGACATGGTTTGCAAATGTGCTATTTAAGTAGATAAATGCTGTAGTGTTAGAACTGACAGACAACTAGAAATGCTCTAACTTTACAAATATATTCCAAACTTTTTAAGAGAAAAGTAGCAATTGGCATAATCTACAAAAACAGAAGCAGAAAAAAAAAAATCACTGTTGATCCAGGACTTTTAGAGTAAAAAAAAACTTCTCTTATTTTGTACAATAGACTTCAACTTGAGAGAAGTACCTCAAGATGAAGTGATTTCTATGGTCACTAATTGAGCAGCTAATTGGTCTTTTGACATCTTTTCATCTCCAACTATCCTAAGGCTTCCTGACATCTGTGATTCTTTTAACTATTGAATTCCATACCTGTAGGAAGGCCTCCTTGAAAGAATTTCTCTTCGTTTTTGGGAATCAGTTACACTATCCACTGACTCCTGAGAATCTTCACTTTCTGCAATAGTTGAAATCTGAAAATAAAGAAGAACTTTATCTTGATAATCGAATTTAGTTCCCATAAAATTTTTATGAATTTTAAGAAAAAGTGAAAGATCAAAGGACATATATAAACCTTACACATGCTTCAGTAGAAAAAAGTCAATTTTTATGGGAGACAACCACACCAATCACACTCCTCTTCTCTTTACTTATCCTATAGAAGTCAGAGGGGGCCTAAATTTTTTTTTGTCAAAACCAAACTTTTGTGATACCGAAATTCAGCTTTACTTCTTTTAGGACCTCACATAATCAATCTTGAATGCATCAATATTACTGTCAGTTGTTTTCTTAAAATTGTTAGAAGAAAACTACCAAGTAATACAAGGTTTCTGACATGAAGGAAGAATAAATGAGCAAATATTTGGTCATAAGTCTACATAGTGACTATAAATATATTTTCCTTTACTGTTAAAACACTTATGACTATATTTACAACTGTATAAATAAGATCAGTGATCTCCCACCATGTTCCAGATGGTTGTTTCTAGCATGTTAGTCCACATATAGACTTTCAAAGTTGGCATTCTACAATTTCTATTAAATAAAAACTCAAGAACTGTGCATTTCTGGAAAAGTATCTCTGGACTGAAAAGTAATAAAGATAAGCTGAACAAAGATTTTATATGGGATAATAATAATAGCAACTAACATTTATTGAGAACTTACTATGTGCCAGGCTCTATGCTAAAGTATATACATGTATTATAATACTTAATACTAATACAGTAATATCAGGTATTAGGTAAGTACAATTATTATATTCATTTTGTAGATGGAAGAACTAAGGCACAAAGAGGTTAAGTAACTCACCCGAGTCACAAAGCTAGGAAGTAGTGGAGCCACTGTCAATAGTTGGCATCTCAGTTTTAGACATCCTTACCCGCTTCAAAATCCTGTTGGTTCCAATCTCAAACCAGTTTTGTCAGAAGCAGCCACCCAGAGGTGTTTTTAGACCATTTTTAGACTAGAAGTTCACTCACCTGGGCAAGCCTACCTGTCAAATTTATACTGTCAAGCTTCTCTAATCTAATCAGCAGGAGCCCCTTGCTCTTCCCCGAACTAGATGTGCATGATGTTGTCATAGTGAGAATAAGATTTAATGAAAGCAAAAGATGCTGTGTGGTTCAGCTCCATGTCAAAATTTAGGGCAATGGCAACCAGAAAGAACATGTCTCCAAAGGACTTAAGGAATCCCACAGGGACTCTGTATCTGGTCTGAGCCTATGGGTTCTGGAGACCGGGCATTTTGTTAACAGGCACTCATTCTACAATGAAATTGGGTAAATCCAGTCATGCTTCACAGTACATACCTACAGTAAAGCAACATGCCCCACCCAAACACTTTATAGTGTAAGAACTATACTCTTAAAGGCCTAGATATTAGCAGGCAACACTTAATGAGTCCAGAATAGACGGATAAAAAGATATGCAAGACTGAATTTAGTCTGTGCTTCTGCACAGAGTAACAATGCTATCATTACTGCCAAAAGAGCACAGAAAACAATTCCCACCTATCTGCAGCTGATGTAAGCGGGCCGCTCAGCACCTTCTCTGCACAGAAACTTAGATGTACGGCAGATGAGGAGCTGTGAAAAGACCTGAGCAGTGTGTCAGAATTTCAGGGAATAACAAGACTGAACTCAAAGTGGACAGGACTATGACAGTGGTGACCTTCATAATATTTCTCAGAACCTCTGTATCTCTGTTGTTCTTTGCATGACCCTCATCCTTACAACCTTTTATAAGGACAGTGACTTACATATACTCTCCCAAGTTACAAGTCATGAAAAAAACAATTTTAAAACATTCAGTATAAACTACCTATAGGGCAATTTTGAAATGAAATAAATTAAAGTTGCTTTTTAATATATGGCCTTTGATTTTCCTTTTTTCCAAACTCACGTAGATCTATTACTCTTAGTAGGAAAAAAGCCTCCTTTCCTCTGATCTAAAAGATTTTGTGATTTCAGACAGAAGGAATTAACTTGTCACTATGTAGTGATCACAACTTTTTCAATGTAAAGGGAATTCAGAATTATTCAGTAACACATAATGAATGTAACCTTTCCTTTTTGGGAATATTATCCAGGGAGAACTCAAGAGTTATGAAGCCAATTCCTATGGATTGTCTACCAAAAAAAACCAAAAACAAAACCCAAAGCACGCACTGGATCCACATTTTTGAGACTAATAAAAATCATGTCATAAATTCTTTTTAGGGGCACCTGGGTGGCTCAGTGGTTGCAAGTCTGCCTTCAGCTTAGGTTGTGATCCCGGGGTCCTGGAATCAAGTCTTGTATCAGGGTCCCTGCAGGGAGGCTGCTTCTCCCTCTGTCTGTCTCTGCCTCTCTCTCTGTGTCTCTCATGAATAAATAAAAATAAAAAACATATTTGTAAAATTTTAAAATATAAATCATCTCACTTTTTATAGAGTGAGAATGATGTGATTTAACATGCTTCATTACAAAAATCATTTAATATTTTATAACATGACTCAAAAATCAGATTCTAAGCTTGGACTTTTTAATCTGATTTAGCATTTGCTACTGTTGAAAAGAGGACTCATGAGAAGTAGACAGAAAATGCACTGGGATGCCTGGGTGGCTCAGCAGCTGAGTGTCTGCCTTTGGTTCAGGGCTTGATCTGGCAATCTGTGATTGAGTCCCACATCTGGCTCTCTGTGGGGAACCTGCTTCTCCCTCTGCCTCTGCCTCTGTGTGTGTGTGTGTGTGTGTGTGTGTGTGTGTGTCTTTGTGTCTCATGAATAAATGAATCTTTAATAAAATAAAAAAAAGTAAATGCATTTTTGACTGGGCTTACTAAATACTAAATTGTTTTTCATTTTCAACTGCCAATTATATAAACTTTTTAAAAAAGATTTTATTTATTTATTCATGAGAGACATAGAGAGAGGGAGAGAGGCAGAGACACAGGCAGAAGGAGGAGCAGGCTCCACGCAGGAAGCCCGACGTGGGACCCGATCCCGGGTCTCCAGGATCACACCCTGGCCTGAAGGCAGCACTAAACTGCTGAGCCACTCGGGCTGCCCCAATTATATAAACTTTTAATGAGATTTGCCTAGTATATTTTCATATCTCTGGCTCTCAGTTATTGTAGTATGCTAATAACAGGTGTTACAGTTTTATATTTTAACAAGCTCAAAACCTACTGAAACTGTAGAAGACTTATGAATGATTAGTTTAGAGAATTCTATTTCCAGGGTTTTAAAAATATACAGATTTGAGTTTTTAGGTGACAAATTTATATTGTTTGCAGTTAAAAAAAAAAAGTATGAAAACATTTCCAAACTTCTTTCAAAATGCTCTCTCCACAGCACAATTTCCTTTAAAAAAGCAGTTACTCTCTTGCATTGTTAAAATGTCACTTTCTCCCAGGAGAGTTGAAAGGGATTTTTTTTTTTCAAAAATATCCTTTAGGGGGGCAGCCTGGGTGGCTCAGTGGTTTAGCGCCACCTTCAGCCCAGGCCATGATCCTCGAGACCCGAGATTGAGTCCCACATGGGGCTCCCTGCATGGAGCCTGCTTCTCCCTCTGCCTCTCTCTCTCTCTCTCTCTCTCTCTCTCTTAAATAAATAAATAATTTAAAAAATATATCCTTTAGGGTAATATATCCCTTACAAATCCTTGCTTACCATCATTAAAAAGATGAGAAACTTTGGAACACTTGTCTCATGTAAACCACAAACAAGTAACTCATCCTTATATGATACAACTCTTAAATACTCTGCTGCATAACACTGCATCCGTATTTTGCACAAAAGGTTCCTTTGGAACTTACTTTTACTATTTGCATAGCTTAGCCTCCTGCACTGCCTTCTGGTTTCTACTCACTGTGCTCCCTGACCACCTATGTAAAAAAAAGAACACCCTTCCCTCCACATTCTCTATCCCTTTCCCCTGCTTTAATCATCTTCCCAGCACTTATCCTCACCTGACATATTTTATTTTTCATTGTCTGTCTTCGCTCAAATGTGATCTTCATGAGAATAGTGAAGTATTATTTGTTCACTGCTGTTTTTCATAGCACCTAGAACAGTGACTGGCACATAGCAGGTGATCAATAAAAATCCGTTGAATATTAGAATGTAATAATTTAAGGTAACATAACCGATAAATCTTGATACGTTTAAACTGCACTATATTAAAAATGCATTCAAAGCTAACAAATTAAAAGTGAAGATGCCACTGTTAACTGCTATACATTTGTGTAACTCCCACTATTTTTGTGAAGATTATCATATAATCTGTGAGACTTGATATACAGAGGATAAAGTTCGGGCACTAATGTCAAGCCATATATGAAATATTAATACAGCATAATTTCTAATATTCTTAGATTAAAAAAATATACACACGGGTCCTAATATCTTATTCTCACACCAAGAGAAATGTGTCTTATATCTTTTGAAAATGATGTTCTAGAATACTCATATTTTCTCAAAGTTTGAGGGACCATTTCTCTCCTTGTTTGAACAATCTCTTCTGACGTAAACTACTTCCTAGTTACTAATATACTAATCGCTGTTAACCAGCTGAAATGACCTTCAAAGTTTAATATATGCTTCATGGTTTAGGCCCTTTAAAGAAAAAGTAAATAAATAAAAAAAAAAGTAAAAAAAAAATTGTGTCTCTATAGAATTCAGGCTTTCAATTATAAACATAGCTCACCTTGATGGAAAAATGCTCTTGAAAAGATGAATAAATATTTCTATGAAGTTATTAGCCATAAAACCCTCAGGCCCAAATTATTATTGTCACAAAGTAAAGAGTAAAATTAAAATATAATCAACAACTAAATATCACATATTATGACCAATTATAATCTTCACAAGTTTTGGTAATTTTGGTGTGTTCTTTATAGAAAGACCTCTTACTCTAAGTGAAAAAGAGAAAATAAGGATTAATGTAAGGTCTGGAATCTTAAGTCTCCCGACTAGCAGATCAGATTCTTTCCACTATTACCAAGATGACAATATGAGTGGGAAGTAAGTAATGGCATAGTATAGAAAACAGTAAGGTAGCACTCAGTGAAACAAAAACTGAGGCACAGGATAGGAGACTACTGTTCATTCAGTGTGATTCCACAGAAATGTCAAATTCTTCAGTTTTCACAGGGACAACACTGTCTCCATCTTGGTAACAAATTCCATTCAAAGTATCCTTCAGTATGGAAATTCATACACGATGATGTTTTTACATGAAAATATTCTTTTCTTTTTCTTCCATATAAATGTCCAAGCAAACCAAAAGCATAAGGACAAAATGAAGTAGAGGTGGGTAACTGTGGCTCAAGGACTCAATAGTATAATATGGCTGACTAAATCGAGTATATCCTTTGAGGACATTAACAGAATGCTTCCAGGATAAAGGAAGCACTTCTCCCCTCTACAAAAATCAGTCAGTCTGGCTACCATATCCAAGGAAAATACAACAGCTCTTATCCACAGGAAGACAGCAAGGATAGTAAAGAGCAATCAAAGCTATCCTGTATAATAAATGGCTAAAGAAAAATAGACATTTGCTTAGCCTGAACATTTTTTTTAAAGTAGGAATGGTGCAGGAGATAAGGGAGAAGAAGTGGTCCAAAAGAAAAGCAATTAAATATGCTTACTTAGTTTCTGAAGATGGAACTGGGACTACTAGGTCGAAGTTTTAGAAAGGTATATTCTGGTTCACCAAAGGAAGAACAGTTTAGCAATTATACTCTTTATAAATCGGTTACCTCAGGAGACAGGGCTTCCTTTCGCTAAAGCATTCAAGTAATGCTGGACTATCATTTGGGGGAGAGGAGAAAAGCCACACAGGGAAAGTAAGCAAGGCAGGTAATGAGTTTGGCCTAGACCTAGAAGATCTCTAAGATCTTTAAGCAAACCTTAAATTGCATGTTTATAGAAGGATAATGACATAAAGAATAATTTCTCACCTTCCTTTCTAAAAATAGTTCCTTCCAAATCTAGGACCTAGGACTCACCTGAGTTCCGGAGAAAAGTCTTTTTAAGTCCTTACAGGAAGACTGTGAAGCAAAAAATATGAAATGGGAGGCTGGGGTTATGGCCTACTTGAATGAACGTTCAAGTCTTTTTTTTTTTTTCTTTCAATAAGCTCACTGCAAAGATGTGTACTGCTCTAGGTTCCCTATAGTTCAGTAGAGTAGTCACCTTCAGAGCTCTACATGCTTTTACTCCCTCTGGATTCACACCAAAGGAACAATCTCTCCAAAGAATGAGAGAACATGTGCAATGTAATCCCTGAATATATCATTATTTCAAAGTTATGTACTCTAACTTATACCCCCAGACATAGGTGGTTTTACACAATGCTTTCTATGATCTCCAAATTTAAGTAATATCTTAGGTAAGGT
Organism: Canis lupus dingo; assembly: GCF_003254725.2. Taxonomy (NCBI): domain Eukaryota; kingdom Metazoa; phylum Chordata; class Mammalia; order Carnivora; family Canidae; genus Canis; species Canis lupus. The sequence continues at coordinate 16,292,776 of NC_064279.1, read as the reverse complement.
TATTAATTTTGACAAAGGTTTATTTTTTCCAATTGCATGTTTAGAAAAATAATTACAAAGTTATTATTTTTATATCTCAATTTTCCTGAACTAAGGTATATTAGCCTTAGTCTTTCTCAAACGTTTCCACTTTATCCCATGGACTTAATGATTTTCCCCAATCAACTCTTTTTCTTCTGTAGCTTAAGAAAAAGTCTTTTTCTTATATCTGTTCTTGTGTACATATGTACCTATACATAAGGTGACTATACAGACGCAGCATAATCCTTTACTGTAAAGCAAAATAAACTCTGAACTAGGTATGTTCCTATTTCCATAACTAATGAAAGGAGAGAGATATGGCTATAAACGACAGTTATGAAAGTAGATGCAGAACTTTTTATACACATACCTGAACTGTCTGGACTTGTGGAGACTGAATAACTGATGGCTGGGCCGCCTGAATAACGCCATGGACTTGAACTGTCTGCCCATTGGGCAGCTGTACTAAAGTTACGGTGGGAGCAGATGATGTTGCATGAGCTGCTGGCATAGATACCTATGGTGTTGAACATGGAAAAAAATTACCATCACAGATACCTCCTTAAGAGTAGTCATGTTCAATATGAAGCAACGTTTTTAGCAGGAAAAAGATGACTTTTCTGCTAGACAAGTATTTCATTGGTGTGAAAGAAACTAATGATTAAATTTAATATTCTCAAAAAAAGAAGAAAAAAAAAAAAGACTATAAATGCCCCTCCCTTTCAAATCCTTTTATGTGACAAAAACTATTTTAATGTAATATCAAAATGTATAACACAGACTTCCTCTGATTACTAAATACACTTTAATTGTATGGTGCTTTATATTTTCCTACCTGCTTTCATATCCGGTTTCTCATTTTGCTCTTCGAAGAAATCAAGACTGTATTATAATAAGGATTATCTCCATTTTAGAGACAGAATATCAAGTGCTCAAGAGATTAAATAACTTACCCAAGGTCAAGAGATATGCTAGCTTGAAGAAATATAAATGTCTTCAGGATATTATTATGTGTTAAGTTACTCATATTCTAAAATATAAATGTTCTCCAAACTTAGCCAAAACTTAACTGTTTAGAACAAATACACGTCTTGAAATATACAGCATAGTTTTCTCTTTTAAACTAATTACAAGTATGCCTTTATTAGTGAGAAAGTGTTAATATGTATTATAAACTGACAATTTCTACCCGCCCCCCCAATCAAACTTATATAACAGTTGTATTTTAAGGATTTGTTTTCTCCTGGAAGGAATAAAAGAGCAGACTTCAGGGAATATAAGAAATATTACTTTCTCCTGAGGCACAAAGAAGGCAATTTTAGTGAGTCTATATCCAGGTCCAAATGGCTGTTATGTCATATGTCTATCCGATGGTATTTATTGTTCCTGCTTGAACACACTCAGGGGTTCAACATTTTTTGCTCATTCGGTAAACAGTGATTGGGGACCCACATGCTAGGAGCAATGTCAGAACTGAAACTATAAACATGAAGGAAATTATTGGGGTACATGTGTGAAGGAAGGGAGAAAAAGAACACAAATAAATATAATCCAGTGAAGTAATGAGACTTGCCAGGAGAAAAATGAACACACTGAGGAAAGCTACCCAACCTCACCTAAGAGGAAGGGAGGACAAAATAAGAATTTGAAACAAAGAATACAGATTAGGCTGTATTTTGACTCCTAGAGAAGAGCCACAAAATTTCAGGGAAGGAGGGATGAGTAACAGTCAGTACTACTGGACCACATAAGGGTATTACTATATGAATTATACACTGGGGCAAGATAATACTGTAACAAGTAGGGCAGGATTGAATGAGCTAGTCATGAAAAACCGTATCTATGTCACATTAAAGAAGTTGCACTTTATCCTGAGGAGACTGAGAAAGGCAGTGAAGGGCTTTTGAACTCTGGAATATCATGGTGAGATTTGCATTTCAAATAGATCACTTCAGTGGCAGTATGAAAAACATTTATTTAAGAGAAAGAAAAATGTGGAGAAGAGGAGACTTAGGAGAAAACTTACATAGTAGTTAAGGTGAAATGATGAAGCCAGAAATAAAGCACTAGTTGTGATGGGGGGAAAATGAGAGAAGTGATTTAATGAAAATTCAGGAGGCAGACTAGAAAGGATATTATGAATGACTGCTTGAAGGAGGTCAGAGAGGAATCCAGGATGACCCATATATTTCATGTTTGTGTAAGAATTGGTAAACTATGCCATCAACCAAAACCAAGAACACAAGAAGTAAGGAGAAGCTTTTGCGTGGCTGGGGTGAAGGTGGATGGTGGAACTGATTTGATATCTGAATCTGTTCAGCAGGTAGTTAAACATCTGACTGTGAAGCTTGGGGGCGGAGGGTTGGGGGGAAGATCCTTATTGAAAGCTGATGTTAAAACTAGAAGCATCCATCTTTGGGTAGTTACGAAGTCCCTCCTTATTAATCATTTTCTCTCTGGCCACTATAAATCTTGCTTAGTTTTATCTGGTTCTCAAAATGTAGTTCATGGACTACCTCCATTACCTGTTTATAAAGTCGGACTCTCCTGGCAAAGCTAAGGACACCTTCCCCTACACTAAAGTCTGAGAATCACAACATTAAGTTACTCAGAGTATCTACTCTTACTTCCATACAAAAGCTCTTCTGATAGTTCAAGCATTTATTATATCCTCTTCTCTATTTTATAGAACAAATGTGAGAAGCTAACTCAGTTAATCCCTTTTCTACCCTGATCATTCTACATAACAGCTCCTAACACTGTAATTTTATAAACGGTACAGATATACAAGGTAAGATAAAAATTCCTTATATTCCTACCACTAATCACTGTTAATATTTTTGCTGTAGATGTAGGTGTTTTGCAAGGTGCATATATGCACTCAATTTTTATACACTATCATGGAATCTAATTTATCTTTTGAATCCATTATAAACCTCTCTCCATACCACTAACAATTTTCTTCAGTGGTTTTAATGGCTGCATAATAAAAATTACATACTTTTGTTTAATAAATTCCATTTTTTGGATATTTAGGTTTTCATATTTGCCTATTAGAAAAAGTTGGAATGATCACCCTTTTACCTCTATAGTTAAATCCATAAAAATTTACAGTCTCTTATTCAAAACCATTATTTTTTTTCCTTCCCACTTAAAAAAAAAAAATTCCGTAGGGGCATCTTGTGGCTCAGTCAGTTAAGCATATGACCCTTGAACTCAGCTCAGGTCTTAATCTCCAGGTTGTGAGTTCAAGCCCCGCACTTAAAACAAACAAAACAAAACAAAACAAACTTCTGTAAATTCCAAACGCAAAATGAGGCATTTTGCATTATTGTTTTAGATTGGTTATCTTCCTTTACTAGTTGGGCTGAATTTTTTTCTGTTCATTGTTCAAATCACTACAATCTTAAGATTTGACAATTTTATTATTTTTTTTAGTATTAAATACTGACAACCAAAAAATACCAGCTATCAAAATTATGATAGGAAATTATGACAAAAATGTAAAATGTGTACGGTAAGGACTTGGATGAGCAAGTGAAAAAATTCTGTAATTAGGAATAAAAAGAACAAAAACTATATAAATGGGAATAGAAAACTAGCTTTTCTATAACTCAAACAACATGTCATTGTTCTTGGACTGCCTAATAAAGATGACAGATTAAACATGTGTATATTATTTTGCTCCTTTCTGAATCTCCAATTAAATTTCATAAAATTGATTTTGTTTTTACAGGTCCAATCACATGAGCAAAGAGTGGGAAAAGAGATGAGAGTAATAGTTTTGGATGCTGGGAAGACGGATGAATGGTAATGGACTTTGAAGATCTCAAAAGGCCAACTCATGATGTAGAGGCAAGGAAAGCCTGATTTGCACCATAAAATCCTTAAGAGGCTCAGTATCTAAGACACCTTGGAAGGTGGAGTAAAGAGAGAGGCTGAGAAAATAAGGCTAGTTAAAGGTTCTTTGAGAAGCAACTGGATCCCCTCCCCACGCTCCTTGAAGAAGAGTAATTAATCTACCCCATGCTGACAGAAAAACGGAGATTTAATTTCTGGACAGTGGTCTCCTGACTGCCTATACCAAACACTGCTGACAGTGGAGTTACTAACCTCCAGTCTTCTCTCTCTTAGCTCCCAGGCCTTTCCCCTAAGCAAGGGATTAGGAAGGCCTTCCCTCAGGAACCTAACCAATGACAAGGGGCTAAATTAAACAGACTTAAAAGATACTGACATTGGGAAAGCCATAATCACCCTACAGTGAAGCTCGTAATTCATAGCTGTTAGGCCCCAAACACATCCAGAGCTTCCAATAGTTTTTTGGTTTCCTGCTTTAAACTTGAACAGACAAGAACAAATTCTAAGACATTCGAGGAAAGTTTCTAATATAAAAGATGGAGACCAAAACACATTGAAGGGCAAAAAGCTATACAAAGGAAAATCTATGTGGGGAGAAGAAAACTTAAAACCTAATTAATATTCTCAGAGATGACAGAAAATACTGCCTTTGTAAAACATAACAGGATGCTATTAAAACACAAAAGGACCATTCAGAGAACAAAAGGAACTTTTTGGAACAGGAAGCTGAAGAAATCTCCCAGAAAGCAGAGCAAAAAGATGGAAAGCAGTAAAGATGAGAAAATTAGAGAAATAATCCCATAGGTATATCATTTAGATCACAAGGATCCTAGAGAAAAAGAAAGAGGAAAAAACACCTTCAACCAAATAATTTAAAGAAATTGCCCAGAATCAAAGACATGAGTTTGTACCATAAAAGGGCCCACTAATTATATATATAGCACAATGGATAAAAACTATCCGAACCAAGACCCTAATAATGAAATAGTGAAGCACTGTGAACAGAGAGAAATAAGATACCAGAGAAATAAAATAAAGCTGGGAGGGGCAGAGGGAGAGGGAGGAAGAATCTGAAGCCGACTCCACAAGTGTGAAGCCCGATGTGGGGCTTCATCCCACGATCAGGAGATCATGACCTGAGCTAAAACCAAGAGTGGGATGCTTAACCAACTAAGCCACCCAAGTGCCCAAGAAAAAATATTTTTACCAAGAATTTTTTTACCCAAACTTGCTTAAGAAACCACTGGAAAACGTTTTACTGTATCAAGAACACAAAGTCAATAACAGAAAGACAGTAAAGGGAAAGGAATTTCCAGGAATGCATTATACAGCAGACTTAGAGGACAAGCAGAGCAGACAGGATAGTGCCACCCAAGAGATAGGTATGAGGGCTGTCAGCACCAAGATTCCTTCTAGAACTGTACCTTCTTTTTACCAGAGGGTCAAATGCTTGTGTGAGCCCAGACTCTGATCTGTCGTGTTTGCCTTGACCATGTACTGATGAAGTCCTGGCTCTTTCCCCTTTTCCTGCACCTGCCTTATCCAAGTATTTATTTCATTCCCAGATATATTCTGCTTTGTCTCTCCCCTGAGGGTTGGAGGTCAGCCCTAGTACTCTTAGTAGAAAACATAGAGCAGCCCACTCCTTCTGACTATATCCCTGCTGGAGATCAAGTATTTGGGCCATACTTTAGTTCAGTGTAGTAACCATCTGTGTTTAGCCACAGATTCTCCAAGACCCATTCTTGCTCAGGGACTCTCTGAGGAGAGCGTTTAAATTCTTCAGGAAGGCGAAGCTCAACATTCCAGAACCTCTGCTGGAATTATTTTCTCCCGGGAGCCTTTATCAGAAAAAGGCAATATGATACTCTGATCTAGCAGGTTTATGTCTGTTACTTGGTTTTTATATTAACTACCTTTCTCACTCATATATACACAATTAGTGGTTAATAAAATAATTGAGGAAAAATACATCAGAACAAAAAATAAAAATGAGAGAATATAACTCTAGAGATAGAAATGTTTAAGACAGACAAACAGAAGGAATCATGAATTATTTTTAAAAGATATAGGAAACAAAAACCCATTATCATTCTTGAAATTTACTTGTGTGTCAATCTATTTGCCTATCCTACTTTTTGGTTTAAGCACATAGAAAAGTTAGCCTGTCGGTTATCTAAATTCCCATGCCTCAAAAAATCTGTGTGATTAAAAAAAAAAAAAAAAAAGCTGTTACCTTATCAGGTATTCTTCCCTTGTTTAAGAGAGATAATCTCTTTCCATTAGTCAAAATGTCATTATTCTGAATCAGATCACTACAAATAGGTAATTAGTGTTTTAACAATACATTTTTCTGTTCTGTTACTGAATCATTTCTAAAATTATGCTAATATACTAAGTAAACAGGAATGTTGATATTCTAAGAATGTCTGTGCTCATTCTATGCATCTCTCTGCAATGAAAACTAAATCTTTTTGTCTAAAACATATTCCTCTTGGAAGAGACGTAACTTGGAATCTCTCCATGTATTTTATACCTGGGCTAATGTGGCAATCTGTGGCTGGGCTTGAACTGTCATTTGCTGGTTTTCAGCTTCTGTTACAGCTGCATCTCCACTCTGCTGGTTCTCTGCTCCAGATTCCATGGTCATTTAGTTACCTACAATAATATGGAAGAGTGTTACAAGCACTACAGTGCTTTGTGCTTTTGTGACTTTAAACACAAATTTCAGGTTATAAATAGGTATATGTGCTCGTTAGGTTAGCAAATGTACTTCGAAATCTAGTTAAAAGAAAAAAACTTGTCTTTTCCCTTGTTATTCCAACTATTTCTTCCACAAATCTCCCCTATTAAACAAGGGGAGGAGGGTGCCAATAAAATTCTAATTTCTTCAAACTGTACTCCTCAGGTATGGAGAGAAGGTAGAGTAGAAGAGAGCTGATGCCAGGGTCTATGAAATATTGGCTTCATGGTACTTCCTATTAGGGTATTCCCTCCTTTTACAGGGAAGAAGTAGAAAATTATAAGCTACTTCCACAGGAAATTACTGGGGGTAGGACAAAATCAGCCCAAGTTGTGGGGTATCAAGATAGAAAGGTGGGATAAACAGCCACAGGGCCCAATTAGAGGCCCCAAACACTGCAAATCTTGGGTGTTCTGACTCCTCACCCCATGTACAGTGTACAACACTACACATGCACACAAACATGAAATAAAATTTTGAGTAAGTTAATCAAGGCTGTTCTTTTTCACTTTGGGGCCCTACTTTGCTAGTCTGTTTGTTGGGTAATCTAGCACTAAATGGCAGCATAAGTTAGTGGAGAACAATTCCTAGCAGCAGCAGCTACATGCAGATGAGATATTTCTTTCTGATAACAGAAATAAACTTCTGGTGATAATTATGTCTAAAAGATTCACAATAAAAGGGATTACTTTTTACTTGTGTACTACTGTTATCATTTAGTGCTTTGTATATTACCTGTCAAAAATGAATTTATTAAGAGTGATGATTGCCTATAGTGATTCCATAAATAACACAATAGCCCCAGTTCTTTTCCAGAATTTATTAGATTTATTTTATAACTCTGAAGTTGATAACCAAAATTGTGACTGATCCTTATGTGATTACTACATGTCATCAGAACGTATCACATACTAATACATTTTGCCATGATTCACAGGGTTCTATAAAGTTTTACAAGTGACAAGTAAAAATGGAAGTAAAAATATCTCTGTGGAAAGGAGTATAAATAATTTCGCAATACAGAATCCACAAAAGAGATGACGAAAAGATCAACAGACTTGACTACGTAATTATTTAAAACATTCATATGACAAAAGACACGAAGACAAGTACACAATGAGAAAACATCTGCCAGACATAATCGACAGAATTACATCTAGAATACAGAGAAACTACTAGTCAATAAGAAACTCCATTATTGACTAGTTCACAAAGATATATGTTCAAGGATATTCACTGTAGAATTTTTTATTATAGCAAAAATCTGGAAACTATCATTCGAAGACCATTTGAGAAATTACAGCAATGAAAAAGAGAGAAGTCTAGCTGTAATGTAATGACATATAAAGTTTTCCAAGACAAACTGAGTAGAAGGGCAAGTCACAGAACATATCGTAAAAGAGATTTCTGCTTATGTTAAAAAAAAAAAAAGGCAAAAACGTGTCCCATGTATATGCATCAAAAAAAAAGTGTGAGAAGTTATATACTGAATTGTAAGTGGTGGCTCTGAGGAGAGGAAGATGTGGTGGAACAGGATGGAACTGGATAGGGTAAGGACTCTCACTTTTCACATATTTTAGTATTTTATTTTCTTCCCATCAGGACCATTTCCGGATTACTTGCACAATTTAAAAGATTTTAATACCAGAAGTCATGAATAACATTTTGAAAACTATGAACCAAAAACTATGTTTCAATCAGGATTCTGAGATACCTGTTGAAAAACAATTTTAAATCCTAGGTATTTTTATATGAAATTACTAGTTTTGTTTAAATTTTGCCTATACCGTTTACTCCACATTTCCAAAAAGTAAAAATACTATTCTTAAAAATTATCAAATCACTGTATTATTACCTGTGATAACTGAGTTACATACTAACAATCAGTGCTCTTTTAAACTAAAAAATTTAAGACATCAAAAATAACAAAGCAACATCAACAACAAAATAGTTTATAGTTTATGTATCCTAATGTCCATATTTTTTGTCTGCAAGAAAATGGCATATGAAAATAGAAAACTTCATCTCAGTAATAAGTAAGTGAGTCCATCAGAGGACAAAAGTGAACAGAGTCAAACTAAATAAGGGCAGAAATCCATGAACTTTTCTTCATCCTCTCCCTAAGCCATCATTTTAATGAGAACAAAAACAAATACAAAGTGATCATAATACATCCTTTGTAGACAGAGTATACACCACCATTTTTAGAAGATTTTACTCCTGGCCACCTTTTGTTTTTAGAACTTGTGCTGTCATTTATATATTTCACTTCCTCATTTGATTAAAGGCAATCTCCAGCACAGATAGCATTTCTTCTGTTTTTGTTTATTATACAGTATCAGGACTACTTATTTTTTCTGATGTTTAAGGTATAGGGCATCATAATTTTTTGTTGCAGAAAAAAAGACACTATTATAATAAACAAAACTACTAGTTAACATAAATAATTGTAGCTACAAGGACACATTAAAAACAGGACTGTGATTTGCATTACCTAGATAAAATGCTTTTAAAAAATCACCAACAAAGTGTGATCCTCTCATGTAAACTGTCAGGGTTTTTAAATTAATTAATTAATTAATTTTATGTCAGGGTTTTATGATCATTTCTCATTCAAGCATTATCATTTCTCTCATTAATCTTTTTCATATAAGGGAACAGCCTTCTTAATTTTTATGACTCTTAGCTCAAGTAGGTGATCAACATCCAAAGCAACAGCACAAATACAGTCTTTTATCAGAAAATTCTCAAAGTGCTTTGTTCTCAAAGGGCAAATGAGAATTATTTAAGGAATAACAATTTGCTTCAGATGAGGAACTCTCTGAACTAAAATAGCCACTATTCTTTTGGCTCTTACAGTAAAGGTTTTTTTTCTTTTTTGTTTTTGGGTACCGTAAAGGTATTAAAATAGTCTCTCAACTAGACTAAACTAACATTTAAAGTGGGTGTATTCTTTTTGGACTTTGAAAACTTTTGCCCTTTTTCTGTTTATATCTTCAGGTGGTGAGAGAAGAAATACTACAGTATCATATCTACAATCTTCAATTTTTCTATCAACCCAGGGGCAGTCTAGCCAGAACTGCAATATCCAGACACAGGATCAATTACTATAGCTAATATGTGGGTTTCCAAAGTTGTTTGAAGAAAGAAGATTCTTAATTCACTACACAAATGAATGCTTTTCAGGGATACAAAAAATAAAAAAAGACCGAATACTACTATAAAATAAGTAAAAGATCAGGTACATATAAACTTGGAATGTTCTACAAATACTGGACCTGGATTGGATTGGATCTTACTTAGAAATCACTGAAAATGGGCAGCCCGGGTGGCTCAGCGGTTTAGCGCTGCCTTCGGCCTAGGGTGTGATCCTGGAGACCCGGGATCGAGTCCCACGTCGGCTCCCTGCGTGGAGCCTGCTTCTCCCTCTGCCTCTGCCTTGTCTGTGCCTCTCTCTCTGTGTCTCTCATGAATAAATAAATAAAGTCTTTAAAAAAAAAAAAAGAAATCACTGAAAATCTAGTAGTATTAGCTGACTGGTGATTCTTGATCCGACTGGTGATATTGATTCCGGTAATTCAGAACTACAAAATTTGGGGGATACTGATATTTAAGATTGGGGATTTTCATGATTTATCCCTAAAAACATAATCCTTTGGAAACAGTAAGTTCATAACAAATTTCTAAACAGTATCATGCCTAAAAGAAACAAAAATGGGCGGCCCCAGAGGCGCGCTGCCTTCAGCCCAGGGTGTGATCCTAGAGACCGAGTCCCGCATCAGGTTCCCTGTTTCTCCCTATGACTGTGTATCTGCCTCTGCCTCTCTCTCTCTCTCTCTCTCTCTCTCTCTCGGTCATGAATAAATAAATAAAATCTTAAAAAAAAATGCTCAAACCAATTCACAAAGATATGTATCATTTTGCTATAATGCTTTTGAGAGTTGTGCCTTTAATATGAAAATTAAAAAGTGAAGTGATTCTTAGTATTATTCTTGAGAGAATAAACAATGCTGCTGTGAATAAGGGGGAAAGTGAGCCTAACACCTGGTGGAAAGCTGGATCTGTCACCAAGTGGTCATTGGAAAAAATTGAAAAATTAAACTTTTTGTGTTTCAGTTTCCTCAACTGTAAAAAACTAAGATTGAAAGAGCTCTTCCAATTTTAAATGCTCTGATCTAGGAAATGACACCACCAGCTGTATGTATACACACATAATGCACATAATTATGCAGGCACTTAACAGTATATATAATAAATGAAGTATTTCGTTTTATTCTACAGTAATATATATACATACAGTAAAAGCAGAAAGATTCACTAAGAATAGGTCACCCAGTCTTCTGATCTTGGATTAATACAGAGTCAGTACCACTTACTGATTTATAAAATCATGAGAATGCAATACAATTTGACACAATTAACAGTACTTTAAGAAAATGCTACAACACCAGACTACCAGTCAATAAAGATTCTCTTGCACGGTGGACAGCATCTCTTTTACTCATTATGTTGCTCTGGTCACAACTGTTGTTATTAAGTAGTTTTATAGCCTCTTTTCTTAAATTTAAAGAGGACAAAGAAGTTTTTCCTTTTCATCTTAGAAAGCTTCAAGGAACTTAACTAAGGCTGTATCACTTTTATACCCTTTACGTAGAAAAGACAGTAGACATTTAAAACTTTAAAATGTAGTTTAGATAAACCTCTCAGTAAAGTGTCAAATGAGTGGTTCCATGACATTTAAAAGAAAAGAAAAGAAAATGTTCTGCAATAGTCAAGAGAATGGGGGAATTCCAAAGAAGCACTGAGGATGGACACAGCATCATAAATTTAGGGAAGAAGAATAACTTTTCTGATAAGAAAAATGGTATGAGCAAAGGCTTACATTAGTATGCCTCTAGAGAAATGGGTGAATTTCTGGCTGGTGTCAGATTCTATACAGAAGCAAGGAGAAAAGACAAATGATAACAGAATAGTCACTCTAATCAGTAACTACTTCCTAGGACAAAATGAAAATTGAGAATGATTATCTCATGATGAGATATCTGATGATCTCTTTAAAGTTATTGAGTTTAGAATTTTTATATTGCAGTGAATTTTACTTCTGCTCTATAAAGCCATATATCCTGAAAGAATTCACCATTTTTAACTACATAAAACCATCAATATCTTCAATTTTAACAACTCACATTATATACATTATACTCGTAATAGGGTATCATATCTGAGGACATATCTCAGGCACCATCAAATTACTGGGGAAAAAGAAATAGACAAAATAATTTGTTTTTAAAAAAACTTTGCCTTTGTGGAACTTACATTCTAGTGTGTGGGAACAGGGGAAAGAAAGTATGTAAAATGTATAATAAATCAGATGGTGAGAAGTATCCTGTAAAAAAAAAAAAAGCTCAGGGGTGCCTAGGTGGCACAGTCAGTTCAGTGTCTGACTGGATTTTGGCCCAGGTCATGATCTCAGGGTTGGGAAGATGGAGCCCTGTATCTAGCACTGCTCAAAATGTGGAGCCTGCTTAAGATTCTATTCTTCCTCCCCGCCCCCCTTCACTTTCTAAAATAAATAAATGAAGCAAGCTGAGAAGGATGCTGGAAGGTTTTCAATATTTTTAAAGCTAACAAGTGAAACTCTCATTGATAAAAGAGCATTTAAATTCACTACTCAATACCTATACAGAACTAACCAAATCAGAAACAATCTCTGGAAGTACTATTTCCATATCTGGCTCTACCAAGTTGACCTAAGCTCATCAAACAAGAATGCAAGTCCGTATCATCACTTTTGCTAAAAATTATTAAGCAAAAGGAACGAATGGTACAGATCTTCACTCTGTTCTTTTTCCTGAACTATTTTTACCTTTAGGAAATAAGTACCTCAGTCCTTAGGACCCTAAATCTTAGGATTCTTTTCAGGTTCAGGTTTATAAAAATAAACCCATCTTCCCGAAAACCTAGTTTACTTTTTAATTCCTAAATCTATGGCCAATTTATTCCAGTTTAGGATGAGATGAATACCTACCATATTCAGAGAAATGAACTATGAATTTTCACTGAAGGAAATGTACCCATAACTAACGGAACATATGAATACTTGCTGTGATTGTTAAAAATGTAAATGACCTTAATTATAAATAAGGAAAAAACCTCCCCCTGCACTCTAGCAAGTGGCCAACTCTTTCTAAACTCAAAAGCTCAAGGATATAAGGAAATCACACTAGAAGAAGTATAGTCTCCATCCAGGGCAACCATAGCAAAATGCACATTTGGGCACATGATTTTAAAACTACAGGACTGGGATCCCTGGGTGGCGCAGTGGTTTGGAGCCTGTCTTTGGCCCAGGGTGCGATCATGGAGACCCGGGATCGAATCCCACATCGGGCTCCCGGTGCATGGAGCCTGTTTCTCCCTCTGCCTGTGTCTCTGCCTCTCTCTCTCTCTCTGTGACTATCATAAATAAAAAAATAAAAATTAAAAAAAAAAAACTACAGGACTATTTTGTTGTCACAGTCAAATATATTGCTAAAAATATTTTGCAGAAGTGTACCTAGAAACATCCCTGGGTGATAAAGAATATTCTGTACATATTTTATACCTATTTAGTTTTTAGGATAAACGTTTGAAGCATTGCTAACATATTCTCAACAACGCCAATATGTCTTAATTTTCTTAAGTGTTATGATTACTTTACTAAAGAAAGTAACAAAATGTTCAGGTGCTACACTACAGACTTTGGCTTTCCAAGCAGCAATAACTATGTTGCACTGCCTTTTTTCCTCTATTTTTCCCCCTGTACATTTTTGGGGGGTTGTTAACTTTGAAATACTTGTCATTTATCATATGCTCAATCTAGTGCAACTGAGATGTATGCCATCAATACTGGAAATTTAGCAATGCTCCAGGTTTCTAATGCTAATAAGTCTTTGGTATTAAATTTAGCATATCTTCACTAAAACCAGAAAGGAAAATAGCAGATTCACTGTTGTATGTGTATACATAACATATAGGTATGTATATATGCACACACACACCTCTCAACACAACACAGATACTGACTTCAACTCTAAAATTTTATTAAGTTAGAATAATCACACCGTTCCAAAATGAAGTTATATATGACTGAGAAAGAATATGAACGGATGTGTGATAAACTAAAATAAATTTGTGTCTTTATTAAATAAATTCTGACAGAATTTTCAGAAAGTTTACTCTGTGCTCCTACCAAGGTCCTTCTCCCTTAATTAGGAGAACAAATCCATACTTTGCCTCTCATCTAGGTTTTATAGAAAGGTAAGAAAAGTTGTACATGAAGTTGATTATGTGATTTGAACTTGATGAGATTTAAACATTTTAAGACAAAAATAAAAGCCTAAAAATTGGCTTATATATTTTAATAAATTCTTTGTATTAATAGTAAGTATCAGTATAACCCAACCACCACTACCAAAAAAGGCAGCATACTGTAATGGGAAAGTTTTCAAGGTTATCTAATAAAATTAATTCCCTGATATATTTGTTCATTGGACTGAAATCAGAGACTGCTTTAAGTTCAATATTCATATTCTACAATTTATTGCACTTTTGTGATTACCACAGTATTTGAATGCTATTTTTTAAAAGATTTTATTTATTTATTCATGAGAGAGAGAGAGAGAGAGAGGCAGAGACACAGGCAGAGGGAAAAGCAGGCTCCATGCAGGGAGCACGACAGGGGACTCGATCCCTGGACTCCAGGATCATGCCCTGGGTCAAAGGCAGGCACTAAACTGCTGAGCCACCCAGGGATCCCCTGAATGCTATTTTTAATGTTATTTTTAAATGTGTAGCATGTGCCACAAGACATTGTTCTCAAAGAAATATTTAGCAGAATTGAATTAGAAAAATGTTACATGATTTATAGAAACATATTGCATGATGATAGCCATCCTACGTGACTAATTCTACAGTAACTTTCAAGAGAAAAGCTTAGTGCTTTCTCAAATCAAAGTCATTATTTTCTAAGTACTGGCAAAATGTATTTAAGTAAGACTGACTTATCTGGGTTCTCAAGTAAGGCTTCATGTATCTGGTCACCAAGAGACAAACAGTGTTGCTTAGCAAGGCAGCAACCATGACTGTGCATTATTTTAGATGATAACATTTTATCCTATCCCTCCCTATTTTCCTTTCTCGCCCATCCAATACTATGTTTACAGCTTTTTACACCTTAAGCATTTCAAAGATGTGATCCTATATAAACTTCCTGCGTGAAGTTCTATTAAATGGATTTTTTGAAGCTAAATTTTTTTTTTAAGGAAAAAAGGATTATACACCTCCTACATGCAGTTACTTATAGAAAAGCAATTTCTGTGTTGACTAAGGAGGGAAACTGTCTTCAAATTTTAAGTTCTAATTCATAAACTAGCTCAATGCTAAAACTGTAAGGATCCACAAAAGTTATGCCCTCAAGTTAAATATTTAAACCTGAGGGACTACGTGAAAATCACTACATTCAAGTGGAAAATTAATACCCAAGTGTGTTTAGAGAGTTAACATTTATTACTTTGACAGATCTGTTTTGAACTAAATTTTGAAATGCTATTCTTCGTGAATTATTTACAAATTAGACACTGAAGAGTGACAATTCACTTTTCCTGAAGTGAGACAGCACGTGTTACAGGAGAAGTCATAAGACAGGAATCTTGGTTTTAGCTCTGACTTCACAGATGGAGAACTAGACATGTGAAGAGATTTGCAAGGAATTTACAAGACTGCAGAGGTATACCACATAGCCTCCAATATTACAAAATGTGAAGAATTCTTTGTATATTTGGCAGTGAAACCACATGGACAATTAAGCCACATGCTAAGTGTATATATATGTATATGTATATGTGTATGTATATGTGTGTGTATATATATATATATATATATATAAATTTTTTTTGGCTAAACATTATTATACTTTGCTTGCTAGAAAAAGCCCAAGCACACCTAAGGCACCAAGGATATATTAGACTATATTTACAAATTAGCCATGATAAAGCTACAAAGCCAATAAATAATAAGCAGACAACAGCAAAGACTTTGTGTACGGTTTTGATGAAAGATTCACTTCAAGTTTAGGTATCTTTATCTTTATTCCTTAAAGAATCAACATCAAGTATAATCAGTGATGTACTTTTTTTTTTTTTTTTTACCAACCTGCTAGTGATTTCTGATAAGGTCATTTTGATTAATAATACAATCTCATGCCATTTCTCAGGTCTCAAAGGCAAAAAGTGTTAGTAAAGCATCAGAACTTAATGAAAACTCCAAGTAGAAAAACTTCTTTTTCAGCTATGGAAAAATGAGCCTAATTTCCTTGGCTCTTAAAAAAAATGAATCTGTATTTCACTAAGTTTTAACTGTCTGAAGCATATAGGTCTGCTTCCTTTAATCTTTACCTCTCTACAGGGGGACTGTATTTGATCCTGCCTTTCAAAGTTGTGACCCTCCCAAGAGGGAATCATTTATTAAACAAATAAACAAATTTTAATTTTAATTTTAAATTAAACAAATTTTCTGTGCCTATTACATAATAAGCGTTCTGCCGAAAACTATGGGGACTAGAGTATAAAACAGACAAGAAATTTTCTCTCAAAAAGCTTACAAGCTAACAAGAGATAAAATACGTATTATATATAAAGATATACATGCAGATAGAGACACACATACAGAGCTGGGCAAGTACAAACTAATTTTTATGACCAGGTTGCCTATAAATTCCCTCCAAATAAGTATTTAATAACAATGATTTAAGCTCAGAAACTTCCGGTTCAAAATGACAGACATACAATGAATTATAGAAAAAAATAAAGTACGAGCTGGCTATTTACGGTAATCTTTCTACTGATGTAGAGTTTTGAAAAATTTAATTATTTAAAGTAGGCTCCATGGCCAAAGTGTGGTTTGAACTCATGACCCTGAGGTCAAGAGTCACAGACTCTACCGACTGAGCCAGCCTGGTGCCCCTCCTATTGATGTAGATCTACTTAGTATAATAATAAAACCTATGTATTTTTTAATACCTTGGCTAGAACACTTCCTCCAAGTGAACTTTTATAAACCTAAACTATTACTGTTTAGGAAAAAAAATCCTAGTAATCATTAATAAAGCTAGAAACAGGAAAATTTCCTTTACAAAAAGATAATGCTACAAAAACAGTGATGACTATGCTTACTGTTATTTCTTGCACAGGGAAAAGGCTCTACTAGCAAATAAATCATTTAAGCTCTCCAGGGTTCAGTTTAGTCATCTGTAAAAAATGAAGGAGTTACTACTTCCTTAATGATAAAAGTTTGTTAAGTGTGAATTCCCCCAACATTGTAGAGTTTGAGTAATACACTATCCACATACAAACAGAATAAGCTCTTCATAACAAATTAATTCTCAAAATATGGTACTTCAAATTAAAATGTTTCACTGAAAGTGGTTATTTCTTGATTTTGTACCTCATTCTACTTCCATGTCTTCATCTTTGTCCTTGCCACGGCCTAGACTCCCTTTAATCGCTACCCATCCAAGTTCTTCAGTATTCAACTTATATTTTCTCATAAAACTTTTCCTCATTAAATTCCTCTTCTAAACTCTACGGCCCTTCAAGACAGTAGTGAAGAACTGATATTGTGCCATGCATACGTCTTTTTCTTACACGACTTTTGTCTCTCCACTACTGTACGTAGGTTCTCTGGGAGCAGGAGCCACATAATCAGGCTTTATTGTTTATAGCAACTAGCATAATGCTTCATTTCATATCTATAAAAATACTGACTGAATAAATTTTCTCATGATTATTTCACTTACTATAAAAAAGTCAATGGTCAATAAATGTTCATGGAATAAATGACTAGACTGATAAGTGACAGTAAATTAAACCAAAGCATCAGTATTACTGGTCATAGCAAACAAAGCTGCTAACCCATACTTTTAAGGAAATGATACTCCATTAGGAGTACAAATAGTTTGGAACAAATAACAATTTTCACTTGAGCAAAAACAACATATTTCTCAATCCTACTGCCAATTGTCCACACAAACAGGGATAACAGCCCTAAGAAATAATGGCTATTCAGCTTTGGCTAAATTACAAACATTTTTAGTTACATCTATACTGTCATATAATCATAACCAGAAGCTCATTAGAAACAACTCATTAGATATATTCTAAATAACCAGCTTATTAAACATAACTCTTAAAATTGAAGAATGAAATTTTTTTTTAAGAATGAACTCAAGTTTTAGAGAAGATTCACTAACCTTTGGGAAATAAATTTTCTATTACCATTGGTATAAGTCAACTTCAGATCTACCCTCTACTCTTTTTTTTTTTTTTTTTTTTTTAATTTTTTATTTATTTATGATAGTCACAGAGAGAGAGAGAGGCAGAGACACAGGCAGAGGGAGAAGCAGGCTCCATGCACCGGGAGCCCGACGTGGGATTCGATCCCGGGTCTCCAGGATCGCGCCCTGGGCCAAAGGCAGGCGCCAAACCGCTGCGCCACCCAGGGATCCCTCTACCCTCTACTCTTAACCAAGGTCATTCTTAGCAATTTTAAATTCCTACTTAGTTCTCTCTTCTACAACAAAATGTCAGTCTTTGCTTCTTGCTTTTGCAAAAAACTCACTATCAATCCTTCAGACCTCTTACTCTCCAAAACTTGCTCCTTACTATTCAGAGATCCTAAATTAATCCAACAGCAGAAAGAAAACTTACAAGTGTAAGTTTGTTCAGATAGCCCATCTCATTCATGGTAAACTCCTTTATTACTTCACCTCAATCATAAGATGATGCAACTTGGGCATTTAAGTTTATCAAGGAGTACTACTTTTTTAAAGTTGAAATTCATGTAACTAGCCTCAAGAACTGATTAAATATATATTAAAGGTAATTTTTCATCATTGGAAATGTAAAAGAGTGTCTTCTATTTATCTATCAGAATAAATACCAGAATATGAATGACTAATCTTCCCCCCCCCCCTTTTTCTTTTTGATAACCTAGAAAACAGGTGAGTAAAACTCTAGGTAAAATATAACAAAACATCTCTCTATAGGGCCAAGTCTGGCACAGCTAAGAATGCAAAACAAAACAGAGTGTTTATGTATTTTGAGGAGAGAGAAGTATTCTGAATAACAAAATCCAATAGCTACGCTTTATCCAAGTTTCAAACAAGTCTCAAAAACTGACACTTACAGATATTAGTACAGAGTAAGTTTAAAACCATCCTTTCTTCTTACAGCTTCAGAAAGTTAGCCAGGATTAAGCTCTTCTATCATGACTAAGTTAGCATATAAAATAGGCAGAGGAAAACAGTCATTTTCACATTACCATATTGTCCCATTAGTTCATGATCTTAACCCCCACCACAAAAGACAATTTCCTGGATTCCAAGATATGGTGAGAAATCATTTAACTCCCTGGTAGTCCATAGATAGGTTCCAGAAGGAAAATGTTCTGCCTTAAGATTTCAATTATCTCCATCCCCCTAAATCTGTAAAGATTAGTCCTTTGTAAACATTTAATCACTGAGCAGACAAAAACCAAATATGTCAATATTTTATATAAATTACTGTAAATCCTCAAAATACTAGTAAGGCAATATTCTTACATTAAGAACTTTCACACATATAACTGTCGACTTGAGCACACAAAAAATGATATGCACCACAACAGCTTCATTTAATGACTTGGTTTTTTTGAAAGATAAGAGACTTATGTGTGTCATTGCTGCTGGATTATTATATATCATTTTCTTTCTAAGTTTAATCAACTTAAAACACAGCACGTGTATTTTAAAGATAAATACACTAACTGCATGTAAAATGTACTATAATTAAAGGCTACGTAGATGAGCCACGAAAGAAAAAGAGAAGTACTGAAACTTGTTTTGTGTTCTAGTTGAAATGAGTACTAACTGGTTCAATTGGTTGACCAGGGATTCCCGCCCCACCACACACGCATCACACAATCATCTAAGCAGTAAAGTCTAAGTAGACAAGCATATCAGTGAAACTCAATTTTTCCTTGTTATCTATGTATTATTAGCTATTACCATTGCTATCTACTCAGGTATCTAATATAAAACTCACTGATAATTACACTAAGAAATACTAGAAAACCATCAAAGAAAAAGTTAACGAGAATATAAGGGAAAAAAACTGGGAAAAGGCTAGTACACTAATCAGCATTACTGGGTAGTACTATCGCATGAAAATAGTCTGCTTAAAAAAAAAGACTGGACTACAGGGGATGTTCTTTCTCATTTAAAGGAAAAATTACAGACACTTTTTTGGCTGCAGTAATAGAAAGAAGTCTGTTCCGGGTATAGGAATCTCAACAAGAGAGTTAAATTCAGACTGAACTAACTTTGTGAATTAACTTTTTACACAACTTGCCTTTTCATGCACATCTGGATCATTTCACTAAAACTTTTAAAAACTAGAGCTAAAGAGGCAGTAAGGCAGTTCAAATAACCACTTCCTGTCAGAAACTGGTCTTTCATTTAAAGAAATAAAGGCATAATGACAGATTCCCTTAGTTTAAAAGTTCATACAAGACCGAAAAATAAAATCAGCTCACTAACTGGTTAATAAATACAGGTACATCCTACAACGAAATACCTCATTAAAAAAATGAAGCTCTATGTACTAATATAAACCAGCGGCTAACCCATATTAGGTGAAAAAAAGCAGGATACAGAAAAAAAAAAAGAAAAAAAAAGTGTGGGGCATGGGGTGGGGAGCACATACTTTATAGGAACAGAATTACCTCTGAAAGGACAAAGAAGAAACTGACAACACTTGGGCCATGGGAATGAGCGTGAGGCTGTTATCACATGGCCATCTGCTATATTACATTTTATGTGTTTTGAATTCCGGATTATCTGCATGAATTACTTATTAAAAAATAAAACTGGAAATATAAATACATAATCTTCCTTTCTTCCATTACTTCACCAAGGGTGTTCTCTCCTTTGGTTGCTTTCTTATGACATATATTCTGCCTTAGATTAGTCATCATGTCCCCAAAATTCCTTGAGTGTAGAGATAAAACAATGTAAGTCATCTTTGGATTCATTGCCACTTCTGGCCAAGTGTATTAAATGCATTAATAATGAATAATTTTTTAAATTATAGGAAATGTTTGCTGAGCACTTGTAAAATGCTGGGCATTTAATATGTATTAACTTACATCACACCCACATTTCTATGAAGGTAGATATAGTACATCTGTGACCAAGAAAATTGAGGAGTGGAGAAGAAAAATCTGCTGAAGGTCCCACAGCCAGGAAGTTAAAATAGAGCTTAAAAATGAATAGGTATCGTTAATTGAGTCCCTAAGGAGGTACCTTATAATTATCTCACAGCCCTATAAAGTAGGTGGTATTCTAATTTAACAGATAAGGAAACCAAGGTTGAGAAAGATTAAGAAACTTCCGCAGGTCACAAAATTTCTTGAGGGTAGGCGCATGAATGATAGTAAGTGGCAACATAAGTGGCAACAAGAGGAACGAAACCCAGGCCTGTGAACCCAACCCAATGCTCTTTCCACAACTACATTGTCACAGTAAATGCTAACTAAATATTTGAATTACCACAAACTGTTGCCTCAAGTGATTCCTCAGTAGAGATGAGTTCACACATGAGTGAGGAAAAAAAAAAAAAAAAAAACCCTTGCATTTTTTCCCCATTCCCGGACTACCTAGTATACTATTTAATAAAGAAGCTATCACTGGAAGTGACATTGTACATCAAGAAACACATGCGTGGGAAAAAAAAAAAAAAAAGAAACACGTGTGTAAGACTGACACAGCCTGCGATAAACAAGCCTATATAACCATATCTGGGAAGCTGTTTTATGGAATAAATAAAATTATAAATTTCAGTGATACATTGGAAGCATTTGTTTAATTTTTTCTACTGTGGAAAAAAATGAAAGAAACTTTTAAAATAAGATGAAGGAGGGTACACATACTTGGTTTTACTATAACCATATATGCAAAAAATAAAGCCCAATGACTCAGGATGAGATAAAGCTACTTCTCTATAAAAATGAAAATTTCTATTAATCAGATATAATCAAGAAAATGAATTTCAGAAAGCAGGAAAAGGAAGGTATGATTTTATGAATCAGGTTTCTAAGTTTCCTTAGGTTTTTATGTGAAAAAAAAATCATTCAAAAAGAGGTAGCACTATTGTTTTAAATTCCACAAGAAGTGGCCTTTTAACATTTTTCAGTTTGAGTCAAATATTTGCTCTCTGAATCCATGTATCAATTTAAAAAAAGGTACAAGGAGATTTAGCTGTAATATTTACTGATCCCTAGGTGACATAAGTATAATTATAACCAGGCTCCAAGTGAACATTCAAAAATTATTAAGTTTGAAAAGTTCCACTTGGAATTGCTAAGAAGTGCAGATTATGAATCTATAAATAAAACAAAACCTAAAAGTTCTTTTGGATAAGACAAGAAAAAAATCCACCAGAAAATAAATATATATATTTTTAATTCACAGAGAAAGAGTCGCTCTCATACATTCTCACATAAGGGAAAAAACTATTGTGCTCGGGTTGATGCTGGCTTGCAGAAAATCTGAAGGAAAAAAAAAAAAAAAAGAAAATCTGAAGGAAAAACAGTAATCTGTGGCATCATCAATACTATAATTTCTTCAGTGTTTGTAAATAAAATCACCTCCCCAATCCTTATGTAAACACTCTTTACTATATCTCTAAGTTTCTCAGCAATGGCACTGCTAAATGTGTTTTTTTCTGGACTTACAACAGAGTAAAGTAGGTTTTGAAAAAAGGGGCTCGGATAAATTAAAATCAAAAGACAGTGCTTACATTACCAACCATATTTATTCTTAAGAATCCTCGTACCCGTCAATCACAATGCTATCCTACTATGACAGGGAGTAATTTCAAAACAAATAGCTTGTTCATCTTTCGCACCACCTAAAATAAACTCTTAAATCAGGAAATGAGCTGTGAGTGTGAAAAGATTTCAATAGCTGGCAACCAAAGTTATCTTTTACACCAAACCTTTCGAAGGCAGAACTGATGCGAGCTACGGCTAGGATAAAAATCCTAACTTCTTGGGACGCTTACGACAAATTTAAATAGGTCATATTCCAGATCCTTTAAAGACCGTCTTTTAATCTTTAATGTGTCCGTGACTTTTCTGTCGTTCCTTTTCCCCAAAAGGCAAAGAAGAAATTTTAAAAAATAAATAAATAAATAAAAATAAAATAAAATAAAGGCTTGTGGCTTCAACTTCTGTGGGTCCCCAGGCCGAGATTACTTACTGCATGGGAGGCGAGGCAAACACTGGACAGTTTTAAATGCCTATTTTTAGAATCAGTATTAATCAGTCTCTTATTTAAGTTTCGACAGCTATAATATGTGGGAAACTTAGTAGGGGGGTGAGAGATCCAGAGGACCCAAGCTCGGTTGGCACGGTTGACCCCCGCGTACCTCCCCCCCCAAAAAAGTGATGTAAAACAAAAGTGCATCGGCTAATACTCGTTTCAGCGAAGTGTTTCAGAATGATAGACCTCAAGGGTTGTTATTACCTTATTGAAAAGGGTTAAAATCGAAACCGTTTTTCAAACACCAGCTTCCCTTTTACAGGATCCCAACAGTTTTTTGTTTTTTTTTTTTACAAAAGTTTGACAAATGTTTTTCTTTGCATCCTCCCCGCACCCGGCCTTCCTCCTCAAAAGAATGCATTTCCATGACTACTGAGTTTAAAAAAAAAAAAAAAAAAGAGAGAGAGAGAGAGAGTGAAAAATCATATTCAAAAGCACGGTTCTCCTCATCTCAACTTAAGCAGAAAAGGAGAGAAAACAGTCTTCTCTCCCCAACGCGGTGGGAGCGGAGGGAGGAGGAGGAGGGGGGGGAAAGGGCACGAATAAAATACAGCACGAGAGGAAACCTTTGGTTTCGAACTTTATTGCACAAAGAGTGGAGAGGAGAAGAGTAGGTCAGACGTCGCGGCGCTTCCCGCGGCGGAGCGGGCACGGCAGGCACCGGGGCTCCCGGGGAGGCAGGCACCTTCACCTCCTCTGCCCTCAACTGTCGCCTTCTTCCTCCTCCGCCCCCCGCGGCCGCCCCGGCGGACGGCCCGGCCAGGTCGGCCAGGGCGGGCGAGGTCGGGCCAGGTCGGGCCGGGCCGGGCCGGGGGCGCGGCGGGCGGCGGGCGGGCGAGCGGCCGGGCCGGGCCCGGCGGGCGGCGGGCGGCCTCCCCCGGGGCGGCTCCGGGCTCCGGGCTCCGGGCTCCGGGCTCCAGGCTCCCGGCCCGGCTCGGCGGCGGGAACGCGGGCGCCAGCTCTCCGCGGCCGCCCGCCCGCCCGCACACACACCCCCGGCCGCCGGCTCCCACCCCGCCCGCCCGCCCGCCGCCCGCCGCCCCCCGCCATGAGCGCCGCCGCTGGCTGCAGGCAGAGTCGCTGCCGCCCCGGCCGCCGCTGGCTCCAGTCCGCCGCCATTATTCTTTGTTCGCTGCGAGCGGCGGCGATGTTGTGGGGCTCGGGCGGAGGCTCCATCTTTACCGCGGCCCCTCCTGCGAGGGGAAGGCCCCGAGCGCGGCTGTCCGGCGCCTCCCCGTCCCCCCTCCGTCCCCCCGGCTCTCTCCGGCTCCTGCCTCCTCCTCCTGCTCCTCTTACCGGTGGTACAAGCTCCTCCGTCACTGCTTTCGTTCGCGGCCCGGATCTCGCTGGAGTTTTATTCTCTCCCCCACGTAACACACCGCGTCAAACTACACCTCCGCCGCGTCACTCACCAACACTCCGCTTCTCCCAGCCGCCCGGGCCACAGGCAGCAGCAGCCGCCGCCGACTGAGGAGCCGCAGCCAGGGAGCCAGCCAGCGCCGCCCAGTGCCGAGTGCGCAGCGGCCGCGCACGGAAACAGCCGAGCCCGGCCCGGAGGAGCTCGAGCGGCCCCGCCCCCCCGCGCCGCAGGCGGAACTTGCCGAAGGCCTTCGGGCGCCTCCGGCCGAGCGGGGTGGCGGCCGGGGTTCGCGAGCGGAGCGGCGCGGGAGGCGTGGCCCGAGCCCCACCTCGCGGGCCGCGCGGCTGCAGCCCCGCGGCGGAAATCGGCGGCAGGAAGGCGGCTTCGCGAGTGTGGCCCGCTGGGGGAATTCCCCGGGGGTGTCGGCGGCTGGGTGGAAACCCCCCGCGGCTGCCTGCCCCCCCCCCGCCCCCGTCCCCTGCGGCGGGCCCGGCCTGAGCCCCGGGAACTTTGGAAGGCTGCGGGGCCGCGGCCGAGCGAGCCGGGAGGAGGGGCGGCGGGGGCTCTGCAATCGTCCCGGAGCCTGCGGGCTCGGGGCGGCGGGGGCTCTGCAAACGTCCCGGAGCCTGCGGCCTGCGGGCCGGGGCTCGGGGCCCCGCGCTGCCCGCGCCGAGGGGCGCCCGGGAGGGGAGGGTTTGCGCGGCCCCGCGGCCCCTCCTCTCCGAGAGTCAGCGCGGGGAGACCTGGGGGCCGCCCGCCCGGCTCCTCCACCTCGGGGCGTGCGGGGGCGGGGGCCCCGGGGCGCCTTGCGGGGTGCAGCCCGGCGGCCCAGCGGCCGGGGCGGTGGAGGACCCGGTCCGCCCTCGGGGGCCTCCGAGCGAGGACCGGTCCTGACCGAGGTTGCTCTGGGACCCTCCGAAGTATGACCCCCCCCCCCCCCGCCCTCACTCCCCACCTGCCCGCCGGCCCGCCTTTTTTTTTTTTTTTTTTTTTTTTCTTTTTTTCCTGGCACCGCCGGGTCGCTGGCTCTTCAGCGCCGTTTCCCCCTCTGGTTTGCACCCACGGCGCCCGTTTCTTCACCACCCACTCCCACTCCAAAGCCGACAGTGTGACTAACGTTCCCTCGACTACTGAAACTGCTTTCTCAGAGGTTGCCCAAGGCCACGATTCTGACTCTTTTTTTTTTTTCCTTTTTAAAGACTTTATTTATTTATTCATGAGAGACACAGAGAGAGAGCGGCGGAGGCAGAGACACAGACAGAGGGAGAAGCAGGCTCCACGCAGGGAGCCCGACGTGGGACTCGATCCCGGGACCCCAGGATCATGCTCCGGGCCGAAGGTGGCGCTAACCCCCCTGAGCCACTCAGGGACCCCCTGACTCTTCTTATTGAACTCTGTAGTCCTCTCCCTGGGCTCTCAGGTCTATTATAATTCTCCTCCTGTGCTTTAAAGCAAACCTGCAAGCACACGGAGAGGACCCAGAGGGTTCAAATCTGCCAGAGCCCCACCCCTTATTGGCTTCCTGTTACAAAGCGGCGTTGCTCTTTCTGGTGCTCCAGATCCGCCTTCTGCTTCCTCGGGGACTTTGGGCTGAAGAGGATCCCTCTCTCCTGCTGTTGTATTCAGTCCTTCCTTCACTGCTGGCTTTTCCGTCTATTACTTGAACATGCTCAAGTCTCTCGTTTGTTTGAAAATACCTTTCTCCTTCAATCGTTCTCCAGCGGGGCCTCTTACCCAGTGCACGTCCTCACGTGTCCCATTCCCCAGCCCTCTCCTGTCTAGCTTCTGTTCTTACCACTCACCTGAAGCTGTTCTGAATTGTCACATACAAGCTTCAGTCCTCACCTTACAAAACCTCATTCTAGCATTTGAAACTATTGACCACATCCTCATTGGAATATTCTCTTCTCTCTGCTCTTATTTGAAAGTTTTCCTCTTATTTTTCTGATTGTTTTTTATTTTTTTAAAAAGATTTTATTTATTTGAGAGACAGGGCATGAGGGGGAGGGGGCTCCCTCACTGAGCAGGGAGCCCAGTGTGGGGCTCCATCCCGAGACCCGGAGATCATGACCTTGAGCAGAAGGCAGACCCGCATCTGACTGAACCACCCAGGTGCCCCTCTCGTTTATCCAGATATTGGAATCCTGCTGAGCTGAGCTGAGCCCTCATGTACACTTTTCTCCACTGTCTCATCCTCGTCCAGCAGATTCCAGTACCCTCTGCCAAAGACTGTCCAACCCATAACTCAAGCCTAGATCTTGGTCTTGAACTCTGAATTCATATTTCTAACTGGCTTTGCAACACTTTCATTTGGATGACTGGGCCATGTCAAACACAACCTGTATAACTTATTCCCTCCAAAATCCTCTTCCCATAACCTTTTGATCCGTTATGGGCATCCTATCCATCTACTCAGTTCAAGCAAGAAACTTAAGATACATCTGTTATTTTTTTAACTTTATTTTAAAATTTTGGTTACAGTTTCATTTTTGTTTTCTTAACAAGTCTACTGTTTAATCTCTCAGGATTAAAAAAACAGTTATTAAGAATTCTAAAGAATTAACAAAGGAATGTCAAGGGAAGGGCACAACTGCCCCATTCTCTGGGGTCTAAGAGCTATTCCAGTTTAACACCTAGCTTCAAAACAAAATGAATTTTTATATTTTCTAAATGAAATAATGTACAACCACCGTCTTCTAACTTTCAAACACAAAGCTTCATTTTAAGCTGGTAAAAAAACTTTTAATAGGAATGATGGCCGACCTTGGTATGTAGTGTGTACCTTACAGGAAATTTTTTTTAACAATCATAACACAGTAATAATGCCATTAATGAAGTCCTCAATTTAGAATCTGCAACATTCTTCCATCAAGGGGGGACTCATTCAGTCCAATGAGTCTGTCTCAAGATCTTCATCTCTTGTTTGCTCCACTTGTATTCTCTTTTCAAAGATACATCTTTGAAAAGAGATACATCCGAATCACCTAGACTTGGGTTTGTGGGGTGCCTGGGTGGCTCAGTCGTTTTAGTGTCTGACTCTTGATTTCGGCTCAGATCGTAATGATCTCAGGGTCATGGGAAAATTATACCTTCCCCACATTATACCACATTGGGCTCCTTGCTCAGTGCTGAGTCTGCTTGAGATTCTCTCCCACTCCTTCTGCCCCTCCCTGCCTTGTGCTCTCTCTCTCTAAAATAAAATATTAAAAAAAAAATAAAAAATTGGATTTGTTGTCTTTCCTATGGCTACTTTTCATATTCTAGTATAAATAACCTTCATCTTTTGAAGTCCTGCAGTAATTACTATCTAGGTCCAACAGAAATGCTTTTGGCTTGCTCCAATCCATTTGCCATGTTGTAGCCAGAGTAATTAAAAAAAAAAAATCTGATCAAGTGACTACTCTGCTTGAATTCTTTTAATGGCTTCCCTTTGCTTACTGAAAATAGTCTAAGCTCCTTATCATGGACACCAGACCCTCTAACATATGGGCTTCTCATTCTCCCCAGCTTCCCCAACTGTCTCCCTACCTCTCAGCACTCCAGCCATATTAGTCTTTTTAAGTTTTCTAGGCTCTTTTTCTCTCTCTTTTATTCTCCCCCTACCTGTAGGCTCTCATCTCAAGGTACTTACAGATGTTGTTCCCCTCCTCTGGAATTCTTTTCTGCTACCCACCTCCCCTACTAAACTGTAACTTCTCACTTTCTTTTCTGACTCAACATACATAAGGTTTGTGCAGGTAGGGATTTTGTCTGCTTGTTTACCACCAGCTTTTCCCTTCCCCTCCCATTCCTAGCACCAGCCCAATTTCTAGAATGTAGAATGTAGACCACTACATGTCTCTTGACATGAATAAATAATAAATATGTGTGGTCCTGGGCAAAGTTCCTTAATATCTTGGGGTTCAAATCCTGGCTCAGCCACTTACTAGCTTTGTGGCACTGGGCAAATTGTTCGTTCTTGTCTGTCAGTTTTCCCATCTGTAAAATAAAGATGAGAATAGCACCTACATCATCGTGTTATTGTGATGAGTACATAAGACCATTAATGGAATGTGTTCTTGGAACAATGTTTGGTGTGTAATAAGTTGATTAAAATGTTGTCTGTTACTCACTTTTACTTGTATATCTCACCCTTGTGTCAAATACATTTTCAAAATTGAGATTATCATCTTGCTCTTCTTCTTATCCTATACATGATACCAAATTCTTGGAATTATTTACTCATAGCCTATTTTTATCACCATCAAAATGGTAATTTTTTTTATTTCAAAATTTCCTCATATTCTTCCTGTCTGTTCACACTGACCTTCAATTAGGGCCTATCTCTTCATATCTTACTTTGCTAACTTCCTAGATATGTTCTGACTGCAGACCCAGTTCCTTATTCTCTTGTGCCCTACCACCAGACCTATGGGTTCCAAACAGTTATTAAACGGTGTATCCTTGAATTTGCTCTCTTGGCCTCAGTTCTCACCTAATTTTGTTCATTCACTCATGCATTCAATCATCCATTCATGCAAGTGCAAGTTACTTTACTCCAGATTTGAAATGGAGTCTCCTGATTTCACCTATTTTTCTCTAGCATCTCCATGAACCATGAAAACAAATGGAAATGTCAAACTTCCAGCATCCATTTTTTGTGTGTGTCTGGGACTTGGAAGCTACCATTATTTTTGACTCAATTGTACCCCTGGAAAATATGATCAATATTGGGAAAAGTAGAGAACAGCACATGGATATAACCTGATTTAGTATATGATAGGTAAGTGTCCTGGGAAAGATCCAGAGAAAGGGGAAGGTCTATAAGTTGATTATAAAAGGCTTCAAGGAGAAAGTGATATCTGAGAGCTTCTCTCTAACCACGGCTTCCTTTTCCTGTTATTTTTCTCTCTTGCTTCTGCTGTTGAACCTAATTATCACTCTTACTACACACTCAAGCTCCATGAACCCTGCCTATTCTAGTTCATCACCTCTCATGACTTAATTTGCTTTCCTACCTAACCCCAAGGCTATGGTGACCTCTTTCATTTATTCTAAAAGAATCTGTTAAATACTTACTTTGTGCCATGCACTCCTAGAAACTGGAGGTATAGTAGTAAATAAAACATTGCTTCTCTCTCAAAGGTACTAAAATCTTCAACCTCTCCGCTTTCTGACGTTTCTTTTTGTCCACTGCTTTGTGCTCTCATTCAATCTTGTGGTTGTAAATACTAGGTCTATGCTTATACATTTCAAAATTATACCTTCCCCACAAATCGCTCTCCCAAACTCCAGGCTCATTTAAACAAGTACCTACACACACCTCCACTTGGTTGTTGTCTTAGCCTGTGTTCGCCCCTAGAAAGCAGACCTGAGGCATAAGGCTCTGTGCTGTTATTAGGGAATATAATCATTGGGAAAAGAGGGTAGGGAAAAGTAGTGAGTCAGGAGAAGAAGAGGTCATGATTTAGTCAATGGGATTTTTTTTTTTAAGATTTTATTTATTCATGAGAGACACATAGAGAGAGACAGAGACATAGGCAGAGGGAGAAAGAAGCAGGCTCTCTGTGGGGAGCCTGCTGCAAGGACTTAATCCCAGGACGCTAGGATCAAGAGCCAAAGGCAGATGCTCAACCACTGAGCCACCCACACGTCCCTAGTCAATGGGATGTTAACGCTACTCTCCTCACCCAAATTCAGATACTTCCATTTTGTATGGGCCAGAATATGAAGCAAAGCACTTTCGGGTGGTTATGGCCTGAGTATGTTGGCTCTGGCACTAGGGACAGAATAAGAGGCCAAAAGCCCCATAGTCAAGGAAACCAGAAGGACCTGAGATGCTACAGACATCTAATAGACACCTCAAACTCAATATATCCAAATCTGAGCTGATTTTCGCCCTTCACATCTGTGCTTGCAGCCTTTCTCATCCTAATAGTTGAGGTTGAACATCTTGGCATGATTCTCAGTACCTTCCTTTCTCTCACATCTCACATCTATTCCTTCAGGAAATTTCATTGGCTATACCTGCAAAATGGATCTAACTCTGACTGCTTACCACCTCCACTACGAGTAAGCCAAGTCTACAATACCTTCATTCCTTGCCTGGATTATTGCAATCACTTCTGAAGAAGTTTCCCTTCTTCTTGCCTTGCCATACACCAGCCACACTTCTGCCTTAGCACCTTGGGGCTGTTTCAGTCCCTAAAATGTTCTTTTTCCAAATATGGAGAGAGTTAACTCCCTCACTTCCTTCAAGTCTGCTGAAATGTCACTTTATCACGAGGTCTTGACCATAGATTGAATGATTGATCTATTTTTTGCTTTATTAATGAAGTTTTATTTAGAGTTACTTTCTCATGCTGGTTGTAAAATTACTGGGGCAAAGATAATGAAGCATTCTCAAGTCTTTGATTGTCAAATTGCTATTCCCAAGGGTTATATTAGCAATTTACACTACTTTAAGCAATGTATCAAAGAGCCTGCCTCAGTCCATCTTTACTATGATTGCCCATGTATGGGTGAAAAAGGGCATCTCATTGTGGGGTTTTTTTGGACCATATTACTTAAAATTGTAACTTGACACCCACCTCAACCACCCCCCATACCCACCCTATTTTTCTGGAATCTCCATACCCTGTTAATATTTTTTTCTGTGCTACTAATTTCCTTCAAATATACTATTTTATTACTTTTTATATTTGTTGTTGACTAGCTTCTCTGCTAAAATACAAGTTATCAATGCTCAAGAAGTCATCTTGCGATTTTGATTGTACTTTCCAGATTGTTTTCCAACAGAGAGGAAAAAGCACTGACCTATTGCAACTATTCCTGGTCTGTTCACCAGTTATAGTTCCCCATGTAAATTAACACATTGTTTCTTAAAATTAATCTTAAAAACAACAAAAAAGAACTCTTGACTTCCACTTCCTCCTCCAGCTACTGTCTCATTTTTCTTTTTTTCTTTTTTTCCTCTCTCTACAGTACATACCCTTGAAAGAGTTCTATATTCACTGTCCCAATTCCTTTTCTCTTATTTTCTGTGAAATCTACTGCGACTAGCTCTTGCCCCCAGCATTCTACACGACTGTTCTCCATGTTACTTAATCCAATGACCTGTTTTTAGTCTTCATCTCATTTGACCTGTCAGCAGCATCTGACACAGTTGAGCCCGCCCTCCTCCCTGTAACACTTTCTTCACTTGGCTTCCAGGACGCTCTGTTCTCCTGGGTTTTGTCCTACACTACTGGTCACTGTTCTCAGTTTCCTTTGCTCACTGACCTCTTAATATTGGAATGTCTCAGGATTCTGTCCTTGGACTTCTTTTGTTCTTTTTTTTTTTTTTTTAAGATTTTATTTATTTGAGATAAAGAGCAAGAGAGAGAGCACAAGCCGCAGGGAGGAGCAGCGGGAGAGGGAGAAGCAGGCTCCCCACTGAGCAGGGAACCCAGTTCAGGGCTTGATCCCAGGACCCTGAGATCATAACCCGAGCTGAAAGCAAACACTTAATGGACTGAGCCACCCAGGTGCCCCAGGACTTCTTTTGTTCTTGTACTCTCTCCCTTAGTGATCTCCTCCAGTCTTATGGCAGTAGATATAAGTAAGGTCACCACTCCCCAGATTCAGACCCAAACTTGTATATCCAAGTACCGCAGCATCCCTCCTTGGATGTTTAATGGACCTCTCCATTTTATTATAGCAAAACTGAACTCTGGATCTCCTCTTCCCTCAAAACCTCTTCTCTCCTTACAATCTTCTCTCAGTTAATGGCAACTCCATCATTGCTGTTGCAGGGGCTGACTCAGCAACTTTTATACCCCATGTCCACTCTGTCATGAAATCCTGTTGCTCCCTTTTCAAAATATCTGAGTCCCTCTCTCTGTCTCCTCTGATGCTGCCACTGTCCCCTTTGACTAGGATTCTGTCTCAACTACCCTTAATCTTCATTCTCTTCTCAACATAGCAGCCAGAGTGATCCTTTTAAAACATAAAGTAACCATGCTATCACTGTCCAGAACTATCCAGCAGGTCCCCATCTCACTCAGAGTGAAAGCCATGATTCTTGTAGTTAGCCTACAATTCCCATTATCTCTCTGCTTTCACTTCCTGTTATTTTCCCCCTTACTGTTTTTTTGTTTGGTTGTGTTGGCCACCTTGCTGTTCCTCAAATGTCTCAGACACACTTTCTCCTTAGGGACCGTGCACTTGCTGTTCCTTGTGGTTGGAATGCGCCTTCCAGACATTTTCATGTCTTCCTCATCTCTTCAGACATTTTTCCTCAAATGTCCCCATTTCTGTGAGGCCTTCTCTTACTACCCTGATGAAAATTGTTCACCTTACACTCCACCTCTCTTTGCTCTTTTGCTTCCATATCCCTTTGCTACTTTTTCTCCATAGCACTCATCGCTCTCTACCATGCTATATACTTAGTTCACTTATTGTGTTTATTGCCCAAAGGGTCCCTCTAGGGCAAGGACTTTTGTCTTTTTTTTCACTGCTATGTCCTTAACCTCTAGAACAGTGACTTGTACATAGCTGGCATTCAAATATTTGTTGACTGAATGCAGTTGAAATTCTGGATTTAATATTAATTTCCTAGTATTTGGTTAGCAGAACAGATGCCCTCAGCCTGATTACTTCTGCATGCATCCAAAGATACTGAGTTTCTGTATTGCAGCCTGAATCATGATGGTTCCACCAAGGTACTGCCTTCCTGTGGGGCTTGATTTCAGCATGGACATGCTGTCTGCCATCTCTGTCTTGGTTCTACATAACCTGAAAGAGATGAGGACCTCTTTGAAGCTTTCTGATTTTTCCATGTCCCAGGGAGAACTGAGGAACTGACCACTAAGATTCTGGTTACTTTTGATTTCTATTTTGAGGACTACATGGTAAGCTACCAGTACTGCTACAATCTCAGCTTCCTGTGACTGAACACAGTGCCCCTCTTATCCTCCTAGAAATTACCAAAGGACCAGCGGACGGTGATTGACATCAGTGGTGATAACCAGGTGAAGATTTATTGAGTCTTACTTTGTGCCGAGCGTGCTTCAAAACACTTCTGCTGTGTTTATTAGCTTAATCCTCACAATAACCCATTGAGGGGAAATATTACCATGAGTAATATTTAGATTATATTATAGATGAGTAAGCTGAAGCACAGAAGGGCAAAGAAATGTCTCCGAGATCTTAGAGCTAGTTAAGTGACAAGGTAAGAATATGAACCCTGGCTTTGCTTCAGTAGCTCCTACTCTTTAACTGAGCTTTGAAGGGTATATCATTAGCTCTGAGCCTTACCTGTTTTCTCCACCATACCAACACCTTAGACTGCCTTAGGGGCCTCTGTTTTTGTTTCCATCAAAGTGCCTATCACATTTACTGGTCATGATTTGTCTAGTTCCCTGCTAGGGGACATATAATCTCTATGACAGCAGAGAATGGATCTACCTTATTCATTGCGATATGCTAGCATAATGTTTTTTCACGTTGGAGGAGTTTGGTAAAATTGTTTTGAATGAATAAAAGTGGCTTTTCTATAGAATATTATATCCATGCATTAAGGTGAATTTTCTTATGGCCAAGCTAGTCCATCTAGCCTAAAATGGAAAAGATCATTTTCTTTTAGTTTGTCTTTCAGCTGTTGGGTTTCCATGTTACCATTGCCTATACCATAATGCTAGTTATCATTTGGTGCTTCTTTCCACCTCAGATTCAGCAATCATCCAACTGCCATGTGATGTCTCATGAAGGTTTTTGACGTATATATACTAATTTAAAACTGAGATAATTTTTCCGGGTTTCAGTTTCCAAAGCCATGTTTCCAAGACACCTAATTGACTTGCACAAGATGAAACTATAAATTTGAAGACAGATTTGAATTTAGAGCTCCCGATTCTAAATTTAACTTCCTTTTTTTTTTTTTTCATGTATAATGTTGTCTTCCTGTCTACTAGGCCATGGGTAGCACCCATATTACTGAGTGACAACCATGTTTCATAATCTGACCATGTGTACCTACTCCAGAAACCTCCCCCCGCTTTGTTCTGCTTATCACTTTTTATTCATTTTCTTTTCATTTCTACTCTGCTGGCTTCTCCCCCAATGAGTGGCATTCAGGGTCTATGAAAACATTCTCAGGCCTGTCCTAATCGTGTATATAGATTGAGGGCTTTAGTGATAATTGGTTATTTCTGTTATATGCTCTTATTACTAATATCTATTTCAGAAGTAGATATGAGAAGAGTTTCAGAGATTTGAGTAAGGACACATACTATCTGGGCTCCTGATCAAACAAGATGATTAAATACACACTTTTTCCTCTGTTCTTTCCTGACCTTCCATAGTATAGGAGTAAGAAAAGTATGAACCCTTTTGGTATAGATAGAGTAATGCCACCCTACCCCCCAGACATTCACTTCTAATTCCTGAACCTACATATATGTTAGGTTACCTGGCAAAAGGAACTTTGCATGTGTAATAAAGGTAAGGATTTAGAGATGGGGAGATTGTTTTAGATTATTTGGGTGAAATCACAAAGATCCTTATAAGGGAAAAAGGGATGGCAGGAAAATTTAAGTCCGAGAGGAAAAAAAAATCGAAAGATGCTCTGTTTTGAAGATAGATGATGAGGTTGTGAGCTAAAGAATACAGAAGTCTCTGGAAGCTAGAAAAAGCAAAGAAAGAGATCCTCCCCTGGAGTGTCCAAAAGGAGTGCAGCTCTGCCAACACCATGATTTTAGCTCACTAAGACTGATTTTAGACTTCAGACCTTAAGAACTATAAGATAATAAATTTGTGTTTTAAGCCATTAAATTTGTGGTAATTTGTTACATTGACAATAAGATATTAACTCAGCTCCCTAAGGACAGAAAGAACAGTAAAGGAAACCATAGCAGTTGAGAGAATTCAGCACATATTTACAAGATGGGATAGATGGAAGAAAAGTAACAGATGGAAGATAGAGGTTGATACATGGATGCTGCAGGAGGGAGGAGGGATAGCAATAAGAACAGTAATTTGTCCTGTAGAAACCCGGAAGGGTTTAGGAATTAGAGGTCAACCTGATACATCCCATTTACAGGGAAAGAGTACAAAGAGAGGCCTACAGAACGTTTGGCTAAATATTTAAAATACCTAAATATTTAATTCAAGCTAACAAAGTATATTATGTCCTATCTTGAGAAATGTAGAGAAAGGGGATACCTGGGTGGCTCAGCAGTTTGGCACCTGCCTTCCACCCAGGGTGTGATTCTGGAGACCCAGGATTGAGTCTCACATTGGACTCCCTGTAGGGAGCCTGCTTCTCCCTCTGCCTACATCTCTGCCTCTCTCTGTGTATCTCTCATGAATAAATAAATAAAGTATGTTTTTTTAAATGTAGAGAAGGGACTTCCATTTGGGGGTATGCCCATGAATTTAAAGAAATTGATCAGCATGAAAGAGAGAAACCAACAAACTATTCAGCCAAGTAACCAACCAAACAGAAAGCCTGATATGTCTGACTATATTGAGATGAGAGTTAAAATGGGGGAGAGTTTTGAATTAGTGGTAGGTTCTTAGACAATCACATAAATGCAAAGAGAACAATAATACAGTTAGTAACTCCAGAAAGAAACAAAAAGTTGGGCAAGAGAGGAAAATTAATTGTAGTCTATTATATGGCTCAAATAGAACTAGAATACAAGGATCTAAAAATGTAACTACCAAAAAAATAAAAAATAAAAATAAAAATGTAACTACCAATTATTAATTTAATTATAATTACAATGGGGTGCCTGGGTGGCTCAGTTGGTTAGGTGGTAGACTCTGGATTTCTGCTCAGGTCATGTTCTCAGAGTCATAGGATCGAGCTCTGCGTTGAGCTTTGTGATGGGTGTGGGGGAGCTTGTCCCCTCTCCCTGTCCCTCCTCCCCTCTAATAACTACATAAAATCTTAAAAAAAATAAAATTATGATATATGATGAAAGTGCATGTTTGTGGTGGGCATGCAGAGAGAGAAGAAAATAAACCCTCATTTCCATAATGTAAAGTCAATAAGTAATGCCTAAAGCAGAAATGCCAAATTGCCACAATTAAAACATGTATCAAGAAATGGCAGTCAATTCCCAAGAACCAGGCAAAAAAATCAGTGACCATCTCTAGGATAGGGTAAATATTCAGTGAGAGAGCTGTGGACCCTTCAAACTATGAACATATATAGCTTTGATAAAATGAAATATTTTTTTTTAAAGGAGAGAGGCTAAAAGATTATCTTAAGGGGGAAAAAATATTGAAGATACTTTCCTGGATTTGAAAAACATGAGCATTGAGATTGAAAGAGATATTCAAATCTCTTCCAAAAAGCCCCAAAAGTCTAAGGATATGACCATACAATTTTAGAATACCATTTATAAAAACATAGAGAACATAAAAGCCTCTGGGAGGGGCTGAAGGTACCTACAGAAGACTCGAAATGAGAGTGGCGCTGGACTTCTCAACAGCATCATTGGGAGCTCCAAGGCCATGTATTAGTGCGTTCTGATCTTGAGGGGAAATTATTTCAAAGGCAGTATCCTGTTATTTTTAGACATGCTAGATTTTTGCCTATCATGAACCCTTTCTCAGGAAACTATTAGAAGATCTGCATTACCAAAATGAGGGAGTAAACCAGGAAAGAAGATCCAGGAAACCAGAGTGTATCTGTCAGCTTAGGTTATGATGCAGTCACAACCAACATGAAAATCTCCATGGTTTATGACAAAGGTTTAACTTTTACTCACCCAACGTGTTTTTTTTTTTTTAAGATTTTATTTATTCATGAGAGACACACACACACAGAGGCAGAGACATAGGCAGAGGGAGAAGTAGGCTCCTTACAGGGAGCCCGATGTGGGACTCGATCCCATGACTCCGGGATTGTGACCTGAGACAAAGTCAGATGCTCAACCACTGACCCATCCAGGCGCCCCTCACCCAACATGTTTACCATGTAGTTCTGTCGTCACCTTCATAGTGGGACGGAGGATGATGGAGCAGCCTCTGCCTGGGACAATATGGCTAGTCTTGTGGCAGAGGGAAAGAGAGAGAGATAATAGATCTCATACATTTCTTACACTTCTATCTTGGAGTGACACATGGTTTGGCAAGTGACATGGTGACTTCTGAGTTTAACATGGTGGAGTTGTAAAATCCTTCCATAGGGTGGACCATCCCAGGTCATGGCCTCGACGGTCAAAAGGGGTAAGGAAGAACAATCTACCCATTGTAAGAGCAGCAAAGGTTTTGAATGATAATATAATCTCACTCAAAGGAACCCCTGTAGAGAAAAGAGGCAAAAGGAATACCAACCACAGCACCTGGGAAAAGGAGGAACAGAGCTTCGCAAGGAAGGTCAGGTTGGCAGAGAGGGGAAGAATTGACAGTGATAGCTTTGTGACAGGTCTCACTGTTAGATGGCCACCTCTCTGGGTAGACACTAGAAGAAATAGAGTGGTGGGGGTAAGAGACTTCTCTTTCCTCATCAGCTGTTTTTTGTATGATTTTTCAAAAACTTATGTATTGTAATATTTTAATATGAATGGCTAGAAGTTTACCTATGTAAACTTTTTTTGTATGATTTTTCAAAAACTATGTATTGTAATATTTTAATATGAATTTAAATTAATTTTTAAATGGCTAGAAGTTTACCTATATGATGTCTAGTGTGCTTGTGTATGTGCCTCCGTCACATGTGCATGTCTGGTGTTTGCATCTATGTGTGTGATTAGGCCATTCTTCTGAAAGTGTAGTTGGGAAGTTTTGCTCCCTGTCTGCCACAAGGTCAGTATGGAAATTGAGAGCAAGCATTTATAAACTTTAATAGCAGTTCAACAGAGTATTTTGTGTCTATTGAAATGAATCGTACAAAATGTGAGGATTCTATTTTGTATTCTTAGTTTAAAATTTTTTTCTAGTAATTTATTTTTTAAAAAAGATTTTATTTACTTATTTGCAAGAAAGAGAGAGGGAGAGCAGGAGTGGGGGGAGGAGCCGAGGGAAAGGGAGAAGCAGACTCCCCACTGAACAAAGAGCCCGATCCCAGGACCCCGGGATCATGACCTAAGCTGAAGGCAGACGCTTAACCTGAGTCACCAAGGCCCCGTAGTAATTCGTTTTTACTGTGTTTTACAAGCATCTGCATTAGATTGGAAATTTTAAAAATGTGGTCCTTCACCAGAGTTGTAGAAGCTCTGATTTTAGAAGTCAAGTTCAAGGATGAAAGTATTTGAGAATGATCGTCCTAGGACAATCAGCAAATAACCAGTACCACACTTCTAACTCTGCTGCCTTCCCCACAATTATACTCAGAGAATTTTATGCAGCAAGAACAGAAGCATATTGAGGTCAGCGCTCCCTGTCCTTCTGTGGCAAAGTTATTTATGATATCCTTCGCTTCATCCAGCTTGCCCCCTCAATAAAGCATCTGGAAAGAGTCCAAAGAAAAGAGTCGTGTTTTCCAAGAAACCATGGGAAAACAGCATTAGAAACCCTGAGGTGAAGACATTTGACTTTCTAAGGCTAACAAACTTACTTTTTTTGCAGTCCTGTCCAAATTCTGCGTTTTTGACTGCATCGCTCTCATGTTAATAGTCAAATACTTAAGGCATTAGTAATAATAATATAAAAACATAGGGATTCTCAGGCCTATTTAACTGGCTCATTAGGTTCTTGCTTCTTTCCCTTCAGGCTTTATGCTCATGGTACTCAATGCTTATTTTTTAAAAATTTTTATTTATTTATTCATGAGAGACATACAGAGTGAGGCAGTGACATAGGCAGAGGGAGAAGCAGGCTCCCTGCCCTGCAGGGAACCCAATGTGGGACTTGATTCCAGGACCCTGGGATCATGCCCTAAGCCAAAGGCAGCTCAACCACTGAGCCACCCAGGTGCCCCTACCCAATGCTTACTAAAAGGAGACACAACATCCATACTAAATGTCTTCGAGGGCCTAAAAACTGATGCTTTACTGTGGTAGAATAAAAAATAATTTATCATAAAATGCATTTCAGAAGTACCAGAGCACATTTCTTCGCCAGAATAGTGACATTTCTTTTCAATATATGAGCAGAAATGATGAAGTGGTCAGTAACTCTGTCAATTTTAATGTTGAAATTCACATATATCTTGATAAAATGCTTCTGGTCTCTGTTAGTTGTGGTTTAGTCATGAACGTTGTCTTGGTGACAGTGGAAAACAACTCCGTTCCGACTCCTGTCCTAGCAGGAATTCTTACTACCTAAACTCAGGTGCAGGATATAGAGGTTTAAACCACACCCTGAGAAGCATCCCCTCTCTGCCCAGTGAAAGGCTGTCAAAACTGGTTAGCTTCTGAGACAGGGGTCACTGCGTCTTCTAGAACTCACCATGTCAAGGTAGTTGACTTCTGCAGTTAGGCACTTAATAGGTGATTTTCAAGTTTTCTTTTCCTCACACAACACATTTCTACCAATCACATCCAAAGGTGGAGTGGGGGAGAGGTGCTATTTTCAAAAGCTCCTCCCACCATTGCTTGTAACTCTTCCCGCTTCTACCAGGGATTTAGATAGTTTTCTTGTTTGGGTGTGTAAGGATGATAGGGAAATGGAGAATAAATCTTTTTACCTGTACACATCACCAGGCAGCAAATAAGAATAAGAACCCTAAAAAATGTCAATGTCATGATTGCCAGTGTCCCTTCTCTGTGTAGACTTTTCTTAGCAAGGAATTTGGTCCCATCAGCCAGATTCTTATATTTCAGTATTTGACAGACTTTTTTTTTTTTTAAAGGACTTGTCAATGACAATTTAGTGTATGTTTCTGTACGCTGCATTAACCACAGTGTTGCTTCTTCCAGGAAATATTGGAATACCGAACTGTTACTTCTTGCCAACAGAACTTTGAGGAAGACACGCATGCCCATGCCTCCTCAGCACGAGCATTTTCTATCATTAGGGTCATGCATTTATAGATCAGAAAAACAACTCTGTTTCATCCTAATCTATTGGTTGGAATGAATATCTTCACAGCTCTGAGATCTTCTTAAAATAAGAGGTCCCTTAGTAGTCTATTCTCAAACAACAAATGAAATGGAACTAAATATACTAGACTTTGGTATGCTCACAGCCCTGGCTCTTGACAGGGTAGCTTCTTATTCTAGGATCACAGAGTCTTCCTATCTAGACTGATTTCTTCTAGGATGGATGACATCCTTTTTTTTTCCCCCCACCCCCTGCTTCCTGTACACTTACCTTGTGTAGATTCATCTAATGAATCTGTAAACATTATTGTCTAATATGTTACGGACACCCTGTAAAGGTTATTAATATCTATTCTCTGGCACAGTGCTAAATAGTTTTTGTAACTGTGGTTTTGAATTGAACCAATAGAATACTTTTGTATTTGTGTGTCAGACTTTCTCTTACTTCTTCCAGGAAGGCAGCACCGAATCATTTTTAGGCCTTTTTTTTTTTTTAATTGAACTCTAATCGACATACAACATCCTAGTTTCACTTTTATATAACGTCATCTATCATTGTTGGTCCAAGATTAAACAGTGTTTTTGCTCTTTGGGCTCACATGACGCAAGGTATGAAAAGACTTATAATCAAAACACTCCTTAAGTGGCTTGGTGCAGCCCAGGAACGTTTTCTGGAATTACCCATAACATAGCATGAAGCCAAAGGAGTTTTAAAAACACCTTCTCTTTCTTTCCATCAGGACTTGTCCTAAGTTGTTGCTCACTGTCAGAGCTCGCTGCACACACATGGGCAGAGTACCTCTTGTGTGTAAGGAGTTATATTATCTGTTCAGGTATTAATTTGCCTAACCAGATGGGCTCTAAGTGCTCCCCGGGGCCAAGGACAGAGTCTTACTCATCGCTTCAGGCACCTTCTTCTGTGCCTGTTTATTGACTTAAACAGGTTGAACCAAACTCCACACCCAAAACCCAGGACACAAAAGACTGGAATCAGAGGGCTGAGTGGAAGAAAGGGGAGGCATGGAAGACCGGGGCGAAAGATCGCGTTCTTAAAATTCTTAAAGGTGAAGAATTTATTAAATTAGAGGCCGAAGATTTCTTCTAAGAAAAAAACAATGGCAAAGTACAAAGATCGTATAGGGCATACAGGGAACACATTAGTTTTCTTCACAGTTTGGAGCTTTCTCTATGAAGGGCAGGCTGGGTGGGGGTTGGAAGTACTTTGCTGGGTTGTTGTGAGGTGGAATGAAAAAAATCCCTGTATTTCTCTTAGCGCTGTCCCTAACTCGTGATTAGTAAGTATTAGATTTTTTTTTGTATTAGATATTTTTATCACCATATTTATTGCATCTAACTAAAGATAGCTTTGTGTCACTAAGAAAAAACTGCCAATTAAATGATTACATGATTTATCATCAAAATTATTTTCTATTTATTGAAAAATTTTAGACTTATTTAGATTTTAAAAAATCATATTCCATCCTCAGGCCATACATAAAAAAGAACTGTTGCATGTTCAGAGTCTAATTCGTCAGAATCACTTTCTGACTCAGAGATGTTGATTTCTGTGTTTTTTTTTTTTTTTCTCACAATGTTTTCTGTGATATCAAGTGTCGGAAATTAGAAATGCAGCACTCCTAAAATGAATCCTCTGCTGAATCCCAGGTTTTCTTGCAAACCATTGACACACACTCTCCTTGTGCTTGTTCTGTCTTTCCAGGAAGTGTCCACAGAGCATTCTCAGGCAACAACCAAATTCACACTCTTTCTTGAATTCCTGTATGTCACATCCTAACCTGTTTCTTCCATAGTCTTCCCCACATTAGTTCATGATAAGTCCATTGTAGGGGCTGCTTAGGACAAAATTCCTGGAGTCGCTTTTGGCTCTCTGTTAAACCCCACATCCAATCCCACCAAGATGTTAAATCCAGAACCTGGCTCTCATCTGCCTTCCTCCACTGCTGCTTCTTTAGCCTAAGGCATCATCATCTTTCACCTATAATCACCTCCAACAGGTTTTTCTGCTTTTGCCTTGGCTCTGTTACAGTTCTATCGTCAACACAGTGGCCTGAATGAATCTTGCAAAACTAAGTCAGCTCTTGTTCCTCCTCTACCTGAAACCAAGCATTAGCTGCAGGTTTCACTCAGAGTGAAAGCCAAAGTCTTTGGCCCTACATAATTGATGCTCCCTGCTTCACTTCCCTCTTCCCCTCCTACTCTCTTCTGGGCACTTCCTCCAGACTCACTAGCCTCCTGGCTGGTTCTCAGTTTCACCAGGCATGCTCTTTTTGCCCTCTTTCCTCTGCTTGGAAACTGCCTCCAGGATCTGCGTGCTTAACTCCCTCACCTCCTTCAGGTTTTGCTCACATTCTCACTGAAGCCTTCCTTGGCCACCTGAATTAACACAGCAACCTGAACCTCCCCCTATACCCTCGTCTACCCCGCCTCCCTTAACACACCCCACATTTTCTTTTTCCGTAGCACTTAGCAATATAACATACTATAAAATTCACTTATTATGGTTGATTGCTTTTGAGATTTCTCACAAAAATTGAGAGGCAGCTTTAATTTGTTCAGCAATGATTCCCAAGTGCCAGAACAGTACCTGAGAGGCATCTGTTAATACTTGTTGAATTGTACTGAACTGTGATAAATTCCACAACTGAGATCAGAGCAAGGTGGGATGGGAGTGTATGGAAATGGCCCGCACTGAGCAGGTCAAGAAAGACTTTGTGAAGGAGCTGATGGCTCAGGTGAACTTGCTTCTCAGTAAACAGACTGAGGTGGCCGAAGGAACCATGAAGAGCAATGAAATCACAGATGCAAAGTACTCCCTTGAGTATTGCTTCAGGTGGAAATTCAGATTGGACACTACCTATGATTACAATTCACAGTAAGCAAGTCAAATCCCATAGGCAATAAACTTTGTAAACAAATGTTTCAACAAAGCTTAGTTCTGTCTGGGTGTACCC
Organism: Canis lupus dingo; assembly: GCF_003254725.2. Lineage (NCBI taxonomy): Eukaryota > Metazoa > Chordata > Mammalia > Carnivora > Canidae > Canis > Canis lupus. The sequence goes on along the minus strand of NC_064279.1, from coordinate 16,249,476 downwards.
CATTATTATAGTGAGCACTAATACCATTTCATGGTCAAACTGCCTTGGCCAGGAATTCCAGTCTGACCAGCCTCAATCTTTGTTTTGGTCAGTGGAGTGGCCAGTAATGAAATGCTAAGGTTCTGCTAGTCAAAATAGTAGTTAAGGAAGTTGATAGTGATTATCTTTAGAAAAGAATCCTATGACATAGAGATTTTTCTCATTTGAGGTGTTCTTTCAGTGCAGACCAGGGATTGTCCTCAGAGATAGAGCTCTAGCTATATCGGTGCTTGGGATGAAACACAAATCTACTCTCAAATCAGCTTTGTAACTTATAGTATATGATTTATGTGTCCTTAACAATCTGTGCCATCTGGTGGCTTCATATTAAATAATTATTCTTGATAAATTAGATGTCAAGTTCAGTTGTTTCTAGCTGTTGGAGGAGTGTATGTGCTGTCAACATGTATATATAACACATTTTAGAATTGTACACTTTTTACAACATTTACCTGCGCCCATTGAATTTCAGTAGGCAGATACAAGTCCCCTTCTGCCTTCCCAATGTTGACTCTTTTCATAGAGTCACTTAAGTTCAGGGGATCCCTGGGTGGCTCAGCGGTTTAGCGCCTGCCTTCAGCCCAGGGCATAATCCTGGAGTCACGGGATCGAGTCTGACATCGGGCTTCCCACATGGAGCCTGCTTCTCCCTCTGCCTGTGTCTCTGACTCTCTCTCTCTTTCTTTGTGTTTCTCATGAATAAATACAATTTTTAAAAAAATGTAAAAAAAAAAAGAATCACCTAAATTCAGTCCCTGGATGACACACATTAATCAATATGGATTATTAAAATGACTAAATCAGATACATTTTGATCCAGAAGAGACAGGTAGTTTAAGCCTCAAGGTGCTGGGGAAACTAAACTTAGTGTACTCATGTGTCTGTAAAATAGGTCTCGTCATAGTACCTATTTCAGTCTTTAGGAGAATTAGTATGTGTAACAGGAGTTAATATATGTAGGTCTTTGGCATATTTCTTTTATTAGTAGACTTTTTTTTTAGAACAGTTTTAGATTTACAGAAAAAGAAAGCAGACAGGACAGAGAATATATGTACACCTATATATCCTCCTCTCATCCTATCTCAAGCTCAGTTTCCCATTAACATTGTAGGTACATTTGTTACAATCCATGAACCAATATAATGCTATTAACTAAAGTCTGTAATTAATTCAAATTTCCTTAGTATTTACCTCACGTCCTTTTCCGTTTTAGGATCCATCCAGAATACTATATTATAATCCAGTAATTAGGCTCTCTTTGCTGTGATAATTTCTCTGGCTTTCTTGTTTTTGATTACCTTGACAGTTTTGAGGAATACTGGTCAAGTATACTGTAAAATGCCTCTCTACGGGAATTTGTCTTTGGCACATGTCTTTGGTTACAAAAGTGTTGGGTGTTGTTATTCTTACTTCATATTCAGGTTAAAATACGGAATAGAGATGGGAAGTTGGAAATAGTTTTGCTGGATGTTCAGTATTTACTATTATTATTATTAAAGATTTTATATTTGTTTGAGAGAGAGATAGTATGAACAAGGGAAGGGCCAAGCGGTGAGGGAGAGGGAGAAGCAGACTCCCCATTGAGTGTGGAGCCCAACATGGGGCTTGGTCCCAGGACCAAGATAAAGACCTATGATCCAAAGTCAGGTGCTTAATCAACTAAGCCACCCAGGCACCCCTAGATGTTCAGTATTTAAAAGAAAGATTTATTTTGAGGCTTGGTCAGTTTATCAGTGCTGAAAACTGGACAAATCTGGTTTGCCTACATCTGTCCATCCATCTGTCTATTCGATTTAGTAAATATTCACCAAATCTCTATTGTGAGGGTAGAAGTGTGTTAGATGTTGAGGATTCGATGATAGAGAAAACAAAACTGCCCTCATGAAGCTTCTGGTCAAATATGGAGACAGTTAATAAGCAACTAAAGAAATAGCCTAAAAGATAGCTTATGATAAACAAGGAAAAGAAAGTATTTTTATATTTTATATTAAAGACTATCTCAGTAGGTGAGGGGAAGAAGGATTACTTTATTAGGATGGTATATTAGTTAGGGTCAGATTTAACTGAGAGGGATAGAAAACTTTAGAAACAGAGGCTTAAGCAAAATAGGAATCTTCTTGCCATGTTTAGGAAATCAGGGAGTCAGTCTGGAGCTAAAGTGGCAGCTCCATAGAGTCAGAACCCTGGCTCCTTCCATCCTGTTGCTCTGCTGTGCATGGTTTCATTCCCTAGGAACATCTCATGGTGTAGGACTCTGGCCATCACATTTGAATTCCAGCCAGCATGAAAGTGAGAGATAGATAAGGTGAATACCCCCTTTCCCATTTTTGCTTATTTCTTGCTGACCAGAACTTCGCTGTGGCCTTACCCAGCCATTTTGCCTAGCTTTATCCAGGTGGCCAGACGCACCAGCTAAACGTCACAAGTGTTACTGCTATAGAACAACAGTTGTAAATGCATCAGAATCACCTGCAAGACTTGTTGAAACCCAAGTCTCTCATTCAGTAAGAGGCAAGAATCTGCATTTCTAGCAAGCTCCCATGTGTTGCTGATACTGCTGGTCCAGGACCACACTTTGAGAACCACTACCCTAGAAGAAGGGGAGCATGGGTATTTGGGAGCAGTCTCTGATTTGGAGAATAATTTAGATGTTGATCATTTACATGTTTATACTGAGACAGATTATGCTTTCTGAGGTCTAGTATCTCATCTTTGATATGTCAGATCTGGATAGCTCTACACAATTTAGTCATTTTTGTAAGCGGTTGGTGTTTGAGTTATCTACTGTTGTGTAACAAACGACCCCAAAACAAGCTTAAAGCATTCGTTAGCTTGTGATTTTTGTAGGTCTGCAGTTTGTGCAGGACTCAGTGCGGAAGGCTTGCCTCTCTCTCTCTTCTCCATGTACTGGCTGGTCATGACTAGGGCTGGAAGATGCCACATGGCTTCACTCGTATATCTGGGCCTGGGCACCTTGGTGCTTCTCTAGGAGACTCTTTCTAGCAACATAGCCTAAACTTCCTTACTTGGAGGGTTGGGGCTCCAAGAGGGTGAAATGGAAATTCTAAGTCTTCTTAAGTTCTAAGCCTAGAAGTCATACCGAGTTTCTCCTGCCAAAATCTGTTGGTTAGAGTGAGTCACAAAGTGAGCCCAGATTCAAGGGGAAAGGAGGTAGATGCCAAGCAGCGATGGGAAGGAAGAGTGGCAAAGTCCCATCACGGAAGAGCAGAGATTGGGAGGGATTGTTGTAGCTGTCTGGTTATTACCTGTCGGCCACAGTCAGGAATGAGAATGTCAGTTTCATAGTAGGAATCCCTTATAATTGTAACCACCGACATAGACCATTCATTATATTTTATCCTTACCAAGACCAGAGTATGATTTGGATAAAGCACTTCCAAATTTTCTTTTTGATGCACTGCTAGAAAAGAAGTGTGGCAAGAGCCAACAGAATTTTAGAAAGTCTTGTTAGTTATCATAAATAGCTTTCCCATAACTTTATAGGTTCAAAAGTTCAAACACAAGAACATAATTTGGAAATATGTTCATAAATATTTTCTCGCTGGTCTTCTTCAGAGACATGGGTATTTTGATTGAAAGTTGTGATCTCAAATTTTGAAAGTCAGCATTTAACATATAAGGTTCTCACACCCGTCCAATGTGAATTAAAGCTCTAAAAGAGGACAAGTTTATAGTGTATTTTGATAGGGTGTATTGTGTTGGCTGAGGGTAAGAGACTCCTCTCTCCCTCCTCCCTCAATGAAATCTCTGCAAGCGCTTGAAATTTTACCAGGAGTGATTATTTGTTCAAGGATTGCTCATTTTCACTGGCTTCTTACATAGCAAATACTTCTGGGAAGGGAAGGGTGGAAGTAAGTAGCACTGTACTATGAATAATTTAGAGGAGCAGTTGTCTCAGAATCCTGAGAGTCCTGGATGCCTTTGCAGGAAGGGGGTGCTGACGGCAGGAGCTTGGCCAGATGGGGATGGGAGGGTGAAGACAGAGTTACTGAGCCCCAATTTCTTTATTTCGAACAGACTGCTGCTTAGGTGGCATGCATTAGGCTTATGGGATGTTAGAATAACCAATTCCATACTGGCTTTTTATTGTGGAGAGAACATTTTGCTCCTATAATATGATATCATACATTCTTTGTGTGTGTGTATTTTTTTTCTAAACATTTCTCCAAAAAGAATATTTTTTACCCCTAAAATAGCTCCAGCCGCCTGCTTTGAGATTTTCCTCTTATAACAATGCTGAGCTTTTGTGATTTTCCTTTGGAGTGGAGTATCTCCTCCTGCCCTTCCTTCTCAGCCCATTTTCCAAGGTCCAGAAGAGAGTGCTGGTGTTCTCCTGGGCCTCTGAACTTGCCTGTCCGCTGTGGGACAACTCCAGCAGGGGCAGAGACCGTGCAGCTTGCTCACCAGGTGTTGAATGGACCGCAGGGTGGAGCTGCCCCACAGCCTGTGTTTTCCCCGCGTGAATAGCAAGCTGATATCCCTCTTTGATTCCTTAAGGGCACTGGGGTGCTCCTTTTCATGTAGGCCTTCACCCAGTGTAAACGAATCCAACTCAGAAGCCAACTCAGAGTTACATTCTTGGGAGCTGCCTTTGTTCGAGGAGCTAATACAGTGCAGAGCTGTGATTTTGTTATTCCCACAGAAAGCCAGAGCCTGTTCGCTGGTTCAGATGAAAAGCTCTGTGACTAACAGGATTCTTTCTTCGGTGCTTTCTTTTTTTGGGTTACATTTCTCCCATTAGCTGCCAGGTTGTTTCACAACATTTCTCCCGGCTGAAGTGATTTATCACGCAGAGTGAAGGAGAAGTGGGGATTGTCTGCTTTCCTTTTACCCCCTGACGGCAGGGCTTCTGCTCCTGTAATCAGGACAGGCCAACACCCATTACTTAGGTGGTGTGGGCCGAGCAGAGGAAACTTGACTCACAGTTGTTACCATTCTGGAGAAGTCCCGGGATATGGGGCGGTGAGCCAGTTGGGGTGCAGTCTGCCTCCTGGTTCTCCCTTCTAAAGCCAAAGGCTCTTGGAAGACGAGCCTTAGTTTTGCAGCCAAACTAAAGATGGAGGTCCTTCTGCTGTAGTCCTGGGGATCGACTCCATACGGATTTTACAGTTAGCCAGAGGCTGCTGTAACCCCAACTAGAGTGACCAGGATCCTGTCTCTTTTAAGTCTCCATGTAGGCTCTCACCCCTACCCCAGCCCCCGAGCTGGTTGGCAGGATCCCAGGGGATACCCCCAGGCTGTTGACAGGACACTCCTGTCTTGCTCTCCTTAGCCACTCTTTTCTTCCCAACCACTTCATATAGACAAGAATGTTTTTTTGAAAAGAAGTGGCAGATGGGCAAATCCCATTAGTTGTTTAGTGTCATGACAATAGCTGAAGAACAGCTAGGTGATAACAACACTTAAGTCTTGAAAGCTTGCAGGGCTCTACCTGAAAAACAGGTGAGCCACAGGCAATGAATGAATTGGAGGAAAGTGCTAATTTACTAACAAGGTGGCCCAACAAGATGTCAGCAGGTGCAGAACCAATGTAAATACAACCCCTGGTATCCTTCTGGGGAAATTTGTGCTGGTGGGTCCTCCAGCCCCCAGCCTCTGTGCACGGGCTCCAACTAACACCTAGAACCTCTCCAGTTTCTGGGCCGGTCCTGACAAGTTGGGAGCGGGTCAGCTCAGCGTACTGTAAAACTGTAGCCAGGAAAAGGGAAACCACGCTGAGCATTTGAAACTGAGGGAATTTAATGCGGGTGTTTATTAGGAAGATGGAAGAGCTGAGAAGCCAGACAACCGATGGTGAGATACCCCAAAGAATGGGAACAGCTGGAAGCCACTGCTATTTCTCAGCTGGAGGTCAAGTAGGGGGAGGTGTTTTTTCCTGGGGTGGAAGCCACCGTGGGTGGGCCTGGTGAAAGCTGGAGTGGAGAGGAGATGCCAGAGACACTGCCTGGGGTGGGGGGGGGGGTAAAGTCCCCTGGGAAACACAGCTCACAAGGGTCAGTCTCCTGCGACCCAGCGTAGAGCAGCAGAGATAAGAGCTGGCCCAGGCAAGGAGCCTGTGTGTGTGTGTGTGTGTGTGTGTGTTGGGGGTGGGGGGCAAGGGAGATCAGAATCCAGTCTTACTGGGAGCAAACCTTGTGTCTGCAGGGACTCCTGGCTGCCGTGACTTCTACTGGCGGCCTCAGATCATATGAGACAGTGCAGTGGTCAAGACCGCTATACAGTTCTCGCTAGGAATGTGGGTCACGTGGACGTATGCATGGATTCAAAAATCACTGAACTGTAATATCTATTTTTTAAAATTTTTATTTATTTATGATAGTCACAGAGAGAGAGAGAGAGAGAGAGAGAGGCAGAGTCATAGGCAGAGGGAGAAGCAGGCTCCATGCACCGGGAGCCCGACGTGGGATTCGATCCCGGGTCTCCAGGATCACGCCCTGGGCCAAAGGCAGGCGCTAAACCGCTGCGCCACCCAGGGATCCCTGAACTGTAATATCTAAATTGTACCTCGATAAAATGTTAAAATACACACACACAAAGAATATTAGGCTCTGGAGTGACATGTCTGTTTGCTACTAACTTGCTCTTACAGACGGGATTGTGTTCCCTCCTCCCACCCTCCAAATTCATGTGTTGAAGCCCCAACTCCCAGGGTGACTGCATTGGGAGATAGGGCCTTTTAGAAGGTCACTAAAGTTAAGTGAGGCTATAAGGATAGGTCCCTAATCTCACAGGACTAGTGTCCTTGTAAGAAGAGAAAGAGAAGCCAGAGATCTTTCTTTCTCTACACAAAAGAAAGGCTGCGTGAGGACAGCAAGAAGGCGGCCACCTGCAAGTCAGGAAGAGAGGCTCCACTAGACACCAACCCTGCCAAGCACCGTGATCTTGGTCTTTGAGCCTCTAGGATGCTGAGAAAATAAATTTTTGTTTTTAGATCACCCAGTCTGTGGTATTCTGCTACAGCAGCCTGAGCTAAAGACTCGCTGTGTCACTTTGAGCAGATCACACATCTTATTTCTTCATCTGAAGAATGGAGATAATCAAGTTCCCTCCCCACAGGGTTTTGGGGACAATGAAGTGAGATAGAAGTTCAAAGCCCTCAGCATATAGTAAGCATGTACTTGTAGCTCTTGCTATTCATACCCCTGAATCTCTGCCTCAGTATCCCTGCCTGAAATCCTGGGCCTCCCCTATTCTCAGATGCTATCTCCTCACACAAGATCTTGCTGGTCCTCTCCCTGTCTCCAGCCCATGTTAGGGATCCTGCCGGCATTGGTCAGAACTGTCACCTGCCTTTTAGCTGTCTGTGTGCCACTTTCTGACACCATCTCCACCCTGAGAATGTTGTGTCCCTACAATTATGTGCTTTGGTCCGTTTACCAAGTGGCTTGTGGCTGAGCCAGCTGTATCGGTTTCCCATGACCCCATCCTTTCTGGTCCTGGCTGCATCCCACCAGCCTGGGTGCTGAGGTTGGCCCGACATACTTCCCATCTCCGTTAGCACTCCAGGCTACTTGCACAGACATATGGAGCTGTGGCAGCTCTAGAATTTTCTGTCTAGAAATGGATTAGGCTGGAAAGGGATGAGTGGATGAGCTTGCTTTCGTATGTATAGCAAAATGCTGTTTTATTATGTTTTTAGAGATTTTATTTATTTATTGATGATAGGCATAGAAAGGGGGTGGGCAGAGACACAGGCAGAGGGAGAAGCAGGCTCCATGCTGGGACCCTGATGTGGGACTCGATCCCGGGACTCCAGGACCGCTAAACTGCTGAGCCACCCAGGGATCCACTGTTTTATTTTATTTTTTTTAACTTACATTGTGGATTTATTTGGGGTGGATTTTGGGAGAAATAATGAAAATTATGTATATGTGTGGGGTTGGTAGGTGGATTAGGAACAACTTCCCAGCATCAGTCCCTTACTGGGCACATTGTTGCTAGTTTAATGTGTTAGAATCTGTGGTTGTCTGTCTGAGGTTTGTTGGGTCATTTGTAAGCAATGGTTCTCAGGTTTGTAATGAATGGTGTCTATTAGTTTCTAATTACCGTGTAACTCAAATTTAACAGCACAAACCAACACACACACTTATTATCTCATAGTTTCTGAAGTTTTTAGTCTTTTAAAATTATACACATGAGGGCAGCCCGGGTGGCTCAGCGGTTTAGCGCCACCTTCGGCCCAGGGCGGGATCCTGGAGACCCAGGATCGAGTCTCACGTCGGGCTCCCTCCATGGAGCCTGCTTCTCCCTCTGCCTGAGTCTCTGCCTCTCTCTCTATGTTATCATGAATAAATAAATAAAAATCTTAAAAAAATAAAATTATGCACATGATACAAGCTGGTAATAACAAGTTTAAACATTGAGAAGTTTATTAAGTAAAAATGATAAGCCCTTATCCACCTCTATTCTAACTCTCCCAGAGAAATGATACCTGGTCGCTGTTAGTACATCCATACACTTTTTTTGGTAGGCTTATATGAACATAGGTTCATAAGATATGCTCCCATTTTTATGTGAAACAAGAATGGACTCACAGTTCAGTTAGGTTAGGTGGGACTTCTGTTTGCAAGTGATAGAAACTCGACATCAGCCATTTTTGGCAAAAAGAGGAATTCACTGGCAGAAGAATTTAAACCACAGGACTCAATCTCTCTGTGGTTGTCTCTGCTTCCCTCAGACCAGCATACTCCACAGGCTGGAACTCTGGTCACCAGAAGCTGCCTGGCTCCCAACTCCAGGCTTCCCCTCACAGAGGGCTTATCGCTTCTCTTAAGCTCTAAATAAAGCATTCCCAAGAAGGATGTTGACTGGCCATGAGTATCATTTAAAGTACTTTTGGCTGCAAATAACAGAAACCCCAACTGTGAGTGTCTTAATAAAGATTTATTCTTTTCATGGAACAAGATGTCTGGAGGTATTAGACTGGAGCCCAGTGATGCCATGCTTTTTGCGTCAGTTTTTTGAGCAATTCCCCTGGTCTTCCCCTCAGGGTTGCAAGATGGGTCCGGCGGCTCAAAACATCATGTTCTCATTTGGCAGGGTCTTTCTCTACCTGGCTTCTCTCAAAAGCAAAACCCGAGACAAAGGCTGTTGTGTGGTGGCCTGGGGAGGTGATCGCAGGGAGTGGGAGTAAGAATCTGGGAAAGAGGGACAGCCAACATAAGGAAGCATTACTGAGTGGGATGGTGCTGTGGGCGACCTGCTGGTACCTCCTGAGGGGCCTTATGAAACACATCTCAGGACTGTCTGGTGGGGGACAGAGAGGGAGACCTCTTTCTATCAGCATGCTCCCTCCTCCCCTGACCAAACAATATGACAGCATATTCTCCAGTCGGTGTATGTGTCTGGGGTGTGCACAGTTCGTAGCTGCAGCGTCATGCAGCTGAGCCACACTGCCTGTTCTGTTAATGGGTATTTAGACTGCAGTCCTGGTTTTATATTGAGTTGTCATAAACATTGAAGGGGGCATGGCTTCCCTACCCTCCAGCCCCCCCCACCCGTCCCCTTGGTCTCAGAACTAAAGAACTTTTATCCCCTTTCAAGACTTTGGCACATTGAAAAATACAGCAATATTTCATCTTGCCAAAACATAACTATTTCACACTAACCTATTCAGAGCGAAAATAGCAAAGAGGTAAAAATAGCTTTTAAGTAGCCAAATAGATGTCAAAGAGTTACAAATTCCAGCTGGACCGGGCAGCCCTGTGTGGGACGTTGCTCTGGTTCGGGCTGAAATCTCAGGCACTTGCAAGAGAGGGCTTTGTTGAGGAGCCCGTTTAACCTCATTTTACTCACAATTCTGACTAGCTTGGTATCCTAGTTACTATTTCCACAAATGAGAAGGGGAAGGAAGCAAAAGGAAGCCACACTGCCAACTCAAATCAAAAAAAGGGGCCCCTCATGACAACAAAAACAAAACAGCAGAAACAATAGGCCGAAACCCTTTTAAAAATGTCCCAAGCATGCAGAGGAATACAGGCATCCAATCTACTCCGTGGAACAGGAGAACCACGGGGGTTCACAGCCAGAGAGAACTGTTAAAATCCCATTCAGAGTCATGGAAATGGAGAATTTATTTTATGCTCTTATATCTTTTCACCCAGTATTGATTCAGTCCGATGATTCTTTTTGCACAATATTTTGGAAAGATTTCCTAATATGTAGGTTTCAAGTGATGAAAAAGTTGATTCTCAAACCTCTGGGGAACATCACTGTCCAAACTGGTTTCCATGGAGTTTTAGCCATAAAATTTCCTTCAGCAAAGTGGTTGGGTAACCATACAGAATGCTTTCTCTACCTCCCTGCATAAGGGGGTGGGTGACATTAACCTGTCTTCACCTCTAAATCAGGCCAGGGGTGCTCCATTTAGTGAGGGCCCAGGGACAGTCACTCACTAGGCATCCTTGTGCAGTGATGGGTTAAGGTAGGTAGGCAAATGTTGAGATATTCATCCATCCTCCTAGAAATTTGCCAGAAGTGTTAGAGGTGAGCTGGAATGGAAGGGGCGAGAAAATCTTTTTTCAGGAGGAAAAGAATTCAGGAACTTTTTCTACAAATGTTCTGTATATAACAAAATGTCGTTCCTTTTTTGTTCAGTTTGTCTAATTCGTAAATGGTGATACCCCAGCCGTGGTACCAGTGAACCAGGATATTAGCATGTTTGTGAGTATGATTGTGCACGTGCACCCGGTCACTTGAAATTGGCTTATAGCGTTGAATAATTTTTTTTTTTTTTGCTTTGTTCAAGAATCTTGTTACTTGTTACTCTTGGTATTAATGTTATCACTCCATTTTGTCCCCTCATTGTTATTTCTTCCTCTGTTCTTCCTGGGGTTTTTTTTTACATGTTGTGGTAGACAAAATAATGCCCCCACTCAAAGGTATGCATGCCCTAATCACCAGACAGTGTGTATGTTATATTACAAGGCAAGAGGAATTAAGGTTGCAGATGGAATTAAAGTTGCTAATCAGCTGGCCTTAAAGGAATGAGATTATCCTGGATTATCTGGTGGGACACAGGGAAGCACAAGATTCCTTAATGCAGCAAGGCAGAGGCAAAAAAAAAAAAAAAAAAAAAAAAAAGAGAAATGGCCCTGTGAAAAAGACCTGCCTTTGATGACTTTGAGGATAGAAGGGAGTCACCACTTAAGGAATGTATAGTCTTTAGAAGCTGGAACAGGCAAGAAAAACAGAATCTCTTCTATAGTCTCCAGAAAGGAATGCAGCCCTGATGACACCTTGGTTAGCCCAGTGAGACCCATTTTAAACTTCTGACTTCCAGAACTCTCAGATAATAAATTTGTGTTGCTTTAAGCCACTGAGTTTTTGCAGCAAATTTGTTCCAGCAGCAGTAGAAAAACGAATACACATTTAAAACATATTTAGGAAGTGTTTACTACATGCTCAACGGTGTATATGGGGAGGAGATACAAAGGTAATGTAAATGCTGTCACACTTTCTCACAAATGATGGATGGTTCGCCCAGAAGATAAAATAAGGTCTTTTTTCTTTTTTTTAAGATTTTATTTATTTATTTATTTATGAGAGATACAGAGAGAGGCAGAGACACAGGCAGAGAGAGAAGCAGGCTCCCTGCAGGGAGCCCGATGTGGAACTCGATCCCAGGACCCTGGGATCACAACCTGAGTTGAATACAGATGTTCAACCACTGAGCTACCCAGGTGTCCCAAATAAGGTCTTTTTGAAAAAAAAAAGTTTTTATTTATTCATTTGAGAGAGAAAGAGGGAGAGAGCAGGGGGAAAGGCAGAGGCAGAGGGAGAAGCAGACTCCCCGCTGAGCAGGGAGCCCGATGTGGGGCTCCATCCCAGGACCCTGGGATCACAACCTGAGTTGAATACAGATGTTCAACCACTGAGCCACCCAGGTGTCCCAAATAAGGTCTTTTTGGAAAAAAAAGTTTTTATTTATTCATTTGAGAGAGAAAGAGGGAGAGAGCAGGGGGAAAGGCAGAGGCAGAGGGAGAAGCAGACTCCCCGCTGAGCAGGGAGCCCGATGTGGGGCTCCATCCCAGGACCCTGGGATCATAACCTGAGCCAAAGGCAGATGCTTAACCGACTGAGTATCTCAGGCACCCCAGGTTTTATTCTATTATATAGACCCTTAGCTGTCATTATTTAATGCTCCTAGCTGCACAGGCAACTTGACTAATCTAATCCTCCACATTATTAGTGCCTTTTGATGCCAGGAGCTGTGTATGCAATGATAAGGGAGATACAGTGATGAAGTTACTTAATATGACCAAAAAGAATTCTTCATCTCTGCTACAACCCAATCTGCTCCTCCTGCAGTCTTTTTCTGATCTTCCAATTCCTCAAATGCCAAATCTACAAAATAATTGGAGCGGAAGTTTCCAACCAGTGATGTATACGGTTGCTGTGGCAGGTGTGAAGGGGCAGATGAAAATACAGTACCTAGGCTTGCCCCTGGAGATTCTGACTCAGTCTGCAGCAGAAGCATTTGGCTATATAGGTTTTTTGTGGGGAGAGCCCCCAAAGTAATTGTTAATCTTGCTTTAGAGAGTAAGATAAACAGGCTACAAAAGAAATGACCTCTTAAGTGTTTTTTGTTATCATATAGGTGGTACTATATTATTTAGTTACAATGTAATACAGTTATACATTTAACAACAAAGAGAGTCATTCAAAATCTATGCATTTGGGAATTAACAAAACACATTTGTAAATAATTCAGCTTTTGTTTTTTTAAAAATGATTCTATTTATTCATAAAAGACACGGAGAGAGAGAGAGGCAGAGACAGGCAGAGGGAGAAGCAGGCTCCTGCATGCAGGGAGCCCGACATGGGACTCGATCCGAGGTCTCCAGGATGAGGCCCTAAGCTGAAGGTGGCGCTAAACCGCTGAGCTACCCAGGCTGCCCTAATTCAGTTTTTGGATGAAGAAGGAGCCAGGGTAAAATTGCAAAATACTCAGAATGAATGAACGTAGTATGTATCAAAACCATAGAAAGCAGCCAGAGTGGCATTCAGAGAAAAATTTATAGCCTAAAGTTTATTAGAAAAAAAGAAACACTGAGCATAAAGTACCCAGGTTAAGAAGATACAACAGGAACAGCAAAAATAATTCCTAAAGAGTGAATGAATTTATGGAAGATTAAATATAAAAGCAAAATTAATGAAGCAAAATCATCTTAGTAGAATTGATTAATAAGACCCAAAGTTTGTTCTCTAAAAAAAGAATGGATAAACAAACTTTGGTTATGATAAATAAATGATGTTAGTAGTAGTAGTGGTGGTGGCAGAAGCAATAAGGAAATGTGTATGTGATGGTCTGTGTCTGACAGTTATTCCTCACGGGGCATGCATGTGCTTCCTACATTTCTGGGCCCTCTTTCCCATAAGCGAAATGCTGGTCACTGAACCGGCAGCAGAGTGGCATGTGCACTGCTTAGCCAAAGCATTTAGGAACCTCTGTGTGATCCCCGAGCTCCCTCTCATCCCCCCACCTCTGCTGTTGTGAGCTTGAAAGCCAGGTGCGGAGATACTGAAGGCCATTCCATGGAAAAGCCTGGATGACTGTCCATGATGACCGACATCCCCAGATGAAGGGCAGATACTCTGGGGAGTTGCTCAGTTGACATGGCAGTCTGTGGGGGCAAGAAATTAAACTTTGCTCAGTTAAGTCACTGACTCATGTTTTAATGTAGCATAGTGTGGCTCATCCTGACTAATTCATGTTTCATAAAATGTGGCCTTTCTAGAGGACCTCTCGGTTATTAGATAAATACATGTAACCTAGCCAATTTATTGTGGACGGATAAGTGTAGGGAGAGAGTGGAAAAGGAGAGAAAAGCTGAGCTCTTCAACATTTATCATTTTTCCTTTTCCATTTTCCAGACAAATAAATCTGAAGTCCCAATCAGTTACCAAGACCTGCTCGCCCAGGCTGTTTGTGTCCACAAATATATGCACACCTCACAGCCTGTAGAAGGGAAGGGTTTCCAGGCACTTCCTTAACTGTTTTCTGTTTAGAATTTTTCTTTTAATTTGTTGATTCACTGTTGCTTTAGAAAGATAATAAGATTCAGGGCAGCCTGGGTGGCTCAGCGGTTTAGTGCTGCCTTTGGCCCAGGGCCTGATCCTAGAGACCTAGGATCAAGTCCCACGTCGGGCTCCCTGCATGGAGCCTGCTTCTCCCTCTGCCTGTGTCTCTGCCTCTCTCTCTCTCTCTCTCTCTCTGTCTCTCATGAATAAATAAAATCTTAAAAAAAAAAAAGTAAGCTCATCAGTTCTTTTTCTGTTGTTTCTAACTCCAATCGACTATTAGTGTGATTTGTCACAATTAAGTCATTGCAGCATTTTTTTTTTTTCACCAGAATGAGAATGTGGAAATAAAATCCAACCCACAGGTCTCTGCATTAAATGGCCTGTAACTGAATTTGAGTTGGTTTCGATGCTTATTCTTGTGTTCAGAGTGCAAGAGAGCAAGCTGTTCATTCCCATTCATTGAAACGCTGGTTTGATGTTATTTGTACAAGAGTGTTTTAAAGTATCATATTTCAGAAATGTTGGAATATTTTTTTTATTTAAAAAAAAAAACTTTTATTTTTCAGTAGATTGAGATTTACAGAAAAATTGTGAAGACAGTACAGAGTTCCCATATTACCCACACTCAGTTTCCACCATGATTAACATCTTACATTATTATGGTATATTTGGTATAATTAATGAATCAATATTGCTTCATTATCATTAATGGCAATCCATTCAGATTTCCTTAGTTTTTACCTAATGCCCTTTTGCTGTCCAAAAATCCTATCTATTAGTTACTACATTGCATTTAGTTGTCATATTTTCTTAGGCTTCTCTTAGCTATGAAGAAATGTTGGAATATTGAAGCATGCAGTGATTTGGCGTATGAGGTCAGTTTGTCTGAGTTCATATCCTGACTCCACCGCCTTACTGGCTAGGTGAACTCAGGCACTATTTAATCACTTGAGCCTCAATTTCCTTTTCTGTAAAATGGGAGTAATAAGAGTTACCACCTCAAGGGGTTGTGGTGGGGACCAGAGGTGATACCTTCTGTAAACTGCTCAACAGGTGTTGTTTGGATGCTGGTGGTGGCAATGGTGATGCTTGTGACTGAGCAGGTTTGAGAGTACTCTGGCCACATGGGCTGGCATCACGAGCTGCTTTGCCTCTTACTACCTGTGTATCTTTGAGCAACTTACCCTCTCTCATTTTCAGTTTTCTCATGTATGAGCGAGGATAATTATAGCTGTCTGGTACACCAGTTGGGAAGATTAAGTCAAATAGAGAATTACAAATAGTGTTTAGCATGGAGATGGGGACACAAGGCACTCAACAAATGACAGCTATTATTATGAAAACCAGAAATTGGAAAACTGCTATTTAGTTTACCTATATAGCACAAATATCATTCAAAACAATATTCTGTGTCACCACGCTCTCCACTCCTTCCTGTGGCCTTAAATATCACTATTATCATCTGAATTACAGATCCTTTTTTTAAAACAGATTTTATTTATTTATTCATGAGACACACACACACACACACACATACACACAGAGAGAGAGAGAGAGGCAGAGACACAGGCAGAGGGAGAAACAGGCTCCCCATAGGGACCTGATATGGGACTCGATCCCAGGACCCTGGGATCACGCCCTGAGTGGAAGGCAGATGTTCAACCACTGAGCCACTCAGGCATCCCTACAGGTCAGATTCTGATACCAAGAATTCCAGTATGCTCTCTGATACTTTTTGGTTTTATGTTTCTTAATATCTAGATTTCATGAAGTTTCGTACCTGGAGACTTGAAAACCTTTTTGTTGCTGTTACATATTTTACTTGTCCCTGCTGGGCTTAACTTGGAGTCCATGTTTTTGTTTTTCCACTTTTTTCTCCTTTCTTCCTTTTTGCATCCGTCTTCCTTCTGGTCCTCCCTCCTTGGCTTCTTCCCTTCCTCCTTTTTAATTTGATACACCTCCAAACTGTAATCCTGAAAACTCCCAGCAGCAGGAAGGACTAGATCTGTTCTGTGGAAGAGTGACAATGAGAAAGCAATATCGAAGCTAACACTGACCTTTTTGGGTACCGTATGTCCATCTCATGTCACCTACCCTGCCATGCAGAGGCCACCATGGCTTTCACTCTCATTTCTGCTTAGACCTTACATTCTCCAAATGCACTGTTCATTTCAGGTCACAAACAATTGATAATTTTTAGCCTATTTTTCTTTCTTCCATGCTACTGTAAACATGTTAGCTCCCAACTCTCTCTTGCATACTAATTTTAAGTCGTTAAAGAAGATGATAATCAAAATCCAATCTTGTCTTGCGAAGTACCTCAACAATATAAAAGGGTATTGCTTTTGGGTCAAGTCCTGGCCACGCAGGGGAAAATGTTCTAGGCAAAGCCAACGACTTTTTCCGAGACTATATTCGGAGACTATATCTATATCCATTTGTTTTTTTGGCACCAAGCTTGAGGGGAGGTGGCATTATCTAGATTGTCTCTGATAAAGAAGATTCCCACTTTTTGAAAATGGTATGTTTTATTTCTGGAGAAGAAAAAGGTAACCAATGGTGTTGATGCTAATGTTAATATTTTTAAAAAAGATTTCATTTATTTGAGAGAGAGAGAGAGAGAATGAAAGTGGGGAGGAGGGTCAGAGGGAGAAGCAGACTCCCCACTGAGCGGGGAGCCCAACATGGAGCTGGATCCCAGGACCCTGAGATCTTGACCTGAGCCAAAGGCAGATGCTTAACTTACTGAGCCTCCCAGGGATCCCAATGCTAATGTTAATATTAACAGCTATTGTGTGGGGCTCATAATCTTTTCTCTGAAGAGGGGAGGGTCACTGTAAGGTCTGCGGAACCGGGGAGTGAGTCTTTTCTTCAGGCACATCTGACAAGGCTTTTGGAAGAACAATGGTGGGAGAAGCAGAGGCAGATCTGTGGTCAGCCTCTGGGCCCTTCTGAACTGTGGGAGCACAGCTGTGTCTTTGCACTTTGAGGGGGCAGGATGGCATCATGGGGAAGAGCACAGGCACTGGAGGCAGACCTAGCCAGCTTCGAGGGCCAGCTGTCATTTGCTTGTTGTATGACCTTGTATAAATTGCTTACGTTTGCTAAGCTTTGGTTTCCTCATCAGTGAAATTGGGGCAATAGTGACACCTTTCCTTGGGGGCTGTCGTGAGGACCGAGAGTGCACGCATGGAGAGCTTGTCACATAGTGCCAGGCACGTGGGGAACTCAGTAAATATTTAATATTGTAGCAGCTGTTTTAGAATTACTATTATGTTATTATCTGTACTAAATCCCACAATTTAATAATTTAGTTGAGGAATGAGAGTCTTTTCCCCTCCTCCAAACAGTCATGTAATCCTTGACTTCTACCCTTGTGTTTAAAACAGGAATAGCTTATTTTCTTCTCCTGTGTTTTCTTTGTTTGTTTGACTATAAAGAGGATGAATCGTCTTCTTTTCTTCCTTCCCACTCTTTTTTTCTTATCTATTTGAATACAATAAAACACCATGCCTAACGAGGGTTTCTCTGTAAGCCACACAGACATCAGAGAAAAGGGGTTGCTTCCTCTTGCCCTTTGAAACGTGGACTTGGCTACTGCTGATGAGAAACAGTTCTAGAACTCTCGGGAGCCTGACTGCTTGGGTTTGAAGGACTCAGACACCGGGTCTCACTAGGGGTGATTTCGTTCTTGGAGCCTGGGGACTTTGATGGGCTGTTTTGGTCTGGTGTCAGGGGACTCCCCAGACATCTGCGTGACCTTCCTGGAGGCCTCTTCCTCCCTGGTTATTTACGTGCTGGGATGTGAGAGGAGTGTCATCTCAGTCTCTCCCTGGCTTTTGTCAGCTACATGGAAGCGAGAAGTAAATGTCAGCCTGTGGCTGAAACTGAGAGGTGGCAAGGAGACAGAGGTCTGACAACAGACCCGGGCAAGGTCAGTGCTGAAGCTGCAGGGCTGAAATCAGAATGTGTGCACTGGGAACTTTTTTGGCTTAAATGACCTGTGATTGCCTTATCACTGTGTTTTGTTTTTGTGGATGCATTTCTCTACTTAAAGAGTGCTTTCACACAGAGTAGAAAAACGCAGTCTTTTCCTCCCTGTGTTTTCCTTTACTCTCACACGGCTATCACATTTACGATGCCTCTGACACTTCTGGTCACCAGATGTGTGACCCCAGCAAGCGGTTCTCTGATATCAATGGTGTTCTACAATTTAACTCAATTCTGAATTAGGGTCAGATCCCACTGGTCAAGGGCTTAGTCAGGAGACAGGCTCCGCCATCAGATGAGATCATAGGTCCCCAGGCTACGTACAACTTTACCCGATTGGCTAGAAAGGGGAAATTCCCATGACCCCCTCCTCAGGTTCAATTTGTTTGCTAAAGTGGTTCACAGAACTCAGGGAAACACTTAGGCTTACCAGTTTATTAAAGGATATGATGAAGGAAACAGGTGGAGAGCTGGTGAGGAGATACACAGGGTGAGGTCTGGGAAGGTCCCAAGTGCAGGAGCTTCTGTCCCCATGGAGTTGGGGTGTGTAACCCTCTGGGATGCGGATGCGTTCACCAACCTGGAAGTTCCCCAAATCCCACGTTGTTGAGGTTTTAGGATGATTTTATGGGAGACAGGATCAGTGATTAACTCTATTTCTGGCCCTTCTCCCTCCTCAAGAGAATGGAGGGTGGGGTGTGGAGCTGAAAATTCTAAGCTTCTAATCATGGCTTGTCTTTTCTGTGGCCAGCCTTCTTCATCCAGGAGACATCCAGGAGCCCATCCAGATTTCGCCTCATGAGAACAAAAGACATTCCTAACACCCAGGAAATTACAAGGGTTTAGGAGCTCTGTGACAGTCACTGGGGGCAGAGACCAATATATATTTTCCATTACCTTACATGCATACATCAACAGGCATGATCCTCACAACAAGCGCCCCTACTTGACAGAAGAAAATGAAGACTTTCCCTAATATATCTTACTAATAAATGGCAATGTGCTCCTGTTCCAACTGTAGAGTGTTTTTGCCTGGGCTTACCTTATTCCTAGGTAAAGACTATGATATGGGCTTACGCCCAATCTCCGGGCACCAAAGTCCTTCCTCTTTTCTTTGGTGCTTTTCTGAATTTCTAACTTTTTGAGTCAGTCGTGTATTTGATTAAGCCAGCACCTCTCTGAGCCTTCTCTTTCAAAATGCAAAGACTCCCTAGCAGGGGGAGGTAAGTTGTAAATGGTAAATAAGTTTGCCAAATTCATTTCTCTCTTGGCAGCCAACTGGGATCAGGGTGGTTAGGGATGGGAATGTTGATGGCAGATGGGGAGAAGGAGCATTTGCAGTTTGAAGCACTGAGAAGAGTAGACCGTGGAGCGGGTGTTGGTTTCCCATTGCTGTGTAAGAATTACAGAATTACCACAACCTTAGTAGCTTAAAATAACACACATTTATTATCTCGCAGTTTCTGGAGGTTAGGAGTCAGGGTGTGGCTTAGCTCGGTCCTCTGCTTAGGGTTTCACAAAGGGACAAGCAAAATGCTGGCTGGGCTGCGCTCTCTTCTGGAACATGGGATCTTCTTCCAAGCTCACAAGGTTGTTGGCAGAATTTAGTTCCTTGTGGCTTTAGGACTGAGGCCCTCAGGTCCTAGGGACCGCCCGTGGTTCCCTGCCATGTGGCCTCCCCCACTGCTAGGCTGCAGTGCACTGCACGGCAACTTGTTTCTTCAAGACCAACCACAGATTTTCTCTCTCAGGTCCCTGAAGGGGAGTGTTAGACGCTGTAATGTCATCATGGGACTGCCGTTTTGAGATTTCACCCGAAAATCTGGATCTTTCAGTGAAGATGGGCCCACATTCTCACTGGGAGACAGCCTGTCAGTGAGTAGCCGCTGCCCCACTGGACATGAGAGAACTCTTCCATTTCCCAGAGCTCCACCTTCCAGCACAATCTGTGTTAGTCACCTCCTGTGCCCTCCTGTTTATCATGGGCTTTTGAGTCTGTGACCCAGGATTATGTTCTGAAGAGCCTGAGGAAATGAATGACTCCAGGAAAGGGAGTTAGGAGGCTGTGGTTGAAGACAGGGGCTGGGGCTGAAGCAAACATGGCTCTACACCCTCTCGCATGTCCAGGTATGAAATCAAGAAGGTGAGACTGAACACATCTGGAGTTTCTTCCTGGCTCTGAACTCACACTTATGGATCTCAGTCTATAAGTTAGTCTCTCTGAACCTCAGCCTCCTCATCTGGAAAGCCTCTGTTTCCCCCAAATTTCTGATTCAAATGGACTTGGGTTGGGGCCCAAGAATCTATGATTTTGACAAGAGCCCAAGGTGACTCAGTGGCCAGGCCAGTTTGGATGATGAGTCCATTTGCAACTGGACATTAGCCAGCAGCTAAGGGATCAGGAAATCAGAGCCAGTTTTTTGTTTTGTTTTTTTTTGTTTTTTTGGAGAAAGTCATTGACAGTTGGGGCTTACCTAAGCAGGCTAGGGTTCGGGGAAATATTTCAGTTCCAGAAAAAATATCCCAGGGAAAAAATATTGAGAAGTTAAGAATCTGGGAAACTGAGTCAGAAACTGAACTGTATAAACCAGGTTGTTATGGCGGGGGGGCAGGGAGCGGGGGGCAGGGAGTGTGTATGGAGTGCACTGGATCCTGGCCTGCCAGCTTCCTTCCCATGCTGGCTTCCCACAGTTCATAGATGCAGTTGCTTGCTGGGTCACTGCAGGGACTGACAATTTATATCTTACGTCTCAAAATAGTTTGTGAGCTACTGATGGGGCAGGGCTATCCAGCCCAGCAAAAAACAGGGGCTTGGTAAATGCTGGTTGAATAAGCAAATCAATAAAAAGTCAACATTTGCCAGGGTCTGCTGCTTGGCATTCTTTCTGAACCTCTCTGGGAACACTGAGAGAAATTCTCCTATGTCTCTCAACAAACTCTATTGAACAGAGTGCAATCTATAGAGAGATTATAGTTAACGAGGGGCCCAATTTAGAGAAAATCTCTTATTTCCAGCCAAGAACAAATCAAGTGCCTCCAATGTCCTGGTTTGAAAATGCAAAGCTCTAATTTGTCAATGAAAAAGAAATCCTTTTGGTTTCTGAATTTCGAATTCTGGAACACATGTTCCCAACCAAGTGAAATTTCTAGTAACTTACAGATGCAGAAAGCCTCACTGTAGGCAAACTTGGGTTTTATCATTACCCGATCATGTTTGAAAATATAAGAGAATTTTAAGTAGTCTGAGACAAAGTCTGATTGTTACAAAGCTTTGTGGTTAAAAGAACATGAGATTTATCAAACTGTGTGCTTTAGTATTGTGCAATCTGTTGTTTATCAATCATGTCTCAATAAAGGCGTAAAAACAAAAAGACATGAAGTGTAGAAGGACACATGAGCTTTATGAAGTTTTGCTTAGGGTAAGACATTGCTTCCCTTAAAATATGTTTTGGTCAATTAATTCATATATTTTTGGTCCTATCTCCTTTTTACACACAACATTGCTTTGGTTTAATAACCCAAGAGAGCCTTTAAATATTTCATAGCTGATGGTCCTAATGAAAACTTAACTCATACCAAAGTTATTTTTTATTTATGGGCTTCTGAGAGCATCCATAGGTGCTCCCCAAAGCATGGGAAAGACAAGTTTCTGCTCTGGGCCTTCTGTGAATACTTAGCATTTAGAAAGCAGTGACAGGTATGAGCGTGAGTGGCTTTGTGAGTTATTTGGGGTGATAGCCTCCTGGGAGGAATGACATGCTGTCCTGCTTGGGGGGAAATGATTGTACAGGTATGGTCACCAGTCACTGCATTTGGAGTCATTTTTTCCAGAAGTGGTGATGAGCATTTAAGGGACAGAAGGATTGGGGAGGGTAAATGGGGAAAAGAAAGGCATTTGAGATGAGGGAAACAGTGTGACCAAGGCATAAAGGTGCTGTATCCAGTGTATTTATGGGCATATTTGGGGAATAGAATCTAATGTGATGAGCCTAGATTATGACGGCTCTGGAGAGGCAGGCCTTGGTATTTTAGCAAGTGGAAATAGAAGGCTTCCTTCCTTCCTTCCTTCCTTCCTTCCTTCCTTCCTTCCTTCCTTCCTTCCTTCCTTTCTTTTTTGAGAGAAAGTGCCTACAAGTAGGGGGACGGAGGTGGGAAAGGAAGGGGCAGAGGGAGAGGGAGAGAATCTCAAGCAGACTGCCTGCTGAGTGCAGAGGCCAAAGAGGGGCTCGATCTCACAATCCAGAGATCATGACCTGAGTCAAATCAAGAGTTGGATACTTCACCAACTGAGCCTTCCAGGGGCCCTAGAAATAGAAGGTTTTCTATTGAAGGCTCCTGAGTACACAAATGCCACAATAGTAATAGATTTTTTTATATTTCTTTTTTTAAAAAAGATTTTATCCATTTTATTCATGAGAGAGACACACACACACAGAGGCAGAGACACAGGCAGAGGGAGAAGCAGGCTCCATGCAGGGAGCCCGATGTGGGATTCAATCCTGGAACCCCGGGATCATACCCTGAGCCAAAGGCAGACGCTCAACTGCTGAGCCACCCAGGTGTCCCAGTAACAGATTTTTTTGAAGGATTACTGTATACAGATAGTGGTGTAAGTGCTCTTGTGTGCACTGACTCACAGCAACCTTGTGATATAAGCACTCTTTTCAGTGTCTCATTTTTTAAGGAAAGTAGCCGAGGTAGGATTTGAACCCAGGCTGTTTGATTCTAGAGCAAATGCATTAAATCTGTAGGCTGTCTAGTACTCCACAAGGTGATAAGTGGATGTTTAAGGAAGGTTAATCTGGTGGTGATGTTCAGGGTTAATTGCAAGGAAAAACAAGCTTGTTGATGAGCACCATGGCTAGGAGACTAGGCCATAATTCTAGGCATATCAGAAACCATTCACATCTTTGCTCCCAGCCTCTCTGTCACTTGATTTCATCCATCCCTACTAGTCCTATGCTGATTCCAGACACCATTACTTTCTGCCTCCTCTTTGCTCTTCTGCAATCCATTCTCCACTCTGCAGTCAGAAGATCTTTGTAAAGAGCAAAGCTGAATAGGTTGCTCCCTTGATTAAACCTTGCATGTAAGATCTCAACCCATGAGCTGGCTCTCATTTTCTTCTTCAGCCTCATTTCCAGGCACCGGCATCCTTTTGCACCAATTGATGTTAGCTGTTGTTATTTCCCCATCACAACCCACTTATCACACCATTGTATTTGCTGAATGAAGAAAGTCAGCGAGTAGGAGGAGAGATTAAGAGATGGATATGAGTAAGAGGCAGATGTCTGATTTAACACTTCCTCCCCACCTATGGGCCCAAGGCAAAGAAAGCCAAAGGAAGAGGATTTACCTTTCTATTCCTAGGCCTTGGCAATCTTGCCTTCCAGACCCCGTCTGGCAAATATTGTGTGTGCTAGCACCGCCTTTTTGGAGTATCTGTTTCCAGGCCTGCATCCTGTGCATGTCCCTTGGCTTCTGGCTCTGCTGCATGCAGCTCCAGCTGTAGGAAGCCGGCCTCAGAGCCCCCTGAGGGGCTCCCCCCACTCCCACCCTCTGCTGCCTTGGAAAGGGAATTCAGATCATTTCAAGGCAAAAGGAGAGGATGATTCAAAGATGAGTAGATACGTTCAAGATGGCTGACTCAGAGAGTGACTAAGAGAAGAAAGCTGGAGGGTGAAGAGGGTGGACAGCGGCTGTGCTGGTGAAGGGCAGGGGCCTTTGCGGGCAGCAGGGCTGAGCTTTGGCCCAGTGCCTGACCTCAGGCATGCCACCCAACCCCCCCCAGCCTTGGCTCACTCTCTCTTTTTGGGGTAAATCATGGTATCTGCTTTATAGGAATACCAAGGAGGTGAAAGGAAAATTGGCTCTCGGCCACTCGGCATGATGGCCCAGGGCAGGAAGCACCATCTAAAAGTCAGCTGGCATAAATTTAAGCAGGGAGTGGCAACAAAAGTGTATACTCTATACTAGTGACTTGCAAACTTCTTGGTCTCAGGAGGGCCTCTTTATGCTCTTTTTACACTTTTAAACATCACCAAGGACTTCAGAGAGCTTTTGTTTATACGTATACCTAGTAATATTTACCACATTGGAAATTAAAACCGAAATAGTTAAAATATTTATTAATTCATGTGAGAACAATAGCAAACCCATTATATGTTACCATATTTTTAAAAATGAGAAATAATCATTTTTTCCAAGACAAAAGTACTTAGAAGAGCAGCATCGCTTTAGACTTTTGCCAACCTCCTTAATGTCTTTCTTAATTGAGGACACCTGGGCGATCACACAATCTCTTCCACCTTTGCATGTTGTGAAACTTCTGGAGAATTCCAGAACAAGGCAGATAACATTTTGGTGTTCCTAGGAAATAATTGTAACCTCAATGACTACTTAAAGGAGTTCCAGGCATTTTCCAAGGTTCCCAGACCATACTTTGAAAAACACTGATCTAAAAGAGCATTTTGGGGGCTCCTGGGTGGCTCAGTCAGTAAAGCAACTGTCTTTGGTTCAGGTCATGATCTCAGGGTCCTGGGAGAGCCTGCTTTTCTCTCTCCCTCTGTCCACCACTCCCGCTGCTTGTGCTCTCTCTCTCTCCCTCTCCCTCTCTCTCTCTGTCAAATAAATACATACATACATACATACATACATAAATAAATAATCTTTAAAAAAAATAAATGAGCTTTTTGAAAAAAAAAAAAGAACCTTTTTCAATATGTGAATCAAGATCATGCCAAAAATGAGATTTCATATCATTTTCATCACAGGGGGAAAAACTAAAGAGTCTGACAACATCAGGTGTGTCCTGAGGATGTGAAAGATCTGGAACTCTCAACCACAGCTAGCAGGGCTATACATTGGTTCAACCACTTTATTCGACGTTACCATTTTCTGCTCTATTCATACTCTACCATCTAGCTATTCCACTTCTAGGAGAACTGAAAAACAAATTATATCTTTATATACTAGAATAGTACAATTAAATGATACAATGAATAGTAACAGGAATAGAATATAGTTCACCCTTGAACAACGTGGCTTAGACTCTGTAGATCACTTACATGCAGATTTTTTCAATAAATGGAGTATAGTACTGTAATACTTATATTTTCTCTTCCTTATGATTTTCTTAGTAATATTTTTTCCTCTAGCTTACTTTGTTATAAGAATACAGCATATAATACATATAACATACAAAATAAATGTGTTAATCTACTGTTTATGTTAGATAAGTCTTCTAGTCAACAGTAGGCTATTAGAAGTTAAGTTTTTGAGGAGTCAGATGCACATGCAGATTTTCAACTGCCGGGGTTGTTGGCACCCTGTGTTGTTCAAGGGTCAACTCTACCATAGTAATAGTAATGTGATATATTCTTTTTTTTTTTATTTTTTATTTTATTTTTTTTTAAAGATTTTATTTATTTATTCATGATAGTCACAGAGAGAGAGAGAGAGAGAGAGACACAGGCAGAGGGAGAAGCAGGCTCCATGCACCGGGAGCCCGATGTGGGATTCGATCCCGGGTCTCCAGGATCGCGCCCTGGGCCAAAGGCAGGCGCCAAACCGCTGCGCCACCCAGGGATCCCAGTAATGTGATATATTCACATGCTAGAATGCTACCATTAAAAATAAATTAAAAAAAAATTAAAATAAATTCACTAGAGCCATGTTAATATGAATAAATCTCCAAAACGATGTTGCACAAAAACTGAGTAAAAGAGATGCAAGTCCAGAGTACCATTTATGTACAGTTTGAAAATGTGCAAACTATGTTACTAATGGATACATACTTATGTAGTGAAAGTATACAATCACGCATTGAATGAGAAACACCAAATTCAGGACAATGGGGCAGCAGCCCAGGGTGGCTCAGTGGTTTAGCACCTCCTTCAGCCCAGGGTGTGATCCTGGAGACCTGGATGGAGTCCCACGTCCGGCTCCCAGCAAGGAGCCTGCTTCTCCCTCTGCCTGTGTCTCTGCCTCTCTCTCTCTCTCTCATGAATAAATAAATAAAATCTTAAAACAAAACAAAACAAATCCAGGACAATGATCACCCCTGAAGAATGAAGGACAGGCAATGAAATCAAGGAGGAGTTTTGGGAGGATTTAACTATATCTGTAATGTTTTAACTTATCTATTTCTAAAATCTGAATGACAAAGTAAAAGTTCTGTTTAAGCAATTATTTGCTGAGAAAGAGAATATGGCAAGAAAACGAGGCCATGACAATAAAAATTAAAACTCTCTGGAAAAAGCCCGACAATAAAAATTAAAACTCTCTGGAAAAAGCCCGTGGGCAATGACACCCAATTCCTTCACTCACTCACGTTGACTGCGTGAACAGGGTCCAGTTGGGGGCAGCTGAGTTCCAAAGGCTCATTAGTAGTCGATTCCTTGCTACTTACCATGGATTTTCCCATAAAAACAGTTAAGCAAATTGCCTAAATGCCTAGATGAGGCTAGTCTGCCCAGCCACAGAGACTGGTTAACTTGACATCCTACCTGACCAACAGAAGGGGATGAGGAATGAGAAGCAATTCCCTTAGAAAGTTTGCTCTGGCTGGCAGCACAACCAGGAACAGATCCTTCCCTGGCAGGCTTGGCCTGACCCTACCTCTCCTTCCCGTCCAGCTTGGTTTTAGGGTAGGGGAGTCTCACCTTTCTGAGCCAGTCAAGGTTGGTGGCACAGGATCCCTGTCTGGCAGGACTGTCTGGGGTATATATTTCTATAGGCCAGTGGTTTGGATTTGGTGGGGCAGGAGATATGGGGGACAAATCTGCCAGCCCAAACCTCTGCATTGGGACAACTCTTTATCCTTGTCAGCTTTAGAGTCATCTCTCATTGATTTTTTGCCAAGATCTTTTTTAATTTCCTCTTTTATTGCCTCTCTGGTTGCTTCTAGCCTGAAATTCTCTTCTCTGTTTCATAGAGGAAAAAGCCTCCCAAGGCCTGCCATACAGTGGCCACTCTGCTGCTGGTGACTCCAGAATTTTCTTATAGGCAGGCTTAGAGGTGCTGATTTAGCTGGAAGGAAGGGTTTGAAAGTTGTATTTATGTACTATTTTACAAGATGGAGATAGAATCAGTTGTCCCTAGTTAATAGGGTGAGGGCTGATGAAGAGATGGAGGTTGAAGCCAAGATACCCTCCCCCCCTCCAGCCCCCAGGCTTCCTACCCAACTCAACGAAAGTCAATTCTCCTTTTTCCCCTCCTCCACTCTTCTCAATATCTGAAGTGAGCACTCTGCTTGGGGAAAAGGGAGAGACTGAAAATAAAAGGCAAGTCAAGAAATCTCTGATTTCTGCTGGCGCAGTCGGTGAAATGCATGACTCTTGATCTCCAAAGTTGTGAGCCCCACATTGGGTGTGAAGCCTACTTAAAAAAAAAAAAAAAAAAAAAAATCTCTAAGAGAGTTCCATATGTGTTGGCCTTGATATGCACTGAAACTTTTGTCCATTTCATTCAAAGTACATTTTAAACTCCATTACAAGCTTTTATTGATAGTAATAACGTATAAAAAAAAAGATACTACTCATCATTCCAACCAAACTGCTCTCATTTTCGGACATTCCCTATTACATGTTTGTATGATTGTAGATTATGGGGGCATAGACTGTTTATCTTAATAGTCTAACTAATGAATACACATTTCTTGGTGTTTCCATCTAACCTGTCACCCTTATTTCTTTATAATACTTTGTTGAGTGGATATTAATGGATTAGAGATAAGGTACCTGAGTTCTAACTCAGGGAGAACATCAAGACCTCATAGAGTTACTCAAAGTATAATAGGCTACAATAGAGGTAGCATATTTACAAAAGCATCCCCAAAGAATAAAGGCTAATTGCATGTTGGCTGTTTTTAATCTATAACCGTATCTTTACCTTTGTTCTTTTAAAAAGCCCCACCCATTTAAGGAAAGTCCATCTCTCCAGAGACACCCTCCTGCTGCTTCTTCCCCCCCCCCCCCCCATTTACAGACCAAGGTTCACACAGTTGATAATTCTGGATCCCAGCCTAACAAAAGGACCTAAGTAGCTTCATTTCCATTTCAAGACAGTAGCTCAATTCACTTCACCTTTCCTCTGCACCATGCAAGAGTTAAGCAAGAGTTACTTCAGTGTGGAGTGGGGTGAAGGCCAGAGCAGAGCCCTGGGATGAGACAGTTGGAAAAGTCCTGGGGCCATACATTCATGCTACAACAAATATGTTTTATTAAAGAATTTATTTACTTACTCATGAGAGACACATAGGCAGAGGGAGAAGCAGGCTCCTTGTGGCGAGCCCAATGGAGGACTCAATCCTGGGACCCAGGGGTCATGACCTGACCTAAAGGCAGACACATTCAACCGGAGCCACCCAGGCATCCCTACAACAAATATTTTTAGAGCACCACTGGGTTTTTTGAGCCAGTCACTGAGCAAGGCTGCTAGGTCCTAGAAATACAGATGAAAGATATTTTCTGCTTTCAAGCTGTTCACTGCATAGAAAGATGTTAAATGGGGGAAGAGCACACGAGAAGAATGCACAGCCTAGGAGGTCAAGGGATTGCCCATCCCACACTGGGCTGTGATGCTCTAGCTGACCTGGGTAGGGCTCCTCTAGGTATTAGTCCACTTAGGCAATTACATTACATTACATTAGCAAATTCAGGAGCCAGACCACGAAGGATCTTGTGTGTCGTGGTCGAAGGCCTCTCTCCCCTCCTCGCAGCAGGCCGTGTAAGAAGCTATAAGGAACAGAGGATGTGCGTGATGAAGGTTTACTCTTTCGTTCTCCCTCACATTTTCCTTGTTTTCTCCTCACCTGCCCGCACAGATTTGTGCTGAAATAGCATAAAGGTTGTAGTTGGGGAGGAGAAGGGAGAGGAGAGATAGGAGAAGGAAATCCCTAAGAACACAGGGTAAAGGAATGGAGGGTTTTGGAGACAACTGGCTGGTGCAGTCATTTGTACTTATGAGCTGTACGAAATGTAGGCATCCGCAAGCCAGAGACTGTCGTGGAAAATAAATTTCCCATGCCACTGAGCAATTTATCAGGCCCAAACTTCATCTCCTTGTTATTTATGAGTTTATATAACTTGAATAAAGGCCAGGCAAGTTTTTCTGACTTTGGTTCTTCATCCAGTAAGTTTATTTTGGACTATTTTTTTTTTCCTATGACTAAGTTCACAGTTAGGTTCACATACTAACTAAAAGGTGAAGAGAACTGATGTTTGAGGTAAATAAAGCTGTCATTCTGATAAACTCCTAACCCCAAACCAATTTCTCTCTCAACACTGAGGCAATTAAACGCAGTGAGACGGTGCTTTCACTTGAGATATAAAACTGTGACTTTAGATTTTATCTGGTGATATATTGACATATTCACTTTGTAAAGTTTTTAAAATATTTATTTATTTATTTATTTATTTATTTATTAAATGTTTTATCTATTTATTTTAGAGAGAGAGAAAGAGAGAGAGAGCTCGCAAGTAGGGGAAGGGGCAGAGGGAGAGGGAGAGCCAATCTCAAGCAGACCCTCAGCTAAGCGTGGAGCCCAATGGCTCTAACCCAGGACCTGAGGCAAAATCAAGAGTCAGATGCCCAAGGACTGAGCCACTCAGGTGCCCCTGTAGAGTTTGGTCCTGAGATCAAGTTCCGCACTGGGCTCCCCACAGGGAGCCTGCTTTTCCCTCTGCCTATGTCTCTGCTTCTCTCTCTGTGCCTCTCATGAATAAATAAATAAAAATTCTTTAAGAAAAAAAAACTATTTTTAATTTTCTAACTTTTAAACTGCTGTGACGTTAAAAATATATATAATATTTTAAACAGAACTGAGCTTAACTTAAATATTTTTCCTTGATTTGGGTCTAAGGGTAAGTGATGACCAGAGCACTATTTGAACACCTGAAAGAGCATGTTGATTCCTTTAGCAATGCTTTTGAGCAGTCATTTTAATGACCTCCTTAGAAGTTATATGAAGGCCTTTTAGTGGAACAACTATGATTCAGGAGTGATAAATATTTCAACTGAGAGAATAAACTACATAATATTTCAAGCCCATTATGGTCTAGAAGATTCTACATGTCATGTTAGGGTTTCGTTTTGGAACAAGAAATGGAAATTAAAGTCAATTGGAAAAGTCAAGTAGGAGATCATTCAAAAGCCTCATATTCAAAAGACTTTAAGAGGAGGGTACCCGGGTGGCTCTGTGGGTTAAGCGTGTGACTCTTGATTTCGGCTCAGGCTGTGATCTTAGGGTGGTGAGATGAAGCCCCATGTTGGGTCAGAAGAGAGAGTCTGCTTGAGATTCTTTCCTCCCCCTGTACCCCTTCCCGCCTGCACTCATGCTCTCTCTCAAAAGAAAATAAAAAATAAAAAGACTTTAAGAGGAAAATCACACGAACAGTGATTTCATCAAAATGAGGTGTAAAAAATAAACAGATGGGGGGATATTGCAGGAAAAAAAAAGTTATAACAAATCTACTGTTTCTCCTCCCCAATACTTTCCAAAAATAATCAAACCTGTAAAAGTTACATAATATGCCATTAGTAATGCTTCATTGTATCCCCTTTGGCTTTTCTTTCCCTTTTTCTTTCACAGGTCCGCCTGTGACCATATATGGGTGGAATCTGAAGACATGTACCCCTCAAAACCTGTAAGGGGAGAGACAGACCAGGAAGCCGTCCCCACCCGTTAGGATTCTGTTCACCTGCCTGGAAGAGAGACCTGGTGTCTTTGGCTTGGACAGAAGCGCTGGTGCTTTCCTCACATGACAAAGAAGCAGGGCGGGGAGTCCAGAGCAGGTGCCTGAAGACTTGGCAGAGGACCTGGGCTCCTTCCTGCTGCTCCAGTCCCTTGGCTCCACCTCCAGGCCTTGTGTTTACGCTCCAGGCAAGTAAAGAAGGAGGAAGTGCAGAGTCAAGGGCAGAGGCCTGGGGAGATGGTCCCCTGGAAGCTCCACCCTGTGATTTCTGCTCTCCTTAGCAATCAGCCAGCACGGATTTCCGTGGTCACCCCAATCCTAAGGGAATCTGGGGAGGGGAGGGCTTTTGACCAGGTACTATGCAGCTCCAAATAGAACTGACTTCCTTTGATAAGGGAGGAGCGGAGTATGCTTCTATTCCTGGTTTTAAAAGTATTTACTTTATCCCATTTGCCATTAAATGGAAGTTAGGATTAACCTATTTCTCTCCTGACCTTTCATTTCCTGATGTGCCTCGTAGTAGACATTCGACAAATAAGTGTGGACTGATTGATGGAGAGACTGATGGACTCATTACACTAGTAATTACCAAGCACACTTCATGTCAGTGTGCTAGGATATTCATAAACAAAACACACGGTCCTACCCTTGAGGGGCTTGTAATTGCAATTTCAGGCATTCGTGTACATAAAATAATGAGAGAACGAGCTAGCTGGTACAAAGGGTATGTTATCTTTATTGGTGTTTTGTTTTTTCATTTATTCATAATGTTAATGTATTTGTTGAACTGGACTTGGCTTCAGGCCTATTTTCATCAAATTGTTTGGTTAAATATGATCAGTCCTGCAGAAAAACATTAACAGGGGCATGAGACAGTTGGATTCTCACTGCGTCTTGATTTGTGGGATGGTCATGCAGGCTCTCTGCTTCTGTTTCTCTTTAAAAATCCAGATTGTAGCAATAGCCATCCCGGGTGGGTATCGGGCAGGTGAGTGCCTACCTAAAACAGTGAGGGGTATGCATGGGCTCATAAATCAGACTATCCAGGTTCTTTTTCCAGGTCTGTCATTTATTAGCTTATAACCAGGAATATATGTCTCAGTTTTCCTATCTGGAAAGTGGGTGATGGGGGTACGAACTAGAGAGAGGTGATGTGGAGATTAAGTGAGTTAATGTGTGCTAAGTGTTTAGGAAGAACTTGGCACCCAGTAAGCAGTGAAAATGAGCCACTATTAAATAATATTTCCAGTTGTTTATTTAGAAGTTCAATAGAGTCCGTCTAGAAGTATGGGCTTGTTTTTCTCCCAAGCATGTTTTCACGAGTGCTTCCTAGTCATCCGCTCTTCCTCCTCCTCTACTTCCTCCTTGTATATTTTGCCTGTGTCTGTTTTTGACATCTTTGACTGGGCCAGAGGGGACAAAGGGACAGCTGAGATGGCTTTGAAAGCTGGGAGAAGCGGCCCTGCAGGCGGAGTGCCCTGAACCAGTGTGATGGACTCTTGAGCCGGGTCCAATCAAAGTAAAGCAATGGGACCTGCCAGGAGAGATGTTGACCTCAGCTGTCACTCGTGTCCCTTTTTGGATTCTTCCTAGGTCTCTCCACCCTTACCCTTAAGTGGTTTGAAATAGATTTTATTAGGCTTTCATTAATCCTCATATCTATTTTTTCCCCCGGAGCCAGTGCCACATAGGTGGCCAACATTCTGCGCAGCCCTCTCCTGAACGTGCTGCTCTCTCTCTCTGTTGCACCGAATCCAAAGAGTGAGGTCAAGGGTTTGGAGGCCCAACTCAGATTGTTAATCAACGGAGCAATGAGGTTATTTTGTGCTCTTCCCCTTCAATTTCCTCTTGAACCAGAATAGTAAGTAAGATGCTCTGTGACCCATGGGTCAAAAAGGGAATAATCAGGCAAATAAATTTTGATGATAATGACTATTATGAACATAACACATTAATAATGAATATCAAGGATTCAGCTCAAAGACAATAAAGGCAAAGTCTCCCCGAGTTTTCTCTCTTCCTTTTCCCAGTTCTTATTTCATAACTTATCTGTGGGTGGTGATAAGGTTTTTAAAAGTGAGTAAAAAATTTTCATCCCCCCCAAAATAGCTTCTAATTTTTTTTTCCTGAGTGAAATCCTTGACTGATGAAATGCTGCTTTGTTTTGTATTATTTGCAAACAAAAAAGAGACAATAATCTACACTAATAAACGAATCTGAGAATGCATTTAAAACCCCTTTATTTGCCTAATTAGAGAAATTTCTGGAGAGTGATTTTCAAAAGGAAACAGTTACAACATTTGTGTCTAAATATATCTTCTTGCTTTTGTTCTACTTCAACCTGAGTGTTTTAAAAATTCTTGTGTGGAGCTGATATTCCTCTGTTAAGAACCCTGTTTTTTGGATTCAGTTTCTTTTTAAAAAAATTCCTTTTTATTTATGCAACCCCGAGCTTCCACATTTCTTGGTGAGAGTGTTTCTTTCTGAATTTCAAGGGAGTGATGTCTTGTCACAGCATTATCTGATGTTGTGGGTGTGGGTTTTATTTTATTCCAGCAGAGCATTTAGCTCATTCTCTCTCTCATCTTCCTGAGCAGAGAGAAATGTAAACAGTGACAAATCAAGTTCTTCATGACTCTTTCCCGGATTTTTCTTCTGTGGTGTCACCGTCCACAGAGTTCAAATACACGGGATTTTAGGAAGAAACAGTCTCATTCGATAGTGAGGATCATGAGCAATTGATATTGTGAAAAGGACTAACAAATATTTTGTGAAATACCAAATTATCAGGTAATTGAAATTTGCTAGATGTGCCACTCGCACCTTAAATAGTAGGCACAAAATTGATAACCGTCATCCTTGTAACTCCAGAATGACACATGCAAACTTAGAGCATTTTTCACTTAAGCAAGACTTCTCAACCCCAGCACTAATCCTTTGCTGTGGAATCTGTCCTGTGTGTGCTACAGAATATTTAGGAGCATCCCTGGTCTCTACCCACTAGATGCCAGTAGCATCCTTCTTCCAGTGTGATAATCAAAAATGTGTCCAGATGTGGGCATATCACCCTCAGTTAAGAACCACTGGTTTACGGAGCTCTTCAATCCAGGAGTGTAGTAACAGTTTCTCTACAAAGGGCAAAGTTATTAGAGGATGTTGAGAATTAGAAACCCCACGCTGTTGGTGTGGAAGCACAGATACAGATGTTTACACGCTCCTTGACTGTAATAAAAGGGGGAATCCGAGATTAAATTTCGGGCAGTGCTTGGATCAGTCTGCCTAATTGCTTCTGATCAGACGAATGCTAGGATGGGGAGGGCACGAAATGGCTAATTAAATGTCACTTTGGCTAGTCCAATCTGCTTCCTAGCTGGCGGTAGGTTAGAGAATACTTCTCAGGAGTTTTTAATGTTTAGGTTTTTAACTTAAAACATACATGAACTATAAAGAAAAGAAATTTAAAAATGGTTTTAGTAGAAATCAGTGATAATTCAAGTCCATTACAATGAAAAATGTAAGAAGTTTTATTTTCTTTCTCCCAGCCTCTGTCTTTTTTGTTATTATTTGTTACATTTTTTATTGCACAGCCAATACATGTTCATTATAAAGACAGTAAGAAGCCCATAGAAACCAAAGAGGGGAAAACCATCCCAAATCCCAAGACTTAGATAGAACTAGGATTAACATTTTGATATATATTCTCCAAAGGTATGATTATATAGCTTCCTTTTTTCATAAAGTCCACTCTAAACAACACTTTAATATTTACTTGCCATCTACTGCTGTGTCCTGGTAATGCCATCTTACTCTTTATAGGATACATTTCTTCTGTAGACTCAGATGTCTTCTGATTTATGGTTATTGTTGCACAATCCCGTCGAGGTAGAGGGAACAAGGATTATTATCTCTTATTTATGAAGTATTAAAAGGTAAAGAGGGCTTAAGTGGATTACTTAATGCCATCGAGTTTATCAGGGGAAGAGGTTTGAATAAGATCCCAGGTTTTCTGCTTGCTAATCCAATATGCTTTCCATTAGTCTGTTTTAATTATTTTAAATATAGATTTATATAAAACTTGCTTTACCAAAACTTTAGGTGCTTTAGGGATAACTTTTAATTCAAAAAATGCCTAGCAAGTTTGGGTGCCGTTTAAATCTGCTGCACTGTGTGGCTGCTAGAGAATAAATGTGTGCATCACAGTTCTCTGAACTACAGCAAAAAGGTATATATAACCAAAAGGACTGCAAAGCACAGACAAGTATTGTAAGTCAATAAAATGGGCTGGATATGCATTATGCATTATGTCCCTAAAGAGAACAGCCCCACCTCAGCTTTAGTGGGAAAGTGGGCCCAGTGGTGTCAGGCCTTCTGATTTTACTAAAAAACCCAAACTGGAATTTTTATGGAAAATATCTTGATTAAAAACAAATGCGTGGGGCACCTGGGTGGCTCAGTGATTGAGTGTCTGCCTTCAGCTCAGGTCGTGATCCCAGGGTCCTCCAATTGAGTCCCACACCAGGCTCCTCACAGGAAGCCTGCTTCTCCTTCTGCCTATGTCTCTGCGCCTCTGTGAATAAATAAATAAAATCTTAAAAAAACACACACACACATGTAAAAATACCAAACAAACAAATGCAGTGCAGTCTACCTTGGCATATATTAGCCAGTAAAGTGTGCCTTGCAGGCCTCAGTGTATTCTTGGCATATCTGATATTTGGCCTCAAATATTTTTAGGTTTATAATTCCACCAGGAATGGCAATTGATCTGGTGGGTGAAAATTTTCCTTTCAACTTGGAAATATTCCTCAGGAGGGAACCTGATGGTGTCCCGATTTCTTCCCCTTTACAAAATTCTCCCCAACTTAATTTCCATTACAGACCTTTCGTCTCCTAGGGCTGCTCTACTCAGGGTTCACATCATGGTGCCCACGTAGGTGTGCTCTCCGTGGGACAGTGGTTCATGGCACAGGCTTGGAGACAGCAGGCTTCTGGTCAGCGGTTCTGGGGGTTGTCACTCAGGTCTAAGAAAATTACCTTGCGGTGTCTACCCTTGGTATGGTAAATCTGATGGTCTCCTGGGCTGCAATTTCTCTGTAATTACAGGTGATCTGTCCCTGCAGGAAACTAGAAAGTGATTTTCTATGCACAACCATGCACAGTTGTTTTTACCTAAAAATATGTCCATGCACCGGTTTGCTGTGTTCTTCAAATATAACAAATGCTTCTCTTAGAATAGACAGCGGGGGGTTATTTCAGTCAGATTGTGTTCAGATTAGAGACATTCAAAACATTTTCTGTTCTGGAGTTCTTCTAAGTTTTCTGTTATGAGAAAAACATTTCTCCCTGAGGAACTGAATTCTGAAAGCTCAGGAGCCCAGGAACACCATGATTTATTTTCCATTCATTTCCTCCAGTGCCCTATACAACACACGCAAAGACAGCACACATCCAATTCCAGATATGGATATAAAAATGTGCAGAGGGTATTGTGCTATGTAAATAGTATATTATATGCACATATGTGATGCTAAGTGGATGCAAAATTCTTCAAAGTACTTTGGGAAAATAAAGAACAAGATCTCCCGATTTTATTCAGAGAATCTTGTTGTTGAGAAGTTGGCCATGAGAGGGCAGCATTGCCCACACTAATCACATTACGGCGTCTAAATTGGAACCTCGCAGATAATTGTTTGGAGGGTCTTCCACCATTTGGTTTCAAACACAAGGAATAATAAGAGAAGCAGCATTATTTATGCTGAAAGAGTCACCATTTTTTTCAATAAAACATCTTTATCTTCTGGTGTAGGCAGCCATTAGGACAGGCTGTTCATGTCTTACAACAGCACATACCTTTCCTCTTGTGTTCCTTTCTTTTTTTCTTTTCCAGTGCGTCTCTTTCACATTCTGTTCTGGTTCCGTAGTTTTATTTCTTATTTATTTTGTTTATTTTGATTTTAGCTTTTAAAAAAATTTGTTTATTTTTAATAAAGGTTTTATATATTTATTCAAGAGGGATACAGAGAGAGAGAGAGGCAGGGACACAGGCAGAGGGAAAAGCAGGCTCCATGCAGGGAGCCCCATGTGGACTCGACCCCAGGACCCCGGGATCAGGCCCTGAGCCAAAGGCAGATGCTCAACCACTGAGCCACCCAGGCGTCCCTGATGATTTCTTTTTTTTTTTTTTTAAATCACCCAGCTCTTTAATGATCCTGGCCGTATTCTTTAACCCCAGGGAACCTCAGCTTCTCTGTGAACCCCCCTTCCCCGACACTGGCAGCCTGGGCTGGTGGATAAAACTTGGCATCACCTGCGGGCAGGTGTTGGTCCTGCTTCTTAGAGACCCACTTTTACCCACCTGTGAACCGCGTCTACTGTCACAGGGCTGTAGTGAAGATGTCCTTTTATAATGGATTTTATAAATGCCTGGAACATGGGGAGTGCTCAGTGAACATCAAAGGAATAGCGATGTGTGTGTTTTTAATTGAATGAGTTGCTAACATTAAAAGAATCTGTTGGGGATCCCTGGGTGGCTCAGTGGTTCAGCGCCTGCCTTCGGCCCAGGGCCTGGTCCTGGAGTCCTGGGATCGAGTCCCACGTTGGGCTCCCTGCATGGAGCCTGCTTCTCCCTCTGCCTGTGTCTCTGCCTCTCTCTCTCCCTCTCTGTGTCTCTCATGAAGAAATAAATAAAATCTTAAAAAAAAAAAGAATCTGGAGAGATCGCATACAATTTCTTGCTGATCCGGTTTCCTTCATGCATATTACTCACTTGCCTGGCTCCCGTGAACACCGGGGTTCCTGCACACCCCTGTATCCTTCAGTTTCCCACTGTCCATTCATCGTCTTCAGATAATTCACCCCGGCCTGCGAGAGCAGCTGAAGGGAAGAAAACTTTATTTTTGCCCCTGGTTTCAGGAGCTCATTGCACCGGGGGCCTAAGAATGCTGCAGAGTCTTTAATCTAAACAATCCCAAACCCTCAGCGCTGCAATGGATCTAATTTGTTTCTTTTGTCAGATTTCATTTTGAGGTTGAAGCTTTTGAGAGACTAGGAAAGGGCATTTCGTATGGGAAATTTGGTTTCCTTCTTTCCCTGGTGGCAGGTTGGGGAGGGGTCAGGATTGTCAAGCTCAGGGAGGACACCTGGGGTCTGATGGTAGAACCAAATGTCACTAGGGACCCACTCAGGAGAGGTACACTGTTGCCCCTTTATTTTGGAAAATAAAGCCCTCCCACCCTTACCTGTTAGGGTTTTCTTAGTTTTGGTTTTAACCTTGAAAAAAATTGTGTGATTTATAAAATAAGGTATCAAGGTTATTTCCTCCCAGCAGCTTTGCCCTCCCCAGGAGCCCCAGGTGGGGGGTGGAGGAAGGATTTAGTGACCCTCTCCTCTGACTTCTAGAACTGTGCTATGTTACCAAAGGAAACCACTGCTCATTTACCTAACCCTTTGCCGTTAGATGTCCAGAGGTGAATGCACTTGTTGGAACTGCTCTCAGGGTGGCAGCAGACACTCAGAATGCTGTTTCTATTTGACTTCCTGCATTTTCTGCTCATTGAAAAACACAGCACACAGAGGGGCTGCTGCGAGAACACTTTTCAGCCTATAAATCGGGGCTAGAGGAGATGCTTAATTAAATCAGTCGGGAGGTTACAGGAAGGAAAAGCAGATCTCTCCTCCCAGAGTTGACCTGGTTCAAGTAATGTGGCAGCAAGAGAGCTTGGAAATGTGTTAGTAGGACTAATGCAAATATACTAGAGTCAGGCACTTCCCTGCCAGCCTAACAAGCAAGAGATTGGATGGAGAGACGGACCAACTTGGGCTTCGACCTTCCAACCTAATTCTGTGTGCAAGAGACAGACGTGTGAAGACGGCTGGAGAGAGGCTGAATGGCTCTGTTTCAGTTTATAGTGCAAAGGACAGGCTTTCTTAAATGAACTCTATTCCAACAGCATCCTGTTATTTGGTGGCCAGGACTTGGGAAGCTAGAGGCAGTCTTATATCTGGACTATGCGTTTGAAGGGGCGAATCATTACCTAAAACCTACCAGTTCATTGGTGGGGCAACCTGGTTTCAAATTTGGGGTTGTAGACAGTGGAGCCAGCAACCAAGGAAAGCACGTCTCTGCAGAAGGGGAAGCAAGCAGGCTGCATGTAGGCTGGGGCGGCAGGCATGTCCCCAGCTCAGCCTGCCATGTGCAGGAAGGTTCCACGCGACCCAGCTGCACCCTCCTTTCTCCTTGAGCTCTCTCTGAGGTTCATGGGTGATCATGTGGCACCTCTCAATAACTTGCTCTCTCCATGCCTCCCCTCATTCAAAGATAGGATCATGATATGGAAAGAAAAAGATCAGGACACAAATGTCAGCATTTGGCTTAGGCCAGAAGACAGGAAGGCTAATGAAGTGACTTGGACTCAGGCCAAGCAGCATGGGATGCTAGAACCCTGGTCATGATCGTATGGCCCAGTCTAAAGCACACAAGTATGGTGACGAATGTCATGTAGGGAAGGAAAACAGTTTTCCTTTGCTCTCTCAGGGTCCCTGGCTGAGTCTGAAAATTAAACCAACAAAGATAGATGAATAAGAGAAAAGATACACATTTATTTAACACCAGTTTTATGCAACATGGGAGTCTTCATCAGGAAAAGGCCCGAAGAAATGGTTAAAACTGAGTGTTTCTATGCTCTGTTGGATGAAGACTGGAGAGCCATGGAAAGATATGATAGAGCAGAGAGTAGGGGCTCAAAGCAGTGAGCTGGGGGTGGGGGGTGGGGGGGAACATAGCAAGGTCTGTTGGTTTGGGTTCCTTTCAGTGTCCCTCCGTCTTGGGAGATAACGATGCTCCTTTCTTCCACTTATGGGGAGGGCACCGCTCACGTGAGACTCTTCTGTATGACCTGCTTCAGGCAGGAAGAGCAGGTCAGCAAGTCTTCCTACACCCCCTGATTCTCAAACACCTAGAGCTTAAAAATATTAGGTAGACGAAGGTGCATATCTTAGGGTAACATATCCAAAACTCCATCAGTCATGATCCGAAACAAAGGAGTCAGTGTCTTGGAATCATTACCCACCCCCTCACATCTATACTCATGTATTGATTATGTGTGTTTTTCATTCATAATTTTCCATGACTCATTATTTCCTGTGATACATCCATATCAACCCCGTTAGCCCCTTTGGATCTATTTGTTAGCTGGATCAATTCTTGTTAGGACTTGAGGTTAAGTTAATAGTCAGAGTAGGAGGGAAGGAGAGCTTTGGGGCAGGCATTTATTCACATCTGCATCTGAGTAGATAGACACGAACCACCCCCTTCACCTTTCCTGTGTCATCCCTTCCTCTCTGGCACTGTCTTGTTCCCCAACCCCCTCCTCCTGTTTTCCTCTCCCTTACAAACTACAGAGGGGATCTGAACAACACAGTTCAGGTTTGTGAAAGAGGGCAAGGGTTTGCCTCACACTAAGCAGCAGAATGAACAGCGAAGAAACGAACAGATAAGGGATCAGAAGTGGAGAAATAAAAACAGCAAAGTCAAAAGGTGTGTGCGAGGCCTGCAGAGCAGGGGAGCTGAGGCAGGGAGTTAAGATCCAGCGCTGATGCAATGTTTGGCTTGAGCAGTTGCCCACCTGTCTGGCCTCAGCCGTAAACTCAAGGGCCAGACTGGATGTGCTCTAGGGCTGACCCTGGGGCTCCATGAGCCCACCAACCAGGGAGACACAGTTTGCAACTTAAAACTCCTGTGGCATGCTTTTAAAGTTAATTTATTAAAAAAAAACTGCCTCTGATCTGTATATTTCTACCCCATTATCAATGCTGTTATAGATGAATGGCTTATTAGAACCAATCTCAAAAAAAAAAAAAAAAAAAAAAGGCACCAAAAGGCAGAAAAATGAAACAGGCGATGATACTAGTAGACTCATTCTGGTAAGTGAATAATTTATTTATTCCCTCCGTACTTGGGGTTGCCACTAAATCTGGACTGGAAAAACCAGTAAATATTTTTAATGTGACAAGAAAATCAAAGCATTCTGTGCATGGCACACTTTGTTACTACAAGTTTTATTTCTTTTTTTATGATTAGCCATAACCTTTTGGGCTTGATCTTATCCTATAGCCACTTGCAATCCCAAGAAGGGTGAGAGGCCAGCTAAAGCCACCGCCACGTGCTGGGCCATCTGCCAGTAATTCATGTGACAATGGCCATTCCCTTCCAAGATGTTGCATGGAGCAGACTTGTGACAGTTCAAGAATATTTATTTATATCTATCTATCTATCTATCTATCTATCTATCTTAGGCTAATCATGGGGAGGGGTTCAAAACTTATTTAGACCCTTACACGTTCTCCGCGCAGCTAATACCATTTGCATTGTGCATTTTGATCCATTTGCTAGAAAGTATATCCTTTTCTCTCCAGTGCGTTAGGTAAAGGAAACAGGCACATGCACAAAACCATCTGCCCATCCTTGTGAAAACCTAATAAAAATACTAGCCAAGAAAGGCAGGGTTTATTTAATTTGGGTTAGTCTTGGGCAGCATTAATTTCCTTGTCTCAGACCGCTTCTATCTTGGAGAGGTTCTATAAAACCCAGAAAAGGCAAAGTAGATCTGGCGAGTTTCCCTTAGCAATTCCTACCTGGTGCACAGAGAGTTAAGAAAAAAAATTTTTTTGAAATACAATCCTGGCTCGTGTTACCCATTAGCTGGGTATATTGACCAAACTTATAGTCAGATAATGCAAACAATAACAAAGTTATTGATTGAGGAGATGTCAGGCAAATAGGTACTTATCATGATGCTGCTGATAAGCTCGGGGTCTCCCTCACGTGGCAGTGACAGAGGACTATTGATTCTGCAGTTGGTCATCCGTGGCTTCCAGCCGACATGGAATCTGCAGGCTGATTCCATATGCGCGAGCTAGACTTCCCTAGCATAGCAAGGGGGCGCTGAAATCACCTTAGAGAAGGCCACCAAACTTGGGCTGTGGGGAAAGAAAGGGTTGACTCCACAGCAAAAGGGAGCCTGTGAGCAAAATCTAGCAGTGCCACTGGGTCACTGAGCGCCGTGGGCCTGTCCCCTCCGTAGGGCGTGCTTCCTTGCCCACGGCTGGAGAATACACACAAGAGCAGGTCCTTAAGCAGCTGGCATTAGTGCTGAGCTCTGAGCTGACCAGTAGGGGTGCGGAAGACAGATGAGACCCACAGACCCTCCCCACTGAAAACCAAATGTATCACCTCCACAGCACATCTGCTCCCCAACCTGGGCCTTCCAGTTGGCAGGGAAATCTGGCCAGACGTATTATTATTGCTTCTCCCAGCATGTGATCAGCCTGAGGCATTCATGGTTGATTGTCTAAATTTTAGATGTGAACCAGCAAAACACCATCTCTCTTAGCACTTTTAGTATTAGCCGATTATATGGCCGTGGAGGAGATGTAATAATACTCATTAGTTTTTTGGATGGCCTCGCAAGAAAAGGATGCTTGATGTCTGCCAAACAGAATTGGTGATTGTTTTGACACTTGAGGGTGTGAGGGAGAGAGGGAGGCTGGCGTGGGGGTGTAGTGTAGAGGAGGAGATGAATAGGGAGTTATTTATTTCTTACTTTCCCATAGATAATTCTGTAGATGATGTGCTGGGCTCGTGTGTAAGGCAACAAAAACACTTTGTGTTCATCGTTTTCAGTTCTTCTTCATGAAGAATGATGCCAAAGGGTATGGGATATTTATGCAAAGATATGCTCTAGGAAGGAGGATGAATTACATTCATTCATTCATTCATTCCATCATTCATTCAGTGGATATCTGCTGAGGGCCCACCATGTGCCAGGCTCGGTGCACAGGGCTGGGTAGGGTAGCTGGACAAGATGTTGGTTTCCATCTGATGAAGGTGGGGCGGGGGCAGAGGTAGGTGGTACACAAACACGTTTAATTCCTCGCTGCCCTATTTTGGGAGATTTAGGTTGTTTCCAATTTCCTTGCTCCTCTCCATAAGCAGTGGGCTCCTTTCGGAGGCCTAGGGTTCTTCTGTGGCAAAACCGCTCCCGGTTTTAAGGGATCGCCTTCTGAATGGGGATGTCCAGTTTTACAGATGTTGTTTTTGAGACTTCTTTCTCGGACTTATTTTTCAAAGCTTACTTTTCATATCCTCAATTCTTTGAGGGTGAATCTAATTTGACTTTTAGAAATAGTCAGGCGTCATCTGGCCTTACATCTGGTGAAGGTGGTGAGGATGAATCATCACCATCTTCTTTTGTTGTTAAAAGTGTGTGACTCTAAAGTAATGTGGCTGATTTTGGGGTTGGGGGTAAGGCTTTTAAAAGTCCTCTGAAAGCAACTCAGAGGAGGACTTCTAACGTGTTTTCGGCACTGGCAGCATGTTTGCTACGGGAAGCAGAACAGACGGCACGTGGGCTTGGGCGTCAGGGCATCGTGGGGTCTCTCCTGGACTCCTGGGCTCCCTCTCTGTGAAGCCAGGTACTTGGCCCTCTGTATGCCTCAAGCTGATCATTTACAAAATGAAGCTAATTTCATCCATCACACAGAGTTATGATGAGGGTTAAATAACATAAAATAACTAACAGTAAAGCATCTGGTACAGTGCCTGGCATATGGCAGTTGTTATTATCAATAATACACAAAGCACTTCCCAGAAGGAATACATTAAAGGGAACTACTTTTTTTTCCCCCCTTAAAACTGTAACTTCCAACCTGTTTATAAAAGATATCAGCTCCATGCTTGGGATAGTTGGATATTATCTGCTTGTTGCCCCAGATCTGCTCTTTACTTTTCTCCAAGCTGCTCTTGTCGGTGTGTGGACTACATTGGACGGACCTGGCTGGGTTCCCCGGCTTCTGGATGGATTCAGACAAGGGTGGCATGGACGGGTAATCGGAAGGCAGGAGAAGAGAGTGGTTGGGGGATTCATTTGCCCAGCTTGCTTTCACGGAAGAGCCACAGCTCTCAGGTGTCCGGCCCAGGGGGCAGGGCCCTCCCCCTCTCACCTAGGGCTGGCAACAGCTCTGTTGTTGATAGACCCAGGGTGCTTCCTCGTCCCTGTGGGGTTCTTTAACCCTCCCCATACCTGCAAATACACTCTTTGTGAATATCTCCTCAGGGACCCCTGGCTGGAGCGCTGATGGATCCAGTTACTTATACTTAATTTCTAGTTTTGATCTATTGCCCTAAGGTTGAGATTGAAAAGTTTGGATTGTGTTGACTGTATCTGGAAAGAGAATAGGATCTTACAAATTTTGAGCTATGCAAAAAGCAGATTTTCACTGAGACACTGAGAGCAGCCTTCAGAAATGCATATGCCTGATGCTCCGTTTGCTTTCGAGGCAAACCGTGGGATTTCGCTCTTCCCTCTGTCCGCCAGTAATGTTCGTTACACATGTCTTCATGTTAAGTGCTTGCATTGTCAGAGGAGCACTCAGAATAAGTAATGCTACTCAGTGAGTCACAAATGGAATCCATGTCAGCCAGTGTCGTGAAATGGATCTATAACTGGCTTTTTGTCCCTCAATTTGAGATGATCTAATTCAATTTCTATGATTTATAGCTTGAGAGAAGACACTTTTGGTCCCCCTCCCGAACTTTCATTCTGTTTTTCTCTTCTTCCCAAATTTCCTGGGATATGAAGGGAATTCTTTTCTGAAAGCAAATTTGAGCCTATTGCCACAACTTAGTGCCA
This sequence comes from Canis lupus dingo, assembly GCF_003254725.2. Taxonomy (NCBI): domain Eukaryota; kingdom Metazoa; phylum Chordata; class Mammalia; order Carnivora; family Canidae; genus Canis; species Canis lupus. The sequence goes on along the minus strand of NC_064279.1, from coordinate 16,205,018 downwards.
ATGATCATTACTTTGTTTTACTATCACTGTTAATGCAGGAGGTATGAAGTATCGCCCAAACCAATCTGCATCTTTGATATTGAGGTGAGATTTTTTTTAAAGATTTTATTTATTTATTCATGAGAGACACACAGAGAGAGGCAGAGACACAGGCAGAGGGAGAAGCAGGCTCCATGCAGGGAGTCCGATGTGGGACTCGATCCTGGACCCTGGGAACATGCCCTGAGCTGAAAGCAGACGCTCAACCACAGGGCCACCCAGGTGTCCTGAGATTTCTCTTGTAGGAAAAACAAACAAATGTCTGAGAGGTTGACTGTGCAGGTTATGAGGACAGTGTAACAGCTGCTCCAATAGGCAACATGAACTGCTAACTTAAGGATGGGCACAGGGCTCCGGTATCTTCCGTAAAGGCCACTGCCCAGCCTACATCCTTCCACTGGGCTGACACATCAATCCCAGCTTCTCTTTCCTCCAAAAATTGCCCTGGGCCAACAGGAACCTCTTTATAGGAGGCTACTGTCCTGTCCACCCAGCCTGTAGTAAATGATTGAGGTGATGGCAGAGAAGCCAAAAGTCTTCTTCTAAAGGGTTGTACCTCAGCAGGGGCCTCCCTTCCTCCACCCCCAGCCTGCTCCCTTCACCTTCTGGTAGCTTTTTTCTTTTGCATATGTCCTCCATAAATCATGCACCCCTGAAGTCCCATCTCGGGCTGTGCTTCAGGAAGCCCAGCTCTTCTCCTGATTTTATGGAGATGAGATGCTGAAAGGATGGGGAGTGTGAGAGGTGCAGAGAGGAAGGTGCTCTTCGTCCGTGCAGGCAGTGGATTTGGCAGTGGCTGCTTCTCAGATGCTCTTGGAATAAATAGACACCATTTTGATGACTGCATTGGATATGTCTGTGGACTGAACAGTTGTTTGAGTCCCTAATTTGACCGGGCGTGAGAAGACTTTAATATTCTGACCCTAAACTGTCTCTGGATAGCTTATGTCACCAAAATTCTTGAGTCATAGAAACGGTTTGCCATTTGTTCTGCTGAGAGAGTTTGGCCAGGCCTTTCATCCTTGAGCCTTTGGTTGTAGTCCTGGGTCTATTGTGTTTGTGATGACTGGCAACATAGTCTCGGACTCTCTGGGAACCTCTTGCTATTCCTTTTGGGGAATGTCCTCTCCCTTCCTTTTTGCCAAATCAAGCTCCTTACCACACAGAAACCTAAAACAATCTCTGAGGGACTCTGCCTTTCTCTGGCCACTCCAGTCACTCCTACATCTTGCTGACATTCACGTATAATACTTCCACAGAGCTAGACTCAAATTTAAGGTGCCTGTAGCCCTTCTTTATTTAAATTAAAAAAAATTATGTGGCATAACATACATAAAGGGCATACATCTTAATGTGCAGGTTGATGAATTTTTACATATATATTTTCCTCTGAAATCACCTCCTGGATCAAGATCTAGAATGTTTCCAGCACCCCAGGCTCCTTCTCAGTCCATTGTCATCCACCCACCAGTGAAAGGTAACCACAGTTCTGACCTCCACTTATAGTCTGGTTGCGTGCATTTTTGAACTTCATATAAAATGGAATGATACAGTACGTATTCCTTTGTACGTGGCCTCCTTCACTTGTTGGTTATGCCTGTGAGCGCCATTCACATTGTTCTTTTGTTTATAGCATTTCTTGTTCTGTATTTTATTATTCCATATGTTTTTGCCCTGTTTTCCTTTTACCTCGCATATTTCAAAGTACAGGCTGTATCTTATATATATATTCCATATCATGGACATTTAAAAACATTACACAGGTGGATGCTGACTGATTCCTGTTCATACGGTACTTAGTGAAAGCAAACTTGTCTTCTCTCCCTGGTTGCTTTGTATGTATAGTTGAAATAGTCGTGTCTGGGGCTGCAGCATTTTACTGTGAAGTAACAACAGTAATAAATATTTATATTTATATTTATCCAAGGGATCCAGAGTGACTTGCAGTTTCTAGTTCATCTTTTCATTTCTCTTAGAGCTTGGCAGGAAAGTCACTGAGGTCCTTTTGCTGAAGGGTGGTCTAGGATGCACTGAGGTTCAGCCTCTGACCCCAAGTCCTAGAGAACATTAGTGGCAAAATTTCTTGCCATATCTGTTTTTCTTTTTCTTTTTAAGCCATAATCTCTCTTCCTTTGTTTCCTGTGGGATCACATTTCCTATTTATAATAGAAATGAGTGGGAAATCGGATTCATTCGATAAGAAAAAAAGTGATGCTCAACTTGGCTAGATATTTGAAGTCTTTTATAACATACAAACACTTGCTATTTGATTCACAAACACGTGCAGTCGTAGATAACAGACAGTAGGCACTTTCCACAAGGGCTACAGGGATTTGAGAGTTTTGTGGGAACTTGTAAAACTGTTCAAGTCAAATCTATCTTCTTTCTTGTCTTCAATTTCAATTTTGTTTTTATTCATGTTGTTTGATCTGTGGTTTGCTGTGTAGGAAGGAAAAATATTTTTTCCTTCTACCTTTCTAGGTTTTCAGCTGGGGCCCCTGTAACAGCGGAGAAAGGAACAGGAGAAAAGCATACACATTCACTTAATATTTTAATGTAAGTTTTATGTGACATGGGAACCTTCATAAGGAAATGAAGACCTGAACAAACAGTTGGCCCTGAGTGTTTTTACAGTAGATTTGATAAAGAATTGAAAGTTATAGGGAAATGTGATAGGGCAAAGGGGTATGAGCTAAAGGTAGCAACCTGAGGGAAACTTAGCAAGGCCTGTTTGTTCAGATTCATCCTCTTTGGAGACAAGGCTGCTCCTTTCCTCTGGGGACAGAGAGGGCGCCTCTCAACTGAGGGTCTTATAATCTGCTGCAGGGAGAAGGGGGAGGTCAGAGAGTCTTTCCTACATTTGCTGTTTCTTAGACTCCTTTAGCTTAAGATATTCAGTATACAGAGGTGCCATATTTTGGGTTAGTGTGTCCTGAACCCCATCACTTGGTATGCTAAAATCTCTTGATATCATTAGTATTTCATTGCTTGTTTGTAAAGGAACTGAAATGGGAATTTATCCTATTTTCTAGCTTCTGATTGTTTTTCTTAGCCTAAATTATAATTGGGATTGGGATAACTGTAATTTTCTTCTTAATTTTTAGGATGATTCACAAGAAGCTTTAAGAACATTGATGTATATTAATGGCAGTCGAGCCCCCAATTTTGAGATCTGTTCAAGTGTTTTTGATTCTTTTTTTTGTATATTTTTTATTGGAGTTTGATTTGCCAACAGTGTTTTTGATTCTTTAAGTTCAAATCATGAATGTACTGAACTAATGAATAAATAACTTGAACCCCCCCCCCCCGCAATAATAGCAAATATTAACAAAGGAGCTGGGCATGGCACATATTAAAATTCAGGTAATTATGTTCTTTGTTTCGAAAAAAAGTTCAAAATGCCACGTAGATGCTCAGTCCAGGAAGGAAAAGGCTTTACAATCTACTTTGTTCATGAGATGCTGTAACAATAAACAGAACTGCTGTTCTGGAAGCATCTGTTAAACCAATTACGTGGCAAATTTTCAAGTTCTGCAATGCGTAGATTTGTAATTGGCGAAAACTTTGATAACCAAGAGAAGACGGGATCCAGAGAAGAGAGCAGGTGATAAACAGAGGACGTGTGAGCAGGATCCTGACGCTGCCTATGTTTTATGGCAACCTGAAAATTAGACACTTTTGCATGCAATATTTTTTTTTCACGTAACAGTTCCCAAATAAACAGTTAAAGTGGTTTTAGGTGATTAAAGCAATATAGAAGATTAGTTTTGTTATGTATAATCACCTTTGCTTCTCCTTTATTGATGAAAAGAGCTTTTCTCAGCGGGTTGTGTTATCTATTTTAGATGTTGCCCGATCTTGTTTTTTAAATGTAAATCAGCTTTTTAATCTTTTTTTATGTAAATTTGATAGCCCGTACCAGCAATTATTCTGCTTTGTTGCAGCTCCCTCTTTAGAACTGTCTCTGTTTTATGTTTAATTGTCCTAATTGTCCAAATTTGAATAAACCTGGAGAACAGCAATGGAGATCATTACTTGTTTTTAAATTTACAAAAAGGTTTAAGCACTCCTTCCTGAACTTCCCTTTAATTCTTTACACTGTTAATTATGATCTGGGAGATTGGAAAACCTTGTTATTGTTCCCAGAGCTGCTACTTCAAATTATAGGTTTGTTTATTCTTGTTTTACTACTTTATATCAGACTTCTCCTTCTTCTGAACATGATAAAAAGCTCATCAGAGAGAATTTACATTCACTTTTTAATCAGTGCTGGATTTTAGCAAGGGGGCATCTCCATGAAGATGTCCATGATGTACTTTTAGAGGTTGGAGCCCATGGCTACGGTCCAGGAAACGGAATGCACCCGTTTGATTTATCCATCTATCACTCCTCCGTCCGTCCATCCATCTGTCCTCCGCCTCCTCGTCTATCCACCCATATAGCCATCAATTTATGGAGGGCTTGCACTGGATGACACATCAATTCAATGAAATTATGTTTTGATTTAATAATTTTTTAAGAAAATGAGTAGATTAGACTCTAGGTCAAAACTGACTGAATTTTATTTTATTTTTTAAAAAGATTTTATTTATTTATTCATGAGAGACACACACAGAGAGGCAGAGACACAGGCAGAGGGAGAAGCGGGCTCCATGCAGGGAGCCCGATGTGGGACTCGATCCCGGGTCTCCGCGATCATGCCCTGAACCAAAGGCAGACCCTCAACCGCTGAGCCACCCAGGCATCCCAAAACTGACTGAATTTTGAAGTTGATTTATTGGGTAACATAATTGGAGAAAACAAAAACAAAAGAAGAAAACCAAGGGGCTTTCTTATCTCTGTCTATTGTGGTTCTTTGCATTGTTTATGCTTTGGTTCAGATCAAGGCCTTGGTGAGGAGACAGGGCACTTGATTTAGCAGTTGAGCCTGAGACTCCTGTGGGTCTGATTCACCTGTGTCCAGTATGTTTCTGTCCCATACACCTGTGTCCAACTGGGACTCTTTTTCTACCACCACTCTAAAGAGAAGCCACCTTCTGAGGTTCACTCAGCAGCTGGAGATACTTGGGATAGAGCAAGGAGGTGTGTTAATTTCTGGTCAATCTAACACTCTGGTTTCCAGTTGGTGGGCTCAGACGTCAATGAGAGAAATTCTTCTTATCATATAGGCAGTCCCATAGAGCTACGCAAATAGCTAACTTGACTGGTTTCTGTGGCCAGATCTCTTCCGGATTGCCTAAAGAGAGAGTGTTAGCATGACTTGGACAAGTCACCGACACTCTCTAAAGTTAATTTCCTGTCCTGTGAGGCCAGGGGTAGGAATAACTCTCAGGGGTGCAATATAAGAACGACAAGCATCGGTGTTTTAAAGAAGCTCCATTATCATACACAAGGTCAGATCAAATGAAAATGAAATGTTCTCTTGTAGCATCCCCCAGTTTCGGCAAGTGAATTCTAGTCATGCTTTGTATTCACAGACAGGAAATGTCTATTCAGAAGGAATGAATAATAGATAACTACTTTCTTTGCTTTACACCTAGTTATAATTCTACAACTAACATAATATTAAATGAGTTCCCTTCCTCCCAGTGATGTTTCATATTCGAGTTACATACTGTAACCTCAAAACTCAACAGCGTGAAAAATCCAACAGCTGGGGAAAATGTATCTTTAATTTTCCCATCAATTTACCACCCCCTGCCCTCTTGCTCCAGATTATCTGCCCAGTTTCTAGGCAAATGCTATGTTCTAAGTCCCTCTATTCTCATAAAGATGATGGACCCCAGCCAGGCTTAGCTCCAGCTTTTTCAGATCCAGTTTTTATTTGCTGGGTTTTAAAACCAAGGTTTACTTTCACCGTGGCATGTCAAATACCTCATTCGCTGAATCATACCTCAAATAAATTTAACAAAATTGTTTTTAAAATTGCATGTAGTGTTCATTTTTAGTGTTATATAGCTCATGAATCATAATTTATGTTTAGAGAAAAATAGTAATAAAAACTTAGGCTGGTGTATAAGAACTGTAGAGACTTTGTTGTTAAATATAGTGTATCAGTAGTAAGAATAAAGGGAACCAGAATCAAAGAATGACATAACTTTGGGAAGAAATATAGACATAATTTTATTAACTGTTCATTGAATAAGTGAGGGCACAACAGTTCTGAGAGATGAAGTGACTTATTCAAGGTCACACAGCTGGTTAGCTCCAAAATTGGCCCTAAACCTCACAGTTTTTGGCGCCTGGGCCAGCACACTTTCCATCACAACATGCAGCCTCTTAGTTTGTTGGTTTTGGGTCAGAAATATAATTAACACAGGGCAAGAAGCCTAGATTATGAAAAAGTTGGAGGGGAATCTAATGAAAATCAAGCTTTTCGAAAGTCCTAGGCAGTCGACCTGTTTTATGATATATTCACGGTGTCTGGCTGCATTTGGAGTTTGGCGAGTGGCTCTTCTTTCCTCTTTGACCTGCTGGTTCTCTTCCTAAACTCGTGATTTAAGAGTCTACAGAGAGTGCACAAATTCTCGCCAAGTGATAAAAGTAATATAGTAATAAATAACAATAAGCAAACAACTACAGAGAAAGTAAAGAAAAAATACTGAAGAGAGTAATATAATAATATGAGTAGTACTACTGCAAGAATTCTGATGGAAAGTGATGAAGCAGTGGGTGGGGTATACTCATTCTGTAAGCTGAGTTGTGACCGACAAGGAAAAGTAGTGTTTGGTGTTGCACGGAAGCAGAGCACGCCCCCCTGAAAGGGACCACTTTAGTATGTGGATTGCTTTGAGTGGAAGGCAGCCAAAAGCCAGCAGACTCAAGAAAAACTTTTACCTATCCCTTAACTGCCTTAGAGAATTTAGATAGGGGGCCCTGGCCCAGAAAGACAGCTATTACCAGAGATAACTTATTTTTTATCTGAAAGACTTATCTGCATGGCAGGACAAACATCTGATTACCAAACATCAGCTCTTGTTATCTTTCTGTGAGTTGCCCCTACCCTCCCCCCCATACTTGGAAGCCCCATGCCCCATCTCATTCCCTAGCTCGGGGAGGCATCTAAGCCTTAGTTCTCTGACTGCTATTGAGTCTCATATCTTTGGGGTTCTTGTATATACAAAATTAAATTTATTTTTTTCCTGTCAATTTGTCTTATGTCAATTTAGTTATAAGGTCAGTTCAAGAACCTAGAAGAGAAGAAGGGAAAATGTATCTGCCATTATAGTGTCAAATGATAATATAAAAGCATGGCTGCTTGAAAACCAAGATGATATGGATACAAAGGGGGCAGGGTTTAGGACTCTGATGCAGACCCATTGGCCATACACATAGTATGAGATGCAACAGAGGCCTGAGGGATTGTAAATTAACACCAAAACCACATAGAATCACACACACACACACACACACACACACACACGCATATATATATATATATATATATATATACACACACACACAAATGCATGTGTTGGCATATACATGTATATGAATGTGTATACGTATGTGGGTTTTTCCATTCTGCCGTGTGGAATTCTTTAGTTATATTTATAAAGCCATTGCTAAAGAACATCCCCAGAAATTTGAGATGCCAAGTGAATCTCTAACAATTACAGTCAAGATACTAAGAGAGGCAGGCTAGGAAAACAGTACTTCTTACAGAATGGCTCATTCCTCCCTGGTTGGGACACCCCCCCCCCTTCATCCCTAACTACTCTTTTTTTTTTAAGATTTATTTATTTGAGAGAGGGAGTACAAGTGAGCACGTGCTTGCATGAGCACGTTGGGGGAGAGGCAGAATGAGAGGGAGAAAGAGAGAGAGAATCTCAAGCAGACTCCCCACTGAGCATGGAGGCCCACACGGGGCTCAATCTCATGACCCTGAGATCATGACCTGAGCCGAAATCAAGACTCAGTCACTTAATCCATTGAGCCACTCAGGCACCCCCATCCCTACCTACTCTTGAAGAAGCTTCTATGCTTATATCAGTCAGCATTTGTATAAAAATTATCTTCTAATATCTCTCTTCAATGGTGATTTGGTGAAGAGAGAGATGATGAGGCTGCTGTATGGCACTGGTGACACAGTCTCTCACAGAATCACCTCAGTGAAGCCATTGTATCAGAGTGAGAATACTGGAAGTTTTAAGTCCTCCTAGACATGATCTTTTTTTTTTTTTTTTTAGTTGTTCATTGATATTACCAATTCCAATTGATACCAGATGTCATCACCTTATTTTAACTTAATATATATATTTTTAACTTACATTTATGTATTATTTTATGCTTATACTTATTTATTTTAATTTCTATTGACTTAATTATTTGCATCCTCTATCCTGAGCAGTTCTTTCATGATATCTAGTTACTTGGGAGGTGAATTATAATCAGAATGCTGATTGGTGAGCATAGAGTTAAATTTGCCTTAGGAAGATATTTCACGTAAATCCTGAAAAGTCAGATGAACTATCCCTACTTCATAACTGAATACACCACTCTGATGGCCAGATAATGGAACCCCCAAATTCAGTACCTCTTTATATCAAAAGAATGAGTTCCTTCAGAGTGGAGAAAGTGATACAAAACAAAATTGATAAGCTATATGTGATATGCAGAATGGCCCCCAAAGATGTGCAAGCCCTGCTCCCTGGAACCTGTGAATATGTTTCCTTGCATGGGAAAAGGGGCTTTGCATCTGCAGTTAAGATTATGGATGTTGAAAAAAAAAAAGATTATGGATGTTGGGGGATCCCTGGGTGGCTCAGTAGTTTAGTGCCTGCCTTCAGCTCAGGGTGAGATCCTGGAGTCCTGGGATCGAGTCCCACATTGGGCTCCCTGTATGGAGCCTGCTTCTCTCTCTGCCTATGTCTCTGTCTCTCTGTGTGTGTCTCTCATGAATAAGTAAATAAAATCTTAAAAAAAAAAGATTATGGATGTGGATAATCCAGGTGGGCCCTTCGAAGGAGAGAACTCTGTTGGAGTCAAGGACATCAGTGGAATAGGAGGCAAGAGAAGGAATCCAAGAGAGAGAGAGAGACTCTAAGTGTGAGAAGGGCTTGGAGTGCTTTACCTGCTTTGAGCACAGGGAGCCCCCCGCAAGGACTAAGTGAGATCTTTAAGAGCTAAGGGCAGACCCTGGCTGACAGCCAGCAAGCCAACAAGGACTTCAATCCTACAACCGCAAGAAATGAAATTCTGACAACTGAAGGAGCTTGGAAGTAGATTCTTCCCCAGAGTCTCCAGAAAGGAATGCAGCTCTTGATTTGGTCTTGTGAGACCTGGAGCAGAGAAAACCCTTGAGCCCTGCTCTGCCCAGACTTCTGACCCACGGAAGTTACAAAATCATAAATGAATGTTGTTTTAAGCCTGTACATGTATGGCAATTTGTTGCTGCAGCAATAGAAAACCAAAACACTATGTTAGGATGTTCAAGTTCAATCTAAGAAAATAATCTGAGAAAAATAACACAGTTGTGTGTGTGAGCACACAGTCCAAAACAGAATTCAAAGGACAAGGACAGTGAAAGACCAGGTAAGGTCATTCAAACACCGACTGTTATCTGTAAGATAATGAAAAGTAAACATCTGGTTCTTTGCATAATTTTGTTCAAAGGAATATAATATGTTTTGCACACATTTGGAGGAAACCGGCTGCATTAGGATTTTCATCAGGGAGGAACTGGTGTCAAGCTGGGGCCCAGGACGTGGAATCTCTCCCTATGTTATAATGACAAGGGGAGGGATGTACGAATCTGATTTAGGTGAGTAAGCGAGCAGTCGTGGAGTGTCCAGCAGAAGGTAGAGGGCACCTCAATAAACATATGGGGTTGAAAATGGGACAAAGGCAAAAGGGAAAGGAAAGAGAGAAGGACTTTTCTCTGGGCCCACTTTTCATGCCCACCAGCCACTTTCAGATGGCATACTGCTGCTGGCTCCTCCAGGCTTGGACGTCTGATCTAGGGCTGGCCCATCCATGTATTTTTTTTCCTCTCTTGCCATAAAGATTGTTTCCAGATGTGACAAAAAGTAGTCCAAAGAGCACGAGGCCCTTCTCTGGGGCTGTCGTGAGGGCAGAGGTCTACACTGCTGTCGCTAACTCAGAAGAATGCTCAGATTGCTGCTGGGCCTCTGGCCACCCTGTAGGAAGGGCATATCTGGGAATGAGGTCAGCATAGACAAAGCAGAGTGGGGAAGATGGACCAAGGTGGACCAAGGTGGACACCTGTCACCATCTAGACCCAGTGAAGCCTCTGCATTTTACCCTGGACTTTTTCAGTTGCTTGGTTTAAAGTAATATGAGGTGGAGTTTTGTCCCTTGATGTAGAAAGAGTCTTAACGATAACTGTTCGTGTCAGTGCAGATGACTTGCAAATACCACAACTTCCCTATTCTCCCGTTTCCAGTTGCCTTTAGAACATCTACACTGGAGACAGTTTCTGACAAGAAGACTCCAATGTGTTTAAAACTGAGCTCATCATGACCTTTACTCCTCTTTCAACCACTCTCCCCCATGCACCTGACTTTGCCTCTTTTTCTGTTAGGGTTGGGGACACTGTTTGAAGAGTAAGCACTTCTTTCCTCCTTCTTCGAGAGTCTTCCTCTCCTACACTCCATGTGAATTTGGTGGCTCTTCCACTCAGAGTTGGTGCACCATGCTCTGGAAACTATAACTGGTCCAGGGATGGTCATGTGACTTAGTCTGGTGTCTGTCACTTGCAACCTAAATAGTCCTGACAAATAAAGGTTCCCATGTGTCCTATGCCTCCGTCCAATCAGCCTGTTCATTCTCAGGTGCTTTAGTTTGGGGAGGTATTTTCTACCTTCTTTATTTCCTTTTCATCAGAGTTCACAACATTTTTCCTAATTACATAAGAAATAAATGTTCAGTGGAGATGTCGAAAATATAAACAGGGGTGTGACAGAAAATATAATTCGACGCTTCTAGGGGTTTATGTGATTAGCTTGGGCCCACCTGGATAATCTCTGTCCTTGACCTTAATTACATCTGCTAAGCCCCTCTTGCCATGTTAGGAAACATATTCACAGGTTCCAGGGAGCAGGGCTTGGACGCCTTTGGGAGCCTTTCTGCCTATCATGTATAGCTTATCGATTTTGTTCCATATCACTCTCTCCACTCCAAAGGAACTCACACTTTTGATGTAAAAGGTTACTGAGCTTGGGGATTCCATTATCTGGTCAACAGAGCAGTGAATTTGGTTATGGAATAGGGATATTTTATCAGGCTTTTCTAAAGTTTGCATAAAACATCCTCCCAAAGCAATTTTTGCTCTATGCTCACCAATCAGCATTCTGATTAAAATTTACCTCCCAGGTAACTTGATATCAGGAGGGGACTTCCCAGCATAGGGAATGCAAATAATTGGGTCAGTAGAAATTAAAATATATGTTAAATATAAATGTAAAATAATAAAGAAATTAAATTATAAATATAAATCTATTATATATAACTATAATTATATAACATATAATTATAATCTATAATTAGGCCATTGGCATAATATGCTGACATTTTGGTTCATCTCCCTTAAGTTAGTTTGCTTATGTATTTACTTATTTATTCAATTTTATTTTGGTTTATTCTTATCTGATGCAATCAGATCTAGTGGTTGGTCAGATCATTAAAATATTCAGTTAACTTGATGTAATGGAAAGTAAATTAGGTTTATAGTAGGAAGACCTCAGTTACTTTGAGCAAATCACTTATTTGTGATATGGTACAAAGATGCCGGGATTTGGAGCCAGAAGATCTTGGGTTTATATCCAGATCTGGCCCTGTCTGTGTAGCCTTGAGGCAAGTGAAAACTTAACTGAGCAACTGAGTGTTTGATGCTTTGTCTGTAAAATGGGACTAAGGCAACTCCCTGGCAGGGTTGCCACCCAAATCAGTGATAATGTGGATAGAGCAGGTATTACTATGCTCAGCACAAAGGAGGGCATAGTAACAATAAGTGACAAATAAGCAAACAAAACCCTGGTTAAAGTAGAAGTTACAAAAAAATGATAAATACATCATGCAAACCTATGGCCTATACATTACAGTCTTCACCTGTCTTTTGATGCAGGGCTGAGGCCTTTTCTTCAAGCATGAGTCTGCTGTGTGACACCTGTATGGTGTTTCTTGCATTAAAGACATCCATGATAGGCTACAGTTTCCAGGTTCCACCTGTTTAAAGGGGAATGAGAGCATAGAGCCACTTGCAAAGCAACCTGAGTCAAGAATTCTGGAATTGTATGTATTTTCTCTTATTCTTTCGTGGTTGTGTTTTCCATGTCTCATTGATACAATTTCCTTCAATAACCTTTATCGAGTCTTTCTAAGGATTTAAAAACTTTGTTTTTGTAAAAACAACTCTCTTCATATACACACTTCATTACTTTCCATAATTGATTAAATTGCATGATTACAATAGCAAATACAAATAGCATTAATAGGTTTGGGAAAATAACTATCTTTACATAAGGATAAAGGAGTTCAAATTTATAGTAGAATCACAGTGTCTTAGAAGAGAGGAATCTACTTACACAGGTTCATTCATTCACTCATTCAGCATTTGCTAAGTGACTGCTATATGCCAGGTACTGACTATTACATGTCAGGCACCTGGGTATATAGGAATGAACAAAACTGACAGAAATCTCACCCTTCTGGAGCTTCCATCTAGTGCTAGCATGCAGTGTGCTAGGATATCAGTCAGCACGTTATACAGAGGGGATAACATCATTGGTTAATGGAATGAGTTGGTCAGCTTAAAGTAGCCCCACTGTAATTTCCCTTGTTCTAATCCTCCTGCTTAACTTGAGGTGATTTCAACTTTCCTTGTCCTTTGTGCCTTATTAGTATTATTTTTTTAAAGATTTTATTTATTCACCTGATGGAGAGGAGATTTACTTATTCACTTGAGAGAGAGAGAGAGAGAGAGAGCACTGCCCCCTCTGTGATTACTCCTGCTGAATGACAGGAGAGGAACCCCAAGGAGGGGCTCAACCCTAGGACTGGGACTATAACTTCAGGCAGATGCTTAACCCACTGAGCCACCTGGGCGCCCTGTTCTATGTCTTTTTTGCTGTCAACTTCTCCCCAAATTTTTCTCTGCAATGTCTCTTGGCAACTTCATGGGTATCTCCACCTCAAATTTTACTTTTCCAATGCATCTCATGAGTAGATGCTAGAATAACAGTCTTTAGGAAGTATTTTCATCATCACACCTTGCATGATAGGGCTGGTTTCATGGGGATGTGACCTGTGCATTCACACAGGGCTCTAGGCTCAGAAAGGTTCCACACTTGGGTTAATACTCTTCTGTCATGGTCTTGAAATTCTTTTTTTTTTAAGTTAATGAATTAATTTATGAGAGAGAGAGAGAGAGAGAGAGATTGATGATGGGAGGGGCAGAGGGAGATGGAGAGAGAGTCCTCAAGTGACTCCCTACTGAGTACAGAGCCCAACTCAGGGCTCAATCCCAGGATGCAGAGACCATGACCTGAGCTGAAATCAAGAGTAAGATGCTTAAATGACTGAGCCACCAAGGTGCCCCATGGTCTTGAAATTGTTAATTTTTGAACAAGGGGCCCTGAAATTTTGTTTTGCACTGGGCCTGGAAAATTATGTGTTTAGCCTGCTTAAAAAGTCAATGGTAGAGCATTATTTTAACTCTATTAAATCTAAACTCTTCCGCTTAGTCACTAAAGAGAATGCTAACCTCTTATTTTAATATCTCCTTGTTAGAATATTTGAGATGAGCCAGACCTGCTGTCCCTTGTAAGAATTTGACCCACTTCTGCAGCTGTGTTGTGGTTTAAGGAGCTCTCTCTGGTGGGAATGGGCCCCCTGTAGAGTAGAGAAAACTCCCCCTGGAGTAGAGAAAACTCTACTCCAACCTGACTCCCCAATCTTTCATAAATTGTCTCAGAACTCATTCCCCTCCAACCTGAGTTTGTTCCCTCTCACTATTAATGGAATTAAGCTTTCTAATAAAATAATAATAATAGCTACTCATTGTTTAGTCTTTAGTGTAGGCCTCTTTGGCATGGAACTAAGTTCTTTGCATTTATGATCTCATCTTTACATATAGTTCTGTATTTTCTCTCCAGTTTTGGGTGTGCTCAGTATGGTCTAACTCTCTGTGTAGACTTTGTGTTTTTTGAGCCCATAGGTCATGTCCTCCTCATTCATTTGTACTCTCCCAGCACCATACACATGGTGTTTGGTGTAGTGCCAGGGCTCTGTGCCTGTTGCCAATTGACTGACAAAATATTAATAAAAGCTGAAAGTGTAAAGTATTGCACTTCTTTCATCTACTGATTTTTTTTTGCAGCTAACTGTATCCTGGGAAGACTTTGCTGGCCTGAGGACTTTTAAAACTGGTCTGCACCATAACTTGAAGTAATTGTTCTTGTGATTGAAGCTAACAACTATATAATGCCTGCTAGGCATAATGCCAAGACATGATTTGATTTCAGGTTAAATTTGCAGCTAAGTTGATTTTGCAAAATGTGCCCACATGTGTTCAGGCAGTATGAATGCCCTCCCTACCTCCATTCAGCCTCAAAAGTGCACTTGTCCATAGAGTTGGATATCCTTCACTTGTTGGAATATTTGACCCTGTGCATTTAAGGCTGAAGCTTCCAAGACTAATTAGAAAAAATTGTTGTTGATCAGCGTCTGCCAAATGTAAAATGCCATATTCAAATGCCTTTAGGACGTCCATAAAATCAGCCAAAAACGGGGCCATAGTATTTATCAAGTCAAGGGAGACTCATGCCTAATAACAGTGAGCTGTTTTATGCTGTTAAGAAATGAGCAGACCTGTCAGGAGAATGTTCAACATAAGCTAATGTCAAACTTGCTGGAATACCTTACTCACTGCAGGGTTCCCATCTGTGAAGTTGCTGGGGACGTGGCTGCCTCCATGTGATTCTTCAGATTTGTCAGTTAAATTAGATACCCAAGGGCAAAACCAACTGAAAGGGGCATTATGGGACACTCCTGGAGGATTCAGAATCCATAATCCCATGAGTAGGTCCCATTCACAGTTTTGTTCATGCTTATACTAGGGGTCATATCAATTTTATAAGAAAGTAAAGGATAACAAAGAAAGCCAGCAGGTCAGCCCTCTCAAGACTGTCGATGGCAATATGCCTAATGCATATCTTGTATGATTGGAGAGAAGGGAATGGCTTTACTTTGTTTTCTGGTAGGAAAGTCCCAGAATATTATCTTGAGAGAAGAGTTCGCAGGGTTTTAGGAATTGGATGCCTTGGCTGCACCAAGGCTGGCTGTTGTCAGGGAAGTTGTATTTATGGGATGCTGATCAAAGTTTTACTAATGTTTCCCTGTGACATACTGATCTGAGAGTAAAAATAGGATACAATAACTAAAAAACAGAGCTAATTTCTGTTTTGATCTCCCTCAGAAACTGTAAGGAAAGCAACCCTTTCATTTATTCTGGTTTCTTTTACTTTTTCATTGCTCTTTCCCCTTGTCCCTACCATTCTCCACTAGAGGGCCATCAGTAGATCATGGGTGTGGAGCAAGGATACCCTGAGTAGGAGAATATAAGTTTATTCACACACTGCTCAAAACTGGCCAATCCACATTATGTCCTCCCACCCATACTGATCTCAAGTCTTTGGGGGAAATTGGGTAGGTCTCAACACTTTCTTCTTTTAGGTTATTTTCTAGAAAGTTTCTTGAACTTCAGTGAAGACTGGCTCCTAGTGAAGTTTACCGAACCAGATATGTCTAGATTATTCGGTGAACACAGTCAACTGAGAAAGCTCCACCATTACCACAGCAGGAAAGCTGTCTCAATGACCTCAAGTTTTATTTTATTTTTTATTTTTTATTTTTTATTTTTTTGACCTCAAGTTTTAAATGTCAGATGGTGAAAGTCAAAGACTTTCAAATACTGGACCACGTAAATATTTTCCTTTAGGTTCTTCAGAAACAGACCCTGAGGTAAGGAGTAAAGTGGAAGTGATATTTTGGGAAGATGACCCCAGGAAACACTTGCAGTGGAGTGAGGGGGTGAGACGGGGAAGGAAAAAGGCCAATGAAGGGTGTGTTATTAGGCCAATCACTTAGGCAACTGGAGCTTGTTCTGCCCAGGAAGCTGGATATTTATCCACTAAATGCCCTCTGTCATTGGTTGATTCCAGGGCACCAACACCCTAACACATTGGCTTGCTCTGTAGGAGTGCTGACCCATCTCTTGAAGCCAGAAAATGTAAGCAGAGAATTGTAGGTATTCACAGTTAATATTGGTGTAGAGGTGGGGCACCAACTGAGCCTGTTACAGAGAGAGAAGGAGGTATAATAATTAATAATCAAGATCAGAAGAAGAGCCATCTTTTGCTGGTTTTCCAACCAGTGCATTAACAATGTTCACCTCAGACAAAAGAAAACTAGAAGACTGGCTGGTGAAAACTTTAAAATCCTTACAGTTTATGTAATTTCTGCAAGGTAACTAACATTCACTTGCTACTGGGTAGGTGTGCAAGAGATTTTAGCAAGGGAAGAGAAATTTGATCGGACAGATAAGGCTCAAAGAAATCCGATTGTAGAACACACTTTGAAATGATCCATTGTGGACTTAATCTCTTTGCACAAACCCAAGAGTCCTTTAGCTAATTCCTTTCCCAATGAAGGAGCCAATCAATGTTCTTTCAGGAGAGAAAATTACTAGAGAGCCTAGTATGTGTTTTGATGCCCTAATGAGGCACTATGAATTACCCAACCCAAACCAATTAAGTCTTAGCCCGGATAGAGGGCTACCGAGGAGATGAGGACACAGCATGCATTTAGGGCAGAATTAACTGCTCCCATAGCCTGGAAATATGCTTGGGGGGAAGCCAAACCTTGTAGGCTCTCTGCTGTCCTTAAAGCTGGCAGTCAAAATGTGATCCAGCCCAATGTTAGCTTTTGTCGCTTTTGCTTCTTTGGTCTTAAATTTTAAAAATGTCTGCAAAACATAAAATATGTTTTGAACATTACATAAGGCTATTAAGTGAGGGTGAATCATGAAAACATGGTATGTCAGAGACAATAAAGTAAGTGAAATGAACTGCTGCTGACTAGCTGCTTGACCTTGGGCCAGTTGCTCAGTCCTTTCTTGTCAATCAAATAGGAAATTATAGCCCAATAATGTGGTTTTGGATCGCAGCTCAATAAGCAAGCTCTAATCTCTTGGTTACGCCTTACTGTACCATGGGAAACCAAGCACTTATTTTCATTTTAATGTGATCTCTTCCAGTGGACTGTGACTTCCTAAAGCACTCAGCACAATGCCTGGCTTAGCTTAGGAACTTAGGAGTTATGTGTTGAATAAATGTGAAATGAATAGTGGAAGAAGTTATTTCAAATATTATGGTGCACAGAGAAATATGTGAATAAACATCAACACAAAAAGCTGTTTTAAAGAGAATGATGAAAATAGAATTTTTATATAACTTATGTGTATTAGTGGGACAGAGGAGGCATGGCAGGAGGGTTGCCATTAGTGAGCAGGTGTGCTGTGTAGTGACTAAGACATAGCCTTTGGTGTCAGGCAGCCCTGGGCTGGAACCTAGCTCTGCTACTTGCTAGCTGTGTGTCCTTGTGCAAATTACATAGCTTCTCTGGGTTTCAATTTCTTCTGCTGGACCTTGTAGGTTGAAATAAGGATCTTATAACCCTACAACATCTAGGAGGGCTTGAGAAACAGTATTTTACTGAAAAGAGCCCCAGTCTAAGATGATCATCATGAATACACACAAATAGCAGCAATGTCCACAATAGCCAAACTGTGGAAGGAGCCTCGGTGTCCATCAAAAGATGAATGGATAAAGAAGATGTGGTTTATGTATACAATGGAATATTCCTCAGCCATTAGAAATGACAAATACCCACCATTTACTTCAAAGTGGATGGAACTGGAGGGTATTATGCTGAGTGAAGTAAGTCAATCGAGAAGGACAAACATTATATGTTCTCATTCATTTGGGGAATATAAATAATAGTGAAAGGGAATAGAAGGGAAGGGAGAAGAAATGGGCAGGAAATATCAGAAAGGGAGACAGAACATAAAGACTCCTAACTCTGGGAAACGAACTAGGGGTGGTGGAAGGGGAGGAGGGCGGGGGGTGGGGGTGAATGGGTGACGGGCACTGAGGGGGGCACTTGACGGGATGAGCACTGGGTGTTATTCTGTATGTTGGCAAATTGAACACCATTAAAAAATAAATTTATTATTAAAAAAAAAAAGTCCGAAGTGAGGCATGAAACTTCCTCCACTAGGTTGTCTTTTAGGCCTCCTGAATCATTCTTTGGTAGGTATCAAAGCAGTCTTTTCCTTTCTTTCTTTCTTTCTTTCTTTCTTTCTTTCTTTCTTTCTTTCTTTCTTTCTTTCTTCTTTCTTTCTTTCTTCTTTCTTTCTTTCTTTCTTTCTTTCTTTCTTTCTTTCTTTTCTTTCTTCTTTCTTTCTTTCTTTCTTTCTTTCTTCTTTCTTTCTTTTTTTCTTTCTTTTTTCTTTCTTTCTTTCTTTCTTTCTTTCTTTCTTTCTTTCTTTCTTTCTTCTTTCTTTCTCTTTCTTTCTTTCTTTCTTTCTTTCTTTCTTTCTTTCTTTCTTTCTTTTTCTTTCTTTTTCTCTTTTCTACCATCTCCCCTATTCCATCAGTATTCTAGCTCCATTTCCCTAGCACTAGGATGGCCAAGGCTGGTAAAAATCTTGCTCTTGTCTCCACCTTTAGAGGGCAATGATGGAGGATCATTGGAATGGTAGGTTCTCAAGATCCTACATGGTATAGGCATAGCTGTTCCCCATGCCATAATTCTTCAAAGTAGAACATCCTTTTGCTCATAGTGACTCAATTATAAGAAGCGATATTACTTTGAGTAACTATACTGAATTCACCCCCTGAGGTGCAGGTAGGAAGGGACAAGGGTCATGAAGAGAACAGAGAATCATTTTTGGCCACACTGGACTAAAGCAATACATACATCTTTCCAGTTCCTGCCACACTGATGCTCAAAACATAGTGGGTATATTCAGTCTTCATGGTATTAAATAATGATCAAGGGATACTTTTTACCTCTACTTACTTCACCTCTTTAAACTAGTGTTTCAAGCAAAGGACTCCAGAATTATGAGCATTCTCCAAATCTGGCTAGGACAGAAAAGAGGATCATTGAAAATTACACCATTTGGGTCAGTACCAACACCTGAGCAAAGATTCCTGATCAATGGATTAGATCTACCTTCCCAGTCTCCAAGTGGGTTTTGATATCTTGTCTACCTTTCTGAAATGGATGCCCATTACAAGACCACTGATGTGTGAACACCTTCCTCTGGGGGAATTCAGCTCCCACCCCCCTCCCACTCATGACCTAGGAAATGATCAACAACCACTTGTCCCAGAAATCCTGGGAGCCTTTCTATTCTTAGGTCACTTTAAATGAAGGCCAAGGCTATCCATGAGAAAGCTTTTGAAAAGTATCTATCTTATCTTCCATTGCACAATAATTAACTGCTCAGTTTGCTTTTTGTTCATGTATTTCAAGAATTTAAGCAGTACAAGGATCTTAAAGTAAATGTAGTCTAACTCCCTTTCACTTTAAGGAAGAGAAAATGTAAACTTTCGTTTGCTATAAATCCTCCACATCGTTTTTTTTCTCTCCTTTCAGTATTTCTGGATGCCAAGAGCTTTGTCTGGGGCGGGGGAAATCTAAAAATTATATGCTTGTAGACGACTTTGCACAGACTGATGTTTAAAAAAATTCCTTAAGATAAAACAAAATCACAGTTGAAGTTATGTAGCTGCTTGGTGAGGTGGCGACATGGCATAATGCTTAATATAGCTTATTTTTATTTATTTTTTTACACCCATGTAATAGCAAAAAGACACAATGACATGGAGAGCCATAAAGCCAAACAACTCTCTCGTTTCATTTTACAGCACGAGGCGGGGAAAGGCACAATTCGGTATCCTGACCATTTTTATAGGGGTTTCGAGACAGGTTGGACATGTCTGAAATATGTCCTTCAATTCCTAGAACTCTTTCAGGCATTCCTGCTGAAGGATGTTCCTTGGAGAAATACTCCTATAAATACAGGATGTTTTCATTACTGCATGTGGTTGATTCAGCCTGTTGGCGACATGACAGTGAGAAGAAGTGTCTGAGAAACGACTTCATATAGACCGCGTTCAAACAGTCCCAGAGCTGCCCGGATTGGAACGACTCTAGTGGGAGCGCTTGGAAATGAATGTTCATATATCACTGGGGTCTTTAAAGAAAGGTTTAGGGTTCTGTAGGCTGTCTCCCTTGGTGCAGTGAAGTGATGGAATGACAGCATGTATGGAGATGAATTTCTGCCTATGAAAATTTTCACTTCCCCTTATGGAGGAAAGCTACAAAATCAATAACTCAGATATCAGCATAGCAAAACAAGACAAGACAAAACAAAACCAACCCAAACCACAAGAAACCCCCAAAACTAAAAAAAACTCAACACCCCACACAAGAAGATAGCAGGAAGATTTATCTGGGGCTAAATAGTAAAAATGGGGGCACATATGGTGGGTAGATTCAATCAGGGCATTTTCTTCAGGAATGTAGAGCCAATGCCAATGGTATGGAAGCTAGGCCTTTAAAAAGTTAATGTGTTATTTTAAATAATAATAATAATAATATTCCATGTTTACATAGCTCTTTACAATTTTCAAATATTTTTACTTCTTTTCTTTGAGCCTCAAAATAACCTTCGAAGATGGGTGATGTTTTTATAGATGATGAACCTGAACCTCAGAAAGATAAAGGGACCTGCCCAAGGTCACACAGCTAATAGGTCTCTAGATTCTCTGACTCCCAATCTAGTGCTTTTTCTACCATCCTGCACTGACAAATAAAATATTGCTTCTCTGTTTCTGTAATATTGCCAGTGTTGTAAAAATATTACAACCCCCACTTCCCTGATCAAAAATTAACCACTCTTTATTGAATAGAGATTTTATGGTGTGGAAGACTGAGGAATATAGCACTCTTGATGCAGGGTGGGAAGAAATTGACTTAGGGATGCATCATTTTTAGAGAGACGTTGAATTGGTAATGAAACATGCAATTTTTGTACTAGCTTATTGCTGAAATATAGAAAATAATGGGCAGGTTGGAGAAAAACAGAATTGTGAATTGATGAAATTATTGGCTATAATCTAATGATTGGTCTGTGAGTAGGATAAAATTTATGAAGAAGGGTAACCTTTCCCTGCCAAGACAAGGGTAACACAATCTCATGTGCAGAATAAAGCTAATTATCATCAGGGAGGACTTTCTCTCTCTCTTTCTCTCTCTCTCTCTCTCTGTTTGTTGTCGCTCTGAGTATTGTAAAAATTTCTATCTATCCATCTATCTTTGTTTTTTTTTTTTTCTTGGAACACCCTAGATAATTTGGAAACCATTGTCAAAGAAGTTTAAGAAGACACAAATACAAATAAAGCTATGGAGGAATTGGATTCTAGCTTGATATAGAAAGCTCATCATTTATGAGCATGTCTATCCTTTTAAAGGGAATGTATTTAAGACTGTGAGTTGAAGGGTGATATTTGGGTATTTAACAGATATAAAAACCAACCAACCATTAACAAAACAAAACAATACATTGATCCACAAATGAAACACATTGTGCCAGTTTACTATGACATGTAGTTAAAAGATGAGTCCAATGCTGGCCTTTGCTACTCTAGACCATTCATCCGCGTCTTACGCTGACTTTCTTTCTGTATGTTTGACCTGCTTGTCCTTGGCTTTCTTGCCTACTGAGACATCATCCTAACTGCCAGGTCCAGAACAGCTTCCTACTCAACATCCTTCAAGCAGCTTCCAAATGTTTCTTCTTCCTTTTTTAATTTTGAAAAGTTTAAAGTGCAGGAATTACAAAAGATATCCTAACAAACACCTGTGTACTCCCCACCCCAAGTAAATGCCAACATTAGTCTTAATGCAAATATAACCAAAAGCTTATTTACATTTACTTCCAACTTCTAACTTTTCTTGGATCATGATGATCAATTCGGTGATGAATTTATGGGAGATTAAGAATTATACATTTAAGAATGTGTATATTTAAAACCCAAATTGAAAACATAAATACTGGTTTAGCATAGTGAAGATTTATTAGTTCAGATTAATTTTTGGAAGGGACTGAATTAGTGAAAAATCTAAAATATACCATATTTTGTAAAGAAGTGCAGATGTAAAGTTTAATGACTTACAGAAACACAAGTAGGAGAAAGTTAGCAAAATTTCCCTAATAAAGTTATTTTTTTAAAAGATTTTATTTATTTATTCATGAGAGAGAGAGAGAGAGAGAGAGAGATTGGCAGAGACACAGGCAGAGGGAGAAGCAGGCTCCACGCAGGGAGCCTGATGTGGGACTCGATCCCGGGACTCTAGGATCACACCCTGGGCGAAGGCAGGCACTCAACCACTGAGCCACCCAGGGATCCCCTAAAGTTATTTTTAAAAAGCAAGTCAGAGGAACAATTTTTGACATGCATACTAGTTGCTAAATGTAAATGGATTCAGAAGTATTCAGGGTATTGTACTTTGAAACAGTGAGCCTTTAATAAATATTTATTGAATGAATGCATACTATTTGCCAGGCACTGCATTAGGCTCTGGAAGTATAAAAATAAGGAAGCTCTGAGCTCTTTATGAGAGGACTTTGGTCTAGGAAAAGAGCCTCATAGTTAGGCAGTTACAAAGCAACCTGGTAAATAAAACCCTAGAAGCAGACAAAAATTGCATTTTAAAAGAGTACAATGAGTTCCCTTAAGCATTTTTCTTTTTCTTTCTTCCTTCCTTCCTTCCTTCCTTCCTTCCTTCCTTCCTTCCTTCCTTCCTTCCTTCCTTCCTTCCTTCCTTTCTTTCTTTCTTTCTTTCTTTCTTTCTTTCTTTCTTTCTTTCTTTCCTTTCTTTCTTCTTTCTTTTCTTTTCTTTCTTTCTTTCTTTCTTTCTTTCTTTCTTTCTTTCTTTCTTTCTTTCTTTCTTTCTTCTTCTTTCTCTTCTTCTTCTTCTTTTTCTTCAAGATTTTATCTGTTTGACAGAGAGAGAGAGAGAGAACAAGCAGACAGAGCAGTAGGCAGAGGGAGAGGGAGAAGCAGGCTCCCCACTGAGCAGGGAGCCTGATGTGGGGCTCAAGCTCAGGATCTTGCCATCATGATGTGAGCCGAAGGCAGATGCCCAACCAACTGAGCCACACAGGTTTCCCTCCATTAATCATTTTCATAAAATTTAATGTTTATGCTATTCATTTGCATGATAAAACTGTTGTGTCAGTTAATGTCTTGCTGAATTTATTACAAATGAGAGAATGTGACTTAAAGATGACTTACCATAGAATAATAAGAAAGAATGTGTTTGTCCATTTTCCCACTTTGTGAAGAGTACAGTTCAATGGTTTTTAGTGTCTTAGCACTGTTTTCTAAATGTTTCTCCATTGAATGATCTTGGCACCCTAGTTGAAAATCAGTTGACCTAGACGTGTGGGTTTATTTCTGCACACTGAAATTTATTCTGTTAATATATCCTTCTGCTAATACCAGACTGTCTTATTCACTGTAGCTTTGCAGTAAGTTTTGAAATCAAGAAGTATGAGTCCTCCTATTTTGTTTTTTATTTTTTTAAGATTTATTTATGTATTTCAGAGAGAGAGAGAGAGATGAGAATGAGGGGTGGTGGGGAGAGGGGCAGAGGAAGAGAGAGAAAGAGAGAACTCCAAGCTGACTCCCAGCTGAGCTCCGAGCCTGATGCAGAGCTCATTCCTATGATCCTGAGATCATAAGCTAAGCCAAAAATAAGAATTGGATGCTTTTTTTTTTTTTAAGACTTATTTATTCATGAGAGACACACAGAAAGAGGCAGAGACATAGGCAGAGGGAGAAGCAGGTTCCCTGCAGGGAGACTGATGCAGGATATGAGCCTAGGATCCTAGAATCATGCCCTGAGCTGGAGGCAGACGCTCAACCACTGAGACATGCAGGTGTCCCCGAGAGTTGGATGCTTAACAGACTGAGCCACCCAGGTGCCTCTACTTTGTTTTTTCCTTTTTTTTTTTTTTAAACAAGATTGTTTGGCTATTCTGGGTTTCTTGAATTTCCATGTGAATTTTAGGATCAGCTCGTCAATATTTCTAAAGCAGCCAGTGGAATTTTGAGAAACTTACATTTTAAAAATTTAACATAAAAAATTATTATTAAAAAAACGTGAAAAACACTAAATCCTGAAGGGAAACATTTAGAAGTGCCCTGTGGTTTTATAGCACTAAACAACCCTGTCCATCCATTACTGAATTTCGGTAATGTGGCACAAGGTTGAACAGAAGCCCTTCTCTCTAGTTAGATGCAATTCTGGAGAAGTCACCTGGCTTCTCTGAACATTTTTAGTAATTTATTAAAAAATTAGATAAATTATGGGACACCTGGGTGGCTCAGTCAGTTAAGTGTCCAACTCTTAATTTTGGTTCAAGTTGTGATCTCAGGGTCGTGGGAATGAGCTCCATGTTGGGCTCTGCACTGGGCAAGGAGCCTGCTTGGGATTTTCTCTCTCCCTCTCCCTCTGTCCCTTCCCCTTCCTCCCTCCCACTCACCCCTGAATGCATGCATGTATGTTCTCTCTCTCTCTCTCTCTAAAAAAAAGATAAACTGGACCACATTAAAGTAAGAACTAGACACTATTAGAAGAGCAAAAGGGCAAATCACAGCATGGGGGTGGAATCTGCAACACAGCTCTCTAAGGATTTGTATTGAGAATAATAAAGAACTCAGTAAAAACAGGGCAGACCACCCAATAGAAAAGTGAGTAACAGCACAGGTGCTTCACCAAAGATGACATAGAAATTGAAAGGTGCCCGAAAGATATATTTTATTTTTTTCATAAGCCCCAGAACCTGTGACTAATGCCTTGCATGGCAAAAGATATCTGGATGAGTCCTATATGCAATCACACATGTCCTCATAAGAGGGACACAGGGGGAGTTTTGAGAGATACACACCCAGAAAAGACAAGAGGTAGACAGAGGCAGAGGTTGGACTGATGCAGCCACAAGCCAAGGAATGGCAACAGACACCAGAAGCTGGAAGAATCAAGGAACAGGTTTTCCCTAGAGCCTCTGGAGCGAGCTATGCTGATACTTGGTTTCAGACTTCAGGCCTGCAGAGTTGTCATTGAATTGATTTATGTTATTTAAGCCACCAAGAGTGTGGCAATATGTTACAACAGCCACAGAAAACTAATAAACTGCCTTTATTCATTGCCAGGAATAAATACATTAAAAATACAGTGCAATACCTCTACTTGTCTCCAGAAAGCTAAATGAACAAGAAAGATGATTTTCAGTGTTGGTGAGAATGCCGAGTCACTTGAACACCCATATAATTGTGGGGTGGAGTGTACATTACAGTCCCTTGGCTAAAGTGTCTGGGAGTATCTTCTCACACTGAATAGATGTTTATCCTTATGATTAAGCCATTCCACTTACAGATAACATACCCAGGAGAAAACATACTTTCACCCCAAATCATGAAGATAAATATTCATAGCCCTGTTTATAATCCCTTCAGCTTGGAAACAATTCAATGTCCATTAACAAACAGTGAGATGTAATTACACGGTGGGATATTCAGAATATACAACAAGAATGAATATCTTCACAGAGCAAGAAGAATTAATCTCACAAACAATGATGATGAAAGAAGCCAGACACAAAAGGGTATATACTGCACGATTCCATTTATGTAAAATTGCAGAAACAGGCAAAACTAATTCAGAGTGTTAAAAGTCAGATTAATAGGGGATCCCTGGGTGGCTCAGCGGTTTAGCACCTGCCTTCAGCCCAGGGTGTGATCCTGGAGTCCCGGGATCGAGTCCCACGTCCGGCTCCCGGCATGGAGCCTGCTTCTCCCTCTGTCTGTGTCTCTGCCTCTCTCTCCCTCTCTCTGTGTATCTCATGAATAAAGAAATAAAATCTTTAAAAAAAGTCAGATTAATAGTTAAATTGTAAGAGGGATAATGACTGGGAGGAGGCATAAGGGATTAGACCAATGAAAGTTTTAAAAAAAGGACATAAAATTTTGAAAAGATAAAATTAATAAAATCCATCCAAATTCATAGGGTTTGTCTCATCCATGCATTCATTTAGTTAACAAACATTTACATTTATTGAGCTTCTATTATTTGCTAGGAACCGTTCAAATGCTAGGGTTATAGCAGCAAACACGACAAAGTATCCACCATCATAGAACTGACATTCTAGTGGTTTCCTCCCCAAAGACCTGAGTACACCGTTACAATCTTGACCTCTGATGATTCACACCTCATGACAGCCACATCCTTGGGTAGTCCTTCCCTGCAGTCTAGATTTGATCGCGTGGTCTGCTTTAGCCAATGAGACATTAGCAGGGTGCAAACAGAAGCTCTGAGAAGTGCTTGCACACTGGGGCTTTAGCTCTTGGAATGTTCCTTTCTGGAAGCCAGCTGTTCTGCTGTAGAGAAGTTTGGACTCAATGGCTAAATACCAAAAAGCCACATGGAGGAAGTGCTTGGAGGATGAGAGTCTGTCTTGGACATTTCAGCCCCAACCAAGCTTGCAGCTCATCGAAACCACGTAAGTGACCTCAGCTACATCATTTCTGGCAGAGAAACCACCCAACTGAGCCCAGTCAGCCACAGATTTGTGAGAAATAATAATAAATAGTTGTTTTTTTAAACCACTAAGTTTTGGGGTGGTTTGTTATGCAGCATTTGATAACTGAAACAGATAAGTGAGTAAATAAATAAGGACTATAATTTCAAAGTGTAATTTGAGCTATAAAAAAATTAACAGGGGATCCCTGGGTGGTGCAGCGGTTTAGCGCCTGCCTTTGGCCCAGGGCGCGATCCTGGAGACCCGGGATCGAATCCCACATCGGGCTCCTGGTGCATGGAGCCTGCTTCTCCCTCTCCTTCTGCCTGTATCTCTGCCTGTCTCTCTCCATATCATAAATAAATTTAAAAAAGACTGAAAAAAAATAAAAAAATAAAAAAATTAACAGGATAATGGTATGAAGAATGACAGGGAAAATTCAGAGAGACTAGTGTGAGCACATTTTGAAGACTTTAAAGTCACCTGTAAGGTATTACTAGGGGACTCTATCCAGAACTGAGGAATTCATTGTTTCTTGCTGAGAATGTCAGATAGTGTGGGGATCAACAGTAGAGAAAAAAAACAAAAAACAAAAAACACTGGGATTTAGAAGAGTTAGTTTGGAGTTTAGACTGCTTTGACCTTGGGCAGAAAGAACACTGGTCTTTTGTGAGTTCTAGTTTCCTGATCTCTAATACCAGGATAATAACACTCACCTTGTCTACCTTCCAGGATTGCTGGGGAAGTTATACTCAGTAATGTTTGCGAAAGTACCCCGGTGTCTTTAAATGTTATTTAAGTGAAATCATTTGTGTAAAAAAAGACAGGTTGATCTCCCATTTGCTTTCTGAAGCTTCCGCTCTGTCCACAAGCTGACACAACCACAGCCTGTCTGCACATTCCACTGGCATGGTCTGTGTTACACATTAGCTTTTTAAATTTATTTAGCATCCATTTGGAGCATAGTTCTGCAGTTTTGAATAATCCACAAAGTTGTCACTGTTAATTTCTCTATAATATTGTCTATGTTGATACTGAAGAAAAACACCAATGAGCAGCCTTATTAGTACAAAAAGTCACACAATCCAAAGCCTCTACCCCATTAGGAAAAAACTTGACATATGTCATGTCACATTAATAAATACTGCATGTGCAAAGTGTACCTTGTATTAACAGTAAATTCCCCATGGAAAATTGATTTGCTTTAAAATTTTAATCTACTCCTTTTTTCTTTTATAGATCACAGTGAGGGCTTCCCCCCCCCCGTTTCCCTTTTCTTCCACAAAGAATGGAAGTTTGTACAAGAAATGCATCTTTCTCTAAACCAAATAGCAAAAAGAGAAACAAAATGCAGAAGAAAAGAGGTAAGGAGAAATAAAAGGGAAAAAATAACAAATTGGTCATTAAAAGAAAAAAGATGCACAAGATAAAAGAGAGGGAGGCAAGCCAAGCATCTACTATATTGGGCTTCGGTGCAGATGTAAGTATAAAATGCTCCACAAGTCCTGTAATTGAGAAAATCTATCAAATGTCCTGACAGCTGCTCGGGCATTTCCAGAAGCGATAAAACTTGAATTTATTTCACTCCTAGAAAAGGGGCAGTATCACCTTCTGGCGGCTTTAATGAAATGCCATAAAATTCGAGGAAAAACTGTGTTGTAAAGTCATAAAAAGGTAGTCGGAAGTGGATTGTTGGAAATGCCGCGGGAGGGGTTGCTATGTCTGAAGAGTGACCGAAGGGGATCAGACGAGCAGGTGATCGGGGCTCCTGGATGTTGGAGAATGTGCCGGAATGTGTTGTGCAGTCTGCGGACTCTCCCTCCCCACACCTGCTCTCAGAACTTGGCTGTGGCTTCCCGCTCCCTGACTCTGCTGGGGACACCAGGACTAATAAACCCCTTTGGAGGTCCCCTACTCCATCGGTATTTTGGTGATCAGTAGGAGCACACTCACCTGCATTTCTTCAGGTAGAAATAGTATAGCAGGGGCACCTGGGTGGCTCAGGTCATTAAGGGTCAACCTTAGGGCCTCGAGTCCCAGGTTCTGCTCTCTGCTCAGTAGGGTCTGCTTGTCCCTCTTCCCCTCCCCCTGCTCATGCTCTCTATCTCTTTCTCTCCTAAATAAATAAATAATAAATAAATAAATAAATAGGTTCTTGAGGCAGGATTTAGAGCAAACACAACTGGCCACTCCTATCCTGCTCTAGAATCTGCTTATTCAGGCCTTGCCTGGCACTTAACCTCCCGGTTTCCTCTGGCCTTGGTTCTACTATCTGGTATATCCATGGGTCTGCTTTTTCTCCCAGATGATGAGCAACCAGGAGGGCAAGTATTGCCTCCAAGTTTCTTTTTCATCCCTTGGGCACCTTGCCTCACACTTTGCACATAGTAGGAACTCATTAGGTGTTTCCAAGGGGAATACAATTTCTTGAGAGCCTCAGGTTGTCAGGTAATGTCGTCTATTATCCAGCCACTTCTATGGTTGAATAATCACCCTTGGTATCGCCTATAGAAGCACAAGCTCAATTCATTTGTTTAAGATTATAGTACACAGAGAAGTTACAAAGTATTTTACTTTATATTTTCAAAATTAGGTATTTTAATACCATCCCGTTAGATCTACATAGGAATCTTATTTCAAAGGTAAATAGACGCCCCAAGTCTTACAGTGAATTTCTTTGGTCTGTCAAGCTCTGTGCAAAGATTGTGATGTTAAATTGTAAACCCTGAGACTAAGAGTCTTAATGTGAGGGGTTTCTGTGTGAAGGAGATAAAGATAAGCCTACGAGATAACATTATTCAAAAATGAGATGGTGGAGAGAAATGTATTCCAACTGGCAGCAGGTCTAAGAAAAATTTTAGCAGAGATCTCTTGACATAGTCTTAACAAAAAAATTACAAAAACACAAACTAACTCACTAAATGAACAAAATTAAAAAATGATGATCTCGGGACAGCACAAGGAAGTGAGAGGATCCGTAAGGTTCACGAAAGACAAAATAAAAGTGGATCGTAAAGTTCAAAAGTGAGAATAGATATTCTTTTCTTGATGAACTGATGACCTTGGGCCCACGGCATCAAGGGGAGATTTCCACAGCATAGGTTTGATCCAAACCATAGGTTAAGGGAATATCAGTTAGAATGTCAATCTGTGGGAACTCTTGTGAGCCCCATTATTGAGTTATGACTGTCACTTGAGCAGTGTCTTCAATGGAATAGGATATAAATTTCCCCAAGGCGAAGAGCGAGTGCTTGGAAGCCAACGAAGTTTAGTGATCATCCTTTCATTTTTCTACGCTCAAGTCCTTTGTCAGCTTCAGAACTAGGAAGTCAGCTATTAAATTAGAGATGAAATAACGCCAGACTCCAGATGTGGCTGCCTCACACTCCTGACTTTAGCCAGATGTGCCCAGACTGTGGCATCCATCATGATTAGTGTGAAGGTGTGGAAAGCGTCACACAGCACACCCGCCGGAATCCTGACCCCAGCCGGTCCACACCGAGTCACCCCTCCCAAGTGGGGAGTCACTGCTCAGGGGGGCAAGGGGTAATAGTGAAGGCTCTTTAAAAGTCCTATAAAAGGTAATGTCAATTTTATTTTTATGGATAATTGATCCAAGCTCTCAGTTCCAATGATCTCCATTAGGTCATTTAAAAAGCTCTTTGCCCCCAGCCGTAGTTAAGCAGTGACCCCTGGTCCTGCGGCTGCCCTGCCTCCTTGGTACACAATCTACCCTTATTTATTTGCCTTCTATATTGAGGTAAAGCCCTCCACCCTCCTCTACTTCCCTTCCATCCACCTCTGGTTGGTGGAAAGCTTGACTTGGCAACATTTGGGGACTATGCTGAGGGCAACGTGGAAGGACCTTAAATCTCAACTGGGCTTTAGAGGACACTGAGGGGTGAACTGAGGCTCATGACAGTGGCTGGGGGGCATTGGGTAGGCTGTACTAAATTCTGGCTACAGGTTTAGGGACACATATGCATAGTTATCCTGGTTTAGGTCTGAACTGGTCTCCAGGGGGACCCTAAGAGGTCACAGATGATCACTGTCCCACCAATGAGAATCTGCAGATCATCCACCTTTCATAGCTGGAGGTGAGATGGGGGCTAAATGAAGGGTGTGCGAGCCCAGAAGCTGCTGTGTGGACCTTCAGTGTGTGCTTTCAGTGGTCTCCCCGAAGCCTGCAGCCTGCATAGCTGGAACAGGTGGAAAGCAAGTCGTAGTGAGAATATGATTGGGAAGGACAGAACTGTGTCCTGTATCTAGTTCAGGGGTCATATTTCTCAGGGAGTTTTACTCAGAGCCATAAATTATCTTCTGAAAATTCTTTGCTCAAAGAGAGCTTCCTTTGTCTAATGAAATGATAGTAAATACCTGGATTGAGCATCCCTTTTCATATTAACTAAAACAAAATGAACGATGACAGCAAAAGAAAAAGGTCACCTGCAGGTACTAAGTATTTTATGCTGACCAAGCAAGGTAGGTGACTTCTCAAATCCCCCGGATGAGATGATGCCTTTTACTTGGGCAAGGATTTTAGGATTATTTGCAAAGAATCTGTAGACTATTCTAACATTTCTAATTGGCATTCCACGACTAATAAAAAGCACACATTATCCTCTGAAATGTTTTCTTATACTATTCTTCACCTTGACAGTGTAGAAAAGCTTCAATCTCCTTTCATTCCTTCTAAAAGGCATGGAGGGAAGGAGTAAAGGAGAAAGAGAGAGAGACAGAGAGAGACAGAGAGAGACAGAGAGAGACAGAGAGAGAGAGAATGGCAATGAGAATCATGAACAATTTTAGTTCCTTCGGAAGTCGAGGAGACATATTTTTCAAACGTATTCTCTCCAATCCAGATTCCTGTAACAGATGCTCTCATCTCTCAAGCTCTTTTCATCTGTAATTCAATTTCCTTCTAAACGTGATGCTGACATCTGTTGCAATGCAGATACGTACTCAAGTACCTGCAATTTCTCTGTCAAGCTCGGTGTCATGTGAAGGAACTGTGAACTTTGCAGGGTTTGGGAGCAGACACGGGAATCCACAGGGCTGCAGGCAGAAATTTAATGTCTCTTTCATCGTTCTGATGCTTCAGCATCTTTTCTTCTGACACCGAGGCTCTCGTTAAATGTTTTCGAGGGAACATAAAGTGTTTATTTAATAGTGCAATTGATTGTTTTAGCTTCACTTCTGGAGCCACCTGAAATCAGCACACGCTAAGACTTAGCAGGGAGGCAGGGACTGTGTCTTCAAATTCTCCCTGACAGGGTGAATTAGATAAATGACTGTACGATTCTCTAAAGGATTTTAAAAACAGAGACAAAGCACTGCATGTTGCATTTAAAGATGCTGATCTTTGTCCTCTTTCTTTTTTATTCCCCTCCCACAGCATTATTATAAAGTGAGGTCATTTGAGGCATAGATTGAGCTCGATCATTCATTCCATCATTAATTAATTCATTAAATAAATATTTGTCGCATCTCTCTTCTGTGACTGGTATTGTGTCAGGTGCTGGGGATAGAAAGGTTGATTTCCATTGGATCCATTTTCAGGGAATTCTAGTACTATTTTATCTTAGAAGAGGTACAGAGCCTTACCTAGCCTCCAAGAGGTAAATAAGACAGAGTTTTGTGCCACAGGGAAATGTATAAATTCTGCTAAGAATACAAGCCCATTGTTGGGTTAAGCATTCGCAGTTTTTTTTTTTTTTTTTTTTTTTTTTTTTTTTTTTTTTTTTTTACAGGGATGTGTTTTTGAGCTTCATAGGAAAGTGGGGATCTTTGCTATATGTTGGCTAATTTGGAGCTGGTGGAGATGGGGAAACATGGCATATTCCTTCCCACCCTTTCTGTCTCTCTCACTGCAGACAATCTGCTGACATCTGAAGCATGATACTTGATTACCCATGTCATTTCTTTAGGTGGCTTTGCTGGGGCTATGTTAGAATCAGGAAATCATTCAGGCCTTTAAAAAGGTTTGTCACAACATTTAACCTGGACATCTTTGCTACCAATTACCATCATTTCAGTTTTTGTAGGACACCGTCAAAGGGCTCAGTGGGCTGTGGGAATGTGTGGTTTGTGTCATTCTGTACTGACTCTGTGATGAGTCTTGCTATACGAGCCAGCCCAGCTGCGACTGGCAATAGGATGAGACAGAGGATAGCACCACAGGCCTTGGTCACAGCTGCTTGAAAGTTGGTCTGGTGTAAAGGATAGATAAAGGGGAGTCTGGATCATTCATCATAATTTCTTAGGAATTTCCTTTAACTAAGATATTGCAGACCATTGGTCCTGGCTGACCCTGGCCCACAGATGGGTTATACTGGGCCTGTACTGTATTAAAATAATAATTTTTAGAATTGATTGGCAGCATGTAAAAGCTGGGAGATTTCACATTAAAAAAATCTATCTTCCATCTAAAAATTGGAACATTTAGCCACATGGGGCCTACATTACTATGTGGCTAAGAATGGGCAGGGGATGAGTTCCATCGGTCCCCTTAGATGAGATATCTTCTCATATGACCTCAGTTTATACTCCTCCCTATGGTCTCACTCACAGCAGCTTTCCTCATTCAGCAGTCTCCCTGATCCCCTGCTCTGCATGGATTAATTCAGCAATCGAAAAGTTTATATTTGGTCTCTTCTCGACTTCTATGAACTTGCTAGGAACTGTGAAAGAAGTGCAAGCTATTCCTGCCCAAATGAAGAGGAAGAGAGTAACAGGTGCAGCCGTGAGAGACCCGGCCTGGAAGAGACCACAAGTCAACGTCAAAATTCAGAGAGAGGGATGCCCCTGATTGATATTCGTAGTCATTAAGCTTCTGTATTTTATTACTTCTATTTTCTGGAAAAGGAGAAAAACCATCTCTCTTTCATGCAAGGGAAATTCTTAGGAAGTTTTGAATGTAGCCATTTAACACATCTAAGTGCATAAGGCATTTGTATTCGAATCACATTTTCAAGAAAATCTCTTTGTTATGCAGAATAAGAACCCAATCCCAGGCAACCAGTATTACTCACACCTGAGAGAATATAAAAAGAAATGACGCTGAATAGACTATAGAGATTTGGAAGAAGGATTAACAATACTAGTTCTATTCTGCAGCTCTTTGAGAGCCCATACAGAAAACCTCATGCTTAAAAAGGACCCTAATTGTTGAGAAAGACCTGGGCAATGTTTTAAAATTCTAAGTTTAATTTAATATCGACTCTCTGGCTAGACTTGTGGTCTGGGTTTGCTTTATGAGAGGAAGGCTGACATAGAAAGCAGGAAAGGTCAAGGTCTTATTGGCATTAAATAGGGAACAGTTGGCTACTTTCCCTAGGAGCAAACTCGTCGTCCATTATGCCACCACTTTGCTCATATTTGAAAACAAGAACCAGTCAGCACAGCTGGACAATTTAAAGCCACTGCTGATGGCTGGGAGATTCTAGTCTCTCGCATGATTTAGTGCATACATGTATATGCATGAGATGCCGGGCTTCTAGGAGTGAATGCTGATCAGTGGGGACGTGGAGCCACTAGCACTATCAGTGAAGTCCTTGTTTGAGCCTTAATAAAAGCTAACATTTATTGACCACGTATGACGTCTTAGACATTGTCCTAGGTGCTTTATATTATTTAATCCTCACAACAACCTTACAAAGTAATACTCCCCTTTTTAACAGGTTATTAAAAGGAGGCAGAGAGAGGGTAAGGGAATTACCCAAGGTCACCAGCTATGGAGAGCACTGATGGGAGCTGACCCTGAGCTTGATGCCGGTGTGCGTGCTATTAGCCACTGGGCAACACTTTAGGTTCAGTGTGCCTTGGTCTTTCTCTATGTGGATCATCAGCCCTCAAACTTTCCCCCTTTAGAAGAAATTGGGTGATTTTAACAGTTCATTGGGTGATTTTAACAGTTCATTGGGTGTGCAAGAAATTGGGTGATTTTAACAGTTCATTGGGTGATTTTAACAATTCATGAGTGTGCAAGCAGCCACCCCAAACTGAGGAAAAGGCCCTGCCTCTTTCTTGAATTCTACTCTTGTCCTTGTAGCTGTTGCAGGAGAAAATCACAAAATCAGGGCTAATGTTTTCACATAAGGACACCATAAGCTCAGAAAGAGCCCCAGAGCAGCTGAACATCCCGGGCATTAATTTGCAGGGGGTCCAGCGCAACAGCTATTGCAGACATGCCAGGCTCTTGAGCTACAGCTTCAACACAACACCTCTAGGGTGAGAGACCTTGGCAGCTGACCTTTGCTACAATTCACTGAGAAAATGAGACGTATGTGACATGAGCTAGCCTCTCCTTCCTTGCTAGAATGCCCTGTGTGCTCACTCGGTCTTCTTTTCCCCTGTTATCTCCGAGGGGACAAAAGCTCCAATCTTCCTTTTAGAGACTAACTGGACTTGGCTAACTTCACCAGCCCCTGTCCTTCCAAGCCCTCCACTTCTGTAGTTACCTCTACTGTTCTACTCAGAAGATGGGTAGAGAGCCATCCTCCCTGGGGGCTAAGCAGTGGGGGGGGGGAGTGGCCTAGTGACTAGGATCAGGCTGCCTGACTCCAGGCCCCATTCATTAGACACTTCCAACTAACCAGCTCACTGACTTTGGGCAATCTACTTAATTTCCCTAAGACTCAACTTCATTTTGAAAACAGAAATGATTTGGAAGCCTAATATGATCGTGAGGATTGAGCGAGCTAATTCATGTCGAGGAACACCCACATCCTCTCTTCACTTCCTCCCTCCTTGATCTCTCTGCTTTCTTTTTGTGCCAACTCTCTTCACTTCCTCCCTCAACCAGCTTACATTCATGATCATCACTTCAACCACTCTCAATGCCATCACTACTTGCCCAGTGTTCTTTGGTTTTAACCAACTGTCTTTTCCACACCCTGAAGTGGACTAGTATTTATTAGTAAATATTCATCTCCATCTTCCCACTGAATCCTTCTCACTGCTCCATGTTCCTTTCAGGAAGAACCAGTGGCTTTTGCTCCCACTCTGGAGATTATCATCTTCTGTGGTCTCATCTATGTTTTATGTATGTATTTATATCACTTCCTTATAAGCTTTTGTTATGCTCCCAATTTTCTTTCTTTCTTTTTTTTTTCCTCCCAATTTTCTATAAGAGACAGAGACTTCAGTAACAGCAAAGAGTCTAGGTAGAACAGTGGAGCGGTAACCACGTCTCTGAGATCAGACGATCCAGCGTTGCCTCTTGCTCTCTGTGACTCAGGCAAGTTCCTTAACCTCTCTGTGTCTCCATGTCTCATCTCCCTGTAGAGTTGTTGAGAAGTTTGGAATGAGTTATTCTGAATAGAGTGCTCAGAAGAGTGCCTGTTTCGCGAGCAGGCACTGAGGGAAAGGGTACTTATTATAAGAATTGGTTCTTAGAGACCTTTCTCTTGTCTTGTATCAGGAGATCAAGCAAATACATAGAATTGCATGGATCTTAACATCACAATCAGAGGCAAAAGATCAGAGTTTATCAGCAAGAAGCCTGTTTAATAGATAAGAAACTATGGGGCTGTAGGAGGTTAAATTCAGAATAATAAAGGGCTGGGACACAGACTCATTTGCAGCAGTTAAGGCCCAGGAGTCTTGATAAGGTCCCAAATTCTTCCCAGTGTGATTGAAAATCCTCCTCCACACCAACTTAGTTGGTTCTGATATAACTCTGATTAGGGCACTCTGCCTCTTAAAGGAAGTTGGGAGCATACTAAAGCTAAGGGGGTCGTTTGGGATCCTAGCCTAACTTTTGGCTTCCACAGGTGAGCAGAGGGCGCTGTGATAGTTGCAAGCAGGCTCCTTGCTCAGAAAACGGCGGGGTTCTAGACCTGGGGAGTCTCTCTTCCGGACAGGGAGTAGCGGAGGGTCAGAGAGACATGTGCTGCCTGTTGACTCATCCTGTGCATTTCCTGTGTGGTTCTTGCGTCTTCCATCCAAGTTACTGACTCAGCTTAACCCTGCTTAGCTTGCAAGACCTTTCAGGGAAATCAGAGCATGAGATGCAGGCACTGCCAGTTGTCACCCATGATTAAGGAGCCAGAGGGAGTGATTTATGTGGAAAGATTAAAATCCCTAAATATGGATGGCCGGGGCTGCCCTGATTGAGTGGGGGCTTCAGGCGTTTGCAAACTGCCCCGTGGGAGTGCCACAGACTTCAGTAGTGGTGGGACAGCTGAAGGGTGATGCAGGTGGCAGAAATGTGATAACATTAACAGTCTACTACTTCCTGATGAGCCGAAAAGACCAGACTGACACAGGAAATTCTCCCTCACCTTTTATTTTTGTGAGGCCACTGGAGATCTCTAGAATTTTCTACATACAGAATGTGAAGCTCTTGTGCCATTAGAGAGAGAGTTCTCAGTAGCTCTTACCACTTCCCCTGCAGGGTCGCCCATTCCTCAGGCTCCCTTTGCTTCCTCCCGCTGTCCCTCTAAGTGAGGACCCCCCCCCCCCCTGCCATCTTTCCTGCTACCCTGTTGCTCCCCACCTCCCCAATGCCCCTCTTCCACCACTCCAGACTTCCTGTGTGCCCTGATTTTAAGTGAGGACTGTGAAGCTGGAGTTAATTGGATAAACTCTTTCCTATTAAACTGTAAGCCAGATAATTAACTGAGTCTCCCTAGATAACACTTACCAAGCCCTTAGGAAGTGTGGAGATTTTTCAACCCTTTATGTGTATGTATGCGTGTGTTTGTTTTCACTTGAGTGTATAGAGAGTAAGGGTACTTTTCAGCAGCCTGCACATGACCCTGTGCAGGTGACAATGTACTCCCAACATGGCTAGGCATAGATGTGGGGTCATGGACTAATTGGAATGATCAAGGAGTACTTCTTAAGGAAATGATGCTAAAGCCAAAGACTAATGGATGAGTCTGAGTTAGCAAGGTGAGGGGATGAGAAGGAAGAGAGAATTTCCTGAATTTTTGAGAAGAATTTTGTTTTCCAATAGTCTACCCCATGTCAGGATTTGGCCAACATGGTCACTATACAGTGAAGTGTAATAGATGAAATACACAAATGGTGTCTTAGTGGCATAGGTTCTCTTTTTCTAAAGAGCAAGTCAAAGATAATTTATGCTTCTTTCCTGCTCCAATGGCCTTAATATGGCACACTAAGGCCTTTGCAATCTTCTCCCGACCCCTCCCTCATGGGCCTTGAGCTCTAGCCTTTGTAACTTCCAGATCACACCATTTCCTTTTGGACCTCTGTACCCTTGAATGGTCTTTTCTTCTGTTCCTGGCTCACCTCTCTACTGTTTGAATTTGTCAGCAAAACTCTTGACTTTTCTGCCAAGAGCCTGCCTTAAGAATCACCTTCCCTGGGAGGCCCTCCATGATTAAGTGAAGGACGTCTCTAAAGCACTATAATACCTTGGTCCCTGTCTCTATTTGGCTCATATGTCAATATCATACATATTTGAATTTAAGTTGCCCCTTCTGGCCTGTGAGTATGTTCTATTCTTTTCTCGGATGCTTAGTGCCTAGCATGGTGTTGGGCATAAGGTAAGTACTTAATAAATGTCGAATAAATGAATAAATGGCAGTATACTATGCACATTCCATAATTGTCGTGTGTGTGTGTGTGTGTGTGTGTGTGTATAAACACTCATGGATTAGCAAGAAACTGAAGCTCAGGTAGTAGATCATTTGGATTTCCTGTTTTGTTGAGTAATTGAAAAAACACACATACATTTAATCACTTGGCTCCAAGTAGTAGAACTCTATTTTTTATGGGTAAAATGCAGGTGTCTCTCTTTAAAAATAATTTCCTTAAATGTGATAAGATTAATTTTTTGGCTCATATCTGTTAGATTAGTATAGTGTTTTAAAATACCTGGCTTAGATCGCTTGAAATTCTTAAATTATACTTTAAGCAGCTATTAGCATAATGATATTATCTATTAATAGAGATTCCTACAGGAATAAAGGTACCTGCAATTTACATGAAATCAGAAAACTTGGTGTGATTAGTAGCATCACAACAAACCCAGCATGACTATTGTAATGACTACATTTCCCATCACTGTAATTATCTCCTAAAACTTTTATTGGGAACATTGATTGCCATTTGCTCACTCATTCGCTTTGAGAAAGTGGAATGGTGAACAAATGCCAGGAGTGAAACTGAAGCTGGGCAGGTCCTGTGGAAAGTACCCACTGGAGGATTACAAAACGATTTGCTATTGGCCAGGGGAGCTGTGTGACGGCTCTGTGTTCAAAGTGATGACAGATTCCACATTTCTTTCAATTACCAAGAATTTCAGTGAAGAAGATGAGTGAGGCATGGCAAGTTTCAAAGAGAAAATATACAGTGATACTTCATAGTTGAAGACTATTTGGCAAAATGTCTTGCATCCCCTTCCCCCCCACAGTGCATTGTTAAGTGTTCACCTACTTGAAGGAAGGTAGGGATTTCAGCTTCCTCTTTATCTTTGTCTGTTTCTTTGTAAATTATTTTTTAAATTATTAAAAAAGTTTTAAAAAATTTTCACGGAAGTATAGTTGACTCTCGAATCTGTCCACTTGTCTCGGTCTTCTCTGCCTGGGCCGTATGCCAGGTCACCGGCAGCCCTCCCTTGGACCACTGCTTCCAACTGCTCCCCCCACTTCCATGTGGGGCTCTCCAGTGCATTCTCTTCATTGCGGCCAAAGTGCTCCTTCGAAGCAGCAAATCTGATGGTCATTTCCCTGCTTAAAGTACCTCTCGGACTCCCCAAATCTCTATCATGGCTTAGAAGGCCTCCACGATCTGATCCGTAGGTAGCCTGCCACCCTACAGGTCACCGTGCTCCTGTGGAACTCATACACCCCAAGCACAGAGACCACTAGGACTCCTGCTGGGGTCTCCCTCCAGACCATGGTCTCCTTCTCTGGTCCCTCCTCAGGCTAACTCCTAATCACCTCCCAGGGTAGACGGTCCGTCTGCGCTCCGATGGCATCCTTTACTTCTGTTTTTGTCCTTATCACGCAATCCTCAAATTGCCTTTTGACTTGTTTGTTTCTGCTACTGCTCTGTAAGTTCGATGAGAGCAAGACTGGGTCTGTCTGGTTTGTCTTGTATCCTTAGCACTGAACACGGAGAGATGACAACCAGACACGGTAAAAAGAGGGAGCCATTCTGGTTCCCAGTTTTGCTTGTTGCTGTCTTTAATCAGGTCAGAGACAAAGTGTTCATTGTGCCCCAGTATCTATTTCTAGATGTTGCTCCACACTTGCCTTGTACAAGTGGATTTTCTTTTTGGAAGATGGCTCAAAGATCGGAATGAAAAGTGAGACTTGTTCTAATCAGGTTGTTGTACAGAAAATGTAAATGTGGGTGAACATGTTTAGTCTATTTCTCCCAGACCCAGGCAGGAAGGACTACAGGCTGGTAGAGCAGAATTACAGGGTGTGTGTGTGTGTGTGTGTGCGCGTGCGATGTGTGCACACACCTCTGTGGGTGTCTGAGTCTATTGTGTGGTCACGTATGATGATAGGTTAGCTTTGTTAGAAATTAATGCCTGTGAGCTCTTCAGATAAAGCAGTTGCTGATCTCTGCTTTCTTTGCCAGAGAATGACCTATGTGTGTTAAATGGTATGTGTCAGAAAGAGAAAAGCCGCAAATCTTAGAAGGTTACCCTGAGATGTCTGGTATCTACTGTTGCCCAGATTTTCAGATTGAAAAGTCAATTTAGTCTCTTTGAATATGGCTAAATGTGTGTGTAAATGTTGATTGGCATTGGACCAAACCAATTTAGAAAAATGTAGTTTATATTAACAAAATGAAATTGTAGAAGATGACGAAAGGTACCCAGGACATAGTTACGGGTAGGTGATAGAGATCTCCATTTTTTGACATATGTTAAAATTCTTTTGCCTATCACATTTTTTCTTTCCTTTTCTTAAATTTTTTTTTCCAAGTCTCCCCAACAGTTCCCATCGAGACTCCTTTGGAGGCGTGCTAAACTGCTGGCTCCCTTCTTTCTGTTAAGACTCACAGATAATTGTGGGAATGTGTTCTGGCCGTTGCTTAACCCTGCACCACACCACAGACACCTTGGGCCCCACGGCTCCCCTTGTCTGACAAATGGTACAAATTGGGCAATGCGTTTGAACAAGTCTGGCAGATTCCTGCCAGGATGCAGAGAGAACAAGAGGCAGAGGAAGTCTACCGAATACCTGTTTCACTTCCTTTCAGCCCTCCTCCCTCCCCGGGTTCACATCGTCCAGTGCAGAGGCTTGCAGGCACTGAGCATGTTGGCTTACTGATAAATCACAAAGCAAAGAGATGTGTCATTTGCATTTTTTCTTGGAAAACAACCAGGTGGTGAGAGCCTGCCTCGTGTTGCTGGCAAGAATGTCAGTGACTGTTTAGCCACCCAAACAATTTCTTCTTTCCTGAGTTTTCTGTTTGGGGCTTTAAGTTGTGTCTTGCTCCTTTAAGCAAAACAGCTGACTTGACTTGTCTCTGACTTCTGGGAATAATTGAATTCTTATGGCAGGGGCTAAGTAACCCGAGAGCAGCAAATGAAAATTTCACTCTGCAACATACCCACACTCATCCACACGCAGACATGTGGGCTCGTCCGCGGCGCTCTCTGTGGTTCGGAGAGACGTTTGGGGAATATTCGTGTACTCTTTGCCTTTTTTAATTTTCTAGACAATTTTAGAAGGGGGTGGTCAAAGCTACAAATCTCAACAGGGAGGTTGGGAAAGAGCAACTCTGTATGATCAAGGGGCATGTGGATTTTTAGGACTTGAGAAATGCAGTGATGGAGACAAGGGAGGGGATCATTTAGTGATTTACCCCACCTGCACTTTCATGGGAAAACTGTACCTTGGTAGAGAGGAGTCAGGAAGGCCGAGAAACTCACATTAATTGAATGCTCGAGTCATGTCAGCGCACTTTGAGTGAACTAGCATATTTAATCCTCCCAACAAAGCTGTTGTTCCACCTATCTTACAGATGAGGAAGGTAAGGATTAGAGAGATTTGGTTAACTTGCTCAAGTACAGCCATCTGGTAAGAGAGAGAATTAGTACTTGCACCCAGATTTCTCTGGTGTCCAATATAGTTGCAATTCCATCACTTTAAATCCTTGGAGGGTGGGGAACCTCCAATGTACACCCTGTGACCCATGGTGTTGCTAGTCCACCTTTAAGAAGTAGGAAGGAGTACTTTAAAAAAAACTTAAAAAAAAAAGACTTTTTTTTTTTTTTTTTTTTTTTTTTTTTTTTTTTTTTTTTAAAGAGTGCCTTTAAGGCTCATAGCAAAATTGGGAGGAAGGTACAGAGAATTTCCATGTACCCTCTAGCTGCCCCCCCACATATGGCCTTCTCCATTATCAACATCCCCCATCAGAGTAGTGAATTTTTTAGAAGCAAAAAACATATATTGATACATCATCGTCACCCAGAGTCCATAGTTTATGTGGGGTTCACTCTTGGTGTTGTGTGTTCCGTGGTTTGGGACAAATGTATAATGACATATATCCATCATTATGCATTTGACTCTTGAACAACACAGGATTGAACTGCACGGGTTCACTTATACATGGACTTTTTCTTGATAAATACAGTACTGTAAATGTATTTTCCTCGTGATTTTTAAAAAAGATTTATTTATTCATGAGAGACACAGAGAGAGAGGCAGAGGCACAGGCAATGGGAGAAGCAGGCTCTCTGTAGGGAGCCCGATGTGGGACTGGATCCCAGATCCCAGGATCACGCCCTGAGTGGAAGGCAGCTGCTCAGCCACTGAGCCACCCAGGTGTCCCTCCTCATGATTTTTATAACATTTTCTTCTCTCTAGCTTACTATATTGTGAGAACACAACATATAGTACTTAGAACATACAAAATATGTGTTAATTGACTGTTTATATTATTGATAAAATTTCTGGTCAGCAGTTAAGTTTTTGGAGAGTCCATGGGTTATACATGGGTTTTCATCTGTGTGGGAGGTTTGCACTCCTAATCCCTGCACTGTTCAAGCATCACCTGTAGTATCATACAGAGTATTTTCATTTCCCTAAAATCCTCTGTGTTCCACCTGTGCGTAATCCCCCCTCTTTCCCCTCCCCACCTCACCCTCTTCCTTTGGAAACCACATGTTTTTACTGTCTAATTTGAAGCACTGCTTTTTTTTTTCTTTTAAACAATTGGCTCACCATTACTTTTCCAACCACTTAGAATTAGCTTGGAAATCTGCATTGAGTGATCAATCAATATGCATTTTTGAAGGCCTCTCCGTGAGCAAACCATAGTAGTTATCTACCTGGGAGATCCAGGAAGACTCTCACTCCAGTTAGGATTCATGAACAGCCTAGTAATCTAGTTAGGGAGATAGGCAAGATACATATCTGCCTCTATGGTCTCTATATCTCTTTCAATCTCCATATCTGTACATATGTCATTGACTATAAAATTAGAGCAGTGAGAACATTTCTCAGGGCTTCAAACACCTGCTAATAGAGAAAATGAGTAAATATAACCAGGAGGTTTGGAGAAGACTTGAAATTGAACGTGTTCTTTTTAGAACCTGATAATGTCTGCCTATGAGTTTTTCATGAGGACCAGAAAGGGTTATTCTTTTTTAAAAAAAACCTCCTCTTTTGTACAACAACAGTAGCCTGAATAGTCAGGAGTTGGCAAGGCCTTTTCTGATGTTTATTGGAGCAGCTGTGGAAATAATTTTGTACCTTGGATTCTGTGATTTATTTCCATTATGAATAAATTTGGGATTTATTTTAAGGCTTTCAAAAACTGGGAGTGCTGTGGTCTCAGAATTATTTTTTATTAAACATTGTCTCCCTGGCTGTATTTCAGGTGCTGGCTGAATTCTGCACAGTGGGCTGTGTTAGCATCAGAAATGCCTTTGAATGATAATAATTATAATAATTATATATATAAAAAGGATGGAATTGGGTTCCAATTCTATTCGGCTAAACTTGATATTTGACTTTACTGACTCAGTTTTGGCATCTTTAAAATGAAGATAATTGATAAGTACCTTGTTAACTCTGAAGAGGGGGCAATGCAAAGAGATTTGAACCCTTGAATAAATGTGCTTTGAATGCAAATTATTATTTGTTTCAATCAATGTGTTTTACAGGTTGACATCTTGGACAGGAAGGAGATCTTCCCTATACTTCCACTCTAGACTGACTTCCAAATGAGAAATAAATAAACATGGTAGACAAGGAGGCTGGGAGGAGCTGACTCTCTCCAAAGCAGCACTGCCACCTTGCTGCTGCTGTGAGCTAGAATGGCCATCTTTCTCACAGAATCTTATTCTTGAAAGACAAGTCACACTTTTTGGTCTCAGGGCAGAGCCACCTATTGTAGTCTTTCTTTCTTTCTTTCTTTCTTTCTTCTTTCTTTCTTTCTTTCTTTCTTTCTTTCTTTCTTTCTTTCTCTTTCAAGATTTTATTTATTTATTCAGAGAGAGATAGAGAGAGAGAGAGAGAGGCAGAGACACAGGCAGAGGGAGAGGCAGGCTCCATGCGGAGAGCCCAACGTGGGACTCCATCCCAGGTCCCCAGGATCATGCCCTCTCCTGAAGGTGGTGCTAAACCTCTGAGCCACCCAGGCTGCCCTTGCAGCCTCTTTCTTGCTTCCTTTGCCCTCTCTCCTTTCTTCAAGCTCATTGATTCTCTCTTTCAGTGGGGGCTTCCAAGAGAGATGGAGTGAATCATTCAGCAAGGGGAAAACATCAACCACCTAGAATTTTCAACACTGATTTAGAATCCAGTTTACTATGGTTTACACCACGAAACAATAAACAAGGGAGGGGAGACTGAGGGAAGGAGAAACCTGGCTCATCTAGTGAGGCCCAGGGAAGCAAACTGGAATCTACTGAGTGCACACTGTACTCAGGGCCAGGTCTTAGAGGAAAATACTAAAACCGTGTAAAACCAGTTTTTGGTCCTCAGGAGCCTAGA
The DNA here is from genome assembly GCF_003254725.2 of Canis lupus dingo. Lineage (NCBI taxonomy): Eukaryota > Metazoa > Chordata > Mammalia > Carnivora > Canidae > Canis > Canis lupus. The sequence goes on along the minus strand of NC_064279.1, from coordinate 16,160,372 downwards.
GTCTAGTTGGGGAGAAAAGGCATACTCATCGCTTATGAGACACAATGAGAAAATTTGTAGCTGCCACCAGAGCATCACTTCTCTTTCATCTACAGAGTAGGGAGCCCTCTTTTCTGACTTCCAAGGGACCTGGAAATCCATCACAGCCTCTCTCACTGTTCAGGAGAGTGCTGGTGGCAGAAGCACACCTTGCTTGGGTGAGGGGAGCCAGAGTTAAGCTTATCTCTAATGGATCCTACATCTGGCAGCCTGAGTCACTATAGTGGATTCTTTTTCCTGCTCAATTTGCAGCCACTTCTAGGACCACAGATGGGTCCCCCAGTGCTAGGACATGATGGGTCCAGATTCTTAGTGTCAGAGTCCTGACCTCTTTTCCTTCTCTGCTCCAGAGATGTCTTCTCATATTTCTTTAAAACACACCATTTATGATACTCATGTTCCTGGAAAAATGGAACCATCTTCCTATTCTTCTAAGGATGCCTACTTTGCTGATGCTTATCATTGAAGGACAACCACAGTGACATTCTGTCACACATTTAGTTAAAGGCAGGAAAAACAAATAAAAAAAAAAAAGAAAGAAAACGTAAGAATGGCCAATGATTAAGTAAGCCAAGAAATATGTGCTGAGCAGCACATGACAAACATTTTCATTTACTTTATTCCATTTAATTTTCATGAGAAAACCCACAGAGTAGTTGTTACTCTTCCTATTTTATTGAGCAGAAGGCATAGGGTCATAGGAGTTAAACAAATTGCGCATAATAGAGCCCATACCGCATATATTTTCTGTTGCCCAGGACTCTGCTCCTTCTGCACCACAGCTGCTTCTAGGTCAGAAGAGGAAGCACTTCCTGTGGGTTGGAATGTCTTAGGGGCAGGTTTATGAGGAGGAGGTATTTGAACTGGCTCTCGACTGAATTATAGGCTCTGGCTAGACAGTGGAAGAAAGCAAGGCTATTCCTGGACTTGGAAGGATTGGGATGACTAAAACCACAGGTTGAAAAAGTGGAAGGTGTATTTGGAAGACTGTGCGTAGACTGTTTTGGCTGGAGAGGAGGGCTCATTCATATAATGAAATGGCACCCAGCCAAAGAGAGGGGAACAATGAAGACTGCTTTGCCATTGTTGTGATTCAGGAGTTTCAGGCACCTCTGTTAAAGGAGGATAAACAGGGCTGACCTTCCCTCACAGGCAGTCTGGGATTCTGAATCATCAGTGACTGGGAAGTGGCATGCTCCATTATCTAAAGCATGATATTATACCCACCAGCTATTTTGTGCAGTTGAATTTTTGTTCCATTGAAACGATTCTCTCAGTGTGAGCTCAATAGCAACGGGCATGATGGTGGTTTTTCTATGTTGCCAGAAACTAGGTCTGAATTTCTTCCAGCGCCTCCTGCTCTAAAGCACCTCTTATGATTAATTAACCTTTTGTGGAGTAACTAGGACATCTGTGTGGGATGAGATGTACTTTGGTCAGACTTCAGTTTTCAGTTGTTCAGCAAGAGGATAATTAATTATAAGAGCTGAATCTGAACAGAAGACTTTGGAGGAAATCCAAATGAAGCAAAACATCTAATTATCAATGAACAGGAAGTTTTTTTTTTATTGTTGTTGTTGTGGAAGTGAATAAAATACTTAATATAAATAAGAGGTAGTAGCAACTTAAGATGCCTACTTGGAGTGTACACATAATGGGGAAAAATGTGAGATATTTGTGTTTTTGGAGATAAAATAGTATGACCTAACCATAACTAGGCAGATACAAAACTGGGGCCAAGTTAGTGTCTAAAATAAATATGTATTCCCCTTAGAGATAATCGTGTTGACTTTAGCAAGGATATATCTAGAATCACCCAGCTATTATTGCTACTGACAAATAACAATAAACACCTCTTGCTAGAGAAGAGGTTGGATTAAGATACAAAGTAAGAGATAAAATGCAGGATGCTGAAAACAGTACAAAATCAATTTCCTTAACAGAAATGGCCACTGTGATAGAGATGGTTTTCCAGAGCTTAACTTTCTGAGGTGAATCACCTGCAGTATTTAGCCCACATCTACATGACACAATTGCTCACAAAACCCAGAATCGCGACAGCGCCAGAGAGTCCAGCTTGACTTTCTGAACTATCACGAGGGCTACCTTAGTGGACCATGTGAGAAATTTCCACTGTCAAACAAAGTGATCCTCAGGTTGCTTGTTGCTTACACCCACCGGTAACTTGTGTACAAATACTACATGATTCTATTTCGATGAGAGAATATGATTCTAGTTCATATTTATAAATATCGTAAGGCTTCCATTCCATGAAGATGCTGTGTCCTTTCTTATTTCTCCTGCTGCTATGAAATAGCTTTCATTCCTATTTTCTTTCTACCTGTGGCTTCTGCTGCCTCATGTTCGTACTTGGTACCTATGCTTTGTGCCTCTCTGAGTTTCTATAACTTTCTATTGTATGTTAGTGTTGGGAGACAATTCTCCAATGGTCTCTTGTATTTCTGCATTCCACTGTGCAGCATAGTAATGTCTCTCTCAGGGATAAAGGTAGGGCAGTTTTGTTAGTACCCCAGTATAAAAGATTTAAGTTTCCTAAGTCTGATTTCCTCAGCTGTGATGCAAACCTGTGTTATGTGACTGCTCCATGTCACCGTTTTGGGACTCAAAGGGGTGGGATGGACCAGGAGAACCAGGGCAAATGTGAAGCTCATGTGCTCACTATGCTGTGGGTAATAAGTCTTTGTCTCTGACTCAGGTGTTTCGTGTCTTCTGCTGTATCTGAGAAAGTATGCTAGGCTAAATTGTTAGCTTGCAAGGAAGGTCATATTTCTTTATACTTCTTGACATCTGGGTCTTCCAATCAAACTCCCTGTGAGGATCTGACTGGGTTAGTTTGTCACTATCCAGTATAGAGAATGCCTATCACACAGAGCTATTATGCTAGACCTTTTCATAAGACCCTCAATAGATTGCAGCTTTTGGATCAGCTACTCTTGTTCAAACCAGCCATCTGTGGCCAACCTTTCAAATATTGAGGCCTGTGAATGAGGGACAGGATCTCTCTAAAAGGGACCATGAGCTTGGCAAACCTTTAAAGTCCTCAAAAGCAGATATAACAGTGTTTACCTTTCATGGACTATCTAGGGAAATGTTATTGACAAATAGTTAATTTACCTCAACTCTCTTGCATATTCTTAGATTTTTGTGAACAGAGATGAGTGTGTGCTTTATCTGCAACTTAACAGTTCTCTGCCTAAAGAGGAAGTGTTTGGTTAATCTTATGTTCCTAATACTGGCTACTGGAGATTAATGCTCAGGTTCACTCCAGAGGTTCTCTCTTAGCGTGTATTCCAGCATTGGGAGAGTAGCTATGTGGTTGGCTGGGATTCCCTCCACTGCCAGATTCAGGCATGGACCCTGATTGGCCTGAGTCAATCAGCCCTTTGTCTACAGTGATTGATTCAGAGGAGGCCCTATGACTTTAGAACTTTAGAACATTGCTTAGAAGTTTCTCTGTCCCCAAGCTTGAAAATAAAACTGACACTTGGAGGAAGAAAGGGTCAAGAGAATAGCTAAAGTTGGAGTCAGAGCCCTAATCAAACCATCCCCAAAGTCTATATAATTTCTGAGCTTTTCAATTATGTGAGCCAATAAATTAACTTCGTTGTTAGTTGGAGTATGAGTTGGTTTTCTATTACTTACAAGAAAAACATCCTAAGTGATTCATTTATTAGTTTTCATCACATCTGAGGTCACTCAAAGGTTAATGTTCCAAGATTAAGCAGCTAATGAAGACATCTTTCTTTAGCTGGGACAGTGCACATTAGTTCTGGACATACCAGATAAGAGTCTCATGAGTGTAATCCACTGGTCTTTTCCCAGTGCCTGGCACATGGTACATGCTAATAAACATTTGTGGAAGGAACCCGTGAACATTGCTCACTGTTCCCCAGAACTTATTTGTTATTTCTCGACTCAGGTCATACCTCCTTGATTGCTTTGATTTGGCTCTTGTTGCAGAATTTGGAGGATGAGTTTGGTCACTAAAGAGTTAAATAAAAAGATACAAAAAAAAAAAATTCAGTGTATTCACGAACAATGGCGACCCATGTCGTCTTGGGCTCCACATTCTTCAGAGATGGGTTTCCACATTGGTGATTCAGCAGGCCAGGCCATACTACTTAATCAGAAGTTATAATTTTGGTTTGAACTGTTCAGAGGTCCATTATAATCTGCAGCTTACATCTTGTGGTAAAAAAGGGCAGACTAATTCATTTTGCCAAAGCACAGCATTATTTTCTCCAGAAAATAATCGGAACTAGAGCTATGCTTTAGATCTCAGCACTGGCCCTTTACATACAAAAGAATATCACCTTTCTCACTGAAAACTTCCAGATTAAAAAAAAAAATCAAGGCAGAGATGGTCTCATCCCATGTGCAGGTATCCGTTTCATCTGCTCTAAGTGGAAGTACCAACAAGGATCATACCCAGAGTGGGAGAATGTTATAGCCTTACTAACTATGGCTGAACCATGTTAAAGTGATGAAGAACCCTGATGAGACCTCAGGTTAATATTCCCAGATTGCCAAACCACATGCTTGCTGATATCAGGATTTTCTAGTGGATGTGGAAAACAGTTGAAGTCAGAATATCTGGGTCAGCATAACTTAATGTGCACTAACTGTCAAAAATCTAACCTGAACAGTCTTCCTTAATGTTCAGAGTGTTCTCTTTCTCTCTTTCAAATGATTTATCATACCCAAAGAATGGGAGAACTTCTTGGAATGTGTCCTGACTATGGACAGCATGTCCAAAATGCAACAAGTAGGCAGCAGGGTAATTATGTGATGACCAGCACTTCTGGGAATAAGGCAGAAAGGCTGCTCCTCAAAGGTGCATCATTTATGGTACTAAACCCACCCACACACCCTGAAATGTCTTCTTGGAATTACAAAGGAGGTTCCAGAGGAAACCCAGACTGAGTAACCATTTTATAGGTAGACCTAAATCCAAGGCCATGGGTCATTGTGGAGAGCAAAGTGCCTGCTGGAATTTCAGAGACAAAGGGCTCCTTGTCCTTGTCAAACCTTAATTCAAAGAGATCCATTTGTCAGCTAAATTCTCCATAGTTTCTCTGATTGGGTTGCACTTCAGTCTTCATTATTTCACTAATGTAGCTTTAGGCACACTTCTTTTCTTAAAGTCCAGGCTACCTCCATTTATTTCCTTTAGTATTTAGAAATCTAAAATACCATCATACCATTGTCACTTTCCCTAAGCATCTTGACAGGATTAGATTGCCAACTGACTTTTCCTTTTGGATCAGCAAAAAATTAAAAAAAAAAAAATCCCTGCTAACCATTTCCCCATGGTATCCTTCCCAGCAGTAAAATTCTCAGCAAGGCTACTTAACAATTTCTTATGTGCTCGTTTTTTTCCCATAATGAGACTGCCAACAGATGCCCATATAATGGAAATCTCCATTGACTACCATGGATCTGAGTTTTGTAGCTGAGCTTTTTGTAATCTGTGTCAGGAAAGCATTTTCAAGATCCTCTGTCTGGATGGTCTGTTTCTCCTCTTGTCGTCGTGCAGATCCTCTTCACTATGCTTCTACCTTCATGTGTGTGCGTTTCTGTCTGGGAGTATAGCCTCTTACTCTTATTATAGCACTTGATTTTACTTACATTGTTCTATTATTCTCTTCTCTAGTGTTTTTTTTTCTTCTAAGCATGTATTTATTTTATCCAGCTGATTCTAAGAATAGGAACCATATCTTCTAATTCTTCATATGCCTCTAACTACCATTTACCACATTGATGATGGCTAATAAAGATGCCTCCCTGGTAACATCAGTTGCTTGGTTTTAGCTTCATTTGCAGTAGTTTGCTCTCCCATAAAAACATCCCTCAAATTTATTTTTATGATTAATATTTAAACGGTTTACAAGCCATTCCTAGGCCTCTTATAAGCTTACTTCACCTGGTTGCAGGTATATCGAAACTGGATTTGACTGGAAAGGAATCTTAGATGCATGCTGGACTGTAACTGGATATATTCCTTATATTTAACTCTGCATTTCATTTGTGGTTTTCTCATGACTACTTTTAACTGGTTTATTTTGTTATTTTTAAATTTTATTTTATTATTTTTAAAAAATATTTTATTTATTTATTCATGACAGACAGACAGACACACACACACACACACAGAGAGAGAGAGAGAGAGAGAGAGAGAGAGGCAGAGACACAGGCAGAGGGAGAAGCAGGCTGCATGCAGGGAGCCTAATGTGGGACTCGGTCCCGGGTCTCCAGGATCACACCCCAGGCTAAAGGCGGCACTAAACTGCTGGGCCACTGGGGCTACCCTAACTGGTTTATTAAATATGCTAAACTTGGTAGGGTTTAACAAAGAGACAATATTTATTTTTCTGCCTTAATTGTACTTAATTGTACTGTCCTTAATTGTACTTAGTCAGATTTCCTTTCTTGGGCTCCTTGGTGACAACTTGAGCTGACCTCACCACTTTTCAGTCAAAGTGTTAACAAACAGACTCATCTTCAAGTTTTGAACAGTACAGCCCAATCTAATATAAAAGCTTCAATTAGATGAGGGATTGAACACTCCCTGTCAGTGCCCCCCACTCCCTCCCACCTCATTGCTCAGAGAAGACATGATCCCTCAGTGCAGTAGATGCGCATTGAAGCATGGCTGGGTCTCCCTCTCATTCTCTACTTTGCTCCTTTATTCCCAGTCTCCACTCAGAAGGCTGCTGCTTCTGGACTCTTACAGAGTTGGGGTGCTAAGTATGGAGGAGAGATAGATGGTGACAGTTTCTAACTTAGCTGCTACTGGTATAATTGGTGCCATTGTTCTCTGTGTGGCAGATGACCCAATACTGGGTTTCACTCAGGAATGTTTGTGGGATCTTTGTCCTGCACGAGGAATGTATTCTTTGGCTGACCTCTTATGACATCCTTTCAGTTCTTTGCTCTGGCTCTATACCCTACTGAGCTTTCTCTTGTTGGGTACTGAGTGCTCTGTAGGCAAAGTGCTGTCAAGATGGTGCCAGCCTGGCTCCCCTCTGTGTATTCACATGGTCCAGGATATCTTTTCCTGCTGCTGGCTGGTAGAAGTGCAGCTTGCTTCTCCATTTTCTAATTCTCCAGGGATAGTTGCTATCTTGGATGATAGTTCAGGTTCTCTCAAAAACCCTTCTTTGCCCCATTCCCTAAGATCATTCAGCCATGGACTAAGATGCCTGTCTTCTGCATGCAAGTGGTTGTGTTGAAGTCCCTTCTGGTAAGCATGTTGTTTTGTGTGTCAGGGGGTAATAGGAGGAGGCAAAGCACCCCCATTTCCTTTTCCATGGGAAGGGATAGGAAAATCCAAACCCATGAAGTTCTCTAAAGAATCTCTCTCTTTTGGGTCCCTGGGTGGCTCAGTTGGTTGAGTGTCTGATCTTTGGTTTCTGCTCAGGCCATGATCTCAGGGTCACAGGGTCAAGCACCACATTGGGGTCTGTGCTTAACACAGAGTCTGCTAGAGGCTCTCTCTCCTCTCTCCCCCTCTTCCTGTCCTCCTGTTCTCTGTTTCTGTCTAAATAAATAAGAAAATCTTAAAAAAAGAAAAAGAATCTTTCTCTTTTATGTCAGCAGGCTGTGGGTGATGGGCCAAAGGGTTTTGGCCACCTCTTAGATAGTCCTATAGGGAGGGTCTTTGGAATATGGGGTGAAGTTCCAATTTATATGTCATGAAACAAAAAACAATTTTTGACACTGGAGGTCTTATGTTTCTCTAATGAAAAATAAAGCATGAGTACACATTCTTTCAGTGTTTATTCCAGATTTTTCTATATGGTTTTATAGATAGAACAAGGCACTTTGAAAACCCAGATGTTTGCTTTTTTAGTATAATATCCACGTATTATTACCAAATTCAAAGCATATGATTAAGGGAAGAGAAATTAGGTTTTGTTGACTGTTATTTGAATTCAGTATTCTTTATGTTGATTCTTCATTCAGTTGAACAGTTATTTTCACTGAAAATTATTTGGTTGAGAAAACCTACTACACGTGAAACATACGGACAGTGATTCTTGGCTTTAGAGATACTGGTTTCTAACAGGGCTTCAACATGTCCTAATGATGAGACTGGAGTCATAGCCTCATCACCTTGGACATGGCATTTTTATGAGACTAAGTGGTTTTATTTTTAACTTGAGAAGATTTTACTAAGTTTTAAAATCCTTCAGGCCTCCCATAGTTTGCAACATTTGCATAATATACATTCATGTTGGTGAGAATTGACAAAGACCAGCTTAAAAATGTAGTTGCTTTTTATTTATTTATTTATATTTTTAAGTAAGCTCCATATCCAGCTCATTGTGGGACCTGAACTCACTACCCTGAGATCAAAACCTGAACTGGGATCAAGAGTTGGACTTAACTGACTGAGCCACCTAGGATCCCCTGTAACTACTTTTTGAAAAAAAAAATCCCAAGTCAACATTTGCACTAACACTTGAGTTGTTAGAATTTCATCATTCGCCATATAATTCATACAGCCTTTAATTTTTTTGTTTAATTTTTTGCTATACTTGCAATAATGGAAAGTTTCATAATCAGTGTCTTTAATTCCACATTTAATATAGTTCTGGCATTTTCCCTTTACTGGCTGTAAAATAAGTTACTACCTGTTTCCTTTACACTATATGCTATAAATAAATACTTGATTTTTAAATTTTGTATAACTACTAAATATAAGATTTAGTGTTCTCATCTGAACGGAGGATATAATAACACAGCCAAAACAAAGCCCAGCAGGCCTCCCACAAATGTGCTCCCCAGGCTATCCTAATAGAGGATATGACCAAGCCACAAGCCAGGAGTTCCCTCTGACTCTTCCTTTCCTCACTCTTCCTTCCCTCAATCAGCTAGAAAACCCTGGGCTCAACCTCCAAAGTGAATCTCAAGTTTGTCCATTCTTCTCCACCTCTGCTGTTAATGCCAATTCTGTTAATTCGTGCCTGCATTAAGGTAGAAACCTCCACATTTTCTCAGTTTCTCTTGCCCTTAGGCTCCGCACAGCAGCCACAATGGTCTTTAAATACATAAACCAGGTCACTTTCATCCTCTTTCTAAAACCTTCTGGTAGCATTTGTTTGCAGTTAGAGTAAAATCCAAGCTCCTTTTCATGGTATATTAGTTAAAATGATTCTAGCTGTGGTGATAAATGAAACTCAAAATTTCAGCGGCTTAACATAGAATCCCTTTAATTTACTCCTGGCTAACAGTTCAGTGCAGGTGATCCGGTTTTGAGCAGTTTTCCTCCACGTGATGATTCAGGGACCTAGCTTCTCATCCTGTGGTCTTGCCATTTGCTAGCTGCCTCAGAGTCTTCTGCATCCAGCAGGCAGATGGGGGCAGGTGGGTGGAGAAGGCACACCCACTTCTTAACAGCCTTGGCACTAGTAAGACCACATTCCAATGATGCTCACGTTCTATTGGTGAGAATTGATTATATGGCCCACTCAGAAGCTAGGGAGGCTGGGAAATGTAGTCTCTGGCAGGGAGACACTTCCAGGCATAACTCTTCACTCTGGAAAGGGCAGCATGCATCCTTGGAGGACAGCCAGCCAGCCCACAACACACTGTTTCAATCACTCCCATGAGTTGCCCCTGCCCACCCCCCCAGCCACCTCTTATACGCTTTTGGTGACCATATCCCAGCCACACTAGTCTTCTTGCTCTTCTAATCTCAAGCTTATCCTTGCCTTAGGACTTTTGTGTTCTCTTCCTTCTGCCTGGAAATTTTTATTCCCAGGCCTTTTCCTAGGTAGTTCTTTTTAATTCCCAAGTCTAATTTCTAAGTACTGTCCTTTCAGGAGGAGTCCCTGCCTGCCTAATGAATACAGTCTTCCACCGTGCACCAGTTTTAGTTACCTTCACAGTGCAAATCAACCACCTGGATTTATCTATATTTGTTTATTTAGTGATTGTCCCTTTTCCTCCCCAGTCTTCATCTATGTTGTGTAAATTCTGTGCCTGACTGTCCTGCTCACTGCTATATATATTTCCAGCACACAAAACGTGACTGGCACACATAAGTCAATCAATACATATTTATGGAATGAATGGAGACAATCTTTTAGTCCTGGGGGTTTGAAAGCCACAAAGGAGAGCTGATATGGGAAAGTTAGCATCCTTCTATAATCACTAGGATTCAGTTGTGCTGATCAATCTTTCAACCAGTAAAATCAACCATCCCTGCTGCATTAAATCTTCACTGTACCTTCCTGAAAGAACCTGGTGGGATATAGTAATCCAACAAACCCCCCAATCTATATCCTATTAGAAATCCATTTTTGCAAGTTTTTTAAAAAAATACCTATGTTGCTTGGAATTTTAAAAATAGTCCTTTTCTGACTAAATGTGAATATGCATCACAAGTGGTACATTTTGTTTGTGAGTAATTTTTATTACTATTAATAATACTACTGGGGAATACAAATGAACCAGCAGAAAACAATTCTAATGGCTGCTCCACCAGCCAGTTTTAAAGCTGCTAATGGAACCTGAGGCATTTGAGGTTTGTGTGTACTCAGAATTTTAGAATGACTATTTAATTTCTTTCCCTATTATTTCCAGGGTGGAAATTCAAAGCCTTTTGAATTCTCTTTGATGAAATTACTCCTACAAATGTAGAGTTTTATGAAGACATATTTTATTCTACTGAAAAGCAACATTAGAGGGTGGAAAAAATACTTCTCTCAAACACCAAAACCCTGAATTTGAACTTTTGGGGCCTGCTATTTACTAGCTGTGTGACCTTGCCCAGGTTATTAATTTTCCCTGTCATCAGTTTCTCAATCTATAAAAAGAGGGTAATAATAGTATATGCCTCTGCAGGGCTTCTGTGAGGGTAAGTGGGAATGTTTAGTCTAAAGCCAGCACTTAGTAGGTGCTCAAAGAGTTCTTTTTTTCTTCCTTTATGGTACATGTTTTTCTTTACTCAATTTGGCCCAAAGTTCTTTAGGAGACAAAGCCTGGTTGGGCAACTGTTAAAAAAAAATGGACTGAGTTCATATAAAAATTTTCACACACATTCAGGATCAGATTGGGAATGTTGGTGTCACTTTTTTCTCTCTTGATCACATATTAGTAAGTTATAAGTGATGTTGGTTTTATCCTGGAATTATCCCTGGGATCCATCCACTCCTCCCTGGATCCTTCGTCTCCGACTTTCTCACTAATATGACTCCCATCTGGTCTCTGCAGGTTGCTTCCCTCTCAGTTCTACCCTCCACATTGTTGCTGGTGCCATTTTTCCTAAGCGCAGATATGGTCATATTCCTTTTCTTTGTGAGCCTCAGATGGTCAACATTGTGTCAACCTGACTGTGCGCTGGTATGCCTGGATATTAGGTTAAACATTATTTCTGGGCTTGTCTGTGGGGTGTTTCTGGGGGAGATTAGCATGTGAACTGGTAGCCTGAGGAAAGGAGATTGTATTCCTGAGTGTGAGTGGGCCTCACTCAATCCACGGAGAGCCTGAATAGAATAAAAATATGGAGGAAGGGAAAATTCTCTCTGTTTGCCTGATTGCAGAGCTGGGACATTAGTTTCCTGCCCTTGGGCTGGAACTTATATCATAGGTACTCCAGTTCTCTGGCCTATATATAGGATATGTGTAGCCTATTGGTTCTGTTTCTCTGGAGAATCCTGAGAAATACAGCCTTGGAGCCTCCAGACACCTGTAGATTAAAAAAATTCATGCAAATAGTTAGCATGGTCTAATTCTACACAAACTGCCCAGCGCATTTTTCTTTACTCTCACACACCATACCCTCTTGCTACAGGGACCTTTCCATCATTGCCTAAGTGCTCTGTCTCTTATAAGCCATTCTGCCTTGAAAAGTGGCTTTCTCTATTTAGAATATCCTGCTCCTCTTCTCTGTTTGGTTCATTTCTACTCACCCTTCAGGACCCAGGTCACACATGACTTCTTTAGATCTGTGGAGTATGTAGCATTGGTGAGAGTCCAGTGTTGTGTCCACTGGTGGAGTATAGGCTTATCTAGTGGATCATAAGAATTGGGGTAAGGGGTGGGGTTTCCTCTCTGCTGACAGCCCAGTGAAGACACATAAACACATAATATTAAAAATATTACTAAGTTTATTTTACATGATATTACTTAATAAAGCAACTCATATGTTTATAATCTGAAAATAGAACCCAAACCAAATTAAATATTTGCACGTTTATATGTCATATATTTTATACATTAAGTATTATATAGCTAATGTTGGTATAATATTAAAGGATGCTGCATGAAACCACATTTTGCAATAAGAGGTCTACAAATTCAGTCAAGAGAAAAAAACATAAACCAACTTTAAAAGCAACTTCCTCAACAATAAAATTTGATCACAGGTACAACATTAAAATCAGATACTGCTGTGTGTGCTAATTATGGAGTATATGAAATTCTAGCCTGCACTGAAAACCCCTAGTGAAAGGGAAATAAAAGAATAATGCTTAAGTTGATGATACTGCATTTCCCTGATAATAAAAATATAGCATCTTTTACAAATGTGGTCTGCAAACTTTAAAAAAAGTAGTTATTAATTGATTTGCAGGCAGGAATGTTGCTCCTTGCTGCTTTAGTCAATGCATTAAAAATTAGTCAACAGACACTTTCAGAGGGTTTTCTGTGCTCTGGACACTGTGCTAGGTATTGTGGAGATTCTAAAGAAATGGTTCTTGCCCTCAAAGGGCTTTCAGCCTACTCTTGCTAAGGTTAGTGTCATCTCTGGTTCCTTTGCCTACCCTTGCACTCAAGATAGATCCATGAATGCTATTGCTAACGGTACCCTTCTGTGTCACAACATCAGTATGAGGTCTTCTCCCAATCAGCTTATCAAGTCTCATACTTGGTCTACCCTGACGGCAGACCACCCCGGTCTGCACATGTCCCTCTTCCAAAGGGGGCATGATTAGCTGCTTAATGTCACCCCTATCCTGTTCCAGATATTTCATCACTGTTTATTAGAGTTAGGACCCCTCATTTACATGTAATTATACCACTTCTGTTATACTTTGTCTGCACACTCGTATTTCTGCAAAGGAGTGGATCTTAATCCCTTCTTTATTTTTTTGCATCTAGGAATAATTTTGCTTTCTTCTCCCCCTACCACCCCAGAAGACACCGGAATTTCAGAATAACACAGCATAGGTGCTTGTGTGACAATTTAACTCTTTTGCCCGAGTTTTCATGAATGTCTTATCAGGAAACAGGCAGATTGAAACTAAGAGCAGGTAGATGGAATGACTAGAAGGACCTGGAGGGGGGTGAAGACTACTGAAGGAAGGAAAGAGAAGCTCACAGAAGAGGTGGGAGAGAGGTGGGTGCAGTTCCCTCTAATGGCTAGTCCTGGGTAATTAAAATGGCTTCTCTGCTCAGGGTCTACTTTCATGAACTCTGCTGCTAGACATTTTTTTCTGGCGAATATTTATTACCCCAATGGTAATCCTTCATTTAACATAATATAAAAATTGTAGAAAAAGAGAGTAATTAGTAATAAATCATCATCTCATCCATTAGCAGTAAATAATGCCACTTTGTCAAAGTCATAATCATCAAGCAGTCAGCTAGAGGTGATTATGTGTGTTACCCAACTGGAATCAGTCCAAAAACAAACCACAGCTCCCGTTTATTATCCTAATTATGCCTTAATATGATGCCATCTTTTTCTCCCATAAACTTGATAACAATAAAAGAGTAACAATGAAAATTGACAGGATAAATGAGCAAGAAAGGTAGTCTGAGAAACTTCCTGGCTTTGACACCCACCAATCTCTCTAATTTCTGATGCTGAAAAGATTAGAAGTCTTGAGGAGGGAATGAAACAGAATGAGGGAACCCTTGAAGTGTTGGATGTATGACTACATGGGATAATTTTTTGTCTACTAATCCATTAATCAAATTGGAACACAGGTAGTCCTCACTTTGCAAGACACTATGTTAACTGAAATGTGTGCATATAGGAACTGTGTTATCATTTTACATGTTTCAGCATAACCAAGATTGGTACCACAGAACTGTGCAAAAGAGCAGACATGGTTTTGATATGCACTCAGTTGAGTTGGCCTGCAACTATGCAAAGTGAGAACTGCCTATAGTCTATTTGAAATAACTCCTTTCCCCCAAGTCTTTCTTAATGAGATTTATTAGACTGAGAGCAGTGGAGTTGATGGAAAAATGAATACAAATACAAAAGGTTTAAATGTAGCTTTCTATCACCACCTAACCTATTATCTAGAATGAAAGCTATGCATTGTGTTGATTGGGTGGATTCATGATAGTAGGATGAGACTTCTGCATTGGAACAGGTGAGTGAAGGGTGGGATGGGACTCAAAGACCTAGTTTAAAGGTCAGAGTTAGGTGGAGAAAACAGGATGAAGGATATAGAAAGAATGTTGGTTTTGATGATTGATATGGGAGGCCTAGCTCATGAAAATTAAGGTATTCCCCAGAACCAGGAGAGAAGGCAGGTCCAGGATCTGTGTGGGGAAAAGCTGAGGAGTCTTCTCTGAACTAATTGTACAAGTAACTGATGTTAGGATCTCTGACCTGTGTGGACACCACCTTAGAGGGTGTGTCCAGCTCAAGTGAACCCCTCAACTGGCCCAAATGGCCACAGTGATGGGCCTCACAACACATTTTTAAGAAGATGACCCTGATCTCTGGTCACGTGTGTTGGTTCAAGGGTATACCCCTAGCATGGACTGGACCTGAGTCCCTTCTCGAGGATTTGGAATTGGCAATGATGGAGAGACAGGATCTTACTGGGGAGCTGGGCCACTGAAAGCTTCCTTGCTATGTGGTGGGCATTTCTTCTATCCCACATGCACCCAAGATGCAGAGTGTGCCTGTTTAGCTTCACTCTTTGGTTTACAACATACAGATGGAAGTGGAGATAAGAGATGGAGAGATTGTTCTGGATGTTTCTCTGGTTCCTGGATCCACTGTTTTGGTCTTAAGGCCAAGTTGCATTTCTGTTTTTAATTTCTGTAAGCTAATCCTTTATCTTTATGAGATAAGATCAACTTTTTGGTTTAAACTAGTCTGAAATGGTTTCTGTCATCTGCAATTAAACAATCCTAATATAAGATAAGAGTCTAAAGGGTATAGGATAGATAGAATAAGAACTAATGAACTCTTGATTGGGAAGGAAAACAGGTTGGATCAACAAGAAAATCACAGTGACACCTATTCCATGCACTGAATCTGGGGCAGTGACTTGCTGTCAGAAGGTTCATAAAAACCTTCAGTGATTGGAAATAGTCCTTAGTGCTCCAAGGTTATTATATATTGTTGAATGATGTGAGGTTTAATTGTGATAGTTCTCAACTGTACATAGTTGGTGCTCTGCAATTAAAAAATATCACAAAACAAGGTTTACCATTTCTGGTCCTTATTCTTTTTTTTAAAAATTTTTATTTACTTATGATAGTCACACACACACACACACACACACAGAGAGAGAGAGAGAGGGGGAGAGAGAGAGAGGCAGAGACATAGGCAGAAGGAGAAGCAGGCTCCATGCACCGGGACCCCGACGTGGGATTCCATCCTGGGTCTCCAGGATCGCACCCTGGGCCAAAGGCAGGCGCTAAACCGATGTGCCACCCAGGGTTCCCTCTGGTCCTTATTCTTAAACGTCACCTCCAGCCATTAGCTGGTTCATGTCGTATGTACCAGTCAACCACCAGCAGAGTCACTTTCATTTCTTTTAATGAACCATGTGGTTCATAGTCTCTGTGCCTCTCACATAATCTTCTTCTTGCCTGGAAAGCCCTGCTTCTTTTCACCTTCCAGTAGTTTCCTAAGTGTCCTCTGAGACACTAGCCTCCCTAAACCCTATTAGCAGAGTAGATCTCTTTCTCCTTTATCCCACATGTTGTCCTTTCTTACTTGTTTGCATGTCTTCCTAACAGACTCATAATTCCTTCAGGAAATAGAGTAGTTCTTAATCATCTTTCTTTCCTCAATATGAATACAGTTCCTGAACCATCTTATATGCCCTATAAGTATTTATTGATCCAACTTAATGAACTTCCTTAAATGAGAATACAGATGGAGATTGTATATGAATGGTGTAAGTATGCTGATATAGACTTGCCAAGGAAGGTGTACCTCTACTGAACAGGGGATGAAAAACAGTGGTAACTGAGGAGGCATGGTGGTTTTGAGGATGATATTTTTCCCTGAATTCTTATGTATTACAGGTTATAAAAGTAGAAAGTGACTCAAGTAAAAGAAAAACCTAGGCTGAAGGAAACTTCTGTTTGTGGGATGCTCTGGAAACGATCCATTTAATCATATGGACATATTTGGAAGAAATTGGATTTTGCTGATGCCCATCATACTGCAATGTCCAAATCTGAATCTCCAGTCAACTTCCATGTGTCATTACTGCATTATTAACTACCTAATGGACATTGCTGACTTGGATTTTCTATAACTTTAAAGTTAATGAGTATAAAAGTAACTCATCAAAATACCTCCCACCCCAGGTCCCCGTCCAGCCTCACTAAGGTATATCATTCTCTCATTCATTTGATTTAAAACATTGGAATTTTCTTTCCATAGGAATTGATTAGCCCAAATCATCTCTGCTCTTCACTTGCTCTGTCTTTTTAATCCATTCTCTCTTTCCAATTTCATGTCACCATCCCCCTTCAGCTCTGGACTATTACAATGATCCTAAAGTCTGGCCTGAAGGATTTTCACTCTACAGTCTATCCTATATGCTATCACACCTGAATTACTCTTTCCTTCTCATCATGCTAGTCTGTTGATAAACCATTAGAAGCATCTAGCATAGTGTCATGCAAAAAATCTGTAAATTAACTAAAATTACAAGTTGTATTGCAAGGGAGAATTCTGACCATAATATTGAGTATATGAATTGCTATAATACTGATATTATTATACATAGAAAAATTATTTTATAGATTTCTAGATGCTTTCCATTGTTCAAATTTCTTTCTTTTTTTTTTAATTTTTATTTATTTATGATAGTCACAGAGAGAGAGAGAGAGAGAGAGGCAGAGACACAGGCAGAGGGAGAAGCAGGCTCCGTGCACCGGGAGCCCGACGTGGGATTCGATCCCGGGTCTCCAGGATCGCGCCCTGGGCCAAAGGCAGGCGCCAAACCGCTGTGCCACCCAGGGATCCCCAAATTTATTTCTTTACTATTTTACTCAATGTGGTAGAAGCTGCATTGCTCGAAAAAAAGAGCAATCATTCATATTCAATGGAACAAGTGAAAAACTTAAAATGTAATCCATTCATTTATCTGTTCCACACATATTTGTTGAGCTCTTGGGTATGTTGGGGAGAGAAGAATTGAATGACAGGAAGTAAGAGAGAATGTGATCCTGTTATGGATTAAATGTGTGTGCCCCCTACCCCCAATCCATATATTGAAATCCTAATCCTCAATGTGATAGTATTAGGAGGTGGATCTTTGACAGGTAATTAGGTCATGAGGGGGAGACCTCACAAGTGGGATTAGTGCCTTTATAAGATGAGACATGGAAGAGCTTGCTTGCTCTGCCTGCTATCTGCCACATGAGAAGTCCTGGAGAAGATGGTCACCTACAAGCCAGGAAGCAGACTTTCACCAGACATCAGAAATATATGTATGTATACCTGTGTACATGCATATACATTTATGCACACACATGCACAGATACCCACACACACGTATGTATATACATATAATCTCCATATATTCTATTGAGTCTTTGTCTTTGGTAGAATCATGACTGACCCTTGTTATTAGGAATTTTTTAGTAGAAATGTTTAGGGAATGCTTTTCCTTTTCCTTTTTTTTTTTTTTTTTTGAAGCACTGCAAGGATGGGAGACATAGGATCTGTCTCTAGTTTTGGCCTGCCCAGCATGCTTCTCTCTCTTTTTCTGATGATAGAATTCCTATGTCTTCTGGTGGATCTTGTCCCTATACTTTGAATGAGGCTCACCTATTTTTACTCCTGGGATGGCCCTTAATGCAGCAGTCTAGCCAATCAGAATAATGCATTTCTGGAGAAAGGGGAACACTCTTGCACTGTTGGTGGGAATGCAAACTGGTGCAGCTACTCTGGAGAACAGTATGGAGGTTCCTCAAAAAGTTAAAAATAGGACTACCCTACAATCCAGCAATTATACTATTAGGTATTTACCTGAAGGATACAAAAATACAGATTTGAAGGGATAATGTACCCTGATGTTCATAGCAGGATCATCAACAATAGCAAAACTATGGAGAGCCCAAATGTCCATTGACTCATGAAAGGATAAAGAAGATGTGGTATATATACAATAGAAGATTACTCAGCCATTAAAAAGAATTCAATCTTGCCATTTGCAATGACTTGGATGGAGCTAGAGTGTATTATGCTAAGTGAAATAAGCCAGTCAGAGAAAGATAAACACCATATGATTTCACTCATATGTGGAATTTAAGAAGCAAAACAGATGAACATATGGGAGTGGGGAAAAGAAAAAAGAGAGAGAAACAGAATAATGTATCCCATTGGCCACAGTGATTGGTTTAGGAATAAGCATGTGACTCAGACTGGGCCAATTAGATTCCCCTGGATACTTTTGCTTCAACTCTCAGGAATGTAGCAGTTCATTGGGAATTTGCTAGTTGAAAGGGCAATGTAAGGTTGGAGGTGTGGATGGGGCCATCTCTTCTTGTTAGAAAGCCTGACCAAGAATAAAATCAGTAAAGAAGAAAAGAGGCAGATTCCTGATGCCAACATTTCAACCCCCGGATCTAGCTGTGTGCCCTGAATTACTCGGTTACATGTCTCAGGAAAATCACTCCTGCCTGTTTTTTTAGTTTGTCTGTTTATGATGGTTTGACCTGTATTTTTTAATACTTGCAACGGAGTTTCAACTTACAGAGGAATTAGAAGGAAACCAGTGAAGTGGTAGAAAAGAGTATGGTTATGGACAGGGCTGAAACAAAGCAAAAACTATGGTGTTTGGAGAGAGAAGGGAGACCTTACAGCACAAAATACAGAGGAATATAATAATTCCTCAGTAGGGTGGTGTTTTTGCTCCTGGTTGAGGTGGTCAAATTATAAGACAGCAGCTAAAAGCAGCTTTACAAAGCTTCCATTGTGATTTAAGGAATGCATATGGGAAAATTAAAATAACCTTTTACATATAAATAATTTAATTGAATGGTGTGAATTATTCTTAGGCTTGCACCATATGATAAATCCCTTAGTTATTATAAAAGTTCTATTATCGAAAATATTGAGAAATATAACATCAATTCCTGGTCACATTGGCCATTCTTATTTTAGATACTAGCCAATCCCAGTAGCCATTTCTTTGACACTTCTTAGAGTTGGATTAGTAAAAAGTTATGCTTTTGTTGGCAAATAAAAGAAGCTCTGAACTAGTATGGCAGACAAATATGTGAATTAGCATTTACTGTGTAGCAGTGTGAAAAGCACTATTTTAGAGGTAGATGCAAGGTAATTGACAGCAAAGAGTAGGGATTTCTAGATAAGGGTGTAGGTTTTGAAGGATTCCTGGGGATAAGACGTGAACTGATGTTGGAGGATGAGTAAGAGTTAGCTAGATGATAGAGGGACTGAGAATATCCTCGGCGTCATAAATGCAGAAGCACGGGAGACAGAGCAGCTTGGTGGAAATAAAATGTACACATGGGAGAGCTGGGAGATGATGGTAGAAAGGTATGTAGGGGCAACCATGGGATGTTGTGGGTTCAGAATTTGAACTCTGGTGAAAATTTACAGGGTACCCTTGAAGGATTTTTAAGAAGGATGGGGACCATTTATTTAAATCTCTCAAATATGTGTTTTTAAAAGCTATGACTACATCTGTGGCTAGTCATAATTGCATGGCAAATGAGGAAATGAGCAATTACTCCGACCTATAGGGTGTTTTAGGGAAAGCCTTGACTATCTATGAGTCTCTGATCAACAGGGCTTCCAAGGAGTGACTGGGTCATTGTTCTCATGGGGCGTTACCAAAGGCCTCGAGCAGAAAAGACAGCACTTTGAGAGAAGAAGGCTTTGTACTAGAGGGTGGTTACTGATTCAAATTCATGTGTGTTGAGTCCCAGCTGGGCCTTGACATTGATCTTCTTACTCCTGGATCTGAAATAAATTCAGAAATACAGTCCTTTGGAATGAAAGCAAAAATAAGGGTGAGAAAGAAAGGAGGAAATACAGAAAAGAATTAGCCTCACTTTAGTGAGAAATTCCCAGCAGGGTATTCTTTTAAGTAGCATGTATTCTGTTCTATTCCATTAATTTTAAAAGGAGGACCACTAGAAATGACTTATCTGAGTAACCCAAAAGATTCAGATCAGCTAGTCAACTAATGGGACCCAGGTCACCTTTTACATGAATCATGCATGAGTAGATGATAGATACAAAGAGCTTTGCTAAGTCTGCTGATATTTAGTGTCTAAGAAATTGAAGGGTTTCAGTCAAATGAATAAAGATTCTTCCAGTATAGTGATTTCCTGTGTTTTGAAAGATTAACTAGTGCATGCTTTTGCTAGCAGTTTATTTTTCTGCTTTGACAAAGAGAAAAATTAAGGAAAAAGAAAGGTTGGTTTGAACATATATTAGAAAGATGGGGGATTTATAGAACTGCACTATTTTACTGTTTTTGAACGACCTTTTTTTGATGGAAAAGAGACCTGTGACCTTATTTGCATTTCAAATATTCCTGGAGTGGAATAGTAAAGATCAATGAATTGATTGTCAGAGAAACAGCATGAGTGACAAATTTCTTAGTAAAGAAAAAAGAAATACAAAGGAGGAGGATAGTAAGGTCTTCCTAATTCAGAAGTAATGGAACAAAAATGTCTCAGTTCTAGTTTTGGTATCATTTTTCTAAAATTTGAATAATCTGTGAGGATCAGAAGAAAATGCTGACTTGAAAAGTGCAGTTGAGTATTTTCTTAGTGCATAATTATGTGATACTGGCATATGACCCAGTGTGTATTTTGGGGGTGGGCAACATTTCCCCTTGTCTGGGGCATATTTTGAGAGAGACGATGCAATGTAATAGAAAATGGGTTGTATTTGGAAGTTGAAAACCACCCTTATAGAAACCCAGGCTTCAAGCAGTCAAGGCCGGAGAATGGGCTTCTTTTCAGAATGATTATAATAGAAGCATTTATATTCAGAGGAAGTTCTGGTCCCTAGAGAGGGGTGTATGCTAGTTTCATGTCTCAACACAATAATCACCTCAGTATGTAATTGTCCTAGAGTTGAGCAGTTTACAAATGTTAATCTTTAACCGTCACTGACTGGGTGAGGGCATCTTGAATAGCGCCACACGTGTGGGATATCCATAGTCTCATCTCCTTGGAGCTACAGCAAGGTTAGTGCATCTTTTTTGTGGACCACCTCCATTGGGAGATGAAGATCTGGTCTGTGCACCTTGGTTTTGGTTCACAACATCTCACTGCCCTCTTTGGGTAGAAAGAGCCTGAAATGAGGATCTACTCTGATCCATGGGCAGGTCTAAGGCTTTGCAGTTTGGGTAGGTTGGGTAAGAAGAATAGAAGATTGTTGGCCTTGGATTTGGAGAATGGGAATATGGTTATAATTCTCAGAATAAGTCCAGAGCTAGAGAATTTGTATGTACTTATTATATTAGGTTGAGTTGTGTTCCCCCAAAAGATGCATCCAAGTCCTAACTCCTAGGACTGTGAATGTGTGAATACGAATAAACAACTGAGCCCCCCAGGTGTCCTGATTGGGTTCAACACATATATTTATACTTGAATTTTCTTCCTCTTGACCTCTTTTATCTTTCTGTTTCATCCATTTTATTTATAGGGTGTATTAGTGGTGTGTTATTAGTAGCTTAATACTTTGGTTTAGAGGCTACAAAATATCAGGCATAGATATGCCTGGGTGGCTCAGTGATTGAGCGTCTGCCTTCAGCTCAGGGCATGATCCTGGGCCAGGGGATCGAGTCCCATATTGGGCTCCCTGCACGGAGCCTGCTTCTCCCTCTGCCTCTCTCTCTGTGTCTCTCATGAATAAATAAAATAAACAAAACAAAACAAATATCAGGCAAAGATCATAATAGAACTAATATAAGAGTGGACACTCAGAAACCTTGTACTGAAGCTGAGTGCAGGACCCGATGAGACCTTCTGTGTTTGGATGCTTTCCCTGTCCCCATTTTGGGCAAAAGGTAGACATTTTATTGATTATATGAAGAATTGTTACATTGTGTTAAGCAGTCATATTTTAAGATTTTATTTATTCATTTGAGAGAGAGAGAGAGAGAGAGGAGGGGCAGAGGGAGGAGAAGAAGGAGGAAAGAATCTCAAGCAGATGAACATGGATGAACATGGAGCCAAGGGGGGCTTGATCTCACAACCCTGAGATCATGACCTGAGCAGAAACCAAGAGTTGAACACTTAGCAGACTAAGTCACCCAGGTGGCCCAAGCAGTCATATTAAACAACAGATGCATGGGGAGAAGGATGTTTGTTGATATTGAACATCTTTTAGTTGGACCTTTTTAAGGTGGACATCAGTCAGGTGTTTAAATACCCAGCATCTTAAGTCTCTGTTTCTGTGTGGGAGATTCACTGCCTTTTCAGTCTTAGGGGAGGCTGAGCCTGCTTCTTACCGTAGAAGCCAAGCACTTTTCCAGCCTCCCTTGCAGGTAGGACACAGGCACATGACCTGGGCTCCATTTGTCAGACTTATTTTCCCAGAGCTAGAAACTAGAGCCAGAAGGTATGAAAAACAGGGGCCCTGAGGACACTTGGTGGCAGCAGCTCCCCTCCCTCCCCCCATCTAAAAGTTGATTTCCCTGCCTGCAGGTATATAACTGATACAGTATTATAATTCGGATTCTTACTGTCTTTAAAAAATACGTATTTCTATTTGATATATATCAAATGGTATGCAATGTAAATGTAAGTGAAACAAAATAATATGCATCCAAAGCAAGACCTAGAACATTACCCTCTTCCCCAGGAGACAAACACTATCTGAAGTTTTTCTTTATTGCTCCCTTGCTTCTTCAGAAAATAGCTCTGTCATCTATCTAGGGATGTCTGAACAATATAATCCTCACTTTTGCTAATTTTTGAGATTTATCAAAACAGTATCTTTTTGATCTTTTTAACTCAATACTAGTTCACACATGTAGGTAGTAAGGGCATGAAATTAATGATATATTTACTTTTTGAGTTTCAAAATCTTTATCATATATTGAGGTAGAGTATTTTATTTATTTCAGATTCTCCACTAGAATTCTTATAAGAAAATCAGCAGACCTGGAGAAGGATACCATATTCTAGGAATACCTCATACTGTATTTTCATGGGCAAAACAGGAAGATTGGGCACATGGAACTATCAGGTCATGCAGGTTTCTAGAAGGGCTGTGTGACTGGCTGGCTGGAGCAATCTTAGTGGTGGCATTCTGGGAGAGCGTGTGGATGGAGGAACAGCAGAGAAGTACCAGAGACAAAGAAAACATGGTTCCTGGATGCCAAACAGTGTGTGCATGTGTGTGTATGTGTGCACATGTGTGAGAAGATTTGATAGAGCAGGAGGCTCTGGAGAAATGTTAGGTTGTGTAATATCTGGAAAGAAAAGGAAAGGGGATTTTTGAAGAAGAATTTCTGTGAGTCATAAATTTAATTTCCTTTAGTACACTTCAAAAGATGAAAGCAAAGTTTTGATTGCCTTTTTTATTTTTTAATGGGCTTCATTTTTTTAGAGCAATTTTAGATTTACATTAAAATCGAGACCATGTACCCAATTTCCCCAATTACTAACATACATCAGTATGTTATCTTTGTTACAATTAATGATCCAATATTGATACATTATTATTAACTAAAGTCCGTAGTTTATTCAGATTTCCTTCATTTATATCTAATGTCCTTTCTCTGTTCCAGGACCCCATCCAGGGCATCTCATTACAGTTACTGGTCATGTCTCCTTAGATTCCTTTTGGCTGTGACAGTTTCTCAGCCTTTTCTTATTTTTGGTGACCTTGACAGTTTTGAGGAGTCCTGGGCAGGTATTTTGTAGGATGTCTCTCTATTGGAATTTGTCTGATATTTTTCTTATGATTGGAATGGGATTACACGTTTTGCAGAAGAAGACCACAGGTGTAAAGTGCTATTTTCGCTGTATCATATCAAGGGTACTATCAAAGGACTGCCTTTTAAAGTCATTTGATTTCTTAGACTTCATTGTTGTTGTTTTTAAAGATTTATTTATTTATTTTAGAGAGAGAAGGAGAGAATGAGCGAGCACAAATAGGGGGAGGAGCAGAAGGAGAGAATCTCAAGCAGACTCTCTGCTGAGCGGGGAGCCTGACGTGGGGTTGGATCTTACAACCCATGAGATCAAGATGTGAGCCCAAATGATGAGTTGGATGCTTAACCGACTGAGCCATCCAGGCACCCCTGCTGTTGTTGCTTTTTAAAAATTTTATTTATTTATTTATTTATTTATTTATTTATTTATTCATGAAAGACAGAGAGAGAGAGGCAGAGACACAGGCAGAGGGAGAAGCAGGCTCCATGCAGGGAGCCTGACGTGGGACTTGATCCGGGGTCTCCAGGATCAGGCCCTGGGCTGAGGGTGGCACTAAACCGCTGAGCCACCTGGGCTGCCCAAGCAAGCCAAGTATTATGGGAATATTATACCTGGCTTCTAATGAAGACCACCACAATATAGAAGCTGCTGTCGAACATTTACATGGCATCGCTACATCCCCTCTCTCCAGCTCTCTCTCTTTCCCTGGGCCCCTGCACTCCAGTGGAAAGCAGTTGGTCTTGGCTGGTATCTATTTGGTGTGCTTTATTTTCACCTGGGTCAAAGTAGTAGGAAGAAGTGACCTTAGAGATGGCTCTTCCTTTTTGTCTCAAAAAGCTGCCCATTCCCTGCTCAAATTCATCTTGTCTGCCTAGAAGATAAGAAAGAGAGATCTTTGTGGTTTTTGTTTTTTGTCTACTTCTTTTCTGTAAAGATTTTATTTATTCATGACAGAGAGAGAGAGAGAGAGGCAGAGACACAGGCAGAGAGAGAAGCAGGCTCCCTATGGGGAGCCCGATGTGGGACTCGATCCAGGACCCCGGGATCAGGACCTGAGCAAAGGCAGATGCTCAATCTCTGAGCCACGCAGGCGCCCCTGTCTACTTATTTTCCTGAATACCATACAGAATGCTATCCTGGACACAGTAATGTCATATAGATCGTGCGTATGCTTTGTTAGCTTGAAAGTGCTTTTACATATGTCAAGTTTTGATTCCCATGATAAATTTGTGAGGTAGGCAAACCATGTATTATTGTCTTGGTTTTATAGGAAATAGAGGGAGAAGAAGTTTAAATAACTTGCTCAGGCTGACACAAGTAAGTGCTGAGGACAGAACTCCATACAAGGCCTGCTGGCTGCAAGCTGGTGCCTCGGTGTTTAGTGTGTTCGGGCTGCTGAAACAAAGCACCACACACTGAGCGGCTTAAATAGTAGACATGCATTGTCTCACAGCTCTGGGAGCTGGACAGTCCAAGATCAAGATGCCAGCAAGGCCATGCTCCCTATGAAGGTGCCAAGGAAGGATCTGTTCCAGGTCTTTCTCCGAGCTTCTGGTAGCTTCTTGGCTTGTGGCAGTCAGAACTCCAGTCTTCACCCGGCATTCTCCCTGTGGGTACGTCTGTGTCTTGTGCTCCTGCCTCTAACTGTTTAGCCACACTGCCTCCCTCATCATCCCTTGTTTCTTTTATTAGCACCTTGCTGGTTAGTTTCTATCAGAGGTCTAGCATAGAGTTTGGGGGGCATCTCCAGTTTTGGGGGCTCAAGCCGGTCTCTCCCGTGAGTGGGGAGAGGTTCTGGGCAGCCAATGCCCTGCAAGGGGTGCAGGTGTTCTGGATCGCACTGCCGGCGGACTTCCTTTTAAAATGCCAGAGCCATTAAGTGCAGTGAATTTGTTCTACTGGAGAAGAGTGGGTTGCAGTCAGCAGGAGTAAAAGCCATGCCACTTACTGGTCTAAAAAGGTGTTTAGCAGCTACAAATAACCCCCCTGGATTAATGGAATCAACAGTCTCTAGGTCTCTAGATGCAAAGGGGCCATTTATTCGACATCCATTCATTTATTCAACAAGCCATGGTGCCGGTTTGGGTTGAGCTGATTCTGAATTGAGACTGCTGTCCTTCCTCTTAAGGCTTTCTTCAATAATTATTCTGTTATTGACACATCACTGACCCAGGCATGACTAATGGTTTAGTATTACTGAGGGATGCAGCTAAAGGTCACCTCGGGTGGGGGTTGAGGGGGGGCCCCGAGCTGACATTTCCATGGTACCAACGTGGAGCCAATGGAGATTTTAAGGGGCAGACCCCACTCAGTCTTTATAGCAGACTTGAGTGCCATTACAATGCTGCATAATCAAATTTTTCCCTTTTCTGAAATCTTTGTTCTGCTTATTAATTAAGTGAAATGACACAAGAGGGTGAGTGCTGGCGGTCTGTGGCGCACTTCGGTGTACCGTTAGGGCAGCCACACAGGCTTGATTACAGTCAGTGCGAACAGTAGCAGGTTACTTATTGGGTAATAAGACAGACCCAGGAGTGTCTTTGTATGAGTTGAAAGAGGAATTTTCAGATAAAGGAGAAAAAAAATGTTTTTAATGAAATTTAGAAAATGGGGTCAGAGTATAATTTATGGACTAGATCTTGCCCTCCAGCGTCTGCAAAGATAGAAAGGAGACAGGGAAGGGGGAAGAAGCCAAAGCTCCAGGAAATTTCTCATTAGCTACACCTCTCTGTTTCCTGTCCATCTGTAACCCCATGTCAATGGATTGCTTATATTTCTAGGCCAGCTTTGCCATCATCTCCTCAAGATGCCTTTTCTCTGATAAATCCTAGAGGGCCTGCCTGTAAAAGGCAATGGCTGGTTACTTTCACTATTGTCAGTTTTCCTAGAGGAGTCCTTGGGAGAGTATTGCCTCCCAGGGACTTGGGGGAGGCAACGAGTAAAAACTCTGTGTTTTGTGCCTAAAGACAGGCTGGACACATTGACATAATCAGTCATTGTAGGTCAGTGCCTTGCAAAATGATGCCATAAATGTTTCCTGAGTGAATAGAGGAACCCTCAAAGTGGTCCATTCTGTTTGCTCCCTGTGGTGGACCTAGAGATCCTTTTTCAGGATTGAAGGTTGGACACCCCCAGCTGCCAGGGTGCTGTAGGCAGCTGCCTCAGTTGTTAGCCCCTTCTGAGTTGTTGACTCAGATGAGAAAGGCCTCCAATGAGGACAGTTCCCCTTCCTGGGGCAGCTGTATCTAGTGACTGGTGATGAAGAGAAAGGGAGGCCTGGCCCTCTCTGCCAGTCGGGGCAGTGTTGAGGGATCAGACCATCTTCAGAATTCCCCAGAGGGTTGGCTGCGTCCAATTTCTCCCTCTGCCCAATTTTACTACCTTCCCTTCTCTCCCAGGGGTCTTGGATCCCAAGAGCACACCCTAAAGATGTCCAGCGCCCGCATCTCTGTCTCAGAGTTGGCTTCTTGGGCAACCTGAGCTGTAACATTGATGAAATTGTGTAGGTGTCATGTGTTCTGTCCCAAGCATGGAGGAGATCTGGGGGCCCACTGGGTAGGGTGAAAAGACAATGTGCTACTTGTTGATCGAGGAGAGAACTCTTGTTTGTGTCTAGAACCTTTATGTGGCGTTTTCATAGGCTGGAGCACAGCAAACTCTGCCAGCAGCTGTACTCTACCCTAGTCCCCAGCTTTACTCTGTTATTTAAGGGCTGCAGTTGCCTTAGAGCCAAACTTTGAGCCTCTCTCCTTTGAGACTGGACTGTCTGGGACCGGTTTACTGGGAATGCGACTATATGACACAGCAGACGTTCATGAAAAATGCACACACCAGGTTAATAGTACTTTCTCATTGGATTCTTGCGTTTTGAGGAGGATATTGAAGCTATTAAGATGTGCATTTGGGAAACAGGCTGTGATGCAATCTGCATATTTTTGTGACCCTTGTTAAATGGGTTTCATTTGGTTCTCTAAAAAACGAAGGGTGTGTGCCTGGGTGGTGCAGTCAGTTAAGTGTCTGACCTTTGATTTCGGCTCAGGTTGTGGTCTTGGGGTCATGAGATTGAGCCCCATGTTGGGCTCCATGCTGAGTGTGGAGTCTGCTTGGGATTCTCTCCCTCCCTTTCCTTCTGCCCCTCCGACTTGTGCTCTTTCTCTCTCAAATAAAGAAATACATCTTTTAAAGAAATAGAAAGTCAAGGGAACAACTCTGGGAGTGCCTTCTGTTTATTTTCTTCCCTTTCTTTTTCTAGGGCAGACGATATAATGCAAACCTTCCGTGTGTCCTGGATCAATCTATGTTTATTTGCTCCTGCCATTTGTGTGGCTCTATTGTTAAAAGAAGATAATATGAGAGAAGAAAAGTTATGCTCCGTAGAGGCTTTTCCAATTAACTGTTTGAAGAGACTTTTAAAAAACGCCTAAGTGTGAGGTTATTTGTATGCCTAATTTCATTTTTATGTTACCCGTACTTTTAAGTGTAATTTACCAAGGCTTAACACTTGTATTCTTTCAGGGGCATTACAAAGAGCATTGCACATTTATTATAGCCCTTTAAATGGCTGTGTTTTATTTCTATATTCTTTTAAATGGTTATTGAGTGGATTTGGTGCTCTTCCTGTAGTTAAAGTGCATTTTTTTTTATTGTACATAAATGGTAAATAATTGATACCTGCCATATGCTTCTTTCCCTTCCTGAGTTCCCGTTCCCCTCTTCATTCTCTTCCATTCCCTGTTGCTATTGGTTTCTGTCCTTATCTTGCTCTCTATCCTTTCTTCCCCTCTCTCTGCAGGTCTCCCCTGCTTTCAACACCATTTTCCTTGCCTTTCAATGTACTCATTTGAGAGGGGTTTTTATATGGATTCTTGAGACCATTGCATTACCCAGTAGGGGTGAAGAAGAGGGGGGTGCTAGGGCATACAGCTTTTTATTAGGTGATGTCTGGATCAAGAATTTTAAATAAGAGAGCAGTTTTAGAGAATGTTGCCTGAATTTTTTTTTTCTTCCGATCACTGAATTGATATGGGGTGAGTTCTTTCTCATTGCCTCTGCTTCTCTGACGAACCAGTGACAATCTCCAGAAGTTTTGAATTAAGGAAGATGTACCAAGCATCTGTGACCACTGTTAGAGGGCAAAACTTCTCAAGCTGAACAATTTTAAAGGGTCTCTCATTAGGGAATGAGAGGATAACTAGTGCAAGGGGGAAATTTAAAGAATGTTCAGTTGGATGAGCTTGTTTTGGGGAAATTCCTACTATGTTTAAGTCACAGAACTATAGAAATTTTAGATTCTTTGCTTTTAAACCTCCAGAAGGCAAATCAAAACCCATTTATAGATGTTACAGCTCACCGACACTAGAATAGTTTTCCTTTTTGAAATTTTAAAAAGGAGTTGAAAATTCATATGGAAATACAAGGAACCCAGAATAATCAAAACAATCTTGAAAAAGAAGAACAAAGTTGGAGGACTTGTGCTTCTCGATTCCAAAATTTACTAAAAAGCATCAGTAATTAGGGCAATGCAGTACTGGGAAAAGGATTAACATATTGATCAATGGACTAGAAATGAGAGTCCAGAAGTAAACCCACATATCTGTGGTCAACTGATATACGACAAAAGTGCCAAGATCATTTAATGGAGAAAAAATTGACTTTCCACAAATGGTGCTGGTACATGCAAAGAAATGAAGTTGGATCTCTACCTTGCATCGTATACAAAATTAACTAAAAATGGACCAAAAACTTAAATGTAAAAGCTAAAACCATAAGACTCTTAGAAGAAAACATGGAGGTAAGTCTTTGTCACCTTGGATTTGGCAATGGATTCTTAGATATGATGCCAAAAGCATAAACAACAAAAGAAAAAGATAGATAAATTGGACTTCTCTAACATTAAAAACTTTTATTTTTCAAGGTACACTACTGAGGAAGTAGAACCACAACTCCTGGAATGGGAGAGATTATTTCCAAATCATATGTCTGATGAGATACTTGTATTTATTTATTTATTTATTTTTATTTAAAAAAATTTTTTTAAGGTATTTATTTATTTATTTATGATAGTCACAGAGAGAGAGAGAGGCAGAGACACAGGCAGAGGGAGAAGCAGGCTCCATGCACCGGGAGCCCGATGTGGGATTCGATCCCGGGTCTCCAGGATCACGCCCTGGGCCAAAGGCAGGCGCCAAAACGCTGTGCCATCCAGGGATCCCGAGATACTTGTATTTAGAATACAAAAAAGAATTCTTACAGTTCAGTAAGAGATAACCAGATTTAAAAATGGGCAAAAGTTATGAGTAAACATCTTTCTATTTTTTAAGAGATTTTATTTACTTATTCATGAGAGAGGCAGAGACAGGCAGAGGGAGAAGTAGGGTCCCTTAGAGATCCTGATGTGGGACTTGATCCTGGGACCCCAGGATCACACCCTGAGCCAAAGGCAGATGCTCAACCACTGAGTCACCCAGGTGCCCCAGTAGACATCTTTCTAAAGAAGATAACCAAAGACCAACAAGAACAAGAAAAGATGTTAAACATCATTAGCTATCAGGAAAATGCAAATCAAAACCAAAATGAGATACCATGTCACACTTGCTATAACGAAAAAGAGACAGTAGCAAGTGTTGTCAGGATGTGGAGAAATTGGGACCCTCATATATTGCTGGTGGGAATGTAAGATGTTGTGTCATCTTGGAAAACAGTGTTTAGTGGTTCCTCAAAAGATTGAATATGGAGATATATGGAGTGGAACCCAGGAATTCCACTCTTAGGTATATACTTAGGAGAAATGGAAGCATATGTCCACACAAAAACTTGAATGCGAAATGTTCATAGCAACATTACCTCTAATCATTAAAAGGCAGAAATAAACCAAATGTCCATCAACTGATGAATGGATGAATTAAATGTGTTGTGTTTATATAATGAAAAATTATTTGGCCGTAAGAAGGAACGGAGTACTGATATATGCTACAGCATGGATGAACTTTGAAAACATTATACTGGGTAAAGAAGCTAATCTCAAAAGTCCACATAATGTATGATTTCATTTATATGAAATATCCAGGATAGGCAGAAAGTAGATTAGTGATTGCCTAATGCTGGGGGTGTGGGGGGATGAATGGGGACCTCGGAGAATGGTAGCTGAAGGATATGGGGTTTCTTTTTTGGGGTGATAAAATGTTCTAAGATTGTGGTGACAATCACATGTAACTCTATGAACTTGGCAAGAACCATGGAGTTGCATACTTTAAATGTCTGAATTATGTGGCTTGTGAATTATCTCAGTAAAGCTGCTACTCACAAAAAACTATAATATCCAATAATTAAAAAAAGAGTTGGAACATTTTGAAGTTGTGAAAGGTGACCGTTCCCAAAAAGCCAAGCTGCCCCAACTTTAAATAATAACTTCTAAAACTCGATTGCTGTAAGTTAGCAATTATTCCTGTTTTACAGATACAATGATTGTGACTTGGAGGGTTAAATGACTCATCCAAGGTCATACAGACAATTCATGGTAGTGATGGTGAGCCTAGATGCTGCTCGTGGTCTTCCAGTGCAGAGTTCTGTCCTTACAGCAGCTCTTCTCAGAGTTTGCTTTTCAGAGTCCTTAGGAGACAGCAGAAATAGGAAACAAAGCCGCCCTTGCTTGTTTTCTTATATTGTTGCTCTGAACTGACCTAAGCCAATTTTTAATGCACAACTCTCAAGTCCTTTTTGGTAGATAACAGGAGCCATGAAAACGTTTGAGATGGGTGAGTTCCTTCCTCCCAACCTTTCTATTGGGTTATAATGAAAGCAGATCTCAAGAAAATTCTGGCCCCATATATGAAAGTTAATCAGTCATATGAGCAGCTCAAACGAACTGCTCTGCAAACACAATGACACACCAGGATAGGGAGAGTCTTAAATATTTTAGCCAAGCTATACTTCTTGAATACATTTAATTTTACCAATAAAGCCTAAGATTCTGCTTCTGTAAAATGATGTATTTAAGGAGAAGTGTTGTAAATATGTGGAAACTTCTGTGATATACTAACTAAAAAGCCATTAATTCAATTAATGGCTTTAAATATAGTCATTTTAAAAGATTTCTAAAATTCACTAGGGTAATTAGGGTGCCGATTGAGATAAAGAGACAGAAGCATTTGTAATAGCTGCTTCTACAGTGGTCCTTTCAAATATGATGCTAACTAAGCCCCCCAGGAGTGTGGATTTCCCATTAAGGCAGCTGATTGCTCCTAGAGTGGAAGCTTAAACTAACCAGCATATGCAGAATATCTCACAGCCTATGCTGAAGTATTTCAAATTAAGTTACGATTAATAAATAAATTAATAAATATGCAACAAAACCAAGCAATATACCAGGACTGTCAAGTTGCATTATAAATATTAATTACATATTGTGATGCCTATATCCTCAGGCTTGTTAGCAAATGATACAATTTTTCAAATCAAATAAAGAGAAAATTGGTAGAAGAGAAAGAGAATTGACAGAAAAAATGATACAGAGACAGACGTAGGAACTGAGGAAGAAACAGAATGGTAGACTTATATACAATTCAGAGACCCAGGGAGAGACATAAGTAAGAATCAGAAACTAAGAGCCAATATGGTCACACAACCTCGGGTTGTTCACATTCTATTTTCTCTGTGGTTCCATCCAAGACATTCTTTCTAGTGACCAAGAATAATAGCAGGTCTGTCTCATTAAAATTATCCCCAGTCTGGCTGGAAGGATAAATTGAGGTCAGCAGAAACATCTTCTGAGAATCTCCATGTTCATTGCAGCATTACTTATAATAGTCAAGACATGGAAATAACTTGTGCCCATTGGTAGATGAATGGATAAAGAAAATGTATCCTATGCATGCATATGTATGTGTGTATATATGTCTATAGATTCAGCATAAAGAAGACAGAAGTCCTGCCATTTGAGACAACATGAGTGGACCTTGAGGAAATGCTAAGTGCAATAAGTCACAGAGAAAGATGAATACTGTATGATCTCATTTATATGTGGAATCTAAAAAAAAAAAAAGAATTCATAGAAACAGAGAATAGACTGGTGGTTGCCAGAGGCTAGGGCTAGGGGATGAGGGAAATGGGGGAAGGTGGTCAAAAGCTGCAAACTTCCAGGTATAAGATAAATAAGTTCTGGGGATCTAATGTACAGCATGGTGATTCAAGTTAACAACACTGTACCATATCCTTGAAAGTTGCTAGGAGAATAGATCTTAAAAGTTCTTGTCACAGGAAGAAAAAATTGTAACTATGGGAGGTGACAGATATTAACTAAACTTCTTGTGATGATCATCTTGCAATATATACATGTATCCAATCATCATGTTGTACATCTAAAAATAATACAATGCTGTATGTCAATTATATCTCATTAAAACCAGAGAAAAAGAGAAATCTCTCCTGATAAAATAAACTGGAACTCACTGTCATTCTTGAGTCTGGCAGCAGGCTCTGTTAGGGACTGGAAAGGATGCCTCCTAGGGCAGGCTGGCAGTGCTACAGCTACACGTTGGCTGGCATAATTCCAGAGAACTCTTCCACGTAGTGTAGGTTGAGTGAATGGCTGACCATGGGCAATGACACAGGGGATTTGGAAAAGACTGCCCTTATCTCATTGTTCCTACTCATTGCCTGCCATCACGTGATGTTGGGCAAATTAGTAAACCTTTCTGGATCTCAAATTTCCATCTTCATAAAATAAGGTGTATTGAGGACTAATGCCATGAGTACACACAGACTCCTTTAAGTACTTCTTTTCTTTTTTTTTTTTTTATTTCTTCCTTAATTCACTTTTTTTTCATGCCAGATTTGTTGTTGCTGTTGTTAGGAGTATCTTAAAAATGCCTGTGGGCTCTGGGAGAGGTACATTAAGACCGTTCTTCTCAAATACCCATCAAAATGTTCATAATGAGGAAGGGAAATAAACATTAGACCCCCTGAGATCTGGGGAAGGACTTGGAAGCTCTTGCCTTGAGCTCAAAATTTATTTGAAGTTTTAAGATTTATTTTTAAAGTCCATGAATTTCACATTTTACTCCCAGTTCGCATTCTACCCTGGTTTGTAATGCTCTAAAATAATGGCATTTCCTCTATTATTGGCATTCCAGGAAAATGTACCACGTTGATCCTGTGGCTTCTTGTTCTTCTGGCATGTCACATATATTCCTTAGAGTCTGTCCTCCCTGACTTGGGCAGGGTGGCCTTATGTATCAGCTAACACATTGGCAAATAAAACTACAAAAGAAATGGGACAGCCAAAGATGACTCTGGCTTTGGCCTGAGCCCATTGGGTAAGTTAAGTTGTTTATATCCATACTCCAAATCTCTAGTTGGATTTTATTCTCAGACTAAAGCAAAAAGATAAGAGGAGAAGTGGATTAGAGAAACAATTTAGGAGTTTTCTGAGGTTCTCGGCCTCTAGAAAATTTGGCTTAGATTTGAGGTCTTCTTGGACACATGAAGAGTGCTAAGGGATTCTAGTTCTCTTAAAGAAGATCTTTATCAAATTCAATCATCCTGGGGCCCCTCAAGGGAGGTGAGAACTTGCAATGGTACTTGAACCTGAAGTAGTCCTTCAGGGAATATTAATAGTTTTGGGGTCCCCGAAGTTCTCAATGTCCTCTAGGCTCCAAGGCCCAAGTGATTCTTTAGGATGGTCACGCTAGTAAGAAGGCATCATCAAGTCTTCTGTGGTCGCTAAATCAAAGATCCCGTTGTTATAGAAAGGTGCTAAGGCTTCAACATTCCTTGGAAGAGGATCTTTTTAGAGTAACCTCTTGACAAGTTGTCTTACGCCGCACAGATTGTCTCAATCATTACTAACAGATGCATCTGCAGCAAAAGGCAATTTTGCAAGCCCAGGCAGAAAAGAACTCGCGCTCTCCTGAAATCTTTCCCTTGGCTCATATTAAAACTAGCCAGGAGAAGAGACATAGCAAAGTTTATTAGGGACAGTTCCCTGGAGGGGAAAATAATGGGGATAATGAGACAAATATTCTTAAGGCGTCCTGGGACTTCTGAAATAAGCAGACTCTGGTTCCCTGCAATAGCTGGTGCAGAAACGGCTTTGTTATACATAAGTTTACAAGATGTATTCTGTTGTTCTATTCCAAATACATTTGAAATTTCCTAAAGGGGCTGTAGTCACTTTTAAAAGTATCATCACCAGGAGTAGCCAACTGAATAGCAATCAAGACTGCCTTGCAGATGTAGATGGGGTAATACTATAGCTTCCTTTTTGGTTAAAAGTCACCCAGGCTTCAGAAATAGCCAGACTGAGCAATGTTTGTGTTTGGAACCAGAACAGTCTGCCAGGGTGGGGGCGGGGGCTACCATGAGGGAAGCTCCCGTTTCATCTCCAAGCTTGGTTGTATTTAAGAAGTAAAAATGCAGGCTTGGGGAAAAGGTGTTGGGTCAGCTATCCTGTCTGGGATGTTTGGGAACTGTGCCTAGTGTAGTCTAATTTTAATCAAGAAGGAAGCAGATGGAGCGTGTGTGTGTGTGTGTGTGTGTGTGTGTGTGTGTATGAGAGAGAGAGAGAGAGAGAAAGGGAGAGAGAGAGAGAGCAAGAGAGAGAGAAAGAGTGACTTTCTGTTAAGACGAAATCAGCCACCCATTTAATGGTCTAAAAGCCATTGGAACAGGCATGTTAGCTCCAGGTAAATGCTACCAAAGCTCCTCAAGTCAAAATAAGTCCATACATGCAAAAATGAACCTTTATCTCTACCAAATTACATTATAGAGCCTTGCTTAGTACATCTCTTTTGTGGCATCGTAGATAGTCATGACCCTAGATACATAACGGGAAGGTGCAACAGGTTGTTCTGCGTACTAGCTACGGAAACTCCTCCACGTACTACTTTCAGATGTACTGACCATCTTCCCATAGGCCTGGTCTTGGCACTTACATGAAGTTGAATAAATCTGAGCACAAGCTGCATGTGAGGAGCTTCTGGCCTATTGTCGAGGATTCACGTAGAGGCATTATAGAGTGGTTAGAAGCATATAGAAAGGCATTCTAGTATATGGTTAAGCTCATTGCTTTTGAAGTCAGACTGCTTGGCTTCATATCCTATCATCTCCACTAATTAGTAGCTCAAACTCACTGAAGCTCATTTGTAAGTGGGAATAATTATAGGTCCTGCTATAGGATTTTT
Organism: Canis lupus dingo; assembly: GCF_003254725.2. NCBI lineage: Eukaryota > Metazoa > Chordata > Mammalia > Carnivora > Canidae > Canis > Canis lupus. The sequence continues at coordinate 16,124,040 of NC_064279.1, read as the reverse complement.
TAAAAACTTTTTTTTATTTTTAAAAAACTTATTTATTTTAGGGAGAGAAGGAGAAAGAGAGAAAGAGAGAGAGAGCAGGGGGAGGGGCAGAGGCGAGAGAGAGAGAGAGAGAGAGAGAGAGAGAGAGAGAAAATCCTCAAGCAGGCTCCCTGTTGAGTGCAGAGCCTGACCGGGGGCTTGACCCAGGTCCCCAGAGATCATGACCTAAGCCAAAATCAAGAGTCAGATGTTTAACTGACTGAGCCACCCAGGTATTCAGGTATTCCTGGATTATTCTGATTACAAATGAGCTGATATATGTCAAGTGTCTGATTCATAATATACATTCAATAAATGTGCCAGTTATTATTATTACATATTTTTTTAAATTTTTATTTTATTTTATTTTTTTTTATTTTTTATTTATTTATTTATTTATTTTTATTATTACATATTAAGTACTACTGTAGATTATCGACATTCATGGAAAAAATATTTGTTTGGAGACTTTTGGTAGTCCACAAATTTGGGAACAATGCCATAATATAGCTTTGGTAGCAAATTTTTCTTTATTTTACTACAAGTTACGACTTTTGGGAGGATGGGGCAACTAAGTCTCAGTGAGATGCTGTAGTTTCACAAACCCACTCTCCACCCCGTAAGGCAACGTTTAAATTTGCATTTAGCAAATGACAGATTGTTTCTTGCCATGGACTTTTGGAGTTAGACAGGAAAAGTGAAAAATAGGACTATTATATTTCAGACAATGTTGAAGGTGCTTAAGACAATAAAGCCACACAAGAATGCCCATTTGCTCAGGGAACAAGAGGTTGGGGAGCACCACCCAACAGTTCTTCTGTGATGAACTTGGAAATTCAGCTCTGCCCCACTTCCTAGGTGAGATGGGCATAGGTGGGGGTTTCAGGAACGGAGGTGGGGTGGGAAGTGTTTAGCTGGCCCAAACCTGAGGCTCAGTTAGGCTTGGCATTCTGTGGTGACTCCCATTTTTCTGAGATAGGTGTTTATTTTAAATGAATATAAGCGGACAATTTTGCACACTTAAGAATGGAAGGGTAAGGCAAATTCAAGGCAAAATAGAGATCCAGGCCCAGCTGCCCTTCAGTGCTCTAACCTCTTTTTTTACATCTGCTGAGAGCTCCCTTCTTTCTTAAAGGACTCCTCACTCTTTCCTATCTGTGCCCTTCCTTTCATCAATTTCTGCTTCAGCAAAAAATTTGACATTAGCTGTTTATATTTCATAGTGAATTCAAGCCATCATGTTACCTCTCTCAGAAGTGCTTACCCTGTAGCCTCAGGTATGGGTGGCAACTGATGTTATGTTGGTTTTGACTTTGCTCCTACGCAAGGTGCGGTATGCTGAGGGCTCCATTGTAAAATTCAGTGGAAGAAACTTCAGCCCAGAAGGAGATTTAATTCACTGATCTTACTTTGGTCAAATAAAATGTCACTTGTACTGGGAAAAGGAACAATGTTTGTAAGCAAATCAAGAAAGACCCTCCACCCAACAATGGGTGGGGCCTTTTTTTTTTTTTTTTTTGCTTGGAATGACAAGCAAAGGAAGGAAAATAAGGGAAAAGAAGAGGAGAAAGCAGAGAAGGAGGAGGAAAACTGAAGAAGAAAGACCAGAAGGAAGAGAATGAGAGGAAGCATCACCACCTTCTCCTGGCAGGTAAGGACAGAGAACCCAACCCAGATGACAATATGGAGGCGAGGTGCTGGCAGGCGTGAGAGCTTCGTGGTGTAAACAGGTGCCATGGAGAACAACTGAGTTTAGAATTCCTTTCCCTTTTCTTTGCTTTAAAATCTTTGCCTTGTAAAGGAATCTTAAAAGCAGCTTACCACTCTTACCGCTTTTCTTATTTCTCCCATTTTTACCTCAACATTTGCTAGCTTAAAAGACACACCAAGAACAACATGCACATACACACACTCCATTTGAAGACTTTTTTGGACTTCCTTGTTTGATTTTTTTCCTTTCCGCTCATTACCTAGTCCTTGCTCTTGCTAAATGATTTATTTGAAGATTTTAAAGGTCAAAGTTTGTTATATCGTTGCCTCTAAAATGTGCATTAAAAAATAGAACCAAGACCATCCTGAGGAAGTAGCTAGGTGCTGTGCACAACCTGGAAGTTGCTTCAATCTCTACTTGCAGGATTTAAAATTTTGCTTTTGAACAAAGATAAAGCTCAGGGGGAGGGGAGAAAAGAAGAACAGAGCATTGTCAAAGCAAAGGAAAGAAATCTGAAGTGTCCAAAAGTGTTGTGTTAGCTTTTCTTTTTGACAGATTAAAATAATCCAAGGACCTGAGACACAGCAACCTTAGAGATAGGGTGGTGTTGGAAATGATAAAATAGTTTAATGGCTTTCCTAAGAAATAGCTCTTCTCATACTTAAAAGGGCAAACTGATGCTGTTGTAGAGGAGACGGAATGTGGAGCTTGAGGGAACCTGGTACCCGAGTCACAGGTCAAAATGAAAAATTTAATGAGTTAGTGGCTTGCATCCAGCCTGATGTAGTGTAGACTATGATGACAAAAATGCCACTGATACAAGTCACACCTTCTAATCAAGTAATCTGGGGAAGGACTCCACTTGTCTGCTAGGTGCTACTGCTCTGAGGGGTGGAGGACTTGGGGTTTCTCCCAGCATAATGTTGGTCACCAGGAGCCCGGTTCACCTGGCATTAGTGGTAACTTTTCCCCTCCCTCCAGCCCTGGAGGCTGACCTAGAGATTTTTTTTAAAGAGGTACAGCTAAACTTTGTTAGAAAAAGCATGGAGATAAAAATTCACAAAATTCACATGACAAGAGCCTTCCGCTGCTCCTTGTTTCTTCCTAGGTGCCAAGCTCCGGACCTGGTGCTTTATTCATTTTCATGATCTCTCACCCTTGCAAGTCAGGTAACACAAACATCTTTAGCCTAACTTCCAATCTGTGGAGGGAGAAAGATTCTTTCCTGTGTATACTTCAGGTTAATCCTTCTCCCTACCCAAGGCCTTTCCTTGCTTTAGGGAACCACTGGTGATGGAGCTGACAGTGGGTAGGAAGGTAGGGGAGTAGGGACGCTAGCTCAGTCAGAGCCTACATATTAGGGTCCTAGGAGGCAGCGCTGAGGTCACACAACTAACTCCCCAAACAATGCGAGCCAGCTGTACAGAGTTCTGTGAGTTTCTGGCTTACATTGGAGCTCTCTGTCTGAGAAACAAATGGAGACTATAAAAGCTATACTGGTTTTGTCATGTGATGTGACTAGTGCAAGAGGGTCCTCATGTACTCTCCTCCTGGGCCACTCCTAGCCACTGGTAAGTAGAACTTCGAGGTGGTGCCTGGAAATGATCATGCGGGTAGGGTCTGCAGTCACCTGGATTTGAACTACAGCTTGACCCTTATCAAACTTGGGTGGATCATCTAACTTTTTTGAATCTCAGGAATTCCTCTGCAAATGAGGATTGAATGAGATGCATATATATACAAAGTACTTAATGTAGTGCCTGGTACTTGCTAAACATTTAGGAAAAGTTACTCATAATTATTATTCTGATCATCCGTCTGAGAGCCTGTATATAGCCTGTGCTACGTGAACTACATGCTTCTGATTATTAGCTTTGTTAATGTTGTAAATATGTGATGGTGCTGATATTTTCCTTTTATAGATATGCATTTGCAATGGTCTCATGCTTCACTTATATTTTCATTCTTATACTTTTTAATGCTTTCTTAAGATATGAATTATTAGGCAATTTCATATAAAAATAAAAATACTAAATTAAATATACATATACAATGACAATATAATACATAAGATAAATATATAAGTAAATATATGTACATGCCTAGATATACTTGCATTAGAATATGAGATTTTATCAAACTTGTCTATTATTTTTGTTGACTTCATCAAATATAATTGTTTACAGAAATTGTTAGTTTATTATAATCCTTCTTTGTGCACAGGGATGCCTGGGTGGCTCAGTTGGTTAAGTGGTCGACTGGATTTCTGCTCAGGTCATGATCTCAGGGTCGTGATATTGAGCCCTGCATGGGCCTCCACTCTCAGCAGGGAGTCTGCTTGAGATTCTCTCTCCCTTGCCTTCTGCCCCTTCCCTCGCTTGTATGTGTGCTCTCTCTCTCTCTCTCAAATAAATCTTGAAAAAAAAAATCTCTTTTGGGCACAAAAAATGGTAAACAATGTGGCAAATAAAGCTCATAATCCTTATTTATATTTATCCATGTGCTGTGCTACATATAAGTGTGTGCAAGTGTGTGTATATGTATGTAGGTGTATATATGTAAACATGTATGATGGCCACCTTAAATCAAGAAATTTAAAATATTAATTTAGTCTTAAATTTCTTGGACAAAAATAAACCAATTATACATTTTTTTATGTCATTCACATTGCAGAAAACCTATTCACTAGTAATGTAGTTAATAAAATTATTTCTGAAATTTTTCTGTATCTAGAGAAGTGGTTTCCTCCCCAAAATTTGCCATTTTGTCATCTTATTTGATTTGGTTAATTTCCAGAGCTCTCTGTCTATTGATGAGGTAACTTAAATAGGATTTGTTATCGTAGAAAGAAGACCTTTCCCTAAATTCCCTTCATGAGAAAGTTGGTGAACTATTTTCTTTGAGAACATGAATTATTTTCCTTTGGGGGACTGTTTTCTGACAAAGGGGAATTTAGCTTTTCATGCAGAACCTCCAAATTTGTTAAAAACTAGTTTAATAATCTTTGCTTCCTGTGTCAGTGTGAAAAAAGTTTTTGAGTACCATAGTTAATCCATGGTCCACTAAATGCAATGGATTGACCACTGTATCAATAAGAGGTGCACCTGGTATTTTTTGAAAAAATGTTGAGCCTACAGAAAAGTTGAAACAGTAATATAATTTGATAATCTTTACCAGATGCAATGATTTTTTTAAAAAACATTTTGCCACTTTCGTGCACACACACACACACAAACATTTATGTTCCTTGACTTGGATTTGTCTAAAGTGTTTCCTCGTGATAAGATTCAGGCTAAACACTTTTGGCAAGACTGCAGCACAGCAGACATTGCAAACCTTGTAGGTGAGATAAGAAGGTGACAATTGTCCCCTTTTATAAAAGTAATGAAGAGGGGCAGAGGTCATCCCTCAGGTCAGGTGACAGGGGGTGACTGTTGCATGTTTGGGGAAGGGCCTAGGGAGTTAGTCACTTAGGGATTTAGTGGATGAAAAGGCCAAGATAGGTCTAAGGCCATACCACTCTGAACACACCAGATCTCACCCAATCCCGGAAGCTAAGCAGGGTTAACCTGGTTGGTACTTGGATGGGAGAAAGCTGACACAGAAAGAGAGTGGCTCCTGCCAACCGGTGCATTTAAATATTCCAATATTCTTGAGTCTAATACGCATGCATCATTAGTTCATGAAACTGTCCCCCTCCTGTCTCCAAGGCAAAATCTATGATGCTGTCCCTAACATACCATTCACATCTCCTAGATTGACCTTCCGAAGGCTTGTTTTTTTCCCTTGAAGTGTATCTTTGATAGTTATTTACATCATGCATGACTTAAATAAAAAGATTTGTGGATTGGGGTAAGGGTAGGGGAGGGAATCACACTATGATTGCTCCAAGCCTTGTACTTAACTAACGTCAGCTCGAAACTTTTTTTTTTCTTATTTTAAAATCGCAGTTTTCTAGGGGCTGGAAGTGGGGGATTACTTAGGAGGAGAGTTGAGAAGAGCATCGAAGAAACCACGACTGAAATCCTTCAAGAGGAGACGAAATCAAGATGAGACTGGGGCCAAATGCCTGAAGTCGTAGGGTTTCCAGGAAATATTCTACACAATAGATTGTTCTCCTTAAAGTAAAAATTAAACAGTAAATGACAGAAAAATAAATGATCAACTTCAGACAACTTTCCAGAATTATCTAGTGATTTTTCTTATTCTAAGCTTTTGTGCCCTAGGGAATATCACCTCTGCGGCCAAGATCTTAGAAAATTGATTGCAAAAAAATAGTGACTCAACTCTGAAAAGTAATGGCAAACGGCTCTCCCATAAATACAGGGAGGGCGGAAGGCCCTGTGACTTGCTCTCACACTGTGTCTGAGTCTCCGAGCCAGATCAGAGGACACAATGGGAGCTACTAGGATTTTTTTTCCTCCAGGTGATTCCTCCGTAGGCCATGGGCACATCCATGTGACAACAATCTGGCCACCTCTGGCGGTGCTCCGGGACCCAGAATCTCCTCTCTAACAGCAGAAACATCAGAGGAGGGGGGAGACACATTAGCGAATTCACTGAAAAGATTGAGTTGCTACTTTCTGCTGTTGTCAATGGCTTCTTGAAGGTCACGGCTGAGTTCATGGGAAAAGCGGCACAATGGCTGTGAATTTATTACTGATATAATTTCCATCCCTGTCTTCCTGTAGCCCCACTGGCAGGTGGCTTCTGCAGAAGTCCTAAAGAAGTTCAGCCTCAGGATGCCCTGGTGGGGTTGGCATGATGTGAATTGAGCTACGCACCCCCCAACACCGTCCTTATCAGTAGCTGCGATAGAGCAGCATCTGCCCCCACAAAAAGTCAAGGGCAAAGGTCATCTGGCATTCCAAGGGAACTCTTCGCTGCAGGGAGCCTCCTAATTGGCTGGTATTGATCGGCAAATTGTGTCCCTGCTGTGATTAATTCTAGCCCCCCCCAAACTCCCTCAGCATGAGCGTGATAGGTCAGGGTTTGGGGCCTCTAAGCATCCTTTACAAATGGAGCTGAGGCCCGTAAAGGTGCCAGTGAAAGATTGCAGCTTGTTAACTCTCTCCCGGCCGCTAGTGCTGAGCCAGGAAGCCAGCTCCATTCAGCTTGCTTTCCCTAATAGCGGCTTAATGGGATGCTAATGTGAGGAACAGAAGTTATCAGATGGCTTGTACGATTTATGATGGATTTATTACCACTCTGAGTTCCCTCGATGTTCAGTGCATCCTTTGCCCATCCATCCCTGTTATTGGCCTTAGCAAATGGTTTCATAATTAATTAATTTTTTTCCTGAAGGGGGTTAAATTATTTTTGCCCTGCTGCTTTTCCTCCCTATGTAATTCCCTGTGGATGATCCTTCTCTGTGTGCCCATCAAAGGTGGAGTGTTCTAACTCAGGGCTGTTCTCTCCAGCCTCCTCTCTTTCCTACCTTTCCTGCCAGCCAAGGCTTATACTCTTCTTTCTAGAATAGGGGTTCTCAAACTTGATCCTTCACTGGAATCACCTGGGAGAGCTTTTGCCTCGATCCTGTTCCCGGAGAGTCTGATTTACTTGGCCTGGGGGTACTGCCTGGGGTCTTCGGAGTTTGAGAAGCTCCACAGCAGATTCTAATGTGCAAAGATGGGAACCATTGAAGGAGTATATAAATTCCTCTTAACTGCTACCTCCCCCATGATGCCTTTTTGGTGTCTATCGATGGACATGATCTCTCGCCCTTGGAATCCGTATATGTCCATACACTCTGTATATGTCCTTGGAATCTATACAGTACTTGGAAATTTCCAGTGACGGCATCCTTACGGTTTACCTGTCTGTGAACTTGTCTAATAGCCACTGTTAGACCGTGAGCTTCCTTGGGCAGGTCAGTGCCTGAATCTTCTTCCTGGTGTGATGCCTTGTACTGAGCCGGAACTCAGTAAACAGTTGCCCACCGAGTCTTACCAGTGACAGCACTCTGTGGGAAATGTGCCCCCAGGCCCCAGTCTCACACACATCTTGGCCGATATGAGGGGATTCTTCTATGAATTTGAAGATAGATTTTCCCCGCCAGTGTGTCCCTGCTGCCTTCTACCGTTCCTTCTCACTAGGGTGGCTGCATGTCCTGGTTTGTGGGGACAGTCACTGTTACGCCTTCTCTCCCAGCATCATTGTGAATAGCACCTCTTTTTACTTTTTAAGGTGTTCCAGTTTGGATGACAAATTATATGGTTCCTCTACTTCTCACCCTCCTCCTGCCCTCTTTCTTCAAGTCAGCCTAGAAAAGACAAACTTCTCCGGGGCTTAGACCTTCTTTACATGGTAAGCTTAAGTAACCTTCAGAAAGGTCTGTACTGATACCGTATAATTCCATGTGTAAGAAATGATAAAACAAGCAAAACTAATCTCTAGCATTAGGAGTCAGGACAGTGGTTTTCTTTGGGGTCTTCCAGTGCTTGGAATGGGACACATAAGGGGCACTTTCCAGATGCTGGAAATATTCTGTTTCTTTAGCTGAGTGTTGGTTACACAGGTGTGCTTGTGAAAATTCATTACATGGCAACACTTATCCCATTTTCTGTATGCATGTTATACTTCCATAAGTTTTTTTTAAAGGGAAGGCTAAATTATAATTAGTGCAGAACTGCAAAAAATCAATACCTATCCTTATTAATAAATACAATCGCCTTGATTGAAGATTTCTTGTCAAGCACCAGCCAAGTGCTAAAATAGACAGAGCAGCCAAGAAACCAGGCGTCTCTCTTCTCGGAGGCATATGCTGTTCTTGTTTTATTAAGAAAATGTATGTTGCCAATCACTGACTACAATGCGGTCTTGTTTATTATATAATTCCTCCAATGACTCTATGACCTAGGTGGGTGTTTTCTCATATTACAGATGAGAAAGCTGTCACAGAGCCGATGAAAAGTGGGCTGAGTTTACATACGGGCTGAACTTACTCATAGTAAATTGAAAAATCAGCAGGATTTTCAGCTGTCTTGATGACAGAAGCAGATTAAATGTATGGCCTATCTTATTGATTGGGCAGAAATCAAGTAAGAGAGCTTAAAACAAGACAAAATTAAACTACAACTAGAACATAAACAATTTTGTGGCTTTAAGTAGAAAAGACCACAGACTCAGTAGCTAAACTGAGATTAAGATTGATAGCTTTTGTGTTTCCAGAAGGCATTATAAAATTCCAGGTACCATGAGGATCTCGGTCTAGATTAGGAGAATTTGCTGAGGGTTCAACACGAGCCCTGCCTGTGTTTGAACCCTGTTCTCCTAGCCCAGAGCAGAGGTGTGCCAGCATGGACCCTTCCCAGAGAATCCTTAATGACTGTCCCCATCTCCTTTCCATTCTACTCCCACTAAGCAAGACCAGGAGAGAAATGTCTTGCCTTTTTGGATGTCACTGATGTAGGCAAATGAAGTGAATCAATTTTCATTATTATAGGTAATATAATAGGTGAAATAAATAATATATGGAATACTGGACTAAAAATGTGGCTCAAAACACACAAAGCTGGGTAAAAACAGAAACTAGCAAAAATAGAGCATGTCAGAGAGTTATCTATTCAAACAAAAATAAAGCAGCAAAATCCTGGGGCCTCTTGTACTGTACTGAAGTGAGTTTTAGCTACTCATGCTGTGTTAACTGTTGATGAAATGTCATTGAGCTTAAAATAAAATAAGTCTGTAGTCCCAGATACCACTCTACAAGATCAAATAATGTCAGGCCACTATACCCGGTTATATGAAGAAATAACTCATAGCAATGTACCAATATGTCAAGATTTTTCATAGGAAGCAATATGAAAACTAGCTGGATGGTGTCAGGCTTGTTTAAAAGCTCATTTGCTCCCCTTCATCACTGTCCTTTCACCTTTATATGTCATATATCCTGGTCTCTTGTCGATGTGGTTGTCAAAGTACCAGCTTAATAGTGCTACTCCCTCCACAGAGATGTGTTAAATGTAAAGATGGCAAAGTTCCCTGCCGAAAGGGAAATGCAGAGAGCTAGAGCCAGCTGAAGTCATGAGATATCTGGTGACAATGAGACTGTGTCATTTTATGACACGTATCCCTGAGGTACCAATGAACTTTACACAGTTTTTTTTTTTCTCTGTTTTATTATTCTGACATCCTGAAAAAAAAAAAAAAGAGGACGAGGAAAGACATTTCCATTCTACACAAAGGGAGTTTGGGGCCCAAAGAAGTGAAGTGAATTGCTCTGGATTGCTTCAATTTTGGGGATTTCCTGGTTTCCGTAAACAACCACCAATCTGCCTGCACCTCTCCCACATGCAAGCACACACCTCTCTCCACAATCCCACCCCACTCTGTGCTCAGAGGAGCAGAGTTCACGTCTGGGATGGGAGCAGGGCTGTAGGAGGTCAATGAGAACGCCCACAGCTTCCTGCCACCTGAATTGCCTCAACCATGCAGATCATTCACAGGATCCCCACCCTGTTGCCGCCGGACGACGAGTGTTTGTTTCATTAAACTCAACCTGTTTGGGGTTCTTTTCCACATCCTGAGATTTCACATCTACAAGATCCAATTAACATCCCAAAGTCATAGGAGGCTGTCCAATGAGACGACACACTTTCCAGCTTTTGAGTCATAAGACCTGAGTTCCACTTCTACTTCTGCCCACTTGACTAAAGAGGAGACCTGTGTCTGTCTTATTCTCTCAAATGGTCAAATTGAGTAATCCCTTATGGCTTCTGATTTCTTCTCTAAAGGAGATTTTGGATAACTATTTTTTTAAAGGGCTAATTTTAAAACAGTCTAACACAGGAGTTGTCAAAGTACAGTGTAGTGTGCCTGCTGCTGATTTATGGGAATAAAGTTTTACTAGAACACAATCGTGCCCATTCATTTAAGGTTATTATTTATTTATTGCTTATGGTTGCCTTTTTGCCATGTCAGAGTTGAATAGTTGCTACACATAATAGGATGCACTATATATTAGTAGCTTAATCCTTTTTTGTTGTTGTTGTTGTTTTTTTGGTTGGTTCTTACTCCTAAATAGGTGCTACCAATTGGTCATTCTCTGATCATCCTATCCTCCCCCAGAAAGGGATTGGCTGGGATCCCTGGGTGGCGCAGCGGTTTAGCGCCTGCCTTTGGCTCAGGGCGCTATCCTGGAGACCCGGGAACGAATCCCACGTCGGGCTCCCAGTGCATGGAGCCTATCCCTCTGCCTGTGTTTCTGCCTCTCTCTCTCTCTCTCTCTCTGTGACTATCATAAATAAATAAAAAAAAAAAAAAAAAAAAAAAAGAAAGGGATTGGCTACACTTTTAATAGTTGTTTCTTAGAGAGTTTGACTTCACTTTGGGAGCTTCTACATCTTCATGGTAACAGGAAATTCATCTGGAGTGGATGGAGTTTGTGTGGAGTGGGGAACAGGAGGGAGTGGGAAGCACTGTATTCCCTGCTTCTTGAGTGGGTTCAGTGGGGGGACATCACAGACATCATGCCAGCCTCGTATCTCTATGTATTTTGCTGGTCAAGGTTTCCATAATTTGATTTTTACTATTGAAATCTTAAACAGAATCAGGTTTGTTTGTTTGTTTTTTTAAAAGAAGAGTATGTGGTGTCAGGATCAGTCTAAATTTTCTCGCCAAATTTCAACATTGCTTAAAAAAAAGAAAAGGGGCCCCTGGGTGGCTCAGTCAGTTAAGCATCTGACTTTTGATTTTGACTCAGGTCATAATCTCAGGGTTGTGAGATCAACCCCCATGTTGGGCTCCAACCTGAGTAGGGAGTCTACTTGAGATTCTTTCTCACCCTCTCCCTCCCACATCTAGTCATATTCTTTCTCTTTGGGGGAAAAAAAAGAAAAGGAAAAAAGGCCATTTTTGGGGGATTACTTTGTGGGAAGGATACAGTAAAAAGAGGCCTGCTTTGGGAGGTCAGAAAATCTGGGTCCAAGTCTAACTTCATTTTGTTTTTTTTAAGAATTTATTTATTTATTTATTCATGAGACACACACACACACACACAGACACAGGCAGAGGGAGAAGCAGACTCCATGCAGGGAGCCCGACGTGAGACTCGATCCCTGGTCTCCAGGATCACACATCCTGGACTGAAGGCGGCGCTAAACCGCTGAGCCACCCAGGCTGCCCCTCATCTTGGTTTCATTCTGTTGGGCAAGTCACTTAATTTCTGAGTATCAGCTGCTTCATAAAAAAAAAATTAGGGATAATAATAACATACTTGTTTCACTGCATGGGTTTGGAGCATAAAAGATAATGCAGGTAGAAAGCTTTGTAAAATGTAAAGCCATCTATAAATGTGACCCATATATATAACAAGATCTGTTCCAGGGTATCTGATTATTTTCCTTTGGTTTATGTTTTTCTATTTATATCAGATTCACAGTTTTAATTATGTTTACATAAGGTTCTGGTATTTGACAGGATTGATCCCTAAGAAAGTGTTTTGCTAGTTTTTCTTGTTTAGAGTATCAAGACCCCGTTTTAAGGTAGTGCATCAAGCTTGAGATTTAGTGTCAATTCTAATGACTTCCCCAGAAAAGTCCTATTTCGGTTTTGGAGGGAATTATTTTAATAATAAGGTTAAGAGGTCTTGGCATCTTTACATTGAATTTTTCCATCTAGTAAAAATGTAGCTCTTCCTATTAATTATTAAAACCTCTCGATGAAGTTTTTAAAAGTTTTAATCCATTTCTCACTGAATTTGTAGGTATTTATATTTGTTGCCATTGGAATAGCTTCTTTTTCCGTTATATCATCTCTCTGGTTACTGCGAGTGCATAGGAATACTATTACTTTTCAGGTATTTCTTTTATTCCAATCCACTTTATGGCTCTTTATTAATTAAGAACACTTTTAACTAACTTACTTGGTTTTCCTAGTTATAGCCTTATGTGATTTTTGAGCATGTCAGTATTTTAATTCACCAAACCTAATCCTTTCGTTTCACAACTTACTGCCCTAGCCAGAGAATCTAAAGTGATGATACTAGAGGACAGTCTTTGTGTTTGTTTGTTCCTGATTTTGGATATTTTCAGCGTTTGCCTGTTTTTTTTTTAAAGACTTTATTTATCTACTCAAGAGAGACACAGAGAGAGGCAGAGACGTACGCAGAGGGAGAAGCAGGCTCCCCTGGGGAGCCTGGTGCCAGGGCCCTGGGATCAGGCCCTGAGCCAAAGGCAGATGCTCAACCACTGAGCCACCCAGGTGTCCTGTGTTTGCCTACTAAATATAATCTTTATTTTAAGCTGGGAGTACCTTTATCATATTCAAGCGTCCTCCTCCCAGTATATTTAATTGTTGATCATTAGGAGAAGGTGTTAGTTTTATCAAATGCAGTATCTATGAAATTATCACATGGGTCAGTTATTATTGAATCAGTGAATACTTGGTGAATTATTCTTTGGTTGGAAATCAATCTCTGTGGGCAGCAGGCTGGCTCAGCGAACAGCGGCAAATGTGTCAGCTGTGCCACTGTGAGCTTGAATACCTCGGTGCAGAGCACAGAGCACGATGCTCAAGAAAGAGGCCGACCTTGAAGCAGAGGTCGTGGGAGGGAGTCCCCCTGACTTTCTCTCCTTGGGCACATTCTCCAAAGTAGATAGCTTTGAACAATTCTTTCAGGCAGTGACAGCTGACGTCACAGTGGCTCACACTAGGGAAGAAAAGACATTAGAGGAGGCGGTGTGGAAAATGTAGAAAGAGTTCAGGACATGTCACCCCAAAATATGCGACTTTGCCATGTTGATAACTTCCAGCTGAAAACAGCAGGTGCAAGAAGAGCAACCTGACGTTACTGTTTTCTTCCTAAAAGCAGGAGGTAACATTCCCATGTGAAAGTTGCCCTCCTGTGTCAGGAGAAAGAACCACTTATGGTCAGAGATGGGGAGTCCAGGCTAAGAGAAATTCCTACAAACACACTCACCCTCCTCTATTCTCCTGCTATGTTATTATTTTTTAAAGATTTTGTTTATTTATTCATGAGAGACACTGAAAGAGCGACAGAGACATAGGCAGAGGGAGAAGCAGGCTTTCTCTGGGGAGCCTGATGCGGGACTTGATCTCAAGACCCCAGGATCATGACCTGAGCCAAAGGCTGATGCTCAACCCCTGAGCCACCCAGGCACCTGTCTCCTGCTGTATCATAGCTACTTTTGCTACTCTCCGCTCAACCTAGTGCATACGCCCGTAGGCCTAGTCACTTGGGTCTACGTCTTTCCTGTGGGGGCTCCCTTTAACAACATGTAAATAAAATATATCTACTTTTCTCCCAATAATCTCCTGTTCTCTCTTCCCAGCTGGAGACAGTAGGAGGGTGGAGGTGATTTTACTTCCCCAAGCACGGGAAGGAAACTCAGGGTGGGGGTGGGGTGGGGGGGTGGGACTGCTCAGGAAATATGAAGTCAGAAAGTTGTCAAAAGTGGGGCCCAGTGCACCTCTCCCTCCAAGTGAAGTTGCAGGCTGTGCTCCCCCGGCCAGGCCCGGCAGCCTCTCGTCTCCCTCGTGGAGTCTGCTGGTGCCTCTGGGTTTCGGACGAAGAGTGGAATTTCCGTGCCATGGCTCTTGCATTTTAAATGCCAAGCCCCAAAATAGCCTCTAAAATGTAGACAAATGAACTGCTAACATCAGTGTCTACACCAGGTTCTTGCTGACACTCCGGCCACTTGTATGACCTTTCAACAAGGCATTTAAAAAAAAAAAAAAAAAAAAAAAGAGCAGTGTTTTCCTCTTCTCCTGGCAGCTCAGAATAGCTGTTTCCTTTCTTATAAACAAGTCATATCTCTGGGAATTTCTAAAACCTAATGTTGTCTGCTCAGAAGCCATGACTCACGCTGTTTCCTGGCAATCCTCACAAATTCACGAACACCTCTTGAGGAAAGAATCCCAGACAACGAGAGTGGTCGCAGAAAGCCTCTGATTCCTTCTTTTCAAACACAGGAAGCGGAGAGACAAAGGAAAATACCACCAAGAGTCCCTGGCCAGGGCACCCCCCACCCCCCCATTTGGCTGAGCTCACATTTGTGGCTGTCAGAGCAGGAAGGGGAAGCCCGCCTGGCCTGGAAACTTGTCCCAGCCTGTCTTCAGGTCACCTCCCACCCGGCCCCCCTGCTCAGGAATCCACCCCCTCAGCTTCCCCTTGAATCCCGGGGTAAAGCTTCTCCGAGGGGGGACTCCCCAGGGAAGTTACCAGGAGGGCACACATGGGGAATGGGGGGCTTCCTAGCTGCTTTTAGCAGGAACCCTCTGGCAAAAATATCTCCTTTCTGCACATTCTCTTCGCAGGGCTCGTCTTCCTCCACCCCCCCCCCCCCCCCCCCCCCGTCTCTCCAATTGTTTAGTCCCTCTGGGGCGCCCCATCATTTTCCTCACACTTCCTAAATTGTCCAGAAACAAAGCCAGACACATTTTATGTGGCCTCTGTCAATCTCAGCAGTATAAAAACCTGTGTGAGTGTGTATGAGTGTGCATGAGTGTGGTGCATATGTAAATAATAAATGCAAGGGCCTTGGCTGAAGAGACAGGGGCAGAAAGACTGAAAATGCTCTAGGTCAACAGGATGTTGCTTCAGTTCCACTCATTTCTTGACTTTATGCTGATGAAAGGACCAAGGATTGATCTGTTTATGGCCCCGGCAAATGCAGGAAGTGTCCATCACTGCGTGATCTGTGAGATAATCATGCTTAACATATAGAAAGTGTGATGGATGTGTCAGACATTTTCTCAATTGTCATGACCTAATAGTTTGGTATTTTGCAAGTAAGGAAGCAGTACTGGAGAAGTTTAGTTATTTGTTCAAGATTTTTTAAAACGTCATAGCAAAGCTGGAACTCAGATCTACCTGGAAATTAGAGTCTGGTTCTAAGCCAGTAAAATAGGATGGGAAGGGAGAGAGAGAGAAAGAGAGAGAAAAAGAGAGCGAGAGGGCAAGCATGTATGTGAGTGTGATATTGCAATTGATAATGACAAATATATATTTGGTCTTCATCCCCATTTCTGGCATAGAGCTCTTCTTTTTTTGAAGTTTTTTTTTTTTTTTAAAGATTTTTGAAATTTATTTATTGAGAGACATAGAGACACAGGCAGAGGGAGAAGCAAGCTCCATGGAGGGAGCTCGGTGACTGGCTCCATCTCAGGACCCCAGGATCACACCCTGTGCTGAAAGCAGATGCTTAACCCCTGAGCCTCCCAGCTGCCCCTGGTATAGAGCTCTGAAAACCCTTAGAATTCCCTAAATGATGAGAATGAGTGGATCCAGCCTTGTGATTGTAGAGCTTGAACTTTTACTCCTCTCCCACACCTCCAGGGAGGAGAAAGGAGCTGGAGATTGAGTTCCATCTCCAATAGCCAACGATTTAATCAATCCTACCTCTGTAATGAAACCTCCATAAAAATCCAAAGGGATGGGAGGGGGAGTTGGAGAGTTTCTGAGTTGTTGAATATATGGAGATTTAGGGAGAGTGGTGGGTTGGAGAGAGCATGGGCACTCCATGCCATCTCCCTTGTACCTTGCCATATGCATCTCTTCCATCTGGCCATTTCTGAGTTATATCCTTTTATAAGGAACCAGTAATCTAGTCAATAAAATGTTCCTCTGAATTCTGTGATCCGCTCTAGCAAATTAATCGAACCCAATGGGTTGTTGGAACCTCCAACCTATAGCTGGTGGGTCAGAAGCACAGGTGACAATCTAGCCTCATGGTTAGCATCTAAAGTGGGGGTGCAACTTGTAGAACTGAGCCCTCATCCTGGAAGATGTGATGCTGTATCTCCGGGTACGTAGTATCAGGTTGAACTGAATTGTAGGACACCCAGCTGAGATTGGAGAGTTACTTGGTGATGTGAGAAACATCTCCACACATTGAAATTGGTGACCAGAATTAAAATGAGTATCACACTAACATAATTCACTAATTTAATTTCTTCCTCTTCTTTAGGGTAATCAAGTTATCCAAGTTTGCCTGGGACCTTTCCAGTTTTAACACTGAAAGTCTCACATCCCTAGAATTCCCTCAGGCAAACCTGGACAGTTGGTTGTTCCACTGATTGCCATCTGGAAAATTTCTGCTACCGATCACATGGATCATTAGAAGACAAAGACAATCCATTTATGACCTGAAAGAACATGGGTTATTGGGGGATACAATTGAAATCCACGTGTACTATGCAGAACCTGTCTCTAAACCTCTTACAGAGATGGTATAATTTGGGACATATAAAAGGCGTGGCATAGTTGACTAGATATATAAAGATCATAGTAGTTCATGTATCAACATTTGTGGGATGAGCACAATTGCAAATAATATAATTTTAGGTAAAACCAAATCTACGAACAGTGAAGTTTTTTATACAAAGTCCCTGTTTTCTATATAAATGTGCAATTTCTTTGAACCACACTAAATTACATATCTTGACTATTTTTTTTTTATGCCTGAACTTAGGAGTATTCACTTTTTATAAAAACTGTGTTTCTAAAAGGTACTGTGAAAAAGTAGAGTTTTGTGAATCATATTTTTCAGTGCGTTAGGGACGTCATTTTATAGAGTCCATATAGCCTGGTTGGTTTTGCAAATGTTGGTTTTAGACACACAGTTGCTATGTTAAGTGAAAGTGGAAAATACCTGTGCCAAAACACTTTGGGAACAATAAACTTCCAGGGTAACATGAAGTTGGTGGATCTGGTTCTGCCCTGATAGATCGGTTTAAATCCTCAGCAAAAAATAATTTCCCGTTTTCTCTGGAAATAGAAAGAAGCGACTTCCTTTTCTCTTATGGCTGTCTCTCTCACCCCAGTCTAAAACCTCCCTTAGTCAGACACCTGCTTCCTCTTAACTTACAAAGTTCTCTCAGCGCCTCATCTTTCTGATGTGATGTGTCTGGGCTCTGTTTTGTTTTACAGTACAGCTTTCAAAGAACATCAGGAAGTGGTTTGAGCCAGGTAGGTTCTTGATACGGTGAGGAGGTTTCTCCTGGAGTAATGGTCTGGGGGTGACCAAAGTGGCATCGGTAACAAGCAAACCCTGAAATATGATTAACCTATAGCTCAGTTCAGCTCAGCTTTCTCCAGTTACTTGATACGACCTTCGTTCTTCCATCTGGAAAGAGTAACTAAGACCTTAGATACCCTCCACAGTCGAAGAAACTTGGTTTCCAGTGGCAACAATCAAAAGGAAAAATCTGGGACAACCCCCCTTCTCATACTGCTTTCTTAAAACAGAATAGAGATCTTGGGAAATTCATGTGCACTGTAGTCACTGCCTGGTGAGAGTATCTGCTGATTTCTCTCAAGGGTCCTTCCTTGGCTCTCCTCTTCCAAACATTCTTATCATTGCTTTAAAGTTCTAGATTTGGCTTGACCCAAGCTGGGGAAGGTCATCTTTCTCTTTCACCTTTCCTTCAGGTGAAAAACAAGACTGATATTTATGGAGTTCTGTTGCTTCTTTAATGAATGACTCCTTGGGATTATTGGTTCACTGACTGGCCTCCTTCAAAAAGAGCAAGGAGAGACTGAAGAAACAGGCTGACTTCTCCAGACTCACAGGTGGCAGGATTAACATCAAGGGGATTTATGGAGGAGGCTTGAGTAGATCTCCATACCCCGCCTTAATCTTAGAAGTTTGTATAGAGGCCCTACTTGGGTTTCGTCACGTAGACCATCAAGATGGTCTCAACAACACTTTGTGCTTCAAGGCTCCATCCTTGGAATGGTTCCCACTGTGGGAGCAGGGGGCAAAATAACCATTCCAAGGACGGGGAGGTGGTAAGGAGGCTCCAATTGCCCGGGTCCGGCTCCAGGGTCAACCAGTGGTCATGTCTTCCTGATTACCTCCCCTAAAAGGAATGCAATTCCAGGAAAGAGACATTTGGAAGAATAATGTCTCAGAAGGTGGTGACTGGACTGAATTAGCTATTGTGGTGAGAGATACTCCACATTAGGCATTTCCAGGAGGCTGGAGGTGGTGAGAAATGCTCCTATTGATTCTGTCCACAGAAGTGTGTATGTGTTGGTAAAATGCCTTTCATGGACATTCATAGGACTTAAGGATAGAGAGAAATGCTCTTCCTCTCCATTGTCAATGCTGGTTTATCGCCTCAAATGGACGTTTCAAAGTAGTGCTGAAACAAGCCAGAGAACTTGTACTTCCTTGACAATCTGAAACACTCATTGAAGAACAATTCCCTCTACTTCTTCCAATGACGCCTTTTATTTCTCTTGAGGGAACAGGAAATAATGACTATGAGTATTTCAAAGGGTGTTGGAAGAGGAAGGAGTCTTTCTGATGAGACTGTATAATGCCCTCATCTTTAGAGATGAGGAAAGTAGGCCCAGAGAAGTAAAGGAAATCAACCAAATCTCACAGTGAGTTTGCATGTGTGACTCAGGCCAAAGCTCAGTTTCCCTTTCTGATACCCTATAATTAATTACCTGGGAAAAATCTCAAGATGACGTGTTCCAAATCCTGGAACCAAATGCATCAGCCTCTCCTTTTTCCTTTTGTTCGCAGCTTACCTGTGCTTTGTTTGGTAACAGCCCTGACAGAGCTGGTTTGCCAGGCGTTCCATGGGGTCCTCAGGGAGCATTAGTCATGGGCTCTTATCTCAAGGGCCCTGATTCATTTCTAGCCATGATTGCATCAGTGTGCATGGGTGTCTCTGTGTGAGAGATGTGGGTATTTCTCCAGTCAATGTGTGTGAGTTTTCCTGAACTACAACCACCCCCATGCCCTACCTCCTCATCATACCCCATCAGCTATGGCTAAAGAATAAAGCAAAGAAAGCACACCCACTTGGGACTTCTTAGAGACTAGAGATTCAGTCCTCTTAAAGATTATAAATGCTGCCGTAGGAAACATTAAGAATTAAAATCATGATTATGTTGGGCGTTTGCTTTGCGATCCTTACTAGCATTTTGAATCAGGAGATAAAGTGAGGTTGGCATTTTAATTGGCCCCTTGCAAAAGTGGTTGGGCAGGGTACTCATGCTTGTTGGAAAAGTGCATGGAGATCTTGAGATAAAAGGTTTTATATGAGGGAAAGGTTATTGCTATTATTTTGAACTTTCAGAGTGGTTTCCTTTTTGCATATTTATGATATTAATATAATCTCAATAGAAGGCTTAATGTGCAAGTTGCTAAGCACATTGCCCAATGGAAAAAAATAAATTATACAACTACTGCAATGATAAGGCAGTTTTCAACTACGTTTAATTATCTCTTTCTTAAGTGGAAAAACTTGATGAAATCTTAAAGTATGCTGGAAAGGTTTCAAGAATGAAAGGGTTGAATTTTAAGATTTACGTTTTAGGTAAAAACCAAATAATATTCTCTCTACTGAAAAAAATAAAGGTGAGATTGAAAAGTTTCATGATTGTGTGATATATGTCATCAAAGAAATTGGGTGAAGAAATGGACAAAGCTGAAAACAGAAGTAGATACATTCTTTAAGACAGTGGGAAAGAGGCAGAGGATTTGGGGGTCTTTGGTGAAATCAATCTGATGTTGACCTAAAACCTATCTTAGCACTAGGCTTTGGGGTAGGCTATGCATCACTTAAATGGAAAAGTTGGGCACCATTTTCCCTTAAATGGTCAGAGTTGTGGCTTTGGCCTTGGAGATCATGTTTTATCAATTCTTAAGAAATGGAGATGAGGTCCACAGTGTCCCTGAGTGGAAATTTTATTGTACAAGCCATTTATTTCCCCGTAAGTCTGTTTCAGACAACCGTGTGATCTCCAGGTTTTGCTGGGTCCTCATCACCACTCATGATTCTATGCTACATTTTCCCAAGAGAAGATTCAAAATTGTCACTGTTCTCACTCTGAACAATCTCACACTTGGCTTATGATATTATCTCCTAATTCACAGAAAATGTATAATCTGTCCAGCAAGAATTCTCAATTTCTTGTTCCTCTCACTTAGAAACAGTGACAGCTACACTTTTCCCCTCCTTCCCTTCAAACTCCTCCTCTGTTCACACTCAGGCCCTTTGCGCGTGTTCTGGGCTGCAGTCAGGCCCACTCTCGTGTCTTCAGGGGGCTCACTCAATCACTCCCTTTCTAGTAGCTATTTTCAATAAATCTTAAAAAAAATTTTTTTTTTGTCCTAAGCACATACACACATTCAATTCTTTCCCATCTTAAAAAAGCATTTACAACTTTCCCTTGACCCAGGATTTCCTGGGTACCAGAGTCTCCTTTCCATACACAGTCACAAGAGTAGATTATACTAATTACCTTTCCTTCCTTAGGCTTCATTTGTTACTTAGCTCAACCTTACCTTCATCTCCACCCCTCCTCAGGAAATTCTCTCACCAAGATCACCTGGCATCCTCTGAAGTCCAAATCCAACAGCCTTTTGGTTAGGCTTTGTATTCCCTGACATTCTGCGGTAGTTTCTTGGGGTCAACTCTGGTGTCATTATGACTCCTCTCTTCCTCTCACATCCTACAACCTGTCTGACAGCACATTCTGTCAGCAATACTTTCAAAATCTATCTAGAATTCCACTGCTTCTCACCATCCCACTGCCACCTGGTCCAAGTTACTATCACTTCTTGCTGGGTTATTGCAATGGTTTCTTAACCGGGCTTCCAGCTCTGCCCTCACCCTCCTACAACCTGTTACCAACTGCAGCCAAAGAGTTTATTGCTTAAGTTAGATCATGCTGTTTCTCTCCTCAACACCCTCCAACGAGTTCCCATCTCACACTGAGTGAAAGTCAAAATTCTTTGTAGAACACACAAGGCCCCACGTGGTCCTCCCTCGGGTACCCGTCTGCCCTCATCTTGTGCAACCTCTTCTGTCTCCCCAGAGCCAGGACTAGCATGAGGCAAGAGGGGTGCCTGGGGTGCGAAATTGAAGAAGGCTCTCACTTTCAGGATCATGTGACACCACTGACAACTTCTTAAAATCCCTCTCCTTAAAGCTCTCTTTTCCTTGGCTTGTTTTCTTTCAACTTCTAAACACTTTGCCCTTAATTCCAATACCACCTCCATCTAAACGGCATGGTATAGTTGGGGCATGGTCAGATTTTTACCGTGCAAAATCCGTGGTATGGGATTGCTCGAGTTTCTGCTTCTAGAACAGTGTGGTCATAAACAAGTTATTTAAACTTTCTAAGCCTCAATGTCTCCACCTGCCAAATTTAAATAATAATGCCTTCCCCATTTTATTGTTGTGAGAGTCAAGCAAGTCATGTAAGCATTTAGCACAATGCCTGGCATACCGCATGTGCTCAAAAAGTATTAGTTATTATAAAATTAATAATTATAATTACCTCTGGGTGCGTCCTCTTAAAGCCTACTGTCCTCTCTGGTGAAAACTGAGTTTTTACAGAATAAGTGCAAAATAATTCTTGATACAAAAGCAAGTAATTTGGTCTCTAAAGGTAGAGAAGAGAATGACATATTTCACATTCCTTTCCTGTAGGAAAAATGTTGCAGGTCATGCTTTTGCCAAGAACAAAGTTAATTAAAATAATATTCCTAGAAAGAAAGAGGCCAGGCCATTAGCAAAATTTCCTCATCACATCATATGTTGAAGTCACATAATATCAACAACATATAAGGTGGAAGAGAAATTGTAATCTCTCTGTCCTCAGAGATTTATACTTGGCACATCAATGGGCTGAATCTTGGCATACATGTGGTATATATAAAGCATATAAAGGTAAGTGCTTGATGACTTAAAATTATATTTTTCTAAAACTCTACACCACTAGGAGAGAGAATTGTGTGTGTTAACAATGATTTTGTGAGTCATCCTGTGAGATGCAGCTTTAGGAAGTATACTGAGGTAACACTAGCTAAGGGCTCAGCAGGGAACCAGGCTGTCCTGTCTGGAGTCCTCTGTCCTCAGATTCCAGCAGGGCCACTCAGGGCCAGCTCCTTGATCACCCAGAGTCAGAACACCCCACTGTCATTCTTCCTCTCACTACCTTGTTTTATTATTTTTTTCCACGGCTCTATTGTCCTGAAATTATTTTGTTTACTTTTTGTTTCATCTTTTAACATCTGCCCTCTTTGTAAGTTCTATGAGAACGTGGATCTTGCTGTTTCTAGAAACTGTGACAGTGCCTGACCCGTGAAGACATACTGCTTGCTGGATAAAAAAGGTTACACCTGGCTGCCAAACCACAGGTAACTTGATTCCCAGAGAAAAATTGGTGACCAACAATATGCTGTCTTCACTTATTGTGTGTTGAAGGAAATAGTAAAAATTAGTGAATCTGATAAAATCATGGTCATGTGATTTCAGGATGCTGTGGAAAGAATGTAAGACTAGTTTTCCTATGAAAACTGACTCAGGCCCTCATGGCTCATTGCCTGGAATACTGCAGTTCCTATCTAGTCTCCCTATCTCCAATCTGGTCCGTTTCAGTCACCCGTACTACTTCCAGAAGGACATTAAAAAAATGCAAACCTCATTTGCCGACATTGCTGAAAATCCATCCGTGGTTCCCTATTTTTTTTTCCAAGTAAAGTAAAGGCATTTTTTTTTTTTAACCAGGTCCTGAACAATCTCCTTCTTGCCTATCACATTTCCTAACATTTTTTTGGCTAGTTAAGAATTTAGGATGCATGTGAAATGTCCTGTAATCCCTTGAACCCATCATGGGTTTGTAGTTACCTTGCCTTTGCATATGCTCTTCCACCTGGAACATGATCTGTCCTTCAAGGTTCTGTGTGGATATCATCTTCTTGGGGCTCCCTCTCTGATTATGTCAATCATCACACATTCACTCTGTGTGCTGGACCAGGAGAGCTCCTAGAGAGTGGGACTGGAATTGCATTAGTGTCTGCTTTCTTCAGAGCCTAGGTCCAAAAACCTAGGGTGTGAACCTCCCGGAGGTCACACAGCTACAGAGGGACAGCCAGCAGTCAAAGAAGCGGTGTAGCCCTCTTTCTGCTTCCCTTCTAGTCTTACTGTCTCACATTGCTGACCTTGCTTGCCGACCCCTCATGTGTTAAAGCTCAAGGCAGGACTTAGTAAATGTTTAATGATTTCTCTTCTTCGGGATGCATCCATGGCTTCTTTGGAGACATTGCTGGTGCTCTCTTACCTGGAGTTTCTTTAACATAACTGAATGAATTTCTATTGTGACACTGCATGGGAACCTCAACCTGAC
Source organism: Canis lupus dingo (assembly GCF_003254725.2). Lineage (NCBI taxonomy): Eukaryota > Metazoa > Chordata > Mammalia > Carnivora > Canidae > Canis > Canis lupus. The sequence goes on along the minus strand of NC_064279.1, from coordinate 16,100,194 downwards.
CCCACTGCCCTCCTACAATTAAAAAAACCTGGGCTAGCCTCCTTTTCTTGCTCTTTCAACCCATTTTTCAAATAAGCTTGGGAAGTCTGCCCTGCTACCCTCAGAAATCTCATTATTTAAGTAATAAACTTCTTGATACTCCTCTGATCTAGTGTGGTGTCATTGGTCTTGACATGAGAACCAAATTTTGGATGGGAGTCCATCCTATGAGGGGCCAGCAATAATTTGTGCAGCAAGCAGGGTGATCACATTGTTTATATCATCTGATATTTAGTAGAGCCATCTAGCTCTCCGGGTCACTGTTGTCATCATAGATTTTTTTTCCCTCTCCTTTTATTTTCAATTTCTGTATATCTTTCAATTTAACGTATGTCTCCCATAAATGGCATATAGTTGGATCTTGGTTTTTTTTTTTGTTTTTTGTTTTTTTAACCCAATCTGATGATTCCTTTATTTTGACTGAATTATTTCATTAACATTTAAAGTTAATATAGATATGATTGGTTTTACAGCTGATATTTTGATTTCTTGTTCTCAGTGTTTATCTTTTACCATTTTCTACTCTATTATTTCTTTTTTTAAAAAAATCAATTTTACTTTTAAAACACTTTTAGAGTTATAGAAGGACTCAGAAGAGAATGGAGTTCCTGGGCCCATATCCCACTGCTAATTTCCCCTATTATTAATTCCTTCCACTAGTATGGTGTATTCATCACAGATAAAGAATCAGTATCAACATAGTAATTAAATGCCATAGTCCATTGAGATTTCCTAGTTTTTAAAAGATTGTGATAAGATATATGTATCATAAAAGTTACCATTTAGCCATTAAAAAAATGTAGTTAGTGCCTTCACTTTGCTGGGCCACCCTCACTACCACCCATCTCTAGAACTCCATCTTCCCAGGGCGAAACTCTGTACCCACTGAACACCAACTCTTCAACTCCCAACAACTCTGACAACTGCCCTTTTATTTTCTGTCTCTGCAGCTTTGTCTAACTAGCTACTTCATGTAAATGGAATCATACAATATTTGTCTTTTTGTGTCTGGCTTATTTTACTTACCATCATGTCTTCAAAGTTCATCCATGTTGTAGCATATGTCAGAATTTCCTTCCTTTATAAAGTGGAATAAGATTCCATTGTATGTTCATACTACATTTTGTTAATTCAACCATTGCTGGAGAGTTGGGTTGTTTCTACTTTTGGCTATTATTGTGAATAATGCTGCTGAGAATACAGGTATACAAATACCTGAGTCTCTGTTTTGACTCTTTGTGTATATAACCCAAATTTCCTTAGTTTGTACTTTTTAAAAAAATATTTTATTTATTTATTCATGATAGACACACACACACACAGAGGCAGAGACACAGGCAGAGGGAGAAGCAGGCTCCATGCAAGGAACCTGATGTGGGACTCGATCCCGGGTCTCCAGGATCACACCCTGAGCTGCAGGCAGCACTAAACTGCTGCGCCACCCGGGCTGCCCACCTTAGTTTGTACTTAACACTTTTTTTCTTCCAGGATCCCACCCATGATACATTGCATTTAGTTTTCATATCTCTTTAGGTTCCTCTTGACTGTGACAGTTTCTCAGACTTGCTTTATTTTTGATGATCTTGACAGTTTTGAAGAATACTGGTCAAGTATTTTGTAGGATGCCCCTCTATTGGGATTTGTCTAATGTTTTTCTCATGATTAGACCACTGTTAACGGATTTCTGGGAGGAGAACCACAGAGGTCAAGTGCCATTTTTATTACACCATATCAAGGGTATATATTATCAGCATGACTTATCATTGTTGATATTGACCTTGAACACTTGGCTGAGATAATGTTTTCCCACCATAAAGTTATCCACCTCCCCCTCCCTGCCCCAATTCCACACTGACTCTGAAAGTATGTCACTATGAGCAGTCTGCACTTAAGAAATGAAGAATTATGGTTCCCTTATTAATGGTGAAATAGATATCTACATAAAGTATTTGAAAGTCTCCTGCCAGGACATTTGTCTTTTCTTCCCATTTATTTATTCAATTGTTTTTATATTAATATGGACTCATGGGTATCTATTTTATACTGTGGGTTACGATCCAATACTATTTTATTTATTTTTGCCAAAATTATTCCAACTTTGGCCATTGGGAACTCTTCCATTTGTCTCCTGTATCCCTTTGGCATATCCCTATCAGAATGGGTTTTAGTATTTTTAGTAGTTTATTTTCTGTCTTTATAAGATGTTCCATGCTCATTTTGTGTATTTCCCGTCCCTGCCCTTGAATCAGTCATTTCTCCAAGGAAATCATTTCTTTTACTGGAAAATGGTATTAGAAACCAAGATCTGTGAGCTAAGTGTGCTCGTTACTGTTGCTTTTCATGTCTTGCAATTTGATAATATGTCATAGCAACTCTACATGCTTATTCCTTCCCATCCTCCCCAACTCTGCCAGAGATTGGCTTTGTCAATTGTTTACTTATTAGGTGACTTGACTGAACTAATCCTGTGACATCTTTCTCCCACGGTGTGCAGCCTCTAATATCCATACTTATATTGTTTGTCCCTCACTTTTGCCTTTTAGCCTGGTTACCTAAGGGTCATCTCTGGGTCTGGGTTGGCATAAGCTACTTATTGGTCACTGGTTTTACTTAGCCCTTTTAGCCAGTTAGATTTTTGCTCTTTACCTTTTGATGTGTGTGTGGCTTAGAGGCTGAATCACAGTTCAGGGAATTTGTGTTTATAGCCCCACATTCAGCCAAGGACTAGTACCTTGGAACTTCTCTGATTCCTCCCGAGAGGGCTCAGCCTTGGGCATGCCCATAATCTTCCAATTTGTCAGGGGTGAGTGTGATTTTATTTTTAAACCTGGCTTCCTAGGAGTCGTCCTTGGGTCAGAACTCCTTATTGTTCACTGTCTGGTCAGAAATCATGTTTAAGCCCCTTTTGCCAGCAAGACTTGCACCCTGGGTTGACTGTGATCACAGGAGGACTTTTTCTGGCTGCTCTTTCACAGTTCTATTGAACTTCGGGATGCTCTGCAGTCTTTCTTGTATCCCAGAGCTTTCTGATTCTTCTTAATTACTCGCTACCAAGTTCTCCAATGTTTTCAACAACATCCTTAGGCACAGTAGAGTTCTCTACTCTGTTCTAAATACACAGTCAGCCTCCTCAGGCAGAGGAGCATTTCATCCTTAGGGGTCTGCCTCGCTCCCTGCATAGGATCTCTGTGTCACTGCATCAGAGCCAGGAGCTCTATGAGTAGACACTGGTTGTGGATGGGGAGTAGTGCCAGTCCCTGGTCCTCTCAGTTTGCCCTTTCCAATGTGGCCTCTCCTACACTGCAGCCAGGGCAATTGTGATCAGGGCCCTGATATTCTCAGTGGACTGCAACTGGTGTAAAGGGAGCCACATTCTTTAGGCCATGCCTGCTAGGAAGAGAGCTTTTGCAACAGTAGGTGGGAGTGGGGGTGGGCAGATGAGGAACGCTACTGTGAACCTCCTGAGGTGAAATCATAGCTCCAGACTGTGCACTTTGGAGAGAAGAGACCCCTATCTTAGCTGTGTGCACCAGGATACAGTTTCTGTATCATGAGCCTGGGAGTGGGGACCAGGAGCAAGTCAAGGCTAAAATACCATGGGCACTTGCTGTTTGTACGAAATTTAGTAGGTTATCTTCAATAATATTTCTCCTTTTGCTCTATATTCCTAGGACAATTTCTGGAGAATTTGAAAGACACTGTTTTTATTTTTATAATTGTCACCAGGTAAGTTGTTGTTTTCCTGAGAAGAGTCCAACAGAAGTCCTACCCCCACCCTATTTTAATAGCCTTTTACACCAACAATATGTTCCCTACCATGAATATGAGAGATAGCTTTTCAGTGTTGTGTGGCTGATGCTTTGGATTGCCTGGTGGGGAGTTGGGGCTTGAGAATCAATGAGAATGGAAGAGCCTAGGGGAGGACCCAGGAAAGAGCTGGCAGAGCCATTGGTGAGGAACGGGTGCTGCAGACACCCAGGTTTTACTCTCATCAGTGGCCTCTGACTATAATTCAGGTTGATGATTATCACCCTGGTCTTACTACATTTATTCCAGCCTTCCGGGGATCCCGATATAGCCATCTGATGTTTCCTCAGGCATCTGAACTAATATCAGCATCAAGTAGCATCTGTTCACTGTGAGGAGAGAAAATGCACTTTAATTGCAGCAGGAGGAATTTGGGCTAAATGTGAGGAGATAGCCCCTGATCAAAAGTGTCAGCCTGAGAGGTCTTTTTCAAGTGTAAATCAGATCACGCCACTCTCCTGCTTCAAGCTCTCCAATGGCTGCCCAGTGCAATTAGAATAAAGTCCAATCTCCTAACCAAGACCTACATTTCATTTCACTATCTGTCATTCACCATGCTTCAATCACTCGAGCTTTCTTTCTGTCCTTCAAATCCATCAGGCCTGTTCCTGCCCCAGGACCCTTGCATTAGCTAGTGTGGGGGATGCCCTTGTTCAGATTTCTATATGGCTAACTGTTAGCAACAGTCTCAATTCCAAGGTTACCTCCTTAAGGGGGCCTTTCTGGGCCACAGTATCTAAGGTAGGTCTCCTTACTCCCAGTCTTCATTGTTCTCATTATATTCATTATTTGTTATTAACCTGCCTTCACTATCCCTGTCTCCCCCAGAGTGTAACTTCTAAGAGGCAAGGATTGTGATTTTCTTATGTTGTTTGTCTGCTCTCTTCTAAGTACCTAGAAAATAGTGCTTGTCATCCAGTGGGGATTTAATCAATCCAAAGGAAAAATGAAAAATAAAAACATAACATGGAATGAATGTCCACAGTCATCTTTTTAGGTCTTAAAGAAGAGAATAAGATACTCTTTTGGTGAGGTGTCTCAGCAGCAGAGGCATCGATGAGATTATATGTTGAGGTCTGGCAATTTGGGGATTCATTTTACTAGTAGAAGAGTGCTTTACAGAAAGTGGCAGACACTGTCCAGGGGAATGAATCTTCCAAATAAGAACAAATCAAAATATATTCAGTTGTCTAGATCCTGATTTGACCCCTGCTTGAATAATTTCATGTACACCTGTGCCCAATTTTGGTTACAACACCCAGAGACAGGCACGGCAAGAATGACAGCACCACTGGGGAGCTCATATACTTGTAACTGCAGTAATAGCTTTGAAGGTGATGACTCGTAAAAGACACTGAAACCCCCTAAAATGCTGGCTTTGCCGATTTAAACAAATCCTGGCTCTTCTCTATTTCATCAATCAAATGAATGTCCTCTCCTCCACCACAATGATTAAACCATGTATTTGGTTCCAAGATGTATTTTCTATATCAATTATTGTGCCGAGAAATTCTTTCATCTTAGATTTAGAAACTAATCTTCTTATGAGAAATACAGGAAAATAACCTCAGTTTTAACAGGTCTAGGACTCTGAAATCTGCATTATAGAAGGGTACGGAAACATGGTATTTGATCAAGGGAAGTGAGGGAGAATTACATAGGCTCTGTCTAATAAATAATGAACCAGATACATTCCATACATGAAATATTGTGTCCCTGATCTGTTTGCTCACCAAACTCTTAGCAAAGATTACATGGAAAGAATAGTGATCACACATTTCCTTTGAAGTGATGACTAAGAGTACAGAAAAACAAACAAACAAACAAACAAAAAAAACCCCATGGTGCTCTGAATAGGGCACAGAAGCCAGATTTTCAGATATGCCCTCCCACTCCCCACTGACCCCCAAATCCTGAACTGAAAAACACGAGTTCTCCGGAGCCCATGCTGCTAATAGTGTCAGAAGTTGATGCAGGAAAAATCTGCATTTCAAAAGTTCTTTTATCTTGACAATTTTCAAACATACAAAATAGTTGAAAGGATGGTACAGTTGTTTACCCATATACCTGACCATCTAGATTCAAAAATTGCTAATATTTTACTGATCATTTGAATGTAATATTTCATATTTAAGTATTTCAGGACGCATCTCCTAAAAAATACTCTTCAGTATAATCACATTTAGGACCATCAGCAGTATTCTGTAATGCTGTCTAATACATAAATGCAGGTTTCCCCAATAATCCTTAAAATATCTTTTATAGCTGTTATTTTTCAAACCAGGACTTGTTCAAGGGGGTGTATTGCCTTTGGGGTTTCTAGTCTTTTTAAATCTTCAACAGCTTCGTCCCCGGTTTTTTTTTTTTTGTTTCTTTGTTTAATGATATCATACTTTTTTAAGAGACTAAGCCAGTTATTTTGTAGAACTTCCCACAATCAGGAACCCGGATTTTTCTTACCGTGTATTGTGGCATTACCAGACTTTCCTTCTATTTTCAGTATTTCTTATAAATTGTAAATTAAGTCAAAGGCTTGGTTCAACTTGGGTTAAATATTTTTGTCAAGAATTCTTCAAAAGTGATGCTCCATGCTCCATGCTCCATAGTGCATCCTATCAGGAGGTGTGTGAGGCTAGAATGTTCTACTATCAGTGATGCTAATTTTTAGAGTCTTTTAACTACATTGTTTCCATTAGAAAATAGCTTCTATTTTGGACAGTAGAGAGCTATTTTGTACTAAAATTAAGATGATTTGCAGCCTGCAATATAGTTGCAGGCAACAGTTTACAGGAATAGTCTAAAATGGTGACTCATTATTCGTTATTCTATCACTGAGGTGGGGAGCTACAACTGGATGCCAAAGGGACTTGAGAAATAGTTGGAGTCAGGCTACCTCTCCCCAGGAGGATGAACAAACCCCCATGTGGCCCAGATCTTGGTGGTAACTTTAGGGAAGTAGATTTTGGGGTCTAGGTGACATCAGGCAAAGGGCTTAGGATGTTGATGGTAGAATTTAGCCACCATCTCTCACTGCTTTTCCCCTACATTTATTTTAGGCAGGAATTAAATAGCCCACGTGGAAATTCTGGCCCTGGCGCTTGTGCTGCTGTTATTTCAAGTGCAACGACTTTACATTTATCTATTTGATTTAAAAAATTGGTCCCTGCTTTAAAAAGCCTCAGGGCACAAGAACAGTAAAATTGTCCAATAAAATACTTAAATCAATCGACAGCACCACGCTTAAAAACACAGTGTATCACAAAGCGACATAAATGCCATACCCAGTATGAGATTCCCTTTGGCTACACAAATTTTTAATGGCACGTTTTACACTGGATTTTAAACATGTATAAACCTGGGTTTAGTTGAACCAATAAAGGCATGATAGAAAAGCATGTCTTTCCCCTGATTTAGATGGGCCGGGTGGTGAGCTAGAAACACACTCAGACTGGTCATTAGGGCTAACTTTCATCTCCTGTTTGCTGTGCGCCAGGCACTGGGCTAAGAGACTTTCATTCCATGCAATGTTTCATGATGATAACAAAACTGTAAAGTAGCTAGGACTGTTATCCCCATTTTACAGGTCAGAAAGCCAAGGCACAACCAAGTTAGGCAATCCTTCCAATGTCACACTAGCTGTTTTATGATAAAATTGGTATTTGAACTTCGACACTTTGGTTCTGAAGCCTGTGTTTTTAATTTTTAAATTTCTACCCTAAAATGACTACATCCACTCATTCACTCACTTATTTAATGAATTGTGTGTGTGTGTGTGTGTGTGTGTGTATTCTACTGAAATGTACAGGCATTTCATTTTGTTGGACTCTGGAATACAGTCAAAATCTAAACACATGAGGCTCCTCAATTTAGCTGACTCCCACCTGGACTGATCTAAAATATTAAGGGTCTTGGATTTGTAGATAAAACCTGTTGAGGAGGCCACATGTCACCAGGTTATATAATTGTTGGTGGAGGCATTTCAGGCTAGGAAATCTATTCATTCTGACCATTAGATGGACGCTGGGATATTGACATTAACTGGCATGTTGGAGATGTATTAAAATCAATCACTGTGTAGACAGTATACCAGTATAAGAATGGGCTCAAAAGCCGATGCTGTAGAAAAGGAGTGAGAGGGAGGCTCAAGAGGCAAAGGATTTTACTTGAAAGGTATCTCCCATAAGAATTGCTCATATTTGTTGCGTTTTTTTCTCAATAACACAAACTAAACATAGTAAGAAAACACTCCACTTTAACTGAACCCATTGATGTTCCTATTTTGGATAGAAGGATTTTTATGAAGAGATGAAGTGGTTTATTTCAGAGAGGTGCTGTTTCAACAATAACAGTGGAAACAGGAGAAACTGCCTTTCATTTGTGCAGTCTAGTTGAAAGCTTATCAAATTTATAAAAGGACAAAGGTCATGAGGTGGAAACACACTTGAATTAAAAAAAAAAACGCCAATGAAACATCACTTTTCATTGGGGCTTTACGGCTTTTAAATCATCTTCAGATATTTTATCAAAAATGCCTGATGTAAAAACAAATGCCTGATGTGCATCTCCTCATCCTCATTGGATTCTCTCATCCTCACTCTTTCCCAGTTGCATATTATGAAGGAGCTGCCCCCCTGAAACAGAGGGATTTTACGTGGGGCTTCAGAGTTTTACCAATTGTCGTCAACCTGCCACACGCCTGGAGACTCTGGCTCTTTGAACCATTTCCAGACCTGGATGAAATACTGTGCTAAAGGGCATAGGAAAAAAAAAAGGGCATAGGAGTAGACTTTCTGAGTGCTTTCAAAGGGTGAGGGTGGTCAGATGAGACAGTCTGGAAGTGTGGGGCAGTGAGTTCTGTAGTGGGTAAATATTGGCCAGTGTTCCATCCTTCCTTGAAGAGTTGCTTCAAGGTACTGTTTCTCCATGTAAGACGGTTTGTGTGTGTGTTCCCGTGGGTGTTCCTGCCAAGTGATTTGTGGTGCCCCTTTGTGGGTTCACATGAAGCAGTGGTCAATGGGGCAATTCATTAACTTTTCATTTTTTTTTCCCCATTCTTTTTGTCTCTTTTCCCTTTGCCCTCACTTTCAATGCCCTGGAATTGTACCTTCCAAATAAAGCACCAGTACTTAATCCCTGCCTCAGGCTCTATATTTAAGGAAACTGGGTCTCAAATGTATATTTTATTTCAGTCTCTTCACTACTTTGAAGCAAGGAAGAATGTTATTGTTAGTCATACTTTAAAGATAAGAAAACTGAGGCTCAAAGATGTGAAGTGATTAAACTGAAATTGCATTTATTCATTTGTTCATGAATTCATTATTCATTTAGTAGACACTTCTCTCAGATACCTTCTATGTGCCTTCATGGAACTTAAAATTTGAATTAGGAGGGACAGATGGTCTTCAAGTAGCATAAATATCTGCTAAAGTAATGAATTAATGAACAATTGAGATTCCTATTTTCCCCATTATAACTAGTTGGGTTAAAAAATATATCAAATTTAAAATTTTTCCCTCCCCACAACCTTTTTTCGTGGGGTGCCATTGTTTTATTGTTGTTCTATACAAAGTATGCTTAAGCTACCCATTGATATGGTAGCTTAATCATTTGTGGGAGGCCAAATGATTAGTGGACTCCAGGCACTTTTAGGAACAGAGGGAACAACAGATACAAAGACAATGAGGTATAAATAAGCCTAGGTGACTTCAAGAACTAGGGTAAGGAGTAGAGTGTGAGAGGGACAGAGGTGGGAGATGGAGGTCAGAGGGATGGGCAAATGTCCGATAATGCAGAAGCTTGAATATCATGGTAATGATTTTATTATAAGGGCAATGGGGAGCCACAGAAGGATTTTAAGCGATATAATTAACATAATTAACATGATTGCTACATTGTTATCCTAAGCTAAGGTCAGGTCTTTTGATACCTGGACCTAAATATTCTATACAAAGCAGGTGTCAGAGTTGGGGCTAGTACCTAAGCTCTGAGGCGCCCACTCCTGTGATGGAGTGAACTCAGCTTGGTAATGGTGGCTCATAATATCAGGCTCTCAGATGATATAACAACATGGAATCACATCCACTTAAGCTGGCCTTTGTTGTTTCATCTCTAGATTGGGGATGACGTAACCTCTCGTCCGGTGAGCAGGGGCAGGGGCAAGGGCAGAGACTCATGGGCCTCCAGGACCAGGGATCATGTAGCCTGGGATTGCTGAGAATCGCCAGTGGTTTCCGTCAGTAGGAGTACTCCAGCTGTCAGCTAGACAGTGTCTGTCTATTCATTTAATAAGTGAAAATTGTGATATTGCCTTGTCTAGTGCAAGAGGATGGGGTGGTTATGTGCAGTGACAAGGGAAAGGTCAGCAGGGGTTTTACCTTGTTTTCAGCATCATCCAGAAAAGTGACAGGGCAAGAAGGCTTCATACAACCTGATTAGTAGTTTTGTTTTGTTTTTGTTTGTTGTGTTTGCATGAAGAGGATGATGGATTTTCCCACACAGGAGGTCTTTGTAAAGGGTTCTAGGACCTTAATAAAGGGCAATAAGGGCAAATATGGGGGTCACTGTTGTGAAGAGAGCTCAGGACTGGCTCACAAGCTCAAAGCTTTGCTCCCCCCCCCCCCACCTAGTTTCCAATCTTGTAAAAGAGAACTGCAGTCTGGGGACATGGCTCCTCTTTGCCCTGGGGTGCCTCCCACCAGGGCATGTGGACCAGGCAGTCCTCAAGGTCTTCCAAAGTTCACGTACCTTGTGTCTTTGCACCCGGATGCATGAACCCTCAGCACAGACAGCTCCTCCATCCCTGGCCTGTCCTTTCTTTGAGCCCTGCAGATCCCAGTTCCATAAGTTGCCTTAAGGACATCAGAGACTGTCCCTCTCCTGCTGACCACTAAATGAGATTTTGATGTTAGTAATGTGTAATCATGTGCTCCCTTCCTTCTCCCAAAAGGAGTGGGGGAGGGAAAAGTTACAGAACAGGGATGGGGTGGGGTTGACCTGTGATCAAGTGGGCGGGGGAAGGGAGAGAGGAGTTTTACTCCGTGGAGCCTGATGAAGCCAGGGAAATGGAGAAGACTCAACAGGAAGCAGGTAAACAACAGTGTTTGTGCATCACAGAATCGCACCTTCTCGGAGTCCACTATTTCACCAGCCTGCTCCCCCCGCCCCCCCCCCCAAGCCTGGCGCCTCTTAGCAATTCCCCAGCTGTCAGCTCCCTACCTGCCTGGCTCTGGCTGCTCGGCTCAGAGCTGCTCCCCTGGGCCTCTGGCTGGCTTGTCAGTGGGCTGCGTCAGCATCACACCACACTGTCTCCCGTTGGCCCGGTGATCAACGCCTGACGGCCGGCCCTCTCTCTCCTCTCAGCTGGGGCCAATGGGAGTCAGGGGAAGGTTTTGGTTACAAATGAAAATAAAATAAATAAGTCATACTCCTGCACTCAGGAGTCTGGGAGAAACATCTTCATGGCCTCGTAAATCTTTCCTTTTAAATTTGTCCTTCTCCTTCTAGATGCCCCTCCCAACCTCCTGCCTGTACTTGGCTGCCCCTCACAGTGCAGGGAATACAAATTGAGAGGCTTGGACTTAGGCTCCATGTCGGGAACTAACCCCATCCCAAAGGCATTTGTGGTGTGTGTGTGTGTGTGTGTGTGTGTGTGTGTGTGAAGGGAGGAGCCAGCTACGTAGAACAAGTGACAGCTTGTACCCACTCCTACTCTTTGACCTTTGTGACAAGTCACCTAGCCCCCTCCCCTGGCTAACTACCTCCAAAGTTCTTGGCTTCTTTATTTCTTCCCACTGTGTGTGTGTGTGTGGGGGGGGGGGGGGGGTTCGGATGATTAAATACAATGCCCTATTTTAAGAAGCCTGGAAGTTTTTCTTAAATGTGTATTAGACTAAAATTTATTAAAGCTCATCAACTACACATTTTTTGTGTAAGACCTTGACCTCTGTTTAAAGACACATGCTTAAGGCAGGGGGTGCTATTAATCACATATACCTGAATGTGAAAAACAGTTCCTGAAAGTTTGACCTTGGAATGTCAGGGGAGAGAGCCAGAACTCCTAAGGGCACCAGGGAGGATGAGATGGGCAAGTGGCTGAGGGGTGGAAGCTGGAGAAAGTCTTAGGTTACTTTGCTGGTTTGCCTCGGGTTGTCCAGGGCCTTCTATAAAGAGGATTTGCTCTGTTCGCTAGCAGGGCTGTCCTCTGGGTGGATGGGGTGGTAGCTGGAGGGAAGCATGGGCAGAGGGGCCATGAAATTAGAAGGGTTTTCTTCACCTTCTTGTGAGAGAGCAACTGCTTGGCAAATCAATACTCCACTGAGGGATCCCCTTTGTCTTAAAACATCTTTTCATTTTAGGCTAGTGTGAGCAATCCTCTTTGGCCACTGCTACCCCATACTCTTCTTCCTACCTCACTCCCATCCATAATGCATGAAGTGAATGGAGATCATCTATCCACTAACTGTGGCCAGAGGAGGTCACCTTGTCAGTATCCTGGGCTGTCAGTTCTGGGTTGAGGAGGAATTCGTACCTGATGTGTTACCTTATGGGGTTATGAAGGAGGAAGACACTTTGGAAGGGTTAAATTTAGGGACAAGTTGCTCAACTTTCCCCTAATGGGAACAGTAGAGGCCCCGCATAGCAATGGGGCTGCCCCTCTGAGGGATATCAAGATGGAGCCATGGTGGTTCAAGAGGGCAGGCAGCCAGGATGTCTGCTGCCACTTAAATTATAACCAGGAAGATTTCACTGTGTTCAGAGGCCCATATATCTCCATCTCTCTGAGCTTTTCTTTCTGCTTCCCCTGCATAGTTGCCATGCTCAGGTGACAGTGAGGTTTTCATAGACTATACTTTTGATGAGTGGAGTGATTTCCAGATTGGGTTGGGGGCCAGATGGAATAGCTGTCATTACAGAGACTCTGGACACCTTGTAGAGGTGGATTTGCTACAAAGCTAGTGAAGTTTAAGCTTTAGGGTCTCTCATTTGCATGGACTCTGCCTATGGCTCTGAGGTTGGCCAATGAATGTTAACACTGGGAGCATTGTCTTCCCTTGGAAGGAAATGGAAGAGGCTTAAGTAGGTCCCATATATTTGGAACATGTTCAAGAAGTGGGAGACATGGGCTTTCAGCCTACATTTATCCTTGACCCCACAGACTCTTTGTTCTGTGTAGAGGGACGGAAGCAAAGGGATGAGGGGCAGAATGTAGCCCTGTTAAGTGCAGATTCCATCTTGACTGGGCTAAAAGTGATTCCAATAGTATTCCAATAAGATGCCTAAGATTGGAAGTACATGTGTGTACAAGGAGTAAAAACATTCCAAATGTGCCCAGCCAGAAGCTAGTTTGTGGAAAACTCTTCCAAATCCTTTATCTCATATGTATGATAGAAACCTGATAAAGTTTCCCCCAATTTGGCAACCAGCCTAATAGTTTACATGATAATATTGAGAATGAGTTCTGGAGCTGAAAATTTTTTCTACACTCTGAATAATAAAAGGCAAATTTTAATTTGCCACGTTAGAGGGAAAATGGAATTATCCTTCTGTTTTCTCTATAGGAAAAATATGACAAAATCACTGTCATGTGAAGAAGCCCTCAAAGAACAAGTAGCCCAAAATGTAGAGGAAAAGTGTTATAGGAACAATTCAGAAAGTTAAATAATGAAAATATTACTGGGGCCCCTGGGTGGTGCAGCGGGTTGAGCATCCAGCTCTTGGTTTTGGCTCAGGTCATGATCTCAGGGTCATGAGTTTGAGCCCTGGATCAGCCTCTGTGCTCAACAAAGCATCTGCTTGAGCCTTCTCATCTTTTTCCTATGCCCCTCCCCTTCAAATAATAAATAAATAAATCTGAAAAAATACTACTGTGGGGGGGGGTACTTGTTATATATGTGGTGTTTGTCCTGTCTTTAAAATGAGCTTTTATAATTTCCTCATTCTAAATTTATATTCTTTTCTATTTGTAAAGAATAGCAATTTTATATTTGTGCTTTAGCATTTTTTTTTCTCAAAGGGTCTTCCAAGTTTTATAAACTTCAGGCACCACAAAACCTGTACCAATCTCTGAAGTCTTAATTTTTTTGGGGTAATGGTATTCAATGTCCCTCAGGGCAGAAGGGAAAGAGGGAACTACTGTAACCACTTCATGTCCTCAGTGGCTTGGGCTCTGTAGGCTGAGCTCAATTTTAAAAATGCTTATGAGATTTGAGATGTTTACCCATCTTGCAAAGTCATATGATCTTGAATAATCCACTGAACATCTCGGGCTTTGGATTCTGCATCTATAAAGTGAGAGGGTCAGACAAAATGCTTTCTAGTTTGGTCCCCAGCACCAGTGTCTTGTGCTTTTCCCCCTGAAAACTGGACTCACTATTAACGACCAGAGGTGGCGGGACACTCCAATATAAGCTGAGACTGTTGGTAGCAATAACTAGACCCCAGATAATGTCTCCCCTAAACAGCATCCAATCCAACAACTTCTTCAGATAGCTCTACCTCAATAAAGGGGCAACATGCAATTTACACAACATACATGCTTTTGCAAAGTCATATTTTTCTGATTCGGAGCGCATAGTGGATATACTCAAGAGTTAGCTTAAGAGAGAGAATCTATCATGAAATCTCATTAGTAAATGTAAGAAAATGTGACTTTATAAAAGGATTCTTCAAGTGGATTCCATCTACGCAAAGAAATTCACACCTCATATATAATTTCTTAAAATTCATATATTCAGATTTATGTTATGTGAAACCACATTAGCAACAGGCAAAAGTGACAAGTAGGAGAGCCAGCTCTGATCTTAGAATGGGGACAATGGGATAAGATGGGGAGATCTGAGGTCTGGAAGTTGAATGTATGGGTCGAATAGGGCCCTGGTAGGGCCCAAATGTCTGGGTGATACCAAACTGAATGATAGCTCTTGGAATGTGTCTCAGGTGCCACACTTATGCCTACTTTGGCTACACCACCCTCTAGCTTGGGAAATAGTGCCAAGACAACTCCATGCGTTACTATAAATGGGCCTGTTCATGCATATTGTGTATAATATGTTCAGAACCTACAGCATTCACATATGTGCCTAACTAGAAGATCCACCCAGTAATGCAGCCAAAAGGCCTCTGCCCAAAGGACTTATGATCTCTCAGCTCTAACAAACAAATAAAACTCCCCGACTCCTTGCAATTGTTCATTTCCCCCGCTTCTTTTGCTATCATTCGGAAATGATACGCACTACCCCTCCACCCCCACCGCCACGCCCCCAGCTCACGTTAAAATACACACTAGCTGGGTGCACACATTATTCCGAGGCAATAATGGATCTGAGTATACATTTATTCATTCTGCTGTGTCATTGTCTCCCTGGATCAATATCTGGTGTGGGAAGTGCTAACTTGGAGCTGAAGCTCCTTCCTCCTTCGTCTTGCAGAAGAGCAGGGTCTCTGGATTGGGGCAAACACCTGCGCATTCACCATTTCTCATTTCCTCCTGTTTCCATCTTCCTTCATCAGCTGAGGCTGTTTTTAAGGATAGATTTAAGAATGGAGGACTTAGATCTTAATTTTTCTTCTTTCTTCCTTGTACAAAATTTCATTTTAAAATAAGGAAATAAGGGGCACCTGGGTGGCTCCATGGTTGAGCATCTGCCTCCGGCTCAGGGCGTGATCCTGGGGTCTGGGATCAAGTCCCACATCGGCTCCTCGCAGGGAGCCTGCTTCTCCCTCTGCCTGTGTCTCTGCCTCTCTCTGTGTGTCTCTCATGAATAAATAAAATCTTTTTAAAAAATGAGGAAATAGAGACTCTTGGGTGCTTAACCAGTTAAGTGTCCGCCTTCCACTCAGGTAAGGATCCCAGGGTCAGGGGTCCAGCCCCTCGTGATGGGGCTCCCTGCTCAGAGGACAGTCTGCTTCTCCCTCCCCTTCTGCCCCTCCTTCCCACTCATATACTCTCTCTCTCTCTCATAAATAAATAAATAAATAAATAAATAATAAATAAATAAAATGAGGAAATAATCTTATTTGAACTCTCACCCCTTAGCCCAGGCACTGTCCTATAGGGTTAAAGTACATGGATCTGGGGAAAGATTGTGTTCCAGCAGTTCCAGTCTGTGTGTCCTTGGGTAAGTCGACCAAACTTTTTAGACCATAGTTTCACAATTTGGAAAATAGGGATTAAAAATGTACTTCTCTGAGGAATTGTGGGATTAGATGACATAATGCATGTCAAGGTCTTAGCATGGCCCTGACAGATAAGCAGTTAATTCTCAAGGAGTGTTAGTCTGGATTACTGTGCTCATGCCTCCTTTACATTCTGTACAATCCTGGATGGGCTTTCTCTTTCTTTTCTTTTCTTTTTTTCCCTTTCTTTCTTTCTTTCTTTTCTTTCTTTCTCTTCTTTTTTTTTCTTTTTTGTTGGTTAAGGCTTCCGCAGAAGGGGCAAGAGACTTGCTTAGATTTCTAATATTAGCTCTTTGGCATTGTATTGTGTATTCTTCATTTTCTTTCTTTCCTTTTGAGTTCTCTCTTCTGGACCATCATCTTCACCTCCTTACCTTCCATACTTTGATTGTGAGTTCTCAGTAGTTGATAGTGCATTTATGTCTTATCCCCAGCTCCTGACTTTGGGATATGTCTAATAAATGTCTTTTAAGTAATTTCCTTTCTATATTCTGATCTGATTCTTGTCTTGCTATATCTTTTTTTTTTTATTAGAGTCCTACATCCTGAACATTTGCTTGTTTTGGCAATAGAGTCTATGTTTATTAGATATTCTATTAAGACTTTGTCCTAAAACATTTCCCAAAATACATATGACTTGCAGGACACTAGCTGAGTGGGAGATACCGGGTGAAAAGATGTTTGTGGTTGCCTATATCCCCTTTGGTACTTTGTGAGAAGTGGACATTTATAAAGAATTGTCTGGTGAGGGGGGAAATGATGATTTGAGAGTTGGAGGGGACCCTCAACAGAGGGTCTTGTGTGATCTTTTGTATCTATGTACCTTTGTACCTGCAGAGATGATTTCTAGGGAATCTGTTTCTGACCCAACTTCCCTGCCTGGCCCCCTCCATCTGTCAGCCACGGCCTCCCTTTTTTCAAGCCACTCTTCTCTAACCTCCTAAATATTTGTAGGCAAGGCTCAACTTTGGTCACCAAGATTAGGTGCCAATTTCAACCACACTTTTTTTCTACTTCTTCCCTTCCTTCTAATGTCCAACAATGTGGTGCCCCTCCCCTAACCTTTTCCCATTAGTATTTGCCCCCTAAAAACGTAATTTTTCACTAGCCTCTCCACGAAGGTGGGTCATGGTAAATTCAGCCATTTTAAGCTAACCTCTAGAATTAAGAGTGATTGGGAAGCACTGATCTACAGTAGTGATTCCTTTTTCCTCCAAATTTAAATTAATGTTTATTTAAAAATATTTTTCATTTACAAAAAGTTTTAGTGTAGAGTTTCTATATACTCTTCATCCAGTTTCACTGTTGACATTGTATAGTACGCATGCTGGCTCAAAATGAAGGACCAGCACTGGTATATTACACTGCTATTAGTTAAATTGCATACTTTGTGTAAATGTGCTCAGTTTTCCTCCAATTGTGTCATTTCTGTTTCAGAATCCCATCCAGGATACCATATTACATTATTCATCATATCTCCTTAGTGTCTCCTGTTTTTTGACAGTTTCTCTTGTATTTAATGACCTTGGCAGTTTTGAGGAGTACTGGTCAAATATTTTGTAGAATGTTACTCAACTAAAAAAAATAACAATTTCATTGAAAGACAGATCACTACCACAGAGTTCACCCAGTAAAGTATACATTTTTTAGTATAGTCACAGATGTTCACAACTATTACCACAGTCAGTTTTAGAATATTTTCATCATCTCAAAAAGAAACCTTTCCTATCACCTGTCCATATCCCCATCCTCCCTCATCCTAAGCAACCACTAATCTACTTTTTATCACTAAGGATTTGCCTATTCTGGACATTTCATATAAATGGAATCATATAATGTATGGTCTTCTGCAATTGGCTTCTTCCATTTAGCATAATGTTTTCCAGGTTCACCCATGTTATAGACTCTGTCAATACTTCACTTTTTCATGGTCAAATAATATGCCTTTGTTTGACTATACCGTACTTTATTTATTCATTCATTGGTTGAAGGACATTTGGGATGTTTTTACCTTTTGGCTATTATGAATCATGCTACTATAAAAGTTCATGAACAAATTTTTTGTGGACATATATTTCATTTCTCTTAGGTATATACCTAAGAGTAGAATTGCTGGGTCATATGGTTACTCTATATTTAATCATTTGAGAAAGTGCCAGACTGTTTTCTAAAGTGGCGTTTTAAATTCCTACTGGCAGAGTATGAGGGTTCCAATTTATCCATATCCTCACTAACATTTGTTATAAGCTAGCTTTTTGATTGTGGCCACCCTAGTGGGTGTGAAATGGTGTCTTCTTGTGGTTTTGTTTTATATTTCTCTGAGGATTAATGGTGTTGAGTATCTTTTCATGTGCTTATTGAACATTTGAACATCCTCTTTGGAGAAATATCTATTCAAACTCTTTGCCTCTGATTTTAAAATTGGGTTGTCTTTTTCTTAATGAATTATAAGAGTTCTTTATATATTCAGGATACAATTTCCTTATCAGATACATGGTTTGCAAATATTTTCTTCCATTCTGTGGGTTGTCTTTTCACCATCTTGATTATGTTCTTTGAGGCACAGCTATTCTAAATTTGAAGTCTAATTTACCTATTTGTTTCTTTTCTTGCTCATGCTTTTATTATCTATCTTGGAATCCATGACCAAATCCCAAGTCATGCAGATTTGCTCCTATATTTTCTTCTAAAATATTATTATTTTCATTTTTACATTTAGGCCTTTGTCCCATTTTGTGTTAATTTTTTGTATATGATATAAGGTAAGGATACTATGGTATTTTTCTGCATGTGACTATTCATTTGTTGAGAAGACTACTCTTTTCCCATTAAATGGTCTTGGCACCCTTTTCAAAAGTCAGTTGGTCAGAGACACGGGGGTTTATTTCTGGACTCTTACTTTTATTTTTTAATTTTTAAATAATTAGGTTTTTTTTTCTTTTTTCTTTTGAGAGGGAGAGAGAGAGAGAAGGGGGGTAGTAGGAAAGGGAGAGGGAGAGAAAGAATCCAAATTATTCTCTATGTCCAGTGTAGATCTCCAGGTGGGACTTGATCTAATGATGCCAAGATCATGACCCAAGCTGAAATCAAGAATTGGATGGTTTAACTGACTGAGCCACCAAGGCACCCCTGAACTCTCACTTGCATCTCATTGATCTCTATGTCTATCTATATGCCAGTATCACACTGTTTTGATTACTGTTGCTTTGTAATAAGTCTTGAAATTGGAGAGTGTGGGTCCTCCAAATTTTTTATTTTTTGAGGTAGATTTGACTACTCTGATCCCTTCCAATTCTCTGTGAATCTTAGGATCAGTCTGTTAATTTCTATGAGAAGGATATATGGGAGTTTGTTGGTATATAAGTTACATTGAAAATATAGATCAATTTGGGGTATATTTCTATCTTAACCATATTAAGTCTCCCTATTCATGAATATGGAATGGTTTCCCACTTATTGAGATCTTCACTATCTTATAATAATGTTGTGTAGTTTTCAGGTTATAAGTTTTTCACTTCTTTTGTTATTTTTATTCTTAAATATTTTTTTTTTCGAGAGAAGAGAAGAAAGGGCAAGATATTTGTATAGCCTTTGTTATATTAAGCTTGGTTTTTAAAATTCCTGATTCTTTGCGTTTGTTCTTTTGAATCTTTTGAAGAATTACCATCTGAAACTTTCCTTAGCCCCAAATAGTTTTGTTCCCACCCACCTCCTTTGTGCTGTTACTGGCAAATATATTACTTTTCTATATGTTGTAGGCTTGCCAGTGTACTACATGAATATTATTTTATGCAATTGAGTTTAAAATCAGTTGAGAGAAGAAAGGATAAAGAAATATGCATATACGGTATTTTTTAAAAAGATTTTATTTATTCATCCATGAATGACACAGAGAGAAAGGCAGAGACATAGGCAGAGGGAGAAGCAGGCTCCATGCAGGGAGCCCGACATGGGATTTGATCCCAGGACCCTAGGATCATGCCCCCAGCTGAAGGCAGATGCCCAACTGCTGAGCCACCTAGGTGTACCTGTATGGTATCTTTTAGAATTACATAATAATTTTTACCAGCCCTCTTTATTTTCTAGCATGGATTTGAATGACTGTTTTGGGCCCTTTGCTTTCAGCCTAAAAAATGTCCTTCGGGGGATACCTGGGTGGCTCAGTGGTTGAGTATCTGCCTTTGGCTCAGAGCATGATCCTGGAATCCCAGGATAGAGTCCCATATTGGGCTCCCTGCATGGAGCCTGCTTCTCTCCCTGCCTGTGTCTCTGCCTCTCTCTCTCTGTGTCTCTCATGAATGGATAAATAAAATCTTTAAAAAAAATGTCCTTTAGTATTTTTTGTAAGACAAGTTTGCTAGCAACAGTATCTTTGTTTTTGTTTATCTAGGTCTTTATTTTGCCTTTGTTTTTGAAGGGGTGTTTTGCTGGGTATAGGGTTTTTGTTTGAAAGGTTTTTATTTGAATACTCTGAATATGTTAGCCTACTGCCTTCTGACCTCTCAGAAACGTTTTGAGAACTCAACTCTTCATCTTTTTGGAGTTTCCTTATATATTATGTGTCATTTTTCTTTTTCTAATTTCAAGATTTGTCTTTAGCTTTTAGCATTTTTACTATTTGTGGATCTCTTTGTGTTTATCCTAGGAGTTAATTGTGGTTTCTGGATGTGTATAGATTACATATTTTTTCTGCTCCTTTTCTCTACTCCGCTTCCGGGACTCCTATTATGCTTATGTTGTTGCAGTTAATGGTATCCCACATTTCTCTGACATTCTGTTCATTTTTTTCTTTGTTTTTTTTTTAAATTTTCTTCAGATTGCATAAACTCTATCCATCCATCCTTAAGTTAGCTCATTCTTCTGCCAGTTCAAATCTGCTATTGAGCCCCTCTAGTGAATTCTTTATTTCAGTTATTATGCTTATCAACTCAAGAATTTTCATTTGTTTCTTTTTAAAAAAATAATTTCTATCTTTTATTGATATTCTCTATTTGATGCAATATTATCAGTCTACTTTTACCTATTTAACCACAGTTTTCTTGTTTTTTGAGCATATTTATAATAGCTACTTTGAAATCTTTTTATATCCAACACCTGGTTACTCTCAGTCCATTTCTGTGCCTGTTTTGTATGAAGCACTTAAGGATATACTTTATTGTTTATTTGCATATATTATAATTTTTTGTTAGAAAGCGGGTGTTTTAGATAATGTATTGTACAATTCTAAGTGCTAGTCTCTCCAGGCATTGTTATTTTTATTTGTTTGTTAACTTGTTTGGTGATTGGCTGGATTATTTTAGTGAGATCTCTTCCCCCCCACCATCTGACCCCTCCTACAGTGTCAATGCTGCTCTTTTAGGGGTGCAGTGCTTACCGTCATTCTGGGATGACTGGTTTTGGTGGGGCTCTCCTTGACTCTTTTCCTGACTACACTTAGCTATTAAATTCAATTAATTGCTGGCTGATTGCTCTGTTGTTTTCAACAATGCCCTGAGGCATAAATCGCTTCACAGACTAATCCAATCAAATTCAGGTTCCTTTGAAGGGAAAATTCTGAGGTCAGGTGTTTGCAATTTGTTCTTACCCCAGAGGGTAAGATGTCTCTTTCACTTGGTTCTCTACAGTAAACTAGCTGTCCTGCAGTTTACTCTATGTCTCCAATGACTCTATCAATCTTCTCCCAACTACCTTTCTCCATAACTTCCACTATTTTGAGAGCAGCCTTAGGTTTAAATTTCTTCACACTCTATTGCAAATGTCTGCTTCTTTGGGGAAAGATTTGGAGCTCTATGTTCTATGGTCTTCTACATCTCCCAGGCAAAATCTGTGAGCCACAGTTCTGGTGGTCGAGGCAGGGACCATGGTGTGCTCCTTTCTGAGGGATAACCCTGCTTTATATGCTGAATACTTGATGGAAGGGAAGGGCAGCAGCCCCAAATCTCCTCAGCTTGCCTCTCTTGGTATGGAACCGAGCCAGAGAAACATGACTGGGGACACATGATTCTGAGCAGCACTGTGACCAAGGTAGAGCCCCTATGCCATGAGTTGGGGCTGGGTAGAAGAAGGATACCCATAACTCTTGGCCATATTCACCTGGTATTTAGCTTTATCAACAGTGGCTGAGGGAAGGTGAGAAATGCCACAGTCCTGCCTGTCTCAGGGAAACAGTCTCTGACTGATAGCTGGAAGGAGGAGGAGTCCTGTGTTCTTGACCATAGCAGTCTGGAGTGGAGTCTACCTTACTGGGCTGGGATATGGGAGGAATGATGTGGGTCTTGGTTCAAATACTCTTATCTCTTATAGTTCTTACAGAGTATTATTGTATCTTTATGAATGAATTTTTCTTCCTTTGCTATATACCAATAGAAACATTTCCCCAAACTTTAAATCATGTTCTTAAAAATAACTTTAACCAGTTTTGCCAGAGGAGTAGGTCTATAGAGCTCTTCACACTGTCATGCCTAAAGTGGAATTCCTTAACTTTAGGGAGTGATTATCAGTAGGAGAGCATATCAGAATGCCCTGTTCAGCAACAGGGAGAGTAACTTGTGCATGAACCATGAGTATCAGTGTGACATTTCCCATGGCTGTGTTGGGATGGAAAGAAGGCTAAATATGACTGAGGTTCTTTCCTGCAATCAGGAAGGTGCTTGCAGAGAGAAACAGATATGCTGCCTATGCAGTAAATGCCCTTTGATCCCAAGTAGATGAAGAATATAGTTTTTTTTTTTTTTTTTTTTTTTAGTTAAGGTTATGTATTAAGAGTGCAGCTTCTATGATCAGACTGCCTGGATTTTTCTTCTTGGCTTTATCTCTTCTTTGCTGTCTGACTTTAGGTAAGATACTTAACCTTCTGTACTTCTGTAAAATGGGATAATATAATAGTTTCCACTTTAATAAATGTCAGCCATCATGCAGGTCATACACCTTGTGGGCTTTTGAGTTTTGCTAGATAAATGGAATTGTCTAATGATAAACATGGAATATCAGTTTTCAAAGAAATAATTAATAATGTATTCAATTATGATCAGTATAGTTAAGTGTTTCTGGGGGTGATTCAGAAAGCACTTAGGCATTTTACAGGAACCCAACATCATGCCTCTGAAAGGAAGAGGTGAGGGAGATGGATGGAATCCAATGTGGCCCAGTGACATCCCCCAGAAGTTAATTTTGTAATGATCCCTTAAAATCTACTTAGCTTACTTACTCTTTCTCTTTTCTAAAACAAGATGACAAGTGTATGAAGGAAAAAAAAAAACCTCTATTGTTTGGATGCTTTGTATATGGCATTTTGCTGTGTTATAAACACAACAACAGGTGTCGGAGCATTTCCTGAGCAGTTAGATTAGATGAACTATAAGGTGTCCTCCCATCCTGAGAGCATGTGATGCTTTGTATCAGCATCACCAATACTTCTCCCTCCCAAGTCTCATCACTGTGCTGCCAAGAAGCAGCCCCACAGAGCCACTTTAGTGAAATAAAGCTTACTCTTACTCCTTCTGTGATCATTATAAATTCATCATTTCCAGCTGCTCCTGAACTCATTTCTACCTTTCTTTTTTGTGCTTTACAAATTGTGTAGCTTGGGGGTGGAAAGGGGATAACTTTAGTAAGGAAGCTATTGCCAAAAACATAAAATGAAAGAACCACTTTTCTTTGTTTCAAATCCACCATCTCAGAGGATTTCTTTCTTTCTTTTAAATTACATTTCCTAATTAGGTCATGCCACTGGAGGTGACCTACATTTCAGAAGCCAACAAGCAACAACAGAGAAGCAGGGAAATGGGTAGGAGACAAAAAAGCATGGCTTCAAAATGGCTTCAAGTGCAGATTTTTCTTATGCGATTTACTTGTGATGGAAGTTTCCATAAATTTGATCTTTAAGTGAGAGATATGGAATATGAGCTATTGTTGGCTCAATGCAAAATTCTGAAAGCTTATCTATTAGGGTACATAGTATTGAGATAAAATTGTTGGACATGGTAAAGGGTGCAAAGAAACATAAGAAATGATACCTGCCCTTGAAAAGTTTGCAACCGGGTTGAGAAGTAAAGATTTTCCCAAGAAGAGTTAAGAAATATGTGCTAGTATATGATAACGAGTTGTATTATTTATCTAATGCTGCTGAAAAAATTGCCCCATCACCTAGTGGCCTAAAATAATAGGTATTTATTATCTCACATAGTTTCCATGGCTTTGGAATTCAGAAGTAGATTAGGTAGGTGGTTCTGGTTCAAGGACTCTTACAAGGTTACAGTCAAGATCTCAGCCAGGGCTACAGTCATCTGAAGGTTTGACTAGGGTTAGAGGATATGGTTCCAAGTTGGCTCACTTTCATAAATGGGGAGTTGGTGATGACTGTTACCATGTGTACTTCTCCCTACGGTTTCCTGAACGTTCTAATGACATGGCACTTGGCTTCTCCAAAGACTGAATGGTCCAAGAGAGCAAGGCAGATGCTGCAGTCTTTTATGACCCAGCCTGAGAAATCACACATCATTTCCATCATATGCTATTGGAATGATTAGCCCTCTCAGTATGGGAGGGAGCTACACATACATATACCACGAGGTGGGCAGCACTATGGGGAGGCTGGCTACCACAGGCCAAATGATTTGCTTAGAATTTAGGAGCTATGGAAGTTGAGAAGAGAGGGTGACCATGAATAGGAGTGGTGGAATAGTTTGTTAGGGTTGCCATAACAGATTACTATAAATTGGGTGATTTAAAACAGTTGAAGTTTATTCTCTCATAGTTCTGGAGACTAGATGTCTAAAGTCAAGGTGTTGCGATGTTCACTCTGAAAGCTCTAGGGGAGAAACCTTGTTTGCCTCTTTCCTGGATTCTGATGAATGCATCTCTGTGTTCATCTTCACATGGCAGTCCACTCTTGGTGTGTCTCTATGTCTTCACATGACATTCTTTTAAGGATATCAGGCATCGGATTTAGTGCCCATCCCATTAATATCATTTTATCCTAACTAGTTACATCTGCGAAGACCTTATTTCCAAATAAGGTCATTCACAGGTACCAAGGGCTAGAACTTCGACATATATTTTTGGAGAACACAATTCAACCCACAAAAAGTGATCAGGAAAAGGAGTCATGAGGAAACCGGATGGGACTGTCATGTGTAGTTAAGATTTGGATGGAAAAAAAATAACATTCTAGGTGAATGAGATGTAATTGCAAAAGAAGATGAAAGAAGAGAAGGGGAAGAGAAAGATAAGAAACCATGAGTTTTATTCAATAAAATCAAACACAAGTAGGTCAGTCTGACTAGCAAGGAGTAGTTTGTTTGTTTCGTTTTGTTTTAGATAGGCTTCCAATGCAGCGCTTCAACTCATGACCCTGAGATGGAGATCTGAGGCCAGATCAAAAGTCGGATGCTTAACTGACTGAGCCACCCAGGCACTCCTAGAAAGGAGTTTTTACCTGAGGAAAGTGGTGGGACTTTAGTTTGAAAAATTAGGCTATGAATATATTGTGGAAGGTCTTACAAGATATGCTAAGAAATTTGAACTTTACCTTGCAGGCAATGATGATTTAAGGTTTTTCTTTTATTCTCTCCCCTTCCTCCATTTTCTTTCTTTCTTTCTGTCTCTTTCTTCTTTCTTTCTTCTTTCTTTCTTTCTTTCTTTCTTTCTTCTTTCTTTCTTTCTTTCTTTCTTCTTTCTTTCTTTCTTTCTTTCTCCGTTCTTTCTTTTTTCTTCCTTCCTTCCTTCTTTTCTTTTTTCTTCCTTCTCTTTCAGAAAACTGTAACTGCACTTATTTATTTTTATTATATTTATTGAGAAAAAGACCTACACATATAGAAGTGCATAAATTACAATAAATGTTTTTTAATGCACACATATGCACACATACACATTCATGTAAATATTTCCATGATTAAACTATAGAACAATTATGGCATTCCAGAAAGTGCCCTTTGTGATTCTACCTAAGTTACTATTATGTCCACCACTGTAGTCTGTTATTAAATTTCATATAAATGGAATCATCCTGTATAGACACTTTTATGTCTAGTTTCTTTTGCTCATTGTTGCCTGTGAGAATTATCCACATTGTTGTGTATAGCAGTAGTTGGCTCTTTCTATTGTTGTATAGTAACCCATTGTATGAACACATCACATTTTATTTATATTTTCTACTACTGATGAACACATTTAAGACTTTTTTTACACTTAAGACTATTTAAAGTGTGGAATGGGGGCACCTGGGTGGCTCATTGGTTGAGTGTCTGCCTTGGGCTCAGATAGTGATCTTGAAGTCCTAGGATGGAGTTCTGCACTGGGCTTCCCGCAGGGAGCCTCCTTCTCCCTCTGCTGATATCTCTGCCTCTGTGTATCTCTCATGAATAAATAAATGGGAAAAAAAAAGTATGGAATAGCTCAATGAAAAGCTTTTTGTGGCTCATATTGTTGGATAAATGAATACACTGCAGGTCAGCTGAATTGATAGAAGAGAGTCTCTAAAACTTTAGGGTACACAGGTATCACATGGGGATATTGAAAATTCAGATCCCTGAGAGCCAACGCCAGATATTTTAAGATACAAGTCTGGGGCCTGGGAATTCTGCATTTTTAATAAACTCACTTGGTGATTTTCTCAGAGGTGATCTTCAGGCTACCCTTTGAGAAATACTGAGGGAGAATTTGGGATATAAGAGACAGGAATTGCACAAATTATTAATTTTTTAACTGATATGTCTCAGTGATCACCTGAACTAGGATGCTGGCCTTGGGAATGGAAAGGAAGGGAGGGCTATGAGATGGAAAAGACAGAAGGAAGACTCAACAGGCATTGTTGACAGACTGCCAGTGAGGAACGCGGGAAACAGATGAGTCTAAAATGACTCTGAAGTGTCATGCCAGGATGACTGAAAAAGAGGTGACATCATTTACAGAAATAGGAAAGTCAAGTTAAAGAACTTATTTTGTGGAGCTGATCGGTTCAGGGCAGCTCTGTTGTTTGAGTACATGATGTAGACCTGTGATGACATTTGGATGGTCATTGAAGGTCACTCTTATTTTCTGATTAGACTGCTACCCTCTTGTTGAGCTTCATGGTAGTCAAGACTCTGAAACTATAGTTTTTAGTGGTACTCCTCCAAGTTCTTTTGGTCTTCTCTCTGCTGCTAACCAAACCAATCCAGAAAAGAAACCAGATATAATTTTGCTCCAAAGTTTATAGGCAGACTCAAGCATTCTTTTGGTATTTGTTAGAAAACGTTCTGAGTATCCCTGTAACTTAAAAATTCAAAGATTTAAAATTTTTGTTAAAATGTAAATTAGGTATATCTAGTTGTTCTTTCATGATCTTGCTTTTATTTCCAGTTATCCCATGGAACCCCTGGTTGCACATATTCCTTCACATACAGGGTTGAGAGCCCCCCTCTCCTACCAATCTTCTCTTCTTCTTGAGGATATATGAAGCCAATTCCATTAGTCTTTCTGTGTGGGTCCAATTTCCCAAACCTTTAATCATTTTTTGTGCCTCTCATCTGGAAATATGTGATTACATGCTTGACTAAGAGAAGCATTTGTTTTCGCAATACTGCATTGGCATTACTAGAAGTGCTGGAGGAATGTAATCTACAGGGGTAGCTCACTTTCACCATGGATATGTTCCCTAAAACGTGTGGATGTAAAATCACCTTTTTGGGGTGAAATTGAATGGTACTTTCACCTTTGCTCAAATTACAGTCTCAGCAATACTTTTATTTATTTATTTCTTACTGACCTTCTCTGAGCTCTAACTTCCAACACTTTAATTGTGAAGTATGTTCCTCTTTTTAAATTGTTAATGGTCATAACTATCCTTCTGCTCCTACAAAAACATGATAAAAATATGTATTAAAATTGCTTTTTTACATGATGTAGCAATTATCACTTCTTCAAAACTTGGATTTATCTAATTGGGAATTTGTAAAGTCACTTTAAGTCAAAGAAAGGGAAAATACCAGAGGGTCAAAACTCTGGCAAGTCTGGGTAGCAGCTAGAGGTCATACTAAGAATGACCCAACTTTTTCATAACTCAGGAGATTTGTATGCCCTACCCCATCTCTTATGGAAGGCAGGACTCAATCCTCCTGGTGGAGTTGGGCAGGGCTTATACAAGGAGATGGGAAGGAGGGCACAGCAATCAAGGCTGGCCTTCATGTTCACAGAATCACTTAAGTTTGTGAATGGTCAAAGCAATGTACAGGCATCTTTATCCTGCTCCTCTGAGTGTTTGAAGAAAGATAAGGGCAATTTCACTTGGCACAGTATTTGTAGCCCAGAGAGTTTAAATTAGTAGTGAAGATGACATTACAAATAAGTAATAGGGTTAGAAGAAGAACTAAAGATTACAGATCTAGTGTGTTCTTGCCAGAAACCAGAGGGTCACAATCATGGTAATGTCAGGCTTGATAAAGATATTTCTCATCAGCACAGCATGGATGCATGCCAGAGTCTTGTCTTTCCCCGAAACCATCAGCATTTCTTGCCTCCACTTAGAGAAAGCATTACATACCCATTTTTCAGGAAAGTAAGATAATTTATAGAGGATACAGAGACAACAGAGCCAGAATTGGGAATGACATTCAGTTCTCCTGCCTATTCCTGCTGGATGACAGGGTATTTATCTATCGCCTCTTCTGGTTGTCCATTTTTATACCAGCGTTTGCCCCCAAATACCAATTTCAGCATTGGCTTTGTTTGCCCATTTGTGAATTCCCCTGTCTTGCTCACCAGAGATTCTCGGTTCCATGTAGAGCAACAGTCTGGGTGAAGACGGCAGAGCTCCATGTTCCCCAAGTGGAATTGGACCATAATACATCAGCTTTGGTACATTTCTTGAAGAAAGTTTATGCCAAGTAAAAAGGCTGAACTTCTTAATTCTGGCAGCAGAATGAGAATTTTGCTTTTATAACATGCTCTCAAATCCGAGTCATGCTCAGAGGTAGTTGCAGAGTGTGTTTTTTCCCAACCAGGTCGTTTTGCCAAAAGCCAGCAAAGGCTCTTCTAGAGAGTGAGGCTGTCTACACTTTTGGCAAACAGTTCATCTAACTAGAACCATGGACATCCCCTCCCAGGAATCCCTGGCTGTGTGTGACTCGGTGATGGCTAAGCTGAATAAACACACACTAGAGGACATTTGGCTCAGAGACACCATGGGCTTTCCCTTTCTTTGAGTGGCAATCTTTTGTTTACCACACAGCATGAGAAGATGAGGGCTCTGCTCGTGATTGTGAATGCCTATTTCCTTGAATCTCCCCAAAATACAGAGGGCTCTTCTCTCTTGCTCCCCTACTTGAATCCTATGCAGCATCCTTGCGTCAGCTTTTTTGGGAGAGAGCTATCATAGTTGTATTTTATTATTACTTTTTAAGTAATATTTTTATTGAAGTCTAACTTACAGAAAAGTGCAGAAATTCTAAGTGTATAGCTGGATGAATTTTCACAAAGTGAAACCAGATTATATAAGCAGCCCACAGATGAAGAAATAAAATATATCAGGCTCTCAAGAAGACTCCTCATTACCCACCTACCCACCTCTTTCCCCCATGGGTAACTGCTATCATGACCTCCAACACCATAGATTATTTTTGCTTCTTTTAAAACCTTACAGAAATGATTTAAATCCTGTTCCTCACGTGTGGCTTCTTTTGCCCCCATAGGAGTGACATTCATTCATGTTGTGAGGCTAATAATAGTTCATGCACTGTAATTTCTACTTAGTATTCCATTGTCTGTATACAGCACAATTTATTTACCTAGTTCACTGTGCATGGGTATTTTGGTGATTTTAGCTTAGGATTTTAGCTCTCTCTTTAATATGCCTCTGTCTGTGCACACAGGGTGTCCACAGCTGTCACATAAATGTGTGGGCATAATGTGTGACCTCATTCTTTGTAGAAATATAGCAGCCAGAGAGCATTGACTTATCAGAGCTTATACCTGATATCAAATATTCTGCTTTCAGATATACTCACTGTCCCATAAGTATACTTGAACTCATCAAATCAGTCATGCCAAGTTTCGGTTTGGAGAAAATGGTTTCTGAAGATATAAGACATATAAATATACTCATTACAAAAACCTGCTCTTGTACATGGATATTTTGGTGCTTTGTGATTTTCAGCTGTGCATTAAGTATGTATATTTAGAAAAAGGTTGAATTGCATATAATCCAAGTTACTCATATAGAATTTTAACACAGCATACTTTTGGATGGCTGACATAGGAAACATTTTTACCTAAACTATGCTTTTTACCGATCTTAGTTGGGGTCATCTTGCTAAAGCATATTCTCTTTATTACACATTACTTATTTTATAAGATTAAGCGTTTGCTTACAAAAGTGAAGAGAAGCTTTTTTTTTTTTTTGGAAAGAGCACAACTAGATATAATGTATGTGACTAGTTGTATATTTATCTAACAAGAGATTTTTACCTTTCATATTTTCAGCCATTAGGAATGAAAAGAATAGTTCATCTTCTTCTCAGTATATGTAAAAATAAAAATATTAAAGTTTTAAACTAGATTAATAACTACTTTTTCCTGACCCAGCTTAACTCCTAAAGAGTCTTCAATTATGTTAGCCAGTATCATGTAAGTAGCTGTGATAAATTATCCTATATGCCAACTGGAAGATGAACGTAATTCTTCCCAGGACAAAATGAGGCAAGCAGTGAAATTACCAAGAATACGTTTCTCCCTAAAATTACAAGCACTTTAATGGATTCAAATATGTGAACAAACATTTGGAGAATAGTTGTGTGTATTTGTTTTGAGTAAAAGCGTGTTTACAAGAGTCACCAATGAACTACTAATGTAGTAATTAATTTACTATGCAGCTCTAGTTGGGAAAATGGTTTGAAATTGTAAAAATGTCTTATAAAGAATGATTTAATTTAACGATTTAACATCGAGTATTATCCTCTTTAAACTCAAATTTATGGAAAATCCTTCTGTGTTGTCAACACGTGCCTAGCATGGTAATTTAGCAAGGAAAGGAACAACTTCAAGGGAGAGCCAGACCCCTCCACTTGGGAGGGAAAGGTAGAAGGACACCACTCTTTGTCACTGTGTCCCCCTTTGCTTTTGTAAGCATTGTCCTCACCCATCTATCCCCACCTCTTACAAGAAACTGAAAAGGTGGCTGGAGGAATGCAGGCGTATGTGCACATAACTGTCTTCCACCTGGGCCCCAGGGGAATTATGGGAAAGGGCATTTATTTATTTTATTTTTTTATTTTCAATTTTTTTGGAAAGGGCCATTTATGAGTGTGTTTTCATTTGTGTCAATGACCAGCTCTTATGCTGAACATTCTAGTGGAAAAATCCTGATATACTTCCATTTTCTTGGATTAGTCAAATAATTGGCCATGTGCAGCATGAGTTCCCTCCACCACTGACCATGACCTTGGACAAGTCATTTAGTTGGCTTGATTCTAGAAATGGAGATAACCACTCCTCCCTTCATTGCCTTGTGAAGCTCAAACAAAATAATATCACTGGAAAGCTCTTTATAAGAGTAAATCATTATAATTTTTATTATACTTGAGTGAAAAGTAGACTTTTTTCCCCTAGCTTGAATTGTGCTAACTCTTCTGGCTCATTTGTCTCAGGTCCTTCATTCAGTTTGTGGAGTGTCAATTTAGCCTATTTGTATTATGATATTTTGCCTGTTTTTGGAATGGTAAAGATTGTGTTTTCTATGGATTATACACGGTTCTTATCCAGGCACTGTGGAAGAGCTTCATGTATTTTTAAATAAACAATAACAAAAAAATTACTATTTTAATGAGCCAACACATGGTCTTTATGTGCCTACTATGGATTCAGCTTTGTAACGTTTTTTTTTTTTTCTTTTTTAGAAACAACAACAAAATAAGAGAAAGGCTTCACAGTTTTGCTTCTATAAAGTATAATAGGAATTTCACCTGGCTTCCAGCCAAAGGATGTAGTTAGGTGAAAATTAAGAGTAAAATAGCTAGTCTGTGTTTGATGCCATTCAGGTTCTCTTCTGTGGCTCCAAAAAGGTGTATGTGGGAGCAAGGAGAAGGACTTTGTTGGACTTGTCAATGTTTTCTCCCTGAGGTTTCCATGTGTCTCATGTGATTCCCATATGATTCCAGCTGATTATTCTAGGAGAACCTGCCCAGCTATGTTTAGAGGCCTGGCTTGGAAGGATCTATATTAGCTGGAAGCTCATGCTTTCAGCTTGGGTAGCAACAATTGCTGTTGGGATGTGACTGTGGTTTGCTGTTCCCCCTCACATCCGGCAAGAGTAGAGTCTTGCACCACTTACAAGGCTTCTCAGGACAGGAGCACAGGTCAACTGCTAACCTATTTAAAAAAGTCATTAATATCATCCACCTGGTTGTTCTGAGGATTCAGTGAGATAACACTTATCAAGCAATTTGTGCACTGTCTAGCTAAGGTTAGCTTAAGTTATTGCTCCTGGCCTCTCGTCTTTGCCTGTTAAGTCCAAGTTCCAGCACCCTCCTCAAGTAGCACCAGCCTTTCTTCTGAAGCTGCGGAGGACTGGTCCCACTGGGGTGTCACAGGAGAGGGATAAGGCACCACCTCATCCCCACCAACTTTGCACGATCCCCATATTTTGTCTTATTTCTGCTCATCCAGACTCATCTTCTATCTCTATCAACGGATTCATTTTTGTGAGCAGATGGTAGTTTCCAAGAGGCATGAGCATAATCTCCTATAGAAACCAGCAGCCCCATTCTTTGAAGGGATGGCTGAGAGCATAGTATAAAAATAAACAACAACAATTACAGTCATTATAGCAATAAATATTGGTCAGCCTGGGTTGGTTTTCTTTCTTGTACATATGGCAAGGGGAAGTGAGTGAAAGAAAGAAGACAAAGCTTTGCTTGGACCTCTCCTATGTGGGTAACCAGGGGATCCTTTCTCAATTGAAAGGAGCAATGCTACTTGATCCTGGGTGAGACCCAATGTGACAGTAACATGCCCCCAAATTCATAAATGTTGGAGAAAGTTGACAGCTGGTATTTTAAGGGAAGCTGATTTAGTGGCTAATTTTATTTATCTTGCTTCCTTTGCCAAGATCAGCTGCTTCTTTGCCCTGTGCCATTAAGTCCCAGGGGGTCCATAGGCAGCAATTTACAAATCTTCCCTTCCCGTGGCTAGGGTTCTCTCTACCATCATGGATTTTTCATAGACAAAATAGAGAATCTAGAAGCCATACAACCAGAGCCATCTTTAATGTTTCATCAAAAGCTGTCCTACATGAGTATTTATTTATATTTAGCCCTGAGTGAAAGGTCCCAGGAGGCTGCAGCCTGAGCAGATTTGGTTCAATATCTGTAAAGGAGTTTAAATAGGCTTACCAAAGAAGAAATCTTCCTACATGAAGACAAAAAGTGAAGCTTGTTTCTGGTTGACCTTGGGACAAAGACAGGCTAGAAACCACTCAACAGTCAATAACAAAGCCGAGCAGCATGTATGCATGTCTTTGTGAGTGTGGCCATGTGTAAACTGAGTGAGAGGTAGAGTTAAGGAAGCAATATCCTCAGGCAGTCTCCATGATTATATTAGATTGATAGGAGGAAGTACTGTTTCATTTTAAGAGTGGATTTTAAAAATCAACATTTCAGGGATACCTGGAGGGTTCAGTTGGTTAAGCGACCAACTATTGGTTTTGGCTCAGGTCATGATCTCACAGTCATGAGAGAGCCCTGAGTTGGGCTCCATACTCAGTACAGAGTCTGCTGGTCCCTCCCCCCACCCCTGTTTGCAGACGCTCTCTCAAATAAATAAATTAATAAAATATATTTTTTAAAATTAACATTTCAACAATTTTTGACAATCTGGTTCAAATGAAATAATAATAGATAAATATGAAAATGATATTGTTAGAGACTAGCCGTTGCATAATGGATATCCTGCTCTACAGCATTTATGAATAATGCACCATTATCTATTATCTTTAAATCTATCCAGGATTAACAGCTTTGCAGATTATTTAGCACCTAAGATTTAAGGGATAAAATATATATATATATATATATATATATATATATATATATATATAGTGATAATCAATGATAACCAATTCATTAAAAACAAACATGTAGCCAACGTTAGTTAAATACTTAGAGAGTGTCCTTATTCTCCGATGGTGCTGGTTTATTTCTGAAACTGGTGCTGCCACGCTGGCATTTTAGGATGATGCCTTCATAATCTATGTCAATGTTGGGGGAAAAGAAAAAGAAAGAAGGAAAAAAGAAAAAGAAAAAAAAAAAACCTCCAGATCTAAGCAGGGGAAAAAATGAAAAACCTTCTCCAGGAGTTTCAATCTAAAGGAACAGAGCTTTCTATTGTCCTTGGGGTTTTGCTGCTGCATCTCCTGGTGCTGTGGGCTGGACAGTGATTGGTTTCCTTTGATAAAAAGTGCTACAGAAAAAGAACAGCTGAGTCAGAGAAGGCTACCAGGCTGTGTGACCCAGCAGTGCCGGCTTGGGGGCAGCGCTGGAGAAGTACAAAGGAAGAGAAGCCGCTGCCTCTGGTTCCTGCTGTACTGAGGGAAAGCAGCTGGCCTGCAAAAGGTGGCTTTCTGCTGCTCTCACGTTTGGAATGATGGCTACTTCTCTCCATTGCAAGATGCAGGGCAGGGTAGAAAAGGGTCTAGCTTAGCTTGGTGACAGGGTGGGAGTCAGGAGAGATCCCCCATCCCCAAATCCTGTCCTAGGCCTCTTTGTCCTTGCGTGCTTCTTCTCAAGGGGACACTACACCCTAATTTCAATGGTCGTTCTGTCTTCCTCCCCTTCCACCTTTCCCTCCCTCTCTCTTTCTCTGTAATGCTGTGCTTTTGGCAAATATAACAAATACACAATCCATTTGCAGCCAGAACGCACAGAGTTTATGTGCATGTTGATTGTTTCTGAGGAGAGGATTGAAACCTCAGCCTCTCAGTGCCCTTGAGCAAGAAGCTGAGCAAGTGGTGTGTTTCCACATTACATATTGTCGCAATAGCTAATTTCTGAGTTGCAGGATATTGTCATAATACTGGATTCTGGGGCTACAGTTTAATTCACTCTCCTTCATAAGCATCGCACACACTGTTCTGACCGAGTCGCAGCTTTTTGTTTAGACCGATAGCTGGTTTCATAGGGGTTAGAAGCTTGTGTTTGAGAAATGTGTTTTGCATCGATTAAAATTTCTTAAAGGACATGCTGCAATTGAATGACAGGCTATTTTTAAATTATTTACAAGCTCGACATTTTACTCAAAGCAAATTGTCAACTAAATCTAGTTATCATTTTATCTGCTGGACCCATTCCCCTTGAGCATACCAACCACGAAAAAGATTATCTCCTCAATTTATTGCTTTAGCAATTCAGTGACATCTTCTTGGCACCCCCTCCTAGTACTAAATGGTGATAGAGAGGCATTGATGAGTTTGGGGGACATTTGTTTCCAGAAGTCCCCCAAACCAATTTTTTCAATTGCATTATTGAAGAAGGTCATGATACAAGAGCTTTTTTCTGGATTTAAATTTTAGCATATTTCACACTACTATAGAAAAATTAGAGATTGCTTTCCACTTACTTACCTTTCCCCTGTGTTGTTAAGACTAAAAGTTGACAGTCTTTCCTTTGTACTTTTTTATTGGGTTCATATTGCTTTTATTGTATCATGAATACAGTTCCAAGCTCTTCATCTCACTGCTTTTGCACTTTCATTCCCTCTGCTGAGGACTTTGTTCCCACTGATTTTTGCTTGGCTCTGTCTTTATTTAGTTCAAGTGTCAGCTCCTCTGGGGATCTTCCTAGACCACCCTATCTAAAGTCCCCATGCCTTTTCAGTGGCTACCATTACCACATTACCTACTTTATGTCATTCATCACTATCGAAAATACTCCTATTTATTAATTTACATGATTGGTTTATTTCTCTCAGCAGAAAGTAAGCTCCATGAGAGCAAGGATCTCATTTTCTCTTTTATTACTATTTCCTAATACCTATAACAGCTCCTAGGATATATGAGGTACTCAATAAATACTTGTCACACAAATAAAGGATAAGTGTATGATTGTAACCAGGAGACCAAGCTACATTTTTGTCTGTACTTATGGTTTTCTGCACGACTCTGGACCAATCACTTTCCCTTTGGACCAACTGATTTTCTGCAAGCCTGTAAAACTCTAGATGTCAGGACCAAAGATATCTTAAAGTTAATGCAGTCATTCTGTTGATGAGGAAGTGGAAGCCCAGAGAGGTCGAATCACTCAGCTACTAAGTGGCAAACATGGGATTTCCTTAGAGAAATGGTTCTCAACTAGGGTGGTTTAGTCCTCCAAGGGCTTCTGGCAATGTCTGTGGACATTTTGGATGTTGTAATTCAGGAAGAAGGGAATGGTGTGTTACTAGTAATTAGTGGGTAGAGGCCAGGGATGCTGTTAACCATCTTTGAAGACATATGACAATCTTTCCCAACAAGAGTTATCCAGCCCTAATGTCAACAGTACTGACATTGAGAAACTCTGATATATGCAGCAGTAATGCAACTTCTCCTTTCTAATTGAGGATGAATGAAAGTCCATACAGAATTGGGTTTTTCAGGATTTCCTAATTTAGGGTTGTCAGTTGGCATTTTTTTTTTGCACCTAAATTTTTGAAAAATTAAAAACAAAAATAGCTTTACTATTTTTTGATTATAGAAATAGTACATGCTTATTGTAAAAGAATTCAGGCAAAACACAAAGGTATTAAAAAGAAAGAGAAAATCGTCTATAATTCTAACACTTGGAGATAGACATAGGAACATATTGGTGTATACTTTTCAAGACTTCTTTTCTATGCATACATACATGCAGTTACACACACTTTTGAAAGAAGTGGAATAAAATATTTAATATCTGTATTTTGTAATTTGCTTTATCCACTTAACAATATTTTGTGGGCGTCTTATAAATATATAACTATGAAGCTACACTGTAATTCCTAAAGATTTCATAATGCTTTGCTCTATGCATGATCCAGTCTCCTATTGATGAGTTTTTGCTGTTTTAATGTTATAAACAAACTTCCAGTGAATATCCTGTTCATTCATTCTTTGTTCATACTCAATTATTTCCTTAAGATAAATTAGTAGAGAGAGATTGCTGGGGCAAAGGAAGTGGGATACATGTTGCCAAGTTGCTTGCCTGAAGGTTTGCCCAATCACCAAGGGGAAGCAAATAATTAGAAATCTCCGTATGCTAGAATTCTCCATGTCACTTCACTTTCAGATGAGAGATGCGATTCACAGGCAAAAAAATATTAGGCTTTTAATTTTTTTGTTTTACACCCTAGTATCAGAAAAATGTATTTCTGTCTCCTACACTCATTTAAATTTGACTCCAGAAAAAGATGTTTCAGAGAAAGGAAAGGAACATTCACTGAGTTCTTCTATAGTGCCGTGCCCTATAAACTAGGAATTCTCATTCTTCCAACAACCTGAGTGCTTGCAGATGGGAACACTGAGAGTCATATACTCTCCCTCAAGATCACAAACCTTATACCTGACAGAATCAGAATTTGAATGTAGTCCTTGCCTTTAAAAAATTTATAGTCTACTGTAAGGCAAAATGTTCCAGGGACACTTTATTTCATCAGTGTCATGTTTGATAAGATTCATATTCAAATTTTGATCTTAAGGATCCTAAGATTTTTTACCTATAAAGAAATAATCAGCTATATTCAGGATATTGTATTTACCAAAGCAAGAAAGTAGATTAATATGTATATCTGAAAAACACTTTCAATAAATAATGTTGAAAATGAGAGATGTCTGATCTCTCTTTAGTAACCAAAAAATTAATCAGTTAATTGAAGTTGGTACTTGATAAATCTCTTGTTTGAAAAGACCTCAGGATGCTTGCCTACCATCAACATGCAAGACATACTGCTCAAGTCAATAACTATGACATAAATATAATTTCTTTTAGAAAGCTGAGAAGCCAAGAAGAAAATCTTTGAGAGAGTATTAGAGAGTTTTCTGGTCTAAACGTTTTCTTATGTCCTTTTATTCCCCCTCATCAGAATTCTTAAGTCTTCTCCTTAAGCCTATGTACTCTGGTTAAGCTATGCTAGGGTCTTCACAAAAAGGAAAATTGGTAAGGCTCAGGCAAAGAAAGTGCAGACAATTAGTTTCAGAATGAGATTTGCAAGATGGGAGAAAACCCATCTGAGGAAAAAAAAAATCTTTCCAAGGCATTTGTGGTTCAAAACTCTCTGCTTTATCCCATGAATGCCCTTCCGGGTAATTTATTAGGAAATACTCAAAGCTGTAGAAGCGTATATTCATTCATTACCACACTGCTTTAGATAGTAAGCAGAAATAGTAAATGGTCATCACTAGAGGTTAGACATAAACCATGATGTACAATACAATGGAATAATATGCAGCAATTAAAAGAATCTACTCTGGATATGAGTCTTTTGTTAAATGTATTACTGTAAATATCTTCTGTGGTTTTCTTTTTCACTCTCTTAATGGTGCTTTTTGATAAACAGAAATTTTATATACTATATAACTTGTATCATAATTTGTAACTTGTTTTACTTTATACTTAATGCTTTTTGTATTTTGTTTATGAAATTGTTTTCCTCCTCATGGTCATTATGCTATTATTCTTTATTTTCTTAAAACAAATTTTTAAAAGATTTTATTTATTTATTCATGAGAGAGAGAGAGACAGAGAGAGAGAGGCAGAGATACAGGCAGAGAGAGAAGTAGGCTCCATGCAGGGAGCCCCACGTGGGACTCGATCCAGGGTCTCCAGGATCATGCCCTGGGCCAAATGCAGCGTTAAACTGCTAAGCCACCTGGGCTGCCCTTCTTACAATTTTTTAAATTGTTTTACTTTTCACATTGATATGGTGTGAGATAGGGATTAAATGTATTTTTTTCCCATATGAATATCCTTTTGGCCCAGCATGGTTTACTGTAAAGACATTTTCTTCTCACTGTTCATCACTTTTGACTTTATCACAAATCAAGTGATTGTATATGTGTGGAATTTCTATACCTTTACATTGGTCTGTCTATTCTTATGCTATTAATACATTGTCTTAATTTACTGAAGTTTTAAAATTGGCAGAACACTTGAACAGTCTTCATAAAAGAGGATACCAATGTTAGATAGATTTACTAAAAAGTGCTCAACTTAATTAATAGTTAGGGAAAATATAAATTACAACCATAATGAGATACTTCTGCTTATCTACTGGAATGGTTAGAATAAAAACCAAGACTGACAAACAATACCAGGTGCTGATGAGGATGTGGAACAACTGGAACTCTCATATACTTCTGAATATACATTGGTGCACTCTTTTTAGGAAGGTGTTTGGCAGTATCTTCCAAGCTGACTGTATATGTGTCTTATCACTTAGCAATTCCAGGCCTAGACCTATACTCAATAGAAATGCTTACATGCATATACTAAAAGATATATATAAGAGTGTGCATAGCAATTGTATTAATCATAGCACCCCCCCCAACCAAACATCCATCAGTAATAATGTTATATCCCATCAATGAAAATTACAAACTGTTACTATGTACAAATCATATATGAATCTTATAAGGAAAATGTTAAAAGGAAGTGGACCCCAAAGAGCACACACTCCATAATTCCATTGGCATAAAGTAGGCAAATAGGCAAAACTAATGCATGATATAGAAGTTAGGTCAGTGGCCAGGGGCTAGAAACAGGGAGAAAACATGAGCGGGGATTCTTTGGTGCTAGTAATGTTCTATTTCTTGATTTTGGTGCTCGTTACTGGGAGAATGTTCACCTTGTAAAAAGTCTTTGAGTTTAATACTTATAATTTGTGCTCTTCTCTTAATGTATATTACATCTTTAATGTATATTAAACTCAATAAATATTTATTTTAAAATAAATCAGTTATTTATATATTGTTGAGTACAAATAATG
This sequence comes from Canis lupus dingo, assembly GCF_003254725.2. Taxonomy (NCBI): domain Eukaryota; kingdom Metazoa; phylum Chordata; class Mammalia; order Carnivora; family Canidae; genus Canis; species Canis lupus. The sequence goes on along the minus strand of NC_064279.1, from coordinate 16,060,213 downwards.
AAAGGCTTTATTTAGTGCCCCCCAAATAATACCACATATTCTTCATGAACATATGCATAAATGTATATATATTTTTGGGGAGGATATTAGGGGTTCAATATATGCTGGCTCTCTAGAACCAAAGCAATTTTACTCGATATCACAATTTTTCTGGCATCAGTGTTGTAATCAAATTGGAGATGAGATCACTGAGTCTATCCAAGTTTCCTAAAAGAGGGACTCTTAACAACAGGGGTTATCAGGAAGGTACTGTTTTTGTAGCACTAAATTGAGTTGAAATAATAAGTTGACCAAGAACTGAAGCATCCTTGAATACCAGTTGACTGTGAATAATCTCAAATATTGTTTACAATACTTTAACACTAGCTGTCAACTTTAACAACAAAACAAAACCACCCACATTTAAAGCCAAATATTCAAAAGGGCCTCTACAGAGAGAACCTACAAAATTCTAAAAAATGCTTTTTTTATATAGGTAACTAGGGAAAATACAATCATATTAATTTTCAGGTACTTTGGGGGGCTAGACACTAAACATGGGGCCAGCATATACTTAAGAACTCCCTAAATCTTGGCTATTTCTTCTATTGATAAGATACAGACAATGAAAATTTCCTATAAAAAATGTGGCAGGCAGGACAATCAATTGAGAAGGGGTCTTTTTGTGTCTTTCTGTAGCTTTAGAAGGTAGGAGGAAAGCTATGCCGTGTAACTCTTTAGATAGGCTTTGGAGAACAACAAAGCCAGACATCCTAGTGAATGAAGTCTGCTGTGGAAGTCCAGGTAAGGCCACAGTTGAGCACCTTCCCACATTTAGATGGCTTCTTTTCTTAGAGGAATTTTGGGGCCAATCTGGGAGATCTGGCAGCAGAGGAGAAATGGAATCCAAGAGCAATAAGAGAAGCCCTTTAATACCCGGCAGAGAGAGGTCAAAGGGGCCTTTAGCTCATCTGTAATTTCTTTTGTTTGATTTGTGGAGGAGAATATAGCCAATGCTGTCACTGGAGTAATTAATAAATAAATCCCTCTGTTAGTGTAAGGGTTTGGAGTTGGTTCTTTAGTCTAGGATGGTGGAGGCTTTGGCCTAAATGTCCATATTGGAGAAAGGGCCGTCTTGTGTAATGGAACCAGAGACCTGCAGAGGGTAGAGTGTCTTAGAGCTCATGAGTTCTCACCCCAAGCCCTCTGTTAGAGTCACCTGAAGGACTTTTACAATGTTGAAACTGAATCTCCGGGACGAGGGCTGGACATTAGCATTTTTCAAATGCCCTCAAGCATTCTGATACCTCATCTGTTCAGTCCATTGACCTTCATTTCTCTGGGACTCTGTGGCATTCCAACTGTGATGCTTCACTATTTGCTTTATGGTTTTGCAAAGATCTTGTTTGAAGGCAGGGTTCCATTTCTAAAGGCTCAAATATTAAGGACTACTATTGCAGTCTCATCGGCTTCCAGACATTCCTCTCGCTTTACCTGAATTTGTCAGGTTGATCATTTGGTTGCAATCTGGTGAAGAGGTGGAAGTATGTAACAGCTGTCCCAGGACTCTCTAGAAGCAGATGCTGAGCTAGACTTTCTGGAACAACATGCTCATTGGATCTAGTACCTGTGAAGGGTAGGAACTGGAAGGAGGACCTGGCAGAGGAAGAAGCCAAGCCATGATGCACGTCCTGAAAGGCCTTGGCCAGTGTGGCCAGAAGAGCTGCTGTGAATGCTGCCCATTGGAGCCATGCCCAGTGGGCACCTCCTTCAACAAAGGCTGTGGGCCATCGGGAAAGAGTGTGATCTTGGGTAAGGAGGGTCTCTGTAGCTAAGACAGACCCTGAATAGCTGGAGGAGGACTATGGCAGTCATTCCTCCCCTCAGAACCTCCCTTGAAGGGGAAGCTGGGCGGCAGGGCCATGGGTCTAGGAGATGGGTATGTAAATTCAGGAGTGGACTGATTTCTCTCTGATTCAGGAAGAGGGACAGTGCCAGTATCCCAAGGCAGGTTCATGGCACTGGGACCTGGGAAAGGCTCCTGAAGCAGCAGGGAAAAGTGACCCAAGTTAGAGAAGAAACAGCATACCTGTCTTCTTCTTGGGACAATTCAGGCAGTAGATGTCCTTCTCACAGATTCTTCTTGATGATAGAGTGAGAATTTTATGCCTGAGGTAGGGTTAGATAACATTCCAGAGAATACCCTTGACGTCTTGACCTTTGTCTGTTACCTCTGTCTCTAGAAACAGACTGACTGCCTTCAGAATAAAGGAATTTCAATTATTGTGAATCAGATTTCGCTGCGTGTACTGATGACCTCACACATACCACCTTCTAATCTGGGTATTTTTGTGTACGGTCCCACGTGCCTGTGTTCTCGTCTTCATCAGTTCATTATGAAAATTACCCTTTGAGTGACTTTCTTTTCATTATTCAACGTACCCACTTGTTTATTTAAAAACTAGATGGAGAGGACATCTTTTTCTGAACTAAAAGTGATGGAATTCCTAGAATTTTGTTACTAACGTGGCAAATCATGTTCTCATTGTGTTTAAAAGATACACAGTTATTAATGCTTTAATTATACTTGTAAAATAAATCTGTATGAGCAAGACTGCCTTTAGCTATGTTCTTAATTTTAAGAGATACAGCACAGCCCCTCTATAGTGGTTAAGTAGATTAGATCTAAAGCGGTGAACTAATACTGAGGTAATTGGTGGTTTCTATCAAGCTCCTATGACAAACATAGATTAGAAGGAGTAAACACACATTGTCTTCTACTATGAACCACAAAGTTCAACAACACATTTCTTTTTTTTTTTTAACAACACATTTCTACAACAAACTTTAATTTGTGTGGTTTCCCATAATGAACATTTATAGTTTTAAGGCTACAGGATAATAGTTCTGAGAACTATCGAAACACATGTTTGAATATCATAAGAAATCTCTTTGCAGTGAAAAACAGGCCTAGAAACCGGTTTAAGATAAAGGATAGACACTGCATTGATGCAGCTTAAGTAGGGTAACTGGTATGTAAATATTCCATAGTAATTTTCCCAACCATTTATCAAGATGTAATTTCTAACTGAAAGATTTGTCTATTCAAACACCTGTGTTGATTGTCTCCCAAACGTTCAAGGTTTCTCATTAATCTGCTCACTGAAGCTTGTAACTTCTGGCTTCAGTTGTAATTTCTATCCAGAGGTATGTTAAAGGAAAACAGAATATGAAGACTATGATGCCTATTAATTTTTACTGCCACACTAACAAGACATTGAGTTTTGAATAAGTTATCTGTTATGCATATTTTTATTTTGGCACAAGCATCAGGGCCTGTGGCAGTGGCCTCAAGGAGGACTGGATGCTAAGAAAGCTGTGTGGGTGGATGGGCATCCCCCAAACTGACAGATACCCTTAAAACTGACAGGCACCCTCAAAGCCAACCATCATCCTAAATTTCTGATCAGCCAGTGTAAAGGGTGGGCCAAGAGCAGAGGTAGACAGGTGGTGGCATAAAATGATGGAGGGAAGGACTTTCTTAGAGCTATTTAAGGTGTCACTGGGCTGCCCTACTCCTCTGGCCTCCCAATTACATACAGTGAGCAGTATGAAAGGCCTGAGCATTAGGAATTCCATCCCTGCCATGTGGGAACAAGATAGGGAGGCATGTGGATGCACACAATGGGCCACAATATGACTTTTTCAGACCCTGCACCTGTTGTCAGCATGTGGAGATGCTGCCCAGATGTGGTTTCAGAATTTTGAGGTGAACATTCGGTTCTACAAATTCAACATCACAGGAGCCGTGCCAACTACTCTGGTCGACCATGAATCTGACCACTTCAGCCTCAGTGGGGAAAAGCCTCTGAAGAGACATGGGTGTAGAGTAGTGTCTGGTGGAAAAGCCCATCGTTGTAGTAGCTATTTTTAAGGATATCTGAGATGAAGGCAAAGGTGGTAGGTTCTAGGGAGGTAGCACTCTGGACAACCCGCTGCTGGACAACTGGTAGACTTCAGAGGGAGCTGCATCAAGGGAAGGGGCTGGACAGCTGAAACTGGTGCTTACTCACCATGTCACCTCACTACCCAAACTTCTTGAGGGTAAGGCCTTCAAGTCCCCTGCTTCCTATTCACATCCTTTTGTTGAAATAGTTTCCTTGTGAGGCTGGCCCTTTAACATCTTTTTCGACACTAACGCTGAGTAAACAAAACAGGGCATGAGAAGCCTCCTTTGGACCTTGAGGAATCTATTTAATTTGTGATAGTTGGCATTTTTGTTTGTGGGAGGAATAAAAACACAACAAGTCCTAGAAAATAACTACTTCATCACATCTTATAATTTATTCCACCAGGAGATTGGAAGCATGCCTCCAAATTTCCCTAGCACAATCTTGGAGGATTTAGTGGTTTATAGTAGTAAAACTGAAGCCAGTGGAAAATTTCAACATGCAAGAATTATAGTATTGGGTCCTTTAAAACGATGACATGTGCACGCATAGCCCCCAGCATTCCTGAATGCCTGGAAATCCTGATCAGGAATCTGAAAAGCAGGAAGTCAGGATCTACTGCATCGATTGTGTTCCAAGGTATTTATGCAGTGTGTGCTTTACTACCAGAAGATGGTTTGCTTAGACAGCGTGCTCAGTCTTTTCATTCCCTGAAAGAATTTCCTCTTAACTGTTGCTTCAGAGAAGTCCAGCCCTAAATCATAAAATAACATATAGGAGGTTGATGGCTTGGGTTCTTTTCAAAAATTAGGTAGATTGTGTAGAATGTGATAATAACGCATTGCTGCTTTTGTAAAATAGCTAAAGGGAAAGAACCCGTCTTTTTTGTTGTTGTTCCTTCTTCCTCTCTCCTTTCTTCCTTTCTTCCTTTCTTTGTTGTCTAAACAATCATAACTAAGACTAACACTTTAGAAGAGCCTCTATCTTTAGATATCCTTTTTCTTTTTTTAAGATATCTATTCTTGATCTCAGATGTCAACCAGATACATCTTATTTGGACATCTTATTTTTAAGTGTCTTGAAATCTGGAAACAGGTGTTGGATAGGAAGCTAGGAAGGTGCTAATTTTCAATGCCTGGACTTGCTGTTCTGATCATCTCCATGCTACAATATGTGGCCTAATGCTTTCCCTTCATCCATATCCTGGCTTGGAATCACTCTCCCCCATGGAACCCATTTTCATTTAGGATCCATTCCCTTTTCTTCCTTTAAAACCCATAGTTCCCATTCCTGTGGGGATCTAAGTGCAGGTGGGGAGAGGTAGAAACAAGAGGGTTTATAGGATGGACACTAGGTTGGACTTGAGGAAAAGGCTGAGGAGTCAGTAGAAGGTAGAAGGGTGGAATGACCATTAATCCAAATCACATTTATTTGGGGGAGGGGAGCAGAAACTGGTGGTGCTAGAAGGATCCCAAATCAAACTGAGCTAGCAATCAGTTAATTGAAGTCCCTCAGCAGAAGATGGCATTCTGGTATTGGTACCAGGGGTGCTTGGCAATGGGTATCTCCTTATTCAAACTCTATACCCAGACCATCAGCAAATACTATAGGTTCTACCTCTCAAAGCTATTTAAAAATCTGATATTCTCTCCACCTCTGCCACTAACACCTGGTTGGAGCTATCAGCCTCTCTCACTTGGATTATTAAAATACCTAACTAGTTTCCTTGCTTTTGCCTTTGCCACTCTGACTTCTCAGTCTCAATCTCACAGCCAGATTCATCCGGTTAAAACTTACATCAGCTTTTATCACCCCTCAATGGCTCAAAGTAAAAGACAAAATCCTTACCAGGGCTGACAGGACCCTATACTGCTCCCTTCCTCTCGTCTCTCTTACATCATATCCTCCTTTTCTCTCCCGCCCACCTTCTGTCCTGATGCAATCATCTGTCTATTGTTTTCCTTTTCATTCCAGTCATCCTCCCACCTCAGAACTTCACTCTTTTCTTTGGTTGGGGCACCTTTCCCCTAGAGAGCGGCCTGGACCATTCCTCCAACTCCTTCAGATATTTGCTTCTCAGGTTACTTTCCTGGGAAGTCTTCCCTGACCACAGCTTTAAACATGGCAGCCCTGACTCTGGCTTGCTCTGTCCCTCTTCCCTGATGTACTTTTCTCCATAGCACTTACCATTGTCCTATGTACTATATATTTTATTTTTTTTGTTTATTTTCTGTTTTATTTTTTTCCAGCAGAGTATAAGCATGTTTGCCTTCTAGTCTATCCCTAGAACTTAGAACAGTGCATAGCATATAGCGAGCACTTCATATATACGTTGAATGAATGAATGAGTTTATTATATAGGCTGCCAGGAAATGATAAGGGGATCAGGACCACTCAGACAATGTTAGCAAGAGTCAATGGGATTGACAGGTTCCCAGTTCAGGGCGTCAAAAATAGGTTTTTGGGAAAAGAAATGCAAATAAGATAGTCCATGTCTCTCACGTGATGATAATGGAGGAGGCATGAATAGGGTGTTATTATTGGTCAGAGAATCATCAATGCCTGTGGTTAAATAGGTTGAACATAGCCAGCTGCTGGCATTTCAGGACTTTAGTCCTTCTGGAGTCTCTGTAACACTTATTGTTTTATCCATCCATCCATCCATCCATCCATCCAACCCTCTATCCATCCAGTCTTAAGACAGTTATTCATCCAGTGTCTTTCCAAATCCACCTTTGCACTGCTCAGATTTTCTGGGCATCTCTCCTGTAGAACTCTCTCCTGTATCTCTTTGTGAGCAGGAACCCCACATCGACAAATCTTAAATCCTCCCATTTCTAATGTAATGCCTCGAATGAGTGAACCTTGGATTAGAGATAGTTTCTTGTTCTTTTTCTTTGTAACTCAAGCAAAAGAATAATGAGAATGGATAAATTAATAAATCAACGATTTCAGAATTTTTAAAGTTGGAATTCAAATCTTTCTAATTGGTACTGAATACTCTCCTGGTGCTGCCCATCGGCCTTGGGTAATTCAATGTGTGTGCTCTAAGTGAGATGTCTGAACGCCCCTGATCAAGTCCTTTTGTTTGGGACCTTGGTAAACCCGAAGCTGGTCCTCACACTGGAAAAGAGGCTTTGTTCCTAGTTATTTTATTTTTTTAAAAAGATTTTCTTTATTTATTCATGAAAGACACACAGAGAGAAAGGCAGAGATGTAGGCAGAGGGAGAAGCAGGCTCCAGGCAGGGAGCCTGATGTGGGACTCGATCCTGAGACTGCGGATCACGCCCTGAGCCAGGGGGAGATGCTCCACCGCTGAGCCACCCAGGCATCCCTGTTCCTAGTTCTTTATTCCAGTAACTGCTAGGGTGTTTTTGTCCATCCTATTGACTACTTTTCTCTTTCTTCCATATTCTACTTGCTATTAAGTAACTCAAGGCTTTTCACATAATAAGGCTCTTAAAATGGGTGTGTTAATGCTCCTCTAAACAGATTTTCATTCCCTATTATCTGTCTGAGTCTCCTTAGGCTGCAATAACAATGCGCCACACAGACTGGGTGGGTTAACAACAAAAATTTGTCTCAGTTCCGAGGGCTGGAAATCTGAGATCAGGGTACCAACAAGGTCAGGTTCCAGTGAGAGCTGGCTTGTGGCTGGCCTGCCACCTTCTTGCTATGTCCTCACATGGAGGTACATGCAGGTGGGGTGAAGGAGCCCTCTCTCTCCCACTTCTTATAAGGCCACTGGTCCCATTGGATTAGGATTTCACCCTTATGACTTTATTTAACCTTAATAACCTCCCTAAGGGTCCTACCTCCAAACACAGTCACAGCGGTGTTAGGGCTTCAACACAGGAATTTGAGGAGGGAAACAATTCAGTTCATAGCATTGCCCTAATTCAAGATACACAGTACCAGGTATCGATGGAGACAATTTTGTTGTAACTTTAATTTGATCATAACTCCAAGCTGTGTTTATGCCCAGTCTTTATATTTTCTTCCTCACTTGCATGCACTTCAGTTCACCACTTAAATCAACTTCAGGGAATGTGATTTATAGATTAGTTTTGCTTTGCCCCAATTGTGAAGTTTTTACTTTACTCTAAATCTGGTTTCTTTTGTTGTTGTTAAAAAACAGGTCAGTATGGAATCCTCTGTCCCCATTAAACATTTTGTACATGCTGTCCCATCTGGGCCTCATTTCCTCTGTCTTATCTGTAGGTACACAGACACACTACCCTCTCTCTCTGAACATGGCTGCTTTTTCTAGTCATTCAGGTTTCTGTTTAAGAGATTCAGGGGTGCCTGGGTATCTCGGTCAGTTGAGCATCCGACTCTTGATTTTTGACTCAGGTCATGATCTCAGGGTTGTGAGATCCTCCGTGCACAGCGCGGAGTCTGCTTGAGATTTTCTCTCCCTCTCCCTCCCCCTTCCCCTTTCCCACACTCTCTTATTCTTTCTCTCTAAATAAATAAATAAAATCTAAAAAAAAAAAAAAAAAAAAAAGGTTCAGAGTGGTCTGTGCCAGCCACCATGCCCACAGAAGTCAATAATGTCACATCACCTATTTCATTTCCTTTCTAACTTCTAAGATATCCACTGTTTTTTCAGATGTACAAACTGAGGCTGGAGAATTCAAGGGATTTTCCATGTTGTTCAGTTTCTGAGCAGAAGACTGCAGGCCCCAGAGGCCAAGGGTGGGGCTCAAATGTGTCTGAAGGTTAACTTAACCTATTTCGAAATGCGTCTCACTGAGGTCCTGGTCCCTCCTTCAGGAACAGAAGGACAACAGTCATTCGTCTTTTATTGCTTCAGAGTCTTTACAAAGTGTCCTCCTTTCCCTTCTTTTCTCTGTCTTTATTGCCTTGATAAAACCTTTCTGGCAGAGTGAGGGAATGCACTGGGGAGGGGTGAGGGAGCATTTTACCAGGTGTGAGGTAGCTGGACATAGCAAATAAAATACAGAAGCACAGCTAGTTTTGAATTTTAGATAAACAAATATTTAAGGGTATGTTCCATGCAATGTTTGTGACGTATATATGCTAACGTATTACTTACGTTTTATTTGAAGTTCAAATTTAACTGGACATCCTGCATTTTATCTGGCAGCCCTAGCCAGATGGCTATGCTACAACTACATGTATCCTGTGAATAATGGTTATAAGCCTCTTGTGAGTATGCTTAGAAAAGGAAACAAACAATAAAATCACTTTGAACTCGGTTGTTATATTGACTTTAGTGACATTTTGATGTTCTTTGACAATAAAAACAACAACACAAATATTCCCAAACGAATATGTATTTTGCTTTGGAAACCTTGACTTATGCTTGTCCATATCAGCTCAGTTCCTTTGATTTTCTGTGAATTCCTAATTTTCTGTGAATTAATAATATCAAGCACCAAAGAACTGGCAAATTATATGGGCTCCTCATGCTAAACTCATGTCTGGGTGAATGTGGACACCCTATTTAGCCTCTCTCTCTCTCTCTTTTTAAAAAGATTTATTTATTTGAGAGAGAGAGAGAGAGCATATGTGTGCATGTGTGCAGTGGGGGTGGGGAGAGGGAGAGAGAGAATCTTAAGCAGATTCCACGTGGAAGTTGGAGCCTGATGCAGGGCTTCATCACATGACCCTGAGACCACGACCTGAGCCAAAACCAAGAGTTGGAGGCCCAACTGACTGCACCATGCAGTGCCCCAGCCTCTTTTCTGCCTCAGTTTCTCCATCTGCAAAATGGAGATAATAGTAGCACCTATCTTATAAGGAGTGAGGAAAAGTATGTGAAAGTTGCTAGATCAGTCCTTGCCCTGTAGTAGACACTCCGTTTTTCTTGCCCACCACTGCATTAGTATTAGCTCCCCTTTTGTTGGCCACCACTCCATTCCCAAGGATGGACAGCATCACTCCCCAGACCACTGCAAATACTAGGCTACAGAAACAGCAACTGTGTCTCGAAAAATTTTTGATTTTTACTCCTTCCTAGGCGCCAGCAGAGCCATACTCCCTGTTGCAACCCCTACTGGTAATTAATCGATTGATTGATCTGTTTATTCAAGCATTCATTTAACAGGCTTTTACTGAGGACCTAATATGCCAGGCACAGGGCTCTGGGAGCTGGGGATGCCTGGCAAAGAGATCAAGGTTGCTGTTTTCCCATGAGAATGGCTCATATGTCATGGTGGGGTCGGGGAGTTAATGATTAGATAAGCAAGAAAACATATTATTATATTATATTATATTATATTATATTATATTATATTATATTATTAATATCTTACATGGAGCAACCCATTAGGGAAAATGTTGTGAAACTGAGCATTGGATTTGGTTACCTTGGAGATCATTGGTAACCTTGATAACAACTCTTAATCCCTGGAGAGTTGTTCAACAGAATGGGAGGAGGAGGAAGCTGAGAAAGGAACTTTGCTAAAAAAGCAAGCAGGAAAAAATAGGCAGCAAGTAAAAGGGGAAATGGAATTCAGAGGCTTTTTGCCTTTTAGCAGGAGCGCTTCAGCATGTTTGTAAGCTGAAGGAAGTACCAAGTAACTGATGATGCAGAGGGCAGAGGATGAGGCTGGCAGCGAGGGTGTGACGGGGGCAAGTGGGTGTGACGGGGCAAGCGACGGCAGTGGGCGGAGGATTGGGTCTCCTGCGACACCCAGGATGTGGCCTCACTGCAGGAAAGCTGGGGGGCTGGGGCCTGGGTCTATGCAGCCAGGGGAGCGGTGGTGCAAGGAGCTTAGTTAATTTGCCAGACGGAAAACGTAGTATTCTTTTCTGCTTTCTCAGTGAAATAAGACACAAAATAGTGTCTTTCATTTCTCCTATCAATAATTATTGATTACTGATAAATTAAAAATAGTAGATGAGAAATGACTGCTTCCTCGCTGCTAACAGGCTGGTGGCAAGCACCCCCAATCAGCTTGGGTACGGGCTGTTGTCTGCCCCCCTCCCTGTGCTCGGGGGATTGAGACTCTGACTTATTTTAATTGCTTCACAGACAGCCCTTTCAGCTCCCTGTGCCGCTCCCAGGACGAAGTGCCAGTATTTGATGTTTTTCACCCACCACGTGTTTCTCTCCATTGAGATAAACTTCTTCCAGGAGAAGCTGCCCATCTTGACAAGTCTGTCTCGCGTCTGTGCTCCACTGCACAGCCAGGCCCGAGAGTGACGGCAACTGACAAAATCTCTGAACTTGTCCCATTGGATTTGTCTAATGGGCCTTCCCCTGACATAGATGAAAAAGTCATTGACAGAAACAGACCATTTACCATGAACCTGGGCAGAGGTATAAGCAGCGACAGATGAAATAGGGCTCAAAATAAAGCCGGGAAATTCAGGACGCAGATGATGGGCCCAGGGAGATCTCTGCTTTCAAATGCCAAGACGAAATGAATGATAGTGAGTTTTGTAGCCCCAGGTCTGGCTGGTTGGTGAGAAAGCCAGGCCCCAACCTCTCCCTCTCCCCCCTCTGCACCAGAGAGAGGCTGCTAAGTGCTAACTTGAGGGTCAGGCCTGGCACTCCAGGCCCGAGGGGCTGAGTTCTCTTTGCCAGCGTAGCAAGACGAAGAAAAAAGTACCACATAAAATCTTGCAGCCATTTAGAAATTCTAGTCTGTTGGCAAAAGTCGTGTTGAGTTGAAGAAAGTGTTCCATGCGGAAGAGTCACATCTTAGGAGCGATATTTTTAGGTTCTATAATCAACACGTAACGTGAACATCATATAAACTCCGTAGTAGCCTTGGAAAGGCCTTGTATCACCCATAAAACATACAACCCTGTATTCAAATTTCTATCCACACTGAAATTTGAAAATCACTGCACTAGATTAAAGGTAAAAACTGAAGGGAAATCTGTGTGCAGATGTCTGGCCTTCAGACCTTTCTGCCTCTAAGGCGACTATCAAATCTCTAGCTTTGAACGAGCTCTGGGTGGAGAATGTCAAGTGTCCTTGTTGGGCCATGGGCTGTAGGTTATGCGCTTTAATATTTAGCCTTGACAACCTTTATAGATGGTAAAAGATGTGTTTGTTATTGTGAGGGTTATGGAATGGTGGCAATGCATCAAATCCAGGTTAGGGCTGAAGTCAGAGGGCTGATTAATGCTGAAATAATACCACCCCACTCTGTTTTCTTTAAGAAGGATCTTTGGATAATCCTGTGGCTATGGAAAGGCAAGGGCCTGGTCTCTAAATGATGAATGTTGGTTCCCTGAAGAGTTAAAATTGCTTTATTTTTTTTTAATGTTTTTAATTGAAGTAGAGTTGGCACACAATGGTATCTTAATTTCAGGTGTACAACACAGTGATTTGATGCGTCTGTATGTTGTGCTGTGCTCCCCACAAGTGTCGCTCCCATCTGTCACCATACACTGCTGTTACAATACTGTTAACTGTGTTCCCTATGCTTAAAATTGCTTTATTAAGGCAATTTCTTTTTTTTTTTTTTAAGATTTAATTTATTTATTCATGAGAGACACAGAGGGAGGGGCAGAGACACAGGCAGAGGAAGAAGCAGATTCCCTGTGGGGAGCCTGATTTGGAACTCGATCCCAGGACCCCAGGATCACAACCTGAGTGGAAGGCAGACACTCAACCACTGAGCCACCCAGGTGCTCCTATTAGGGCAATTTCTTAAATTAAAAACTTAAAAAAAAAAAAAAAACCAACACAACCCAGGGTAAGAAGGTCCTATGCGTCCTATGCCAAAAGATAGTGAATTGGTTTTCAAAAGGGAACAGAAGGACATCTTGGTAGCAGCCCAACTTCGGAGCCTGGAGGAGAGAAGAATGGCAGGATCGAGGAGGGCTGAAGAGTCACCTCAGCAACATGTTGGGCCACAGACCGGGAGGGAGAGGCCTCACAGGGCTGATGTACTCGGCCATAGAGATATCAGGCCTGTGCTTCCATTTTCCTTTTCTGGCTTTTGAAACTCCCTTGATCTTCTCAACACCTCCACAGTATCTACCACCTGGTACAGCCCAAATGTGGCAGGAAAATTCTGCCACAGGCCAGAACCCAAGTTGGGGTGGCCAAAGGGGAGGGCTGCTTCACCTTCCCCAAAGCACCCTTCTCCCAAGGCTGGAAGCAACGTGGCATTAAGGATAGATGGTTGTTGCAGGCCCAAGGAGGTGATCGATAACCAAACCGTCAGAGAAGTCCAAGGTGGAACGGAGGTGAGAAGTTAGGAGCCAGGCAGTAGAGAGGACCCAGTTGCAGGACCCAGGGCGAGGGTGGACGGAGACAAAGCCCTTTCTCTCAAACATGCTAAAGCTGGGGTTGTAGGCTCAAAGGCCTTGGGTGCCGGCCTGTAGCATAAAGGATCGAAGGACCTAGTGTAAACTTTGGGTTGAACTCCGTCTACTGCCATTAAACCTCACACCTGCCAAGTGGCCTTGGCCTTTAAAAGACTGTGGGGATGAGTCAAAAAGAAACAAACTACTTTCTTGGGCGTCTGCCTACCCCAGGCTTCTGGGCTGCGACCCCCTGGGGCGGGGGTGGGGGTAACCCTCCACAGGGGAAGGGCTGCTTTACCCTGACGCCAGTGGGCTCCTGCCTGTTGTGTTTCCACGAGCAGTCCTGGGAACTGGCACAGCCGGTTCCCTCCCTCAAGAGGGGCTTCAGGGCCCCGGACCTGTGACTTGCATCCCAAGTGTCCAGAGTAGCATCTCTGCCTGCCCCACGGACACAGCGCACAGGGGAGCAGAAGTCGAGACTGTGTCTAGCGTGTCGGGGCTTACAACAGGCCTTGCACTCCTGCCTCTGCGAGGAGCTCCCCTCTACCTCGGTCGGGGTCCTCTGAAAGCAGAATTTCAGCCAATGCCTGGGTGTACATCGTGATTTGGGGTCCGATCCCAGGAGACCGGAGTGAGGAGTGGGGAGACCCAGGCAGGGAAGGGGGGAGAACCGGCACGCTGGTGCCTGACCCAGGTCTGGGCTGCAGGTGTGCAGAAAGGGGCGGGGGCATCGCGCCATTGGCTCTGGTGTCTTGGTAGTTGAGGCTGGGGCAAGGGAGCAGGAGCCCTCTGCTGCTCTGGGTTGCCCTGTGTGAGGCTCCCCCAGCTTCAGGGAAGGCCCCGAGGCAGGGAAGCCTTGTGTTGGGGAGGAGGGAGCTTGAGGTGGGCCTCTCTCAGAGTGGGTCTGAATTGAGGGGTGGGGGTGCGGGGCAGGGCATCCAGACCACCTGCCACCATCTCTAATGCCCAAGACCAGGACCCATCATTCTTGGGGTGCACGAAGATCTGGGCTCCACTGACCTGACCTGCACTCAGACCTCTTCTGTGAGGTCCCTGGCGCTACGTCACAGAAGCCAGGGATGTCTGTCCTGGGCTGGGGCTTCTTCCTTGGCTTCCTTGCCCTTACTCTCGGTTTTCCACGCATTGGTGTATGAGAAGAGCCAGTGTGTAGCAGCAACTCAAGAAATTAGTCCCTTTTTCTGTTTCCTCCTTCACCTCTATGACCTTTTCCTCATAAAACATGGTGGTGTCTGTCAGGTCTGAGTCCTTCAGATGCCTCTCTTCTTTCTCTCCACTCCCCTGGTTTCAGCTCTTGCCTCCCTGTCTGACCTCCATCAGAACACCTCAGGGGGCGTCTCTGCTTCCAGCTCTGGCCCTCCACTCTGCACCCACCTCTGACTCATCCAGCTATTGTTACGTTCAAGTTCGGGAGCCTCACCTCTTCTGGTGTGGAATCTTCAACAGAACATTCCTCTCTGGTTGTCTCCCCCTCGCCTCAGTTCCACCTACCTGTGAGGGACTTTGCCTTCTACCTGCCCCTCGTGTCCCCCTCCCTCTGCCCGGTAGCTCCCTGCCCCCACAGAGAAAGAAAACACTGACGCTCTATTTCTGTTCATGCTGCTGTCAATTGATGTCTACATGTGTTCCAGCCCCTGGAACCATGTGTGATTCCTCAGCCCCTCTAGAAAGGGCAGTCCACCTGGTGTTCATAGGTCGCAGTGGGGGTCCCACGTAGGTAGTGGCGTGACTGCCTGAAAGGGCAGAACCAGAAGTGAATGGTTAGGTTTGCTAGGGCTTCACAGTGGGGCCTATGGAGTCAGGTCGCCAGATCTAGAAGGGTCGGTAGAGATTGGCTTGTAAGACCAGTCAGGTTACTAGTGAACAAAACAAAGCCTAGAGAGACAGAGAGCATTGACAAAGGTCACTGGCCAGTGCATGCGAAAGTGAGACCTCAAGGGACGGTGCTAGCACTGCCTTCCTTCCCAGAGCCCTTCCCACAATGACATGATTACATGGAGAGCCTGTGCCAGGGGCTTTTTAAGTTCAAGGAACAAACTACAGAAGTCAGACAAGAAAGGAAAGTTATTTCATATAAATGAAAAGTTTAGAGGTGTCTGGCTTCAGGGGACATTTGAACCAGGAGCTTAACTATGTCAACAAAGAAAGGTGGATGCGATGCCCTCATGAGCTTAGCCTAGATCGCGTAACCCCTGGAATCCTATGCGAGATACAGAGAGAAATAAGGGCTATTGGAAGGGGAAGAGAAGATGCTGGATGCTTAACAGGGCCAACACGAAAATCACTGGAGAACCCAACAGGGCAGAGAAGTATGTGATCTGAAGTCTAAATGATCCAAGGTCATAGCCAGACTATGTCCATTTCAGTAAAATGAGGGTGGAGATCTGGTCTCGGGGTTGAAGCTGAAGGGATTACGAAGGCCAAGAGGGAGCCCTGGGACTTTTGTTTGAAATCTGGCCTTGCGTCATTAATACTTGGGCCCTGAACATTCTTCCTGTCTGTTCAGAGAGGGCAGGGCTGCATTCTTGGGTTTGACCTGGGATTCCCACTGAGGAAGCTGGTGTGTGGGTGATTCTGCTGTTTTCTGGGTGTGTTTCTAAGGCGAGGAGGAAGAACGCTGCTGAGCGAGGAATAGACCATCCCTCTGGACAGCTGTCTTCCCAAGAGAGGTGGCCAGGGCTCAGGACCCCGGTCCCGGCCCCTGTCCCTCCCAGCCAGTAAGATTCAACATTCTGCTTGTTCTTCATTCACGGGGCCGGAGCATCTTCCTCTCCCTCTTCTCACCACTGCCAACCAACCCCTGGCTCAGGTGGGAGTTGCTGGTGCCTGGGCCACCGTCGGAGTCTGCACGCTGGTCTCTCAGCTTTGCTTCTCACCTGCCCCAGCACAACCTGTGTCGAACTCACCTCTGACACTAGTTTTATTATAATGTCATTCCCCTGCTGCTTTTAGGACCAGATCTAAGCCCCCTAATCTGGCTCCCATAGCACCTCCTCTGAGACCCTTTTGCTGTGGCCATCATCAGTCCCACCTCCAAACCCCAGAGCACTGAGCGTCTGTCCCACGTGGTTGGAACTGACCAGCTTTTCCTGCCTTCTATCATCAATTATGGTTTATGTGTCTGTGTTTCCTCACACTGATTCCGCAATCCTGGAGGACAGAGATTTGCATGTCTGACTCTTGCCCAGGGGACAGCTTTGTGCCCTGTTCATAGGGGGTAAACAAATAGCATTAGTTCACTGGGGTTAGACTTTTTGGTATGAAATCTTGGTCGGTTAAGGCTTTCTTGCCATAATATTTTAAAATCTCTAGAAATGTAGGTTTGAATTATGAGCTAAGAAGAGGATAAATGGGAGATATTTTCCTACTCCTTTCTTACAATTACTTTTCCTTGTCTGCTTGAGTCTGTACCAGCATCAGTATCTACCTCTGACTTAACTCACCAGGAGATGCTCTTAAACCTAGCAAGGTACATTTGCAGAATTCAAATGGGCATATGAATTCAGAGACCAAATGTCTCATACCTCCAGCATGCAGGCTCAGAGGAGGATGTCAAGAACACAGTAATAGCACCACACACACGCACTCACACACACACAGCAAGCATTTAGGATGCCAACCATTTAAAATGGGAGTTTTGAAACACTAACAAATGACATAGGAATATTCTTTGTGGACTCTTATCCATCTTATCCATTTCACTCTTCTATAGTGATGAGGCCAAAAGTCACTGCCCGAGAGGTCTCAGCATCCCTGTCCTGGAAATGGGTGGATGTTGACTTCTCTAGCGGGGATAAGTTTCAAATGGTGCGGGCACATGCTTTGGGAACTGGGAAAAGAGCCTCCTTAAAGTGACTTTTGGTTGGGGCAATGGCAGAAAGGCTGCTGATGGGATCTGGGAGGACCTGGGGGGAAAACAGGACTCAATGGAGCCACGTATAAACCTGACACTTGGAGTCTTCCTGCAACTTGTGTTGGTCAAAGGCTGAATCCCCACTTATGTTCCAAACAAATGGAATCTCATTCTATGACCAAAGGAGACTGCTCAGATATGGTGTTGATACAGAGGCAGCCACGTCGAAGCCACCTTCATGCCAAGGGATGAGCCACCAACGGGAGGGAATCTGCTGGTGGGAACCAAGAGATAAAGGGCAAGGGGTTGAGCCCCCCGAATATTATTCCTGCTGCCCTCCTTCCTTCACCAGCAAAACAACTGACTGAAAAATTAGTTCTTAAAAAACACCTTCTTTCCTGTTACTACTCCCTGAAGTGCCGTGGAATTATTTGGTCTCACCTCGGTGGGTGGGTGGAGTGGTGGTGCCTGCGGTGAGCAGACAGCAGGGGCGGGGGCAGGTCCTGAGTCTTCCTGTATCAGGGGCAGGGACTGTGTTTACCAAAGTGTTTATGCAGGTAGAGACGAACATCCTTGGTCCTGAGCCACAAAAATCATAATGGTCAATATGGATCGAATTGTGT
Organism: Canis lupus dingo; assembly: GCF_003254725.2. NCBI lineage: Eukaryota > Metazoa > Chordata > Mammalia > Carnivora > Canidae > Canis > Canis lupus. The sequence continues at coordinate 16,042,552 of NC_064279.1, read as the reverse complement.
GCTCTCCAAATTCTTTATGTTGCAGTCCTAGCCCCTAGGACCTCAAAATGTTACTACATTTGGAAATAGGGCCCTTGCAAGGGTAATTAAGGTAAAATGAGGTCGTATGGGTGGGCCCTAACCCACTGGGACTCGTCTTTGTATAAGAAGAGGAGATAGGAACCAGACCCCCACAGAGGGAAGACAGGAGAAGGCAGCCAGCTACAAGCCCGGGAGGAGCCTCAGGAGAAACCACCTCTGCTGACACCTCGATCTTGGACTTCTGGCTTCCAAAACTGTGAGAAAATACATTTCTGTTGTTTAGGCCACGTGGTCTGTGGTGACAGCCTGAGCAGGTTAACATAATTGTTGGAGGAGCAGAGGGAGACTTAAAATGGGGATTTTAATGGAATGCCCAAGTTCTGGGCAGCCCTGAGTTTTACGATGAATGAACACAGGAAGGAGCGCATTCATTCGTTGAGCACATACCTTCACTTCGTACGTACCCTGAGAGGACGGCATATCACAGCAGGAAGAAGCCCTTCCTTCCACTGTCCCCAGTGGAGAAAACAAAGCATCCCATGGAGGCTTAATAACCTCTGGCCACCAGCCGCTGGCGCCCTGTCTCTGGGAGGCAAGGATAAATCTGGTGACCCACTGATGACTCAACTCGGAGCAGCGATCACTGGAATTAAATAACTATTGTCTTTCCATATTTCCCCCAGACCTAAGCTTGCAGAACCAATGTCATCCCGGAGCTTTACGTTCTCAGCCTCTACAGAAGCCCTCGTTCAAACGGTGACTGTTCCAAATAGATAAAATATTTAGTGTCTTCTTCTGGCCCCTCTCAGCAATGTGTAAGGCCCTGGTCGGCCTCACGCATGGAGTATGGACAGGCCACTCGCCCACTTAGCAGCTCTTGGAGTCGGCTTGCAAAGGGCTCTGGCAGGTGGTGCGGTGCAGGGGTGGGCCTGCAGTCTGTCCCCGGAGACCCAGCGAGTGTCTCCGGCTAAAGTGCCATCTCGCAGCCTTGAGAAGCCCAAGCTCCCCGAACACCCCCCCTTCTTCAGCTTATTTCTCCCTCCTGACTCATGTCTGCTGCCTCATTTGAGTTACTGTGCAAACGTTTAGCCAAGGAGCCACACCAGGCCCTGCGTTTATTTATGACCGCCCCAGGAGTTTACAGCCCAGCACTGAGGCAGCCTTCTGCACAGAGCCTTCTGGTCAAATGAGGACAAAGTGAACCACGCCTTCCACTCTTGGCAGTGAAGCTAGTCCGTTAGAATGCTGCGTGCTGGACACCGGAGCCTCCCCTCCACTGGGCCATTCTTCTTTGGCCCCCAGTGACCCCAAAGGCGTGGAGCCATGAATTAGAAGAAAGAAGCGCAGAATAGTGCATAGGGACTAGGGTGCCGGAGGACGGGAGGGCTTCTATTTGTTCCCTTGTCTGGGCTTCCTGCAGGATGTTGCTGGTGCATTCTCCTAGTTCTAAGGCAAAAGTGCTTTGCCATTATGCAGGGAGTCTTCTAGAAAACACTCTCAAAGAGAGGCAAACAACGATGCGGTTGGTCCAAGACACACATGTCTGTGTGCATACACATGCATGCACACCTGGGAAAGAACCAAAGGATGGAGCTAGAGCTGCCATCGTAGAGGAATGACCATGATGAAATCTGCCTCACTGGGGTGATCTGAACACTAATGTGGCGGTTGCAAGTGTTGTCACTTGAAAAGACTCAAGGTGTACTTACAGCCAGCCAGAAAATCTGCATTTGCTCTATGTAAGCTCCCCTATTTAGCCTCACGGGGGACACAGAAACTCCCCACAGGAGGAGTTTATAATCTAAGGCGGGGAGGTTACAATTCAACACTAAACAACTCTGATTATTCCAGACCGAAGAATGGTATGAACAGTCAGTGCTGTGGGGAGGCTTTGGTGACCAGGTGAGTGAGACCCTTCTGGAAGTTCTGCTGCTTTGCTGTTACTCTGTTTGCTTAATAAAACCTATGCCTAGTGTTGATGCAGTTAGACCTACTGTGTGCAAAGCCGCAGAGAGGGGTCTGGCGAGACAGCAGCCGCTGTGACAGGACCATCCACCGGCCTGTGCGCAGAGGCCCGCCTGGCTGTAGAAGGGCCAGACGCTACCAGCTGTGCACTTCCGGGGTGGTCAGAAGGAGAAAGCAAACAAAATAATGGGCGTGATGGGGCTTGGAGCACTCCAAGTGCTTTGCGGCCATTTGAACACAAGAGGGTCAACAACCTTCCATTTCCTTCCTATACGTTAGTGCTCAGCAAATATTTGGATGTCGATGGGGAGGGTTTTCAAGGAATCCCTCTGGGGTGGGGATGGAGAAAGCTTCTTTAGAAGATAAATATTTATAGCTAAAATAAAAGAGCGAGAGGAAAAGGAAATAGACTCTAGACTTCCCATAGATATTTTCTTTGCTCTTGGCCATTTCCTTTTGGGGACATTTCTTCCTGTCCCATCCTCTTGGGCTCCGGCCCTCCACCTGCTCCTCTTGTCTTGTCTCTCAGGAAACTGCCGCCCCTGCCCTCCATTCGCAGCTGTCCTCGGGAGCTTGGGGGCCTCGCTCCCCCTGCTTCAGTGAGGCCCAAGGGCCTCTTCTCCATCCCGTCCTCAGCTTCCCGCCCAGCGCTGTCTGTGGGGTTTCCAAGAGCCTTCCTGACACTTATGCTTCCACAGCGTGGATGACAAGGGCTTCCTGGCTCCCCCTGCTTCCCACCCCTCCTCCTGGGCCTCACCGGCCTCCCCTGCCGCTCCTGCTCTGCGGCCTGCGGCCTGCGGCCTTTGGGACGCCTGGCCATCGGGGCAGTCGGTTGGGAGGCCACACGACGTGCATGGAACACAGGCCCCTGGGCCGCTGCCGTGTGAACTGCCTGCGTGTACATCAGGGATCCTCCATTTGTGAAGGATCCTTTTTTGGGGAAGGAGCGGGGGGAAGGGGAGGAGACAAAGGATGACAAAGGGAGAAAGGTGGACAGCTCAGAGCTGCACCTCTTTATTGTTCGTTTCCAAGCGGGATGGCAAAGGCCTGTCAAGTCCACAGGGGCTATGTCTGGCATGAGTCAGCAACCAGTGCAATTTACTGCCAGTTGATTAAATTAGCATTTGTTATAAGCCAGGGGGTGGGGGTGGGGGTGCCGTGTGCAGGGATAGATGGAGAAGGAAGAAAATCTTCTTCATGCCTTTTGAATTATTTATGGCCTGGAACTTTACATGCTAAAACCTAACCAGACTTGATAGAGAGCCTGAGAAGGATTCTCTCTCCCCTTAAAGCCACAGAGCACTTGCTTTTGGTCTCCTTGGAGGACGAGGGGGGCGCTAACAATGACAGACTCTGGTGGAGCAAGCGGGACTCTGCATTTTGCTGTGACCTTGAAAGCAGCGCTGCTGCGGGAAAGCCCCCTCCCAGGCACAGGGAGCCCCGGCTTTCTCGGCCACCTTTCGAGCAATGGACACGGATGTGTGATGCATTGCACCCTGACTTGGCCGAGTGGGGGCTTGGGGTGACTGTCAGATGGGTGGACAAAGGATAAGTCTCTTCAATTCACCTCTGGCTTCCAGCCAGATGGGAGAGCAACAAAGACTGGGGGCCCCTGCCCCCCACCCCCTCCTCCCTCCCAGTCTCACCCCCTTTACCGCCTCACAGCCCATTATTTGGATAGAGTCTGCTGACTTGCTCTCGCATTTGGGGAAATCATGTGTAATTGTTTAGGGTGTAAAAACGAAGTGATTCAATCTCAGAAAGGGGCCCTCCTTCTGGGAGATGTGTGCCCACGGAAGAGCGCAGACTCTGGGCTGGGTGTGTGTGCAAGGGGCTGGGCAGGGGGGGTGTGTATGTAAGACACCTGGATGGGCTGGGGGTCAGGGTGGCCTGGCGAGCGTCCTTTGTCCTTGGCTCTTCTGACTGCGGGAAGCAGCGCCCCCCCCCCCGCCCCCCCCCCCCCGCCCCCGCCAGCCCAGAGGAGCCGCCTCTGCTCCTAGTCGAGATCTGAAGCTTTTGTCTGCAAGCCCCAGCAACAAGGCAAACTCTTGGGGTGCCCCAGCCTCATCATCTGCCTCCAAGACCTGCTGCAGGATAGGGCTCCTCTTCGCCTGAACTGCTGCCTCTGGACCACACTGTAATCCAAGCTTTGCCCCCAGAGGCATCTCTCTCTCTCTCTCTCTCTCTCTCTCTCCCTCTCTCTCTCTCTCTCTCTCTCTCTCTTTCACACAAGAAGAAAGGATCAAGGGGAGAGTGGCTGAGTGAGGCAGGACAAAAGCAGCGAGGCAGAGAAGACGGACGGAAGTCAGACAAAGAGTGGGGACATGTGCTTTGGCAAAAAAGCAAGCAACGCAATCCTTTCCTTGGCTCATCACTGCTAGCTCAGTTTACCCATTAAATAAATAAATAAATAAATAAATAAATAAATAAATAAATAAATATTTATAAAATAAACCGAGTCCAAGGCTGACCTTTTAGTAAGAACTGGAGTCATTCCTTCCAGTTGCCAGAATAAGTCTTACATTTCTACCTGTGTATAAGTGAAACAAAGCAGGTGGTGTCTTTTGCAGTCCTGGGACACGCAAAATGAGCTACAAATTTCTAATGGAGAACAGAAAGGATTTGAGTGTCAACCTCCAGCATGGGGGTCCCCTCTGCCCCATCCCGGTACCAGAAGAGGTCCACGTACCTCAGGCCATGGGGGAAGGGCATGATTCCTACAGCCCAGATACCACCATGCGATACCCACTTGTCCCCTAGCTACACCAAGAAGCAAATTGAGGTCATTTTCATAATTTAGGCAAAACCTCCCTTTCCACAAGAATTACTGAGATATTTCAGGCAAATGCAGATTTCAGAAAAAAAAAAATTTAAAAGGCAGAATTTGAGTTTGGGAGCTCATTAAAAAGCAGTGAGACTTCCTGTATTGCACCAATTATAAACAATTTGGAGGAAAGAGAGGTTGCTTTCTCTCTTTTAAAGAAATTATCTGGAAAATTACCCAGGTCTTTGCTTCCTCTTTTCAGATGATATCTGGACAGGCTATGTTAAATATAATAACCTCATTAGGACAGGTTTAGATGATAAAACCAGGAGAGGAAACTGAGAAGCCCAAACTCTGTCCTCAGGCTTGCCTCCAGCTAGCCTTGCCTCTGATAAACCGGTGCATTTCCCCAGGCACTAGCATCTTTTCTTTTTTCCCCACTGAATTGGAGCCAACCCCCTTTGCCACTTGTCTACTTTATAGGAATGCTCTAAAAATTAATATTCGCTGTGAAACCAGGAGAACCTCAAAGGAATGATCCTATCTCAACACGAAACATTATCTGTTTTGTTTTGCCTGTCACTCTGAGTTGGCATTGATATATTGTTCAGAATCTTTCTAAAAATCTCCTTTCTTTTTCTGACCCTCGTGACCAGTAATGATGGGAAACAGTGTACTGGAATAAATCCAAGAAAGAAATATTTTTGCCTGTCCATCAACTCAGCCAATTGGGTTTAAAGTGACTATGATCATTTTAAGTGGTTCAATGAATGTGTAAGCTAGGTACTATCGGAGGAGCGTCAGTGGCTGCCAATCTTATCCTTTTCTTGCCCAGTTTTTTTAAGCGTTAAAACTGTATGGAGAGGAGGATGGAGATTTGTGTCTTTGGGATTTGGGGGGAGGGAGGTGAGTCATGCTGAGGAGCTATGTGATTTTACTTAGTCAATGTTTCTAGCATCTGTCCTCACCCTTTCCATCCCTAATACCCTACTCTGATTCAAGCTCTGATTATTTCTTACCTCAGCGTGTGAAGCAGCCTTGGAACTGGCCCTCTCTTGATTACAGTGTGATCTGCTAAGCAATTCTCCACACTGCTACGAAGGGGTCCTTCCAGAAAAGTAAGCTTTGCCATGTTGGTGGCTCCATTGCCCAGACTACAATCCAGGGTCCCCCAGGGGAGGGACTTCCATGGTCTGTGGACACTTTAGTTACCTGTGTCTCCAGTTTCAGCCCCTGCCATCCCCTGCCTTGCACATTCTTGTTCAAAAAGCTAACTGCATATGCTTTCCGACAGGGATGGTGCTATTGTTTACCTTTGGGCCTCTGCTCTTGCCATCCTCTCTGCTAGGAGTATCTCAGAGCAAGCAGACAAAAACAAACAACAAACAAACAAGGAGCACACTTAGCTCCTTATTCATCCTTCAGGACTCGGATCGTGTGGCACGTACCCTGCCCGCCTTTCTCCCCTGCCCTGTGTTCTCCTCCAGGGTACGCCTGTCTTCTGAATACCCCCCAACCCCCGACCCTGGGCCAGGCTGTAGCATCAGGCTGGAGCGTAAGGTTGCATGGTCTAGATTATAGATGCATGTCTACCCACTGAACAGTGAGCACTCTGAGGAGAGGAACCTTGTCTTTTTCATCTCTGTATCTTGAGCCATACCTGGCTCAAGAAGAGATCTGGTAAATAGCTAAATACACCCTTGTTAAGTGGCTTCTATGCATAAGGCACTGTGTTAAGTGTTGGGAGATAGTTTCCAATGCTAGGCTGTTCAAAGAGAAAGACTGGTAACTATATCAATGCATATTTTAGTGAATTCTTCATTTTCCTTTGAATGAATGATCCGGAGTTATGCAAATAATTAGCAGTTGGGGGGAACCCTGTGTCAACAGCGGGCCATCTGGCAGTGTGAAGTCATAGCAGGTTGCTTCTCTTTGCTGCCACCACTCTGGGGCCTGGGGCTTTCTTGTGGCTGTGGCCTTGGGTATAGAGACCTCCCCCTTCTCTGGAGTTCTCTGCCTTGTATTCTGTTGCCATGGCAACAACCCACTTTCATTCTGGACTTCCTGCATGGGAGAGGGGAACCATTTACTACCATGGCATAAATGAGGAGGGGTTATTTAAGAAAGAAGTCGACAAGGTTAATCATCAACACATTATACTAGTGCCATAAAGTCTGATTTAGTGGTAGGATAGCTTGTTAGGTATTTGTGGGCAGTACTGAAAAATAGATTAGCTATCCAGATATGAGATTTGGGGTTCCCTTTGTTTAAATATCTGCCTATGTGCCTGTTGTGGTTCTATTTTTAATGAGAAAAATATTTTTGTTCTCTAAGTATATGGAAGATCTGTTTTCAGTAATTCAGTGTATTAAAGAAGAGAGCAAAATTTCTAGAAGGAAGGCTGAGTGCTCTTGCAGGGTGTGGAGTGCTGGGATAAAGCAAGATACTAACACCTGTCCAGCACTGTCATAAGTCTATTCAAATCTGTTAAGGGATTATGTGGAAACATAGTAATATATCATTTAAATACTTTATTTGGAATAGAGCCACCTTTGAAAAAAAGAAATTGTTAGATGACTTGCTTTCTAAACACCGTTATGTATTCAGGCCTGCAAATGCAGGTATTTATTGCAGAGCCTGGTTCACTGTTTGGTGACTACATAAGTCTGATACAGAGACTTCATGTGCTCTGAGCAAGATGTCTTAGCCTGGCACAGTGAGCCCAGTCTTGCTGTATCTCAGCATTTCTCTCCTTTTCTCCTGGGAAAAATTGAGATTCTCTTTCTAGTTCAAGTGCAAGCTTACCCCTGGCCTAGGCTGAGTTCCTTTTGACTTTTACCAAAGCAGCTTCTCTTTTCTGGTTTCCAGCTTTTACTCCAAACACAGATGGAGACCTCTGGTTTACTAAAGGGGCAGGTCTCTGCTGAGCTTCGCAGAACTATGTAGTTCTCTGTCTCTTGCCTCCTTCTGATGCCTGGATGTTTGGGTTCCATTTCGATCAGATATGCCCTGCAACTCCGGCCCATTTGTCTTCTCTTGGAGGAGCCAGACAAGATTCTCATTTATTCACTTGCAATCAGCTACTGCCATCACACAGAGACACACAGCGTGCGTGAGCATTATTACACCAGGGGCATCATATGCTCAGGCATGGGCCAGGGAGGGGTGGAGTCTTGGCTGGCAGGCTTATCTGTGACAGAAGTGATCAGTAGACAGTTTTTCTGTCAAAAACAAAGGTGATACTTCGCCTACTAGGCATCATTCTCTGTGGCTGCCCTGAGTGGGTTGCCATATTTAGTTCCTTACAACTCAATAGGTAGCCACAGCCAACTAGATTGGGGGGCACCTAATGGACAGATCCAGTTGGATTTTCTGAAGAATCCCAGGTGAGGTAGTGACCAATGTGAGGTTGCAGTAGTCAAAGTGGGCCGTGTCGATGTAACGGAGTAGGAGGAACTAGGATTAAGTAGAAGCTGTTGGGTACAAATGGGCAACACAGAGCACACAGAAAGAATAAAATGGTTAGTGGCTGAAGAAGATGAGTAGACACAATAGAGGGGAAAGAGAAATACTAAGAGAGTCAAAGAGATATGGAAAGAGAAGAGTGGAAGGAAAAAGGTAGAGGGAGAGAAGGAGAGGGAGAAGGAAGTGAGGAGAAAGGCAGAGGAAGGAGGGAGAGAGGGAGAATCCTTAATCTGGGTTCCATTCCATTTGGGTTTTCATAGACCAGTACTTGGAGGAACATTCCTTGGACCCTGCCCATGTTGGTTCAAATAATGGCTCCTTACTTGCTAGCTTTGTAACCTTGGGCAAGGCATGTAATCTTTTTTTCCTCCTCTGTACAATGGGCACGAGTATAGTATCCACCTCAAAGGGATGTTGTGAGGAAGAAATAAATTAACATGTGTAAAGCACTTACCAGGGTGCCTGGCCCACTACTTAAGTGTGATCTATTTATTACAAACGCTCTTGGTTTCAACTGAAAATTTCTTTTTACCAGCTCATATGGCTCCTGACAGCAGTCACCCCTCGCCCCCAACCTGAGTTGAACATATTTGTGGATGTCTGCTCCTTATAATCGAAAACAGCTTAACTGTAGTACCTTAGGGTACTTTTCAAGTTTTGAATGTTCAAAAAGTCATATTTTCTTTTGACTTCTAGAAATTTAGGATAAAAGGAGAGAGTGTGTGCCTTGTGGGACCAGAAATAGGCAGAGTGAAAGTGAAGGCTTTCAAAGTGTGTCCATTGTCAAGACAAGACATCTCTAATTTGGGCAGACAGAGTGGAGGGGTTACACCTTCCCTTCCTCTGAGGTTACTTCTTGAGGCCAAATGCCACATGGACAATTTGTCTACTTCTGTATTGAGTAACCATGCTGTTTTTGCTTCCCTCCATCCTATTGTCTCATTTGGACCCTAAAGCTTGTAGCCTTCACACTACTCACCTTGTGTGATATTGTTCCAAGTGTCTTTACAGATGCTGGCAATGAAGTACCATTTTCAAACACTGAGAACAAAGCCCACGGAGGTTTCCCCTCAGTGGCTAACACTATTCCAGAAATCTAGTTTGTCCTTTGGACCTGAGGAGAGGAGACCCCCAATCTGAGAGAGTACTGAGAGCCTTTGCTTGCCTTTCTGGCATGCCAGTGGTATCAGTTTGCTAAGGCTGCTTGTTTAAAGTACCGTAGACTGGGGGGTGGGAGTGGGGGCTTACCAGAAATTTATTGTCTCAGAATTCTGAGTAGAAGTCTACAATCAAGATGTCACTTCCTTGGTCCATGAGGCTGTGACGGAGTCTGTGCTTGCCTGGCTCCCAGCTTCCGGTGGTTTGCCGACGATCTTCAGTGTTCCTTGGCTTCCGTTCCATCACCCTGTTCTCTGCCTTCATTTTCACATGGTGATCTCCCTGGGTGTGTGTGTCTCTGTGTCCTCTTTTTATAAGACACTAGTCATATTGAATTAAGGCCCACCCTGATGGCCTCATTTAACTCAATTACCTCTGTAAAGACCCTATCTCTAAATTAGGTTGCATTCTGAGGTACCGGGGTTAGGACTCCAACATAACTTATTTTGTTGACACAATGCAACCCATAACACTGATAAATCTGAGGAGTGGGTGCTGAAATGGTTCGTGAGGTTGACAGGTTGGTGATTGGGCGTAATACTGGTTTGCTGATAATGGGGTACTTGTGAAGCCCGCCCGGTGACTCTAGCAATTGTAAATCATACCCTCGTTGCTTAACACTCTCTTGGCATTTTAATTTCATACTCTCTTGGTTTTTCTATACTGGCTTTCTTCCTTAGAATCCTCACCTGGACTCCTATGTATTGTTTGGCCCCAAGTCCTGAACTTTGACCCTTTTTCTCCGTCAACATCCTTGGGAATCTCATCCAGTTCTGTGGCTTTAAATACTATCATTAGGGTAATTTCTTTCAACTTCATACTTTTATTTCTTAAGCCCTGGTCCATCTTCTGAAATCCTCACTCATATATTTAGTTATATATATATATTATCTTGTAGTCATATTCCCTTAGATGTTTAAGAGGTATCTCAAACTTTTAATGTCCAGCACTGAAATCTTGATATTCTCCCATAAATATATTCCTTCCTTTGTGTTCTCAATCTTGGTAAATGGCACCTCTGTCTAATCAAGTCCTAGGGATACATCTCAGCCCCTTGCTTTCCCCCTCCTTTTGATCCAGTCGCAAATCTGTAGATTGTTACTTTGACATCTCTCCAGCACCTGTTTATCTTTCATTCCTATGGCCTCCATGGTGCTCCAGGTCTCCACATCTCTCACCTGCGTGACTGCAGTAGCCTCCAAAATGATTCCCCTCCCTTTTCTCTTGTTAGCCTACTCTTCCAGGTGGTTCAGACTCACATAGTTTAGATCCTGTTCCTTCTTTGGTTTAAATTCTCCACAGGCTCCTCATTGCACTGAGAAGAAAATATAAGCTCTTTACTCTGACCAAGCAGCCCACAATGGTTGGGCCTTTGCCCACCAGTGTCCCACCCCTTGGATAAAATCCTCCAAGTCCATTCCTTCCTGAGGGCTCTCACTAGCTGTGCCCCCTTTCTAGAGAGCTCTTCTTCCAGATATTCAGTTGACTTTACTCATTTACAAGTCATTTATGTCTCAGCTCAACTTCACCTTCCCAGAAAGGGCCTCTCTGATCACTCAGCATAAAGCAGACACTGTCCCCCTTCGCCACTTATTTCCTGCTTAATTTTAATTCTAGAATTTATCACTGGCTGCTATCTTTTTATTCATTCACTGCCTGTCTCCTCCCATTAGAATAGAAGCTGCATAACACTAGGTACATTGTCCTACTTACCCATTTTACATCCTTAGGGCCTGAAGCAGTGCCTTGCACAATTTAAGCATCAGTGTGAATTTGATGAATGAATGAACAGTGATTCTGGGCAAGAAAGGTGAAAAGAACCTACAGTTAAGTGTGTACTGTGTGTCAGGCATGGCTTAAGCCTTTACTGCCAGGATTGATTTTGATCCTCATGAAATCCTTTAAATTAGGTGTTCTTTCCATTTGACAGATGAGGAAAATGAGGCTTTGAGAGACTAAATAAGGAGACTGATCCAACAGCTCATAAATTATAGAGCTGAAGTTCTAACTGGTTTCCATATACTTTCTACTATGACATAAGCTGGAGGTGATAGGTACATAATATAACCAATGTTTTAGAAATAAAAGTGTAAGCAGGTGATTGAAAAGTATTAAGAACAATGTTTGGTTCTGGGTCAACTAAAGAAGATACTTTTTTGACCTAATCTCTCTATTACTAGAAACTTTAATTGAAGGATTAAAGATTTCCACAGTAGAAGGTGTGCTTAGGGCAGATAATCTGAAATAGAAGTTTTGAATTTTAATGAAAGGGAACTTACTAAAAGGGGGGAAAAAAGCTAGTGGGATATTTTTGTTATTATACTGTTTTGGGATTCAGGACCAAGAGGCATATTGTAAGTCATGATTGGTGGTGGTGGTAGGGGTGGGGTGGAGGGAACTTGAACAGTTTTCCCAGATGCTCTGTGCCTAATACAGTGCTACCTAGGCACAGCGCTGTGGTGGGTGCTCAAGAATATTTGTTGAGTGAATAAATGGGGAGAATGAAGATACTTTTTCCCTCCTCTCATGTGCTCATCACAATGGCAAAGGTGGAGATGGGGAAACTTCATGTGGCTAAGTGACTGAAAACAAGTTAAGAGACTTCACCAGGGTGTAGGTACGTCTCTGTGTTCAAAGTGTGTGAATGTTCTCCTCCTCCTTCCTAGTGTCCATTCCCTACTACCTGCACGTTCATTTATTCCTCTTATGCCTGTGAGGGAGTAAATACATGGTGTGTTACTTTCTAAAGATTACCAACTCTCTCCTATTATACTCTAATGACCCAGCATCCATCTTTTGTTGATTGTGGTTATGTTTTGGGAAAGCATGATTTAATCCATGATGCAGTGCATTCTTGGTGATAATGAGCTATGAAGAATGGGGTCCTAGTGTAATTTATTTCAGTAAATTTCAAATTACTGTATAGAAATACCAGGAATAATCTCATGAATAAAAGAAATAAAGGAAGAATTTATGGGATCTTTACATTCTCTAAGGAAATAATTCAAGTACCAGAAGAAGAAACTAAATTTAGGTAATCAAAAACCAAGGTGTTTAAAGAAGAGCTGTTGTTTGCAAGATCTGAAGTAAGCACGTGGAATGCAGTACAAAATGGGAAAGGTGCCAGCTTACAGGGAGCCAGTAGCATGAAGAAACAACTGTTTGCAGATAAAATTATCCAGGTCAAAACAAAGTAGGTGATTCAATTTACAAAGGACATAAAAAACAGTAGGAAAAGATCCTTTATATACCTAGCAGAAAAGCACCAGGGGAAGCTCTACCTCTTGACTAGATGTGGAGATGTCAGGGTAGATGACACCAAAGAGGTGTTTTAATGGAAAGTTGTGCTAACATTGGGATTGTAGGCCACGTTCCCCAGCAGCAGACTCTGCAGTGGATATTTACATGCAGGTGATTTGGGGGGAGTGCTGTGGGAATAGCCCCTGCTGTGGAGGGGGTAGGATTGAGCTGTGATGCATCTGTAACAGAGGCCTCAGTGGGTCCCACCTGGAGCTCTGGAGCTGGAATGGGCCTTCAGAGATGTTCCAAATTGAGGCATGGGGCTTGGGGCCTTTGTACTCCTATATTGTCCAATTAATTAGATATGTGTTGTCCCCGGAGGAGGCATATCCTAAAGCAAGGCAGCTCCCTTCTGTAATTCCTGGAGAGGGACTCAGCTGTGAGCTACCAACAGCTAACCCTTTTGGCATCTGGAGGAAGGGACGGCTAAGTCTTGAAGGAGTAGGGCCTCCACAGCACCATAGATGTCTTACATATGATGAAATCCCAATCCTTTGGCATACCCTTTAAGTTGGATGACCATATAATTTATTGTGTGACCCAGGACACTTTTGAGAGTGAAAGGGGGCCCTATCAATAATTACTCAGGGACAAGGGTCAAACCAGGATGGTTCTTGGCAAACTAGAATGGATGTTCATCTTACCTGTAAGGCTCCTGATAACAGGATTGCCTCTTACCTTCACTCTTTCTAAAGTCCACTCCACTTTGCCTTCCATTAGGTGCTAGACCAAATGAAGCCATGTCTCAGGCGAGGGCTCTTGCATTCATCACTTCCTTCCACCTATTTTTTAAGGCTGTCCCTCCCTCTTATACTCTTCATAGCTCAACTTAAAATTTTCCCATTCAGAGAGGCCTTCTCATTTGTTTTCCATCATCGTACCTGTTTATTTTATTCACAATCCTAACTACAATCTGAAATTATAGTCACTAGATCTTAAGCTCAAGGATGTGATTATGCTATCTTGTATACCAAAGTACCCACAGTGATTAGCCCAATGCTGGTTCATACATGTTTGGTACTCAATAAATACAAAGAAGTAAATGAAGGAAGAGCCTGGGACATTGTTCTGAAACAAAACTTGTGTGTGTGTGTGTGTGTGTGTGTGTGTGTTCAATAAAATGCCCGAAGATCAGCAAAGGACAAACACATCACCTACACTGGGAATTGTAGATGTGACTGCTGACCCTGAAAATGTGGACATAGAGGGATGCAAAACATTAAACAATCAATTTGCAAACACCTAGAGGATCACAGGCTGCTGGATAATAACCAGCAGTTTAGCGATGAGGAGATATTGTCAGAACAATCTAATTTCCTTTTAAGACAGAGGGACTTTCATCAAAAGCATTTATTAAGTGTCTGCACACAGCTAGGAGAAGCCTGTCGGAGGTGGAGGGGCTTGTATTCATCTGTGAAGCAACAGATTTAATATGTGTCTTGACTTCAGCTAAAATCTGATTTTACTTCTGTGATAATTTCCTTTCATAGGCCAAGCAAATATGAGTTACTTATGGTAGGAAGTGTAGCAGAAAGTTACAGGGTTAAGCCCAGAATAATTACTAAAGCCTTTCAAAGTTGAAAAAAACCTTAATGATTATAGGTGAAGTCATTTTAAAGGTGAGAAAGGGTAGCCTTTGGCTCAGGTCCCCTGAGGTTGACTTTTCAGTGCTCTACCTCTTAACACCTGTCTGTCCCAGAAAACAGAATTGCACTCAGATTAGCAGGTGATTTGTTCTAGGTGCATTTGGAATAGTTACCAAATGCCCTCCTCTGAGAAAGGGTCCACATGACTTACTGGAAGCACAAACTTTAATATTGATTCACACACAAGCACCATGGTCAGGATTGCAGGGTAAAAGTAATACCCTTATAGGGATCAAAAGTCACAAGGATGCTCCCAGATACCAGTGTTAGGTGTTATAACCTTGACTTTTAGATACAGACAACATTTTGGGCCAAGCTGACACAGACTCATCCTAGTATCCAGCCATATAGACCTTGCATATGTGTGAATCAAATACAGAGCAGCTGAAAAATTCCACAACAAGAAACACATACAAAATATTAAATGTAAGGTCCTGGGAGATGGGACCCTTAAACATAGTTTAGGAGTATCATGTCCCATCTATTAGAATGGGAAGGCTACCAGGAAGGTCTTGTCAGCCAATGGGAAGTCCACATCAGAGAAGTCACTAGCAGTACCACGAAACTGGCCTTTGAGCAGCACGCTACCCTAGAAAGACTGAAGAGCAGGAAGGATCCTTACCCTGAGAAACCTCATTTTGGAGAATGTTGAAAAAAAATGCCTCACATCCGTCCACAGGGGAATAAGGTGGTGGCAGCCTGGTGAACTGAAGAACCCATGTAGAGTACCAATGATAGGAGGTCAAATGGGATTTAACATTCCTTCATGTACTCAACATTTGTAAGAATTTATTTGTGGGTGGGCACTGTAGTGGGTGCTGGGATACAGTGTATGCAAGATGGAGGCCATCTTTATTTTCATGGAACTTAGAGTTTCTGGAGAGTCTATACAGACTCACCTGAGGGGTCATTATATTTTGGGGCCTGTGGAGAATTATGGAATTTGAAGAATAACTGAACCAATTAGAACAGGGATTAAGAAGGATGGGGGCAGCTGGTATTAAGTCATCCAACTATCCAGTGACATAAGGCTGCTTACATAGAAAGCTTAGAAAATAATTTCATAATCTATTTTATGTTTCATAAATATATGGGTGTATTGCTGTCCCAAAGAGGGCACAGGGCATTTGAATGTTTGCCAAATTCAATGGTTGCAGTAAGGTTCTTGTCCTCTGTATCAGTCTGGAGCATTCAACACCATAGACTAGAAGCTCCTTCCTGTCTATTCTGTCCTCTGGATTTTGCTGACACCATATGTCCTTCCTCATTTGCCCCTTCCTTTACTGGCTGTTCATTCTCAATCTGTTCTGCTTCTCATCTTCTCAGCTGAAATGTGGGTGTGTCCCAGGGCTCTATCCTCGGGCACACATTTTTCTAATCACTGTTCTCATGTGACCTTGTCTAGTCCAAGGTTTCTGGCATCTGCATGCCAGTGACCACCAACTGACTCCTCCGGTGCTGACCCCTCCCCCAAAACTCCCCTCCCTAGGATTTCAGGCCTATGTGGTGTTTCACGCGTGCGGTGTCTCCCTGCCCTAATGGACAGACATCCTAGAATCAAGCGGCCCAGCCCTGTCCCTCCCCCAATGTCTTTCATCTTGGTTCATCCAGTGACTGAACAAAGATCTGGACCTCACCTTAGATTCCTCTCTGTCCTTTAACTCCTGCATACAACTCATCTCAAGTCCTGTTACTTCTTCCCCTTAACCATAATTCTCTTCATCTCCATTAAGATAACCCTGGCCAAGTTAAATTATTGCAGGAGTCCCTTAACTGTTTCTCTTCTTCCACTTTTGGCCCTTGATGACAATTCTAAGTCTGTCAGCCAGAGGGGTTCATATAAACACTGATCAGATTTTGTTACTCTCTTGTTTTAAAAAAGTGATGATAGCTTGCTTAGTGGATTTGACATAAAATCCAAATTATTTTCCTGGCTTAAAAGCCCTATGTGTTCTATATCCCTTCCCCTCCATGCTAAATGCTTCTTCAATAAGGAAGGCTTCCCTGGCCATGAAGCTAAAGTAACACCCAGTTACTCTTTATCATATGCCCTTTTAGATGGTCTCTATATTACCTACTACTAGTTGATGTTTTTATTATTTATTTTCTCACATATTTATTTGTGGTTTGTCTTCACCCATTGGAATGCAAACTCTAAGAGAGCAGAGACATTGCCTCCCCAGGACCTGGAACAATACCTGTTATACGGCAGAAGTTCAATCAATATCTGCAGAATAAATAAATGAATATGAATGCCTGAAGGGTACTATTATGCCATCCTGTCATGCTGTGCCTCTGCCTGAATTGAGTAAGTGTATCAGTTGGCTCTTGCTGTGTTACAAGTCTTCCCAAAAGTTAACAACTTACCATAACAAGCATTTACTACTGCTCTCAAGTCTGTGGGTCAGCTGGACAGTGCTACTAACTTGGGCCAGGTTCGGTTGATCTTGATTAGGCTTACGTGGATCTGTAGTTGGCCAAGGGCAGGTTGGCCAAGGACAGGTTGGCCAAGGGCTTCTTGGTCTAGGAAGGACTCACTCAGAAGCCTGGTAGTTCTTTGGCTGTCAGTGAGGGTAGCAGGAAGACTGGGCCATACGTCTCTTTCATCCAGCAGTGCAGCTTGCTCACATGATAATCATGGGTCCAGGAGGAAGAGCCAAAGTGCTCAATGCCTCTGGAGCCCGAGGCTGAGAACTGGCACACCATCACTTCCATCAGAATCCGTTGGTCACAGTGAGTCACAAGGGCAGCCCAGATTTAAAGGGTGGGGAGATTAACTCCGTTTATTGAAGGAAGGAAATGCAAAATCACACGCAAAGGCGTGGCTTCAGGGGGAGGATAAAGAATTGGGGGCATTTTTGCAATCAATCTACGATATTAAGGAGGACATCAAGAGTGGCCGTTGCATAGAGCCGTATTCACCTTTCCACACATGTGCATAAAGTGCATGTATAAGGCCCAGAAATGCCTTTCCATCAGTCCATAGGCAGAGGGTTGGTCACAAGATCCAGCCTGTCCTTGGTCACATAGCTGTGGTGACAAGAATGGCAGGAATGGGCCCCTGGGCATGCTGCTGAACACACAAATGTGCAGACTCATCTGTGGCCGAGGGGAGCTGCAGAACTCTGGTCCTTCCTGATTCTCCTTTACTGTCACTGAGCCAGCCCCTAATTCCATACTGCATTCGGAGCAGGGCCTAGGAAGGTGCTGATGCAGGAGGCAGCAAGCAACTGGGCTACGTGCAGTGCCAGATGGCTCTCAACTTGCACACATCTGATGGAAAACAGTGTTAAATCAAAAAGTGCTTCTTCTTTTTTTTTTTTTTTGGATAAAACTCAAATGACTCAGAATGAAAAGGCCTTGACACAGCCACCTTGAGGGAACTCCTTAAAAAGTGAGGAAACCAGTACACTCAGCGTTGTCCACGCCTTCCCAGCATGGCAGCATATGTGCATCCTGAGAAATTCAAGGCTAAAGCAAGAAGAGAAAATGTTTGTTCCAACAGATACGTTCTTTCTCAAAAAAACGCATACGTTGTCCTGAGTATAGAAGTTATTCACAACACCTAGATGCTCTGGAACTTGCCAACAAATCACAGAATTCAGAATCTAACTCCGAGTATTAACAACTTGCTCTGGGTCCCTTACTCAGTGGAAAAGAGCTCTCCTGTCCTGGCTCCCTATCTTCTCTCACCTTCCCCACTTGCCAGCTCAGGTTTAAGTTCTTTTTCCCCACTTAGATGCAGACGATTGTGTTTGATTTGAACATATTGATTCTGAGCAGGTGAGAGTGGACATAGCAATTCAGCTGGACAAATATTTAGATCAGTGAAATGTCCTTTGGAATCACTAGAGCCAAATGTTTCCTTTTCCCAACCATTTCACTCAGCTACTTACCTCCCCAGCATAAAAGATTCAAATTCTTTCTAAATTTCATCTATTAAGAAAATACTTCTAGGCTATAGCTACATGATATCTCCACTGGGAGCCTTGTTCTTCTCCATACTCTGAGCAAATCGAATCTGAAACAGATTAAAATGACTCAGCAGCAGGACTTGGGTCTCTGCGTCTAGTTACTTGTTCAGTTCACTAATCTTCAGGGCCCTCTTGCAACACAACACAGAAAGAAAGAAGGAAAGAAAGAGAAAAAAGAAAGAAAGAAAGAAAAGAAAGAAAGAAAGAAAGGAAAGAAAGAAAGAAAGAAAGAAAGAAAGAAAAAGAAAGAAGAAAGAAAGAAAGAAAGAGCCAATGAGTCCATTCTACTGTATTTGAAACTCTTCTTGCTTCCCACAGACACATTCCTAAAGGCACCCGTCATGGATGAAGAGCTCCACTGGGGTCAGAGTTGGATCCCACTAGACCGTTTGGGGCATGTGGGTGAAGCAGCAGAAACGCAGTGTTCTTATAGCCTCTCCTTCATGATTCATGGCTCTCCACCCTGAGCCTTGGGACATGCCCAAATTTACCACAGAAAGAAACAGACTGTGGGCCTGGAGGGGCAGGGAGGAAACCAGAGGCATGTCTGGGATGATTAGGCACATGAAAAGAACACTATGGGAAGCTTTGCTTGTCCTCCTCTCTGGCTAGGGATGCATAAGTGCAATAGACAATATTGGAATGTGGTGGATGGCAAGGCTCACATTGGATTCTTGTGTTATAGTAAAGGCTTCCTGCCATCTTCGCTGGAGCAAGGGAAGGCTTTGGGTAGCAGGGGTGGCTTTCATGATAGAATGAAGGGGCCAGTGTGGGCATAGTGGTTATGAACCTCTTCCTTTTTCTCTGCAGGCGGAGAGCCCACTTCTCTGAAACAATGGAAGCTCATGTGCTTGATGGTCCCCAAGTAACTGACCTCTGATCACAAGGACAGAACCAGCAGGATTCGTTCTGGTAGATTAGATATCTCCTGACATTCTTAAAAAGGAACTAGTGTATTTGGTACACTGGCATAGTGAAAAGATCCCCAAGCTTTACCAGCCCTCGAGCAAGAATATGTTCCCATTATGTTTGGTGCTCACATCTCCACCAACTCCATAAAAGTTTGCAAAGCCCTTCTCCATCCTCTGCACACTTTCACCGAAGTGTATTCCTGAGAGTGCCTAAGGAGTATTCTCAGGGGCCCACACATCTTCCTGAGCCTCTGACCTGCGGTGTTGAGCGGAGCCACCGCTCTCTCAGCCTTGGTGACCCGGATGGCCTCTGGCCCAGCACCCACCACTCTTCAACCGCAAAGGCCTTGACAACTTGGCAGCTTTTGGCAACAAAGAGGAGAGCCCTTCTTCCTCTGTGATATGTTCCCAACAGGGGATCCTACGGCAGGGTTGCTTATGCCCTAGTCTATGATAGGGTTTGATAAGAGAGTCCTTTATTTTACACATTTACTCCTTTCTCCATGGCATGTGCACGTGGAACAGCTGGGATGGGAGCACTCACATACCTGGCCACCAGCTTGAGTCAGAACCATGTCTTCCCTCTGATTTTTAGGACCTGTTGCCAAGTCCGGTTTATATTCTAAGGCTCTTCACGGCGTGGCCTTTCTTAGGTGCCCTGCCTTCCCTCCATGCCAGCTGCCTCTGGAGTCCTTCCCCTCCCCCTCCTTCCCACTCCGTCTACTATGGCCATGTGTTTGGATCCCGATGATACACAGAAATCACATGATCCATTGAGGTCCCCTTAGGCCCCAGGTAAATCAGTTGAAGTTAATACAGCAGGGATGAGGATTTTTGCCTGGCTTCCTGGGCCAGCCACATGCAGACCTTGGTCCAGTGCAGTGGACACTTTTGTAATTGCTCCCATTTCTGTCTGCTGCTTTGTCAGTGGCTTCCTGGTAAATGAGTCTCTGCACTCACAGGGCTACCACAGTTGGCTCCATCAGGGTATCAGCCACATGGCATGTCCCATGGGGCAAGAATTGTGTTGTCCATGGGATGCAGCACAGGGTTTGGAAAGCCAGAGGGGCAGCTGAGGGTCAAGCACCAGTGAGATCTTGTTTAAACAGGAGTTAAAGAGAATGGCCTAAAAAGGGCTATGGATCCAGGGGTCTAGAAATGGTGCTGTGATCAAGCAAATTGTGTTTGAGGATGATTGTCCTAAGTACCTACAGTTGTCTACTACTCACCTGTGCAGGCCAGACTATGCTCGCTCTGCCGATGGGCCAGGCTGACTTTGAGGACCAGGCAGGCATCACATGCTCCAGATAGGAATTAACCAATGGCTAGAGCCCCTCCTTGGGCTTGAGGGATTATTTATAAGCATAAAGAGAGCCAAAGACTACAATTCCTTTATAGTATTGGGCTTAATAGTGCAACTAACAGTATTCTAACTGGATTGGAAATTGAGAATTTTCCTTTTTTTTTTTTTTAAAGATTTATTTACTTATTCATGAGAGACACACAGAGAGAGGCAGAGACACAGGCAGAGCAAGAAGCAGGCTCCCTTCAGGAAGCATGATGTGGGACTTGATCCCAGGACCCCAGGATCACGCCCTAAGTCAAAAGCAGATGCTCAACCACTTAGCCACTCAGGTGTCCTAGGAAATTGAGAATTTTCTATGCAGTTTAGGTTCTTTTGAATTCCAGCTGCATACACAGTAGACCCCCCAACCACCATAAGTGGGAGTATATGACAGCCTGGGTATTCTGTTATTGAAGCAAAGGTAATCATATCTTAGTTTACTCCAGTCCCCTTTTCACAGAGATGATTGCTTTGTATTGTTTTCTTTTTCCACTGTTGTCCAAGAGGGTCTCTGATACCTCCTTAGTGTCACCCTCAGCTCTTCTCACACTGTGTGTGACACACAGTCACTTAGGGGAATGTGATGGGGGCAGTTCTTGTGTTTCAGGAGATGAGGAGTGACTTGGGTGGCCTGTGAATAATAAGCTGAAGGTCATTATCTGTGTTGCTAGCTCCTAGCTGAGCAGCAGTATCACAACTAACCTATCAATCAATCATTTAGTCATTTAATTAGAACCTACTGTGTGCCCATCATTTTCCTTGGCCTTGTGGACCATTAGACATGGTGCCTATCCTTGGATTGCTTACATACTAGTTGAAGACACAAAAGTTACACCCGTGAAACAATTAGCAATCCCCTAAGTGCTCAACAGCTCAACAACCCTGAACAGAGAAGAGGGAGAGCTCAGGGTAGTTAGGAATGAGAGAGTATTTTCAGAAAGGGATGGAATGAGAGATAGAAATAACCTGATTCTCAACATTTCTTGTGCCTCTCCATCCAAAAGGGAGAAGCTGAGATGCTATTGCACTTATGACAGGCCAGCATTGGGTACCTGCAGTACTGATACGGTCACTAAGGGGTCCCGGGTGCCAACCCTGGGTTCAGGAAGGGAAATCAAGGTGTCTGGGTACTTGCATGACTTTGAGAGTGAGCACCTCCTTATAGGGGTACTCTAGGTGCCCCTAACTCCACCTGGTCCTAGCATTCGACTTGTCCTATCATTCTGATGAGTATGCTCTCACTCTGTTTCATTCCCTAGCCCCATGTTCTCTGTATTTCTCCTTTTATTCATGTTATTTTTCTCTCTCCTGGTTGTTTCTCTCCATTCTGCCTCTTCTGTTCTTTTCCTTCCCCTTTCTGCCGGTCTGTCTCTAGTAGCTTCCCAGTGCCCCTCAGTGATGGGCTCCAAACGTTTCTAGATTCTAAAGTAGGCTGGTGTTCAGAGGTCATGGGGCAGGTGCAAGCAATGGCTGTGACCTGTGTCAGCATTGTTATTTTAAATACTGTGATAACAATAATACTGTTACATATCAGAACCTGTAAGTCTTTGGATCTGGTTTCTAAGAAGGCCTAAGTTCTTTCTCTGTAAGAACTCCTATGTAAAGGAGTAAGATGACTTAAGTTTCATTGAAAAATTAACTTTAATGAAAGAGATTAATAAATTTTATATTCTTGGCCAACTAATGCTTCCAAATATCTTCCCTTTGGAACATAAGCTCCTTGTTTATCTACCTGGTTCTCGACTGACCCCTCTCACTTTATCTCCAGCACCTAGAACAGGTGGTACACAGTAAGTGCATAATACATATTTGTCAAATAAATGAATGTGGAGTTTTAGGATTTGAAGGGGTGTTTTAAAATGAGGGGGAGATGGAGGTATGATTAGTCCCAGGAACGAGGCAAAATTATTTTAAATATTGGAGATGAAGTTTGAAATGGAAGTTATGCTATAGCTTAATATCCTCCACTTCTGAAATAATAATTGGTGTATAAACTTGGTCTCCTCATGTAACCACTATAGGCCTTAGTGCCTTCTTGATTTTGATTTTGAATCTATTGTCTTTCTCCCATTTCCATCTCCACTTGGTGCCTGGACGACTCTTTGAGCAGAGCCTCGGAGAACCAAACAGTGTATGGACAGCATCAGTCAAGCAAAGACTTGCTTATGAATTTTGGGAATAGAAGTTAATTTTCTCCTGCAAGTTTTCACAGTGTAAGCTTGTGTTTTCTCAGTTTTATTCTGTATTACTATTGGTTACAAACATTGACTACACAGGTCATTCCTTTGGTTCCTGCACTTCTGCTTTTGTAGGCATGATGCCTTGTTAAATAATGTTAATCAGCTGAGGAGGTATAGATTAGGTGGCCTGAGAATCAAAGTCTGTGAGGCCTACAACGAAGAAGGTAGCCTCAGCCCCACCCCACATTCTCTGGGCCCCTCTGGGTAAAGTGCCAGGCACTTGCTTGACATAGTTTGGGTATTCAATAGAAGTATTCGGGTATTCAAGAAGGAGGAAGCTGATTTTGTATAAAGCGCTAGGATATCACATCTTAACAATCTTGGAAGTTTTTACTCTGCCCCTCATGTTTTGCTCACTGTTATTCAACATTTTTCTTTTTCCACTTGGTCAATTCCTTCCCTTCCATTTTGGCAGTTGCACTGACTTACTTTTCTGAGCCAGAAATGGTGAGAGGGATGGTGGCAGCGAAGACACAGAGAGGGGGATGTGGGAGGCTATTCTCTGACATGAAATAAAACGTAAATGTAGCTGTGAGACTGCTTCAACTGTGAGTGTGAGCGGTGGTAGCACCAGGTGATCGCTTGAGACATTTTAGAAGATCCCCATCTTTTAGAATGGGTATTGCAAATTGGCAGCCCGAGGGCCAAATTCAGCCACAAACATAATGGTTTAGCTAGCAGAGCATTTGGAAATGTTTTTGCTAGGTACAGCCTAGGAGATGACCCACTCCCTGTTGTCTTGTCCTGGGCAAGTAACATGCTTATGCAAACTGCCTGTCCCCTCTCTAGGGTTTGCTTTAACAATTTACACTCAGATGTCAGTTGAAGCTCCTTTATGGTGATTCTCCCACCGAAAGAAGACGTACAGCAACTCATAACCAGCTCCCTTGTCCTTACTGCCCAGAGCAGTTTAGGCCGTCATCACAAAGCTTGATGACCATGTCTGTAGACCGTCACCGCAAAAATCAGCCTTCTGATTGACTACTAGAAATTGCCTGACTCCATGTTTCAGAACCTCTCCTACTTTTTCCTGCCATGCTAGATATGTGACAAGCCAACCTCTTTCTGTGTCAGTCTTTGCCGTGTCGAGCTCTGTTGGAAGCCTCTGGGAGTTCAGTGTGCAAAGGAGATAAGCCAGGGGCATGATGCTTGCTTAACAGTTCTCTCTGTAGTGTCCTTGTATTCTTAGCTCCTTTTTTCTTGCCCATTTCCTTGGTCTTTTATCATAAATTCCCTGTGTTGTTTCTATACCACTCTTGGCAGGATAGCCCACTGTATTCCTTTATTAGCTCAACTTTGAAAGGAAAAGGATGCCAGGGTATCATTTGATGGTTTTTCTCTGCTAGCTTTTGGGCACTCAGATTTACTGGATCATCACATTTTAATACCTTTGCATCCCATCCGTTTGCCCCTCCCAGAAGCTCTTCGCCTTTTCCAGTCCTTACTTCATCACATTACAATGTTCCATATCTACTCTGGTGTCAGAAATGGGCCTCCCCTCCCCTATGTCACACCACTTCCTTTCAACTCCTCTGTGAGAATGTGGAACCCCAACCACTGGGAAGTTTCCATGGAGGGCCATTTGATTCTCTCTTAAGGATATCACAGAAGGGATTTCTACAGTCACTGAGGATAGGTTTTAAGACCACCTCAGTCTGTTCCAGCTCTTAAAAAAATTATTTTAATGCAATAAGTTTATTGGGGGAGTATTCTAGGGATCAACATTGTCAAGGAAATAATAGAACAGGATTGAGTAGAGAGGGATGTTAAACTCCATTGCTGTTACTGCATTTTTCTGCCATTTTTTAAATAGGGCACTCTGAGGCTGGAACATATTTTCAGAGCTGTCTCAAATCAGGCAAGGGAGCCAGGTCTTTATCCCCCACATGGACCAGTAAATTGATGTAGGATGCCCTCAGGAAGGGGGCATGACTGTGGCCCTATTCTAGCCTTTAGATTCTGAAAATGTGTTCCAGGATGTGTTTGGCTACTTGTACAAAGGGGTCTGCATATATTCCCAAAGTGCACACCCAAAGCCCTTAGGATCTGGTGCCTCACTAAAGTTTTCTGTGATTATTGCCTTGAAAATATTGTCTGTTGATGACACTGGTAAGCACATTTATTAGTGATGGGGTATTTGTCTCAGCTAGAAGCAGGGGCTGGGGGTGGTGGTGGTGGTGGTGGCAGGAGACAAAGGGAAACAACACGCCAGCAGGTAAGACTGGACTCCAGAGGGGATGACAGGGACTGGGGGTGGAGTATGAAGAAGGAGGCCTCACCTTACAATACACCTCTCAGAATGGAACCTGCTCAATTTTTAATTTTCTGCCTTAGGCATGAAACATGCTTTGTTTTATCTTTAGCTTCTGCTAGAGGGGGTCTGAGTATTTTCTCAGCTTACCTTTTCCAGTGTCTCAGGCTCTTCACTCTGGGGGGCCTTGCTTGTGGTTTTAACCTTTTATCTTTCTTTGTGATGGTTGTTTTGAGTTTACAACTAATCAAATATTCCATGGGCACCCTGGGGTTTGACCGGTCAGTAAGGAGCCAGAGACAATTCAAAGCCTATTTCCCACTTTCCAGACTCACTGAGCGATTTGAGGAAAGGAGGGAGCTCCTAACACATGGAGTGTGAATTGTGTGCATAAGCAACTTGAAACCCAGGCAACCTTCCGCTCAGGATTTCCCGTTAATCAGCTGGGTTTTCTGGCATAGCAATGAGCAAATGGCATTAATGAGGTAGGCACAGATGATGGCACAGGGGCTTGGACACTTAGTAGGAACTGGGCTTAGCAAGGTAGAGAAACAATATGTGAAGGGGGTTATTTTATCCTCTGTCTCTCTCTCTCTTTTTTGTTTTACAGTAGCAACTTTTTGGCTGATTAAAGTACTTTTCCTGGTTCCAAGAGGGAAGTGTCTTTTGTACTACACACTAGAATGTCAGTTCTCATTACTAAGCCCTAGCTGTTCAAATGCTGTCTGAATCTCCCCAAGGCCTCCTTGGGGAGGCTGTAGGCAGAAATTTCAAGGAGCTTATGCCAATTATTTTCTTTCTATCTACATATTGATGGCTGACCCACAGTAATCATGTGAGTCAGGTGTTATGAATACAGTTTCCTTTATTTCATTCATGGCTTTTAAGACAGACAGATAAGATTTTTTTTTTTTTTAAAGACTCTTTTTCCCTCAGGTTCTTGCAACTGCCATTTTGTTTTCTACTTGAGAATGACACGGCAGATCAGAGAGAGAGTGACCCGTTTTATTTTGTTTTGTTTTTTTCAATTATTTGGGCCTTTTCCACACTGATTACCAGAGTTAGTAGAGGATGCATAAGATAAACATATTCTGAGGCCTCAGTAGTGGGAGCAGGTGTAGAGCTCTGGGGTTCATTGTTTAAAAAGTCTATAATTTAGGATCCTTTTATTAAGTAGTAGATATTAACCTGGCAACTCATAGGGGAGAAAACAATTAATTGAAGGATATGTAGTAGTCATTTATTAAGAGCCAAAGCTGAAGACCAAGTATCAGAAAGTATGGGCACCTGAGAATTTAAGTAGCAGAAAGTGAGTACACTGTTCTTCTCATCTTAGGAGTCGTTATGTGCAGCATCTAAATCATTGTTTCCTTGTTAAGAAAACCAAATGTGGGCTTTGATTTTTTTTTCATACTGTCATTAGACTGTATATCATAAAATATTTTGAATTAAAAAAATATTGTCACTTTCTCTTTAGGGAAGTGACAATATTTTGGGTCATCTTGAGTTTACGTCCTTGTTCTGTTCACGATTAAAATTTCCAGAACAATCTGAGTTGACTCAATTTGGGCCCATGCCAACCACTAGATAAGCGTGAAGAACCTTAACTGATAGTCTTTCTGAAATCACTCTCACAACAAGGGGAACATGCATGCTTGGACAGGCTAAGTCAGCAGATGCCCATCATAAGCTGAGAGGTCCCAGATTGCTCTAGCAAGGAATGTCCAATGCCCCAATCTTACACTGACTCTTGTCATTATTACAAAGTGACAGGAGAGTGTGCTATGATCTGAATGTTTGTGTCTACCTGCAAATTCATATGCTGAAACCCTAATCCCCAAGGTGATGGGGTAAGTTGTTGGGGAAATAATTAGGGGTAGATGAGGTCATGAGGGTAGGGGCCTCGTGATGAGATTAATGCCCTTATAAAATGAGGGTCAGAAATGTACGTGCTCTCTTTCTCTTTCTTTCTCCCCCTCTCTCTCCCTTCACTGTGTACACATCAAGGAAAGGCTAAGGGGAAACATAATGAGAAGGTGGCCATCTGAAAAACAGGAAGGGGGCTCTCAACAAACACTGAATCTGCTAATGCCTTCATCTTGGATTCCCCAACCTTCTTGGAAGAGTCCTCAGACTCTCCTAGAACTGTAAGAAAAAGATATTTGTTGTTTAAGCCACCCGTCTATGGTATTTTGTTATAGCAGGCCGAACTACGATAGAACCTTTTTCTCCTTTTCTCAAAGAAGCCAGATGGACTTCACGTTGCCTCTTTTGGAAGGAAGAGGAACCACAGTCATCCATCTCCACAGGTTCCATCCTAGCAGAGAGGAGAAGCTAGGGTACATGGTTGGCTCAGACTCTATCTTCCTAGGCTCTGAAGATTTTTCTTGAGTGGTTGGAAATGCTGGAAGGGTGGGTGATGACTCTCCCAAATTCCTGCCTCCCAGTCATCCTCTTCAGCTGATCAGACAGGCTTCTATCAAGTCTTAGCAGGCCTCATGTGTATTATTTATTTGATTAAAAAAAATTGTGTCATTTGCTTTTAAGGAGCCTCTGGGAATGAGCATAATTAAGCATAGATTAAAATGTCTGAAAGATTGAAAACCACCATAATGATATAGTGAAAAGAATGCAAGAAGCTTAAAAACATCCCCACATTGTCATTCCATCAAAGCATCCCAATTTACAATGATACCCTAGAAACCAAGCCTCACTGGAAAAGATCAAACTGGGATTTCAGCTGTTGAACACGGACAGAGATTCTAATAATTTGGGAAGATTAATTCGGAAAAGAAATCATCAGTACCATCGATGGAAGCTAAAGGGCATCAGTTGGCTTCAAAGGAGAAGAAGGAAGAGAAGAAAGAAGAAAAAGGGAAGAGAAGGAGAAGGAGGAGGAGGAAGAAGAGAAGGTCCCATTGAGACACCATAACAAACACCGCAGGGGATAAGCAGGGGATTGTGCACCTTGTCTGAACACTTGCTTTGAGCCAGGCGATGTTCTAGGTGAGTAAGGGGGGCACACTGTGGAGTGCAGGAAGATATGAAACAATTTAGATATTTACACATCCTGAGATGCTCTCTGAAGGAAACACAGAGTGTGTAAGACACAAAACTCAAGGTGGGTGGTAGGGCTTCTCTTCGCCATGGTGATTTTGAGTTGGGTGAAGAAAAGAAAGTAGCCCTGTGAAGATTGGGGAGGGGTTTTCCCTGCAGAGGGAGTAGAGATCACAAAGGCCAGGAGGAATCCAGGCAGGATGACGGCTAGGTTATCCTTCCTGGAGCCTCTCGGGGAGGGGAGCAGGAATGTGTATGTCAGGGTGGGGCACACAGTGACCGACATGGAGAACAGTCACCCAGCACCCTCTCCGGAGGGCTACTTTTAGCTACCTCTACTAGTCAGCTGCTTCAGGCTGGAAGTAATAGGAAGCCTAACTAGGGGTAGATTAATTATAGAAATCTAAAAGTTTTTTTTTTTTTTTAATCAAACAATCTGAAAATTGGCAACTCCGTCAGCACAGCAACTCAATGATATCATCAAGTTCCTGGGACTTTTCTTTTCATGTTTTTTCCTTACGATGTCATTCTCTCCTGGCTGCAGGGTAGATGGTAAGCTCCGTGTCCTCGCAGAGCAGCAGACCAAGCAGGAAAGAGATTGCATCCTCTGAAGGCTGCTGAAACAGGGCTGACTAGATGTCAGCATCCCTAGACTAAGAAGGACCAGAGGGTGTGAGCTCAGGCATGGCCCTATCTGCGCCCAACACAGAAGCTGTGCCCCAGGTTAGCCCAGATCGTCTTAGGAGAGAAAACTCATGGAATAACTGAAGGGGGAGTGGGGGGTGTCCCAGGGGAGCCTGTTGTCGCAAGCCCACGTGGAGGAACAGGACTGTGATCTCGGCTGAGCTTTGAGGGGGCAGGAGGAGAGGGCTGCGGAGTGCTAGAGGGGACACAGCAGTGCCTCTACCTTGGAGTGAAAGATGGAGAGCGGGCAGTGCAAGCAGAAGACACTAGTGTGCACAGGATAGAGGTGCACAGTGCAAGCTGGAGGGAGCAGGGGCAGGCTCTGGGCTGACTCCTAGCCTTTGCCCCGTACCCCATCATCTAGGAAATGGGGGTGATAGTGGTAACGTCCGCCCGTAGGGGCTTAGGATGAGTAGCCACTTAGTTCCTTTGAAAGCACACCGAGCAATCTCGGCACACAGCAATCGGTAAGCAAAGGATGGCTCTGGATTTACTGTTATTCTCTGCCACTCACCTCTTCTGGGGTCAGATCATCCTGCATTTATTTGTAGAGCGGACATCTGCTTTACAGACCACAAGGCATCTTCACTTGTGCTCCCTCATGGGCTCCTCTTTACAGCACCTTGGGGCCCTAAGCCTGGAAAACCTTGAGGCGGTGGCAGGGCTGTAGCACTCAAGAGCCTTGAGAGGGGCTGCCCTCTGCTCCTTTCAGGAGCCGCTCCCCCCAGGGGGGCATGTGGAGGAGAGCACTCGGTATGCCTGGGCTCGAGCTGCTCAATGCAGCAGCAGCATTTTTTTTTTTTTCTGTTCATGAGGTCAGGAGCGTTCTTGGCATCGCCTTAGCTGCTCCTCAGTGTGCCCGGGAGGCTGGGGTGGGGCGTAGGGGGTGGAGGGGAGAGAGGTGTGAATGGAGAAGCACGACCTTTTCATTTCTTTCCTCACCAGCGGCAGCATTCACTGCCTCCAGAATCTGGGCATCTGTGGGAGAGCTGAACTCTGTTTTATGAGACGATCTTTTTTTCTTTTTCCCCCTTCTTCTTCTTCTTTTTTTTCTTTTTTTTTCTTTTCCCATCAACACTTGTCAGGGATTCAAGGCAAAAAGCCTGGCAAAGGCCTGTGCTTCTGCACCAGCTCAGGCAAAAGATGGGTCTAAACAGGGAACAGAGAGAGGCATTGTTCCAAACACTGCAGAGTGGGAAAAGTAGGTCAGGGAAGAAAATGCAGGTTTGACAGAGCTGGGAATTGAACTTGTCACCTCAGAGCTCATTGGTGTAGAAAGTGAACAGCCAGCAAGGGACCGGGGAGTAACTGCAGTCTGCTGCCAGGCTAGGGGCAGACACACGCTGTGAACAGCCGCCTGCGTGATGGTCATTGCCTCCTTCCAGGGCCAAACGCTGCCATCCTCCCTCCTGCCCCACACTCAAAACCCCTACCCTGGGAAACTCAACCAAGTGATGATTCTAGACGGGAAGAGCAGCTGAGACTGTCTCTGGAGAGAGTGCCAGGCGGCAGCTTCCCAGCCACCAGCTGCATTTGCAGGACTGGGAATTGAGACAACCCCCCTCCACCCCCAGACGAGGCTCTAATTACAATCAACATCACCTTCTAGGAAACTTCTGGGTGGATGGCTACCAGCAGAGAAAAGCTTTCTCCTCACTACCCTCCGGTTGGTACTGGAGCCAGGGGTTCTGGCTGTAGCCTGGGAAGAGGAAAAAATACCTCAATCAACATGCCCAAACCTTGGTAATCCTCCTACTTTCTCCCAGAGTCAAGGTATTGAGCTATTTTGGATGAAGGGTGCTTTCTCCTTGACTCTTATACCACTGCATTTGGAATATTTCTCCAATTTCTTGCTCTGGACATGCTTTTTTTTTTTTTTTTTTTTTTTAGAGGGAGAGAGAGCACGAGTGGGGTGAGGGAGGGGCAGAGGCAGAGGGAGAAGCAGGCTCCCCAGTGAGCAGGGAGCCCAGTGAGGGGCTCAATCCCAGGACCCTAAGATCATGACCAGAGCTGAAAGCAGACACTCAACCGATTAAGCCAGCCAGGCGCCTCTGGACACAGCTTTTGCCTCATAAACGCCCCCTCCTCCTTGTGGGTCTCAGACACCTTTCTGTAGCAATAAGAGTGGCTTAGGATCGGTCTCAGACCGCCTGCTACACCATTGGCACCAAGAAATGCAAGTTCACTGGATATTCCAACGGACACTTGGATCTGAAAGAAACGTGTAGCTACAGACCACAAACCTCTGTGGCCACCACTCATTCCCAGACTTTTTGTTGTAATTAATGACTTGTTTTCCCTCTCTGTGAAGTGGGGATAGCAGTGGGAATAACACCACTTATTTAAAATGGGAAGACTGTTAGACAGGATCTAAACACTCAGATTCCATTTCTGCCAGCTATTCATCTAGTGACTTTAGGCTATTTGTTGAAATTTATCACCTCAGGTTTCTCAGCTATAAAATGGGAATGATATAATTTATAACAGAGTTGTAAGGTTTCAACCAAACATAAATGAATTTCACATGTGAAAGCACCTTTCCCAGCCTTGGTGCCTAGAGGATGCTTAATCCAATGTTTGCTTCCTTCTTTCCCCATTGTTGATAATACTGAATTTCTGGAGGATGTGTTTGAAGTTAGATATACTGAAGACTAGTTTTTAAAAAAGGGAACAGGGGTGCCTGGGGGGCTCAGTCAGTTAAGCATCTGCCTTTGGCTCAGGTCATGATCCTGGGGTCCTGGGATCAGCCCCGCATCAGGCTCCTTGCTCAGTGGGGAACCTGCTTCTCCCTCTCCCTCTGCTCTTCCCCTTGCTTGTGCTCTCCGGTACTCTCTCTCTGTTGAATAAATAAATAAAATCTTAAAAAAGTAAATTAAAAAATGGAACAGAGAACAGGATATGTCTTGACATCCAGACCTGTGGTGTTCAATAGCATAGCCACTTGCTGCACGTGACCATTTAAATTTAAAATAATTAAAATGAAAATGAAAAACCACAGGTCCTCAGTCACACTAGCCACAGTTCAAGTGTTCAATGGCTACATGTGGCTAGTGGCTGCCATATTGGACAATGCAAATGAAGAACATTTCCATCATTGCAGAAAGTTCTGTTGGACAATGTTGAAAGAATTCTTATAGAAATTACTTTGGCAGCCCGGGTGGCTCAGCGGTTTAGTGCCGCCTCCGGCCCAGGGTGTGATCCTAGAGACCTGAGATGGAGTCCCACGTCGGGGTCCCTGCATGGAGCCTGCTTCTCCCTCTGTCTCTGCCTCAACCTCTCTGTGTCTCTCATGAATAAATAATTTTTAAAAATCTTAAAAAAAAAGAAATTACTTGATCATAATGTTCTTTACCAAAAGAACAAGTTTCTTAAGGCAAAACCTAGATGTATTTTTGCCTTGGAGTATATAATCTTCTTTCAGTGGCATATCCTTTAAGACCCACAGTATTTCTTTCTTTAAAAAATTTTTTTTCATCATGATAAGGGTATTCTTTAATCCCTACCCCCTCTCCCCCACTCCCCTACCCACCTCCCCTCTGATAACCATCAGTCTGTTCTCTATGGTAAAGAGTCTGTTTCTTGCTGTTCCTCTTTCTTTTTTCCTTTGCTTATTTGTTTTGTTTCTTAAATTCCACACCGGAGTGAAATCATGTGGTATTTGTCTTTCTCTGGCTTATTTTGCTTGGTAGCTTCATCAATGTTGTTGCAAATGACAAGATTTCATTCTTTTTTAGGACTGAATAATTTTCCATTGTGGATATATAGATAGATAGATATAGATATAGATATATAATTCTATATCTATATATATCACCTCTTCTTTATCCATTCATCAATCTGTAGACCCTTGGGCTGAGTTTGGTTATTGTAAATAATGCTGCAGTAAATGTAGGGGTGCTTGTATCCCTTTGAATTAGTGGTTTTGTATTTTTGGGTAAATACCAGGTAGTGTGATTACTGGATCATAGAGAGGTTCTAGTTTTAACTTTAGGTTCTAATTTTAACTTCCTCAGTTTTAACTGAGGAACCCCCATGCTGTTTCCCACAGTGGCTGCACCAGTTTGCACTCCCACCAACAGTCACAAGTGTTCCTTTCTCTCCACATCCTCACCAACACCTGTTGCTTCTTGTATTTTTGATTTTAGCCCTTCAGAACAGGTGTGAGGTGATACTTCACTGTGGTTTTGATTTGCATATCCCTGTGATGAGTGACATGGAGCATCTTTTCAGTTGTCTGTTGGCCATCTCCTCCCGCCAAGCTCATCAGACAGAAAGATGTAGAAGAAGGAAAATGGAGCTTTCATAATGTGCTTCCCTATATGGCTTTGTGCCTGGGAAGTGAGGGAGAAATGCCACTACACTCTAATTGTACTGTGGGGCAGAAGAGGTGACTTTAAAGCAGATAAGAATCCTAATTCTTCGGCCTTCCAAGAGCTGACTCAGAAAGGAGGATTTTGGGGCCCAGGGTGAAAGAGGTTGTTGTTGCCGATGTGATAATGTGAATAAGGAAGTTGGAAAAAAAGAATAAAACAAAATTAGTGTGAAACTAGGAAGAGGGATATTTTGTAAACTCTAAGCTGCTTTGGCCTCTGGCTATCCGTATTAGTATAAAAACTTTTTGGTGGTCATTTTCCACCCCAAGGACCCAAGTGCCCCAAGGACCTGTGACTTCAAGTTTCCATATGACACCCCTTCCCTTGAGGCGGTGAGCATGAGTTATCCAACTGCTCTCACTTTCTGTGATCCAAATAGAGCAGAAGAAGTTTCCTGGAGGGATTAAAATGCACACCTGAATGACTCTAGCCAGCTCCAGCCTGGAGAGAAGCAGGAGTCAGGGTGATGGGGGTGGGGAAGCATGAAATAAGTCAAGGTTAATTCAGCATGTGAGGGAAGTTTGAATTATTCATTTTCTGACCCTGTACCAGGGACTTCTTCCTGCAGTCTGTTACAGTCTCTTTTGGGGCACTCTAGTCACACAGATTTCTCAGCCACCTTTAACAACCATGCCTTGTCTTCTAGTGTTCAGCAAAGGGATGGCCAACCCAGGGCTCTGGTGCCCCTAGCAGTCTGGAAGCTGCCTTTTAGGGGCCCGAGGATGTGGCCTGGCTGGAGGGAGGCAGGGGCAGCCACTTAGCACTTGGTTCCCATTTGGGCTGAGCGGTCAGCAAGGGTAAGAAGGGAGATTAAAAGCAAGAAGTGAGAAAAGCATCTGAGTGTTTGGAGGAGGGTGGGAAGGAGGAGGAGGTTTCATGGAAGATGTGTGATTTGGTTTCCTTACGTCACCGGAGCTCTTTTGTCTTTCCATGACATTTCCAGTGGGAAGTTCAGCCAAAGGAGAGACAAAATCCAGCCGAAGCTTTACTGACTGAAGCAAGCAGGGACCATCAGGGACAGTGGCGATGGCCCCTCAGAGCCGTGGGCCTTGGCTAGCCAGTTCTTGCCCCCAGGGGCTCTTTCTCACGTCTTGCTGTTCCTCAAAGTATGCGTCACAAAATATGCCAAGTGGTTCCAGGATCTCCGAGGTGCTTTGGCTGGCATTTTATTTAACTTGTGACATTTTTGCCTGTTCCTCTTCGAGTGGGCGTCACTACCACCCAAGCCTGCAGTTGTCGCTGAATATAAAATCCTGTCCAGTTATCCCTTGGTTCTGATCGTGCCCCCGGGGCCCCCGCTCCCAACCTGGCTGCGAGAGCTCAGTGTGGATGAGGCACCCATGCAAGGCTCCAGACCGGCCTTTCAGGAGCAGAAACTGAGGAAGGTCCACGAGCAGACTGCACTCGGGAGCTCCAGATTGGAACCTCTTCTCTCTGGTTGAGCCTAACTCCAAAGCCATTTAAAATAGAGATCACAGGCTCAAATGCCTCCAGGGTCCAGGCAGAAGGAAGTGGGTCAAGGAAATGAGTGAAGCGGGGTTGAGAGGACAGCGGTAGGGAGTGGTGAGGACTGCGGTAACTTGCAGAGCATAAGGTGGGTGGACGTAGGAGGAAACCGGCGGGCTGGTCATACAGGAAGGCCAGGCCAACATTTTCCGACTTGCCAGTGTTTTGTGAAGTCTTCAGATTTTAAAATGCTGGCCCAAAGTCAGGCCAAGCAAAAATCATCCTTGGGCCAGATTCAGCCAGTGGGACGCCAGTGTGCAAACCACGATTTGGACTCATGTGTGACAAGGCTGCTTCAAGTACACCGATTTGCACAAATTATTTGTTTCATGGCTCCTGAAAGCTCCCCTAAAGGGCACTGGTATCAGATAAGGCCAAGGAGTGAGCACCATATTCCTCTTCATGTGAAGCTGTTTTGCTAAGTGGCTTTTCCCAGCCCTCAGCTGTAGAGCTCCCTACCCTGTTCCAAGCATGGCCTGGTCCTTCTTGGGGACTGGAAATTGTGCTCTCGCTCCTCTTCCAGCTAATTGCTTTAATGCATCCTGAATGTATCTACGCTGCCGCCCCTAGCCACTGGGTCATCACTTATTCACAGGCCTAAAGTCCCTTAAGCAGCCTCCCGCTGGCCCTCACGCGGCAGGGGATTAATGTAGTCTGGTTGGTGAGTCAAAAAGAAAGATGACATCATTTTCATGTCAGGAATGAGGATGTGTGTTTGTGTATGTAAGGGTTATGGAGCGCGAAGAGAGGAAAACCAAGGCTACTTCTCTTATAAACTGGCACGGAGCTCCCTCCACCCCCTTCTTTTGCTTTCAATCCAATCTGGCTTCTCCCAAGTGAGTTATTAATATGGGACACAGCCTGGCTTCCTCCCTTCTGTCTCCTCATATAAATCCAACTAATTAATTTAGTTTAACAAGAGGAATCTTTCTCTATCTCTTCCAATCTTCGTCGTTCAGCTTAGATTCTCTTAACTCAAACACACAACACACAACTTTAATAACCACACCTAGACCCTTATCTGTATCATCATGAGATCCACTGTCACAAACTGGGGGGATAGGAATCTTACAATAAAGGGACTTTAGAATGAGAAGATGGGTCAGCTATCAGGTAAAGGCTGGAATTCACATTCTGTCTGGTCCAATGAATGAAAGGAAAATGGAAAGAATCGTGCATGTGCTGGAAATCCAACAATCTGAAGAGATGTACAAATGGGTTTTGGAAAGCTCCACTACATTGAGTTTATTCAATACCGTAGAACAGCGGCATAGGAAGGCCTCCTCCCAAACAATTAGTTAAATCGTGTGTCTCTTTCTGTGTATGAATGGAAAACCCTACCCAAATATGCTATTTATTGCCAGTCTAGAAAATTACCCCCTCCCTCTGCCCACCCCTCCAAAACCTGAAACAATCAGGGCTGTGTTGGTTTCAGCATTGCTCTGTTTTATGTAATGGAGGCAGCACCCACAAGCTGAATAAGGTAAGGGACATTCAGGTCAGAGGGCAGAGGTGAGGGCAAAGCAAGAGTAAATGGGAGCTCTCCTGTTCTCATCCAAGGCAGAAAGGTGTGGGACGGATTTCCCATGTGAATGAGGACTGGTGGAACTTCCCAGATCATTCCTTAGAGCTCCTTTAATTCTTTCCTTGGTGCTGCTAGGGATTTTCTTTCTTTGTGGAAAGTGTCAATGCTTGTCTTTCAAAAGCCAAAAAAAAAAGTAAAAAAAAAAAAATAGAGGATTTGCAAAAACAAGCGCCATGCTGCCCATTTGCACGCTGGTGCAGAGAGAGGAGTCAGGAACTGCTAATGAATGTACCAGCTGTGTGTGGAAAATCAGCCAAGCTTGGGCTTTGGGCTTTCATTTCTCTGCGGAGATCCTTATTCTAGACTGCCCGTGAGAAACATGAGCATGGCTTCAAGCACAACCCGAATAAAGAGCAAAGGTAATGAAGGTGAGGCTATCCTGGAATATTAGCTGAAAATGAACCCTTGTCTTGAGGAAAAGCAGCTCTAATTCTGTTACTCCTTTCGGATTTGGTAACAATTTAAATACAGGCAAAATCTTTCTCTTTTTAGGACCCGAGACTTTTTAATTCCACTTTCTTAGATTTGAGGACTGGAAAACTTGGTTACTTTTTTTAGGTATGTTTCTCTGTCTCTCTCTTCTCTGTCTCTCTGTCTCTGTCTCTTTTCCTCCCTCTCTTCCTCATTCCCCATCCTCCTTCCCTATATCTTCCCTGTCTTCTTATCCCTCCATTTCTTTTTTTTCTCTTCCTCCTCTTTTTTTTCTCTAGACTTATTGAGGTGTAATTGACAAGATTATAATATATTGAAGGTGTGCAAC
The DNA here is from genome assembly GCF_003254725.2 of Canis lupus dingo. NCBI lineage: Eukaryota > Metazoa > Chordata > Mammalia > Carnivora > Canidae > Canis > Canis lupus. Next base: position 16,005,547 of record NC_064279.1, on the reverse strand, counting down.
ATGATGATTTGCTATACATATACATTGTGAAGCAATTCCCACCATTGAGTTAATTGACACATCCATCACCTTACATATTTACCTTTCTTTTAGAAAGCACTCTTAAATTCTACTCTCTTAGCAAATTTCAATTACACAATACAGTCTTATCAACTGTAATCATCATGTTATACATTAGATCTTCAGACCTATTCCTTTTAGAACTGAAGGTTTGTGCCCTTTCACCAGCCTCTCCCTAGGTCATTCCTCACATGGTACTAGCCCACCCCAGGCCTTGGCAACCACAATTCTACTCTCTCTGTTTCTACGAGTTCAGTTTTTTTAAATTTTTCATTCTTTTTATGTTCTACAACTGAATGATACCATGTAGTATTTGTTTTTCTCTGTCTGGCTTATTACACTTAGCATAATGCCCTCCAGTTTCATCCATGGCACAAATGACAAAATTTCCTTTTTTTTAAACCGCTGAATAATATTCAATTGTATATATATGTTTCATACTCTTTTTCCATTCATAGGTCGACTGACACTTGGGCTGTTTCTACACCTTGGCTATTGTGAATAGTGCTGCAGCTGACATGGGAGCAGAGATCTCTTTGAGATAGTGATTCTGTTTCCTTTTGAGATATACCCAGACATGGAATTGCTGAATCATATGGTAGTTTTATTTTGAATTTCTTGAGGAACTCCATACTGCTTTCCATAGTGGCTGCACCAGTTTGCATTCCTACCAGCAGTGTGCCAGCATCTCCTTTCTCTATGTCTTTGATTTGCTTTTTCCTGATGATCATAGTGAAGTTAAACACCTTTTAATGTACCTGTTGGCTATTTTCATGTCTTTTTTGGAAAAATGTCTTCTCAGATCCTTTGCCTTTTTTTTAATGGGTTGTTGGTGGTTTTGTTTTATTTTGTTTAGTTTTGCCATTGAATTGTATGAGTTTCTTACATATTTTGGATATATATATTTTTGGATATATATATTTTGGATATTACCCCTTATCTATTGGATATGTGGTTTGCAAATATTCCCTCCCATTCCATAGGTTATCTTTCCCTTTGCTGACAGTTTCTTTTGCTGCACGGAAACTTTTCAGTTTGATAGAGTACCACATATTTATTTTTGCTTTGGTTGCCTTTGCTTTGGTTTCAAATCCAAACAAATATTGGCCAAGATCAATGTCATGGAGTTTACCAATTGTTTTATTCTAAGAGTTTTATGGTTTAAGGTCTTACATTCAAGTCCATTTCGAGTTGATTTTTGTGTATGGTGGAAGATGGGGGTTTAGTTTCATTTATTCTTCCTTTTTAATTTGCAAATGGCATACCTACTTTTTGATTGGAGTGGATCAAAATCCTACTGTGTATGAACTTAGGGTTGACGCAATCTTGAGTATGTCCATAGTCGTATGCATCTGTGGAATGAAAAATATAATTCATCCCTTGTGGAGATCTCCTGCACATTCATTTCTATAATAATGCTAGCCACTGTTTATTGAGCACTTAGTATGCGCAAGGCACTGTACTAAGAGCTTTGCATATACTTTTTCATTTAGTGCAATTACTAAAACTAGGAAGAAGTGGAACATCTCCTTTCTGCATTCCAGTAATCTTTTTTATAAAAAAGATTTTATTTATTTATTTATTCATGAGAGAGGCACAGACATAAGCAGGGGGAGAAGCAGGTCCCTCGAAAGGAGCCTGGTGCAGGACTTGATCCTGGGATTCCGGGATCACGCCCTGAGCTGAAGGCAGATGCTCAACAGCTGAGCCACCCAGGCATCCTTCTGCATTCCAGTAATTCTTTATTAATGGCTTTCTTCATAGACAGGATTTATGCCACAGTGCCCAGCCTAAACCTGCATGGTGACTGTTGCTGAGGACAAAATTGTTTTAGTGTGTAAATATTATTCTTATTCTAGAGAAGAGGTGGAAAGAATATTTTTCAAAGCAGTGAGCCCATGTCCATTTTGGGAAGTTTGCTCACAAGGGACTTGGATGCCTCAAAGTGGATTAACTTATTTACTCCCAAAATTTAGTCTTTGGCAAGGTACTCGATCCATTGTGCTCTAATTTCCTCATTTGTACAATGAGATTGAACTGGTATAGATAAGGGGCTTAGCACAGTGCATGGCAGACTGTAAACATCCAATGAGTGTTAGCTATTATCCTCATTGTCATTATTAAATAATCACAGCAACATGCTTATGATGGTATTTTTAGACCCATTTTACAGATGGGGAAACTAAGGCAAAAAGGACTTAACAACTCACCCAAGGTGATACAGCCAGTCAGTTATTGGAGGCAATAATTCTCATCCCACGTCACTCTCATTACAGCTAAAATTCGATGTTGCCACTCATTATAGGAATACAATTTCTTCCTCCTATAGGAAATGTGAGCTGTGAAACAAGCACAGAATGTCCTGAAGAGTGGACACACGTCACATGAGAAGCATTTTCGATCCCTCTGGTAGAGAGGGAGTGCTTAATTACCATGTGCCACTGCTGTTAACCTCTGCAAATAAGTCTAATTATCGCAGATTAATGAACAGAGCTTAGGCACATCTAAAGGGGCTTTGCTGAGGGGTTTTCATTTCTGCATTTCATTATCTCCATAAACGCTGTTGTTCCCCATGCACACGGTTATGGAACTTTTATTATTTTTTTAGCTGCGCTCTGTGGAATACCAACAACAGTGCCTGCGAAATAGCTCAGGGCAGGGATGGCTTTCCAGGAAATCTTCAGGAAGCCTGCAAGTTGGGTGGCTGCTGCTTCGCTGTTTACTGACGCATCATGCCACATTGGTTCATAGGGAATAAAGCTTAGACGGTTGCCAAGGAAACAGGCTGAGATTTTTGAAATATCTGAAACCATGGTGAAATTTCCAGGAAAAATCAATGTCTTAGTCAAGAGTCAGGTTAAGCCTTCTCTGCATCAGGGTGAGTAGCGACAATGCAAATACAGCTTGAAAGATTCATTCCTGTGTGCACCATGACTTAAAACCGCACGTTCCATGTTGTGATTCTCAGAGAATGTTTTCTACGAATAGAAGTAACCATGTTGGCAGGCCTCATATTGGGAAGTGGCCATCATGCTGGTCCTTAGAGCAGGGCTGAGCCTGGCAGCCGCCTCTGAATGTGCCTGTGAGCACAGACAGGCCCTGGTGAGGACCTTGGGAATCCCAATGTCATATCGTGGCAAGAAAGCAAGCTGGCAGTTAGCCAAGGGCCTCAGCCATGCAGAGGCTGGGACCTAAGGAAGGTCTTGGGCACAATCCACCAGACATGTATCATTAATAAATGATTAGATTTGCAAATCTTGTCAGTAGAGATTGCTATCACAGAATTAATGAAATAAATAATGAAACATTTCCAGTGTTTCTGGCTGGCTTTCAGAGCAGAGTAGATCTCTGCCTTTGTTGCAATTTATGGCTGTCTCTTTGATCAACTCCTGGGGAGTTCAAGGAACGATTTTCCTGCTTCCAACACCCGCCTTCGGCTTTTAGGTTTGCCTTTTTTTTTTTTTTTTAAACTTGACTTTTCATATCATTTTGTACTTCAAACACAAAGGTTCCCCAGGATAATTTCAGATAAAGAAACCCAACAGGGTGAATAATCTGCAGTGAAGAAAATCTGAATCGCACTTGAAGAAACAACCCATTTGACACTGGGTTAGGAATGGGGTAGGGGAGGGATTTTGCTTACAAACGAACACAAAAAAGTTCACAATTTTATTTGAATGTCTCCATTTTGCACTGTCTAAAGCCAAGAGCATTTCCTGATCCAGAAGCAAGCTAAGATGCCACCCAGTGTGGATTACCCAGCAGGCAGACAAAGCATATGTTCAGGACATTAGCCGTGCCAGGGTAGCTCACATTTCTTTTGTTAAAAAAGAAAAAAAACAGATATTTCATATCCCCAAAAAAGTATCAAAATAGCCATGAAGAAATCAGATCCTTGTTGGGTTTCTTTATACTTGTTTTCTGACTCAGTGCCATTTTGATGTGAATTCCCGTTCCGGATTAGGAGGGGATGGAGCCCCAACACTCATTCACTGTATGGGACCTTTAAAGGGCTTCCTGGGATGGAATTTCATCCTTGACTCATAGAGGTCATAAGGCGATACAGCCATTATCCCTACCTTTGACACTTTGGGTAATCTTTTAGAGATGCATACTATATTATCCTAATATTGATACTATAAATAGATTTTCAGTTTTCTCCCTCTGCAAACCCACCCAGCACATTAATGGGCACATACACTCACTGTTTCTTGGAAATCATAGTGAGTCCAAAGGTTGGGGTTCTGATGGATTGCTTGCTCCTGGACTTAACTTCTTGAGAGCTGCCATTGTGTTCTTTTTTAGTTTTTGCTATTGGGAAAGTTACAATGGAACAAAGTTCAGATCTATCCAATTTTTAACGATTCAATTTAAGATATACCTATGAGTATCTTTATCTTTTCTAGTGTCATCCTGTAGCATGGTAATTCCATTGGCAAAACCCACTGGATGTTTCCTGTCTACATGGTTTAGATAATTTCTTTTGTAATCAGATACCTTCCCTGTAGAGAAAACTTTGAAAAATTAGTGGGTTGTTCAGCTAAGGAAATAAAATTAATACTAAAATTACAAGGATCAGAACAAAGCAAGCAAGAAAAACTCCCCTTTGGGCTCATAAAGGGGGTGTAAGGGCCTGCCTATAGGGGGATAAGTATTTTTATGCTATAGTTTTATGATACCTCTTTTGACATATCTCCCACAGTTGGCCAGTTGTTTAATGGGAGTATAGATACAGTTGGTTCCACTCTGCAAGATGAAAATGAGATTTTATTGTTATCAAAATATTTCTGCATTTCTTTGATTCTAAGATGCAGCATTTTTTCATAATTTCATATGATTTCTGACATCAGGAGGCGTATCAAAATCATCATCAGCCTGGCCACAATTGTGATGTGGCTGTCAATACTATGTACATGGCCATTAATATTTTCAGAATGGGTGCCAGCTATTGCAAAGGAAGTCCTGGAGGCAATAAGAAGCATTGCATCACTGACATGGTGTTGGGTGGAAAAACGTGGACATTGATGACACTGGGTCAGAAATAAAACCACAGCTTGCAAAACTGTGATTGGCAAAGCAGACAAATTATACAAACCATGATATGCACAGCAAACCAAGCTTAAAGTATTTTAACACCAGCTTGTTCTGACCCATTCACACCAAGATAAGATCACTGGCTTCCAGCACCTCATCTTATTGCAAAAATTCTGACCTATTCCCTCTCACTTACTACCTTCTGCCCCAACTACCCTATGATTACTGTGGACTTCCCTGACTCCCCTTTTGAAAGTACTGCTAAGACTCTATCAAGATGGTACTTTCTCTTGCTCAGCAAGTTTAATAAACCCAGTTTTGTGTGATCAGCAATGTTCCATGGTGGTCTTGGTACAGAGCTCTGATAATTCAAAAAGAGATTCAGTAGAATCAGGCTCTAATGCTGCAAAGTTTTAGTACTACATTAAAGTATTTATTTAACTTACATTTCCCCTTTAACATATGTACAATAGTGATATATGATAAAATACATATCTAATAAGTTTAAAAGAACTTTGAAATGGTATAAAATGAAAAACTGCAAAAAAGTGTTGTATTATAATTTATTGGCACCAATTTTTCTTTTTTAGTGGCACATAAAATAATGGTGTACTGTACAATGGATGACACTTTGCATTTGATGATATATGGTAATAAAAGCTGGCTAACTTTTACTGGACATTTCTCATGAGCCATGCACTGTGCTAAGTGCTCTACCTGCATGGACTCATTTAATTCTCAGAGCATTGCTAGGAAGTAGGTCATATGATTATCCTCATTTTCTAGATATATAAACTGAGGTATGGAGATGGTCCATGGCTACCTTGAAATAGCTAGCTAATAGCTGGAGGAGTTAGGGCTCAGGTCCAGATAATGTGCTTTTGCTGGACCAGGATACATGGGGAGAAATGGGGCACACAGCACTATTTTCTTAAAACTGGCAGAAAGCATTAATTAGGATGATAGTACTTGCACAAGGCATGTACTAAATTTTAGGATTTGGGCTTTTAAGGGTAATACATTAACCAGTTCTATAGTGCTCCTGGAAGTGAAATTGTTTCCCTTGGGTATTTCAGAAAAGGCGCATTCAGAACCTAAAATATTTGCCAGTTTATTTCTTCCAAAAAAAAGAGTTCCTTGGTGTTCAAAGCCATATATCAGGGTTAAAAAACAAGCAACCAAATAAAAACAAACCTAGCACTAGGGTCATCCATTTAAGTCACTGCTTGACAGCTGTTCTGGGAATGGCTGTTGCCACGGGTTACTGCAGAGCACTCAGCATCTCAGCCTTACCCATCACTTCTAGCCTGGGCTCTTGTGTCTCTGGAGAGATGACCCTTCCCTCCTTTCCCCACCCCCACCTTGGTGGTTTATATTAAAGATTGTTTTTTTCCTTTGAAAGAGAAATGAAATAATAATATGCTGAAAATTTCCTAGATGTTGCCTAGGGTATTCTCTGTCTTTGATGCTTTTGTTGCCCTGTTTTTCCTTGTAGATCACAGCATCAGCACTGCTTTTTCTATAAACCTCAACACAGGGTTCCAACCTGCTGCCTTCTGCAGGTGGAGCTACAATCAGGCATTGTGTATCAATGAATGTACCATCCTATATGTCACTCAATTAATATGTTCTTAATTGGATTCTTCAAATAGTTGGCCATGACAGTGTGTTTTCAGGACTTTTGTTGTCTTTGTTCTTGTTTTCCTTTTTTTCCCCTTTCAAATCCACCCCTCTTATCCTGTCAATGCATTCACATATCCTTTGGACCAAGAGATTTGACCAAGACGCACTGAATTCCCTCCTACCTCCTACTTCCTATTCTTTACACACCGAAGGTTTCAGAAATCCATTAAAATGCCATTTCATACTTACTTTTCTGCTTTAGGAAAGGGGGGAATTAAGGCAGGCCATCTTATTTAGGTAGTGCTATTTACTGGAAATATGTATGCAAAATACCAGCATTACAGAGCACCTACTAGTCTAATTATATTCAATGTTAATGGCCACGAAAAGCCTTCAAAATCTTGAAACATATTTGTCCTCTATTAACATACAAAAAAGATAATTTGTGGGAAGTACTTCAAGATTCTTGCAAGAAATTTAGGATACTAACATTCCTTTGTTTCAGGTATTGGATGATGTTTAAGAACCATAGCTTCCACCGATGCTTTGGGTCAAATCAAGCCTCGTTAAATATGCCGTAGGCTTCTCTGACATTTTATAAAAAGGAATTTGCTACCCATTACACTTTTTTTCCTTTGCCTTTTCTTCCCATCACCTGCTCCCCCACCATTACTTTCTAGTCAACACATGCCCCTTTTCTATGGTTTGCTTATAGATTATTAAGAAAAAAGATGTAAACTCACAGGGAGGATTAAGGTAGACACAGCTGGTGTCAACGAAAACAGAGAGAGATGAAAGAGTATTGAGTCCGTCTGAATGGACAGCCCATGGGGTTTTCTTGTGACTCATCCTTGACCTTTACCCTCCCAAATCATGCCTGAGGCAAGTAAACAGCTTTTCAAAGCAGACTACCTTCTGGGACACTTCGTACATTTTCATTTTAATCTCTTTGCAAAGTGGTCAAAAATAAATGTCCCTATGAAGAGAAGTACTACTGACAAAAGTTGAATTTGAAATGACACGGAATCACTCTGCTACCTATCACACAGAGAGTCCTAAACTGCTTAGCGGTTTATTCCAAATGAAAAGGAAAGGAAACAGTCTTCAATGAGTGTTTTAAACATCTCCATATGATTCAAAATAGTTACATGGGCCTTTGAAAATATTGCCTGGAGGCATTATGGGTGATTTAAGTTTTTCTTTGTATTTTGCAGATTATCTATAATGAGTAGGCATTACTTCTTATAATCCACAAAAAGACTTTCAACAGAAATGGAATTACAGTACAGATTTTTAAAATATGAAAATACCACCCAATGAGTTATTTTTTTATAAATGACGGGAATCAAGAAAACCATTTAATAATGTAGATAAAGTGTCATATGCTGAATATGTATTTTCTGGTATACAAGGTGAGCTAAAGGTGGACTGAAATATTTCTAAGTAACCAGGTAAATATTATCTTCCAGATCAAACAGCTACTCTGCCTTTGTGTATCAGCCCAAATAGAAAAGAAGAAATGTTTCTATCTATCATTGTCATTAGATGCACTTAGCTGTATGAAAGGAAACATAACACCCTCAAATTATTTAACTTATAAGATCTCACTGATGCTGCTTGATAAAAAATGGGGCTTCTGCCCACCAGAGAGATGGGTGGACAGAGGTCTACAATCATCCCTTCATCTCACTTCCAGTGATTCTTTTTTTTTTTTTTCTTTTTTGTGTGTCTGACAGTACCACTTGATTTGGGTCCCAATGTGTTAAATATTGAAAATGTGCGTAAGGTGGTTAGCTAGCTCTCAGGGTCAATTCAGAGAGACAAGGAAATGGTCCTGTTCTTATGTTGTGGGAAAATGACTTCAAACAATCATGTATCCAGTGAAGTACATATTGGAAATGGAAAACATACTCAAAGAAAACAATAAAAACTTAACTTGAGGTAAAGCAAACTGTTGAGAAATCTAATAGAGAAATGTGTTCCAAGTGCTAGTTACACTAAATCCTAAACATCTAGATTTTTACAGACTCGCAAATCAAATTGCTTTATGGTTAGAGGAGCATTTAATACAGTGTGACCAGTTTAAAGTTAACATTTTGTATTCAGGATGATTAATGACACCATATTGTATTTCAATTACTACAAGATACTTCTCTGTAATAAACGATGGCAATAATATTCACATTAAGTCAATAAAAAGCATCTTCAAAGTGTGATGTATAAGTGCCATTATTATAGTATAAGTTGATCACTTCATACAATGAATTATCAACAGTGTAACAGGAAATCTCTATACCAAAGCATATATTTTCATCTCAGTGCACAGGGATTTTGGCAGAGCACTCTCATTAGTATTAATAGTAGTCAAATGAAAGTATTCGCACACAATAACAAGGGGACTATTCCTTCTTTCCCCTAGCTTTCCTATACTCTATTCTCTACGAACTGCATTTTTGTAGGTTCAAGGATGAGAAACCAACTTCTCAAAGCATTTCCAAGTCCAAAGGGAAATAGATGAGACAAGTGGCTTCATGATTTATGCTCCAGAAAACCAATAGTTGGGGAAAACAAATCCCAAATAACAGGTGTTTCTTTTCCTAGAGGTCTGTCCACTTTAGGGAGAAAGTTTGAGCACCAGGAAACTTGGAGACTCTTCTGATGGATAAATCCCTTGGGGGTCATGGCTTTTTAAGTTGTTTTGAATGGTGCCTGGTTACAGAAGTGACAGATGAGATGGCCTAGGGAGCTCAGGAAAGCAAGCACAAGGGAGAGGGTAGGAAGGTGGGTGCTTTCTTACCACCTCTTCCTGCCCTCTTGTCCCTCCCCACATGGTTTCAGCCAGGTTGGTCATCAGGAAAGAATGACTGAGGGGAGGAATCCTTAGGGTGGTGCAGGGATGGGTCCAAGGCCACTGATCTGACTTCACAGCACTTCTAATTTGGAGCTGTGCCCTGTCTAGAGTGACGGCTGCAGAAAGGAGTGAAAATCAGATGAAGGAACAAGGCACCAATGTGCGGAGATAGTGGTATTTGTCGGTAAAGCTGTCTCCTGCATGCTTGGATAGACATGTAATTGTCTGGTTGCACTTCCATAATAGTCATGCACAAATATGATCTGCATACTAAAGAGAGGACAGCATGATTTCCTTGTCTGCTTAGGTTATTTTTAAAAATTAGTTTTTTAAACAAAATTCTCTCTTGCAGACCTCATGATACCATAGGTCCAGGTAATTGCTAGTGATATAGTGGAATCAAACAATTTTTAAAAAATAACTTTAGATATAATTCCTAACTTAGTCATTAGGAAAAAGCTGAGTAACTCGCATGAATGAACAGCATCAGAATAAGAAGCCCTGTTTACTCAAATATAACCTGAAGTCATCAAAGAAGAATTCCAAAGTAGACACCATTGAGAGCAATGAAAATGCCCATAAAGCAGCGATATGAGATGAATAGACTCCAGAATATAGTTAAATTAGATCTATATCAAATCAAAATTTTCTTAGAAACCTGGGTTTGCTGCACACCAATGGCTTGCCATATGACTTCTTTTACAGTCAGAAAGAGCAGGATTCCTATATTCAAATCCTGTATCTACCTATAGCCGTGGTTTGCAAGTTGTAAGTAAGTTACAAGATAACAATGAGAATATCATTAACTTTTTGGGACCTCAGATTCCTCATTTTGCCATAGAGTTGGTGCCCATTGCCCAAGATTCAGTCTTCCAGCTATGTGGAGGTCCTCACATACTTTCTAACTTCATACTTCCTGAGTGTTCTCTTTTGTAATTCTGAATTGTCCCCCAAAATTCGAAAAAAAATGTTGTTTTGTTTGTTTATAAAATGGTGTCAAAATTCATATGATGGAAAAGCCAGATCTGAACTGACATGAGATTATTTACTGGCTCTATTTAATCCTCTATTTAATGTGATCTGCTGTAGAAATATTAATGCACTACAATTAATATAATTGGCATATCTAAAATAGAAAATTCTGAATTCTGGAATGCATCTCTGGCTAAAGGGTTCAGATAGGGGACTCTAGGTTTATATAATGATGGTGAAGATGATAGTCCTAACAGTTTTGCTTCTCATTAGCTAGCTTCTTTCTCCTGGTTATGCTAATTGGTTCGGGGCATCTTTATCTCCCAGAGACTTCCCTATATTGTTCCTTTGCTGCCACTGTGACACAGTTTCTGAGAAGAACCTACGAACACTTACTCCTGGTTCCTGGTACTGCTCCTAGTTTTGATTTTGCCCACCCTTTGGTGCTCTGAGCCAACTGTCAGTGCCTTCTGGGAATGAGAAATTTGGCTTTATACTTGTCAAATGGATCAGGACAAAGATTTTGTTGTTCAATTTGGCTGGGAAAAACAGATGGCTTGCTTAGTAAGGATGGAAGGACATGGAGGGTTAGGACAATTCATCTCCTTATAAAATAGAATCCATTCACATACTGGTACCTTATTTATTTCTTATCTGTTATGATTCATTGTATACAAAAAAGGCTCCATTCAAACAATATGCTTTGTGGTATGAATTCCATGATCAAAAACAGGAGTACTATGGGAGGCCCATCGATGTTGTTTAGGATGGGGTTCTCTCCTTCTGGTCCCTCAACATGTGCAGTGGACTATGGTTTGTTCCTTGGTCTCTGCTCCATTAGAAGATTCTACATTTACCCACTGACATATGGCCATAGTCCAAGAAACCTTTTCCCTGTCTCCAGGGAGCTGCCTTGAGCATCTGGTGGAAAAGCCTTCCTCTGTCTTGAAGAAGGGCTTCTTCCTGAAATATTTAAGGTTGGCTGCACCTCAGTTACTACCAAGCAAGCATCAAAGATACTGAAATATTCTCAGTCCTTTCTGGGTCCAAGGTTAAATGTTTAAAGGCATTTTCTTTCAAACTTTATCACCCTATCTCCCATGTAAGATATATATATTTCGGATTGCTTCCAAAAGAAATTAACGACTGAAAAGTCAAAAGGCATTGTTCTAAGGCAATTTCACATGTAAGGTGGTCCCTTAGCTTGGAACTGAAAGTCATTCTCATTTAATTACACAAATAGGACAAAAATACATGAAAGAAGAAGTTCAAGTTGCCAATATGTATTTTACAACATAAATGACATGGGAAATAGGTGTCAACTACAAGGTTTGATGGAGAAAGGACACTCCTTTGGGTTGAATTATCAAGAAGATGTTTATGAAGGATACCGGAGTTAAAGCAGACCTTAACATTTGTGTATATTAGAAGGATGGAGATGGGATGGAGATGAAGGGGAAAAGAATGATAAGGTCTCTGAACGGTAATGAAATGTATGGGAAGGTAACTCAGGGTCTGATAGTAAAAGGCCCTGAATGAGAGAGTATTTGTCTTATATGCTGGGAATCTCGCTTCAGTTTGGGAACAGAAGATGCCCTTGCTGTTGTTGCCTTTTTAAGTAAGAGCAATTTGAAATAGGTGTATTGAGTGAAATAAAGAGGGAAGAAATTGGTTATGCAAAACAGTTAAAAAATAACATAAGCACTTTGCACAAATTATCTTGATAGAGCAACCCTGGAGGTAGTTACTTATTGTTATCACTGATTTTCAGAGGAGGCTTGGAAATGTTAAGTAACTTGTCCAAGGTCACACAGCTAGCAAGTGGCTGGTCCAGAATTTGAACTTAGATTTGTTTGCCTTCAGAGTTGAATTCTTATCTACTTTCCAATAAACCAATGAGTGTGATAATTCAGTTGTTAAGTTACAATGACCTTTATTGAAATGATAGCAGTGAGGATGGAAATGAAAGTTGGAGGTGAGAGATAATGTAAAGGAAGTATCCACAGACCTAGTGACTACGTGAGTGGCAAAGTGAGGATAGGCAGATTTGGTTTCGATGCTTTAAGCCTGGATGTTTAGGAGAATTATGGTAATATCGGTGGAAAAAGGAAGTTAGGAGGAAGCCTTGGCTGAGAGAGACAGATGATGAATTATTAACAAAGCTGCATTCAACACTGGCCTGCAGTTCTTTCTTTTCCTATCTTACTCCTCTATCTTATCCCTACAATCTCTCCTTTTTATTACCAGCATCAGTGGAAGGCAATAGGATGCTTGCTTTAGTCTTGTGCAGAGTCCTATAAGATAAGGCTTATATAACATGTGAGGGTGGGGTGAGGGCAAGGGGGGGGAATTAGTATTTAATGAGGCTCCTCAACAGAATTTATTCTCAGTCCTCAGGATTTATTGTAAGTAGATTTCACTGTAAAAATACTATTATACTTACTTTGCACTATTCTCTCAGTAATGGCACTGGGCCCACAGTGCAGTTATAGGACCAAATCACAGTAGGCATTTAAAATTCATGATCTTGCTGCTGTATGGCAGAACAATATAAATTGAAAGGCACAGCCTGGATACCATCTTGTGGTCTTTATAAGGGGAAAATTAGTGGCACTTTGATTCACGAAAGGCTTATGACAGGCCTGGGCCTGTGGTGGCACTAATATAGCCATCACTGGAATGCCAAGAGGTGGCCTGCTGTGTTAACAGCTGTCATTTTGTGCCAAACTCACATAACTAAAAGGTTATGGGCCAATAAAAAAAAAAAAAAAAAAAAAAAAAAAAAAGATGCTGCTCTTATCCTTTGGTTATGAGATGCAAGAGCAAGCACTTTGGAAGGCAAGCTACCTTGTTTCCTGCTAAAATATGCCTGTCACCGTGGCCAGTTTCTATGGTGAAAGACATTTTGTAAACATGTCCATGTCGGCATTTCTTTGTCTATTTGGTGAGCCTTGCTGAAGTTTGGACCTCAGAGCTGAGTCCTGGGTCCTGGGGGAAACTGACTTAAGATGGAGATACTTTACCATTTCAGTTAGGATGGTGGCCTGTATGGGGGCCCAGGTGACTCTGAGAGTCAGAATAGCACAAAACCTCTGATATCCAGTGTCAGAAAGACCTGGTTCTGCCACTTGGCAGTATTTCATTTGGTGCAAGTCACATAGCTAGTCTGAACCTGGCTAGATAGATGCAACTAGATAGTTGCCATATCTATATAATGGAATTAAATTCTATTTTTGTTGTGTTGTTTGAAAGATCAGAAATTACATATACTAGATGCTCTAAAATAATAACAAACTTGAGTTCTTAGTCTGCCAGGCTCCATGCTAGACAGTTCAATATGCATTATAGCATTTGATTCTCCTAATTGCCCAAGGAGGTAAATCGTAGTTTTATTTCCTATTTGACAGTTAACGAAACGTAGTCTTATGGAAATGATTTCTTGAAGTGATTTCCCCAGCTAGTAATTGGGAAAATAAGGATTTAAATTCTAATCTGTTGACCCAAGTTTCTGTATTACTAAAGACTAAGTTGTGTTAGTCAAATGGCAGTCATGTTTATGATTTAGATGCTGCCTCACAGAACATAGTATATATTATACTAAATTATACATATATATATACACATATATATACACAATTCTATAGGGTCCAGTATATATTTATATATTATATATGTATAATATAGTATAAAGTATATTATATAGTATCATTCTACTATGAAGAATTATAGATAAGTATATGTCATCTGTTACCTGTTTCCACGTAGGCTTAATTGAATTTTTGTCATACTCCAAAATTGTAGCTCCAGAGCCTGAATATTTATTTATTTAAATAGTCATAGTTATTGGGAAGAGAAAGTGGTTTAGTATTTAGAGAAGTGGGAGTGGGTATTGTGATTCCTCTTTCTTTTTGCTTTCCACTGACACAAACTTATGTGTTTTATCTCAACCATAGAAGTTCTACATTGGGATTAGTCATCAGAAAAAAGCAAATAATGGCCTCCTAGAAAATGTTTCAAGGAATCAATTAAAGTACAAAATAGTCTTGTTAATCTCCCTTTTGAGGCTATGCTGGTGCCAACACAATGATCCTTGGTGTTGAAGATCATTATACAACCAGTGGTACACAAAACACAAGGCATCTTTAATATCCAATATGCCATCACCGGAGAGAAAACTTAATTTCCCTTCAATATAAACAGTTGTAGGATGTTTTTGTACTTTTTCCACCCTTGTTTCTAGTGATTATAGTGTTTATAGAATGTTTGGGTAACCTCTAAGAATTTACTCTTCCATGAAAATGCACTTCATGTTTTAATGCTTATAGTTCTGAATCAACACAATTTAGACCTTGATGCTTCTTTGAAATAGGTGATCAGATGGCTGAAGTCAAGATGGGGTTCTGTATCTATGAGTACTCTCCAACATTCAAGTTCTAAGGGTATTTTCTTAAAGGAATTTGGGTACTTATTCTGACTCCTATTGTAGCATTCAGTTTTGTACTATGCCTTATGACAGCCCTGTGGGACAGACACTGTATTTTCCCATGTTATAGATGAGGAAACTGAATTTCAGAGAAATTGAGGTCACCAATTTGACAGGCATGTGCCAAAACTGGACTTCAAATGTAGTCTTGGAATTCCAAAGCACAAGTCATTGAATCCTATAGCATCTTTTGAAGGTTTTCATTTCAGGCTTGATTAAGTATTGGCTCTACTCACAGGCAGTGGGATGCTTCTGGGGAACAAGGTGTGATAATTATTGAGCAAAGTACTGAGGTTGAGAAGGGGCTCTGGCTACTTTGACTTAAGGTTTGATTTTGTTGTACAGCGATGTAAACTTCTGCTGTATAGCTATTTACTTTCATTGTGTCTTATTCTTATAAAGAAATACCTCATAGGATTGGTGTAAAGATTAAATAAGTTAATAGTTAAATAATATTTAAGGACAAAAGACATACTTTTTAGAAGGTAATGATCATTATTCTACCAAATGGTAAGATCACTGTGCTGTTCCTTGCTATAACTATAGCATCTAGAGAGTCATCTGGCACATAGTAGATACTCAAGATATTTTAATCATTATAGATGATTAAATTAATGAATGCATATGGGAACTATAAGATATTATATCCAGTCCTGGGAGCCAAGAATGGTTTAGATTTTGTTAGCTCAGTCCTCTAATCAGCATCATTTGGCAACAAAAATACAAAGAATAAGAGTACTATGGTATTTAGGAGCTGAAGTGACCAAGTTAGATCATCTACTCTACTTCACTGGAAATGAGGAACCTGAGGTTCCCAGAAGTAAGGTGACATTGTGTGAGGTTATTCAGTGAACTAACAGAGTTGGTATGAGAACCTAGGTTATTTAACTTTCCAAGGGCTTCACAAACCTGGGGGAAATATACCAGAAATGATTTGAACTGTTTTTTAAAAACAAAAAATCTTTTTTTAAAAAAATTACCTTTTCATAGTTTTCCTCAGAAGGAGGGAAAGACAGTGGAAAAAAGAAGAACCATCTCCTTTTTGAAGCTATCATTTAATATGGAAGGGAATCTCCATAATGTTTGTGATATAAATCTGCATTTCAATTCTGGCTCCTAGCTTTGGATTTGGACATGGGTTGGGATCTCAACTTTGTAATTTGTAATCTCTGCGACCTTGGACAAATCACTTAACTTCTATGAGCGTGAGCATATCTCACCTATGGGGTTATCATGCAGACTTAAAAAGTTGTCATGAGGAAGGTTAAATGAGATGATGAGACTAGAGCACTTAGTACAGGGCATAGCACAGAGTAAGTTCTAAATAAGCGGTAGCCATTATTGTAGATCATGTTGATTTTTTTCTACGAATGTCTCACTTAACTATTTCTTGTGAGGTTACCACCCTAGTATAGTTCCTGGATCTATTGGTCCGATACTTTTTTGTTTGTTTCCTCTTCACACCCTACTAAATAGTCTCCTAGCTTTGTTAATATTACTCTCCAAAATTGTCCTTTGGTCTTGATGTTTTATTTCTACATAAAATTTAGTCCTTCTGATTTGTTTTTAAAAATCCTCGTCATAAAGCCTCCCTTTGTCTCTCTTACCCCTCCTTACTGCTCCTTTCAAAGTGTTACTTTCCCATTGGACCATCTCTGCTCTGTCCGTGGTCCTGACTTCTCAGGTTCACATTCTTGGCTTCCCCCTTCCTTTAGGCTATCCAAATCCTCCTTATGTTTCAAGGAACAGCTGCAGTGCCAGCTTTTCCAAGAAACCCTCTCTGATTATTCCAGTCCTCATTGTGTTACTATTTTGAGTTCTGACAGTGCTTTTGAAACCTGTTAGGATAGTGCTTGATTTTCACTGCAATGGGTGTCCATTAACTGTGACTGGAAGTAAATTAATGTAAAGTTGTAAGTGCAATATTACATTTGATGGTTGTATGTGATCAAGAACTACACCAAATATATTATTTTAATACCAATCTATCATATTGATGTAACAATATCTTAATTATACAAAGCAACAGTATATATCTGTGTGAATTTCTGTGAAATAGGTACAGATGAAGGCCTGATGTTAATTTCCTAAAAGGAGACCAAGCTATTTAAAAGAGTATAATTTTCTTATTAAAATATGCGTGTAAGGGAGCAAAAATGCACTAAGATGTCTTTGGTAGCATTGTTTAAGATATCAAAACATTGAAAACACTCTAAATATATGTTAATAAAGCTTGAAGTTATGATACATGTATACACAGAATACCATGCACTTACTGAAAAGAACAAAACAGATATACTGACAAGGAATGATATCCTTGGGACATTAATTATAAACAGCAAGCTGTAGACTGGTACATATGACTAAATTTTGGTAAAACAAACACATATTTCAAATATATTTTATCTTCCTTTATGGATAAAAAAAACCTAGATACACAATAAACTATTAATGGTGCTTATCTTTGAGAAGTTACATATTGAAACTGGATTGGGGAACTTGAAGAATAGTTACTATGTTTTTAAAGTATCCATACAACAGATAAAAATCTAAGGTTTCTATGTCATGAGTTTAGACCAAAGCACAAGCCAATTATAACAGGTATTTAAAATTTCATATAAAACTTTGCATTTGTTTTCTAATAATATTAAGGGCATTTAAGATATATATAAGATACATAAGATATATTAATATCTTATATAATATATATTATTATATTATATATAATATATATTATATATTAAGATATATATATAAAGTAGATGACTAGAATAATTGATTTTTCTCAATATAAATTTTCTCCTAGAAATAAGTGTTATTCATATCACCTTCTTTTAACCTTAGAACTGCCTTCAAAGTTGACATTACTCTTCTCAAAAACCAATATTCAGTGAACTCAAATTTCAGGAACCCATTAAAGTAGTCGGGGAAGATGATATTTAAAAAATATATCACATCCTCAATGATTTTTGAGCTGACCAGTTAGGATGGATGCTGACTGGTATGCCAGACTGGCTGAACACCATCCCTGGCCATAGCTTTGTGAATTGGCAGAAGGTAATCTCTTGAATTAGTTTTTTTACTTTTGTCTTCTTGTGTTTGATCTCTCCTTTTTCCCACCCAATCCAGAATCAGGGGTCATTTTGAAGAAGAGTATTCACAGGTAAGGTGGAAATTACAGTGGTTACAGGTAAGGTGGAAATTACAGCGGTTACAGGTATGGTTTAGTCAAGATGATACAAGGCATGATCAGGACAATGACAGAGTAGAAAGAGTGTGAGGTTTGGAGCAGACAGATCTGAGTTTGAATCCTGGTTCACTCATTTTGTGGTTGTGTGGACTAGGGCAAGACAGGTAATCTCTCTGAATTGCTATTTTTTATGTGTAAAATGAGGATGTTGATTTGTACTTTATAGAGGCCTTGTTAAGGAAAAGTGTGACAACCTGTGATGTGTCTGGGGGCATACTTAGTATTCATAAATGTTAGTAATTCCTTATCTCTTCTCTTCTCCCCAGTCCTCCCTCACATATGGCCTTAATTTACTCTAAGAATGTAAGGTTCGGGTTATTTGAGCATCTGCCGATAAATCTACTTTTTCTCCTGCTGTGTACTACTTATCTGAGTTATTGCTCAGAGTCAGTTGTAGTGATGAGTGAGGTACAGGTGTTTATTAGTACAGGTGTTTGGATGCATAATTATCAAACAATCCAGAGTACAGACTACACCAACACAGCAATGTAGCCATAAATACACAGGGGTCCACATGGGTCAGTTTCACCTCTTCTAACTCAATCAGAAACTCCTTGAGGGCATAAGTCAATTATTATCCTACAGCTACAAAAATGCCTTGCACAACTAGCACATTTACCAATTATTTGTTGAGTGGCTGACTGGCGCAGGGGTAACAGGGTCTCTTTAGGTGTGGACAAAGCAGTTTTCAAACTGGTGAACAGGGCTTGAGAAGAAATAAGGCTCAAATCTGACTGTTGGAGCTTAATTATACTTTATAAGCAAACACATCTACACCTACATCATTGTAAATTGGAGAAAATCTTCCATCTGTAGCTATTCTTCATTTTTTCATTGGCTTTGCAGCAGCTCATTAGTGTAATGGAGATGCCTTAAGGCAAGCTTCGATAGTCTTAGAGCACAGACAGACATCCCTGAGCTCAGAAAAGTACCTGGACAGGCCCTGAAAGCATGAGGGAAAGCTTTGGAGAAGGCAATTGAGAAACCTCCCGGCGAGACATTGTCTGCAGATCACTGGCCCGATATCACATAAAGGCCCCATCTGAGCCATTACAGCCTATTGTGTCAATGTGTTTTCTGGGAGGCTGTCATCCATAGATCACAGTCGGCACCGAAGGTAATGCCTCCACAGGAACTGTTACTATTTCCCATTGGTGAATTCTATTAGAGGTCCGTGGGTTACTGCCACTGGAGTTCATATTAACTCGGTCAAAGGGATGGTGATTGATTCTGTGGAATTTTGTGAATACACACAAAATACATTTCATACTGTCATCTGGGTTTTGTATTGCACTTCCATGATCCCTGCTACATGGTAAATCCAATATCATCTACTCCAATTGCTACAGAGAAAAAAACAAATTTCCCATGCCATTTTAAAGCTAAAATACCTGCCCATTTCTTTTCTTCTCCAGTCAGAAAAGATTTAGACCTGACTATAAACCACTGACTTCTCTCCTGACTTAACAACTTGATCTGATGGAGAGGGCATTTATAGAATGTCCATAGTGTGCCAAGAAATAGCAGTGGGTACTACAGGATGATGTCAGAAAATTAATACAGCAGGTTTGTGCCCCCAGGGAATTTATGGGATAGTTAGATGGAAGACACTTATAAAATGATTGAAGAATATATGAAACAAATAACAGGAAGTACCAGATGAATACATATTGTATCACAAACAGGGCAATAAACATATTCTTGAGAAGATGAGTAGGTACTGGATCTTGTGAAGCACTGAAACAAAAAAATAGCTATTGATAGGGGTCCCTATGGTAAATAGTAATTTTTATAGTCTAAATTATTGATATTAAAATTTATAAGGTTTGTGAAACTCTCTGTTCCTTGAAGTAGTTTACATACTTTGGACTCCGGGCCAGGAAAAATACCAAGTTTAGGAGTAATCTTAGAAAGTTCCCTAGGTAAATTGAATTTTAGATGAGATGCTGAATGTGAAGGACATGAATTGGTAGCGATTTGAGAGAGGACCCACCTTCCCACATGCTCAAAGCAGAAAAAAGAGAGCAGGTCTCCCTTTTCTTCCTGAATGGATATTGCTCAATGCAGGGAGAGCTAGTACTAAAATGCTCATGTTATATGTGATGGCATTTTGTCACTGATGTGTGAGTCCTTTCTTCCACAAGCCTTCCTGATCTGCATTCTGACACATTCTTTCTTTTTAAAAAATATTTTATTTATTTATTTTATTTGAGAGAGAGTATGTGCATGAGCGGAGGAGGGTAGAGGAAGAGGGAGAGAAGCTCAATCAGACCCTGCACGGAGTGCAGAACCAGATAAGGGGCTTGATGTCACCACCCTGAGATCATGAGCTGAGCTGAAACTGAGAGAGAGCTAGATGCTTAACTGATTGAGCCACCCGATGCCCTGCATTCCGACATATTTTATGTTCAGTGCCTTGACAGCCTGAAACCTTGTGTGTACATATAGATCCTTGGTGGTCCTCTGAGCCCACATCTGGACTCCTAGAGGAGAAATAGGTACTCGCAGGGAATTCTGGGTTACTGTGAACAGTGGCCCATAGTATGAATAGAAGGGCCCAAGGATCTCATTTATTATGGAAATTCTATTGGTTGTGTGACACTCTCCCAACCCCTGCAAAGGATCTTCAAAAACAGCAATAATGATGGAAACTTCATTAGATTGAGATCTCCATTTGGAACATGGAGTGATGACCTGGATGGATAAACACCTACAATGTCCCTTCAGTTTGTGCCTCCCTCTAGTTCTCAAACTCTTCTGGTTGCTTGAGTTCTCTTTGCCAGAGAAAGAGACACACACAGAGAGAAAGAGGATAGGTAGATGGTAAGTAGGTGATAGGTAGGTGATAAGTGAATGGTAAACAGGTAGATAGGTAGATAGATAGCAACAGCTTTTAGGTTTGTCTAATTTTCATCTCTCCTTTGTCTAACCCATTTTATTTTATTTTATTATTTTTATAAAGACTTATTTATGTATTCATGAGAGACACACACACACACACACACAGAGAAAGAGAGAGAGAGAGAGAGAGAAAGGGAGAGGCAGAGACATGGGCAGAGGGAGAAGCAGGCTCCTCACAGGGAGCCTGATGCAGGACCTGGTCCTGGATTCCAGGATCATGATGTGAGTCGAAGGCAGGAGCCCAACCACTGAGCCTCCCAGGTGTCCCCGTCTAACCCATTTTAAAGTCAGCTGGAATGCAGCTGTCCTCAAGTTCAAAACCACCGCATTATCCCTCCAGTCAAGAATTCTCTATGGTTTACATTAATGGGCCCAAGTTCTTCTAACTCCAAGGTCCCCAACAAACTCCCTCTCAGTGCAACTAAACCCCTCTCTCTATCCCTTTCTTTAATCACCAACATTTTCCCTTCCTTTGTGCTCTGTGCTGCCTCCTAAGGAAAGTTGCTTCCTTTCTCTTCTGTTGTTTTCTGTGAGGTATCTCACTGCTCAAAAACCCATCCACTTCTTCCTTCCAAGCCACATCCTTTGAGGTACAGGTTTTTTAGCTTATAAATTGGGTGTGGTTTAAAGAACTACCTTGGCTCCACGGTGTGATGGTTGTGCAGTCCAGTGAGGCAGGCTCATGGAGGACTGAGGAATGCTTGTGCAGGAGTCCCAGACTTGGCAAGCATAGAGTCCAATATGCAAACACCCCCTGTGCAGGGAGCTAGCATTAACTGAATGCAGACATTAGTTCTACAGCGCTGACAAGGAGTAGAGCAGTCCTGCCTCAGGCAAGATGAAAAGCTGAGAACCATGAGTGGAGGAACAATTTAGGCTTGAAAATTACAGAGAAATCTGAGGTTCAAGCCCCAGGCAGAAAAAAAAATTCCCAACAAGCAGTTCTGAGGTCACAGGGTAAGGGGTCACATAGTTGAGAGTTCAGAGGCAGGAGGAAGTTAGCCAGAGTCCCTGAGAGCTTATGGCATCCTTCAGTGGTGGTGGTGGGGCCGGGGAGTGGGGTGTGGCAGGTATGTGGTGTGAGAGGACCCACTTCCTCCCTCCCTAAGGCAGTGGCAAAGAACACAATAATGGGAGGCTCTTTCTCACTTACTTGGTCTCTGGGGACTGGAGTGCTCCCTTGACAAAGACAACATTTTTGTCCAGGGCAGGTAAGCATTTATAATAGGCAGTATTACATCTACCTGTATATCCCTCAGGGAGCTTAGCTGTACGAGAGTAAGGGCAGGTTTTGTTCACCAAGTCCACATAGCCTAGCTAGCTGCTGGCCCCATTTCTAGGTAGTGTATAGCTGCTGAGCGTGTAAGGTTGTTGAGAAATTAAATGAAATAATACATGGAAAGATGCAATTGGCTCATTGTTTGTATCCCTTCAAAATTTATACATTGGAACCCAACCTCCCTACCCCCACCCACACACACAGTGTGTTGGTATTTGGAGATGGGACCTATGGGAGGTAATTAGGTTTGGAAGAGGTCATAGGGCTAGAGCTCCCACAAGGGGATTAGTGCCCTTATAAAGGGAAGGAGAGACCAGATCTCCCCTTAGTCATGTCTTTCTCCCTCCCTCCCTCCCTCCCTCCCTCCCTCCCTCCCTCCCTCCCTCTCTCTTTTTCTTTCCCTCTCTCTCTCTCTCTCTCTCTCCCTCTCCCTCTCCCTCTCCTTCTCCCTCCTTCTCTCCCTGGCTATGTGAGGATACAGTAAAAAGGCAGCTGTCTACAAACCAGGGAGCAAGCTCTCACCAGATACCAGATCTGCTATCACTGTTATAGCAGTGTGAACTAAGTCCAGAGGGCTTAGCCAAAAGTGAATCATATATTGAAAGGCTGGTTTAATGATACTAATTAATTGATGAACAGATCTAACTTGAAATGCTGCATCCATATCTCAACAAGGGGTAACACTCCTGCTATAACATGATATATGTATTCCTGAAAAAACAAAAAAACCCTTGTGTTCTGCAATCCCACACCAAAAATAGCAGCACTTCTGGGAAAAATAATATTGAGGACCAATTAATACTGAGAAAACATTGTGAGCAGAGTACTGATAAAAAAAAATTGTTTCAATTAAATTCTGGTATTTTTAGAAATCAAAGCCATGCCGATTTCTAAATAAGTATATATACTATGGTATTATATATAAGACTTGAAAACACAGGTAGCTTGATAAAAGGGATGTTAAAGGATGGAGACAAGGGCAAAATACAAAAAGATGGGGGAAACTGTAAATAATCACCTCTCAGACAGAACGGGGTGAACGGAACAATGCTGTATTCCTCTGTGACTTGCCGCGTTGAGCTAGGCTAATGTGCTTTACATCCAGCTGCCATTGCTGTAGGACACAAAGCATGAATGTGCTGGCAGAAAAATCTGTGTGAACCGATGTGTCATTTATGTTAACACAGTTCCCTTATTTTCCAATCATAGATTAGCTCTTTTACATTCTGGGAACATGTTTAGAAGTAAAACAGACTAGATTTTGTATTCTGAATAAAGACGATCTGGAGAATTATTCCTCTTGAATTTCCTGAGTTTTCCATTCAGGAAGGTTTATGATGACTTATAGAAGTCTTCAGTGTGGCTTATACAGTATTCTTCAGGATTTTGAATTGGTGTGTTCAACATTCAAATATTCGGAGGTTTTTAATAAAAATGTGGATGTGCTGCTCCTTATTCCCATGTGGCAATAATTTGGTGGCCACTTATGTTACCAGCATGATCCTATCTATAGGCATTGGGGTTGGCAAGACTGGTTATACTTTTCATTTGCCAGGGCTCTGCTCTTATGTATGTGTATTCATAAGTTGGATATTTGTAGTTTAGGGAATGCCTGCATTTTATTTATATCCACAGTCCTTTTGTGGACTTATTACCCTAAAATGCATACTCTTCAATTTAAAAGTGACCCAGATCCATACTAAACAGGTCACAGGTAAGTGAGATAAATGAATCCCAGAAATAGAATAAGAAATAATGAGTTTTATGGGCAAATCAAACATTACCCTCCTAATTATCACAGCTAGATACTTAAGGAAGATCTGTTGATCACTTTTGAATAGTGAGTATTTTAGTGCATTCTTCTAAATTTAATTTGATTTGATTGCTGTGGTTCTTGTGGAAAGACAAGTGTATATAATGTCAATGTAATTTTATTAGCTGCCTCCCACATAATTGCTTTAAAATAAGATAATTTTTCATTGCTACACCTTGAGGTTCTATTATTATTATAACAAACATAAACAGAACATAAAACCTTTAATTTCTGTGTGACAACTATCTATTATTTTCACTGTCGATCTTATTATTGAGATGAAATCAATATATATTTACATATTAAGTCTTTATTTTTTCAAATAAGATGATGAATACTTCTTTATGTTGATCTAGAAAATAAAACTGGTACCAGGCTACTCCTCAATATAATTCTTATGTTTAGAATGTTTTACTTTGGAATTTGGCATTTCCTTACATCTAATTCCCATGGTATGTAATCACTTCCCCACGTACACTCCAATGAAGTGAATAATTAAGAGCTTTGTTCCTGTGTTTGACCATGGAAGGTTTGTATTATGTATAAGCTTTATTTAAAACAACTCCTATTCCTTGACTTGCATTTAATGAATGTGTGTTCACTGCCTCAAATTCACCCTGTCCTGTTCCAACAATGATTGACAGACAGCCTTGATATAAGACCAGCAAGTTCAAGGCAGATTGTTCAAAAAACGGCCACCATTCCCTATCAGGATGTGAATGGTCTACAGACGATATATAAGCACAGTCTTAGTTAAAGCTTTTCAAACAAAGAGGGGGAATAGAGAGATTATAGGTTCTCTTCTCCTTATGAATTTACTTGGTTAAAAGATTATTGACAACAAACATGAGCAATCATCTAGCATGAGATAATTAAGAAAACTAACTGAATTTTTACAAGTCATTGTTAATTTTATATCCTACTAGACCTAGAAGCTCAATTTATTGTTCTTTTTGGTGTTATTGCTAATAATTATGTTTTCAGGGTCAGAAATAGTCAATGCATTTTTTTCCCTGTCCTTCTACCACTTAAGTGTTATACAGATAAAGCTTTCTTGGATTTTAGTTGTTGATTTTCTAGTCAAAGACCTTGTGATTTTCTACCTCCCTGTTTTTCTGGTATCATGGTATATTTTCATGGAAAGTAAAGTGATGTCAGAAACAGAAGATCAGGGGTATGTCCTAGAGAAGAATCTCTCTTACCTCCTATGCGTCACCTACTGTATCTACTGCTGTTTCTGTCTCAGACCATCTTTACAAATGCTTCTTTTTTAGCTTTTATTTCCAAGTTCTTAAGTCATACAAAACTACACAAATTCCACTTCCTCCAAATAGGTGCTTATTTTTCATTTTGGAAAGCTCCAAATTGTCATGGTTCTGAACCAGAATTTCTATTCTCACCTTTGGTAATTTTATTCATGATTATTAAATAAGTTACTGAATAGATACATTAATTGCTTCTATTTTTACCTGCAAAGACATTTTAAAAACTCATTTTCAAGAAATTTCCCGTTAGGAAGAAAGCTTGTAAGAGTGCACAGCATGCTGCCCTACTACTGCCAGTCTTCATGGCCCTGGGGACGCGGCAGATATTGTCAATGACCGTGAAGTAACAGTGAGCTCCAGGCTTCTGACACGCTACCTTCTTTGGAAAGAGCACTTGGATTGGGGGTTACAAGAGCTGTCCTGACCTTTATAGTATAAATATTTAGTCCTCCATCTCTTACTACAAATGGTTTGAGACTACTTACAATGATATTGCAACAATAATAAAGCCATAAATGGAAGTAATAAGCCAGGATAAACGAAAGGAGAACCAGAAATGTGCCAAGCCTAGAGTCACCAGAACTGCTGCTGTTGAGCCTGTAGCTAGGACAGGGTTATAGTCCAGAGTCTGCTTCTAGCACACTGGTGACCTTGAGCAAGATGCTGCATCTCTCTAGGCTGTGACTTCTTCAATTAGAAAGCACAGGGATTACATTATTAGATGATTTCTGAAATATCATCCATCTTTAAAATTCCAGGTTTCTACGATTTGGGGCTTTCATGAATCATTCAGCTGAATATAAAGAAAAAATATGATTTTAGGGCTGAGGGAGTATCTAAGTCTAGCCAGTTGTCTTGGAGATGGGGCTACTGTTGATCATGATATAAAACAGTGCAAGAGAATGCAGAAAAGACCAGCCTATTTCCACTGAGGGGGAGGGGGCAGGGCTTCATGTTTTTATTTCCGTAGGGATAGTATATGCAGTTAAGTACAATATCTGGTCCCAAAGTACAGTATCTCCTGCTATAGTCTTCTCCGCCAAGTCTTCTTTCAACTTTGGACACAACCAATTTTTCAGATTTATTCATTCATTCACTTAGATATGAATCTTTTTTTTTTTTTTTTTTTTTTTTTTTTTTTTTTTTTTTTTTTTTTTTTAATTTTTATTTATTTATGATAGTCACAGAGAGAGAGAGAGAGAGGCAGAGACATAGGCAGAGGGAGAAGCAGGCTCCATGCACCGGGAGCCCGATGTGGGATTCGATCCCGGGTCTCCAGAATCGCGCCCTGGGCCAAAGGCAGGCGCCAAACCGCTGCGCCACCCAGGGATCCCAGATATGAATCTTATTTATTTTTTAAGGAAAATTACTTTATAGTTTTTATACAATATATATTTTTATAGCACAAAGATATTTTAAGTAATACAGAAGAGTAGAGGCAGAAAGTTAAAACAAACAAAACAGCAAAGGAAAACCAAACCAAATCCTACAACTCAGAAATCATAATCACTGATAGTTCAGGTAAAGCTACCTTGAGAGAATGGGTAAATAGAAATATTTTTATAATACTGGGTCATATTATACTTACTATTTTAAACACTTGCAATTGATTCTAATTTAATTCAAATTTAATACAAATAAATATAAACTGAAGTGAAACAAAAGGAATTATTGAGTTTTAAATAAATGCTTGCTCCCTACCTGTTTTGAGAGGATGAATTTTACCCATTTGTCCCACGCATTTCTGTTCACTTACAAGGAGGTACAGAGACCAAAACATTTAATGCTAAGCTCAGTCTCATAACTTTATCATTTATCATTTTCTTCACTTGTGATGGTTGAGTACAACATATGTCTATACCTTAGAGCATAATTCCAGTTGAACTTGAGTATTTGGACCAATGGTTCCATGGAGATAGGCATTGCCTAGCTGAAAGAAAAGAAAAAAGTCCGTATGTTTGCATTTAATGGCTAATCTGCAGGGAATTTCTAGAGAGATGATGCTGTGGCCCTGAGCATAAGTAGTACATGGCATGCACTTCTTCACACACACTAAAGTACTTATTATTTTTTTTTAACTGAAGAGGGGCAGGATGGCCAAATAGATGTGTGGAAGGGAGCCTAAGGATCTGGACCCCCATTCCTACACTACAGACAAAAATTCAGTGGTTTCCAAAGCATAGAGAAGGCAGGCTAATCCACAAAAAGAGAACACATGTTAAACTCGTCCTTTCCAAATCTCTATTTTTGGTGTATGCTTTCAATGTACCTAATATATGACTGTAGTCGTACAAATACATCACTTACAAAGAAATGAATAAAAAGATGTACTTTGGGGGTGCATGCTTAAAATTTTCTTTGAAATAGGAGTGCCAGTCATGACGTTGAGACCCTGCATTAGATGGACGTGGAGTCAGCCTCTGTATCTCCATTCGTATACTGCAGCTCCTCTCCCACCTCTTTCTGCCACCTCCCTTCCAGAGAAGTTGGGAGGTCTAGAGAGAACTCTGTTGCCCTAAAGAGGAAAAATTCCACAAACATTCTGCATTAACTGGGGTAATTTAATTCAGATTAAAAAATTGTTTTATAGCACTGATTTTAGCTTGTATGTTAACGGTCTCCACTTCCTATGTTTAATTCATGTTTGTGGGCATTCTCCCAAATATATATTCTGAATTAAATTAAAAACCAAAAAAAGAAAAATGTCTGGAAGAAGCTTTTGACTGTACCTGATAGATTCATGTTAAATCCCTGTGTCTTAATATATGACTGAAGGGGAATAATATAAGTGGAATTGGAATTTCTCCCATGTAGCTCATTTATAAGAGTACCTCGGCTGCTAAGAATCTGCCTCTTGTTGGCCATTAGAACACTTACTGGAATATTTATTAGTTATTAACACAGAAAGTGTGTTTGCATGTGTGTGTGCACATGTTGAAAGAAACGTAGCTCTCTAGCTGCTTATTGTTTGGGCTAGTTTAGATTGTAATATGTTATAAGTGATTTATAGATAACTAGATCCAAGAGGGAACAGAGCTGAGACTCAGGAGTAGAGGGTGATGGGCTGAAGGGTGCAGAAGCACTGCCTAATGGAGATTGTATTTCTGGGATTCAGAGATCAATCTCCTATAAATCCAGGCTGCAGAGCCATTTATGCCTAACACTGTGGCTGGACCAGTCTGCCAGGACTGCCATACAAAGCACCACAGACTGGGTGGCTTAGACATCAGAAATTTATTTTCTCACAATTGTGGAAGCTGGAGGCCTGAGATCAAGGTGTCAGTAGGGTTGCTTTCTTCTGAGGCCTCTCTCCTAAGCTTGTAGATGGCCACCTTCTTCCTATGTCTGCACATAGCCTTTACTCTGTGGGTACCTGTGTCCTAATCTCCTCTTTTTATAAGGACATATATAAGGATACCGGTCATATAGGAGTAGAGTCCACCCTAGTGACTTTGTTTTATCTCTCATTTTACCTTTTTAAAGGCCATATCTCTAAATATGGTCATTCTGAAACATTGGGAGTTAAGATCTCAACATATGTACTTTAGGGAGCCATGATTCAACCCACAAATAGTGGCATTCCCCACGGTGATGGCTGGACAGTCATTTCAATAGCATTCCAGGTAAGTTACAGGCAAATGCACACTGCATGGTAGCTGTCTTTGCCCTGGACTATCTTTACTCACTATTGTGGAATGCTTTATTGTGTAGCTATTAAATAGTTTGTTGCTTTCCATGCCAGAAGTGGCTGTATTCCAGATATGAATGAAATGTTTCCTGTGCTTTTTCTGTAATGAGAGATGGTGAGAAAAGAAATTGGGGACATTAGCACTGTCAATTACTTTTATAAGGTCTTCAGGAGTGCAAGTTTTAATCTTATTTGTAGGTTTCATTTTCATGGGAAGAATGTGATTTATAAATCAACATAAATTTGGTTTATTTTCTCCTGATTCAATTCCACTTGAAGGGACCTGAACTTGAATTCTTCAGAAAATAGAGAAGAGGATCAAAATGCAATTGGTTTGCGAAGCTGCCACACAAGATTCTCTTGTTAGCATTTGCAGTATTTTCCTTGGCTGACCAAGCACTTTTCTCCCTGGAAAGTAAACAGCAAACAGCTATTTATGAAATGGGTCAGAGTGAATATATTTGGTCAGGTGGAGGATAAATAGATCATAGATTGACTAAAATAGTTCTAAACTAAACAGAACAAAACAAATCTCTGAGCCACACAAATCCAACCTGAAGGATTTCAAAGGCAAAATAAACAAAACATCTAATATATTCATGATTATATGATTCTTATTTCTATTAAAGGTACATTTCCTAAAGCTTTATTCTGATAATGATAGATGACCAGAGCGCCAACCAACCAACCAAAACCCATAAGCCTGACAGAATTTTTTGCAAACTATGATATCTCATGATATCATAGGCCAGAGAAGTGGTCTAGAGATTCTGAAGCCCTCAAAATCATAGAGAATAGAATGATTCCTGCCTTAAGAGATAGGAAAATATAAGAGATTATAACCAAGTCTGATATTCCAGATAATGATGAGTATTCTTTTAATAACCAGGAAAGAATATGAGGAACTATATGGACAGAATACAAAGACTAGTAAAATACTCAACTTGTAAAGCAAAATGAACAAAAGTTATCACCTTCACCAAAAATGAAACAAAATAAATCAGACAGTAAGAAAATTAACTAATTTGTTAGATATTGACTTCCAAAGACTTTTGGATTTTTTTCCCATTTTATTTCAAGTAAATTAGTCCCTCATCAAAACCCAATAGCATTATAACTGTCAATGGGGATCATAGAATTCTAGATTTCAGTGGGAAGTCAGAGATATTCCTTCCTTGAAACTCCCTTGGTTTTGATGATATTATTCTAACTTGGCTTTTCTTCCACCTTTCTGGTTCATTTTTCTTAGTCTTTTATGCAAACTCTTCATTCTCTGACCATCCTCAGATACTGGTGGTTTTGTCCTTTGTGTTTTTCTCACTATGTCTGGGTGATCTTACTCACTCCTGTGTCTCCAGCTGCCATCTTTGTGCCGATGACTCCCAGGGTACATCTCTCTTTTGCATCCCAATTCACAAATTCAGGTTCTGCTGTCCCTCTCCACCCACCTTGATATTACAAATACTTTATGTTCAAACCTAAACATCCCGGAATGAAGCCTTCACTGTCTCCAGTTATGATAGCCAGCTGACAGGATGATCCCAACCTTTTGGTTTTTATGCCCTGTTGTATACCTTCCCTCATTAGATAGGGCTGACCCATGTAACCAAGACAACATTGTAGAAATGATGATGTGTGCCTTTCAAAGCTTAGTCATAAAATTGTGACTTCTTTATTGTTCTCTCAAATCATTTGCTCTAGGGAAAGCCTGTCGCTATGTCATGAGGACACTCAACCCTATGGAATGGACCGTGCAGCATGGAAGATGCCTTCTACCAACAACCAGCACAAACTCATTGGGCATCTGACTGAGCAAAACTGGAAGCAAATCTCCGGCCCCAGTCAAGCCTTCAGATAACTGCAGCCCCAGCCAACATCTTGGCAGACACCTCACAAGAGACCCTGAATCAGAACCATCTAGCTAAGCCACTCCTGAACATTGTACTATAGAAACAGTGTAAAATAATAAATGTTTACTGTTGTTTGGACCACTAGGTTTGGCAGTCATGCAGCAGATGTATAACCAATATTCCAACAAAATCTAAAACTCTGGTGTTTCCTTCCTCAGACATGTCCATCACAGTCTAATTTCAACAAATCATGCAGGGAATAATGAGGATCTGTTTCAAGATAGTGGTAATAGATGTGGCAAGAGATGAATGGACTAAATAGACATTAAGGAAGCATTTGACAGACCTGGTGACAGGAGTGGGGAGTAAGAGAGTGACAGAAGTTTAGGATAAGAGGCTTGTTTACTTGGTTTTATGTTTTGCTGAGCTCAGTTCCAAAAGGAATGAAACAAAAATTCAGCCAAATAACCTTTAATGAGTTAGGACTTCTTTCATCAATCAGTGTGTACAATTTCTTCACAGAATCAGATTTTAAATATTGTGATTGAAAAGAGAAAATGGTAAGAGGAGGTTACTTTTATGGTAGATCAACAATAGTCTTTTTTGCTTTCATATTTCTGTTTATACTCTTGAAATTTCCTTTATATGCATTAGCTCATTTGCTGTTTACAACAATATTATGTATTAGCTCAGCCAGTGTTTATGCAAATATAAGCAGTGAGAAAAAAGTGAGATAATGTGCCAGTTAGTGCATTTTTTATTGAAATTGTGACAGAAGACTCAACTCAAATGGGCTTAAGCTAAAAAGAGATTTTATTGCTGAATTTGTAGGAATAGGTACAGCTTCAGATCAGTGAGATTCAGTCCTCAATGAAGCCAGCCACTAGCATCTATTTTTTTTTTTTTTTTGGCTCTGTTTTATTACTTCCTCTGGACTGGCTCCTTCTTAGGCTCTATATGGTGTGGTTCAGTGGTTTAGGCTCCCAACACTCAGATCGGTAGAGCTAGAACAAATCTCTTCTGTTCACTTCTGTTAAAGCCCTGAAGGTCACTGTAATTAGCTGTTTACCCCTGAATCATCCACACAATCCAGGGAAATATGAAATGCTGATGGGCCAGGCTTAGTGCACATGCTTCATTCCTAGGGACAAGAAGGGATCGACCCTATCCTGAAGCTCAGAGGAAAACCAGAGTAGGGTTACCAAAGCAGGCAACTCAGGATGCTAGACCAGAAACCAGTAACTTCCAATAGTAATATTGTATGTAAAAGCAGGGAACATGTACCCAATGCACAGTCATTACCAGGAAAAAAGTTGTTAGGTCTAAGCATGAAAATTGAAGTGAAGAATGTACCTAAATAAAGCTAGAACCCAAAGAGCCTGAGTGTTAGATTGATTTGTGCCACTTTTACCCAGCCACTGCTAAGGTGAGTGGTTAGCTGTCTCCCACATTGCACATAGTGGATGTCTGCCCTCGAGTCTCCAGCCCCTTCCACCTTCTCATTTCATGGCTGGGCTGAGTCATCCCATATTCTAAATGCTGACGGTGGAGGTCATGGCCATGCCCATATATTATCTCTGAGCCTCCTATGACTGCAAAGATCCCTGAGACTTGCAGAACAGAACCAAACTTGGAGGTGAGGAGGGAGTTGGCTCCAGTGAATCAAGCAGCAAACTGGAGAGAAGGGACACCTTGACCCAAGGCAGTAAATTGGAATGGATGGCTGAGCAACGGACAGATCCTGTGTCCTTCATAGTGTGGAGACCA
This sequence comes from Canis lupus dingo, assembly GCF_003254725.2. Lineage (NCBI taxonomy): Eukaryota > Metazoa > Chordata > Mammalia > Carnivora > Canidae > Canis > Canis lupus. Next base: position 15,972,711 of record NC_064279.1, on the reverse strand, counting down.
CTTTCAGCTTGGAGTCCTGCGGAAGGGAAACTTTGCCTCTAACCCCACAGCAGGGAGCACAGTGTCAAGTGGGGACATTGCAGCAGAGTTGCGGCAAAAATTCTGAAGTACTGTGGGAAAATATGTTTCTAAGGTGGGGCCAAAGTGATTCGCCTAAACAAAGTGCTGGGAAAATGTGAGTAAGAGGTAGATGAGGCAGTCAAGGCATGATCACTTAGTCATAGCATCATAAGAATTCTACTCAGAGTCCTTAAAAGGTTGTCCGGTAAATTCTCTGACTCAGGTGGGTCAGCTTTGAAACCATACTGAATACCCAGGCTTGTATACTTGGATGCCTGTTTAAAGGCATTTGGAAAGAAAGATCTCTAGTTTGGAAATGTATTCTTACACTGAAGTACACTTTCAACGGAAAATTGTTTCTTACATATTACTATACTCCATTTTCTGTCTTTGAAGAGAGTTAAGTAATTTGAATCTAGGAAGTGAGTTGAAGGACCAATTTCTCATGACTATTTGACCTCGCATTTTGTCATCTTGCTTTTCAGTGCCATAATTTTTACATCTATAAATCAGAAATGATAAGTAACCTCCCTTATAGGAACATAATGAAGATGAGAAGATATAATATTAAAAATATATTGAGCCAGAAATAAAAAGCTTTATTTAAGCAAGCCTATTATTATAATAATCTGAATTACTACTAACAATGATAGTTGTAATATGTCTATTTGCAGAAAAAAAGTGAAAAGAGTAATTTCTGGTTTGGGTAAAGATATGTACTTGAATTAAGAAAAGAAAAGATGGGGGATCCCTGGGTGGCGCAGCGGTTTGGCGCCTGCCTTCAGCCCAGGGCGCGATCCTGGAGACCCAGGATCGAATCCCACGTCGGGCCCCCGGTGCATGGAGCCTGCTTCTCCCTCTGCCTGTGTCTCTGCTCCTCTCTCTCTCTCTGTGGCTATCATAAATAAATAAAAATTAAAAATATATATATATATAAGAAAAGAAAAGATGAGTAGTGACATTTGGCTATCACTTGATTTTCCATTTGTTACAGAAAACAATTGAGAATTTCTATCTTTGTGAGAGAGTGAATTGTACAAAAAATAAGTACTATTTTGTATTTGAGGCCAAAACTGGAAATCAGTACGACTTCAAGTTTTTTTCATTAATTTTCATACCTTTCTACAATAGCCCCCAGATATGTTAAAATCAATCTTTTACTTTCTAATTTGGGGGCATTTTTTGGTGTGGATGGTCATCAATCTCGAAGGGAATACTACCCATTTTTTAAATAAGAATTAATAGTGATTTCTAGGTGGGAGCATGCAATCATATATCATATCCATGAGCTTTAAGGTTTTCCCAGCAGGGATGCTCAATAGAAGTCTGGCAGCTTTTGTAGTCGCCAGCAATTCCATGGTTACTGTCCGAAGCAGAAAGGGCACATCATCAAATTCTTCCTTCAAATGCGATCTTGTCTTCCTGGAATTTGTAATATTTTTCTAATACGAATAGGGAATATTTTTTGAGAGTGCACAGTCATGTTAAAGTCAATACTCTGGAGAAATACTTTCAATTAAAATTCAGAAGGTTTAAGAATCCAGGCTAGAAAGGATTTCCCTGACCTACAAAACCTAATAAGATTTTTCCTTTCCATTTTCTCCCTCCTCGTCCCCTCTAAGTGTGTGGAGCCGTCCTGCTTTCTTACCTGGTGGCCCCATTTAGCGCTGCCCTCTAGACATTTAAGTCAGAAAATGGCTTTAAAGAATGTTTTGAGAAAACTTGACATACTGATCTACTCTCAAACTCAATGAAATTTTTTTTAAGCTGGAAAAGAGAAAGAAACCACAAAAACAAAGCAATAATGATATCTTTTAGTTAAGTAAGAGAAATCTGACTAGGAGACAAAGAGGTAGAATTTGTGGTGATTGAGGGAATTAAAATAAGAAATACTGAGAAAGCAGGGATTTTTAAGCCTGAAGGGAGGGCAGGTTGCAGGTGTAGGAGTGGAACAGGGTGGATCCTTGTTAGAGTGGCCCTGTCTTCTGTGGGGCCAGGGGCCAACCTTTAATCTCTCTTGGTCTTAGCTACAAAGTGGGATCTGAATGGTACCTTACCGCAGACTTTCTTAGTAGTGTTGCAGATAGTATGTATGTATACAGTACTTTAGGGTTTCAGTACATAAGTATTCACTCATTTGAGTTATTACTATAAAAAATTAAATTCCTGAATGGGAGGGAGAAAAATATATTTTTTTTTTCTGTGAATGTGTTCTTCTTAGGAGTATAGCTATTCCACTGAAAATAATAAAACATGAGTGTCCATTGGAGATCATTCTTACTCAAAGTCAAGGTGAAGGTGGGAGAAATGCCCAGGGCAAACATGAAGAGGCGCTGGCCGTGTTCTGCATAGTGCTGAGAGGGAGCGCCTCCTTAAATTTCGCTTGTGAGGTGCCTCTCCTGCCTCACCTGAGCCCCTGTCTTGTTCAGAGAATGTCCTGCCTTGGGACGCCTGGGTGGTTCAGTGGTTGAGCAGTTGAATATCTGCTTTCGGCTCAGCCTAATCCCAGGATCCAGAATCAAGCCCCACATCAGGCTCCCTGCGAGGAGCCTGCTTCTCCCTCTGCCTGTGTCTCTGCCTCTCTCTCTCTCCTTCTCTCTCTCTGTCTCTCTGTCTCTCATGAATAAATTAAAAAAAAAAAAAAAAAAGAGGACATCCTGCCTGGCTCATTGGCAACTACCTTGTTTCTCCCTAGCAGTTGCCTTCCTACTTAAAATATCTGGAGTCATGACTGCCACTTGTTGTCAGACTTCTTTGGCTCCCCAAAGAATCCCAAAAGAGATCATTACAGGGCGCAGCATGTGAAAGGGAAGAGAAGTGCATTTAAGACTGTAAATTGTAACTGCAGAGATGATCTCATGTGTAGTCGTCAAAGAAGTACACTGAGGGACTTACTAAAATTTCCACTGTTGAGGGTAACAAGTCATGACCTCATTCTCTCACACCAGGACCTTGGTATAAACACTAAGAATAGCAAGTAGGATCTTTTTTATTGGCTTGTCAAGAACAACATTGAAGGATGGAAGACACCAGTCACCTTTGAGAACTAGAAACAAGAGGCGGGGTGGGGGGGTTGAAGGCCATTGGTGGACAGCCTCCAGTGTACTTATTTTTCTTAGGCATTATTTTCAAAATGTCTGTAAAGGTATGATACGTTCACTCTCCAATCCCTTCAACCACTTTCTCAATCTAAATCATTTGTGAACATAACCTGATAATAACTAGTTCTTTTACTCTGGATTGCTGTCTAATTTGGTAAAATCATATAACGCCAGCTATTTGAGAATGGTAAAATATATTAGGAATGTGTTTGTCTAAGCCAAGGAAAACCTCACTGCAAGGACTTTTAGCAAAGGTGATGCTCTTCCTCATGTAACAGATATGAAGAGTCAGGCAGTTCCTAATGTTGGTTCAACTTCTTAGCTCTCTTGGTCTTTCTCTCTTAATCCCAATAAGGCTGAGCAGCTCCAGCTATGGAAGCAAAATATAAAGCAGAAAGGAAGGGCAGTGGAAGGACAGCACATTGTGGCTGTCCTCTCTTGTGAGGAAAGCAAAAACACCCCCAAACCAATACTCCTCCCATGTTATGAATTGAATTGTGTCACCCCACCCCTCCAAGAATATATTGGGATATTAACTCCCAGTATCCTAGAATGTGATCTTATTTGGAAATAGGATTTGTAGAGGTAATCAAGTTCAAATGGAGTCACTGGTGCAGGTAGTAACCCACTATGACTGGTATCTTTATGAAAAGGGGAAATTTGGATGCAGAAATACGCAGACAGGGGAACATCATGTGAATGGGATGCGGTCACCTACATGTCAAGGGGAGATGCCGGGAGCAGATCCTCCCTTCATAGCCCTTGGAAGGAATTGATCTTACACATACCTTGATTTCAGACTTCTAGCCTCCAGAGCTGTGAGACAACACACTTCTGTTATTTAAATCATCCCTTGTGGCACTTTGTTAAGGCAGCCCTAGCAAACTCATACAGCCCATGAAACTTCCATTTACACCTCTCTTGCCAGAACTGTGCCTTTGGCCACCCCTAACTACAAGGAGCAATTATGCAGGTGGCTGAACATATTCTAATGGAAGCATTAGGTCTCTGGCAAATTTAAAAAGGAGTTCTCTGGATAACCAAGTGCATTTTTCACAGGGGAGAGGGTGTTTGTACTTGGTAAGTGGTGCTAGGATGGGTAGCTCTCCCTCTAACACTGCTCAGAGATTTAGAGCAAAACTTTGGAGATTGAGTTGTGCAGTGGAAAGAAAGCAAGAGGTCTGGATACTAGCAGTGATGTTGTCACTACTTGCTATATGGTTTCACAAAAGTTGCTTTAACCTCTAAGCCTCGACTTTCTTATCTGACAAATGGGAATAATAAGCTAGGCTCTGAACATTTTAAGACTAACTACATCATAGAACCGCTGTGAGGACCAAGTAGAATCGCTGAGATGAAAATATATTTGAATGTATGATTGTCTATTCAGATATGAAAAGATGATTAAAGAGGAGATAGTTCAGATTCCGAGTCTTGGAAATGAAGGAAAGTTGGAGTAAAATAGGCTTCCCTTAGAAGTTCAGGGAAGTAAAAGGCGAATGGGAGTTCCAAGTCTAAATCTTATCAACAAGAAGGCACAAACTGGTAAAGTGGAAGTGCCATCACAGGAGATAAGCCCATGATCTCAGAGTAAACAGGAGGCAGGTGGGTGGATGTGGCCAGAGGGAAATGGGTGTAGGCTTAAAAAGTCATTTATAATAAGTTCGGAAAAAGAGAGGACATGAGCTCTTGGCCTATAACAATGCTTCTCAGGCTTTGTGTGTATACAGATCACATGGGCATTTTGTTAACATACATATTGCAATTCAGTAGGTCTGGGGTGTGGTTTGCCAATGTGCAGTCCTAACAAGCCTCAACTATGTCAGTGTTACTGGGCCACAAGGATCAAGCCTTTATTTTATTATATTTTTGAAAGATTATGTTTATTTACTGATTTGAGAGAGAGAGAGAGAGGGAGCGAGCAGGGGGAGGAGCAGAGGGAAAAGCTGAGCACAGAGACCAACTGGTGGCTCAAACTCAGGACCCTGAGATCATGATCTGAGCTGAAATCAATAATCAGATGCTTAACTGACTGAGCCACCCAAGCCCAGGACCACACTTTTAGTAGCAAGGTCTATGTCACTGAAAGGGAAGCTGAACCCAAGAGGAGTAGGACACTTTCAAAATTGAAACTCTGACAATATATTGATGAATGACTCTACTGAGGAAAATACATAAAAAATCTAAAGATTTTGCTCTGTCAATAAGCTAAGCTTCTAAAAGAATGTGTAAAAGTTGGAAGGAGAGACATATAACTGGGGACAATTACAAATAGTGTAGACTTCTTTAGAAGGCATTAGAACAGAGTGAGCTATGTTATTGAATTTATAAAGCAATGTTAGGGGTACCCAAGAGGTAGATCTATGGCCAAGAATAATTTTTTTCTTAGTTACATGGGTATTCTTATTACGATCTAATTGGGGACCCACCAAAATCCTCTCCTGGGTCAGATTATATTTTGATTCTTTTTTCTAAAAAGATTTATTTATTTATTTTAGAGGTTTGGGGGGCTGAGGGGGGAGAGAGTCTCAAGCAGCCTCTGTACTTAGCATGGAGCCCAACTCAGAGTTCGATCTCACAACCAGAGCCAAAACCAAGAGTTGGATGCCCAATTGCACCACCCAGGCACCCCAGATTATATTTTAATTCTTGACCTCATTTCTTAGCAAAATTCTAGAATTAATTATTAAACTAATGATTTCCATGGTCCCCAGAAGGGAAGCCACTATCCCCAGAAACCAGCATCTGTGCCCCACAATGGAGATAGGTCAAAACAATACAATATCCCTGTTTGAGGGATAACTTAGCCAGAGGCAAAGGGGTTGTGGACATGGCATATCTAAACAAAGCAGCCAGTGACAGTATCCTCATAGATAAGATGACAAGGTATAGAATGTGTGATAAATAGTCCATTGACTTTTTTTTTTTTTAAGATTTTATCATTTGAGAGAGAGCATGCATTAGCAGGGGAGAGGGGCAGAGGGAGACAGAGAAGCAGATCCCCACTGAGCAGGGAGCCCAATGCAGGACTTGATCCCAGGACGCTGGGATCATTCATTACCTGAGCCAAAGGCAGATTCTTAACCAACCGAGCCACCCAGGCACCTGTCCATTGGCCTTATAGTTCCCCCTAATGGAGGCTCAACTTGGAGGATAATATTTAAATGAGTTCAGCATTTTACTATTGTCTGTATAAATTGCCCCAGAGCTTTGAGGGGGCAAAGCATACAGTAGTGACTAAGCATGTAGGCTTTGGATTCAGATGATGCCTAGAAGCTGTGTGGTCCATAGCTTAACCGGTCTGTGCCTCAGTTTTTAAATATGTATAACAGGTATATGATTAGTGTCTAACTCAGAGGGTTGTTGTGAGCATGATAGAACACATGCAAACACGCAGAACAGTGCCTGATACCTAGGAGTCTTTATATACGTTAGCTGTTATTATTAGGCCTTTTCAATTTGTAGGTGATGTGTAAATGTAGGTACTATACTACAAAATCAGGTGCCTAAAAAAATTTTTGACACAAAGGAAATTGAGCTGAAAGTAGCAAAATTTCCCAGTGAATAACCATCTACCATTAGCATTTTACTATGTTTGCTTACATATCTGTCTACAAATCATCTTCAAGTAGTTCAAAAGGTATTACAATTTTTTTCTGTTATATTGTATTTAACTCATAGGCTATTTAGTAGTATGTTTCTTAATTGTCAAATACATGGGGACTCTACAGTTATCTTTTGTTGTTCATTTCTGGCTTAAATCCCACTGTGGTGAGATAGTCTATTCTGTATAGTTTTCACTCTGTGGAATTTGCTGAGACTTGTATATGGCACAAAACATGGTCTGTTTTGGTATATTTTCTGCATGCAGTTGAAAATATGTTTTCTATAAGCATTAAGTGCCAGGTTCTATATTTGCTAATTAAGTAGACATCTTTGTGCTCACATCTTTGTGCTCACATCTTTGTGCTTACTGATTTTTGTTTGTTCTATCAGTTACCAGAAAAAAATTAAAACTCTATCAGTATGATTGTAGATTTTTTTTTTTTACTTCTCCTCTACTTCTTCCAGTTTACTTTATCATTTTGAGTCTGTATTAATAGATCTAGAAGAGTTATATCTTTTAGTGGACTATTGTATTATAAAATATCTTTCTATGTCTGCTTTATTTACTAACCTAAAATCTGATTTGTTGAATATTCTTAGAGCTAATACAACCTTGTTTTAATTAAATTTTCATGATTTATCTTTTTCTTCCTTTCATTCTCAACCATTCCCCCCATGTTTAATAAGCATCTTTTATAAATAGCATCCATTTCTGACAAAAGAACTTAAAACTGTCAATATTAGGTCATTTTCAAACTACAAAAATGGAAAATTCATTATACTTGAGGATTTTTTCCATTATACTTGAATTTTGTTTTAGTTAGACACTGTCTTTTAATTGGATATTTTAGTCTATTTGTAATAATTGAAATTACTGAAAATTTGGGGTTTAAATACCATCTGATTATTCATTTTCTATTTTTACTACTTATCTTATTTCTCTTTGTCTCCTTTCCTAGATTAGTCATTTTATTTCGTCTCTTTCATTAGCATGTTACTTAAAATTCTTAAATTATTTTTTTTAGATTACCTTAGAAATTATAACAGTTCTCTTTGGTTTGTAAAGTCTAAAATACATTAGAACTTTTTCTATATTCTGGGACAATACAAGGGTATTAGACTATTTTAACTCCATTTACTTCCCTATTTTCATGCTTTTTAAATTTCACGTAATTTAAAACCTCATAGACTTTATTATTGTTTTATATAATCATTTACATTCCTCCCTCCCCCCATCCATCATCATAACTTCATCTGATACCTTATCTTTCCTTGTAATGAAGAGTTGTCCTTATTATTACTTCAGAGTAGATCTGACCCCAACAATTTTTTGGAGGAAATTTCCATTGAGTATAGAAATCTAAATTGGCAGTTATTTTCTTGAAGCACTTTGAATACGCCATTCCATTGCCTTTTCCTTTCAATGCTTCTGTTGAGAGCGAAGAATGGAGTCTTATCTTTGTACTCCTGAAAGAAAAGCGCTCCTACCTAAATACTTTTCAGATTTTGTCTTTGGTAGTCAGCAGTTTTTCTGTGAATCAGTTAGTGATAGTTTAGTTGTATTTATCCATCTTGAGGAGGGTAAACTGGTTACTGAGTCCACCAATTCAAATGCTGATCTCATCCTGAAATACCTTCACAGACACATTCAGAAAAAGCGATTAGCCAAATATCTGGGCACAATGTGATCCAGTCAAGTTGAAATATAAAATTAGCCATCACAAACCCTTCCATTAAATTTTTATTTGCAATCATTGTGATTTTTAGTTCCAGAATTTCGCTTTTTGTTATAGTCTCCAATTCTAGGCTGCAATTCTCACTCTTGTCATTTAATTTCTTGATTATGTTAATGACAGTTGTTTCAAAGTACATGTCTAATAATGACAATATCTAGATTTCTTATGGGCCTGTTTTTTTTTTTTATGGGTCTGTTCTTATTAAATTTTTAAAATCTTGATTTTGAGGAATTTTAATCTTTTTATGTTTTTAAATGAGTGATGGACATTGAGGAAAAAAAAATATAGAGTGAGGGACGCCTGGGTGGCTCAGTTGCTGAGCATCTGCCTTCGGCCCAGGGTGTGATCCTGGAGTCTCAGGATTGAGTCCTGCTTTGGGCTCCCTGCATGAGGCCTGCTTCTCTCTCTGCCTATATCTCTGCCTCTCTGTGTGTGTCTCTCGTGAATAATAAGTAAAGTCTTAAAAAAATTATAGAGTTCAAGTTCTGGATTATCCTTTACAGAGAGGATTTATTTTTCTCTTCTGAAGGCAACTTGATAAGGGATAGATCACTCCAATCAGGTATTATTATAGCTCAAAGTCAGACTTTAGTCCTGGTAAGGAATAGTCTTTTTCTGTCCCTTACATTTCCCTTCAACCTTTTGGCCAACTGTAAACCCTAATATTTATACCTCCAATCTTTTGGATTTACCAAAGCCTTTGCTCACCTTCCTTTTCATTACATTTTCTGATCAGCTTCATAGCTCAACTTTTTGTTAGGTAATTACTGCAGTGGGATAAAACCATGCTGATTTAGGGGCTTATCTCTTTGGTTTCCTTTCTTTTCAGGACCTAGGCTTGGGGAGTCCTTGCTCCATTGTTATTTCTCCAATACCTTCATCATGTAATTTTTATATTTTGTCTAGATTTCCTAGTTGTTCTTGGATGAAGGGGGGCCACTCATCCAATACCAGCTAGTATACCCTTGCTGGAAGCCACATCACTCAATGGTATTTTTAAAGCTCTTCCTAATAGACAGCCAGGGCTGGGAATATTGAGTTTAAGAGTGCTCTGTGCCAGAAGTGATGTTGAGTCTCACTTTCATTTAGATTTTAATTTTAGCCCAATGATTCCTTATTTTCTTGTCAGCTCATTAATGCTTATGTCCTAGAATTTTGGTTATTTTTACATAGAGAAAGTCTGTCCCAATAATCTAGTCTGCCATATTACACATATTATTTTTATTTATATCTCTATTCATTTAACATGTCAGCTTTAGATATGATAAGAATCATATCTTGTCCATTCTTTTTTTTTTTTTTTTATATCTTGTCCATTCTTATCCTCCGAGACCCCAGCCTAGTGTTTGACAAAACAAGTGCTCAATAATTGTTGAGTAAATGAAATTGCAGGGCTTTAAATAAGACTACGTGGGCATCTTAATGGAGCCACCAGAATTTAAAAATATGAAGCTCAGTTTTGCCACTTTATAAACCAAATAATTAACTTCATAGAGGTAAGACTCTGTGCTAGGGGTATGGGTTCACATGAGGCAAATTTACAAGGAAATAATTTATAAGTAACAACATAGCTTGATCAGTGTTTAATAGGAGACACAGCTGGAATGATAATGGATCCCTATGATGTTTCTACTTCTCTCATCCTTTAGTACTTGACTTCTGTCTTTAGTTAGTGCTAATAGTTTTCTGTATTATCATTCTCATGTTTTATTGTCTTTATTCATACTTCCTCTTTGATAATAGAAGGAATAATAAAGTATTAAATAAATAAAAATAGATCTACATGGTTATAAAAGGCAATCTCATATAAATAAGTCCACTCAGAAGACCAAATTACAGGTCAGAAGTTGCTATGGTAAAGACAAAAGAGAAGGAGGAAATTCAGGGTTGCCAAATACTTTCAAATTGCTTAGCATAGATCTCTTTCTGTTCTAAGTGATCTTTAAAGGCCATTTAGCATCAGGGCATTCTTTATTCCAGGTCAGAGTGAAAGAAACTTAAATTTAACAAATTCTTGTTCTTTAGCTTTCCTTTTGCTAAAGTTGTTGCTAGTTCCCAGAAAAGTCTGTTATTACGACACTTTGTGAACTATTACAATACTCAAAATTAGTCTCTCTTAAAATGTAACAAATGTAATAGCTGCTGTTTCCTGATAGATTGGGAAGTACTTTATTTTAAAAAATATATTTTCTCTGGGGCACCTGGATGGCTCATTGGTTGAGCATCCAACTCTTAGTTTTGGCTCAGGTCATGGTCTCAGGGTCCCACGTGGGACTGAGCCCTGAGTCAGACTCCGCACTCAGCATGGAGCCTGCTTGTCCCTCTCCCTCTGCTCCTTCCCACTGCTTGTGTGTGCTCTCTCTCTCTCTCTCTCTCTCTATCTCAAGTAAATAAATTATATATATATATATATATAAAGATTTTATTTATCTCCAAATCACTCTGTGAAGTGGGTTCTTTGACAATATGTCTCATGTACTTTATATAGATTTTGGTAATTTTAATTACAGACATCTATGCTAAGGGCCTTAGATCTTCTATTTTCTTTTAACCACATTTGACTTCATTTGAAGTGATGCTATTTCCTTCTATTTAGGTTAACCTAATAGAAGCTAACACAAACAATACAGCATCTAAACAATATTGGAGAAAGAGGAATATTATTTTTAAATTTTACTAAAAATATTTCATGTGAACTCTTTAAAGTTGGGTTTTAAAAAGTTTATGTGTGCTTTAACAGATATTAGATTCTATACCAGGTGATCAGACAAATGTTCTCTAGAAATTTATCATCTCAAAAGGGCACTGATGCACATGAACATGTGGAAAGGACAAGAACACTTGGGATCAGTTTAACACAGACAAACCTCAAAACTCAAGAATCAGTATTGCAGAAAAAGAAAGGACAGATTAATGTGTGGCATGAAGAGAGCTGGGTGGAATTTCACATTGGGACACGTTGGGTGGAGGGAGTGAACCTCTTGGACTTAGGATACGTTTTGGCCTTCATCAGTGGGATTGCCCTTCCTTCCCAAGTCATGACCAACACTGAAGCAAAGCAGAAGAGCATGTTGTATATCGGACCCAGCTACGAAGAGGCCAAGAGGAAATGACTGTAAAACATGACCACGTTTGCTTAGAACGGTCTGGTCTGTGAGTATTGCAGAACAGTAGGAGAGCTGAGAGCTGGCAAAGGGTCATGAAGCTGTGGTGGACACTGAAGCATGCACCTCTCCCCCACCCCTATATTTAGATTGCGTTAAGTGGAAGGCCAGGACATTCGCCTTGCTCACTCTTGAGAAGAGCAGTAACCAGTATTAAAAACTGTGACTCAGCGAACTCTTCTAACCATTCAAATGAACATCCTTCTGGTAAAGAAAATTCAGTGAAATTCAAATGAGCAACCAGTCAGCAAAAAACTGCTGCTGACACTATTAATCTTCTCAACTACCCAGATCTATCATACACATAAAAACTCATCATTGGGCACTTGTGGAATAGGTATCTCTCACTTATAGGAATGGTCACTGTCAGCAAAGTTTGTGGCACAGAGACTTTCTATCAAATCAATCCTATTCTCCCATTGATTTCCATTACAGAATCTGAGATGAATTCTGCTGTTAAATCCCATTAAGCATGTTCTGAACCTTTTGGAAATGGCATGTTTAAAAGAAAATGACAATATCCTGATAAAACATTTACAGTGATATTTAATATATTAATATTCAACATGTCACAACAACAAAATAGGACGAAATATAACACAATTCTACAAATTGTACCTTACATGCTACAAAGGGTAATAATCCCTAAAAACACTAGCAACTTAATTTCTCACTAGCTTCATAACTGTCTTGGCATTTCTATCATTACATAGCCAAAGGTATTCTTTTTAATATTTAAAAATCTTCTCTCCTCTTCTGCTAGCCTATTTCCCAAAATCTTTGTCCAGAACCCCCTGAGAGCTTGTGAGGCTATTCTTAGACAGGGAAAATGAGCCTGGTAGGCTCAGTCACAGTGATTTATCCCAGTGCCTGCTGGGATTTCCCCATCTTTGGAGCAACTGGGCATCTCTTGGAAGGAATGTTGCAGAAGGAAGCAGTGGGTTCTGTGAAGGTTGGACAAGATACTCCTAATGCTTTTTCAAACTTTTGAGATATACTACGACTAACATTAGTAATGTGTCTTTGTTTACACTTCTGTTCTCAACATATACATTGTGCAAAATGTTAAATGATCAAATGTTTTTGCATCATGTATGATGAATGAATGTTTTGCATAATATATGTTGAATAACGGATTGAATTTAGATGATTTTGTTCTTCATTAGAAGATACTGACACTTTCTTTTTAAAGATTTAATTTATTTATTCATGAGAGACAGAGAGAGGCAGAGACATAGGCAGAGGGAGAAGAGAAGCAGGCTTCCTGCATGGAGCCTGATGTGGGACTCGATCCCAGGACCCCAGGATCACAACCCGAGCCAAAGACAGATGCTCAACCACTGAGCCAACCAGGTATCCCAAAACTGACACCTCTAAGTGCTGGTAGCTCAAGCTGGGAAAGTGGCTAGAGATGTCAATCTCCATCGGAGTTACGTGCTGCAGGTCATAATAACATTCAATGTCCAACTTGAAGGTCTGGGCAGGACATTCCTGACAGTAAACTTTTAAAGAAATTTTTGATTTCCTTACCTTTATCATTATGGTAAATCAATTTTTGTTAAGCAATAGATTATGCGAGTCAGAGCACCATGCCCATCATCTGCAATGAAACTTAGGTCCCCTCTTCATCCTGTTTGTATGACCCAATACAATGAAGAGTTCAACATTCAGGGTTGACTTTAAAACATTTCATTAAAAAAAAAATTGTTCTTATTAAACTAAAACATACCCAAAGAATTCTGAAAAGCCAACAGCAAGATTGGCATGTTTTCTGGAGATCAGCAAACTACCTGCCAAGAGTTTTTGGTTAATTCATGAAGACCAAGATTTATTTATTTCCTTCCTTTTTCCCCTCCCTCCTTCCCTGTTCCTCTCCCTCCTTTCCTCCCTCCCTATCTTTCTTTCCTTTTATTTTTTTCTTTCTTTCTCTCTTTTTCTTTCTTTCACCCATCATGCCCAGAAACCTCAACATGTCAGAGTCTCAATATCAAACACACCCAGGGAGCCAGACCCTTGCTAACTATACTCACAAAAAATACAATTATAACTAAAATGTCTTTGTATTGACAAAACAACCAAAACTGTCACAATGAGCACCAGGCTCCTGTGGTTGTAGCCAGTACATTCTTTCCCTGCAGGCAGAACAAGTGGGAAACCAAATTATGAGTAGAAAGTGAGTACAGAATGAAAACAACTATCCTTGAGGAATATTTTATCCAGGACATGAGAGTTCTGATGAAGGTGCCATTTTTTTTTCAAAAATGAAACAACTCTCTGGTTATATGTACATATGTACATCATTCATCATATGACACCTATGGCTCTACATACTTTTTCTTCCATATTCAAACCGTGTCTCTCAGTCTTCTTTACTAACCTCCACTCTCTCTGACATGGTTGTTTTCTGTGGTATCATCAAAGCATGTTCCCTAAGTTCAGTTTCTTTCACTGTAGTGAGATTGTGAAGGGAAGCAAAAGTCAGAGGTAGATAAAAATATTTGTTAATGATATGGCCACCTATAAATTAGTATCCCGTTCAAGCATCTTTTTTTATTTTTTATTTTTAAATAGGTTCTGTTTTTTAAAATATTTTATTTGTTTACTCATGAGACACACACACACACACACACACACACACACACACAGAGAGAGGCAGAGACACAGGTGGAGGGAAAAGCAGGCTCCATGCAGGGAGCCTGATGTGGGTCTCCAGGGTCTCCAGGATCACACCCTGGGCCCAAGGCAGGCGCCAAACTGCTGAGCCACCCAGGGACCCCCTCAAGCATCTTTTAAACACTAGATTCCCCTTCTCCACTGTCCGTGGTGGTAAACATTTATAATCCAATGCAAATAAATTCAGTTCTATTGCAAACTGAAATTGCAATCTTGCAAAAGGTGTAAGGTTTCATGATATCAATGAAAGTGAACTTGGTAAAGAAACTGACAAATGAGGGTCTATGGAGTTAAACAAGCAGTGCAGGTAAAATCAACAGAGACGATGACTATATTGATGCTTCAGAAGAAGAGAAGAGAATACTTTGAATATCAAAAAATTAAATGAGACTCCATGGAAAACTGATGACGCTCTCAAACATTTTTACAAAGTGACTCTCTTTTTGATTATGGCATAAAAGTCAAATATGAAATAAAGCATGTTGTTAGGTGCTTCACATTTGGTAAAAACAAACAAACAAAAAACACCCAACCCCCCCCAAAAAAAATTCCAATTAAGCCAACAATAATCTTCTTGATTTATTGTTTATTCATTCCATAATTACACATAATTGTACTTACAACATAAATCTTGTTCCATAAAAGATAGACTAAATGCATTTTAACGACATTGACTTTTATTTTCAAGTAAAGCCCAGTTTTCACCAATTGCTCTGAAATTTGGTCTCTGCTTTAAGTAGATTTATTTTAAGGAGGTTTTACCAGTGCTAATCACACAGTGCTAATAAGGACTTCCTGTACTAATGAATCAGACTTTTCTAGTAGAAACACTCTGATGTCTTGGTTGTGTCTATTTACATATTACATTTTCATAAAATGCTGTTCATAAAATAGTTTCATTTCTTAGTTTTGGTGGCATGGGGAGGGGGCGGTTAACATGATTTACTCTTTGGTGTTTCCTGGTTAACATTATTTACTCTTTGGTGTTTCCTATAGGATAACTTCTAAAGGGTGATATTATTAAAAATAGTATAAGTGTCTCATAAGATAATATATGCGGAGGACACAGACTTTGGAGTCATCTTGGATTCAGACCTATATTTGAATCTGCTTCTGCCACTTAACAGACATATGATAATGGGTAAATTGTGTTCTCTCTCTGAACTTTGATACCTTCATCTGTGAAAATGGAGTCATGATAGCTCTGTCACAAGACTGTGGTGAAGACCAGATGAGAACATCTATAAAATGCCAGGTATAGAGAAGGCATTCAATATATGGTGCTTAGAGCCGTGCTGTTTATTTTTGGTTTGTGTGACTGCCGAAGTTTCCGGTGATCTTAATTTGTTGATTATTTTGTACATTCAGGTTCTTTGTGTGTGTTTTGCAATGTGAACAAACGTAGGGTCTCTAGGCTATAAAAAGTAGCTAAGTATGACTGATATTGATAATGGGCCTTTAGAAGTGCCTCACTGCATAAATTTCTTAGCATGAATTCTAAAATATTCTACAAAACTTTGAAAAAAGTCATAATGAGATCTTCAGGATTTATATTGTAAGATTTTGGTTAAGTTCTTCTGGAAGTTGGATGACTGATATTACATGGACAAAAACCTCAAAGGAAGCCCCCCCTTCTCTACACCCAAGCATTTTTGTAAACAAATCTTGACTTAAAACAAGAAACTTGGGCAGCCTAGGTGGCTCAGCGGTTTAGCGCTGCCTTTAGGCCAGGGCCTGATCCCGGAGACCCAGGATAGAGTCCCCCGTCCAGCTCCCTGCATGGAGCCTGCTTCTCCCTCTGCCTGTGTCTCTGCCTCTGTGTGTGTGTGTGTGTGTGTGTCTCTTATGAATAAATAAATATATATATAAAAACAAAAACAAAACCCAAGAAACTTAAAAGTTTTTCACTACACCGAGACCCCCATGCAAAGCAGTCTTGAAAGTCAGACGTTCCTACATTTGAGCCCCTCCTCAGCTGCTTCCTAGTTGTAGGACCTTGACCAACCCAATATTTCTAAGCTTGCATACCGTCATCCATAAAGTTGGATATAACAAAAGTCCCTGCCTCACGTTGTTGTGAGGATGAAATGAGACACTGTATATAATAAAAGCCCACTGTATGGGCTTATGTGCCCACACAGCCTGGTACACTCAAAGTGTTTAACTAGTTCACTATTATCTGTAAAATCTTCAAACCCAAGTTAACAAAAATGTCATATTTCGCTCAAAAATAGCAATGGTGTAACACAAAAAAACAGAAATCAAGTTCACTTGAGTTCACACATCAAATTATATGCTTTGGCTTTGCCTAGTGTTTTGCCTCTTGAGTTCCCTATGTCTCAGTTCCTTTACTTCCTCTGTTCACTCAAGAACTTGCAGAACATGAAGACTCCTAACTCTGGGAAACGAACTAGGGGTGGTGGAAGGGGAGGAGGGTGGGGGGTGGGGGTGAATGGGTGACGGGCACTGAGGGGGGCACTTGACGGGATGAGCACTGGGTGTTATTCCGTATGTTGGCAATTTGAACACCAATAAAGAATAAATTTATTATTTAAAAAAAAAAAAAAGAACTTGCGCTTTCCCAAGGCCTCTTCCGTATCCCCCCACACGCGAGAAACACATTTGTAATACTTATTACAAATTGGCAAGAGGCTTCTATCTCTCTCCTCTTTCTCCAAGGATCTGGTATGTCCCCCCATGGGTCTGATTAGTTCAGATATATTATTTAGTTGACTCAGTTATCACCGGGAGATGATAATGGCTCAACATTTAGTATCCACCTAATAGCCCCATATACTATGGCAGGTGAGTTACAGACGTTACTTGCAGTCCTCATAACCACCCCGCAAGGCAGAGCCCACTCTCTCTGTTTCTGAGGCGGGTATTTAGAAGGTCTGGGCCCCTAAGCTCAAAGCCACACCAGTAAGCAGCAGCACCAGCGACCCTAAGGATCAAGTTAAGGCATTAGTTGGGATGTGATGGCCCTAAGCGGTTTCCTACTTCTGGGAAAGGCCCACCTGGCCTTTCAAAGAGAGGCCTCCTCATCCTGGTGCAAACACACGCGTGTGGTAGCCGGATGTCCCCTGATTCAGGTACGACGTTTAACTTTGTCATGTCATTCATCCCCTAGCACCACAGATGTGTCTACATAACACTAAACATCTCCGCACGTCCCGTGCACATAAACGCCAGCCAACGTGCCAGCTGCACTCCCACAGTGGACGCTGTAGGTCTGACCCACAGAATTCCAGACGTCGCCAAGTAGAGAAACTGGGCTCTCCCCAGACCCAGTAATTCCTGTTTAATTTCCCCGGGCGAAGTACTGAATTTCGAATCGTGCTCCTTCTAGAAAGCAGAATTTCGCAAATATCACGAGGCGGAGTCCCACAGAGTCAGGAGCGGGAAGCCGAGGAGGGCGATTAGGGTGGATGTCGCTGCTCTCGCGACGACGGGCACAGGGAAGTCTCTCATCGGACTCTGCAGTCCTTCCAGCAATGGAAGCTCAGCGCACGGCGCATTTGGGGGACCCTGAACGACACTAACCGCGTAAGGTCAAGCAAACAACGGGCGGGCCCTTAAAAAAAAAAAAAAAAAGTGCGTTGTGGAGGGTTTTCATCTGAGGTAAAAAAAATTAGGTGCGTTGTGGAGGGTTTTCATCTGAGGTAAGAGCGGGTCTACTCCGACGTGCGGGCTCCGGAGTCCGGGTCCGCCTCTCGCCTCCCCACGGCTCGGCGGACACCTCTCTCCGGAGGCCACTTGGGGGGCCTCGGGCTGGCGCCCCCCTCAGCCGCGCGCCCCGCCCCCCCAGGCGCCTTCCTTCCCTCAGAGCCGCACTCGGGCGGACGCCCCCCTCGGAGCGCCTCCAACGGGCGAGCGGCCCCCGCAGGGCGGGGGGGGCGGGGCGGGGGCGGCGCGCACCGGGCGCGGGGGGCGGGGCGGGGAGGGGCGGGGAGCGCGCCGCGCGGGGGCGGGGGCGGGGGCGGGGGCGGGGGCGGGCGCAGGTCGCTCTCCGGGCGCCGCTCCCCTTTGTTCGGCTCCATTGTGTGCCCCTTCCTCCTCAGGCGCCTCTTCCGGCGCCCCGTGCGCAATTTGTGAAGGGGCTTTGGGTGCGTTTTTCTTTTCCTTTTTCTTTTTTGTCTCTCCCCCCCACCCCGCTCATCTCTTGGTCCGCGAGGCCTCCCGGGCACGCCTCTCCTCGCGGCGCCCCGCCGCGGCCCCCGAGCGCGGCCGAGGGAAGCGGGAGCGCCCCTCCCCCGACGGCGGCCCCGCCGCGCTCGCGCCCCGCGCCTCCTCCAGGAGGCAGCCTAACCCCGCTTCCCGACCCTCGACCCTCCCGCCGGGCCGCGCCCCCGCCCCTCCGAGGGGCGCAGCCTCCGGGGCTCCGGGCGCCGGAGCGAGGCCCGGAGGCCGGCGCGCCGCCCCAGCCCGGCCGCCTCGGCGTCCCGGGAGCCGGCGCGAGCGTCGCCGCGGCCCTCCCCGTCCCTCGCGCTCGCGCTCCCGCTCCCCGGCCGCCGCGCGGCCGCCTCAGCCCCCTTATATAGCCCTCTAAAAATAGCTCGCCTCGCACCGCCTTGTAAGGCAGCAGGGAGATCCGCGGCCGGCCAATCGGCGCTCGCCGCCAGGGCCAAGCCCCGCCCCGGGCCCCGCTCCGCGCTCCCCATTGGTCCTCAGTGACTTCATGAGCCCCCTGTTTACCTTACATGGTCACACGCGGCCTAATGGACGCCCTCCTCCGAGATCCCACGGCTGCGCGGAGAGCCGGGCGGAGCGGGGGGAGTTTGGGGAGGGGGAAGAGCAGGAGGAGGAGAAAAGGAGGGGGGGAGAGACTACAAACTAGCAAGGATGGGGTGGGGGGTGGGGAGGGAAGGGAAGGGGGGGGGAGAGAGAAGCGATCGCGAGAAAAAAAAAATGCAACCTCCCAAAATAAAGAGCAAAGATTGCATTAGGAGCGAACAGCGCTGCAGAAATAGATGGCAGCTTCGTGTCAGTGAGTTTGCATCCCCCTTCCTGATCCACGAGCTGGAGTGATTAGAGCCCTGGAAGGGAATTGTTACTCCCGTGGAGAAGTCCCCTTTTCCTGGCAGCCGTCTGCACTTGTACACGCTGGATGCCTCTCTCCATCCACCCCACTCACTCTCTCCTCTCTTACCTCCTCTCTTCCTCTCTCCTGCATTGATTTTTTTTTTTTTTCCTTTTTAGTTGACTGAAACAAAACAAAACAAAAGGGCCACTGGATGTCTGCCTTCTTGGGGGGTGAGCCAGACAGACTGACAAACAAACAGACCCAACTGTGTTCGGGGGAGGGTTTCTCCTCCCGTTTTGCCCGGCAGCAGCAGCATGGACGTGTTGGCTAGTTATAGTATATTCCAGGAGCTACAACTTGTCCACGACACCGGCTACTTCTCAGCTTTGCCATCCCTGGAGGAGACCTGGCAGCAGGTGAATGATTTAAATTACTTGTGTAAATCGTGTGGTGGCGGCGGAGACGCAGGGGCTGCGTTGGTGTGGGCTCGGGGGTTGAAAAAAATTTTTGTTTTGTTTTTTGTTTTGTTTGTTTGTTTTATTATTCTTTTCTCTCTCTCTTCCCCCCCCCCCCGCTTTTTTTTTTTTTTTTTTTTTTTTTTGGCTGTTTGTTGTTTAAAATGTTTTCGGAAACAGTCATCTGCGCTTACCTCTCCACCCACCCTCTAACCCCTTAGTGTGCTGAGCTGAGCAGCCGGTGTGAGCTGCCTGCGTTTCAGTCACCAACACACATCCTTGCGCACACGTTGTCGGGCTCACTGTCCCCAGCACAGACCTGCGTAACTTCTGGGGTTCGGAGGACCCGGGTGGGAAGGTGGTCTGGGGCTTTATGAGCCACTGATGACAGGGTACTGCGTCCCTACAGGCTCCAGTTCTACCTACTGGTACCTTAAATCAGCTCCAGTTCTTTTCAACTGGTGCTTGGCGACCGTCAGATGGGGGGTCAGGAGGTAGGAGCCTAGCGGAGTGTTTCCCCAGTAATCAGCGAGTGTCAATAAAAGATAGAAACTTGATTTTTGAGACGACAAGGTGGGCAGAAGGGAGAGGAGCCCCATGACAAAAGATACTCAAGGATGTCTAGGAGGAGGACGGGAAGATGCATCTGTCTCGGGGCTGACCATGCATTGTGGATTTCCCCCAGTGCAATGCCTCTCTGTATGTGTCCTTGTTTTTCTTTTCTTTTTTTTTCTGTTTGGGGTCCCTCCCTGGTTAGAAGGCACTGCCTCTGACAAAGGGTGGTGTGCGCTTCCACGCCTCTGACTTTGTCTTAGAGGACTAGTTAAGAAACTCCTATGATGCTGAAGGGCACTGATGCCAAGTTGGCTAGGCGTCCCACTGAGGGCAAAGTGGGTCTGGTGACAAGTTCACTGGGCTTTGTGAAGTGGAATAAAGAAAGTGCTGGTCAGTGGAAAGTGCTAGATCTGCTGCGGAAACCAGTCGTTTTCTCAGCGAGGATTAGGAGCTGCCGAAGGGACACCCTGCAGGAAAGATGGTGGGTGGGGGGCGGGGGGGGGGTATGGGTATTCTTTAAAAATGCTCCAGTGTGCAGCATGGAACGTCCAAGAAGACAGTCTGGATTTGCACATCGGAAGTGTGAACTCGCACAGTCCATCTTGAAGAAACCAGCCTGCCCTTGGGGAGGACTGCGAGAGGCTTGGTGTGTGGCTGCTCATGTAACTTCGTTCAGTGACAGCAGCTTGTTAAGGCTAATGAACGGCTGAATTTCTTCTGCCGGGATCCAAAGCGGGATTTGCCAGCTTGAGGCTGGGATGTAACAGTTGCTGCTCTAGCGAGTGAGGTTTGGCGTTGGGCAGAGGGAGCAGAGTGGCAAAGCTGAGCCTCTGACTGTACCTTTGTTACTAGTTGCTGTTCTGCCCTGATCAGAGGCGGCGAGCTGTCCTCCAGGTGCTGTGGCCTCTGCTGTCTGTGTGTCCACCATCGGCTGCTGCCCAGGGATGCTGGCACAGACCCTCCACTTTGTCTCTGAGTGCACACATAGTTCACGCGGTTTTAGCGGAAGGCATTTCTTCCTTCGGTGCATCCTTTCCCCCATCCCTGATGAGACTGTCTCGTGAAGGGTCTCCCTAGATCTTTTCCTCCTTTTATTTCACACGTGCTAATGGAGTCAAAATGTGGCCAGCATTTCATTCTCCGAAATAGCTTTCATTTCACATTGTCAGCCCATTGGTGTCAAACCGGTTGCGTATTAACAACTGTCTAGACAGG
This sequence comes from Canis lupus dingo, assembly GCF_003254725.2. NCBI lineage: Eukaryota > Metazoa > Chordata > Mammalia > Carnivora > Canidae > Canis > Canis lupus. Next base: position 15,951,123 of record NC_064279.1, on the reverse strand, counting down.
TTAGGGTAGGGAATCTGTTGATTTAGTCAGCCTGCCCAAGGCAGCCCTTGTTTGTGACTAACTGTTAAGCAGTGTTGGAGGGAAGAAAGTTGGCTTTATTTGTTGCAGCGTTCCCTCCTGATGAATCACACAACTTTGTTTTGGTTCAAGTTTTCACAGTAGTAAAGCCTGCTTTTAGGGAAGGCCTCTCCAGAGGAAACCTGCTTTTCTAGATCTGGTTAGACCATCCAGGAGAGAGTCTGGATCTGTAAAGAAACATCACTGGTTTGGTAATTAGGGGATGTATTAGATCTATTGTTTCCTCCGAAGTGAAGCCTTCTGTGCTTTTCCTTCCCCCTCCTCTCCTTCCCCCTCTCTACTTGCCTCCCTCAAGGAACCTCTATCTTAGTTTCTATCTGCAGGCCAAGGAATCTAACCCCCTCTCCCCCCACACACACCTCCCTCCTTACTTCTTGCCTTAACCCTCTCCAACTGGCAACTACTCTTACCTTAAAACCCTTTGCCAAGTTATTTGAGAGGTGTGCTCACAGTCCATACCGAAACATAACTTGTGGGGAAGCACTCCTAAATAAGATATCACTCCAAGGAGCTTTCTGCTCCGGGCTCCGTAGTCACAACTGCTCGCAAAAGGTGACTGTGACTCTTAAGTTCATGCTGATGACAAAACCTCCAACCTCCATCTCTTCCTTCCTCCCGCTCCTGACCCTCCCCGGCCCCCCCACCCCCCATTGCTGCTTCTGAGTGTAAGGAGGGGGGATGGTTATAGACAACTGTTGGGGCCAGATCAACCATCAGATGGTGAAATTTTGAGACTCCTTTGCTCAAAATGGCTTAAGAAGATTGCCACAAAGAACCCCAGGCAGGAGGAAGTTTCCTGATGCTCTGGGGTAATCAGATTTTAGAGGTCAGATGAGGAGCAATTATTAGATGTTCTCTGAAAGTGAACAGTGTACCTGGCCTTGAGGAGCAAAATACAGAGATTCCAATAATCTGATTTGGTTTGTAGAGAAAGGATAGCTTGGATGATAAACCCAAGAACATCTGTGCATTTGAAAATTAAGGATGGACTCTTTGGGGATTTTATTTTAAACTGTAGTCTGGGGTAACTGTCCTCCTTAATAGTCAGTGATCTTGGGAGGGTCCTCCTGTCACGGGGGGGAGGGGTGCCATTTTGACATTGGGCAATGATGTCTTTAGCAACATACAGCTCCAACTCTGAAAAGCATTGCCGATGTAATTTTAAAATCCAGATGGACATCCTACATTAACAGCTCTCCATTCCTGGGCTCTGACTGCATACTTAAGCACTTGGCCAAAGTAACATCATCTCGGCCTGTCATGTAACTGTAAATTACACTGTGCTTATGTGGTCTATTATTTTATGGAATTCAGCTGACGCACAACTCTTAAGGCTACCAGCCTTAAGTTCTTTGGAAACTTGCAGGAAATTTTCCAAGAGCTGTCTGAGCATAAGTAGAAAAAAGTCAAAGGTAGGACAGAAGCCGGAGTAGCTTATAGGGTACCACTTGATGACGGATAAAGGGAAACACATTCATGAGTTTTGTTGCCAGTTCTAGAAATCATGATTTTTCTGGGCCCCTTCCTGACTTGGAAAATAAAAAGGGTTTGATATGATACTCTTGGTTATTTTTCTCCAAGAAGCTACAAAGAATTTGGATAGATTTTGTATACCTAGCCTGCTGTTTCACGGGTGGAGGTCAAGTAATGAAGTTCTAAGTCTTATTTGCATTTAGCTTTGCTTCATGCCATTGAGGAGCATGGTATGTTTACTTGAAAACTCTTATGGAATTATGCTTGTTGTTAATGCTGATTCATAATTGGCAGATGGGGTCAGTTTCAGGCCTCCTTTTTGCTCAGAGAAAATTTTCCACTGCTACTGGAAACAAATAAATAAATCATAGAACATTCCTCCCTCCTCCCCCACTCCCCCATTGTTTTAAACTAATGGCATACTTGGCTACTGTACCAACTAAAGTGTCCCCATAACACTGCAATTTCATCTTTGTTTCAGGCACCCTGGAACGCTTTTTACAAGGGCCTTTGATATGAGGCATCTCTAGGGGACAACCTACAAAAATGGTTGCCTTCCAAGAACAGCCTCATGATACAAGGGATGGGATTTGTTCTGTGAGCTACACTGCTTCTTCCTCTTTATGGTGATCTTGCCTTTGCACTGCCTTCTACAGGCCTGAGCAGCCAGGTGCTGTCTCAGCCAGAAAGACAAAGCAAACTATAGGGTCCCTGCATCTGCAGGTTTGCCTCTGTCCCCAATTTGCAGAAAACCTTGTCATGAATTAGAATTTCTTGGCAACAGCACCACCCAGGGAAATTTGGAGACACAAAGGAGCCTTGCTAACCACACTGAGAGGATAAAATAGCTGGCTTTTTTTTTTTTTTTTTTGTATGTTATTTGTGTGCTCTTCAGTTACCAGAATTTTTTTTTTTATTTGAAACAGTGACTTGGTAGATGAAAAAAAAAATGAAAACTGTCCCGTTATTCAGATTTTCTATGTAAGGATGCAATCACTAAATACATGTAGCTTTACAAATGAAAGCACATGTGAATGCAATCAATCACACACTTAGCCTTTCTTTAATAGACTCGTTTCCATGTTCTTTTTAATAGCTACATCTTTGTGTAGATTTAGGGGCTCACAAACATGATCATTCGGTCTACCTGTTTGCAGTTTGGTATTTTAAAGTGAGTGGCTGTTACACTGCAGATGTTTTTACTACATCTGTCTCTCGTGGGGGGATAAAAGAAGTGGTGACTTCTTTGTTCTCTGTGAAACTCCCACCCCCCACTCCCTACCCTGAGGAGAATAGGATGTTGGGGTCCAATCCAGTTAAAGGGCAGGGCAGAAGATGCACTGTGACAGCCTCACCCTGAAATGATTTATGTATGGGTATGTCAGAGACCTTCCGTGTTCAGATGTGGGCTCTTCCTCCCTTCCAGCCCATTCTAAATATAAATGCCAGTGGGGGCTATTTGCCTCTCCACTTAAATGGTAAGAGTTTAGAGAGGGTCCTAATGGGCCTTTTAGTAGCCACTCTTATAAATCTTTAGATTCTTTTCCCTTTAGAGAATTCTTGTTTTTAACTTTTTGAGTACAAGAAGGCATTGCAGTATTCTTTAATCACTCTGTGCCCATTGCGTAAAGGATACAGTTTACTCTGGCCAGCCCCAACTGGAATTGCTGATGCCCCGTCTCTGCAGTTTGTAGTAGTGTGCAAGGGTTGCTTTTGTGTGTGTGTGTGTGTGTCTGTGTGTTTTCTCCTCACCTATTCTGGACCCTGTGACTGGCCAACGCAGAGAACGTCTCTGTGATTCTGGTTGCACTCAGTATATCAGTTAGCATGTATGTTGGAATTGGGATTTGCTGAAAGTTTAGGACAGCTCCCCAGTTTAACCTGAGTGGTGCCAGAAGAGTGAGGGGTGGAGAGTTAGTCTCTCTACAAATAAACCCCTTTGTTTTCCTGAATCATCTGAATGCTTACTTAGCATAAACAAGTAGAAATGTTTTAACCCAAACTGCTGAATCTTAACAAGTACAGTGATTAGGAAGCTCTACAACTGCTAATGGTTTAAAGTCGGTGGAACAATTTTCAGTATCTAATCATTAATGTTACATGTAACATGGGCAAGTGAAGAAACACTCCTGCATCCTGTTCTGTTTTGTGCTTACCCAGGAACATCCACCTGAGAAACCCTCCTTTTTCAATTTAGTTTAAGAGTTCCCAAAATAAATGAAGTATCGCCATTACCAGGACATGCGTTTACCTAAAAATGATCATGATCTTGTTTGCCTTTATCCGCAAGCTGCTGATTTGGAGAATTATTTCTACTGCCTTGAGTCCTTTTTGTTTTCCTCACTTGGTATTTTGGCGTGATGGAGAATTTGCTAAGTGTCTTGCTAAGTGTGTTGTGTCCATTTCTCCCTCCATTAGAGCAGCTTCCAGCAGCCCTCTCCACCACGTGTGGTATCTTGATATTAGAGCCAAGGGTCAGCAGCAGCCGTGGAATATGGGTCTAGTGGCAGCCTGTTTGAGCTGCAAGTGACTTCTGATTTCATAGCGATACCATTCCTGATTGAGCTGGTAGATGCGGTCGGTCACACCTTGTGAGATTTCCTTTGTTTATATTAAAATGTGGAAAATACTTCACAGTAAATACTTCATTCCTTAATTCTGGTTATGTGCAAAAATACTCTTTGGGTGATGCAGATACGGATTTTGCCCTTGACTCCAGTAGGGGAGAGTAATAAGCATGTTCAAAATTAAGTGATACAGAATCAGAGTGTAATTGCCAAAAAAAAAGAAAAAAAATGTAAGTCCTGTGATTTTTGAACACTGATCTGTGCCTGCCTGGACTTACCCACTTTGCCACAACCTTGTTTATAAAACATGCTTGAGATTTACTAAGTCTCTTTGCTCTTTTAGCCAATGGCATGTTGGGGCTGGTGGCCCTTTTGGGGCAGATGAATATACAGTGTGAATACACATGTCCATAATGGCCAGGAAGCAGCATCCATGTCTGTGTCATTCGGAAATGATTAGAGATAATTAAAATAATTAATGTAGAGCCACATGTGATATCTATTTCTGAATATGGGTTTATTGATATTTCCTGAGGGTCATATTGAAAGTCAGGCCTCAGGCCTTGTACTAAACTTAGGAACATAGAATCTTGGAATTTCAAATCCTGAAAAGGGTCTTGGTTTCTTCAGTTCTAAAACGCTGGTGTTTGACCAAGCGGTTGTTAAAGCAGATGAAACACTGAAACCTCCAAGGTCATATAGCTGTTGTTAACACTGATGGTTTTTCCAGGGCTCAGGACTCTTTTGGATGCCCACATCAGTTTACTTGCTTTTTGTTACACTGAGTATACTTTTTCATTTCTCATTCTTACCTCCTCTCTCTTTCCCTCCTTCCCCTTAAAGGGAACAAGAACCCTCCCCCCCCCTTTTTTTTTACTTAAAACACTCCTAGTACATGGGATTTTGGAATTGTCCAAGACTTAAACCAAGCTATTGAATATCTTGGTGAAGGTTTATGAGTATGATTTAATCCCTTTTCAACTTGTATAATAATTTGTGGTAACCTGGAAAATGTACACTATCCTGAAAAAAACAAAAGCCCCCAATTACAACTCTAGTTTTATTTCGATAAGGTCTGTCACTTAAATAATAACAAGTGGAGTGGGAGTAAGGAGGGTGCATGACATATACAGTAGGGGGTTGAGATGGATCATAGAACTGGGGTTCTATGTTAGAAAGCATTAAATGTGAAATGGCTTTGTCTCTGACACCTTGCCAACCAAGGGACTGCATCAAAGTGTAACAGCAATCATGTGCCAATTCAGGAAAAAAATATTTTGAAATTTAAAAAAATTTCTGGAGCAGGTTGTATGGGCAGTAAGGTTGTAATATTTTACAAATTTAAATTAAAAAAAAGCTACATATTGAGATAAGCAGTTGGGAAGAAAGTTAACTTCTGTGAGCTTTTCAAAATGTCCTTTTGGTGCTGGTGGATGAAGTGGGCCTAAGTCCAGTGTGCCTCTGAGAAGGGAAATGTAGGGTGCTCTTCACCCCTTTGCCTGGTGATTTTTGTCCTTCTTTACCCAATCTTGGGGAGTTATCATGGAGAGAATTCTCTGTGGGAACTCATTTCACTGTCTGTTTCACCTCTATGATCTTAGAAGTTGCAGTTTCCTCTCCAAATGGAGATGTCTTTATATCCTCAAAGGTGTATCCTGCATCTCCAAATCCAGATGTTTGCCAGAATTTCAGGCCCCATTTTGTATTAAAAACGTGGGACTGACAATAAAGGCTTTGGGGTTGTCCCATGGTCACCTTGGCTAAATATGTCCCAAAGCTTGAACTCAACAACTTCTTTCCTCTTTTCTGGCTGCCCAGTTTCTTTTATCGAGATGACCTTTCTTCTTGTGATCTAGGTTTGAAGCTCTAGTCGTCTTTGGCTCCTCTTTTCTCTTGCACCCAGTCAGGTAGAAAATCCCACTGATTTGGCCCATGCAGTACTTCACCATGGCCTTCAACTTCTGGCTCCCTCTGCCATTCCCCAGGGCAGCCCCTGACACCTCCCCTGGACTGACCTTCTACCTCCATCACTGTGTTTTCAAGCTGTTGATGTCTCCCTGTTGCACATAGAATGAGACCAAAGTTCTAAGAGTCAGGACGTTCTAAGATGTTCCAACACTCCGCCTGGGTAATAGTCACAGTTCCCTCTTTTATGTGCAGTAAATGCCATCTAAATTGGATCACTGTGCTTTTCCTGCTTCTGTCTTTATTTCTGTCATTTTCTTCAGCCTTTCCTTCTTCTTCCCTCTTCTCCTCTGATCCTGTTTGTCCAAATTCTACCCATCTTTTAACTTTCAGATGGTTGCCACATCTTCCAGGAAATGCCTTTCCCTTCTCTTGGCTGATAGTAATTGCTACTATTTCCACACTCTTGTGTAGACTTTTTAATTTTTCATGATGCTTTTTAGTTTTGTCTTATAGTACAGCTTTCCTTTCTTCCTTTCTTTCTTTTTCTTTTCTGTTGACTTGTTTTTCCAGTTAGGTTATTTGGTTTAGAGCAAAATCAATGCCTTGGTTATAATTTTGATAATCAACTTTAAATATGTAACCTTTCAGTCTCATAGAGAGCCTTGTACACAGTAGGCATTCAATAGATAGGTAGGGATTATGATATGATGGTGAGTTTTGACTATGTCTGCAGCAATGATTCCCATGGCTGTACCCTAGACCAATCAAATAAGTATCCCTTTAGGTGGAATCCAGGCATCAGTGTTTTTTAAAGCTTCTAGGTGATTTCAATATTCAGCCAAGGCTTTGAGCCATTAAGCTATGGAGAGTTAATATCAGATATATCAGAGTTGCAAGTGCCTGCTGCTTATATGGAAATATCTGCTTTCCAGTGTAAGTTGGAGTCTAAGTGTAACAGAGATTTAGAATAAAGCAGGACGGTGCTGGTGGATGCACTTCGTCCAGCTCATTGGTTAATAGCGACAGCCCAAGCGTTGTTTCATCCTTCTTGTTTTGCTTTCCCTCGCCTTAAAGTGTCAAATGCAGTCCCATTTGGCCCACATTCCTGTGACCCACTAGAGGTTTGCTTAACCTGGTCAAATTCCATTTCTGGTACCTTTGTGGTGTTGGGCATTCAACTGCAGCCATGCCGTGCTTCAAATGATTCATTCTCGGCAGGCCCTCGACCATGAGTTTCCACTTACCTCAGCCTGCTCTGTGGTTTTAAAGGGATGGATGCATGCATGAACATCTGTTGGATGATGCCAGATAGGCATTAAGTAGCAGCTCTCCATATTTCTTACTGACCTCACTGTTTGGAAGTAGACTCTGTTTATAAAGGGTTTCAAAGGACCCATGTTTCTAGTAAGCGAAGTGAAAATAAACTGTGGAAGAATTGCCACTGAGGACATTCAGGCAAGGAGGCTGCCTCCTTGTCCGTAGAAGGCTTAGCTCTTGTGGTAATGACCGTGGCATGTGGTGATCTTCACAAAGAAGCCTTAGAAATGCCTCTATATCACACTGTGATGTTTGCAAAAATGTATGTACTGTAGCTACATCCTTTTATCTATAAACTGTCTTTGATGGGGGTATGGTTGGCAAGAAAGAACATCATGAGAGGAGCTCAGAGCTTAGGGTTGAAGGATGCCTTTTGGAAAGCTCAACCCAGCTGTGAAAACGGCAATTAGCTGTGGAGCAATTGCTGTGCAAGGGAGTGCCTGTGTGCTCCTGACCCTGCTCGCAGGCTCACCTTCCGGAGCTCAGTTAGCAGGAATTCAATGGAGTGGTCCTAGTGCTGGCTCTTATTTTTGGAGAGGCGGCAAATTTGTCAGCGTACAAAGGAGTGGAAATAGATTCCCCCCACCACATACCTTTTGTGCTTTTGGTGTTTGTTCAGATGGCCACTGTAGACCCTGTTAATGGAGCACAGTTCCTGCCTATGGTGGGAGAAGGTGTCTGCTGTGAGGAGGCCCTAGGTAGAGCTGACTCTCCTGTGAGCCACCCGATATGGCGCTAAATGGCAAAGTGAGTCGCTGGCTTCGCTTCTATGTTCTAAGATTGTTCAGCCCTTACCTGTGCATTTGCCTCTCTACTTGAGGGTTCTTGCTTTTTTTTTAGTTTGGACCAAGAGATCATTTCCTCCGTGATGGGAATTTTCCTATTTGCTTGGGAGAGTCTAACAAGCATCTCTATTAAGCATTTGTTCAGAAGGGCTCAGGGTGTTTTGCTCATGGTCTCTTGTCATTAGCACATTCTTTCTGTAACTAAGGACCAGGCAGCTATTACAGAATTTCCCATTCGGAGGTGAGAAAATTGAAGCAGGGGAAGATTAAGCAAGTTGTCTTCTCATAGCTGCAAAGCAAATGAGTTGCAAAACTAGTGGTGGAACACACTTTCCTCTTCCCTCTTTCCACTTGGTGACTCTTCCTGTCTTTGTAATAAGCATTATAATAATATCTAACATATATCAAATACTCCCTGAAGATGATCTCATTTGAACACCTCATATGCAGCATTTCATTTAATCCTCCCAACCCTGTGAGATACAGATTCCACATATCTCAATTTTACAGATGGAGACATTGAGGTTGGAGAAGTATTAAATGGCTTGAAAGTCACACAGCTTGAAAGTGATTGAGCCAGGATCCAAACCCAGGCAGTCTGTTCAACACTCTGAATTTTTAATATTTTTACTGATGGTTGGTGAGATAGGAGACACAAGGGCAGAAGCTAAAGGTCATCGCCTGGCAACTATGGACCTGTATAGATTTGAACAATCCTCTGGTCTGTCTTCTTCCTAGGGCTTGGTTCTCTCATCTGTGAAAAGACTGGACTATGCTGTATCTCCTTCAGGTCACAGTGTTTGGTGGTAGTCAAATTACATGGAGGTTTTGGAATAAGGGAGAGCTAAAACCTTGAGACAGTCAGTGTCTCTAGCCTCATTTTATCATTTGTGGAATTGAGTTAATAATGCCGACATAAGGGCAGGCATGTTAGATCTCTGGCCCAACGTTTGGCATTTAGCATCCACTTAACAAATGCTTGTTCCTTCTCCATTTTCAGCTATCTTGCCTTTCTTCAATAGCAGTGCAAAGCGGCACAATGCTCTTTTTATAAATGGTATTACTGATCTGTGACACCAGGGATCCTGGAGTGTCTAAGAAGATGACTGATGGAAGACAGGGCAAGAGAGAGGTCTGGGCATTGGGCATGGTATCCTTTATTCATCCTAAAGAGGAAGCTCTTATGAAGTCACTTGTACTTAGAACTGGGGAAAGCCTAGCAATACCCATTGTCCTCTGAAACTGGGCCTATGTGACATGTTGGAATTTGGCTGGCCTGCTCATACACATTTCCAACCCATTCCCCTTTCCTTCTTTCCAGTCTTATGACTTACTTCTCTTAAGTTTTTCCAGCATGTGGTTATTTTTTTTTAAGAGCCAGAATTAGGCATATATAACATAATACAGTGCTGGTTACTACACCTGCCATTTCTGCCTTACCTGATGACTGAGCTTACAGCAGCTTATGAGAGTGAATCAGGTTTTATGAGATCTATAAATATCTCAGATAGGATTTTTATTTCATTTTCCTCCTTCAAATAAGACATAATGGAAGCACTCACATATACAAGGAATATTCTTTCTGTGATAAAGTAGGGCGTTTTTGAATTGGCCTCTGAAAAGCAATAATTTGATGTGGTTGTTCGTGTTGGGTGTTTTATGGGGGAGGGGGAGAATCATGCATATGCCGCTATAAAACTCCAAGATCATTTCCTCATATTGAGGGTTTAGCCCAGCACCTATGGAGAGATTTATTTCAGAAATGCCAGCCCTGTGAGCAGACTCCTTCTGAGGAGTGTGTATATTTGTGTTTTCTTAGATGCGTAGAAACCAGGGACGAAGGGTCCCCGTGGCTGGCAGGAGGGGGCTCCCTGAATGAACATTTCCAGTTCTTGTCTAGCCTGCTTCAAGCTATCCCGAGGGAAAGTGTCTTCATCCTTCTCCCCACTTCATAGATTTCCTGGGAAGACTTCACTTAACATATCAATGAGATCTTTTTCCTGGAATTTCACTTTAAAAAAAATCCTAAACTTAACACTATTAAAAAACAAAAACAAAAACAAAAACATACATTAACCAGTATCAGGAATGGAAAGGATTTTTCTTCTATTGCTCTTGAGAAGTATCTAGAAGGAAACTTGAACATGTAACTTTAAAAAAATTGTATTTAAAAACCAAGCTGTCAGGGCTCTAAGTACCCCCCCGCTTTTTCTGCCTGGAAAATGGAAGACAGGAACTCCATCTGCCAAATCTAATCCAGGGCCATTGTGACAAATTTAACTACAGGTGTAACTATCTGACTCTGACTACTTAACTTTTTTTTCTGTTTTGTTTTGATTTTACAACCTTTCTCTACATACATCTTCCCCAGTTCTCTTTGTGTTTAACTAGATGGTAATTTGTTCTCCATGTGAACTTAGTATACCTGAACCAAAGACATGCAGAGGACTTTTGCTTTAATATCATTTATTTTTTTCTGTTTAGTATCGTCTCAGTGTATAATGTAATCCTACCATTTTGGTGCTCATCATCAAATGATGTGACTCTTTCCTTATGGGTAGAGCTTACCTTAGGGTAGAACTAGGAAAAGTTAGATTATCAGAGACACAGGAAGCTCCTCGGCTGAACTGGCTTGAAGAGGTGTTTTATTTGGCCAGCATACATAATTCAATTTTCTTTTTAATTTGAATGTTTTTAGATAGATTATGCAGTTGTCAGTTAACCTTGTCCCATTATTTCTACCTAACTTCATTTTTGATCTCTAACCTGGTGAGCATGCATTTGAATTTATGACCCCTTGACTGGCAGCTCTCTAACACACTTGCCCCTTGAAAATGCTATGATTTGGGAACAACCTTTATTTCTCCACCCATTCTCAAACTGGATTGCTTTCTACTCTAACCCAGAATTCATTTTTATTGAATCTTAAATTTCTCTGCCTTGTTGAATGTCTTTGTTTGGAATTCTGTTTTATAGAGGAGCTTCCAAATTGCATCTGAATTTCTCCTAGTCATCCAGGTTCTGTTGTAGATCTTCAAAATCTGGGATGGAAAAGACCATCTGGTTTACCCCTCTTCCTGCCTGGGCTGAGCAGTTGCTCCAGAGCATGTTCATTCCTTATTGGTATTTGCAACATTTTCCAATTTGGAAACTGAGTTTCCTGTGCATGCAGCCTCTTTTTGGTCTAAGTGAGAGCAAAATGGGACAATACCAAACAAAAAATATTTTCTGGTCAGATAGACCTTATTACCAAATGGCTGCTATTGTCAGGGTTTCTTTTGTAATTCTTAACTGGTCAGTGGTGGGAAAAACTCCTTTTTGGGGAAGAAAAACACATAAATTGTGAAGTTTCTTAGTCTGACATAGAGGCATGTTGTACAGAATCCCATTAACAGCTTTAATTGCTAATTTTTGTTGAGGTGGATTTTATATGATTTGTTTCACTGACGAAGTGATGCTTTCTGTGTGAAGAACTCCAGGGCATTATAATAAAGTACTTTCCTGAGATTCAAGTAATTTGCTTTTTTCCTACTCTTGGCATGCAAATACTGCCAGCAAGCACTTGGCCTCCATTTTCTAATGCTTTCAGAATGCTGTTCCACATTAGAGGTATTTAAAAAAATTTATTATTTTATATTGGCTCCCTTATATTACTAGGGATATCACTTAGGTTGGCCAGATGGTGAATTTCAGAGTCATTCTTTTCTATTTCAAAAACCCATTCCTTTGAAATACTTGATGTTGGGGGTTCCTCCTTCTCTTCTCCAATCTCCAATTCCTTTTCCTTTATTTTCTTTTTAAAAGCTTCTGAATGCTAAGTAAAGGTCCAGGGTCATCATCTTGTTAACATACATATTAATTACTTTTAAACTTATAACTACTTATTTTACTTTGTGAATTAGCTACCATTAAAATATTTCTGAAAACATATTTCAAGGAAGGAAAGAAGGCAAGGAAGGAAGGAAAAAAGGAAGGAAGGAATAAAAGAAGGAAGGAAGGAAAGAAGGAAGGAAAGTAGGAAGGAAGGAAGGGCAAGGCAGACATTATGTGGACTTAAAATGTCCTTACACAGTATTCTTATTGAAAGAGAAGCAGAATGCAAAAAAATCTTTGTCTCCCTACCCAAGTTGTGTCTGACTACTTTTTCTTCTTGCTTTTGCATCTTGCGTCTCTTCTTTATGCTCCCTATTCATAGAGACTAGAATTTTACAAATATTAGAGTTTGAAGACCATTGAATGCCTTGCTGCAATCCCTCTTCCTCCTCCTCAATTTGCAGATAAACTGCTGAAGCCTTAGAGATCATTATTTAAGTCCAAGCCAGTATTGGACCTTCAAGAATTGTGATCTCCTTTTCAATAGTTTAAATGCATTCTCATGTTAACACAATGCATGGTGCAGCATGGCTCAAGGTAATGCCTCTTAAAGAGTGGGCTGCAATTCTCAAGCTTTAAGAGTATGGTGTTAAATAATAACAAACGACCATGGGAGGCAGTATTTTCCCCTTTTCTTCTTTTTTAATCCTTGTGATTAAATCAAGGAGAAAGACTCAGCTTTGTGTTAATATGTCTCCAACACCTTTTCTTCCTTCCTTCTCCATCTTCTCTTTTTACTTTTTTGCTTTCTCATTTTCTCTCTTCCCTTCTCCTCCTTTTCCTCCTCCTCCTCCCCCGCCTCCTCTTCCTCTTCTTCTCATAAAGAGAGATCTCAGACCCAGAGCTTTTGGTAGGCAAACATCCAGCTAAAAGTTAGTATCAGGTTGGTTTTGTTGTTTTTAATTTTATGGTTATCTTTTATGGATGGACATTTATAGGAAAAGTATTTTAAAATGTATGCATCCTTAATACATAATGCCTAAGGCAATTAAAAAAGAAAATGATAGGGAAACGATTGTACAAATGGAATGCTGATTTGGTAAAAATACATAAAGGTGGAATGAAAATGAAGTTTGGGAAATACTAGTGTGATAGAATGTTTAAGGGATTTGGAGTGAGAAAACCTGGAATTTTATCCTGACTTTGTAAATATAAACTACGACAAATTGTTAAACTGCATTTTCCCATCTGCAATGTGGGGATTATAACAGGATTGTCATAATCAAATGATATATGGATGTGAAACTGACTTATAAACTCTCACATGCTATACATACAATGTTAATGTTTTCTATTCTGTGGTAGGAAAGGCTTTTGTTTAAAGCCTTAAACTAGCACTTCTTGTTGACTTTCTTCCTCATGATTTCTGTTCAGTTTTCTGAGCAGAAATATAGTAGCTTATTTGTTCAAATAGGGCTTTTATGTGTGCCTTACTCATAGTACTTGGAAAAACTTTTCCTACTGGTTGTCTAAAAGTAGGGACATAAAACTCTGATTTCTTTGTGTGTGTGTTAGCCTTTACAAAAAATTTTGAAAAAATAAACTTATTTTATAGTTATAGCATGTCAAAATTTCTGGATAGAAAACATATTTGGCTTAATTTTTTTAGATACATTTAAAAAATTAAAGTATCTTACCATGTATGAAATAGTTGTGTGTGTATCTGTGTTAGTACCCAGGGATGAAGGAAGTTTGGGGTTTGTGTAGAAGTGAGAATTCTGGAGACAGTTTGCTTCTGAAAGTGGAAATCTGTGTGGTTAAAATGACTCATTAACAATGTACTGTCACATGTTGTTAGATGTAAGAAAATGGGGACTTACCTGGATAGGAAGTCCTAGACTTACCATACATAGCCTCTTAGCTTGACTTCCAGGGAAACCCAGTTTACGTCACATAAGGATTGGAGCGACAGAGCACCATGTGTGCTGTCTGGGACATGAACTCTTATCTCAACCTAGGGCAACCCTAGTAGGACGTAATCGTAGATAAGAAGGGAGGTTGATCTCTCTGACAGGACCACACTGACTCAGGTCAGGATACTCAGGTCTCCATGCCACTTAAGACAGACACCATATTTGATGAGGACTTAGGAGGCTAGGGTATCAGGTCCAAAGGTCTACTCTCATACTGCCTTACCTGGAACACTGGTGAAAATGAAGGCACTTCTGGATCTCTGTGAGGGGCTACCAGAGTTTAGTTCATCTCTCTTTTGGGGTTGAGTGACTCTGTCTTTCTATATTCATTAGAAGCGGAAGTTTGCACCTGGGATGGCCCTGGGGGAACAGCTAGTGTGGTGGCTTGGCATGGATCTCTCTTGCTCTGTCTGCTGGGTCAGACACAGCTCTCCCCTCACTGTAGGTAGAGTGGAATGAGGTCCCTGAAGCTCACAGCTTCCAGTTTGCTCTGGCTCCAGATTCTCAAGGAAAAGTGGAGATGAAGAGGGACAGGAGTGTCAGCCTCTCAACCCACTTCTGTAGGGATTTATCAGGACATCCCTTTTTGTCTCAACCTCTAATGTGAGAAATTTGATTCTGGGGTCAGGAATGTGACAAAACACTTGAGTATGCAGTTGGGTTTTTGCCATCAGTGTGATTTGCAGGGAAGTATGGCCATAAAATGCCTGAGATCATGAAGTGGATGGACTCCCCATCTGGAGAGCCATACCTTTCTCTGCAAAATTAAATATTTATGTATTTTTAAGATTTAGTTTTGATTTTTAAAAAGAGGATAGAAACATACTCGACTCCTAAAAGAAAAATAACACAAAATGCTTTGAATCTAGTGGTAGCATTCCCAAGTTCACAACAAATAGTTTGATTGGAAAACGTTGTTTTATCCCTTAAAGAAAATCAAACCAGTCCTAAAACATTTCAAGAGCCAGCTGATCTGCAGCACTGGCCAGTGGACACCATGCAAACAGCAGAGGCCAGGGACTGATGTTGGCCTTCAGCACATTATGTTTCCAGGAACTTGGTTATTGTTGCTTCTTCCTTCTCTACCTGCTTTAGGGTTCCTCTGCTGTGGCTTTTCCCATCAAGCACTAACTTATTTTCTGTCTTTAAAAATACTTTTTATTTTGAAATAATTATAGACTCAGCAGTAAGTTACAAAAATGCTAGAGTCCCTTCACCTTCCACCCAGCTTACCTCAATGGCAACGTCTTATACAGTTATCCAGTGATGGCTTGGTTTCTTTTGAGACACTTCCTCTGAGGAAATGGGGTGGGTATGGGGGGAGGAAATGCCTAGTAAAGTAGGGGGTGGAAGGAGCTATGGTTGAGGGTAGGGAGGCAAGCTAGAAGGAATTTAGTCCTCCCCCACCTCAGTCTCTTTGCAATTGGGGTCTCATGGCTTTTAAAATGAAAAGCCAATTATCTTCTGTGTAAATGAGAAAAAAGAGAATGAAAATGTCTATTATACTCACTGATATACTTAGCATTTCAAATAAAAGGATATATATAAGTACTTGTTGACAGTTTGGGGGAAGGAAGAGAAGGTGTTGGGGAGTGAGGAAAGGGAAATTTTTACTTTTTATACCCTTTCTGTTCCATTTAAATGTTTTTGCTTTCACGTATGTTCATTACTTTTTGGTTTTTTAAAGAGCAATCCAGGTGATGGAATAATGGGCCACTTATGTTTTCCTCGTTATATGTTACTCTTTTAAAAGTCTTACATGTTACTTTAAAAATTACCAAGCTTCTTGGGAGAATCAATAATTTGGACTGTTAACAACTGTCTATAATTCTAGCACAATTGCTGTTCTTTTAGTGCAGCCAGTAAATGAAGACCACTTCTCCCCTCCCTAACGTTAACGTATTTGAGAAAATAGATACAAGAACCAGAGAGATAGAGGTTATATATCAGGTTTATCATTGATAAAGGTGGATTTAGACCCAGTTAGTTGGGAAGGGCCATTTCATTCCGGCTTCCTAGTCTTGCCTCCACCTCTTGCTAGTTTAGGGGCCGACCCATCCAGGAAAGTGTATGATCCACAAAATAGCAGGATTCCCCAGGTCTACTTGTCCCCAAGGTGCTTTCCCCATGGCAGGGGATAGAGTCAAGTCCTCCAGGGAGGGGTCAGGGTGAAGAGAGATGAGTGAGCACTGTCCTATTTTCCTCTTCTTCTCTTCTCTTCTCTTCTCTTCTCTTCTCTTCTCTTCTCTTCTCTTCTCTTCTCTTCTCTTCTCTTCTCTTCTCTTCTCCTCTCCTCTCCTCTCCTCTCCTCTCCTCTCCTCTCCTCTCCTCTCCTCTCCTCTCCTCTCCTCTCCTCTTCTCCTCTTCTCTCTCTTCTCTCTCTTCTCTCTCTTCTCTTCTCTTCTCTTCTCTTCTCTTCTCTTCTCTTCTCTTCTCTTCTCTTCTCTTCTCTTCTCTTTCTCCTCTCCTCTCCTCTCCTCTCCTCTTCTCTTCTCTCTTTTCTTCTCCCTTCCCTTCCCTTCCCTTCCCTTCCCTTCCCTTCCCTTCCCATCCCATCCCATTCCTTCCACCTCTTTTTCCACCCATTATCACGAAATACTTACTTTCCTGAGCAAGAGTGAATAAAGGAAGTAAAAGGAAGTTTGGAAGTTTTGCTTCCAGGATATTCTGGGAGATATTTATTTCTGGGAGAGAAGGGCCCTCAGGGAAACAAAATTCAAGGGAAAGCCTTCGCCCTACTCAGAAAGAAGTCTGAGGGGGAAGGAGCACCGGGCCTCCAGAGGAGGGGAGAAAAGAGCCTCACAAAGCAAGGGGGAGGACTCAGGGTGCAGGAAAGAAGACAAGGTGAAGCAGTGATGGTGTTACATTGGTCTGTCTGACTTGAGGGAAGGGATCAAGGGTCCCCTGTCCTTGGCCCTGGTACTTAAGGAACACCTGCCAGAGAGAGACTGGGAGTAGTCAGGGAAGAGAAGTAACCCAAGGT
This sequence comes from Canis lupus dingo, assembly GCF_003254725.2. Taxonomy (NCBI): domain Eukaryota; kingdom Metazoa; phylum Chordata; class Mammalia; order Carnivora; family Canidae; genus Canis; species Canis lupus. The sequence goes on along the minus strand of NC_064279.1, from coordinate 15,934,226 downwards.
CTGTTTGCTTCTAGTGGGTTTTGAATTTCACCAACCTCACCTGTAAGTAAAAATGGAAAGAGTTTGAGGACTATAGACCAGCAGCCTTAATGGAAGAGTGATGTAGGTGGAGAGAATAGAACAGAAGACTCTCATGTCTCTAAAACATTCTGGTTATGGGGACTCCTTTGTCCTTTATATGTCCACCTGTCCACCTACCTCTTCTTGGCTACTTCACATCAGAATAGAACTCACTCCTAGTTCCCGAAGTCAACTGGCCCTTGCTGATCAGAGTATGTCATTCATCAACAAGAGATGAAGACATTAAGATAATCATACTGATACATAATAAACTATTGAGATTATTAAGAAGGAAGTAGAGTGCTTAATTTTGTAGCTATGATTCATTGCTCTGTGATTTATTTTTTTTTTTTTTGTGGGGGGAATTCTGTTTCTTTAGGAGTTTCTCAGTGGTGCCTTGTTTATGAATAGTTGTTAGTTGCTCATCTTATGAGAGGGAGTGAAGTCAAGTATGACCTTTGTTGCCATCTTGATGACATCACTTTCCTGGTGCTCTTTAATTAATTCATTCAATTTCTCCCTCTCTCCTTCCCTTCCTATTTTTTGAGGGCTTTCTATATGCTAAGCACTGAGCTAGGTGCTGAGGATGCAGTAGTGACTCAGGTAGACACTGTCCCTGCTCTTGTGGAGTTTAGAGTCTAGCAGTGGACCCAGAAGATAAATGCATGTAGAAGTATGCATTGCCATGGGGATATAAGGAAAAAGACAGAATGCCAAGAGAGAATATTTCTTTTGTGATTTTCCCAGTCACATCTGAAATAGTTAAGGAATTTTCTTGTTCATGTCACAGTTCTTTTATATACTTCCCCAAAATGTTCTCAAAATGTTTTCCTGGAAGTTTACAGTTACCACTCAAAAGGAATTTAAAATGGAACAGACATTTGGGGTTGACAAAACTTAGAACCTTTAGAAGTTTTATTTCATTTATTACTAATCTCTTGGGTTTGTAACCTCCCTGCTGTGTTTGTGCCTGGAGTTTTTAGTCTTGCAAAGTAAAGGAGTCATCACATTCCATATTCTATTGATATTGTTGGCATTGTATTACTGTATTTTGTTTGCAACCTTAACTTCTTTTGTAATAGATTTATGTTATTCCTTACATTGAAAAGAAAATGAGGGAAGTAAAGTAAAGGAAAAGTTAAAAGTCTTCTCCATGTCACAGCAAATCGCAGCAGACAAGACATTTTGACTATGCATGTCAGTGAAGGCCTTTATGATACCTTACTGCACATCCTTTGTAACAAAGTCTGAATACGTAAACCCAGGAGGTGGTTTATGGTCATCAGTTGGTGCTAGTTTTAAAAAATATAGATATGACGAGCATTTCTGCCCCAGGCAAGTTGCCATTGTCCCCTGTTGAGTGATGTGAATAGTATCAATAGATGCATCAAGCTGTATTTGTCTGATTCTGACGTGATATGTAGTTAAAGGGAAAAAACCTTTCTGACAAGTGTGATACTACTTTAACAGCAAATAGATTGAATTGATGTAGGTATGATTTGCACAGGGGATGTTTAACCTACTATCTAGAATTGGAGAAGCTGAAGGCAATAATGACTTTACAAAGATAAGACGTTTGCTTGATCTGCATGATTGAAGGAAGGATTTGGGGATGAAGATGTGTCTGAAAATTTAGTTTACCTTTAATGTCTGCCAATTTGTAGCCTTGTAATGCCAGTTACTGTCACTGTTGAGGGATGATGGCAGGATAAAGGAGAGACTAAGACACTAAGACGTATATCATATGAAGGGAAAGATGAAATGAACTCCTCTCTGGTCAATGGGTGTGCACAAGATTTGTTGGTGGCACTGACTTGGTTCTAGAGGTAGTGGGATTGAGTCATTTGACTGTGAGTGGGAAGTGGTGACCCAGCTGGGTAAGAGTCCTAGACAAATCAGAGGGGACACAAGGATAGAGTTGGTGGTTTCATTTCCATTCAGGTATAACAATAGCTTTGTATTTTCTTTTAATGGAAATACTTAAAATGTTTATTTTGGTACTTGTAGGTAACCCAGGAAGACTGAGTGAAAAATTAGCAACAATGGGATGCTTTAAAATTGGAGACTGCAGATGAAAGACTGTCACATCTGAATGTTGTATTTAAAATTTTGTGTTAGGTTAGCCCCCTGGCATACCTTTTGGAAATCTATAGCATACAGAAACTCTGCCTTGCAGACCTTGCTCTGTCCAGCTGTACTTTCTTTCACTATAACTCCTCCACCAAGGGCAAGATTTCTATGGGAGGCTGTCAACACCAGGTTCATCTGTTGAGCTTACATGGCAGCTGCCTCCCCAGAGTTAAGACTTTAATGAAGCATCCTTTCCCTCGGAGCCAGCCTGCTTCTCCCTGCCTTCTTTCTCCACCCAGGCAGAGAGCAAAGCCTTCTCTTATGATATTGCAAAGTTAATAATGCTGCTCTATTGATTTTGTGAGCCTCTCAGTCACTGGGGAATGTGTGGGGGATGGGGCCAGCACTCACAGCGCGCTTCCTCCAACTCTTTTTCCAGCCCTGGAGCTTTTGTTTTGAATCTGGAAGCTTCCAACCAGGGCTGGATTTCCAAAGGTCAAATGTGCCTGCACATTTTGTCCTTAATGAGTTAGCTCTGCCCTGAAGCCCTCACTGAACTCGCCAGTGTTCAACCTGAGCAGTAGGAGCAGTAGCTTCATAACCAGATCCAATTGCTGACACTCCACCCTTGAGAAGTGCCTCAAGGAGCCACAGAGGGTTATTGGCCAGGAGAATGTGGTCATAAATGCATGTCTACAGGAATGGGTGAGGTTTCCTCTTTGCTTAGAAAGCCAGAAAAACATCAACAGAGAGAGACTACAAAGGAGAAAAACATCCAGGCACTGAACCTTTGGTCCTTTCACCACCAAAACATTTGATGATTTTTAATGAGGGAATTTTACCTTTTTTTTTTTTTAAAGATTTTATTTATTTCTTCATGAGAGACAGACACAGGGAGAGAGAGAGAGAGGCAGAGGGAGAAGCAGACTCCATGCAGGGAGCCTGACATGGGACTCGATCCTGGGATTCCAGGATCATGCTCTGGGCCAAAGGCAGATGCTCAACCGCTGAGCCACCCAGGTGTCCCCACCTTTTTTTTTTTTTTTTAAAGAGGGGGGGTATATTTTTAAATCATCTCCTTTCCTCTTTTGGTCTTTCTTCTCTTCCACGTTTTCTTGTCCTCTTCTCCTGTTGCTTTAAACCTGGTGTGCACCGATTAACTGATTTGTAAGGAACTTATGTTTTTTTCATATGATGAGAATTTCTTAACTTTTTGCCTTGGCTACCAGGAGACTCAAGGCTGACTTTAATTTAATTTAATTCTGGGCTTGATTCAGCAGCTTTTTTTTTTTTTTAATCTAAGATTTTTTGGGGGGCGAGTAGTAATAGTTATTTCTGTCTTCTTTTGTTCTTATTTTAAAGAGTATTACATGTGTCCTTTAAATTAGGAGTATAAATCTGAAAAGGAAAATGCCTCAGGTGATTGTTTAAAGCATTTAGGTTCAGGAATATTACGTGGCAACATTAATATGACCACTGGGCCTCACTACTGTCTTTTGAGCTCTAATCTTTCCCTGAACTACCACTGAACATCTAGAGAAACAGCCACTGCTGTTCATAAGTATAAAGGCTGAGGTCAGAGCAAATGGAGGTGTGGGTGGGAGGCTCTGAGGCCAGAGCATTATCAGCCAAAAATAGTTGGCATTTTCTAGGCCCTGGAGATTCGTTTCTTGCTGCCCTATAACATGTACCCCATGCATCAGAACCTCTAGGCTTCTCATCCTTTTCCAAATACATAGGGGTGCTTTCATGTGTCTGCACTATTGCTCGTGTCATATGCTCTTTCTAGAATGCCATTGCTCCCTTTCTCCACTTGACAAAAGCTCACTCATTTTGCAGTCTCCTCAACTGTGATTTCTTTACATGGCCTTCCCTGACTTCTCCAAGAGAATGAATTCTTCCTTCTTTATGTTGCCATAATGCTTTGCTTACTCTTTTTATTAGTCACACATTTGTACCTTGTTATCTTTAATCATATGCATTTCTGTCCCTCTTTCCCTACTATAACGTGGGCACATTGTAGGCAGATATCGAACCATAGGGTTCCCTGAAGTCTCTAGCAAAGTATCTGGTATAAAGTAGAAGCTCAGTAAATAATTGTTAAATTAATGTAAAGGAAATACAAGATATAGTACATCCCCCTGAAAGGCCAGCAAAGTTCAAATGGTTGTAACCTGCTTATCCTAGCAGAGTTCTTTTTCTCTGGTCATTATCCTTTTGGGTAAATCTATCAGTCTGATCCAGTCACTCCAGAGAAGAGTATGTAGAGATAATAGTGCCTCTTAATTAAGATTTTAAAAAATCATTTAAGAAGTATTCATTGAGCAGCTGATTATGCCAAACACTGTGCTTTAGCCCAAGGGAAGTTTAAAACTTGGTGCCAGACCTCCAGGCTCTTGTAGATTTGTCATAATTCTTACTGTCTTCTGCGTGACATTTCATGGTGCCGCCTCTGCAGATTTCCATTCTTGTGACAAGATTCTTGTTAAGAGCAGGGATCTAGGCTGAGTGGTGCTGGGCAAGAGTAGCTGAGCAGAAGACTACTGGGTTTCTCCTTAAATAAAGATTTTCAGGAAAACGATGGCAAGTGTTTACACAGTCCCCACAGTCCTATTCCTTGACTATTTTGCTAATGGATGTGATCCCCTGGGTCGCCGTAGGTGTTTGAGTTTGTGAATCCTGACCTAGATTTATCAGGAAGGGCATTGTTAACTTCTGGAGTAAAGCATCTGTAGAAATGCCACTTGTCTACCTCAGCACCTCAAGGACAACCATGTGGCCTTGTATCACAGGAGACTGGCAGAAACTGCAGTCCAGAGTCTAAAATTGAGGTACTTAGAGTCCTGGTACTCCTAAAGGCCAAGGGATCAGAATAGAAAATCCCACCTTCCTCATGCCTTGCTTCCCTTAGGCAGGCAAGATTTGATCATGAGAAGCCAAAGACCAAAGGGAAGCTGACTTGAGAAGGCCAAAGCTGATTATAGAGGAGGAGCTGGTAAAAGTCCTCCCGACTTTGATCTATATTCTCTCCATGACACTGCATTGCCTTTAACGTTATATATCCATAAAAAGTCCCAAAGTTGAAGGATTATGATATCCTAGATTGATTAGGCAAGGAATCCTATACAACACTAATTAACTTGATTTTTAAACAAAGATGGTCTTCTACCACCATATGTTTCTGAATCACAGTAATGTTCTTCACCCACTGGCCCTCTACTTTTCTAGTTTGTTACTATCAGATGATTATAAACAAAACCACTTTAAAAGTAATGTTTAGGTTTCATGTAGGGAATAGGGCCAAGAGTCAGTTTTGCCCTTGAGCTGATCTGCTGCCCAAAGTTTGATGGATTCTCTTGGTTAGAGGTATGTAACCTGATAAGAGGCATTGGCATCCAGGATTTTTATACAGGAATGAGATGCTTGCTGTTCATCTATTTTCCATTGCTGCTATTTTTTCCCCTCTTCTTGCAGCGTCTATTCCTTCCATGTCCTTTTTAAAGCTGCATTTTCTATTTGACTATTTAACAAAAGAGAAGAGTGATTGATAATACATACTGGTGGTGTTTAAAATGGGCCAGGAAGCACAATTCCAAAGGGCACTGGTGGGACAAATGTTGAATCTGATTTACTCAAATTTGTATTTTTATATTTATTACAATTAGGACTTTTTTTTTTAGTGTTGGATAGTAGGTTCAAATTCCTCTTTAAAGAATGTATTACCTCTAGTTTTCATATATTTGACATTATCCAATAAACAAGTAAAATTAGATCCTCAGTAAACAGTTATGATAAGTTTTCTCAGTTTGGATCTTAAAAAAATGATACCAGTTTCATTTCTTTCTATCTCAACAGTGACACTCGATATGGACAAGTTGGAATGATTGAAATCCTATTTACTTTAAAAAAAACTTTTGTTAGATTTTGTTTAATTATTCATGAGAGACACAGAGAGGCAGAGACATAGAGGGAGAAGCAGGCTTCTCACAGGGAGCCTGACATGGGACTTGATCCCAGGACCTAGTATTATGCCCTGAGCCAAAGGCAGACACTCAACCTCCAAGCCACCCAAGTGTCCCAAAATCCTATTTACTTTTAACAATCCAAGCAAGATATGGAGCAGTTAGAAAAACCTCAGGAATCTTTTAATAAAAGTTGGCATCAAAACCAAGACTCCTCTTGCAGTCTCATTGGGAGAAATTACACAGAGATATGTAGTTGGAAAGCTTGTGATAAAAGTGTTGTGTTTCCAGGTTGGAAAGATCCTGAACTTTTGTAAGGAATCCTATTCCTTCAAGGTGTTACTGAGGGATGTTAGTTTGTCAAATTTCTAGAATGTTTTGAGACCCTGGTAGAAGGTTTAGAATTTGACCAGAAGAAGCCAGAAAGTAGCCAAGAAACTTGGTTCTGTTTCTGGTCTTATTGATAGTATGGCTATAGAACTGTGGAAAACTGCTTTTGTTTCCTAGGTTGGGCTCGCCATAAATAGGATGGGGATTTTAATCCATGCTGCCTAGATGGTCTCACAGGGGGACTCCGAGGTTCCCTGATCAATATTGATAAGCATTTTCAGAAGCTGTTCACAAAGGAATTCTCCGTAAAAAGTATGTATCATTTCATGTGGATTGGGTTGGAAAAATCGCCGTTTCATCTGGCTGCCGTAGTTATGACTCTGTTCCCAATTCTGTCAGCCTGTTTTCTAGAGAAAATGGAAGGTTTCTATAGATTTCTGATTCAGTGGATCGTGGGTTGAGAGCTCAGACTGTGCTTTTAAGAATAGCACAGATAAAGCACCCCTACCTTAGCGAAAGTGATCCTTTCATTCACATAGTTGTTTGTACATCCTGATAGTGTGGATGTCATTTTCATTTTCATTTTCCAAAAAGCACATTCAAGAACTCAAGTTATTGACGATCCAGCCAAATACGACCAAATTTTATGGCAATCCCAGATAGAGATGCAACATCAAAATATCTTCTTAATTAAGGCAGTGGCTCTGCTGGGGCCCAGATTCTAGGATTCTCAGTAGAGAAAACATGTTTTCTTTATAGGGGAGTTTTATTAGCAGCAATGTTCCGGTATGTGGTTCAGGTTAATTAATGATGTAGTCACACTGGTGTCTTGCCATGAGTTTTATTCCAGCAAGTAGGGCACTAGGAAATTGTATTGGCATAGCCTGTCATGCCAAAAAGGAATCCTTAATTTGGACCAACTCAGTGTTTAGAATGTGTCTGGGTGAGTTCTGTCAACAAGGTAGTTTAAGAATTTTTAATATAGATATTGCTTCAGCTGAGAATTCATTCACCATAATCTATTAAGTAACAAGTCCATTGGTTTCAATGAATATACGCTGTTCTAAAATATTTTGTTGACTGAGATGATTGAGACCTCAAAGGCACAGACCACCCATAAGCTCTGGGTAGAGTTGACCCTTATTGTGTGAGGAGATTTGTACCAAGAACCACCTTTTCCTCATGAGAGTTTTTATTAATTTTGAATTATGGTGGTGTTTTAAAACTTAATTTATGTTTTGCATATGTAGGAACCTTCCTTAGAGGTTGAAACAACAAAGCAACTGGATTGGAAATTAGATTTTCCCCCTTATGCTGCTAATGTAGTTCTTGTTCCTTTGGGATTTCCCCTTTGCATGGGCTGATGATTTCTTTGAAACTGTATGGAAATTGGTTCAGACAGGAACAAAGGGGAGAGGGGATGGCAGTGATGATTCAAATTAGTGTCTCTTCTTCAATGAGGGTCTGGTGTGTCTGAAAGTGTGTGTCATCCGATATCAGCTGAGCCACCTGAGGTTAAGCAAAAGCAAGGGGCTCGAGTCACTGGAATCCAAACTGCAGGGCCCAGCACTTAATTTTTCCCTGTCAAGATGGGTTGAATTGTTAATTTGAAATCTACAACATTGTAGTGTGGCTCAGAAATGGGCCAAGCACAGTTTTACTTTTCTTTCCATGATGGAAAACCTTCTCTTCGTTTCTCCCTCATCTTTGTCCAGCCAGCATGTGAAAGATTCCTATTGCCTAACATAATGAACAAGAAACGGAATAGCTTTGTGGCTCTGGGAACAACGATAGGTTTAGAGAAAGGCATTCGGAAATACATGAAAAAGAATCTACATTTCATTGTCAGTGACACACGCGTGCGTGCACACACACAAACCCTGTACAGCTATATTCAACATTTTCACCCTTAGCTCTTGCCTAGTTCAAACACCATACCCTCTTAATTGGATTTTGGCTCACTTCCAGGTTCAGTGTATGAGGGCTCTGTATCTGTGAAATAATGATCCTGAAATAAATAGCACCTCTCAGTAGAGATATCTTTTTATGTAAAATTCTTAAAGGGAATGGAGAGGAATGAAATCTTTCTGCGTTTAGGAATTTATGGGAAAGTCACCAGAATGGGCCCAAACAAGAATTTCTGGCGACCTCATCTATGTAAGTGGCGTGTGGCACTATTTAGGGTGACAGAAAACACAAGTTCTTGATGACTGTTAGATTTGAATGAACTTCTTCATTTAAGGACTGATGATAGTAAGGATGCCAACATTGGAGACCAAACTGATGTGACCCTCACATGCTTTGGAGACCAGGGGCCAGAGTTACCTTTCTCAGGGAGGTCCTTTTAGGTGATGGAAATGGGAATACATGATATAAAGTGGACTAAGCCTCTACCTTTAATCTATTCTATCAAAGCACCAGTTAATAAGCACCTGGTGTGGAGGCCAGGCAAGGGGTGGGTTTTGTTCATCCGAGCAAGAGTGAAATTCAGAACACACGATGCAACATGGACTGCTAGGAAGAAATATTCTTTTGGCATCTGTTTGAAATGGGCAGATTTAAGGACCCAAGACTGATCTCTTTGTCTTGAAGAGAGGCTCCATTTTACTCCCATTTGATGAATGTGTATCAGTGAGTACCTTCTCAGTGCTAAAAGCTGAACTGAGGAGTAGAAGTGATGATGAAGCCCTAGACCTAATAAAGTAGACATTTTAAGATAGATTTGGGATAGACCATCTAATCTTCCCTAGAATTCCAACACTGGATTAATGGCTTTGTTGGTCACTTGTTTATTCATTCAACTAGTAAGTTTTGGGTGTCTTTTCCAGGTACTGTACTCTAGGTGCTAGAGCTTCATTGACACATGAGACTAAGTCTCTACTCTCTTGGAACTTCCATCCCAGTGGAGAAGGGTAGACCATAAACATGCAAACAGATAATTTACATCTTTTGAGAACTTGGAAAATACTGAAAAGCAAATAAAAAAAGGTAGTATGTTGGAGAACAAATGTGGCATTTGGGCTACTTTATGTAGGCAGATCAAAGAAGGACACTGAGAAAGGTGTGAACCTGGTATGTTTGTGTGAACAGGAGAAGGGTAAGAGATGAGGAAAACAAGGCCAGATCCTATAGGAGCCAATGTGCCATGGCAAGGAAGTACCCATGATGGCAGGCCATATAAGGATTGTCAGCAAGTAGTTCGAGCTGGAAGGGGGCCTGTGAGTGTGTGGTTCACTCATTTTGTGGAGAAGGAAGTGAATGCCCTGTTCGGGTTCAGTAGTTTAGTTAGTGGGGAGAGTAGAGACAGTGTGGGGAAAGTGGGGATCGAACCTGATTTCTAGGTCAGGTTCTTTTCATCAATAAAGAATGAGAGTTGAAAATTGCATCTTACCCACTTGCCTTTATTGCTTTCTCTTTCTGGTGGTTTCTGGAGGTCAGAGGAGAAAAAAGGAAGTGCCAGAAGAGAGAAAGACACTCTCTTAGGTGAGGAAATGGTTTTTACTTGCTACCCAGGTACATATTCCCAGGGCTGCCCTATAGCCTTTTATGAACCTAAGTGTATCACTCGGTTGAGAATACTAGATGTATTCCAGACAGTAAACATTTAAAGATTTATCTTCTCAAGTGAAAAACACTGAGGAGACAAGTATCACCTATAGTTAAAATCTTAAAATACTGATGAATCCTACAAGAAATGTTGGTAGCCTTTTATGAACCTAAATGTATCTCTCGGTTGAGAATGCTAGATGTATCCCAGACAGTAAACATTTAAAGATTTATCTTCTCAAATGAAAAACATTGAGGAGACAAGTATCACCTATAGTTAAAATCTTAAAATACTGATGAATCCTACAAGAAATGTTGGTAGTAAATGCATACCCATTGTTTCCGATGTTCTTTGTTCTAAGAAGGAAGGATTTTAGGCTTTCATCAAACCCTTGTACTCCTCCCTGCCCAGGATTGTGATCACTGTTGACTTTTGACTGACTTGTTTGGGAGTTGCTTCCTTCCTTCCTTCCTTCCTTCCTTCCTTCCTTCCTTCCTTCCTTCCTTCCTTCCTTCCTTCATTCATTCATTTGACAAATGCTTGAGACAAGGCCACAATTCAGGGACTGTTCCAGGTGTCCTAGGAGCTTCCCTTCTAGTGAAGTCTACATTTAGATGCTGGTGAGGTTGATATCCATGGGGAACCAGATAATTAATTCCTCAGCATCCTGTCCAAGGCCCACTTTCTTCCAGGGTCTCCAACCTTCTTCCTCTCACCACCTGACTGGGCAGCAGAGCCATGTGCCCATTGCTTTGAGCCTCTTCTGAGTGAGCTATTCTCATGTTTGGTCTCTACCCTGCCACTATGATTTCACAGCATCATAGAACTCCAGTCTTGTGGGTTCCTTAGAAGTTCAGTCCTTTCACGTGGGAGAAGAGAAAACTGAGCCCTCAGTGAGGCATGTCACCCAGCCAGAGTCCTCTGCTTACTTAACCTGTTATATGCAACAGGTTTATCTTACTTTGATAATCATTTGGTATTTTTTTCCCTTTCTATGTCATTGTTACATTTGATTATATTTACTATCTTCTTGGAAGTGCAATGAAATAACACTAGTTAGGTAACAGCTACAACAGATGTAGTGTGGGTTTCAGGTGCTGTTATAAGCACTTGACGTATGTCAAGTGATTGGACTCTCATCCACTCCTGTGTGTCAGGTGAGGAAACTGAAGCACAGAGGGGTTAAGTGACTTGCCCCACAGGGATGTAAGCTAGTAAGTAGTGTAACCTAATTTTGCACCCAGGCAGTCTGGCTATAGGGCCAGTACTCTGAACTCCCCATCTTCTACCTTTTCATATGCACAGGACACTCAATTTCCTTACCCGGGTTGAGAAAAGCACAGGGGCACATACACTGTCACCTTAAATATTTTGGGAAGTTACTTCTTAGGATCTCAAATTAAGTAAATGTTCAACCATCCATGGCAGGAAAAGCAGTTTAGGGTTGGTTTCATTATATTTTGGACTGCCATTTTACATAATCTGAGGAGTAGAGTAAACATCCCTCCTAGTGCTTGCTCCCACGTTGTCTTTACCATTCCACAATGGAAGTTCCTGAAAACTCTCTTGGAATTGAAAATATCCTCCATGACACCAGCCACTAAATTGTATCCATCATGAGGGCCCCCATGGGATTTGAACCTGTTGTTCTTGGGAAAGTCAAGCTTCAAGTGTGTGTGTGTGTGTGTGTGTGTGTGTGAAAGAGAATATGTGTGAGAGTGTGTTTGTATGTGAGAGAGTACACATGCACACATGCATTATCTGTACTTTGTACACATGTGCAACTGTGCTCTGGTATAAAAGAAGCAGTCATATATGTATTCTTATGGGGGGTTAGGGGAAAAGTATATTTAATTAATCCAACTGAGAAGGATATAGCATTGTTCCAGAAGGGAGTCAATGAAATGAGTTTTGATTTAAAAAAAACCTCCCAGTAGCCTGAGTCAGCCTGTGCGAGTGATTTGGGAGAGGCAGGGGAGATGATGTAATGGGTTCGGCATGTTCCCATCTTGGCCACCAGTGCAAAGGGGCCCAGGGAGTTTGGGGAGGGTGTGTGCATGTGTGTGCAAAGTTAACAGGAGCGGGCGGGGTTGAGTAAGAGTGGGTTGTAAAACAGGATTAATAACCCCTTGTCAGACCTTTCCCTGTTACTGTGTTTTTCAGTAATTTTGGTTTGAATGAAGGCTCTCTAGCCAATTAATGTTTATTTGTTTCCTTTGGCAAGACCCGTTGGGGGAAGGGGTGAGATTGGTGAGTTTAAAATTTTTGTTTTGTTTTTGTGTTTTGGAAGAAGAGGCAAGTAATGTGAGTTTGGGTTTTCAATGAAGGCTCCCCTACCCCCCCACCCCACCCCCTTAAGAGGCAGGAGGCAAGACATGACCAGCTGGTGCCTTGAACTGACACAGGTGCAGAGGCTGTGGGGGGTGGGGAGCCAAGAATAATTACAGGTTTCTGAAGCATCAGGCCCTGCCTGACACAAGCGCTCATCGAGAAAACTGCTCTTTATGGAAAATTAATGGTGAAGCTGAAAAACTGTCAGGGCCATTGTTGTTCTTAGGAAGCCATCACTTCTCAGAGGGGAGGCCTTCTCCCAAGGCCTTGAGCTCTCAGGAGTTGTGGGATTAGCAGGCCTCCCTTCCTGAGCAAGGACTGCTTGGCACTCTCATATACGATGATAGGTTTTTCCTTTAGGAGTGCCTCTTCTGTATTTTTTTCTTTCTGAAACTGATTGGCAGCTCCAGTCTAGGTCTTTGCTCCAGTGTAGGACGATTTTTTCATTGACTATTAAGTTACTAATTTCATTTTGTCCATGAAAGGGTAATGGCTTTTCAGGGACATCTCATGAAACATTTTCAAGCTGTAAAGTAACAAAGTGAGGTTTCCTCCATTGTGTGTCGAGCTAAGTAGAGGCTTGATTTGATAGCAGGTGGACCAGACACTGCTCCTGTACAGCTGGATCACTTAATTTTGAGGATCACAGATATTCTAAAGGGGGAAATGCTTTTCCAAGTTGTTGGACATGCGGGGGACCCCGGTGACTTCCTTCAAGGAGCGTGAGACCTGGGCCCCAGCTCTGCGTGGGTTCTGTGAATATAGAACTCACCTTAACATTTAATTTGGAATGGGGTTGTTTTGGGGATTTCTTTTATGTGCTGCAAGTAAGGAACCCTTGGAAGATGAAAGGGGTATTCGAGGCCACTTGTTTCAAAGACAGCACCCACTCCCAGGCCTTTCATCTTCTCTCCTTCCTACCTCCACACTCGGCTCCCCAAGGAAAAATATACAAACAAATATTTTCTTTGTATGTTGAAAATAGTTCAGAGAGGAGAGATGCTGAATAGGTTTTGGTAGAAGTTTCCCAACTTTCTTGTTTGTTTAGAATTCAATTAATTTTCACAGCATTGTCTCAAAATTTACAGACTACAAGAGGGAAATATTTAATTTGGTTTCATCTCCAGCAACCAGTTGATGTGAGAAACAGAGGGAAAGAATGTGATCTGACGTTGGTTACAGTCCCACAGTTATTTTGTGGAGTTCAGCAGTTCTGGCAGTAATGTGTAATGCTCTTGCACCTCTGGGGTGTGCTATTGATGTGGGTTTGGGTGTTCTGTTTTTTTTTTTAGCTTAATAGCTAAAACATGCGGGAAGAGATTTTCACTTATACTGTGTAATTACTTACCTGTATTTTCTAAACAAAATCATTTTCTCCTAACCTTTTACCCTAATCTTTCCTGGCAATGGAAGTAAAAAAAAAAAAAAAAAAAAAAAAGAGTATTCGTTTAAAACCAATCATTTTTTGAGTCATATGTGGTTGATTCTTGTTACTGGCTCTGCGCAGTCTCTGCCATGGGTTAGACTTTATATTATATTCTCTTCCTCAAACCCACTTTGAAATGGGGAAACCCAGGAAGATGGGCAATAAGGCTCAACTACTTGGTGTCTGAGGTTCTCCCATGGGCTTAACTGAACTTACTAATCATAACCATGATGCTTCTTACCTCTCCTCTCACTCCTGAGAAGAATGGTACCAGAACTCTCTGACCATGCTGTTTGCTTCCTTTCCCATCTTTCAACTCTGACCTAATTTTAAAAGACGAGAAATGTGTCAGAGCCATTACGTGTCATCTTTAAAGGGAAAAAAAAAATCACAAAATTCCCATAAATATCAATCTTTGCAATCCTACAGAGTTGGTTTCAGGAGTCAGAGGAATAAAGATTTTGCTAAAAAGTGTGCATTATACACATATCTAATTAGGAATTAGAAAAAAATGAGTATTTTGGAAGATCATTTTTAAAAGGAAGCTCAGGTTACCCTATTATCAGTAACTGTTTTGTGTCACTTTGTATTTCCATTCTGGGATGTGTGTGAAGATTTCAAAGTATAAAAAAGTAATTAAGCTTTGGGCCAATCCCAGGGGAAAAGTAAGGGATTCATCTCCCTGTTTCTGTACTTCATGCTCTTTGGGGACAGTGGCACCATGGTTAATGGCACGTGATAAAACCACACATAATAAATGTCAGGAAGTAGCTCCCATGGGCAGCCAAGTGCAATCACCTGCGTGTGCAATTACCTGCGTGAGCATTGTTTCTGGGAACTAGAGTTCACCCCTTCTTTGCTATAAGCATCATCACCATCATATCATCATCACCATCATCATCATCAGGTCCAGGTCTAATCTCAGAAGAACATGATTTTGCAAGTTTCTATAACATGGAAAACTGTATTTCCTCTTGTTTTTGCATTTATATCCTTCCCCAATTTGCTTTATCTCTTTGCTGTTTTAACTCTTGGATCTTTTAAGTGAATGAAATAGGTAGAATGATTGGGATTAAGGGTACCTGACTAAAGGGATCACAAATGACTGATAATTGACTATAAACATGGGCAGTAGTAGGTGGCATTTCATTTCATTGACTCTATATTATTCTAGAAAAAAAATCATTCACAAAATGAAATATCTTTTTTTTTTCTTTATTGTTTTTGGTTCACCATCTTGAGTACCAAAGACCCAAAGATTCCAAATAATTAATCATAAGACACAGTAATGAGTGATGGCAAAAATATTGGACCAATGGCTTTGTCTTATGTTCAAATCAAAAGACACAGAAATGAAAAATTATTTATGTTCTAAATAAAAAGGGATGGTTTATAAAGGGATGGCACTGAGGAGACTGGACTCGAATGTGTCCAACTGAACATGAATATAGCTATGGTGGTGGTTTTGGATGGGAGTTGTGAGGTGATTTTAGCTCATTCTTTCAGAAAGTTCTAACTCTTACAACTTCACACCACTTTAAACACTTCGGTATCTTTGCCATCTGAGATAATAGAGGTAGAAGTTTTGTTCTAAAATATTATTTTTATTGTTTGAGTACCCATGTTGTATAAGGAATATATCATTGCTTTTAAGAAGATTGTCATTATTTTTAAGAATTAATGTATTAAGTTTTTTCTTCTTATTGAGAAATAATTGGCATACATCACTATGTAAGTTTAAGGCATCCAGCATGATGTTTTGACTACGTATATTGTGAAATGATGACCACAATAGGTTCACCCAACATCCGTCTTCTCATATAGATACAAAAAAAAAAAGAAAGAAAGAAAGAAAGAAGTTTGTCCTATGATGAGAACCCTTGAGATTTACTCTCTTAACAACTTTTCTTTTATCACACAGCAGTGTTAGCTGTAGTCATCATGTTGTACATTACATCCTTAGTGCTTATGTATTTTATAACTGGAAGTTTGTACCTTTTGACCACCTTTTCCAATATCCTCTCCCCCTACCCTTGCCCCTGCCTCTGGTAACCACAAGTTTGATTTTTTTTTTAATATTCCACATATAAGTATAAGGTCATACAGCATATTTCTTTCTCTGACTTATTTTGCTAAGCATAATTCTTTCAATGTCCACCCATGTTGTCACAAATGGTAGGATTTCCTTGTTTTTTTAATGGCTGAATAATATTCCATTGTATATATATTCTTCAACTTCTCTATCCATTCATCCAGTATTGGACACTTAAGTTGTTTCTGTATCTCGGCTATTGTAAATAATGCTGCTAAGAACATGGGGGTGCTGATATCTTTTTGACTTAGTGTTTTCGTTTCCTTTGGATATATTCCCAGAAATGGAATTGCTGGATCATATGGTAGTTCTATTTTTAATTTTTTGAGGCTCCTCCATACTGTTTTTTTATAGTGGCTGCACCAGTTTACAATCCAACAGTGCACAAGGGTTCCCTTTTCTCTGCATCCATGCCAGCATTTGTTATCTCTTGTCTTTTTGATGATGGCCATTCTAGAAAGAAACATAGGAGTAAAGCTCCTTGACAGGGGACTTGGTAATGATTTTTTTTTGATATGATACCTAGAGCAGAAACAAAAAAATAAAAAATAAACAAGTGGGACTATATCAAACTAAAAGGCTTCTGCACAGCAAAAGAAATAAACAATATTGTAAGAAGAAAATTTGCAGAATGGGGAAAAATATTTGCTAACCATGTATTTAATAAGGAGCTAATCTCCTAGACACATAAAGAACTCCTACAACTCAAAAGCAAGAAAACATAACCCAGTTGAAAAATGAGCAAAGGACCTGAATAGCTGAACAGGTACATGAAAAGATGCTCAACCTCACTAGTCATTAGGAAAATGCAAACTAAAACCATAGATTATAATCTTAATAAATCAGGCATACCACCAATCTATGGACTCATAGATTCATTTTGGAGATACTGTTTAATTGTCCAGGATGGAGGAGGTGTGTCTTTCAACACTTGGCAGTCATCATATTTTCTTAACTGCATTTTTTTTTCTAGACCAAACTCCTGAAGTAGATAGACTGTATGTTGAACTTTGAATGAAACAATGATTAGTGGGAGGGAAGATGAAAGATTGTGTGAAGCATATGAACACAAGAGAAAGTAAAGAGCGGAAAGAATGGGTAAAGGAAACCTTTAGGGGAGGGCTGTAGGGGAAATGGCAAAAATGACTGGAGATGTTTGTAGTCTTAAATGGCAAATTTCATGTAATTTATTATGAGAGAAGGACAGGTTTAATGAAAACCATTTGTAACCTTGGCATCATCATGCCCATATATGGCCAAATTTCTTATGTATTTCTTGAACACATGAAAGCAACAACCTCTTGCCAACATTGGGGAGATTTTGGTGATCTTAATTTGTGCTACAAGACTTTGGTTATCCTGTTCTCTGTCAATTTCTGCCTCTGGAATCTGTCACAGAAGAGTAGGTATGGCAGTAGTAGGTTTGATTTTTTTTCTTTTTTAACTAGGTCTTGGATTATCACTTTTAATAAGCATGCTTCAACAAGTAATAAGAACAGCATGGAGAGAGTATTGAAAAAGATTCTAGGATGATCATTTCAACAACAATTTCAGGTGATATTTCTTAGGAAACTAGGAAAAGAAGCCACATGTTTTAAAATTGAAATGTTGGAGAGTCTTCACAAAGCTCATCTGTACCTCATAATGAGTAAGAAAATCACTTTGCACTTGGGCATTTTCCTTCTCATTGCTGACTGTAATGGATTTTTGAAGGGGTGGTGGTTGGTCCAATGACTCAAGTCTTAAGTTGTGTTGATAGGTCAGGTTGAGGGAAGCCTCATATCACCAAAGGTGAAATTTTGGCAAGGCACAATTTATGTAATTAAATTGACATCTGCTGACTCCGCGTTGGAGTTTGCTGGCTAGTGTCATTGGGACAGAGCAAATCTTTGGTTCTAGTAGATAAACAAATATTTGAACTCTATACTCAAATCTCCAATATGGAGACACTCCTAGTGTCTAATGGCTAATGGCTGTTTTTTTCCCTCTCTCTTTCTCAAAATTATTTGGACTTATAGAAAAGTTGCAAAAATTGTACATAGAGTTCGTGTCTATACATAGCCAGGTTTCTTCTAATGTTACATGATCATAGTACAATAATCAGAACCAGAAAATTGATACTGATACAGAGCCATTAACTAATCTGTACACTTTATTTGAATTAAATGATTTTCCCCGTCAGTGTCTTTTTTTTCCTCTTCAAAACCCATTGTATTCAGTTATCATATCTCAGACTCTTCCAATCTGGGACAGCTTCTGAATCTTCTCTTTTTCTTCATGATCTTGATATATACTTTTTAAAGATTTATTTATTTTTAAAGAGAGAGAAGGTACACAAGTGGGATGGGCAGAGGGAGAAGGAGAGAGAATCTCAAGCAGACTCCACACTGAGCACAGAGCCCAATGCCAGGCTTGATATCATGACCATGAGATCACGACCTGAGCCAAAACCAAGAGTTGGATGCTTAACCAACTACACCACCCTGATGTCCCCACGATCTTGGTATTTTTAAAGAATACTAGCCAGTTATTTTATAAAATAACCCTCCATTTGGATTGTTCTGATGTTTTCTCATGATTACATTGAGGTTATGTATTTTGGGCAGAAATAGTGTAGAATAATTTTGTGCCCTTTTCAGCCTGTCATACCAGGGTACATGATATCAATATGTCTTATTACTGGTGTTGCTAATTTTGATCATATATTAAAAGTGGTGCATACCAGGCTTCCCCACTATAAAATTATTGTTTTTGTCTTTGCAGTTAACTAGTATCTTGTTGGAGGATACTTTGAGACTAGGTAAATATCTTGTTTCTCATTATACTTTCATGTCTAATTTTAGCATCCATTGTGATTCTGGCCTATAGTCATTATTACTTTTTTGTTTGCCTAATTGCAATTTTCTATTTTATTTTTTTTTAATTTTTATTTATTTACGATAGTCACACACAGAGAGAGAGAGAGAGGGAGAGGCAGAGACACAGGCAGAGGGAGAAGCAGGCTCCATGCACCGGGAGCCCGACGTGGGATTCGATCCCGGGTCTCCAGGATTGGCCCTGAGCCAAAGGCAGACGCCAAACCACTGTGCCACCCAGGGATCCCCTAATTGCAATTTTCTATTTCCATCATCCCTTCTATTTTTATTAATTATAATTTTACTATAAAGAGAAGCTAATCCTCTCCATTTGTTTATTGATTCAACTATTTATATCACTTTGGATTCATAGATATTAATTTTATTCCATGTATTAAAATCCATTATCACTATTCACTCTGTTGCTCATATTGTCCAGAGTTGGTCATTAAGGGCTCCTTCAAATTGGCTCCTGAATCTTTTTGACATATCTCTGTTACTTTATAAACACTTCCTAACCTTCTAGTACCATGAGATAGTCTAGACTCATCTTTTATTTTCTTTGCCTCAGACTTTGAATCACCTATTTCTCCAAGGTGCTCTGGTTTCCCTTTATTGGATAATGATATTTAGAAACCAAGATCTGTATATTAGGTGTGCTCACTGCTACCACAGTGTCTTTCTTTTGTAGACTCTTCCTAAAGACAGAGCTAGGACATGTATGTATATATACTCATAGACATGCATACATATTTATTTCTATATATACCTCTCTGTGTGTATGTATTAATATCTAGAGTAAATACCTCAAATTCCAGTTAAACATTATAGGCATTTCTTAAGGGAGTCCTTGTAATCATTAAAGAAAAACATTGGAGATAAACCTTCTCTTTGGCTTAGAAATAATCTAACATTAAAATTCTCTTCATTCGTGCCCAGTGGTTTAGCACTGCCTTAACCCCGGGATGTGATCCTGGAGACCCAGGATCGAGTCCCACGTTGGGCTCCCTGCATGGAGCCTGCTTCTCCCTCTGCCTGTGTCTCTACCTCTCTCTCTCTCTCACTGTATCTCTCATGAATAAATAAATAAAATCTTAAAAAAAATTCTCTTCATTCTTGACATTTTAATTTCTAGCACTTCTGATGAGTTTCTAATTAACAAAATTTTCTCCTCTATCTAAGCAGAATTTACAAGAAGTAAATTTTGTCTTTTTCTCAAGACAAAAACCATTCCAAAATGATTTCTAATTCTCAGATGGAATAAGAATGCCCCGTATTAGGGTTGCAAGTGATAGCTGGTCTTAAGTGGTCCAGCATTTTCCACATTTTAGTAGATATGTCTCTATCTTTAGATCATTAGTGTGACCTGTGTACTCCTGGGATTTAAACTAGGGCATACTGGGTAGGTTATTTTTTAACCTTCCCAGAAAAGTATGTAAATGTGTTTAGAATCTCTCTGTTTCCCAGAACTCTGAATATGAAGAGATCTGAGCTTCTTAACGATCACAACAATTTCTCAGTAGCTTTCAAATCTTTGAGCTAGAAAGTATGTAAGAAGACATGACACACAAAAAACTCGATCAAAAGACTGCGGTGGCTTGGTTGTGAAATAGTCCTTGCGTGTGAGGTAGGGAACTGCCTCAAGGACAACTAATAACCTATGATTCAGCTGACTTTTACCTGAAACATATCTGGTCTCGATGATCTGGTTCTGCCCTTTGGGCAAAGCTAAAGAAGCATTATAGTTGTGTTCCAGAAAACGTGTATTAGTGGTCATTTCTAAGATTTCTAGCCTCAGCATCACCCAGGTAGGGCCTCAGGAGATGACTTTTGTGGAATGGAGGAGTTAGAATAATCAAAGTACTAGTATAAAGTTGATTTTTGTCTTTGTTTGATAGACATCATGTACCTATTGAGTGCCAGGTACTGTGCCTGGTAGGTGAGGGTGTTGAAAGGGAAGAGGACCTTTAAGGGAGGTTTTAGGAATAAGATGTCAAAATTTAGAAGTGAATTGACTTTAGCTAAAAATGAGGGCTTCAATATTGGAAATAAGTAAATGATACTTTCTAGAAATGAGATGGAAAAAGGAAAAGGAACATTTTTGAGACATGGAATTTAGAAAGAGGTACCTGAGGATAATGTAAACTTCTAAACCTGAGATGGTGATAGTGTTGGTTTCAGATATAGAGTGGTGGGAAGCTACTCAGCCAGAGCTATTATTTAATCAATACGTAAAATACTTGATGATTGCCTTATATTATAGAGAGTAGACTTCATTGTCCCCTAAGAACTTATCAACACACTTTATATTATATTATTTGGTATCACTTTGCTTTGTAAATTCATGTCACTTTTAGCTTGTAATTATTTATTCTGCACCTTCATCACATGGATCTATTAATATCTTCTTCCAACACACAGAACACTTGCACCTTGCTGTGAACACAGTGGTTGAACAAAAAAGTGTGACATGAGTGTTGAATGAAGATTAGAATCATTCATTAGTTTATACTATTAAAAGTCAAGTGAAACCCAAAGTTGATTCATATTTAAAACTCATTAATTCATTAATAGAGTTTTACCATAAGGCTGATTAAAAACCGATTTTTTGGACTTAACTGTGATGATCATTTCATTTAATAATGTATACAAATATGGAATCATTATGTTGTTTGAAACTAATAAAGTGTTATATGTCAGTTATGCCTCAATAAAAACAGTACTAACAACAACAACAAAAAATAAGCAGAAGACACAAGACTACTGTATAACCAGTGGGAGAATATAAATAATTTAAAGATTTTGAAGGTTAAAGTACATAAGTTGGTATTGGATACTTCAGCAAATAGAAAAGAAAACTTTGGAGGTAGAATTTGAGTTACTCAGAGAGTAGGAATGGAATGAGACAAGCAGGGTAGGAGGAGTTGGGCCCTAGGTGTCTTAAGGATACAGATGATGTTTGGCAGCCATGAAGGACAGGCTGACAGAGAATCCCAAAGGCAGTGACCATCAATGGATTAAATACTAACCCTAGGTAGGCAGCTAGAACCTTGTCAAAATAGTGAGCATGGCATAGCTATTTCATGCAGTCTAAGAAAAACAGGTAAAATGCTGACATATGCACATATTAGAGAAGCACAATCTACCTAAAATCTAGACAAAGAGCTCATGGTTCTATGATTCTATATCTGGGAAAATGTAAACCCTACCAATAGTGCATCTCTATTAGAAATTTATGGGAGAATGAATAGGATAGGAAAGAAAAACAAAAACAAAAACAATATTTTGAAGTGTCACCAAAATAAAATCCTTAATAGATACAACACAACTAGGTGTATCATTAAAATATATTCTTAACAGAATAAAAGCCTAAGATCCAAACATTGGTGAAAATCAAAGATGCCTCTACAGAGGCAATAAATTAGGACCTCGTCTCACTTAAAATTTGCCAGTAATGTTTCTTTGCCATTAGTGTTTCTTTGTTAAAGTCTCGAAGCCAGAGCAAATAGAGCTGAGGGTGCCAGTTAGCACCATGGTTTTTATACAAGATTCTGGAAAAGTAGAATTTTTAAGTGAGGAGAGCTTTTCGAGTACAAACTTAAATATTCACTTTTGCCATAAGAGCGCTTCCACCATCTTATGAAGAGCACCATGGAAGAAGATTTGTTGTGACTCCAGAACTTTTCAGTTTTCTTTACTTCTTTACCAGGTGAAAGCTTTATGTTGAAATATATTGGGTCCTATCTCTAGCAAGTCAAATAGCTGTGTTTGAACTTATTTTTATCACATAGTTAGAGATGCTAAACCATTGTATTCAGACTTAGGCTCCTTGCCACAAAATAGGTAGCAATTGTATTTTGAATAACTTACTGTAAACAATGGGAGTTTTGTCTTGTAAGCAAAGGTTTTGTGAGAGGCATTCTTTAGAACAGTACCCATTCCTGCTGGTTAGCAAATGCAAGGCCAGGCTTGCTGTTGGTTGATTGCAACTGAGGTCACCTCTCAGTTTGGACGGGTATGATCTGATCTTCGGAGCAAGTTGGAAAATTGACTTATTTTTGCAAGTTGCTCAAGTCTGTTTGAAAAATGGAGTTCGACTATGGGAAGTCTTGTTTCAGTGTGAAAACTTTGTCTGATTCTATTTGCTTCTTGCTTACATGAGAACTCCTAAGGGTGCTTGGAGACTTTTACCTGCTGACTTGGGTTGTGGGGCAGAGATCATTTTAACATTGAACATTATCTCCGGGATCTTGATGGTGCGAGATAGTCCTTCTGGGCCTCTAGTTCCCCTTCATTATACTTGCATGATTTGACCCTTATGAACCCTTCAGAAATTACTCGGGGAGTAAATAACAAGGTCAGACCTTCCACCAAGAAAAGTTCAGATTCCAGCCACAAAACCGTTCTGTGTGTCTTCCTGCTCAGCCTGTCAACATGTGGCCTCATGGTGTTCTTCGCCTCTGATGGCTGTTTCTCTCCCTCCCTCCTTCCCCTCTGCAGACATGCCTTGAATTGGAACGCTACCTACAGACGGAGCCTAGGAGGATCTCGGAGACCTTCGGGGAGGACTTGGACTGTTTCCTCCATGCTTCTCCTCCCCCGTGCATTGAGGAAAGCTTCCGGCGCTTGGACCCGCTGCTGCTCCCGGTGGAAGCCACCATCTGCGAGAAGAGCTCGGCAGTGGACATTCTGCTCTCTCGGGACAAGTTGCTATCTGAGACCTGCCTCAGCCTCCAGCCAACCAGCTCTTCTCTAGACAGCTACACAGCCGTCAACCAGGCCCAGCTCAACGCAGTGACCTCATTAACGCCCCCGTCGTCCCCTGAGCTCAGCCGCCATCTGGTCAAAACCTCACAGACTCTCTCAGCCGTGGATGGCACGGTGACGTTGAAACTGGTGGCCAAGAAGGCTGCGCTCGGCTCAGTCAAGGTGGGAGGGGTGGCAACGGCAGCAGCGGCCGTGGCGGCAGCTGGGACAGTTAAGAGCGGACAGAGCGACAGTGAGCAAGGAGGGGTGGGGGCCGAGGCGTGCCCCGAAAACAAGAAGAGGGTTCACCGCTGTCAGTTTAACGGGTGCCGGAAAGTTTATACAAAAAGCTCCCACCTAAAGGCCCACCAGAGGACTCACACAGGTAGTGGTACAAGTTGGCCGCACGTGGTTTCTTCTGCTTCTCCTCCTCTTCCTCTTCTTCCTCCTCTTCCTCCTCTTCCTTCTCCTCCTCCTTCTCCTCCTCCCTCTCCTTCTCCTCCTCTAGCCTCTCAGTGGGAAGGGCTCCCGTGTCCCAAGGAGGGGCGTCGTGCTCACCTGGAGTGGTAGCCAGGCGGGAGGGCCGGGCCAGGGCGGCGGAGTGTCGCTCGCTGGCCGCGCCATCCTTTCGGGCCCAAGGAGCACCCCAGGGCAGAATCACACAGTTCCGAGGACGCCTGAATGGGCTCCGGCGGCGTGACTCACCGCCATACACCCTGCACGTGCTTGTCACCTCCCTGACACGTTTCATCGTTTTAGGAGCGTAGCTCTGCAGTTTTGAGCAACACTGGAGTCTGAGGAGGCACATTTGAAAGACTCCACGGCTAAACAAGGTAGTCGGGGTGTCCCTATTCACTCTTTTCCCAGCATCCCTGATTTTTCATCAAAGTCACCAACAGCAGGAGGGTTTCAGAGTTCATTAGATGTGATCATTCTATAATTAATTGGCATCTCCTCTTTTGCATTGTTCTCTGGCGCGTGCTTTATGGAGAGATGGCGGAATTGCTTTTTAATGAGCCTGTTACTGGGAAGTTGCTAAAGTGATTACATTGCTATGTGTGTGGTAGAGGGGAGTGGGCACCGACAGGGGCTGTATGTTTTACTCAGGACTTCTGCAGTGATTCCCAGGCACCATATTGATCTTTGGAGCAGTGGGATGATTTGGAAGAGCGGGGCTTACAGAGCAAAGAGTGAGATTGGCATTTTCCTTGAAACTGGTCTTCGTTCTGTGCTCTGAGGTGCAAGCTTAGGGCTGGTGTTTCTTCCTCGTGTTAGCATCCTAGGAGCCATTACTGTCATTGGCGGGTTTTAAATGAGTCCCTACTGTCTCGCCTGTGTGGTTTTGCATACCGCTTGCACAGGACCGCTGAAGAGGGAAAAGCTCCAAAAGTATAGCAGAGTGAGAGTGCAACTGGAGAGAAATGGGTGATTGGATTTGAGCCAGGAGATGTGGCTGCTGAGAGTCCTTTTTGGTCTCACAGCTTGTCTTCCTGGTGCTTTGTGGGGAGTTTCGGTCTGTGCCACCAAGGAAATGTGCAGAGCAGATTTCATTGGCTGGAAAATCAGAAAGACCCGGGTTCTAGTTCTCACTGTGCCACTAACTAGCTCTGTGACCTTGAGAGTGTCCCTTTCCCTCATTGGGCCTCATTGTCCATATCTCTCCAACCGACTGGCTTTCCCATCCAGTGCTCTGCAGTGTCAGGGGCATGAAATATCTGTGTGCAGTACAGAAGCACTTTCCTGAAGTAAGATGTGTACTGTGTGTCTAAAAGAAATCACCATTTTGAACCTCAAAGTCAGTCCCAAGGGAGGATGAGAACATACTGCTTCTTTGCTACACAGGACTTCGTCATGTACTCCTCCAGTTCCACATTTAACTTCCTATGTAGCTCTTGGCTCATGGGAAGGTCTGCTAACATGACTTGTGAACCTGGTGGCTCAGGTTGCAGAGTCCCGTGTAGGGTTTCCCAAGAGTTTGAGTCTGAGTGCTCTACTCCACAGACAATGCTTCCTGCTCGAGTCAGCTTCTTTTCCTTTATGATATTGTCCTGCAGGTCATTTTTTATTTATATATCTTTCTTTCTCAAGTCACTGAGGAAAGTCATGACAAGACATTGCAGTGCTCCCAGGCTTTGATGGTGACTCACTTCCTATTCTCCCCAGGAAACCAGAGAAAGCGGAATGAAGCAAGAATGCTTTGTTGAGGGCGTGGAAGTCGTGATTATGGACACGTTTCTGAATTATTGACATGAAGACAGGCCACATCCTGTCTTGTATGAAGACTGGACAGCTCTGGGGAAGCGAGATTCTATGTTTTCAATGGGAAGTCCAGAGCATTTTTCTTCTTTTCTTATCCCCTTTTCCCAACAGATGTGTCAGAAGGAAACCCCTTTAGGAGTGGTGCTTATTCAGTGCTTTGTTTTTTGGGCATTGTCTACTCAGAGTGATTATCAAGGTGGAGCTCATTATGTTCCCCAGCACCTGCAACCACTTGCCGTACGGTGGACTGATGTGTTAAGACTCCTCCCCATGGGTAATTTACTCAAGGAGGCACCCTACATTATTGAAAGGCAGTGTTGCAGAGTGGTTAAGAGGGAGGGAGGGCTTTGTAGTAGGTGGACAAGGATCTGAGTTCTGGGTCTACTGCTTCTTAGATTTGTGATCTGGTTAGGTGACTTATCTTCCCTGAGTCTCAGCTTAGTCATTTATAAAATATGGGGATAATTTTATCTTCAACCTAGATTGTTTTGAAAATTAAATGTGTAGATATATGTAAAATACTTGGCAGATCGTAAGAGCTCATTGAAGACCGTAGTGGAGTTGGTTGTACTTACTACGATTGCTGCTGATATTGATTAATGATGACTGCGTGAAAAAAACAGCTCTATAGAAAGTAGAAATAAGGCAGTAACCAAAATTAAATACCATCGAAAGCAAAAAGCTTTTTCCTCACTCTGTGTGGGGGTTATGATACTCATGGACACCAGTTATAGAAAGTGCATCTGGATGTGCAGGCATTGGCTCATTGAAGGTGGCAGCACTGTGGATTTTGGCTTTACTAAGACAATACAGAAAGCGATCTCCTTGCATCCTCCAGAAGTATTTTGCCTGTGAAACCCTCCTCAGAGATGATAAGCATGGAAGGAAAAGTAGGTGCTATAAGAAAGAGAAACAGGAGGGGACCTAGAGGTGAGGATGGAGGATGGGGAGAGGGAATATGAATTAATTTGGATTAAATGGATGAGAATCAGAAGTATTTATTTGGAATTGGTGTGAATGGGGCACATGGGGAACTGAAAACAAAGGTGATAATTTATGTGGTGTGGATGAACTAAGAATAATGAAAAAAAGCATGAAGGATAGAATCAAATTAAGTGCAAACATATAAAAGCAATGGACTAGTAAAAGCTTGAGGGCAAAGGTATATGGCGATGGGAATTCTGGTTGGGGGTGTGGCTGATATAAGTGAGTGAGGGGCAGAGATGCCAACTAAATGTTGAAATGGAGTTTAAAAAAATGGGCTCTGGTTGGATCCGGGCAAGCTATTTTTAACACAGAGCTCCCTTTAATTTAGTGGAAATATTTCTTTATTTTTGAGTTGGGGGAGTGTTTGAGGAGAGAGAAAAAAAAAAAAGAAGAAGATGAGAAAACCATTGGGTAAAAAGAGGGAAAATATTGGCATTCTTTTCTCTAGAGTCATATATGCTATATCTTTTCTATATGGTAATATGTTGAAAAGGAGACACAGTTGCAAAAATGAAATAAAATAAAATGTGTGGGTCTCCCTCTATGCATAAGAAAGACAATACATTCTTGGTAACATGGATTTGCTTGCACTGAAGAATTTTTAAAATGTTATTCATTTAATCTTTATATAGATAGAATTTACTGAGCTGGAAAAGATATGCCTTTTTTTCCCCCCTTCTGTGGCTGTTCTTTTGAGGATGCTGAATCCTTCAAACTTTTTGCCCTGGAGGATGTTAGGCAATGAGGTGATTTTTTTTTTTTAAGGTAGCAGATGTTCAAGTTGGTAGCTAGGGCACAAATACTGTTTGCCCAAGGAGGTGAAGTTAGGGATGGGGGAACCGAGGGAGGGGCAAGACAAGGCAGGGACTGGGACAAAGGGAATATTGTGAAGTCGCAGGATCTTAGTGAAAGGAAGCATATAAAAATGGACATATGGTTTATTCATTGCGAAGAGCACTTAGTGCTGGCATGTGTGTAAAAATGTCCTTTAGCAGCCAAACCATTACAGACCTTTCTCTCTCACTCTGTTTTCTGGTCTTTGTGTAGCATAGTTTTCTTGTTCAATAATTCAGTCATTACGGTCACAGATTTATTTATCTTCTTGGAGTCAGCTAAATAATTCTTATATTTTGATACAAAGGAAATTTTCACTTTCAATTTTTAAAAAAATCACTTTACTATGCTCATGTTCAGCAAAAGTGAATTTATTGAAATGTTAGTAGTTTCTACACAAAAAGAGAAAGAAGTGTTTTCCACATTTCTTCTTGATCATTTCTAAGAAGGAAAAAAAGCCTATGATTGAAGTGGTGCTTTGTGTTAATTGAGCAAACTTTTCTAATACAGAAATTCATATAAAACGTGTCCACATTTATACTTTTGAGAGTGAGTCATGTTGGTAGAGTCAGGACAAAGGCCAGAAATGAAATCTTTGGTCGTTTATCACAGAGGGGGAAAAGAGGCCATCTTCTCGCATGTTCCACTTGGAGGACTCTTTCAATGGACGGGTGTTGCTTTCACGTAATCCATGGGTCTATCTGATAAGCACATTCTGGATTTTGCACCAACGAATGTAAATGGGTGCTTTTTAGGTGGAAAAATCACACAATTGGGCAATTTACTTAACAATTTATGTCTGCTGTGGGGCAGGTCTTGAGGTGGCACCATTTTTCAGTCTAACTTGGATTTAGGGAAATTGTTTTCAGATAAAAAGGAAGCTAAAAATAACAGAAACAAAGATGAGTGTCATATTTAAAAGGCAAACAAAAGTGTTTATTTTATACGTATAATGAAAGTTCTCTAAAATTTGAAATATCATCTATTTATTCAACAAAGAAAGCAGTTGCTGTGTGCCAGGCATTGTTCTAAGTCTTTTACAAATATTAACCTTTTTAATCCTTGTGTTAATCTAATGACGTAGGTACTATTCTTATTTTATAGGTGAAGGAATGAGGCCCAGAGAGGTCAAGTGACTTGCCCAATGTCACACAGCTCCGAGGAGGCTGGGCCAGGATTCAAACCAAATAGTATTGCTCAAGTCCAAGCTCTTAACTTCTGTGCTGATGAACAATGAGAAAAGAAATCAAGTAGATATTTTTCTTAATAACTCATTATTAAGAGGAAATGAGAAACATAGTTTAAATACAAATTGACAATGAAAACTACTCTGAGTGTCTTCTAAATAGAATAAAGTTGGGAAGGTCCTTAAACATACTGCCTCATCAAGTGACTAAGAACCAGAACAAGGAAATTACAAAGGAATGGTCTTCCGTTCCTAGGCCCATTATTGTTACCATTATAGTTACTGTTATTATGGTCATTACTATTAAACCATTTTTTTAACCTTAGGATTAAAGCGAGACTTTCTTGTAACAGTCCCCAATTCTCTCATTAAAATGACAAACGCTAATGCTCCATTTCTATGAAATTAGGGCAAGCATGATAACGTATGGGGGAAACTGAGAATCAGCAGTGTAGAAATGCTTTAGCCCAGGTTGTATGACCTGCTGTTGGCAGAATTAAAATTTGACCCAGGCCTCCTGTCCCTTGGGTTTGCATCCTATTCAATAGATCATCATCTTCTTCATTTTGTTTGTTCTGTTAGTCACTTCCTGAATGGGTCATCAGTGCCCCTAGATGTCAGGCGCTGCACCACTGAGTAAGCAGGACCTGGGAAAGGCATAGTCCTTCCAAGAAAGAGTGCAGAGGGAGACAGAGCACTGAATGAGAGTCGGAGCACCTAGCAGAAGTCAAAAGCAGTGAGGACAATTCAAAAAAAGTTGCCTTTCTCTTTTTGGACAGAGTGTTTATTCGTGCTATTCATCGTTTCAAATGATGCCCATGTGATAATACACTAATTTATCTAAATAGAAGCCCTAATTCAAGGTCAGGCATATCAGCAGGATAAAATTAAATACCTCAGTCTGGAACTGTAGGGGGCCCATCGACCACTTTCAACCTCCTCAGCCCCATAGATAAGAATTCTTTGAATTTATACAATAGCAACTGAAATAGGGCAATTTTAAGGCATTAAAGGGCCTTTAATATGCTGAGACACATGGCTGCTAATGAAGTTTATCCATGTGTTGAGGCAGAAACTCATTAAAGCCCTATTATGGGATGGAAACTAGAATAAGGGTTAACTGTTCAGTTCACAAGGTGGAGAGAGTTTAATAGAAGGGTGTAATAGTTTGGTTTAGCATATTCAAGAGCTTAAGAGAAAGAGTTTGAAAAGAACGGGTGTGAATGAGATGATGGAAAACAATTGATGGGAGAATTTTATGATTCAAGAAATTCTTAGAGCTTCACCACATGATAATTTAGCAATATGTTAGCTCTTAACGTTTATGAAGATAAATTTCAGTAAACATATATTGGATGGAATGGCATAAACTCAGCATATACACAGCAAGCACATTTATTTTATTATTAGAATATGGTAATAAATGTAGGCTTCATGGGATGCCTATTCCAGATGTCCTTTTAATGGATAATTGGTAGTCATGAAGTAAATAAGCATGTTAAAATAAGAATGGAAGGAGAAGAAAAAAAAGAATGAAATTAATAAGCATTTCATCATAAACATATTTCTTGAACACCCATCATACTACACACTTTTCTTCCCCCTATCTCGGAGGGCCCTGCTTTTTGATGCAAAAACCTGAAAATGGTTTTATGAAGTTGCTATATTTGGAACCTGATCTCAAAAGAGAAAAGAACATGGATTGGGGGTGAGAGGTTGGAATGAGGGAAGAGAAAAGAGGAATCTCATTTCAGAAAAGTCTGTGGAAGTAATAGAATTTTATAAATTCTAAGATTTAAAGGTTAGGCCAGCTCTGTTTGATGGAGAAGAGAAAAAGAAGGTCATGAGTCGTTTGCGCAAATGAAGGAGAGACATTGGAAAGGCCAAGTGTGAACTTAAGAAAAAAACTGTTCTCTCTAATAAATAGATAATGTACAGAAGCTGTTTCTATTATAATAAGCATGTTAAGACTGTGATGATCATGGTTATCCTGTACACTTTATGCTGGGAAGTTTGGGGCAATTAAGTGGAGCTTTGAAAAGAGTACAGGCTAAGTGATATTATAGGAATTAGCTGGGAGTAGACAATACTTACATCATATGTCTCCTGAAGTTAAAACAATAATGGAGTGATTCTGTTTGAGTCAGACAAAAAAGGAGTTTAAGAAAGTTGTGTTTAATAAAAACAAAACAAAGCAAAACTTTTTTAAAAAAAACTTTGGAATCATCCTTTTTAAAAGGTTAGTTAAAATATTAGGAGAGATGGAAATATATTTGTAATATGATTTTCTTTGAAAAATATCCAGCTTGAGTTTAGTAGAAATTATAGTTGAAACCTCAAAAATGAATCAAGAAAGCACAAGCATTTCATGTAAGGAAGCCAGTTCCAATAAGCAAATAGGACTCTTTGGGAACCCAGCCTACTGTGGGCATCTATGGTGTGGGACTCAAAGCTCTGCTAGGTGACTCAGGTATTAAAAGATGAGAGCCTTGCTCTTTCCAACCAGGCAATGTCTATTTGTCCCCACCCTGAGGAAGGTGAACTGGATGGCCCTGAGCAACCTGTTTCCCAAAATCTCAGTTCCTTCTTCATGCCCCACCTAAGAACCTTACACCTGATGCTCGCCTACACTGGGTCACTTCCTGCCTTTGAAGCCTTCCTTTATTATCTTTTTTTGCATCAGAATGAAATTTCTTATTGTTATTATTTTTTATATTGAATTATGGGTGGCTGTTAGTGGAATTTTAGGCATATTCAAGCAAGTAGGGAGGCAAGATGGGGGTATGTTGGAAGCTGGGGCAGCATTTCCCACCTTCACTCCCTCCCCTCTCCTGTTCTGCTACTGGATTTTCTATACATTTTTCTAAGAGGAACTTCTTTTCAACCACTTTCAAAAGTTGTACATTAGTTCTTAAGCTAAATATTAGTAGAATGAAGGCTGTTCAAAGTAATAAAAAATTAGTGACTTTTTATTGTCCTGGTTATTTGGCGAACCAATGGCAGAGTTATTCCCCCTTCCTGCAGTATCTCCATGTGTAGTTGCCAATGTTAGAATCTGACTAGCTTATATAATGGAGGTCAGCCCACTTAAATTATTTAAGAGCGTCTGCAGTGAGAATAAGCTTTTCATGGTTTGTCCCATATTTCTGTTCACCTTTCCTTCTCCTTCACCATCTGTGCTGATTGAGGTAGGAGAGTCAGGGACTGTCCCAGGACTGGACATCCCTAAGCTTTTAGGGATGGAAGACCAGGGCACCCCATTACTAGTTCCTTACAGAGCCTAGGTCTAGCCTTGTCCTAAACTAGTCCTAGTTGGCTCATTCCCCTCTGGTCCCTGCTTTTTATTTTGGACCCTGTATCTTTTCCTGACTTCCCTTCAGAAGTTACCTGCATTCAGGTTAGACCCCTTTTATTTTGTTTGCAAAATAAAATGCATTTATAATTTAAAACTCATTTGATATTGTAAACCACTCACCCAGTTTCATAAAATATACAGGCAGGCTTCTTTTGTTGTTTCTGCCGTCAGAATGCACCTTTTCGTTACTATAATTGACATTGAATGTATGGAATTCAGTAATGTAAAACAGTGGTACACATATTGTTTTCGGGCAAAGTACAACTTTTTAGAATTCCAACTTTGTTGGGATAGAATAGCTTTCAACTGTTTCGCTTAGGTTAGCTGAAGTTGGTAGAAGCCATCAATCCTTTTGTTTTGGGGAAGGAAGCCAGAAACCATCTTCATCTGAGAAAGTCTTCTCCCTTCATGGTAGATTGTTACCCAGCTAAGTGTGTTATGGTATATGATGTCTTCCTGTGGAGCCCTTGCTATTTTCATATCAGGGAAATTCTGTGAGAAGGACTATAAATTGTTCCCCAGTTGAAGGCACTGTTTAGTGAGAGAACTTCTAGGAGTTTAATGGATGCCCTAAAAAATGTAGAATTATATAATCTCTGCCCTGATGAACAGAACCCACAAAAAGGCTTGAAGGGTACATATTCTAGTATCCGAGAGGAGCAAGATGCAGGAGGAATATCTGAGAATAGCTGTGCAGGAGTCATTTTTAAAAGTTTTCTGTCTTCATTGGGTGTGTTTATGTGGTTTAATGTCATCTCACTGGAATTCATTCCTGGGATTATGAACTTACTGTGTTTGAATCCCCTTACTGTGGGGCACATGCACTCTTTCCTTATACTCAGGTTCTGCCGTAGAAAGGAAATAATGATCATACTGAATTCTCAATTGGTCACGAGCTTGTTGAAGCCAGTATTGGTATTTTAAAAAGAACAACAAAAGATACATCTCCCTTCTCTGATATAGGTAATAAGACATTTTATGTTCCTAGCATTCAGGAGAGAGTGTCAGAAAATCAATATGAATAAATTCAAGTACACAGAGGATTCATCCTCTTCTGAAATGTAGCATATGGTGAAATGACTGTATGCATTATTAAATATTTTTTGCTTCACCCACATGTAAATATTAGCATATAGAAAAGGTACCACAGGCTACTTACAAATTTAGGCAGAAGGCGATTTGCTGGCTTTTTTGTTTTTTTCATTCTTTGTTGTTGTTGTTGTTTAGTGTCTCAAGGCTTACAGCTAATCTAAATTTGAAACTAAATACTGTCATTATGGAAGATTTTTTTCTGAGTTCTTCCAATTTCTCTGGGGACAAAATAATGGCCGCTCGAAGCAGTGGAGAAACAGTAATTAGGGCAAATAGTAATACTGTGCATGATTGAGGAAAATGTGAGGAAGGGAGGGAGAAAACGCAACAGACAGACTTGTACAGCCTGTTACTAGGAAACCACATCAGCATTAAATACAGTGTGCTAATTGGCTATCCTGTTTCTGCCTGGGTACCAGCCTGGGCCTGCTACACAGCTGTTTCTGCTCTTTCTGGTTGCTAGGTAACTGCATCAATTTTTTTCCCCCTTCTTTGTATTCTGGAGGCTAATTGGCTACTTCTGCTCCTGGTGTTGCTGCTGGGTACCAGTCTGGGCCTGCTGCTCTGCTGTTTTCCAAAGGGATTTAAAGGGGGGAGGGGAGGAAAAAGGAAAAGGAAGATATGCTGGCAATTAATGGAGCATAAGTGCAAATTCTACACAATGTCTGGCACCTGCGTCCCCTCATCCTGCTTTCTCAACTAAATCCTTTAGCTATGAAAACACATTCGAATCTTGGAGTCTTTCTTTTCTCTGCATACCTTTTGAATATAACTTAAAAGAAACAAGACATTTGAAGACTACTTAAATGATGGATTTAGTCTTCTTAAGAAAGAACTGGCAAATTGCTACACATTTATGTTTGATAGGGGCGCTAATAGTATTTTCACAAACATTGAAATTACTAACTTAATAACAAAGCGGCATCTTTAGCATCTTAAAGGTAGTGCCACTTTATCTCTTAAATGGACCAAATTCTTTTGTAGCCATTCTTCTTGAAATCATACAGAGTTTAAAGTAAGAAATAAAATGGACTAAAAGCAATTATTGGGTTTTCCCAACTGTTTTATTCATTAAAGAAGGAGTAAACGGAGACTTCTAGTCCCGTGACTTTTCATTATGGATTTCATTTCTCTGATATGCCCAGCACATGTCTCAAATGCTTTTTGGTGGCACATTGCTTTACACAGAAGAGATGGATGTTTTGCACACCTTATATAGCAAATGATCAAATGTGGTGCAAGATAAACCTAAAATCAGTTTTGCGATTTTAAAAAAATGTAATTACTTTCTATCTGTTGTGTCTCCTATTGAAGTAGACGTTTTCCATTTCTCACTGGAAGTGTGGGGAGGAAGATTCTTCAGAAGTGAAGTGATGCTTCATGGAGGTTTCACTTTAAATGGTTGAGAAGGGGTATGCAAATTGAGGCCCCTTGAAGAGGCAACTTCATTGCCCTGCAGAGGAACTATTTTATTCAGAAAACCCGGAGCACGTTGTATGACTGTGCTCAGAAATAGTTAGCAAAGGCAACTCTTACTTGACACTGATGGCCCGTACTGGTTCTCCATACTAATGAGATCTACAACCCCCTTTCGAAAATGAAGCAGGAAGAGTTCTATTCAGAGCAACAAGCCCTGCCACTATCAGATGGGATCAGGCTCTGTGGAATCATTTCTGCTTAGAGCATCCTTAAAATAGGTGTAGAAGACCTCAAAGTAGGCTAGGATGATGGAGAGAATTTTGTAATGTTCCATAGACCTTCCACCAGCTAACCAGTGATAGCATTCATATTGCAAAAGAAAATCTGATCCTCAGAGGATGACAACAGAGCAGACAAAATACTATTTCTGCTACCAGTTATTAATCACTCAGAAGTATTTTCCCATTAAAGGACTCAGCCATTTGATTATGGGAGCCATCAGATGTCAGACATTCCTCCATTGCTTGACAAGTTTTATACTCTGACCTCGGGGGGGAGTGGTTTTGGTTGTTTGAGTGTTTAGTCTTTGTTGATGACAGATTGTTAGAGTAACAACTTTCCATGTATGTTATGGATCATTCCTAGCCAACTGAAGCAGGATCTGAAGTGAAAAGGCCAAGGAGTCCTGGTGTTTGTCTTTTCCACCACTCTTCACCCATCCATTGGGTGTGGTTACGTATCTACACTGTGGCTCTGGTAAGACCCAAGAAACACGGGTTTTCAAAGGCCGAAGTAGTTAGTCATGGGTAGCCCCAGCCT
Source organism: Canis lupus dingo (assembly GCF_003254725.2). Lineage (NCBI taxonomy): Eukaryota > Metazoa > Chordata > Mammalia > Carnivora > Canidae > Canis > Canis lupus. The sequence continues at coordinate 15,898,856 of NC_064279.1, read as the reverse complement.
TGAATGAACACCAGTTCTCACTTCTGAGCTTCCTCTCTTCGTGCTCTTCTGGGTGGGTGATCTTTGTTCTTTGGATGAAAGCAGTCTTGGGACAGCAGGCATGCTTTGGGGGTTGAGAAAAGGAAGTATTCCCCCTAGCTGCTTCAACCTCTCGATTCTCCTCAGTCACCTGCTTTGCTAATTCTCATCTCCACATAGCACTGCTACCTCTTCTATAAGGTAAATCAGTTGATAAGCCTAGAAAAGAGGAATCTGATGGCCACTGTCTGCCCAGCAGGGCTGCTGCTAACCCATATCATGCCTTTGTGTGAATCAGGAGCAGGTGTCCCTTCTATGGGGCAGATGCTACCCTGTGCTGGAGGAGTGGTGCTGGAGTCCGTCCTCAGCCCTCCAGCTGGACACCCTGTGCCCACAACCTCACATGGCTCCCTGCTCACCACGGGAGCTGATCCACTCCAGCGGGCCTTCCCTGACCCTTGAAGAACTTGTGAGGCTAATGAGGTTCCAGGAGGAACATGAAAGTCGCATGACTGTTTGGGGGGGGAGGGGGTCCTGAGGCCTCCTCTCCACGGCTAAAGAGGCCATTATATGTGAGAGCAAACCTTTTAGCCCAGCCATTCTCCCCAATGTGAGATCATTAGTTGCCTAATGCAGTGATTCTCAACTTGGGCTGATTTTGCCCCTCAGGGGATGTTTGGCAATGTCTGGAGACAGTTTTGGTTGTCCATCTTGGAGGGGGTATTGCTACTGGCATCTGGTAAATGGAGGTCAGTGATGCTGCTGAATATCCTGCAGTGCACGGGACAGACCCTGCCACAAAGAATCCTTGCACCCTGAATGTCAGTGGTGCCAAGGTTGAGAAACCTAGCTTCGCACAACCTTAGCTGGCCTTTGCTTCTTCTCTTTGTGTTACTCTGCAGCACTTGCAAAATATTTCCTCATCCTTTTGAGACCGCCCACCAGGTCTTGGTTCCCTTTTATGGTCTTTTAGATGTTGACTAAGTATAAATATTGTATAATTTATTATTTTGTCAGGACTTAGATGTGCTGGTTTCCCCTCTTATGACCATGAGGGAAATCTCTCCACCTCTGTCAGGTGCTTAGCTTTCTAGATGTCACATTTGTGATTGGAACTCTTTGCAAGCGACATCCCCCTCATCCCCACCCCACCCTCCTTGCTGAAGGCTCCTGACCTGTAATAATTTGAGATTTTGCTGAGGCAGGGATTTGAATCACATGAGCTGCCAGCCTGGTGTGTGGGAGGGAGGCTTTCGCCAAGTGGGCTCAGCCGACTGGGCACTAACGATCATCCTCTACCTATCCTCTGCCATACAGCAACCTGACTGAATTACAACGGTTTTTGCCTTGTGGTCAAAAAGAAGGTTGATTGTTAGAGCAGAAGTAAGTGTTTTTATTCAGAAAAGAGAACTTTTATTAGGAAAACTGTGCTGCTGCATTTGTATGTGCCACTGCAGTGCCTTTGCTATCATTCACGATTCCGGTTCCCACCAACACCATGTGGAAAGTACTGTAAAGCATTTTGAGTTCTCAGGGAGAAAGGTGTCATCGAAAGTGAAGAGATTTAAATGGCATTATCTAATGGACACATACTTTATGCTTACATTTTGTCAGGAGATGTGAATTATGCATTGGCCCTCTCAGCTACATTCACATGCATAGAAAATAACATTGTCAGACGTGTCATCCCCAGATACAATGGACAATATGCTATTATAATTGTATGGCATTGTCCTTGCTGTTTGGAGATAATACTGCTGACATGATTCCTCTCACACATGTGAATGTGGCTGTAGGGAGTACGTGACATCTGTGTCTTTCACACAGATTAGTTTATCCCTTGCCTCTTGGAGGGATTGCGATTAGTGAGCTGCCCTCCTGGGGTCATGGTAAGTGCCATGTTTTGGATCACAGTTGTTATCAGACCTTAGTTTTAGGCCCAATAGGGAATTAGGAATATTTAGCTTGATGACCTGAAGAGGCAGTGGTTATTTAGACCACTCCCCAGAGCAGATGGGCTAAAGAAGGGGTAGGCTGAGGCATTCCTACTCAGATTGGCTTTGGAAATGAGAAGGCAATTGGGTACCAAACCTGGGAATGGCTACCTCCATATTACTGCTTTGTCCAAGTAAATAGGCGCAATACTATCACTTGTATTAATCTTTACAGTTTACCAAGTGCTTTCACATACCTTGTGTCATTTCACCGTCACTCACCTGTGGGATAAATATTCTCATTGCTCCCATTTTATAGATGAGGAAGTAGACTCAGAGGATAATCTTTTACAGGTTTCTGTGCTGAGCTGTGGAGCCTACCTTATGTTGTTTATCCTTTAGATGCCTGTGTGTGTGTGTGTGTGTGTGTGTGTGTGTGTGTCTGTGTGCTTGCCTGCCTAAATTACAGCAGGATATAAATGAATTGAGGTGTATTATTATAGTTCAGCAAAATAAATGGCCTAATATTTGCCATTCTACTTATTTCACACATATGCTAAGTAACACATGTGTTATTATCTTACTTGTCCAATGTGACACAAATTTAGAAGAGCTAAGAAAACAGAACGATATAATGTATAGGAATATCATATCTTCCTATATCCTGTCTATTTTGATTAGACTTAAAAATCCTGATCTTAGTTGCTTTTTCCATTTTAAAAAAGAAAGCTGGTTTTGAAGATGCATATATATATTGGTGTATTGGTTCTGAAAGTGATATCTCAGTACCAGTGAGTTTGCATATTGTAGAAAATTTGTGGAGAGAAATCGTAGACAGAAATTCCCCTGAACCCTTAAAAGAATGCATCTTAGCCATCCTCATTTATTCCTAAACTGGAAAATCCAAATGGTGGTGCCTTCGGGAAGTTGGAACAAGCTATGAATGGATGGATCATGGTGTACAAGTTGCCCACTGCGGTCTTCGGTATACCAGAACTCTGGTAGGGGAGTGTGAACAAACAATTCGTGCTTTTATTTTAGTTTGTATGATAAATATGGAGTTAAAGATAATCTTGCTTTATCCCTTTTTCACCCCACTTTTTGGAGGATATTAATGGATGTATCAGATGTGTTATGGAGCAGAATACTTGGTCTATACAGGAATTATAAATTCCCTAAGGGGCAAAGACCCCAAACTCACTCAGGTTTAGATTCTGCTCCATGTGCAGCAGTCTGTCCTCTATATTTACAACAGCTCAGTAAGGAAGAATAGCTGGTTCTACCATAAGGATCTACAGGAAACTCCAAGCAACGGGTACTTGCATTGTCTTCCAGAGATCTGCAGAAAGAAAAGGTTTTAACATCGAGACACAAATCCCTGGAAGGTAGAAGGAACATTTAACCCCTGTGGGCTCCATTTTTCAAAGATTGTTTACCTATAGATATTTATTTTTTTGGTCTGATCCTGTGTTCCTGTATATCTTTGTGCTTTTGAATTTACTTCCTTCTTTTATTTATTTACCTGCCAAAGGAATAACCTTTATAAATTGTTATGGTTGGCAGGGCCCCCGATCCCCATTTGATATTTGCCCTTTGCTTGCCTGGTTTGCTGCTGGGCGTGTAGAAGGCGTGCTAACCCACCTGCGTGACTTCCTGTCACCGTGCTCAGGTCTCCACATTTTTCTGTGGTCTTCTTTGGTGTCCATCTTCTCCACAAAGAATGTTTAATAAGCAGAGGCAGGGACTGGAAAGAATCTTTTCAGCTAAGGAAACCTTTCATACTTCCTTCCCACTATTGTCATTGCTCGAGCTGGAAAGACCCTAGGCACAAAGCTTATGGGATCAATTACCACCAGCTCACTGTTAACCATTTTTTTTTTTACTCTGTTGTGGGAAGAATAAAGCAATAATTAAAATTAACTGAACAGCTTTTGCTCTATTGAGGCGTTAAATCTTTGTGTAAACACAATCACATTGTGCAAACATAGGTCTTTTCAGCTGGCTGATTTAGACAGTGAAGCCACTGAAGTTTTGAGGTCTCTGGGTCAAGGGCCCCATTTTGACACGGTTTGAAAGGTCACCTGCTCATTTGTGTCTCTGCTGCACCGCACAGAGTGCCCTGAGCGGGTGTGATCTCCTGCCCGCCGCCGCAGCACAAAGAGGAGCGGCTGGCATTTGGCAGATCGTGCAGAAAACTACGCAAAGTGCGACTCTGGTGCCCAGGGCGGGTGGCGAGAGCTTGCGAGCCCCTGGAGCCCAGGCACTGAGACAGCTCGAATGTGGAGAAAACAGCAGTTATAAAATATAAATGTGTTTATTATTACACTGGGCCCATGCTATATAATTTTACACACACTCATATCTGTGATTTACGGCCCCAGCTCCATACGGAAAAGTGTGCTAATTTACCCAAATTGATAGAGAGGCCTCTGAAGATGATCAAATTAGAAGCAACAGTTTAACCGAGAAAGAAGGGCCTCCTAAAACAACAACAACAACAACAGAGTGGCTGCTGTGTCAGAGGCATCTTTGATAAGCAGAGCTTCACTTTAATTATTCATGATAATGATTGCCCTGGAAGGAGGGCGCCTCCCAAGTCCCCACAGCACCGTGAACACCAGACTACCCTGCCCGGCTCTCAGCGAGCTTTGTCGCGCTTTCTCCTGAGGGAGGTGAGCGGGCTAAGGGTTGGGAGGTTCTTACACACCTGTGGCCCTTTTCTAGGGAGCAGGTGTCAAGGGTGCTGCCCCAGAAAAGGAGGGAGGCCCAGTGGTCCCAGCCCTGGTTTGGGGCACTCCCTGTACTTATCAGGCAGCTTGCCCGTGCTGTACCCGTGGAAGGGTGCTGCCCCAGCAAAGGAGGGAGGCCCAGTGGTCCCAGCCCTGGTTTGGGGCACTTCCTGTACTTATCAGGCAGCTTGCCTGTGCTGTACCCGTGGCCGTGTCCTGAATCCTCCCAAGGAGGGAGGAGAAGCTGTAAACCTGGAAGAGCCCAGGGGTACCCAGCTATAGGTGCTGACCTGACTTCTGAGTCTGGTCTGCCTGCAAAGCCAGGTCCCCTGCAGTATTCTGGAATTTCCTAGGAAAGAAGCCAGGAAGAGGCCCCGGGAGCACAGACCCCACCCTGCTTCCACTGCCGCCCATCCCATTTGTTGTGCTTTCAGCTCATTTCCTGGTCCTTACAGCAATTACCCTCAGCATTTCCGACAGCTTTCCAAAGTGTTTTAGTCTTGGCAGAATCTTGAGTTACTTGTTCTGGGGGCTCCTCAGAAGGAATGCACTATGGAACAGTATGTGTTAGTTCCCGGGTACGCTGGAGCATCCATGACTCGTGCCCTTGCAGGGAAACTTCATGCAGACAGCCTACTGCCAGTCCAGGAGAACTGGATGGGCCATTTTTACCAGATGGGCACTTGCCAGCCTATGGAAGCCGAATGACCACCCAGTCTTCATAGCAGAACCCCGGGACACATCCCTGACACATACCCTTTCCTTCCCCTCTTATTCAGTCAATACCCATATCTTATTGGCACTACTTTCAAAGTATGGTTTGTATTTGTCCACTTTTCTGCGTCTCTGCTGCGAGGGACAATGCCATCCGTGTTTCAGCCACTGTCTTCTGTCTGCCAGTCTGTGTAGAGCCTTCTCAAGGGTCCTCCCACATCCGCTCATTTCCCTCTGCAGCCCATTCCCCTTTTTGTACCTAGAGTGATATTTTGAGAATTCACATCTGATCGTGTTATGCCTCTGCTTAAAAGTTCACAACAGCCACCATTGTTCTTAGGATAGAGTCCAAATTCTTAAATGTGGCCTATAAGATCAGTGTCCAATAGAAATAGATAATGCAAGCCATGTGTATACTTACATATACGTTTTCTGAGTTTTATTTTCATTAGTTTATTCATTAATTTACTTATTAATTGGTGTACTGATGAATTAATACTAGACTTTAACTCAGTATATCCAAACTTATCATTTCAACATGAAATCAATATAAACAATCGTTAATGAGCAATTTTACATCCTACTTTCCAGACTAAGTCTTTGAAGTTCAGTGTTTATTTTACATTTAAAGCACATGTCAATTCAGATTGTTCACATTTCAAGTGCTCAGGAGGTACATGCAGCTGGTAGCCACCACATTGGACCATGCACATCTTTTTTTTTTTTAAGAGAAAGAAAGAGAGTGAGCATGCATGTATAAGCAGCATGGAGGTGGGGTAGAGGGAGAGAGAGAGAGAGAGAGAGAATCCCATGCAGGCTCCACTCCCAGCACAGGGCCCAATGTGGGGCTCAGTTTCATGACCCTGAGATCATGACCTAAGCTGAAATTAAGAGTTGGATGCTTAACTGAGCCACCTAGGCACTCCTGGAACACATATTTAAGCCCTTGTGGTGTGGTCCTGTTTGATTCTCCAGCCACGATGTGACTTCTGTCCCATCTGGGCTTGGTGTGGGAGAGGATATGGAAGAGGGGTTGAGAAACTCACCCCTGCTAAAGAGTTGGAGGAAATAGCCCAACAGTGGGCTGACTTCATTTTACATGTCTGTTCTGCAGGGATCTCAGGCAGTCAGAGGTATGGGTTAAGAATGAAGCCCTTGCTTTGCTATTGCCCTTGGGGGGTTTCCATTTTTGGTTTATCTAGGGCTAAGTCAGGCTGAACAGATGTTTTTTGAGAAAGTAAAGGGATTTAAATGGAGAAAACACTGGTAAAGCTGCTATGTTATATTCTCTTCTGAGGGAAAATAGCCTGCCTATCCCACATAGAGGTCCTGTAGTGAGCAGCACTGCTCTGTGAGCTGAAGATGGGCCTGGGGGAGTGGGTGTGAGTTGTAGTTCACACCCCTGGCTTTCGTCTCAATAGATTACTTATTCACTTTTAAAAAGTTAAAACTGTAAAAGGCGAAAGATTTAATAGTGAAAGGGAATATAAGGGAAGGGAGAAAAAATGTGTGGGAAATATCAGAAAGGGAGACAGAACATAAAGACTCCTAACTCTGGGAAACGAACTAGGGGTGGTGGAAGGGGAGGAGGGCGGGGGGGTGGGGGTGAATGGGTGACGGGCACTGAGGGGGCACTTGACGGGATGAGCACTGGGTGTTATTCTGTATGTTGGTAAATTGAACACCAATAAAAAATAAATTTATTTTAAAAAAAGTTAAAACAGCTATTATATGGGTGCATCTAAATATTTCTGACATTCTTTCCAGTTGAAAGATTTGCTTTATCAGAAAATATTTCCAAAGGGAATGTAAACATTTATTCTATTTTAATTGCTGGCATTTCAGTAAGAGTCAGAGTGAGGTAGTGGTTAAGCCTGTGGACTGAAGATAAGCTGCCTGAGTTTAAATCTTGACTGTACCACTTACAAGGTGGAGAACTTGGTGAGTGGCTTTATTTCCCTGACCTCAGTTTTCTCATCTGTAGTGTGGGGAGAATGTGTCTCACAGGGCTGTTGAGAGGATTAAAGAAAAGAATATATATAAAAGCCTTTAGTTTCCTGTAGTGCCTGGAACATATGGAGAGCTCGCTATATATTGCCCCAAGATTTGTAAAACACTATCATTAATTGTAGATAGCTGAATGGGGCCACGCTCTTGGCTCAGGATGTCCATTCAAGGTACTTTCTCTTAAAAGATACATTTATTGTCTAGTTTTGTGTATAACATTTTGTGTCTTTCTCTCACACTTAGTTATCTACTCTACATATACCTCTGTAAGGAAGGACACTATAGACATCTCATTACAGTTTGATTCTGCTGTCTATATCTCCAGTAGGAAAAGCCCAGCATATTTTAGTGCATGATGTGTATACCATATTTTATTGGTACACAGTATCTGGGCTTCCTTTCTATATGTGGCATTGGGTTTGTACTGTTTGGTCTAAACCCTTTGGCTTTCTAATCAATGACCTGTTGCTGGTTGAAGCATTGGGGCTTGGGGTATTGAATTAAATGAAAGACCAGCCCCAGGAAGTGGTCTGCTCCTAAGACCGTAACACTGATCTCTAATCATTTTAGTAAAAAACAGTGACTGTTGGCCCTTTATTCACTAGGAAAGTATGTCCAGGCACTAGGTGTTGATATGAGCCACCTTGCATAAAGGGGGATTTTTGTTTGGAATATTTTAATAACCACCTTGCCTGTAAGTGCTTACACAGATAATCATCTCTCTTCAGACTTCACAATAGTCCTAAGAGGCCAACATCAAAGAAGGGGTTAGCTCCACTTTGCAGAGGAGGAAAGTGAGACTCAGAGAGTATGTAACTCTCCTAAAATCACATAGTAAGTAGGAAGAACTAGGACTAGAACCAGCTCTCTTGACTGTGAGTCGTGTGTGTGTGTGTGTGTGTTCTCTACTAAAGTGTATGTGCACACAGGCGACACCGTTTACAGGAGCTCTGAGTAAAAGAACTATGACTGAGATGTGAAATAATGTTTATACTGTAAGTTGGGGCCATTTAGGCATGCATTGTTTTCATTCATCAGTTTCTGTTACCTTTGAATTATTAAGAACATTAGAGGAAGCTATCTATAACAGGGATGCAAGCTAGCAGAGGCTTTAAAAAGATATGATGTTTTTTCTACTCCACATAAAAATCCAGAATCTCAAACAGCTGTGCCCTGAGAAGATGTCAGAATCCCAGACTCCTTCTATCCTGTTTTCCCCTCATCCTTAGGGTTTCTGTTCTTCAGGAATTGCCTGTGTTCACACAATTCAAGATGGCTGCCACTAGGCCTGCTTTCCAGGAACCTACTTTTCATGCAGCTATTTTGAAAGGGGGAAGGGGAGAGGATGTCCCAACCTTTTAAAGTACAGCTTGAAATTGCACTTGTCACTTCCACTCACATCTCATCAGCCAGAACTTAGTCATATGTCAACACACTACTGCAAAGGAGCTGGGAAACAGTCTTAATTTGGGGTGGCAATGAGCCCAACTAAAATTTGGGGGTTCTCTTACAGAAAAAGGGAGAATGCATACAGAAAGTCATCTGGCAGTTGCACTATGCTCTTAGTCTGAAGAATAGTTTCCTTTTAGCCTGTAATGTAGACATTTGAACATGAAACACTTGACTTCTGAAATTCTAAATGTATAACATGGTAAAGGAGAAATTTTAGTATATTCTACTTTGTGGCACATTGCAAAATCAAAATAACTGCACGAAAACTAGGTTCCTGTGGAATGCCAGAAGTTCTGAATGGAAACTTAATTTACATTTTGCATTTCATGAGAACAGTGCATTACTGGAACAATATGAAGTGAATGGGAAGTTAATAACAAGAGATCAAGCTTATAGGATCAAAATAACCATGTCTTAAAATTTCTTGGACTTTTTTCCCCCTCGAAGTATAAAGTCACATTGCCTTGACACTTTTGTCCCAGGATGAAAATTAAGTAGAAGAATAAAGAGAATGTATTTTGTAGCTGTGGGTTTAGCACAGACAAAATTAAGGCTGTTTAAGGTTAGAGGTATACAGGCTGACAGATTGTGTGGGGGTGTTTCTATATATGTGGGTGTCAATATGTTTGTGCTGAATTGTTTGCAGATTTGGGGGGGATGTCATGTGTGTGTATGTTAATGTAGATTCCATGGGTGGCTTCAATCATTGTGTTTTCTTCCTAATTATTCATATTATGAAGCAGCAGAAAGAGGATGTAGGAGGATCTAGATTACTGTGTTTAAAGAAGGTTTGAAGAAGGACTCATAACATATGTATGTGTTCGTTCAGTCAAGTGCATCAGGGGTCTTTGACATGTTTTCGGCATTCTGAGTCTTGGAAATACTACTGTGAATAAATCTGATCTCTGCCCCTGAAAGAAGCATTTGGTTTTGTGAGGCGATAACAGGAAAAAATGACTGAAGCAGTATAAGACTCTTCTATAGGAAGTTATAGGAATAGAGAGGAAGGAACACTCAACTACCAGAGTTGATCTAGAATCACTTCTCAGAGGATATGCTTTTTAAAGTACTAGTGCCACATATTGGGCCAGGCTCTGAGGATACAAATATGCAGAGGCATGGGCTCTGACCTCAAGGCAGTCTCCTGGAGGGAATACCTGGTCTTCGAGGCCCCACAGGGTCTGGCTCTTACCACCTCTCCAGTCGTTCTTGAAATTCCTCCTTATATACTCATCCTTTACCTCAACTATGATAAACCACTGTCACTCATCTCTGAGTCTTTGCACATGCTGTGGCTTCATGCATACAAACAGGTGGGACTTCTTCACCTGGGAACTCCTCTAATGCAGAGATCCTTTGCTATTAGCTTTCATCTCCAGCATTGTCACTGCTCAGTACATATTAGACTAATAATTAATGTAGATTAACTCCAACTTGTCACCTTAAAGAGGCTGTATTTTCACCATTAGTGAATGAGACCAGAAGTCTAGACATTTGACTTTGCCTGCTCACCCAATGGACAGAGATGAAGTATTTCAGAGTTAATGCATGTTAGGGCTTTTGAATCTGGAAGGCAAGGTGGTAACAAAGCTTTCTGTACTGTTAATTTTTGATTGATCACCCGTCTGTTAATTAGCAAGCATCATATGGAGTACATACAATGTGCCTGAGCCTGTGCTAGACATTGTGGGTGATGACAAAGAAGCAACTGAGAATCATCTAGCCCTGTGCTTGGACACACATTGTTTTAATTACATTTATTGAACTGGTGGTATTAGGTGTCCCAGTGTTAAAAGCACTTTCTATGTCATATGGGTGGGGAAAGCAGGGCAAGGGATCAAGGCATAGGAAATTAAATATCTCACAGGACATAGTAAATAAGTAGCCAAAGAGTGCAAACTCTGACAAGACTGTAGATTTCTAAACAGGAGGAACACTTTAGGATGGGATGACATGTGGAAGATAGATACATTCTAGTAGAGGACATTCTAGTAAGTGGGACAGGCTGTGGAGGGCAGCTTCAGGATGCTGGAGAGAGAGGGGCTTAGGTAAGGAGGAGTGGGTAGGTTAGGGTAGAAAAATAAGTGAGGTAGTTTTGTGAACATCTCTTTTAAGTATATAGGCAGTGGTATGTGAAGAGCATCTGTCTTAGGTTATTATTTGTCAAAATAAGACACTTAAATTTTTCCTTTGAGTTACCCTTTTCTTACACTTCATAGTTGGGTATGGTACATATTTAGGTTGCTTTAGCTAATGAGTAAATTCAGTCTCTAAAAAACAGTGTTTGATCATCTTGGAAGAGAGTTATGCAGACAAATTGATGTTTTAAAGCTTGGCTGATTTAATATTTGCCTCTAAAAATCTCTAGAGAATTAGATCTATTCAACTTGAATAGTAGCTGGTCCAGGGGAGGGCCCATCTCTTTATCATTTCTATGTAAATTATCCGATTTGGTTTTCTTGAAGATTGATAAAGTTACCTTTTTTTTTTTTTTTAAAGGGTACAGGGCAAATTGCCTATAAAATAATCATATGCGTGGGTCACTTTCTCTCCGCCATCTGCATTTATATAATCAAGGAATAACCAAATTAGCTGTAGCTTAATAAGAACAAATTCAGGATGCTGAAGCCAATCATGTGATAGCTTCCAAAATTATATCTGAGATGGTTTTTGGATTATCCACTCCTGTGGGTTTTCTATACCATCGATGCATCTCTTTTCATATTTATCAAACATGTAGCAGAAAGTTAACTTTCATCCTAATAGTAAATGATTTGCATTTATATTTTCTAGTTTTTAGTTAGTGAAAAGTTCAGTATGCTTAGGACAATAGATTAGGCATCATCAACTACTGTGATATGTGCCAATCAATGACAACCATGGGTCCAGGGTCTGGTGAGGTTTGTTTCAGCCTCTCTTACTCACCCACCTATACTATATTTCCATGCACCCCCTGTTTCCATGACTAATCTCACACTGCCCTCAGATTTACTAATCTCACACTGCCCTCAGGCCCCCTCCAGTCCTCTCCAAGAGGTATCAGGTAATGCTACCTTCCCTCAAAGCTGTTTACTCTGCATTTGTTCTTTTCCTTACTACTACCCCTCTCCCCATGCAGAACAGTTTCTTGTGATACACACTTGAAGCCATACACCTGAGTTGCTAAATTCAGCAATGAATTGGATCTTTGAGGGAAGGGTTCTTGTTCTGTGTTGGTTTACTTCTGAAGGGTGCCCATCTGCATTAGAGATGTCACTTTCTGAGTGGCTTTTTGATAACTTCCGATATTAACTAAGCTTGGAACATCTATGGAGCTAAGGTAACATTTCTTTCTCTTCATTCTTAAAATTAAATTTTTAAAAGTATTTCAAAAATTAGTAGTTTGGTCATTGTGGTAGTCATAGGCTGTGCCTGCATACATCCTCTGCAATATGGCTATCTTTACATTTGAATGCAAAAAAGTAAAAATTGGCTATGAATTTAAAATTAATATTTTGAAATAATCAAGTTTCTATCTAAATACAGTAAATTGAATTGTGGGAAAGTGGCTTACAGAATAATAACTTGAGTATTCAGTAGAAGAAGTGTCCTATAAATGGATTTTCAACCATTTCACATGGTGTTGTCATTGTCATCTTAACAGGAAAAAAGATGAATGTTTTAACAACTATTTTCTTCATATTTAGCTTATTTCTAGCTTTTAACTTTATCCTAACTTTGGTAATTACCAAAATATACTTAAGTTTCCAAATTGACATTAAATTTTCTTTGGCTTTATCTCTGAAAAAGCTGATAAAATAATTTTTAAAAGTTAATCTTGAGGGGTGCCTGGATGGCTCAATTGGTTGAGCATCTGACTCTTGGTTTCTGTTCAGGTCATGATCTCAGGGTCATGGGTCTAAGCCCCACACTGGGCTCTGTGCTGCGTGAAGAGGCTGCTTGAGGTTCTCTCTCTCCCTCTCCCTGTGTTCTTCTCCCAGTTTGCATGCACATGCACATGGTCTCTAAATAAGTAAATAAGCAAAATCTTTTTTAAAAATTAAAAAAGTATTAATCTTGAATAGCAACAACAAAGACAAGGATAAAACCAAAATAAGAAAAAAAAAAAGAAAGAATTAACCTCCATGCCAGAAAAGCATGTAGTTTCCCTACATGATCATGCTTATCTATTTCACAACTTGAGAACATATAACTTTAGGTATGAGTGTTGGAGTCTAAATTTATAAGTGAGTTTACAGTCTTTTGAGAATTCCAATAATACCTATCCTACGATTTGTGGGATGTTGTTTTGGAGGGAGAGTATGAGTTATACCTCACTTAGCCCCCTAAAAATATTAGAACAATGTATGCATTTTTAATTAAATAAATATTCAGTTTGACTTTGAGAATATTATGAGACCCCTTGGCATAGGAGAAACATGCTGTGGTTTCTGAAACACATGCATTGGGATCACAGGCTGCATGTTGAAAAAACTCCAGTTGCCAACAGCTATACTTAATCCAACATCTGAAGTAGTTGCCAGTTTTCATGACCAATCCAGTCTTTCTCCGACATTTCAAATAAATTTACCAAAAACTTAACACCTCACTTCCAAAGAAACTTCTTGGAAGAAGTTAATAATCATTAAAAATGGAAGCTGGCCCCCAAAGATTTGCTTAATCTTGTGTATTTCCTGGCTGTGCTTCACAAGGTAAGGTAGATCTGAGAAGTGATGCTTGGGGTCTATAAATCTTGTGGAGAAACCTTTCCATCCTTGCCCTGCAAACAGACCTGACACAGCCTCTGTGCCCATAACCTTCTCTGGCCTTCGAATGCCTGCACACTGTCTTCCAATATCACCATCATCATGATAACACCTTTCATGCATTTGGAACTTTGTAATTGACCAATCACTTCATTATGCTAGATTCCATTGAATCTTCATAACTAAAAGGGAAGTAGGACAGATTTTTTTCTATTCCTTCCCCACACAGTTAAAAACAATAAATCTGAAAGAAGTTTACTGACTCTTCAAAACCACATTGCTATTAGGCAGCAAAGGTGAAACAGGAAGAATCTGACTTTTGATGGCTAGTCCTTTTTTTTTTTTTTTTTTTTTTGATAATGAGCCCATTTTTCTCCAAGAGAGCAATGATTCAGATTCATTGAGGCATCTAGGGATGGCTGCCCTAGTGTTCCTACAGAGTTTTAGGGAATCCCTCCTCTACATGTCATGCACATGCCTTTATCAAACATGTGGGCCTTGTGTAGTTTATATACATGCATGGGGCTTCACCGCGGGGGAACTCCTCTACTACAGAGACCTTTGCTTTTAGCTTTATCTCCAGCAGTGTCATTGCTTGGTACAGATTTGAGCCGACAATTAATGTAGATTGAATCCAACTTGTCAGGCTGAGAAGGCTGTATTTTCATTCTCAGTGGATGAGACCAGAAGTCTAGGTATTTGACTTTGCCTGCTCAGCCGTGGACGGAGATGAGATGTTTTGGAGTTAATGCATGTTAGGGTTCATGGATCTGAAAGGCAAGGTGGTAACAAGCTTTTTGGGCTGGGCATGGGGAAAAGTTTACACTTGAGGTGATGATGGGATTTCCCCGGAGAAAATATATTTTAAAACAGTGCTGTTTAAAATAGAAAGCAAGTTGTATATGTAATTTAGAATTCTCTAGTAGCCACATTTTTTAAAAAGTGAAAAGGAATAGGTAAAATTAATTTTAATAATATTTTACCTAAATTAATATATCCAAATTATAATCATTTCAATGTCAGGTCAAGGTGAAAAAATTAATGAGATAAGCTTACATTCTTTTTTTAAACAAAGTCTGAAACCCAGTGTGTATTATGTACTTATGGTATATTTAAATCCATATGCTGAATTTTCAGTGGTTAAATTTAAATGTAGTCCTACCAAAACAAGAGTATAAAATATCCTTTATAATGTTTCAGTTTTTATTTTAATTAAAAATAAATTAGAAGTTCAGTTCTTTAGTCACTTTGGCCACATTTCAAATGCTCATAGCCACATGTGGCTAGTGGCTACTATCCTAGACACCACAGATGTCAGTAGTTTTGGGATTATGTCAAAATTCTTTCCCACCCCTCTCCATATTCTGAAGTAGGAGCTATTTCTTATTGAGGGTATAGTTTAACTTTTATTTATTTATTTATTTATTTTTTAATTTTTTATTTATTTATGATAGTCACACAGAGACAGAGAGAGAGAGGCAGAGACACAGGCAGAAGGAGAAGCAGGCTCCATGCACCGGGAGCCCGACGTGGGATTCGATCCCGGGTCTCCAGGATCACGCCCTGGGGCAAAGGCAGGCGCCAAACCGCTGCGCCACCCAGGGATCCCCTAGTTTAACTTTTAGAATATACATTTTAAGCAGCCATTTTAGGTGGTGATCCAGGCTGTAAAGTTTTAACCTGACGTAGGCCAGTTATTTTATTAGTTGTTTTATGAATAAAAGAAAAGAGGAGAAGTGTGTGCTCTGTGCAATGACTGCTGCTTTATGCAAATTCAGCCACTCAGGTGTCCCAGTACCTTGAAGGTTTGGGGTAAGCAAGTAATGGATGAATGAAAAAAAAAATCAATGTGTAACATAAATAAATGTGTATTTTGTTTTATGTAGTTGTTGTAAAAGCTCCTGAAGTTCTGGAAAAGAAAGCCTTTGTCTTGTTTTCCAACAATCACCTATCTCAAATGCCTTGAAAAAAGAAAATATTGAAGGTTCAGCTGGAATCCAAGAGAGCTCTGAGCCAGTTTTCCAAAGCAGTTAATAACTTGGGGTGTTTTTTACTTGCAATTCATATACCCTGAGAAGGGATGGCCAAGCTGTGGAGTGCTGTTTACTGCTTACTCTTTTTCCAGTGTTAAGAAAGCTTAGCGACATTTTCTCTCTCTCAGTGTCTTTATTCCCCAGGTGGCTTATATTCTCTAGTGCTACTGAGTGTGATGTGAAAGCAATTGCTGGGTTTCCTCTAGATGTACTCAGTGGCAATACAAACCCATTATGAAGCGTTCTTCCTCCTATCCTTTTTACTTTTTCATTTCCTGATCTGCAAAATTTCAGGTTCCTAATCCAAGTCCTAAGGAGACCAGGACTTTGACAAGCCCAAATAATAAAAATCCAGTAACATTTTTTTAAACGTAAGAAGCAATAGACAAAATTAGTTTTAACTGAAATCTGGGCATGTCAAGGTCCTAGTCTCTCTAGGAATTGGATTAGGAACTTGAAAATTTGCAGATCAGGAAACAAAAGCAGAAAATTTGCATTAACGATGTATATTTTCAAGACACTTTTAAACCTGGAATGCACAATTCTGACACCTTCATATTTTATTCTACGACCTATATCTTAAAGGCAAATTTATGGTGCGGTACATTTGACGTATCACTCATGCTCTTCCAAACACATATTCAGTGAGAACCTTTATAAATGAGTTCCATAAAATGACGCACTTGGTTTCCCAGAGGGGACGTTGCTCAGGAGACTGTGGTCCCAAGTGTGAGCTGAATATTACAGGAAGATTTTGAGGCAATGCCTTTCTTTAGGCTGCGGAAGATCACGAAGAAGTGGAAGTGATCTTTGATGGTGAAGGTATATTTAATCCATCGTAGTTCCATACTTCATTCCCTGGAGTAGAGGATTGGCCAGCAAATGAACATTTTCTACTCTTAAGCCAGTTCAATTCATAGAAAGCCAGGGGCCGAAATCACACAAGCTGCCCTACCCTCTGTGTCACTTGATTCTCTGTTACGAACCAGGATGCTTTATTCATTCACTGCATTGAGCCAGGCCCTGCTTTAGTGCCTTCAGTATTATAGCAAACAAAACCGATGCCTGCACAAAACTTACATTCTGGTAGGGGAAGCAAACAATAATACAAAAACAATATGTAGTCTAATTTCAAAGTGATTAAGTGTTATGGAGAAGGGGATAGAATCTGCTGTCTTATGGAGGATGGTTGAGGGTAGGGCTCTCTGAGGAGGAGACATTCTTGAGTAGGGACCTGAATAAGGTGAGAGAGCAAGGGTTAGTATGTGCAAAGGCCCCGAGAATGGGGGTAGGAGATGAGATCAGAAGACTCTACACTACGGGGCTGCTGAGGCTTTTGACTTGGATTCTGAGAATGACAGGAAGCTACTGCAACATTCACACTGTGATTTCTTCCTAACCTTGTTTGGGTCATGAACTTCTTTGGCAGTCTGGTGAGGTCTGTAGAATGCTTCATAGAATGTTTTCCAATGCACAAAATCAAATCTAGAGGATGTCAGAGAAACCAGTTATATGGAAATATATCCCCTATGAAGGACCCACCCACACTGATTTATATTTTCAAAGGACTGCTGTAAGGAGAACGGACTATAGGGCCCAAGTCTGGAAGCACTGAGACCAGGGAGCTTGGAGTCAAGCTGTTTCCACTTACCCTATGGGGCAGTGGCCTCTAAAGTAAAGTGTACAATGCAGTCTTTTTGAGTGCAGGAAGAAAAATGTAAGGCTTCGTTTGTATTTAATTTACTCCCATTCTTTTTAATTTCTGTATTGAAAGCATATTTTATAATACCCTAATATGTTAGGACATCAGTACATTTGTACAAGTCATGACTAAATCTACTTGTATTGGAGGTGCATGTTCAAAAGTATTTATGTACATTTTGACCAATCAAATTTGATGATCGTGATGTGGAGAGAGTTACTCTGTAAGAAACTAAAAAAATGCCATACTGGTTTAGCCCACATTCCAATTCAGAGGCCATTCTGTGGGAGAGCATGAATTCTTGCCATGATTCAACCTTGCTAAATGTCAAGTCCTGTTTCTCAAGCATCCTTAGCTCTTCTTAAGAGCCCTCGTACGGCTATAAATGTATTTACACCTGATTAGACCTACTATCACCTCTGAGGGAAACACGTCTCCTGGGGTTAATTTCCAGAGAGGAAAAGTAGATCCTGATATTCCCCCTGCAATTCAGGGGGGTGGGTTCTGACAGTGTCTCCACTTCTGGCCCTGTGAACTGTGCAGGCATTGGCATGCTCTCTCATCCATCCGGTTTGTTATGTGCCCGCCTTCATCCACACACCCCTTCCAGACTTGAGCCCTAATCTAATGTTTTAAGCTTTTCTCCCATCTGCCTGTCTCATATAGACCTCTCGAGCATTTTTGATCATTATTATTGAGTTGCAGTGAGCTGAAAGGCAGGCATTATCCCAGGTGCCATACAGTATAGCATTGGGCAAGGGTATGCCACTTTCTGTCTTCTACCCAGAAATGGTGCCTGGAGTGGAGCAAGAAGAGAAGGAGGGTGAAAGAGAGGGCAGGATAAAGGAGATAAGCTGATTTTGCATGAAGTCTGCTCTAGTTACAACTGCCCACCCTTTTCTCTTTTTTCTTCCCTCCTTGCTTTCTTCCTCCTTCCCTCCCTCCATCTGTCCCCTTTCTCTTCCTTTCTTCCATTCTTTTAGAAAGAAAGCCATTCTTCTATAGAGAAAAAAAAAACTAAGCTTTTTATGAAATACACAGAAATCTTTAGGTAGGCTGTTCAGATGAAAACTAATGCATCGTGGATATAGGTGGCTCTGCCCCTGACATCAAGCAGTGGGTGCTGGTGTCTAGGGAGGTGTGATGTTGGCCATGCAAAGTACTGACAGGATTTTCACTGCTGCCTTTCAAGTAGACACTGGTTTACAGAAGCCAGAATGGAACCTAGAAATGAGGCCAGCCTAACCCCACCATTTCTGAGCCTTAAATATGAAGTCTTATTCCCAATTTTTAATATTTTTTCCTCCTCTGATTTCTGAACTTTGTCTGTATCAGGCACTGCCCCCTCATTTGGTCAAGTTCTTTCTTGGTTATTTTAAAGTTAATATTAGTGAGTAATTGCAGAAATGGCAACTTGTAGGTAAATGAATCAGACACTGGAAAAATAGCTTGATGAAGCACTGCGTCTTGGCTAAATATTAGGACCCACAGGAGCTGCTTCTGGCTGCAAGCAGGAAACAACATGAGGTGATACAATTCAAAGCCAAGTCAAACTATCTGTAGTTTCTGTCTATACACTGGCAAACAGGAATACTGAAATAGCCACTGGATAGGATAGTTGGTTTGTGCCAGAATTAATTGAGTCTACATTAGTTTCTGGGAAGTAACTAAATCCTTAATTATCAAAATAAAAAACAAAACTATTTTTTAAAAAATTCAGCAAGGGGAAAACCAAACAGTTTAAAATAACAATTTTTCAAAAATACCCAAAGACATCTACTTGAACCTCCCATTTTCTCGCTGTCCTTCCTGTGTCCTTCAAAATGTGGTTGCCAGTGATGGGTTAGTTCGATTGTGGGATTGATTTTGGGGACTAGATGTCTCTGCTTGTTGTTGTAGAATGTCATGGGATTTCCAGATGCCTTGTTGCATTTGGGGTGTGTTTGGTCCCCGAGATCTAGGAACCTCCAGTTTTACTTGCATTTGAAGGCCTTGTGGGGAGGAATGTGGAGGGCATTGTGAATTTCTAAAGTCTTTGACGTTGCCTCATTCTCCTTTTCTATTTGTTTGTGCCAGATTTCCTTGAAGTAATGGTGCCTGGTGGGCAATCAATCACATTAAGTAAATGATGCCAACACGCCTCTCAGGGAGGGCATACCTCTCCAACTGGGGTCTCTTTAATTCCCCTCAGCATCCCAGTCCTTCAGAGTAATCTAAAGAACACTCTTTTTCTGGCACATTTTTTATCAGTACACTGAGAAAATATTTAAAACTTAAAAACACTATTTTTCCAATATTTAGGTTGCCCAGAGTGACTCCAGACTCAGCTGTCTGGAACCTGAGCTCTGAAAGTTTTGGGTGACAACCTTTACACAGCTTCTGAGGACACAGGTGTACATGAGAGAAAAATAAATTGAAATTATTTACTGTGTGTCAGGCTCAAGATATGTGTCCTACACATGACGACATATTTAAATCTCACAACAAACATGGGAACTCAGTCCCATTTGACAAAGAAGGACACCGAGGCATGTTCTGTAATGAATTCCAATCCCAGGTGTGTTACTCCAAAGTTGATTTGACACCCCACCCCCTTCTGCTACTTTCTCTTCAGCAGGTACAATTTTCTAAAATTTTGGCTTTAAGGATCCAGAAGGTGAACTTTTAACACTGCTCAGTGATTCTTTTTTTTTTTTTTTTCTGATTTCCAAAAGTGAATGGGTTTCCTCCTGTGCTTCTAGCCCTCCTTCATGTCCTCTTGGTTCTCTTTAAAAGAAATGCCTGTGTTTCTCATTCCTCTCTCCTCTATGGGCCTTATAGAGCAGTGGCTCACTAGGGCATCGATTTAATGAAATAAAATTTTCAATCATGTTTGGTTCAATTCTAGGTGATACAAATAAAGAATTGTGAACACTTTGTAGTCAGGTTTAAAGGGAAGGAAAAAGGTGGAAAGAAGAAAGTGGGTCAAGTATAGTACCTGGGCAATGTCTCCTTATGTGCTGCCTAGTGAAGGTCTAGCTATTAAAAATAGAGCAATAATGGGGCAGCCATAGTACTACTTTGGCACCTGTGTATACTGAAATTTGAGGTTTGGCAATTTATAACATTTACCAGTGATGTGATGTGTGTGCCAGACAGTGTTCTAATTAATATATGTTAATATATATGTTAATATATAATACATATTATATATTAATATATGTATTATATATACAACATATATATATATATGTGTGTGTGTATATATAAGTTATGCTCTCCAAGCACTTTGAGTTACATACTACTATTATCTCTAGAAAAACAGAGACACAGATAGGTTTGTTAACTTAGCCCAGGGTTGGGCAGCCTGGGTGGCTCAGCGATTTAGCATAGCCTTCAGCCCAGGGCATGATCCTGGAGACCCAGGATCAAGTCCCACGTTGGGCTCCCTGCATGGAGCCTGCTTCTCCCTCTGCCTTTGTCTCTGCCTCTCTCTCTCTCTCTCTCTCTGTCTCTCATGAATGAATAAATAAAATCTTAAAAAAAAAAAAAAAAAAAAAACCTTAGCCCAGTTAGGGGCAGTGCTGAAAGCTGGGCCCTGGAAGGTCATCTTCAGAGCTCACCTGCCTCTCAGTTAGGAGGGCTCAGTAACTCTCAGGATTTCTTAAGATTATTTTTCTTCTTAATCAGAATCAGCCCACCATACAGTTGGAAGGGTAAATATTTGCCATGTTTGGTGACAGACGTTGATGGGTTAAAGAAAAGGTTTAAGGAAAAATCATGTACTTTCTCTTACATATTCCTCCATCTGTATTTACTGTGCAAAAAGGTCACTTGAGCACAAGAGCTCAAATTTCGTACTTATAAGCAGCTTCAGTGTGGCAAAAACCTTGCTCTACAAATTGGCTTTAAAAATATTTTGTGATACTCTGTATCTCTGTCTAATATGAATGCTCTAGAGTGATTAGGTTATGGGCTTCTCAAACAGGACTTTGTGACTGCATTCTACATAAACGCCAGGAATCATCAGGTGATCTTTGTTTTATTCTCGAATGGTAGTGCTTTCTCATGACTGTTCATCCACTCCCATTTACTGGAAGGAACAGTGGTTCTGGGAGACCTGAGCTGTTTGCCTTGTCCGTCAGCTCCCTGGCTCCAGTTTGTGGTAGGAGGGAGAAGGCTAAAAAGGCTGAAATGGTAAATTACTGTAGGTTCTGGAGAAAAATAGAATTAGAAGCATTTGTGGTTCAGATGAAAATAGCACATTTCCTTTCTACTTGGACAGTGGGGGTCGAAGTGCTCCAGGGAATAGAAAATAAATAAAAATTGATCCCTCACCAGTTGAAGGAAATATTCTGACTGGGAACTGAAGTGACAGCTCCAGATTAGAAGATCCTCTGAAACCATTCTTGAAGGTTAAAACAACGACAACAACGACAGCAACAACAAAATACCAGGAGTCTAAAGAAAATGTGACAAACTGTATTAGGAAATGTAGACTTTCAAGAATGATTTATAATATAACTCTTTTCCAAGACGACAGATAGGTAGGAGAAACTAATGAGGCCTGTGGCCATTTTGTTCCTGGTGTTGACCATGGTCATTCCATCTCTTCTTGCAGGTGAGAAGCCTTATAAGTGCTCATGGGAAGGGTGTGAATGGCGTTTTGCACGAAGCGATGAGCTCACGAGGCACTACAGGAAACACACAGGTGCAAAGCCCTTTAAATGCAACCACTGCGACAGGTAAAGAAACCTAGAAGCTGCTGGGACGGGGAGGGGAGAAGGTGAGGTGGGTCATGGGGTGGGCTGTCTGTGTGCTTCTGGGGTTATCCCAAGCCTCTGCCTCAGACACTCAGGCCTGTGAATGCCTTTTACTTCTCCACTGAGAAAACCAGTGGGATAAGGGTGCCTTCTTGTGTATAATCCAGAGATGAGATGAATTCTTGGTTCAGTCACACAAGTACTGAGCACCAGCTTTGGGCCGGGAATCATGGGAGCCATGCATGGCAAGGAGACACAGTTCCTACCCTCAGGGAGATGATGTGATAGATGATTTTACTATAATATGGAAAGTAATAGGATAGGGAATGGTCATCTATAGCTGTTCCTTCTGATCTTTTTATTAACATCAATACCGTTTTTCCTGATTCTTAATCATATGAAAATATAGAAAGCCTGCTTAGTGGAAAGAAGGTTACGCATAAGGCTTTCCTCTGAAGCGTTGTTACAAATGAATTTACTGGAGAGAGTCCCCATTCTTTGGGGGCCTGAATCATTCTTTCTCCTTTGAAAATAGGTACAAAGGTCTAAAAGATGGTGAAGCTTTGAGAACTGATCCTATATAATTCAATTTCCAACCTTCAGCATTTGATGGTGGAAGAAAGAGCACGTAGCAACAGATACTACACAAGTAATAGTATCTGACAGCCCTGGCATTATCAACCAATAAACCCCAAAATGGAGACTCTGCAGGCCAAGGTGAAGGCAGGATTAGGTTTAGACATAATCAAATAATGGGCTTGCATCTGAGCATGTTATCCTTCTAATCCTATTTCTGTGTTTAAAAGGAAGCTTAAGAAAATTAACCATCTTTTTAATGCAATACTAAAGGTCTCAGTTATGATGAGAAAAATGCTTCTAATACGATAAAAGCCCTGAAAGCCTCAGGGTTCCCCAGCTCGCAGGATGGCAGGAGGGGTGTGCAGGATGTCCGTAGAGGCCTGGCTCTCCGTGGGAGGAAATGCGATCGCTTTCACATCCTGCCTCCCAGTCCCTGTGCTGGCACCTCCCTGCACCAGGCCTTGCTCTGTAGTAGCATGTGTTTGTTTGGAGAGCAGAGCGGTAGTGGCCAAATCTCATGGGTGGCCAGTTAGCTTGGTGCTCCCTTAAGATGCTTATAAAGGAGCATTCATGTTTTTCCTCCTTTTTTTCTTCTTCCTGAAGAGGCTATTTTCCTCTTATCTTCATTCTTTAAGAACTAAATAAAGCCCCCATGCCTCCTGGAGTTCAGAGATAACCTCCCACCCCAGGGCTGAGGAAGTCCACTTTACAAAGCTATTGTCTCTCATTCCCTTGGAGTTCTCTCCTCTGCTACCCAAGAATGTAACCTGTTTTTTAATTTCTATCCCATTATCTCCAAGGCCCCCTGAATTTATGTGAATCAGTGGCTGTTTTGCTACAGGATTATACTTCAGTAATATTTCTTCTTATTTGACATCTTCCCTCAACTGCCATCTCAAGTTCATTTCTCTCTACTCCTGGCCACTAATAAAGAAGCTGCATAGAGGGTGCCTCTTTGCCCACAGTCCTTTGAGGAAGAGCATTATATCAACTGGGATGAAGATGAATCCCCTGTGAGTTGTCAACTATGGTAGTAGTAGGCATACACAAAAGTCGCCCATCCCTGAAGGGTGATAAGGCTATTACGTGGAGATTGTGCGTTATAGATTGCATTCATTCTTAGGAATGGACCAAGAATTCTTATTGGGAAATTGCCAGAGTTAGTATTCCTCTCTGCAGATCAACTGACTTACTGAAGAATTTACAACTGTCCAACAGTTGATATACTAGGATTAAATCTGACCATTTGTATGATTTATGTGGCGAAATATTTCAAGCCAACTGGATCAGGGAAGATGTCAGAGATGGGTAATTTGGTTAGTCTTTTTCTTTATTTTTCTTTACCAAAATATATGGTTCCTGGAGCTAGAAATTTGCTGAGCAGTTGGTACAAATTCTGTCATGGTATTTGGGGGAGAGTGTGATTTGGGGGAGATCTGGGTCAAAGTCCTGTGGCATTGGCCAAGAGTCAGTGCATTTTTGACAATGTCAGAAATATAGGGTTGGATTCTCATTAGTGTCTCACGACCAGCAGCACCTTACATTTCAATTGCAGTGATTGTGCTAAGAATAGAGCAGGTCCAGGAGGTGGCATGGGGAATTGGAGTGGTCCCAAAGCAGATGAAAGGAAAGCCTGGCGTGACTGGAAGCTGGCATTCCTTAGCAGACTTTTACCTTCAGAAAAGAGGGCATCTGTAGCCCTTAGCAGGACTCTGAATCCTGTTGGTAACACACTGTGTATAATAAGCGTTAAGAAACCTCTGTCTTGCTTTCTTATAATTTGAGAAATCAGACCACTCTAGAGGCTAAGCTAGGTTTGGGGCTTTCTGTCTTTAAAGCATATACCAAGTCTAATTTGTACTTTTATTTTGCTATTGGGTAGATTGAAAAAAATAAATGAGAGTTTGTTTATTTGCTTTACTTACTTTTAAAATTACTAGATGCCACAAAAATGTCTGCATCTCTGGCTTTGTCTGGAAAAACCAGGAGATCTGGTAACACTGGGCTCACATTCCCATGTGGCCATAATTTTCTGAACCTAAATAGTAATCACTACCCATTTGTGATGGCCATGTGATCACTAATTTCTCACTGTTCCCACCACTTCCTGCGGTCTCCCCAATATGAAGCCATACCATCAGTTGCCATCATCATTGCGCTTGCTCAGTTTTGTCCTCTTACAGAAGAGTGGTATTTCTTCATATCCGTGCCTTATCAAAAGTAGAACCAGATAGTCCTTAACCCATTGCACTCATTTCCTTTATCTGTGGGCCCCTGAAGACATTGGGTTTTGTGACCTCTGGCTTCAGGTCTGGGCTGGGGGGGAAAGCAGCGAGGCTCTCCCACTTCCTGGCCATCAGACTGAACCGTAAGCCATGGAGGGACCAGCTGCTCACCCTAGAGGAGTGAGCCCTGTTTCCCAGCCCATACAGCATGAGGCTGCTACTGATGGTAAACAGGGCTCTATTTCTACCAGTGGTTTACACAGGCTATCGTTCTGTCAGCTGAGCACAGTTATAACTCAGGGAGGCTGCTATCAGAGTAGTACCTTCAAGATCTTGGGCGGTCGGAAGGACACATTTTGATCTTTGAATCGATCTACTTATAGGCAGTAACAAATACCAACCCATATCTAGCCCCTTTGGTGCCCTGGAGGGTTGCTTTAATACCCACATGCCTTTACTGTGCCTTTTCCATAAACCCAAGGAAATGGCAATAAAGGTTTGACTAGTTCTCTATAATGAACAAATTTCAGTCATTAAGGACCTTCTTATTTAAGGTCATCCGAGGACTGTATAGTCATAAATACCCTCTGGGGGTATATTACTCTTAGAATTATTTGATCCCACATTTCTAGGTGGTGAGTTTATCTGTTACCTTTTACTATTCTTATATGGAGCTCCGTAAGTGTAAATTAATAAATATAAATTAATCCTGACTAAGTAGCTTGCTGGTATATTGAATTTAAGTAAAACCCCAATGGTGAGAGACCTAGTCTAAATTCTAGGCACCATCTACTTCCAAGAATCTGAACAAATAACAAGTTCTGGTTCAGTTTGGGAGGAGTACAGTTAGATTTCACACCACATTAAAAACTTGTTGTTTTCTTTTTTAACTTTTCTTTTTCCCTGCAAGATCTCGAAGCATAAAGATAGATGCTTGTACATATATTGCTAGATACCCAGCACACACTAGGCAAAGGGCAAAGGCAGAAGAAAAGTCTGGAATGCATACATCACTAAATGGTTTCTGCAAATGAAATTCTGTATCAAGAATGCTATTTTTCCCTTAGGTCTCCAGGAATTAGAAAGGAAAGGAAAGAAGTTTTGTCCCCAGGCCAAGAACCGTTCCTTCACCTCTACCATCTCCAATCCTTATGTTCCTCTCTCAGGCAGGATCCTGGTGCCTGTTTTGTTGCTTTCTCGCAGGTGTCACTGCTCAGGTCGGACTAGACTGACTTCTGGATTCATTTTCTAGTTGCTACCATTATCAATTGCCACAAATTTAGTATGATTTTTGTTTAACTTGACAAATGTTGTACCTTTTAGGTAACATCTTATAGGTAACCTGTGGGTTAGAAGGTCAGCTGGGTATAATCAAGGTATTGGCAGTGCTGTGTTTTTTTCTAGATGCTCTAGAGAGAATCCATTTCCTCATCTTTTCCAGCTTCTAGAGGTGGCCCACATTTCTTGCCTGCTTACCCCATCCCTCCATCATCCAAGCTGTTGAGTCCTTCTCATGCTGCTTCTGTGTTCTCTTTCAACTCCCTCTTCCATTTTCAAGGATATTCAAGATGACATTGGCCCTACCAGATAATCCAGAATAATCTTCCTATTTTAGAATCAGGTGGTTAGCAAATTAATTCCATCCACAGCCCTAATTCCCCTTTACCACATCATGTAACATATTTACAGTTTCCAGGGATTAGGTGTGGATATTTGGTTGAGGGGGAACCCATTATTCTACCTACTACAGACTCCTTAAACTGACAGTTTAGCTCTCCCTTCTACTCAGTTTAAAGAGCAGGTGTGGCTAGAACATGGGCTCCAGAGTCACACTACTGGGGTTCAGATTTTGGCTTCGCCTCTTTTTGATGACTATCTCAGCTGGTGGAAGGGATAAGAATGGCATCTTCTTTATAGAGTTCTTGTTAAGGATGTTAACTTTAAAAAGGAAATGCCTACAAAAAGAACTTCCCAACTTAGATCTTCTTTCTCTAGGCTGTTGAGATGAAGGAAGGAAGGAGGGAGGTAAGAAAGGAGACAGGGAGGGAGGGAGGGAAGAAAGAGAACAGGCAGCGAGAGCGTGCCCTCAGGATAAGACAGTCACGGGAGTTAACTGCCGAATTCCCTATAGGCTGTATTGCTATTCTGTATACTAGTGACATCAAGCACTTACTTTTAAAGAATATTTATCAGTGTTTTATGGTAAATTAAATCCCTTTCAGATGGCACTCTAAGCGATTATCCAAATATCTTATTGATATTAAATTAGGGCCTGAAATAAGTGGGTATAATTAGAATTATTATTACTCAATAAGTTATTGAGTTAGATTATTTTCTACAATACCTTACCATTCTTATGTATCTCCGATTTTGCCATGGTTCTTTTTTACTTCATTTCCTTGGGGTTCTAACCTGCATGTGTGTGCCTATTTAAAAAAAATCAACACAAACAGAGTGGGTGGAGAACGTTGGGGTCAGGAGATAGGGTAGATTTTTTTGTTTGTTTGTTTTAAGAATGAACAAACATGGGGAAATCCTGCATTGAACAGGAAATCTTGCTAACAGGGCAGCTTGTTAACATCATAACGAGAATGTTGGACTGCGAGCATGTCTTGGGCCTCTGGAGAGCCTGGGAATATCCTCACAGGTAAGAGATGGTCAGTTTCAAGAAAAGAATCCAGAGGGAGAGCACACACTCAGAGCTAGGAATGATTGCTATCTCATGTGCTGACTTTACTGGGATTCTAGCCAGAGCCTTAGATGGTAGGCTGTGGGGATATAGAAATGCCCACTCCATTAGTTATATGATACAGAAACCTGACTCAGACTGACATTATCTTTGAAGAGTATTTATTAGTTCAACTGACTAAGAAGACCAAAATTAGATTGGTCTTTAGGTTTGGCTGGATCCAGGGTCTCCAGATGTTGTCATCAGTCTTCTTTCTCTCTCTTTCTATCCTCTGGCCCATTTTTCTCTGTTGACTTTGTTCTCAACAGGCTCTTTCCCACATTGCCATATGGATACCAACAGCTCCACCTTCAGTGTTAGTAGCATAGCAGCCCCAGTGGGAAAAGAGCTTCTCCCTTTGAATAGTTCCAGGACTAGCTCTCCAGTGTTCCAGGACTAGCTCTCATGAACCTTGATGGGTCACTTGACTATAGCTTAAGCAGACCACTATGGTCATAGCTTTACCCTTAGAAGAAGGGTCAGCCCCATACAACTAGGAGTGCAGGAGCATGGCTACCCAAGAGAAGATCAAGTTGTGAGTGTCAAAGGAAAGGATAGTGAAGATGACCACTGCCTCCACTCTGAGGCTGAGGAAGAGACTCAGTGGTGGACCTCAGGCACCAAGAAAACTGGGCATTAGAAAGCGTGGGCATTCAAAAGAGTGGACTTGCGGGTCTGCCTGGGTTTGAATTCCAGGTCTACCACTCACTAGCTACAGGACCCTTGCCTCAGTTTCCTTACCACACACACACACACACACACACACACACAAGAGGTGTGAATGCTTAGCATGGATAGTTGCCAAGAATGGTACTGGGTAATGTTGAAGAAATACCTAGTACATGCCTGCATGTTATCTCATTCTCAGTAAACGGGAACTCACTTCTCCATTCTTTTTCTTGACTGGTATAATAGAGACCTGTAGGTATCACAGGCAGCATTTCTGGGCCTTCATTATAAAGTTCAAGATTCAACTCTGGGTGTTGAAATGAGTTCCACCATTGGAAAATATGAGCTAATCATTTTCTGCCATACTTCTGGTATATGGGTATGTCCCGTGTTTCTGAAGTGCCTTCATAGTAGTTTCTTCTTTAATAATGATGACTATGATAATAGTTAACATTTGCTGACATCTTACTATGTGTGAGGCAATATTCTAAGCACTTTACATAGATCATCTTATTTAATCCCCATAAACCAGCCCATGCAGCGAGTGCTACAATTATCCCCATTTTACTGACAATGAATGAAGGCACAGAAAGGTTAACATGCTCAGAGTCACACAAGGATGGGAAGAACTGGGGGTTCGAACCCACGCAGTCTGACCCTGAGCTCACCTTTCCCACACACCACCTTGTTTCTTAGGACATATGTACTGCCTTGTTGAGGTAGGGTTAATCATTTTCTAAGGGGTGCTGGAAGTTGAGGTTGTTGCCTGGACCCCTCTTATATCCTTGTTGTTGTTTATATTTCCTAGGTGTTTTTCCAGGTCTGACCATCTTGCCCTCCACATGAAGAGACATATCTAAAACCCCTAAAGGCCAGAGTTGCCATGGCGTCGGCCGTTGTCTGAAGGAAATGCCGTGAGGCAGGGGGCTGGACTTCAGGCGGGGATCCATTGCCTCGCAGAAGAAAGTTCTCACTCATAAACCTCTGTGTACACGCACACACACACACACACACACAGACACACACACACACACATGCACTCACATAGACCCACACACACGCACTGTCATGCACTCAGCTATATTTAAAATATATACGTCTATTCTTTATGCCTTGCCCTTGCCAGATGGTAGAAGACGAAGAAGAAGGAAACCAGGTGAACTCAGCAAGGCAGACTGGCTGCTTACTTCAGCACTATTGGAATTATTTCCCGCTGTTGCCAATGGAAATCAAAGAAAACGGATGTGACGTCTCTGCAGGTGGACGGCAGTAAGAGGGGCTTATTTAACTTGCTTCTCAGTGCAACTTGATAGGAGAATACAACGTCGTAAAGTTGCATATGTGTAGCACTAATGTTTCTTTTTAAATAGTTGGGGGAAAATGACCTAGAAAACCAAATTGCAGTTTGGTAGCCAAAATTAACTCTTGGTTTATTTGTCCTTTGTGTGTGAAAAGTCCTCCTATTCCGTGCGTCCGACTTCCTCACAGAACTGTTGATCGGTTTTGGTTCTCCTTAGTACTATTGAGATCTTTCGAGTCGATACCAACGGCCTTAGCGGCGGCAGACTGGAATAACACCATACACCTTTCTGGCCTGCATTTCTCTAGACTTCACTCTCAAGGGAGGAGTTTTCTTTTCTTACTTTTTGACTCTTGCACACCATATGCACTAGGGATTCTGGAAACTTCTAGCATGACTGCAAAGTGGCCAAGAGAATAAAGTCCTTGATGATAAGTCACAGTATATCCCTTGAGCCTCACCTTATTGCCAGTGCTAGATTTTTTCTTTTTAATCTCTGTTTTTGCTAACGAAAACTTGAAAAGCTTATTTGGAAGCTTAAATGTTTTATCTTTTCTCCATGGACTAAACCTCTCCAGGACTTTCTCGGCACCTGGATGTCCAGCTCTCGAAGCAGCCAATCAGATGGGACATCACAGTTCTCTCATCCCCCTTGAGGCATCATGACCTCAGCGCATAGTGATCAACCCCGTGCTGGGTGTCATTGCTGCCCTATAACCAGTCTCAGCATAGATGTTGCTAGTCTCAAAAGGGCAGCTGCATATTTAACCTAACTCTGGGTTATGACCTGACAAAAAGCCAAAAAATATCACTCTTTCCAGGAGTGGGGAAAACTGAGGATGCCTCCTGAGTCTAGTGGCTTCCGAAAATATCATCCTATCTTCCTCTCTCATACCCACTGAGCTCATACTCCCCCACTTGTTAAAACACACAATTCAAAATGCCATTGTGGGAATGAAGGGTGGACATTTAAGGAAAGGGTTGAGAAGTTTCTCTCATGGTCTGTCTGAAAGGAGAGACATGTTTCTAATTCTTTTTGGCTAGACCCACCATGACTTTGTGACCTAGAGCACCCAGGATCAACAGAGGCCTCACATTTACTCTGCAAAAGCTGACTCCAAGGGGGTTCACATTCCTCACTTTTCATCCCACACACATCCAATATCGGTCTCTATCTACCCGCATTCTTAGCTAGCTGGCACTGGCCTCAACTCCAAAGACTGCCTTTAGGACCATTAAATGGCCTATGCAAGCAAGCGGGGTGGTTATTAGGACAGATTGTATATTTTGTATATTCTGGGACCATCCCTTCAAGACACGTCTAAAAAACAAAAATGGCATTTGGTCCGCACATGGTTGCTGCTCCTTCATACCAGCTGGCTCCCCTTCTGCCCTCCTTTGACTGTTTGACTCATTGACTGTTAAAATGCCGCCCCATACCTATTTGGGATGCAAAACTGAAGTCTTTAAAAGGAAATAATAATATAAGAAACACAAATACATGTATGACAGCAACCTTCAAGATCCTTGGCATTTGGTTTCTCAGCTTTCTACAACCTTTGACTTCCCCGAAATGTTGAAAGTGCCCGTCAAAGGGTAAAGGAGCCTCCTGATTACAAATGCGGTAGCTACCGATGGGACACCTGGGCATTCTGAGGTCTGGCCCTTAAAGTTTTCTTTCTCTTTTCCCCTTTTTCAATGTAGACCAAAAACCAAAACAACAGCAACAACAGCAACAACAACAAGAACAAAAACCAACAACAACAACAACAAAAAAAAAGAAAAACCACCCTAAAACACACACACATAAAATCTGCCCATTTGCCGGAGGCAATTCTGTATATGTTAGTTGGAGGGTATTTAAAAAAAAAAAAAAATCAGTTTTATTCCAAAGATTTAAAACTAGACATGACTTAGAAACATTTTCTGGAGCACTGCTTGCTGACAATCTCGTAGTTCTCTACTGCATTTGAGTGCATTTTGTGGCCAGTCCATCAGGGCGTATCATGGGATTATATTTGAATGTGTGGTGCATCCTTTCTGGATGAAGGATGTGTGAGGGACCTTAAACCTCAGCTGTATTAAACTGTAGCGCCTCCAGTCAGTGCACTAGATGAAACTTTAGACACCCCAGATTTTGTTGGTTCGTTGATTTCCCTTTCTGTAGCAGCCTCCAGCATGAATGCACGCACATACCAGTGATGGCATTAGCCGTGGCTGCCACGATTTACAAATGTCCTCTCCCCAGCTGGAGCTGCTCTTGCCTCTCGAAATGCTATTATTAAGGGTTTATAATACTGAATTTAATTTTTGAACTGACCAATGCAAGGCTCTATTAAAAAGAAAGTTTAAAAAAAAAAAGAATGCAAAAGAGTAATCATTGCTTGTTTGCTCCCTGTTGTCATCTGTGGTCTTGAAAAGTTCTCATTTGAATGTGGCAGAACAAAGACCCTTTGGTCCTCATCAGTGTCTGAAATGTTCAGTGATTCCTCTCTCTTTTGTATCAGTGAGGTCCTTTGTACTGTGCTCCTGACCTTTCTCAGAGCAGGGTGCACTGAACCATGATGGTGGGGCTTGCTTGCTTCAGAGTCATTTGTGGACTGTGAGAATTGGCCTGAAATTTGGTGGGTGCTAAGTGTATGGCTTGGAAACTGTTCTTCTCTAGCCCAATTGACACCTGTGAACGATAACCTATCCATAACAGCGAGGGTAGCGCCAATCATTTTCGAAACGGATTTGTGATAAAATGTCCATCATCTCTGAAATGGCAGAGGTGGTTGGTAAGAGCCTGCCAGAGAGAACAGGCTTTCCAAGAAATAACCATCTGAAAATACTTGGCTCCCAGGAGGACAGGTTATTTAAAATAGTGCTTTACTGGACATTTAAAACACATCAAACCGCTTTCTCATTTAAATTGTCACCTCCTGACATTTCCGGGGATCCCAAATTTGGAAGGAAAAACCTAGCATGGTGTTTCTTGTGGTTGTCCTCTCAAGCACATTTGATCCAGGGTTCAGAGTTCGATGTATAGAGAAAGAGTGTTTCTAAGCCATTGACAATTTTCTTTATTTCAAGTTGTGCTTCTTTCTCCTACCACATGGCTGTAAGTCAAAGATGTGGAAACATGAAATTATGATGCTTCTCCTAGCTACTGGCCTCCTGCCCCACTAATGGTTAATTGGCCCAGCTTAAAGCCTGGTGGTGATGAGTACTATGTCCAGAAAAAGAAATGTTCAGATTCCGTGACAAAGCTGCATTTTATAAAAATATCGGAGACCCCAAAATGAACTTCATGCTGACCATTTCCTTCTCCCTTCTATGTGCTTTCCCTTGCAAAGCCCTTCAAATCCCCTGTCTCCTCCCCTCCTGCACCTCTTGTGCCCTTTTTACATCTTAGATTGCCTGATTATAACAGGGTAAAAAGAAAGCCAACCTCACGCACGATTTGCAGAACTGATTCCTACTTTTAAAAAATCTTCTTTGAATCCAGAAGCCAGAGAAGATTTTTTTAGGGGCTTTAGTTTGGGATAAAGCTTCCAGATTAGCCATGTCTATTTGCATCAAAGGGGAAATAAATGGGACTTTCAGGGCAGCTCACCTAGTGCATTCAGAACATTCCGCCCATAGCCCCCATGCCTGAATTTGATGGCAAAGTCAAAAGAAATTAACTCAACCGGCAACAATGACAACATCTTAGTGATCAGTTTCATTGGTTCAAAGTGATTTCCTCGATGGAAGTCGCTTCATAAAATATAAAATACAGTGCACAGTGCTTTTGTCCTCTCTTTTGCATGAGTTTGGTTTTAGGAGAAGGAAGAAGGTAGGGAAAGTCAGAGAGATGCAACGTATTTAACTGCAAAAAGCAGGTTCATTCTTTCTTTCTTTTTAAAAGATCTGACGAGGGCCGGCATTTCTGGCCATAATTTTGCACCCGGATCTTTGCCAAAGTGAAAATTCGTTAAGTGGAACCTGTTTGAAATGTACTTGTGGAAGCTTTCCCTGGCATCTTCCAGAAGTGGCCACCTGCCAAGCGTGGGGTGGGGGCAGGAGGAGAGAATTCGAATTCTGAGTCTGGGTTACATTTCGGTAAACATGGTGATATCTCAGTTTGGAAAACTAGTGGGGCTGGCCTGAGCGTCCATCAATGCCTCTTTGATGGCCTACTTTCCTCAGTGAGGATCTTTGGGAATACTTGAGATAGAACAACAAAAATGTGTCCAAGGAAACAAAAACTGCTTGTAAATGTGAGATCCTGTGACTAATGGCCTGAGGCTTCAGGGTTTTCTCTTGCTTTTAACACTCTTACGTCCCCTCTGCTGGTTCCTAATAGATCCCGGAAGGAACAGGGGGAAAATCAAGCTGCAATTCACTTTCTTATGCGCGCCCTTCCAATAGAGTACTGTATTCTTCAGGTGTTTTGCATTTGCGTTTGTAAGTCCTCGGGAAACAGGTATCAGAAAATGGGAGAGCGAAATCCTGGGCCATCACTTCACTAATATCCCAAACCAGATACTCTTTTCAAACAGGGCTCCCTCTCAGCGGTCATGAGGGAAGGGTGATAACGTTCTTTGTTGGGGACTGTTTATACAATTTTTTTCAACTGTAAGCTTTGGAATCGTAAATTGCTTTGACTCCAGCTTCTGTCTACTGCCATAAAATGGACCCCACGTCAGAATAATGAGGGTGGTATGTGTGCACATGCCATGCACGTGTGCAGATGTACCTATTGTACCTTCGCAGAAGGAAAACAGGCTACTGATGTTTAAGAGGAGTAGCCACCAGTGCCTAATATCTTTTGGGGGGGATGGATGCTTATAATGCCAGTATATTGAAACCACACTGGGAGTTCCACATGGAGGGGAGGGGCGGAGGGTGGGGAGAGGGGACATTTTAATCCTAGGCCTTTGGACTGGAGGCAGAATGATTTCTGCAAATCTAGCTCCTGAAAGGCTTTGGGGCTCATTGGCTGGTTCTCAAACTTTTGATTTGATTTTAGTTTTTTCCAGCATGCATTTCCTATCTAAACCCAGACTTGGTTTAATTTCCTTATCTTTCACTTCTGC
Source organism: Canis lupus dingo (assembly GCF_003254725.2). NCBI lineage: Eukaryota > Metazoa > Chordata > Mammalia > Carnivora > Canidae > Canis > Canis lupus. The sequence continues at coordinate 15,864,216 of NC_064279.1, read as the reverse complement.
TTCATTCCAGGGAGGAAAAATACACCTATTATGGCCAAGATCTCCTTGCTAACACAGAGGCAAAAATAAATGTTTAATGTTTTTGCAGCCTCCCCTTCCTTTCCGTAAATACCCCCCAAACCCCCTTCTCTCTCATCACTCTGTCCCCATTCCCGCCACACAACTCCCCAGCCACCACCACTTTGCTTTCCAGTCTCTATTCTCCTCTTAACAGTTGCTTGAAGAAATTTGTTTTTGCACTATACATTTTCTTTTTGCCAGATGTGTCTAACAAGTGTGTTCGGAGAGACCTCCTCCCAGTCCCCTCCCCTCCCCCGCCTCCCCCGGTCACATTCTCTCAGGCCTTCTCTGGTATTTATAATATATCACAGAAGTACCCAGTCTTATAGCCCTCGGTTATGCCTTTTTTTGACATTTTATTTTTTTTAAGCTTTTTATATATATATATAAATATATTACTTTGTCAAGTTTTTTTGCTGTACAAAAGTCTTAAGATTTAAAACTATTATTTGTATTATATGATGGTGGTATGTTAATGTTACAAAATTATTAATGAAGAAAAAATTTATTTTTGTTACTGGTCTGTTTCATAATTCTTTTTTAAATTGGTATATTGTAAGATATCTATGCAAAAAATGTTATGTGACGCATTTTTATTTAAGAATGTAATATGTGTAATAAACAGTAGAATGTGTTTGGCCTTGGAATGCCTTACTGTATTTCTCCTTAGCTTATTTCATCAGGAAGAAGAAAATCCTCAGAGACACAAATGGGTCCTTATATACCTCACGAGAGTTTTCTTTCTCAGGGAGGGAAAGGGAAGGCAAGATTATATTAGGTCATTTTTCTTTGTTCGGGAGGTTGTTGGTCGTGTGTGTGTGTGTGTGTGTGTGTGTGTGTTTGTGTATGTGTGTTTTACGGTTTCACTGAGGTAGCTCTGTGCCCAAATAAGAAGGAACTCTGAAGACAGTTTGTTTCTTTGAGGGGAGGAGAGCAAATGGAGGTTATGAAAAGCAATATTTTAGAGCGAGGTGGATTATGGGATGTTTGTTTCGGGAGTTAGGAGAGGCTTATTGAAAGCAGTTTATTTGATAAGAGAAGGGGCAAGTTTGTTCTGGGACAGTGTTACATAGGAGCATATTTGGAAAGGATAACTGGAAATTGTTTGTGGAGGAGGGAAGAAGGGCCAAGGCTGGAGGGAATAAGTGAGGTGAGGGGATGGACAAGTCAGCACACAGGAGATGGTTGGGAACAAAGTAAAGCAGAGATGGCTGAGCAGAGGTGGAAGACTTCAGGTGGCCACATGCAGGGCAGGAAGGTAGATGCAAACATAAGCAACCACAAACACTGAAAAGAGGCAGATGAAAACTCTAGGGAAAACTCACAGAACCAAAAAGAACGCTCACTAAAATCTTCTCTTCCACGCACCACCTCCAGGAAAGAATATCCAGGTGAGGAGGAAGGTAGAGAACCTAACTGGTGTTATTATCCCAGCATCCCTTGCAGGGCGAGTCCCCAAGAGAAGTGGTATCATTCACTGGAAACAACAGGATACACCTTTCTCACTTACGAGGACACATCGCTCCTCGAGCTCTCTTTTCAAGCTTTGGATTTGGGAACGGATACAATGGTGAGTAATTTCAGCCCCTCATCAAATGAATCTGACAAGAAACTCTTCCATAAATTTTCACACAAAAAACTGTGGCTGCAGTGACTGAACTTCGTTTGTTGGCACAGACATGTCCCGTCCCAGTCTCTGAATAGGAAAGCAGGTGTAAGGATGGTTGTGGTGGGTCTGGAAGGGGACCTGAGTGGTTATGCCCTCACCCTAATAAAACTTCAGTTACAAGAAACAGTAGGCGATGCAGGGGCCAGGAAAATGTTTTAGAAAGTTGTAAATATCAGTTGCCACATCTCCCAAGAAGACAAGTGAGTTGGGCAACAGGGCAACCCCAAGGCCAACTGAGGAGAAACTTTGAGATCCAGGAAAAAGCACTGGCCCAGAATCCACAGACCAGTCTCCTGGTTCCTGATCATTCAGATGTTCCATAACTAGATGAGTAACTTAATTCTCCTAACCCAAGTCATTAGCCTAGAAATTTCTTTGCAGGAGGAAGAATAAGATAGCTTTGCAGTATTACTTAGAACAAGGGTTATGAGACACCTGGGTGGCTCAGTAGATTGAGTGGCAGGCTCTTGATTTCAGCTCAGGTCATGATGCCAAGTCCCTGAGATCAAGCCCCACGTTGGGCTCCTTGCTCAGTGGGGAGTCTTCTTGAGTTTTCTCTCTCTTCCTCTCCCTCTACCCCTCCCCCGACTTGTGCTCACTCTAAAATAAATCTTTTAAAAAAAAACAGGAGTTATTTATTCTGTAATAAAAATCTGATTTATAAGAGAATAGCAAATTGGATGTTTCAGGTGGAGGACAACCAGCACTGTGTTGAAATGAGGAAAGGGTAATAAGTCCTATCATTTCACATAAGGAAACGAGATGGTTTACATAAGGGGATATTCTAGACAACTGAAGTTTCCACATTTAGAGACTTAACTTTTGCTTAAAATATGTTTAAAAACACTCCCCACTTTACAACATTTTGAGCATCCATTTCTGCAATGCAATATAAATTCAGAGATGACTCCCAACTTTGGGATTATGGACCTCACATCAAATGACTCCACACTTTACACTCTGTGACTCTACTTTCTCTGCTGTGTCCTCCGTATTAGATGTGTGCTCTTTATATCAACTTCTACCAATATTTGCTTCCTTGTCAACTAGCAAATCAGAGAAGAAAGCTGGGTAACTTGGTAAAGGCAAAAAATAGCTATAATCCTAATTCAACAGGCTGTAGTCTGAAAGTGTAACCTGGCTATCCTAGGGGAATAAAGTACATAAACCTCATGACAGTTGTAATCTGGGATTGCATATCCAGTTGGGTACTGTGCCAATGGAGAGGAATCTCACACAAAGCAAAGCTCAGTGCAATTGATAAATAGTATATCTAGCCCATCTTCCACTCTGATTATAGGTTTAGAAGAGGAGATGGTTAAAACTTATAACCATAGCAGTATTTTGAGGTGACTGCTAGGTGAGGGTTTTCTGGGGTATCCATAATGAACCAATTCATGATTCCTTCTCCAACATTAAACATTTTATCTGAGCTATTAAAAATGATCAATATTGACCATCTTGAACTTAACCTGGGTGTGGAGCCTGACACGGTGCTTGAACTCACAAGCCTGAGATCAAGACCTGAGCTGAAATCAAGAGTTGGATGCTTAACTGACTGTGCCACCCAGGCATCGCTTAACCTTTTACTTTTTAAACAATTCTATCTGATTACAATAGAGTTATATGTACCACCACACTATTTTAAAATGATGAAATGATAAAACAGAAAAAGGTGGTAGAAGAAGTTTAAGTTTGTATAGAATTTCACTTTATATGCACTGAATTTGAGCTGTCCAACAAGACTGCATAGTAATGGAATAGGTATCATTCACCATCATGACCCTTTGCCCTCACAAATAAAGAACTCAAGGCTCAAAGAGGCCACATGACTTTGTGAAGGCCCAGGGGCAGAGTAAATGGCAGAGCTGGCTCCCAGTTCCCCTGACTCTCAATCCAGTGGACTTTCCTCTATACCTCCCTGCTTTTGGATAATCCAGGAGCTAACTTAATGCTGATGTGTGTCTAGCCATGACATCACCGTTGACGAGGCTGACTTTATTTCCCCATATCCTGCCCATAAGTTACAGAAGGTAACATTAAATATGGATAAATCATCACACACTAGAATTGGAAGGGAAGTTAGAGATCTCTTTTCAGGCTACCGTTGTACTTGAGTAAACTGTGGCTCAGAGAGGTTGCAACTTGCCAAAGGCTGTCTAGCATATCCTTTGCAGAACCAAGAGTCAACCCAGGATTGTTGATATGCAGTAATGCTCTACTAATATTGGCAGTGTTCCTCAAACTTCAGTCACTTGAGTATGACATTTTGGATTCTTACAATATCCTTGCACTGTTACTTCCTTAATATATAGTTTTTAAATCGGCCCACTGTTTGAAACCTTTGTTTCAAGGTATGAAACAAGTATGTAGTGTTTTAGCTTCTTCTAAGCAAAAATATACCTGAAACCACTGATTCAACTGTTTTTCCTTTCAATACAAATGAAAATAAGGGTATAACTCAAAATAAAAATATTGCTCATTGTGTCACATTAAAAGACAATTACTACTGAGGGTAGTGGAGAGACACTGTTCTGTGCCATAGTCTAAAATCTATTCTGTTCCATTTCTCTTTAGCTAATTATTTAGTCCATACGATGCTCCTTGGAGCACATTTCAAATTGAATCTAAAACTAAGTGCATGTGAAAATTTAATAAAGACTGATTTGATGACTGGGAAGTTACTTAAGGACCCAGAGGTCTCTTAGGAGGAAGCAGATAATGTGACCGTGAGTGAAGTGAGCATGCATTCTCTGCCATGTTTTCCCATCCTTGGAACACCCATCTTCCCTCAGGGAAAAGCACTCTCAGTGGATGGGCTTATGGCCAGGTCACACCGTTATCCTGAGAATGGAGCCCTAGACATTAGGCATTGACTGCATCAAGGAAATCATCTTTTCCTCCTGCCCCCAATCAATAGTCAATGCCTAGAAAAAAATGTATATGCTATAAAATATGACTTCAAAAAATGTGCTCACCTTCCTGGTATGTTTCTGGGAATCCCCAGGCCACATTCTGCTGCATTGTGTGTGTGCACACACAATGCAAAAAATATATATATACACAATGCAGCCCCCAAAATATTTTTCCAACCAGGTTCCAAGCACTTGATCATCTACTCCTAAATATTTATTTTTTGCCTAGTGGCTTTCCTGTTTTTAAACTACAAGTAGCCAGGGATCCCTGGGTGGCGCAGCGGTTTGGAGCCTGCCTTTGGCCCAGGGCGCGATCCTGGAGACCCGGGATCGATTCCCACGTCGGGCTCCCTGGATGGAGCCTGCTTCTCCCTCTGCCTGTGTCTCTGCCTCTCTCTCTCTCTGTGACTATCATGAATAAATAAATAAAATCTTTAAAAAAAAAAAAAACTACAAGTAGCCAGAAAGAGGCAACTCTATGCCTTATCCCTCGTTGTACATAAGGCACATGGGTTTATTCTATCCTTCACTAGAAAAGGCTTCGAGCGCAAGGTGGATGAGAGATAGGGGGATTATGAATAGGAAAAAAATGCAGAAGCACATGGCTAACTCTGGGACTCCGGTGGTGGAGAAGGGTAAGCAGCCAGGTGGGCAGCTCTTTTCCCATCACTACAGAACACACAGGAGAGTCAAATGACCTCATAAAGGGACTGAAGCAATATTTTGTTGCCGGCAAAGTCTTCTGCATGATCAAAATAAGAGTTTACAGGAAGCTGGTCTGCAGAGCTTATCACAGGAAACAGCTACCAGCAAATGGGTGGCCTCTGGTTAGATAATAATGACAACAACAGACCCCCAGTTGCTGGGCTGGGTTCTGTTCCTTGAAGCACCAACTTCCTGGGTGCTGGTCTTGTGAGCAGAAAGTCAAGTTCCCTTCATAAAAATGGGAATGTGCTTGAGTCTCTGGGTTGAATGTGTAAAGGATCATCACTGACGGACTGTAAATAATTTCAAAGCCAAAGCAAGCTGATGTATTTTCTGGAGCTCCACAACACACTGTCTTCTTGGGGTTAAGTATAAGGACTGTTCTAAGAAGCACATGACCTGGGATTATGGGATTGCCAGTCAAAGAATCCAGGCTGTAAGAAATAAACACCCTGATCTTACTTGCATGCTCTGGAGAACTCAGAAACAAAGACGCAGATTTGCCACTTAAAACCTAACGGGAATCACTCAGTGTCAAATCTGTACAAAATCATTTCCCATCCCTGCTTAGAAATAGCTGATCATACCCTAATGTATATAGTATATGAATGACAGTATTAATGACTGGTTATAATTTGATTCTTGTCTTTGGCTCTGGGAACTTTTAGCACCTTTCTGTTCCTAATCTTGATCCTTTTTTTTTTTTCTTTTAATTTTTGTTCCCATTTATTCTCTTTTCCTCTTTTCTTTCTCCTTCTTCTCTGCCTCCTGGTGTCTTCAGAAAATCACTGTGAGGAACTGACTCCAAAGCCTATATTGGGCCTCCCTCCTGGTGTTGTCCCAGTGGCCTGGCTTCATCTTCCCAGGTGCCCGTTCCTCCTCCTCCCTGCTTCCTCTCTATCTTTATAGCATCACTATGTCCCAATTGAAGGGTGTACATTTTTCAGCATAGCTTAAAATGGTGCTACTAAGAGGATGGGTTGTTCTCCTGGTTTCTCTAGGCACAGTTAGAAAACTACAAGATGACATGGAAGATTCCAACACATCTTCATTTGTTAAGCACTGTGATCTCCAGGCAGGGGGTCAGTTACTCAGGATATGTGTTGTACAAGATGTGTTGGCCACACACATACCTGTTTGAATGTTTCTTAACAAGACACATGAACAATCATAAAATAATAACAATATGAATCTTAGAGAGTCAGGATTGTAAAATACCAAATGTGAATTTTCTCTCTTAGCTCACAGCTCTGTCCATTACAACGTGGGGGGGGGGGTGTGATTTATGCAACATTGTTGTCCCCCAAGTAGAAATTGACTTCTGTTAAAATGGATATAGGAGCCAACTATATGTTGTGTTTTTCAGAGTATGAGCCAATGACCACCCCGATCAGAATCATCAAAGGTTCCTTTCAAAAATAATTTTCTGTGTCTCATCCCAAACCTGAATTGGGTTCTTTTGGGGGGGAGGGAGATGGGTAGGACCTAGACACCCACATTTTAACATGTTCTTTCAGGGTCCTTTTCAGAGAACCTCAAAGTTACACATAAGCCAAAGCAATATTTTATAATCTTATATAAGTGTTTTCTAGTTTTTATTTGGTAAAAATGTGAATTTTCATATGTACTAATGATTTGCTCAGAGTATGCTAAATCTGTTCATCTGAGATGATGTACTTATGACTTGCTTAGACTATGGTATGTCTGTTCATCTGACACGATGAGAATTGCCCTCCCACCAGTTACTACTACTGGGGGACCGCCAACACTGTAGCTGATCAGGTAAAGCTGATCGAGACCCTCTTCTGATAGTGTGCTGAAACAGACCTTCTCTGGGTCTTCCCTTAGAAAAGAGCTCTGGTGGGAACTCGGGATATTAAGGTTCCTCTTTGTTGGTTTTGATTCAGTCTTCTTATCTGGCCTTAGCAGCTCATGCCGTGCTGAGATGATCTTTGGGAGAGTCCTAACCTGGGCATAGCGACGCCAGCCTGTTACCAGGCCTGAATGACTCACCCGCTCTGGGCACAAGACCAAAGTCTGGGCCCTGTCCTTGGCTTCTGAGATGCAAATGACACCGTCTCTGTGTCAAGTCCTACTTGTTTTTTAAACCTTTGCTTCCTCATCCTTGCCCCTTGATGTAATTGAAGTTTATCTTTCAAGCAGAAATCACCTGAGACTAGAGCTTGAGGTAGCCCAGAGGAGTCTGCTGTCTTGTCAACAAAGCCCTTGAGCTGAGCCCGGTTTTACATTCAGGTTTTACCAACTACACCAGAGGAAGAAATCCATGTCACAGTTGGAGAATATGGGTTTTTCTATATTCTGAGAAAGTTATTCTAAAAATAGGCCTGTGAAAGACCTCACAGGGAAAACTAGGAAGAGGGGGGAATTTTCAAAATGATTGCAAAAACTCTTCTTGAAAATATGAATACAGCTTTCTACTTATCTCCTTCCTCTGACCCGTAGCACCCCAGCGATGAGGTGGTTGGCTCAGGGAACAGGAAGGGAATTGCCATAAATCTGAGCTAATTTGGAAAAGGAAGGATGAAGCAGATATTCAGCAATCAATAGAGCGTCGTCTTGTTTTGTGGTAAATGTTTACGGCTCTGTTGCTGGAATGTAATCCTGCTGCCTCAGAACATGGGCCATTAGAGGTGAAATGAGTTCACCTAATGCCCCCCTGTGTAATTGGTATGCATCACTCTTCAATGTACACCATCCAAAGTCCCTCGCTTCCAACTAGGGAAAAGATTTTAGACAATTCTCCGCTTCCTCTTTACCTTTTATTACTTCACGATTCCCAAGAAAGAGAGAAAAATGGCCCATTTCTCTTTCTCTTAGTTCCTCATGTTTGCAGGACGGGATGTACAAATACCACTTAACGCTTCCTTCCACTCCTGAAAGTGCTGTTGGGGGAGCAAGCAAGGAACCGAAACCACAAAAGAACAGGGACTAGATTGTTCCCTCTCTGAGTAAGCTCAAGGAGTGATGCATTGCTCAGCCGCCAAAGCATGTGTTTCCTTGTCATGGAAAGGAGAGGGTATAAAAAATGCTTTGACTGAAAAGCGAGTTCACTAATTGGTTGTTAATGACTATGCAGCCCTAAATGTCTGGAATTTGGTTTAGATTCAATGTAATTTGACATTTGCCAACCATTATTAAATCCCTTTGATGCTCTCCCTGCGCAGCGGCGATGAGCAGCTGATTGGCTCTTGGGGATGGAAAATGAGGCTGGCTGGGCACGGAGTCAATGGGGGGTCTGGAAGGCAGCCATTGTCACCCCACTCCCCTCAGCTTCTCCAGGCATTGGCCTTCCCTTGTCCCCTTCCCTGTTTCTGTAGGCTCTCTTCTCTTCTGCTTCTCCTCGCTCTCAAAGTGCTCTTCCCTTTCCAGCACCCCTTTACATGCCCCTTTGCTCTCAAGATTCTTCTAACTCAGTAGTCAACATCTCTTTGCAAAGAACAGGAATTTATGGGATCCCTGGGTGGCGCAGCGGTTTGGCGCCTGCCTTTGGCCCAGGGCGCGATCCTGGAGACCCGGGATCGAATCCCACGTCGGGCTCCCGGTGCATGGAGCCTGCTTCTCCCTCTGCCTGTGTCTCTGCCTCTCTCTCTCTCTCCCTCTGTGACTATCATAAATAAATAAAAATTAAAAAAAAAAGAACAGGAATTTACTACAATTTTATCAAGATGAAGAGATTCATAAAAAGCTTCAGGGAAATTTCATGACGACTCATGTGGGTCAGTTGTCCCTGAGGGAATTTGAGAGTCTTTGGGCCTCCCACTCACACTCCCATATTTTATTTGTTTTCTTTTGTCTGTTGCTTTGCCCTTCTTTCCATGAACAAGCTACTTTGCTTCCTCAACCATTGCATATGGTCCAGCATACCTTCCCCTCTTAGCTGCCCCCAAATAACTCCCTTTGTTACAGCCTCTATAGGACCTGTCACCTGGCTACCCACAGGAACAGACAGTCTCTGGGCCCCCATTCAAATTTCCCATGAGGAAAAATTTAATTGGCCGAGTTTGGGTATAGGACTCCTCACTGCCTGAGTCTGCTGTTACTGGGGGAAGTGGGGCACAGGGGCAAGACACATAGTATCTATCTTTCCAGAGCTGTGAGTAGCATAGCCAGGAAGGAAAAGACAGGCAGCTCTGGTGCACTTCCTCAGGGCACTGTACAAGGGTCTACGTCTTCATTTGTCAAGTGTCTCAGAATATCCAACACAGCCTTGCAAATAGTTCTATTTTTTATGTTCCTCATTTATAATGTACTCCCACATTTGCACTGACCTACTCACTTTACCAGAACCACCAATTCCTCCACGTTCACATTTCTGCTACATCTCCTTTCCAAAGATTGAGGAGGGGAAAGAAAAAAATCAGAGAACCAAGAGAAAAGCTGCAGCAATGAATGAGGAAAAACACATAGTTCTATTAAAGACAAAGATGAGTTTTCTTATTAATTCATGTGTGAGGCACTGCAGGCAGAAAGAACAGTGGATGCAGAGTCAGGAAACATTTTCCCAGCTCTAACTATGCCTCTGGCTGGGCTTTGTGACCTGTGGTAAATCATTTTGCCTTTCTGGGCCTTGTTTTCTTTTCCTAAAAAATAAAGAGAATAGATTAGATGAATCTGTAAGTCCTTTCTCATTCTCAAATTATGTCATAATTTCAAGATATATTTGATACAAAAATTATAGAATAGCAATATACAATGGTCCTGGAGAATGGTTCCTCTTTTCATTTGTTCTTTGCATTCCTTGAACAAAAAATTTATCGAGAAGGCTTTAATGCTAGCTCATTGCTGTGCAAGGCTCTCGATATGCAAATGGCAACAGATATGACCCCTACATTCACAAAAGGCACAATTTAGCACATTAAGTACAATCTTTATCATCTACATTGGATGTAGATTTTACTTGTTTTCTGAGGTAAACCTCCCTTTTATGTTTAGTGCTATTTTATGTGATACACCTCTGCGTACATTGATGATGCATGGCTTCTTTCTCTTTGCACAACAGAGAATGCAGCCTTCATTCTCTTGGTGAATCACTTGGAAGCCCTAACATTTAGGTGCTGCAGAAAAAACATGGACATGGCTGGATAGGGATATTGGCCTGCTTTTCCATCTCCTTGTGTGTCAGAGCTTCCTTTTTCTGTTTGGAATAAGTGCTAAAAACATCGGAAGCCTTTACCTCCAAAGATAAATGTAAAAGCATTGTGAAACACAATCAGACATCAATTATGAATTGTCTGAACCTCTGTTAGCAACTCAAAGATGGTTTTAAGAATTATGTGAGTTAATACGACAACATGATGAGACTGGCACATGTTACATGCTCAGCAAGTACTTATGTATTGCATGCTACGTGTTACCTATTAATACATGGAAATGATGGGACTGGCATATGCTACATGCTTAATAACTGCTTACTTGTTACATGGCACATGTTACATGCCCGGCACATATTACATGCTAAGTGCTGGCTGTCATCATCATTACTGATGGCAAGCTTAAGCATTTCAGGGGAGAGTTTTCTGGATCTGAATCTATTCATAGTCTTTGAGAAATTGGACATGCTGCTCACACTCACCCCAAGGCTTGGACTGGCAACTTCTGCTTTGTGCTCAAGGAAAAAAACACCATGAGAGGAGCTCCATTCACAGCATGTAGCCTCTCTCTCTGCCCTCCTCTCCCACAGCCACCCCAACTGCTAGGGTCCCCCCACTCCTCACCCTCACTCCTTAAAGTGTGAGGAAATCACCAGAAAGGCTATAGGTATGGCCAGGGGGCCGGGGGTTGAGTGTTTACCAAGTTTGGTCCTCTTTCTCCAGAGACTTCAGCCCCAAAAATCCAGTCCGTGTGTTCAGAAAACACTACCCCCGTGGAAATGTTTGCCATTTTCTCTGCTAAGTGTTATTTTTTCCATATTAGAGGTCCGATTTCCTGCAATTCTTGGAGAGTACCAGGAGGAAGAAGGGTCAGGAAACTCAGCACAGAGGGGAGCAGTGATTAAGTGCCCACTCATTTCCATCACGACGGCAGGAAAGGGTTTTGAGATGTTCCTGCATTGGTTATTTTTGGTTAGAAAGAACAGGGTCTTTGTTAATAGGCCCCAGATGATATGAGCAGAAGATTCAGCATTTTCCCTTTGGTTTTGTCACTCACCAGTAGTGGCTTTCCAAGAGCTTTGCCTCCTTGAACTAGTTTCTTCAGCCTCTAAAAGGAGACAATATGTACTTGATAAATGATTTGGATTTCCCTCAAAATAAGATGTCAGTCAAATCTAACTTACTATTATTGTTGTAAAAGGGTCCTGTCGTGGAAAGTAGCACTCTATGAGAGGTGAAAAAAAAAAAAGAGAGGAAACTCTCAAAAGGGAGAAGCACCAAAGAGAGTTACAGAAAAATAGGCTGGGATATTCTCCACACCCTCTACCTCTCTTTAAAAGGAACTTTATGGTGGTTTTTGCCAGCCAATCATGGGTTGCAATGCTCACAGTAGTAAAACTGTGATAATCTTGTAGGATCAATTGATTTGACTTGATTATTTAGATTTTTTTATTTTATTATTATTTTTTTAATTTATGATAGTCACAGAGAGAGAGAGGCAGAGACATAGGCAGAGGGAGAAACAGGCTCCATGCACCAGGAGCCTGACGTGGGACTCGATCCCGGGTCCCCAGGATCGCGCCCTGGTCCAAAGGCAGGCGCTAAACCACTGTGTCACCCAGGGATCCCCGATTATTTAGATTTTTAATAGCAGCTTTCCATAGGTACAAAATGAAGAAACACAACATATCCAAGTATTCACTAGTGACATTAGAGGATAATAACAGAAGCTATACCCCCTTCAGTTATTGTTTTAGTAGTTTGTCCATAGTTTTAACATACTATCTTATTTAATATTTATAATATACTTATGCAATCAAAAGGATAGATATTATGTAAGCCTAACTCCCTACCCCGTCTTTGTCTTTTGAGTGAGAAATCTGAAGCCCAGGGAAGTTGAGTGACTCGCCCAGAGTCACAATGTGCTAGAGTTGAGGTGATTACATCACTCTTCTCTTAATTATCTTTCCCATCTACCATGGGCCAATCAGCACTTCCTGAAGCCAATGTTACCCTACTGTGATACAATGCCCAGAGGTTTGGTTCATTTAATAGATATGTATGTTTATAATTGAGTCATTCTAGTGTTTTGGAAGTTGTTTCAAAACAATATTTTGGTATATTTTTATGAAAGTAGTCCATATTTAAAAGTTAAAGCCACAACTGCATTATTGTGTCTGGTCATTTATAACACTGGACATTTTTGTTTGATATTGTGAAAAGTATATGACACAGGAATTTAGATAAGGATTAATTAATTTACTATCTTATCTGATGACTACATTAAGCTGAAGACTGTGTTCTACATTGAGGATTCAAAGATGCCCAGGTGAATATATTAATTAGAATTGTATTTTTATGTTTACTTATTTGTCTTTGGTGGTGACAGAAATTCAACTTGAAGTGTGCACAAAGGGGAATTCATTATAAGGATAGGGGTATAATTCACGATAGGGATCTTAGAGTTTATTTGTAGAAACCCTGGAAGCAGGACATGACTTTTAGAACAATTAGAAATGAATGTTCCAAAGCTCAGGACCCTCTATCTCAGCGATATTCCTCTCAGCTCATTTATTTCATTCTTTTCTTTCTAAACACTTCCACTTCTTTTGCACTCATATCAGATGGCTGCCAATAACTCTGGAGTTTGTTGCTTTAAAGCCAGAGAAACTGGGCTTTTTCTCAATCCAATTTCCAAATTGGGCCAGGAGCTCACCCTAGGGCAAATGACTCTGCCCTTTGGGGTAGGATACTGCTCGGGTCAAATACTCGCTTCCAACCAGTCAATAGGGGTAAGGGGTGATATTACACTGCACCAGCATGGTGGGTCTTACGGTAACTATCTGGGTGAAGGTGGAAAAAAGCTAGAGGAGGGGTGTGGACCAGCATGGTGGGGCCTAGGGTAATTATGTGGAAATGAGCTAGAAGAGGGGTGTGGAGAAGACAATCCTGTGAAGGACAGTCCCAACTCTCATGAGACTCCCAGTGTCATGATTTGTTAGCAGATAATGACACTATAATTACATGAGCTCAATAAAAGAATAGATCATTCTAAAAACACAGAAGGAGCAATGATTCTGCCTAAGACGACATCAGGAACAGAGAAAGTAAGATTGCAGCTGAGTCTTTAAATATAAAAAAAAAATCATCAGTGAGGAAAGGGCATTCCAGACAGAGGAAACTACATGTCTGAAGGCTCAGCATCATGGAACCATGACATGGAGGAATGAAATATGAGGCTGGAAAAGGGAATAGCATTCTGTGTCCCTTTGTATCTATGACCCTTCCACCTTCACCACCCTCTAAGGAGCAGGGGAGGTCCTGAAATGATAAGAAGCACATTGTATAGCACTTTTGGCTTCTTAGACCTTTTAAAAAAAAAAAAGATTTATTTATTAATTTATTTATTTTAGAGAGAAAGAGAGAAAGAACATGAGGAAGGGGAGGGCAGAGAGAGAGAGTCTCAAGCAGACTCCACGCTTAGCTTGTAGCCCATCTTCGGGGCTCAATTTCACCACCCTAAGATCATGATCTGCACTGAAATCGAGAGCCAGCTGCTTAACTGTGCCACGCAGATGCCCCCTCTTAGAGCACATTTACATAAGCTTTTCACTGGATTTACACATTTTGACATGATAGAACATACATCCCCTTCTCGCCCCCACTTTATTGATAGAGAAATTTTTAGAGGACTAAGGTTAGTTCAGGGGAAGAACTGTGACTAGAACTCAGGTTTTCATTTCCCAACTCAATGTTCCTTCTGCCCTTCCTCAGGTTTTCCTTTAATGTCAATGTAAAGAAATCATATCTGTATCACTAATAATTCAGTCTATGATGACAAGCCACTTGGATGGTACCAAATAAGCTATGTATATTTTGCTTTGGTCAGTTATTAAAATATCTTGCAAAACCTTCATTCCAGAGAATTATCTGAAAGAAAAGATTCTTTTCACCTGGAAGGGGAGAGGAATGGGACAAAGAAATAACCTCTTAAGAACTGGCTTATTCCTATGATTCTTTTGTTACAATCAGAACATGCAGATTTAAGCAAATCAGATAAATACATAAAATAAGCCAGTGATCATTTTTCATCTCACAAAAGAATTGCCTGCTAGATTTTAAGCTACATGAAGACACACTTTTGAAGAATCAGAATTTTCTCAGAGTGGCCTGTTGGGCCTGGTACTTACTTTGTAAATGCTCAATGAATGTTTGATAAATGAATAAATCAACCAACCAACACAGGGAACTTTAAAAAACAAGGACACAACATAGATCTATGATTAAGAGCCTTAGTGTCAGATGTAGTTGGGATCAGTTTGGCACTGTACCACCCACTGAATGTGAACCAATCAGTGAATTATTATCTAAGCCTCTACCTCCTTAGTTGTAAAATGGAAATAATAATGGAACTTACTCCCAAGGTTGTTTACTTATTGAATAAAAATTTATTGAGGACCTATTAGGAGACAGGCACTACTCAAGATTAAGGAAGGTAGTTCAGAAAACAGGTGACAGGTTTCTAGGTAATCAACATGAAAATAAATAAGTAAATAAAATAATTAATGTGATGCAGGGCCACGAAGGAAGTAAAGCATAATGTGGACTCCATTGTGGCCATCCGGGTGACTTTAGATGGAGTGGTAAGAAGAGGCTTCTCTAGGAAGGTGAGATTTGAACTAAGACCTGTGGAGAGGAGGGTGAGCATCCACGTGTAGAACAAAGGAAGGGCTTTCTGGGCAGAGGAAGTGAGGGCCAAGTCGAGGGAGAAACTGGGTCGAAGAGCCGCAGGAGGAACAGAGTGGAGGCCCCAGGGGCCAGAGTGCAGGAAGCAAATGAGGTAGCAGCAGGAGAGAGGCTGGACATTGGCCAGGTCAAGAAGTGCTCTGTGGAGCAAGGTCAAGGACTGAGGCTTTGCTCTAAGAGCCCTGGGGATACAATGAGGAATTTAAACAGAGGGGTACCTTTACCTGATTTACATGTTTAAACAAGCACTTGGCCTCAGTGAAGAGCACTAACCTTCATCTCACTGCTCCTGTGAAAAATCTGAGTCATTGGCTTCTCAGTTTCCCTCTTTCTCTACATCAATGAATCTAAAATATACTGCAGGGCAGCCCGGGGTGCTCAGCGGTTTAGCGCCACCTCCAGCCCAGGGCGTGATCCTGGAGACCCTGGATCGAGTCCCAAGTCGGGCTCCCTGCATGAAGTCTGCTTCTCCTCTGCCTGTGTCTCTCTCTTTCTGTGTCTCTAATAAATAAATAAAATCTTAAAAAAAATAAAATAAAATATACTGCAAAGCATCTTGCTTTCTCTCCATCTCCACTAAAACCACCTTCAGCTCAGCCCCTCTCTCTCATCCAGGCAATTGCCATGCCACTTTCGACACTGTAAGTTTGGGAACTTAGCAGATTTTCAAGGGGAGAGGTCAAGTAGGCCATTGGACATTTAAGACTAAAGGTTAGGCTGGGGTTACATGAGATAATGCACATAAACACTTGGCGTAGCACCTGGCTTCTAGGATGTTCTTAATACACACGATCTTTTTGTTGTTGTTGTTCTTAAATAGTATCCATGCTCCTTGTGCTTTTTGACATGATGAAAAGATCAAGGGATTTGGAGCAGGAGACTTGGGTTTACATCCTAGTTTCAAAGAAGTGTGGCTTTGGACAAGTCTTTAATTCTCTGAACTGCTGTTTCCCCTTCTGGGAAATGAAGATGTAAACACCTGTCTTTTCTATCATACAGGACTGTTGTGAGCTCCAAATGTGATGATGGATGTGAAAATGCTTTGTAAGCTGAAAAGCATCTCTTCATGAGAGATCAACTACATGAAATTATATTTAATTCAGTCTCCCTTTGTACGTGACCTCTCAGGGTCCTATATCATAAGGAGGCATTACAAAATAAATTGTGTTATAGGGCACTGGGGTCTTCAGCTTAGAAGAAGACTGAGTCTCAGATTCTTAAACCTCGGCCATGTATAGTCCAAACCAGTGCTGTCAACAGACCTTTCTGCTGAAATGAAAATGTGTATCTAGGCTGTCCAATATGATGGCCAGTTGCCACTGTGGCTAACAAGCCCTTGAAATGTGGCTAATATGATAAAGGAATGCTACATTTCTTTTTTAAATTTTAATTTATTTAAATTTGAATAGCTATATGCAGCTAGTGGGTATCCAACAGTACAAATCCAAAAGCTCTTTCTCAGGGCCCTCACCTATAAAACGGGGTCTTTTTTAGTTCTATCTGTGCTTCTACATACACAATTCAGAAATAGATAAGCCAATTTGAATAAAATAAGGGCTGAATCTTGAGTCACTTTTCTCATTCTTGAGTCAAAGATAATAAGACACAGCTGGTTTATTTATCAACAAGAGGGAAGACTTCAAAACGGTGACAATATGATCTCAAGTAAAAAGGCAGTCCTAGAAGATGAACTACTTTAGAAACACGTTCTCCTGGGAGTTATATTTTGGTATCAAGTAGTCTACTTGTTCCAAAGTTAGCATTCCCCATTTCTCATTAAGAAAAATCACTCAGGGAAAAAATATTTGGAATTGAATAAATAAGTGGATGGCTTCATTGGGGGTTGTTTCTGTGCTGCTGATGGTTGTGAGGTCATCAGGGGTTTCCGTGTTTGAGCTGGCACTAGTTCTCTCTTTTTGTACAAGGGCTGTGTTTCCATTATTGGATATTTAGAATATAAGGTGAAATATGGAGAGAAATAGACAGGAAAGGAAGGTAACATAATTGAATTGTTTCTGGCAAAAATGAGAGCTCAGCAGAAAAACCCAAGACAACAGAAAAGGACGAGACATAGGGAATGGCAAAGAGTGAGAAAAGCTTTTGAAGCAGAGAAATGAATATGGAACTGAAATCAAGAAGACAGAGAGGGAACAGATGGGGGTAGGCGGGGTGAGGATCAGAGAAGAAATTCCAGATCCATTTGTGAACGACACCAGGAGCTGTCTGTGGGGGGAGAAAAATAAGGAGCAAAAACGAGGAAGACCAGAAAAAAAAAATTACTTTGGAAAGAAAGAGAGTGACAAGGTAGTGAGGACAAGGAGGGACAGCTGTCATCTCATTTAATTAAGAAATTATTAATGGAACAGACGGGACAGCCACAATGAGCTTTTACTGATGAGATGCTACTAAAATTCCAGATAATAGCAGCTGAAAGTTATTGAGAGCAGAAGTGGTGAGGATGCTAATTTCGTTGATAATAACATACTTAGCACAATGCTTAAGAATTTAAAAATCACACATCAAATAAATTTAAATGATTCTGGTTATCATCTAATTATGGTTGTTTAAATAATGTAATACAATTAAATGTTTAAAAAATGAAAAAGCCCTGATAATTTTAAGTGATCACTCTCGTGTTCTGAGTCCTCCTTCTAAGTAATTTCTGTCCAATCCTGCAGTCCTGGTGGAGATAATATTACTCGGATGGCCACACTTCTGCCAAATGTAGATAGTTGTTGGGTCAGAAGAAGACAAATGGCAAACAGGTTCTAAATGCCTTATTTCTTTCCTTCTCTGTCCCTTATTTTTCCATTATCAGGATAGGTAGCTTCTCTCCTCAAAAGACCACTTTTCTTTCTCCTTCCTCCCCCCACCAAGCAGGTTCCCTGAGAGTACCTCTCTTCCTTCATCATAAGAAAATACTGCAGTAGAGCTAGTGGGCTAAATGTAATATCAGCCAAATAGGAACTTGGCCACAGAAGTTCATTCCACAAGAAGCTATCTGGATGGCGTAATTGAGAGCCAAGAGCCATAGACACATGGTCATGACCATGTTGCTGACTGAGGCTGGAAAGAAAGGCTCCATTTGTTCACCTGACTCCCTTAAGGGAATGAGTCCTGATTAGAGTAATGGCCTCATAGTGGGTAGAAAGGAAAAAAACAAAGCAAGTGATTCATTTGAAAATATCTTTATTTTTTCCTAATAACACAGAAACGTTGTGAATTATTTCAAAAACAAAACAAAACAAAAACAAACAAAAAAGAGAAAGTTCAAGCCTACCTAGATAATTTTATAATCCTATCCAGATAATCCTATCAAGAATTTGATGCATATTTCCAGAAATCAACATATATATAACTTAATGGGATCTTCTCTATGCAGTATTCTGTGGGATCCCTTTCTAACTTCATGTACAATGGCCATATTTCCTTGTCCATATGCTATGCTTCCATGATGAAAGACACTTGTGATTATAAGGTTATGTACTATAAGAAAAAAAGTGCTGCAGATTATAATCGGCAGGCTCTGTAGACGATATGACATACCCTAATTTCAGAGATGTTAAAATATTAAAAAGGCATCTTATAAATGATGGAATAAAGTATTAAAAAATTACCTTAATCTTTTGATGGCTCTAGAATATTGCATTGTACAGCCATTTCATAAATTACTCAACAAATCCTTCATGAATGGACATTTGTGTTGTTACCAATATTTTCAAATTTTTATGAACTTCCTTAATGCATATATCACTAACAAACTTGCCCTATTTCTTCCCCAAGGTGAATTCCTAGAAGCAGGATTAGGGGATTAAATGAGAATGGTAATCCCCTTTACACCAGGTGATACTGATTTACACTCCTAGCAATTGTGTCTCAAAGGGCTCACTTCCTCAGTAATTGATATATCATCTACCGAAACCCAGCCTGGACCTCAAGTAAGAAAAATCCAAACCTCAATTGCCACATGCTATCACTCCTATCTTTCTCCTTGGTATTTCCAATATTTTAAAAACATCAGGAACTCGAAATGATAATGTCCATAGATAATTCACCAGTAATGGACAAAGGCGGGATCTACTGAGTTGTAGAGAGCCACCCTCAGCAACAGGGGTGTATTCAATGATCCGCTTGATGGCTTTTCATCTCTCTGCCAATTAGGGACAAGGCCTAAGGATCACATCTTTGTATGTGACTTTGTATTAATAGCACCAGTGACTAGGAATTATACTGGGGCTACTTTCCTGAATTCTTTTGTTCATTTGATCTGAAATCACTGAACCCACCCTGTGCCCTAGGCTGTGGAAACACAAAGATGAGCAGCTTACGGTTTCCTGCCCAAAGAACCTACAATCTAATGGGAGAGATGAGATACATTCATTTAAAGTTATAGAACAACAGAAGACAAGATCATCGATTTCATGAGATGGGATATGATTTAGTGTCAAATGTGCAGACATATAGTCCAGAATTTGAATGAAATCTGGAGACAGAATGCTCTGTCCCCCTGCGAGGCACCAAGACCAATGCTAATGTGCCGTGACCCTCTGGAAGCACAGAGATGACACATGGTCGATCCTTTTCTAGGCAGCATCTGTGTCCTGTACTGTCCCCCAGGAGTGTAAGGCACATCGACAAATGCTCAGTCTTTTCCTGGAGCACCAGAGGCCAGCTGTCCCAGGGTCCTGAATGGCCTGGAGGGGAGGAGCTGAACCATTTGACTTCAGCCCCTCTTCAGGAGGAGTGCCCCAAGGGTGAGACACAGAGTTCCAGGATCCTAAGAGCATAGGACTCAGGCTGCTATGCTAGGAAAGTGAAAATGCACTGATCACATTTCCATGCCCAGTGACATAGGGACTAAAGTCCCATTCATAAAGCAAGCTTCTTGGTTAATCAGTAATTCAAGTTTAGGGACATATGTCTCCCAAACCAAATTTCATGAGAGTAAAAGGGGGAGGGGAGCTCTTTTCTTTCATTGTTTCTGAAGCCAGATACACATGGCTTTTAAGAGACACCACATCTTGTCCTGCTCCAGGGCGCTGATTTAATAAGAATGGCAAGAAACAAACGACTCACTTGCTAATATTGAAAGAGGGCAAATGCACCTGCCCCAGGCCCTCCAGGTCAGGACATATGTTTATAAATGACATGCAGGCTGTGAACCCATGGGAGGAGCCCTGGATGGGGAGTCAAGAGAAACAACTGGGTCCTGTCAGTGGTTCTTAATCAGAACTGTAGGTCAGAATACCAGAGAGTGTTTCAGAATAGATGCAGGTCTAGACACATCCAGACCCACCTGAAGCAGAATCTTGGGGTGGGTGGGGCATTGTTTTTCAAGAATTACCACCGGTGACTCAGATGTGCTTCTCTGATTAAAAAATCACTAAGGTAGGTCATCTCTAGCCAGGAATTATCAGACTCATATCTGACTTTTAGGGGCTTCTATGTAATAGAAAAGTCAAATGAAGCTTAAAAATGTATTTAATTTGGCATGTTTTGAACCTGCAATTTGTGTTTACCTTTAACCTATTAACAATATAAGATTGCAATGCAATTTAATCTCATGAGATAATTAAAGATTTATGAAAACTAGTTATTTTTAGGGAACCATAGGCAGTCTGATCTAAAAATGGAACACGAGTTTAAGGTTCTATGATGAATAGCTTCTTTCAGTCCTGTCAGAGTAACTCTGTGACTGAAGGTACTGCCTCATTTGGTGAAATGATTAAAGTATAAATTTGACCCTCTCCATTAGTGGGAAGCCCAGGCCCACAGTTGTCCTGCCTCTACTTCATCCCTCCCCCACCAATGAAAGTCCTGCCATGAAAATCCTGGGCTTCGGCCGTAATGATCAACGACCTCTAGGTCTAATGTTGGTCATAACACTCAAGGCTGACTACTTTACCCCCCAAGGGAGAGTGGTTAATGATGATATTAATAAGAGCAGCTAACATCTGCTGAGCATTTACTATGTTTCAGGCTCTATGCTAGGGGCAGAAAACAGATTTCCCTTTCTATCCCAGGAATCCGGGTCCCTGAGAGTTTACAATTCAAGAGAAGCAGACTGTTTTCCAGAATAGGCTCCTTAATCGTATTACAATTACAAGCGTGAAATATGGTTCTTTTCTACACTTCCAGCCAGTGTATTGGCTTTCACATAATTATCATCTTTGTTTAGGATGCTCGAGTACCATCGAGGGTCCAAGTCCATGACAATGGACACAATCTTATGATTTAGTGATTAAGAAATATACGGAGCCGATGTGACAAGACTAGATACTCGAAGAGGAGCCTCCAAATGAAATAAGAGAGTGATGGCAGAGAGCTCACAGCTATGCAGCCTGAAGGATCAGTCTGATCCTCATGGGGTCAACTCCCTTTCCAACATCCTTTGAGACATCTTCAACTGAATACTTTTCTGAAACTTTAAATAAAATTTATCTGTGTTCTCTACACCAGACCCAAACCATCTGTTTCTCCTAACTTACCTATTTCTATTCATTTCTTAATGTAAGACTGTTTCCTGATGTAGCAGGAGCTCAAGGTGGAAACATCCCCCCACCCCCACCCCCAGATGGGCAGAGATAGAAGAGTCAGCTCTGCTCAGTCATTCAGGACTCAGGCAGATAGAGCTTCTACCACTTTCAATGCATGGCTTCCAAGGAAGTCTCAGGGGCTGACACCCAGATGGGCAAGAGGAGAAAGGCCATTGAAAAGATCTGTGTGGGGGCGCCTAGGTGGCCCAGTCAGCTAAGCATCTGCCTTGGGCTCAGGTCATGATCCCAGGCCCTGAGATGGAGCTCCACATTGGGCTCCCTGCTCAGTAGGGAGTCTGCTTCTCCCTTACCCCTCCCCCCTGCTTGTGCCCTCTCTCTCTCACTTGCTCTCTCTTTCTCAAGTAAATAAATTAAATTTAAAAAAAAAAAAAAAAAGAAAAGATCTGTGTGGGACACTTACACAGACCAACTCCTATGGTATGCATCACGTTGTTCACATTCCATTGACTAGAACTTGGTCATGTGGCTTAGTGACAAGGGAGGCTGGGTAATGTTATCCAGCCATGTGCCCAGAAGAAGATGGGTTTTAGCGAGTATTAGTTGTCTCCTAGTCTTTCTGCAACCTGAGTCTAAAGTCTTCAAGGAAGTAAATCCCTTATGTCTTCTTCTTCCGACTGCCTTCTCTTTTCCAGTTAGACCCCAGGTCCTGTTATTATTTCCTCTACAACTCTACTGAGTGTATCCAGTCTCTCTTTTTTTTTTTTTTTTTTTCAGTCTCTCTTTTTTATCCTCAGTACCATCATCCTACCTCAGGCCTTCATAAACTAACTGGGTGACACTAATGATCTAACTCAAGTCTTTCCCCTTCTAATCTTTAATGTATTCAACAAATATTTATTATGCACCATGTTAAGTAAGTAGGGGGAAATGAGGAAACGGATAGGCCTTGCCCCTATGTTTATAATCTCATAGGGAATACAGATGAATAAATGGCTCTTCCCACATTGGGTGGTTAATATTTGTGATGGGGAGGTGCAAGGTGCAAGGGAAACAGTTGGAGGGGCCCCAATTCCCCTGACCACTCCACTGAAGCAGGTCACAACTGTACCCTACTCGCTGACCCCCACCCCCTTGCTCTTATTGGTCTCTGGCCCACCATCCTGTTTTATTTCATCATAGTCTTAACACCATCTGAAATAATAATGTATATTTATGTGTTTATTTTTGGGTTTTGTGCCTTCTCCCACCAGAATGGGTGTTCCACCAGGAGCAGGGACTATGGAGAATTTGTCATCAGCATGGAGACAGGATCCAGAAAAGTGATGACATGTAGTGCATTTAGAAGGGACCTAGTTGGGGGAGGGGCTCAGATTAGGTTTCTGCAAGAAATTATCTTCAGGTTGAGGCCTGAAGAATGTGTTGGAGCTAACCAGGTTTCCTGGGAGTAGGGAGGAAGATGGAGTAGAAGTTACTGCTCTAAACTGAGAGGCAAGAGAACATGGCTAAAATTCAACGCTGGGAAAAGGGAGAGTTAGGGATGGAGGAATGAGTATGGCCTTGTCAAAGGTGTGTGTAGGTTTGGATTTTCTCCTAAAACCAATGAGGATCCATGAAGATTTTTCACTAGTGGAGCCACGTTAAGATCCAATTAGAATTTTAGATCCCTCTGCTACTCTTTGTAGAATAGACAGGAGGAGGGCGGCATGGAGGGCTGGATGACCCGTGAGAACCTGAGGGAGAGACTGTCGTCGCAGGAGCCAAAAGAATCCCAGTGCATTTCACATTAATTTTTCAAAGTTCTTACTTTAAGTCAATACCATTCTTTCAAAGTCTCCAAATGATGAACATTGCAGAAAAGTAGGATGATTACTACATTTTTCTACTTCTGTTTTATCTTCCCTTCCAACTTGAGTCCTACCTCCTCCCTGAAGCTTTCCGATTTACCCCTGCCCTGAATTGTGAAATTTCATGTTTATGTAATTCAGTTGCATGAATGGACAGTTCTATACTTTTTCTATCCTTTATATTCATCCCCAATCTTTCCCTCCAATAGATTTCTAGCATCTTTGAAAAGTGAGCTTTGTATGTTATTTCATAAAAAAATGCTTTTAGGAATGAAATTTGAACAAACTAATCCACAGTAGGGTGTTTGTTGCTAATGACAACTACCCCTATGATATTGAAATCCTAAAAGGGAAAAAAAGTTCTTTGAGGAAAGAGAAATGTCTAGTCTAGTCTTTCTGAAATCATATCTCCTTGGGATGTTCCAAATTGCAAATATGGCCCATTGGTTTACCCCAGTGCTACAAATCAATCTTCATGGAATCTCTGGCACTTCTGGGGAGATATGTTTAGCTGAAGCCACCGTCTAGAGAGGCTGAAGCCAGCACACCAGTATTTTCCTAGAGCTCCCTCTTGCCTCGGGAACATTCGCATGCTGACCACCAGACTCCCGAACAGGTCTGAAGTGGCTCAAGACAGCATGTAGCCCTTTGTCTATATCTTTTGTTGACAGGCTCACAGAGCACAGGAATCTGTTTTAATTTCAGCTGATGTTCGAGGTCCACCCGGTCCTGAAGAGGTGATTTTTGTCTTCAAGGTAGCCTTTCTTTTCCTATTTTTATCCTCCAAACTGTAGGTCAATCAAGGCCAGGCTTGCAATTCAAGAAAAAAGAGCACTGGAGGAGCCAGTAGGGTTTTTATGCCTTAAGTGCTTGGGCTGTGAGGGGTCGAAGCAAGTGGGGAAGTGTTTGGAGGAGGCAGAGAAATTGTCACTTGGGAAGCCAGTTATTCACAAACTCTATAAAGTAAAAATGAAAAAGCCCTTTTATATAACTCCTGTCTCCCCTTGTCAGGGCAGAGTATGCCAATGATAATTGCCGCTGAGGCGAACATCTCAATGTTAAAATATCATTTATTCCTCTTTCCTTTGTCTTTCAATCCACGCACATGTTCCTTCAGCTTTCTCCATCTGCTATTCTTCTGTTTCTTTTTAATAATAATTAAAATAGCAGACAGTTATCTTTTGTAGGGTGTATCTCTGGACTTGTTTTGCATTTTTCATTTTCCATCATCCTTGTATTTATATAAAAATATCCCCTTTTCATAAAAGCTGCATTTGCGATAGCTCTTATGACTGCAGTGTTAAATCATCATGGCAGTTGTTGGCTTTGGGTGTAAAAAGATGTTGTATGTATGCAGTCACTCAAGCACTAACACCCATGTACCGTTCACCAATTTGGGCAAGAAGGTAAATAAGAATATCTTTTTCCCCCCTTCACATAGTCAAATTAAAAAATCTGGTGCCTGTTAGAAATGAGATCTAAACTGGATTTTATGGAAGGGTTATCTCTATCTCTGATTTTTTGATATTCAAAAAATGTTTTGTGCATTCAAAGAAAGAAAAGAAGGAAGGAAGGAAGGAAGGAAGGAAGGAAGGAAGGAAGGAAGGAGACAGTTAAACAAACAATTCCAATGTTGCTTAGAAGCAAGCAGCAATACCTGACCAATCTGCTAGTGTTCTCAATTCTTTCCCATTGCCCACCTCTTCTCAGGAGTGTTGAAGGCAAGTAGCTAGTGGGAGAGAACAGGAAAATGAGATTTTCACCCACCACAAACTTGGTAAGCAGCCTCAAATAATAGAAAATTGACTGTTCTTATTTCTTGACACACTCTTGGGCTGAAGGACCAGAGACATTTTGTACACTCCACAGGAAGCTGCGGGCTTGCAGGTTCTCACTAATGCCTATTTCCCAGAGGCCAAGGTAACATGTTCATACTCTGCGTGACCATCTTGGACTTCAGACTTGGCAGCTAGTCATTGCTTTTGCTCAAAACCAGACCCTGAGAGGAACATGAACTTGATCCCTGCAATAAATCAAGTTCCAATACAGGGTGAGAGCCCTAACCCCTCTCCTCCCAGCTCCCCCTCCTGTGGCACTCCTCCACATGCTTCCAGTGCTATTGAAATGATTCAGAGAGCTGAAATGGAGCTGTTATTTTTATCACTCAGTCCCAAAGGTAAAATGTTTGGCTAATTTGGCTCGTATTCCTGACCCTCAACCCCCCATATTTAGACTTGGAAGGGGAAGGAATGCTTAGAGAAATCAATCTGGAAACAAAGCTTAGGGGGGAAAAAACGGAAGGAGAGAGGGAGAAAGAAAGCCAGTAGGAAGGATGTAACATGTGTCTGGACAACCCCCCTTTGTTTTCAAAGCCCCCTTTCTCATCGTAGGACTGTTTCTTCCTTCGCTCTTAATGATCTTTCTTTGCAGCTTATCTCTTAGCCCTTAGGTAAGGAAGGATCAGAGCCTGTGAGCTCTGGGCAGCTGAGCCTGCAGGGAGCTCAGAGAGCACATTCAACAGCTGAGACCAGCAGGCATCCAGCAGGCACCTGGGATGCTCTCCCTGAGAAGAAGACAGTCTTTTCATCCCCCACAAGCATGCTGAGGGACTTTAATAGCTGTCCTCAGTGATGGGCATTTGTTCTTTTCTCTATGTCCTTGACATGTAGAAAATACCCATTTTAATGCCTCTAAGCAGAAGGAATAACCCTACAAGGTTAAAGTAGGGAATGGACAGTGTTATTCAGAGAAATGCTGCTTGGAACCCCTTCCTGAGTACACTCTGAGTAGTACTGTGTTGCTGTGCTGTACTGGAGTTGCTGTGCCTTCGCAGTGTGGTGTTGGTCATCATCAAAATTAACACAGGGGCAAAAAACTAGGGGCTTGAAATGAACATTTTTTCAAATCGATGTTTGATGCTTATTGTTTCTGTGACCTTTATCAAGTTTCCTATGTTCTCTCACTCAGTCTTCTTATCTAGAGAATGGGGCTGATAATAATACTACTGGCCTCAGAATGCTTTGAGATAATTGGATGAGCTGATGTGAGTAACATGCCTGGTCTGGCACTGATTGCCTGCCTGTAAGGACACCACAGACTCTCGCTGAGTAGTGAGAGATGCTACTATTATTGTTGTGATTATATTAGTAATTTTAATTACTGACAAGATCATCTGAAATCTGAATGAGGATGTAATCTAAGCCTGTATCCAGTGAAGAGTCTCAGAACAGAATAGGAGGGGTTGTGATAGGCAGTCAAATCAGGAAAACAGAACCCATTTCTAAGTATTTTAAATGGAGGGAATTTAATGCAAGAATTGATTATGAAGGTGGTGGAAGGGACAAGAAGCCAAACAGGAGATGATGAGCAACCCAGAGGTCAACAATAGCAGAAAGTAGCTACCACCCTTAGGACTGAAGAAATACAGGGAAGAGGTGATCCTATAGAAGCCAGAAGCCAGGGCCTACCTGATAGAAGCTGAAGCCTCAGAGAAAGGGGCTATCAGGAGGACAGCTCGAACCACATAGTTCAAGCACTGTTGTCAACTGTCACCAGGGAAGGATAGAACTACACTGAGTCCTCCCTTCCTCCTGGCCTCCTGTTCCCTCCCATTGACTGAGCCAGGCCAGAAGCCTGTTGATGAGGCAGGAGGGGAAACTTGGTTTACAGAGTCATCAACAGAGATGTAGTCCAACCTTGGAGGAGAAAGAAATCTTCATGCCTGTGACCTCACAGGCTGAAGAACTACTTGATAGATTGAAAAGAAGCCATTTGGATTTTGGGTTTCAGCATTTAGCTGGAGTGGCTAAGGACCCAGAAGTTGCAAACCACATGATTATTTTGTTATGAGCGTACCTGAGGCATAAGATGTTAGAAACACAGGAAAAGGAGGAAATGACAACCCCACACTTTTTGGGGAGCTTCTTTTTATTTTTTTTTCTCATTTAGAGAGCACTTAACCACAATCATTCAATAACTTTCACCAAAAAAAAAAAAATCCATTATTATTTATGGATTTTATGCCCTCTGTATATGTTATTGATCAAACCACTATTGACCATGGCAAGAAAATGACTTTGCCATTATGGATGGCCAATGATGATTCTTTGGCACATTATTTTTTTTTTTCCTTTGGCACATTAAAGGGTGCAAAGGGGAAAGAAAAATTGTTAGTATCTTTGCTTTCTGCAGAGTTGCTTTCAAGCTGAGGGATGCCCCTTTGAAAATGTATTAGTCTCAAGCACGAGAGAGGGCACTAGATAGAGATTCAATCTCATATATGCTCTAAATGTTCAACTAATACCTTGGCTTCATCTCTCTATCCTAGACCATAACACTTGTTTCTTACAAAGTGCCAGGCGCTGGCTCTCTTCCCAGCACAGAATGGTCTCCCTAGCCATTTCATTACCAGAAATTACAATGATCATCTGCCTAACTGGGAATAGCATTATCTGAAACACAATTAGAAGTAAACTGAAAGTCTAGGTGGCCCAGTGATGACTAATCAGAAATAGTACTGCCTGG
Source organism: Canis lupus dingo (assembly GCF_003254725.2). Lineage (NCBI taxonomy): Eukaryota > Metazoa > Chordata > Mammalia > Carnivora > Canidae > Canis > Canis lupus. The sequence goes on along the minus strand of NC_064279.1, from coordinate 15,836,145 downwards.
CACATCACACCAGATCATATCTTAGGATCATCATGGGTTGTTTTCATTTTCAGGAGCATCTCAATTACCATTAATGTGGCTGGAAGAAATGAAGTAGTTATTAATATCTTCAACTTAGGTATCAAGGAATTGAAGCACACAAAGGTCCAGGGACATCAGGATCAAAGGCCTGGGTAAAAACATTGTCTAAACCCCCATGTATATTAGTAATGATATGGTACAGTGTGATTCTAAGTCTGGAATTCTCACCTGGTAAGACTAGGAAAAAAGTAACCCTGAAAAATTGGGATTGCTCAAGAGTAGAAGAGCACACTCTAATCTCTAATTTAACAAGGTAGCAGGCCACATGGTCCAGGAGCAGCATGCTACCAGAATTTCCCAGAAGACAGAAAGCACTGGGGTATGGCTCTATTTGCACCTGGAAATAAATATAGGAAAAATCACCTCCATATGAGTTACAAGGACCTAACCTCAAGGTCACTGACTCTACCAAGGGCGAATCTCTCCTCTCTAAGGCAAAACAAACAAACCAAAAAGGGACTGCACATTTGTTTGCCACAATGGAAGAGAATGTTCCAAAGCATATTGCATGTGTTTGACCTTGCAATCATGCAGTCACATGACTTGCTGTTCCAAGACTGAACTTTGGGCCAAAACTTTGTTCAGATTAACCCAAAAGGCTGAGAACCAAGAAGTCACATGGGAAAATCAGCTGCCATATCTAGAAGAGAAGGATCAGGAGCCTTGACCATCAGTGGCCCAAGTCACTCTAGATTGTCTTTTTCTAAATTGCAAAGCTCATCAGAAGAGGTGGAAATGACATTCTGTACCAGTTGCCAATACCAGCATCCAAAGGGAACATTTCTGGAGCCGGCTAAGGACAGCCATGGTGGCTGGTAAGTCAAACCATCCGTGTGACCAGAGCAAGGGTAAAGAATAATAAAATGAAGATTTAGTTTGTATCAGCACTCCCTGTGCATTAAATATCAGAGAAATGTCCCCAAATGAATTGCAGTCTTTTTGAAAATGATGCTCTAGGAAAAAGAGCAAATATTGACACTTCAATAATGTTTGCCCAGCAATCAGTGAGCTGTATACAGCACTCAGGGTATCTATGTTACTGGAATCAATTAGGAAAACGGAGAATTGATATCCTCCAATGAGAAATATATGGTAAATGCTGACATTACAGATAACGTCGGCTCTGCAAATCATCTCTGAAGTCACAGGCCTACCTGACACTGTCACCAATGCTGAGGGAATCTGTCTGAGAATACAGCTCTTACTTCAGTTATGCTGCCCGCTGCTCTTATCAGACACTATCTTACCTGATGTGCAATTTCCATCCCCTGCAACTCTTCCAATTCATTCATTCATTCATTCATTCATTCATTCAACAGATTTGCTGAGAACTTACCTTGTGCTAACAGTATTTTAGATTGGACAGAGTCCCTGGTTCCAGGGGTTTTCTTGGGGGGAGAGGGGCAGATAGAAACACTGACAAAGAACGAAGTGAGACATTTTCATATAAAAGTGAAAATGAAAGGGGGACCTGGGTGGCTCAATTGTTGAGCAGCTGCCTTTGGCTCAGGGAGTGATCCCAGGGTCCCACATCGGGCTCCCCGCGAGGAGTCAGCTTATGTCTCTGCCTCTGCTTATGTCTCTGCCTCTCTGTGTGTTTCTCATGAATAAATAAATAAAATGTTTTTTTTTTTTAAGTGAAAATGAAGGAGTGATGTGAAGATTTGAGAAAAGAGTAAAAAGACTATTCCACCTAGGGAACAACAATGCAAAGTCGATGAGGTATATTCAACTGCCTTCTCTTTACTCTCCTGGTGTGTTTAGTTGTTCTTTAGTCTCTGATTGTTTATAAGACTCTTTGCTTCTTCCTTCTTTCTTTCCATTGTCCCCACCTTCCTTCCTTGCTTCTTTCATTTTCTTTCTTATCTATTATTTACATTCCCAGAGGTCTTTTAAGGGCATCTAATGACTATGAAGAGCTCACACCATAAAGACTTCTTTTCCCCAAATAGAACTTTGTTGTTTTTCAGATGCCTCTTTCTCTCTTTTCAAATAGATTTTAAGTTCCTTGAAATAAGGACACATGCAAGTATCTTAGATTTTTATGGATTTCCCAAAGTACCCAATTTAACAAGGGGCATTAAGAGAGGCACAATATAATAAATGTTGGTTCAAACTAAAATGCTTAGAGCTGAAGAAGCTTGTTGGGATAAATTTGCCCACCCAATATGTTTTTCAGGCTATATCTTTCTGATCTCCTGCCTTCTGTTTGTTATATGTATTCATTTGATCTCCAGAGCACTGAAAATTTTCTAAGTATTCTGGGGAAGAAACCCTTAGATATAGATATTGCCAATTGTTTTCATTTAGCTGTGATTAGAGTATCAGTTCTCATCCTATAAAGTAACTGATAAAGTCTTTATTGATAAAGGGAATCCAGTAACAAGCAGTTTTTAGGTAGCAGGTATGTATGTCCTGTGCAATCAGGCTAGATGAAGTTGAAAGATAAAGTTCATTAGCTTCTTTTAATAGGAGATGCTTCCAAAGAGTCAACCAATGATTTATATGATGTTTGGGAAAAGCCCTAATCCTTAGCTTGTAGAGCCAGTGAAAATGCCGTTCTCAATGCTCCTCTTTAGAGAAAGAAGGATTTCATGACCCCCATGCGAGATGAGGCTGGGGTGAGTGTTCATGTGCATTCTCTGTCTGTGGATTTCAGGATCACAGCTTTGGCCACCTAACCTAAAGCTAGTGTCGATGAAAAGGGTTTTTATAGCAGCAAGCTGGTGCCATAGTGATCGGATGGTTGCTAAGGATGTCATTATCACTCTGATTGCAGGAATCGGGGAGTTAATTGGCATGACCTCATTCAAGTCCTCTGGGCCCTACCTGTTCACAAATTACAAAGGAGACAAAAAGTTGATCTTTTTATAGTGTCAGGAGGCAGCACCTGTTAACATTTAACATTTGAAACAAGCTCAAACGCACATTATTTATCTACCTGTTATCTTTTTCTCACACTGTAGCCTCTTTCCTTCTCTTTACTACATAGAATTAAGACATGCCCTTCTGAAAATTTTTTTTCCTTGCTCTATTTTCCCCATTCCCTTTAGAGGAAGGGGGATTTCTTCTTCTTTTTTTTTTTTTTTTCTTTTTTTGGGGTCTGAAAATCAGCCATTAAACTGAAGAAGGCTCAAGGAAATGAACTGAAATGTCTCATAGGAAGAAAAATAGCACTATGAAGATGAAAAAAAGCCCAGGATAATGGAGATTGATCGCTCGATCTATCTATGGCCTCAAATAAAACTGATTGAATTTAACATGTTAGGTTACAGTTAAGAAGCTTAGTTGTTTCAGTCAGGGTAATATAGTTTCAGACTTTCATAGGGAACCATTTATTTATTTTTGCATTTGTGAGTCATTTAGTCATTCCCTTGTGAGTGAGAATACATTTATTTTCCAACTCCCTGCTGTTAGGCGTTCTATTAATACCACACTAGTTGAAATAAATGGAGCAGTAGAAACTGTTTGGTGGTGAATTTGTTTTTCAGATTTTTTTTTTTTTTTTGATTCTGCTATTTTGGTAAGTTGGCTTCCCGACCTCTCCAGTGGTTTAAATAAAGTCATAACTTCTCTCTCTCTTCTTTAGCTTCACATTGGATTGTTGCCTTCGCTTCAGCATTGACACCTTCAAGGCAACCAAAAGCCCTATAACCCAAGAAGTGTATATTAAAGAGTGGGCGTGTGGCAAAATTAGTTTAATCAAGCAATGAGATTGTCAAGATTATGGACAAAGTGACAGTTTCCTTAGCCAGAAGTTTTCTTTCCACCCCTTTGTCCTCTATCCAAAAAGAAAAAGTCAACCTAATAAAGAGGTGAATTGGTTCTACAGGTTACAAGGAAGTGGCAAGGGTCATGTCTAGGATTCTAAAAGGGTATTTTCAAATGCAATTGATTGTGCTTAAGCACAAGAAGGTTTGCTCATGCGCCTTCAGAGTAAAGCTGAGCAAAGATAACATCCTTGTTATTCTGGGCAGCTAATTACTGTCAGTAATTGTTGTTTGTGATGAACAAGATGCGGGATAAAGGCAGGCTGGGGTGGGGGTGCTGGGAGGAGAGTTCGCTAGGCTTTGAACCACAGCCAGCCCGGGAGGCTGATTCGGCGGAGCCGCAGGAGGGCTCCTTTGGGGACACATTCAGAGAAGCCCCAAAGGGCTATTGGAGGAAAGCATGTGGATCTACACATTTCCCGGCACTGGCAAAGGTCAGGCAAATAATCGAATCACTCTTCCTGGGCTTTCAGTTCATCGACTGCATAGATGAAGATGGGGGAGGAGGTGGGATGGAGAGGGAGTGGTGGTAGGTGGTCCATCCCCGTCCTGACGAGGGGGAGGGGGCTGGTCAAGGACATTCCACTCCCTTTGCTACTCTCACGGAAGCCTTGGGAAAGAACAAAGAAAGACTGACAAGGATACAGGCATGCAGGGCACGCGCATTCACAAACACACACACACGCAGCACTTGCAATAGGGAGTCAATAGGAGCAAGGATAATTTATGCGTAGGCTTGAACAGAGAGAAAGCCAACGCAGAGGTGTAGTGTGGGGAGCGGGAGAAAGCCTGAAGACAATCCTTTGCATTTCTAAGTGTTCCGCTCTTCCCGAAGCTCCTCGATTACACCTGTGCCTGAGATAGGTACACAAGGGGTAGCACCTGAAGCTGACAAATGAGGAACCGGAGGCTCAGAAAAACAAAGGGAGTCTTCCCAGGGCATGGATCACATATCAGGGAAGTGACAACTACAGCACAGGTGGGTGTGCTGAGCCGGGGTTCGTGACCTCCTGCTCAGGTGACAGCTGCTGAGAGCAGCCTGTTGGAGGAACGACCAGAGATCAGAAGCCCACAGGGCAGCCTTTGGCCTGCTTCAGAAAGAGACTTGCGCCTCAGTAAGGTTCTAGACTGTCTCTGATTCTTTTCACTTGTTTTATGAAACCAATAAAGTCAAGTCAATGAAACATTTTACTGGCAGTTCTGGGTATATCCTAATTGGTCTGTAGTTGGAATTCCCGTTATTGCCAGGGAGAAAGCAACAGCTCCAGTTCCCTAAAGATTATTTAGAGGTAGATTTATGAGGAGGAAACAGAAACAGGGATAAGACTCAACTTCCTAAAGCCATTTTCTTTTATTTGAGGGGAAGCTTTTGCCACCAGTTTCTGGCCTATATTCCTAAAAATTTTCACCAAGCTCCCTCCTCCACTCCTATTTTCATCAACTCACTCCAAATCAGCAAAGATGCGATTTTAGAGCCTACTTCAACCAAAGGTGGACCATTACCTGGGACAGATCCCAATCACACTCCACCACTGTCCTTAGGCCAGGCTGGCTGCCAGCAGGGAGGCTAGTTCTAGTGCTTTCCCAGCCCAGCCTCCCCCAAGGTTGGCTGATAAAACCGACAAGGAGGTGGCTGCCTCTGCTGCCCTGACCACGGTGACTTTGCATTATGCTAGGGACAATGAGGGTAGTGTTTGCTGGCTGTGACTCTCATAAACAAATGTCACTGAATACGTTTGGAAAGAGCAGGCTACTTGGACACTGTCATGCTGTAGGCTCCAAAACCAATGAGAAAAGGAAGAAAAAGTGCAAAAGCCTATTATTTCGTTAGCTTTCATGCACAGGATCTGGACTGGATTCTACATTCGAATCTCAGCTAAAGCAGACTTAGAATTTCAGTCAAGTTATTTCACTTCTTTTGTGCCTCAGTTTCCTGATCTGTAAAACAAAACAAACACAGGATTAGTACCTAATTTACAAGTTTATTATGAGGATTCAATTATATTATTTGTGTGAAGCAATTAGCACAGAGTCGAGAACACAATGAGTACTTGACAAACGTTAGTTTAACAAGCCTCACTCCCTGCGAGGTCCAGGTCCGCGTCTCAGTTGCCCTTCAGCTCTTCAGTTTGTAGAATTTAACTAATACCTTATAGGTAGTCATCCTGAGGAGATGATGAGCAGAAAAGGATTTAACTTTTGACCTTTGTATTTTGTTGTTGTGGATGTTTCTTCTAAATACCTCCCATTAAAGCAGTTACGGAGAATGCTGCAGAATGAGAGAAATTTTTATAAAGTCTTATAAATGTTGACTTTCCTATTCGGCTTAATCTTATGATTTGGGACATTCACATGGAATGCCTCATGACTGATGGGTTTGTCATTATTAAATAGACATTGTCAAGTGCCCGTGTAGTTTCCACATAGTTTTAATGCTTGAGCAGCTTTGTAGTCAAAATGAACAAACTCCATTTTGCTGGGATGTGGAAACATTTGGTCTCACATTTAGATATGACTCCATTTTCTGCAGGAAGTTAGAGCAAAAGGAGTCATTCAGCCTGCTTGTGGATGTCTGGGTGTATGTTCCAGGGACAGTGCAGATGCTGAAATATAAAGCAAGTCCCTTCTGGCTGGTGGGTGGCAGGTGGTAGCCAGCCCATTTGCCATCACTGAAGGGGTTAACACATTAGGGGATAGTTAGGTGACAACATGAGAGGGAGGAGCTCAGAGATAGAGAGTTCAAAGCATTTGGATATCCTGGCAGGTGGGCAACATTAGGGATGGCTTTGGGGAGGTGGAGGGGCCACAGACACTGGGTTTATTCTCACAGCCATGGGTTGAGATTGTAGAGTCTGGTCCAGGTCCTAGTTCTAGAGAAACTAAATACTAGGCAAGCTATGAGGACAAGGGCTTCATGCCTGAGGTTAGGAACAGCTTCCAGGATTGGAGAGCAGGCAGGGACTAAGTCTTAATGAAAGCAGTAATAACAATAATAGCGCACACTCACATATGTGACTATGCACCTGCCACCGATCCATATGCTTTAGCTATCTATGTTAACTAACCTGCACAATATGCTTCAGTTTGGGGTATTATTGTCATCATGCGCATTTTTCAAAGAAGCAAACTCAGGCATGGAGAGTAACAAGGACCCACTGCAAGTGCCAGAGTTGATATTAAGCCCAGGCCATCTGCCTCCAGCATGCAGACTCAACCACTGCATTCAAAGGCCCCTCAAAGCAGATGCTCCTTTAATGTCATAGTGTTTGAGAACCTTGGCCATCGTATCACCTGTAGGTGAGTATTGAGAAGCACCAACTATGGGATAGATGCAACCCAAGGTGTAAGAGTTAGGCTTGGCCTGACACCGTGTCCCAGTATCCCTCGGAGAAAAGCATCACAGGTCTTCTCAATAACTGGCAGTTTACGTTCCAGTCAGGGTTTTTATCCCTTCCAGTTTAGACCTAGAGATTTTGGTTCAGTGCTCAGTCCTTCCTAACTCAGATATTCATTCCCCTAGGAAACCAGGTAATTTCTGGTACTGACCTGTAGAATTTAAGGCTGCTATAGCAAACACAAAAATCCATCTGCCCTGGGGTCAGACCATGATAAAGTTCAAAAACAAAATAAAAATTATTTGTATTTCAATGTATAAATACTTGTCTTTGAAGAAGATAACTTGAATTTATTGGGGACCTACTATGCATTTTACATAAATGGTTGCTTTCAACATTTGCAATGAATTAATTTCCCAAGGCTGCCATAACAACAAATCAGGTACCTTAGAACAATGGAAATTCATTGTCTCCTGGCTCTGGAGGCTGGAAGTCTAAAATTGAGATGACAGCAGGATTGTGCTCCCTCTGACACCTGTACTGAAAGGATCCCTCCTTGCCTCTTTCTAGCTTCTGGTGATTTGTCAGCAATCTTTGGCCTCCTTGGTGTGTGGATTCATCTCTCCAATCTGTCTTCACATAGCGTTCTCTCTATGTTTCTTCATATTGTCTTCTCTCTGTGCATGTTTGTCTGTGTCCAAATTTCCCCTTTTTAAAAGGATACCAATCATATTATATCAGAGCCCATCCTAATGACCTCACCTGAACCTAACTACATCTGCAAAGGTCCTATTTCTAAATAAAGTTACATTCTGAGATGTAACTTCAGTGTATGGTGTTTCAGTGTATGGTGGTGGTGAAGAGTACATACAACAACTCTATTAAATTAGTACCTCATTTTCCTTCTTGCAGATGAGGAAAATGAGGAACAAGTCCACTCAGCTACTAATTCGTGGAGAACAAGAATCACGTCCAGTCTGATTCCAAGGTCTACACTTATCCTATCCATATTATGCTGCCTTCTCAGGATAGCAAGTAGTTTGGCTCCTTAAGTGACACTGGATATCTTTTTTTAAGAATCCATGTGTTTGTTTATGACATGACTCAATCTTGCTGGTGATCTGGAAGGTCTGGTGCCTACTCATGGATTCTTTGAATAAGCCCCATGTTCTTGCTACTGAATAAACATGATGTATACCCCATGTTATCAAGAGGATTCATAGATGAACATGTGCTGGGTGCCTCTAAAGGTAAATGTTACATCCCAAGAGGTCTGCACTGCTCAGGAGAATTTCTCACACTGTCTAAACAGCAGATGTTATATGATATGTTTTATACTGGAAAGATTTATTTGTTGTACAAAGAGTCAGAAACTTGGAGAGATAATCCCATATTGGCATCTGATGCCTTGAAATAAAAAGTGTGTGGCCTGGGGCGTCTCACTTAACCTCTCAGCCTCACCACCTGGGACCTGGAGGTAATGATGGTCAGCTCCTTGGAGGCATCATTTGGGCAGCTTCAGAAAGACCTAGAAGACTTTGGCAAATGGAAATGCTATATTGACAGCAAAAACATTAGCTGAAAATAATTGGTACTGATAGAATGTCATTCTTAGTGATCCCACATTTCTCATGGCTGATCCCCATTTTCTAACCTCAGGAACTGAAAGAATTAACCTGGAATGCTGTTAAAATTAACTCCTCCCCAGTCTCTCTTGTCATTCTGTTTTCAGTTAGAATCATACTTTGAGTTCTCACTGAAAAGTGAACACTGGGTCAAAGGGGAGGTTTGAGATTATTAACTACCATCCATCTTCTGAGAGTGAATGTGTTTCTGCATCAAATTCTTCCTTCGATTTCCTTCTTTGATAAAATGTATTCAGCATCCAGTCTCAGAGGCAGGCTCCTCTCTTCTAGTCTTCCTGACTCACTCAAATTATTTAATTATATTGTTTTCACTATCCCTTACTGTCTGGCTTTTGGATACCCATGTAATTATCAGATTAGCTCCTATGTAAAATCTTTGCTTTTGGTTTTCCTTCCAATATGCTAAATATACGTCTAGTGGCAAAGAGCTGGCACTGGTACATTAAGCAGCCCAGAATAGAGTGGAGCCAGATGTAAAAGGGTCTCATTTCACTTGCATTAATGCTGCAGAGCTGTAGAGACTCTTGCCTATGTTGAAAACCTGCTTGGAAGAGATTGGCATCATAGCACTATTCTGCAACATGGGTCCCATTTATCTTTATTAATAACCAGCCCATTCATAGGTTCCAAATAAAAAAGGCAATGCAATCCCATTATACTAATTGTTCTCTATGAGTAGGAAAAAAGACTAATGAAAATGATTAGGAGTATCACCATCGGATGGGTCTGAACTTTCTACTTGCTCAGAGTTCATGCCCTTTTCAGTGTCCCTACTTACTTAAAAAAATAGATTTGGAGCTGCCCAGCTTGTGCAGGAATGTTTCCAACATCTCCTGGTAATCAGTTATTTGGTCAGAAATGTAGTTATTTGATAGAGTGTTTAGTCCTCAAATGCTGGTCACTTCATGTGAACAGAGAGAAAACAATTTAACTTACACAAATGCCGTTGTTCAGTCACTCATCTGCAGCAAACTTGTTCAAAACCAATAGAATATCTCTCTGGTTCAGCATTCTCCCACTGCTACATATAAATGAATGATTAATAAGAGAATCTATAAATGGCATTGTTTGCTTTAATTCTAGTTTGCTATCTGTTGCTGGACTTCTTCAAGCACTTGAGAATATATTTTCTGATCATAGCACTTTTTAAAGAAGTAGTGAGAATTGTTAGAAGGACTCCATTTGCTGTTTATTATCTTAAGTCTACAGAATTGAGACACTTCATGAAACAATCAATCTTACGAGGCTCCTACTTTATTATTTTATTTCATCTTGTTCCATTTTTTTTTTTTTTTTTTTTTTTTTTTTTTTTTTTATTTTTTTTATCTTGTTCCATTTTGTTTCTGCTTTGGTCTCTATCCCCTATCCACCCTGGGACTCCCATCAGCATCTCATCAAGTGTTTTACATAGATTATGGATTGGGAGAATCTATGTAAACATTTTTATTTCGTTCATTAGCATTTATTTAAAAGATTGTGTTGTGTCACTAATGTGTGTTCTTTAGTTATGCAGGTGGTAGTGTGCTATAAATCTCCTTTTTCTTACTTTTCATTTAACTTAGAGTTTCTTTTTTTTAAAATGGGTTTCTCTTTTTTTTTTTTTTTTAGGATTTTATTTATTTTTTCATGAGAGACACACACACACAGAGAGCGAGAGAGAGAGAGGCAGAGACACAGGCAGAGGGAGAAGCAGGCTCCATGCAGGGAACTGGATGTGGGACCTGATCCCGGGTCTCCAGGATCACGTCCTGGGCTGAAGGCGGCGCTAAACTGCTGAGTCCCTTGGGCTGCCCTAACTTAGTTTCTAACATCGATTTTTCTTTAAATAAATCCAGTTTATTGCTTCTTAATCCTTCAGATTTCACCAATATACATGCAAATACTATTTCTGACTTTGACATGTAGCATATTTCATTTATTCATTTCTGTACTGGGCATTTGGTAGATACCTAGATTCCCTAGTGGATAGTTAGATTGCTTCCAACTTTTTGGTACCATAAATGATGCTGCAATCTTCCATCACCATGTTTCCATGTGGATCTCTGAGCAAGAAATTCTCTGGAGTATATTCCCAAGAGCAGAATTTCTAAATTGTGAGGGTATACATGTACTAAGCACTTCCAGATTGCTATACAGAATGTTTGCACCAATTTATAATTTCACCATCAGCAAGGGTAAAATTTCTCCACATCCTTGCCAGCACTTTCTAATTTTTGCCAACCTGGTGGGTGTAAAATGGTATTTCACTTTTTAAAATTTGCATTTCTCTGATTACTAATGAGGATGTACATCTTTTGTAACTCAAGAGCTGTTTTCATTTCCCCTTCTGTTAATTGCCTGTTCATGTCCATTGCCCATTTTTTTCTTTTGAATTTCCTTTCTTTCTCTTTTATGCTTGTTTGTAAAGTTCTTTATATATTCTAAATTTCAATTCCACATCACTAATGCAAATATCTTTTCCCCAATATTTTGCTGGTTTGTTTATGGAAAAATGGAAGTCTTTAATTTAGATGTCAAATCCATCAATTTTTAAAATTTCAACAGATTTTCATTAGCAACCCCTATATAAAATCCTTGTTTGAATTTTCCTTCTGATATGCTAAATATATATCTAGCAGCAAAGAACTATGTCTGGTACATTAAACAGCTTCAAATATGGTATTTCCTTTTCCTTCCTTCCTTCCTTCCCTCCTTCCTCTATGTATCCTATTTTATCCTTATACTGCTACCATGTGTTTTATGTGTATCTTTTTAAGTCACTATGTTCTTGGAATATATGTATTTTTGAGTGTACGTAATTTTTAAATATTTGTAAATAATACTGTATTATACCTGTCATTCTAAGTTTTTCATCAAGCATATGAACATCTAATCCTTTGATTTTAACTGCTACATAATATTTCATGTATGTACCAATTATATTTTTCCTATCCACATTACCAGTGTTAAACACTCAGACCCAAAGAATCATTTCCTTGGGATCCATGTCTGAGTGAAATTGCTTGCTTATAAGCAAATGCCTACTTAATAAGACAAAGAAGTGACAAATTGCCCTCCAGCCTTCCCTTACTCCAGTAGTTCATGAAAGTCTCTGTCCCCACATCCTCGCTTGCCATTATACTTGGCATCATTCTACTTTCTCTCCCTTTTTCTTTCTTTTCTTCTATTTTTGCCAATTTAATCATTAATTTGTATTTCACTGCTTACCAGTGATTTTGAGCATCTTGATGAATGCTTATTAACTTTTCAGATTTCCTCTTCTAGGGATCCCTGGGTGGCGCAGCAGTTTGGCGCCTGCCTTTGGCCTAGGGCGCAATCCTGGAGACCCGGGATCGAATCCCACATCAGGCTCCCGGTGCATGGAGCCTGCTTCTCCCTCTGCCTTTGTCTCTGCCTCTCTCTGTCTCACTGTGTGCCCATCATGAATAAATAAAAATTAAAAAAAAAAAAGATTTCCTCTTCTATAAATTGCCTTGCTCATTTTATCTATTAGAATTGTTACCTTATTGATTTTTAGGAGTTGTTTATGTATTCAAAACAAATTATCCCTTGTTGGTTTAGATGGCACAGATATCTTCTGTGAACTTTGTGCATAGTGCTTTCAATTAAGCTAAAATTTTTAATGATGGTATAATTTAATGTAGTTTTTAAAAAATTGTATTTATGTATTTAGCCTTCTGATGTGTGCTTCTGAAGTTTTGTTCTGCAAGTCATTCCTTGCCCTGGGTCACAAAGATGTTACCATAAATTTTGTTCTTTTATCCTAATTTTCATTTACCTGCTTTTCTTATTTTTTACAGTTTTCCCAAATTACAAATGTAAGTATTGAATTTTATCAAATAGTGTTTTGCATCTGGGATGATCAGGTGATTTTTTGTTTTTGTCCATTACTATGGTGAATATTTACAGAACTTCTTTTTTTAAAATATCTTTAAAATTTATTTATTCATGAGGCACACAGAGAGAGGGGCAGAGACATAGGCAGAGGGAGAAGCAGGCTCCCCTCAGGGAGCCTGATACAGGACTTGATCCCCAGGCCCGGGATCATGTCCCAAGCTGAAGGTAGATGCTCAACCGCTGAGCCACCCAGGCATCCCAAGAATTTCTGATTCATTCATTCTTCCATTCCAAGGGTAAACCTGACTTAATTATGAATTATTTTTAGTATAGTATTGTATACTATTATTATACTAGTCAGTTTATTTGAAATTATTACATCCATGTCCTAATGAAACTAACCTATACATGTTTTTATTACACAGTTACAAAGTAGAACTTATTCAATTAAATTATTTTTTGATTTTGATATTAAGGGTAAACTAGCTTCATGAAATGCATTCATTGGTCAGTGTTATGAGCTGAATTGTATCTCCACAAAATTCATATATTGAAGTTTTAACTCTCAGCATCTCAGAATGTGACCTTTCTGGAGATACAGTCTTTACAGAGGCAATCAAGTTAAAGTGAGGTTATTAGAATGGGCTCTAATCCAGTACGAATTATGTCCTTATAAAAAGGGGACATTTGAACACAGAGACATATACAGGGAAAATGCCCTGTGGGCAGGAAGGTAGCCATATACAAGCCAAGGAAAGATGCCTGGAATAGATTCTCTCATAGTTTTCAGAAGGAATGAAACCTGCCAACATTTTTTTTTTTTTTTTGGACTTCTAGCCTGCAGAACTGCAAGGCAATAATTTCTGTTGCATAAGCCACTCTCTTTGTGACATTTTATTATGGCCATCCTAGCAAATTTTTAAAAAATATTTTATTTATTTATTCATGAGAGACAGAGACAGAGAGAGAGAGAGAGAGAGATAGAGAGAGAGAGAGAGAGAGAGGCAGAGAAACAGGCAGAGGGAGAAGTAGGCTACATACAGGGAGCCTGATATGGGACTTGATCCCAGGTCCCCAGGATCACACCCTGGGCTAAAGGTGACACTAAACCGCTGAGCCACCCAGGCTGCCCAGTCCTAGCAAAGTAATACAGCCAGCTTTCCCTTTTCCCATTTTTGGGCACAAATTATATAAAATGGAGATTATTCAAAACTAAGCATTGTAATATATTCATATTACATTTTCTTTCTTGAGCAATTTTTTTCTTTTCTTTGGCATTAACCATTAATTCATTTTCTACTTGCTTAGTTTTGTTGGCATAAACACCAATTCACCCCTAAAATTTCTTCCATGGGTAAGTCTCTTCTCAACATTCAAATATGCCAGATATTTTTAAATTTCACTTTCTTGGAGGCATTTCTCCCAGAGCCCTCTGACCTTCTCTAACACAGTTCCCTAGCTCTGCCACTTGACAGTTATCTTGGAATTTCTTCTCCCCATTAACTTGAAGACCTCCTTTTCCTCTCCTGTGATGTAAGTAAGTCCTGTTTCTTGGATCTCATGTCTTTTTCTTTCTTAGTTGAGTCTCCTTGGTGGATCACATACTATGGCAGCCAGGACAAAGTATGCAAAGGTTATATATATTTTTTTCAATTTTAGGAAATTCTTCATCATTGCCTTTTCAAACATTTCTTTTCTCCATCTGGAGACTAATATCTCTCCTTTTGCAACTCCTAGTTGACAGAGCTGTTCCAGTTCTGTCTTTATATTACTTAACTCTTATTTCATTCTTTTCAACTTTTATCCCTTTCTAATGACTTTTAGGATAGTTCTCATATATAATTTTTTAACTCACTAATTTTTTCTTCAGCTATGTTCTTTTATTCTGGTATTCAACCTAACCATTGAGTTCTTGATATTGTGAAGGCTAGCAGTTCTCCAACAGGATGTTTTTACTTCTTATTCCAAAGGTCTACTGGGCTCCATCACTGCCCTGATGTTAGACCACCTTGGATGTTAGACCACCTTGGATGTTAGACCACCTTGGCATGCCTGAGACAGCAGTGAGTGAGCAGAGATCTCCCAGGACAAAGAAAGCTGTTCCGTAGTCATCCCGTTCCTTGGCCTCTGACCTATCTAATAAGGCTTTTCTTCTTATCACTTTTGGTCTTCCGAAGGGTTATATGCAGCTAGTGGTAATTTTATTAGGGTTCTGTGATCCGTTAGCCTCACAAACTCTCATGTGACATCCCCAAGATTGACCTGAGTGGGGACATGAAGGCGACCAATAATCTGCAGTAACCTATCATCTTGCCCAGACTGTTAAACCCAAATCATCATTTCTTTTTTTCTTTTTTATTCCAGGACCTTCATTAAGTAATCTTATTAAGCTCTGTTTTTTTTTTCTTCCATATGTTAATTGAGTGATAATATTTGTTCTCAGTTTTGTAGGAATCTTGGGAAAATTGAAATCATAAGGTTGAGAATTATGAAATTCCTTTACCACAACTAGAAATAATCCTAATTATAAAAATTCTCAGGGTTATTGTTGTAATGCTAGACCTTTGGAAAAACACATTCTTCTGGTTCTTGGTGTCGTTTTCATGTCAGAAGTAATTCTGACCTACGGAAAGTTTGATGGGAGGAATATTAGTTATGGTCTAGGCTTCAGAGACAGATGGAGCTTGGTTTAATTCATGGATCCACAACCTATTATGCATCATAGTCATCTATGTACCTTCAGGGCATACCACAGTTCCTGGCTCATGGTAAATTTTCAATAAATAAGTATTAAACAAAAAAATTCTTAGCCTCACTAAGCCTCAGTTTCCTTCTCTTAAAAAAGGGGGCTAATAAATTCCTAACATAATGCTTGGCAAGATGTATGTGTTCAATAAATATTAGTTTCCTTCCTTACCTTTCTTTTCTTGTGGTCGCAGCCACTATATTACCCAAGTAGCTTGTTATTTGAGTGCCCAAGGAAACTTGTGCTAACATGCTGTTATTATCTCAGTTCTTAGAACAGAGCAGGGAGAGTGATTTTTTCCAACTGTTATTCATACAATAATTTCCTAAAAAGTCAATTATAAATGAACCCACATTGCAAAATGCATCCTAGAGTCTGAATCAGGTTAGAAGATGCATTAAAGCTAATGAAAAATCTAATTTGGAAACATTTTGGAATCTGCAAAACTAAGGAACTGGCATGGTCTGATATAGAATTCAAAATTCATTTCATTCATAATCTCCCAATGTTGCCTTTTGAAGGAACATGTATGAAAATGTTAGATGAAAATCTTACCCAGTCCTTTTGCTGTTGTTGTTAAGTGCTATATTTTTGTTTACTTTTTATATTAGAATTGGTATGGGTATTGTACTGAGACCATCCAGGGTACTGAATACAAAAAGGAAAATACTAGGAAAGGTTAAGTCTTGACTTTTCCTTTAAGAAATTGTAGCTAATTAAGAAATTCCACTGCAATGTGTTTTTTCTCCCTCAGATGTTTCTAGAACAATGTGAGATAGAAATGAGATAAAAGCATTATTGAAAACAAAAAATCCACACCCTTGCCCCCGTTAGACCTTAGTCATAATATCATTGTTTCCCATTTCATTTTAGCATCTCAAGCTGGTATAATAGAATATGTGGTGGCAAACAAAAGGAATGGATTCTGACTAACTTACATAAGATGGGAATTTATAAGTGGGGAGAGAGATTACAGATGAAAGAGGTTCACAGAATTGAAGAGAAAACTGAGGAATTGGACTAAGGGGAAAAGAAGGAACCAGATTGCTTTAGAATTCTCCATTTCAAGATATCTCATCAGGGTCTGCTGCCATGATGAGTACATGCCACCCTCAAGATATTTAGGAGCAAGGCCCTGATTGACTTGGCTTAGTGACATTTCTATCACATATTGAGGGGAGGTTGAGAAGCCTTCATTTGCAGTCCCGCTCAACCTATACGCCCTGGGGGAGACATATTTTCCCTACGGGGAACTGGGATTTTGTCAACAAAAGACAGGGGGAATGGATTCTCAGTGAACAAAGAAAGAACAATTGTCCATTGTATATCATTCCAAAATGCAATTTAGAAAAATAATGTTTTAAATCAAAAAGTTCTTAATGAATGTGTTCATGAATTTAAAATTCAAATGTCAACAAGTCATTACTTAAATTTAGCGTTCTCTCTTTTAAATTATTGGGAGTTATTTGAGGAAATGCCATTGTCTTTATAGATTGGATTAAGGATGGGAGTAATTTCCCTGAAGAATAATTTGGGGTGGAGATAAAGAATAGCAGTTGTAGTGGTGAAAAAGTTGACCTTCTGGGCTTGCCTACTAACCTACTTTATAATCAACACTGAGTAATTTAATTTACCCAGCCTTGCAAATCATTGGAAAATAAATAAATAAATAAATAGACCTGTAAAAATTCTGCTTGGCCTGCAAAATGTGCTTGGCTGTCATCCATGTTACCAATTCTCCTCTTGATCCCTACAGCTTCTCTCATGGGCAGACTAAGAACATACAAACTTTGATGTACTCAAGCATACTTGAACATCTCTCTTCCATGGCTTCCTGGGGATCAAAACCTTTGTAAACACACACCCAAAACAAACAGAAATGAGGAGGTATAAAGGGAGAGAGATGATTGTTTTCTCATGAGGCTTAACATAATTTTTTTTTCCACCCAGAGCATGTGGCAGGAGGCCTTTTTTTTTTTTTTTGCAAATAAATTAACCTCTGTGCTCTTTAGGGTCAATAATACTTTCCCATTTTACTGGAGAATTTGAATTATTGACTGTCTGTGACTTCATTCTCTAGAAGGTGAATTGAAGGAATTAATGTTTTTGAGGTAGTTAAAAAGATAATTGGTATTTTGCTAATATTATTTTATTAATCCTTGACCGTTTTTGCAAAATGAAGTAGTGACTAAAAGCACTCATCCTGCTTTCTAGTGAGGCACAGAGAAGGTAAGTCAGTGGCTTTGAGAATGAGTGGGTTGCAGAATATTCATAGAACCTTCTAGCACACACTGGCCCAGCGTAAGATACAGTAAGTGTCCTCTAGTTCAACATCCACATTCCTGTGGTCGCTGATTTCTAAGACTGTGGAGTAGAGGCTATCTCCCAAACCGATCGCATGCCAATTTTCTAAGGCCTGCTTGAACTAGTCGTGCCTTTAAAATTGAACTTAAACGTTTGGAGCACCCTGAAAAGGAGAGATTAAATGGTCAGACATCTCAGTACTTGTTTGAGAGCTTACCTACCTATTTAACTCCAGAAGAGCGTATTTTAGAAGGTCATATTTGAACTCTTTATTAAAATAAATAGCAACAACAAAACACCTTTATAAGTTGAAAAAAGCGTGGTAATGCAGAATAAAAAGTGGAGGTTTGGAATTCCAGATAAAAATTCCAGCTCTGCCTCTTGCTATCAATGGGCAAATTATATATCTCCTCCTAAAGCTTCCATTTCCTCGTCTATTAAATGTGGAAAATACATAGTGTGAGTCTGGCGGTGAAAATTTAAATAAGGCTAATAATGCATGCAAAGAACTTGTTAACTCCGTGCATACAATATGGATTCAGTAAATGATAGCTATTAGAAAAGAGAATCCAAACCTAGTATGCAGGCTAACATGATGTGGGATTTCATATCTATTTGCTTTATTCACAGAAAGTAGATCACCAAGTTTTTTTCTTTTGGTGAAGAGCAGATGGGCTCAAAATAAACCTCTGGTTCATCATACACCCTCAGACAACCCTCCAGGAAAGGGAGGTTTTTGCCCTCCTTTGCAAGGTCAGTCTCTTTCCATTTTTTCCCCAAATCCCTCCTCACCCCCACAGGCATTCTCTTTTATATGTTTAATTACTTCATAGCTTTTCTCTATAGTCTGTGTTTTATGCCTTCTTTCCTCTCTTGCAAGAAAGATAGCTTATTTGATGATTTTTCTCATTCACTAAAGAAAGTGCTAAGTCAAACAGCTATAAGGTGTGAAGAGGTGACACTCCTCCTATCAGGAGAGCCAATGGCTAATAGCCATCATGCTAACTTTAAATATAGATTATTATTATTATTGAGCTTATAGCACCTTGGCTGTTTGCCCAGCATGTCCTTGCTAACTCAGGGTCACAGAGAAGAGTAATTCTCTGCCACAACTCAATAAGACATGGGATCTGCATGATTAAAATGGCCTTAGCATTTGGAATCCTGAAATAATGGCACTCCAAATTAAATTAAAAATGGGTTAGATTGCTTTCAGGGAAGAATTGCTATTACCCTGTACCTTTCTTCTTGCTCCCCTCCAAAGTCTTTATTGATTTCATTATTGCTCAGATCTGATAACATCTGTCCTATTGTTTGGGGGAATTTAGGATGCTTACAAAGACTTACCAAATTAATGAATTAATGGAGGGAGGTTGGAGAAACAAAGAAAATGAGGTGATTTAAATACGTGCACACACGCACGCGTGCACGTGCACACACACACACACACACACACATTCCTAACAGAGGTTGCTGCTGTGGTAGACACTTTCTTTGATAAAAGCAGAGCAGAGTTCTTTGTTCAATAGTTGCTTTCTGGGTAAATGTGTTTAGTCAGGACATGAGACCACTGGCCCTTGGCCGACTCCAGCTCGTTTGCCCCACAGCAACCACGGTGCCCACACAGACCATTCTGATAATTAAATTCCCAGAAAACCTGTTCTGAATCACCCAATAATTGACTGAATTTGTATTTGGATGCCATTGCTGATGAGAATAAAGCACCATGCAATAATGCTTTCAGTTTCACCATGGTTTTATTACCTTATTGGACCACCAGGGATCTGGAACATCCCAGGGGGAATACTTTTCAATTTAATTAACCTGTAGACATTTAGCTTAAAGAGTAACAAATAATAGACAAATACTCCCCTTTCCCCTATTTGTCTCTTATGGAGAATTACAACTACTAATAATATAATAATTGAAATCCAAAATAAAACTACACAGCCAGGGAGGTGATTAGGCAGAGAGGGTGGAGAGTAGAGCTGCAGAGGCCTGGTTGGGTTGTCTGTACACCAGCTCTGGTGAAATAGGGCTTTCCTTCAGTTTACTACAAACTGGGAGGCAGAAAAGAAAGGATTAGCTACTTTCATGGCTAGGAATTCAGGAGTCCCAGGAAAGGGCCCCGCTCTGCACAGCCTCCTTCCTCACCAGCACACTGAACCTTTAACCAGAAACAAAGCCATTCTTTCTATTGTTACATAGAAGGCTTGGAATGTGAAGTCTCCCTGGCAAGGGAGGAAGAGATGATGTAAGCTCATTAACAAGGAGAGGCTAATGACTGATGTCACATTCTCTCCTGAGGGCTGATTTTGATGATGCAAAAAGGGGAGAAAGACCTGGGCTTTGAAGAGGGATGGAGGAAAACGGAGTCCAGGGTTTGGCATACTTTGCCCTTTTAGCTAGGTCTGTTTTCTTGGTGAAACGTCATCCGTTCATCAGCTGAAAGCAAAGCTACTGGTATACGGATATGTATTAAGCATTTACTGTGTGCCAGGTTCTGGGAGAGGTACTTTCCCACACAGACTCCAACATTGCTGCAAAATAGGATTCTAATCCTCTTTTGTAGGAGAAGAAATTGAAGCTGGTATGTAAAAATTAATTTATCCGAGATCACCCAGCTCCTGCGTGGCAGAGAGGAATTGAAATCAAGGTCCACCTGCTTCCACACACCGTATGCTTTTGATTCCCACCATGAGAGCACATCTTAGAGCTTGACCTGAAGTTTGGGGATGATTTTTTTAAAATACAAACCAAGTCAAAATTTTGCCATTAATCTTGAAATATTTTGGTGACAGTAGTCAGATGGACTGAGCCCATTTTATAGATAAGACTGAAAAAGGACTGTGGGACCAAGCCAAATTTCTACTGCAAAGCAGAAAGTAATTAGCATTCAGTGTTCTGATGTTATACCCAATTGCTTGATTGGCCTCTTCTTTTGGGTTTCTCTCTGGCACCTTCACTCAATCTGTGCAGGACTGAACTTACCATCTTGTATTAGCCTATTACCCATATCCCTTTCCTACCCTAACCTATTCTTTCTTCTATTCCTTTCTTGATCACTGGATACCATCATTCATCTTTAGTCACTTAAGACAGGTACCTAAGTGTACTTCTACAGCTCTCCCTCGACTGAACCTCCCTACTCTGCCCCCCAATCTAATCAGTCCTGTTGAGTATACCTTCCAAATACGTCTCTAATAAGTTTCCTTTTTTCTTTTCTCCATCTCCAATGTCAACTCCTTGGTTTATGCCCCAGTCATTTTCCCTCTGTGTTCATCTTGTAAAGTCCAAAGTCAATTTCAGGCCACACTGCCTTCTGCCCCATCATACCCAAATTGATGACAAGCTGGTTTCCCTAAAACCCAAAGCTGGATACATAGTAAATGTTGAATGAATAAATGACAAAATAAACCAGAAAACAAAACCAAATCTATTCACAAGTATGAATACTAGAATAGCAACAAATGAGCTAGAAAAAAATGCAAGCCATTTGTACTCCTTTAAGTTGATATAAGATATATACTCAGTGAGATATGAATCTTTTTTTTTTTTGAATCTTAAGTATAAAGTTCAATCAGTTTTGTCAACATATATACCTATGTAAACAACACCTCAATCAAGATATAGAACATTTTCATCACTCTGGAAGTTTCCTTGATGGTTTTCCCTAATGATTAATGATACTGAGCACTTTTCAACATGTTTATTAGCCATCCATACATCTGCTTTTGTGAAATGTCTGATCATGTTTTTCACTCATTTTTAAATTTGGTTGTTTTTAATTGCACATTTGTAGAAGTTTTTGATAAATATAGATGAGAACTTTTATCAAATAAAACTAACATGAATATGTTTTCCTAGGCTTGCTTTTGTGAATATGTTTTCCTAGGCTTGCTTTTTTACCTACCTGTATTTCTTTTTTTTTTTTCCTACCTGTATTTCTTGAGAAGGAGAGAAATTAGAATTTTGATAAAGTCTACCCGATAATTTTTTTCTTTTATGGTTAGTGCCTTTTGTGTCTCATCTAAGAAATCTTTGCCAACTCTAGAATTCAGTGATAGTTTTCTGTTTTCTCCTAGAAACTTGACATTTTAGCTGTTATATTTTGGTCTAGAAGCCATTTAAAATCAGTTTTGTGTATAGTGAGAGGTAGAAGTCACAGCTTTGTTTTGCTTTGTTTTTCCGGATAAGGCTATCCAGCACAAGTTATTGAAAAGATTTCCTCTCTCCATTGAATTGCCTTTGTGCCTTTGTTGAAAATCAGGTGACTTAATATGGGTCTATTTCTGGACCTGTTATAATCTAGTGATCTATTTGTCTATCTTGACACCAATCCCACACTATTGATTTACTATACCTTTATAGTAAGTTTTTAAAACAGATAGCACATCTTGTCCCAGGTTATCAAAATTATTTTGGCTATTCTAAACCCTTTGCATTTTTTCTACATATGTTTTTAAATTATCCTGTCTATTGTCACAAAGAAAAGTCAGTTGAGATTTTGATTGAGAATGTGTAGAATATTTAAATCTGTTTAGAGAGAATTGACATCTTAACAATAGTGACTTTTCCAATTCACAGACATGGTATATTTCTCTATTTTTTTTTAGGTTTTATTTATTTTCTCATAAGAATAGACCCAGTACAGGTTTTATTAGATTTATTCTCAGCAATTTGATTTTTTGATGTTGTTTTAAATATTTTAGAATTTCATTTGTCAAATTGTTGGTAGTATATAGCAATATATTCAAAATATTAAAATATTTTTCATAAATAATCATATGAGTATGTGAATAAACTTTGTTTCACTTTTTCCTTTCTGGTCTTTATGCTCTTTATTTTTCTTGCCTTAAGACTTACAGTTCAATTTGAATGAAGTGGAATTTACGTGCTCCCAATGTTGGAGTAGATCCATTGATTCACCATCGAATGTGGTGTTAGCTTTAGGCTCTTTGTAAAAAAATGTAGATATAGATAGATATAGATTGAGTTAAGAAGAGTTCACTGTATTTTCAGTTTATTAAAAGTTTTCATTATGAATAAGTGTTGAATTATGTCAAATATTTTCCTGCCTCTATTAAGATAATCATATAGTTACTCTTTTTATTATCTCTTAATATGGTGAATTATATTGAATGACTTTAAATGTTAAATATTTAAATATTAAACCAGCCTGTGTTCACTTGGTCATGATGTATTATTCTTTTCACATTTCACTGAATTCATGAGAGACACAGAGAGAAGGGCAGAGACATAGACAGAGGGAGAAGCAGACTCTCCACGGGGAGCCTGATGCACAACTCAATCCCAGGACTCCAAGATCACAACCTGAGCCAAAGGCAGATGCTCAACCGCTGAACTACCCAGGTGCCTTTGAATTCAATTTTCTAATATTTTATTTATGGTCTTTGCATCCATGCTCACAGGTGATATTGGTCTGTAATTGTCTTTACTTGTAATGTCTTTTTCAGGTTTTCACATCAGGGATATACTGGCATCATAAAATTAGTTGAAGAGTCCTTTATTCCTTTCCATTGCTATCACCTTAAAAACACATCTTTATAATTTTTTTGGTTTGCTTTTTCTTGCTCCAAGGCCATGATTCTCAAACCACCTACAAGTTAAAGCAAAACAAAAATGGATGGCCCTCTTCCCAAGAGTTCCTAATTCAGTAAGTCTGTGTAGAGACCAATAACTTGCATTTTTAATAAATTCCTAGGTGATGCCGAAGTGATTAGTCTGCAAGCCAAACTTTGAGGACCATGTTTCCAGGGTTAAAAATATGCATATTTAATTTATCATAATTAATTTCAGTTAATATTGTGCTACTTCACATAAAATGTATGAGTTTCAACAATAAAATTCTATCACTATCTTTTGTGCTATTGTGGCCATGTGTTTTATATGTACCTAAGCAATGAAACAAAATAAATACAGTTTTATCATTTTTAATTTCAAGAGTGAATTCCTACATTGATTTCTAGAACACCCTCTTTTGGAGTTTCCTCTTTTCTAGTACACCCTCCTGAAAATTCTAGATACTTTTGCAGTCTAGAATTCTGACCTTGCCTTTTCAACTCAGCTAAATGGCCATTCTATCTCAGCTCTGCATTTCTACATTGTGACAGGAAAATGCCCCCCAAGAAAGTGATAAGAGATTCGCCTTGTGTGTTTCTCTTCTCTCAAGGATTGCAATTCTTCATTGTCTGTTGCTTGATGCTTAAAAAACAAATACATCATATCCTTTGACCATCTTTATACTTGTTTTATGATGGGAGGGCAAATCTGGTTCTGGTACCAGTTGCTCCCTTATGGCTGGGAGCAAAACTTTGAAAGTTGTAACTTTAAGTATAGATTCGATGACTAAGTACAAATGTGTTTGGTGAAAGCAATGTAGTAGAAACTGATGTCTGTCTAACTGCTGTCACTTCACCCAGGCCCTCCCCTCCCCACACACATACACCAATTATCTGCAAAATCTGAACTCTAATTACTGCTGGGTGTTACAACGGGCTACAACTGTGTGGCTTAGACTTTGACTCCAGTGGTGTTTTACTTTATTATTTTTTTTTAAATGAGTTGCCATCAATTAAGAATTTGAAAAGTTTGACCTGAGAGTCCAGAGTTCCTAACTTCTTTAAAATGGAAAGGTCTAGTGGCACTGAATAAACATGGCCACAGCAGCCTGGAGCAGAATAGTGATTGCCTTCTTCAGAGAGGATATGTGTTTTCTGGTTTGCCTCAGCCCCAAGCCAGTCCATTTCACTTAGTTATGTTGTCTTTCTGACCCCTATAGTATTTTTCTATGTGACTTTGGTATGAAAACAGATTATCTTACATATAAATAGAATGCCCACCATATCCAACGTGATCCACCCCTTCAGTGCCACATTCCCCACGATAGTTTTATTCTATGAATGCACCCAGTTTTCCCATACTCCTCACTATTCTCACTAAAGAAAAAAAAAGAATATTCTCACTAAGGAAAAGAAATAAAGTAACAGGGAACAAAGACACAGAATGGAGTTAAAATTGGCAGGCATAACCTGGTCTTCGTGCAGCTGGAAGTTCATCAATAAGTAGTGAGGGACTAGCCACACTGTCTGCTCCCATTCTGATTCCAAGGTTAAGACGTGTTTATGCCTTTCAGCCAACAAACCTCTCTTGTTAAAAGCTTCTCTGATATTACTTTCCTGGAAATTCAATTTGGCCCTGCTCTGAATTTTATACCCATAGTTTTGCTTGAAAACTCAAAGAAATGAAAAATCATAATTGCTTTGCTTATGCAATAGGGATATGGTCTTTGTGTTTTATAATCAAAACAATGCTTTTTTCTTGAATTTAGTGTGTGTGTGTGCATGTATTTTAAGAGATAATAATATTAACTAAGATAGTTTTTGATACTTACTATATACTAGGCACTCTGCTAAGCATTTTATATGAAAGATGAAATTTTATCTTCAACAACAATCCCGTGAAGGAGAAATAAATGCTCTCTTTGTGCCGATAAGAAAGACCGTAAATACCTTGCCTGAGACCTAATGGCAAGTGAGTAGTGAAGTTAGAATTTGAAATCTCTGAATTGAAAATGAAATATCTGAACCGAGTGCTAACCAGTTTGTGCCCTTTGACTCCTTGTAATGGTTTTGAGCAAAGGTGTCAAAATCATGCTGCAGATGCCTCACCCATCACCCCTCTAGCAAGTTCCTGGGTTGCACAATCCAGAGGGATCTTTCATACCTAGAGTTATGCTCCATGGTGGCCCTGGGGACTCAAGCATTTTCTATGAAAAGGAACTCATTAAAGTTCATGCCTCTTTAGAGAACAAGTCAACAAAACATTTGAAATGAACCACAGAATGTCACAATAAAATAACATAGAAATGGAGTATCATTTTCTCTGCTCTACACTGATTTTGCAGCTTGTCCCTGTGTATTGACCTCACATCTCTTAGGCTCAAAAAGCAGGAAAGACAGGAGCTTGAAGAAAATCCTGTTAGTGTTCTCAGGGCAAAAAGACTTGATTGAGGAGACCAGATAAACCTTGAGGAGTGTTCTCACTTCTCAATCAGGGTCAAGGAACTTAAAGTTAGAAGAAGCCCAGGAAAACATTTTTCTCCTGCCCTCCTGCTTTACAGATGAGGCAACTAAGGCCAGATGCAGGTCTGACTCCCCAGGTACTAGGTCAGTGATGGCAGAGTTGAGTCCAGAACCTAGGCCTCATGGCTTTCTGATACAGTGTATTTTGAACACACTACTATGGTGCCTCTCCTAAGCGGGACTTAAGGGTCTCCTCAGAAAGTGACTCCACTGCATGTTCAGGCATGTTCAGAGAGGAGCAGAGGGAGAGTGGCACATAGATAAAGAAGGACCTGGCAGTGGGATAACTGATGATTCAATCAAGAGCCAAAATATCAAGTTATTAAACAATAGAAACTTTTCCCTTTTATTACCATTGAAACTTTTTCATTGAAATTTCCAACGTGTCTTCTAAGAGACTGGAAGTAAAGGGAAACAGAGGATATTGTTTTACTTTTTGGTTAATCCTCCAATAATTAGTGTCAAAATTAAAATTGTGAGGTCCTGAGGACACCCTGACTGGTCTCTATAACTCCTCATTTTTTCAATCCTTTGACATGGTGACTGCAGCTTGAGCTCTTCCGTGGGTAGTGTCCTGCTGTCATAAAGAAAGAAAATAGGCTTGCAGGGGTGAACTGATTTTCCTAAGGCTCCATATCCACTCGATTCAGAGGACCTAAAACCTTTATATTTTCAGTCATTCCTTCTGGGGATGGGTATGTAGCCATCATATCAAAGACATCTAAACTTATGGGGAGGCAAATTTTGAGATATAAGTATGGGGAGGCAAATTTTGAGCAGTGAACAGAGCTGGGATATTCTACTCATGCACAAATATACCTCTCTAGCTTATGACTATGACCAGCCACTCAACTTCCCTAAACTTTAATTTTTCTCATCTACAAAATAATGACAATTATAACTGCCTCATGAGATTAATATAAAGATTGTATGGCTCTTCTTATATTACATAAAATGGTTTTCATGTAGTACATGTTCAAGAAATGTTAGAGCTTGTTCTCTCAAATATCCTCTGTCAACAGTCAAAATACTCAAGATGGACAAGAACAAAAAATCTATAACTGGTTAGGTATAATTAAGATACTAACAGAAATACTTCCATTTACTTCAGTGAGGCTTCTGATCAGATTTCTCCATGGCATTGCCATTTGTTCCTCTCTTTTTATGACTTTTCATACATTTTTATTGGCATGTAATCAAGGAGAATATGGCTTTCTAACCTTTCCCAAATGTCCCTACTTAAATCCTTCAGATAAAAATTTACCTCTACTAACTTTGATGTGCTACATTAGTATGTGTACAGAATTTTTTGAAGCTTTCATTTTAATTCCAGTCAGTTAACATACACCATTATATTAGTTTAGGGTCTACAATACAGTGATCCAATACTTCCATACATCATTCGGTGCACTCCTTCATCCCTATCACCTTATTTCACCCGTTCCCCCCACTCACCTCCCCTCTGGTAACCATCAGTTTGTTCTCTGTAATTAAGAATCTGTTTCTTAGTTTGTCTCTCTCTTTCTTTTTTTTCCCCTTTGCTTATTTGTTTTGTTTCTTAAATTCCACATAAGAGTGAAATCATATGGTATTTGTCTTTCTCGGACTGATTTTGCTTAGCATAATACTATCTAGCTCCATCCATATCATTGCAAATGACAAGATTTCATTCTTTTTTATGGCTGAATAATATCCCATTGTATATATATATGCCACCTCTTCTTTATTCATTCATCAATTGATGGACACTTGGGCTGCTTCCATATCTTGGCTATTGTAAATAATGCTGCCATAAACATAAGGGTGCATTATCCCTTTGAATCAGTGTCTTTGTATTCTTTGGGTAAATACCCAGCAGTGCAGTTGCTGAATCGTAGGGTGGTTTTAACTGTTTTCCACAGTGGCTGCAACCAGTTTACATTCCCACCAACAACACGAGTGTCCCTTTGTGTCTACATCCTCACCATCACCTGTTGTTTCTTGTGTTTTTATTTTAGCCATTTTGACAGGTGTGAGGTGATTTCTCATTATAGTTTTGATTTGCATTTCCCTGATGGTCAGTGATGATGAACAACTTTTCATATGTCTGTTGGCAGTATCTGTATGGGTTTAATAAAGAGAGCAGTTGAATAAAATAATATAGCTCTTCCAAAGCTATAGGCTCTGGTATATGCATATGTCAGTCCTGCTCTCAGGTTTTGGAAATGGGAAACAGAGTTCTAAGAGGTTGAGTTACATATATCGATGATAAATCATAAACTCTAGTTAAGATAAAGAGATCCTTTATGGGATTATAAAACAGAACTGATCACAAGTGAAAGTACGAAACTGCCAGGAATTAATATAATGCTTTGTACCCAGATTTGTGTCTTCCCAGCTTCTACTTCACTTTTCTAAGAGCTGGCTACTCACCCAAATGGGTGGGCTTTTGTTGCTATGTTTGTATTAATTGACACATCTTTTACTGGCCATAGCTGATTGGACCAGAGATGAACAGTGGACCCAGTCTGGGCCAATGAGACTCTTTTCTAGGTGTTTGGACACCTAGGGTGGAAATACATTTCTTGTGCACCTTGATGTTAGGAGGTGATGGTTTTAGGGCTGGGTCTGTGATGTTCCACCATGTACGAAAGGAGCTGGTGTGAAGAGAGAAAAAAAGTAAGTGCTCAGAAAGAAGTGGAGGCAAATGGCACCACAGTCACAGAAAGATTGGCAATAGCACCCTTCGTTCTACAGATTGTCTAGCCCCTATTACTTTCTTTGCTGGAGCACAAGGGTTGTTGCATTCTATGAGATACACATGGATTCTTCTAACAAATATTCATGTTCACACACTTGAGTCTTTTTGTTATCTGTATTAAAAATATCTTTATTGAGGCAGTGTCTATGATGATTAAGTGGTCAAGGTTATTATCCAGCCTCCTTGCACTGGAAGTGTCTTGTTGGGAAAGATGAGTTTCTCATCCAGTGATCCAAGGGAGCAGGGCTTCTGCCAAAACACAGCTACAACAATCACTTGTTTGAGGTCACTTGTCATGTAGTTCTATTTCCCCTTTCATGCACCTGTATTCTCCCCAGTAAATTGGAAGCTTCTTTAGGGAGATGATTCTTCTTATCAACTTTTCATCCCCTGTAGCACCGAGACTGTGATGCTATTGAATTTGCTGATGGTGTTAATGTAAAAAGAAAAAGAAAAAATAATAAAGAAACTTTCTACTTCAATAATTTTGCATTTGGGCAAAACTTCTCTTGCCTCGATTTAGGAAATAATCACATTTCTTTCTTTTTTTGTTGTTGTAACCAATCTCTCTCCTCAGCTTTGTGTCAATGAGGAGATAGGTTTATTTAGCCAGTAATTTCCACTGCAGAAAATCTTGGGCCCAGATTGCCCTGCAAAAGCAATATGTTCTGTTTTATTTTTATATTACATTATATTTATTTTAATTGCATTCTCCATCTGGTCAAAGATAGCATTAGGCACCATAGATGGAGAAAAGAAACAAAGAGATATCTAACCATGATAATAACTGAGATTATTATTTAAAAAAATCATCCAGGGGTACTGTAACCTGCAGGCATGAGACAAAAACAATAGCCCTCATGTTAAAGAGCTCTAGGAGGATTCTGGAGAGGAAGAAAGATAAAGAGAAATAGACCAGATCAGGACTCCTGGTGTCCAGGAGTGGCCCAGAATGGGACTCTTGCACCCACCCCACACCTGGAACTAGTTCTAGGACAGTGTGGGCCACAGTGTGAAATGATACACGTAACCCCTAAGCTATCTTGTGCAATTTTACTATTTCCAAAGTAGTTTCAGCAGTTCATTAACGTACAGTTTCAGTCACATGTTTTATTAATAAACTTTAGAAGAAACCTCCATGAAAGAGGTCATTTTCTTCTCATTTCAGGGAATGTTTCTGCAAAACTCTGCTAGCTCTTGGAGGTGTTCCAAATGAAGCTGATATATCAATGGTTCAGCATATCAGAAACCAAATCCTAAAACTAGATGCCTGCAGTGGACAGCTAGGCACCCAGCTTCTAGGTTAGGATGCTGTGTATGACAGGTTATCAGAGATGCTGAATCAACTGTTCCTGCTTTTGAATTTGATGAGGGAACTTGAGGGGAGGGTTTATACGTGAAAGTTTGCCAAAAATGAGTAGGTGGTGACATTCCCCGACTATGATCCATCTCTCCTCCCACCCCCTGCAGTCTATCACTTAGGATAGTTTATGTTTCAAAAAACAAAAATTCATTTGAAACTGGCATAAGCAACTAATGGAAGAGTCACATACTGACAGATTTAGGGGTATATGGGCTTCCCATGTGGTTGAAAGCACAGATTCATGGTATCCTCTGGGCTCTGTTGATTTGAAAGCCTTTTGTCCACCTTTTATGTCAGATCCTTCCTTCAGGTCGGTCCCAGGTTCAAGTTCCAAAAATGGTTTCACAGCTCAGAGCATCACATCCTTTTCCCATGCCAGTCAGTAACTAAGACTGCATCTTTTCTAGTCTTTAATAAGACTAAAGGAGCATTTTCACATGAAACCTCGAGAGAAATTCTTGCATTTTACTGGCTCAAACCTGATGCTCATCACTAAGGCAACCTTCGTGCCTGGGAAGGGGTGAGTCGGTTTTGCAGATTGGCTTAAGTTTATCAGAGCTCATTTCTGGAAGAGTGTGGAGGTCATTCCCATTGAGAGTGGGGCTTTTTTTTTACCAAGGGAAATCTAGGATGCTATCATCATGAAAAGAAGGAAATGGATACAGGCAGCAAAACCCCAGGTACCTACTACAATGTTCAGTAACTACAATTGACAGTTAATATTTTGGTGCTAATTTCAGCATATTTTGCAGAATAATGAAAGAACCAGTATAACAACAAAAGGCAGAAAAGGACAGCTGTTAATTATCAGGTGAGGGGTTTTGTGTTCAGAGAGGTCTAATAGGAATTGTCCTTGAAAGAGCAAGCCCGAACAGGAAGGTGGATTTAATAATTAGAATCAAAGAAGGCTGTCCTAGATATAATCTGTGCCCTACCTATAACCCTTTCACCAGGTTACAGGCACCTTTTCCCAGCTGCTAGGAGTGTGGGCCACTAACAGCTTAAAGTTGCCCCCTTCTCTGGAGATGAACTGCGATTGGCTGATGGATGTTAATCCCTGTCTCCCTCCTTGAACCCCAGCCAATCACCAACTGATGTGATGCAAAAGCCCCACTCCCTTTCCTCAAACTGAGACACCTTTGTGGCCACTTTGTCTCCTAAGTGCCCTATGCCTCAGGCGAAGGCTGGACTCTAGTCTTTTTCTCCTTCTTTTTGACTCCCTTACAACTTCTTCCTGAAGAGCTGCCCCTTAGTAAATACACCACCTGGATCTCTGCCTCAGATTTAGGTTCCAGAGAACCTGACTTAAAACAGAGGCCATTCTGTATAGAGGCAGAAAAATAAAAATGCAAACTAACAAATAAACGGGAGCCAAGAACCTTTGTTCAAGATGGGTTCCATGAGCTAATGTATTACAAGAATTAGATAGTACTTGGGGCACCTGGGTGTCTCAGTGGGTTAAGCATCTGCCTTCAGCTCAGGTCATAATCCCAGGGTCCTGGAATCAAGCCCCATCTCAGGCTCCCTGCTCAGCAGGAAGTCTGCTTCTCCCTCTGTCTCTGCCCCTCCCTTCTCTGACTCTCTCTCTTTCAAAATAAATAAAATCTAAAAAAAAAAAAAAAAAAAAGAATTAGAAGGTACTCAAAAGAATTAGGACTACGTTTTCCACTGAACAGGAGGCCCCATCCTCAAAGTAACTTAAATGTAAAAGGGAGGAAGTATTACAAAGAACTGGGTGCTTCAGAGGACCTAAGGTACACAGGTCTCAGTAGAAGGCTGTTCACAGTATGAGCAGCAAGAGCTGTTGCTTCTTTCCTCTTCTCTCTCTCCTCTGTACTTGCTACATTGCTTTCTTCTCTACTCATCTGGCCTTGGGGGGTGGGGTGGGGAACAGAAGTATACCAGAATATTTCTCTCTCACTTTGAGGAGATTGAACTGGACTCCATTGTTCCCATTTTGGTTCCAAGAGAAGGAACTTTGACTCATATCAAGGAAGCCCTGAACCAATCAATCACAGCCAGGGAGCAAAGTGATTTGGCAGTGACTATTTACTAGACACTACAGACAGGGAGATTTTAAAACCTAGTTCTCAGGTTAGATGGCTTATCTGGAAATACAATCTTATGAGAAGTGGAACCAAGAATGATTTGACTAGAAGAGACAAGACCTCTAGAGGTAGCAAGATAGCTGTATTCAGATACTCAATAGGTTGTCATGTAGAAGAGGAAATAAGGCTGGTTTCTGCTGTTCAAGAAGGTAAAAGAAGTACATGAAGTGTTAAGTAGTAGAGAGAGGCAGAAGCAGATTTCTGCAGAATAAAAAGGAGCCTGCTAACCATTAGAGATGCCCAATGTGAGGGAATAGGCCTTACTGCCAAGAGTCTACGAGTCCCTGCAAGTATCCAAGAAAGACTGAAGGTTGACAATGATAATACTAGCTGCCATTTATTGAATACCCACTACATGCCAGGTTCCATGGTAAGTGTTTTATATATACTACCTCAAATCCTCACAATAATCCTGCAAGGCAGAAAGCTTATTATTCCATTTTAGAAATGGGTAGCCTGAGGTCTAGAGGGTTAAGTGACTTGTTGAAGGTTGTATTACTTATAAGTGGCAGAGTCTGAATTTGAACCCATGTCTGTTTAATTTCAAAGTAGAGATGTTGCCAAGGAGATCCCTGCCTTAGAGGGGGTTCGATTAAACAACTATTAAGGATTAGCATGCTAATTTTAAGAATTTACTGGACCTCAGTTTCTGCCCAGCAAAGCCTGTGACCCCTGAAGTCTTTACCAAAGAAAACATACCATGATTCTGAGTAGGACCTTCTTTTGGGAGACGAGACCAGATACTCTACTTCAATGAGTTCAGAATAAAAGATAATCAATCTATCAGTAAGGATTGGCTGCAACAATGAACAATTCAAAAATCTTAGTGGCGTATCTCAGTAAATCCAGCAGGGCTGGGTTGGGGAGCTCTTCCTATGACAGTCAGGGCCCCGGGTTAATGGTGCATGCTTGATCAGCAGAACAGCAGTCAGCCAAAGCCATGGCGAATTGTGCACTGGCTCCTGAAACTTCTGCCTAGAAGTGACACACATCCTTTTCACTGACATTTCTTTGGCCAAAACCTGGTCACAGCTAACTTCAGAAGAGGTGAGGAAGTATAATCACATCACAGAACCAGTAATGGAAACACATAAATTTGGGATTGTACTGATGTACATTAGGAATTAAGAGCAAATATTGAGGAGTTGATGTTAGGTAATCATGATTATCAAGAATTCCTAGAGGAAATTGTGAAAAGACACTGTGAAATTCATTCTCTGAAAATTTGGGGTACCATAAATTGTCTCATCATACCACATCGCCGAAAGATGAACCAAAGTAGTTGTTTTCATTCTGTGCCATGGAATGCCGCAAACACCTCTCTAAAAGGTTAGGGATGGGATTCTGTATTTCCCCCCTTTCCTTTCCTCAACTGTTTTCATCTGTTTTATTTGTGGTGTGTGTATGTTTGATGGATTTTTCTTCTCATCATCCAGATATAGCCAAGCATGTGACCCAACCTTAACCAGATTCTTCTCAGATTTTGACCCTTAGACCAGTGACTATAAGGACAAAAGAAATGGTTAGAGTTCATTCAAGACCACTTCATCTCCTGCTACTATGTATATTCCCAGTCTTATGCTTCCATTTTTCCTTTAATCATCTGAAACCACTAATGTATTTCCAGTAAATTCTCTTATGCTTTAGTTAGCTCTACAACCAAATAACCCTAAATGGATAAAGTTTCATTAAGATTGTTTTTTTTTTTTTTTTTGCTTGTTTGTTTTTTACATAGAGTTCCACTGTTAAAATAATTAGAATTTGGGCCAGATAATTTTAGATGTGGTTCCTAGTCCTATGTGTTTAAGTTAAAAAAAAAAACAACAACATGAGAAAATGCTTATTGGAGATCAGGCCGCTGACTCAATACCAACATTACCACCAACAGGAACCACAAAGAAACCTAGGTCAGAAATATTCTTGCATAAAAGATGCCTCAGTGTATTTCCCACCAATCTTTCTGCACCGGCCTGTGAAATTTAGCTCTTTCTAATGTCCAAACATTCAAAAGCTGCAGGCTTGCACATTCTGGAGCTGTGTGATATGACTTTTCTTTGTCAACCTCACCGCATACTTCTCTCTGTAATGGAGGAGAGAGACCCTTGTCCCATGCACTTGCTGACTTTGAATGCAGTGCTCTTTAGGTTTGCACCATTTCTGTACAGTGGAGACGCCATTTTTGGTGAATAGCTTGTACAATCCTGGCACTTCCTCCTCAGTCTTCCTGGCTGATATTTACGAGTTTA
This sequence comes from Canis lupus dingo, assembly GCF_003254725.2. NCBI lineage: Eukaryota > Metazoa > Chordata > Mammalia > Carnivora > Canidae > Canis > Canis lupus. Next base: position 15,801,864 of record NC_064279.1, on the reverse strand, counting down.
AATATGGCTAATGATATAACAATTCCGCCAGATGGTCAATAGGAACTACATGGATTCAGATATTTGAGCATCAGGCAAAAGCTCGATTCCTTTGACTGAGACTCAAACATAAAGCCATTTTTTGGAAAATAATTTAATTCTGAAGATTCATAAACACTGTAAGAAGTAAACAGAAGTAACCAGCTCAGATAAGTGAAACAAGAATGAGCTTAGCATGCACCACGCATTCTTCTCAGCAGGATGGGTAACTGGTGTCCCACCAGGGCTGGTCCATGTCTTGGGACTCTACTTGTGTGTTCCATCGGGGACACCTGTTATCATACAGGTTGCAGAGAGTTAACGTGTTTCCTCAGTGAGCTGCCCAGCGTTCACTTACTTTGGTTAGAGGACCTTTCTGCCTCGTTGTAAATGTGCATAGATTTTTCCCGATCATTTTCATCACCTTCATGGTCTCCACTGCATTCCTCTCCTTCTTTTGTGGTAGTCAGAACTATTCATTCTTTCCTGCACTACCCAGAGGAGTCTTTGTTTTACCCCTGTTCCCTTCCAAGTCTCCACCCTGAATATGTGCCCATTCTGTAGTCCTCCTGGCCTCCGTCTCTCTGCCTCCTTCACTAGATTATTAACTACTACTATTAACGCACATGCTGAATAGCTCAGTTCTGCACTCTGAATTTTTTCTTCCTCTCTGCAAAATAGGCACTTCCTCCTACTTGCCCAGAAAGCAGCTTGGTTTCTCTTAGGAAAGGCTGGCCTCTTGAAAGAACATCATCCCAGCACTCAAAACTGAATTTTACCTATGAATTTTCTTTTTTTTTTTTTTTTTTTTTTTTTTGGTCTGTTTCCTAACTTTTAAAGTATCACTTGGCTGGGGCAAAGGCAGGTGTACTTCAAGTGCTATCGGCAGAGCATGGGAACACCACTTCCATGCATTTATTGTCTACACTTTACAGGCTCTAAGTGAGGATTACTGTCAGAATTAGGTAAGAGGGTGGAATGAAGAAAGAGTTTCAACGGACGAAAAAGATCTGTGGGGAATATAGAACAGAGTTCCACTGGAAGAGGGTAAAGGAAGACAAAATGCAACTAGTTTTCTACAAAAATTAAAAGGAAATCACATACAGACTCTGGAGGAGTTCAAAGACATTGAAAGACAGGCTGTTGCTGCTTTAAGTATCATCTTCCTTTGCACAGATTTCCCAGGCAATCCACCTGGCTGATTTTACCGCTCTATCACCCATATGGAGGTCTCTGGCAAAGTCCAAGGAGCTATAAACAACAACAAAAAATACAAATAAGAACCCTGGAAATAGAGACTTAGCTCTCAAGCTGTGAACCCAGTTAGTAAATTCTGTGACATTACTGAAGAGTCCTTGCCATCCCTCTGGCCCTGACATTATTGGGCTCATTCATTCCTATAAATGTGCCTGCATAAACCAGCACCTCAGCCAACAGCTACTTTCAGAGGAAAGATATTTGCCCTCTGTTTCATTCTCTGTCCCTAGGTCTGTCCTGAGATGTCATTGTCCGGGCTTGGGAAGTACAGTCTCTGTCTGCCACACCAGTAATGCCGTCAGCTTCAGGAGTACATTTCTTACCTGCGCATCACACGCGGTGGTTTGGTCAATGGCCAGTATTCTCCTTCCCCCGCCCTCCTCCCCATCATCCTCACGTCGCTGTGTGTCCCTAGCTGTGTGGAATCTGGGCCCAGCCTTGAGAACAGCTCTGCCTCTCAGGGGAGAGGCTGATTGGCTATGCTCTTCACCCCGAACAAGGAGACCTTTCATTTAAAAAGGAAAGGTGTTTTATTTCCTCCTGAATTAGAATAATGAAATATTTCTTGTAAACCTGGAAATTAAAATGCAGACAATACATGTCCTTCAATTTCCTTTTATTGGTCTTCAGAGGTGAACCCAGGAAGAGTTGTAAATATGTATCAGGGTAGCTCCTGGCCTGAAGGTATTGAAACTCCACTGACAGCAATGCCAATTGTTGCTGTCTGGTGTCTCCAAGAGTCCCCTCCCTCCTCCTCCCCCACCTCCGTGTCACTTCCATCTCCCTACCCTGTTTACAGTGACTTTGAGACTGGTAAGAAGCATTTTGAGGTGACACTCCAGCAGCTGTGTGGTCCGGAATGCATTATAATGCTATGTCTCAATTACAATATTCTTTGGTTGATGCAGGAGGCATGAGCCAGGATCCAGCCTTAGAGAGCACTGCCATCTCCTGGAAAACCCTCTATACATGAGGCCTGCTGTCTTCGCTCCTCCAACGCCACAAATCAGAAAACAAGGCCTTGGTCATGGCCCTCTATCTTTAGCACCAAAGGTCTGGGTACACAGAACCTTCTTCTTCTGCCCCTTCAAATTGGAACACGCCAATTCCTGAAGGAAATGAAAAGGTGTTGTATTGTCATCTTAATTAAAAACAAATAACTAGGTTGGGGAGGCCACTGGTGCTGAGACTGTGATTACTACTCCTGCCTTCTGCTCCTGAGGCTGGTAACAGACGCTGCTTCCTATAAATGAGTGCCTGGCACCAGTACAATCCTGCCCTCGGGATCTTGAGAAAAAGCAGGAGCCTTATTTACACCATTAAGGACAGTACTGAGGACTCCAGGAGGAAGTCACCTTCTCAGGCAGAGCATCAGAGACCAGAAAGCCCTGCGTCCTTCAGCCTTTGCTCTGTGGCAATTGCTTATTGAAATTCCACCTTACAGACATATTGGGATAACTAATGAGATATTTTCAGAAATCACTGGAGACCCAGAAAAGCACCTATGAGTGTCCGTTTACACTCCCAACATATGAAGGCCGGCACACCCAACAGTGTCTGTGAGGCAACAGTGGATTTTCTAAGACACGGCTTTAGTGATTAGAGCCGGGTAGTTGTCAGATTTTGGCTAGAACGAAATGCATTTGGGAAGATATCAGGCTCTTCATCATGAACAAGAATAGGCTTTCTGTACTAACAGCTTTCTTTTGAAATAAATGATTATCTGTGTAAAGACAAATACAAAAATCTTCTCATTAGCTGAATTAATTGATTTCAGTTAATTAACTGAATTGCTTAAATTTAACTAGCAACCCTCTGAATCAGTAGTTCTTATCTTTCTGAAGACCCTTTGAAAAATCTGAAAACGTATGTATCCTTTCCCCAGAAAAATGCAGACGCATTCTGCATATGATTTAATGAAGCTCATCCCCACCGACGTCAAAGCCAAAGTGATTTTAACAGCACTCAATTAAAATGCCTTTTGCAGCTAGACTTCTTTTGCAAGCCTGGTTTTAAGTTTTGGGTCTCCTGGTTATTTTAGGGGGAAAGGAAGGGGCCTCAGGAATATCTGCAAATGAGCTGACCTGTGGGTTGGCACCTACAAGGAATGGCTGGGGGAAATTCCCCTTCCATTTCCTGGCCTTATATCGAAAGTAGGTTTAAATGTTTTTCCTTTGAAAATCCTGGACTTGCAGAGGCATACACGGGAAAAACTCTGATAACACCTTGCTTCAGCCTGGTTCCAGGAAAACAAAGTAGAAGCAAGGGCTCGGCCATGGCACCTGGTTGGGCTCGTCCTTTGTCTTCACCCCTGGAGAGAAACCCTAATGAGAGTAATTCGGGAACACAGCCTTCTATGTGACAGGAAGATCACACACCACTTCTTCCTAGAAGGTCATGGTAGTAGCTCCACAACCCTTCCAGGGGACTCTGGTGTATGAAAAAAGGAACAAATCTCATGATGCAAAGAGTGAGATGGATTATAAATGCTACATTAAAATAGTGATGAAAGGGATCCCTGGGTGGCGCAGCGGTTTGGCGCCTGCCTTTGGCCCGGGGCACGATCCTGGAGACCCGGGATCGAATCCCACGTCAGGCTCCCGGTGCATGGAGCCTGCTTCTCCCTCTGCCTGTGTCTCTGCCTCTCTCTCTCTCTGTGACTATCATAAATAAATAAAAAAAATAAATAAATAAAGCCATTTATAAAAAAAAAAAAATAGTGATGAAATAGTGACATGCAGGCTTTATCCCAGGGTTCGGGTTTCTAACCAAAAACAGTCTTTAGCTCCTTGTTTTCATCTTTATCATCAATTCCTAGAAGGAAGTCTTTGGTCTTCCCTTCCTAATCTGATGGCAGAGGTTGTATGATCACATGAGCCCATTCTGACTGAGCCTTCAAGGAAGTTTTCGCTCTCCAGTTTTGCTTCTTTCTGGCCCATTTCAGCAGGCTACTGGGAACTCACTCTTATTTCTCCACCTGAAGGTTATAGAAATGATGGATTTTAATATTTAAAGGGTGCTTTCAACTTTTTTTCAAAATTTCTCACATTTAAACCTCATTTCTTTCCACATAGTAGGTGGTAAAACTGAAGCACACATAGATAAAGAGAAGGCACATCAGCTCCTGGCACACAGTGATGATAATAACAAGGAAGCATTAATTGTTCTTGGGTATCAGGCAGTTTGTCTAGCACTTCACATGCACTGTCTCATTTACTGTCCCCAACAACCCTATTCAAAGGTACAATTATGATCCCTTCTTTTCAAGTTAGGAAACTAAGAGAAGATTCAGCTAGCTGTTGCTGCAATTGTGCTGTGTAACCAACTACACGTTCTCAGTGGCAAACAATAGTAAGTCATAGATGTCATGCCTTTTTGGGTTTTCAGGAGGTTGGCTGTGCTAAGCTGAATTCAGCGGGGGTGGTTCTGTTCCTTCATCCTCTTGGACCAGTGGACTAGCTGGGGCATATTCTTCCCATGGTGCTGGTAGAGATGAAAGCGACAAAGTGGAAACTTATGAGGCCACTTAAGTCATAGGCTCAGAACTAGCATGGAGCTAATTCCTTTCAAAATTAGCCAAGGCAGGTCACATGGGTGAGCCCAAACTCAAAGAATGGAGAAGCCCACCCTTCCCAAGATGAAACCATGGCAAAAGTAGATGTAGGGAAACATGAAGAGCTAGAACCCAAGTAGCTAAGGGGCAGGATTGGAATTTGAACAAGGCTTACAACCTAAGGGTTTTTACCCCTTTTGTTAAATTTAAATTCAATTTGCCAACATATAGTATGACACCCAGCGCTCATCCCATCAAGTGCTCTCCTTAGTGCCTGTCACCTAGTTACCCCATCCCCCCACCTTCCTCCCCTTCTGCAACCCTTTGTTGGTTTCCCAGAGTTAGGAGTCTCTCATGGTTTGTCTTCCTCTCTAATTTTTCCCCACTCAGTTTCCCTCCTTTCCCTTATAGCCCCTTTTCCTATTTCTTATATTCCACATATGAGTGAAACCATATGATGGTTTTCCTTCTCCAATTGACTTATTTCACTCAACATAAAACCCTCGAGTTGCATCCCCATTGAAGCAAATGGTAGGTATTCGTCTTTTCCGATGGCCAAAAAACCTAAGTTCTTAACTGCTATGTTACATCACAAGGACTTAACAAAGGGCCACTATTATTATCTTACAGATGCAACTTGTCTCCTGATAGATTGAGTGAATTACTATCAGCAAACAAATGAGAGTGGAAAAGAAAAGCTATTAATAAGAAGCAATGATGGAAGAATAAGAAACGGGACAGAGAAAGAATTGGCAACAATAATCCATTACCCAGTGTTGACTATTTACAGAATATTTAACTCATATTTTACATCACCGTTACAGAGCAAATGAAGAGAATGTCTCATTTTGTCTTCTGTCTATATTGGCAAGGGTCAAAAGTGTTGAGCCTCAAAGTCACTTTTAAGTAGTGATTTGGGAGGTATTACCCCTTGTAGTAGCATGCTTAACTTTAGATAAGTCAGAAACACTGTACTCTGCTGGAAAAGATATAAGGGCCAGAAACATCAGGGTCTGACCTCAAGAGAAGCAGCAGGAGAGCAAAGCCAACATTGATGAACCAGATGAAGACAGAAAGAAATGGGACAATGGCTTAAAATGATCCATGAAAACTAATGAGATTGGAATAAAATAAAATTGGGTAAAGAGTGGATGACTGAACAGGTAAGAAACCTTTGCCTGCCAGGGAATGGATGACCTAGTTTCTGTAACTTTGTAACCTCAACTCAGAGCTATATTGCTGATGTCAACTGCAGATAATCTCATGGGATATGAACCCTTGTCAGGGCCAGGCATCCAAATGTCACCCCCCAGCAAGCGGCCAGTGAAAGCTAGTAAAGAGGTCATTGCAAAAAAGCTGACTGATCACTCAGCCATCTAGTACCTTCACACCAGGTTTATGACATTTCCTTTTCCTCTCCTTTCTGGAAGCAATCTGTTTGGATTACCTTAGACAATGATTCTACTCTTCATCTCCTTATTCCCCTAACCTGAAATAATTCTTAAGGAACTACTGATAACTTGCTCTTTGCTCCTCACCAGACATGTGTATGCCTCACTGTTGTGATACAGAAACGTGTTTTACAGAGGGAAAGGGGAAGGGAGCCCAGAGAGCCCACAGAGGACCAGAAGTGACTCTGCGGTCAGCAAGGGGAAAGGCAGTAAGAGGGAAAGGAATAAGAGAAGATTCTTACAAGAGAAAGGAGACAAGCTCTCTCCTCCTGGTGACATCAGTGAGGCTTACATCTTAGAGTAGGTGCTGAGGCCCAGCAGGTAGCCAAGATATGGGGTCCCCTGTGGTGCATTCCGGAGTCATTCATCTACACTTTGCCTTCCTCCTCCACTCCATATTTCCATACCAGCTATCCTTCTTGAAAAGCAAATTCCTTTTCAATGATGCTACTGTGAGACATCTTCTGATCCCAGAAAAGTTGAATGCTAAGAAACCAGGAGATAAAAGAGAGAATATTGGAAGTATTTAGTCATTGACCATCACATCAGACATACCCTAGGCTAGGCAAGTCATCATGGGGGAGGACAGTTAGCAGCTCAATATACTCAAAAGTGCTTTCCTTTTTATTGTTACTCTATGGTAAGAGTTCCCTTCCTATATCTTGGAATTTCCCATGAGAGCTGAGGACTGAGGTGATAGAAATAATAGGCTTCACTCCCTGTATTTATTGAGCACTTACTCTGTGACTAGTGAGGTGGCCCAGGGTGGACAAGTGACTTTGTTGTGGAAAGTCAGCACCCTTCAAAGTGCTTTGTAAACTTTATCTTATTGAATTGTCTCAACAAATCTATGAGGTAGATCCGCTTACTATTCCCATTTTACCACTAAGACAGTTGAAACACAAACAGGATCCACAGCTCCTCCCCAGATAGATAGCCTTGAAGGGACTAAACTACACTTTACTCCTGGGCAACAGGTTTCAGAATTTCTGCCATTAACACTGCTCTATATTGTTTCCTACACATGAAACCTGGGATTAGTCCTTGAAAATAGTTACGCACAGATTTTGAGCCCCAAGGACATTGTTGCTACAATTAAGTAGACATTATGGTTAGAATGGGCTTGGGCTTTGGTTTGGGGAACCTCGAACCTAATTTTGGTTATATGCCCAACCCACAGTTCAAGAAAGACTTTGAATTCCTTCTTGAGAGAATTTGATCCTCTGAATCTGTTGGGATAAATTCTAGGATTGTGCAAAGTTCTGGCTTCTCCCTGGGAGAGTGGCCAGCTTTGCTTTTTGACTGACCAGCGTCCACTCATTCTTCTTACACTGCGAGTGCCTGACTTCATGTTCTGTCTCAATCCACATGGTTTAGGAGAGCTGATCTATGAGTGGCCCAGGTATGGACATCAACATAGTCCCACTTCGTGATCCAAGGAGGCCCGTTCAGTCCCTATTTGAGCATCTTACTGGAACTATTGGAAAAGAAAAGCACTTTTCCTAGTGGCAGAGAGGCTAAGATACAGTCCTAGGGCTGCTAGGGGTCATTGGCCCCAGAGGGGAAGAACCTGCTTCAGTAAAACCAACTGAAAAAAATCTGATGCAAAATTAAAAATATGAAAAATCATGAACCCTGAAAACATTTTTGGAATTCCCAGATCCTTCTGTTCCTGAGCTCCCTCTAAACATTTCTATTAAACAAATCAATAAATTCCCTTTTTTAAGTTTGAAGCCAGATTGTTTGAGGTTCCAGTCCCTTGTATCAAAAAAAAAAAAAAAAAAAAAAAAAATCTGGCTAGGAACCTGTGGGCGATTTGAAGAAGACACACTCCTCAGTCCTAGGGCTTAAGAATTCCATTCCCTCAGAAGCAGGGTCCTGGGAATTTCCTCCTGTTATTGGGGACAACAGCTGACATCAGATGCCTGACTTTTTACGAGGCAAAGATCCATAAACAATCAGATATTTCTTCACTGAGATTTAACCTTTTCCTTCCTGCTTGAGAGAGGGTTTGTTCAGACTTATCCCTGCTTCCACTGCTCCCCTGCAAGCCCCCTGACTCCCAACTCTACTTTTCCACCCTAACCCACCCTACCCTGTTCTGCTTCATAAAAGACATTTTTAAATTAAAAGAATATTTTTCGTTACAAAAGCATAGTTGAATGGAAAATCCATGGCTATCATTAGGATCTCAAATTAAAGAATGTGTCTTTCACAGACTGCAGATCATTTAAACAATTAGACTGTTTCCAAGTTCTGCTCAAGCTTTTTTTTTTTTTTTAAGATTTTATTTATTTATTCATGATAGTCACAGAGAGAGAGAGAGAGGCAGAGACACAGGCAGAGGGAGAAGCAGGCTCCATGCACCGGGAGCCCGACGTCTCCAGGATCGCGCCCAGGGCCAAAGGCAGGCGCCAAACCGCTGCGCCACCCAGGGATCCCCTGCTCAAGCTTTAAGACGACCAGGTGAAATCTTCCCTGGCCCCAACCCACCTCACACAGAGGCTGAGTTAATGGCTCTTTTATTCTTAGCTTCATATACTCGCCCTCCGTTTCACTACTTATCCTTAAGTGAGTGTTTACTTTTCTGTATTTTCAACTAAACTCAAGGATCTTTGAGGGAAGAGATTTTGTTTTTCATAGTTCACCTCCTTTTACTCAAAAAATAAATCAAGGTGGGGCACCTGGGTGGCTCAGTGATTGAGCGTCTGCCTTTGGCTCAGGGCATGATCCCGGGATCCTGGGATCGAGTCCCTGCATGGAGCCTGCTTCTCCCTCTGCCTGTGTCTCTGCCTCTCTTCCTGTGTGTGTCTCATGAATAAATAAATAAAATCTTTAAAATCAATCAATCAAGGTACTCTTTGCTTACCTAGAGGTAGTTTTATCCTGATTATGAGCCAAGGGCTTTAATTTATTGTTTCCCAAACTGTGTTTCCTGGAGCAGCAGCATCAACATCACCAGGAAATCTTTTAGAAATGCAAATTCTCAGGCCCACCTGCTGAATCAGAAACTGAGATAGGGCCCTGATACCAGTCCATGTTTAACAAACCTTCCAGATGATTCTGATACATGCTAACATTGGAAAACTACTGCTCTAGCCTCTTGCTACTCAATGTATCGTAGAGAACCAATAGCAGCAGTATCACTGGGGAGCTTGTTAAACATGGAAATTTTATGCTTTGCCACAGATCTATTGGTGTGGCCCAAGAATCTGTGTTTTATCATGCTTCCTGAGTGATTTGTGTACTCTAGAGCAGCGCTTCCTAAATTTTCAAGGTCAATGAATTACCTAAGAATCCTGTTAAACCCAAATTCTGATACCCAAGAATCTGAATCTCTGACAAGCTTTCAAGTGAGATGGGAGCTACTGTGTCATAGACCACATTTTGAGCAGTAAGGGACTAGAAAGAAAACAGAAAGTGCTTCAGGATTTCGGAGAAATTGTGGGAGGGGGCTGAGGGGCATCTCTAGACCCACCAGCATCCCTCTCCCCAGATCAGCACAGCAATTCTGATTTTGTCTGATTGATATATCACGCTTTAAGGTACATTTTTATTTGAAATAGGAATTCTGCTGCAAAACAAGTCTTTGAAGACTTGTTAGAGAAAATAGTCAACCTTTAAAGTGATAGACTTGCAAACCTAATTATAAAATAAATGTCAGAGGGTACATTAGCGTATGTGCAGGAAGAAGCTCGTGGATATTATGTTTTTTAACTTTTTTAAAAAGCTTTTACCAAGTTTCCATATTGAAGGAAATTTTGAGACATGAGTTGAAATGAGGGTTGCCTGTGACTAGAGACCTGCTCTAAAGTTGGAAAGCAAACCTAAGTTTCAACTGACACTTCAACATGACAACTTGGCATTTCCTATTTCCTGTCTAAAACTAGTGGTTCCTCATTTTTTCATACTGCTTCCCTTCTGGCTTCCATGAATTTATAAGTTCACTTTCAGCATTGGTCTCTTCTACCTTTTCTAGGTAGGGATGAAACCAATTTGACTTAAGGCAAGTTCTCATGATCTGATAACACCGTAATTTTTCTAATCGTCCACAGGCAGTAATTTCTACCTTCCTTTTCCACATATCCATTTTCAAATTGACCCCATATTGAATCTTTCTGAAAAACACCTCTGATTTCTGTCCCTTGTTTCCATTTTTACAGCCTCCAAATCCACTTGAGTCTTATTCAGTTGATATGTGCACAGTATATTTTCCGAACTGTTTGCCTCAGACTTCTCCACTCCAACTGTCTCCTTCTAATTCATCCTCCCAGACTTTACACAACGTGCATGTATTTATCTTCCCTGTGCAAAAACATCGGGACTCTGAGCAGCCTATAGGAATAAAATCCAAATTGTTCCACATTTAGGATCTTCAACCACCTGATTCCACCTTGACTTTCTACCTCACGTCTCATGATCCTCTATCTAGTTAATTGGGTTTTCAGGGAGTTCAAACCCATGAATACATATTACTCTTTGCCTCTTCTGTGTTTTTGTGGTTGCTTTTGCATCATCTGTGGGAAGAGCAAAAGCACTGTTCACCTTTGATTTGCACCATTATTTTCGGGGTGACTTGCTCAAATGTTTTTTTTATTTTTTTCAAATATATTTTAAAAAAATTACAAGTTCTCAGAAAGAAACGTAATAAGAACTCCACGGAAAAAGTACATGCAACTTCGGAAGGAGTTAATACACTCACCATTGAAGCTCTCTGGAGCCTTACTTTTTATTATTATTATTTTAAATGAATGACTCCTAGAAAGAAATAAAATTCCTTTTTTGGGAGCTAAGAAAAGACTATGCAGTCTTCACTCTAGCAGAGTGGGAAACTGTGGTTAAGTGGCATTATTTTCCAATAAACTTTTATCAAAACATCAGATACTTCAAAATTTACAAGTCCATGAACGCTGATCGTTTTTTTTTCTTTGCATTCAATAAGGACAAAACTGGAAATGTATATGCTTTTCTGAAATAAAAGTCTTATCTGAAACAAGATTCCTCACATTCTAGAATGATAACATCTTCAACATAAGAATATTTCTGTCTATACGACATTCATAATCCTCAGACATATTCTGATTATTAAATCCTAGTATGACTTTTATTAATGGTCATTTTAGGAAATTAAGAATATATTTTGTTTTGGTAATAACTCCCAAGGGAGGTGTCCTATGTTGGGTTCCCCAGACATAGACCCACCAGTAAGGATTCATGTACAAATTGTTTACTCAGGAGGTGCTCCCAAGATAAGCTGGTAAGGAGTGGGAGTAGCAGGACAGGAGCAGGGAAGAAGCCATGCACCTCAGAGAAATTTCTGTGGAGGGTAACTTCAACCTCATGCCACAAAATCTCTGCAACATGAGTTATACTTCTATGTTTTCCCCAACTTACTGCAAGGGGACAGGGTGTTATACTTGTCAGTTCCAATCCAGGCAGGTGCTAGGGGTTTCTGGTGGTGAGTGCAAACTCCATATGTGTCTCACTCTCTGTGGCTGCAGGAAAAGTATATGCAGTAGCCAAAGGGTAGCCATCAGAAGACGAGTCACCTATGTGTGAGCTGTTAGAGAAAAAACATGTCAAGGACAGAGAGAGAGATACAGGAGAAGGGGCCTGTAGGGATCTGGATGAAGCACTGACAGTGGCCACTGGACAGTGCTTCTGATATCCTAGAGCCAGAAAATTCCTATAAATATGAAATTCTCAATAATTATTTGATAAATCAACAATTATTAAGAACCGTGTGAGCATGGGCATGCTACTTCTCTTTGTCTCAATTTTTCCATCAAATACATAAAAGTACCTAGCTCAGGACTCTTTTTTATTATATTTTGAAGATTTTATTTATTTATTCATAAAAGACAGAGAAAGAAAGAGGCAGAGACAGAAGCAGTCTCCCCACAGGGCAGGGAGCCCGATGCAGGATTTGATCCCAGAATCCTGGGATCAGGACCTGAGCCAAAGGCAGATGCCCGACCAACTGAACCATTCAGAAGCCCCCTAACTCCATATTCTTATGAGTATTACACGAGGTGATATACATAAAGTATTTCAATCACTTCATAGTGTAACAGAAATTAATAATTATTCATTTTAATTTTTAACTCCTTTATAGCTAGTATTGTAATTTTATATATTTGGAGAGTGGGCTTCCCTTAGTGCCATGATACATTTATGCCAGATTCAAATTATATGCACAAGATAAGAATAATACTGGGGTGATATGAAGAATGTATTTTTAGTAACATATCAAAAGATGGTTAAACTGCATGAGAAAAGGAAGGGAAACGGGAGCTTGGTCATACATAGTGGAAACAAAAATATAACTCATTTTGACACTGATGTAGAAAAAAATAGGAGTTAGAGGCTTGGATACCATCTGAATTTATCATTTTGCATCATTTTAAACTCTAAATTTACCTATAAGTCAAGAAGATTTAGATCCTTTGTAGGAACAGTTATGGAAAAAAGTACCAACAGAATTTGGTAGAAGGAAAGAAATAGTAACAGAAAAGGCAGTATATTCAAACTTTCTAAAAAATGTTTTAAAAGGCACCACGGAGGCACCTTTATTAACACTGAGAAGTTATGTTGAACCATATAAAATCACCAATACTTGGACTTTTTTTGATCAATGAAAGCAACAATTTCATATGATTCAACCTAATACATAAAGCCTGTTAGAAGGCAGTCATCTATGGGCTTCTCTTGCTCCTCCACATCTTGCTGGCTATGCTAAGGATGTGAGGCTCTGGTCCATTTCTCAGAGTTGTGTCTGAAGGAAGCAAGCAACAGAGATTAATGAGTAAGTGTCTCTTACTGGGATAAAGAGCAGGCTTGCTTACTGCTTGCTATAAAAGCAGCAAAGTCTTCAAGCTCAGTATTTCTCTCCTATAACACAACTCACTACCTTAGCAGGTGTCATCCAGGCTCCTCTGGAACTTGAGAGCAAGATGAACCAATGTAAATATGTTGATGCTCAAGCTGCTTACTGTGCTGTGAGTAATGCTGTCCTGTGTCTCTGACTCCAGTCTCCTGTCTTCCAACATTCATGAAACAGTAACAAGGCAACTTCTTAGCTTTAAAGTAGGGTAATATCAAATCCCAGGCCCCACAAAGTCAGAAGACAAGATACTTTCAAGATTTAATTAATTGCTTCTGTTGTGAAGTTTTCCCAACCTATTGCCATTTAAGACAAGAAGTTGAAAACTTCCTTGAAAAGATCAGTATGGTTGTTTATCACCATTCCACCCTTCCTCTTAGGATCCTTTCACAAGAAGTAAAAAACTTTCAGAAGAAGTAAAAAACATATTCTGGCCCTCAGATCCCCTCATGCCCTCACAGCCATGTGAAGCCCCCCAAGAAAGCTATGATTGTGTCCTAGACTCTTGGAAGAATCCATTGTAAGAAGTTTCAGGCAAGCTAGTAGCTTGCATTTCTATCTGTTCCCTTCCGATTTTATTTGCCCACAAGTTTAATCTTTTGACATAAATTAAGATTCGTAGGTCAGAATTCCTATAATACTTAGAGGTCCAAATTGTTAAAAGATAGTCATAGAAACTAAAACACAGGCTAGATGAAAGCTAATAACTCAGGTTCCAAGGCACAGCTCCCTCACTTTCTTCTTGAACATAGCATTGGTGGTCACACGAGTTTATTTTTTTCCCTGCTAGGCTGACTACTGATGAGACTCTACCATTTTTTCCTGACAATGCCACAATTGTGGAGTTGGCATTTTTATGTAAATAGCTGTTCTCTGATTCATTCAGCCCTATTGCCCCTGACATTTTTTTTTCTTTCTGACCCTTATCAGCCACACACTGGCAAAACAGGAAGAAATAAAGAGGACAAAGAAAGGCAGTAAAAGGGTTACAACCAAGAAGTATATTGTGACTGTGACCAACAAGGAAATTTAGAAATGGGTGACTGAACACCCAAGAATGCTCTGTCAGCTGGTTACAGCTACAACATTTGTTCCAAGCCTGACAAGTGCTTAGCACCATTTCAAGGTGTCACCTAGAGATACATAGGAAATGACAGTCATAGACACTACCTTAAGAGCACTCACAGTTTAATAGACAAGATAGCACAATTAAATGCCTGTATTCCTGTATACGTACAATCCGGTCCTTGCTTACCTCTCTTTATTTCTCTCATAGCACCTGTCACAAGCTGCAATATTCAGTTTATTTATTTGTGTTCTTGATTGCTCTGGCTCCCCTGAGCTGAGATTTGCCCTGTATGCAACAGTGTGTCTATTCCAATTATTTATAGCCACCATCTGCAATCTTACCCACTGAAATAGAAATTCCAAGAGGACAGGGACCATGTCTATCTTATTCACCACTGTAACTCCAAAGCCTAGCAAAACATACCTCGCAGATTCTCAAAAAGGATTTTCAAATAAATAAATAAAATACTAAATAAATGAAGCCAGCAAGAGCCATAAAGAAAGATTATGTAACATCTTCTGAATGCTGCTACTTAATCGATAATACAAAATTAAAAGTGAACCTCATTCAAAAGCACGAGTAAATTTTTCAAAATATTTAGATGAGAAAAAAAGGCTCGAGGCCCCAGGGTAGTACCCTGACACTGGCCACAGATGCACAAGTGAGCATGGCCAAGATCAGCAGAACTTCTCAGCTGACCTACAGATGCACGAGCCACTGAAATTTAGAATGGTTTGGTGTGGCATTTTTATAGCAACAACTAACAGTATACTCTTTTAAAGTAAGAAAAATTAATTACCAGCAAAACACACATGAAAATGCAAACATGATTCATCTTTATTGAAATGGAAAGTATCTTTAAATTATTTGATTCCTCCTTAACTTCTGACAAACACTTCCCCTGTAGCCACGTTCTCGTAATTGGGGATGAGCAGACCTGGGTAGGATGCACTCAGAAAATAGACACCAGGGACACTAGCAGGCCCAGCACCACCGTGGCAGGTGTCACCTTGCCAGCACTGTCTGAATTCCAGTATTTCTCATATACATCATCCAGGACCGAGAGCACAGCCTCCATGGTCTCCTCGCAGGTGGCCTGAATCTGAGCTGCTGGCAAAATAAATCCATATGTACCATTGTCCCGGAGCTCAAATGTGTATGAGAAGGGGATCCCAATGTCCCGAGCCCAGTCTCTTGAAGACCCTGATGTGGCATCTACAAATGAAAACATGAAGGCAGAGGTAGAAGTTATATTGTGAAAAGACAGGTTTCTATGGCTATTTCTGGGAATAAAGGTTCAAGGCAGCAAATGAGTACATTTCTTCATATTAAAGATTCACCAAGAGCTGTCTTCACCCTCTCATTGATATGAAGCCCCCGTAGGGCAGGAATCCCATCTCGTTTAGCCTCTCTGTCTCCCCTTGCCCCCACCCCCACCCCCCAGAATACCTAGCTTTAGGCCTGGCACATAGCAGAGAGCTGCTTAAAGTTTGTCTTTGAATCAAAGACTAGACAACCTAGTCCTACAAGGCAAGTGAGCTGACATATAAAGGAACAGAAGCAAAATGAGCAACAGTACTAATATTATGCAAATATTATCCAGGTGGTCCTCAGGTGGGTAGAGGAGGTGGTGGCTGGGGATGAAGGAAAGTGGTGCAATGTCCTTTTAACTAAATTCTTTTCTGTGTTAGGTCCTTTCTCCAGGCCCTACCTGCTTTGCTTCCTCAGCCTGACAGGTCCTCTGAGAACTGAATCAACCGACCAAGGGTCACAGGAAAACATTCTTCCCGCTAACTCCTGTACCTTCTTACTTGCGAGCTCTTTTTAACTGAAGCCAGAGGGAGTTCTGGTCTGAGCCAGTGTATTCATTTTTTCTTTTAGCTCACACCTTATCCCTAGAGAGCATAATTCTGGATTTGCACAAACTCCCCTTTCTCCTTGGTCATTTTGATTTGCACAACTTCCTGTTGACCCCAGGAGCTCTTCCGCCCCTCTCCTGCCCACCCCACTCCCCAAAGTCCGCTGGCTTCTTTTGTGCCTTAGATACTATTGAAGAGGCAAAAAAAAAAGCGACTTACATAAAATATCTGCACTCGATCCAACTCTATAATTGGTTCCATGCTTTTTTTTCAATGCATTTGCTGCCTTCTGTCCAACTTGGATCTGTAGGTGGGAAATGCAGAGACAGATATCTGGTGTTAAAAATAAATCCAACAATCCAGAGGGTTGGGTATTTTGTCCAAATCCATCTCCAGAGTTCCAGACCATCTTTCTAACTTCCCATTGGACCTTTATACCCAGGTAGCCTTCTGATACTTCAGACTCAACACACTCGCACCCAATTTCATCATTCTCCCCCAAATAAAGCTATTCTAGTTTCCATATTTCTGACTTACCATGCTCCCCCAAATCCACATAAAACCCTGCAGTCACCTCTGACTCTCTTTCTTTAAAATGGTTACCAAGTTGCATTCCCAGCGCCATCACCCTATTACAGTCTCATTACCTCAAAAATGGACTATTGTCATCTCTAGTATGTTTCCCTTCCTCTCATCAGTCCTTATCCCAATTGATCTCCTCTGGATTCCAGGTAAACTTCTGTAGAGTAGAACTATGATCATGATCCTGCTGAAGAGCCTTATTCTTAATTGCCCACTGAATTAATCACAAGCTTCTCAGCTTCATTTTTGAGATCCTTTATGATGTGACCCTAACTCACCTTTCTAACACCATATTCTTTATATCCTACCCTAGATGATAGCCAAACTCAAGATTTCCTACTGTTCCCCAGACATGCCCATTTCCTCAGACTTTCTACCTTTTCTCTGGATATTCCCTCTACCTGGGCATGCCTTACCCCTTTTCTCTGCCTACTGAACTTCTACCCAACCTCAAAGGACTTTTTCAAATGTTGATCTTTCCTCAGCCTTTCCTCATTACACCAACTAAATCCTCTTTCTCCCCACTTTCCTCCCCATGGCCTTTTGTTCATACTCTTATAACTCCCTTCTTATTTTTCCTTATAGGTATTTGATATTTATGTCTCATAGGCTTACAGAATTTCAGAGATTGAAGCTACACCCTTCCCCATGTCTACCATCCGTCACCTGAGTACACTAGAAACTCTCAGAACTGGATGATTTCTATTGTCCCAGCCTTGCTCTCTGCAGACCCTTTCCTGAGATCAGAGCCACTGACACTGAGAGATCCAAGTGTATTGGCTGTGTTTATTAACTTTCTGATAAATTTCCTCATGTATCCTGTCAGTCTTCTCCAGGTATTCCCCACTCCAGACTCCCTAATACTTCCCCTTTGATTTTACACAAACATCACCAAAATCCCCTTGGCCACTCCCTGCCTGGACTGTGCTCCACCTTTGCTTTCTTTAACCCTTAAGGTAGCCCAACTGCTCTTGGGCTTACGGGTACATTGGCTCCCCTAACTTCTGACTAGTGATGAGTCTAACTTTAAACCTTATCTCTTCCTTCCTGGTCCTGCATTGTCCCACTGAATCCTAAGGTATGACAGAATGGTACTTGGGAAGAGTAGGGATAGGCATGCTGAAGTTTAAAAGGAGGAATAGAAAAAGGAGTAAGCGGTGGTAGGTCATGTACAGCAGCTGTGAGCAGCAACCTTAGGGCATTTGGGACTTTCTGCGTGTGGTGAAGATAAAACAAAAAAACATTGAAGTGAACACATTTTCAAGATTTTTGCTTCCTCTTTACTCATGACTGAGAATTCTGTCTTGGGCCATTCACCTTCTCTCTCTCTTCTTGAGTAAAAGATTCTAAGTCTGGTTTAGTTCCTGGACTCATGTTGTCCAGAATTGACATGATGGGTAGGAAGGGCTTAAGAAATGCATGAAATAAAGTTGGTTTGAATCATTAACACCGCAAAGAGGTATAGGAGCTATTTGTAGATAGAAGAGAAAATAATAAGAGCATCAGAAAGGGGATTTCTGGAGAGAGAAATCCTGCTAAAGAAATGAAAATGAAGGGTGAAGAGAAAGGATCAGAGTAGTTGCTATCTGTGAGTGAAATGAAGAGCATGAGGCGGGGAGGGGGAAAGAGTTGCTATGATTTACCAGCTACACTCCCTTTTGAAGTCTGCTAGAGACATGAATTGCTTTTAATTATTTTTAATTCCCATATGTTTCTGCATTTCTTTGAATGAAACTCCATGCTAAGTGGTCCATGTGGGACCTTAACTTTTATTTGGGTTATGTGGATCAGCTCCAGGCTATATGTTCTGTCCAAATGGCTCTTGCTTTTTTTTTTTTTTTTTTGTCTTCTGCAGTTCACCCCAGACAACAACTTCTTTCTTCGGATTTACTTATTTTATCCTATGTACTTCCTTTCCTTCAAATCCTGTGGGATGGGAAACAGTCTTCCTATTCCTAGTTTCCTCTTCTTTATTGACACAAGAAATACTGATTTTTTTTTCAATAATTCCATTAGCAATGACTATGGGGAGGTCAATAGGAGTAGGAAGTATAACGTTTATGAGAAGTATACAGTTGTGACCCTAGCTTATAGACTTGGTCCTTTCCAAGAAGGTGAAGTAAAATCCAGAGACTCTGACTTCTCTCCTTAGGGGTGGACCTCCTAATTATTCTTCCCTTTCCTTTTGACACTACAACACAAGGCCATAGAGTGCCAATTTCTCTGCTGCCCTTCTTCTCAGTCCAAAGGAGCTTTAGTCAAAATAATAAAAATCCCTTTGCGTAATACATAATTTACATTTCTAAAGACCTCAAGCCTCCTTAATAACTCCCAGAGAACTTCCTATAGGCATATGTTCACAGGGAGGCACACAAAAAGGTTGATGAAGGCCCTGGCATGTGTGTGGGAGGAAGGAGCTTGGGATGGGATCTAGAAGTTGATATGGGAAGAGTTCAAATGGAAAGAATGTTAGCACTTAAAACATTAGAATTTTTATAGCTATTCTAATTTCCAGAGCAATTTAGAACAGGGCTATATATAGCTATGTTTCCCCTACATAGTGATTGCCAAGTTGTCTATCATGCCGTATAATATTTATCGTAATTTCTACAAATTTTTGGTTTTGTAAATATATAGAGATTAATTACTAGTCTCTGGTAGTTGTAAATAGTACCAAAAATGGAGATCTCCTCCAATAGTTGGCTTGATTCTGTGCCTTTGTGCAGTCTATCAGAGCTTACTCTTAAGAACCTAAAACCACTGCTAGCTAGCTAGCTTCAATGAGGTTGACACAAGATGGCAAAATTTTCACACTGTCTTTTTATTGTCTTGGAGATGAATGTTTATGCTAATTCCTCAGCACCTGAGATTGGTAAGAGATACAGAATTGAAGCAACCTTTCTCAATTCAGTATGCCCATTTCTGCATATGGTATTAACAGGTTCTCAGTAATTCCCACCTTCAAGTTCCTTCCAGTCATGGCAATTTCAGTGCCACAGGTCTTTCCTGCCCTTTCACATCCTCTAGTCTGTGGCCAGAGGGCTCTAACCAGAGAACCAACAGCATAAGACCCTCTCACCTTTGAATACAAACTCTGCAAAATGGTCATATCTGTTTTCCTGAGCCAAGAAGAGAACAGAATTCTCTAAAAAATAAATAAATAAATAAATAAAAGGGAGGGTTACAGGCTGCCTTTTCAGCTGGCAGAAGGCCTGGCCCATTAAGGATCTATAATGGCCTATCTTTGATGGTTCATTTGTGTCTGTCACAGATCCCTTCAAGCAGAAAGTAGACATCTACACAAATACCACAAGAACTGGGAAATAAAATGGGTTCTGGGCTTCTCAGTTGAAATCTCTGTTTCTGCAGCTTCCTTTACTGAGGAAATGAAATTTCTAGAGCTCAAGAAAAGAAGGAAAGAGGACACATCTGGTCATCTAAGTTGATAGGAGCTCCTAGAAGTCGCAAGTCCTTTCTGAGCAGAGAGGCAGTATGAAGAGGCTGAATGAATGTAGCCTCTGGAGTCTGAAGACATGAGTTCTAACCCAGGCTCTACCAATCACTGTCTATTGCTAATTCAAGGTCTCAATTTCCACATTTCCAAAGTGAGGTTATTATATTGTCTTCAGGTCAGATGAGATAATGGTCCTAAAATCCCTTTGTAAATTGTAAAGTGTTAAGCAAATGTTAGTTATTGTCACATCTTACAAAATGATCACATAGTACAAATGTCCAAAAACACTGTGAGAAAGATATTGGGGTACTACTGGATATTCTTGACTGTTGGAGAAAAGGCTCCCTTCAGCAAAGACTGATAGTGGTTTTTCTTTTTATGCTCAGACATGTGTTCTCCAGGTCATGTTTCAGTGGGAGAAGGACAGGACACATAAGAGAACCAGTGGGTCCCCAGACCTCTGTTAGCTCAAGAGCAGATTGAGCTTAGCCTCCATCCAAGCCCCATGAGGAGCTTGTTTTAAAAAAATAGAAAATGGTGCAGTCACTATGGAAAACAGTATGATTTTTTCCTCAAAAAATTAAAAACAAAACTGTTGTATGATTCATCAATTCTACTTATGGTTATATACCCCCAAAATTGAAAGTGGCATCTCAAAGAGATTTGTATACCTATGTTCATAGAAGCATTATCTGCAGTAGCCCAAAGGTAGAGACAATTCAAATATGCACTGATGGATGATGGATATAGAAAATATGAGGGCAGCCCAGTGGTTCAGTGGTTTAGCGCCACCTTCGGCCCAGGGCCTGATCCTGGAGACCTAGACCTGGGATCGAGTCCCACGTCAGGCTCCCTGTGTGGAACCTGCTTCTCCCTCTGCCTGTGTCTCTGCCTCTCTCTCTCTCTCTCTCTCTCATGAATAAATAAATAAATAAAATCTTAAAAAAAAAGAAAATGTGATACATACACATGATGGAATATTATTAAGCCATAAAAAGGAAGGAGATTTTGACAGATGATACAACATGGATGAACCTTGAGGACATGTGCTAAGTGAAATAAGTCAATCACAAAAAGACAAATACTGTATGATTCCACTTGTATGAGGCATCTAGAGCAGTCAAACTCAGAAAATGAGAAGAGAATGGTGGCCTTCAGAAGCAACAGGGACCAGGAATTGTTTTAATGGCTATAGAGTGCCCACTGTGCAAGACAAAGGAGTTTTGGAGATTAGTGGCACAATGAGGTGAACATACTTAACACTAAAAATGGTGAGGATGGTAAATTTTAGGTCATGCAAATTTTACCGTAATTAAAAATGGGAAAAAATAATGTTTTAAAAAAGATAACGAATATTACAACAATCCTAAATTTACCCTCCCTTTGATTTGTGTCTGTGTCCTCAGCTGCACGAAAAGGCAGAGGCCAGGCCTTTGCAGCAACTGTGTCTGGCAAACACAGCTTCAGAGGACCCGGATGTAACAAAGCACACTTCCCCTGGCCGGGCTTGGACTCTGCTGGCACTTCCCCTTACACATATCCCTAAGCAAATACTAGAAGCAGAGCTTAGAAGAAAATAAAGCATTGTGTTTAGCAGAGAAGAGAGCAGATATTATTTAGCCATGTTATTTTAGATATGCCATATTCCACTAACAGCTGGCAAGTTCTTTAAAGCACGGTTCAAAAGCTATAATTGCTGAACGGAGCTTCAAGAGAATTTACAGAAATGAAAGCACATTCCTGCAGATTATTAACATAATCGTCTCATTTATATTATAGACGAATACCTAAGATGTCTCCCAACTTGACACTTTACGAAACAGGTAGTTAATTAATGTAGGTAAAGCAGCATTTAACCTGAAGCCTCCCCAGCAGGCGTCTGGCAAGGTGTAAGAAGCAGAAGAAAGAAAATAAGGAAGAGCAGAGAGAACAAAAGCAGGGCTGGAGCCAAAATCTTGAAAATGGAAACCAGGGAAAGGAAAGCAAGAGTCCCACGGAAGTTTTTGTAAAAGCTCTGGTGCTATGGTCTTACCAGTTCCTCGTGGTTACTGGACTTATTTTTCGTGTAGCCATAAGGCGTGAGGATGAGCTGCCCGTAGGAGTGCATGGTCAGGAAGCACACGATGCTCTCCTTCTTGCTCTCCACAAAGCTGGAAACGGCTTTAGTCTCTGGTTCTGACACTGGTCCTGAGCCACAGAATGTTATATCCTGGCAGTTTTTCGATGCGCCAATACCTGGGATATCCAGAAAACCACGAAGAAGCCAACGTGATACCAGTTTAGAACAGATGGAGGACGAGGAGTCCCCCCCCCTGCTCAGGGCAATCTGTGGGTGGCATCGAGGCTTGCCCTGGCTTATCCAAGTTCCTTCTGGTTACATTAAGGAATGAGGACAGTCATTCAGGGAGGAACTCAGAAAGGCAGGAGGACTGACATTCAGATTTAGAAACCAACTCCCCGCTTCCATGGCCCACAAAGAGGATGCAAAATGAAATGGCATTTTCAGTAATCTTTCATGGAAACCTGCAGCTGGGCCCTGAAGCAGATGTTTGGGAACCACTTGTCTGGTTCCTAGGACAGGCTCTGACATAGCCTTATTGGCCTAAGCCTGTCTGTCTGTCTGGCTGTCTCAATGTCTTTTGTCTCATTAGAGCTATTTTGCAAGGACACAGTGATCTGTTCTCCTCAGTGATGATGATAAGGACCAGCAGCCGAGCACCTTGTACAAGCAGGGCACTGCCGTTAGCCCCTCCTACCTGACAACTCATCAAATCCCCACAGGGGCCTACTGATTGGATGGTATGACCACGGACCACATTTTAAATAAGAGAAAACTAAAGCAGAAAGATGAAGACCACACAGCTGCCAAGACTGAATGTTAACCCTTACCATCTGGTTTTTAACCAGATTGCTCTTTAACCATTTCCCCCTCCTTATTTGCTTCTGATTCACTGGGCATGTTGAGATTCAGAAACATGAACATGCCTTAAGGAGAAGGAAATGTTTGCTTTATTTACTTCTGCTTCCCTGCTATAAAAATAATCTGTGAGGATAATTCTCTTATTTTTCTTTTCTTCATGGAAATTTATATATTTACAAATAAAGTGATAGCTTTCAAACATTTTCACTTTGAGCTAGGTCTTCTTTGCCCATGTGTAGTCAATCCCACTTGACAAGGGTCCTGCACTTGAGTGTTGCTGGTTCTTACTGCATAGGTAATGTCCTCCCTTAGAGTGAAAACACTGGTCCAGAAGTCCAGAGAGCTGTGCAAAATTAGATATTTATTTTTGAAAGTTATATCTCCAGTAATTCACCTCTGTCTTAGCTTCTCTTCTCCATTTTTTGCTCATCAAGTCACCAACTAAACATGTACTTACTACACCAGGAAACGTTGAAATTTCGATTGAGATCTGTCCCAAAACATGTGCCGTTATTATGGGATGAACGAGATTTCCTCCAAAGCCTATCCTGTAACAGAGGAACATAGAAATGCTTCTGTCCTAGGATCTCATAAATCACAGTGTTGGTGATGAGTGGGTGGGCCTGGAACATAAAAAATAGTCCCTACGATTGTCTGGAAAAACTTGCCTTTAACATAATGAAGCTTGTGCATATAATTTTTAGTCTCACAGATGGGCCAGCAACACCCAATAACAGGAACATCTGTCCAACCCAAGCACACCTACATGTAAACCATCAGCTTGGAGGGAGTATGGCCTTTTCCTCATGAGCAGATTAGCAGTGCCTGGTGGACGTGATCTGCTTAATCAGGGAAAGCTTCAGAGAGTCATTTTTTATGTCCGAGTGATACAAGATGAAAGGTAAATAGTCTGGCAGATGGAAAAAGGCTGTTCCAGGTGTATCAGTGATGGTCTCTGCACATTTCTGGAAGCAGAAGACTGATGAGTGGAGATGAGCTTAAAGACAAGTTTCTCCAGACAAGCTTGGAGGGAAGAATTTAACTAATACCCAGGCTGAAAAGCTGCTGCAGAAAAAGGGGTCCCAGGAACCACTTTGTGGGAGCAAAGGGAAAAAGGAAGAAATGAATTCTCTCTAGAAACAGGGATTCTTGTTTGTGGAGTGATCTTCTTTTTGAGACATTTTAAAGAGTTTTCTTTTAACTAAAAACTTTATGAGACATTTGACCCCTGTGTGAATGATCACAGTGGAAAATGAAAGTTGGGTTAGAATTTATACATCATTTGTACCTGTCATGCTTCAAAACTGGGTGGTTACATGGTAGTATATGAATTTTATACCAATCTGACAGGAAGTCCACCAACTGGAAGGAGGTGGACTTGGAGAAAAGTTAAGTCTGGCTGCAAAACTGGGAAGATGTCAAAAACAAACAGACATAAAAACACGTGCTGGATTTCAATTCTAACAAGACCTCCACTTTCTCCATCCTAAATTTGATGTAGATTGGTGGCTTAACAATATTGAGTTGATTTTTTTTATCCCAAATGGGGTTTCTTTCTTTACCTGGCCACAAAACATTCCCGTCGCTACAATGACTAAGGTCAGTAAAATGAACCTGAGTCAAGATCTAGTTCATGGACTCATCCCGGAACCATGCTCAATGTACTCACAGTTGTCCAAGTATAGATATAACCATCTATATTAAGAACTGGAAGCACGTAGAAGTCCAGGTTTCTAAGGAATCTTCCTATCCTTGGGTTGTCTTTATAGTTTTGTAGAATCTGGAAATTTAAGAAACATTTGAAATGCTCGGGGGAAGAGGTCTTTTTTCAATTTCCTAACAATTTCAACTTAATTATAAGAGGTGATTGCATGAGGAACCTCTACCCTCCTGTTCCCTAACCCTGCCTCAGTTTTCCTATTTGTTGTGGTAGTGGTTCTCAAGCTTTATTTTGCATCAGAATCACCTGGAGAGCTTGTTAACGTAGAGAGTGCCTGGGTCTCCTCCCCACCTCCATCCCCTTCCCCTAATCCACTCTATAGAAGTTGGTGAGGTGAAGTCCCAGAATTTGCATTTCTAACAAGTTCTCCGTTATGTTAATATTAGTGGTTTAGAAACCACACTTTGAGAACTACTCTTTATGGGTTTCTTTCTGTTGTGGCTTCTGTAAAGACTGACACAAAAAATAATTTGTAGGGTGGAGCAAAAATGTAACAATTCACTGAGTAGGTATTTTCCACACCGTAAATCTCTTCATCTGCGCTTGCAGACTCCTTGGAAAGGCCGTTCCAAGCTCCTCCTGCAGGCAAAAAACTAGGAGTCCTGGTGTTAGAAAATTTGACCAAGACTATCTGAAAAAGGCAGCACCAGGCTTTACTCATCTCTGACTTCCATGATGTATATTGTCTTCTACATTTAGATACATTTGCCTTCCAGTACAAAGTATTTTGGATCCACTAAAAAGAGATCATAATACCTAACTCAGTTTTCAGTGAAGCTACTTATAAATTCCATTTCCCTTGGGGTGAAGGAGTAACTCGGTAGAGAGCTGCATTGCCTACCTGTGAGCAAAGTGTGCTTTCTACATAGTTGAGATGTGACAGGCATTTTGTTAGGCGGTTAACCATTACAAGAAAGCTAAAGACACTTACTTCTTTCACAAACCATTGGCAAAAAGCTGGGGCAATCCATTCCCTGGCATGAATTCCACAGTCCATCCAAATGATCTTCTTGGGGTTATCGGATGGCTGGCTGATCTGAAGGGGACATTCGTGCTCTGTTACCAAACAATTGCTATAATCATAAGCTGCTGTGCAAGTTATTTGGTTTTTTATTGCCCTACAGGTCCCTTTCTTCCTCCACTCTGTGATCTCAAGCATGAGGCAGGGGTGATGGCAGAGACACCCACCACTATGACCCTTTCCATGGCTGCTTTTGCTCCCCTGCCAGGTACCTTGGGTGACTATTCTTAGGCCCATGTGCTGACTCTCGATATCCCCGACCCAAAGCCTAGGCTTCCCTACCCTAAACTAGTCTCTATTTATGGATAAAGGCAGAAATGGCCAAGCCACAAACCAGGAGGCTAAATCTCAATATATCTTATAAAACCTTACCACATAGGGTTCACTTACAGTGGTAAAGTATACCAGAAGTAAGGTTCACGGTGTTAAAAATGAATCTTGGTCTTCATTTAAACTTCCTGAAACTGCGAATGCATCCAAATGCATAATTTCCTGCAATACTTACTGAATTCATTAAATCCCTCTCTTCCTTAGAGACTCCACCATTCCCAGTCAACCCAGTCTTCTTTTCTTTCTCCCTGTGCCATTCTTATACATCAGTTCAGCCTCACTCCAGCAAAAAGATCTCTTCCTCTTTCAGAGGGGTGGGCTGGATAACTTGGCAAGTGTGGATTCTCATTGGTGGAGAAGAGGTAGTGAACACTCCCAAGTTTGTCAAAGTCACATTTGTTTTGAATGTAAATGACCTAGACTCCAGCCATTCACTGAAAGCCACTGGGAGGTGGGCTGATGAGGAGTCTTCCTCTTCATCAGTGAGAAACTTACAAATTGAGATAAAGACCAGACTGGATCCATCATATTCAAGGAACTTTTTCCCTAGAGCTTCACCCATTTTCCAAACTGCCAGCATATTTCCTAATCTAACTTTTATCTTTATTCCCTCTTAAAATTACCCCTTTTATGAGTACCTGTGTTTGATTATATATTTATCTCTATTGCTTCCTAATTATACACCAGTTCTACTCTTTAAAATATGCCCCAGACAGGGAATATTTAGATATCTTTTTTGGCTGACTCAGCTCAGAATTTGATGGCCCATTGAAAATCAAGTAGGTAGGTGCCCCATGCTTACCATATCAACCATTCACTCAATTTCTGGGTAAATTCAATTTCAGAACCAATAGATTTTTTTTTGTAGTTCTAGATAACTTTCAAATTTGGGGATATGCTTTGTAAATTAACATGTCTACAGAAAGTGGTAAACGGGCAGTGAACTAAGTAAGTAAGGCAATTCCCAGCCCTCTCACTCACCTTCAAATAATACATGGGCCGGGTCTCATAGGTCATGCCTAGGAAATGCTGTGTCGCCACTCCTGCGTACTTCTCACTTATCTGGATCATCCACTGATAGATCTGAAACAGCCAGGGAGGACTGTGGATATCAATAAGAAAATCGTTTGCTTGCCTCTAATTAAGATAACTGCTTCTCTCATTAAGATACTGAACTCTGGACTATTTGCTCTACATTACGACTCTGTGCTAAACAAACTACGAGACTAAACCACTGAATTATTGCTGATCCCCTCCCATTTTCCGTAAGGATCTACTCTGCCATTCGATCTTAGAACATCCTATTGAACTTCACAAATAAGTTATTGAGAATTAATAGTTTCAATAATCCACTGATAACACTTCAGAAACATCATCCAATAACACATCCTTCAAATGGCCACACACCTCTAGATTTCCATGTGGCAGCCAATCATGCCAGCAGTTTCAGGTCAGGCTGATTTGGGTGGATCCTTTTGGGCCCCAACAATATCCTTTGCTAATGCCCACGGAGCCAAGATTAGAGAAGAACTGGAAATGCCCTTCACAGAACATGCCAATAGAAGTTTCTAAATCAATTCCAAATTAATAATTTTTGATCCATTTGAGGAGATCTGAATGGATGTTGATTTAATTACAAGTCTTATGCCATGCTTGGAAAGGAAGGGTCTGATGCCTTCATCCATAAGTAAATAATGTGGGATTCTGTAGTGGTGAGTGGACTGAGAGAATTCATAAACATAAGATATATTATGATAGTCATCAGCATGTGACAGGATAGTCCTACAACTCAGTTTCTGTAGAGTAGAAATACCTTTACAATAAGAGTTATGGTAAATAACCATAATTAATTTGGGATAATACATATTCTATTTGAAAATCTTAGTGTTTTGATTGACATTCATCTTAGCATGGAATATCTGTAAGATAAAATGCACTATTGTAACAGTAATAATATGTCAGTGGAGTATTTTCAATTCAGTTCTGTCAACAGAAGAGAATGACAACTTCTCACAGGGGTATTGTGCATGCTTCTTGATGCATTGAGCTAGATGAAGGTGCCATAAGCCCTGGGAGGGCTACAAACAGCAGTGTAACAGCAGCAATTATTTACCTATTGTTTAGTCAGAAGTACTCTAGGGTATTTCATTTACTTTCACAGAAAAGCTACAAGATCAGTACTGATTTCCTGTTCCACAGGTGAGGAAACCAAGGATCATAGAGGTTAAGTGCCTTGGTCAAGGTCATAGAGCAAGTAGCCAAGCCAGGTGTGACCTATCTCTGATATTAGAGCATTAGCTTTCCATAGGCCTTCCTGGACCTTGTTCAAATTTTTAGAATCTCCAGTACTTGGGGGTGGGGGGAGGTTAATGTTTCAGAAGAATGTGTAAATTCATTCTTGCATTCTTTGAAAAAATTCTGGAAAATATTAATATACTCCCAAATGTTGAGGGAATAAATGGTAAAGCCTATTTGGAAGGCAACTTGTGCATTTATATAAAAATGTAGATGTGCTTATCCTTTAACCCAAAAATTCTATGTTTAGAAATTTACACTTCAAAAAAAGCTTTGCATAAAATCACACACACACCCCCCACAAATATGCATATATAGTAGCTAATTTTTTTTCTACTGTATCCAGTTTCAAAAACAACCAAACTCATTTTAGTAGCAATATGAGTATTTCTTTAAAAGAAATCTTCCCCTCTTAAGAATTACTGCCTGCATCCTTTGCATCCTACAAGAAATGCCACATTTTCAGCTAAATGTGATTAAATCACGAGACCTCTCCACTCCATGTCCCACACCCACATGTGTTACATTGGCCTTGCCTGCTGAAACCGGCTAAGTACTTGACAAACAAGAGTAAGGTTTAATTTTAGTCCACGTTCACATGAGCAAAACTGGCTAGAGGATTCTTTACCTCCTTTTCCTTGTGGTTTGCCTTTTTATTTCATATGACAGGATTTATAGCTTCGATGGTGGGGATCAAAAGATGATTTTCTGCCATCCCTTGAACTCAATGCACAGGCGAATCTCAACCTCACATTTTGAAACTCTCTAGCCTAATGGATATTAACCGGTGAATCATCCCTCGCCCCTCCTACAGTAGACTGTGGCCACCACCAAACTCCATGTGTCCTCCCTTACCTCCTCCATAGGGTGATATCTGGTATAGGAATAGGTGTCCAGGCTCTGCCACGGGCTCCCTGTCTCTTCCACAACCTCACGTCTGGGTTGTGCTAGGGATCTGCCAAAGAAAGTCAGACTCAAAGGAGTGAAGAAACTAGAATACCACGAGGAGTGGAAAGCTGATGAAAAAGGTGGTAGAAAGCACTGTGAACAGGATTTGGAGGAGAAAAGTCACTGTTAGAGTCTTCTTGCTGTGACTTACTGACTGTGAGGCGTGGGCCAACCATTGAGTCTCCCCCCAAAGTATAGTTTCTTCATCTGTAGAGTGAGGCAAGGACAGCCATTCCAATCTTGCAGGGAAGCTGGGATAATTCAGTAAGATGTTGTAGATAAACATGTTTTTAAATGTGTAAAAGAAATAATAGCTAAGATTTACTGAACCGAAATGTATTACAAGACACTCAAGCAATTTAAATATCATTTACTTCTCTTGAAAACACAGATAGGTATTCTCATTACCCCCATTTCAGAGATGAAGAAATCGAGTCACAGGGAAAGCGTTATTGGGACTGACAATAACTGACAATAATGGACAGCCTGATTGAAGAGCCTACAATATTTTTTAAATTATTTTTTTAAATGTTACTAAAGTATGATTAGCATACAGTGTTATTGATCAGTTCTGGGTGTACATTATAGTAATTCAACAATGTTATTCATCTCTCAGTGCTCATGCTAAGTGTGCTCTTAATCCCCTTTATCTATTTCACCCATCCCCCCACCTCCTGTCTAGCAGCCATCAGCTTGTTCTTTGTATTTGAGTCTGTTTTTGTGTTTGTTTCTTTTTTTTTCTTTGTTCATTTGGTTTCTTAAATTCTACATGAGTGAAATCACATGGTATTTGTCTTTTTCTGTCTGACTTACTTAACATTGTACCCTCTGGGTCTACCCATATGCAAATGGCAAGATATAATTACTTTTATTAAACATATTATGTATAATATATATGATATAAATATACAAACACAAATTTTGTATATATATAAAATATATTTTGTATGTAAATATATTTTATATATATATAAAATGTCCCACTCCACATACAACCTCTCCCACAACCAATATCCTACACCATAGTGGAACATTTGTTGGATTCAATGAACCTACATTGGCAGACATATCTTTATTTACCGAAGTCCATAGTTTACATAGTTTACGTATTTACAAAGTCCACTGTTGGACTAGTCCTTCTATGAGTTCAAACAAATATATAATGACATGCATCCACCATTGTAGTATCACAGAGCACAGTCACACTGTCCTAAAAATCCTCTGTGCTCTGTCTGTCCATTCCCACCCACCACCCACCCGCCACTGGCAACCACTGATATTTTTACCGTTCCCATTGTTTTGTCTTTTCCAGAATGTCATGTAGCTGGAATCATACAGTGAGTAGCCTTTCAGATTGGCTTCTTTCCTTGGTAACATGCATTTAGCATCTCTCCATGTCTTTTCATGGCTTACTAGCTCATTTCTTCTTAGAGTTGCACAATATTTCATTGTGTGGAAGTACCACAGTTTATTTATCCATTCACCCACTAAAGGGCATCTTAATTGCTTAAGTGGCAATTATAAATAAAGATACTATAAACATCTGTGTGCAGGGCTTTGTGTGGGCATAAGCTACCAGTTCATTTGGGTAAATACCAAGAAACATGATTACTGGGTCACGTGGTAAGAGGGTGTTTAGTTTTCTAAGAAACCACCGTCCAAGAAACTGTCTTCCAAAGTGCCTGTACTATTCCGTATTCCCACCAGCAACACATGAGGATGCCTGTTGCTCCACTTCCTTATCAGCATTGGCGTTGTCCCTGTTCTGGATTTTGGCCGTTCTAATAGGTGTGTAGTGGTATAGCACTGTTTTTCACTTGCAGTTCCCTAATAACATATGATGTTGAACATCATCTTGTAGGTTTACTTGCCATGGGTATATCTTCTTTGGTAAGGTGTATGTCCTGGCGTTTTGCCCATTTTTGATTCAGGTTATTCATTTTCTTATTACTGAATTTTAAGGGTTCTTTGCTTATTTTAAACAACAGTCCTGGGGATCCCTGGGTGGCTCAGCAGTTTAGTGCCTGCCTTTGGCCCAGGGTGATCCTGGAGACTCGTGATCGAGTCCCACATCAGACTCGATGTGGGTGCCTGCTTCTCCCTCTGCCTGTGTCTCTGCCTCTCTCTCTCTCTCTCTCTCTCTCTCTCTGTCTCTCATGAATAAATAAATAAAAAATCTTAAAAAAAAACACAACAGTCCTGTATCAGATGTGTCTTTTGCAAATATTTTCTCCCAGTTTTTGGCTTGTCTTGTCTTCTCGTTCTCTTGACATAGTCTTTTGCAGAGCAGAAGTTTTTAACTTTAATGAAATCCAAGCTATCAATTATCTTTCATGGATTGTGTTTTTAGTGTTGTATTAAGAAAGTCATTGCTATATCCAAGGTCATCTAGGTTTTCTCCTATATTAACCTCTAGGGGTTTTGAGTTTTGAGTTTTATATTTAGGTCTATAGTCTAATTTGAGTTAATTTTTATGAAGAGTGTAAGGTCTGTGTCTAGATTTTTTTTTTTTGCATGTGGATGTCCAGTTGTTCCAGTACCATTTGTTGTAAAGAGTATTTTGCTTTATTGTGTTATTTTTGTTCTTTTGTCAAAAATCAATTAATTATATTCATGGAGGTCTATTTCTCGACTTTCTATTCTGTTCCATTAATCTATTTGTCTTTTCTTTCATCAATACCACAGTGTCTTGATTACTGTAGCTTTCCTATCTATTAATATGAAACAGTTCTCCGTTTATTTAGTTCTCCTTTGATATCTTTCATTAGAGTTTTATAGTTTTCTCAAATAGAGCTTGTACATATTTTGTTAGATTTACACACAAGTATTTATTTTGGGGGGTGATAATATAAATAATAATATGTTTTTAATTTAAAACTTCCCTTGCTCATTGCTAGTATATAGAAAAGCAATTGAATTTTGTAGTGTCTTATAGCCTTACTATAATTACTTATTAATTTAAGTTTTTTGTCAATTATTTCATATTTTCTACATAGATGGTCATGTCATCTGTGAACATAGACAGTTTTATTTCTTCCTTCCCAATCTGTGTACCTTCTATCTCCATTATTCATCTAAATACTTCCAGTGTGATGTTCAAAAGCAGTTGTGAGAGTGGACATCCTTGCCTTATTTCTGATCTTAGCAGGAATGTTTCTAGTTTTTCACCATTAAGTGTGAAGTTAACTGTAGATTTTTTTGTATCTGCTCCTTTCGATATTGAGGAAGTTCCCCTCTATTCCTAATTCACTGTTTTTATCATGAATGGGTGTTAGTGTTTGTCAAATGCTTTTGCTGTATCTATTGATTCTGTATCATGTGACTTCTTATTTTTTGCCTATTGATGTGATGGAGTATATTAGTTGATTATCAACTGTGAAACCAGCTTTGCATACCTAGGATAAATTTCAGTTGGTGGTTGTGGTGTATAATTATTTTTATGTATTGTTGATTCAGTTTGCTAATTTTTCTTAAAGACTTTATTTATTTATTTATTTATTTATTTATTTATTTATTTATTTATTTACAGAGAGAAAGAGAGGCAGAGGGAGAAACAGGCTCCATACATACACAGGCCAGATGTGGGACTTGATCCCAGGACTTCAGGATCATGCCCTGGGTGGAAGGCAGGTGCTAAACTGCTGAGCTACCCAGGCATCCCCAGTTTGCTAATATTTTGTTGTGGGTTTTTATGTCTGTGTTCATGTAAGATATTGATCTGTAGTTTTGTTTTGTGTTTTTCATACATTTTATTTTTTCTGATTCTCGTATTAGGATAATGCTGACTTCATAGACATCAGGAAGTATTCCCTCTGTTTCTATCTTCTGATAGAGATTGTAGAGAATTAGTATAATTTCTTCTTTAAATGTTTGGTAGAATTCATCAAAGACCCCACCTAGGCTTGATGCTTTCTTTTTTGGAAGGTTATTAATTATTAAGAATTATATAAAGAGGGATCCCTGGGTGGCTCAGCGGTTTGGCACCTGCCTTCCACCCAGGGCATGATCCTGGAGTCCCAGGATCAAATCCCACATCAGGCTCCCTGCATGGAGCCTGCTTCTCTCTCTGCCTGTGTCTCTGCCTTCCTCTCTCTCATGAATTAAATAAATAAAATCTTTTTTTTAAAAAAGAATTATATAAAGAAATTTATCTCTTTAATAGATATAGGCCTATTCAGATTGTCTACTTATTGTTTATCTTTTGATAGTTTAATAAAACTATTCCATTCCTCTTGTCTATTATCTTTTGACAGTTTATTTTATTTATTAATTTAATTAATTAATTAAATTTATTTAGAGAGGGAGACAGAGAGTGGAGGCGAGGCGCAGAGGGAGAGGGAGAAAGAAACCCAAGCAGAGTCTGCACTGAACGTGGAGCCCCATAGTGGGCTCGATCCCATGACCTTGAGATCAGACCTGAGCTCAAACCAAGAGACAGATATCCAACTGACTATGTCACCCAGGCATCCCAGCAAATAGTTAACTAAAACTATTCAACTCCTCTCCTCTACGCCAGATATTGTGTCAGCACTTAAGATAACATATTAATGCGCCTTATATAATTCATTCTCATTACAACCTTGTGAAGCATCATCATCCATGTTTTATAAATTAGGAAACTGAGGCCAAGAGCAATTAAGTAACTTGCAAACAGTCACAGAGCCAGTAAGTCATACAGTTAGTACCTTCTCTCTATGCTACACAAATGTTTGATGAATGTTTTAGCTCCCTAGCTAAAAGGCTTTATTTAGTCAAGAACTAGGATTATAGTTTCATTATTAGCACATACTAGCTGATAATTCATTTACCCAAGAAATATGTATGGAGTGATTACTATGTTAATAGCAGCAGGATGTGAGCCTTTGGAGAAGCTGTGGCGTGAACATTTGGATAGTGACCTTGCATTGCAAGGATATGTGTCAGAGATTGAATTAATGTTTCAATGACTTTTATCTATTTTCTCATTTTTCCTCCCTGAACATTTGTGATATTATATCTTCTCTTTCCTTAAACCTTCATTTCCTATCTGTAAAATGGGAATAACCATACCTTTCCAAAAGATTCATACAAAGATTAAATAAATTAATCCATGTTACAGTGTTAGCACAATTCTGACACCTAGTTAATACTTAATAAGTGTTAAGACACACCAGGAGTTCAAAACAAAGCAAAGCAAAACACTATTCAGTTACAATAGTTTAAAATAAATTGTATGGAGAATAATTTAGTCACCTAAGTGGAATTGTCTTCAAACAATACCAAACCACAAAATATTTTGATAGAATTAATTAAAACTCAAGTTCCATTTATAGCTACATAACTCCAGTAAATGTATTGACTAGATTTTAGTTTTTTAATTTGGTTCATTTAGCACCATGTACCACTATAATAGAAATCAATTTCCCTACACAATTCCATGACTTTAAACTTGGAACTACATTTATTATTTTTAATTGCTGCTAATATTTATAAAAATTACTAATATTAATAAGAAATGTTATTCTTGATTTAATAAGTTCTTTACCCTCAAAATTGTAAATGTTTTTATTACATCGTTGAATGAATTTTACCTTATGTACCTTGTTCGAATGAAAATCTCATGAGAAAAGATTGTTTAAATAATCAGTTAAAATAATGAAATTGAATTTTAGAAGGAGATTAAAAGAAGCAAATGTTATTTAAAATATAATAGTTGAGTAACAATATGTTTCTCCATGTTATTCAGGGATTTATTTCTAATAATTATCATTCATTTAATTTTTTTGTAAATAAGCAAGAGTGCTTCATTCAGAGAGAGCAATTCTAGTATAAAATACACATACTGGTGGAAGCAGTATGTTGAGGCTGATTGACAAAACATCTAATCATTTAAAAAGAAAATATGTACAACCGTTGGTGTCTTTAATAAAAATTTAATCTACATATAAATTTTCAGGAGCATAGTTCATGTCTTTATCAAATAATCAGAAAATATATATTTTTTATGATACCAGTTAACCTTTATTGAGTGCTATATGCTAGGAACTGATAAAAGCATTTATAGTTTCATCTTATTTAATCCATTCAGTAACCCAAGGGGTTGGTACTCTTGGTACTATAGGCAAAATTAGTAATAGATAATAGTAGTGGAAAAGTAGATTTCTTTCTTACAGAATTTAAAATCTACTTAAGGGAATAGATATAAATAAATACATGAAAAACAAAATAACTCAGCCATTAAATAATAAGGCATAAAGTGCGATATGAAAATTGCCTGATTGACTACCAATTAAATGGTACACTAAGTGTTCTGAAGATAGGGATGGAGAATTCCTAGCTCAAGTGCAGTCAGTAATAGCAACCAACATTGTCCTAGTAATTATGCGTGCCAGCACTGTTCAAAAAACTTGATATATACACTTATTTAATCCTGACAAAAACCCTTAAGATAAATTTTATTATCTCGGGTTGTTGTTTTGTTCTGAAGATTTTGTTATATAGGCTAAATTATGCTTTAATTATACCTTAGAGAATCAGCATAAAATATTAGCCCATTTAAAAAATTGTCCAGCTATGATTTGGACTAAAAGAAAGCAAAATAAGTATCAGCATTATAAAGTCACACAATAAAGAAAACAATTCCAATGCTTCTTTCAGAAAGGAGAGAGGAGAAGAAATGAAGCAACTGAGAAGGACATCTTTTCAGCCATTCCTTCATCCTTCCCCACATTGGCTGTCCTGCCTGTCCTGTCCTGCCCAGAAATGCGATTATCAGAGAGGCTTTTTACAACACTTTTGAGACAGAGATGGTGGCTATTCAGAGCGACTCTGTTCCATCCTTCATATAGTTCAGCAAATGTTTGCATCTTTATTTATCATAGTTACCTACTCAGTGGAGTAAGAAAGTGAATTACACAAAAAGCAGGGCTGGTCCCTGTGAATTCCTGTTTCAGTTGGGTTGGTATTCTCTGGCAATTCCACAATATAGAATGGAAGAAACTAACGGTAACTGGATACCCTCAAGAACCAATACTTGGTTTTCCCCCTGCTAATATCTGCCAAATGTGTGAGCATTGGATGACGAGGTCCATATAACATGCCCAGTATTGGATGACGAGGTCCATGTAACATGCAAAAAAAGAGAACTGTATGGGATCTGAGTGAAAATCTCTGCTATTAAGAATGCTTATCATTTTTACATGAGATTAAAGACAATACTTAAATCTCAGAAACCCAAATACTTAGTTCAAGCAATGTTTAAACCATATACTTAGAAAAGGCAATTCCTTGTTTCTAGGCAATGTCTTGGGTAATGCATAATGCATGCAGAGGTAGGAAAAGCTAGCTAATCCCCCAAATTATCACCAGTCTCATCTCACCAATCAAATGAAAAGATTATTGTACTTTGTGTATTCTTTTTGAATAGGAATTCGTAAAATGTTTAACAGAGAAAATTATCCTTGGGTACATTATTAATAAACACTGTAGATCTAAGATAGTCTAGTGGAATTTTGATTGGAATGTATAAAGAGGCAAAAATCTAATGAACACTGAGGCAAATTTTGTATTTTCAATACGTAGGAAGGATACAGTTATATGAATATTTCATGATAGTAATGTATTTTCAAACTTTTTTCCTTCTTCTAAAATTAACATACACTTATCATGGAAAATTTAGAAGGTATGGAGGGGAAAAAATAGAAAAGAGAAGGAAGGAATAATCTTCAATAATCCCACCTCCCTGAGTCATTATTGATATTTTGGCATATTTCACATCAGCCTTTTATCTGTGCATACTTTTTCTTAAACATAGTGCAGATTATGTCTACATATAATTTTGTATTCACTTCCTTGTATTGCATATTATACCAGAAACATTCCCTCAAATCAATGAAAAGGTTTTATAAACATTAATTTTAATGACTGCATAATATTTGACAGTAGGTATATATTACATAGCATCATTTATTAAACATTGTCATCTATGCTGGATATTAAATCTATTTCCTCTTTTGGTTTTTTGCTATTGTAAATAATTCTGGAGTTAATGACTTTTTGCATAAATCTTTGTGCTCATGTCTATTTCCTTGAGTTACATTCCAAGAAGGAGAATTAGTGGGCCAAAGATAATGAGTATTTTCAAGGCATTTGGTTCATATTGCTAAATCCCAGCTCATTCTACAGATTTACACTTTCATTGGAAGTGTGCAATATATATGAGTCCACCTCCCTAAATGCTGAAAAGAAAGATTACAAAACTCATAATCTTTGTTAATCATAGGTTTTCTAGACTATTATTATGTCATATGTAATGGATAGAGTATCAAAAATGACAAGTAACCTATGTTTTGCATTGGTCAGAGCCATTTAAAAATGGACATATTTTCTATTAGTAAATAATAATGAAGATGCAAACAACCACTAAGGACCAAGACTAGCAGATTTTAAATGTTTTCCCCAAGTGCAGTCAGAAGCTGCACTTTCGTTATCCAATGGAAGCCATCCTGTCTGAGTTCCACTGCCTGAGCCACATCACTTCCATAAGCTAACCTGGGTTTGAAAAACATTTTTTAAAAATCTTCATTAAAGAATATTCACAAAATGAAAAATAGTTGAAGAAAAAGGGGGGAAATCACTACCAATTATAACAATGACCATTTTGGTACATATTTTTCCTTTTATTTTTCTAAGTATCTTATTACATTTTCTATTCTGCATTGTTTTTAGCATAAAACATGCCTTTTCTCATGCTATCAACATTTTTTCATAATCATTATTCTAATAAATAATATTCCATTGTCATATATCACATGTAAACATTTACATAACCTAGTGTGGGACATTAAAGTCATTTCCAAACATTATAATATTTTACATAATATTTATGTTACAAATAAAACTACATCTCAGCACATAAAACTCTTTCCATATTTAGTTTATTTTCTCAAAATAAGTTTCCAGAGACAGGGATACTTACTACTTCAAACAAATGTGTAAGTTTTAAGGCTCTTGATAACTTCAAAGCAGGGTGATTCTTTTTCCCAATCAAAGCCCTGCAATATATATGTAAGTCTTTGTCTCTAGTTTGTAAATAATCTCGGAAAGATAAATGCAGTATCTATATGAAACCAAGCAAACTGATGAAAAACATTAGATGGCAATGTCCAACCAGATTTTAGTGCCATGGAGATCGTGGGCTCTCTTTCTATATTTGAAATCAGACTATCAAGCTAAAAGATAAGCTGGGGTTGCACCATTCATCCGGGGCAACAATCAGAGTAAATTTCCCTAGTGTACGAAAGTTTGTTGCAAGATTCTTTTAACTATAAAGCAAAAGAACCACGCATGTTTGGTGATATATATCAAATGAACAGGATGAACCATGTGTGAACAAAGGAAAATATACATTTTATATGAAAACTATACCATACACACACACAGAATTCAATATATATTATATATTTAGAGAAGTTCTGCATCATGAATAGGAAAGAACACAAACATAAGCAAATAATAAAAGCAGACATTTTATAAACTAATACAATGAGTAATAATCAAGACAAAACATTTAACTTTATTAGAAATCAACAAAATGCAAAGTAAATCAACTGAGTATTTTCACATGTAAACTGATGCAACTTTTTTAGGGGGCAATTTAGCCATGCATAGCAAGATTCTCACATTTTTCTCAGCTTCTGACCCAGGGATTCCTCTTCTAAATTATATTAGGGAAATAAAGATTTGCAAAAAACTTTCATGTGGTTGGATGCTAACTATGGCATTATTTGTAAAAATGGCAAAGTAGAAATCAACCATATGCCCCACAGGGTAGCAATGATGGAATATTATTCGTGGTTGCAATATGTTTTAAATGTATTATGAATGTCATAGGAAAATTCCTACAATATAATTTAACTCAAAAATTCTGGCAGTAGTACTGAATACATAATTATCTATCTATCCAAAAATATTAGCAGTAACTAGATCTTGGTGAAATTTTAAACGCTTTAAACGTTTTTTTTCAAAAATTAGAATAATCTGA
Organism: Canis lupus dingo; assembly: GCF_003254725.2. Classification (NCBI taxonomy): domain Eukaryota; kingdom Metazoa; phylum Chordata; class Mammalia; order Carnivora; family Canidae; genus Canis; species Canis lupus. Next base: position 15,762,483 of record NC_064279.1, on the reverse strand, counting down.
TTTACCAATTGTGAAACTGTAAATGAAGGATATAGAATTTTCATTATCATTTCCTTTTTTCAATCATAAAATATGACATATCTACTGGTATTTATCATATTTTGTGCTGGAAAATGTTTATTAGATATTTATTCATTTATTCAAAGATTATTAGAGTAGTGTTGAATAATAAAACTTCCACAGACTTTATTATTCTCATCTCATGGCAGTGTGTATGAGTAGGCAGTGTGTATGATCTTGAAAAAAGCTTTCTATTTAGACCATCTAAGTCAAGAGAGTCAGTCCCTCTTCCCATTTCACACTCACCCATCATATCCCAGCCCCTCAGGAATCAGGATCCCCAAAAGACAAAGGGTCCCAAGCAGAGGCTTCATCTTCTGCAGAGAGAACTAGAAAATCCTAGGCTTTCTCCTGTAGGTCAATGGATCAAGCATCTCTGAGAACGCATAAAGGCAGAGGCTCACACAATCAAGATAAGGTAAGTCAGTTAATGGATGTCTCAGCAGAATTCTATGTGAGCAGTTGTTTATTAACTCTATCATGTCCTCAAATAGCTTTTTTCTTATATAGCAGTAAACACTACCATTGGGTTTTTCCTTTATCCTTGAAAACCAAATTTATACAAGCTCTTGGTTCCACAGATCCAGAAAGAAGTTTCTTCCCAATGTGAAGTCCTCATTGAGGAATCCCCGTCACCTGTACTTAGGAGATCATTATTCCTGCTGTTCACCCTCCCTCCCTATGGGGTCTCTGGGCATAGAGGATTTTATGTCTTCTGCCCCAGATATGGTAGGCATGGTTAGTGTTAGGATTTCCACTCCCCTCTTAAAGCTTTATTTTGAGTCAAATGCCTTCTCTTCTTCTGAGAGATCACATCACCAGCTTCTTAAACAAATTCAGGTCTTTCCAAATCTGAGCAGTGAAAACCTTTTAAATCCTCTTCCAAGTGGATTTCCCCACACAGTACTCTCACATAAAGGACTCTCTCAGATACCCCATCATGTTTTCAGACAAACTCAGATATGCCTAAATCTCAAACATGACTACCAAAAAGTAAAAGCTCAAGTTAAGATCATTGCTAAAAGTCTAACTGAGCAAGGCAAGCTTTAGTGCAGAGAAATAGAGGACTTAAACGGAGTCCTTGGCATTTGGGGGCTCAGTCTAAATCCTTTGCTCTGTATCCACTCATTCATTCATTCATCCATTCACTCATATAAAAATGTAACAAGTACCCACTATATCCCAGGCAATAGTACAAAGATGAAAGCACACAGAGATGAATGAGGCAGACCATGTCTCTGCTTTATGGAACTCAAAATAGAGTTGAGAGAACAATAAACAGGTATACAAATAAATAATACAATTTCAAGTAAAGGAAATCAAAATAAGAAGATAGAGATGATCATGAGCCAAGACTATATTGAGATGGAGAGGTTTGTTCTGATTTATTTAAGATGATTTTCAAGTTAAGTTCTAAAATGATATGGCTCATGAAAAAGGTTATAGGAAAGGTGTGCTAGGTAAAGGGAGTAGCATATGTAGAGGTCTCAGGGAAGAAATGAACTTGGTCCCATTAATGAACTAGAAGAAAGTCAGTGTTTGAGTAAAGTGGGACTGCGAGAGTAATGGAAGACGAGGTCAAGGAAATAGGCAATGGGATAGATCTTGTAGAGACCACAGACCATAGTATGGACTTTGAATATTATTTTAAGAAATCACTGAAAAGATTTTGGTTTTATATTTTAAATAATTTGTCTGACTGCTGCATAGAGTGTAGGCAAGAGACGGACAGAATGGAAACAGAAAGGCCAGCTGGGAGGATACCACAGCATTCCAAGGCAAAGATGTTGGGGCCTCAGACGTAGTGACGGTACAAATGGGCACACTGGGAGCTTATTTTAGAAGCAGCTCTAACAAATTTCCTTATGGAATAATTGTGAAATGTGAAGGAATTAGGAAACTCAAGGACAATTCCTAGACTTTGGGGCCATGAAAGAGAGTGAATAGTGGTGATTTTTTATGAGATGAGGAAAATTGAGGGAGGATGAGATTTGAGGAGAGGAAAATTCAAGAATTATATTTGGCTCTTATAGGTTTGAGATGCTTATTAGATATCGAGGGGATTGTCAAATGGGCAGCAACTATGGCAAGCTGGAGCTGAGGGAAGTTGGGGTGAGGTACATAAATTTGTGATTCCAGCTTGTAAAAGATGGTGTTTGAAGCCACACGAGGAGCTCATCTAGGGTGTGAATATAGATCGAGAAGGCAATAACAAAAATTGAGCCTTGGGCTGGTCTAACATTTAGAGGTCCTGGTACAAGAGAGGAATCCAGCAACGGAAATTAAGAAAGAACAGCCAGGGAAGTAGGTGGAAAACTGCGAGACTGTTGTGTCCTAGAAGCCAAGTGAGAAAAGCATTTTAAGAAAGTGGGAGTTACCAGCTGGGCCAAATGTTGTTCAGAAGTGGAGTCAGATGAGGACTGAGAACTAGCAATCTTATCCAGCAGGATAGAGAGGTTCCTGGAGACCTTGAAAAGAGCAATTTCAGTCAACATGTGGCAGAGACAAAAGCCTGATTGGAGCTGGTTAAAGAAGGAAAGCCAAGTGAGAAAGTGGAGGCAGTGAGTATAGAAAACTCAATCATCAGAGAACATGGTCTCACCATAATAGCAACTTCAGCGTGATGATCTTCCATCATCCCTTTAGGATATCATCAATTCAGAAATCTTGAATTCAAATTTTGATGACGTTCAGGATGAGAGGTAAAATGCAACACCATGACACTCTTCTCACTCACATGCAGGGTCAGAGCAGTCACCTCAGTCATACTAGGTCTGAAGCAAAGGTTTTAATGGGGCTTTGAGTTCCACAGAGGGAGACTGGAACTGAGGAGTTGAGGGTGGTTTTTTCCCATTCTCCTATTTGGAATTGGACCAAGATGGACTCAGGACAGAGAGATGCATGAGTAATTCAAATAAAAAGCAAGATTAGAATAGGCTTCCCTCTCCAATAGATATATAATTCCATGCAGTTATTCTGAAGCAAAAGAACATAAATAAAAATAAGAAAAACATGCAAATGTACAAACAATACATAAAATTGTTAGTAGAAACCTGCAAATAATTTTTTAAAGTATGTTGTGAGAACATTTGACATTGCTGCACAGGGTTTTCCTAACAGTCACTGATAATTGGATTTTCCTCAATCCCCATGTCCAATTGCACTGCAATATGTGGTTTCCTGCCAACTCACTGGTCAAAGATTATCTTTCTGCAACCTTATGGAATGAAAACAGTAACCTAGAGCACCCAGGGCCAATGAACTGGAACCAAGGACTCCTCACTAAAAGGATGAATTATTATCACATCTTTCCTGGTGATTAGATTATTCCTTATCGTTGTGTTTTATAGCTTTCTAGTTAGTCATCTCAAACAATTTATTCACAATAATAGTGTTTTTTATTATTGCTGTTTTATAGTTCCTATAATAGTAAAATTTATCCTCAACTCTATTATTACAATATTCAACTACTAATGGAATTCTTGTTTTTATTTGATTGTGTTTTAAAGCCATAACGATAAAATTTACTCCTAAAAATATTACCACAAGTTTTATGTTCTTTAAACTACTTGATAGCATGCCTACAAACACATGTGGTTCTTTAAGCCCACATGAGAGAAGACTTGCCAAAAAATAAACATTGTTCTAGGAAAGAAATGGGAATTGGTTGCTATTATGGTGAGACCCATGTTCCCTGATAGAATAAGTAATAGGATAAACGAGATGAAAGAACCTTAGGGACATACTGATTCAGAGGAAGATTACATTCCAATTAGCAGAAATGTTTCTTTAAAAAATCAACCTCTTTTTTTACATGCCAAACCCTGGACATTTCCACCATCTTCATCCTCCAAAATAATGTGCTCTCAAAATGAAGCCCATGATTTCTTATGGCTGGTTGCCATATGAATTGGAAAGAGGCTCTATGAAATATTATTAACAGAGGCCAGGTTCATTTCAAAAGTAAACAACTTGAGTGACCTAAAAATTGGAAGGTATGAAGCCAAGCCAGCTCACCATCTCTGCTGTTCCTTAATTTTTCTCACTGATTCTGAACCCATGGATATTGCAGTGAAACTCATCGCTTGCCATGTTCCTTTTATGCCAGGTGATCTGACTTTTATGACTGAGTCAAAGGGCTAGAACATGAGTAATAGGCCATCCAGTGGAACAAAATATCAGTAGGATGCAAGAAAGAGGCATGTCAGTCAGGCAAAAATTAGGGTGTGTTTAAGGGATTAGTCTCAGATGGATAATAGGTTGACTTATGGTCACAAGCAGGGATGCAGGCAGATTTGGGTGGAGACACAAGCCCGTTGTCATTCAGAGATTATGGCCTTAATAGCAGAAGAAGCAAAATCCAGATTTGGTTTCTATGGCAGCACCAAGGATACATTCTAGTTCTGACAGAAGCTTGAGAAAATACTGCTATCATCTAAGCAATAAATGAGTGGATGGGTGGTCAGGTGGATGCATGGATGCGTGGATGTGTGGATGCATGAGTGGAGGGATGGATCCATGAATCTGTATGCATGCTATTGACAGATGGCATAAGTCCATTGGCTAGATCTAGCCTCTCACTTACGCACCAAGGCATTTAGTTTTCTGTGACCATCTGCTTCCCTTCCCCCAGCTGAGGTTAGCTATGGTTATACCCTGTTGAGATCTGCTTTCAAGAGAAAAATTGCTGCCAAGCTCTGGCTGTGAGTACTTTCAGAACCTGACTCAGCATTAAAGCTGCGACTAAGTGCTACATAAGACACATCCCCTAACCAATGACTGAGCACGCAAGTGGTGCAAGGGATCACCACTCTACCTGTGCAGGATTCCTCTAGTAGCAATCTTCTTGGAGAGGCACCATAGTCAGAGGCTCTCCATAACCAATCCTCCTTTCTTCCCCTTCACTTTTCACAGCTGTCAGATCTGTATCGTGCTCCGAAGGCTCTCCTTGCCTTCTTCTGCTTCCCCTCCCTTTTAACTTTCACAATGATTGCCCCCTGTAAATCTCTTCCACTTCTAAGTTGATCTTGGCACCCACTTCTCAGATGATCCAGCCAACACCAGATCAACCAGCCTCCAGGACAAATGAAAATAAATGAATACAACTGTTTTTGAGTCAAAGGGATCTTTCTGGACTTTGTGGATAATTAGATGCAGAAACCAAACTGAAGTTCAGAAGAACAGGGGCAATCCTACACAGCCAATCCTTAGCAAGCTTCCAAAACAAAGCCAGCAAACTACAGAAAGTTACGTGCTAGCTAAATAGCACACTATACTAATTGGCTTGAAAAAAAAGAAAAAAAGAAGAAGAAGTGTTTTCTATCTCACTGCTTACTTGCCCTGTCTAATGTGTTCACAGTACTGTAGGGTAGGGTCTTCAATCTTTTTGTGGACATGATCAACTTTGTTCTTTCCCTTGTACTGAAGTATCTCCTATTTAGATCATCATGGGAAGGAAGAGGAAAAGGGAGGAAATATATGCCCTCAAGTGCCAACTATGGAAGTGGGAGGGCAAGGAGAAAGAAGACATCCCAGAGAGGAGCTTGGATTTCCTCCAGAAATTCCAGCCACCTGCCTGCCTAGGTGAGGGGTGGGCATAGAACCAAACTGTGATAGGGCAATTACCTTGGGAATTAGCCCTTCTGATGCTTTTCCATCTCTTTCCCAGCTGGATACTATCTCATTCAGCATTAACCACCAACTAATTTAAAAAACAAAAACAAGGGACACCCCGGGGGGGGGGGGGGGGAGGGGGGCGGGGGCTCAGTGTAGAGCATCCGCCTTTGGCTCAGGTGGTTATCCCGGGGTCCTAGGGTTCCGCATCAGGCTCCCTGTGAAGAGCCTGCTTCTCCCTTTGCCTATGTCTCTGCCTCTCTCTGTGTCTCTCATGAAAGGATAGATAAAAATCTTTAAAAACCAAAAACACTTGGTTCATCACTCTGGATCATCACTCCAGAAAACTTGGTAAAAAGGATTATCATCTTGCAACCTGCTTCCACTGATTTCTCGGGTATAAAAAAAAAAAGGCAAAAGATGTGTCTGTGAGAGAGAAGGAAATCCTGGCACTTGTGACAACATGGATGGACCATGAGAGCATTATGCTAAATAAAGTAAGTCAGATAAAGGTAAATACTGTTTGATATCACATATATGAAATCTAAACAAAGAGTCAAACTCATAGAAAAAGAGGGAAGGAAGATTACCAGAGGAAGGGAGGTGGGGGAAATGGGGAGATGTTGGTCAAAGGGTACAAACTTAAGTCAGAAATGAATAGATTGGGACGCCTGGATGGCTCAGCGATTGAGCGTCTGCCTTTGGCTCAGGGCGTGATCCCAGAGTCCCAGGATCGAGTCCCACATTGGGCTTCCTACATGGAGGCTGCTTCTCCCTCTGCCTATGTCTTTGCCCCTCTCTCTGTGTGTGTCTCTCATGAATAAATAAATAAAATCTTAAAAAAAGAGAAATGAATAGATTCTGGGGTTATCATATATAGCATGGTCATTTCAGTTAATAATACTGCATATAATACAGTAAAAGAGTAAATCTTACATGCTCTCACTACAAAAAAAGAAATGGCAATTATGTGACATGGTGAAGCTAATGCTACTGTGGTCATCAGTTTACAATATAGAAGAGCATCGAGTCAACATGTTGTGTATCTTAAACAATGTTATATGTCCATTATATCTCGAAAAATGTAAAATATAGATGCATATATATTGAAATATACATATATGTATGTCTAATAGAAAGGCAACACAATTAGAACAGGCTTTCTTCTGTTCTCTGGATTTTCCCCCAGGTTCATTGCCCTACACCTTTGCATTTCTGTTGACGATATGTAACAAAAGCACTACAGATTATTACAGATTATTACGTTCACTGTCAGAATCTCCATACAATACTAGATGGGTCATGTACAGAGCACTGGGTTAAAAATTAGAAGCCTTCAGTTCTAAATTTTGTTTCCTCATTTATCAGCTATGTAATTTGGGGCAAACCTCACCTGTCTTCCTTCATAAACAATTGTAACTGTCTGCCCTCCCACTCAGAGCTGTGGAACATATTACATGAAATAATGTATGTGAAAACCTTGTGAAGATTGTAAAAACTGTCAAAGATATATGGTGTAATTATCGTTGACGCTAATAACAAGGATCTGTAACCAGCTTATAGTTCAGCACAAGATTATTCCAGTACTATAACCATACTATATGCTATAAGAGAGAACCCAAACTCCCAGACAGTAAAATGTAGAACTGTTTTCTCCTTCACCATGAAATTTCTTAACATAAAGTTCTCTAAAGAATTTTTCTACAGGGAGGGCAAAGTGTGGAGGGGCTTCTCAGCTTTACATACATTAGAAAAACAGATTTTTGAAAATGAGCATCTGTTGAAAATGAGCGGTATCTTAGCTACTAAAATCTACTTATATAATCTATATTATCATAGCTTTCTGTTTATGACCTAAGAACATTTTCCAGCGTAGTTGACTTCTAATATAAAATATCCCTAATTTAATGTAATTCCTATATTTGGATTCCCATGAATTCTACCATGTGTCTAAAATAAAAAGACAGAAGTAAGACTCCTACTTTATTTCATGTATTGAGATCCATTTTATACAAAAAGCAGTTATTGAAACTACTATGGAGTTTAATAAACCCAAATACATTTTTAAAAGTTCGGTTCTACACTTGTACACTTAGGCCACCCAATTTCACAAGACACATACTCGTTATTTTCATAGGTGGAAATAATGTCAGCAAAGAGGGGGGTGCATATTCCTTACCCTAACTTTTCTGTGTCCTTCTTGCTTCTATTAGCATTTCCTTAACCCCTAGAAGGATGCCATGTTGCTCTAATGGGAAGTCTTTTAAAAGTTAAAGCAAATTACAGAGTTATAATGAAAGTTTATGGAGTGTTTACTACATCCTGGATGGAGGGCTTTAATGCATAAACAACCTTCACATAGTAGTGATGTGGGAAACAAAGATAAAGGAAAAAATTAAATTTTCTTACTGCTTACAGCCCATTGACAAGTGCTTGAAATAGGTAGAGGGATCTGCCTCTAGGAACTCAGTTGCCTCTACATTGATGCGTTGCTACAGGCAAAGGCAATCTTAGCTTAACGTTATCCCAACCCCCCAGGATCCTGTGAATTTACTCTAATTTCCAAATTCCTTTGGAAATTTCCTTTATCTCTACCTCTAACCCCCCTCCCAAGCTGAAAGTATAAAATCAGACACCTGTCACAATCCCAGGGCAGCTCTTTCTGCTCTCAGGTCCCATCCTCATGATTTAATAAAACCACCTTTTTGAACTGAGGATGTCTCAAGAATTCTTTCTTGACCCCCACTATCAGTAGGATCAATTATTGACCCCAAATACAGAAAAGAAGACTGAGTCACAGAAACCTGCATTGCCAAGTTCAACACAAGATTATTCCAGTATCCAAAACCCGAAGTTAAAAATCAGAATGTGGGGGCATCTGGGTAGCTCAGTTAGTTGAGCATTAGACTCTTGCTTTGGGTTCAAGTCTTGCGTGATCTTACAGTCTTGAGATTGAGCCCTGCGTGTTGTACCAGGCACTGAGCTCAGTGGGAAGTCTGCTTGAAGACTCTCTCCCTCTGCCCCTCCCCACACTTGTGCACATACTCTCTCTCTCTCTCTCTCAAATAAATAAATCTTTGAAAAAAAAACAGAATGTGCTCTGGGGACCAGCATCATCAGCATCTCCCAGGCAAGATCAGAAAGGCTGAGTCTCCAACCCAGACTCCCCACTTTCATAAGACTCCCCAAATGAGTCACATTTGTTACCTTTATATTCATTTGTTTATTGTGGGTCCTATTTGCTTCTATGAACATTTCCTTAATACCCTACAGGAATGCTATGTTACTGCTCCACTTGCGTTTCTCTCCACCTGGAGCATTCTCCACAAACCACCCACCACTAATCAGGATTTCCCTCAGTCTCTTGGCAGCCTCTTGAGGCAAATCACCAAGTCTCTCTGAGCCTTTGTTCCCCCCTCTAGAACACCAGCATGAAAATACCTCTCTTAGGGAGTTACTAGAATGGTTACAATTAAATCAAAGGACATTTGTGAATCGCATAGCACAGTAGTTCACTAACTTGGTTTCATTTTAGAATCATCTGGAGGGTTTTCCCTGGCATCTCCCTTCCCAGACCAATTACATTCAAATCGCTGATCATGGGGCCTGGGCAGCAGCATTTTTATATTCCCGTAGGTAATTCTAATGGGTAGTCAGGCTTGAGAATCTCTGGCACCCATTGCTTTGTACGTAGTAGATGCCGAACAAAATTTCGCCTTGATTATCTTCTTTCTTTCTTCCTTTTTTTGTTCTTTCTTCCTTTTTTCTTTCTTCCTTTTTTCTTCCTTCTTCCTTCCTTCCTTTCTTCCTTTCTTTCTTTCTTTCTTTCTTTCTTTCTTTCTTTCTTTCTTTCTTTCTTTCTTCCTTCCTTCCTTCCTTCCTTCCTTCCTTCCTTCCTTTCTGAGACAGAAAGTGGGAGCAGTGGGGGAGGGGTAGAGGAAAAGGGAGAGAGAATCAGGCTGGGTGCAGAGCCTTACACAGGGTTCAATCTCAGGATCCTGAGATCACAACCTGAGCTGAAATCAAGAGTCAGATGCTTAACCAACAGAGCCACCTGGGCATTTCTTCTATCCAGGCCTTGTCAAAGAGCACATCTCTCTGAACCGACCATGCTGATTTCCTCTCTATCTTATCACAGCAAGTTCTATCTTCCATCTTTTCTGGGTTTTCTGAAGCCCTAGCCCTGAAATCCTATATTTTCTCTGCAATCTTTTTTAGCTACTCCAGCCCTAATCTCCCTCTTTTCTCAAATCTAGAGGCAACCAGAAGTCTTTATTGTAAAATCTACTTACTTCAAACCCCACCCCACCTCACCCCCTGCTGGTCCATTAGGTGTAGCTTGCAACTGTTTTGTGGGTGTCAAATTGTGTGTCTCTCAGCCCTCCAGCTCAATGCGAAGGACACCTAAACTAGACTCTGAATAAGGACAATTTTTTTTAATGTAAAATCGAGACTTTCATATAAAACGAATGCAGGTTAAAGACTCTATTTACTGCATGAATTAATGAGAAAGACAATAAGAAGTTAGAACCTGTTCAGAGGAGAAGTCCGAGAAACATCAGGAATGCTGAAATGAATTTACAAAAGATGCAAAATTAGTCACTTCTTTTCACTGAACACTATTCAATGGTACCTCTATGCACAAGAATCATTTGGATTGTTATTTATTTTTTTACAATGTACAGATCTGTAAATATATCAAAAACAATGAAAAACAGATAACCACAAACAGTGCCCTAGACCCTGTCTAGTTTTTATTATTATAGATGTCCCATAATCTTTGTGGTCCGTTACAGAGCTTTTCACAACTTTTTCTGACAACATTCAGTATTTTTATGGTCTATTCCTTTTAAGGGCAGTTAGAAGGGTTACTTGAAGATCAAGTAAAAAGCTTCACTTAATTAGGAATTTGTGCGAGATTAATTTGACTCATGGTATCTTCAAATAACTGGAGCCAAGGTAAAGCCCAAATCCAAACTTTATCTGGAGTAATCCGGACTTTTGAGATGTCTGTACAAATTTTACTAATAAGGAGGTCAAACTTCCAATATTGCTTGGAAAGTTGTTATCATCAAGTTGGCCAAGCTGGGAAGGAAAGATAATTTTTAAAATTGATAATGACCAAAAAATTATGACCTATTGGTCATTAAAAAGATCTATGAATTTTAACACTGACTTGGCTGCCTAAAACTCATTTAGTTAACTTTATTCATTCTGAAATGTATTGTTATTAGTCTAGTGTTAGTCACTGATCACTTCTGATGAATGTACAAGTATTGGGGGTATATTTCCTTAGGACTTATCAAAGTAGAATGAATAGGTCTACAATTATTTTATGGAAAATTGAACTAAATTATAAATTACAAGACTCCTGCCATAGTCTTTTAATTTACCTGCCTGCAGCCACTCTCTGATCTGTTCTCTACTCTGATTCCAGAGAAAGCTTTTCAAATCCCAAATTTCTTTACACCTTTCCCTAACTTCACATTGCTTTAAGGATTAAGATAATTACTTGTCATTTCCTAGGACCATGTGATTTGACCCTTGCCAATGACCCTACCTTGGTTTAGATAACCATCACTGTCCCCTTCATACCCCAACCCATTCATTTCTCAAGGAGGTCTTTCTTGGCCCCCTCCCACTCCCAATTGGGCTATCTCTTCCAATTACATGCTCTCCTATTAGCACTAATCAAGAGTCCTTTAACAGCAGTAACTAAGGCCACAATTTCATACTTACTGATGTGATGTTTTGGTTATTGTCCGTCTCTGCCATTAGACTATCGATGAGGGCAGGAGTGTATTTCCATTGCCTACCATGGGGCCAGGCCCAGAAAGAGCTCTCAATAATTAATGAATTAATAACTGTATAAACAGTCATCAGTTACTTACAAATGTAGAGTTTCTTCTTGGCCCCTTAGGCTTATCTATTTATTTGCTTGTTTGAGCTTTTCTTGTTTTGCTTTCCTTTGTTGCTGCTTCTATAAGATTACATCATAGAAAATGGAAGGAGGAGGCAAGAACTGAGTAGATACCAGGATCCTTGCAGAATAGTTTCACATGATTTCATTTGATCCTCATAATCTATATAGTAGGTAAATTTTCCTAATTTTATAGAGATGAAACTGAGGCTTAGTGATATTACGCAAGTTATAACAATAGAAAATGCTGGAGCTGAGTTTGAACCCAGATTTTCCCTTTACTGCTAGACTTGGCATCAAAGACCTTTTATGGTCAGCAGGTTGGGAAGTCATCTTCTGCACCATCTTAACAAAGCTTTGCGCCTCAGGTTCCACCTCTACAAAATAAAGGCCAGAAGCCAACGTTAATGTGTGTTTTGTTAATCACTAGTATGCTGTAAAGTTTCCACATAATGATTTGCTGTTCTCTGTGGTGGAGCTGCCAGTCTCCTTTGCCAATTATGATGTGGGGTAGATTATAAAAATTGCCACACTCTGCCCCTTTGCTCATCCCACACACTTTGGCGATGCCCTTCCACATGGACTCTGGGACTGACCATGTGATTCTTCTGGCTCATCGAACAGTAGCCAATGCGATGCAAGCAGAGACATGTAAAGCACTTGTGCATTGGGGTTTGCCCTCTGGCTGCGCTTGAGACCCATCTGCCACACATGAACAAACCTCCATGAGACTTTCAGATGATGGAGGCAGGTGCCCCATTGCGTCAGCCAACAGCTAGCCAACCCTTAGAGGCCAGACCACCTAACTGACCCCCGATGCCTGAATAAGCCATCAGAGACCAGCAGAAGGAGCAGTGAGCCAGTCCAAGTTACCAAGGACTCGGGCACTAAATAAATGGCTATCATTTTATACATATATAAAATTTATTTTTAACCATAAGTTTGTATTATAAGTTGGTCTTATAATTTTTTCATTCTAAGAGAAATACGTCATATTTCCTAGATTTATTCTATTAAATGATATAAAGTGTATAACTTAACACACACATATCTCTTCTTCATAGGTGGGAGAAATAGACTCTTATTTTCTTCTGATTGTGATACAATTTAACCCACTAATTCATTTGGAACTTAATGAAATTTTAGGGATGAGGCATGGATTTAAATTATTTTCCTCCACATTAATATTCAATTGTGACATCCTTTATCATTTAATAACTCCATTCTCAACTGCTGCATTGCTTCTTGATCTTCAAGTATTAATTTCATATAATATATTAGTTATATTCTGTGGAATTGCTATGGCATTCTACGAACTAACTTTTCTTTATATAATTTAATACCATAATTTTATTTCAATTTTACTATTTATCAATATAAAATATATTAGTAATATGCAACTTATAAAAGTTGTTTATTTATAATAGTGTAATTAATGAAGGCCCTTTATGTACCGCAGAGCACTGTTTCTTTCTCTGTTAATTTCCATGGCCTTTTTTTTTCCCTCTGGCTCCTCCACAATTCTGCTTCCTTTGTAGTTAATTGTGTCATACCCACCATTCTCCACCTGACTGTAAACTTTTTGAGAGGGAGAAGAGTACATATTTTCCCTTTGCTCAGGGTTTTCCACAGAGAAGATGTCCAGAAGATGTTAGAGTGATGTGAAGTTTTATATCCCAGCAGACATTCGTTCTTAATGCAGTCTTCCAGAACCTGTGAGTGTTCCTCACTCATAAAGTTCCAAAATCTGTACAAACCTTTTCTTGTTGCCCTGCCTGGTATTACCTAAACAGAGTATCTGTAGGCTAGAAAGGGAAACTCTTAGGTCAAAAAACAGACAAGTAAACTTAACTGATTGGGATGTCAGTAGAAATAGGTTCTAATTATTAGTACAGTAATTGAATGCAAGGCCTGAGGATAGACTTTAGGTCAGTGTCAGACTACTGAACAATACCCCCCATATCTTGGGCCCAGGACCTACAAGGGTGACTCAGGAATGGTCCCAGCTTTCAAAACCAGGATAATAATACTACTCAAGGCTACAAGATTTGCAAATTTCAATGACATGACTTGGTAAATCTCACATCAACTACTTGAAAGAAAAATTCTCTGTAAGAATTGAAGGTCAAGATTGTCACTTAAAAATCAAGTTCCAGTGTCTGTTTTCTTCTCCCACTCACAAATCTGTTTTTTCAAGTAGGGTCTGTTTGTTGTTTAAACTTTTTCCTCCTCCTTATTCTTGGTGGTGGGAGGTTCCCACTAGTTTGTGAGGAATGCACTGAGAAGTAGAATACAAGGCCAGGAGCACATTTGGACCTGCCAAGGTCACATCTCAGCCCTGCTCCAGCTCTAATGATTGCCATAAACACTCCACTCCCATGGCCTCACCCCAGACCTCTCCCTCACCTTGGCCTGCACCACCTCTCAAATCCTGTCCAACTCAATCCTCACGGAGCATGTGTCAACAAGGCTTTTGCCAGCACCCTTAACATCTTTACACCCTCCTACCACCCACCTGAAAATTTTCTATTCACTCTGGACCATTTACACCATCCATCTCTTTTGCTTCACTATCCTGGCATCTTAGAGTGATGGGAGAAATCTCACAGTGGCCATATTGCTGGTGCTTATTCAGCTAATATTTGTTGAGCACCTGCTATGCATTGAAAACAGTAGAAGAAACTATACTAGACTCAGAAAAGAATACAAAAGTGAGAATAAGAAAATAAGAAAAGAGTCCCCTCTATGGAGCAGGGAAGTTCAACAACTACACCATAGTATGATAAGTAATTATCATATGGAAATTCAGAGTACCATGGAAGCCCACCCAACCTAAAGACTTATGGGGTTGAGCGAGGCTATGTCACTTAAAATTCATGGTCTTCAACTCCAGTGGGGCCCTTGGCACCACTCAGAATTTATTTTATAGTTGTCTAGTCAACCACAATTCCCCACAAGGAGTAGTTAAGCCTTCATTGGCTTTCCTCAAGAACCCCAGTCCACTCTTGTCTTCCTTATCTCTCCCCAGACAAGACAGCCCCTGCTAGCACTGAGGAAGTCCAATCCATGTTTACAAATCCATTTCCACTGCAACTCCTCCCCCCGATTCTGTAGAGAAGGTGCCCTTTTATAGATCCTATCTCTCCACCATTACCCCAGATTCTGGGACCAGGATCTTGACAAACTGGTTTATTTCCTACCTCACTTACATTCTTTTATGTTCAAGCTCTTCCTCCTAATTACTCAAACACAGCTAATAAACATATATAAGTTTCTATGACACAAAAAGTAAATTACAAATAAGTAAAAATATTATGCAACCCAAATGCTCTCAGTTTTCATCAGCTTCACGATTGAACTCAAATTGTACCAGGTTAAAAAAAAAATATTTCACAAATGTTTTCCTGCACCTTACCACTATTCTAATCCCAACCTCCACCCACCTCTGCCTCCAGTATATCTGAGATCCCCAGAAGGAAGGGGGATCTTATAATATTCATGAAAAAGCTGTGTTCGTTGCTGTTGCCGCTCCCAGCCCACTCCCCGCCCCTGTGTCGAGGTTCTATCATCCACTGCTGGAGAGCTATTGGCACTGTTGTCTCCAGCTCAGCAGCCTCTGAAGATTCCAGCTGAATTTGCAATATGTCTAATTGCTGGCCTCACCTCCGCTGAGCTAGGGCTCCATGCTGGGGTGCAGAGTACTGCTGATGGTTCTGCCTGCCAATGTTCTCAGTGTGGACACTAGCACCAGTATATCACGTGGTGCCTTGCACACTCTTTTCTATGTAAATGACTAATTCAGAATGTAACTCTTAGAGTTCTCTCAAAAGCAGTCCTGTCAAATATTCCAGTCTCTGCTCCCCCCTCTCCAATCAAATACCATTTGGGAGATGTATCAGTATAATCTGAATCCCCATTGTGGATACAGCTCAAGATCTCCCAGGAGGATCTTAAGTCCTCTGTGAATCCGTGGGTGTCGGTAAATACCTGCGTGGGAGAAGGATGTCACAATTCAATACAATCGCTGTAGGGAAGGAACAAATTTTCCTCAACCCCGTTGGGGTCCCTAGCTGGATCTGAATATTAAAGTGACACAAAGAAAAGTTAACAAAAAGAAAGCAGACAAATTTCTTAAATACACATTTTATGTGACATGGAAGCCTTCATAAGGAAATGAGGATCTGAGGAAACAGTTAGCCCTGAGTATTTTTATGCTCAGGTTGAAGAGTAGGCAGTCATGTAGAAATACGATAGGTCAGAGAGTTTGGAGGAAGTGCACTAAACTGGGGAAAATTACCAAGACCTGTTTGTTAAGATTCTTTTTGGTATCTCTTTGTCTTTGCAGATAAGGATGTTCCCTCCCTCTAGGTATAGGGTGCTTCTTAAATGAGGGTCTTACAATCTCTTGCAGGGAAGACTAGTGGCGAGAAGGTCAGAGTGACCTTCCTGCTTCTGCTGTTTTCTCAAACTCCTTTAGCTTAAAATATTCAATATGCCAAGGAATCATAATTTAAAGTAACATTTCCCGAGCCCTATTGTAGTCTTATACAAATCATGGAATAGCCATGACTCTATTACGAAAAATAAAGCATCACTCCTCAACCCTGTGCACCCAATTCTTGCTCCTGCTCTTTTCTTTCCTTCACAGTTAAGTTCTGGAAAAAATCAGTTGTAATCTTTACTTCCTCACTGTACATGCATTTTTTCAATTTAACATTATCTTTTTAAAAAAACATAATTATATATTTGTTCACTTGGTTTAAATTTCAAAAAGTACAAAAAGCTATCCCTGGCTACCACATATCCTATCCTTTCCCTAGAGGCAGCCAGTTTCCTGTGTATCCTATCAGAGATATTTTATTAAACACAAGCAAAAACATATCTATTTCCACTTTTTTAAAAATAGCAATTGCATCCTGTATCTATACACTGTTCCTTTTTTTTGCTTAACACTATATTTTAGGGATCATTTCAAATCAACAAATAAAGAGTTGTCCTTATTCTTTTTTGGAGGGGGAGTGTTATAAAATATTACATTGAATAGTTCAGCCCCAGCATCATTTCATTGATAGACTGTGTTTTCAATTTTTCATGACTTCAAGTAGAACAGAATTTTTTAAAAATGCAAGTTTCCACTGGGTCACCAAGATGTTATGTTTTGTTGAAAAACAAAATCCAATAGAATAAATTTTAAAGATCTTATTGGCTTTATTTAATGATTCATGAATCATTTAACCTCTAATCTAGCAAATACAAAGCTCCAAAAAACTATACAAAATGAAAGACTTTTATAGGCAAAAGGGAACAGGAACAAGGAAGTTATACTAGACAAAAGTAGGTTGCTTATCATAAGGTTACTTTCCTTTAGGGCATAGCAGGGGTCTCTATCCAGTAGATTACCTAACTAGTGCTGACCAGGAGATTGATTCCTGACTGTCTGACCTAAGATTCCATTTGTGGGAGAACTAAAACTGTGATTAAGTAAAGTTTTGGTTTGGTGACATGGGGCTTAGCATAAGTAACTATATGTTGGGCCTATTGTCTAGTTTTTCACAATCCCAGATTAAGGCAAAAGATCATATAATTTCTAAAGGAGATGAAAAATCAGGTTTGTAAATCTTAAGTGTCTCACTCACAGAAAGGGTATAAAGATTTTGGGATTTGGAGATTAGCAAGTATTTTGGAGACTGTTGTCTTGAATTGTGAATCCTAGTTCCCCATGGGGGAGCAATGGAGATCCTTACTCTTTACTTCATGACAAAGAAAGATGTTTCAAGATGGTTGCCCAAGGAGTTTAATACATGGCCATACAGTCCATCTAGAAAACCTAAAGGTAAGAATTGTGTGGCTAGCTGCTTAGAAGATAAACAAAGAGATGGCTACAGGGGAACCTGTTCTTCTAAAGTTAGTCAAAAAATGTGTTTCCTCAGGACTGGATGAGGATCCCAAGCAAGGACAGTATGGAGATTTGGTTCAATGGGAATGCTTGGAAGCAAAAGTCACAGCCAAATTGAAGCCAGAATGCTAGGAGCTGAGAAAAATATACAAGACTCAATGCAATAGAGATGGGTCTACCTTCATAGGGGGTAAGTCAAGTGAGGGATTCCTGGTAATGAGGGAGATAGACACAGGTCTCTAAGAATCCATGAAAGATCTCAAGGAAGAGCTGAGTTAAAAAAAAAAAAAAAATCCACCAGAGCCAGAAATTGGTGTTGGTCAAGTGAGACATTGTTGCTTCTTCACTCTTCACTCTCTCCACTGTCTCTACCTTGCAGGACTCTAAAAGCAAATTAGAAAGACAAGAGGAAGGGCCAAAGCACAGGACAGGTAGGAGAAAGCCAATGATACCCCAACTTCCATTGCTGGTGTCCAGCTTGCAGTAAGCTGGACCCAAGAAAGGGGAAACTTAATGAAATTTTAAGTATTTATTATTTTATTGGACTAAACATTTCAATTGCTGACTATAAGACCTTTTTATTAACTGAAAGTGATCACAGAAGTCATAGGTTTATACCAATTTTCACTGAGGGACTGAGTTCCGCAAATAAATTTAAAGTGACATTGGGTGACTGCCACTTCCTGTAAGGATGTAAAAAAGTCACAAGAAACTCTTGCTTTCATTC
This sequence comes from Canis lupus dingo, assembly GCF_003254725.2. Lineage (NCBI taxonomy): Eukaryota > Metazoa > Chordata > Mammalia > Carnivora > Canidae > Canis > Canis lupus. Next base: position 15,744,267 of record NC_064279.1, on the reverse strand, counting down.
TAGCAGCAAGAGCACTCCAGAGAAGTTACTAAATCATAGCTGTGGGCATTTTTTCCTTCATCTGTCAGGGAGATAGAACATAAAGATATCTAAATGAACTATGTTCCAGAAAGTGACCAGGCTTTCTTAGAGGAAAAGAGATCCATGGCCACATTCATCCCTGGCAGAGTAAAAAATCTAATACTGATAGGGGGAAGGAAAAAACAAGCAAAATCCAAATGAACTTTTAGTGGCCTACAAGGGGTGTTCTGAGACCAATTTTTAATGTGTGTGTGGTTCTTCCCCATATATCCAATGATTTTCTGCACACTGTCTGAGTGTCCTACAATTCAACTCAATCCTCATACTCTCTTTCTGGAGATAGAATTAGATTCCACAGGGTAAGGGCTCGATCCTAAGAGAGTGACTCTCCACTTCAGACGCCAGTTGAAAACCCAGGTGACCACCTATTCTGACCGATGGGCTATATATTGGAGATCTTGTTACCAGTGGGATAGTCTGTGCTGTGCAAATGGAGGTCCCAGTCTTTGGATTCCCACAAGAAGATTTACGTGAGGTTCCACACTCAGACTAAAGATAGCCAGAAGGAAAGTAGCAAGCACAAAACAGTTTTTTTTTAAAGCAAAAGTACACTCAAGGTAGGGAGAGGGAGGTTCCAAGAGGTGGAACCAGCACTAGGTTGTTTTGGGATTGGATATTTGCAGCAGCTTTCTGGGCTGGGAAGAGCTGTGATGTACAGTGGGGTGGTCTCTAAAAGACACAGCTTCCAATCATTCGTGAAACTCCTTGCATAGGTTGGGTGGGGGGTTTTTGATCCTACAGATTTTTATCTGAACAGTCCTGGCAGCTGTTCTACGTGGGGGCAGTGAGGTTGTACCCATATGCAAATGTGTTATAATACATCTAGGGGTTACCCTGGGGCAGAGGTGGAAGAGGAGAGTGCATGCTCTGCACCTGCACCTGTGGCTCTTGATCTGTAATCCCCAAGGTCTTGGAAGCTGCAAAGTCAGGATGTTGTGCCTCTGGGCTTTTAATGTGTAATCTTTTTATCACTGTCCTTGCTTCCAGCTTCTGTCCTTATCATTCCCCTTCCAGGACTTGGGACTCTGCCTCTGGGTGTGACCTTCCACTGCTCCTGTCTAGCTTGTACTTAACAGTCTCAATAACCCCCTCTTGGGTTCAACTAATTTGCTAGAGCAGCGGATGGAACTCAGGAACATTTTACTTACTAGGCTACCATAGGATACAAAAGGATATAGCTCGGGAACAACCAGATGGAAGCAATGCCTAGGGCAAGGTGCTGGGAAAGGGCACAGAGCTTACGTGCCCTCTCTAGATGTGCCACCTTTTCATATCTTCACATGTTTACCAACCAAGAAGTCCTCTGAACTCTATCCTTTAGGGTTTTTGTGGAGCCTTTATTACATAGGCATGGTTGATTAAGTCAATGGCTATTGGTGATGGTTTTAGACTCCAGTCTCTCTCCCCTCCCCAGAAATCAGGGGGTGGGACTGTAAATCGTAACCTTCTATTCATAGTTGGTTCCCCTGGCCACCAGCCCCCATGCTTAGGTGCTTTCCAAAAGTCACCTCATTAACATAAATCCAGTTGTGGTGGAAAGGAGCTTGCTATGAATAACAACACACCCATTTCACCTTTTTGGATCTGAAGCAATTTCTGGAACTAAGGGCAAGAGACCAAATGAAACAAAAGTGCTCCCATTGCTCTTATCTCAGGAAATCCCAAGGGTTGTGGGATCTGTAAACCAGGAACTGGTTCTGTGGAAAAGGACCAGATATATTTGTTATAAATTACAGTGTCACACAGTCCCATTTATACTGGCATAGTGGATTTGAATCCCAACATTCCCCAGTCACAGAGCAAGTATGTATTCAGCAACTCTTTCCCACAGTCCTTTACTAAGTTTATGGAGCTGGTACTCAGAAGGCTGGAGGCAAAGCATGATAATTGAGAGAAATCACCTCTTGAGTATTTGCAAGGAGGAATGAGGAGCTGCTGAAATGTTAAGTCTGTAGTATATATGTATCATACATATGTAATTGTTGATTGTCTAAAACAAAAATAATAGCAATGTATTCTTGGACTTACAGCATTTGTATAAGTAAAATTTATAATCACAAGAACACAAAAAATTGCAGGAGGGGATCAGCTTCTTTATACCACTGTAGGGTTCTTTACACCGTGTGATACAATTAAATATTGTTTGAAGATACACCATATTAAGTTAATGATGTATGCTTTAAAATCTCGAGCAAACACTAAAAAAGTACAGCCATAAAGTCAATGGAGGAGATATGTATAAGTAAAAAATCATATTAAATTCACCAAATAGAAGTCACCAAAAAATGGACAGAGAAACAAAGAGTAAATGGAACTATAAGAACAAATAACAATATGAGAGACTCAGACCCAACTATCCCAATAATTATATTAATTTTAAATTAAACATTCCCATTAAAAAAAAGACTGAAAAAATTTTTAAAAATTAAAAAAGACTGTCAGACTATTAAAAATATAAGACAGTGAGCTTTCAAGAAACCCACTTTAATAACTTTAAAAAAAATTTCCTTAAGTAATTTCTACACCCAATGTGGGGCTCAAACTCACAACCCAGAGATCAATAACAGTTGCATGCTTTACCAGCTGAGCCAACCAAGTGCCATGCAAGAAACCCACTTTAAATATAAAGACACAGATAGGTGAAAAGTAAATGTGTGCTATAAGACAAAATATGCAAACACCAACTATAAGATGGGTTGTGTGGCTATAATAATAACAGACAAACTCAATTTCAAGTTCAAGGGGATCACCAGGGTTTAAGAGGGATATTACTTAATGATTTAAAAAGTTGAGTCATCAAGGAAACATAATAATTCTCTAAGTGTTCATGTTCCTAATAAAAGCATTTCAAAGTACATGGACAAAAATCCATGAGAAAAAAAGGCAAAATCTGTAAATCTACCTTTTTTAAAAAGGTAGAAATAGGAAATTTTAACATCCCTCTCTCTGTAACTGATAAAACAAATAGACAAAATCAGTAATGATAATGAAAATATGAAAACTACCATCAGTCCCAAATAAATTTATATTTTAGAACAATACCCAATTACTACAATATTGAAAAGATACATTCTTTTCAAATGCACATGGAGCATTCACCAACACAGACATACAAAATATGCTCTCTGACTCCTATTATATTAAATTAGAAATTGATCATAATAAGACATCTAGAAAATCTTCAAATATTTGGAAAGTTAGCTACACACATCTAAATAGCCCATGGGTCAAAGAAGAAATCACAAGGGAAATTAAAAAATACTTTAAAATGAATGGTAATGAAAATACTACATATATTAAAATCTGTGAAGTACATTAAAACAATTTCAGAAGGCAATTTATTACAGTAAATGCCTTTATTAGAAAATAAAAATGATATAAAAATTGATCATTAAAGTTTCCTCTTAAGGAATAGCAAAAGAAGAGAAAATTAAACCCAAAATAAATACAATAAAGGAAGTAATATATGAGGGCAGAAATTAATGATATAAAAAAGACAAAGCCAAGAAAATCAATGAAGTAAAAAATTGTCATTAAAAAATAAATAACATTGATAAACTCCTAGTAAGGTGATCAAACACCAGGAATCCCTGGGTGGCTCAGCAGTCTAGCACCTGACTTCAGCCCAGGGTGTGATCCTGGAGTCCCAGGATTGAGTCCCACATCCGGCTCCCTGCATGGAGCCTGCTTCTCCTCTGCCTGTGTTTCTGCCTCTCTCTCTGTGTGTCTCTCATGAATAAATAAATAAAATCTTTAAAAAAAAAAAAAAGATGATCAAACACCACCCAAACACACACACACACACACACACACACACAGAAAGAACAATAGGTCGAATGAAAGAGGCAGGTTTAGTTTTTACCAATCTACATTCAAACAATAATAAAGGATATTATAAGCAATCTATGCCAATTGTCAAGAAATGCAAAGTGTACTGAATTGTCAAGGACGGTAAAGATATCACTTATTTGCAAGCTAATGAGCTAGCCTGCCAGTTTTGCCTCTGCTGGCAGAAGACACAAGACTCTTAGGTCAGAGACAAAGGACAATATTACTCCCAGCAAGGGAGCTTCCTGTTTGAGCAGGTTCTCCCTTGATCCTGAGTTCCATCAGGTGACACAGTAGTTCAGGTAGATGCTGCACATACAGCTGGTTTATATTATAGCTGAGGAATCCTAAGGTTGAAATACTCCAATCTTTGAAAAAAGAACTGCAAGCAAACCTGCCTGAAATTTGCCCCAGAGAAAAATGTTATCTTTATACCAACAAACCTGCCCCCTATTCCAGAAAGAGAGACCATGTCTATATTCCAAGGCTATTTGCCATACAAACATCTTCAAAAGACAGGCTGGGACAAATGCTGTCAGTGCTTCAGCTCACAAAACATGCAGAAATTTGGCAAATCCATGGAGAATTTGACAAATCCATGAAGATCTTGGGAGATAATGTCAACAAGATGAATTTGGAAAAATTCCTTGAAAAACATAACTTACAAAAACTGATGCAAAAAGACATACAATATTAAATAACTCTAGTAAGTAGAAGTTACAATCAAAATATTCCCACAAAGAAATTCCAAGTTTTATCAGTTGATTCTATTGAAAATTTTAAGAAGGAAACTCAGAAAATAGAGATGAACACTCACCATTTTTATGATGCTAACATAACCCCAACAGCAATATTTGACAAAAATATTGTTTAAAGTTACAGACTAATATCCCACATGAATATAGATTTGAATAAACTTCAGAAAATATTAGCAGATTCAATCTAGCAATATATAAATATATAAAAAGCATTCCAAAATGGATTTTATTCCAGGAATATAGAGTTATTTTATTATTTGAAAGATCAATGATTGACACTAACAGAAAAAAAATTAAAAATACGATTATCTTAATAAATGCAAAAAAGCATTTGACAAAATTCAATGCCTATTCATAATAGAAATTCCCAACAAATGAGGAATGAAATTAACTTTTTTCAATGTGCTAAAGGTTATATGTGGAAAACTTATAGGTAATATCATGTATCATAGAATCACAAACACCTTTTTTCTATGATCCAGAACAAGGCAAGGATGTATACTGTTACAACTTCTATTAAACATTGTACTGAAGTCTAGTCTAGAGCAATAAGAAAACAAAACAAAATTATAAGCATAAGGATTGGAAAGGAAAAAGTAAAACTGTCACTATTTACAGGCATGATTTGCATTTACAACACTCTTTGAAAATTGCCAAAAACTACCAGAAGCAGAGTTAGTACAATACATGATCAATTTGCAAATCCATCATATTTCTACATTCTAGCCATGAACAATTGGAAAATGGCATTAAGTTTAAAATGCTATTTATAATAGCACCTAAAAAATAAAATATCTGAAAATTAAGCTAATGAAAGATATGCAAGACTACACATTGTAAATTACAAAAGATTGCTGAGAGAAATTAAAGAAAAAAACAAAGGGGGGAGAAACATATGGTATTCATTATTTTTTATTAAGTTTTAATTTTACTTTCAGTATAGTTAACATACAGTGTTAGTTTCAGGTGTACAATATAGTGATTCAGCAATTCTACACATTATTCAGTGCTCATCATGGTAAGTGTACTCTTTATTAATCTCCATCACTTATTTTCCCATCCGCCACCCACCTCCCCTCTGATAGCCATCAGTTTGTCCTCCATAGTTAAGAGTATGTTTCTTGGTTTGTCTCCCTCTCTTGCTCTTTTTTTCCTTTTTAAATTTGTTTTGTTTCTTAAATTCCACATGTGATTGAAATCATGTGGTATTTGTCTCTCTGTGACTGACTTATTTGGCTTAGCATTATACTCTCAAACTCCATCCATGTCATTGCAAATCGCAAGATTTCATTCTTTTTATGGCTAAATAATATTCATATATATTATATAATAATATTAATATGTATACACACACACACATACCACTTCTTCTTTATCCATTCATCTATCAATGGACACTTGGGTTACTTCCATAATTTGGCTACTGTAAACAGTGCTGCTATAAGCATTAGTGTTTTTGTAGTTTGTGGGTAAATAACCAGTAGTATGATTGCTGGATCATAAGGTAGTTCTATTTTTAACTTTTTAAGGAACCTCCATACTGTGTTGCACAGCGGCTGCAACAGTTTGCATTCCCACCAATACTGCACAAGGGTTCCTTTCTCTCCACATTGTTGCCGACATTTGTTGTTTCTTGTGTTTCTGAATTTTTAGCCATTCTGACAGGTGTGAGGTAATATCTCATTGTGATTTTGATTTGCATTTCCCTGATGATAAGTGAGGTTGACGATCTTTTCATGTGTCTGTTGGCCATCTGAGGTCTTCTTTGGAGAAATGTCTGTTCATGTCTTCTGCCCATTTTTTAATTAGGTTATTTGTTTCGGGGGTGTTGAGTTGTATCAGTTCTTTATATATTTTGGATACTAATTCTTTATCAGATGTGTCACTTGCAAATATCTTCTCCCACTCAGTAGCTTGCCTTTTAGCTTTGTTGATTGTTTCCTTAGCTGTGCAGAAGTTTTTATTTTGAGGTAGTCCCAATAATTTATTGTTGCTTTTATTTCCTTTGCCTCAGGAGACACACCTAGAAAAATGTTGTTACAGTGCATGTCAAAGAAATAACTGCTTGTGCTCTTTCTAGAATTTTAATGGTTTCAAGTCTCACATTTAGGTTTTTAATTATGGCATTCATTATTGAAAGATTCAATGTTGTTAAGATATCCATTCTCTCGGGTACCTGGGTGGCTCAGTGGTTGAGGGTCTGCCTTTGGCTCAGGTCATGATCCTGGGGTCCTGGGATGGAGTTCCACACTGGGCTCCTTGCAGGGAGCCTGCTTCTCCCTCTGCCTATGTCTCCTCTCCACCTCTCTCTGTGTGTCTTTCATGAATAAATAAATAAAATCTTAAAAAAAAAAAGATATCCATTCTCTCCAAATTTACCTATAGATTTGACACACTCTCAAATTCAGCAGTATTTTGAAGAAACTCAAGCTGATTCTAAATTTTTCTGAAGATGCTAATGATCAAGAAGAGCCAAAACAATTTTGAAAATGAACAAATTTGACAGTATGAAAGACTTGCACTACCCAATATCAGCAGTTAATAGAAAACTATGATTACCAAGACAGTTTCATATTACCATAAAGACAGTTAGGTCATTGGAAGAGAATATAGGGTAGAGGCACTGACCCACACAATTGCACCAAGTCAATTTAACAGGAGAAAGAAAATTCTTTTTAACAAATAGTGGGAAGGAAATTGAATATCCATATGGAAAATAAAACAAAAATACCCTTGTAATGGTTGCTATGGTACACTATCTAGATTCCCTCTTCAGATTCATTTCTCTGCCACTGGTATGTTGGCTACTGATAGCTCACAGCTGGGTCCCTTTCTCTCCAGAAATTACTCTGGTCAACCAATGTTACAACCCTCCTTGGTGAGAGCAGAATCTAATAACTGGCTAATGTAGAAAAAGGTACAAAGGCCCAGGCCTCTTGCATCTTATGTAACAATGTTGAAGCGCCATCCTAAATCCCAAGCTCCTTATTGAATTGCCTGATGCCTTTTTTTGCATCACATCTTAGATTCTCTCTCTGCCGGATCATGCTTCCTTCACCTTTCACAAGTATTTTTCCTGTGAGCACTCCCCAAGAAACCTCTTGCACGCAAATGCATTTCATGCAGAACTCAATATATGGCAAACTTGGCTGTACTAGCTCTATACCAAAAGGAGTAATTTGAGAGGAGTTATAGAGCTAAGTGTAAAATCTAAAACTATAAAACTTCTAGAAGAACTCATGGGAGAAGGGAGCCTGGGTGGCTCAGTCGTTAAGCGTCTGTCTTCAGCTCAGGTCATAAGACCAGGGTCCTGGGATGGAACCCTGCATTAGGGTCCCTGTTCAGCCAGGAGCCTGCTTCTCTTACTCCCTCTGCTGTTCCCTCCACTTGTTCTTTCTGGTTCTCTCTCTCTGTCTGTCAAATAAAGAAATAAAATCTTAAGAAAAAAAAAAAGAACTCACTGGAAAATCTTCTCATGACTTTGGGGTAATCAAAGATTTCTTCGGACACAAAATGCACTATACAGAAAAGAGAAACACTAATAAACTTGATTTCATCAAATTAGAAATGCCTACTAATCAAAATACACCATCAAGAAAATTAAAAGCAAGTAACAGACTGGGGGAAAAATACAGTATCTGAAAAAATAGCTTGTATCCAGAAATATAAAAATCTTTATAAATCAACAATATAAAGACAAATGACCCAATAAAAATGGACAAAAGACTTAAAAAGAAATTGATGAAGGCACATGTAAATATGTTTAACATCATTGGCCATTATGGACATGCAAATTAAATCCACAGTGTAATATTGTTTATAGTCACTTAAAATGGCTAAAATTTTAAAAGACTGACCACATAAGGCAAGGATGGGGAGCACCTGCAACTCTCAAACATTGTTGGTGGAGTGTAAAATTATACAAAAACTTTGGGAAACTATTTTTCAGTTTCTTATAAAGTTAAATATACATCTACTCCATGACTCAACATTTCCACTTCTAGATAAGAAATGAAAGCTTATATCCACAAAAAGACTTGTACAGTAGTGTTCCTAGCAGTTTTACTCATGATTGCCAAACCTGGAAACAGCCACATGTCCATCAACGGAAGAACAGATAAACAAACTATTATGTCCACTCACTGAAATACCATTCAGAAAAAAAAAAAGAACTACTGATACACACATCAATATGGATGAGTTTCAAAAATATGTTGAATGAGAAACACCAGACACAAAATAATCATAGTGACTGATTCCATTTATAAGAAGTCCAAGAAGAGAAAAATAAATCTATGGTGATAGAAAGCAGAAATAATTGCCTCTAATTGTAAAAGAGCATGATGAAATTTCAGCTGTAGTTAAAATATTCTAAAGTATTTTTACTTGAAGAGCTTTAAAAGGAGTTCAGAAAAATTGGGTTCTTCAAATAAAAGACACTGTAGTTTTGAAAACAAAACCTCACAAGTTTACCAAGATTAAATTTAATCTTTTTTAGGGTGAGATAAACAGCAATTTCTTCATACAATTATTCTATCTTCAAAGTATCATACATCTGCCAAATTCAGTATTGCAAAAATTAGAGATGACTTTTTCCTAAAGGGTAAGCAACTTAACAGAAAAGACTCAAGGCTTTATTTATTTTGGAGATTAGTGTTAAACAGTATATTCCCTTACTGTTTTCTTTTGTTTGGGTTTTATTTATCTCATGAGGCAAAGGGCTTGTTTTTTCCTTTGTTTTTTCATTAGTATATGATGCTTTAGTCATTTGGCAGCAAGACAAGGGATCAAGAGCTTTCTCAAAATTAGAGACCTCATCCCAACCCCATAGATGCTTGGGAAGAATTATCAAGGTTGTTCTTTGTTCTATCACATTGTCTTACTCTTGATAAGTAAAAGCCCTCCTTTGCAATTGCTAAGAGATCATGAAGAAGTACCGGTGGATCCTATTTTAATTATAGTAATCTTCTTTATAGCTTCTTTTTGTGGTTTTCTACCAGAAACATTATAATCTCCCACTAAGGGGGCATTTGGAGTTCCGCAGGAGCACTTTTTGGTTGTCATGGCGACAGAGTAGCGCTACCAGTATTTCATAGTGGGGACCAGACTCAATATCCTAGAAGGTACAGAATAGTCCTATATAGTAAAAGATTGTTCCAACCAATGTCAGTAGTACCTCTCTTAGTGTGCTTGGGCTACTATAACAAAATACCGTAGATTGAGTGGTTTAAACAACAGGGATTTATTGTCCTATAGTTCTAGAAGTTGGAAGTCTGAGATCAGGGTGCCAGCATGGTTTGATTCTGGTGAGAGCCCGCTTCCTGGCTTGTGGGCGGCTGCCTTCTTGCAGTGTCCTCACATGGTGGAGAGACAGAGAAAGAGGTGTGGAGGGATGAGAGGGGGCGGAGAAAGAGAGAGAGATTAAAGGGGTGGGTGGAGGAGAGACAGAGAGAGAGAGAGAGAGAGAGAGAAAACTCTGTGTCTCACTAATTCTATCAGATTAGGGCCCACCCTATGACCTCATCTAACCTTAATTACTTCCTTACTAGAGATACAATGAAATTGGTAGCTAGGGCTTCAGCATATAACCTTGGAGGGACACAATTCAGTGCATAACACATCCCTACTGAGAACAGTAAACATTAGTCTGCTCCAGCTTAAGTTTATACCAAGACGTTAAAATTGACATTATTGGTTCTGTTAAAATGAAAATTATGCCTTCAGAATGAATTTAAACTCCTGATCATGATGTATAGGCTCTGCATACCTGGCCCTAAACTACCTAAACTATCTTTCCAGCCTCACTTCTGTCCATTTCCCTCAATTACTCACTCTTTCCCAAATCTCATTCTTATTTTCACTCCCCTGCCCTTGCCCTGCTTCTCTCTCACCCTGGAATGTTCTTCTCTTTTCAGTCTGGCTAGGAAGGGTCTACCCATCTTTAAATGACCTGACTCACATGGTTTTCTTTTTGTAACTTTTTCTCACCACATCACTACTGTCAGAATCCATTAATTTCTTCTTTGGAGTGTGCTGAAATTATTTACAGCTTGTCTCTTCTAACAGTTTGACTTTTATATCTCCAGCATCTTAGAGGAGAGGTATGTGCTGAACAAATAGTTCTTAGATTGCCTTAAAGTTTACTTGATGTTCATTGTGTTATCATTTAGTTTTTTTTATTATCATTTAGTTTTATCTACTTTTCAACTCTTCCATATTTCTCTTTTTTTACCTTGACTTCCTGTTATAGGAAATGATGATTTAGCACCAAAACCACCCTCACGACTTCATTTCTTCTCCACTCATTATTCTTATTATTATAAAACAACCTTTTATAAGGTGATTAGTCATTGTTTATAATAATGATGCCTGTATAATAATGAATAATTATTAAATCCCATTTTTTGTTTTTCTTATATAGTCTGATTACCAAATAAGTCTTCTATCTGATTCATACTTGGTCCTTGTCTTGGACAAGACACATTATGTCTTGTCCTCACCATGAAAATTTCAATAATGCTAGGCAAATCTTCTCTTTTTTTAAACATTTTTTTTAATTTTTAAAATTTTTTTCAAATCTTCTCTGAATACTGCAGAAAGCCCCCTTATTCACAGGTTCACTTTCTACTGTTTCAGTTACCCAGGGGCAACTACATTCTGGAAGCAGATGATTCTCCGTCTGACGTATCATCAGAAGGTCAATAGTAGCCTAACATTATGTCACGCCTACATCATTCACTTTACTTCATCTCCTCACATAGTCATTTTGTCAACTGGCTCATCACAAGACGGGTGAGTCCAGTACAACAAGATATTTTGAGAGAGAGAGAGAAGCTAAGTTTATATAACTTTTATTACAGTATACTGTTATCATTGTTCTATTTAATTATTAGTTATTGCTATTAATTGCTTACTGTGCAAAATTTATAAATTAAATTTCATCAGAGGTATGTATGTATAGAGAAATACATTGTATATATAGGGTTTGTACTATCCACAGTTTCAGGCATCCCCTGGGGGGTCTTGGAATGTAACACCCAAGGATAAAGGGAAACTGTACACATTTTTACTTTCTCAAAGTCACCAATGATCCATTTATTGATGGCAGAAATTCCCAATCACATGCATGTGAAACAAAGAAGCTAAATTTATTGCTTACTAAGCAATTGAGAGCTATTTCTTATATATCTTAGTCTCTCTGTATAAAGCAAAACTTGGTATCATAGTTTCAGGAACCATGGTGTTCAAGGATTGGCAGACTTTCTAAAGTGGGAGTGTTTAGAGATTGGCTGACTTTCAGCTGTGAAGTTAGGGATTAGCTGACTTTCAGAGCAGTTCCTGGAGTGATGCCGTTACTGATTGGCTGACCTTCAGAAGCATGTGGCTATCACTAATTGATTAGTATGGGTTTAATACTTGTTCTGTGGTTACTTGTTCACTACTTTGGACTCAGACCAAGGAACGATCTTTTAATCTTCGTTTTCAAATTAGGAAGCAAGATCTTTCCAGTTAGGGCATGCATCAGAATCACCTAGAGTGCCTGTTAAAACACAGACTGCTGGGCACCACCCAAAATGTATTATGTAATAGGTCTAGAATTGTACCTTAGAGTACACATTTCTAACAGGTTCCCAGGTGTTGCTGCTGCTGGGGAAGAGATCACACTTTGAGAACCATTGAGTTAGAGAACGAAAATGTCACAAAAGTAAACAGGTATTAGAGTTGGCCAGGTTTAAGAACTATTAAGTGGTGGTAACCTACAAGATCAACTGGATTACAGTTGGATGGAGGAGTTTAGGCAATGGACAGAGAGGCCTGAGCAAGGCTAACCATGGGGACTTCCTCAGGTGCCCTTGGATGGCAGAGTCTAAGAACTATTCGTGTGAAGTATCTGCCAGAGGCATAAAAAGGATAGTGTTCCCTCTCCTCCTTCTACACAATGCATGACTGCCTCTTGTTTCTAAATTGTCAGCTAGACAAAAGAAGTCACTTTACCGTAATTTGTTTTCCTTTTTGTAAACATAAAATACCTAAATAAAACAGGATTTTAATCTCCCCTTTCTTCTAGTGTATGTTCATAAATTTTGTCATTGCTAATTAGCACATTCATTTAAGGTACTGGATACTTTATACATCTGAGCGGGCAATTTAATGCCTTAAGGAAAAGAAGATTCCCCAAGGGGGGAAAAATGTGCATCATCAGTTCCTAACACATGGAAGATATATGTTGAAAAATCAAGGTCCATGCCCAAAAGTGCAATATATTTTTTGTCCTAAATCTGTTCCAGCACAAGAAATATGATTCCAACTAGATTGAAGATTTTTCTTCTCCTAAGAAATGTGATAGTTGCCAAACTAGTGATGGAGTTTCCAGAATTCTTCTCTCAATATTTAACAGATGAATTTATTGGATGGAAAAGTAAGAGCAAATCTGAGTTTCTTTGGAAGAATGCCCAAACTCAGCAATGGTGATATCAATAAGTGTCACGTGGAGGCATGTATAAAAGACAGGAAAAGAGTGAAGCAAACACAAAACCACCAAAAAGGCAGCAGAGTAGAGCATATCTAACCTTGATGGAATACTGGAGTCAGGCTATGAGCCTTACCAATCCATCAACATTGCTTGGTGCTCATCAGGGTATCCATAAGGAATGAGCATCCTCACTGAAATAATGAATGTTTGAGAACACAGCATGTTGTCCTTTCTGTTCTCTATAATGCCTAGGACAGCTCTTACCCCCCACAATGGAGGTCCTCTCTACAGAGAGTTACTGACCACCCATTTTTGGAAAGTACCAAGAGCTTCAAGAGAAGTTTCCAAAAATCAGAGACTGTAAATCTCTATATTTTGAAATGATAGAATCTTTCATAATGGTGGGGGGATGCAAAGATTGGGCACAGAAATTTATGCTTCTCCCTACTTTTAATTCCAAGCATCTCATAGTTAATGGTTCTTCCCAAGTTCGTTTTCTGTGCCTATTTCTGCCCACCTAATAGAGTGAATCATTTACCAAATGTGCAAATTTTCAGCCAGAATAACATCTATTTTAACAATATTTTATTTTCAGTTTTTCTCATGATGAGCAACCATTCTGTAGGTAGTAGGATGTGTGTGTGTGTGTGTGTGTGTGTGTGTGTGTGTGTGTGGTTTATTATTTTTTTTAATGAATCTCATGGACAACTCCAGGCGGCCCATAATGGCACAGATATTCTGTACATGCACATTTGTATACTTTTTTTCTTTTCACTGAGAAATATGCTGGACTGGTCTGACTTTATTGATTCAACAAGTATATCTGTGCACCCACCCTGTCCCAGGCACCATTCTTGGGGCTGCACTTCCTAAGTGAATCAAGTCTGTGGTTGACTGCGAGTGTGGTCTCCTGTTTCCTCACTAGCTCCTTAAACCTAACATCACACAATAAGAGTTATATTTCCTCATTCTAAAATAAACAGGGGTTTGGGGCACCTAGGTGGCTCAGTTAGGTAAGTGTCTGCCTTAAGGTCAGGTCAGGATCCCATGGTTCTGGGATCAAGTCCCCCATAGGGCTCTCTTCTCAACAGAGAATCTGCTTCCCCCTCTCCCTCTACCGCTCACCCTACTCTCTCTCTCTCTCTCTCTCAATCAAATAAATAAAATAAATAAAATTAAAAAAATAAACAGGGGATTTGTTTAAAAATGTAAACAACATTAAACAAGGCACATGGTCATTTACACTTTTCTGCCTCAACTCAGGAATATATATACTTTTCAAGAAATATATTTTGGCTAAGGAAAGATGAAAAGCCCAGGATATAAAGGGTGAGGAGAAAAGCAGGTAAGTCGGGTAGAATGGAGACATATAAGCCTCATTTCTTTCCTACTCAGAGCCTTCGCCACAGGGCTTCATCTTGGATACATTTTCCATAGCTTTGCTTCTCAAAGTGTAGTCCCTTAGCAAATGCTTATCAAAGTCACCTGCGACCACTGATCTAGATACACAGAGTACAAAGTATGATAGGCAAGTAAAAAATGTACATGTGCTTGACTGCCGCCACCACCCCTCACAAACCCAGCACTTTCTTAGGCCCTCCAGTGAACAGTTCTGGTTGCTGAAAACGTACCAGTCACTATGCTAAGAGGCACAGCAGAACAAAACACATACATTTGTCTCTGCAAGTCTATATTTTAATGGAGAAGATAGATGTGGAAAATAGTCATTTCAGTATTTTGTGATGAGTGCTATAAAAAAAATAAGAATATGCCAATGTAGCAGGACATAATTGGGGCACCTAACCTAGTTTGGGGAGAGCTGTGAAGGAAGACAAGGAGGAATTAGCCAGGAGGAAGGAATTTAAGGCTAAGAATGGTAACATCACTTGAGGCAGAAGGGATGGCATATATGAAGGTCCATAGTGAGAATGGGTGTGCAATAATAAGAATATATTGGTTTTTGCCCCCAGTTCCTGCTAACAGTTGGACTTTGATCCTGGTTTCTGACACACAGATTTTAAAACCCTACTAATTTCCTGAGTAATGGGGGTGATAGGAGCATCTTACACAAATCCTTTAGAATTTTCTGGGTGATAGAGGTATCTTTAGTTCTAATAAAGCAACTCTTAGTGGGCTCCTGGATGGAGCCAGAAGGACCAGTCATGACAAGAAGCTCAAAACTATCAGCCCCACCTGCCATTGTCAGAAGAGGAAAACGGGGCTAGAGATGGAGTTTATAATGGATCATGCCTACATGATGAAGCCTCCGTGAAAAACCCTAAAATACAGGATGGGCCATGCCTCAACCTATTTAGAATGCAACTACTGGATACACAGATGTTTGGAACTTGATAATCATAATAAACCCACTTTGCAAAAAAATCTCTGTACTTTATAATTTTAAGGTCTCAAAGAAATTAAAAGCTATTCTATTATGTCGAAGGGAAGGCTGTTACCCCTTTGCTCTTTTGACTGCACTACTCTCCAGTCTCCTTGGTCATCTAAAAGGTCTTCGGCTTTTTTTTTTTTTTAAAGGTTTTTATTTATTTATTCATGAGAGACACACAAAGAGAGAGAGGCAGAGACATAGTGGATCCCAGACCCCAGGATCACGCCCTGGGCCAAAGGCATATGCTCAACCGCTGAGCCACCCAGGCATCCCCTAAAAGGTCTTCAGCTTTTTTTAATGCAAAGACATCTGTATCCCTGGAGAACTGTAATAAAAGCCAGCTGAGTTCGGTCAGCCTGGCCCCCACCAGGGACTGTTCGCCCTCCTACATTTCTTCTCCCTCACCCCCTCCTCCCCTTGCTCCCCCTCCTCCCACCCCTCCTCCTTGTATTTTGGACAACCGTGTATCTTCCCTAAAGATGAAGCAGAACCTTATTAAGTAAAAGTAGAGTCTATGAAAAAGTATCTCCTGGTAGGAAACAGCAATTTCACCTGTTATTTTAAAAGAAGGAATTTGGTATTAACAATTATTCACTAGAGAAAAAGAACTGCTAACTGAAAAAGAGAACACTAAGGCAAGATGTAGAAACAACTGCTGGAAGCAGCTCTCACTCCTTAAAATAAAGAGAAACCGCAAAGGGAAGAGGTTGGAATTATTAACAGGTAGGCCCTTGGAGGAGGGATTCCTCTGAGGTGGGGGTGCCACTCCACTAGTGCTGGGAGTGTTGGGAACACTGCAAACTGGATTTAACTGAAGCCACTGGAACTGTTGTTGCTGAGATTAAAGAGTTTTGCTGCGTTACATTCACTGCAAAGAGAGCTGAAAGGAAGCCCACAGGAAGCAAAAAAGGAGAAAAATCCCGATTTCCTGCTCTAACCTGGCTGTTCCCTGCAGTACCCCCTGCTGGCAAAGCCAAGCATGGACTCGGAGGGTAAAGCAGAAATGTGGGCTTAGGTCCCAGGCACAGCAGCCGAAAGAAGCAGATATTTAATTTGAGAGATAATAAATGACACTTTTCTATTTTTTTGTAAAAAAGAAGGTCCTTGGAGGAAAAAAATGACTATAACTTCTGAATTACAAATCAACATTAGTGTCCAGAAACAGAAAAAATAAAGCATCAACTACAAGTACAACAGATTTTATGAGTTAGCCACCACTTGTACAAGCTACAGTAAATGATGATATGACTCAATTTTTCAGAGATGATGAATCTTACTTTCAGCCGAATGTGGTAGATTTGATTACTGATTCCAATTGCTTCCTTCCCCATAATAGAATCATATAGCCATACCCCTGCCTGGCTTTATGGCGGGCCAAATGTACCCTTCTAGCTCTTGATTTTGTGCTCTGGTGTGTGACTTGCTTTAATCAAAGAGAGATTAAGTAATGTGACTAGGGCAGAAATGAGCTTGCACAACTGAGCTTCTGTCCTTTGATGATCTACTGTGAGATGAACATGTCCCCAGTGTAGATGGTGCCCTTTCAACCTTGGCTCCAGAAGATAGATGGTTCATACCATATGCTCTGGGTTACCCCTGGTCTAAGAAAGAGGAGAGGCACATGGGACAATCCTGAACTCAGCTGGAAGCCTGGAGTCCAGCCTAATCTAGTTAAGTAACATCCAATCTACAGGTCCATCAATATAGGAAGAAAATCTGTTATGTTAAGCCTTTGGGTTTTGGAGTTTGTTATGCAGCATTATTGTGGCAATAGCTGACTCAAACATTAGGTTTCCCAGGCTTTATTGACATATCAGTAGATCTAATCAGGAAGCAGAAAACACTCTGGTAATTTAATAGAGAGAAATTTAATGCAGAGAATTGATTATATTCTATCATTCGATAAAAAAGGCTAAGAAGTCAACCAGGGGACATCGAGACAAGTGGAGATTGGTAATAATAAGGAACTGTTTCTACCCTAGAGTGGAGGGAAAAAGAGAAGAAGGCTGAGGATCACCCAGTGGAAACGAAACCTTGACAGCCTTTTGGATGGCAACTGGAAGCCATCAAAGATACATAATCACTGCCAGAGATAACACCTGAAGCACAGAGCGAAGAGGAGAAATAGCCTGGTTTTTCCCTTATTTCCACCCTGTAATTTCCTTCCAGTGCCTCTCATTGGCCAGAGGCCCCCAGAACCCAGATGATGATGCTTGAGAAATGGAGCTTGCAGGAGACCACATATCATCCAGAGCTGAACGAGGGAAGGGCAATGAATGGACCTATTGGAGATCGTCTAATCAACAATAATGTTTAACATTTTTTGACCACAGGACAGTCAGTCTTATAGAGTCCCTTTCTTCCAGAAATTTCTAGTATGCTCTCCAGAATGCTTACATGCACTAATTGGCTGACAAGTTAGACTCAGGCCCCAGCAGTTTCACAGTGGTTTCACTTCAAGCTAGAACTCTGTTTCAGAGGCCATGCCTGCTATGCCACCATGTCCCTGGAACTCCACAATGCCCTGATGTTGACAGGATAAGAATGCAGCAGAGCTGATATAATACCACCATTCTTTAAGATCAGAGATCCACATTACTGATTTTAAGAAATGAAAAGGAGCACATTACTTTCATTTTTAACTGAAAGAAGAGGAGGTTCCAGGGCTAGACTGTGTGAACCTTAAAGCATCATAGCACAATGATAAAGCTTTGTCCACTCCCATATGTTATTTCTCCCAGAGTATACAACTTATGTCAACGATGACTAGTGTCAAATGAACTTTCCTACCACTTACCAAACCATTGACAGAAATAAGACCACCCTTTAATATTTAGGGGTTGTGTGTGCTTCATATTTTTTTTCACTTATAATGAGTTCCCTAATGACCTTTTCTATGATATGACCTTAGAGCACCCCAAATTATTAGAAATGCTTATACATGAGTAAACCTCCAAAATTAAAATTTTGGATAGTATTTAAATATTTTTCCAGAAGTCTGCTTAATCCAACTGTAAATTGGTAGAAGCAATAGCTAATGGAGTGGGGATGACCACATTCACTAGCCAGAGCATCTGGGCCTCAGCTCCTTTCCAAATGAGTTACCTTACTCTGCTAGAGGTTCAAGCTAGAGGGAATCTAGAGGTTTCATTTAATGGTGTCAATTTAGATTTGAGAAAACCGAAGTTCAGAAACATAAAATCATTTGCCCGAGGCACAAGGTTAGCTAGTGAGATGTGAATAGGTATCCAAATAAGCCAGATAAGATACAAACTAAGGAAGACTCAGTGGGGCAGGCAAAAGCACAGGAATGGAATGCTGTAAAAGAAAATAAGACCAGGGAGAAAGTTGCTTAATTTAAAGAAATAAAGTCAGAAAACTATATATATATATATATATATATATATATATATATATATATATATATATAGCTACCTATCTATCCACCTACCTATCTACTTATATTTAGGCTATGACGAAGGAGCTCTATTCTCTTCAAGAGCTAGATCATGTCTCTTCTTAATTCCTCTCCTGAGTTGTAGAATTACTCAATTCATATTTTCCCAAACTAAATTTAAAAAAATCTCAATGTATGTGGAAATAATATAGATAATATTATTATTAATAATAGTCTGTGTTTAGCAGAGCAGAACACAAAGCAAAAGAGACAGCATGGACTCCTACATTAAGTAATGAGATATCAGTGGCTCCTCTACTATCCAGAGAAGTGGTCTCTCCTTAAACAATTCATCTTGCCTCCCTGTGTCTGTTTCCCCATCTCTAGAAGAATGTGATTAACTCCATGAGACCCCATCCTTCTCATGGAAATGCTGCTAGAATCATGTTGAGCATGAGATGCTTTTTCACTCTTAGGATTGACATAATACCTAAAGAAAAAGAAATTAGTTGTGGAAATACAGATGATTGTTTTAGATACATATAATTTTAATAATCAGAAAATTAAAAGAAATAAACACCTGGTCTTATAGGAGTTTGAGATAATAATCATTCTTCCTGTCTTCTTTGAGCCCAAATCGAATCATAGATAAAGGGGTTTTAAAGAATTTTATTAGTATAAATAAATAATCTGATTAGTACTAGTAAAACTATATTGAAGAAAAAGCTTGCACTTGAAGCCAATGTAGGCTTCTGGATACTCTTCCCTCGCCCTTCATATACGCAAAAACTTCAAACTTGCAGAATAGACCCTTCACCCCATGAAGTGCTGGAGGATCCTGGCTTGCTTCATCCCTTTTGAATGCAGAGGGTTCTATTAACAGAGACAAAGGAAGGAGGCCATAGACACCTGCAACCTTTTACACATTAATTCTACCCAACAGCAGACAGCTAGATGCTCCACCCTCATCATCATAGCAAACAGATAAACACCACCCCTCCTTTTATGGGAGGGGGCCAGAAAAAGAAAAAACAAAAATACTTCTTCCTCTTACCTCAAACAGGCTGGAGATGTCTATTTTATTGGCTAGGAAGAATAAGAATCAAGGGAGAGAATGTTTCCTCACTGCCCCAACGACTCTGGCAAGGAGGGAAATGGCTAAAAGTGTCCAGTGTGCTACTTTTAGCTGTGCCCCTGCAGCTGCTGGGACCTGGCACCCGAGTGAATAGTGGAATGGGAGCAATGGAAATGATGTTTGTGTCTGCCTGGGCTTAGGCTGACCCAACCAACCAAGGGATGATGGGACTATAAAATCAAGCAGAAGAAAACCAGTTGACCAAATATTAGATGTCCAGAGAGTCTTCATTTCTTATATGGTTAACTGGAATTTGGGGTTTGGAAATAGTCTTTTTTCCTCTTTTGATAGATAAGAGGGTGGATCTTCACAATATTCAGGAGGAAGCAGCTGCATATTTTGGCAACCATTTAGAGGAAAAGAGTGAATATATGAAATATTACTGCAAAAGTATAAGGGAGAAATTTGAGTAGACAGCCAAGAAAAAAAGTGAGGAGTGGAAAACAGTAAATTTAGGAGATTTCCATCTGATGCAGTTTCTCAAAGATGGTGTACTTAAAAAAAAAGAAAGAAAGAAAGAAAAAGGAGCAAGGAGAGGAGGATGGAAGCAAAGGCTTGGATCAGTGAGCACCAAATTGAAGAAAAACTTTCCTGAGAGACACTTAAAAAGTAATCAGAGAAACAAGTTAAAGACCCAGAAAGGGCAGTTTGTCTGGAGCTTGAAATGGAAAGAATCACAAAGAGATTCCCCTACTACATCAAACTCTCACTGGACCGAGAAATCTGCTGTGCTAATAGCTCTGAACCAATTGCTTTGCATGAGATCTGGGCTGGTCTAAATGACTTTGTCAAACTTCAATTTCCCATTTTAAACACAGAACAAATAATGATTTGGAGGTGTATATAGCATTAGACCTATCAAATTAACTCCTTGCAAAGAAGCCAAGTAAGTTAATAGACTCGGGAGTAAAGGCTGGATTAGCCACTTCTGTAACGTACCTCTTTCCCGCCCTGCCCTTCTCACCTTCAAAATGCCCTCTGCTTGCAGCTCCTAAGTCATCCCTGGAGAATGCTGTGTCACCATTCCACTTTTCTTCTCCCCTATGCGGATCTCTATTGACAGACCCAGCAGGGCTACAGAGAATTCACTGTTGATATAAATTTAAAGTTTCTGTGACTTCAGATTACTCTCCGTTCTACACTGAAACTGACCTCTCATCAGACTTGGATAAAAGGTGCACCATTCTTAGGTAATCAAGTGGTATATTTTGCTGAAAGCAACTTTAAAAACTGTCCTAGGGATCTAACATTCAGATCAAATAAAATCCCAGCTGATAAAAGCAACAATCATTAAAGGGTACTGATATTGCACTCTGTTCGAGTAAGGGGTCATTTAATCAAGCCTTAAATATCTGATTTTCTAAATGATACCATCTGAACCAGATCTTCCTCTGCAAATCAGCCAGGTGGAGGGACAGCGAGAAGTGTTTGTCAAAATATTGTGGACTGTCTTCTAGTCAACGGAAAGAAACTACAATTCAAATGAGAGTCCTCTAACTTCCACAAACTTTGTGAACTGATTTCATAAACTTCATCTCATGGTGGCACTGGTATCACTACTTTCATTTCAAATGTGCATGACTTAAAGAGATTATGTCACTCATTCAGGTTCACATCACTGTTACATGGCAAATCCAGACTCCAGGCTCTCGGCTATTTAACTCTAAACCCCCTCCCATTCCTGAGTTCTTACACAGTTGTCCTAATGGACTTTTTTTCCTCTTTGGGCCATAGCTCTGGATCTCATTTCATGGGCCCTCCCAGAGAGAGAAGTCAGCACCCATTGAGAGAACAGACCCTCCTCTGTGGAACTGGAAGGACTCAATTAGGTCCAGTGGACAACACATCTAAGACATTATGATAGCTGCAGGATGGGAAGCAGAGAATTTGGAATAGAAACACAAATATAAGTATGACATGTCTCTGATCCTTTGTAACAGTTTTCCTTCCTATGAAGTCTTTTCAGCACCTTCCTTCCTGGATTGACTCCTCCCACTGGAGGTCCTCACTACCAGGGATGTCTTCCGCCACTGCACCTCTAATGTTTCATTACACTTAGAGTCTCTTTCACAAAGAAGAATTCAGCAGTTGGTCCTCCTTAAAGGGCAGGAGGAGAGGAAAAATTTTCAAATGAAATCAACACTCATTTTCTCCCCATATTTGACTGTCCACTCCTTAAGAGCAGGAAATGCACCTGTACTGAGTATTTAACACATGGTCTGGAGCAGAATGAATTACTCAATGAATTAATTAGTCTAGTAGTGGAGAGAGATATTTAAACAACTAAGTAAGAAACAGGACAGGTTAAATTAAGGGCCAACTCAACTGATAAGATTTTTCCTAATAGGGGTTCCGCTAAAAAAAAAATAATCCTTAAACAACCCAAAAAACATTGAAACATTAAAAAGAAGGATCCATGAAACATGCAGCATAACATGATCTTTTTACCTTTTTCACAGTGTCTTCTAAAAGCATCCGCAGACATCATAATATACATGCCCAATGTTCTCCAACTGGAAATTGCAGGCACGGTGTATGACATTCACTGTAATAATATCTGTTTTTCTGACCCGTTCCCTTTGTCTTCTGCTATGCACTTCACATGCGAGGAGACTACATCTGGGAAGTGCCTCATAAGAGGGATTAAACACGGTCTCTTATACATAGTAAGGTTAATGGCTTCTATTTGTTGAGTGCCTGCTATGGCCGGGGCACACACCAGATTCCCTATAGATTGATTTTATTTAATCCTCACAAATGTCCTGATGAAGTGACTATTAGGTTCCACATTTCCCAGACAAGATTTCTGGGACCAGGTTACATAATTTTCCCTAAACTCCATGGTAACAGGAGGCAGAGTAAGGACATGAACTTTGGTTTATCTGACTTCAGAGTCAGAACCCTTAAACACTCATCTAAGCTCAGCAGCCTTAGAATTATTTTGCGGGAAACACTGATCAAGTTCTTCATTTCCAGAGAAAAAGGACCCTCCTCATAAGGGGCCCTGCTGCTCTGAGCTGCCCTTATAGGGTCAAGTTGCAACTCTAATATGCAATTCCAGCCCAGCTCAGCTGCCTCCAGGAGCAACAACCTCCCAGGGATATAGCTGGGAAGAAAGTTGGGTGTGAAATGAAGTCAGACTTTATTTTGTGGGGTAATTTGCTACATCAGAGAAGCATTTTGTACCAGCAACAGAACAGAGCAACACTGAATCCCAGGATTCTCAAGAGGAAGCATTTCTCCTTCTCACCAGTTGCAAATTCTCGACTCTACTCCAGCGCA
Source organism: Canis lupus dingo (assembly GCF_003254725.2). NCBI lineage: Eukaryota > Metazoa > Chordata > Mammalia > Carnivora > Canidae > Canis > Canis lupus. The sequence goes on along the minus strand of NC_064279.1, from coordinate 15,720,924 downwards.
GGCATGTAAATAATTAGAGTAACTAGAATCAAACTCAGAGCCTCTGGGGAGGGAATTCACGAGCTCTGTGCAAAGTGGTTTATAAATGTCGAGTTATTATTTCTTAAAATGAGTTAGGCAGGTGTTTATCCACACTTTTTTATAGACCAAAATGATTTCATACTCTCAAATCTTTCTCTTGTGGACTGGAAATGGTTACAGGCTGTCTCTAAAGGAGAAACTGAATGCATAAAAGCGCATGTGTGTTAGGGCTGGAAGGAGCCTCCGAGCTCAGCTAGCCTGAGCACCATCAACTGAGGCCTGGAGAGCTGGGAATTGGCCTCAGGACACATCCTGGGCTCATCAGTAGATGAGCTCAGGGCCTGGAACCCGCATCTGCCTATTCTCAGTCCAGGATGACTTTTATAAAACCCCAGGGGAAGCTATGTGAATTCAGAGAGGCCAGAGTCAGAGTGTCATGTAATGACTTGGAAGGCTCATACCAAGTCAATGTGCCCCCAATATATCTTTAAAAGTAAATGCAAAGACTTTTATATAAATAGTACAGATTGATCTTTTTTTAAGTAGAGAGATAATTTTAAAATGAATAGATGGGGGGAAATGACACAATTACCTTATCACCTAGAGGCAGTCACCGATTAAACCTTGGTATCTATGCCTCTGGATGTTTCTATGCTTACATGTGCTTATAAATGGATTCTTTATACACATGGGGCCACACATAAACACTGTCTGATAATTGGCTTAGTAGCATATTTCAAACATCTTTTCAAGCAGATGTGTCTTCATCTATGTTATTTTTATGGCTGACTAGCATTCCATGGCATGGTAACTCCATAATTTATTACTCCAGTTCCCTAATGTGAGACCTTAACTTTTTTTTCACTAATAGAAGCAGCGGAAACATGGTGTGATGACTGAATGGGTTCAGCCCCATCCAGTGGTGTGGCCTTACAGCTGTGTCAGCATGGACAAGCTACTATCCTCCCCAAACCTTTTCCTCAACCAGCAGTCACACCTCTCACAAGGGTTGTTTGGCGTCTCAGAGGAGGGAGCTCACATAGGAAGTGCTTAACACATGTTAGTGACTTTCCTTGTTCCTATTTAGTTGGATGATGTTATTATTACTAACAACTCTTCCACAAAAAATCTTTTGAGCTAAAGTTTTGTGCCCACCCTTAATTATTTCTTGAGACTGAGTCTTAGAAATTGTATTATTAAATCAAAAAATGTTTACAGATTCTTCACATTTATTGCCAAGTTGCCCTCTTAAAAGACTTGCCAGGTTACTGTCCTCTGAAAAGAAACAAGAGTGCTCATTATGCCACACATTCTCCACAACTGGCATTAATGATTCTTTTTAAATCATCCTTGCCAAATCGAGTGTTGATAAAGACATGTCGTTATTGTTTTTATGCTATTTCTCTGTACGTCAGGAAGATCAATCGTTTCCATCTTTGCTTTGGCCATTTACATCTCTTCTTCCCCCTCCTCCTTCTTTTTGGACTTGTCTCTGGCAGTTTTATCTCTCTGAAATTGTTCGTGAAGTCCATTTAGCAGCTGCTTTAACCCTTTGGGTAGGAAAAGAAAAAAGGTCCACTAGACTATATGAGCACCATGAGGACAGGGTTGGAGACTGTTTTCTTTGCTGTTCTCACTCTCCATAGAGTCTGGATGTGAAATGGCCCCAATGGACATTGATGGGATGACTGATGATTGAATGGGTGTTGGATGACAGGTTGGGGGGAGGCCACAAGAATGCTCCCTAGAGCTGCCCTGCAGCAATTGTCATAACAGAAGTCCCCAGGCTTGCCAAGCCCTCTCTTCAATCAAATAAAGATTCCCAGACTCAGGCTATACCTCAAGTGAGACCCTCACTACTACTGGAATCTCTTTCCCACCTCATCCCATCTTCTTGTCACAAGGCTGTGCATGTTACCAAGCATGCTGGAAACTCCATTCACTGTATCTGAGGAGGAGAGCCTGGGTACGCAGTAGGCATTCATCAAATAGATGATATTACCTTTGATTTTCATCAATACACCTGTATTGTGTACGTACCAAGTGAGAGAACTAGGCTTTAGGAGAAACAAATACATGAGAAATGTAGGGGGAGGAACAGGGAGTGCTATCGCTATCCAGCAACAGGAGTTCTTTCAGACCTTCCAGATGTTACAGGAGCCGGGCAGGTAAGTATTGTGGTGACACTGCCACCATCGAGGGTGAGGGAGCATACCCTAATGAGGGCGGTCACTTCTCAGCTCTAGCCAATTCCTGCCAGAGCAAGAACATGGATTTAGAGCTGCTAAAACCTATCTGGAATGTTATGTGAAACCACCTGACTGAATGTTGGTTTAGTTTTCTCACATTACGTAGGTCCAACAACAGGTTAGAGCTGGTCCATATGGGAGTTCTGCTCAGGAAGCAGACAGCTCATAGGAAATAAAGCAGCCACACTGCAAATGAGGGACACAGGTGGCAAAGGGCAGCGGCACAAGGGAGGGAGCAGTGCTTGTGGAGAGGCAGCTGTACGCAGAGGTGAGACATGAACTTCATTTTGCAGGGCGGTGTTCAGATAGGCTGAAAGGACTATTTGAATGGACCCTGAATGAACTTCTCGATCTTTCACTAGCAAAGAACTGGTGTGCAGGACATAAAGGCAGAGTCGGGGCAGAGCACATTAGGGGAAGTGGATAAACAATCCATTGTGAGCACCCACAGGGCTCCATAGATTCAGCAAGACAGTAGGGAACTAGTTTGGAGAAGATGGCAATCCCAAGTCTCCACCAGATTGAGTCCTCTCCGACCTTCACAGCATTACAGATACAACTCGTACCCTACATTTTCCCCCTGAAAGTTACCCAGGACACCAGCGGTTTGGGACACCCACAGGCAGATGCGTTGTGGCAGCCCTAACTAGCCTCACAAAAACCAGAAGACTCGTGAGCCTGACATTGCAGAATTTCTACTGGCAGATTCCCATTTTTCAAGCTGCTGCCCATCCTTTTTCTCTTTAAACAGCAGACTCATGTATGATGTTCTATTTTTCCATTTGAAAATGCTCCAGCCGAACACTTGCATGGTTACCATGGCAACTATCAGGTAGCATCGTCTTGTGCCCGAAGCTGAGACTGCCAGCAAGAAAGCCAATGCAGTAGTATATTGTTTCTTCCTGGACTAATCTTCTAAACTGTAGCCTATAGTGTTCCCATAATATATTCGATCAGAAGCTTGAGTGGTTTATTGAATTTAATGTGCCATGGCTCTCCTTTGACTGAGCAATCCATTCAGTAGTGGGCCTTTATTTTGAATTTTCTCTTTGGCAATAGTACGTGCAGGGCCTACCGTGGTGTATGTTTTGTGATTTCTAAGATTCTAAGAGAGGAAATGGATTTGCACACACAGACTCTGTCTTTTTAATCTCACACTAGTTGAAGAATTGTTCATCTTATTCTGACTGGACCCAAGTGGGCTATTTGCCAAACATCTGATTTCTAGATACTGTATATATCACCAGGGTAGAGCTAATACATTTCTGTGATTAGTGAACACTATAAGGAGGCTGAGAAGGAAAAGCCAGCTGGCTCAGCCAGACAGTGGCTATCAATTCTAAACCCTTCATGATACCCCCCTCCACCTATGTCCTTATAGAGAGGGTCCATGCCTCCGCAGCCTCCCTGGGCAAGGAAGGTAAGGTAAGAAGAAGATAGGGGTATGTTTACCATGGAACGGGGCAACCAGTAGCATACCATGAATAGTAGTGTTCTTTGGGATCAATAAAATGAGAGGTTTGATTGCTTCACAAAGTTTCAGAGTAAACTGGAGACTGGAAGAGAGCAGGGGATTTTAAGGAATTGTACACCAGTGCATGGACCTTTAAATGTTTGAGAGAAGTGTGGGTGAACCCTGGAATCCTTTCGTGGGCTCTGCTTCTTTGAATGTGAAAGCACTCAGGATAGAGCCTGGACTGCATAGGTCATAGCTTAGTACACATTACAATTTTTTAGTTGGAAATCTAACTTTTCCTAATAATTTAATTAATAATCATATCAGACCACTGCCTAGTTACAAACTATTTAACATTAGGCTTTTCATTCAATGGGTGTCAGTTGGACACCTCCTGTGTTTTGATTTTTTTAAATCAGACCATAGGCACATACATATCTTCGATCCAAGCATGACCCTGTTTGGTAATTTACTTATCTATATGTTTGTTTACTTATTAATAACTTACGGACACCCATGAAGCTATCAGGCTCTATTAAGAGTTCTAGATGTTATCAAAGATGAGGAAAATGGATCACTCCTCTCAAAAAACCTCTAATTTGGTATAATAAGCTGATAATGGATCCCAAAGACATATCCAAATTCTACCCCTTGAAACCTGTAAATATCACCTTATTTAGAAAAAGGGTCTTTGTAGATATGATTAAGATAAGGATATAGTAATAAGTAGATTATCCTGGATCCTTTGGGTGGACCCTAAATGCCATCAAACGTGTCCTTAGAGAGAGACACAGATCTGACCCACGCAGACAGAAGACCATGTGAAGACAGAGGCAAAGATGAAAGTGATGTGGCCATAAGCCAATGAACACCAAGAAATTCCATCAGGCATCAGAAGCTGGAAGAGGCATGGGACAGATTCTCCCCCAGAGCCAGAGGGAAAGCAGCTCTGGAGACCTCTTGACTTCAGACTTCTGGTCTCCAGAACCCTGAGATAATATGTTTCTGTTGTCTTAAGTCACCAAGTTTGCAGTAATTTGTTATGGCAACCCTAGGAATCTAATACATTTGGTATGATAGTGAGGCGCACATATGAGCAGTGGCAGTGGCAGCAACTAGAAGAGCTGGCACTTAGTGAACACCTTCTCTGCTCATCTTTTTATCTGCATTCTCTTTTTTTAATTCTCCAAACAGTACTGTCAATCAGGTACTATAATCACCTCCATTTTGTATATGAGCTAAACGAGTCTCAGTGTGTTAGAAAACTTTCCCAAAGTCCTAAACCTAACTAGTGGCATTCAGGAAATTCAAATACAGGATTCCCCACTGCTATCCAAAAGTAGAGCATTCCCATGAAGTTTCAACCTTTCATCTGCCAGAATGGTGTAAAGTGAAGAGTATCGCCCACTTTCTGAAAATTCATGTTAGGCCATTTGCTTTCACAGAAGATCTACGTTTGTACCTGTTTTCACCAACTGAAAGAAATCCCAAAAGGATTTTCACTTTTACAAAAACAGCCCTAACCATATTAGTGTAGGTATTTTGGAAAAGGGAAGTGATAAATTGCAAACTTTTGGTAAGTGGGGGATACCTTATTAAGAACTGACAAGCACACCATCTAAGTCATGATTGAAACATATGCACACCCTGAACTCTAAAGTGCAGATCACCCATGTGTGCTGAAATTAAAATAGTTTCTTTCTAGATTTTCTAGAAGAAAAATTCTAGGTAGTTTAATGGAAGCTTCACTTTTCTCTATACTTTGGGCTTTTATGTCACTGGTATTCTAAACCATACCGCATCTGTCTAATAAGAAAATTGCTATTTGCCTAACACAAAAATGTGTAAAATGCCTTCAGGAAACATGGGATAGACCAGTTTTGCTGACGCAGAGCTATTTGCATCAGAGAGTCACAAGGGAGGTAAACAGAACCTTGGTCCAAGCCAGATTGTAGAGGACACCAGAACTCCCATCTAAGGGTTCTGAACTTGATCTTGTCATTGGGAGTTGGTGGAGGTGACTATGAAAAGACAATCAAACTAATGGTGACTAATGGTTATTGGTGACTTCAAACTTACAAAGTTTGAGGTAAGGATAATGGTAGACTGCAGGTACTTAAGAAAGAACAGGGAGTGTGGAAATGGAAGCAGACAGGATAAACTCCTCATTGGAAGTGTCGGGCAGTGGAAGAAAGGAGACAAACAGAATGGAGAGCGAGGGGGCAGGTGGGTGTCTGGGCATCAGCAGATCAAGTCTCTTCCCTATAAGAGAGACTGAGTGGGCCTGGAGCAAAAAGAGACTGGAAAGGAAGCCAGGGATTTTTTTTTAACTGAAGTATAATTGACACACAATGCTACGTTAGTTTCAGATGCGCAACATAGTGATTCCACAAGTCTATACATTATGCTATGCTCACCACAAGTGTAGCTCCCATCTGTCACCATACAAAGCTATTACAGTATCATGGACTATATTCCCCAGGCTGTACCTTTCATCCTCGTGTCTTATTCTTTCCATAACTGGAGGCCTACAACTCCCACTCCCCTTTACCCATTTTTGCCCATCCCTCCACTCCTTCTCCTTGGAAACCAGTGATTTTTTAAAGCCCCAGGGTAAGAGAAGAGGCTCTTCGTAGATTCCAAAACAAATGGATTAAACCCAGTTCAGTAATTCTCAGAGTGTTCCAAGAAGGCACTGGAGTGTGTGAGGTCCTTTAAAAGTCTAAAGTCAAATTTCAGAGACGCGAATGCTCTAATAATGTCTGTTCTTTAGTTCTTGCACGAATCAGCATCTTCATTAAAAACATTTTTCTAATATTTAAGTAGCTGAGAAAAGATACTACGTTTCTTTCTCACCTTGGCCCAACTCTGGTCCTGTGATGCCCAGCGCAGAGACTGTGTTTAATGTGTGAGCTGAAGGAATGAAGGGTGCCTAACAGTATGACTCTACCATATAAATTCTGTGACCTTGGGCGAGTTACCTAAGCTGGTTTCTTGGTCTCTAACATGCAGATAATAATGCCCAAGTCACAGAAGTGTTGTGAGCATTAACAGAGATGAAGAATGTAAAGGCGCTAGCATGGTAACTGATGCACCATAGATGAAGAACTACCAAGATGTCGAGACCATGTTTTGAGAAGCCATGTAACAGAGTTGTCAGGAGAGAAACTGCCAATCAAGCACACTTGACTTCAATCCAGTTCAGTTGCTTACTGTCTGTATGACTGTGGACAATTTACTTAACCTTCTTAAAACTAATCATTCATTTATAAAGTGTGAGCAATAATATTTACTTTATTAAGGACGTTGTGAGGAATGCATTTTATATGTAGAGCTGACCTCTCTCTTCTTTTTCATTAATATGCAAATTTTAAAATAATATTTCACTTTTAAATGGAAAAAGTTGAAATCTCCAATAAAAATTGTTTGTATGAATTTTTTTTTTCAAAATGAATAGTTCTATAATTTCTTCTTCATTTTCCCTAGTTTAAGAGATAAACTAGGGAATATCCCTATGCATTGGTGAATTTAATATCCCCCCTTCCCTAGATTAAAAGTGTCCACAACCTCTCCATTCTGAATGGGGTAGAACTTTACAAATTTACATGTAGGCATAATAACATGAAACCCCATAATGTTCCTTATTCTAGTCTCTCTCTGGTTGGATTCAATACTTCAAGGTATATGAAATGAAAAAGGTTCACACTTTCTATCCCCCAGATGATGTGAGACAAATGGGAAGGATAACAAGTAAGATCTGAGAAGATTTTGGAATGCAGATTCTCACAGTTCACACAGCCTCTGGGTGCCAGTCCACAATACCACTTCTAGATGGTTATTGAAGACATGAACATGAAAATATAACAATTAGATGTGACACTTCAGAGTCTATAATCCCATAAGGTTCTGTTTGATTAAAAACGGTCCATGTGGAAACTTTCAAAACCTGAAATTAGTTTCAATATATGAGGAACTCTTCTCACACATAATACTAATGGACAAACGAGCTTGATACCAGGCCTTGGAAATAGTCAAAGGAAGTACATTGATTACAATGCTCTAAATAATAAATTGGAAACAGCCATGTATTCCAACTTTTGCTCCATAGCGTGCATAATGATTAAATGTCCATGGAGATAATTAAAACAAGGTGACTGACATATAGGGGCTCAAGGTCTAATGGGGGAGACAGACATGTAAGCATTCAATATAACTGCTATCATAGAGACATGGACAGTGGGTCATGAGGGGACATAGTCTGAGGAGAACAAAGTGCTTAAACTAGATTGACAGATTTAGTAAAACATTTAATTATTTGCCTTTTAATTCACTAGCTGCAGAATGAGAAAGGCAGTTGGTGGAGCTCAATTTTCAGCTAAATATTAAGGTCTAATTTCACGTTCTTCCTTTTAAGATACCCATCTCTTCTGCCTCTGATTGGAAATTGAGGTCTTGATGCTATAATGCATCGAAAAATCTATTGAAAAATAAACTTGAAAACTAAGAAACACAGACAACCTATTGTTTATTTAATCTATGCTGAACCAAAGTATTGATTTGAGTGGTGAATTGTTGCTTCATTTGTTTCTCATTAACTTGGTAGGTAGGTACACTGGTTACAAACTAAGTGAATTCAGAAACAGCAAAAGGCCCAAGAAAATAAATCTATCAAGAATTGCAAGAAGACTGATGTTACTAGAAAGGAGGAAAGCGTCGTTAAATGGAAATTTCAAAGCTTTCAGTACTGTTGCTTAAAAAAAAAAATCAAGGTTTGGATGTATTTTTAAAGTCTTTCAACTGAAAAGCTCAGAAATTGGTTCTAGTCCTGCCTCTGACTTCGTTTAGGTCTGGACAAGTCACCACCACCCTCGGTGTTAGTTTCCTAAAGCCTCTAAAGTAAGGAGTTTGTATTAACCAGAACTCTTTTGGACATAAGTAAAAGAAATGCAATTCAACCTGGCTTCATTTTTAAAAAGGGAGGATTTCATTGATTTAGGCAACTAAAAAAAGGTGAACCAGCTTCAAGAATAGCTTTAAATCATGTCAGCAGCACAGTATACCTCTCTATTAGTACTAATTTTTAGCATGTTGGCTTCATCCTCACATGTGTTCTTCCTCTATGATGACAAAGTTGCTCCTCACATATTCAGCTTCATTTCCTAAAAACTTAAAGCCCAGCAGAAAACAATTTGTCCTTCACCATAATTCCAGGAAAAGTCCCAGAATTGAGTTTCACTGGATTTAATTGACTTCAGGCACATCCCATCACTTTGTGAGGGGAAATGCAGTGTTTCAACCGGTCAGACCTAGAGAAAATGCCTCTGGAGCCAGAGGTGGATCAGTTGGTACAAAGCTTGACAGTAAGGGAAGACTGATTTCGAAAGGAAAGCCAAGGATCAGGAATAGAATAAAGGGAAAATGGGAGTTTGGAAGACCCCAAACAACAGATACCCACTGTAGGATGAAATACATTGTTTCTAAGACCCCCTTTAGCCCCTAAAATTATGTCTCAAACCTTTCTTTTATTAGATAAGGACATTGTTACCAAGAAAGGTCCAGGGATTTGCCCACAACTCACAGCTAGTTCATGACAGAAACTGAACTCTGGTCTCTTAACTTGCAATCATGCATGTCACATCTTTTCAAGGGTTCTAACTCCAGGATCACAATGGACCGAACACCAAATGGTTCACAAAGCATGAACCCTACCACTTCAGGAGAGTGTCATAGTGAAGATCATGCCCTGTATTGGTTCTGAAGATGCCATTAGGAACTGCTAATAACTCATGGCAGGTGCCATAGAAAACCTCTGCATTGCCTAATTTGATTGGTTGACCCTAGTTCGAACATGCTACCCATAGCACCTGTTTCTAGTCCAGCCGAACATGCTTTGTGTTCTCATTTTTAATGTCTAAGAAGAACACACTCGTGGTTACCATAGCAACTGTCTGGAGGCTACTTCTGTGTGGAGATGAGGTTGCCAACAACAATACTGCTTCTTTTTCTTGATCTAGACTAGCCCGGCGGGTGGACCCAGGCATGGGTGATTTTCTTTTTCAAGCTTCTCAGATGATAATGTACAGCCGGTGTTAGGAGTTCCAATATAACCCTTTAAATTATTATTAAGACAGGTTTGGCTGAGAGTTCAAATAGTTCACTCAATCACATGCCTCCTGTTTCACTTCAGAACTTCCCATAAGTGCATATCTGGTGACTTACTTAAAACTGCATTTTTTTTTCCTCTTCTCAAAGGAAAGGATCTTGTCCACTCTGGCACATTATGTGATTTCTGGCTTTCCAAGGTGCAAGCTCATGAATATTCTTAATTAGAACTGTGGTTTCTCCATCTCTTTCAAATTGGTCTATGTTGGAACTTAATTGCAACAAGGGACTAGGAACATCTGGCAGGTCTAACAGCCATGATCTGTGGTTCTGAATATACCGTATGAATTACCAGCAGAGTGGTGCGTCACTGAGATTGCTGATGCGCCGTGAAGATGTAGAGGAAGAAGGAAGCAAAGCAAATAATGACCTCTCAATTAAGTTTTCCAAAAGGCTCAGATGATTAACAGGCTACAGGCAAAGTTTACTCCTCAATTGAAAACATAAGCAACAACATAAAACAGGCACACCTGCCATCCCAATAACTTAGCCATGGTGAAAAGAAACATCTCATTTTTTTAAATTAGCAGGCTGTCCAATGTTTGGCAGCTCTTTTCCAAATGATTTTATTTTCCTTCCTTCATTAGTGTGAAGCTTGAAACAAGTTCTATTCAATTTCATATTATGGACTTGATTTATGTCAAAACATTGTACTGGTTATGACCTAGGCAGTGAGAGACATATTCAAGGGAATGTGGCTTGATATTTAAAATGTGGTCCCAGAAAACCGAGTGAGAAATATTTAGTGGAGAAATTCAGCCTTGTATTTGAGGCTTTAATGGAATAAATTTAAATTTTATGATTGAAAATCATGTGGAGTATCTTGGTAAATCATAATGGAGAGTGCATTCAGTAAACATTTATGGAACATATACTATTTGCAAACTCTTCAGACACCATAAGGGTTATAAAGATGAATGTTCTCGAGATGTTTACAATCCACAAGAGGGGATGAGAGAAACATTAATTGCTACAATGCTAGGCCATATGTGATAAAGTACAATAGTATTTTGAAGTAGGTAAACCTTGAACTTGGCAGGGAGAGCAAGAGTCAGGTAAAAGGACTAATTAACCGCAAAAATTCATAAGGGACAATGGGGACAGAGTGGGTGGGAAGTGAGACTCACTGGGTGTCTAACAGTGTGAGAAGCAGGTTACAGATTCTTTTTTTATCCACGTGATCACATTTAACTCTTGAAACAACCCTATGAGGTTATTCCCAAGTCATTTCCAGATAAATAGACTGAAACTATGAAATGCTAAGTAATTTTCCCCAGATCACTCAGGCAGTAACTGGTAGTCCTGGAATGTAATATTTACGTTCATGGAAAAATGATTGGCTCGGGCTGACTAAGTTGAAAGAGGGAAAGGAGCCTGGAATGTAGTCAACCAAGGCAAGATCACACAGGGCTGGAAAGTCAAACTGATGAGTTCAAAGTCAACTCCACAGGTAATGTGACTCATTCGCCGGCTAACCTAAAACTCAGCCAGCTTGCCTGTGCCTGGAGAGCTTTGACAGGAGCCTGATGCCACACCTGTGATGGTTCAAAGCCTTCCTACATTTTCCACACGTTCTTATGTGTATTTCCTTTCGATTCCCAAGAGCTCCATGCTCCTGTGTTGTGCACATCTATGTAGATATGATGCCCAGCTCTCTCCTAGGTTTTCCCCAAATCCACGACTTCCAAATATTTTACAAATTTGGTAACTTTCTAAAGATGAGTGGGGGTCATGAGGCAAGACACAGCAAGGAGAAACTTATCTTCTGCTATCACCTGGACCCATTCCTTCCACTTCCCATTCCCTGCTTTTTGTTTTTCTACTCCCTTTCCTTATGACACAGGCAAGGCACAGCTCTCATTTGTCTCTTTCAGGGCAGTTCCACCCATGCCCTGGAGGGGGTCCTTGGTGCTTTGTCTTCTCCAATACCTGTGAGCTATTTCTTCTAAACAAATGCAGAGTTCTCCTTGGGAGGAGTTCTAACAGAGAGATGGGATTCTGGGGAGCCTGGAAGCAGGGAGACATGTGCTAAAGGTCATACCAAGTGCAGCATAAGCCCATAGTGACTTTACCAAGACATTGCCAGTGAGGGTAGAAGAATAAAGGGTAAATATGAGACATGGGGAAGGAGAAACTCTGTTTCAAATGGCATGCAAGAGAACTTTTCTATTTTGCAGATTCATTTGCACCATGAAAACTACCTAAGTTCTTAATGAGGTTTATGGTATTTTTTTTCTTTCTCATCAAATGCTTTAGTTCTATCTAAGTTTTGGACATAAGGCAGTATTCTCTCCAGTTATAAAATAGAATATCAGCAGGTGGTCTCAGAAAAGAATTTTCCTAACATGCTGTACACTTTGTCAGAAAAATCTTTTTCATGCCGCTAGATTTTTTTTAAATCATGATTTACTTTCCAGATATTTAAACCTTTATTTCCATTTAGTTTGCTTTGAAATGCAGCAGATTAGCTAGAGCACAAGATTGTCTAGGATCGGCTGAGCGGCAGAGAACACTGACACAGTGAGAGAGGGGGAATGCGAGTCATTTGTCTTCTCTGCAAGCACTCACAAATGATCCTTTCCTGCCATATGTTCCAGAGAATTCTTTTATTTCCCTTCAGGTATTTGACCCCCTATTGAATAGAGGCATTGATCAAAGTTGAAGCTGTGGAGTAACTGATAGAATGAATAGCTTCAATTCTCAGTAAATCAAATGTTAAAAAAGAATCAAAAGTAAAATTCTTGATGTTTAATTCCTATTCCTGAGTCTGGCTTATGTGAACATGAGGATGTTGCTTAACAATCTTGGGCTTCTGGTTTCTTTTTCCTTTTTATTTTTTTAACTATACACAGCCAAGAAGTTCTACAATGAGAAAGAAATTTTTTTTGACTTGTACTGACCTTAGAGATGGAACTCCTTAAGTAAAAGATGGTAATTTGAAATAAAGCTCCTTGTGTCTATTTCCAAAGAATTATGACTTGGAAGGTTCATGTGAGGTGAAGGAGAACAAGAAGAAATAGACATCTAGTTGAGATGCTGTGCCAAACATCTGGAGGAGAAAATGAGAGCATTATGGGAAAACAGATGGAGGGAAGCTTGGCCAGATAAAATTAAAGGAAACGCCGCTCAACATCTGATTAGCTAAGAGAATTCTATTTAAAAGGAAAATATCTATAAAACCTATACTTTAAATTGTCTCTTGACATAAAAACACTTATAAAAATTAGAGTTCTTATCAGGCGTTGAGGTTTACTTTGAAGGTTTTAATTTACTAATTACTCTGTGTATTGTCTTGTTTTGGTTTTTAGTTAGAAACAAGACCCTAACTGATAACCAAAAGGCTTACAGATAAAGACCTACCCTAAAAATTATTTCTATGTTATTTTAATTAACATACTGAAATTGTGTTTCAACAATCAGGGTCTAAATTAAGCATTTGTGGGTGCGAGTTAAATATTTGTTTTTATCAAGAGAAGTTGATAATGCCTTTTTGGGAATTGGCTTTACCTCTGCAAGAAAGAACTTACTGTCGTGTATGAACATTTTATCCATTAGCTATAGTGAGCACAGGGCTGAAGTTCAGGAGCTTTGCAGAGGTCCATGATAATGTTCAAGATCTGATCTTAAAAAATCATTAGGTCCAAAATAAAACACTGAATTCTAAAATGGAAGTGAATAATTACATCAAGAATATATAATATCAAAAGCAAAATTTTGATGGCCTCACATTCTTACAACAGAATACTGTACCACATGTAATGTGACAAATGAGACACGAGTCCTCTAAAATCAAGATGCGCAGGTCTTACAGAGGCTGTGTGACAGCCCTGCTGGTGGGGGGAGCAGCCTTCTAGGACAGCACACACAGCCTTCTGATAAATATTCTTTTGTAGCCCAAAGGAAAAGATTTTCCTTTCCTTTAATAGCCAGAGGAAATGGTGGGAGTCCCTAATCTGGGAACTGGGAGATGTACAGCATACTCCTCAAGACTCCGTGGTATTCCCCTGGAGTCTATGGCTACCCTACTTACCTCTTGCCTAGACTTCCTGCCTCTTTTGACTTCTTGATCCTTGCTTACTTTCCCTTCTCCTGTGACTCCTCTCCTCTTTCCATGCTGTGTGCAGCCACCTTTCTCCTCATTCCTTCTGAAACACACCACCAACAAAAAGCCATTGTGCACAACAGACTTTTTTGAAAGCTTGGGAATAACGAAGAGGGGCCAGAAGCTCATGGAATAATAAACAACTCAAAATTGAATACAAGAGAATAATGTTCTTATAGTTCCTCATCCATCTCCCAAGGGGAAATTTCTCAACCAATACTTTCTTGCTTTGGACCCCGGCCTGCCACCATATTGCTGGTCCACTGCTCCTAGCAAGATTCCCATTTTTCAACTTTCCTCTTCTCCCAGTTCCTAGCACCCCTTGCCTACCAAATAAAAAGTGACCATTCCTGTTATATACCATCTAGTTCATACACTTCCTTTTGCATACCTAACGATGCTTATTATTGTACTTTCCTAGCAAAGACATCTTTTACCCTTAGTTAAATTCTATCAAATCATTGAAATGTGGAAGCTGCTAAATAATTCTCTCTCTCTCTTTGGATAATAATCTTGGATAATAATCCTTACCTTTCTATAAGACTTCTAAAGAAGACCCACATGCTCAAAATAACAATGGCATATGTTTCAGTAAGCTTTCTTTTCCCTGAATAATTTTTTTTTTTTTTTTTTTTTTTTTTTGGTGAAGGTTTTGAAAAAAAAAATCCTTGGAGATTTCAGTCCTTTGTTGATTAACAGAGGAGATAGAGTACAAAGAGCCCAGCTTTTGCTTCCATAGATCAAAATATGTCAAGCCAAAATACTGACTGAGTTCAGGATAAGGAATTTAAGAATGAATTATACAGTAGAAATGACCATCATTAGAAGAGTTAAATAGAGACAAACATCATAATGATAAGCAATATAGGCCCCCAGGAGAAGGGAATTTGTGAGTTAGGCCTTGAAGAAGTAGGATCATATCTTGCTTGGGACTGCTAGAGAACCATTTTCTTCAGTTTCATTTCTCTGGACACTGTGACTGAAAATTTGCCCTAAAGAAGTCCATTTTGTCTTGATGGTGTAGTTTAAAGGACAAAACCATAATGTTAGTTTACTCCACAAAGAATGAAGGAAACATTCACTTATTTTCACCAAGTTTGGTAAGCTATCAATGGATTCAAGACACTTTTTGATGCTGACTTGGGCTCAGTACCCTATTTTTCCCCATGTAGCCAATGATGATCATTTTAACCTGTTTTGGACAAGCATGATGCTAGGAGACAGGAACAGACATGAGGGAACAAACACTACAACATGGCCTTTCTGATCTTTTAGTTAGGGATAACGTAGCTGCAGATAGAGAACTGTAGAACAATGTAGTAGATGGTATAATAGAAATGGTCAGGGACAGCCATGGGCAGAGGGTGACCAACTCTCTTCAGGGATGTTGGGGATTATTCTAAGAGGAGATAACATCTGAGCTCTTTCTCAAAGGATGAGAGAAGATCACCAGGCAGCGAGAAGGAGAAGAACATTCCAGAGAGGTGGAGAACACAATAAATGGCCCAGAGATGAAGCTGCACAGAAGGGAAGCTAAAGAAGCCGAGCCATATGTTTTGGATCAAAGCAGGTCTAATGGATCCTGTGGATGCCACAGAGAGGACGGGGATGGCCAAAGTTAAGGCGTCAAAGATGTGGGGGACATAGACTGAGTGAGTAGGGACTCTGCTTGCACCCAACCCTACTTCTACAGAGCAGAGCTGCTTCAGTGTTTTATATATTGGGATTTTAGATTATACTTCATTTGGGAAGAAAGGAAAAATAAAGCTTAAAAAAATAGATGACAATGAAAATCAGGTAATTGACAATTATAGCTTTGTGATTTAGAAAGAGAGCTGCAGCATCAGTTACAAAGTAGATTGGAAGACAGGGATACCAATAAGCGGTTTATTGCAAGGGTTCAGGCAAGAGATGGTGAAGCCTTGCACAGAGGCATGGATGGCATCGTTTAGAAGCCAAATGCAATGACTACAAGATTTTGAAGTATACTTCAGGGCATTTTGTAAGGTCGGAAATGTTCCAGAGATCTAAGATCATTCTGGGTAAAGAGGAAGAAATGAATAATACATAAAACTATTTACTCCTTTCACTTTGACCCACGCCCTTACCATAGCAGGAGGATATGGCCTTATTGTCAACCGGTTAAATGGGTTCATTAAGGACTTTCTTCCTTATGGGTAGAATCCAGCTGACAGCTGGCAATGGGGGTGCAGAGCACCAAAGGGTGCCAAACACAGACTAGGAATCCTGAAAAGGTTTAGTCACTTCTCTGCCTCAGCCTCGAATAGTTTTCCTGCAGAACCAGAGGATAATGTACCTAGTTTATTTAAGGCATCCTCACATTCACAGGAGTGGGCCCTTCCTCTTCTCCACTTGCCCATAGCCTCTCCCACACCTGTGCTCCCTCAGTCTTGTTAATGCCTACTACCCTCCCCTTCCCATCCCCAGAATCCCTCCCTCCTCTGTGCATTACCAGCATCCTCCTTCCTCACAGACAGTTAAAGACTCTGGAACTCAAGGATGGAGAAAGAAGAGGATGAGAGATCATCACTGGCTGAGCCTAAGGTTAGAAATATAAGATATAATTAGACACTAAGTGAACTACAAAGATTAAATTCTGTCTCCTTACAGCTCATAATGCCAAGTGCTTCCAAACTTCTGTTGCATTTAATATGAATAGATAGATGCTGATATAGATAGACATAGACGTAGATGATATATAGATGCATAGATATAGGTATAGGAATGGGTATGGAAACTCTGCTTATACATATACATACACATATAGTTCCTCTATTTCCTTAACTTCGGGAAAAATCTAGTTCTTCCAAGAACAGAGGTGGTACACCTCTCCTGCCACATTTATAAATATTGTTTCTAACTTAAATAAAATTTTTACATAATTTAATTAGATGCTAAAATATTAGATTTTCTTTCCCGAAGTCATGTGCGGATTAGCAAGCGAAACCTAAAATAGAGCAAAAGAAACCAAGACCCAGAGAGACCACTATAGGAAATTCCTAGAGGGGTGGGGAGCATTTTTTTGACCTTCAGAGCATCCTCAGTGGTAGATTTTTCAGCTGCTGTGTCTTCCTCACTGGAGGGAGGATAAGTCTGGCTGGCAGGAAAGAAAGGAAGTGGTTGGCAAAGAAGGACATTTTAGTAACTCAGATCTTTCTCCATCAAAGCCTACAGTCTCCATTTCTTTTTCAACAAATTCTAGTCCCTCCTTCAAGCCCTCTCACATTCTCTGTAAATCTTTCCACTTTCACACTGATCCACAATGAGTTACTGCTCTTTGAACCACGATTATGGTGAAGTGGGTTAAGATCCCAGGGCCTTGGGATCAATCTGGTTTGTGCTTGAATTCTCAGTCTAGTATACATTTATTGAGTGAATGCTGGTATATTATTTAACCTCTCTGATTCTCAAGGTCATAATACCTAATATCCACGGACCATTGACCCCACGTAGGCACTGTTTTAAGCACTATACTTCTATTATCTCATTTAATATCAACTCAATAAGGTGAATTCCATGATTATCCTTATTTTATATTTGAGAAAATGGAAGCAAAAAGAGGGACATCAGTGCTCAAAAGGTCACATGACTGGTAGCAGAGGCTGGATACACCAACTAAATATCTTGGAAGGAGTGTTCTCTCTGCAGCAGGAACAGGCCAGGCCACACCTGGAACCAGAGCTTTGCAATCTGATTCCAGAGTCTGACATTAACCACTGAACCCTACTTCCTCCCCATGTCTGTGCACCGAGATTGGAGGTTGTAGGTAAAATTCAAGAGATAAGTATGTGATGTCCTTAGGATAGTGCCTGGCATATAGCAAAACTCCATAAACAAATATTGAGATTATTTGAGATCTCTGTTATTATTGAGATTTGATTATTACCCACTTAACAGTTAGATGTTCCTTATATTATTACCTCTGTGTCCATCCTATTTTCCTACCATCTTGCAGTGTCCCGAGAAAAGCCAGGTCTCTTATCTAATTCCCTTTAGAGCGATAATGGAAACCTATGTACCAATGTACATGGATTAGAGACAATTCTAGATGGAGGCAGTGTCTGTTGCTGTGGGGTTTCCCCAGTTTGATCCAAAAGAATCAGCATTGTGGCAGAGTATGTGTTTATACACATTCTTGTCTTGTGTCTTCATAACATGCACTGGCCTGAAAACAAATATGAGTCACTGACCCTGCCATAAACCAGAGATTGCGAGAGAGAGAGAAAGAGAGAGAGAGAGAGAGCGAAGGAAGGAAGGGAGGAAAAAAGGAAGGGGAGGGAAGGAGAGAAAGAAAGGAAAGCAGAAAAAGGTTTTAAAAATAAAGGCTATGGGCTCTTTTTATGTGTATGTCTAATTTGGGTCTATAATCTGATTGTTTTGTCTCTCTCTTAGCTTTGAAGCTTGGTATATAACACTGCTTCATTTTTTTTTCCTTTGTTCAATAGTAGATTCTTAAGACAAGCTGTGACATTCCTCTATTTGTCCTGAACCCCACCTTCCAAGGGTGATTGCAGTTTATATTAACCACCATTCAGAGAAAACTTTTATCCCTTTTAAGCGTCGAGCAAAATCAAGAATGTGGCAGTCATAAAATCCCCATTCTGCTCTAGCAGAACCAGTATTGCCACCTCAGGAATCAGGGACGTAAGTCCTCTGCAAAGTTGTCAAGGAGGTTCTATTTTTGGCCTCCAGTCTGTTTCGGCAGTGATGAGAAAAAGCAGGCCAGAAAAACACGAAAAATAGTTGAGGGCATCTGTAATATCCATGAAAGGGACACGGAAGGAACTTGCATGTGTCAGATGGAGGAGAAAATTTGAAACAAAAGGAAAATCTGGAGGCAGATTATTTAACATTCATTTATGCATTCATTCAACAAATATTTGCTGAGTGCCTACTTGGTGCAAAGCACTGCACAGGGTGATCTTATGGAGGATATAAATATTAAACAGGCTCAGCTCCTGCCTTTATCTTACAGTCAAGTAGGAGAGATAAGGCATGCACATATTTATTATTTAGTGGTGTCGTGTAAACGTTTGAGGTGGGAACCTGTGGGCTAAAAGACTATATTAGTCATTCTACCCGGAGTGGAGATGCAAATCAACCTGGCCCACAGCATCGTCAGTCAGCACAGAGCATTGGCCTTCTGGCCTTTCCCTAACCAACAGCACATGAGTCCTACATATTGCGGACTCAGACTAAGGAAATGCAGCTGAGTCCTCTCACTTTCAGAGGTAGCAAAGGCTATATGAATTTCACAGAAAATCCTGTTTTCAGTGGCAGATGATTTCAACAGTCTAACATGAGTGGATTCAGAATTCAGGGAGGCAGTGGTTTATGGTGGCTTAGCACAGAGGTTTTGGAAATACAGTCATGGAATGCTTCTCACCCCTGTTTGTTGGTCCCTTGACAATGAAGCTCTCTGAATCTCCATCACCTCCTTTGTAAAATAGCAGTTGAAAGGATACTCTGAAGTAATGTACTCTGAAATAGAGTACTCAAAAAACAGACATTGGTAAAAAATAGAACGTTAAAAAAAAAAAAAAACAGACATTAAAGTCGTCTGGGTCACTTTGTGTTCAAAGAGTCCTGTACTACTTAGTGTACTAGGTGCTAGTCCTGCAACCTATTCTTGGTTCTTCCTTTTATCTTGTGTGATACTAGGCTGAACATTTCATTGTTGTCTCATTCTTTTAAATTACTGTGGTAAAATATACATAACTTAAAATTTACCATTTTAGGCCATGGTAAGTACACAGTTCAGCAGCATCAAATACATTCGCATTGTATGTCACCACCACCCATCTCCAGAACTTTTTCATCTTCCTAAACTGAAACTCCATACCCATCAAACATTAACTCCCATTTCCCCCTTCCTCTCAGCCCCTAGCAATCACTCTTCTATTTTCTATGAATGTGACTACTCTAGGTACCTCATATACATGAAAATATACAATATTAGTCCTTCAGTGTCTGCCTTATTTATTTTACTTATCATACTGTCTTTAAGGTTCATCCATGTGATAGCATTATTGGAATTTGCTAAAGGGCTGAGTAATATTCCATTGAGGGTATATATCACATTTTGTTTATCCATTCATCTGTTGATGGATATTTGGGTTATTTCTATCTTTTGGCCGTTGTGAATAATGCTGCTCTGATCATCAGTGTATAAAAACCTGTTTAATCCTTTCTCATTTTTTAAAATAATATCTCAAAAATAGTATTGCTGTATTTTTTAAAAAAGATTTATTTATTTATTTATTTATTTATTTATTTATTTATTTATGAGAGACCCAGAGAGAGAGAGAGGCAGAGACATAGGCAAAGGGAGAAGCAGACTCCATGCTGGGAGCCCGATGTGGGACTCAGTCCTGGGACCCTGGGATCATGACCCAAGCCAAAGGCAGATGCTCGACCACTGAGGCACCCAGGTGCCCCCTATTACTATAATTTTTTAAATACCCTCTTATCCCTGTAAGTGACAATATAAAAATTGATAAAGTATTTTCTCTTTAAACTATTCTGTGCTTATAGTGGGAGTATCAGGAAAGTTATTTTATTTGAGTCCTATATGTACCCTTTGGTAAGTCTCTATAACCATAAATCAAGCACCCTTACATAACCACCATAGGTTTTGTCAATTCAGATTGGCTACATTTAATGGAATGAAAAAAAAATGAAAAATATACTCTTGTTGAACTTTTGGAAAGTATTACATTTTTCCTATAAATAAATAAGTCATAAAGAAATACGGATTGGCTAACAATGGCCCATAGACCAAAATCCAGCCTACTGCCTAGTTTTCACGGTCTGCAAATTAAGAATGGGTTTCACACTTTCTTAATAGTTGGAAAAAATCCTAAAAAGAGTAATACCTTGTGACATATTAAAATTAAACAAAATTCATATTCTAGTGTCCACAAATAAAATTTTATTGGAACTCAGCCACATTCACTTAACCATATATTGTCTATAGCTTCTCTCGAGCTACAATGGCAGAGTTGAGTAGCTGTGATAGAGATTACATGACTCTCAAATACTAAATATTCATGTTCTACCCCTTTATAGGAAAAAATTTGTCAACCCCTAATATAAATCATTGATCTAATCAATCCTTCATTTACAGTTAAAGAAATCAAGTCCCAGGTAAGTGTCCTGTCAGACCAGAGATTCAAAGCTTACAGTGGCTAAAAGGAAACCACTGCTCCACTCCTACTTCAAGTCCCAAACCATGTCTCAGGGTATTCCTAGCTTAAAACACAGTGGCTTACCTTACAGCTGTAGATCATAGATGTGAAACAATCAAACATCATTGCTTCACATTAATAATGCAGGATGGCCTGCTTCTGTTCTTTATTTCCTCTGCAGAATGCTTGGTTGTTAACTTCTTTGTGAAGGTCACATTGGTTCATATCTTCATTTGTTGACCTTTGTCTTTAATTTCTTAAGCACTATTTCATATAATGTTAATAGTTCCCAACTGCTTTTGTGATGAAGCCTAAATGACGTAAGGTTATAAGGCTCCTAACCTGGCTTCAACTTACCTTCCCAGTCTTACTTCCTTATCTTTGTCTTTCTCTCTTCTCTCTTTGTCTTCTATGCTCACAGAACTTCTACAAACTCTTGATACCCCCTCCAGACCTATCTCACCTCTGAGTATTTTTTCATGCTATCTCTTACCAGGGAAACATTAATCACATCACTCATCTAGCAAGGTCCTCATCATTCTCCAAGATCTAGTCCAAATGCCTCTCCCTGCAAGGGGTCTCCCCAATTCCTACCACAGGGAGAAGCAATAACTCTTCTTTCCCTGTGAATTGTGGCCAAAATCATTTCAGGAATGCTGTATTAAACATCTGAGTTTATTATAAGAATAGACAATAAGTTATTTCTATAGATTAGCAGACAATACAACATCAAAGGCGAAGGTTCACAGACATTTCCCAAGCTTTTCATTCACAAAGCCGTGATTCAATGCCATTTGCTCATCAAAATTCACAGAAGCTTGTACTGTCATCATGTGTTCTCATAGCAGTTTTTGCCACAATGTGTAGATATTGTAACTACAGTTTCTGAGTCATGGTGCTTTACACTAATATGTACAAAGCGTTATGTTTTGAAAATGAAATATTTTCTCATGTTTATTCTGAAAAAGCTCTCCAAAAACTAGAGTGATGAACTCAGAGCCTAATTTTGATTGGTTCCCAACCAAAAATAAAATCTTGACTGAACTGAATTTTACATTTGAGTTTTCTTCACTCAAGTTGGACTAAAAAGACCCCAGTGTCAACACTTTGCAATTCAGTTCATAAAACCTTCCCAAAGACAAGATGACATACTAGGAAGTTTGTTGTTTCATATGAGTTACAAATTTGGATCCTGATGTTTTATAATAAACTAGGTTACAATAGAGACTTGAAGAAAAACATAAATAACCTGTTGAATAAGCCACTTGGATCATTTCTGCCATCATTTCATTACCCCCATTGGTTTTCCTTTTCTTCCCTAGTGCATGCTGACAGAGGAACAATAGAATTTCCAAAGTTTCCGGGTAAACTTTGGAGCAGTCAGCGATCCATATATTGGCACTGCTGAAATTTTCTCTAAAGATAAGTGTATAGGTAAAAACTGCCTTCCGGGACAGAAAAGTAGGATCCAAGCCTTTATTTCTATCATTAACTTATTTTAATCAGGTCAATCTCTCCTTGGGCTATTTCCCTATCAGTAAAATTGTAATAGCAATTCCTACCTTCCAGTTTGTTTTTTGAGAATTATATTATGTGACTTCTTTCAAAATTGGACACACCCATTAGGAGTATGACACTTATTCAGAGGATAATTCATCCCAAATGCATTCTGCCAAATTCTCACCAGATGCCAACAAAGTACCACACAGTGTTCTGTCTAGAGAAGAGAAAGGGACCATCTCTACTCTTGAGGAGAAATTTCTCAGGGAGGCAGAAAATAAATAAATATGGGAGTACAGATTATGCTGAGTGCTACAAAGGGATGGAGAAGCTGCCCTGAGGAAGAGAAAACACCTCTCTGGGCATGACATGTAAGCTTTGGTTACCACAGGCTGAGGAAGCATCCGTCATGGAAGGGGGATGGATACCATGTGAATGATTTAAAAATAACCAAAATATGGTTGATTTAAAATAACCAAATGATTTAAAAATAACCAAAGTCAGACCCCAGTAAGACCAAAAAGACACTGCTCCCTGTGATATGAGAGATGTTTAATCCCCTCATCTAAGCCACAAATAGAGGATGGGCTTGTACAACACATTTGCCCTTTCTAGGTGGGGCCCAGGAGCAAGTGTCAGTAATCCTGAAACTTCGTGGAACCTGCCACCCATGCACAACATTATTTAGGCATCATCTATTAAGTAGGTTCCTATATATTTTGTGTAGTCTAAATAATCAGAGTACTGAATCTAGCTTCCTGAGCTGACTCCAAATCATACCTCTGTTTGAGACATCAGCATGAGACTTTGTAGATTCCTTCATTCACTCAGTAAACATGTATGTGGGCCATGCAATCTGTATGCCTGGTATTGTGATAGGCACTGGAGAAGGATAAAGACCTAGTCCCTGCCTTCTAGGAGCTCAGAGCCAAGCCCTGAATAGACAAGTAAACAAAAGAGCCCAGTAGACAAATCATAATGTGAAGGAGGAAGTGAGCTCTGGTGTGATAGAAGTGCAGGGAGACTCACTCAAACTCCAGGGGATGCAGCTGGAGGAGGCTTCCCAGAGTAGCCATGTGTAATGAGACAGCACACCCATTTGGGATGTTGTAGGTGGTTCCATACAGTTGGAGCAGAAACTACATCTTAGGAGACAAAGGAGAAGAAAAACAGGCCAATAAAGATGGGCCTCATGTGCCCTTCTGAAGATTTGGGATTATGCCCTAAAGGTTGTAAATTGCTAATAAATAGTTTTAAACAGAGAAGTTATGCATCTCTTTTGCATCCATGAGGAAATGTTATTACATTTTATTTATTTTTTTAAGTTTTTTTTTCATTTTTATTTATTTATGATAGTCACACACACACAGAGAGAGAGAGAGAGAGAGAGAGGCAGAGACACAGGCAGAGGGAGAAGCAGGCTCCATGCACCGGGAGCCCGACGTGGGATTCGATCCCAGGTCTCCAGGATCGCGCCCTGGGCCAAAGGCAGGCGCTAAACCGCTGCGCCACCCAGGGATCCCATGTTATTACATTTTAGATTTAACTTTCAGAATTGTTATAGATATAAAAATACATAAATCACAAGTGTGCAGCTCGATAAATTAAAAATTACATTTTAGGAGAGTATTTTATTATTCTACAGTAATTTACAGTCATTTTGGCTGCTATCCTATATTTTGATACTACAGGTGTTTAAAGTTTCAACTTCAAATGAAGGTATTATTTATTCTGGCCTAAATTATGATGGAGAAGTGCTAAATTACTCTAAGTTGTACATCTGAGGGATGTAAAGGAATTCAACAAACACTCATCAGGTTTCAGCCATACCAGCCTCCCTTCTGTTACTCAGCACTTTCCTCAGCTCAGAGTATTTGCACTTGCTCTTCTCTGCACCTGAATTCCCTTCAGCTCTCATTGGATTAAGCTCCTTTTCATTCTTTAAATCCCAACTTAAATGTCACCTCCCTTGAAGAGACCTTCCCTGACCTACTGAGTCAGAAACTCTGGGGTTGGGCACAACACACACTAAACTTTGAAGACCACTGACTAAGAAAGCATATGGAAAGAATTATGTATAAACCAGGGAGATTCTGAGTTCTAAAGGACTTATATGCCATAAAAATGTATTTCAATAAATAAATAAATGACCTACACATATACTTATGCACTGTTTGTGTAATAAGTACTAGAAAAAAATAGGGCAAGCAAGGACCAATGATGGTAGGAGAAAACAAACCCAAGGTTCACAAAAATCCATTCATTCATTCATTAAACAGGGTAGTGGCAGTGGCCAAGTGCAAGTGATAAGATGGTCACAGAAGGTATCTATTACCTGCCCCACTTTATGAAAAGACAACTGAGGCACAGAGTGGTCAATAACTCTTCTGAGATCGGACAGCTGGTAAGTGGGAGAGGCAGGACTCAAATACAGGCAGCATGAATTCAGAGTCTGCACTCATAACCATCATGCTAAAATAGGCATACTGTTTCTGCCTTCCCTCCTGACAAAGGATGGCTTTGAGCTTAAAATAGAACACTCTAGTAAAGTGCTTTGAATATTAAGAAGGGTACTATGTGAATTTAACAATGCCGTTATATTGTATAAATATAACTCATTAAACAAAGTATAATGAATTGGCTCCTAATCTTCTGTATATTGTGGTTAAAAGCAGCACTAATATTTGCAGCAAGAAAAACAATTAGCACATTCATTAAGTAGAGTCCTGCTTACACTTCACTCATTAACTTTAATCATCTATGAAATGCTTGAACTAAACTAACCTGTCAGCCCCAGAGTCATTAGTGCCTGTCTGCAAAAGATGATGCTTTAATTTTTAGGGTATGTTTTAATTTTACAGACTAACAAAGAACCCAGCTCAGTCACTGTTTTCCCTTAATGGTACTTGTGATCAAGACATTGAATATTATTTAAGCTAAGAAATTATCATCCTTCACAATAG
Source organism: Canis lupus dingo (assembly GCF_003254725.2). Lineage (NCBI taxonomy): Eukaryota > Metazoa > Chordata > Mammalia > Carnivora > Canidae > Canis > Canis lupus. The sequence goes on along the minus strand of NC_064279.1, from coordinate 15,695,263 downwards.
CACCATAAATTAGTTCCTAATTAATAGTTGTATTTGTTACCCTTTACTTTCCCAACTATTATAACTCCTATTCAGTCTTCTTTTATCAGCAATATACATTCTTAAATGGAACTTATCAAAACAGTTGACCCTTGAACATCGTTAGGGGGAGGGGAAGGGATGCCAATCCCCCTGCACAGTCAAAAATCTACATATAACTTGTGACGTCCCCAAAACTTAACTACTAATAGCCTATTATTGTTGACTGATAACAGAAACAGTAGATTAACTTCTATTTTGTATGCTGTGTTCTTATATACTGTGTTCATATAATAAATTAGCAAGCTAGAGAGAAGAAAATGTTATTTTAAAAATCATAAAGAAGAGAAAATACATTTACAATACTGTACTGTATTTTTAAAAATTCAAGTATAAATGAATCCATGAGTTCAAACCATGTTGTCCAAAGGTCAACTGTATTTCTAAGGAGGTGTAATTCTTAAGCCTCGGTCAACACAGAGAACTCCGTATGTGATACCAGATAACTGGAAAAAAATTAAAAAGTAGTTTTTAATGGGCTATGACAGACACCTTTGAGAATCTGAGTATACCATGAACCTCCTCCCAAGAAAAATTTACATATGCACTTTCAAGAAGTTCACCAAACTCCCAGAAATCTATCCTTGGGGCACTAGGAATCCCAGGGTAGGGATCTGTGCTTTAATTTAAATTAGCTGTTGAGAAGCAACTAAAGTTTATCTCTAGCTGATGATATAAACCCTTCTTTAAAGAAGTATGCTAATAGGTATAGAAGGAATATAGATGTAACACACTCACCACTGGGAAAATTTGAACATGGAGTTGATATTAGATGGTTTAGGATATTATTTCTTTTCATAAGTGATATAATACATTTGTCATGCAGGAACATGCTCATATTTTGTGGGGGATGTAAAAGTCTTTAAAGGTGAATAGTCATGACTAAAATTTACATTGAAAAGGTTCAACAAGATTAGATGGATAGCTAGATAGGTAGATAGATAAATTGATTGATTTATGGACTGAATTGTGACCCCCCAAATTCTTATGTTGAAACCCTAAACCCCAATATGATTATATTTGTATATGGTTATTAAAGAATTAGGGTTAAATAATAAGAATGGAACCTTAATTGAATAGGACTGGTGTTCTTATAAGAAGAGGAAGAGACGAGTGTGTGCAGAAGAGAAAAGACTAGGTAAGGACACAGCAAAAGGGCAAGCAAAGGAAAGAGGCCTTAGAAGAAATCCAACCTAACAACTTTGATCTTGGACTTCTCGCCTCCAGAACTGTGAGAAAATAAATTTCTGCTGTTTAAGCTACTCAGCGTACAGTATTTTGTTATTGCAGCCCTAGCAGACTAAGATAGGTAGGTAGATGATAAGTATAGATTACATGATAGGAAAAAAAAAAGATTACATGATAGATAGATGAGAGAAAGAGAGATGACAGATGGAGAGAGAAAGAAAGAAGAAAGAAAGAAAGAAAGAAAGAAAGAAAGAAAGAAAGAAAGAAAGAAAGAAAGAAAGAAAATAGATGGTGAGTATATGTTTTCTATTTTTATTGTTCTTGCAAATTTTCTAACTTCAAAATTTTCATAATAAAAATCTGGAGGAAACATTCTTGATTTTGAGAATTTTGGGTATTGGAAAAGAAAGCATTAATGTAATTTTGAAGTCTAGAGGGGAAAGGTAAGATGTATATGGATATTCTAAAATAGAAGCTTCTATTAAAAAATTCCAATAGAGGTTTCAGAATTGTTCTAGAAATAAGATTAGGGAAGAGGTTAATAAAAAAGGAACGCCTCAGGTTAGGGTCATAAATTGTCAGAACCCACCTTAATTTCAAATAAACTGAAACTTCTTTTCAGATTTGGTTTGTTTACTCTTTTCTATGTACAGCTATCACTTTCAAACTTGATTACTAGAGTATTAATTTTTTGAGGAATCTGTTAAAAATATTGATCTGATGTATGTTTTATTAGAATTTGAGAATATTATCAGTAAATATAGCAGGTAGAACTGATGTGGAGCAGGGATCTCCCACAACAAGCAGATTCAAAGGATAAAAGGAATTCTAACGCATTACTAGGACATGTAAGAAAAACTGGATAAGCAAAGGGATATACTACATTTCTAGGTGGGAAAACTTGTAAAAATATCAATTCTCTCCAAATCTGTACCTAGATTCAATGTAATTCCAATAAAAATCTCAACCAGATTTTTCATGTATCTTGAAAAGCTGATTCTAAAATTTGTGTTGAAGATCAAGAAAAAAACTTCACATAAAAAGAAAAAGATTGAGTAACTTGCCCTCCCAGATACTAAGTCGTGGTTATAAAAACAGCACGATGGCATGCTATTGGTGTGAGAGAAACAAACAAAAATACACTGTCCAGAAACTGATCCTCCATGTATAGAAAACTGTTGTATCACAGAAGAGACTTTGCAAATTAATGAAGAAAGGATGGACTTTTGAATAACTGGAGCTTGGACGATTAGCTTTGTGCATTGAAAATATGAACTAGATCCCTCACAGTATAACCCAAAACTCCCTTTTAATTCAGGTTAAAATTTCAAATATAATTTTTCTTTATGAACTTTGGTTAGGAAAAAATTTACTTCAATATGACCAGATAAACAAAAAAAATAAAAAATAAAGGTAAATATTTCTATTTTAACTACTCCAAAGCTAAACACTTCTGGACATTATTAATGGGTAAAAATAATCCACTCATTGGCAGAAGATATTTACAATACATATATTAAATGGAGGATCAGTGTGCAAAATAGTTAGAACTCATGAAAGTAAAAAAAGACAAGTGAATGGACAGAGGCACGAACTGAGCCAACATTTAATAGACATACGACATGTTGTCCCCTTATTAGAAATGGAAGAAATGCAGATTGAAACTGCAAAAATATACCATTTACACTTGCCAGATTGGCAGAAGGTGTAAAGTCATATAGTCCCACATGTTGGCCAGGATGTGGAGCGTCAGTGACATCTATACACAGCTGGTGGGAATGTACACTGGCACTCCCACATTTTCCAATATAGTAAAAAATGCAGATACTCTGCAGTTCAACAGTTTAATTCCAAGCACATGCCATAAAGAAAAGCTTTCATGTGTGCACCAAAAGGTACATGCCTTGAGAGACTCCTAACTCTGGGAAACGAACAAGGGGTGGTGGAAAGGGAGGTGGGCAGGGGTGGGAGTGACTGGATGACGGGCACTGAGGGGGGCACTTGATGGGATGAGCACTGGGTGTTATGCAATATGTTGGCAAATTGAACTCCAATAAAAAAAATAAGTAAAAGGATACTTAACCCTAGAAATTAAAACAAACAAACAAAAAAAGGTACATGCCTGAATGTACATAACAATGCTGTTCATAACAGCACAAAACTGGAAAAAACATATGTGATCATCATGATCCTGAATAAATATCTGTATTTTTTTTAAAGATTTTTTAAAATTTATTCATGAGAGACACAGAGAGTCACAAATATAGGCAAAGGGAGAAGCAGGCTCCATGCAGGGAGCCTGATGTGGGACTCGATCCTGAGACTCCAGGATCACACCCTGGGCCGAAGGCAGACGCTCAACCACTGAGCCACCCAGTCATCCCAAATATCTGTATTTTTATATAAAAATAGATAGGTAGATAGATAGATCTCTTAATAGCTTAGCTTGTATTTCATTTCAGGATATTCTTATAATGGAAATACTGTATAGCCCACTTATCAACACCAGGAAATTTAACAAAAATAACAATATTTTTATCTAATCTTTAATTCATAAGACTTTAATCTTCCATCCACAGTCAACTTTTCCTATTATTTCAATTATGTATCTTTTTCCTCCAGTACAGGATCCAACCTGGGATCATGCATTACATTTAGTTATTATGCTGCTTTAGTGTCACTAAATCTGAATTTCTCAAATTTTTCTTTCTTTGTCTTTCATGGCATTGACAATTTTAAGAATTCTGACCAATTACTGAATAGAATAATCTCCATTTATCAGTTTCTTATTGTATTTGGTTTTGAGTCATGGTTGTAAAGACTTTGTTTAGATCTGGATTATAGAGGAACTCATCCATTTCTCCTAGTCATTGTAGTTTTATTTTTTCATATAGATCTCTGTTAATTTAGAGTTTATTCTTGTGTGTAGTGTGAGTTTCATCTTTTTCCAAGTGGCAATCCAGTTGTTTCAACATCCTATGGTAGAAAAACCAACCTTTGCCCCAATAATTTGAGATACCAACTTCATCATATACTAGATTTCTCCATTGTAGGTGGTTTTGTTTAAGAACTTTCTGTTTTGTTCTATTGTTCTATCTATTCATGTACCATCAGTACCGCTCTGTTTTAATCATAGAAGCTTTGGAGCTCTGGTACCTGGGAGAGTTAGTCTTCTCTCATACTTCTTTCTTTTCAGCATTTTTCTAGTGATTTCTGTGTGTTTATTTTCTCCTATTATGTTTGAATCAACTTGTCCTGATGTAACAAAGAGCTAGTTGGTACTGGTGTGGTTTTTTTTTTTTTAATTTTTTTTTATTTTTTATTTATTTACTTATGATAGTCACAGAGAGAGAGAGAGGCAGAGACACAGGCAGAGGGAGAAGCAGGCTCCATGCACCGGGAGCCTGATATGGGATTCGAACCCGGGTCTCCAGGATCGCGCCCTGGGCCAAAGGCAGGCGCCAAACCGCTGCGCCACCCAGGGATCCCGGTACTGCTGTTTTTATTAGGATCTCATTCGTTTAAAAATTAACATAGAGAGGGCAGCCCGGGTGGCTCAGTGATTTAGCGCCACCTTCAGCCCAGGGCCTGATCCTGGAGACCTGGAATCGAGTCCCAGGTCGGGCTCCCTGCATGGAGCCTGCTTCTCCTTCTGCCTATGTCTCTGCCTCTTTGTCTCTCTCTCTCTCTCTCTCTCTCTCTCTGTCTCTCATAAATCAATCAATCAATCAATCAATCAATCTTTAAAAAAATTAGCATAGAGAGAAGTAGTATCTTGATTAGGTTGAGATGTCCTAAGCAAAACAAGAGATGTCTTTTCCATTTGCTCAAGTCTACTTTTGTGTTTTGCACATTTTTGAGCTACCAAAAAAAAAATAGCATTTTAATATAGTTAAACCTAATAAATGGAGAAGGTTTATCATGCCTTTGGAGAGAAGACTCAATATAATAAAGATGTCATTTCTTCCCAACTTAAAGACCAAATTTAATAAAATTCTAATCAGAGCCTCGGCAGCAATTTCATTACCCTTGATAATAATTCCAAAATTCATTTGCAAAGGTAACAAGTCAAAGAAGATAAGAAAGAGAAGGGAGATGCAGACTTGCCCTATTAGAAACCAAGACTTCCCATAAAACCAAAATAATTAAGACAGTGTGGTACTGATGCTAAGACAGACAAATAAACCAATGGAACCAAACAGGGAGCCCAGGATCTGAACCATGATGTATTAATCAGGATAAGCTACAGCAACAAATTAGCCTAGAAATCTCAGAGGTTTCGTGCTTATAGTTTACTTCTTGCTCATACAGAGTCTGCTGTTAGTACAGATGACCACGAGGTGATTTAACAATCAGGTAGCTCTTTCTTGTGGCTCTCCCATCTCAACACACATTCTTCAGGGAAGCTGAAAGATTGATCAAGGATTTTTCAATCTATTCCCAAAGTTTACACACATGGCTTCTGCTCACAGGTCATTGGTCATTATAAGTTATCTGGCCCTGCCAAGCGGGGGAAGAGCTGGCAGGTAGTATTTGACATATCCAGAAGCAATAGGATAGCAAGATATTGGTGAGTGCTGATAATGTCTGTCTTACACTAAAACTTAAGGTATGAAAGTGATGACATTACACATCAGTTTTTAGAAAATGGAATATATGCAAGAACTGGTAATGAGTAAGCTGGTTTTCATATAACCAATTTATATGAACCAATTTCATATAACCAAGTTATAATTCAATTTATTAAATTTGAACCCTATCTCACGTTATGTCCAAACATTCCAGGTGGATTAAAGATTTAAATGTGAAAAATAAAACTCTAGCATCTTTAGTAGAAATCAGAAATGGTTTTTTTTTTTGTTTGTTTGTTTTTTCTTTTTTTTTTTTTAGAAATCAGAAGTTACTCTCTTTCCTAAATCTAATAAAAAAGGATTTCTTTAATAAAACAAAAGCACCAATAGAAAAGAAAGGATTGATACATTTCACTAGGAACAAAAGAGAGCACAAGCAGTGTTTAAAAATAAACCATAGAACTGAAGAAGATATTTATTTGCATTATATAACAACAATTGTATTAAGAAATTTAAATAACTCCTTCAAATGAACAAGAAAAATAAGGCAAAGGGGGAGGGGAGCGAGGGGGGGAAGAATAGATGAATTCTACTAGTAGGCAATTCTGCTTCTAGATACAAAGATGTTTATTGGAACATTGTTGGTATTAAAGAAAAATTAGAAATGACCAAAACATTCAAGGACAGAGACCCTGGTGAAAAAGCTATGATATATCTCATCAAATGAATTCTAAACCAGAATTGAAGACCTGGACGCACTTGTGTTCATATGGATAGGACCTAGAAAACAGTGTTCAATTAAAAAAAGAAGTCATGGAATTTGTATTGTATTAATTCTGTGCGTTATTCTGTGCATCCTGAGTAGGTCTATGTATCTATACCGTGTACCCCTATACATGCACAAGCACCTAATCAAATACAAATATCACGGAAAGGAAGGGACGCAACATCAACTTCCAGATAGAGATTTTCCTTGGGGAAGGAGGAGAACGGGTTTGGGAAAGTCTTTCTCAACTCTAGAGTGTTCTGTTCTTCCCACCACTTTCCCATAAAAGATCTGAAACAACACGACAAAGCAGCAGCATTTATTAAATCTTGGTAGCCGGTAACTGGGCTTGCTACACGTTTCAGATGTTGGCTACACTTCTTAACAATAAGGGAAAATAAAAGAAAGCAGAAAGCACTTAGAAGACCTGATTTGTTAAAAGATACCTGTTTGATCAAATCAGAGCTCCCTAACTAGTCAGGGGTGAACAGATACTGTGTTCATCTATCAGAGGCCAAAATAAATAGGGAGTTAAGAACCCTGAGCTCATCTTTTAGACCAGGTCTTAGTTTTTACAACTGGATTCCTTTTAAGCAAACAGCAAACATTACCGCATTTGTAAGAACAGATCCTACCTGGGCACTGGAAACCTTCAGAGGTGCATTTAAGTCTGCAGGTTATAGGAATACTGTTTTATTCTGCAGAAGCAATCGTTTAAATAAAGGCACCCCAACCGCCTACACCGAGTAAGCAATCTCACAAATAGCCTTCTTTTATGGTTACTATTATGCATGTGTCATGTTACCGCTGATAGGATGCTTTAAAGGAAAGCATGGTTATAAAATATTATTTAACATACACTTTTCCTTCTATTTTGGGATATCAATGGCATTTTAATAACTGCCATAATTTTGGCAACACTGTAAAGTCACCCTTATATCATTTATGAGGCTCCCCGGACATCTGTTTCTTGCATTAGGTAATTAGTTCAGAACAAGTTATGGTGAATGACATGTATTGAGGTGACCATCTGCCTCCATAATGCAGCTCACTTTCAGGAAATGGCTCTTGTTCTAGGTCATACCTTCAGTATTCAGTGCATAGGTGTATTGCCCAAAGTTCCACTTTCACTCTCTGATCATTTCTATCTTAACTCTTGCCAAAAGATTTACAGAGCAGACCCACAACTAACACAAGGGAGATTTAGTTTTAGAGAGATTTAGTAGATGCAGTCAAATCCCTTTAAAGATAGACTGGTCAAATGGTTATAAATGGATATTTTTATATGTGATGTGGTTTTCCTAAATCAACAAATCTTATTATATGTTATACATCACCATTACAATGACAACTAAAAGCCCTGCTCCAAAACAACTCTGAAGTGTCACAGTCAATGTCTGGCATTTCTTCTGGGGAAGAACAATAATTCTCAGGACAGTGCCATGACACCAGCTTTGAAATCATCTTGAATTTCCTGTTATGTTCAAAACTGCCTCTCATGCACTAGGATAGCAGCCTTTCTGGCTCCTTGTTCTATAAGCCTTATAAAAGTGGATATTCATGTTATTCACAAGGGCTTAGTTTGTTCAAAAAGACCAATAAGGAAAGGTGGGGGGAGTGAGGGTGGGAAACAGGGAGACTTATTATTTTCCAGAAGATTTGAGCTATAGAATGCAGTGTGTGTGTGTGTGTGTGTGTGTGTGTGTGTGTGTGTTAATCTGAGACCTGGTTTTCTATCATAATACTAAAAAAATCACCCCATGATCGCATTACTCCTGGTTTCAATTGCCATATTACTATTCCTGCCTCCCCAAGAAATGATAAGTAAATAATTCACCCTAATTTTCACTTGTTTCTGTTTTCTAAATCTTTTTACAATGAGCACATGTTAATTCTATAAGTAGAAGAAACAGGAGCTTTAATTCAAAAGTGTTTTCGGGTTTGCCAAAATATTGTGATTTCATCATACAATATTAATTTTTTTCTTATCTGGTTCTACCACACACAGATGTGAAATGTGATAGTAACTGGCAATTACCTTGTATCCATGGCTTTCCTGCATATTTGAGGTAACTATGTCATATTAGTTACAAATTTATTATTTTGTCCCTGTTGTTACTAGATTACAACACTCAACTGGCAAATGTTAACAAGTAGCAAAGCAAATGTAAACACCATTTGCTCTACTGATATTTTAATAGGCTTCTTTTGCTACAAGGTCTCTTGACACCATAACATGCTGTATATGCAAATGTCACTTAAATAGTTAAATAACAATATAATATGAGTGGATCAATAATTAGATCCCCACAAATGTAATACACTATGAGACTCAGCTAAAATGAAGAATGAAACAGTAAAGTGTGATTTTTATCTACTGAGTTAGACCAGGATGAATAGATAAATACACATGTTTTAAAGGTCAATAACCATAAGAGCCCACACATTCTTAAGCATGTCATATTTTTTCCTTCGAGGCCTTATTCAAATTTTACCTCTCCCATGAGCCTTTTCCTGTTATTTCTGGAATGTTCTTTCTTTCCCTGGCTTTTCTCATAATTTGTGTCTTTTTATTATACCACTCACCACTGCCTCATACTGCATCCTCTCCTTACTGAGGCGCATAATTATGCGCATTTTAACATTTCTGAAATTAAGATGCATCCTATAATTTATATGCATATTTAATGTGGTGCTTTTTCCCTCTTCTCTCCCTCCTGCACTCTCCCACTCCAATCAGCTCTCATAAATCAGTGGAAGAATTTACAATTGATCAAGCCTGGAAATAGCCTTGCAATCCACCTACCAGGAGGACTCATAGCACATTTTTGATTCTTGTTATTTTCTAGGAATATAGGCTATAGTGCTTACAGGATAGAGACCTGGGGAAATTGTAATTAATAACTTCAGACTCTCTTAGACTGAGAGGAGAGACTATTTTTAAAGAGGTGACCACCAACAGGAGGAATGTCTGGATTTATATCTCTGGATTACCATCCAATGATTTCCCCTTCATCTCTCCAAATTTATATTAGTGTCCTAAGTCTCGGTCTCAGATGATTCTGTGATATTATATTTGTCTATATAGCAGCAAACAAATCAGACTTTACATATTTTATGTAAGGGAGTCACAATTCAAAACTTTAATTGCTTTCCTTTCTCTAATGGACCCTGTGCTAGGCCATCGCCCTCTCAGAACTAAGGCACTCATGTCCCCAGCTGCCGGGAATGTTGGTGGCTGACAGCTCGTGATTGATTCCTGCAGCTGAGATTGTTCTTTGTTAAAGAGAACTGCCTGAGCTAAACTCACATCGCCTTCCTGAGAGCAGTCCAAGTTTGGTGACTGGTCAGAGATGTAAGGCCAGACCCTTTGCCCCAATTTGGGATGACAATACAGAGTCACCCCAGCTTCAGAGAAAAACCATGTGGTTGGCTGGGATCTTTCCATGCCATGTGGTTGAAGGAAGGCTCAAAAGCATCAAGAAAGTAGGCAATAATGGGTATACCAGTAAAAGTTGGAAAACCTACCAGATGATTCTGATCTACAAGAAGGCCCAGAAAGCATACTACTGAACAAAACAGCGAAGAATACGCTACTGCAAGGGACAGAAGCGTTGCAGGGAAGGTCAGTGGTGGCCAACATTGGTAGACCACACCTGCCAATGGGAGATTTTACAGAATTAGGCTCCCTGCTAGGAGGGAGGGAGGGGCATTTAGTCATCTGAAGCAAAGTGGGTGCAATTATTGTGATGAGCATCAAGGACAAAGTGGAAATTTCTAAATATATATCGTTAGACTTGCTAGAGCAGAAATATCTGGAGAAAAAAATATGTATATATATTCCATCCAATTCCGTCCAATATATATATATTCCATCCCATACCTACAGAACTACAATCTTCGTGGGTGGGTCCCAGGAATGTGTATTTTTTAAAGTTCTCTGCATGATTCTGGTGTGCAAGTTAATTTAGGAAGGGCTGCTACATCAGGAACTCAAACCCAAATCAGCCTAAGATGTATATACATCTTGCTCCATCTTCCTGTTCCAGTTTATTACAGAATGGAGAGGCAAAAATGGTCAAAAGTTTGGTACTACTGGGGCGCCTGGGTGGCTCAGTCAGTTAAGCATCTATCCTCAACTCAGGGTGTGATCCCAGGGTCCTGGGATCGAGCCCCGCATTGGGCTCCCTACTCACTCTCTCTCACTATCTCTCTATCTCTCTCTGAAATAAATAAATAAAATATTCTTTTAAAAAAGTTTGTAGCTACTAAATAAAACATGGAGAGCTGATGTATAAAGTTCTCAGGAGTGACCGCATGTTTTTGACTATTAGACACTATTTCAACTCATCCCATTTCCCCTGTTACTCAAGGAGCTCAGAACAAAGTTTGCAGCCAACCTCTGGCTTTCAAGAGAACTTTATCACTTGTATTTCCAAGTGTTAACCTCATCGCTGGCTGTCTTTCATTTTCGTGATCCAATTTTCCTTTCACCCCAATTTCTTCATCTCTTTGTTATTATATTTATATTCCACATAACATTGCAGGCAACCTCAAACCCATCTTTTTTGTTATTGTGAGGAACAAGTGAAGAATCAATTAAATGAAGAAGGAAAAAGAGGATTTCATTAGTGCTTAGAAATAGAGGTGGCCATAGATGTACAAAACCTGAATTATTCAGAATATAGATTATCACAAGCTGCTTTTATCAGACCATTATTTTATTTTTAAAAAAGACTTTTTACTTATTTATTTATTTATTTATTTATTTATTTATTTATTTGGCAGAGAGAGCACAAGCTGGGGGAGCAAGAGAGGGGGAAGCAGGGAGCCCAGTGTGAGCTAAATCTCAGGACCCTGGGACCATGACCTGAGCCAAAGGCAGACGCTTGACCAACTGAGCCATCAGGCACCCTAGATCATTATTTTAGAAAGAGAATTTACCACTGGGCATTTTCTAAACATTGGGCAGTTAAATATGCTATATATCTATATCTAATCTATATCTATATCTATGGAAAGGACGAGAAGGAATGGGAGGATGAATTTGGCCATAGTCAGTCTAGGCTCTGACTGAAGGTTCTGGCTTCAGTGTTGTTCCTCGGGCATGACCAGATCCCCAGTAGGCACTGGTCTTCAGACCCCGAATACTCACAATATTTGTACACAAGGCAGGTAGTTAGGTAGAGAAGGTGTGGAGGGCAGGCCTGAGGATATCCTTAGTAATCATTCTTACCTTGTCCACAGAGTGATATTTATTATGATTGTAGATCCTTAAATTCCCTTTTGATCCTGTTCTTTTTCTATCCAGTAGCCCCTGTGTGTTTTATATTAAGATTCTGAGTCATGGGAGGGGAAGTGAAAAGCTTTCTCTGGAACAAATCTGGAATGGAAACCTAATAATTTTTTTTTTCAGGTTCGATAAATGTCCTAAATGAAAGTGCCAAAAAGTCTGACATTACGTCCCTGATTATAAGCTTTTTTTCTGTCCTTCTGTAATTGGTAATTCCTTGGAAGAATAAAGCTACAGTCTCCAAATGCATCAGAGTTTTAGAAATACAGCTTGCACACATTGAACTTTATTTTTTCCTCTCTGGAAGGTAAATGATCATGATTAATAGCAATTCCACTTGTGGGACTCCTAGGCAACTTGGCCCCCTAAGGAAAAATGAGAAAATAAAATCAAGCTAAAATGCATTTGTCTTCATTTCAAGAGTATGTTACTCACTTCTATTTATTTAATGGTGTGTTCTATCAGTGTTTGACTGGGGTTGCCTAATATTCTTGTGCCTCCTAGAGGATTTACTGTGGCCCTACTACATTTCAGAGCTTACCCCTGAACTAAGCTTATTCTCCAGCCTGTCTTCCCACCCTCACGTGCCCTATGGTTCTTTAGAAACTTCTGTCTTATAAGGAGAAGCAATACAGGTCCCTTTGTCATACCAAAGTATGAGGTGAAACTCAGGGCTTTTCAGCCCACAAAGGTGCTTGACTTTATGTGAGTGTGACCCTAGTCTACTTCTGAACTCTATTAATGCTTACAAGAGCTAAGAAATCTGAAACCAGAGGGATTTTAAGGCTTAATAGAATAAGGTCCTCCCTTAAGCACAAATGACTTTTGGAGAAAATTAGCCAATATTTAACTGGCTTATTTGAAGGAAGAAATGCAGCCTCACATTTGTATGGCATTTTATTGTTTTGGCATGACATTTCATAATATTATTCATGGCGTCTAATGGAAAACGATGAAGGAGGCAAAACTGGTGTCAAAACTACCTTCCTTACCTCACTCTCAGATACTTATTCCTCTCGATCTCTAATATTTATGGATTTATATTTATGATATACAACTAGTGATATATAACTAGTTCAATTGCTCAGCCTAGTAGAGTTGCTAAAAGATTATCAACATATCCTTTTGGACAGGATGACCACTTCTAAACCTTAGCTTCCTCATCTTGAAAATAAAGGGTTGGTAATATAGGATCGCCCAGCATCTATGTAGCCCTAATACTCTATTGGCTTATAAAAGAGTCCTAACCAGATCGGGTGTTTCTCCATGGGCTTCTGCAAGACGGCAGTGTAGGGAGACCCTGAACTCACCTCCTCCCACAGACACACAAGCTCTATAGTTACATACAGATCATTTTCCTCTGAAAAAGATCTGAAAACTGGATGAACTGCTTTTCCACAACAAAAGACAAAAATACCACATCAGGATGGGTAGGAGAAGCAGACACATGGTCTTGCCCAAAACCCCATTCCACGTGTCGGGACACACAATAGAGATGGGTCTCACCAAGCCAGGGCTTCTCTTGGAGGAGTAAGGGGTTGGTGCCCCACGCCAGGCACCTTACTACCTGGGATCTGCACAGAGAGATGAGCCCCTATAACATCCGGCTCAGAAAATCAAGGGACTCCTAGGAGATGGAGGGTCCCCCTTTAAAGAGCTCGTGTGCAGTCTCACTCCCTCCAAGACCCAGCAAGAGCCAAGCATTTAAAACCCACCTAGTAATCTCCTATGTAAAGGAGATTACTTACTAATCTAAAAATACCTGCTGGAGCAGTGGGAGACAGTTGCAACTCTCCCTAGAGATGGAGGCAACAGAGGCAGACCCTATTTTCTTGCACCCTCTACCTACCCTGCTAGTACAAATTAGGCACCTTCAGAGGTGGCACCCTCCTATTCTCTTGTAAGACCAACAGCAGCACTATCCCACTGCTTTGCTGAAGCCAGAGAGCATGGGTGGTTGCAGTGCTGCCTGGCCCCAGGGTGGGCTGCAAGGGCAAGCAGTTGCAGGGCTCTCCCACTCCAGCTTAAAGCAGGCACACAGGCACGGACGAGGCACCTTCCCATTGCATTCCTGAAGCCTGCAGGCTCTGCTGTCCATACACCTTCCTGCTGCCTTTCTGAAGCCAGAGACCATGCCCTGCCCCCTACACTCTTTAGCTGCCCAGCTAAAGTCTGTGGGCATGTGTAATCCACACGTGGGTCACCCCTTGATGACCTGGCCCTGGTGGCCAAGTTGCCTGCATTCCTGAGCTTCATAGGAATGTAACAGTTGGACAGACAGTGCTAAGGACCACCCCAGGACGCTGCGCAGACAAGAGACTGAAACACAAGCCCAGCCTTACCGTGAAAAAGGCCTGCTGACTTAGCCTAGAGCTTCAGTTTGAGAAACATGCTTCAGGTTTCCCACACCTCTAGAGGCTGAAGAAGCGCCCTCAGGGAATGTAAGCCCAAAGACCCCATCTTTGCACATGAGGAGCCAATCCAAGGGTTCCTGATCCCGAGATCCTAGAGTTTTCTTGGATATTTTTCCTCTGAAGCCTCATTTAGCTTTTCTTTTGATTTGTGAGCCACTCAGTATCCTTTCCTAAGGAAGGATACAGTGAAAAGTTTCCCTTAGACCTCCCTGAAGAATCCATGAATGAGCTTTAGTTGGATGTCTGTCATGACAGAAGACACAAAAACGATTAGAACAGCAGCATTCCTGGGTGGCTCCGTCCGTTAAGCATCTGCCTTCAGCTCAGATCATGATATCAGGGTCCTGGGGGCCAGTCCTGAATCAGGCTCCCTGTTCTGCTTCTTCCTCTCCTTCTGTTGCCCCCCCTGCTTGTGCTCCCTCTCTCCCTCTCTCTGTCAAATAAATAAATAAAATCTTGGCGGGGGGGGAGAACAGCACCAGTCCTAATGTTAGTGAACAGGGACTTCTCTATCTTACTCACTAGCCTTATCCTTAATGCCTACTACAGAGTGTCACTAATACTGTAATACATTAACAAAATATATGTTAGGTGAATGAATGAATGAATGTTATCCAGGCAAAGAAGGAGAGAGTGATTAAAGAGAGTTCCAGACAGAAAAAGTATCACACTGAAATGAGAGAAAACATGGTATGGTAAAGAAACTAAAAAGAAGCCAGTCTGCATGTGGTCTAGAGAGTCAGAGGGGGATGGTTCAAGATGAAGTAGGAGGGGTCAAATCATGAAGGAGCATAAGCCCAGTAAAAGTACAAACTTCATGGAGAAGGGAAAGGGTGTATCTTTAAAATTTAAGCAAGGGAGAAAATAATAAAATTTGCATTCAAAAAGGACACTGATTGCAATATGGAGGTTGGCCTTGAAGGGGCAATGGGCTGGAAATAGGCAGCTAGCCTAGGGTAGCAGTATTGTGTGGCAGTATTTTGTGAGAGACTTTTAAGAGGTAAAATAATGGTGATGGAGACCACCACGTAGGGATGATGTCTGATTTCTGACTTGTCTGCCAAATAAGGAAAGATGGCTTTGACTAGCCTAGGGAACATGGGTGACACCTTTGAGAAGGTGTCGTAAGAATGGTGATGAATGGAATTGTGGACACAATGAGTTTAGGCTTCTATAGGACATGCTAACGTAGATGCCCAGGAAGCATCTGGATATATAGGTCTGGAGGCAAGGAGAAGTATGTGAGCTGAAGATGTGGGTTAGCAGTCATCAGCATAAGATGTAGAAGCAACTGAGATTGTAAAGCAAGATAATGTAGCATGAGGATAGAAAGCCCAAGACAAAGCCCTGAGGAGAGGAACACTAATTCTTTTTTTTTTTTTTTTTAAGATTTTATTTCATGAGAGACGCACAGAGAGAGGCAGAGACAGGCAGAGGGAGAAGCAGGCTCCATGCAGGGAGCCTGATGTGGGACCTGATCCCAGGACCCTGGGGATCACACCCTGAGCCAAAGGCAGATGCGCAACCACTGAGCCACCCTGGGGCCCCGAGGAACACCAATTCTTAAGGATGGCCAGAAGAAGAGGAGCCTGCAAAGAACATTGGAAAGGAACAGGTAGAGAAATAGGTGACACAGATATTTTAAAAGCCAAGGAAAGGAAATATTTCAGTCAAAAGCTGCTCTGAAGTGAAGTGAGATAAGGACCTCAAGTTGGCATTGCATTTGGCAGCAAGGACATCACTAGGACATGATTCCAATGAAGAAAATAGAGGAGTCTGAAGGGAAAAGGGAAAGAGAGGAGGAAAAGTAGAGAAGTGGGGTCAAAACTCTTCTTAGGAATTTGTCCTTGAAGAAGGCAATGGTTGGAGAAAGATTTGGGGTTGTGGGAGGGTTTTGTGTGTTTAAGGTTCAAGAACGTGAGCATCTTTAATCAGTGATGAGAAGGAGACAATAGGGGGAAAGAGGGTAACAAATAGAACATGGGACCAGTGGGGCACCTGGTGGCTTAGCGGTTGAGCATCTGCCTTTGGCTCAGGGTGTGATCCCGGGGTCCAGGATCGAGTCCCACATCGGGTTCCTTGAGGAGAGCCTGCTTCTCCCTCTTCCTGTGTCTCTCATGAATAAATAAACAAAATATTTTTTAAAAAGCAAAATGGGACCAGAAGTGAAAGAAATCTTAAATGCTGCCAGATATTTCTCCATCAGCTTGTCTCATGTTTTCCAAGTAACCATTTCAAAGTTTTCTTTTCTCAAAATCCTTGATCTCCATGACCTCACTTACTAGCAACTAAGGATAGCTCCTCATACCTCAAGAGAAAATAGAGCTATCAGATAGGAGCTCCCTGGATTTCTTGTATCCATGCCCATCTTTTCCTCCTTTTAACCTGATAAGCTGAAAGGTTTTCCAAATCCTGTTACCCCACTTGCCTCTCCCTCATCCATTCACTCAACATTTCAAATAGCCCCAACTTTGTGCCAAGCATGCACTGGGCCCAGGAGACACAAAGATGTGTCTTTGTGGGATGGGAAAGTTCTTTTCTCACAGAATTCAGAGTCTATTGGAGAGAAAGATAAGTAACTATACTATGAATGGGTAATATTGTTAGTGCCGTAGTAAAAGTGTGAAAAGAGTCATGAATGACCCCAAATGGTTCTTCTGGGCTCTCAGAAAATCTTGATGTCTCCTAAACTTCCAAAAACTAGGCCTCCTCCATTCATCAGTCCCAGCCCATTAAGGAACATCATGGAAACATTACAGGAAAAAATGTCATTTTAATATCACAGAAGAAAACAAAAACCCAAATCCTCTGAGGTGTATTTGACTCCATAGAAACATAACTTTCATTTTGAAATACAAATGTACTCTTAATATATTTTAAGTGTTAAGTAAACAAAGCACCCCGTACAATTTCAAGTGTCATCATCTTAATTGCCATGTTCCAGGGACAAGGTGGTGGAACAATACAGGAACATTCTCAACATATATTTTAGGCTTCCCTTGGATATCATTTGAGGGAGGAAGGTAAATATGATAGACAATGTAATTACCACCATATTGAGTTTGCTACATTAAGATTGAAGTGTATTCATGTATGAATAACTGAAATGTATGAAATATTCAAATTGTATCAGTTTAAACATGACACTTGAAATACGTAGTTTCCAATGGCTTCTCTCTCCGCAATGAACAGTCACCATCTGCGCATCATCAGTAAGATACAAGGACTGCTCCCCAAACACCTCATAAAATGAAACTCATCCCAGAGAAAGACAGCAGTCACTAAAGAAGATCAAAAGGACTGTGCGGCAGAGATTACCATATGCCTCCCAATATCACTATTTTCCCCATTTTCCTTTTAGTAATAGAAAACTCTGAATTTTCCTGGGTACTTGGCCACTCAACTAGAAACTATATTTTCCAGATTTCCTTGAAGGTAGGTGTGGTCACGTGATGATATTTGGGCCAATAGGATAAGCAACTTCTCTGTTATGTCTTTTAAGTGGGAGCTAGTTCCCTTCAAGTCCCCCTTTCCCTCTTCTCTTGAGCTAGAAAGAGGATGTGATGCTTACGGCATGGCTTTAACCATGCAACTGTGGACAACAGTCAAAGGGAAGGCAAAGCAACAAGTCTCAGCAAACCTGAGACCCTACATTGTTGGTGGAGCAGGACCATCCACCTATCCCACACTTGTCATTCTTACCTCCGGCCTGTTATGCAAAAAAGAAGTAAACTTCTAGCGTATTTGAGCCAAAGTATGTTGGGATCTCTTTGTTACAGTAGCTTAGTCTGACCCTGACTGATACAGATGGGTTCTAGATAACTTTCTCCAAGAGAAGGAACCCCTCCGTGTCGGTGCCTCCTCATAGTCAGTGGAAGATAACCACATATTCCACTGGAGCTCAGTAATCACTAAGACCTTTAGAGGATCACCAATACCCAACCCAAGTCTAGAGAAAGCACCTGAGACTAGGACGGCAATTGAGTGTGACATATTCACTTTTAGCATGCTGGTCTTATGAGTTTCTGTGACATTCAATGCCAAAGAAGCATTTCATTATTTTCATCAAGGGGTTTTAAGGGAGAGAAACAACTGGGTAGTCAAGGTAAAGGTGCACTTTACCTCCTACGGCCACACTCCCGCAGTTCACTAATATAGACAGCGGTCTAGCAGCAAAGGACTTTATAAGCAGAAATTACACAGAACAATTAGAGAAAGCAGCTCTTTGTGCACACTGAATGGTCAGCAATATGCTTTTTTTGTTCTAAGAGCAATTAGCCCTGTACTCCCACACATGGTCACACTTTGCTATTTTTCCCAGTGGCACCCTCCATATTTTTTTCTATTATTCACTGAATGGTACGGTAAACACTATTAAAATATAATTTTTTTCTGAAACAGGAGCTTCTATTGCTAAACTGGTACACCAAAACATTTTCATTTTTCATAAGAGTTAGAGTTCGTTGTTGATTATAAACCCAATAAACAAACATCCCTTTATTGCCTCATTGACAATTACACAATATCTTTACCCTCTTACCTACTGAGTTTTATGGAAACTATTTCAACAGAGTAGACATTTATCATCGCAGGAGAAACTCCCATTTAGACATTAACTACCTTAGCTTTATTAGAAACTCATTTTCCACAGATGTCCAGGCATGATTTGCTCCTTTTTATCAGGAAATAAATAATATCAGGTAATAGCTTCCTGTGGCAGAGGTTACATCTTTATTATACCCAGGGAAATAGATATCAACCAGTCAGAGAACAGCCAGATGGCTTACCCTTCTTATCAATAAAATTTAATTTTCACTAAGCCAATTGTGACCAAACTCATTTTTAAATAGGAAGCCAACATTTAGGATTTTTACATGAGGCAACAAATATGACATCCATGAGAGTTTCAAATTTGCACAAATGTAGATCCCAAGCCAGGAATCTGGGCCCCTTCTTTGGCACTAAGCCACTCATTCATCAAGTCCTACTGGGTCCATCCCATATTATCTTCTGAATCTTCCTACTCTTTGTGTTTCTGATGCCACACCCTTAGTGTAGTCTTGTCATTTCATACCTGATTCACTGACCCAACCAACTCCTGTCGGACCCATCCTTCCTCCTCCATGCCATCACAATGATCTGTCAAAAGCAGAAGTCCATCCTTTTTAGAAGAGAGCAAACCGCCTAACTGTGGTTTTAAATGTCTGTTTGATCTGTTCCCCTGCCTAGTTTCCTGCCTTATTTGCTACCTCCCTATCCCTTTCCTCTCACACTATGTCCCATTTATGGACTAATTACTTGTGGTTCCCTCAGTTCACGTCTACCTGTGTCTTTGCAAACACAAACATTGTTCCTTTTGCCGAAAATGCCTTTCCCACTGTCCTTTCTACTTCCTTTCACCTTGATCTTAGTAGCTAACTACTGCCTTCCTTTAGTCTCCAACATACACATCATCTTCCCAATGAAGACTTCCCTGGTCCTTCAAGACTAGACTACATACCCTTCCTATATGCTTCCTCAGCATCTAAGTGAGCGTTTGATAAACCTTACAAACACCAATATTGTCAACATTAACTGGTTACTCTTGTAGGATCTTGTACATATGATTAACTTGGGGAGGGGACAGGATGTGTGTGTGTTCAGGTGTGATTGTTACTCTAATTTTTGGTTCTGACATGCACACCCCCCAGTTCACTGACCTTGACGATGTCACCAAAAGGTGCATCAGTTAGGAACTGCAATCAACTGCTCATATCCAAGAACAGAAGCTTCAACAGAACAGGCTATTGCCCTCTCATTGAAAAGAAAGTACAAAGATGGACAGTCCAGGGCTGATTTGCCACACCACAAAGTCATCAGGAACTGCAGCTCCTCGTCTAGCAGCTCCACCAGCTTTAGTGTATGATTTCCAGTCTCAAAGCCACAAAATGTCTCTGGGTCTCTAGACATCTAACCTTCATTCCAAACAAGAAAAAGGTCAAAGGTAAGGGGACTCTTCCTTATAGGTAGAGGAGAACTCTTCCATTTGCCTTCAGCTTATATCACATTGGCCGCCCTTGTATGCAAGATGTGCTGTGAAATGAAGTCTTTCAGTTAATCACACTGGTGCCTCAAATAATATCTTATTTACAAAGAAGGGCGAGGTGAATACTGAGTAGACAACTAGCAGTTTACTCCATACTGAGGGTAGTTGTATAATCCACTCTTTAAGAAAATAATTTCTCTGCTTTATAAATTCAAATTTCACATAGGAAACAACAAATTGTTTGGAAAGAGAAGTCATAGCAGGAACCTTTAAAACAGTGCACTTCAAATATGAAAGAAGTTTTAAAAATTCAAGTCACATATAATTTTTCAGGAACATATCTCTTGTATATAAGGAGGGATACCCTCATACACAGATCTCACTTATTCACTCCTATGTTATCCACAATGAATTATTTATGAGTAACAGTGAACATACTACCTTCTGTGCTCCTCACTTTATGAAGCAGGATTGGTATTCCCACTTGTAGATGAGAACACTGAGGCATAGAGTAGTTTAGTGACTTATGCAAAAATCACATTGCTGATGACAGCACACATACTTGAACCCAGGGCTGTCTGATGCTCTACTCTGTAATTCAGCTTCTCCACAAGTCTCCTCCACTTCACTTGGACTAATGATTCCGACACTCCTCAAAATAGAATTTCCATCATGTTGAGTTTGCTACATTAAGATTGAAGTGTATTCACAAATGAATAACTGAAATGTATGAAATATTCACATTGTATGAGTTTAAACATGACACCCAATAACTGAGCCCATGCTGGTTTATCCCTAATGGAAAATGTTGGACACTTTATTGTGTTTAAGCATATGATGAGTGATTTAATTAGATTACTCAGGGTCTTAAAGCTAGAACAGTATGTTTAGATCTTTCAGAATCCCCTAATTTTTGAGATGAGAAAACCTAACTGGCAAACTGATGTGGTGAGAGTCACACAACCAGTAAGTTGTACTACAAAGGAGAGAACCCAGATCCCCGGCCTTCAGTTTTCCTAGGTTCTCTTCTTCTGCAGCATTCCTCAGATTTCACTTTCTCGGATCTTACAGCCAGTGATCAAAGCCCTCTGCCACACTCCGATATCCTTTATTTTGTAGAACTATTTTTATTGAGAAGCTGTAAATCAGGGATTTTTCAAGGTCCAGCTTAAATTCCCTGGCATTCTTAAGGCATTCTCTGATTTTCCCAATGAGAATTAATCGTTCTTTGCTCTCCACTTAAAGTATACTTTGAACCTCCATGTTAGCACTTAATTCCTTCTGTTTTATGTTAATTATTTATGCTGGCGTCCCATTCTAGATTATAAAACCTTTAAGGACTTGCTTTTTATAGCCTCAAAGCAGCTGGTTTGCTCTTTTTTCTATACCAGGTGTTCAACATATACTTATTGAATAAATGAGTGAATAATATCATATTTAACATTTTTAGGAATATTTTAATTTTATTTTTTAAATCTAAGTATAGTCGACACCAATGTTACCTTAATTTGAGGTTTACAACATAGTGATTCAACACCTCTATACATGATGCTATGCTCACCAAATTCAGCTACCATCTGTCACCACATAACGCTACTATAATACCATTGACTATATGCCCTGTGCTGTTCCTTTCATCCCTGTGAATTATTCATTCTGTAACCAGAAACCTGGCTTACTAGGGTAAGTATTTCTTTAAGTGTTTCCATTTACAGGTATGTCTCCTTAGATTTAAAAATAAACAAAACTGTGCTCATCCCTCTATATTAGTACTTTCCATATTGTTCTGTTTGTTGACTATTTACTTGTTTAGAGTGTCCTCTAGCAGAATGCAAAGTCTGCACAAATACGCTTATTTACATTTGCTCCTTCTCATTCCCCAATGCCCAGCACTGTGTCTGATACAGAGCCAGCACCCAAGCATCCAATAAATGGGAGATAAGTGAAAGAATCTCCGCCATTTCACAGACACTTATAGAATTTTTGCAGTTTCAATCCAAATCTTTCTGAAGCATATACCCACAGAAGTAAATACCTCCAAACAGCTATTTTGTTCTTCCAGAGAAATTATCGTAGAATGTGTAAGAGCATTCAGTGGGCAAATATGCAACATGTCTTAGAAAAAATGGAAATGTGGTTGTCAAGGAGAAAAGATAAAAGGACAAGAGTCTTTAAGCTGTGTCATTAACTATTCTCAGTAGTGCCAACTACTAAGCAACCACAATACTTCAATGCCCGCACGACAATAAGCAATTCTTTCTCAAGCCTCTGGGATATTTGATTAGGCAGCTCTGCAGATCTTGGCTGGGCTTGGCTGAGTGGTTCGTCTGGTCTCAGTTAAACAATTTCACAGGTACAGGGAGCTATATTGATGTACGGGGTGTCAGCTGGCTTGCAGCTGAGATAGAATATTCTTGGCTGGAATGATTAGGCTAACTCGTCTCTGTTCCAAGTATCTCTAATCATCCAACAGGCTCGCACAGAGATGTTCTTATGGTGAGGAAGAAGGTAAGAATGAGAATAAGCCTGATGGCACAAGTGCTTTCAAGTCTCTGTCTGTGCCACGCTTGCCAGCAACTCATTGACCAATGCAAGTTTTGTGTCTGAGACTGGAATCAAAATAGAGGACCATTGTAAAGTTGTGTAGCCAACAGGAAAGGGTGGAGAAATAAAGCCAATTTTGCAAATCTACCACAGAATAAAGACTGAATATTGCTTGCTTAAATCTTTTGCCCCTAGCAGGTAATAGTAGGCTTGATAAATATTTGTTGAAGAGATGTGCACATCAATGGATGGATAGTTGAAGAGATGATTTAATGAAAATAGTTTATGGGGCTCAACAGAGACCAGTCATCAATAATTCAACTATTGACTAGATTATGCCAGTAAGAAAATATTTGTCCTGAGATTTTCACAAGATCCAATAGAATATCTTACAAAAATAGAAATAAGCACACTTACTGGGTCCATCAAGCAGCTCTGGGAATGCATTCTTCATTTTCCTTCCCTAATGAACATGAAATACTTTTCAAGGTATCTACCCTTCTTTAGTTATCACAAATTTTCCTGTGCAATTAAACAGAATTTTTATCACAATTGCATTAAAGACATTCTTAATATCTCTAATTCTTGCTTCCTTACCACACAAAATTAAAGCACCAAAAAATATCTTTGGGGAAAAAAGTAAAGTATTTTTGGTCATGATTATAAGCTTTTGTATTGCAAGAACAGCAACACCAAAAGCCTCCTGAACCACAGCTAATCTCTGACAAAGCCATGCAAAAATCCAGTTTTGAAGTAGATCTGTACTCAGGAACCCTTAGTAGAGGAAGAAATTTTCCACTGGTTATTAGATTGCACTGTAAAATTTTCAACCCAAACTGAGAGCTGCTATAGTTTCCTCCTTTATCTAAACCCAAAAGAGTATACAGCATTCTAGTGAAATGGATTTAATAGAAAATTAATTCACCAAGTCAAGGAGTTAGGATGGTGAGACTTCTACATCATATTTCTAGGAAACAGAAAAACACCACACTTGTTCCAAGAAATAAACTCAAGATCTTTCGGTGAGTCTGTATAATAAGCAAGCAATAAATATTAATTGTTGATAACATTCAATTTTACAGACTGCCCCGAGGAACGTGAAAAATTAGGTACATATAGTTAGTTCAATAACTTTTATTGACCCTGTTGTATATGCCAGTCTGTGAGCTAAGCACTCTTAATTCATCATCTCATTTACTCCATACAACATCCCATAATATGGATATTTTTCAAATGTTTACATTTTCCTACACATGTTATAGAGGAAAGAGCTAATACTTCTAACAGTAGGGTGACCGTGCATCCTGGTTTGGCCTGATTTGCACTTGTTGTCCTGGCACAATTATTGATAACACTTTCACTCTTAAAAGTGCCCTAGTTTGG
Organism: Canis lupus dingo; assembly: GCF_003254725.2. Lineage (NCBI taxonomy): Eukaryota > Metazoa > Chordata > Mammalia > Carnivora > Canidae > Canis > Canis lupus. The sequence goes on along the minus strand of NC_064279.1, from coordinate 15,671,001 downwards.
ATGATTGTTATGATCACCTCGGTAAAGAAACTTGCCCACACAGCTAGTAAATGGCTGACCTGGGACTACCAGGTGGGTTAATCTTATATCAGAAACATCAATTTTACCTCACTGTCTTATAAGTTCAACCATAATGATGACTGACACAGTCCGTTCCTCTGGTATCTGTCAACTTAAGTCCAGAAACCAAGAATGTAGAGATCCTCAAGTGTAGTAAGACTAGAAAGTGGAATTTGTGTAAATTCTAGTTATATTTCCAAAAGACTGGGAAAAACTGAATAGCCCCAAGAGCTGGAAAACAAGTAGGGAATAGATGCTTTCCAAAGCAAAGTCCCTAAAATTAATCCTTTGGATAGAAATTAAAACATTCTTTTATATACTAAAATATCAACTAATCTATTGAATTGCTATTGCATTTATTGAATATGCACACTAAAGAAACCAAGATTCTGTTTTAGCTTTCAAGTAAAAGGGAAGACAAGCCTACAGTTGGAATATCCTTCCTCTTTCTCATTTATCTTGCTACCAGTAAATAGCAACATTTATCTCCTTTTTTTTTTGCAATAGGAAGGATAGTTTGTATTTTCAAAGAGGGGTCAATTTGGGTAAAATGTAAATCAACAAAATCAAAATGCATTCTTTCAAAGTCCCGCCCCTTCCCCCAGTAGTAAGGATTGCGTACATTAGCGGCAAAGAAATGTAAAAGAACTAAAAAAAAAAAAAAAAAAAAGGAAAGAAATGTAAAAAGAACTAAGGAAGAAAATTGTAGGGGAAATGCAAATAAGTATATTTCTTCTATTTAGTCATGAGTAGATTTCTTGCAAAAAGAGACAATCAGCCAGGTTCCTTAGATCATATTGACTATTCTTTGCTAATGCATAAGAGTAGGAATTCATGCACGTGTTCCTTATGCAAATCAAATTGGAAAAAAATTAACTTGGAGGAGTGGTTGTTTGCTTATAAAAGAATCCCCATTAAATTCTCTTGAGAAAATATATAGACTAAATCAAAGGAGAAGGAAATAGCTAGTCCAGAAAAATGACAATAGTCAGCCCAAATTATAAGAACAGAGGCCAAATAAGAGTCAGGGAATTAAAAAAGCAATTAGAATAAACACATAGAGATGCAAGAGGAAAGGCGAAATAGAAATAAGGCCTTCTTACAGAATTAGAGTAGTGGTAACTCAGAAATTGCTCCCCCAAACTACAGTCTACATAGTGAAGCCAGAGCACCTCAACTCAAGGGGATATGTCCATTGTAGACAGTGAGAACAGATGTCTCAGCTGCTTGATTGCTCTGGAGAGAACTGTGTGAGCAATAATGCAAACCCCACCACGGAGACATAGAGAAAGAAAAAGTGAGAGAGAAAAAAATTCAGTGACTCATAAGAGAAGAAAGGAGCTGGGTGGCCCCTCGACCACCTGCCTGACATTACCTAGAGGCCCACCTGAACCATTCCAAGAGATGAGGCCTCCAGACATGTAGCTCCATGATCCCCCTTGGTCACAGTGTTCTGGGGTGGACATTAGTCAGAATAATTTCCTTTGTTCTAATATCAACACTCTTTCATTCTGTTCACTGTGCAGAGAGCAGGCAAGTCTGTCCCACCTTGTTTTCTCGTAGGGTCGACAGGCATGGGCATTACTTTTTTTTCTAGTGTGGCAATATCATCTCCTAGAAGCATATTACCAAGAACTCTCATTGTCACCTCCAGGCACATTCATCCAGACCCTGGAAGCCTTTCCTCCTGAGAGGCAATTTCTAGGTTTTAAGAACTGGTGCAGTTTGAGAAGGCAATTTTAAAAAAATCAATGTTAATGAAATTAAGCTTCTCATAATTAGAAACACATGAAGGCAAGACACTTGGGAAACGAGACTCTAGTGGCTCTGCAGATATGGCTTCCAACTGCCAGGACCCACCCAAATCCATTAAAGTGTGATTGTGAGAACACAGGCCACAAAGAACTACATGCAGGCCAAGATTTAATCCAAGCAGTTCTGGATTTTGACAGCTCTCTTTGTTGTACCAACTCCTATTTGGGCCCTCTTTTAGGTGGTAAACATTCTACTATTACTACTACAAATAATAAAAACACAAAATTATATAATTGGCATTTATTTATTTGTGCTTGCTGTGTATGGTAAGCAGAATAATGACCCCCACCTTGACTCCCAAAGATGTCCTCATCTCAGAAACCATGAATATTTATGTTAATGGCAAGAGAGAATTGAGGTCGTTAATCTACTGACCTTAAAATAGGGAGATCATTTTAAAAATAAAAAAAAAATAGGGAGATCATCCTGGATTGCCTGGGTGAGCACAACGTCACCACAAAGATCCTGAAAAGCAGAAGAGGGGGCAGACAGTCAGTGTCAGTGTGAAGAGATGTAAGAAAGACCCGACTGCTCATTGTAGGATTTGAAGACAGGTGAAGGGGCCATGAACCCAAGAATGCAGGCAGCCCCTAACGCTCGAAGGGCAACAACAGGAGGAAAAACCAGATTCGCTTCTAGGGAGAGAAGAAAGGGCTGCCAACACCTTGAGTTTATCCTACTAACATTCATTTTGGACTTTGGAGCTCCAACACCACAAGATACTAAATGTTTTAAGACACTAAATTTGCACAAAGGAGTTACAGCAACCATAGGCAACTAATACACTGTGCCAAACTTTGGGCCAAGTATTTCATGTCTAATTATCTCATATTCTTACAAACACTGCAATAAACAGATGATCGTCCCATTCACATCAATGAAGAAACTGAGGCTCCAGATATTAAGTGACTTGCCTGAGGTCTCAGCCAGTAAAATGCAGAGCTGGAATGCAGTCCAGGTCTGTTTGACTCCAAAGCCCAAATCTCTTTTCTATTCAAGACTAACCCCTACAGAATCAAACCCGAAACGACCTTAGCTCCATGTCCAGACATGCACTGCTCCACCCCAGCTGTTAGACTGGCTCTACAGAAGCTGAACAAAGCACGCGCGCACACACACACACACACACACACACACACACACACACAGTCAATTACCATTTAAAAATAGCTCCCTATCCAAATGGCCAAATGAAAGTATTATTTTGGTCTAATTGGTCTTCATTTATTCACTATATAGGATTCTTCTGAAAAAAAGGATAGAAGGGGCAAGGGGTGACTTATGAATGTAGCCTGAATGCTTGGCTGAAAGCACTTTTGAATCAATAAGCAAGCCAATGCTTTGGTCTAGGAAATTTACTACAGTCAAGTTTGAAATGCTTTTCACTTTTATAATTAATTACTGTGGGTAGTGCTTTTTGTTATTATTTTTATAATTAATTACCAAGCGTTGCTAGTAGCCAGCAACTTTTCATACATCGCTTAAGCATACGAAGATAAGAAATCAGAACCGTAACTAGAGTGCGTGTTCATGGATTACTAAAATACTCACATAAGAATTACACACTAATTCAACTACAATAAAAAAAATTACACTTGAAGAGCTTATTATATACTATTCCTTCCCCTTCTGAGAAACATTTGAGCAGAAGCCTAGCATGGTTACCATGGCAACTATAATGCAAAATTGTCAGTAACTTTATGAATTGCAAATTCCTCTAAGGGTGTTGGGGATTTTTTTCCTACTTCCATTTTTAACCATCTCATATGCATTATTCCAGCAATATGTTAAACAAGGTTTTGGGAACTCATGCATCATTTCAAAACAAGCTATGTTCTAAATGCTCAAATTCCATTATTCTAACAAGAGAAAGCTAAACAGGGAACACCCAATTTGCGAATATTAAATTGTCCATTGTTTTTAACTGAGTTCTTAACACATTTACTACCCTCACCTTCTCTGAAGAGGATCCAGTTAGTCAAATAAAAGGAATCACTATATTCTTTATCACTGTCTATATCTCCCTGAAAATGGAGAAAGGGATAGTCCCAGTTTAAAGAAACAAAACAAAACAAAATAAAAATGCACAATCCCACAATCTGCTTTTCCCTCCAAGTAACTTCAGTCACTTTCTGCATCAATTCTTTAATCAAGTGAATGGTCAACGTTCACTGTTGTCCTTTCTCAATGCCATCTTTTCCCATGTTCTCATTAGACCATGAAAATGACCCAGAGACATTCCAGTAGCAAGTTTCTCGGTATGGATTGTTTGTATTGGGAGGTTGGAGACTTGGAAAGATAGCCAAAAGTCTTGTGTGACAATGTGAGTGCTTTCTCACTTACAAATACCTGTAATGAGAAGCTGGGTGGGACGGTGGAGGGGGGGCAACCCACGTAATTGTAATTGGCTTTGGTGTTAGCACCATCATTTCATGGCTGTTGTCGCTTTGGACAAGTCACTTATGCTCTACGAGCTTCAGCTTCCTCACCTCTAAAACAAGGATTTTAATTTCTGCCCTATCCATTTCACAAGACTGTTGTGTAAGGATCACATGAGATCATGTATTTGAAACCTACCACGTCCTATTAAAATATTACTCTCAATTCTTCTCAATTTTTATTTCAGATAACCAGTACTAAGAATCTCCAAAATATGAATATTCTTTATTTTCAGAATCTGATATTAAAGATGTAAATGCTGATTCATGTCTTGGGTGTTTCAGAGTTGAAAAAATAAATTGAAATAAAGGTAAAAACAAAAAGATCAGAATGAAATCCTATTTTATAAAGGAAGACCTACATTTTTTTTTTTTGCCTCTGATCAGTGTCCAAGTTGTGACACCTATTTGTTTGCAAGCCTACACACAGAGAATGACTACATTCAAAGCACATCTCGAAGACAAGCGTACATCCATGTGCTCACCGAGCCTGAGGAGCAACAGCATTTTGTGAAGCCAGGTGAGTCTACAAGTTTGTTCCTCTCTGCGCTTTTTTGTAGCAAGTTCTCGAGGCCAGAGGAATGCTAGTTGTTTTCCTATCCTTGAACAGTAGCCGTCTAAAAGGACGTAACTATGACAGACCCCTTGTTAGACATGAATTATTGTGCACAAGACAATCAGAGAAATATGGTGGAGAAGCTTTAAAAGACCAAGACTGGTTTCCGAGGTCGTTCTGTTCATTCCTTCATTTGTTCACTTTACAAACATTTACTGAAAGCCAATTCCACTCTATTCCAGAAAATTAAAGAATCAAAGGCATCTGCACCCATGAAGAGCTCTCTGATTAATTGAGGGGAGATTATACAATCTCTTTTTCTAACCCTAACTGCATCAAAGGGCCATCAGGACACAGAGATGGCAAAGACTACCACGAATGGGGCAGGAACAAGTGAGGAGAGACATCCAAGGAAGCTGTGTTTGAGTTGCATGGATTTAGGAGTGTTCTAAGTGGAGAATTGGTGGCAGGGATTCTGCAGAGTAGAAGGCACGTGGAAATGCTTAGGAAGATGAGATTAAAATGTTGAAGACTCCAGTGGCTAGAGCACAGGATGCCAAGGGTGGGGAATAGTGACTGGGGAATCTCAGAGAGCAGGTACAGATCTAACTCTTCAGTGTGCAGCATGTCCAGAAGCAATGGGGAGTCCAGAAATCTTTAAATAAGGAAGGGGAATGACACCGTCAGGTCCGAGTTTTAGGCAGGACCCTCTAGGAGTAGCAGAGTCAACCAAAACCAGTACAAGTGGTCAAAGTCACTGCCATGTGCAACAAGAGAGCCTGCTTTCCCCAGAGCAGACCTAAAACCCAATGGCCTCAAGGGCATGAATAGCCCGGGGAAAACTGCGGGAAGGAAGGTCAGGATCCACCTGACTCCACAACTTCCTGAAGAGTGAGAAAAAGATTGGAAGAGTGTCAGCATTATCTCAGAAGGTGAGCACACAGATTCCACAGTATCTCTGCCTTCCCCAGCTTGGCAATAATGCAAAAATGCGGTTGATTCCCTTCACTCCAAGTAACTCACACCAGATGCTCATGCCCTTCGACTCTTCCACAGCTACAGTTCCCAAAATCATTTCTTTCCAGAGGTCAGGCATCTGGAGCTCATTAAATCCCACACGCCAACATTTTAACTGTGTAAAACTTTTTATTTGCAGTGCAATTGAATGTTGAATTTGATTTACACAGCACTGTGTAGTCTTCGTTCTGGAGGACAGTCTGCTCATCTAGGAGATTAAATTGTGGTTGGGGACAATGCAGAGGACCTTTGGCCAAAAGTTGGAATTGGGAATCTAGGCTTACGCCAATCATTTGTAAAGAATGGAGAGCTTCAGTTCTCAAAGGAGGTCTATATGAACTCTTTGTTATATAGGAGAGTAAACCAAGACTCCAAAAGGTTAAATGACAGAGGTAGAGGCTGGAATTGGGTCTCTTGATTCTGAGTCCAGTGGCCTTTCTTCTCATTCCCCTGCCTCTCTACAGTTCAACATACAGAAGAAGGAGAAGAAGAAGAAGGTGGAAGGGGAGGAGGAGGAGGGGAGGATGCAAAGGAAAAGAAGAAGAAAGAAAAAGAAAAGGGAAGGAGAGTCTTATCCACGATGAAATTCAAAAATGAGAAAAAAAAAAGTACTTATTTGTAATGTACCGGCACATTCATATCATAGTATTAAAAATGAGAGAAAATTGATGAGATTTGTTTGAAAACAACTTGCCTTCTGTTTGATTGGTATAAAGTTATGGAATATGAGATATAGGGCTCTTGGATCAAATCTGAAACATGAAATAACCTGCACGAAGATACATGGCTCGTGAGTCTAAGTCTGGGTTTTTTTCATCTGCAAAATGGGCATAACAACATATACATCGAAGTTGGATTGTTTTATTTAATTAACCTTTGAGAAAAATGCTTAAAAGACAGTGGCTAGTATTGTGTTTTATATATTATATATGTGGGTTTGAGCTTAAAATAGTTTCCCTGGGAACTCACCATATATTCATTCCCATGAGGCTGTCATTGTTCAAAATATTTGGTACATTTTTCCTTTGGAACTGCTGCCAGAGCTAGCTTTTACATCTTAGGAGAAAATTATCTCTTTAAGCCTACATTTTAGCCAAGAAGAGTTTTACTCAGTTTTATCAACTTCATTCACCAATGTAGCTGTGAGGGAGTTTTAACCATTTGTGAAAAACCACAGCTAAATACAAAAGATGAAGATGTGCCATGAGGATACTCCCAAGAGTTTACTTCCTCAGGTGGAGGAGTTACATTTTCTATTTGCTGGACCAGGCCCAGGAGCCTCGGGAAAGTCACAAGCCATGGATCCAACCCCTGCCCTGGAGTTGAGAAGGTGGGAAAAGGGGTGTTGAGGACTCAAGGTTGGCCCTTGGGAAGCTAGAACGTTCTGGAAGCTTTGAAATAGAAATACTGCCTCTCAGAAACAATTACATGTGGATTTTCACAAGCAGGAAAGATCATTATAGCTCCAGGAATGGTTAATTCTCATTCTTTGTGAGGGATAGAGGGAAGGAGAAAGACTGTGAGGGCCACTCCTGACCCTGAATGCAAGGCAGCTTGCAGAAGACATCAAAGGACACCCGGGCTGCTCCCACCGACCCTTATTCCGAGGAAATTTATCCCCTCTCCTCTCCACTAAGACAGATGCACGCACGCACACACAATTACAAATCAACTCCCGTCTCTGAAACTTTCAGGGATTCTAGGGTTAGCATCTTGCTTGCAAATGGCACCTCAAACATTTTCATTCTTCATGTTGTTATCATTATAACCCTATCATTACACTGCTGGGTAATCATGAATAAAACAATAAACACAGAAAAAAAATCCTGTCCCTGGTGAGCATAAATAATTGCAGATGAACACCTCGTGTTCGGGCTCCACACCACGTATCGTTCTGTGCTATTATGAGCAATATCAGACGATGTTTCATTCCAAGGGATAATTTTTTCTAATTGTGATGTTTACTCCCTTCAGATTCCAGCCTCGTCCTGGAGGCCCTACAAAGTTTCTGGGAGGGAGTTTGCAGCTCTGGCCTGCAACTGATGGAAGTATCCTTTCTCTCCGGTAATAATCCTCCCGTGAAAATGTGAAACCAAGCAGAAGAAGGCAGGAGATTCTTCTTCAGGCAGAAATTAGAAGAAAAAAACCCATAGGATATGGATTCTAGAGCTCCCTTAGCTGCGGGGGGTGAAGGAACAAGGAAAGGAAATCCAGCATTTCCCTTAAGATCCTATCATGCACCTGAAAGTCTCTTCCAAGGTGAAGCCAGCCTAGCATGTGGGCCAGACCAGGCCAGGGGGTGCATTTTCTTGCCTCCCTTGGCCACCCTTGTGGCCTCCTCGCCCAGCAAGGACAGCTCATTCACTGATGCATTGTGGGCCACCCTCGGGTCCTAGAATAACTTCATGTTCAGGTATTAAAGGTTCATATACCGACCTATTCTCAAAACATTCGAATCTCTCGCCCACTTAAAGTTCCTCTTCCCAGCTCAGTAATGAGCGAGTCTTGGCTTCTGTTGTTTGTCCATCCTGTTCTTTGTGCCAGCCCCCTGCCCCACTCCCTGTGCTGCCTCTGGCTCCCGCAGGGTCAGGACAGAGACAAGGGATAAAGGGAGGATCTATTAACTGATGACCTTGTATTTGGTGAAGATGCCTTTTGTGTGTCAGCTGCACAGATGCGGGCTCCTGCTCACATGAGGGAGTCCTGGGGGGCTCTTAACCCCCTTTCCACTGGCTGCCGCCCTCTGACACCACAGTATCCCTGCCCTGACCCCCACAATGCTCTCTCGGGCTGACTGTAAAAACACTCCATGGCCTCTCTGTTGAGTTTGCTGCACCCTGGCAGGAAGTCCTCTAGGGCGATGCCTTTCAGGATGACTCAAGCAGATATTACACATCCATGCCCTTTCCGTCCCCAGCAAAACCTGGAAGCCTAAAGCCCTGTCACGCTGCCCTCTGCATGGGCCCTGCCAGCAGAAGCATCTCCAATCAGTCTCCTGCCTTTGGGCTCTTGCAGGCTGGAGTCAGGATCCTATTTCCAGACCTCCCAGTGTTCAAAGGACTCACATCAAGACCTCAAAAGAATTCTGAGTCAAGGTCTCTGGAGTGTCACTTCATGAGTCACGGCTATACCTCACTGACTGAACAATAAGTCCAAGCCACCAGACATGCCCTCCAGGATGAGAGCCATCCCCTCACCCTGCTTCTTCACCCCTACACCCGGCTCCCTGTATGGCAGGTGGTTCTAGCTAGGATTACAGATCATATCTCTCTCAAGAATATATCAGCTTTTTGACTTAACCAAAAATTTTAAGCATAATATCCTTCTCTGTTATCGCTTTAGGCAATTTATAGAGATAAATACGATTTCTTATCTATAACTCACGAAGTATGGATTTTTAGGTTAATTAGGATATATAATTCTGACATATAAAAGTTTGTACTCATAAACAGTATTTCCACAATACTCAGGTCAAGGATGGTTTCATATTTATAGTAAAATTAATCTCTGATTAATTAAAGTTAATCCTGAAAACCTTGTCGAATATACTTTATAAAGTACTTAATGCTCTCATAAATTCCTATGAAAATGATGAATAGGTGGTTGGATGGACAGATAAAATATGTTTAAAGTGCCAAATCCAGGATGTCAACATGAAATGAGAGATGGGTTTGGTTTCTTATTCTTCAATATAATAGCTGTGACCTTGGGAAATGTCATTTAATGTCTTCATGTCTCAATGTCCTTGTCTGTAAATAGATACAAATATGGTCATCAAAAGACTTGCTCTGAGCATCAGATAAGATAACCCTGGGAGCTCTAGAGCTACATTTAACAGAAAGGTGTTAGTGAGATGGGGGTAGAGGTTCTGCAGCTGTTGCCACAAATGACTTCCATGTTTCTGTGACTCACTTTTACTACCTGAAAAATAGACATTGAATGACTTCTCCTCCAGCTTTCGCTGCATATAAGGTAGTGCATGCAGGGCATACAGGAGGCCCTTCTAGATCTGACCAGCTGTACAACCACAGGCCAGCCATGAAAATCTCTGTGCTACAGTTCTCTCAACTGTTTAAAAGGATAATGATGACTACCCCAGAGAGTGGTCATAAGAATCAAATGTCTTAAAGTAGCCCAGTGCCTAGAACATAGATAACACGACTCAGCCTATGCAACTATTAGAATCCACAGTGTCCTGTGAATTTCCAGTGAAAAATGCCATGGGGTTGCCTCTCCCTTTATTGCCTAGATTCAGTCATTTCTGAATAAGCTCTGTTGCTATGGTTACCTTCCAAAAGACACCACATTTGAAAATGTGTTGGGAGATAGGGATTGATGGCAGAAGGCTTTAGTAGAGGACACAAAGCAACTTCAGCAACTGAGACATTTTAATACATGTGAACTCTTTCTCTTGGAAACCAAAGTCACATTTTGCCAAAATGGAAATGAAGTCAGGAAGTGGAGTTTCAGAAGTTCCGCATTTGGCCAGCCTCCTCCCCCCACCACTGGGACCTCAAGGACAGGTATACCTGGCCCTGAACCAACTCCTGAGCATCTCGGTTTTCTCCCCCAGGAGCTGGCAGTCTGAAGGGTGTTGGTTGCCAGACAGTATTCATCAGATTCACTTCCCAGATGCTATCGCTTCTGATGCCGAATAAAAAATAGGTTGCCCAGAAATTGAGGTTGGAAAGGACAAGTGTAGCTGAGAAATGCACAGTGATACGCACAGAACAATAAAGGGCTATTCTTGTGAAAATTCATTAGCATATATATTTGAATATTCCAGGGATCTGCACATCCCTCAGATCCCATACTCAGTCCCTGCAGGGGCCAGCACTAACATCCCAGGCTAAACTATCCCCCACAGCAGTGTTATAAATGGTTTTCGATCTGTCAAAATCAGTCACGGCTCCAACAGGGAATGAATAAAAGTTGGCCTGACCGCTCTTCCTGTTTCCAACTACAGCAAACCCAAGACCTGATGGGGCCTCACGGGCAAGAGTATTGTACACTCAATCCTACTAAAAAGACTCTTTCTTCCCGGTCATTCTTTCCCAGACATCCCAGGGAGCTGTCCTGTTCTTATTTGAAATTCAAACCACAAGGAAGTCACCTCTAAAAATACCAATTTTCCCACTGGCCTTTTCACGATGATGCAGCACCACCTAGGGGACAGCGTCATTCATTTCTTGCTACTCGCACTATAAACTGCCATTTAAATATCGCAGCCCCCCCCCTCCCCGCCCCCGCCCCCCCATCTACATGAGAAAGCCACAGAGGCTTCTCTGCACACATTCTTCTAGATTCAGCTCCAGACTTACGTCAGCTGGAAACCCTGGCGGACTAATTTATTATACAGTGATCACTGCCACGGGTTGTGGTTCACATTTACAATCGCCATGGAAAATTTGCTTTAATATTATAAGAACTACCAATTATTAAGCACCTGTCACATGACAAGGTCTATATATTTATTCCTAATGTATACAATAGTCCTTCAAATTGGGCATTAACATCTGCATTTTACATATGAAGAAATCAAGACTTGGAGAAGTTAAGAGACTTCCCAGGATCCCAGACCAGGGCTTTCTCTTCCCATGATAAAAAGCTAGCTAGCTGTTTATCCTAACAGTGAGTTGTGCCTACATGGCAGTGAGGCTGCTTATTTTAATGACTATAAAGCAGAATGTTCAAATAAGTATTGTCTCTCAAAGAAGTCACTTTGAAGCCTATACTGTCATTCCAATGACTAATGCTCCTAACATCTCTGAATGTCTGTTGTGAGAACTGCCTGCAGAGCTGTGAGCCGCACAACACAATCCCCTGTTACATGATGGTACATGTTTAAAGAAAATATGGTGGAGATACCATGATGTCAAGCAGTGTAACTTTTTCAGGCTCATCCTCTGTAGATTTTGATTCAGTGTATCTGTGAAAGGGCCCAGGAATTTGTATTTTCATCAAGAATGCAAGCAAATGTAACCCTCCGGGGAGTTTTAGAAATACTAGCACAATGATACACGAGAGTTCTTTGGAGTCTGAAGTTGTTGGGTTATGGATCTAGCTCTGTCTTCCTTCTAATAGTATACCGCTTGGAAAGTCATTTAAAGTCCTTGGGTATCAAGTTTCTATTCTATAAAATGATATTCATATTTGTTAATAGCCACCAGACAGCCTTTGGTATGCACTGAATGAGATTACTGGTATGAAATGCTCATACAGTGAGTACCTGGCTTTTAGGAGGCACCTATTGTAGCATAATTAGCCACTCAGATCATCCAAATTGCCCTATGTGACTTTTTGCTGTCTCCAAATATTAAATCCACAGTGAAAGGATATCAGGACACATAAAACATACGTACGGTAACATGTGCTTAATTTAAAAATCTCTAAAGACTCTCAGGAGTTGATAGATAATAAATAAATAGAGAAAGAAATATATCATCTGTAGGGTTAGACGATGCCCTAGAAATGAGAAACCAACATTTAAAAAAGTTTGATACTCAAGAGAATAACATGTTCCTGGGGCGGGGCGGTGGGGGTTGGAACCCACAACACACTGATACAAGAGATAAAAGCAACCCAAGTGTCCATGGATAGATGGATGAATAAATAAAATGTGGCATATACACACAACAGGATATTAATCAGCCTTAAAAAGGAAGGAAATTCTGATATTTACTACGTGGATGGACCTGGAGGACGCTACGCTGAGCAAAATAAGCCATCACACAAAAGGACAAATACTGTATGATTCCACTCATATGAGGTACCTCGAGCAATCAAATTCATACAGACAGGGACAAAAGTAGTGGTTGCCAGGAGCTGGCAGGAAGGGCAATGGGGAGTTTCTCTTCAGTGGGTACGGTTTCCGTCTACAAGATGAACTGAGTCCAGTAGATGGAGGGTGGTGATGTCGTGCATCCACTGAAGTGTAGGCTTAAGAACAGTTCTAAAAGGAAGGTCTGGGTGGCTCAGCGGTTGGACATCTGCCTTTGGCTCAGGGTGTGATCCCGGGGTGCTGGGCTCGAGTCCCACATCGGGCTCCCTGCATGAAGCCTGCTTCTCCCTCTGCTTGTGTCTCTGCCTCCCTCTCTGTGTCTCCCATGGATAAATATTTTTTAAAAACACGGTTCCAAAAGATGTGTATTCTATCACAATTAAGAGCATTTTTAAATTAAAAAAAAAACCCCACATGTCTCTCAAAATCAAAGTTAAATTTGCATTACAAACGTCTTGGTGGGTTTGTGTTTCTTAAGGAGTGCTCCTCTCAGGCTTAGAAATGCATAGAGCACATTCTTTTAAAAAAGTGAGCAGGTCGGGGTGCCTGGGTGGCTCAGCAGATGGGCAGCTGCCCTTGGCCCAGGGCGTGATCCTGGGGTCCAGGATCCAGTCCCACATCACAAGGAGCCTGCTTCTCCCTCTGCCTGTGTCCCTGCCCCCCCACCTTTCTGTCTCTCTCTCTCTCTCTGGGTCTTTCATAAATAAATAAAAATCTTAAAAAAAAAACGAGTAAGTCAATTGACAAGTACTTTTCCATCCACGTTCTCAAAGCTGTGACCAGCACTGGCTCGCTTGCCTGTTTTCCTTCGAGGCTACGATCACCCAGGACATGTTGCTGGGCAAGTGGGGGCCAAGCCTGGAAAACCTGCTCTGGGTTCTCTGGCCTGGCCTTAGGCGGGGCTTTGAGGCCTTGGAGGACACGGAGGGAGGGAGCCAGCAGGACACGGTGGCCGGTGGCCGGGCCAGTCCTGCCCTGGGGCAGAGGGAAGGGAGCGGTGGCGGTGGCGGTGGCGGTGGCAGTGGCCGCGGTGTGGGCCGCCTCCCCAGCTTGCGTGTCACATCAGGTTGCATCTGGCACAGGCCCGTGATGAGGGCGGTGGCTGGTTTGTTATCTTTGATTTTCTAGTGTTTAATAAGGTAGATGGGAGATTTTCTGATGAGTGGTGTAAGTGACATCAAAGCACTTGGAAGTTTCCGAAATACGATAGCATTGGCTTTTTGTCTAATTTAACTTAAAAGTTATGACAAGATGAAAATCTTTATATATTTAACAAATTCCGTATCTTTCCCCATTCGTTGCATTTCTTCGTGTGTGTGCAAAAATAGGAATGGACTTCCTGAAACAATTGGCACAAGGTAGATGCGGTTCTTTTCCTCTTCGGGGTGATGTGGGTCCCCGTGTACAGAGATTGCCTGAGATGGAACGGGCAGGGCTCCAGAGTTGAAAACCACAGAAGTGTGGGGACAATTGGGTGTACAAGTAGAAAATAAAGAGAGGAGGGCTGGTCTCACCTTGCATCTGCCAGGGAACATTTATTGCTGCCTCAGAGAAACTCCGGAGGGTGAGGTACGTGTAAAACCATCTGGCAGCGAAAGTGGATGGTCCTAGTGGGTCTTGGTAACATGATGTAGGTTACTAACCTTGAGTGAAATTCTTTAGGGCAAAATTTAGAGTTTTTAAAGGTACCCCATATTTGGCTCTAAGATGATAGAGAAATAGATATGGTGCATCAATCGGCACTTGGTTGCTGGTAACAGAAACCACTCGATCTCGCTTAAACGCCCTGGGCTTGGAGGTCAACTTCTGGCCATTCGCAGAAGCCTGCTTCCTCTTCCTGGGCGATCGGAAGGACTAAAAGCACAGCCTGTAGTCTGACATCCAGGTGTGACACTGAGGCCACCAGCACAAAACTGGCCGTCCAGAAGAGCCCCTACCTCTGTGGACAGCATGGAAGCTGGGAAATCATGCAGACACCTGCCTGGATGTTAGTTCCGGAGACATAGCATCTTCGCCACAAGGCCCACCAGCAAACCGGCTGCCCCACACTCCCGAGGACTTCTGCTACTATTCCAGAAAAATCAAATGCTCCGCAATCGTTGGCAGAAAATTTCCACCTTATCGTGTCTTCTTAATCTCAAGCAGGAGGAAAGCAGGTCACGGGTGGAATTCAAGCTGTAAGGAAGATTGGGAAAGGTACAGATTTCAGTTCCCTGGGCTCATCAGTGAGCCACAGCACACCCATGTGCCACAAATGTGTTAAAAGTGTATCAAGAGATCTCTATCTCCTAAGCCTTTTGGGTAGCCACAAAGGGCCGGGCAGCCAAAGCAACTTTTGGCCAGTAACCTCACCTAGCCCTCCTTCAAAGGGGTAGTGTGGACCGAGCGGGGCCTGATGGCTCATGCCTCGATTTCTATGGATAAAGACTATGAGGAACATTGGCTCTCCCTGCTGTGCTGTGATGTGTCATGTGAAGCCAAGAGTGTGTCCAGTTAGCCAGACAGCTACTTAAGAAGCCCGCTGCTGGCTGAGCTGCTAAGCATCACCGACGAGGGACACTCTTGGCTGCTGGATAGTTTCAGTGGTGAAGTGTGGACAACTGGGCTTGGGGAAGGCCAGCTCCTCACAAGTACAGCTCCAGGTAGATGCCCCAAATCTCTTCTGTTTACTTACATGTATTTGCTTAGAGATGTTCAAACTAGTTGCAGGGTGACTGCTCTAACACACACGAGTAAGAACTTCATTATTATTTGGAAATACTCAATATGAAAAAATTCATTTCAAATTCATTTGCATTATCACACACACAAAAAATCAACATTGCATTTGTCAATGACAGAACAAGAAGAGCTGTTAGAATTTTTAACTTTTGAGTGGTTTTAAAAATGGCTTGAAATTGTTTCATCAGCAACTCAGGTAAACAGAGTTTCTTGTCAATGATGACCACCAAGAATCTGAAGACCTCGTCATTAAAATAAAATAATCGAGAATTAGATATAGTCGTTTTAAGCAGAACGTTTGATATTTAAGTTGTGTCTAGACAGCAAGATCAAGTTTCTCATTAAGGTGTTTTAAAAAATGTATTTGGGGATTTTGCACAAAATCAATATTTAAAATCTTCCCTAATACTTTGGGTTTTACTGATTTTCGTTCTTATTATAGCATATGAAGAAAATATAATACTTTGTCCTACTAAGCGCCAAATAAACACTCAAAAAACTCTAGCTTAGTGCTATAAAAACACTTTGTTTTCTATGTGCACTATGATGTAAAAAAAAAAAGGTAGGGCTTGGAATGGAATAGAGTGAGCCATGTTCTCACATAGAGAACAAGATTTCACAGTAAATTTAAGATTATTTACTTGCTACATTAACATTCTACGCAGAGGATAATGTTCTTGGCTCCTTTTCCTTTTAAAATTTAGTTATCAGAATTTATCACATGCACCATCACCACCACTATTGCTCCATCTCATAAAAAACCTGCAAGAAATGTTCAGATTATATATGTCCTCCTTTTGTATGTTACCAAATCTTGCTCATTCTCTACAGCTAGCTCTGAAAACCCAACCCAGTGACTCTTTCCCCTCTGACCAACTCTTCCCTTCTGCTTTGGGCCTTTTCAAACATCAGGTTATCTTTTGACAAATACTAATAGCATCTTATCTCATAAGCAACTTGAGAGGATCCCTGTCTTAACTTCTTTATACCCCCCATCACTCGGGGTACACACTAAGTAAGCTCTTAATGGTTACCACTAATTACTAAAATGCTTTTGGAGTATCAAACATTAGGAATGGATTGACATCAACTAATGAGTTTTTTTCTGGTTTTAAGTGTTAATATATACTCATTCTTGAAAATATGAAAAATAAAATAAAAATCATAATTCTATTCAGAAATATCACTCTCAAAAAAAAAGAAATATCACTCTCTCCATCTTTATTCCTTTCCTTCTTTTTGTACACTTCTATGCATTTTTAAAAAATAAAACTTGAATCCTACTGTATGGAGTTGTTTGTTTCCATTTAACATAATTGTAAGATTTTTCCCCATGTCAAATAAATTATGGCACATGCAGATATTTTACAAATATTAAAATGATGTCTTAAAACAGTGCTTCTCAAACTTTAATGAGCATACAAATCATCTGGGATTGTTACAATACAGATTCTGGTTCAGAATCTGAACCAGAATAGGTCTTGAGATGGGTCCCAAGATTCTGCATTTTTAACAACCTCCCAGATGATGGCAACACTACTAGTCTACTCTGAGTAGCAACGGCTTTGAAAAAAATATATTCCAGTAATTATGAACACACATAATTTTCAATGCCCGGCTCATAAGCAGTGAAATACCACATCAATGGAGTGATGAGAATCCTTACACACAATGCAGGAGTAATACAAATATTTATCAAGTGTGTACTACCTATGCGTATAGGCACAAAGATCATTAAAAATCTAATTACTGGTCCATGTCAATAGGTATCAATATTTCCAACACTCTGGATGCAAACAGCCAAAAGACATTTCATAGTGACAAAAAACAGATCAGTGGTTTCCAGAGAACAAGGGAGAAAGGCAAAAAAGGGAGGAAACTTTTATGGGTGGAGGTATGTTCATATCTGGATTACGGTGAAATTTTCATGGATATTTTATATGTAAAATCTGTTGCAATGTATTAAATTGTACACTTTAAATAGTGCAGTCCATTGCCAATTACATAATAAAGCAATTTTTTTTAAATATGGGGAAGGGGAAGCCACAAAATGTATTCCAGAAAGGCGTTTACTTTCCACCAGCAGCATAGGCAAGTGCCTGCTTCATCACACCTTTGGCAATACTGTAATTCTTAATAGAGAGAAAAAACCCTGCTAATTTAAAAGGCAAACATATCCCATTTGTTCGAATATGCATGTCTTTGATTAGTAGTAGGCTGAAATTTTTTTTGTTGACCAGCTCTTTTGTTATGTTAGTGTTTCTTTTAACTTATAGGAGCTCTTTAGATATTTGTCAAAAATATATCACCAATTTTTTCCCTCAGCTTGATGTTTACCTGTGTGTATACTTGACGTAATTGTAAGAAGACATTTTAAAGAAGTTCAGGAATAAAAAAAATCATCTTAACGCTGCTCCACACACAAAACTCAAATCCAAAATACAGAATTAGACAGAAGTAAAACTGAAGTCTTTTCCAACCACCTAATTTCTTTCACAACGTGGCTGACTTATAACCACAGATTACATCAGAAGCTAGCCATGTATATAAACACATCAACTTCTACCTTTCACATTCATTCTTATGGTTGGTTGATATGTAAAGTGGGTTAGTTGCATCCTTTATACAGTGGAAATAGTGGTACTGATATAAAATATTCTGTGACTTGCTCAAGAGTAGTTAGAATTTGGATTTATAAATTCCCATTTATTCATACTCTCTCACTGCATGAGAAATGCGTCCATGAAATCACACTGGGTTGTGTGGTTTGGCGTGGTTTTTCCGGTTTGTTTTTTGTTGAGCCAATTGAATAAATATGTAAATATTCTCCTGGAGTGAGGGTAAATCTGCCATGCCAATTGGTCCAAATGCAAGGAAAGAACTCCCCCAAAAGTATCTATAAAATTGTCCAACCCTTTGAACAGGAGTCATAATTAGCCACTAGAAGCAAAAGATACACACATAACATTTAAAGAATGAATCTTAGTTTCCTTAATAAAGTATCTTCAACTCTCATGCTGAAGCTTTTAAGAGTTAAATCATTTGGCCAAGGACACAAAGCTAAGTGCTGTCCAATCTAGAACCAGAATCTAGATTTCTTGAGACGCAAGCCAAAGGGTAGTAGAGGATGGAATGACGTGGGGATCAGTGATGGGGCTGAGACTCCCGGAAAATCAAGTTCTTTGAGCTATAACTTCTTCAAACCTAAAATGAGGTAGGTGAGTTAAATGACGGCTAAATTTCCTTTCAGCCCTAACCTTTTCTAAATGCAGGCTGGACAAGTGGATAAAATCTCTGACAGATGAAGTCCCATTCTGGAGCTTTTTTATCACTAACAAAGGGTTCAACTTAAGCCGGTGTTAGCTCAGGCTCACTCCAGCACTGCCCTATTACCTGCATAGTGCTGGCAAATAATCTATCCTCGTATTAGAGGAGGACGTGAGGGCCCAAAGAGGATCCTAATAGCAGCTACACCTCAGAGTTAAAATAATGAAGAGAGCATATGTGTGAGTACTTAGCTGGGTCTGGCACAGAGCAAGAAGTCCAGGAATTGCAGATCTGTGTATTTGGGGTATCTTCGTTCATCCGGGCTGATGTTAACAGAATGCCATCAACCAGGCGGCTTATAAACAATTTATTTCTCAGTTCTAGAGGCTGGAAAGTCCAAATTCAAGGCTCTGTCAGTGTCTGGTAGGGGCCTCTTCCTGGCTCATAGGTGGTCTTCTCATTGTGTCCTTACATGGCAGAAGCAGCAAGGGGCTCTCTGGAGTCTCTTTTATAAAAGAGTACTAATACAGTTCACAAGGGCTCCACCTTCATGGACCAATCACCTCCCTATGCTCTACCTCAAATATCATCACAGTGTGGGATAGGTTTCAACAAATGAATTCAGAGGAGACAAAAACATGCAGTCCCTTGCATGGAGGTAAAATCTTAACCAATTTCCAGGGCACTCAGGATTCACAGGTGAAACTCATAGTATCCACAGTGAGTCAAACTAGGTGGATAGGTATACCACAAGTTTGAACAAATATTTTAACAAAAGAATGAGCAAATGTAATTGAAAAATATTCCTCAGGTCTGGCTCACAACATAGTTCAGCTATATATTTAATCTAAAAGACTTCAAGAAATGGTGGTGGGGGAGAGGGGAAGAATGGGAAAGGAATGAACTTAGCAATGGCAAAAGTTATGTGTAAGCAGCCCACAGCCTATCAGGTTTAGTAAATTTGGACTCCTTGCCATCTCTGCACAGTCTCCTCCATGTATCTCTCAGTGTGGCCCACGAACCACTTCCACCTAGAATGCCTGTTACAAACGCAGGCATCTGACCCACAGCCACTTTGCACATGCTACCTCATTATTTCTTACACATTCTGCCATTTGAGCACCCAGTCCAAGTGCCATGTGGCAAATGCTTGAGTCCTAGAATGGCTTAAAGCAAGAGTGCAGATGTGCAGGTTCTGAAGACAAGGACCACCCAAGCCAACTTAGCTGCAGCCCACACAACTGAGAAGCCAGTGTTCAATGGATCAAGGCTAAGAAGCAAAAGTAAAACGTACAGCCCATGAATCTGTCAAGTATCTGGGCCCTAGAGGGAACAGGTATCGTTGGAAAAGTGACCCTTTTGGAGTCACTTTCTAAAATGCCAATAACAATATTTCTTCCACTCTTAAAATTTATTTTAACAGTGAACTAAAGTGACACTTTCCACCATGGTGAGCAGTCAGGTAAAGTCTATTGACAACTGAATTGTAGTCTTTATTAAACTTATTTTACAAACTTATGTCTGCTAATACGAAAAGGCTGCTTTCACTTTAACACGTGCTTTGTAGATTTACACCAGCAGTAAAAAAGGCTTCGGTTGAGTAGAGTTTGGTCTTCAAAAATGTGACTACATCCTTCATCTCCAGCCTTTCCACCTCCCAATTAGGGACCTTGCCAAAGAAAGGGGAAAATTATCAGTTTGCAAGAAGACGACATGTAAAATAAAAACTAATTTTGAGATCCACGCGTATCAAAGTAACATCGAGGCAAATGTTTTTTTTTTTACACAAGCGTTATCTTGTAATTACTCATATTTTAAAGGCTTAGGAAGACTATATGCTAGGGTTGAAGAAAGCTCTACCAGTGAAAATTCTAAAAACTTTAAAGGTTTTCTAAAGGGCACAAAAACTCATTTCTTGGGATAATCTTCCTGAGAATTTATATGATATCCATTATGGGGAAAAAAGTCTTAAGTAGCAGCCCATTAAGAAAAACATGCCATCTTAACCTCAGTAATTTGTACATAATCCATGCTTGGATACGAAAGCACCAAATGAAGATGAGAATGTTTACGCTTCACATTATGTGCAGGACCAACTGAGTGGCATTTAGATAGTTTCCAACATTAATATATATAAGCTTATTCATAAGGTTCTTGCTCCATACAGGAGAGACATGTGAAGAGGCTGGCCAAGCAAAACTGTGGAGCTCAGAATCAAAATGAGCTGTGGGAGGGAAGAGGAAGCTGTCTTCTCTCATGCCCATCCAGCTTTTCCTGGAGACAAACATCCTACGAGCCTCACATCGGTCCATGAAAACAACGCTTAAATTCACATCTTTTCTTCCTTTGTTCAAGAAACTCTGGAAATTGAATATGATGTCATAGGTCTTAAATTAAATAAGAAAATGTATTTTTTATATTTTTCCTCTTAACAAAAAATAAAGTTGATCATAGTGTTTATAAAATTCCTAGTAAATAATAGTTACCAGTTGAGTAGAAACCACATCATGCACAGAAATGTTCTTTTCCAAATAAGAAATAACTAAAGTACTTATTCCAGTACTGCTGACAATTCCTCTAGGGTCCTAGTAACCAAGCTCAACCACAATATCCCCAGCAGAATGGACATCAGTAACTGAAAAGTATTTTGTTTGCATTTTTTTCTTACCAAGATTACATGAAAACCCATTATTTTCAAATGTCGCATTTTCATGGCAAGGAATCCTTTGGGGTGGCCTAAATCCAAGCAGTATGCAGATCTAGGAACACACAGTATAGCTACCCTGAAAATGAAAGTGCACAAAAGGAGACCCGTTACCGAAAGTGCACAAAAGGAGTGAGATTACATCTACACTCATGCTGCGTTTCCTGTTCTTTGGAGATTTCAAATTCAAGTTCTCTGCTGACCACAGTTGTCACCATCCTCTACCTCATTACTTACCTCTGCAAATACTCCAGTACAGCACTGTAAGCATTTTAAGGCTTTCCTATGCAGTGTTAGTCTCTGCTATAAATATAATTATTTATGCTACTAGAAGTACTGATGTAGATAAACCAAATGGCAAATGCTCTCCTTCTACATATTGTCTCCTAGAGAGAGAAGCATTTAAAAACCAGAATGAAGAGAACAAATACAAAGAAAAAAAAAACACTAAGAGAAAGGCCAGACTGTTAAAAAGATAACATCTGTATGTGTACCACAACTTGGAAGGTGTAATTCGTTTTTTTCATTGTTCTTGACCTTTTGGAAAGATTAAGCCGGTTGGAGAAAAAAAAAGGCATTTGTATTCTTCCTGTCTTCCCGTATACTTTGGCTGTTATGTGAGATAACATAAAATAAATTTTATTTTTTTTAGGAATGCTCCTATTCCTTACTTCTTCTCAGTACTTTAGGCTGAGAGCTACTGTATTATTAGGCTCAAACAGTGGAGTACCCAAAAAAGAAACATTCTCTTTCACAGAGGTCAGAGAAAAAGCCTTTCTCTCAGGGAAGATGGCTAACAAGTATAGGGAAATCACAGTGAAGAAGATGGCCAAGGAACAAGCTGGATGGACTCAGAAAAGGGTAAAGGGTACAGAGTTGGAAGAGAAAGGGCAAGGATGAGCAGATAAAGTGTGAATCCCTACAGATTTCCTTTCTCTACCTCACACTACTGTATTTATGTGCATGTCCTATGAAGCAATGGGGATAGAAGTTCCTTGGGGTCACGATCCATGTCTTCCTCATCTTTGTGTGCCCTGAAGGGCCTAGCAGGGCCTTTCCACAAAGACTGACTAAACACAGGGTGTGTGCAACGTGACCCGAAGCATCTGCACTGAGAGTTTCAATTATGTTAACGCTGCTTTATTGTACTACTCGGCTTTAAAACTTAATTTGTAAAAATTGCCTATTTCATTACATGGCTCAACTCTAGTCCACTAACGAATGCTTGTGTTTACACCTAAGCAGTAGATTAATGGTTGCAAAGTCCCTTGGTACATCACAAGCTCTACACAAATAGAAGGTCTTAGTACTGTTACTGCTATCTAACACGAAGTCTATGAGAATTAAATTCAGAAACTCAGCAAATGAATATATGTCAGTAACCTTCGAATATCTGCAGAAGTTACCACGCTGGAAAATGGAAGCACTTGACTTCTGTTAATATCCATTCTGACTTCAAAATCTGAAAGAAAAAAATTAATTTTTCAAACATCCCTCAAAGTGATTTTGTTTCAAAATGTAACTATCACTACCAATAATGATAATGGCATCAGACAAAACATATGATGAGCTTACCATGTGCCAGACTCCAATCTGGATTTTATATGCATCATTTATATCATTTATATGCATCATCTCACTTATTCATCACAGAAACCCTAGGAGGTGGACACTATGTTTACTGCTATTTTAGGGTCAGGGGGATGGAGGCAAGAGCCTTGCAAACACAGCACTAGTACGTACAGAGCAAGAATCCAAACCTGGCAGTCCAGCTTCAGAGCCATAATGCTCCACTAACCTACCATGGACTCATATTTGTGTGAAATAAATGAAAATAAATAAAATACCATAGAGGAAAATCACATAAAGTCCCATACCGATACAATAATTATGTGGCAACTGTGTATTTTTTGAAAAGCATCCTTCTCCCAGAAGGCTTCTTAGCGCATCTGTCACCTTCTCATGTGGATATAATGGTGTGGACGGTGGCGGTAACAGTTCTAAGTCTATGTCCATGTGACAAGAAATATCAAGTTTTAGGCAAGCAGCCAAAATACGAAGCTTGTGAGCATTCCTCTCAGTGTCATCTAAAAAAAGGAGAAAGAAAATACACATAGAGTTAAGAAGAAACATTAACGCCACACTTAAAACACTGTTATTAATGCACCTAAATTCCTGATGATCTGTTTATCAGGAGAAATCTCTCTGTGTCCCCCTAGTTCCCACAGTATCTAAATTGGTGCCTGGTATTTGAAAATGTTTTACAGTTTAAAAGATCTTTTGAGGAGATTTATAGTCTAAACTCTTCACTGAATGATGAGCAATGCCCAGGAAAGTTCAAATGCCTCATGATTAAACAAAGGCAAAGTTGGAACTCGAATCCATGTTTTCTGGGATTAAGACTGATTCCCCCACTGTGACTGCTTAAAAAATCAGGATGTGTTACTGTTTCTTTTTCACAATTTGATTTTGGAATTTCCTAACATTGTTTTTAAAGGAATTTAAACTTCTCTATTCTCAGACACATTACTGAATTTTGTATATCTAGCTGAATATTGCTTTTCTTTAATACTAAAGACCAAAAATCAACAATTAACTTCGTCCCAGGAGTAAATAAGTTAACTACTTTGGGAACTATTTGACTGCTTGATCTAAGAGCTTGTGTCCTCCCCATAGGCCAAGAGTCACAAAGTGATTAGGGCTGCAAAAGCTGACTGAACTGGGCTCCAAACGTGACATATAAGGATTAGGAAGTACAAACACCTCTGATCAAGGCATACAGAACACCGTGAATATGTAGCCTTTGCACAGGTGCAGACAGTGTAAATAAAAGGAATAACGGAGATGTGTTTCTGATCCTTGCCTTCTACACCTAAGGTCTGTCATTAAAGGAGGCTGTGGGGATCCCTGGGTGGCGCAGCGGTTTGGCGCCTGCCTTTGGCCCAGGGTGCGATCCTGGAGACCCGGGATCGAATCCCACATCGGGCCCCCAGTGCATGGAGCCTGCTTCTCCCTCTGCCTGTGTCTCTGCCTCTCTCTCTCTCTCTCTCTGTGACTATCATGAATAAATAAATAAAAATCTAAAAAAAAAAAAAAAAAAAGGAGGCTGTGTAGGTTTCCTGTTTGAGGCACTGACCTCTAACTTCATCATTTTGCATCCTTTCCTGAGTAGCATCTGCTCTGCACATTTTAACTAACTCTACTTCGACTATGACCCCATTCCGAATCACA
Organism: Canis lupus dingo; assembly: GCF_003254725.2. Lineage (NCBI taxonomy): Eukaryota > Metazoa > Chordata > Mammalia > Carnivora > Canidae > Canis > Canis lupus. The sequence continues at coordinate 15,646,411 of NC_064279.1, read as the reverse complement.
AGGTAGCTAGCTAGCAGGACTGCCTTATTTTGGGCACCACTGTACACTGACACTGTACCTGATACCAGCAGCTCATTGATGACGTCCTTTTGGAGAAGTGGGTTAATAAGGGCCATGGGAAAATGGTTCATCAAGCAAAACGAACACACAGCGTTCAGTAGATTTTCAGAAGAGATGTGGTGAAGATAACCAGTCAGAGAGCTAGTCATAACTTCTTGGAACCTTCAGGGAAACAAAGAAAAGTCAGCTTTCAAATATAAACAGAAGACAAGGCTGTGGTAGGGAGATAAAGTACCAGAGAACCAATGGCTTTAAGGAGCCCAAAGAAAGGAAGTAAGAAAATCAGGCTGGCAGTGAGTACTCGCATGTCTGTCAGGTCAGGTGGCTACCTCAGAATAAATATATATGCTCAATAAATGTTACTTAGCTACCACTACATGTCTTGCACAGAGTAAATATTTCATAGGCTTTAACTCATTTAGTTACTATTAAAACTTGATGGGGTAGGTATTATTAATCTCATAATAAAAATGAATAAACAGGTTCAGAGAAGTTGAGGAACTTCTCCAAAAACAAACTACCATGAAATAACAGAGACAGTGCTGGAATCCAAGTTGTCAGGCTCCAGAGCCTTTTAACCATTCTCTTGACTTTTACCATGAGTATGTCTATAAGGTCTGGAACACTACCACAGTTTTATAACCAATAAAAATAATCTAGCTATCAACACTGAGTTAAAAGAACCGCAAAGTTAATCCTACCACAAAAAACTAATGTTATACATTATGGCAAAGCAGTTAAGCATGAAGAGAGGAAAAATCAAATTAGGCGGGGTCATTTTACCAGGGTGACACTGGTAATAAATGGCACAGACAGGTTCTGAACCCAGGTCAGTCAGTCTTAGGACATAAGCTATTGATCATTATGTAAGAAAAAAAATGACTATATACAAAGTACTGCGATAGCACATAGGAAAGGAGGTAGATAGAGCAGCTTTGGGGACAAGGAGAATTTCACTGAGTGGAAAAGATGGGAAAAGGGAAGATTATCTGAAACTGAGCAAAGAAAGGGGAGGCTTGCAAACGGACACTATCTGTGCTGTTGTCAGCAGCTGGCGAGGCTAAGGCACAAAGCAGTGATTCTTACAGAGAAGGCAAGTATGCCCTGGAGCAAGCCTTATGCACAATGCGGCTGTACAGAAAAGGGCCTCAGATCAGCTGGGAGGTCCCAGGGGCAGCAGCAGATGGGGGAGGGAGGGAGTGGGAGGCTGTGGCAGGCTAAGCAGGACTGCAGGGGTTACTATGGGGTGGGGAGAAGGGAACAGGTCCAAGGGACAGCAGTGAGGCAAGAAAGGATGGGCTGCAGATGACCACATCTGGAACCTGAGTGGGTGGTAATCACCTCTCCGATCTCATCCCACTCCTGTATGTCATGCTTTTGCACACCCAATTGTGTGTCCTTACCTGCACATGTTCTGTTTCTTTCCTCCCTGACTTGAATATAGTGTCCCTTCTGCTCACAATCTTCTTTCCTGCTTAGCTTCCTAAGATTACCTCCTATTTCTCCACCTTTTAAGATCTGCTTAGGTACCACCTCCTCCAGGCAGCACTGCTTGGTGTTCATCCTGAAACTCCTCATCACCAGGCTTGCATCCTGGCACATCCTCTATTGCCATACATGCTGTATAAAATCTATCACTCCAATTTTCATGCTGTCTTTGCCAAAATTCATGTCTACCTTATCCATTACACAGAATCCTGGTAAAAAGGATAGTGTGGTGGGGTGCCTGGCTGGCTCAGCTGGTGGGGTGTGTGACTTGATCTCGGGGTTCTGAGTTCAAGTCCTATGTTGGGTGTACAGATTGTTTAAAAACAAACTTACATAAGGAAGACTCAAAGAGGAGAATGTTAGTAGAAAAGGATTAATCAAGAATAATGATGCACACTAAGTTGAGTACATTAAACATATACAGCTTTTTATATGTTTATCATACCTTAATAAGGTGGTTTAAAAACTCATTTCACATAGTTTTCAGTAAATGGTAATAAATGATGGAGGAGGGGAGGGAGGAGAAGCAGCAAGAAGAGAGGAAAAGGAAGATGTATGGTGACCCCAAGCAAGCCACAGAAATTCGGGAGTTTAGGAGCACACTGAAGACCAGAAATGCAAATCTGCAATTATCTATATGGTGATAAGTATAGATCAAGAAGAAACCAAAGGCCTAAAATGACAGCTTAAATGTTAAATGTTTTCTTTCTTGGGTTTCAAACCCAGGAATGCACTCTGGATTTAACACACTCTCTTTCTCAGAGGCCACCACATAAATAAAATGATGAATGTACCACATGTGGATATACAATGTGCTAAGCCAAATTTTCTACCACTCTCTTCTAGTCAACTTCCCAAATGCTCTGAGTTAGCCCACTTCTCAAATCTCTGCCACTGCAACCAAAGACACCATCATCCTTTCTCTTCCCTAGAGCATTCATTTGGTACCTCCATTGATTGCCTTCCTCTGGAAGTCCAAGATGTACCTCCTTAAGTAGACTAGACAAACAGGGAACATGGTGTAACAAGGTGGAACAGGTAGTCTCTTGGGATGCCCACAGTGAGCTGGAAAACTCCCTAACCACCCAGCGTTTGATCTCCTAATACCATGGAACACGTGTAGCTGTTTCTGGAGTTTTAGTTACCACTCAGCTTGACAGTGTCCACGAGGTGCCGGAGATACATAGGAGGCAGCCTCTTAAGAAAACCAATTCAAGGGAGTAGAGGAAGACAGACTTTGGGGAATACTTTTCACTCTTTATTCTATGCCAGGTCTTAGGCTAAGTTCAGAATCACAAGAACCTAGGTCTAACTCTAGAGAGCTTTCCAACTGAGAAGCAGAGCCAGGCTTCCTGACGAATAATCACAGCTCTGTGTCAGGGCCCCACCAGAGCTTCATATAAGATGTGACAAGCACAGAAGCTCTGACGGCGATAAGCAGGAAAGGCACAGGAAATGTAGCACGAACTGAGTTTTTCAGTACAACAGAGGGTCCAGTGGGCAGCTGCCTTCCAGTTGGCCCAGCACCATTTCTGGGGTTATGTGCTCCAGAGGGACGGGCGGGTGACCCAAACTCAGCCATTCGGATTTCCTGTTTTGGAAATCTGAATCCTGACAGAAAACCACATGGACAGAAAGCCGCTGGGTCAAGTCACTTACCTGATGGCAAATGGATGGCCTGCAACTCTTGCCACCTAGACCCTTGGAACTGGCCTACGTTGTGCCTGGCACCCTGTGGCCTACATTGGAATTTTTTTTTTTTTTTGGAATTCTTTTACACATATCAACCCATTTAATCCTCATAACAACTCACTGTGATCAGAAACAACTCTTCTTTCTTTCTTTTTTTTTTTTTGAAATAACTCTTATTTCTTATCCCAATTTAACAGATGAAGAAACTGAAGCCCAAATTAGTAACTTGCCAAAAGTTAAGTAGCTAATGAATAGCAGAGCTGGGATTCAAACCTAAGCAAAGTGTCTCCAAAGTCTGTGCTTTTAATCACTCCTCTAAAAAAAAGACATATTATATACATTTTTTTTTTAGTGAACCCAAACTGATTTACAGAGGGAGAATTGATGTTCTGGGTGGGAAGCAGAGGTATGAAGAGCTCAGTATGTCTGAGGAACTGCTGTATTTAATAACAGAAATGCATGGGTGTGGTTAAAAATGAAAATGATAGAAAGCAGTAGCTTGGGACCAAATGAATAGTAATGGTCAAAACTGAACTATGAACTCAGGAACTGAAGGAATAAGCTAGGAGAATTTGAGATGAAGATTCCTATGCTGAATTAACAAATACATCATAAAGAACAAAGAAACAAGCAAGACAAAAAAAAATCACCAATAATAACTTCACAAATTAAGAATATTACATCTTATTTCTCGATACTGATGATGGCCATGGGTGTGTTCACTTGTAATAATGCACTAAGCTTATGATGGTATGTAACCTTTTTTTTGAAGTATGTTATATGGCAATTAAAAAAATTAAAAAAGAAGAGGTACATACTTTGGGGTCTGGCTTTTGTAGAAGTGATTGAGAGAAGAATACACATGAAGAATAGAAAGAATGCTCCTCATGTTTAGAGAGCCAGGATCATCTATCACTTTCTTCATGAACAAGTCCATCAAATCAGTATGTCGATAGCCAAGGTTTTCAAATAAAATGAGGAGAAAGAGAACCTTTAAAAAAGAATGAGGGGACAGAAAACTTTTTAAAATTATGGAATGCTACCAGTAATTTTCTTAGATCTCAAAAAATTGAAACAACAATAGAATTGTCCAGATGAATATTCCCTAAAAAGAAATAATTCTCTTTTCCTCACAAAATCTGTTCCAGTAAATCTTGAATCAGTCATTAAGTTAATAAGCAATCTCTTTTTATAAACTGAGAAACAGAGCATACAATGGTTTCCATATTTCCATTTCATTTAAAAAATAAATCCTTTCCTATAATGCTTTGCATGCAACAGATCTGAAAATTACTTTAAATATACCCTTTCTGAGGTTTTTCAAAATGACCAACTCAGTTTTGAACTATTCCCTCTTCCAAACCTAGACACTTCCTACATTTGCAACGTGTTAAGAGAGAACTCAAAATTTTCTCTATTCAATATGTAGTTGTACAAATGAGAACAGAGATGAAATATACTATGATTAAATTAAAATTTCCCGTTCACTTCTCATTTCCTTCTTGGAACTTCTCACTATTAGTATTTCTCTTTCCAAAGCCGATTTCCACAACAAATTCAATAAGCCCCTTACCCTCCAAAGTAAAGGGAACCTAGTGATCGAACACAATTACTACTGCCTCATTACAAAAAGTAGTTTTTAACCACAGGCTTCATTAGATGATTATATTACTAACACAGCCCCAAATTTAAAGATTCTTACTCCGGAAGAAACAAGACAACTTCCACAAGTAGAAGATAGACATGATCATTAAGCAATGACATATTATTCTTCAAAAAGCATAAGCCTGTCATCATGCATTTTTATTATTCTAAGTCTAAAAAAGAAAAAGTAGAAAGACAGAAATAATCTTAACTATCAAAAGTACCAAAAAATACTTTGCAAAACAGTACAAACTTCAGACAACTTTATTTTTCTTTCAGAAAGATGTGATAAGGAGCTAATTTTTCAAAAGTCAATTCAACATTGGAATATTTTGGTCTCTTTAACTGCTCTAAAGCTGATAGAGAAATACCCAGAATGTTAAATGAATTGATATGCTTCTTGAAAGCTTCTGGGGCTTATTCTAACCTGTTAACAAACTTACTTGTTTTAACTTCCAGATATCAATAGTTGTAGCCACATAATCTGCTATTGCCTTAAAAAGATTTAAATTACGGTACTGGAGGTCTCTGCAAGACTGCAATATGGTGATCAATACTTTAACAGGACATCCATGGATATTACCTTTAAGAATGAATTAAATAAACAAACAAAAATTACCAGATGGCTTTGAATGTAAAATCCAAGATATCTACACTCAATATGTTTGTTTCTTGAGAGAAATATTGCACTATATTTTGTAAAAGACAAAAACAAAAAATATAGGCAAAAATAACATTTAGATCTAATCATATCATTAGTTTTTGTTTGTATAACAGTGAAGCTTTTAACAAACAAAACAAATATAGTCCAGAACAGTAGGTGGGATGCTAAAAATTCCCCTTACCTATGACCGTCTTACTGCATTCATTCAGAAGTATAACAGAGCGGTGATTCATGGCAGCTAATGCCTCAAACATGTTCTGGCTATTCAAATCAGAAAATCTGTCTAATTCTCTCAAGGCTTTCATCTAAAGAAAAACAAAGTTTAATTTATAATTTGTGGCGAAGTAAATTAAAAGGGATAAAGTTTGAGCAAAATGACTCAAATAGATACCAAGTTGAATATACATATTAATATAAATAGGAGCGCCTGAGTGTCTCAGTGGGTTAAGTGTCCAGCTCTTGGTGTGGGATCAGGTCATGATCCCAAGCCCCATGTGGTGCTCCATGCCCAGTGGGGAGTCTGCTTCAAGATCCTCTCCCTCTGCCCTTCCTCTCACTTGCACGTGCATGAGCTCTCTCAAACAAATAAACCAATCTTAAAAAAAAAAAAAATATATATATATATATATGTTTATGTATACAAATAGATATAAGTCTACTTCTCTTACTTCTCTTTAGCAAAACTGAACCCCAAAATGCAACATCTTTCTAAAACCTGACTTTAGGAACTGATAGCAGGTCATAAGAATTTTTTTTTTCAAATCTTACCCACTAGAGAAAATTCAAAATCTGTTTACCTCCAGTTTCCTTTTAAGACCAACTGGCGCATCTTTTCCAACACATTTTATCACAGCTTGTAATGTAAAGACACGTTCTATTTTCCAGACTTTCTGATCAACAAGTAATCTGTAATTAGATACAATACCACAATCCCAGGATCCAAAAACCAGAAAAATTATTTTAGAAGTTATTTGGTCCAGCTCCTACTTTGAGGCAAGGCAGATGAAGCCGACAGAAATAACCTACCTGCCCAAGGGAGCATAAGTAGTTAAAGAACTAGGACCAGTCTAGCACTATTTCCTCTCACATTATTTTGCCATCATGAATAAACAAAACACATCAAGACATTATAATAAAATATCCCAATGTACAGTCAATGAACAAGGAAATTAAATATTATTCTCACTGACTTATGACATTAGATCGGTTGCATCAATTTTATAAATTACAAAATTTAAGCTCCTTTTTGGGCCCGGTCAGCAGAATGTTTCCTCCTCAGATGCCCAAATAACTATTATGAGCTGAATACATGCCAATTCTCTCCCAGCCCCCATCGGTTCTATGTTATAAGATCAATTTTGAATTCAATGTTACCCACACTTTTTTTTATGGTAGAGTATAAAAGAAGCATTATTTCTAACTTTACTTGATCTAGAAGCAAGGTTTTAAGTTTAATAAGGCATCAAAGACTATAACAACCAACAGTCTCTCCCCATCCAAATAAGGCAGGCCGGCTTTCATATTGGTTTTTGATTTGAGATATAAAAGGAATAGAGAATGCCACATGAAGAAAGCAGAGACAGTACTCACCGCAAGCCTGCTCGAAGAACGTCCACATTCTTACATGGCTTCATTGCCTCTAAAACGGCTGACAAAACTGAAAGACATTTCTCATCACACTCATTGATACGTTCCTATTGAAATATAATTACAAAAACACTGCAGATGACAAGCCCGTGGTAGACCACCTCACCTAAGCAAAACACTGAACTGAAGCTCTCAATTAAATGACTAAATATCAAACCAGTAATTCATAGTCAGCCCACAATAAACAACATCTTTGAGAAATAAAACGTCATATGTAGTGAATTTTCCAAATAACCAATATATACTTTTACGTTATCAACACTTTTTTTTTTTTTTTTTTACAATTTACCATTACCATCACTTTTTTCCCCCATTACTATCACTTTTAACTACATAGGGAACAAAATCTACCAAATAAACATGGATATATTATGTGGTTTAAACACCCACACAAATAAAAATTCATTCTTAATGAATTGTGACATTTAGAAATCACAATAACATAAAAAGTTAAAAACTCTCATATACTTAATAACATAATTCTTGAATTCTATAATAGGATAGAACTATATGTGAGATCCCTCTCAAGAAATCTAAAAATTATTTAATTCTGATCACTGAGTTTAGAAGTCTGAGATGTCCACACTTAAAAAGTAAATAATTACTTCAATGAGCTATCATTTCTTCATCATATCTGGTACTTTAGTGAGATCAAACAGGACCCTGACTCCCTTGTTTGAAACCAAAAGTGGCTCCTCTACCCAATTTCATCTTTCTTCCAGTCCATTTTCCACTCATACAGTGATCTAAAATATAAATTTGAACATGTCAATCCTTTGCTTATAATACCTCAATAGATCCCCATTGCCAATAGGAAATTCCAAACTCCTTATGCAGGTATAAAAGGTTCTTTATGATTTAATCCCCCCATTTCCAGCCTCATGTCTTGCCACACTATACCCATAACCCCTGCTCCCCAACCATAATTACACAATTTCCTCCCTACTCCCTCAAACACAACCCACAACAGTCTATATACTTCAGCACCACTGAACTACTTTCCGTTCCCTAAACTTGCCAAACTTTTCTTCTGGATAAACGGGCAAATCCTCTGCCTCAGATATTATTCCCTTCACTATCGATCTTGCAACTCACAAACTGCTACTCACTGCCTGGATTCAACTTAGATATTATCTCCTGCTGAGCTTGAATCCTTGTTCTTCCATAAACTGGGCATTTGTTAATTCACCCAGCCCATTGACATCACTACAAATAGTGACGTTAACAGAAAGGTAACCTTGGGCAGGTTATTTAAGCCTCAATTTCCTAATTAGTAAGATGAAAGCAGTATCTGTTTTAAAGGCTACACTGAGGATTATATGACCAATTCTGTTTTCAAACTATATACATATTATCTCTGCCTCAAACACTAATCCTGTATCCTACTCCGGTCTCTTCTCATCATGAAGGCCTTCTCCTAAGTTGGAAGTCTGTTAATACACTCTTACAAGACTCTATTTTTCTTTCATGCATCGAAAGCACTCGGTGGCCATTATTTTGTTCATAATTATATTCCCTTGGGCTCTGCTCAGTGCCTATATGGTAAATATATGACTTATTAAGTGAATGTTGGTTATTTTTGTAATTGCCTACAAAATACCTGTCCTTCCCACTACATTATAAGAATCATGTCTCCTATATGTCTCTAGTGACAAATGTAGTAACTGATACATAACTGACACCAAATATACATTTTGTGTATGAATAAATGAATCCACTAACTGTTTGACCTTAGCCAAGTTGTTTAACATCACTAAGTCTGTTTCTTCATCTGCCAAACTGAGATAAACTTCGACCTTGCAGGGCTATGGAGAGGACTAAGTAAGTGTAGGTACTCAATAAATATTAGTTCTCTCCACTACCCTCCTCTCCTACCTTCAACTAACCAACCTTTCCTTATATATTTTGTATCTCTCCTCATGTTAGTATATTACTATTAGTCAACTCTGGCAAAGAAAAATGGTGTGAGCTTTCATCAATTTCCATAGCAAAGGAAAGGAAAGACCCGGTTAACTTAGGGTCCTTAAATCATCTATATGCAGAAATAAATATAAACTACCCACTCCCCTGATCATCTCTTCCAAGGAGGAGATATATCTTTATTTCCCCTCACTGGTTCAAGGTGTGCCAAACTGAGTAAAACGACATTTAAGTCTCCTTCGGATTTTACCTGGGCCACCCTCAGCAAAGTCTGTACCAGCAGAGTGTTCTGAGGAATTCCAAGCTTCACTATGGCATGAAGACTGAACAGTACGTGATCATAGTGCATGATCTTGGCTTCCCTCAACGTATGTTCACACAGCTGATGAAACGCAGGGTGGTTAAACATCAGCTGCTTTTCAACGCGCCTCTGGTCCTCAGACATCCTTTTGGCGACTGTCCACATTGCTGAAAAATAGTTACTACTGGGGAAAGTAGGTCCTTCTGAAAATATGTCTAGCACATCACTCAGAGAACTACACTCCTGAGACAGTTTTCTAAGGCTGACAGGGGATGGTTTTGTTTCCTTGGTGAGCACATCTTCATTGGAGGCCTCATGACGAAAGTTGATCTTCTTCAATTCGTTATCAGAGACAGAATGTTTTGAATCAAAGGACAGTCTTCTGGGACAAAGCAGTCTGTTGACTGTATGGACTATTTCAGGGCCTATGCCCTGAAAATTATCTCCTGACAAGGCGTCCTGAAAGAGGTATCTAACAGATGACTGCACTCTATTATCGAAGTCACCGAAGAGAAGGTTTCTTGGGTTCCAGTTTGAATGGACAATTTTTGGTCTGGAAAATCCCAGCCTCCTAGTTCTGCTTGTTGGAACTAACTTACTGAGGTTCCGTAAAAAGGAACCCGCTCTGTTAGTCATTGTGCTATCCACTCCAGTACTTTCAAATCCCTTTAAAGTAGTCTACCTAACACAAATGACACTTGTAGGAGTGAAAGAGAAGGCATGCCCGCTGTTTTCCTGTAGGGGAAGGAGTTATAAAAGACATAAGAAATCAAAGCAAGACTTTTATTTTAAGAAACGAAATCAATTTAACGCACACAAAAGTGGGAACCTATGGCGACATTAAAGATTAAAACGGGGGCATCCCTGGGGGGCTCAGCGGTTTAACGCCTGCCTTTGGCCCAGGGCGTGATCCTGGAGACCCGGGATCGAGTCCCACCCACGTCGGGATCCCTGCGTGGAGCCTGCCCCTCTGCCTCCCTCCCTCTCTCTCTCTCTCTCAGGAATAAATGAACAAAATATTTAAAATAATAAAGATGAAAACGGTAAAACTACTTTACCAATGCGGGCCTCCTCCACTTCTCCCACAATGTAGAAACTGTCTTTGAGAAGCCAGGTAAGTTTGCGGTCGACCGTCGGGAGTTTAAAAAATAAGTAAGTGAAATTTCTCATGAAAAGTGTTCCCACACGGTTTCCTATGAAGAAAGGGAGGGATTTCATGGTACCACCGCTTTGGTGATGTCCATGAAAAAGTTCGGACGGCTGACGGATACTCTAACACGAAGACTTAGCAACGGCCGACCCCGGACTGTAAAGGACAGGGACTGAGACAAGTAGAACGCTGAGGAGAGGAAGCGACTCACCAAAGGGACAGTCGCATGCGGCCTGCGCTGCGGAGGGGACACACTCAGCCAGTATCGCCAGAGCTCCTCAAGGGTTAGGAGCCAGTCTTCTCGCAGCTGGGCCACCTACCATTAACCCACCGCTAAAGTCAAGCCCCAAGCAACTCGTTCGACCCTCCTCCAGAAGTCAAGAATCTACAGCGCGTAGCACCACCAACTGCTCCGCCTGGGCTCGAAGCCCACTCTCCTGAGGTCAGAACCCCGTGGTTCTATACCGGCGCAGCCATGACAGCTCCCCCCGCGAGCCGCGCGTATCGCGAGATTTTACGGATCCTTCCGAGGTCAAAAAGCTTACGTTCCCGGCGGTAGGAGAGGCTTGCTCGGCAAAAGGAAAGCCTACCGAAGAGAACAACTGGTTTCCTTGGGTTCAGGGATGGGGGGGACAGGGGAGCGCATAAAGCTTTTCAAGATAGTGTGTGATCGTGTTCCCCAAGACCTAAGCTCTCCGTCCGGGACCCCGGACCCCGCGCTCAGTTCACAGTGCGCCTGCGCCACGCCGTGGTTGCCAGGAAACCGCCCCGCCGCGATTCCTGCCCGAGGGGAGGCTTTAACATGGCCAAGTTCGTGCTTGCGGGTGAGTGAGCCCCACGTCCTCCCGCAGATCGCTCGAAACACCGACGACTACTCGCCTCCTGTGGACGCTGGGCGGTGATCTTCGTAACTGCCTTTTGTTCTAGCAATTCCAGCCCCTTATATGGACCACCCCAGGCTTCTTATGCATCCATTCAAAGATGTTTATTGAGCAGGGTCCTGTGCAAAGCACCCCGACGCTGGGGAGAGAGTGGGGGAAAGGATACACCCGGGCCTTCGAGACCTTTCAGTGTCACGGAATACAGAAGCACGTAAACAAGTAATTTTGATCCGCCCTAATTAATGGACTGAGGGAGATGTGCGCAGGGCTCTGGGAGGTGTTGCAGGAGCTGATTTGTGAAGGTTTGGGATAGGGAGGCCATTCCAGATTAAGGAACAGAGGCTGGAAGTCTCGTGGCCTAATGGAGGAACTAGATATGGAGGAAGATATGGACCTGGGGCTACAATGGGAGAAGCAACCAGATCCTTGCACCTGAAGTGCGCCCGACAAAGGTGTTTGAACTGGGAGCAGTGAGGCGTCTTAAGAATGTTTTAAGCAGGAGAGCATCCTTAACGGGTTTGCATTTAGGAAGCCCACCCTTGTCAGCAACGGAGGAGAAGGATTGAAAATGGGCCCTGACATCCAGAATGTCACTAAAGGGTCTTAGTAAAAGCAACAGGCTATTATTGTCCTTGCCCCCAACGCTTCTCAGCAAGTTTCCTGAAAGAGTAGGCGGCTTTTGTATCTTCAGGCCCTTCTTGGACTCCGTCTGCCTTCTACTTCGGCCTCCTTTCAGGAATGGCCTTCACCAAAGTCACCAAAGACTTTTACAGAAGCTGTTCATCCTTATTTGAACTTTCGGATGTATTAACACAATTGACATTTCCCATTTGCCTGGAAGTCTATTTCCGTTGCTGCTGCTTCTCCTTTTCCTTCTCCTTCTCCTTCTCCTTCTTCTTCTTTTTAAAGATTTCATGAGAGACATAGAGACAGAGAGAGAGGCAGAGACACAGGCAGAGGGAGAAGCAGGCTCCATGCAGGGAGCCGGTCGCGGGACTCCACCCTGGGTCTCCAGGATCAGGCCCTGGGCTGAAGGCGGCGCTAAACCGCTGAGCCACCCAGGGATCCCTCCTTTGCTTCTTTATTCATCCAGAAGAATATGTTTGAGTACTTACTGACTATATGCTGAGAAGGCAGTGAACTTGCAAAGAATGTTGCATGTGTGCCAGAGGCAGGGTGGGTTCTGTAGGAGCAGTGGCAGGAGCCTTGAGTGAGGCTTCCCGGAGGGAGTGGTTTTTTAAAGCAGAGATCTTTAAATAGAGAGTTACCAAGCAGAAAGAAAGTAGGGAAGAAAAGAGTAATTAATGCAGAGATGATAGGACTGGGGTTGGAATGAGGAAAGCTAGTTTGGTAAAGATTGAGAATGTACAATAAACAGAAAATGGAAATAGATTTAGTAGGATTGTAGCAAAGGGTACAAGAAAGAGAGTATCATACACTGAGGCAGAATTAGATATATATTCTTATGAGCCATGGTCAGTATTTAAAATTTTATCCAAAATACATGGAAGGCTTTTGGAAGGAGAGACATAATCAAATTTACATTTTATTCTAATGATATTCTCTATGAGAATAGAAAGAGTAGATCCCAAGACCTCAGTTAGGTGCAATAGTCCAAGAAGGAGGTGGTGGTGGCTTAGCCTAGGATGGCAGGCAATGGAAATGGAAGTGAGTGGGCGGGAGAGATATTAGGGGGGCATAATTCATAGAGCTAGATGTCTAATTGGGTGGAGGAAGGCAAAGGAGAAGAAAAAGTTAAAGTTATTTCCAAACAGTGGTTTGGAAAAATGGGTAGATGACGAGTCACTGAAAAAAAAAAAAAAAAGTGGAAAAGTAGGCTTAATACTGTGGATACTCTCAATTCTCATCTCTGCATAGATGAACATAAAGAACAAAAGAGAAGGAGCAGATTCAGTGGGGGAGTTGTGGCAAAATTGTCTTAGACGCGCTGAGTGTCTATGAGACATTCAGAGGGAAATGGAAAAATGCAGGAAGGCATAAACATCTAGATAAGACCATAGTTCTGAACCGGATGTGCAGATTGCTACTTGAAACCAAGGGAGTGGAAGAGATTATCCAGGAAGAATGCATAGAGTATGAAGATGCCTTGAAGAATACTAACATTTAGTGGATTGATAAAGGAATAAGAACCTACGAAGTAAAGTCAGAATGGCCAGAGAAGTAGGACAAAAACCTGAAAAATGACCCCATCCTAGTCAGTGTTTCAGAAGGACAGAAGAGGGCAAGTGCCAACAAGAAAATATCTACAAGAAAAGGATCAAAAGGTATACACTGAGTGTAAAGACTTGGAGGTCCTTGATAGAGAATTATGGTTAAAGCCAGTTTGCAGTGGGATGGGAAATAAATGGAAGTGAAGAACTGGGGATGGCAAGTGTAGAGAACTCTTTTAAGAAGTTATAATAGAAAAATACAAGTAGAATGCAACAGCTAGAGAGGGACATAGGTTTTTGTTTCTCAAGACAGGAGAAACAAATATAACTTGGCTATATTTAAATAGGATGGAAAAGGACCATTAAGAACAGAGATAAGATGCTGAAAGAGAGGTTAACCAATGAAGCAGAGTTGGTGGCAGTTCTGAGGAGGGAGAGGGTGGTGTTCAGAGCATAAGTGGTGAGATTAGAGCTGGACAGGAGGTAGGAGCTGTCTTCCATGAATAGGAGAAAAAAAAGGAAAGGATGAATCCCAATGCAGAAAGCCTGTAAGTATGATGGTAGGGATTAGGGGATTTCCCAGATGATGCCATTTTGTATGATTTGGGTTTTCTTTTTTAAGATTTTATTTATTCATGAGAGACACAGAGAGGGAGCCAGAGACATAGGCAGAAGGTGAAGCTGGCGCCTTGCAGGGAGCCCGATGCGGAACTCGATCCCAGGACCCCAGGAACACGAACTGAGCCAAAGGGAGATGCTCAACTACTGAGCCACCCAGGTGCCCCTGTTTTTGTTTTTGTAAAGTAAAAAGCAAGGTTATCTCTACTGGCAGTGTGGGAAAACGAAGAGAAGGAAGAGGTTTGCGGGAAATGGTCATATTTGGAACAGTAATTGTGGAGAACAGAAGAGAATGCTGATAAGGAAAATGGAAGGATCTCCAGGCAGAGTTGAAGTCCAGTTGAGGCTAGAGACCATGAATTTATAAGGGTGCCCCTCTGCTTGCTTCTAACATGTTTCTCCAGGGGTGCCTAGTAGATGGAACCCAGAAACAAAAAAGGCAGGTAACAAACAGTTCATCCAGGGTGAGGCTTTTTACCAGGCCGATTTGCCAGAGGCATAGTGGGGCAAGACAATTTAAAACGTGAGCCACAGAGTGTGGTTTGAATCATGAACCATGGATTTGAACTAAACAGAGAGGCTAACAGGGAGTGGTTGAGATGGTTGATGTCTTAGAAGTTGCCATGAGTTAAGATCTCTTGGTTGGGAGTAACTGGGGAAGATTGTTGCAGAAGATGCTCTGCCCTTGGCCCCTGGCCCTCCTACTCCATCAGACGCCCAATCCATCTACTCTGGTGGTTTTAACTTCCTGGGTGTTGAGGCTACAAAGTCTGTATCTTAAGCCCTTACACAGGGCCTGCACTTCAGACCTACAGGAACAGCCACCTGCGGGTCGTATCCACTTAGACACACTGCACGTACTTCCAACTGCACTTGTCTGTAGTTAAATGTCTTATGTGTGGTTTCTTTTTAGTAAGTGCAGGATCATTTACCCAAGCCAGAAAATAGAAGTTATCCCAGATTCTTCTCTCTCCCTCAGCTTCACTAGTATCATTCCCAGCAGCACATATCAAATCTACATGTGATTTTACCACCACTCCTCCCTTCACATTTTGCCTTTTAGTGGCTACTAATGAGTAGTCAGTTCATTCCTAGTAGTTCATGCTCAGTTAGTAGCATGACAGCCCCTTAGAGAAAGTGAGGTCTAGCACAATACTGGAGGAGAGTAAATATCCTATAGACTTTGCTTCTTTCCACATTAAGATTCTCACCTCCTATGAAATAATTTTATTTTTGCTACTGTTATAAAAATCAGAAGTTTATATGGTGGCAGTGCATATGATAATTCTATATTATAAAATAAAACTGTATGTTTCTGTTATTATATGACAAATACTTGTAACTACATAATTTCTGTATGATATCAAAAAATATTACAAATTTGAACTCTTTTAGGTAGAGCAGATTGCCCATATTATGCCAAAGCAGAACTTCTAGCAGACTACTTACAAAAGAATCTTCCTGATTTTCACATACATAAAATTACACAACATCCTCATGTTTGGGAGGTAAGAAACTTTTATTGTTTGTTAAACTCACACACTCACAAAACTGTGGTCTAATTTAATGAAATATTAACCAATGTATCAGATGGGCTTCTAATAATGAATGTTCATGTACTACTGACATTTTAACACTAATAAAATTAATTCTTACTTAGCAGTCTCAGAACATTATATGTTTTTTCTTCCTTGTACCTAATAAAACAAATGAGGTCCTAACCAATCAGTAGAATAAATTTAGCTGTTTTTTTCTCCCAAGAATCCAGGTTATCTATGTTATCCTTCTTAACTTTTCATTCTCCTTCATTTGATTTTTAACAACGCAAGGCACTTTCTTATTCGAAATACCCTTCTTTGGAACTGCGTTTCCCCACAAACAGACAGAGGTTTGGGGGAAGGAGATTCCTTTACTGGGGGTGCTCTTGAGAACAATGCTCTGGGAAAGAATGAGGATAGCAGTGTTGTGCAACGGGCGAAGATGAACCACCATGCTGCTCAGCCAGCCCTGACCTCTGAAGCTGTGGTGGCCCTGGAGAGATACCCCAAATACAGGCAAAGGGCTCTTGTACTTGTACAACTAATAGTCCTTGGATGCAGGCTACCTTGGACAGGGGACTTAACTCTGGGCAAGAGAACTTCTATGAGGTCGGTTCCTGGAGAGAGAGACTCAGCACTGAGCTATCAGCAGCCAGTACACCTGGTGGCCCAGGGAATGAGTGTCTTGGTCATGAAGGGGGAATCTGAACGACATATAACAGGATCTGCTACAATTCACCAGATGATATGAATCTGTATGCTCCATATAAGTTCATACCATCCAGGAGCCCCAATTATGGGGCTCTGGTTGGCATCTTTCCCTGAGGAAACTTTACAAGAGTATGGCCAATCAAAAAGACAATAGTTTCTAATGCGTATCATTTTAGGGCTGTAACTGACACACATCACCTTTCTTGGCTATGATCTGATGTCCATCCTCCTCACCCTCTGCTGGTCTAGGTGATTTATGAGACATGATGACCTAGACCTGTATCTTTAGGGGTCTGAGTCCTTGTCTCCACTCCCTTGTCAGGATGTGACTGCAGCACATGTACAGTTGCTGTCAAAATTGAGCATGGCAGTACCAACAATGCCCCAGTGGATCACCCAGATACCAAATATTCTTTCTTGCCCACATACCCCTGATCAACAGGGCAGTTACTCCTTCCAGGATGGTAACTCCTTTCTTTGACTCTTAGCACGGGGGCTAAAAGTGACCAAGCAGTAGCCATAGCTTAAAGTTTAATGGAACTCTTCCTAATAGAAACACTCTTGCACTTCTGGAATTTAGAACCTCCAGACACATAGAATCCAGAGTTAAATGGACTTGGGGAAGCACAAATTCTCCAAGTGGGTCACTGGGAGAGATGGTAAATGAGATCACTCTTAACTCCATCTGTTGGTTCCTGGATTCATGTATTGCACCTAGTGGGGAAAAGCACTCTATTGGTTCATAGTATATTTTGCATCCGGAAAGACAGTGCTTTATCCTTACAATATAGCAACCCAAGCACCTTCAGTGGACTGTCCTGTCTATCAGGCTGCTAGATGACATGATATATGATAGGGCCAGTGCATCCCATGGTGACGTGCCCAATTCCACACATGCTTTACTCCAAAGTGGTTCAAAGTGATGTTATGCAGAATCCCATATTGCTGGGTTGAACATTTTATAAGCTCTTGGGCAGGGTACTGGCCAAAGCCCTACAAGCAGAAAAGGCATTTCTTTACCCAGAGTATATGTTGATTCTAGCCAAGATGAATCACTGCCCTTTCTAGAATGGAGGGGGTGCAGTGTTATCAAATTGCCACTGAGAGGCTGGTTAACATCTTTGAGGGATAGTGCCATTATCAAGGGGTGAGTGTTGGTCTTTGCTGCCAGCACATTGGACATGCAGCAGCAACAATGGCTCAATCAGCTTTGGTGAGTAGTGGCTTGTTTTCTAGGGCTGTAGCATCACCTCTGTCTCCTTTGTAAGCCCATTGTGCCTTCAGCTAAGTTACCTTATCTGCTGGGTTGTTTTGTGCTCTTATCAAAATAGATGTTCTCTAGTGGGCACTGCCCCCACCCCCGGCCTCTTTTATTTCAGGATTCTGTCAACACTGATTCCATCAGGGAGTCTAGCTCTATGATAGAATGTTCTTTAATAGCCATGGTCTAGCATGGGCAGCCACACCAGGCTTCTCAGGATGCTGAGAACCTATCACCAGTACAGTCCAGTACAGCATCTCAGGATGCTGAGGATGCACCAGTACAGCATCTCAGGATGCTGAGAACCTATCACCAGTACAGTCCTTACCATTTTGATGAATGGAGTGTCCTCTGGGCGCTTGTGGAGAACATAATGGACTAGTAGGTTTCCAGCCTTCCGTAGTAGCATAGCCACTCCAGCATACTCATTTTTCTAAGCGTTTTGATTCCTTCTTCCATCATTTTCCATGGACATTCTAGCATTTGTTTCATTTCACATGAACCATCACCTTCTCCAAGCTTTGAAGAGCCATCCTAGCAACATGTTACCTTCTGTCTTCTGAGGTTCTTGCCAGGATATGTACCCTTGAGTTGCGGGAGAGTGATTTATATTGATAAATTTTCCCTTGTCCAACTTGACGGTCCACTCTTGATTCTGCACCCTCACATTCCAGCCCCATACATATGCCCCCAGCTCCTACCAAGACATCGACATGCCCCACTTGGTGCTGAAGGTCCTTTCTCCAGGGGCCTGGCACTTCACTGGTCAGGCTATGTAATGACCAGGGGGACCATGCTGGAATCCTTACAACAGCATTTACTTCAAGGAAAGATAAAGGCAGAGAGATCTTTAACATCATGAAGAGAAATTGGTTTCTAAGATTTTATATGTAAGGAAACTTCATTTCACATGCCTCCAATGATAAGAATTCTGGCCTGTACTTAATTTACAAGAATGTTGCTTTTGTCTCTATTCAGCTCTTTTCATTGGAAGGCCTGGGCCACACAAACCAGATAATGATGATTTAAACTTTCTCTGATGAGTATTATTAGAAACCCACAGATAACTTTTAGCTCATTAATTCAGTCTGAATGATAAACTATACCCACATCTTTGGAAAGCAATATCAAATTTATGTGGCCCTAAGACTGGAAATATATAAGGGCAAGGGAAGAACCAGTTGAATTTTTTTGAAATCAGATGAGTTGGAAAATTCAGCTTCTCTTTCAAGTTGACCACTTGGATTCCCGGTCTCCTTGGCAAAGAGAGCAACTTTCAGTACCTTTATTTGGTCAGCAAATTTGAAGACTAGTCTTTCGTATTTGATTAATTTGTTACTTAACTCACCACTATTTTCTCTATTTACATTTTACAGTGTAAAGATATCTAAATTTTATTATGTATACTCAGTGGTAGTAAAAAAAACAAACAAGCTAGTTCATGTCTGAATTCTGAAGTATCGAACTGAATTCTGAGAGAGATTCAATGGATGACTTATCTTGGAATATCATTCAATAGGAGTGGTTAAAAGATCTGTGTGAAAAGAATAAGTGGAGTCACAAAAACTCCCCCATCATCTGGAGAGAGCTGTTGGACCGTGGAGGAGAGGGGTTGCTTTTGGGAGGATATAACGAGTTCCTGGAATACGCCCAGGTATGTGGATTAAGTTGGTTTTTCTGCTCAAAACATTACCATTCTCTTACGTTGTTCTTCAACTGTCTTGCATTCCAAAGTATTCTCCTAGCTTTCTTTTTATTCTATTCTGGCTTTCAACAAGAACTTCCTATTATAATCCTTGTCAGCTGATTATTCTCAGTGTTGACTTTTTCTTTCCTAATATTTAGCTTTACCATGGTGTCACCTCTAGCATGACTACTGAGCTGATGAAGATAATTGCTCAAGAAAACCTGGAGACACATATAGAAAAAGAACTGGAGGAAGAAGCCAGGAAAGACCTCATCAACCCTTTGCAGGTCTGGATCACCAGGTAGGACAGCTGAACTCCAAGATTCATGAGATTGGGTATTCCATTTGGAAAGGATAACAATGTGGGGTTAAGTCCATGATGGAAGAACAGCTGAATGTCAAGTTTGAGATTCACATGCATATATATGTACATATGTGGATACATGTATCTGTACATATATATCCCCCAATATAGCTTCATGTTTAAGTTTTAGATTATGGGTGTATGTATGCACACACATGTGTGAAATCTAAGAGCAACTGTATTGCAAAGATCATTACTTTGGTAACCCTGTCTGCATCTCTTATCCCCTCATTCTGTGTCTCTCATGTTGTCTGCTGCTGGCCTTCTTACTCTTTGCCTTGCCACCCTTCCTTCCCATTCTCTCCCTTTCCTTCTCCTCTTCCCACTCCAGTCTCACTGCTACCCTCCTGCTCTCTCCCACCTGCTACAGCTGACCTTAGCTCTTCCTCTGTAACCTCATGTTGTGTGCCCACCTCAATGACCAATGTTGTGGCTGGACCAGCCTGTGGTTCTTATTACAATTACAAGACACCCTCAGCAATAACCATCAGGAAACATGGGGAAAGGGGGTCTGTTACTTACACATCCTGGAAATTACACAGCACCCCTGAAGCCACACAATGAAGTCACCGGTGGGAAGAGAGAGAGAACATGTGAGCACACGTGGGCCTAGGGCTCTGCTTTTATTGGGGTTGAGAGTGGGGGTCTTGGGTTTTGTGGGCTCACCCTCTACTGCTGAATTTAAAACCTAAGAGTGGAAATGTAAAGCTTGGAAAGAGAAAAAAAGAAGTGGCCCAGACAGCCAGTTATTGACCTCAGAGATCTCTAAAACACCCAAGCTTCAGTGTCGGGAAGGCTCCTGGCTCTTTAGCAGTGTGGTTGGCAGTGTGTTTATTCCAGACAGCCATCTTTGAAGTGGATACCTCCTTGGTAATGAAAACTTATAAAAAGAAGAAAAAAGACCCATTGGGGTTTATACGATACCTCAGTTTTGCTCTTTACTTTTCCTCCTCTCTCACTACTCACTGAGTTCAGTGTTGGGCACAGCAGTCTTTGTTCACACCCTTTGTCTGTCTCTGCATTCCATCTCATCTCTCTCTGTGTGTCTCTTCCTATTCTTCTTGCTCCATCTCTCCCTCCCCAGCCCTCACTGTGTCTCTCACACTGCCCTTCTTTCTTACTACGCATGCACGTGTCCTAATATACATGCTCCTTTGGAAGATTATTTGTTATGAAATATTTCAATTCAAAAAAGAATTAAGAATGACATAATAAGCATAAGTATGAACTTCACACCCAGATTTAATAAATATGATCTCTCCCTTAGATATTTTTTAAAGGATTAAAATGGTACAGATACTGTCAAAACCATCTTTGAACCCCTCCCCAAACGCACTGTGAAAATCGAAACTGCCCAGATGCATTTCCAAGCTCCCATCAGGGTCTTACCTCTCTTGATTGGTAGCCAAGCTATAAAGTACCCAGGTACTTGCCAAATTGTGGGTATAGGTACATAATACCTAACCCATGCTGCTCTCAGGATTCTTTGCAAGGATTTAGAGAAGATAATCCTTTCCCAAAAAATGTCATTACTTTGTAGGTGAGGGTATAAAGTAGAAAAGCGCTATGGTTAAATAAAACTTGTTACTTCTTTACCTTTTTAAAAGAAAGTGTAAACAGGTAATTAGAGTAATATGACACCATTCTTTTGAATTTTGCTTTCTGCATATTCTATCTTATTGGAAAAAGTCATTTAAGCAGGTACATGTCTTATTTTGGGATTGTTTTCAGATGGCCAGAGCAAGGGATGAGTAGTAAGAATTTTTTCTCTCAATTTTTGCTCTCTCACCTTAAAAAAATCTATGCAGCTGTTATGCCTATTTGAGATATTAGATCACCCTATTAATGCACACACAGAAATATCTATTAAGAATAAAGGCTTGCCAGGAACAAAAGATTTAACCATTCATAATCTGGCTTTGCATTTTTACTAGTGCCTCTGTTCCTGCCTGCTACAACCTAATTCCCATCTTGACAAGTGGCGAAGTGTTTGGGATGCACACAGAAATCAGCCTAAATCTATTTGACAATAAGGAGGCAGAAGAAAATCTCCGCAGTGTTGTGGCAGAGACTCAGGACCTGGTGGCACCCTTGCTCCAGAGCATCTCCATCTGCACCCGAGTGGAGGACGCCTTCCGCCAGGCCCACGTGGTCATCATCCTGGATGACAGCACCGACCAGGAGGTGTACACTCTAGAAGGCTGCATCCGAAGCAGGCTGCCTCTGTGTAGACTCTATGGATACCTGATCGAGAAAAATGCTCACAATTCTGTTAGAGTTATTGTGGGAGGAAAAACGTTTGTGAATCTAAAAACGGTTTTGCTTATGAGATACGCCCCAAACCTGGCACACAACATCGTCGCTGTGGCACTGGGCGTGGAAGGCCAAGCCAAAGCTGTGCTGGCCAGAAAACTGAGAACAACCCCCTCGTGTGAGTGAGCTTCTGTTTCTGTTTCTGTTTTTAAACAACATGATTTCAAAGCAGCTAGGAAAAACACCACGACCTTTAGGATTATTCCAGATGCCTGGAATAGAAAGTATGAAGCAGATATAAAGAACTTCTTATTGTGTGATTTGACTACCATGTGAACATCTTTTTTTTTATTTTAAAGATTTTATTTTATTTATTCATGAGAGACACACACACACAGAGAGAGAGAGAGAGAAAGAGAGAGAGGCAGAGACACAGGCAGAGGAAAAAGCAGGCTCCCTGCAGGGAGCCCAATGTGGGACTCGATCCCCAGTCTCCAGGATAAGGCCCTGGGCTGAAGGTGGTGCTAAACCCCTGGGCCACCGGGGCTACCCTGAACATCTTTTTCTTACCGTTTTTCATGACTGGCTAACTTTGTCCATCACTTTAAAAATGAATAAACAAATGTTTAATAAGATTTCTGTATTTCAAGTTATAATTTGAAACCTAATATTTCAATTTTCCATAATGATAATCAACTAAGGTAATCACTTCTTTTATTAAAAAAAAAGTCATCAGGGGTGTGTTTAAGTGGCTCCACCCCACTTCCCCACCCATGTGACTGGGGCAATCACCTAACCTTGCTGTGCTTCCGTTTCCTCCTGTAAAATGAGGATGTTAATAGCACTTACCTCCTAGCCCTGGCATGAAGATTCAAAGAAATACTATTTTGAAAGTGCTTAGAAAAGTGCCCGGTGCCCAGTAAACATTTGCAAGGGTATTAAACTTGTCCATGGGATTGTGATATCTGATTGGCTTCTGCCCCGAAATTAGTCTTTGAACGAGAAGACATCTGAGGCACATGAGGATCAGAAAATGGATTGTTGTATTTAAAAGGGGAGTGCTGTATTTAAAACTATTTATCATCTTTGACACGTTTTAGCTGTCGGTACCTTTAGATGGAGGAGGTGCAACAAAGCCCATTGAGAACACAGGTTGGTTCATGGCGTTCCCTCAAGACAATGGGAAGACAATGAAATGTGAGCCTAGCATGCTGTAAAGTGGAGCTATAAAGGGCTTCGGTGAGCCCCTAACACTTAGAGCAAGAGCTGTATCACCCATTTCTTTACAGTGAAGCCCTAGAGGCATCATGTCTGGTACTCCTGCATACAAATCTTAAGTGCCTCACCCCAACTTCAGTAATTACCTTAGCCAAATTGCTATAAAATTATTCAGTAGGAAAGGAAAACATTTTCTGATCCTTTTATCTGTTTGCCAACCTTGCATACAGATATGTAGACACTGCTTTATACAAAAGATTTCCAATAAACTGAGCAAAGTGCCAAGAAGAGGCAGTGTTATGAAGTTTAAAACAAGACAGAGGTGGTCACCTGGGTGGCTCCGTGGTTGAGCGTCTGCCTTTGGCTCAGATCGTGATCCCGGGGTCCTGGGATCGAGTCCCATATTGGGCTCCCTGAGGGGAACCTGCTTCTCCCTCTGCATCTCTCTCTGTGTCTCTCATGAATAAATAAATAAAATCTTTAAAAAAAAACAAAACAAAACAAGGTGAGGGCTTTCAACCAGAAAGCTGCTCTCATGTGGGTCTGCTGGTGCCACAAATTGTAAGCTCTCCTGTACCCAAAGCCAATAAGCATATGAGAAGCAGAAGAAAGAGAAATTGAGATAGGTTGGGTAAAGGAAAGAGAGAGACATTAGAGGGACAGCAGTCAACCGAAACTGTCAACAGAGTAGCAACGAGAAACTTCACACCAACAAAGACAGCTAAGCAAAGGCACCTGAAACCATCAAGGAGAATCGTTCAGGGAACAGTCCAGATGCCAAGAGGGTAGAGGACCTTTTCAGGATATCCCTTGAGTTCAGTTCATGCAGAGCCCTGCTTCTCAGACCATGCGTATTGGCTTGGTTAGAACTCTTTCTGTTGCAAATGACAGAAAGTCCACTCAAAGCGACTGAAATCAAAGAGAGCTTTTTTCCAGGCATAGATGGATGCTGGGGCTCAGACAACGATGTCAGGACTGGCTTGTGCTCTCTCTTGACCTATGGCTTGGTCCTGCTCTCCTCAGCATTGGCTAGATTCTCAGGCAGGCTCTCTGTACAAATGGCAAAGTGGCCACTGGTGTCTCCAGACTCATGCATTCATAGCTTAGCTTACTCCCGTAGAAAGAGGGCTTGCTCTCTCAAATGTACAAAAGTAGCAGGATAATATCTCATTGGCCAGGCTTGGGCCATTTGCCCATCTCCAAATCAATCATTGTGGCCAGAAGTCTGGAATCTGGGACTCATGCCTATTGATAGACCCAAGGGGTGAGGAAAGCTCCACCCAAACCATATGGACTGAAATTGAGAAAGGGTAGTTATTTAAAGGAAAACCAGCATGCTGTTATAGAAAAACAGTAGTTAGAAGTGTTAGGAGGAAAAACAGCAGATGTCCACTATAAATTTCTCTAGCAGAGCTATATAGAGCCTTAAGTCTGATAAGAAAAATTATTTCCCCTACTGCCTGCCTTTGGACACAACCATGTGAGAGTGTGATACTTGGAGCTGCTGCAGCTATTTTAGGACCATGAGGGGCAGCCAAGAGAATGGCATCTTTGAGCTGCTGAGCAAGCACCAGTGTCACTGCCTACCTCAACTTGTTATTGTCTGAGAAAAGTGAACTCCTCCTAGTTAAGCCAAGTCAGAAGGGTGTTCCGTTACTTGAAACCAAACAGCAATCTTAACCTCATGCACAACAGTAGAGAATTTAATCTCCACCGTAGGAAATGATATGACCTTATAAGAGAATTAAGTCTTTAAGTAAATAAATAAGGTAAAAAAATAAATTAATAAAATCACTTATTTTCACTTCAAGTACAACATTCCTAGAAGATCCACAGTTTTAGAACTATATTAAATTTTAATCTCTATTTCTCTCTAACCCCTGTCCTCTTATTTTCCTTCACAGTATATATTATTTTTTTATAGTAGTTGCTTTCTTACTCGCTCCCCTCAACCCCCCAGAATGTTGCAAGGATTTGGGTTGATGTGTTTCCTTCTAAACACGTCCTTCTACCGAAAAATGCCTCACACATAGAAGCTAATTATTTGTTGATTAGATGTTCCTGGGGGTCCTCTTATTATAACACCCTCCTTCTACAGGAAACGAAACCCATCTAGGAGTTAAAGGATTTGCCCAAATTTCTATTCCAGTCCAGAATTAAGAACTTTTTGTCAGCACTGAAGCAGACAAAAAGTTCTCCTAATAGCAAGCAGAGTGGTTAAGTTAGGACCACACCAGTGGTATGATTTTCAGTAGCAACTTCAGTATTTCTTGAATTCACTCATATGCCCTACATATGAGCATGATTAGGAATTGCCAAGTCCTGATGATTCAGAAAATCATCCACGTCATTTATACATTTGGGGGGAACATAAACTTAGATCATTTTATAGCAAAAAGATCAATCCTAAAACTCTCAGACAAAAAACAGACTGCAGACAATTTTTTATATTAATGCTTATTATTATGTTAACTTTAAATTTCTTTTTCTTCACAGGCATCAAAAATGTGATCATCTGGGGTAATATTAGTGGAAATAACTACATTGATCTGAGAAAAGCCAAGGTTTACAGATATGAGAGTGCTATTTGGGGACCTCCTAACTATTCACGTCCTGTTTTGAGCTTGATTTTTGATAGGTACGGTGTATTTTTAAGTGAGGTATACTAACAATGTTGGATAAATGTATAATAGTAGTTATAATCCTTTAATCATCTTAGAAATCCTTGTACAAAAATAACTTGTCATTGGCATTGTTCACACTCATCTTTGTTTATGCGCTCTATTGAAGATACAGAAATACAGAATAGCAACTTGTCAATCCCCATGCCCAGTTTATTTGATTTTGCAATTACAAATTTTTATATTTCAGACTATCCTTAAAGTACCTAACATATTCCTTTAAATCTATCTCTAAAGCAAGCATATGTAAAGTGAGTCTTGTTTAACACACACAGAGAGAGAGAGAGAGAGAGAGAGAGGTATCCAAATTGAAATGGGTGGAAACGTTCCTTAACCACTCAGTGCCTTAGTTTTTCACCTGCAAAGTGGAAATGGTCCCACAGCATGGGCCCTACAGGGTCACTGGGGAAATGAAATGGCTTAGTACAGGCAAAGCCCCAAGAACCCCAACACTGCAGTCAGCACTGTCTTTATGACAGGGCCAGGGAGGGGAGAGAAGGAGGAGCCACTCTGAAGCATCTTCCTAAGCTTTGCTGGCCCCGGAGGCGTTCCAGCTGTAGCATTTCCTTTCCCTCATCCCTTCCTCAGGCCAGGAGCACTTCATCCATGCCCAAAAATGATGCACTCTTGAGCCCACCCTCCTGGAGTGTGCTACCTCTGGGTAGGGACAGTGTCTCCTGGAACTGTACACACTGACTTAGCAGAGTCAGCCCTCTAACGCCTGTTCTAGTCCTGCTGGACTATTCCCTGAATTTAAACTTTAGATGATAACAACTTAGTTATTTCCTCAGTTCTCAATGTGAATAATTCAGTGTCTTTTGATGTCATTTTCTTTAGAATGAAGGATACCACTGGTTCCAGGATAATATCTACATAGTATAAATTCTTCATAATGGGAACAACTCTTCTTGCAGTCTGACCACTTTGCTGTGTTCCATATTTATATTATCATGTTTTTCAATTGATACTTTGGGATTCCTTTCTGCAATATTTCATTACTCTTTGATTGACTTTTTACAGGACTGAAGAAGCTTGAAGAAGGAAGGTGCACGGGAAGTCATGTTTCTCTTTTTTGGAGATGATTTCTTACACTTGGATCCATTGACCCAAGGAACATTCTTCTTCATTCCCATTCCTCCCTCCTTTGTAAAATAAAATTTTCTTTCTCTGCTTATAGTGAGTGGGTAAACAGACAATATGTGGCAACTCTTAGAAAGCTGACCGCCACAGGAAAACAATTCAGACCCATCTTAGCTGCGCACAGTATAGCTACTACATTGAAATACTGGTACCATGGCTCACCACCGGGGGAGATCGTGTCTTTAGGAGTACTAAGTGAAGGTAAACCTGGTTTGTTTGTTTGTTTGTTTATCTTGTATTATTTTAAAACCTCCATGTATGCTTCGTGCTTCTGCTTCTGTGTCCCTGCCTTCTGCCTACATGGTCTATAAGCCTTCTAGACCTCCACAGTTCCATACTCACTTATTTGTTCATGCACTCACTCAGTTAACCATCAGAAATGCTGCTGTGTTTTATGTGAATGCACAGGGGGTTCCACACAGGGATTAGACCAGGCCGCTGCCTTCAGGAGACCTAGAGCCAAGTGAAGAAGCGCCAGCTACAAACACTGCATAGTTCTGTTGAGTTGTTCTCACTGTATCCACGCTGAGGAAGGGAAATAGGTTGATTTTGGCAGATGGCAGGAAGAATCAGATCGGACTTCAATGAGGAGGTGACCCTCCAGGAAGCCTTCAAGGTGGAGTAGTGTTCACCTGGCAGACTAGTGTGGGAAGAACATCCCGCAGGAGCCAGAGGGGCAAAGGCGCAGGGTCAGGATACAAAGGGCACATCAAGATGCAGATCATAGAGCACCACACCAGTGGGAACGGGGAAGCTTGCTCCCCAGCCACAAATACTATATATGCATTTTTACGACCTTACTGCTTTAATCTGCTAAAAACTATTTCAGAAGAATTCTATCATTTTTGAAAATAGGAAAGAGCAAGCAGGTGATATTCTGTGTCTTATGGGTTCTATCTAATGCATCTCTTCCCTTTGTGTTTTACTCTCTCCCTGGGCAAACTCATTCACTGCTAAAGCTTCCCACCTCGGCCTCTGCTGAGCTGCAGCCTAGGAAACGCTGTCCCCTGGACATAATGCTGTCACCTGAAACCAACCTACACCAAACTGAACTTACTGTCTTCCTCTCCAATTTGAGCTACTTCTTATATTTCTTATGTTATTGTTAGTGGAACCACCATCCTCCCTATTCTTCCAGGAAATCTCCCCAAATCCCCCAAGTCCAGATTCATCTGTCTCTCCTCTGTACACAGATAGCATCTGTTCCTCCGTCAGAGAGCATCTCACAGCCTGCCCTCATTGGTGGTGCAGTTAATTGCATAAGTCCCCTCCATTGGAGTTTGTACACCGAGAGCAGGGCTTTGCTGGGTCTTCCTGTTGCTACTTTAGGGTTAGATACTCAGTGAATCTTCTTTCAATTGCAGTAAGGTGCATGAGCGCTCTTTTAATGAATAAGGTGAATTCAAATCAGTATGTTACCTTTTAGTGTAATAGGCATTTAAACCTTATCTTTATTTGTAAACAGCTTAATTAATCTCTGTAGGAGTTCACCAATAAACAGTGCAATATTAGAAGTGAAGAGCATGTAATCACTATGTCCCTGAAACCATATGTTGTCTACCCATAAGGCTGGCTCTTTTTTTTTTTTTCTAAGATTGATTGATTGATTAATTTGAGATAGAACACAAGCAGGGAGGAGGAGCAGAGGGAGAGAAAGAAGCAGACCCCCTGCTGAACAAGGAGCCAGATGTAAAGCAGGGTTGAATCCAGGACCCTTGAATCATGACCTGAGGCAGAGGCAAAAGCTTAACTGACTGAGCCACCCAGGCACCCCAATAGGCTGGCTCTTTACAGATAAAAAAGACTAAACAGAGAATCTTCCATGCCCTTTACGGAAAGGCCCTTTAAGTCCTGGTTTCTTGACTATCCTCACATTTTTATTCTACTGAGACCATTTTTGATGACTAGAGTGGCAAGGATCATTTTCTCATTTGATTGAGGCACAAGGGGCGGGGGAGTTTTATTTGAGTGTTTCGTAGATAATAGTAAGTATTGCCAATCTTTTTATTTGGCACACATCCAAACTAGGCCCTGGGAGCTGCCAGGAAATCACCAACTTCCCCACCCCCTGTCTCTTTCACCCTAGTCCTCCCACTGTGGCTATGGGACCACCACAGGAGTTTAGAAGAGCGCAAGGCCAGTTGGACAAATGCCTTGGGCTACCAAAGAGGCAAGGAAAGGCCACAGGGAGCAGACAAAAGGAGTCCAGACAAAATAGAAGAGAAAGACTGCGTGAGCCCCTGAGGCAGAGGCAGGGATTCTGAACCAAGCCAGAGGAGACTGAAGGGGTAACACTAGGGAACAATAGCTTTTCCTTGGGAGAGAAACACGGAAGAGAGAGTTGCCAGAACTTGGAGAGATGCTCAGTCAATACTTCTAGAGTAAGTGTTTCAATCCTCCTGGGAGAGGAATTCCCAGAAATTTGGTTCACCATTACTACTAAAAATTCTGTGTGGGGCACCTGCGTGGCTCAGTGGTTGAGTATCTGCCTTTGGCTCATGTTGTGATCCTGGGGCCCCGGGATGGAGTTCTGCCTCAGGCTCCCCAGAGGGAGCCTCCATCTCCCTCTTCTATGTCTCTGCCTCTCTCTCTGTCTCTCTTGAATAAATAAAATCTTAAAAAAAAAATCATGTACCATCTCTGTCCTTTTCTACAATGCTTAACATGAAGAGTTTATTGTTCTGAGCACTTTTGTTTTGCTTTGCTTTGTGTTTGCTCACTACAGGCCAGTTTGGTATTCCTGAAGGGATCGTCTTTTCTATGCCTGTAAAATTTGAGAATGGAACTTGGATAGTTCTTACAGATCTCACAGATATTGAAATCAGTGAGCAAATAATGACCAGAATGACAAGTGATCTAATTCAGGTAATGTCTGAATAGATACAAAAATGCTGACTCTGCTAATGACCATAAATTGATTCCTCTAGGCCAAGGCATACACTTATTTTCTGTGGGTTCAATTTGCATCCTCTTCCTAAAAATAATCAGGAGGCAATAAGAGTTTGAAGAAATCAATAGAAGAACACTATTCATTAGATTACATAATTTCTGGCATGTTAAAAATATTTGTTGGTTACTTAAAAATCAAGACCCAAATTATTTTTCTATTGAAGATTGATTAAGTTAGCAATCGCGGTCATCTACTTCTCTAATTATAAAATTTTTCTACAGGAAAAACTTATTGCACTTGGAGATTTGGTCAGTTTTCAGCCCTATCAATCAGGTAATATTTTCAATGTGATGTTTGATTGAGCTGCTATTGAAATATTTGTTAAAACTGAATCACTATTGAATATTGATAACTATAATGCACATGTTATCACTTTTAAATGAAATTGTTGACAAAATAAAATGCCAAGTTCAGCATGTCCTTCAAAATAGAACATTTCAAGAGAATGCTAAAGAAATCACGTCTTAAAAACATGAAGACCTTATAAACACTGTGTATAACATATGTATTCATGTCCCAAGCCCGCCGTAACAAATGATCACAAACGGGGTGGCTTCAACAACAGAAACTTACTCTCTAGTAAATAAATGAGACTAGCCGACCTAAATCAAAGTGTTGGCAGGGTCATGGACCCTCTGATGGCTCTAAGGAAGTACCCTTTCCTGCCTCTCCTACTGGCAGTGTTTGGCATTCTGGGCTATGGCTGCATCCCTCCAATCTCTTCCTCTGTCTTCACATGCTGGTCTTCTCTCTCTGTGTGTCTGGTTTCTTCTTCTTAAATGGACACCAGTCATGGCAATCCGGTAAGACCCTTTCTTAACTTGACTAAATCTGCTAAAACCCTATTTCCAAATAAGGCCACATTCACAGGTAGCAGAGATTGGCACTTCAACACATCTTTTTGGAAACACAACCCAACTCACAATGTTCCTTTTACTTTTAGATCACTTAAAACACACACACACACACACACACACACACACACACAATAAATTGTAGTAAGCTATTTTTCTCACTGCCAGTTTCTCTTATCCTAAACTTACAAGGAAGTGCTATTATCTTTTCTTTAATCTTCTAAATATTGAAAATATTTAATAACCAGTATGGTATAGATTGCACCCAATCAAAATAGTTGCTGCCTCTCAGAATGAATTAACTGGTGAAAAGAACCTGACAGGGTACAGAAGGCTGTCCTTGGTCCAGACAAGAGGGTTTAGTGAGGTCAAAGTATGGCAGTGTGGGCAGCGAGAGACAGACACCCCCCCCCCCCAAAAAAAAGAGAGAGAGAGAGACATTCAGGGCAAAGGATGGGCTTTGGAATTCAGACCTGGTTCTGCCTAGAGATCAAGTCACCAGGTATGGGCAAAAGCAAATAAAGCCCAAAGGCAGCACAGAATCCAAGGACACAAACATAGAAGTCCAAAGAGCAGTTGGTTTTCCCTGAAACCCTTTTATTCCCTGCTTTTGCAGAATAGAGCTGCAAATTCCTTTTCTGAGAATAGGCTATAAAGCAGTCATTCTAAATTTGACTGCTTTGACTGGTTGTTAGTCCTAAATTTTCCATAATACTTGCATTATAGAAGATTTTGTGAAAAGGAATAACCTGATTTTATGCTATTTTCATTAACAAGACCAAGAGATAGATGATGATAGATAGATAGATAGATAGATAGATAGATAGATAGATAGAGATATATATCTTGACTCTGTCAACTTCAGACCTTGCCCAAAAAACTATTCCAGAGATTCCAAGATCAGAGTATTGAAAATAATAAGAATTTTGCACACTTTGGAGATCTCTGCTTATCAGCATATCAATGAGATGATTCATGCATGAGGTTTGTTTAATCTTTTGATTAATTTAATACTTAATTTCTTGAATTTTAGAGACTGACTTAGCCAAAGGATATGAAAAGACCACCTTACCTACCACATACAACAACCAGGAAAACCAAAGAGTCTCAGATGGTAGGTATATCAATTGAAAAAAAAAAATGTTCTTTTTATCCAAGGCTTAACACTAAATTTCAAAGAAAGGAATTTGTTTATCTATTAGCCACAAAGTAGGAATTACGTCTTTTATCACCCTCATCCTATATTCAAAAATCAGATCATATTTAAAATTTTAAAGGAAATTACCAGATGTTCATTGAGCACCTTCTCTATACTGGTCACTGTGAGAGACACTGGGGACACAATGACAGAGTTATAGCCACACAGACATGTGTGGGGAAAGGAGCCTTGAGAATATGAAGAAGTAAATGCCAAGATGCACAGTGAATTAAAAAGCTCAATAAAACAAGATAAGCCAAAAGGAAAGAGAGTATATAATAAATAATCTAGAAACTCACAAGTGAAAGAGAGTTCCTTGTAATATATGAAGTAGAAGACACTCATATCTTCAAATCCAGTTGGGACTTAAGATGGCTAAAGGTAGTCAAATGGTCATTTATTCAGAAACTGCTGCTTCTGTCACACAAGGTGAAAATATTCTAGAGATCTATTATACAACAATGCATACATAGTACTGTACACTGAAAAACAAGTTAAAAAGGTAGATTTCATGTTATATGTTTTTAGCACAATAAAAAAAGGAAGGAAGAAAGAAACCACACTAGGTTCTAGGGACATGAACATGAATCAAATGTTGTTCTTGCTCTCCCATCTAATATGGGACACAGCAAAGCCAATCAAAAACTACCTGTTGAGAAGGAAGTGGTATGTAGAGAGCGGCCCAGGTATAATAGAACTACACTGGGAGTGTTCTGACAGGGACAGGAGTGTTAGGAAAGGCTTTCAAGTAGAAATGACATGGAAGCTGAGTCTGGAAGGATGAATAGAATTACTGTCATGTAGTGAAAAAGAAGCCTGCAAGTGGAGGAGTCAGAAAAGCTGTGGAAGGTGCCCCACCAGAAGGAGACACATGGCCAAAAAGGAGGCATTTCAGGTGCCCAAGGTGTGACCAGAGTTGTGAACTCAAGGCGGTCTAAAGTTGTATTCAGAAGACAATATACAGAGTAACTGAGCTACAGCAGAGGATTCCGAAAGGATGGGTTGAACTGGAAGAGGCAGGTGGAGGTCATCTCTAGTTTGGTGGAATGATTAGTTGAGAGCTCAGCAAAATGTCTGATGGGTGGCAAGACAAGCATGAAATGGATGGGGTCAGGCTTAGAGAATTAATCTGGCTTTCTCATTGGCCCCCTAGAGGATGATGGAGCCACTCAAATCACTGTCCAGAGGACCATGGTGAGCTCAGTCCGAGATAGAATAGATATTTTAAGAGACTCCAGTTGGCCCAGCGGGTATTGAGCAATACTCAAGGCAAGAACTGAGGGCTCCAAGGCCTTTGTGAAATGAAAAAAAAAAAAAAAAAAAAAAAACTGTCGGATCTGTCATGACCAAGGTGACTGGCAGCTTTCCAGAATGATTAGAGAAAAGGCAAGTTGTAGAATATGTATTCCAGAGTTTAGGCATCAGAATGATCCAAATTGTTAATTAAAATGTTAGATTCTGGGGAGGAGCAAGATGGCGGAAGAGTAGGGTCTCCAAATCACCTGTCTCCACCAAACTACCTAGAAAACCTTCAAATTATCCTGAAAATCTATGAATTCGGCCTGAGATTTAAAGAGAGACCAGCTGGAATGCGACAGTGAGAAGAGTTCGCGCATCTATCAAGGTAGGAAGACGGGGAAAAAGAAGTAAAGAAACAAAGGCCTCCAAGGGGGAGGGGCCCCGCGAGGAGCCGGGCTGAGG
Organism: Canis lupus dingo; assembly: GCF_003254725.2. Taxonomy (NCBI): domain Eukaryota; kingdom Metazoa; phylum Chordata; class Mammalia; order Carnivora; family Canidae; genus Canis; species Canis lupus. The sequence goes on along the minus strand of NC_064279.1, from coordinate 15,612,619 downwards.
CCGGGGCGAGTGTCCCCAGGACAGGAGAGCCCCGTCCCGGAGGAGCAGGAGCTGCACCGACCTTCCCGGGCGGAAAGGGGCTCGCAGGGAGTTGGAGCAGGACCCAGGAGGGCGGGGATGCCCTCGGGCTCCCGGGGACAGTAACAGCAACTGCGCGCCCAGGAGAGTGCGCCGAGCTCCCTAAGGGCTGCAGCGCGCACGGCGGGACCCGGCGGGACCCGGAGCAGCTGAAGGGGCTCGGGCGGCGGCTCCGCGGAGGGGGCTGCGCGGCCCCGGGAGCAGCTCGGAGGGGCTCGGGCAGAGGAAGAGGCTCCGTGCGGAGGGGGCTGCGCGGTTCCAGGAGCAGCTCGGAGGGGCTCCGGCGGCGGCTCCGCGGAGGGGGCTGCGGGGCGGGAGCGCGAATCCACCAGCGCAGGCTCCGGAGCACAGGGCGCCGGGACACAGCCCAGGATCCCGCCTCCCCCGGGACAGGCAGAGGCCGGGAGGGCCCAGGACAGCAAGGACGCTCCTGCCCCGAGCTGAGCAGATCAGCGGCCCCGCCGAGAGCCTCCAGGCCCTGCAGACGGAGTTCCTGCCGGAGCTGAATCCAGGTTTCCAGAGCTGCCCCGCCACTGGGGCTGTTCCTCCTGCGGCCTCACGGGGTAAACAACCCCCACCGAGCCCTGCACCAGGCAGGGGCACAGCAGCTCCCCCAACTGCTAACACCTGAAAATCAGCACAACAGGCCCCTCCCCCAGAACACCAGCTAGACCGACAACTTCCAGGAGAAGCCAAGGGACTTAAAGTACACAGAATCAGAAGATACTCCCCGGTGGTTCTTTTTTTGTTTGTTTGTTTTTGTTTTGTTTTGCTTTTTGATTTGTTTCCTTCCCCCACCCCCCTTTTTTTCTCCTTTCTTTTTCTTTCTCTTTTTCTTCTTTTTTTTTTTTTTTTCTTTTTCTTCCCTTTTTTTTTTTTTTTTTTTCTCTTTCTCTTTTCTTTCCTTCTTTCTCTCCTCTCTTTTTCTCTTTTTCCCAATACAACTTGCTTTGGGCCACTCTGCACTGAGCAAAATGACTAGAAGGAAAACCTCACCTCAAAAGAAAGAATCAGAAACAGTCCTCTCTCCCACAGAGTTACAAAATCTGGATTACAATTCAATGTCAGAAAGCCAATTCAGAAGCACTATTATACAGCTACTGGTGGCTCTAGAAAAAAGTATAAAGGACTCAAGAGACTTCATGACTGCAGAATTTAGAGCTAATCAGGCAGAAATTAAAAATCAATTGAATGAGATGCAATCCAAACTAGAAGTCCTAACGACGAGGGTTAACGAGGTGGAAGAACGAGTGAGTGACCTAGAAGACAAGTTGATAGCAAAGAGGGAAACTGAGGAAAAAAGAGACAAACAATTAAAAGACCATGAAGATAGATTAAGGGAAATAAACGACAGCCTGAGGAAGAAAAACCTACGTTTAATTGGGGTTCCCGAGGGCGCCGAAAGGGACAGAGGGCCAGAATATGTATTTGAACAAATTCTAGCTGAAAACTTTCCTAATCTGGGAAGGGAAACAGGCATTCAGATCCAGGAAATAGAGAGATCCCCCCCTAAAATCAATAAAAACCGTTCAACACCTCGACATTTAATTGTGAAGCTTGCAAATTCCAAAGATAAGGAGAAGATCCTTAAAGCAGCAAGAGACAAGAAATCCCTGACTTTTATGGGGAGGAGTATTAGGGTAACAGCAGACCTCTCCACAGAGACCTGGCAGGCCAGAAAGGGCTGGCAGGATATATTCAGGGTCCTAAAGGAGAAGAACATGCAACCAAGAATACTTTATCCAGCAAGGCTCTCATTCAAAATGGAAGGAGAGATAAAGAGCTTCCAAGACAGGCAGCAACTAAAAGAATATGTGACCTCCAAACCAGCTCTGCAAGAAATTTTAAGGGGGCCTCTTAAAATTCCCCTTTAAGAAGAAGTTCAGTGGAACAGTCCACAAAAACAAAGACTGAATAGATATCATGATGACACTAAACTCATATCTCTCAATAGTAACTCTGAATGTGAACGGGCTTAATGACCCCATCAAAAGGCGCAGGGTTTCAGACTGGATAAAAAAGCAGGACCCATCTATTTGCTGTCTACAAGAGACTCATTTTAGACAGAAGGACACCTACAGCCTGAAAATAAAAGGTTGGAGAACCATTTACCATTCGAATGGTCCTCAAAAGAAAGCAGGGGTAGCCATCCTTATATCAGATAAACTAAAATTTACCCCAAAGACTGTAGTGAGAGATGAAGAGGGACACTATATCATACTTAAAGGATCTATTCAACAAGAGGACTTAACAATCCTCAATATATATGCTCCGAATGTGGGAGCTGCCAAATATATAAATCAATTATTAACCAAAGTGAAGAAATACTTAGATAATAATACACTTATACTTGGTGACTTCAATCTAGCTCTTTCTATACTTGATAGGTCTTCTAAGCAAAACATCTCCAAAGAAACGAGAGCTTTAAATGATACACTGGACCAGATGGATTTCACAGATATCTACAGAACTTTACATCCAAACTCAACTGAATACACATTCTTCTCAAGCGCACATGGAACTTTCTCCAGAATAGACCACATATTGGGTCACAAATCGGGTCTGAACCGATACCAAAAGATTGGGATTGTCCCCTGCATATTCTCGGACCATAATGCCTTGAAATTAGAACTAAATCACAACAAGAAGTTTGGAAGGACCTCAAACACATGGAGGTTAAGGACCATCCTGCTAAAAGATAAAAGGGTCAACCAGGAAATTAAGGAAGAATTAAAAAGATTCATGGAAACTAATGAGAATGAAGATACAACCGTTCAAAATCTTTGGGATGCAGCAAAAGCAGTCCTAAGGGGGAAATACATCGCAATACAAGCATCCATTCAAAAACTGAAAAGAACTCAAATACAAAAGCTAACCTTACACATAAAGGAGCTAGAGAAAAAACAGCAAATAGATCCTACACCCAAGAGAAGAAGGGAGATAATAAAGATTCGAGCAGAACTCAACGAAATCGAGACCAGAAGAACTGTGGAACAGATCAACAGAACCAGGAGTTGGTTCTTTGAAAGAATTAATAAGATAGATAAACCATTAGCCAGCCTTATTAAAAAGAAGAGAGAGAAGACTCAAATTAATAAAATCATGAATGAGAAAGGAGAGATCACTACCAACACCAAGGAAATACAAACGATTTTAAAAACATATTATGAACAGCTCTACGCCAATAAATTAGGCAATCTAGAAGAAATGGACGCATTCCTGGAAAGCCACAAACTACCAAAACTGGAACAGGAAGAAATAGAAAACCTGAACAGGCCAATAACCAGGGAGGAAATTGAAGCAGTCATCAAAAACCTCCCAAGACACAAGAGTCCAGGGCCAGATGGCTTCCCAGGAGAATTTTATCAAACGTTTAAAGAAGAAATCATACCTATTCTCCTAAAGCTGTTTGGAAAGATAGAAAGAGATGGAGTACTTCCAAATTCGTTCTATGAAGCCAGCATCACCTTAATTCCAAAGCCAGACAAAGACCCCGCCAAAAAGGAGAATTACAGACCAATATCCCTGATGAACATGGATGCAAAAATTCTCAACAAGATACTGGCCAATAGGATCCAACAGTACATTAAGAAAATTATTCACCATGACCAAGTAGGATTTATCCCTGGGACACAAGGCTGGTTCAACACCCGTAAAACAATCAATGTGATTCATCATATCAGCAAGAGAAAAACCAAGAACCATATGATCCTCTCATTGGATGCAGAGAAAGCATTTGACAAAATACAGCATCCATTCCTGATCAAAACTCTTCAAAGTGTAGGGATAGAGGGAACATTCCTCGACATCTTAAAAGCCATCTATGAAAAGCCCACAGCAAATATCATTCTCAATGGGGAAGCACTGGGAGCCTTTCCCCTAAGATCAGGAACAAGACAGGGATGTCCACTCTCACCACTGCTATTCAACATAGTACTGGAAGTCCTAGCCTCAGCAATCAGACAACAAAAAGACATTAAAGGCATTCAAATTGGCAAAGAAGAAGTCAAACTCTCTCTCTTCGCCGATGACATGATACTCTACATAGAAAACCCAAAAGTCTCCACCCCAAGATTGCTAGAACTCATACAGCAATTCGGTAGCGTGGCAGGATACAAAATCAATGCCCAGAAGTCAGTGGCATTTCTATACACTAACAATGAGACAGAAGAAAGAGAAATTAAGGAGTCAATCCCATTTACAATTGCACCCAAAAGCATAAGATACCTAGGAATAAACCTCACCAAAGATGTAAAGGATCTATACCCTCAAAACTATAGAACACTTCTGAAAGAAATTGAGGAAGACACAAAGAGATGGAAAAATATTCCATGCTCATGAATTGGCAGAATTAATATTGTGAAAATGTCAATGTTACCCAGGGCAATATACACGTTTAATGCAATCCCTATCAAAATACCATGGACTTTCTTCAGAGAGTTAGAACAAATTATTTTAAGATTTGTGTGGAATCAGAAAAGACCCCGAATAGCCAGGGGAATTTTAAAAAAGAAAACCATATCTGGGGGCATCACAATGCCAGATTTCAGGTTGTACTACAAAGCTGTGGTCATCAAGACAGTGTGGTACTGGCACAAAAACAGACACATAGATCAGTGGAACAGAATAGAGAATCCAGAAGTGGACTCTGAACTTTATGGGCAACTAATATTCGATAAAGGAGGAAAGACTATCCATTGGAAGAAAGACAGTCTCTTCAATAAATGGTGCTGGGAAAATTGGACATCCACATGCAGAAGAATGAAACTAGACCACTCCCTTTCACCATACACAAAGATAAACTCAAAATGGATGAAAGATCTAAATGTGAGACAAGATTCCATCAAAATCCTAGAGAAGAACACAGGCAACACCCTTTTTGAACTCGGCCATAGTAACTTCTTGCAAGATACATCCACAAAGGCAAAAGAAACAAAAGCAAAAATGAACTATTGGGACTTCATCAAGATAAGAAGCTTTTGCACAGCAAAGGATACAGTCAACAAAACTCAAAGACAACCTACGGAATGGGAGAAGATATTTACAAATGACATATCAGATAAAGGGCTAGTTTCCAAGATCTATAAAGAACTTATTAAACTCAACACCAAAGAAACAAACAATCCAATCATGAAATGGGCAAAAGACATGAACAGAAATCTCACAGAGGAAGACATAGACATGGCCAACATGCATATGAGAAAATGCTCTGCATCACTTGCCATCAGGGAAATACAAATCAAAACTACAATGAGATACCACCTCACACCAGTGAGAATGGGGAAAATTAACAAGGCAGGAAACAACAAATGTTGGAGAGGATGCGGAGAAAAGGGAACCCTCCTACACTGTTGGTGGGAATGTGAACTGGTGCAGCCACTCTGGAAAACTGTGTGGAGGTTCCTCAAACAGTTAAAAATATACCTGCCCTACGACCCAGCAATTGCACTGTTGGGGATTTACCCCAAAGATACAAATGCAATGAAACGCCGGGACACCTGCACCCCGATGTTTCTAGCAGCAATGGCCACGATAGCCAAACTGTGGAAGGAGCCTCGGTGTCCAACGAAAGATGAATGGATAAAGAAGATGTGGTTTATGTATACAATGGAATATTACTCAGCTATTAGAAATGACAAATACCCACCATTTGCTTCAACGTGGATGGAACTGGAGGGTATTATGCTGAGTGAAGTAAGTCAGTCGGAGAAGGACAAACATTATATGTTCTCATTCATTTGGGGAATATAAATAATAGTGAAAGGGAAAACAAGGGAAGGGAGAAGAAGTGTGTGGGAAATATCAGAAAGGGAGACAGAACGTAAAGACTGCTAACTCTGGGAAACGAACTAGGGGTGGTGGAAGGGGAGGAGGGCGGGTGGTGGGAGTGAATGGGTGACGGGCACTGGGTGTTATTCTGTATGTTAGTAAATTGAACACCAATAAAAAAAAAAAAATAAAATAAAATAAAATAAAATGTTAGATTCTTAGATCCTCTAATAAGTTATAATCTTACATAGACTGAAGAATGTTAGTGGTGATAAAGTAGAGAAAGTAGAGAAAATAGAGCTGATTTCAGGTGTTTGGGGGGCTATTTGTTGAATGAGCATTAGAATCAAATATCACTTGATAGTGCTTTCCACAGTGTGGGTTTGGTGGGTGGTAAAAGAATTTTGTGAGTGAGGCAGCGGGTGGCTCAGTTGGTTAAGTGTCTAACTCTTTTTTTAAAATTTTTTTTATTTATTTATGATAGTCATTTTGTTTTTTGTTTTTTTTTTTAATTTTTATTTATTTGTGATAGTCACAGAGAGAGAGAGAGAATGAGGCAGAGACACAGGCAGAGGGAGAAGCAGGCTCCATGCACCGGGAGCCCGATGTGGGATTCGATCCTGGGTCTCCAGGATCGCGCCCTAGGCCAAAGGCAGGCGCCAAACCGCTGCGCCACCTAGGGATCCCAGTGTCTAACTCTTGATCTCAGCTCAGCTCTTGATCTCTGGGTCGTGAGTTCGAGCCCCACACTGGGCTCTATGCTGGATCTGGAAGCTACTAAAAAAAAAAATTCATGGGTGATGAAATCAATTTAAGAACTGCCTTTTTTCCCCCCTTGAACTGCAATAAAAGTAATAAGAAAAGGGTGAGTGAGAAGACCAGAATTTTTCCCAACGCACTAGAATAGAATAGAAAAAGATGAATAGAAAATAGAAGAAAAATATAAATCCTGTTTCATGTAACTTTTTTGTTTCATTGTAAGCACACAAGTGCATATAGTACACTATAATATAAAATGCATTTTCTACTGTGAGTCGTGGTCAACAAAGTTTGAAAAACACTGACGTAGAACATTTCATAGGTTGTTAGTTATATTCTAAATCCAATGTGTTTAATTTTTGTTTCAGAATATAAAGATAAAATGTATTCTGATCTACTCCAAGATGAGGAAAAAGACCTAGCTATGTCAAATGTTAAGCCAAACAAGTCACAAACAATCTCTGTAGCACTAATAGTCATAACTCACATTGTCTGGAGAATGACGTTTTGGTCAGAAGAACACAGCACACTTCTCAAGACTCCATATAAAAGTTGATCAGGCACCTTGCAGCTCCCCAAGAGCAAGCACTCAGAGAAACTTAGAGTGGAAAGAACAGGATAGGAGAAAATGAGACTAACTTCAAAAATCAGTGTTCTTTAGATACTAAAATCTCTATTCTATCCATTCTCTGTTTACAGCAGTGGATTTTTTAGATCCGATTCCACAAACCATCTCTGAAAAGCCACATAGTCAAGAACTCATAAATGGTAAGCGGGGAAACCAAATATTAACTAGTCTGTTCTTATTCTATAAATAAAACTGGGTAGCTGGGTAGAAGAGATCAAGTGTCCCCCAGATATAGTTCTTTGCAAATCCCCCCCCCCCCCCCATCTCACATCCCCAGCTTTACTTGCTGTTGCTTCTGGAGCCTCCCTTCCTACATTTATGACCAGGGCTATGTCAATGGCAACTGAATCCTTCCCTGAGAATGAATAAGTAAGGAAATTGACACAGATAGATCTGCACGTCCAGATTTTTCAAGGTCTATAACTTAGTTGTCATATTTTAAGAAAACAAGACCCATGAATGTCTGTATTTATGGAAGAATAGTTTGAAAGGTTAACTTCCATCTTAGATAATGTTATGCTAGACTTCTTTGGGGTTGACCAGTCAGAATATCCACCCACAGCTCCACATTTTTATTTGGATGTCCAGTAAAATGAACAAATGCATGGTATCTTCCATTCTGGAAATGTATAAGATGATGGGCTTTGGAGTAGAGTAGCCACAGGGAATTAGAATTGATACATAGATGAGAAGCAGGGCCACGAGTAGAAATGGAACTGACAATGTAGCTACAGACAAAATTCAGAATGGGAAACAAAGGAACCAAGCAACACTGCACATAGAAATAGATTAAGGTCAAGAGGGAGGCCAGAATTTAGTTTTGCTGTATACAAAGATCTAACAATGGTCTTGTGGTTTGATGTCCCTTGTAGATAGAACCCCTCTCACACACACACTCCCTCAATTGAATCAGATTGAATACAGGCATCCAAGAAACAGAAGAAAGTGCACAAATGAAAAGCTAATAAAAACATAGGTTACTAATGAATTTTTAATATACCTTTCATTCTCCTTTTACAGATTCTGGAGACAAAACTGTGGAAGAGCGACAAATAAATTAGACCAACTATAAAGTTATTTGGTAGTGTAATAAATATGGAGAGACCCATGAATGTCTGTATTTAGGGGAGAATAGTTTGAAAGGTTAACTTCCATCTTAGATAATGTTATGCTAGACAATAACAATTGCAGCACACACACACACAAAAAAAGTGGATTTGATCATGTTGTGTGACCTGAATCGACTCATAGGTTTACTTATTGTCCCATTGTCTCATACAGTTTAGTGTCAATTGCTGTTTTTTAAGCTACATTAAAAGATAGTTGTCAGTCATGGCATCCTTGACTAAACATGCTTCTAGGAGAGCCTGCTTCCCCCACATGCCATACCTAAGTCACAGACACAAGTGGCCATGTTTGCTCAGCTGTCCTCACCATCCTTGGCTTCAACTGATTGGATTAGAATCAATTAGATTATCTCTTACTCCATCAAAACATTTTCACTGAGAAAAATGGACAAGTAAGTTGGTGTCTGGATGAGGGCAAAGGTAGTAACCCTAGAAAAGGCCACACAATTCTGCTGTCAGGTCTTCAGAGCTAGTCAGGTTCAGCACCTTCATAAGGTCTGGCTGTGTATTTTTTCTCCTTGGATTTGCTTGGGATAATTATCTTTACAATAAATCACACTTTTGCTTTAGCTCAGATGGAATAGGTTTCTGTTTCTTGACACCAGATGTGGCCTGAATAAATGAATTTTGAAAGGAAAGCATAATATTTTTACCATATAATTACATGGTTTAAGTAAAAATTACAGTCTTTATTAAAGCAGTAATAGTCAAACAACATGCTCATATATTTTCAAGCTAACAGAACCCTTTACAAATGCCAATTAGGAACTTTTGAGAGCCCAGGAGTCACTTTAAAAACTGCTGATATCTGTGCTTTCTCTGTAGTTTAAATAGCTCTTACAGTACAAATTGCTTTCTGAAAATTCAGGAAAATGTCAGATGCTCCTTCATTGCTTCTGCACCATTATGATTCAAAACGGTGACTAACTTTTGCTTGTATCCAAAGTCAGCGTCTCATTTGATGTTATTGTAAAGAAAACTTCATGTCTGTCAGTGTTAAGGAATTTGGGTGAGGTTTTGTGCCCTAATCCCACCATTTCCCCTGCCTCTCCTTGTGATACTCTCACAAAGGAGTGTGACCACAAAGAACAATAGCTGGATGGGAAGTCACATGATGCTCTACACAGAGATGCGCATGTGGTAGTCATTCCTCAACACACCCGGCTTCTTCATGGCAAAACTAAGCTAGATTGGAAAATAAAACTCAGACCAAGAACCCCAAGCAAAGCTTCCTGTTCCATTCCCCTTGAATCGGGTATACCGGTCACTTATCAGCAGGAACCAGATGGAAAAGCTGGAATAGAGAATATAACTATGAAAATCTATCACCTTTCAAGGCAGTGATATACTTTCCAGTGAAAGAAGCCCTGACCATTCAGATAATCAGCTGCTTCTCCAGGTGGACATCTAGAGGGACCTAGAGAGAGACAGAAGCAGAGTTTCTCCTTTTTAAAGACACTATAGGAAACACTCAGCCCCATCCCCAGCAGGCTATTCTTTCCAGCATGAATATGAGCTGTTGTGTGTTTGAACCATTATAGGATGACCAGGATACTCTAGGATAGACTCCTATAGGAGCACACATCAAATTGATATTAATTGTCACACATTATATCACATATTTGACCCAAATTAATATAAGATACGGAATTACACCAGAAGGAGAGTATTAGTGTTTGCTCTTTGTTTAAAATAATGCTGGTACCATTTCAAAAACATCTCTCGGAGAGTTTTGTTTCAGCTAATGCACTAGCTATCATGGTACCCTGATGTGTATCATAGATCAACTTGGGAAACCTCAAATCTGGTCTTCCCATCAGAAGTAACTTTAATATGAGATTATTAAAAATAATTTCTGGGATCCCTGGGTGGCGCAGCAGTTTGGTGCCTGCCTTTGGCTCAGGGCGCGATCCTGGAGACCCGGGATCGAATCCCACATCGGGCTCCCAGTGCATGGAGCCTGCTTCTCCCTCTGCCTGTGTCTCTGCCTCTCTCTCTCTCTCTGTGACTATCATAAATAAAATTAAAAAAAAAATTTAAAAAAAATAAATAAATAAAAATAATTTCTCTCTGTTATTAAAACTGTCATGACAAAGGCATGAGGGAGAAATATTCAGTAGAAAATTTACAGTATTACTCAGAAGCAATGGGTGAATAAAGCAATAACTGGTCACAGAAATATAGGTTAAGTATATATTTCCTTACAACTATAGAAAGCACTGTTACTTGCTCTCCCTACAGCCCTATCCCCATTACCTTGACTAAGAGAACTCTGATTTTATTAGGATGTACAATAGGCCCAAAACTAGGGCATGGATCTTGCTAGATCTAGTCTAGTTCCATGTGCCAATGACTGGGTCTGGGGGTAGGCATGTGATGTGGTTTTGTACAATAACACATAAGAAGTCTTCTGGAGGTGTGTAGGGAGCAGACAGGGTTGAAGATGAATGAATAGCATAGGAAAAGAAAGCACTCTGGCTTCCACCTACTTCCTTCCTGTGGAAAATGCTCTTCTACCAGGATATGATGCTTGCAGCTTAGGCAGCTATTCTGTGGCCATGAGGAGACATATCACCAGTACAGTGCCACCAAGAGGGTGGCAGTGTGGAAAGAAGAAAAGCCTGGCACCTGGGAACTGAGACCTTGATGAACTAAAAGAGCCTCTGAACCAACTCTGGACCAACTTCAGAATTTCTGTGTGTGTGTGTGTGTGTGTGTGTGTGTGTGTGTGTGTATGACTATATACACTTACAGTCAACAGGTATATAACTTGATAGAGAACTATCAACTTGTTCTTACTTGTTTCAGAGGAATAAATAGGAAATATATTTAGATATTTTAAACAATTGACTCTGCAGCCAGGCTCAAAACCTTTATGGACTCCTATTTCTGTAATATTCTCCCCAATTCCAGTTTGTATATGCCTAGTTCAGTCCTAGACCAGTGTTTTTCAACATTAGCATGAATCAGAATCATCTGTTAATACAGATCGCTGGGCCCCACCTCCAGAGTTTCTGATCGAGTAGGTTTTAGGTAGAGCCTGGGAATTTGAATTTTTAGCAAGTTCTCAGGTTATGCTGATGCTTCTGATCTGGGGACCAAACTTCGACAAGCACTGCCTACTCTGTGGGCAGTCATGCCCTAAATCAGCCCACATGCCCAGTGCCCTCTACTCACACCTACACCCCAGATAGTTCAGTCTGAATTTAACTTCCTGACCACAGGATTTCTCTCCATGCTTACCAGTAAATTGTTTTATGCCACCTCAATGCTATCCAAACTGGTCCATCACAATCCTATGAGCCTTAGGTCTGCAACCTGCCTTGCTTTTACACACACGAGTTGCCCTGCCTAGAGTGTCCCCAAACTTTATCTCACTGAAGACTCCTTAGGTCTGACACAGTGGGTGGCCTTCCCTCTCTTGACCAAGTCACTATTTCTTTCTATCTCAGAGAGATGAAAATCATGGAACTCCAACATATAACCTACTTGGTTCAAGAGCCTTTTTCTTCCTTCTACTCCCTACCAAGTACAAGTGGGGGATAATGTCCTATATAACTGTTCTTTGCTCCTTTGCTGGCCTTAGCATAAGCATCTTTAAAATTTCCTTGGCCCAGAGCTTAATGCTCACTCATTCTGCAGAGGACACAGAAAGGTTACCTAAGCTTATAGCTGAGCTGCTGGAAGCAAAACTAGTAACCCTCCTAAGAGTGAGCAGCTGCTCTGTCCTTCACATTAATTTCTCCTGGGTAGAAATCATGAGCCCATAGAGACATCTAATCACTACTTTCTCACTATTGATACAAAGAAGTATGATTTTTACACAAAGGGCATATAAGCATGGGTTTTACAGAATACACACAGTGTCTTCCTTTCTCGTAGGTATACTACTTGTCTCTGAGACAGTGGCCATAAACTGGAGTTTGTCTTGCTCAAGAACAACATGCAATGGTCACACTCAAGTAATGCCACCAAGCAAGTTTTCATCCTTATTTCCTAAGAACTAACTCAGTGTTTGAAAAATACCCTATGAGCTCTCAGTCTCCATGCTGACTTGACCTATCATCAGTGCTGGACATGGTTGATTATTTACTTCTCTCTGATACACTTCACTTGCCTTCCAGGTCATGACACTCTCATGGTTTTCTTCTTATTTAATGTCCATAAAGTGCCCCCCCCCCCGCCGCCATTTTTTTCTCAGTATCCTTTGCTGGTTCTTTTTATCCAGTCATAATGTTAGAGAGACCCCAAGGATCTGTCCTTGGCTATCTGCTTGATTTACACTCATCTGTTCATGATCCCAACCTGTCCCATGACTTTATATGTCATCGATACATAAGTAACTCCCAAACTTGTATCACCAGGCAGTCATCTATTCCAAACCTCAGACTGATCTATGCTGGGTCAATATATTTCCAGTCAACTGGCTAACAGGCAAAGAAATTAACAAGTTCCAAACCTGTCTTTTAACTCCAACGTCTCCCACCCCAAACATACTCTTCCCACAGAATCTCATTAAAGGGAAGCTTTATCCTTCCACTTGCTCAAACCAAATCCCCTGGAGTAATCCTTGACTTTCTCTCACATTCTACACTCAGTCTCTTAGAAAATTCTGTTGGCTCTATCTTCAAAATATTCTTCTAAATTTGCCAGAAGCCATTCTCCACCATTTCCACCCTGGTCTAAGCCACTACTATCTGTCTTCTGGATTAATGTAGAGCGTCCTGATTGGCCCCTTTCTATCTTTGACCTCCTACAAACTATTCTCAGGATGGTAGCCAAAATGATGCTTTCTTTTAAAATATGAATCATATTGTACCTCCTCTGTGTTAAAAGCCCATTGAGGCTGTCCATTTACTTCAGAGTAAAAGCCAAAGTCCTTATAGTGGCTCAAAAGATCCTATGTAATCTGTTGCTACCCCTACCTTTGTGTCTCTCTTCTACAGCTCTCCCCCATTCTCATCCCATCCTGCTCTGGCCACCCTGACCTCTTGCCTGTATCTTACATCTGCCAGGCCCCCTTCCACCTGGGATCCTCTAGTTGGAACATTCTTTCCCTACGTAAAGCCTTCACTTCTTTCAAGCCTTTGCTCAAATTACTCTTTCTTAATGAAGCCTGCATGCACTATGCTATTTAACACTGTAATCAGCCCTTCTTAGCAATCTCAAGCCTATACTTTGTTTATTCCATAGCACTTATAGAGTCTAAAATTATATTGTTCATTCACATGCTATACTGTCCATCTCCCAAACTAGAATGAAGGGATCTTCATCCCTTCTGATGTTTCCTAAGCACTTACAACAATGCCTGACACACAACTCTGATCAATGTTTTTGATCCCTCTCTTCTAAATTCTGATAATATTTATTATTAGTTTCTGAAGCATAAAAGAAAAGGAAAACCAGTGAGTCTCCAAGAAAGTGGGAAGGTTACTGCTGGGGTGACACTTCCTTGGTGGGATCCACCACCAGAGCCTATCCATCTTTACAGGATTAGGAATATAGTTTGCAGGCACCATTAGTGATCTTCACACAACCAAGACAACAAGACTAATGATGGAACAACAATGACAATTTATAAATCTTAGATTTAAAATAGCACTTCTGAGGATACCAGATGTCCACAGCCCTAACAGTGAATTCACTTCCTGTGCAAGCTAGATAAAGACAAAATTATCATGAGAAGGCTTAGAATCAGAACGAGGAAAAGTATTTAGATGATTTGGAAATCTGATGGCCTCAGACTCTAATTTTCATCTCTGTAATAAAGTCATATACAATATAGACTGGTTGAGAGGGGCAGGGCATTCTCTTCCTGCTTAATGCCAATTAGTCTCCCTGATTCATTTTTTCAACACATTTTTGAGTGCTTATGACAGGTCATGCTGTGTGGGAAGCAAGCACTGAGAATACAAAGCATAATTCTACTCCCTAATCCTGAGATGTAGGGGTTTCCTCACCACCAAGCAAGGCTCCAACACCATCTGGGTGTCCTCCAATTCAACTCAATTCTGACACTATCTACCCAGATATAAGATCAGATTTCATAGGTTAGGAGCTGGGTCCTACAAGACTGCTCTCCCCACCACCACCACACTTCAGATATCAATCAAAAGACCAGATTGATTTCTGACCCACCAGTTTACAGATCAAAAGTCACAACAGCCCTCTCCTTGGTTTCAATTAATTTGCTAAAGGGGCTCACAGAATTCAGAGAAACATTTTATCTATTAGGTGGAAGAGGTGCATAAGGCAGGGTATGGGGAAAGGGCACAAAGCTTCCATACCCTCTACAGTGTACCACTCACCCCAAATCTGCACATGTTCACCAACCCAGAAGCTCTCTGAACCCCACCATTTTGGGTTTTTACAGAAGTGTCATCGCATTGGAATGAATGATTAAATCACTGGCCACTGGTGATTGATTTGACCTGTAACTCCTCTCCCCTCCCTGGAAATCAGGAACAGACTTTAAAAGTTCCAATCTTCTAATCATGGGGTTGGTTAACCTGGTAACTAGCTCCCTTCCTTAGATGGGGCCAAAAGTTGCCTCATTTGCATAACAAAAGATGTTAGCTCTCCCAACCCTTAGGTAATTCCAAGGGTTATCTGTTTATTTATTTGAGAGAGAGTGCAAGAAACATCGGGGTGCAGGTGTCCCGGCATTTCATTGCATCTGTATCTTTGGGGTAAATCCCCAACAGTGCAATTGCTGGGTCATAGGGCAGATCTATTTTTAACTCTTTGTGGGAAATATCAGAAAGGGAGCCAGAACATAAAGACTCCTAACTCTGGGAAGTGAACTAGGGGTGGTGGAAGGGGAGGGGGGGTGGGGGTGAATGGGTGACGGACACTAAGAGGGGCACTTGACGGGATGAGCACTGGGTGTTATTCTGTATGTTGGCAAATTGAACACCGATAAAAAATAAATTTATTATAAAAAAAAAGAGAGAGAGTGCAAGCAGGGGGAGGAGTCGAGGTAGAAGGAGAGAAAAAAATCTCAAGCAGACTCCACACTGAGTACAGAGCCCAATGAGGGCCTCAATCTCATGACCCTGAGATCATGACCTTAGCCAAAATCAAGAATCATTTAACCAACTGAGCCACCCAGGTGTCCCAGAAAATTCCAAAGGTTTTAAGAGCTGTGCCAGAAAGACAAAAACCAAACATCTGTTACTCATTATAAATCACAGTGTTACAGAAAGACAAACAAGAGAAAAGAGGTCTTATTCTTGCCTTTGAGGAGCTTGCTTTCTAGTAGAGAAGAAAAATAATATAAAAAACCAAGATGACCACAGTTTGTGCTTATAGCTGTGGATAAAGTAGAGTGATGTATAGAAGCTACTTCAGATAGGGTGGTCATAGAAGACCTTAATGAAGCCTAAAGGATGAGTTTGTACCTTTGATCAGTGTCTCCCATCCTACCTTCCACCCCCATCTCTGGTAAACACTATTCTACTCTTTGTTACTATGAGGTCAACCTTTTTTCTTCTTTAAAAAAAAAAATCCACCTATAAGAGAGATTGTGTGATATTTGTCTCTGTGTCTGGCTTATTTCACTTAGCAAAATGTCCTCCAGATTCATCCATATCATTGCAAATGGCAGGATTTCCTTCTTTTTTTAACACTGATAACACTCCATTGTATATACATACCACATATTCTTTACCCATTTATTCATTGATGAATACTTAAGTTATTTCCATATCTTGGCTACTGTGAATAATGCTGCAATGGACATATGAGTGCAGAGATCTTTTTGAGATATTGATTTTGTTTTCTTCAGCTATATACCCAGAAATACAATTGCTGGATCATGTGGTAGATCTATTTTTAATTTTTTGAGGGATCTCTACATTGTTTTCCTTTTTTTTTTAAGATTTTATTTATTTATTCATGAGACACACACACATACACAGAGAGAGAGAGGCAGAGACACAGGCAGAGGGAGAAACTGGCTCCATGCAGGGAGCCCGACGTGGGACTCGATCCCGGGTCTCCAGGATCACGCCCTGGGCCGAAGGCAGGCGCTAAACCACTGAGCCACCCAGGCTGCCCTCCACATTGTTTTCCATAATGGCTGTACCAATTTACATTCCTGCCAATAGTGCACAAATGTTCCCTATTCTCTATTTTATCTTGAGTCAATTTTAGTAACTTAATTTTTCCTTGAGAATGTTCATACGTATGTAAATATGTATATAAAATTATTCTGTAAATTATATAAGGGGCTACCTACACATTTTAGAGTGCGATGTGTCAAGACTCTTCTTTCTCTCTTGGGAGTTGGAGTCTTCAAAAGTATATGTAAAGAGCTATCAGATAGAGGGTGAACAGAACACTGGCTGCCTTAAAAAATAGCACTTGTACACAATAAGCAATGGTCACCCAGTTTCTGGTTGGTGTGGAGCCTGTTATGTCCAACTCAGGACACGCTGTGTAGAAAGTTTGAACCCTCTTCCTACCTGCTTCCTCAGGGCAGGGCTGCTCTGTTTCAGAAGGTAAAGAGTGTCAATTACAAATGATGATTTATGAAACTTACTGCCATATCAGTAAAAAAATGCCAGTTGGTTACCTGTAATGTGGTAAAGTTGCAGTAGCTGGTTTTGATTTACAACCCAAAATATTCTATGAAAAAGAAAAGTCTTAATGTGGCTAAGTCTACTTGAGCTTGAACCAGGAGGTACAAAAGTAACTAAAAACTTTCCATTAACAGAAGTGAGTGAAACCAAAATCGTCCTGGGAGCTTTTATCCCAGCCTGTCTAAACAGCCAGACTGAGAGCTCAGACTATCAATTGCCCATTTGCTTAAATTTCTTCCCAACCAACCCTAGTTCATTTGTATGTACTTAAATATCGGTCTATCTAATTATGTCCTTTTGACTAGAACTTCAGACTTTCTTCTTCTTCTTCTTCTTCTTTTTTTTTTTTTGATGTTAAGATTCTTGAGGCACATAATTAATCAACACCAGGGGGTTGCTCAGGTCTCCGCAAGGCAGCATTCATAAAACATCCCAACTCCTTCTATTGCCAAGGTATAATGGAACATCAAATTGTAAATATGATTTCAACTTTCAGTCTCCAGCACCCAAAAGACTTCATGTGAGATAAACTTACTTTCTTTCCACATCTGTTCCCAGAAAATCCATATAATTTATATAGGAAAAGGCAAATGATGGACTGTTTTCTCCCCTCTTCTTGCTCCATTCTAACCCCATTATTAATCTATTTTTCATTCCTTAAAATGTCCTAAGTTTGTTTTTAAGAAACCAGTAGTGTGATACTAATGCTTTACATAAAGTATTGGCTATCTTTGGATATCATACTTTTGAAAACTGATTTTTATTATGAGACATTCCAGAGTGGATTAGTGACCACTTATCATAATTGTTTTAAGTGCTTTAATTCGGACCATAGACTCCCAGACATTCTGGCTCTCCAGGGCACAGAGAAGTAATATTCTCATATACCCACGCCTTGGGTTCTAACCCTTTTGAAAGACATTGAAATCTACTCCTTACTTCCCCAGCAGTCTGAAAATATTAGTGGTAAAGTTCTGATATGTTTGGTTCATGAAACATCATTTCTTAATTTATAAACCTTATTAGGATTCCAACAGGTTTATTTTTAATTGAATTTCTTAAAAAATAAAGACATTTTCAGATGATGCTTAACACTGGAGGAAATGTGCACTTGTCCCAAATTATGATCATTTTGAACACTTGCCTTGTATTTGGTGCCTTTTAAAAATGTGTAGCGGTACCTCTGTGTTTATAACAGAATTAATCAGATGAATTAGATCCCATTTCTGGGTCGCTCTTATCTAGGTTGGCTTGTAAGGTGGCCTTACCTGGGATATGGAGCCCTTCTTACCATATTCTAATCTCTATGTCAACCCCTGCTCTCCACACACCCAGAAGATGCTTTACCTGCCTCTCCTACACATGAAAGTAATACAGAAATAGCCTGCTGTAACAGAGATGTAGGAGTAGCTTTAAATTATTCAAGATCTTTATTACTAATGAATGCACTTTTGTAAGGCCTTAAAAAGGGTTGTAGCTTCAATGTCACTGCTTTGCATGAAATTGCTGGGCAGTCAAAATAAGACATCAACTCTCCATGGAAATGCCACATCTGGAAATCTGTTACTACTCAGCTCTTCCCTCTTCCAAAACTGCTGAGTAACCGATACAGACTGTTTGGCTAAACTGGTTCCCAATAAAGTAAGAAAGGTAAGGAGCTGGCGAGGAAGCAGATCACTTTCATCTCTAGCTGCATTGCTGATGGAACGGGAGGCTAGACCCTTCTGCACCTACCTAGGAGCTTTAGGAAGAGCTCGGGGGAGCAGTTCTACACCAAAAAGAGTTCTGATCTGATTGCTATAACTTTTCAAAATAAATCTTACCTGAATATATTTGGAAACTTCCTAGTTTGGGGCAAGTCTGGGATTATCACTACTGCCATCATATTTTTATGTAACTAGTGCAGTCAGTTTTTGTTTGTAAAACTCTTTGTACCATTGATTAATTAATACATTAGAAGAGGAGGAAAGTACTATTTAAATTTACTTATCATGCAACTTTTAAGAATAGTTCTCAACCACTTATATTTTAAAAAATTATTTTCTTAGAACCATATAAGGTTCTAAGAAACCCATTTACCCATTCTTTTTGGTCAGTTAAAAAATGTGTGTGTGTGTGTGTGTGTGTGTGTGTGTGTAGTTTAACAATAGTTGCAACATGAAACAACAGGTGGCTAATTGAATATTTTTTTTAAAAGAAGAGAGAGAGATTATTTATTTATTTATTTATTTATTTATTTGAGAAAGAGAGAGAGCACAAGCAGAGGGACGGGCAGAGGGAGAGAGAGAAACAGGATCCCACTGAGCTGGGAACCCAATTTAGGGCTCAATCCAATCCCAGGATCCTAGGATCATGACCTGAGTGGAAGTCAGACACTTACTGACTGAGCCACCCAGGTGACCTTGACTATTCTTCTTAAAATAAAACATTAATTGAATTCTGTGTATACACACACATACACACACACACATATGTATGATAAGGTGTTCAAATGGATAGTGTCTGTCAGAAATTTAATATGAAGATTATTTAACATAGTAGTATTAGAAATTTAAGCATTGAGAGCTTCAAACTTTGTCCTTAAAAATTCAAGTAAATTTACATTTTCTTGAGGTGAGATTAAAATTATAATGCTCAACAGTTCCAAGTATTCACTGTATTAGTTTCAGGAGCTGTTCTCAGTTGCTGAGATACAGCTCCAAATCTCCATTAGGGTGGCCAGTATATGAAGCCTCTACCCTAACATTCCTTTTTTGTATCCTCCCAAAAAATTACTCCGTGAACACCTTTTATTCTTTGTTCCACAGGTGAAATGACTTTGCCTAGTTGTCTTATTGTTCTTCCATCCTTACCCTTCTACTACAAAAACCTTCTGCTTAAAATATTGATTTATTTCCAGTTACAGAGACCCTTTTACCATCTGCCATTCTAAGAAATTCCTGAAATGGACCCAGATAAACAAGGTGAGTATTATTTTCAAGTTTGTGAGCACAGTTTGTAAACAAAAAAATGAGGCACAGATGTTGTATTTTCAGACTTCTGAGCTGCAGAAGAGTAGACATTTGGTATCTGGCAGAAAAAGAAACTAGTGGGTGATTAAAAGATTTTCTTTTTTTTCTAAGCAAAAATTCGTAGTGTATGGAAGAGTATTTGGTCTATTGTCCCCAAGCACCAAAAGTAATTTAACAAAAGACTTGTTCTCAATATAATTACACTTTAAATTACTAATCAAATATACAAAAAATGGCTTATCCTATTTTTATGTATTTTCATATTTTATTATTAAAACATCACTGTAGGGGATCCCTGGGTGGCTCAGCGGTTTAGCGCCTGCCTTTGGCCCAGGGCGTCATCCTGGATTCCGGGGATCGAGTCCCACATCGGGCTCCCTGCATGGAGTCTGCTTCTCCCTCTGCCTGGTCTCTGCCTCTCTGCCTCTCTGCCTCTCTCTCTCTCTCTCTCTCTCTCTCACTAATAAATAAATAAAATCTTTTTAAAAATCACTGTAGATATTTTAATGTCAGGGACATGTTCACAGTGCTATGTGAAGCCAAAGTTGGGTGATTTGATAAATGAGTATGAAGACACTAATTCCCCTTTCTATCAATACCACTGAATGCCAAGATAAGCCCAGGATTGGCTTGACTTTTTTTTTTTTTTAAGATTTTATTTATTCATTTGAAAGAGAAACACGAGCATGGGGAGGAAGAGGGAGAAGCAGGCTCCCCACTGATCAGGGAACCCGATGCAGGCCTCGATCCCAGGACCCTGGATCACGACCTGAGCCAAAGGCAGATTCTTAACCGACTGAACCACACTGGCTTCTGACATTTTTATTACTGAATCTAGTTTCAGCCTTATTCTGCTACCTGAAATCTAGATTGTTAACTTCACTTGTTTTATATAAAATTATGTACTATCTCAAGTTACTTACCTAAAAGCAGCATTACAAATGATTCAGATCATCTTTGGGTTTCCGAAATTTAAGCCCTTATTGTACTAAGTGTCATACAAAGCAGTAGATAAT
Organism: Canis lupus dingo; assembly: GCF_003254725.2. Taxonomy (NCBI): domain Eukaryota; kingdom Metazoa; phylum Chordata; class Mammalia; order Carnivora; family Canidae; genus Canis; species Canis lupus. Next base: position 15,591,649 of record NC_064279.1, on the reverse strand, counting down.
CCATTCAAAGCCCAACTTTCCCTAAAGCAACGTTTCCCAAGTTTTGTGAGCCTCAGAGTCACCTGGAGAGTTGGCATTTTAACAAAATGCCAAGTTCCACCTCCAGAGTTTGTGACTCAGTAGGTCTGGGCTGGCGTCTGAGAAGATGCATTTCTTTTTTTTTTTTTTTTTTTTTTTAATTCAACTGGCCAACATACAGTAGTGCATCATTAGTTTGAAATGTAGAGTTCAATAATTCATCAGTTGTGTATGATACCCAGGACTCATCACATCACATGCCCTCCTTAATGCCCAACACTGAAGTACCCCATCCCCTACCCACCTCCCCTCTAGCAACCCTCGGTTTTTTCCTGTAGTTAAGAATGTCTCCTCAGTTTTCTCCCTCTCTGACGACTTCCCATTCAGCTTTCCCTCCCTTCCCCTATACTCCTCTACACTGTTTCTTACATTCCACATATGGTTGAAATCATATGATAATTGCCTTTCTCTGATTGACTTACTTCACTCAGCATAATATCTGAGAACATGCATTTATAACAAGTTACTAGGTGATACTGATGCCACTCACCTGGAGCCACACTTTGAGGACCACTAGCCAACTAGCCAAAAATATCTATTTCTGAATCATCCCACTAGAGATGATGGACAGTCGAAACACAGTTTATTACATTCTTAGAATCTATAGAAAGTGACATATATTGATGTGGCTAAGCAAAAATAAGAATCCTTTAAACCAAAACATGTTTTGTAGTCAAATTGGCTCCATGAACAAGACCATATGTAGCTTGTATTATTATTTCTTTAAGTATCTAAAACTATTTTCTTCATAGCTTTGGGCCTCATACATCATGCAGTTTCTTCCTTTCTTGAGTTTTCTCCCACCAGCAGGAGAGGGGGAGAAAAAGGCCTTTAGGAAGCATAGCTGGTAGTGAATCACCTGGGATACTCATTCATTTTCCACGTTGTACTCTATCACAGCTTGCCATGTTATGCTGCATAACTTCATCAGATGACACTGCAAAACACAATTTGACAGGAGTGCAATGGGCCAGATGGTGGAGCAGCTACAGAATCTTTCTTCCACCAACGGCAGCATCTGGGAACCTGCAGAGCTCCTAGTTTGCTGATTCTCTGCATTCATTTGGTGCATCTGAGAGGAACCAGGGCACAAAAACTGGCCAATTTCCAGAAGGAAAGAAAATGTTGGGCATTATATTTTTGTAAACTATTTCCACACCATAATGACTACTCTCAATTTGTTTTCCTGATATAAGGCAGAGGTGTTTCTGTCTTCTTCATACTCTTAACACTGGACTCAGCTAAAAACTGAAAAGCATTTTCAAAACATTGGGAAATATTAAATAACAAAAGATTTAGGGCAAAATGTACCTTCTTTGATATGGTTGCACCTGTTCAAAAAAGGGGGGGGAAGGACATGGAGGGAGGGTTCTTAAAAGCATTTGTTTGATGACATTTTAGGCACATTCACCTGAAGTAAGTGTCTTCCATTCATGGTCATATATCCATCACTGAATTAGTGTATGTTCCAGGAGAAGCTTTAGGTGTGCTCTAACTTTCCAAAGGTGGATCTGAGCTGGTTTAGCACCATATACCCCTCAGTAGTTTAGCATAGTGCCTGGCACTCAATATCCATATGTGTAACAGCTAGGACTTTCCCTCACTACACTCCAGGGCAAGAAATATTGTTTTCTAAGCCAAAACCAAGTCATTGTAGTTTGGTATGAAATATAAACTCAGTTAAGTTTGGGGAGGAGCCATCCCTTAAAGACAGATAAAAAAACTTAAGGTTCTTATGTTGAACATCTGACCTGAAGTATTCAGAACTTCCTGTCCAGTCATCAGCCTCTGTCCCCCTTCAAGTAAAAGGGAGCCGTAGCTAGAGCAACACTGAAATCAAGATTGGTTTTAAGGCAAGGGAGAGTCCAGAATGTGTGTATGGATCAAGGAGTTGGAGCTAGGAGAGAGGATGAGATTGAGGGTTCAGAAAGTGGGGGATCCCACTGGTATGTGACATAACAAAATGCCTCTCCACGGAAACCTGTTCCCCTGGCCACCCAGCACCCCTTCAGCTTTCTTCTGGTGGACCAGCACACCTGTTCTGCTTTGGAAGAACAACTCACCTTTGATCTTGGTCTGTGAAATTTTACTAGTATCTCCCAATTCCATGAGTGGCTTTAGTTCTCTGATGGGCCTATCATATGAACACCTGCGTGGGCTGACATCAGGGTGGCCCCTTAAACACAAAGAAGCTGTTAAATCTTCCAAAGGAGTAAAAAGAGTTTAGACCTTGGAACACACACAGGAATGGACATGGAAAAACTGCCTTTTCATCCTTCAAATTTTCCCACTTCTGCAAAAATAAAAAAGAAATCAATGTCACCATAAATTATCCTGCCACATACACTTGAATCGATGAAATCCACTGAGCAGCCTCTTGTTTTGTTTTGCTTTGTGGTCTATCTACTTGGTAGTAGCTAAAGGGCTCCCTGTGTTTCTAGTCACAAACACGTCTCCAGCACACGTACCTATTTATCTGATGAAGAAAGTGAAGATCAAAAAGGAAACTAATTTCCCCCAAAAGAAAAAAGAACTAATCATGGCTGCAGAGCTTTCTCTTCTCCACCGCACTGTGAAATGGGCTGAGAGCCTGGTAAGGGCTCAGAAATGTTAGACCTTGTTGTAGTGATGGTGGTGGTGGTAACTCTCAAAAGAAGGTATATAAATAATTCTTTTCTGATTAGAGAAGTAACATATGCTCATTATAAACAAATTGAGGTGATATCAACAGGTAAAATGAAAATAACTATACTAAGAATTCAAACAACCAGAGATACCCTCTATTAACAATTTGACAAATGCCCCTAGAAATTAAGCTCCACATGGCAGAAATTTGTATCTATTTTGTTTACTGCTATATTTCAAGGGCCTGGAATCATGCTGGGGCCATTTAGTAAGAGTTCAATAAATATTTGCTGAAGGAATGAATGGATGGAGAGCTTTTGCGTCATTTTCATGTATACAAGTGTGTACATCTGACTAGAATATATTAACAAAATTGAGTTTATATTCTACACAGAGGTTTTTATCCTACTTACTTCATAAGGCTATTTCCTTTTTAAAAATATTTTATTTTATTTATTTATTTGAGAGAGAGAGAGAGAAAGAGAGAGAGAGAGCATGCACATTGCAGGGGAGGCGGAGGGCTGGTAGTGTCGGGCAGAGGGAAAGGGAGAAGCAAACTCCTCACTGGAGAGGGAGCCCCAGAATAGGGCCGATCACAGTACCCTGAGATCATGACCTGAGCCGAAAGCAGAGACTTAACTGAGTGACCCAGGTGCCCCAAGACTGTTTAAAAGCTTAGTAGACTCAGAGGATGTCCTGTAGGGTCATTTGCAGCTTAGGACACTGTAATCCATTATTTTTGGTTCCCAGGTAGGAAAGAGAGCTCTACACTTTGATTTCCTCACGTACAGAATGACACAGGGCTACATGATCTCTAGGATTTCCTTCTCTGATATGGGATTTATCTAATGAGATGGTCCTTTATCCATAATGTTTCATGTTTTCTTTACAGATGTTCTTCACAGTATTGAGAATTCCATTTACAGAACAGCCTTCAAATTACGTTCAGTGCAAACTCTGTGCCAACGTAAGTACAGAATCTCTTTAAAAACTTGAAGTAATCTGATCTTGATGTGTGATGTAAAATTCGCAGAGAAAACAGAAACTCCCCCAGGCAAGTGACTGCTGGATCCAGAAGTTTGGATCTATGTGTTTACCTCATTAACAGAGCAGATGGGGGTGGAATGGGGGCTGGTACATCCTGTATGTGCCATCCACCTGTAGCTTTGCTGCCCAGAGAGAGAAAATAATTTGTGAATGAGCATTTAATTTTTTTTAAAGATTTTTATTTATTCATGAGAGACGCAGAGAGAGAGAGAGAGAGGCAGAGACACAGGAAGAGGAAGAAGCAGGCTCCACACAGGGAGCCCGACATGGGACTCCATCTGGGGTCTCCAGGATCATACCCTGGGCTGATGGCAGCGCTAAACCGCTGAGCCACCCAGGCTGCCCCTACATTTTTTTTTAACTTTTCCTACTTGGTTTCTGGATATTTTTTTGTCTGTTTCCTTTTCAGTATACCAACATCGATGCAAAATAAAATTATAAAATAAGTTAGTTTAGAATCTACACTTGTAGACTTAACCATGAAAGTCTAAAATCCCTTCTACTACATAAGATTTGCATTTTGAAATTGAGCCCCTCTCTCTAAATATGCAAAAGTACGTTCAGATGAATAGTCCTTAGGCCACAAATCTCAAAACTATCTCAATAATTCTTTGAGAACTACTTTTTTTTTTTTTGCATTAAATTTGTATCTGGTTGAATGCTATGATTTTCTTTTCCTATACTGGTATGATGGGCAAAAGAAGATAAAATTTGGTAAAAAGCGTTTATTTAGTGAAAAAATTCTCCAAAATGAAATAAAATGAGTCCTATGTATGAAAAACAACTGGGGGCACCTGGGTGGCTCAGTGGTTGAGCCTCTGCCTTTGGCTCAGGGCACGTTCCTAGAGTCCTGGGATTGAGTCCTACATCGGGCTCCCTGCATGGAGCCTGCTTCTCCTCCCTCTGCCTGTGTCTCTGCCTTTTTCTCTGTGTCTCTCATGAATAAATAAAATCTTTAATCTAAACAAAACAAAACAAAACAAAAACAACAGGGTTTCAACCTATCTAAAGTTATTGATTTCTAATAAGTTCTGTATTGCATTAAGAAAAGCACTTCACGTGAAGTGGTTTATGACATTTATCAGATCCAACTTTAAAGAAGTTGTGTTTTCCAAGGACATTTCTCCTGAAGTTTGGAATTTTGTTCATAGTTTGCCTTCTGCCTCATAGGTTATATAGAGGGTGGTTTTCAAATTGTGCTTCACAAAGTGCCTAGGAGGGGGAGTAGGGCAGGAAAAGAAGTAGAGGCAAGTGAGGGAAACCCAAAAGACCATCTCTTCAACCAATGTGACTCATTTTCTCTATTTTCCCTATTGCAGTCTGTAAAAGGGTCCTATGAAGAAGGGATCCTCAGCTTTAAAGAAAGGGTGGGGGGGTTGTAGTTTGCAAGGCAGACAAACTCACTTCTAGCTATTATTTAGTATTCCAGGGATCAACATAAGGCAAAACATACTCACCAAGAATTTATCCTCAACTATGCCATTTTCCGGGGGGAATTTCTCCCATTAAAGAAAGTTAACAGCAAACGTTCGTGGACGCCTCCATCGTTAATGCCTGGCTGTGGACCAACAGTCAATTTTCAGGATCTACCTTTTTGAATATTACCCCTAGAATTAGAAACTGATACTCATGGGGAATATTAACAATACACAAACCGGTAGTTCAAAGGTCTACCTAGAAAAGATATCCAAACAATAATCTGAAAACAAAAAAGTCCCCAAACCCTAGATAAAGCACAGCGTGAGCTCCAGACAGCAGGATCTCCTGAGCACCACATAAATCTTGAGATGCACGCACACCACCGTTATCTGCTGTGCTGTAACACAGCACTCGCAGCAGAAGACAAGAACGCCCTGTGTACAGCCCGCCGGCCAAGGTGATGAGTTCTGCGATTGAATAACGATAAAACAGGTTGCAGGCCCCACCACCTGCAGCCAGGTTTTTATTAAAGTCACATCCTAAAACCTACTCCTCACGTCTGTAGACTCACCCCTTGAAAGCAGGATCAGAGAACAAATAAAAAATTTTATTATACTTGCTAGATTTCTTATCTGTGAGGCTGATTTACGAAGTAGAGGAAAGCGCAGGGTTTTATCATTCCACAGACTGAAGCATTTTCAATGCCAGCAGCGCTGGGTGCCACTGACATCCTCATCTCTCAGACGGTACAAGTGGGTGTTTATTAATTTTGTCTGTTATCCTCTGTCTGCAAGAAACCATAGGGTTAGCTCTATTTCATTCTTCCTTGTATTCATTGCCTTGTAAAAATTTTAGGAGGTGGTAAAAACAAACAAACAAGAAATAAACCATTATTTTTTTGTAAGCAACTTTGGCTTTATTAAGTGCCTTCCCTAGATAATAATATCGATGGAACAAAGATCAACAAAAAGAAATATCGTTGAGGCAAGGACAGGACCTGAAGAGTCTGATAATTCAGCAACTGCTCTTTATATAAAAAACACTGGGCTTTTTAACTTAGGCAATTGCATCGTAACACAATATTCCTTCTGAAGCAAGGCTGTGGACAGGGAAAACTATATTTGAGCACAAAAGGTAAATTTACTCAAATTGCTTAATAAAGAATATAAAAAAATGTTTTCACCACTTCTCAGCACAGTGCCCTAACTTTCCTGGAAGGCTATTTTTCAATATTCTCACTTTTTTCCCCTTTCAATTTCATTCAATAAGGCAACATCCTAGAGATTCCCCCGGGAATAATGTTATAACTAGGCTTTACTAACAGATGTGCTTTTCCAAAATCAAGTCTGCTATCAGATTGATAAGGTCTGAATTCTACACATCCCAATAGTGGTCATATCCAACTCCCTCTAAAGAAAACAGCTGCCATTAAAAAAAGTCTCAATTAAACACTAGATGACATTTGCTTTATTTGAAGTCTTTCTATGAAGCCTTTGCTCCCATTGGAAAACTAGACAATTTCTTGTTTGCTTCCCACAGTGGACCTGATGGACAGCTCTCTGATTCAGCACGTCCTCCTACGTCACAACTTCTGGGAAGTGAGAGAGAGGCCCCTCCCTGTGCAGCAGCTCTTACCGGCTCTTCAGGAGCTGTTTCAGAGAGTCGGGGTGGAAAAACCAGGACAGGTGCATCCCAGAGCTTCAGAACTCACTCTGAGCCTTCTCACAACGATGTATGACAGGTGAGGGTGTGAAGGTCATGCTGTGACCTCAAGGACAGTGCTTAGTCACCATTGGTCATTGGCCACCATCTAAGGTCTACTTGAGGTTTGATACATAAGAAGGCTTCTCTGTTTTCCACAAATGTATTATTCATTCAGGATGAGGATGAAGAAGTACATGTTTATCAGCTTCACTAATATAAATGACCGGTGGATAGCAAAAAGGGAAAAACAAATCCTCATTACTTTTGTCTCGTGCAAACTCATTTCCACCCTGGACACACACACACACCCCTTGCTAGGGTGTGCATACAGAAAAACTACACTTTTCTCTTGTGTCCTCAGTAGCTTATTTCTTTGCTCATTTCTTTGTAACCAATTATCAGTTTTTGTTTTGTTCCTCAGGTGCAGTAAGGTTGATGAACCTATGTGTGAGTGGCTAACCTATTGTCTTAATCTGTTTGGGCTGCTACAACAAAAATACTGTAGAGACGGTGGCTCAAACCACAAACATTTATTTCTCACAGTTCTGCTGGCTGGGAAGTCCAAGGTCAAGGGGCCTCCCATTTCGGTGTTTGCTGAGCACCAGCTTCTTGACTTGCAGAGGACGATCTTCTCCTCGTTGTGTCTTCATGTGGTGGAAGGGGTGAGGGAGTTCTCGGAGTTCCCTCCTATAAGAGCACTAACGCAGTTCACGAGGGCGCCATCTCATGACCTAATCATCCCCCAAATTTAATCACCTTGTTGGTGAGAATTTCGACATAGGAGTTTCAGGAGGATCCAAACATTCAGTGCACTGCACCCATAAGCCAATTTAGACCACGTCAGAAGTTTGGTTATGCATGCCATGGAGTAAATGATGTGTGCGTGTCTGCGTGTTTCCCTGGCTCTGGGGTCTACCATTCTTTTATCCCTTTTCATTCTGTTTACCTAATGTGGCTTTGACTCAGTAGGCTTCATCTTTTAGAATGCAGTTTTTAAAAAACCGTAGTAGATACAAGACATTTGAAAAGTGCAGGAAAGAGTAAAGAAGAAGAAATGTCACCCCAAATCCTGACTCTCAGAGGCAAGCACAGTTTAGCCATCTGGCAAATTTCTACAGTGTTTCCTTTTCTAGTTTATTATTTTTTTATTGCACAAATAATATATAAATATGCTCTCAAGGTTTTTTTCATTATTTCAGACTCCTTAAGCATCATACTTTTGAAGGGGAACCTGAGGGGCTCAGTCGGTTAAGCTTGATTTCAGCTCAGGTCAGGATCTCAAGGTCATGAGGTTGTTATTACGGGGCGTGTAGCCTGTAATAAGATTCTCTCTCTTTCTGTCCTCCAGCACCTCGCCCCCACAGAAAACATTTTTTTTTTTTGCAAAAAAAAAAACCCTATAATATTAAGCTTTTGACTATCATTTCTAATATCAATGCCTGCCTCTAACAATCCTCTTGCCTTTGACACATTGTTTTGCGGGTTTGGATCTACCCAGCCAGTGAGCAAAGGATGATTAGGCTCTAAGTAAGGGCCTGTGACCTGGTGGATCTTTTATACAGATGTTTGCTCTTTTTGCCTTCCTTTTGTGCTTGTATCTTTCTTTGGTTTCCAGGTGTGTGCATCCTCAGGAAGTGACACTGCTTGCTCCAGGAAGACAAGATGCGTCTCTCTTTCCCTAGGGCCGTGCAGTGCTTAACACAGAGGAGGCCCCCAGTAAATATTTGTTGGGCACATGAATGACTGAATGATGAAATATTTTAATTCAACTTGTCATCTGTCTAAATCTAGTTATAGGAAAACAGGCCATGGAAAAACGTGAACTTGAAAAACAATAATAATAAAGAAAAGCGTGACCTTGGAGAATGATGTCAGAAGTATTCACTAACATAGTTTTTATAAAGCACTTCACCCAGAATCACCCTGCCTTTCCTATTCTTGTCTCTGTGTTTTGTGGCCGTGTAGCACAGGAACGGGTTTGCTCAAGCTTGCACCTGCAGCTGCTGCCCTGATTGCTCTGTCCGGGGACAGCCCTCTTACAAAATACAGAGGTAACACGCGGAGCAGTTTGAGTGTATCAAGTGCAGTGACCTCCAAATCTCCAATGCACTATCTTCTTCACTCATTCTTATTCCCCTGCCACATGGCTCTTGTTTGATATGTACTCAGCATGACGGAAGTTTTCAAAATGTGGATCTCTGCTTTTGAATTATTCATAACTTGGTCACCCTTGCTCTTTATTTGTGTGGGAATTATTCAGACACACAAGTAGTTATTATTCCTTTAAAGACTGGGACTCTCCTCACAATGCCATTTACCAACCTCGTGGTCTTCCTCACTGATGTACTGAATTATCAAGGGGTTGAAATGTGAATTGGTTTTCATTAGTTATCAAATCACCTCATTTGGGAAGCCTACATACTAGCAAGAAATGTAACTTTCTCTTCCTTTTCCCTTCATACCTACAAATAAACTGTTTAGAATTCAAGGCACATATTCTTCCAAGACATATTACACGTATTCGGTTTAAAGATTTCTTTTCCGCTTTGTATGTCTAGCTCTTTTTCAGCTCTATGCAGAAAATAACAGGGGAGGTTATGATTCTGGGGCACGCATGACTCGAAGCACTTTGAGAAACCTACTAACAGATCTACAGCAGGTAAATCTCTAATACTTAAGAATTTTCAATTTGTTCCATTATATTAGCCACCTTTGTTATTAAAGAATCTGATTTTTAGAGTGTCACTTCTCCCTTAATACAGTTCTCCATGTCATTCCTCCCCTCTCTAGCCACTGCTGTTACGGGAGCATAGGTCTGAGCTATTACAACCACTTCCTAACTCAAGCTTCTCTTCCCTCCAACTTTGCCTCCATGCTATAGTCAGTGACCTTTCCAAAATGTAAGTGTCAGCCTCATGCCCAAAATTCATCATTGGCCATGCATGTCTATAGAACAAAATCTAAACTCCTTAGCATCATATGAAAAGCTTTCATGATTTGACCCAATCCTTATCTTTTCAAAAAGAGGTAAAATCATAATTTTTATAGGAATATAAGATGAACATGAGTCCAAATGTGTATTTAATTTATTAATTGAAAGAGGGTATCTGTAAGGTGTTACAACAAGTTGAAAGAAATAACCAGGGATGCCTGGGTGGCTCAGCAGTTGAGCGCCTACCTTTGGCCCAGGGAGTGATCCTGGAGACCCGGGATCAAGTCCCACATCAGGCTCCTTGCATGTAGCCTGCTTCTCTCTCTGCCTCTCTCTCTCCCTCTCTCTCTCTCTCTGTGCCTCTCATGAATAAATAAATAAAATCTTTAAAAAAAAAGGAAAGAAAGAAATAACCAAAGAATAGGCAAACTGTTGGATAAGGAATATTAAAATGAACTTGCAAGGTGGATGAAAGACTGACTTTTGGGGAAAGTTGGCAGTGGGTCCTCAAACAGGCTGAAATTTATTTGCATGTCTATGATGAGAATTATTTACATTTCAATCCATTTTCTACAAGTTAACTTTAATTATCTTGCAGAGTTGTAAAATAGCCTAGCCAATGGCAATGATGCATATCTCTATATGGTCAGGTATCACCATTGAAAAGATCTTTAGTGGTTTCTTTCTTTTTTTTTTTTTTTTCTCTAGTGGTTTCTTTTGCTTATTCCATAGTGTTTAATTTTTCCTTGCATTTTTTATGCCAATTTCACTCCTATATATCAAAATCTTTACTCTGACCAACATGTGCCAAGTTCTCCGCAGCTGACCTACAGTTCATCTATCAGCAGCACCACTGCCAATAACCTGGCAAATACTGTCCATCTTTCAAGTCATTCAGATTATTAGTCACCTTGTCACCAAGAGCTCTTTAAATCCTTATGCATAGCTTTGTTAGAGCACTTGTTGAATTTTGTTACCATTATTATCAGATATATGCCTTCAACACTAGACTACTTCTCAAGGGGAAAGACTATATTGCACTCATGTTTATGTCTCCAAGGGCTTAAAAAGTGTGTAGTAAGACCTTCGACCAAACCTTAATGAACGAATAAATTAAATGCAGTGCTGAAGACTCAAATAGTTAAGATTTCCATCATTTCCTATGCTTTAAGAATGTACAAATTTAATATTGTTTTTATGCTTGAATTTAGCCTCCTTAAAGTAAATACATTACTTAAATGTTACAATGCCATTAAACTATGTATCTGAGCAAGAACTACATATGGGTGAAGCACACTCCAGTTTGTCTTATGTAGAAGGGGTTGCTGTCCCAGTATACCTTTACCCCTGCTTCAAAGATGTCTCTGCTGTTCTTTTTTTTTTTTTAAGATTTTTTTTTTTAATTCGTGAGAGACACAGAGAGAGAGAGAGAGAGAGGCAGAGACACAGGCAGAGGGAGAAGCAGGCTCCATGCAAGGAGACCAATGTGGGACTTGATCCTGGGTCTCCAGGATCACGCTTGGGGCCAAAGGTGGCATTAAACCACTGAGCCACCCAGGCTGCCTTCTGCTGTTCTTCAGAGTAAAATCCCCACACTAGATTTTCTGTGCTGTGAAGCTATAACTTTCTGTCATTTTTCTCCTGGGTCTAGGCTATAAGGAGGAAAAGAATAATCTTTTGTTCTGCTCATTGTAAGGTTCTCTGGCTGGGACCCTGTCAATTGGACTGACGAAAGACAGATTAACAAGAGGAGAACAAACAGAAATTTATTAACATGTAGATGGCACATACACATCGGAGCACCCAATGATGAGTAACTCAAAGGGCTGACTAAAACTCAGGCTTAAATACAATCTAAACTAAAGAAAGGGAAAGGGGTTCTGGACTTCCCAATGGGGAAGGAAAGTGATGAGAAGGTGACCAGGAAAACTATGGTGAACAAGGGTTGTTTAGTAAAGTTTGTTGTGAGGATTTAAGTTGGTACCTTCTCCATTAATAAGAGTTGTTAAGAGTCCTCCTCTTCCTGGTAGGGAGAGAGAGATACCTTTGGAAAATGTAAATTCCCCTCATAAGTGTACATTTTCTTGACAAAAGGAAAACTTGTATCCTACTTTTTGAGATTTTCCCACATCTGCTGGTTTTCATTAGCTGTTAACTTAAAATAATCCATATGCCAAAGAGGCACATTTGGGCGTGGCATATTCTGGTACTCTTCAGGACCAAGAATTCTGAGCTGAAGATAGTCATGAAGGAGTGGGTAAAGAGGAAGATTATCAGAACACTAGGACACGGAGTATAGTTTAGAAAAACCTATCCAGGGGCACCTGGGTAACTCAGTCTAAGCATCTGACTCTTGATTTCAGCTCAGATCATGATCTCAGGGTCATGAAATTGAACCCCAAGTCAGGTTCCACACTCGGCAGAGAGTCTGCTTGAGATTCTTACTCTCTCCTTTTCCCTCTGTCCCGTCCCCCTGCACTTGCTCTCTCTCTCTCTCCAAAATAAATAAATAAATAAATAAATAAATCTTTAAAAGAGAGAAAGAGAAAGAAAAACCTGTCCAAAATTACCTGTCTTTGATTTGATCTTAATATTTTATGTTCTTATTGATCATAATATTAATATTTATTCTAGAAACCCCAAATAACATTCAATATGTTCATATTTTTTAAATGGAGTGATGATTTTTAAAAAATTTGGAAAGTTAAACATCAGGTATAGTTACTTCAGAGCTGTTCTGGTGGTGGTGGCAGCAAATAAATCCCGTTGCCAGCTTTCTGCTGACTCTCTGGCATATCTGCCATAGCAGAGATACTACCCCAACATTCCTCACATCTTAAGACTCAAACAGGTGGAGAGCCAGAGAGAGTGGAAAAGTCTGTCCACCCATTTATGCAGTCAGACTTATAAGACTGGAGGGCTTAGGTGAATATTATGAAAATGGGTAGTCTGGGGGGCATGTTCCTTTTCCTTGTGCTTACTAACTACTTGTAGCCCCAGACTAGCACCCCATCCAACAAGCCCTACAAATCTGCCCTTGTTCCAGGCTCAACTGAGGTCAATGGGCTGCTGAAATGGCAGCTCTAGAAATGCTCTGTCTCCCACCCATGCATTAGTACACTCCTGAGAAAATTCTTAGGATGGTGGAAATTTGCATAGCAAATTATCATCCCATTGACTTCCATTAAGAACTCAGAGATGGATTCCCATAGAAAATTCCAGGCCCCACTGTGTGATTCAAACCACTCCCCAAAGAATCCAAATTATCACTTCAAGTAGGCTTTCTTGCCTGTGCTGGCATGCCATCTAGCCAGACGCAATCTTCCAGAGCACACCTGCAAGAAATTAGTCAAATGGGCAATTAATCCACAAAATCTTTGTGCACATACTTAAAGCCAAAATGGAGGTTAAAACCCACTACAGAAGTGAGTTTTCTTACCAGTAATATCAGAATTGCAGAGTTAGCAAGTCAACCCCACCTGATCCCCTTCCCTTATTTTACATGAGGTTAACCCCCTTTCAAAGGGCTCAAGAACACCCTCTAACTAAGTATTCAGTTAGTTCATCAGCACTCACAGGCCAAAGTATGGGTAATGAATTAGTTTTTCAGACGAAGGACAAATGACGTAGGGAGTAGTTACTTATGTTCAGCTGGTGACGAGGTTATTATCAGTTTAAAGTACAGCCGTCTTGTCACTATTACGCAAATGTTTGTTGACTCCTGCCTGGCTAATTGTCAGCAAAGTGGTTCTAAGTGCCACTTTCCTGATTAGAAGAATGTTTATTCGAGTTGATGGACTCAGCAGGGGGGTCTTCGAAATTACTTTTGAGCTTGCAGGCAATGCCTCCTGACAGCCTGTGCTGTACAAGACATCAGACGTGAAATTAGGACTTGTGACCACATGGGCATAAATGGAGGTGACAGGTACACGTATCTGTGCATCTAGATAATGTCAGAGCCAAGTTCCTGGCCATCTTGGCAGTCACAAGGGGATCTTAGTCCCTGAGTGAAACTCCTTTGGTGACAGTGATTGAAAGGTAGAAACCATCGTGTGAGCCATCACAATACCTACAACATGCAGTCAAAAGGACAAAGCTTTGTGAGCCCCCCTCAACAGAGTAAGCAGTCTTGAAGTGAGATCTCAATTCTGCAGCTAAATTACTTTTCATTTTTGCCCAGAGCAAAATGTTAAATCTCAAGCGCCCCTTGTTTTAAACAGGGATAATGATGACAGCTCAGAAATTGGTGTTTGTTAAAATGAGATGATATGAAAGTGTTCAGAAAGGTTTTTCTTAAAAGTGCTCTGAACATAAGCATAATATTATTGTTATATGTAGTTCACAAGTGAGGGCAAAGCAAGGTGAAAATAATATTGCTGGGATCTTGAGGAGTGAAACGATGGAAACTGTCCCCATACTGCCATGATGGCTAGACTCTCTTCTCAGCCACCCCCTTCCTTACAGCCCCACTTCTTTTCCACTTGTTCATTGTCCCCATTCAGGCATTGCACTAAACCCATATATTTCTTGTCTGCTTGGATGGCGGCAGTTCATCCCGTCTCAGACACCAAGTACTTGTGACTCCATGGCTGCAAGTGCCACTACTCAGGTGTGCTGATTCCAGGGGTCACATATTTCTCCAGCTTCTCACAACTGACAGGGGGTTTCCTGCCTCTTGTAGATCCCAACTGTCATGGGGGAAAGTCGCGCTCTGTGCTCTGTGGAAAGTGCTACCCGCAGCTGTTTCCAAGGGGTGAGTGCCACATAAATGTCCCCAGGAGTTGGGGCAGACACACATGCTGACCAGTTCAAATTAGGGAACTGTTACTCTTCACAGCATCCCAGACAACCTAATCTAAGATACAGACTTGCCATCTAATCTAAGATATCACTTTCCATGTGATAAACTTCTTTGGCAGAAACAGCCAGAAAAGAAGATGAAAATACATTTTCATCTACACTAGAGAACAAAGTCATGCCTAAAAAACACATCTGAGTGAGCCATTGTTTTTCAGGTGTTAAGCTCAACAATCAAAGAAGAAAAATTCTTGTCTTGGCTACAATCTGAGCCTCCCATCCTCCTGTGGCTCCCAACCTGCTACCGGTTGTCTGCCACTGAAATGATCACTCACCCTGTTCGGTGTAGAATCTGCAGGAACTTTCCAATCACAGGACTGAGGTACAGTCACTCATCAATATTTCATGGACAGTCATTCTCCAAATGGATCTGGGGGTGGAGCTGCATCTCTCCAGATTCTCAGTCCTTCTCACACACTTGGAACTCAGTTGATATTTTGGGGTCAATAATTTTCTGCATGAGGGATCTTGGTGGACAATGAGTTATATTTTATCTTTTACAATTAATGGAATATTAAATTCTTCAGGTGACATGTGGTCTAATCAATAGACATTTTTATGCCTCTAAGAGGAACATGTTTTTGCTTCATGCAACATTTTCATGGAAAATGTTTTTGCTGTTTTTGCAAACAGACCTTTTAGATATTTTAGAATCATTCATAAGGGAATGGCAGTAATAATAATAGTTTATTTAGCATTAAGTAGTAGGCTGAGTGATTCACATGGATAATTTCATTTACAGACTTGTTATAGCCTCTATAAAAGGTGGTATTATTTGCAGAGAAGCTAAATAACTTGCTTAAGAGAAGCGAAATAACTTGCACATGGTTAGCAAGTAGATGCGGGCAGTCTGAATCACTGACTCCCTGCTTTGCAACCATGATGTTATGCTGCCTCCCAGTGTAGACAACTTGGAACAAGGTCTCAGGATCCAAACGAATAATCAGGTTTTGTGGGAGCAGCTCATACTGGATCTTCACTCTGCCCAGAGGAAAGGGTAGATTCAGAAGCTGGGTTTGGAGGTGGGAGATTCAGCTGTTTCCATAGCTCTGAGGATGATGGTCAGAACCTCATCTTAGGAAAAGGTGTTGTTGGTCTCTCATAAATAAAACAATAAGGAAGTGAAATTGCAGTCATTAAAGACTTAGGGAGGAAAGAAGGAAACCAGCAGGTCTAAGCCAAGCACAGGGACACCATTATCAAGGTGAATGAATGCAGGTAGGGGCTGAAGGTAGACCGAGTTGCTAAAAACAAGTCAAAGAAAGGGGTGCCCAGAAGGGCCAGAGTGAACACTTATGGACTCTGTTCCTCTTCACATCCTATGCTTCCAGATCTTAACTAGCCCAGATGGTAAACATGCTCCCTGTGGATATAAAATATGTCTGCTAGATCCAGTAATAAGCTGAAAATCTTATTTTAATTTTACCAAGAAAATGAACTGGGTTTGCAGAGAATTCTGAGGACATGGTGAAATTTCACTCATGAAAGCCTCTTTGCAAATAACTATACTTTAAACAATATAACATATAAATGAGAAGGACCATTGGAAACCAAACAGACCGAACCAAAGAAATCTCCACACTATGATGAAAAATAAACTCTTTTTATATTGGACAGTGGAGGAACATGAATATGATTTATCATGTTATATGCATATTATAATCATTTACCCAGTAAACAAGTAATTCATTAAGTAGTTACTACATGTCATGCACTGGACCAGGTACAGAATTCACTTTGCAATCATACAAAACACAACTTTCACGTTGAAATGTTTTTTCAAAATGATCATGTATAACATAAAACAGATATTACTATTCCTATTTTATAAAGGGGTCTCAAAGAGTTTGAATGACTCCGGTCACACCAAGGCAAGGGCAAGAAGTGCCATTCTTTAAGTTTCAGATTACATCCCTTTCTGAGAATGAAATTCACCTTCCTCTTAGCAATGCCTCCAAGCAAACCCTCTTTCCTCCAAGGCAATGTAGGTTCTCAGATATGCGGATAGCTGGGTGACCTGCGCAAGACCATTAACCTCTCTGGACCTCGGGTTTCTTTGTAAGTAAAATAAGGAAGGCTGGGTCCCATGGAGTGCTAGGCTTCTTTTAGCTGTAACCTTCTGAGTCTATTAGAAATTGTTAGAATTTATTACAGTCCTAACCTTAAACTTGTGTTTTTGGCTCTCATAAACTCCAGCAATAGCCTCAAGGCTTTAAGTTTTAGTGAGATTAATAAAGTCATTTTAGAGCAGAAGTGTTTGAAGACCTAGAGGTAACAGGAATAAGGCAAAGGCTTAACCTTCTAAAGTAAGAGAAAGTACAAAGACCAGAGATTGTTCCTAAGCCGGTGTTATATTTTAGCAGGACATGTCACATTTATGCTCTGTAATAACCATGGAAAGTTGAGATGAGATTGGGAAAAAAAAAAAAAAAACAACTTCATTCATTCTTGGTAAAGACATCAACAGACCAATCTCATTATTCACAGTATACCTTTCCTCATATTACCTGTAGCTAGTTTCTGAGCATAAAGGAATTAATGCAAGGTTAGGGATCAGTGTATTGTCCTAGATGAATCAACTGCAACCATATGGTAATGCTGGATAATGTAGCCAGTACTTATAAATAATCCTTATTTAAAATATTGTTATGAGGGCAGCCCTGGTGGCACAGCAGTTTGGCGCTGCCTGCAGCCTGGGGTGTGATCCTGGAGAACCAGGATCGAGTCCCACATCAGGCTCCCTGCATGGAGCCTGCTTCTCCCTCTGCCTGTGTCTCTGCCTCTCTCTCTCTCTCTCTCTCTCTCTCTGCGTCTCTATGAATAAATAAATAAAATCTTTAAATAAAATAAAAATAAAATATTGCTATGCATTTCATGCAAAGAGCAATTGTCTTCCCAATTATGCATGTTGAATAATTTTCAAAACACTGTAAAACTTTGCAAAGCCAAGAAGGCAGGATTTACCAGTCCCATTTTCCTTGTGAATAAACTAAGTCATTCATTTAACTTCATTTAGCTAATGGTCATTGAAAACCTGCAAGGTACTAAGTATCCTCCAAACATCTGGCCTTATGTTTCCACTTCAAGGTCCCCAGTAACGGTGCATTCAACTCAAGCCTCCTGCACTGTTGGTCTATTCCAGTGGTTAAAATAGCTGATTCTCCACTTAGGTGGTATCCCTGGGGTCAAAGTCAACTTTTACCAGTTGACCAAGAAGTTGTGTAACTTTGTACAAGTTACTTAAACTCTGATTGATTCAGTTTCTTCATCTGAAAAAATGATAAGAAGGCCTTACCTTAAATAACTTTCATGAGGATTGTGTCAACCCATGTGTATTGCCTACCCTTCAGTGACTGTTCCAAAACATTAGCTACCATTCTAGCCACTCGACACAATTTGTTAAGACCCTGCATTGGAACGAGGTGCCCAGGCATGGCAATGGACAAGGGCAGCTGATGGTTGACCTCAAAGAACTTGCATCCTCTTGCTCTGCCTTCAAACAACTTTGGTCAGAAGACCTTCTACCATCTGGCCTCAGGAGCATTCCAAGTTTTGATTCCTCTGTTTTTTAGAATAATCAGCAGGTCTGATAGATTTGATGTGCTCCAAACCCTCCTTCTTGGCTCCAATCTCCTTCCCTCACTCTTCTTTCTCTCTGGGGTTTCGTCCTCATAGATCTCCAGCCCAAAGACATACTTCCTCCATGAAAACTTTTCAGCAGCCCACCGGGGTCTCCCCCTCTCTCCTTCCTACAGTACTTGCCTTCCATGCCTCAGACTTGGCACACAATCACATATTGCTTAACTTTGCTAGTTAGTACCACAAGCTTCCCTGTCATCTTTCCACAGCAAGACATGAAATTTGAAGAGCACAGGCATCTTATTGTATTTCTTTTTCTGTAACTTTCAAGGCAGTGGTTGAAAACTTTACAGGAAGCTCGGCATGTGGTCTGTATGTGGGAAGTAGGCCCAGAAGGGACAGTGGTGAGTGGAAGTGTCATCTCCAGTCTAGAAGGAGTAGCTGCTACTTTGCCGTCACCAATTCTTGTCATTGATGAAGAAGGCAGTATTTTATACCGCCTACACTGCAGTTGGAGAAGAGAATTAAAATAGCAGGAAAAGGGATCCCTGGATGGCTCAGCAGTTCGGCGCCTGCCTTTGGCCCAGGGCGTGATCCTGGAGTCCTGGGATTGAGTCCCACGTCGGGCTCCCTGCATGGAGCCTGCTTCTCCCTCTGCCTGTGTCTCTGCCTCTCTCTGTCTGTGTCTCTCATGAATAAACGAATAAAATCTTTTTTAAAAAATAGCAGGAAAAAAGTATAGATCCCTGAGCTTTACCAGACAAACAGTATGATTCCACTTAAATATCATTAAAAGTCATTAAATCCTAACTATGAGGTCTCCCCAGCCCTCCGCTGGTATCACCATATTTTCCCTGAGTAGTATGAGACACCCCTCCTTCCCCTGGTGTCTCCAGATAACCTCCTCATCCATAACCAAGGGAGATTTAAGGGTGCAGCTGTTCATATGAGAAGGACTGCAATGTGGATGTATTAAGAAACTCGGATGTGGGGGTCACTCCCCCACACCCTGGCTGGAGGAACTACCTCTCCTCTACTGCATTTCTTTCCTATAGATGGACTTCTAGAAAATCACAAAAGTTTATTTTAAATTCTTTGTCTATGGTTTTATTTTCCCCAATACCATGTGGGAATGCAGGTCTGGTATTATCATATCTTGAGAATTTCCAAGAGAAGTCAAAAGTTGGAATTTACTGAAAAATCTCCCAGTTTATTTTATTTAGGTTGGCAACTAAATTCAAAAGATTTGAGTGCATTGTGGTGCCACACAAAATGTGGCTACAGACTTGGGAGTCTATCCAAAGGGTTGTGCACTGTACCCTACCTATATAAAATGCTTGGTATATTTGTGGGGCCATGAATCAGACTTCTGTACTATGGTTTGTTGGATAAAACTATGTTACTATAATGCCATATTATAAAAAGTACTATCAAAAGATTTCTTTGAGTAAAGAAACATGTCAGAGTCATTTAATATCCCTACAAAGTTTGGGAGAGATTTTACACTTCCTTGATAGCTTAGACGTCTCTTGTATGTTTGGAGGTGCTCATTCTCCACCTGAATGTTATGTTCTTTGCTTACGTACTAGTTGTGACATTAGCCACATTTCCATTGAAATTGGCAGATACCGTTGTCTGAAGTGTCTCAACTTTGACATCTGCCAGGCGTGCTTCTTCGCTGGGCTTCACGGCAGGTCTCACCAGAAGGCCCATCCTGTGACTGAGCACTGCGTTCAGGTAACATCTAACCCCACGTACCAATGATTCATGAATCCAATCAGTACCAGCTACAGCAGCTTAAAAACTCTCCCTCCAGTAAAACCACAGATTCTCCTCCTTTCACTCGAGATAATATTTAAGACTAAGGAAGTGGCAAACTCAGCCTTAAATAAATATCTCTCAATATAAATATACTTTCTCTATATCATAGATTTTAGTAAAACCTTTTGGGACAAGAAGAAGCCAAACAGCGTTCAATCTGAAGCCACTGGTCCCACATGATATAGCAGAAAATATCTGAAGAATAAGAGAGGAGAAGCACTGGAAATGGGTACAGATTCAAAGAAAAGGTTTTGGTTTGGTAAAAAGGATGAAATCAGGTTTCTAGTTACTAGTACCTGTCAGAGAAACTTTTGTCTTTTTTTTTTTTTTAAGATTTTTTTTTTAATTTATTCATGAGAGAGAGAGAGAGGCAGAGACACAAGCAGAGGGAGAAGCAGGCTCCATGCAGGGAGCCTGACGTGGGACTCGAGATCCCGGGTCTCCAGGATGACACCCTGGGCCAAAGGTGGCGCTAAACCTCTGAGCCACCCGGGCTGCCCACTTTTGTCTTTTAAACATGTCTTTTCCTGAGCCCTAAACTACCAGTATTTTTTCTTTAGGAAAAATGAAAGAGAAAGATCACTTTTTTGAGTTTTGACTGAAAGAATATAAAACTAAGACTTCATAGCTGCCTTTCAAATATTTTTTAAGAAAATTCTAAATACTCAGCAAGAGAATTCAGAGCTTTTGAAGAAAAAAGAGAAATAGGATGGTCAATTTTAAGCAGAGAGCATTTTCATTTTCCCAGAAGGAACACTCACTTCTCATCACTGAGTTCCTATGAATCATTTTCCCCATAGATGGTATCCCCCTCAAACACCACAGTAGCGAGGGATGTTGATTGGCTCACCTCCCCAAGGACAGCGTTCCCTGGTTCTCTTTAACATGAGTGGTCTACAAAAGTCAAGTGCTTAGTGTTGCCAAAGAATTCCAGCGGGCACTGATCTACTAAATAAATAACCCAGAGGTTGCCCACCCCTCCCTATTTCTAAAAGCCTGGGGAGGAATAGGGCTCGTTGATGTTAGACTGACACCGTGTGGTCCCTTTGTTATTACACTTTAGATTCCAAGTGCTGCAAATCTTTAATTTTTTTTTTTTTTTTTTTTGCTGCAAATCTTTTAATAAGGCATCTGGTTCCTTTGTTCCTTTGAGCAGAAGTTCTTAATGTGGGGTTGCTGGATGAATTTCAGGCGGTCTGTGAATCCACTGAGGTTTCCTATGGAATTAAATGCGTGAGCATTTTTTTCTGGAGCTAAATCTACAGGGGATCGGCCAATTGTGAAGAGCACCCACCCTCAATGTTAGCAGCCCTGGACTTAGCTCTGCTCCGTAGCCCTTCGAGCTTTAGAATCCCATGTTACTGGATTGCTCTCGTGGAAGAAGGGTTATTATGTAAGCTGGGGGGTATTTAATTTGAAACGTCCACTATATGGACAAGTA
Organism: Canis lupus dingo; assembly: GCF_003254725.2. Taxonomy (NCBI): domain Eukaryota; kingdom Metazoa; phylum Chordata; class Mammalia; order Carnivora; family Canidae; genus Canis; species Canis lupus. The sequence continues at coordinate 15,570,146 of NC_064279.1, read as the reverse complement.
GGATGTGAAGAAATTCAGGTAGTAAGGAAGGAAGATGATTTTTCTAAGGACATATAAGTGAAGTGAAATATTTCCAAAAATTTTCATGGTGGCCAGTCCATCCAAGTGGGGGAAAAGGACCCCATTTAGACTGATAGGAGTCCTTTTTAATGTTGGCCCTTCCAGCAGACATCAGCAAAGGAGAATACAAAATTTCTCGTCAGGACCCTCAGAAACAACCTGCTCCAAGGGCGTGGTAGGAAAAAAGAAACTTCAAGAAGGCAGTGGCTGCTGGACCAGGTGACTCCAAAGGACTTGGCTAACCACACACAGGCCAGGTGAGTTTCTGTGAGTGACAGCTCTGCCGAACAGGTGGCAGAGGGCTTAAGATGCATTTCCCTTCTAAAAATGATCTTTAATTTTAAAATAGAACAAGAGGCAAAAATACTTCCAAATGGCCCATCCTATCATTTAGAATTATTCCAATTAAAGCATTAGACCCAGAAGGCTTATAATATTAAAGTATTTGAATAACTTTGCTTTACATCCCTAGGTTTTTTTAATATATAGTTTTTGGTGGTTTGCTTTTGAAAGCCTAATTCAGAATCAATACTTTATTCTTATTGAAAAAGTAGAAGAAAAACACTCAGATTCCCATCACTCACAGATGCGTGCTAGTCACATTTTAGTATTACCAAAATAGGAACTATGCAGCGCTCCAATTTTTCATTCTTCTTTTTCTTCCTCTAAATGGAGAGTATTTCCCATGTCATTAGTCTCCAAAATATGCTTTTTAATGGCCTGACTGTCATCCTTATAAGAGAGCATCATAATATAGAAGAAATCCCTTATATCATTGAAGATTTTGGTTATTTTTTAAAATTTGTCCCCTGAGGGCAGCCCTGGTGGTGCAGCGGTTTAGCGCCGCCTGCAGCCCAGGGTGTGATCCTGGAGACCTGGGATCGAGTCCCGCATCGGGCTCCCTGCATGGAGCCTGCTTCTCCCTCTGCCTGTGTCTCCGTGCCTGCCTCTCTCTCTCTCTGAATAAATAAATAAATAATCTTAAAAAAATAAAATAAATAAATTAAAAAAAATTGTCCCCTGAAATTCTTTAGTCAATATCCCTACATAAGCATCTTCCTATAGTTTTAATATTTTACTAAGATAAATTTACTAAAATAAAATCATTGGGTCAAAAATTGTGAACTTTGTTAACTCTCAAAATTCAGAATACCAAACTGTGCTCCAGAGGGTTATCCCAACACTGATTTAGGAGGTCCCATCACTTACCTAAAGATCATCACCCTGAAGACAACTTTAAAAAGTCTTTGTGATGGGGATATTTGGCTGGCTTGGTCAGTGGAGCATACAACTCTTGATCTTGGGGGTTGTGAGTTCAAGTGCCACATTGGGTGCAGAGATTATTTAAAAATAAAATCTTTTCTTAAAAAGTCTTTGTGATGCTAATTTTGATGTAATCACTTCTTCAAAATTTAAAATTGTAGAAACTAAAACAAAGAAGATAGTGTTTCTATGGGCTTATGATCATCAAACTTTGGGGGAGGAAAGAAAAACAGAATTATTAATTCACTCCCATTTTATCTACTGAGAGTAGAAGAGATCAAAAATTTAAATCAGAATGGTATCCATTTACTAATTTCTTTTGTAATTTCTGATCTTTCCTCACATACCCACCAGCTTATTTCAACCTCAATCCCAGACCCTATTTTTATGGCCATTTTGTCATTTTCCAATATAAATATGTTTGTATAGCTCTTTAAAAGAAAAAGTATACGTTGACATTGCAATTAGATGTTTTTTATGTCTTGCCTGTGTCACATTTACCTCGCAGGCTGTTATCAATATATCCTTAAAGTAAGAAAATTCAAGTATCATCTTGATGCATATCTTTAATATAGTACAAAGAATTTAAAAATAAGAACAAAGATATCAAGTACCAATTCATCTGTCTTCTTCAAGAAGACAGTTCTTTCCCTAACAAAGGAACAATACAATGTGTCAATTAGTCATCTGGATTTATTGAACACTTGAAATCTTATTTAAATTCCTACATTCTCATAGTTAGAACACAAAGATCCATACTTGCTCTTAATTTGATTTCTTTGGCTGCTGAAGCCAGGCTGATGTTTTAAAAGCACAAATATGATGGCATTCCTCTTGTGCCCACCTCCCCCAAACTCCCATGCCTTAAATCCCCCCATTATATTCCCATTGTTTTTAAGCTAAAAACTAAGAGTTGTAATGACTTAGAAAAGTTCTGCATATTTTGGGCCCCCCCGCATATCTCTCTGGTTTCATCTCCCTAATCCCACATTGTCTGTGCTCCAGCCTTCACTCCTTTCCCCCACCCCAGAAGACTAGGCCAGATCCTTCCCCACTGAAGAATTAAACCTTTACTTTACCCTAGCCCACCCAACTGCATGGCTTGAGGCTCACTCCTAAAGACCTACAGAGAGGGGTGCCTGGGTGGCTCAGTTGGCTAAGCATCTGACTCTTGGTTTCAGTTTAGGTTATGATCTTAAGGTCATGGGATCGAGCCCTGCATTGGGCTCCACGCTTGGTGTGGAGCCTGCTTAAGATTCTCTCCTTCTTCTTCTTTTACCCATCCCTGCCTCCCCACACACAAGCATACACACACATTCCCTCTCTCCTCTCAAAGTAATAATAATTAATAATAATAATAAAAATAATAACAATAATAAAGGCCCACAGAGGTCTTTGCTCAAATGCCATCTCATCCATAAGGCCATTCTTGACCACTTAACATTTCAGGCCCTGTCCCCACACTAGCACTCCCGATCATCCTCCCTTGCTTTATTTTTCTTCAGAGCATGTCATTAGCACCTGACACCTATATATTTTACTTTTTGTTTGTTTTCTATAATGTAAGCTCAGCGGCGGGGGGTTGAGGACCTTTTATTGTTTCCAGCTGTATTTCCAGAATCTATAACAACATCTGAATTTGATAAATACTCAATAAATGTTTGTTGAATGATTGGCTGATGGACTGAATAATACGATGATGGATGCATGATGAAGGAATTGATGGGATAATAAGTTAGGTCATGAATTCTTTTAGAATGGAGTATGAGAAAGTGTCACAAGAGTGATTGATGACACGGTGTTGGGAGAAGGTAGTGAAGTTTGATTGAGCTTTGTGCTCAGTCAGCGGTATAGTCTTGGGGAAGTCACTTCATATTTCTGTGACTCAGTTTCTTCACCCGATACTAGAGATAACCTCTCCTTCCTACTCCCAGAGTAGTATCAGTGGAGATAAGAGGAGGAAGGGAAATTGCAAGCACTATGCAAAGCTAAAGGTTTTTTAAATGTCAATGTGTTCCACTCTGTCCACCTGAGTACAACAGAGTGTTCCCCAAAGTAAAATTCTTATGTAATAATTTTCAGTTTCACCTAGATATTAACGAGTTCAGAAATTCTGATTAGTGGCTGATCTAGGAGAAATGAATGTGGAACATTCGCGTCTAACAATGTAGTAAGAGGCAAAAACACATAGCTGATATCTATTAAGTTGACACATTTGAATTAACCATCTTCCAAGGGATTAATGATTTTGCCAAGTGATGACACTGAATTCGTTCAACTCAGAAAATAAGCCTCCTCCTTATAATGTGAATTTACTCACTTTACATATAATGGTTTACACTGAGAACATTTTCACTTACGAAAAACATAACTGAAAGTCAGGTGCCAAATATCATCATTGTTATTAAATATTTTGGGAAATTCTTGCAAATATAATAAAAAGGAAATTAAAATGCTGAAACAAACAAAATAACTTTCATTTGCAGTCAACATCATTATACATACCAAGAAAGTTCTAGTAAGTCTAGCAAAAACTTAGAATTAATAGGCTTTGAGTGATGAGAAATAAAATACATATGCACAAATTAATAGCTCTTCACTATGATAGCAACAGCCAGCTAGAAATTTTATTAAGATCCCCTTTATAGTACCTGTAAATATAATTTTAAAGAGAAACTTGGGTAAAAAAAAAAAAAAAAAAAAAAAAAAACTTAGCAAAAAAGATACAAAAACCACATAAAATTATAATATTTAAGAGTATAGAAAATAAGACCTGAACAAAAGGATGAATATACCAAATTCCTCAAAGATAAGGCTTTGTATAAGAATTGTACATTTTCCAAAAATTACTATAGTTGACCCTCATTATTCATAGATTCTGTATTTATGAATGTACTTACTCATGAAAATTTATTTATAGCTCTAAAATCAATACTTGCAATATTTTCCAAGTCATTTGCAGACATGCACAGAATGGCAAAAAATTTGAATTGGCTGATCCACAGCTGATTGAACTGAGAGTCACTCTGCCTTCTTGTTTCAGCTGTTATACCATAAACACATTCTTTTCACTTTTTTGTGCTTTTTGATGGCGATTTCACTATTGCAAATTGCCCCCCCCAAACATTGTGCTGAATGCTATCTGCTGTTCCTAAGCACAAGAAGGCTATGATGTGTCTTAATAAGAAAATACATATGTTAAATAACCTTCATTTAGGCAATGGCTCTCAAGCCATGAGATTGTATGAGATCACCAAGGAGAGTGTAGACAGGGAAGGAAGGAGAACAAATTGAGCCCTACAACAGTCCACTTGCAAAATTAGAGAGCAGAAGAAGAGCTGGCAGGGGAGACTGAGAAAGATGAATGATCTGGGAGGAAAACCAAGGAAATAAGGAATTGTGGAAGGTAGGTAAATACAGTGTTTTAAGGAGCAGGGCATGGTCTAGTCTGTCAAATGCTGGGGCGAGGGCAAGTAAGAATTGGCCTTTGGATTTTGCAATGAGGGAATCATTGCTGTCCTCAGAAAGAGCAGTGTAGGACAGCCGTAGTAGGAAAAATCAGACTAGAGGCAGTTTAAGAAAGAATGGGAGCTAAGGAATTGAAGATACCGAATAAAATTCTTTCCAGGATTTGTTACAGTAGAGGGAGCAAAGGGATGGTGTAGGTGGTAGTTTGCCTCAAGTGAAGAGAAAGTTTTGTTATTGTGTTCTACTCTGAGTAATGTATAAACACTACATTTACTTCTTACCCCATGTGAGATCATTTTGATACCTTTGGGTTGTTCCATACCACTTTCTGTATTTGATGTACAAGCATCAAATATATATTGAGTTTGTTTTTGGAAGAAAAATGGCATCATTTTATACACACTGTTCTGCCCCTTGCTCTTATCACTAACACATGATGATAAATGTCCTCGAGTATAATAGGTAGGTGCTTAAATTTGTTCATTTAAGTGGACTTATGATGTTCTGTTGTATGCCTGGATCATGTGTGTGATCCACTACATGTTTACATAGTAAACACTACATTTACTATGTAGTGTTGCTTGTAGTCCCATAGGATCATTCCCTTCAGTACTCAAACATGCTATTTTTGGAAATATTTGGGGGAAATAGCAGCATGTTTGAATACTAAAGGGAATGATCCTATGGGAATAAAAGCAACATAGTAAATAAGAACACAGGTTATAGCCCTGGAGGGCCGGACAATAAACCAGAAAGAATTTAAGGATCCAATTGCAGAAAAAATGGTGGAACACACATGATCCAGACATACAACAGAACTTCATAAATCCACTTAAATGAACAAATTTAAGCACTTATCTATTATACTGGAGGCCATTTATCATCATGCATTAGTGAAAAGAGCAAGGGGCAGAACAGTGTGTATAAACTGATGCCATTTTTCTTCCAAAAACAAACTCAAGATATATTTGATGTTTGTACATCAAATACAGAAAGTGGTATGGAACAACCCAAAGGTATCAAAATGATCTCACATGGGGTAAGAAGAGAGTATGTCATCACTCAAAGTTGTGTGACAAAGAAGTTATGGGTTTTTCCCCTGCCCCACTGCTTAAACATGTAATTAGGTGTACCACGGAACAATCCCTTCTCTCCCTGTGCTCTCATCACATTCTGCAGAGATAATCGCATTATGTCAATAATGATCGTATATTCATCTGTTCATGAAATGTGAAGTCTCTGTGAGCAGGGAGTTCTCTGCTTTTATTTTTCATCTTTTATCTGCCATAACTCAAGATGGTGCGATGCTATAAAATAGTTTTTGAATAGAGGAATGAAACTGAGTGGAACTCTATAAAATGGAATATGCCTGACCTTAAACTAATCTGCTCTATTCTACGTTCTTTCCAATATGACACAATAAAACACACACTCGCACTTAGAACCCTTAGTATCTGACCTGAACAGGATGACCTGGGGGATATTATGCAGTCATCCCTAAATTTCTTTGCATTCTCATTTCTAGATTGTCAAGAAGGCGGGCAGGAAATAAAATCCCCATTTCCATCATTGGCTGATTGTTCTCTATCACCTAAGTAGTTGGATGGGAAAAAGCACGGGCGGGGGGAGGAGGGGAAGTCATGCTACTTTAATGCTATTTTGAATATCGAATTGAATATCTGATTTAACAATTTCTAAAAAGACTTTCCTCAATATCATGCCTGATAATTAAATATTATTACAATTTCTTATAAAACTCTGCTTTATAGCAGGATTTCCATTCAGTATAGTAGCTCCGAAGAACCAGTATATGGAAGTCCAACTAGACCAGTGGAAACAGCAGCCACAGTGGCTTCCAAAAAAGTATCTCCAATGATATCTCGGGCTCAGCAAACTGATAACAGCAACCCACAACATCAGGTGAGTCCAAAAGGGAAAAGAATCAGTGCAGTCAATCTGGACCAGTTTGTAAGGATTCAGTGAGATTCAGTGTGGTGTGGGGACTATTTTCAAGATGTTAATGTGATCAAAGAAAATATTGTTTAAAATAACTTTTTATCTCCAATCATAAGGTGTTATATATTTATTACAGAAAATTTGGAAAAGCCGGCAAAGAGCAAAAAACAATATTATGACTACAAACCGTGATATAACCACTATTTTAGTATTTTTAATTAAATTTTTTCTTTTAATTCCAGTATAGTTAACACATAGAGTCATATTAGTTTCGGGTGTGCAATATAGCGTACAATATGGTGATTCAATAATTTTATACATTACTCAGTGGCCATCGTGGTAAATGCACTCTTTACTAATATTAATATTTTAATATTAATATGTTAATATTTTGGTGTACTCCTTCCCCTGTTTTAAAAATAGTTTACATCATACTGTGGAATGTATTATTTATATACTTCTGTATCAGTGTAATAAGTTATATTGGGAGCATTTTCCATTGCCATTACAATTCTTCAGAAAACATTGTTGCAGTTTTTATTTAAATGGATGTAACATTATTTACCTAACACCTCTTCTGTTGTTGGATATTTGAGTTATTTTCCATTTTTGCTAGAATTTAAAAGTTTACTATTGAAATCCTTGTACGTTATTCTTTGTACATGGCACCCCAAATATTTCAATAGGTTATATATATTTTAAGATTTTTATTTATTTATTTGAGAGAGAGAGAAGAGGGCATAAGTGGAAGGGAGAGGCGAGGGGGTGGTGCGGGGGAGAAGCAGACTCCCTGCCCAGCACAGATCCGACGTGGGACGCAATCCTAGGACCCTGGGATCATGACCTGAGCCACCCAGCGGCCCCAGTAGGGTATATTTCTTAAAATGGGATTATGAGAATGAGAAGTGGGATTATTTTTAAGACTCTTCATACTTACTGCAAAAATACTGTTTAGAAAAGATACACGAAACTGCACTCCCAGTGAATTCAAGTAATTCTCTCTCTTGATGCTTCTTACTGTTACTTATAACTTGTTACTGTCACCAAATTTTAAATTTTGTTACTTTTATGAGCAAAATATATTTTAGTTGCCTTAATGTCCCTTTCTTCTTAATTTAGAAGGCAATTGTATTTACTTTTTTGCCGGTGTCCTTTGCCCAGTTTTACCGATGCATCAGTTTGTTTTATTAATGTATTTGAACTTTTAAAACTTTAGCTGTAGGAAACCTTTCTTCATAGCTATTTCCTTTTAGTCTTATGTATAATGTGACTTACTATATAGACATTTTAATTCCTGTGAAAACATTATTAATCTTTTCCTTTCTGTTTTATGCTTGGAAAATTTTCTGCATTAAAAAATCAAATGACCCTTCAGCTATATTGTCGTAACATGGACTGATTGATTGATTGATTCATTCATTCATTCATTCATTCATTCATACAACATGGCTTGACTTTTGTCAGACATTTAAGGTTTAAATCTACCTGGCTTTTATTTTGATGCATGTTAGAAGGTGAGGATATTCCCCTACTCCTACTTTTTTGCTTTAATAGCCAATTCTTCAGGCAACCCGCAGTAAAATCAGAACTTTGACATGTAGCCCAGTCTTTCCCTAACTTCCCCAGACAGAGGCAGAACTGAAATGATGTTTAATCGGTGTGTCTGGTGGAGGCGCAGTGGATGGGAGGGTCTAGGGCTTCTTCTTCTGATACTTTGCTGGCATCATTGTTATTTTTTACTTTTTAAATGTTAGCTATTGTTAAACAATTGTTCTTCTAGAAGAACTTTAAAATCATTTCTAAAATGCCAAATTAATCTTATTCTTTTGGCTTGAGTTGCATTAAAACTGTATTTTGTGGTGCAAATGTCTGTCAGTAATGGTTGTTATGTAGCTTACTTCTTATCATTCTAGGTTTCTCACTGAGGGCACTTGGCTCTTTCATGCTTCTTGTTCTTATTTTGAATAAACAACTTTCCCATTGTACCTTTTTCTTAATTATTGATGATGGTATACTGGAAAGTTACGGATTTTTAAAATCATTTTCTTATAAAAAGAAACCCTTCTGAACTCTCTTGATAATTTCAAATACTGGTTTAGTTTGAATTTCTCGCTTCTAAGTAAACAATCATACAATCTGGGGGAAGGGGAGACATTTTGGTCTCTTTCTTTTCAGTATTTAAACCTCTCATGTCTACTGCATGTCTTCATTCCTGAGAGAATCCAGATCTTCCAGAACAATACTAAATAATGCAAGAGATGATGGAACAATTTCTTTTACTTTAAAGGGAGATTTCATGAGGGCATTTCTCTCATGCTTCTCCATTAAATATGATGGTGTTAGTTGTTGGATTGAAATTCCTTTTAATGTGACGGAAGTCATTTTCTTTCCCTATTCCTTTTATGTTTTTTTATGGAGGTAGGCAATCAGAAGTGATTTTGAATTTATTTTAAATCTCTTTTTTAGCCTCATTTGAAATGATCCATGTTTTCTCTTATTGGAAGCATTGCAGAAGTAGTCCCTGAGAGTAAACATTCCTGTCATTGCTGAAACTAAAAGCTGTATTTGTTCATAGTGGACTATTCTTTAAATATAACTTAAATTTGTTTTACTTATTTTTTATTTAGAATTGCAACATTTATGAGTCAAAATAGTCTCTCTTTCTGTCTCTTTCTCAATGCTGTCTTTGTCAGTTCTGAGCATTTGAGTTTTAGTGGTTAATTCAGAAGCTCGTCATTTTTCATCTTATGTTTGAAGCAATTTATCTAAGATAAGAATTATTTATTTTATTTTTTAAACAGATTTATTTACTTATTTTAGATAGATAGAAAGAGAGAGAGAGAGCGTTCAAGCAAGGGGAGGAACAAAGGGACAGGAAGAGAGAGAAAATCCACAACCAGACTCCCCGCTGATCACAGAGTCCAATGCTAGGTTGGATCCCAGGACCCTGAGATCATGACCTGAGCTGAAATCAAGAATGGGACACTCAACTGACTGAGCCACCCAGGAGCCCCAGAACTATTTATTTCTTAACAATTGCTGGAATGTAAGAGTAAAACCCTAGTACACTGAAGCCTTTATAATATTTAGACAAATTTTTCTTTCTTCAAAATTAAGTCTATTAATGTTTTCTTCAGGTAACTTTGATAATTTAATTTTCTTGAGAACATTATTTACTTCAACAAGATTTCAAAGTTTCAGGTTAAGTAAGGTATTTTAAACTTGTCATTTTATTTCTTTTTCAAATCTTCCCATTCTACTCTAATTCAACTCAAATATGCTCAACTTTAACCTCAAAAGAATAAAGTCACATTTCTATCTGAAGGATCAAATCAATATTTGTTAAGAAAACCTACATTCTCAAAATATATAACTACTGGTCAGTCTTTGGCCTATCTAACACGGACAATTAATTGCATATGTAGTTTTTCCCAAAGAGTAGCATGTATAAGGTTAATCTGATGTTTGCAAGCATAAAGTTCATTGTAAATATTCTCTCCAGCTAAAAAAAAAAAAAAACAAAAAAAAAACCTGTGAATTAATGGGTACAAGTGGTACACACAAATGATTGTAACGTAATTTGTATTGTTCTCTGTGGCATGTTTTAGAAGCCTCAATATTAATACCCTTAAGAAGACACAAAACCTATCCTCATTTACATATACCTGAGCAACATGAATTTTCTCTTACCCATTGCTCCCAAAGTGGGCAGTTGTCACCCCAACACTATAAGACCCCTTTGCAGCCACTGACCTGGATTGTCCACTTAGTAGACAAAGTTCAGTTTTGAGGGAACTGTTGCTAAATCTACGTCCTAAAGGTGAGCTGCATTCAACTTTGATGTCTTTAAAGACTCCAGTGTCCATAGATACGAAGTCTCTGCCCCAAAATGTGCCCATATAACTTACAGATAAAGATTCCTTCTGCCCATAGGGGCCTTACAATGGCAACTGAGTATCACACAACGTGATGGTATTCAAAACTAGGGGGGACAGGAGAACCAGCACATCCACACGTAAGGAAAATGTTAGGGAATTTGGAAGGGAAGAGATGAGAGAGGGGGGAAAGGAAAAAACGTAACAAAAAAATCTCAATGAAATTTTTCCATCAGAGGAATTAGAAATGCCATCTTTGTGTGTGTGTGTGTGTGTGTGTGTGTGGTCTGCAAATACTTCATCACCTTTTCCATCGGTTCTTTATTTGCCCTCCGGGGTGCAACTGCACTTGCAGGCCTTTCCCCCAATCAGGGTAATCAGTACATTCTGATCCTAAGCAAGGTCTTCCAAATAGTAGCTGTAATGCTTTTCAATCCCCCAAGGAAAAGTAAAGATCTCATGCTGCAGCGGTGCTGGTATAGAAGCGTGAGAGGAGCTGGTCCTGCCAACACCCCACCCCTGCGCACCCCCGCGCACCCCTGCACCCCTGCACCCCGGGAGCCAGCGCGCGCTAACCCGCAGCGCCCGCGCGCGGACCTCGCACGCCCCCTGGTGGGCGCCGGGAGGAATGCGGCGCTTGCACGTGCTCCAATCCACCTTAGTTTCTCAAGCTCCTGCTTCCAATAAAAGAGGAAGAAAAGCCTTTCCACAATTCACCCATTTTTCCACCTTAACGTTTCTACTTTTCCAAGGAGGAAATTTAACAGAGGTTCTGCTGTTTGGGTTTCTCTCCTTTACCCCACTCTCCTTTCATTCTATCTCACCTCTTTGGTGTTTGTTAATTGCTACACCTATCTTATTCATGCAGTACATTTCTTCCTTTGATTTAAAAAAATTTTTTTAATTATGCAAATAAGACCTGAATCTGTTTGCCTTTTAAACAGTTAAAATGTTGCAGGTAAAGGTAAAAAGTCTTTTCAACAATGATTCCCAACCCAGGTCGGGTTCCTACTTCCTCGGAGGTAATCTGTTTGGGGGAGATCTTCGCGTTGGTTTGAAATGTATCTGTGCATTTTCATATATGCGTATGTGTGCGTGCACATGTGTGCGTGTGTAGGCCCAAACTGGGCAAACGGCTAATATCTATTAAACTTGACACCTGGGGATCCCTGGGTGGCTCAGCGTTTAGCACTTGCCTTCAGTCCAGGGCCTGGTCCTGGAGTCCCCGGATGGAGTCCCACGTCGGCTCCCTCCATGGAGCCTGCTTCTCCCTCTGCCTGTGTCTCTACCTCTCTCTCTCTCTTTCTTTCTCTCTCTCTCTGTGTCTCTTATGAATAAATAAATAAAATCTTTAAAAAAAATAAACTTGACACCTGAGAACTTTGCACACACATTCATGCTTAAGGAGGCATGTACAGCTTTGTCCGCTGTAGCATTGCCTGTACTTTTGAAAAACTGGAAACAGCCTAACATCCTTCATTTGAAAATGACAAAATGAACCATAGGACCTATTATATGGATGCACCAGGCAGGCCCATACGTCTAACCTGAAATGCTTCTCAACTGCAGAACAATAGGTGCCACATAATAATATAATATTTATCACCCAGTTACCCCATCCCTTCCAGCAATCCTGTTTGTTTCCTATGAATAACTGGGTGATGGACATTAAGGAGGGCATATGATATAATGAGCACTGAGTGTTAAATAAGCCTGATGAATCACTGACCTCTACCCCGGAAACCAATGATACATTATATATTAATTAATTGAGGGTTTTTAAAAGATTTTATTTATTTATTCATGAGACACAGAGAGAGAGAGGTAGAGACACAGACAGAGGGAGAAGCAGGCTCCTCGCAGGAGCCCAATGTGGGACTCGATCCCAGGACCCCGGGATCACACCCATACTGAAGGTAGATGCTCAACCACTGAGCCACCCAGGCGTCTCAATTAATTGAATTTAAATAAATTTAAAAAAAAGTTCACTCATTCAAAGACTATGCTAGGCATTGGAAGCTGTTTGAGCATTTGAGTGAAGAGGCAGGCAGGCCCAGGTAATTCCAAAGGGCCACAGAGCACACACACACACACACACACTCACACACACACCGAGTGTGACTTTGTAATTCACCATCTTCTTCCTGCCCTTCCCTCTTCCTTTTTCAGGCTGTTCCTGCAGGCGAATGTTTCCAAGGTGGCCAGCCCCTCTTCAGATCTTTTGCAGGAAGGAGATAAGGCCACAGAGTGTAGCCGCAGCTGCTTATAAATGTAGAGTAATGAGATCCAATCTCTTATTCAGACATGTGGGAGCCAAGGGCCAGTACACGGTGCCCCAGGAGCTGGGCCAGGCTGGGTCAGGTCAGGACTTGCACTAGGGTGCCATGTAGGGAGCAGAATGTGATATGAGGAGAGAGTCAAGGTTCAGTGGGAAAACCCTAAGTGAGAGCTGAGCTGATCACTATTGATTTAAAGAGCCTTGCTGACTTCAAAGAGAAGCCATGACTCTCAGTACATATCCACGTGGAAAGCAATGGAAAGCTGAGAAAGTTTAAGTAGAAGGTGGTGGACAGAAGGGAAAGATTTCTTTAATAAAAGGGGGGGGGAGATTTATTTATTTATTTATTTATTTGAGAAAGAGTGCACAAGCAGGGAGAGGAGCAGAGGGAGAGGGAGAAACAGATTCCCCATTAATCAGGGAGCCTGACACGGGGTTTGATAGCGGGCTCAGTCCCAGGGCCCTGGGATCAAGACCTGAGCCAAAGGTGGAAGCTCAACCGACTGAGCCACCCAGGCACCCTGAAGGGAAAGATTTCTTGAACCAAGGAGAAGAAAGTGATCCTGCTGCTTTTCATAGATGCCTTTGGGGAGGGAGGTTTTCGGGGCAGCAACCTAACTCAGGCAAAGGACATTGTAACTTAGTTTTTAAACCTAAAAATCTTGTTTATGTTGAAATCCTTTTAAAGAAGAGCGTCATGTAGAAATGAGATCATGAAACCGTATCGTGAGAATGTGAACATCTGCATCCTTGTATCTGAGCCTAAATCCAAACACTACTCACTTTTTGAAATATTGTATTATATATATAATATATATGTAACTAATATATATTACATATGTAATTTATATATGGAATTATCATGGTCCTATGGTGAATTTTTAGGAATGTGGCTTAAATTCACATCAAAAGCCAAAGCCTTATTTTCTGTATTTCTTGCTTTAGACTGTGGTCAGCATCAGGAATGTCCCGTGGAGAACTCATGAGTCCATTAATGCGCTCCAGAAGGAAAGAAGGTGGGCCCCACGTGTGACTGCACAAACACTGACAGCAGAGACAAACCAAAAGCATTTCCCTTTGCTTTTATGGGAACAATCTCTGCAAAGATAACACCATGCTTTTTTTTTTTTTTTTTTTTTAGAAGAAATTCCTTAAACAGAGAAATTGTAAGCCTGATAGGGTGGTAAAAGGGGGCTTTGGCTCTATTTGAGTAGTTAAGCATAATAAATCATCTGGTTAATTATATTAAGGTTGGGGGACAGCATGGGAAAAAGAAACTGATACATCACTGGTGGTCATGATAAGCACAACACTGTCTAGAAAACTATCTGAGAATATATCTTTGCAGTCTGCTATCGAATCCCTGGGCTGACTCCTTTCTGAAAAATCCATCATAAAGATATATTTGAAACTGCAATTATGATCAAGGATTTTAGAGTCAGACTCTCATTTCACTTGAGTATGACTGCCTGGAAGTTTGTGGGCTCTCCTTCAGAGATGCCCACTTTGGGAGGGAGCCCAAACTAAATTCCAAGACCTCTTCGAAAGTGATTTAGGAATTTCAAAAGTTCTTTTTTTTTTTTTCTATCAGAAAACCCTATTAGTATTTATTGAAGTATAGTCAACATACAATGTTACACTAGTTACAGGGCTACAACTTAGTGACTCCATTTTGTACGTTACTCAGCTCTCCCCATGAGAAGTGTAGTCACCTTCTGTTCCCATACAAAGTTACAGTAGTACTGACTCCATTGTCTAGGCTGTACTTTCTCAATTTCTGTGGCTTATATATTTGAGAACCACATGCTTATAGCTCCTAATATTCATCTATTTTGCCCATCTCCCACCCTCTTCCTCTCTGGCAATCAGTCAACGTGATCCATCACATTGACAAGAGAAAGGACAAAAACCCTATGGTCATCTCAATAGTGGCAGAAAAAGCATTTGAAAAAACACAACATAAAAAGCATACTATACTGGGTTTTGAGGAAATATCCATCAACAGAATAAAGTCCGTGTAGGAAGGCCTGTCGCTGACATCGTACTCTGTGATGAAGACCTGAAATTGTCTCCCCTAAGAGCAGGAACAAGACAAGGAAGTCCCCTCTTAGCCCTGGAAGTCCTATGGTAGGAAACAGACAAGGAAAAGAAAAGGCATACACACATGTAAGGGGAAAGTCAAACTGTCCCTATTTGCAGAAGACACGGTTCTAGAAACAGGAAACCCTAGAGGCTCCACCAGAACTGTTAGAGCTAATGAGGGACATCACTTGGGGACACAAAATGAACATAGAAAGATTGGTAGCCTTTCTGTGTACCAACAATGAACACTCAGAAAGGAAATTAAGAAAATGACTCCATTCTCAGTAGCATCAAAAAGAACAAAATAATGAGACTGCACCAAGGAGGAGAAAGGCTTGTACACTGAAAACTGCAAGACTTTGGGAAGACATCGGGGCTTATGGGGTGGGAGCCTTCATCTTGTTAAAATGTCAATAGTCCCTGAAGCGACCGTCACTTTCAATGGAAGAATTTCAAAGGTTCTAATACTGATAAATCTTGTTGCACTTCCCACCAACGACCTAATTTCCACAAATCCACAAATATGCTAACCACACTGACTAAAGAATAAGTAACAATTTACTCAGCCAATTTTAATTGTATGCATACTCTATAACAAGGACTATTTTAGGCCTGGGCCTGAGGGCATTTGGCAACAGGCAAAACAGAAGGAAAAAGTTGCCAGAATAAAGAGGCAATAAGCCATTATTAAGTGATAGAGTAAGTAGCATGTAAGTAAAATACTAAGTAAAATATGTCATATGTCATATAATGTGACTGTCCAGAGGTTTGAAGGCTGGAGACCAAATCCAAAATCTCAGATCATATCAAACTCTGTAGCAATTAGACATGGCAAAAAGCCATGGAGACTAAAACAAAGTAGGGAAGGAAAAGGGAGGTGCTGGAGGCGAGGTTGGGGGTCCTGGTTTGCAGTTTTAAGTAGAGAAATCAGAGATGGCCTCGTTGAAAGTAAGATAGTGTGGGGGCCTCTGTGGCTCAGTGGTTGAGTGTCTGCCTTTGTCTAAAGTGATGATCCCAGGGTCCTGGGATTGAGACCCACATTGGGCTCCCTGCATGGAGCCCGCTTCTCCCTCTGTCTATGTCTCTGCCTCTCTCTCTCTGTCTCTCATGGATAAATAAATAAAATCTTTTAAAAATAAACAAAATAAATATGATAGTGAGAGACGACTTGAAGGATGTGAGAGGTAAGGAGAGCAACAACCTGGGGAAAGAGCATTTCAGGCAGAGGTGCCAAAAAAGCAGACTCCCAGGGGAGGACAGGCCTGGTGTGTTCAGAGTAGCCAAGAGCTCTGTGTGGCTGCAGGGCAGTGAGTGAGCAAGAGGAGGCAGACAGCAAGTGAAAGAGGAAAGGGAGTCTTGGCCAACTGTTGGGCCACGTCTGCCTCTGAAGAACTTTGGCTTATTCTACACAAGGTGGGAGACCGTTGGAGAGTTTTGAGCAGCGGAGTGACATGATTGGGTTTATGTTTTATTATATTTATTTATATTTGGTTTATGTTTTATTTTTTTATTTATTTTTATTTAGTTGGTTGGTTGGCTGAGTTTTTTAAAATTTATGTTTTAAAAGAATTGCTCTGACTGCTTGGTTCATTCTTAAACCAATAAACAAATAGACTTAGGAAGAGAAGCCAAAACAGACTCACAATTCATGTACTGCCCACTTCATTGTTCCTTTCCTATCCTGGTCAGGTGTTAGGTGTTTAGTCATGACATGTATCCCGTCATTCTAAATGGAACGATTCCAGACAAAAGGATACTAAATAAAGTCAATATTCAAATTTAAGTCGCTAGTGAAGGTAATCCAAAACATGCATGATGAGTTTTCTGGAACACCTCTAATGCCAATGAAGTTCTTGGTGGAATCATATACGTAAGAGACATGAAGGGCAGCGGTGCCCAGTGAACGGTCAAGCAGTGTTGATCAATGTTAAATAATAGAGGATGCCCAGGCTTCTCCAGCATCTTCTTCCACAGAAAGGACTCACAGCACATCTCGCTAGGGCTCCAGTTAGTGTGCTGGCGTCTTGTCCTTCCAACTCATTCAAACCTGTCCTCTTTGCAGATTCCTTAAAAAACAGTTAAGCCGATACAAAGACAAGTTGCGAGCCATATATGCCTCCCAGGAAGAAAAGAGTTGCAGATTTGAAACAAAGATTCACAAACTCACAGCCAACCAGGAGAGCCTGTGGACCCAGCTACAGCAGATGGGGCAGGATCTCCAGGTATGAAATGTGGGGGACCCTGGCCACCTGGGCCATCCAGAAATCTGACCGCAAATCCTCTGGCTGTGAGAGGACTTCATCCTGAAGCTTCTCGTCTCACATACATCAGCCTCTTCTCTTTCCCTCTTCTCTCTTTACCCTCTTCACCTCTCCCTTTCATCCTGCAGACTACACCCTTCCCCTTCCTGAAGGCAGCGCTGTTAGAAGAATTGATGGCACAGATTTGGTGCCATTTAGAAACTATAGATCTGTGGGATGACTGGGTGGCTCAGCGGTTGGGCGGCTGCCTTGGCTCAGGTCGTGATCCCGGGATCCGGGATCGAGTACTACTTCGGGCTCCTGAGGAGCCTGCTTCTCCCTCTGCCTATGTCTCTGCCTCTGTGTGTGTGTGTCTCTCATGAATAAATACAGAAATCTTTAAAAAAAAAAAAAAAGAAACTATAGACCTAGAGCCAAGCAGTCCTTTATAGCATTGATTCTTAGCCTCTTGGTCTCTACATCCTTTTTTACATTCTTAAAAAATTTTGAGGATCCCAAGGAGCTTTTGAGTTTATATCTATTCCTCTTTACCATGGTCAAAATTAAAAGTGAGAAGAGGCTCAAAAGTTTATTAATTTAAAAATGGAATCAACACACTATATATGAAACAATTTTAAGCAGTAACTATATATATATATATATATTTTAAAATATTTTATTTATTTATTCATGAGAGACACACAGAGAAGGAGAAAAAGAGAGAGAGAGAGAGAGAGAGAGGCAGAGAGGGAGAAGCAGGTTCCATGCAGGGAGCCTGACATGGGACTCGATCCTGGGTCTCCAGGATCAGGCCCTGGGCTGAAGGCAGCACTAAACCGCTGGGCCACCCGGACTGCCCCAGTAAGTATATATTTCTAAAAAAAAGAAGAGTGGCATCTTTTTTTTTTTTTTTTTTGGTAGTACACCAAAACATAATAGGTGCTTGTTCCTTAAAAGGTAGTTGCAGCATTGTATCTGACATCTACCTCACACTCTGTTTCATTAAAATACAATGTTCTGTTGTGCTCTTTGAATCTTCTATCCCTGCATGATTTTGCAACATGATACACCGGTAATTTGGAAGTTCACTGAGCTATGCCAGACTTCCTAAAGCTCATTATAAAATATCCATCCCCCCCCGCAAAAATCACATTCATTAATATCACCATTAACCTCATTGGGTAAGTCTTTAAGACTATGTACATG
Source organism: Canis lupus dingo (assembly GCF_003254725.2). Lineage (NCBI taxonomy): Eukaryota > Metazoa > Chordata > Mammalia > Carnivora > Canidae > Canis > Canis lupus. The sequence goes on along the minus strand of NC_064279.1, from coordinate 15,551,718 downwards.
GTAGTGGACGCAAGTTTTTAAAAATTCTGATGTTTGGTCAAAAGCTCAACTGTTAAAACTGGCAATACATATCGTTAATTGTTTCCTTACTGTGACAGTCTCACTTCACTCGTTTTTGAGAAAATATTTGCCAAACAACCACATCTGAATAACATTCTGCAAGTGGTTCTTTCACGCAAAAGGCAACTTTTCTGTTTCAATGACATTAGAAGTACTTTACACACCTCCCCTTTCATCATACACAATGTTGAAAAGATATGTTATAATTAGGCAAATTAAGAGTTTTTGTTACACCATCAAGGATATTCTTAAGTGGAACTGTTTTTTGTTGTCATTTGCTTGGTTGGTGCTTTGAGCTGCGAGGACATGATGGTAGAGAATACCATGGCTACTAGCCCTGTCCGGTGCTGCCTTGATTTATACTAAGGCACCAATAGCTTTAGCCTTACTTATTTTTGACTTTGTCCCAATCCAGACAAATGTCAACACAGTGAGCAGACGAATAACATCTAAGTATCATTGCGAAAATAATTGACCTTGCAGACCTCTAAAAAGGTCTTAGGGATTTCCAGGAGTCTGTGGACCACACTTCAGGAATTGTGCTTTGTGGGGAGCATACCCCCTAGACTTTATACCTATGAATTATTATAAAAGCCATCCCCAACATTCCTACCTAAGTGGATCATTATGAACATGTTTATTGTAATACAATTTAGCTACCAATTCAATATATGCTGATGTTCTCAGAAATGCCTTGTGATATTTTTAGAACTTGAACCTTTAGGACCTAGAATTTCCCCAGATTCCTCATGATTACTCCCTGTGATATTTTAGAATCTGAGCTGTTGTACTTTTTGTGGATAGTTTTATATGGACATTGAATTCACAGCATAAAACAAAGTCATAATAATGGATTTAGAAAGGAGAAGGAAAAAAATCTTGCATTAAAATTTCCTACTAGAAGATGGAAACTTAATGCATTTATGAAAAAAGGTAAGATAAATGTTGATTTCTTCATAAAGTTTTCTTTATCCAGGCAGTGTTACAGCCACTCCATCCTTCATCTTCTTCCTGTCAAAATATGATTTCCAAGGGTGACCATGGAAAGGGTGAAAGGTTTCGGAGGGGAGGAGATTCTTCACAGGTCTTGAATGCCACTGAGGATCATTCAGAATGGGAACCTCTTGCTTACCCAACCATGAATGACAGAAGTCACCAAAGTCTACCAAATGCAGAGCATGGTCTACCAAACTCAGAATCACTGGAGGCGGTTTTGCAGCTGAAGTCAACACAAAGCACCAGGGCACAAAGCCAAGCACAAAAGACCTCAAAGGAAGTCTTTAGCTCCCCTCCGGGTTCCCAGGGAGGACTGCTGCAAGACACTCCCCAAATTGTTCCTGCTGAAATCAATGGTCCTGCTCTGGCAACAGAAATGAAAGACATGGTTAACATCCAGCAGGGAAAGGATGAGGTAGAGGGAGAGGAACTGCAAGAACTATTGTCAAAACTTACAGATGCCTTCACTCTAGAAATGCCACCAGGTAAGATTTTCCCAATCAATGGAGAGAGTGATGGCCTGGGATTCAGGCTGCCATTTAAACCCTGAGTTTTTAGGTGGGGAAGGGGCAGAAGGAGGGAGAGAAAGAGAGGACCCTCAAGCTGACTCCATGGTGAGCACAGAGCCCTACACAGGGCTCAGCCCCAAGTGCCCCTAAATACTTGATTTTACAGTATTATCCCAACAGCTACAATTCATCTAGTGAGTAGCAGTCAGAGTTGTGAACCTTTTGGACATAAGTAGCCATCTCTGAATAGATGTAGAGCCATGCCCGATTCACAGGGTTTTTGTGAGCATTAAATGTGATAGACCATAAGAGAGTTTACTATAGCACCTGGCACAATCCAAGCATTCAAGAATAGTAAGTAACTACAAATATTTTAAAAATCAGCAGCTATTATAAGCTGAACTGGAGAAACAAAAACAAAAAATAAAAATGAGATGTCAAAGCTAAAAGACAAAAAAAACAAGTATTTATGTGAAATCTAAATTATAGAGCATTTACATTATGAAATTTTAAATTATAAAATATAAATAACAAATATTAGATAATTTTGTTATTGCAGTTATGATCAATAGTACTACTACAGATATAACTGAGCAACCTGATATTACCACTTAAAAATGAGGATAATAAATGATGCTCTTCCTAGAGGATCATTGATTAAGTTTCTTTTTTTAATGATTAAGTTTCTATAATGTAATGTAAGTTTCTACCATCATTATCATCACCATATTCTTCATAAGTTAGGGCTCATTGATAAATTCCGAAGGCTCTTTTTAAAAATATTTTTAAGCTATAGTTATTTCTTCTGTTTTGGACTGACATTGTCTTACAGTGTTTTGTTACCTTTATATACCTATATGCCTATATCCATGTCTTTTAGAAGCCTAAGATCTTTTATGTTCAAGGGATCATCTAAGGATTCGCAATAAAACAAAGAATAACATTCTCATGTAGTTCTGAATTAGAAGCCTTCTCAAAATATTTCTGAATTGACAGATGAGTTTGCTAGAGCTGATGTAACAAAGTACCTACTATAGGTTGGGTAGCTTAAACATCACAAATTAACTTTCTCACATTTTCTCATTAATTTTCTCCTGAAGGCTAGAAGTCTGAGATCAAAATGTCCCTCTGTGGCTTCCCCTATCCAAATTTGCTCTTTTTACACTTGATCTTAGCCAAGAAGCTGAGAAGCGATTAAATTTACTCATTTTATAGACACTATTCACATTGGATTAGGACCCACCCACAGCACTTCATTTTAATTTAATTAACTTTTAAAAGAATCTATTCCAAATATATTCACATTCTGAGGTATGGGGGAGAGGACTTCCACATGTGAATTTAGGGAGGGAAACACAATGCAGCCCATAACAGTTGAGGAGCTGTAAAATCAGGACATCATAACGTCAGTCATATATTAAAGTTGGCAGAGCTGAGTCAATGACGTAATTATTTGGTGATTCTAAAAATCTCTACTGTGAAGAGTTGGAGTTACAATCCTTGTAATAGAGAAGACAAGATCACAAAGATGCCAGAAGCACTCTCAAACTGCCTGAGACAAAGACAGGACTCCTTGTGCCTGATTCTGAGACTGACACAAGATTCCACCCACCATGTTTCTATCTTAACTTCTTTGAGGTCATGATGAGTACTCAAAGCAAAGTCAACATCTACTTGAAGTTCTTAGGAAAATTTCACATAAAAATTTGACTTTTATTCTGGAAAAGTCTTTTAGTCTTTAACATCTTCATTTTTATTTTTCAATTTGTCTCTCCAGCTGAGCTTATAAAAGCTGCTGATCCCTTGCCACACTCACAAATCTAGTAGACTATGTTGCACATTACGGATTGCTAATAAGCTAGGTCTACTACATACATTGGGAAGACATTGTTCTAACACTTATGCAGCTGCATACCTGAAACTAAAATATTCATACATATTTTAAATTACCTTATTAAAATCTATATATAAAAATATATATCTATATATACACACATGAATATATTATTAAAAGGAAAATCATGAAAGGGTAAAGCTTATTTCTACATTTAGATGATGCCATAATGTATAAAGATGCAATTAGTATTGTCCAATCTTGTAGAAGATGCAAAAAATAAGTCCCCCCAAATTACTTAATTTCCACTTTAAATCTTCCACTTAAAATTTAAATAAAACTGTTGAAATGCTGCTGCTGAAGTATGCATTATCATACAAAAGTGCTTATGATGTTAGCAAGAAGGTTCATACTTTCCCTTTTTGTTATTATAGTAGTGTATACTTTGTGATGACTCAGCAAAAGCTAATTGATAAGATTTAAATTTCCAGTCTTATTTTTTTTATCAGCCTTGTTTCTATAATGCCTTTTAAAAAAATTTTTTATTTACTGATTTGAGAGAGACTGAATGAGAGAGAGAGCATGAGTAGGGGCAGGGAGTGGGAGAAGCAGACTTCCTGATTAGCAGGGAGCCCACTGTGGGGTTTCAGGGCTTGGGGCTCTATCCCAGAACCCTGGCTCAGGGTTCAATCCCAGGACCCTGGGATCATGACTTGAGCTGACGGCAGATGCTTAACTGGCTGAGCCACCCAGGCACCCCTCCTCAATGCTTTTAAGCATAGGATCTATGTTAATCTCCTGGAGCCAGGAGGTCTTGGCATCAAGATATCTAGCATCAGTGGTCTGGAATAAGCACATGATGGCTTTGCTCTGTCATTCCTTAGATACCATTGATTGTGCTGGAAGACCCTAAAGATTTCATTATCTCTTTGTCCCTTACAAGGAGAACATATCATAAGGCATGTATAGGGTGGGGGTTCAGATCCTAGCAAGAAGAGAAGCAGGAAAAGAAGCAAAGGGGGAAAAAAAATCAAGCATTTTCCTTCACAGGGTCTCATTGGTTTCTCTGTCTCACTGTAGCTGACTATCCTTTCTAATGGGGGTTTTGCTAAGAGTTAATCCATTTTGGACATTAAAATGAACTTTAGATTAAAAGCTTAATTAGACCAAAATAACAAGCCTAATGGTCAGTTTGTAGGCCGTTGTAGACATTTACTGAACAGAGTCATTCAGTATCAGGCTAAGAAAACAGGATTTCATGAGACTATGAGAGTTTAATAGAAAGTATGTAGGAGAGGTTCCCCAAACCTCTTTGAATTCCAAATGTTGGGTTGCAAATCAGTAGCAAACAATTTGCTTTCCTTGCAGGAAAAGAAGTCAACTTGAAAGTGTCTAACACTATTTTCTTCTGTGGTGACACACACACAAAAGACATAATTGTCTAGTTTTATTTTCTCATTAAATTATTTCCAGCCCATTTGTAAGTGAAATTTCCTGTGTATCTCTGAAATCCTTTTCCCAGCTTGTCTCCCATCACTCTTGGTCACCTGTTCACCAATTTTAAGGATGAGAAGGGAAGGCCAGAGAGTAGATGTGGGAGGGTTATTCCTGTTCCTTTCTTCTTCACGTGAAACCATCATCAAAATTATTAGTATAAATAATCAGAAAATGAAGCTTGAACTTGAGCAAATTCTAAGAAAATAAAGAGCAGTGGAAGCTCAGGAGAGAGAAGTACAACAGTGTCTCTTTAGCTCACTTATTTAAGAAAGTAGTCTTCTCAAATATTGCCTGTGGATCCTGGGGGTGTGTACTGAAATCTTGTTGAATCTTTCTCTGTCTCTGTTTCTCTCTCAAAAATAAGTATGTATGAAAAAGTAGAAGCCTTTGCTCTCAATGAAAGAAGATACAGACTTCCAGCAACTAAGCTCCATGAAGGTAGAAAAAAATTTCTAATTGATTCATCATTCATTCACTCATTTATTAATTCCACAAATATTTCTCCAGCACTTATTATGTGCTAGATGCTGGGTGTTCATTTTGAAAGGGGCGCATTACATTTTTAAGATACTCTAGCATTAAAAAAAAAAAAAAAAAAAAGATACTCTAGTGACACGTGGAGAATGGTTTGGAGAAGGGAAGTGAGCAAAGAGACCAGGTAAAAGCCTGTTGTAATCTAGGCAAGATGTGGTAGTGGCTTGGCCCCCGGGGAACAGGGATATATTTATTGTAATGAGGAGACCTGAGATAGGGGGCGACACATCAAGAGTTCTGTTTTGATCACATTAAGTGTGAGTTTCCTGAGAAACATCCAATATATCAGAGCACCCATCAACGTACACAATCTGGAGCTCACAGGAGAAGTCTTAGTACACAGTAGATATCCAATACATATGGGTTTGCTTAATTAATTACTGTTGTAAGGAAGACACAGACTCAGCCTTTCCATTTCCCAGCAGAGTAGTACTAGACTAGATAACCTAATACTTTTTAATCACTATATCCATCATTCTGGTAGCCTCCTCTCACATCCCTGATTCATTCAGAGATTCATTCGGATAGATTTTTAATTACATTGAAGTGAATTATTTTCCCATTTTTATTTCCTTTGGACTGTCGATTGCACAGGTATTTCTAACATCTCATGAGGCTACCATTTGTGCTTTACCTTAATTCAGTCTCTATATAAATGGAATCTCAGGTGTATGCCAGGCATCATGCTAGGAGCTATAGGTGAATGTATATCTTTGGCTTTTTTAACATTGCAAGAGACTGAAGCTAAAAAGAAAACAGCCAAATAATAAGAAAAACTTCCTATGAATGAAATGGATTATTGCTTTCCTATTTCTTTATTGCTGTATTTTAAGTTTTTATCATTGTGTGCTGAGAAGCAGAATATCCTAAAATAAGTTTGCCTCTGGACAAGGTTTTCTTTATTCAGGCAATAAAATATTATTTATTCAAGGTTCTTGTAGTTCTGGAACAATATTAAAGAATAGATACATTTAAAATGCCACGAATCCTCTCCTCTTATGTTCAACAGAAAACAGCCCAGAGGAAGCCATTATATAAATCACGAACCTAAAGTATATAACCAATAAAATAAGTCTTTCCAAGTTTTCATTTCCCTCAATTTTATTTTTTATTAATCACACAAATAATGTTATACTGCATGTTCATAGTATTATGCCTAAGTGTACAGGATTTTTAAAAAATGGATTCATTCACTCCTTGTCACCAGTTTTCTCAAAGATAATGACTGTTACCAGTTTAGTGAATTTTTCTTTCAACTCTTTTCTGTATATTTTGATGTCTTTCTCCACATAAGTTAGATTGTTCTTACTTTTGATTTTTTTCACTTGCCAATATAGCTCAGACATTGAGCAATTTCATTTTTTAAATGCTGCATAATATCACAGAGTATAAATTGACATAATTTATTTACTGATCTATAATTAAGTTGCTTCCAATTTTTTATTGCCATAAGAATGGTTTGGTAAATGTCTTTATGATCTATATCTTTGTACTCATATATGAATATATTTGTAGCATCATTTTCTTTTTTTTAAATTTAATTTAATTTTTTATTTTTTTATTTTTATTTATTTATGATAGTCACACACAGAGAGAGAGAGAGAGGCAGAGACACAGGCAGAGGGAGAAGCAGGCTCCATGCACCGGGAGCCTGACGTGGGATTCGATCTCGGGTCTCCAGGATCGCGCCCTGGGCCAAAGGCAGGCGCTAAACCGCTGCGCCACCCAGGGATCCCTGTAGCATCATTTTCTAGAAATATAATTCTTAGGTTAAATATTATGCATATCAAACTTTTGGTTGATAACTGCCACGCTGTAGATCTTTCTACAACACTATCTCTCTTATAATAGATCATAGGGAACTACTGAAAGCATTCATCAGTAGCTGTACAGCGCAGATTTTCAAAGCGTGGTCCCTAGACCAATGGCATCAGAATCACTTGGGACCATATCAGAAATGCAAATTCTTGGACTACCTCCCTGATACACTATATATGAGGCATATATATGAGGCATATATATGAGGCATATATATGAGGCATATATATGAGGCATCTCCAAAGAAACCAAACCAATAGGATATAAATATAGAGATAGGAAAGAAACATTATTTTCAGGAATTGGCTCATGTGATTATGGAGGATGACAAGTCCCCAGATCTACTGTCAATAAATTGGAAACTTAGAAGAACGTATGGGTGTGCATAAAGCAAAAGCTGGCAGGCTGGAGACCTAGGAAGATATTTCGGTTGAAATCTGCAGGCAGAGGAAAACTGATGTTGCAGCTGCAAGGCAGTCAGGTAGGAGAAATTCTCTCACTCAGCTTTTCTGCTTAACTTAGGTCTTCAGCTGATTGGACGAGGCACGACCACATTAGGGAGGGCCATCCGCTGTAGTCGGTCTGTAGATTCAAATATCAATCTCATCCAGAAACACCCCCACAGCACACTCAGAATAAAGTTTGACCAAACATCTGGGCATTAGTAGCCAGTCAAGCTGAGGTATAAAATTAACCATCATATATACTGAATCAGAGCTCTTAGGGTAGGAGCTAGCAATCTGTTTTTACGCTCTCCAGGTGATTCTGACATACACCAGAATTTGAATACCGCTGCTCTAGAGTGGGCTTTCTGGCTACTCAGATTTGTGCTCTGAGTCGTGGAAGAAGGCCTTTTAAGAACCCACAACCAAGTGGTATTAGCAATTGATCATGACAAATAATAGCCATCCTATTTGCCAGCTGGTAGAAAAAGGACATTCTCATCAGGAATTGGGGAGGAAGAGTTTCTGTGCTAGAGTTTTAGCAAGATCAGCTTAAAAACCTACAGGCACTTTCTCTGAAGGACTCTTCTGTTTGTTGTTTTCAGGCCTGCAATCTTCAGTAGACATGGACCTGTATTGTGGAGCTGAGCGGGTGTGCAGGGCCTTCTCTGCTCTCGTTGATCAGATCACCGTGTCCAACTTGAAGTGATAAAGAGTCCAGGTTCAAAGGCTCCTTGGGATGACAATGAAACATGTTTTCAAAATCTATACTGAAAGAATTAAGCCTTTTACCTCTCAGTAATTTGGTGTGAAGTGTGAAGAAAGTAAGTTTTATTTTTAAATCTCCCTACTCATGTGTCTTAGTTCTTCAGTTCAGAGTAAATCCTTGGGAGGAAGGGGTGGTGGAAGGAAATGGAAAGAAGAGGCCAAGTTAAATCTGTGTATGCTGAGTTTCCAACAGAGGGCTATTCTTAATTTGAATATTAATATTCAAGTGTGTGATTTACATGAATTCATGCAACTGTTTTCTTCAAGTATTATTTAAATTATTGAATCGATGACCAAATTTTCTATCTGGATGCTCCTGATGGAGGACAAGCTTGACACAGCACTAAACACACACACACACACACACACACACACGAGTGTATGCAAAACTGGTGAAATCTGAATAAACTTTGTGGATTGTACTAATGTCAATTTCCTGGTTGTATTATTGTACTATAATTATGCAAGATGTTACTACCATTGAGGGAAACTGGATGAAAGGTATACAGGATGTCTCTGTATTATTTCTTATAACTATATATGAATCAATAATTATCTCAAAATAAGTTTATTTTGAAAACATGAATATTTCTTGCTAAAATCCTATATCCAATGACTTTGGCTAAAGTACCCGCCAGCCCCCTTTCTCTGCGTGTATGATTGGGGTATAGATGCTTAACTTAATAACATCCAAGTAATAGCTAATATTCTTTGACTATCAGAGCACTTAGTTTCTAAGCACCTTACAAGTACTAACTCATTTAATCCTCACGAAAAAACTAGCAAGTAGAGATCTCATTTTATGAAGGAACTATGGCACAAAGAGCATCAGTAACTTGCCAAAAGTTGCATGGCCAGTAGTTGATGAAGTTGAGATTTCAACCTGGGTTCTGAGCCTATACTCTATACTTTCTCTCAATAAATATTGCTCTGATTCTAGTGTTTTGCATATTATCTTGATGTGCAATCCATGTTGCATTTAGAGAGGCTACCAATTCTTTTAATATGATCTGTAATTTATAGTACTGTTCCAGAAGAAAATGATGTCCAATTTAATAGGATTAGGACTAGGTTATCCATGTTCAATCTCATGCTAATATTTGCTTTTTGGCCTATTACGATTTTTTAAAATTTTATTCTCTGTCTTTCTCACTTTATCTCGCTTGTTCCTTATAAGTTTAATAAGCATCCCCTAAAACACTGATCAGCAAGCTACACCCCACAAGCCAAATCCTGCTTACTGCCTGTTTTATCCAAGCTATGAGCTAAGAGTGGTTATTACATCTTAAAAAAATGATCGACAGAGTCAAATGGAGAATATGTTGTGACACCTGAAAATGATATGGATTTAAATTTCATTGTCCATAAACAAAGTTTTATTAGAACACAGCCATGCTCATTCATTCACATAGTGTCTATGATGACTTGTATTCTACAAAAGAAGAATTGATTATTAGTTTCAACAGAGACCAGATGGCCTATAGTCATATGATATTTGCTATCTGAACCTTTATAGAAAAAATTGGCAGGCCCTGTTGTATACTACCCAGGTGTGGGAGGAGCAAAGGGCAGGCTTTTCTATAAGCAAGAGTGGCAAGAGTAGCATTTCTTCCATGATTTATAAGAAATAATAAGTTTACATGATGTTTTTTTAAGAATGTGATGAAAGATATTAGAGAAAGTGGCATGAAAGTAGAACCATGAGTCCATGTAGAAATGTAATGTGGCAGCTTTTAATGTGCCCTTCTCCTACCCAAGCTGAGGCTGGTTCCCCTTCCCAAGTTCCTTCCCCAGACTCATTTCCCCTGTTTTTAGGACTTGGTTAATTCTCAAATGCAGCTGTGTCTTCTGATAACCTTTAGATGAGGTTTTTAGTTTAAGGAGACCCCTCAACCTCCAGTGAAAAAACATTTACTGACGCTTCCTTTAGGTCTGGAAAAAGCAAGTGAATTGCCAACATATCTGAGATTCAAATTGGTTGTCAAGTATTGGTTGTGATAGAACAATTGGAAAGATGAAGTAATTAGAGATAAAAAAAGTCGCATTGTGTCTGGATCTCAAATATGTTTGCTCAATGGATTTCTCTGCTGTGAACCTCATCAGGTCTGTTCATTTTTCAGGGAAAAACTTTTAATGGATTCTTTCATTATAATGCTGTTCATTTTACTTTTTGTTTGCTTTGCATGCAAAATGTAACTGACCACTTACAGAACTTTAATATTTAATAAAATAGAAAATATGCTAATTGGAAAATACTTATACTTACTGCTATTTTATTAGAGTTTAGATTATCAGTGATGGTAACATCAAAGGTTGAAATAAAGAGACTCCAGTAATGTTACTTGAGGTCCAGAGCTTTTATTAATTTTGTTTCCATTAGAAGAATGCTTTACTTGCTATTTTTGTGCATTTTTTTTGTTTGCTGTCTGTTTTATATAGTATTCAAAAATATCCTTTCAAACAAGATTTAGGTATTACAGAGTTATTAAGTGATAATTAATAAGTATAGTTCCTTTTATGCCTGTACATAAGCAATGGCTAATGGCTTGGAAGTCATGCAGTGTATTCAAGTTCAATGTATGGCCGTTTTGTTCATTAACAATATCCAGCATCCCAGAACAATTTATCAGAATGAATACAAACAATCTGATTTGTCCAATCCCCTGGTCCTCTTTGAAAGCTATTTTAACTCTCTCTGACAGTGGGATGGTCGGGCATTAAAGCTACCATTTGAAGGAACATGTTAGAATGAAACCTTAAGTTAAGTACTCAGAATGTGGCTGATGATTTATCTCTGAACATTCCCATCATTTCAAGTAAACAAATGATCAATAGTCAAGAAAAACGTGTTTTTTTTTTTTTAAATTCCAAGATGTGAGATAGCTCTGAAGTTAGATTTATTTTCTCTTTATTTCCAGGCCACTGGTGACTTTTCCAATGAACTTAGACCCACTCTTGTGCAAATGCATGCTTATCAAACCTTCAATCAACTCTTTCTTCTTTAGGAAAGGTGTTCTTAGTTGCTGAGAATATGCACCTGAAAGTAGAGAAAAGTAACTCATTGTTAGAGCACCAGATTATTCTCAGGTCACTTAAATGTCAATAAATTGGTTTTATTTTTTTTTTATTTTTATTTATTTATGATAGTCACACACACAGAGAGAGAGAGGCAGAGACACAGGCAGAGGGAGAAGCAGGCTTCATGCACCGGGAGCCCGACGTGGGATTCAATCCCAGATCCCAGGATCGCACCCGGGCCAAAGGCAGGCGCCAAACCACTGCGCCACCCAGGGATCCCAATAAATTGGTTTTAAAAGAAAGTTTGTTGGGGTTCCTGGGTGGCTCATGAGTTGAGCATCTGACTTTTGGTTTCCATTCAGGTCATGATCTCATGGGTCCTGGGCTGGGGCCCTGCCTTGGGCTCTGCACTCTGCAGGGAATCTGCTTGAAGATTCTCTCCCCCTGCCTCTTCCTCGACTCTCACACCCTTTCTGTCTCTCTCAAATCTTTAAAAATAAAAAATAAAGTTCGTTGTTTCTGTCCTTATCAAAAGTCTCTATAAATTTGTTGCAGGAGTGTGTATGCAAATCTGTGCTTATGTGTCCTTTGCAGTTTAAATAACATAAATTAAGTAAATTGTAATAAATGTATTTCCTTGTTAATGAATGTGTATGTACTAAGATGTTTTTCTGATTAAAAAAGTAAAAATGGTCATTATACAATTTTTTATGTTAAAGCTTTATGCGTATACACTTCAGACCATAATTTCATTAACCATTACATTTCAATCATTTCCAAGTTTTCTGTTGTTATAAACAGTATTCCAGTGAAGATCCTTGTCCTGCATTGTTGGCCACATCTCTGAATGTTTCCTCAGGATAGATTTCTAGATGAGAAATTTCTGAAGATGTTACTAGGAAATTTCTTGGAACCAGTAAAGTAAAAAATCAAGCATTTGTAAAACCAATTATATATATTCCTGAAGCATTGTTTTCTCTAATGCTTAGGGTTTAAAAAATAAGCACAAACATTTGCCAGCTAGACACCAACGGCAAATATCATCATATTATAAATCTAAATTTTAATTTCCTCATCATGAGCAATGCAAAGACTCACAATCTTCCTAGAACACACAAACTGCCAGTCTCAGGCAGACAGGTTTTTCTGTTTTTCTCATTGGCAGAGCAAGGTTTGTTGCAGAAAAAGGCCATTATTTTTGTATGCAAGCAAGGATGTCAAAATCCCTTTATTTGCATTGAAGTTCTTACTAACCATGAGTTAAACTTAACTCTATTATTCCTATTTGAAAGTTAATCAGCCTACTCTTTTCCTAAATCAATTAATAACTCATTATTTCTCTCTGCCTTGACATGATCCATGGTAATTTATTGGTTAAGCTGGGTTACACCATCTTCACACTTTCTGGATATTTCAGCATTCAGCCCTTGACTCATATCTTTTTAGACTAAATAACAATGATCTTTTGAGTCTTTCCTCAAGTGATGATATCTCTAGCCCTCAGAATTTTTGGAATTCTCTTTTCTGGATGCCTTCTGTTCCTGCTGAGCATTGTTAGAAACAACTACAGTATCCAAGTCATCACCCAGTTCAAGCTGTCCTTGAGGTAAAGCTCTTCCAGACTCTATCCATAGTTAAATACATGCCTTCCATAAATTCCCCTTTTGTAGAATCACAGAACACTAGAATGGAGAATGGAGAATGGAGACTTTGTGGGCCATCTAATTCTTTCCTCACCCCTCTTTTTCAGATGAAGAAACTGAGAGCTAAATCAGTTAATTAAGTTGACTTAAGTTACATAGCTATTTGATATCTCTTGTTTTCATTATTTGTTGGCCCAATATTGACAAATATGATATATTAACATACATATAGGAGTTTAATGTTTTTAACAAAGCATGATTCGCAGCAACATTTCTCAAGTGCATTTAAACTATTTAAATTTGAGGATATAAAAATAACAAAAATCTTTTTGCAAGTTATATAGACACATTAGTTCTTTCCTTCTGCTCTGGTGATTCGATATCCCCAAGAACTATAGAGACAAACATCTCTTCACCCTCACCCCATCCCAACCTGGTAGTAGATTAATCCCTTATGAACAATAGAAAAAATTAGTGGAGAATCTGTGCAGGTACATCCAGAGCCCAGTTGAACCACTAGAGATTTAATCAAGCCTCTTGAGATGAAACTCAGTGTTCCAGCAACTATTTAACTTTTAGACATGGTGTCTCCTTGACCCAAGACCCTCTCTGACTGTGATTATACAATCTAAATGGAAAGTCTTGTTTCCTGATCTGCAAACAACTGTTTATGTCAAACATTAAAATAACTTCAATAAAGTAAAATATTCCCTCCTGCTACATAGCTGCTCTGGCTAAAGTTTGCAAACCAGCTGAGTCAACAGCAACTCTGTAGCAAGAAAAAAGAAAGCGCCTTCCAAAACTGAAAATAAATCTACTATTTTTTTTAAAAGAAGAAGAAATTCTATGCTTAAATATGCTCAAAAAATTACATGTAGCTTCAAACTATTCTGATAGCCACATTGCAAGCAAGCCAACTGAAAGCTGTTTTAGAGAAAGACCTTATGTGTGTATATAATTGTTTTCATATTCACCTGAACACAATTATTATTATTTTCATTTAGTCTATAGATACTTTAGTAATTTAAAATGAGTGCAAAATACCTTTAAAAAGCCCCAATAAATATGGGTAGTGATTTGAGAATGACAACTAAATATGATAAGAATGGAAGAAAGAGTTCTATACCACAAGTGAAGAAAATATCCAATTCTATTGATACTGATGTCTAAACAGCCTCTGTTTAAAACAGTTTTTTAAATATTGGTAACCAACATTGAAAGACACTTACTTTGTATTTCTTTAGTAGCTAAGCTGGTAAAAGAATATTTCCTCTAAAAATGGAAATTGGTTTAAGTTACAATAACACTTGCCAAAATAGTAAATTTATCTATAAATAACAGCAATGGATTATCTGGTTTAATGGATCAGCAAACCATGAGGATTTTTAGCTATTGAGGTTAAAACAAAGTAGATATATAAAGGCTCTACAATATCTTGGGAAACGGTTGATCTAGAACTATTACTGTTAAGTATTATTCCAGTAGAGAAATTATAGGGATATAAATGTAAAAATTAGTTATGCCTCAGTTTTTCACTGTTGCATAAGTAATTCCAAGAGTTATTATCACCCAAACAGCCTTTGTTGCAAGGATTGGAAGCTCATTGGTTGAAACAACATTTAAAAAGGAATAAAAACAATATGAATAGAGCTAAGTTATCTATTTCTCAGCTTACTCACAGGGGCTCATTTGCTCTAATTCTAATTCTATAAAGGATATTTCTTCTAGTGCCCCCAGAGAAGACTGATTTTGAATATAATATTCGCACCACTGAGAATCTCTAAATTTGTCGGAATTTCCAAATTACTAAAAATTAATCACTCAGCTTGCTGAAAGTTAATTACATATTTGACATTTGTTCAAAAAGCAACAAGGAGTGAATCTGCAAGCCAGCCAATTTTTCTGCCTTTTATTTCACCAGCTAGGTACATTGCAAGGAGCCCCTCCATTTACATGGAAGCCATATTTTATTCTATTTAAAGGAGATAAAAGCTTGTGTGTTGTGAATATTCCCCAGACTTACATTCAAATCTTCCCAAGTCCATAGCATGTTAAAGACAGGTTATGACCCCTAATATTCAGGCTAATCACTTTATACTTTTGTGTTGTATTTTGGGAATCATGCTTTTTCTTACTTGTCTTTTTATTCTTCCTTGCTGGTATTTACATGAAGTATGAAAATGAAGACAATATAATGATATAGACAGCTACCATAAAATACAAAAGGAAGTGCTATCTTCCTATGACTTCTGTGCTCTTGAATTCACCCCTGAGAGGAATATATGTGGCAATGAATTCCCCTAAAACCATTTCCCTCTTCCTCACAATTGGGCACATTCATACTTGATTGACCATTTTGAAAGACATGGGACCTAGAATTGACCACCTTGTTTTCTCCCTGTGTGCTGTGGATGCACTGCTGAAATCTTTTCTTCCTTCCCAGCCAATTGCCTCCTTCCTAAGCCATGGTTCCTGGAGAGGACACAGTCCACATAGATGTCCCAGAAGAGTTGGGCCAGATCCCAAAACAGTGCTCCATGCTTCAAGTTCTCAGATGACTTCAGGTAGATCATAAAATCCCAGAAACCTGAAACAGTGTTAGAAATTCGAGGCTTCCGCATTTCCAGGAGGAGCACTGAAGAAGATTCCCAGCACTGAGGATCAGCTTGGTTAAGAGCCAGCAGGTCTGTCTGGCTATGACAGAAGAAAGGAGAGACACAGCACATTCCCACAATGAGCAGGGAGCAGGTAAGGGTCAAGGGGCAGTAGATCCCTCTTCTGTTCCCAGGATTGGCCATGGGGCTGAAACTGAATAGAATGGAAATATCTTACAAATCCTTACTTGAGCTCCACTCAATAATGAAAATAATCATGCTTTTAAAAACCTTTGTGCCAGCAAGGGAAATACGTCATTGTCCCTAGGAAAATTCTTACACTGTATCTCCCATGAGTCCCATTCTACCTAAAATGGGTCATTGCCACACCAGGTACTATGAAACCAAGATATTTAGATTAGAAAGTATTAATTTCTAAGACATGTTCCTTTAGGAAATGAGTAAGTGAATTTGTTTTCCCTAGTACAGAGGAACAGAGTTTAAAAGAATATACAGTGAAAATTTAAAGTCTTACTGCATGACTTTAATTATTCTATAATATCATAGTTTAGCCTACCTATTCTAATCCAGGACTCCCATGCAATTAAGAATTTTAATATATTTCATCCTTAGATGTTTTCTTATTTGGGGTGACTTTCAATTTTTAAAAAGCATAAAAATTATAAAATGTTGTAAATAAACATAAACATAAGGTTTATGTTTATTTAGATACTAAAAGTATGGGAACCAAAGAGCATATATTCAATCCATTAGAGTAGAGTCAATTGACATTTTGTCAGCACATAAACTACTCTACAATTCTGATATAACTTTCATAAAGATAATGTTTTACCATTTCTTTCTTCTTGCTATGAATCTTAAGAATTTTAATGAAAACATTTGCCTCTCATTCAACTTTTCTGGCTCTCAAAGCCTGCTGCAATAAAAGTAAACCATATAGGAGCACTTAGGTGGCTCAGTAGGTTGGTTGGGCCTCTCTTTGTTTCACCTCAGGTCATGATCACATGAGTCATGAGGTCAAGCCCCAGGGGCTCCATTCAGCATGGAGTCTGCTTGAAGATTTTCTCCCTTTGCCCCTCTCCCCCACTCTCTCTCTTTTTCAAATAAATAAATAAATAAATAAATAAACAAATCTTAAAAAATTTAACTATATACCACTTTGAAATTCTTATGTTACACTTCAGACAGGTGCAATGAGAAATAATGTCCTTAAAATAATACTAATCTGAATTTTCTTTTTATCCCAGGAGAAAAAGCTTATCTGACCTTTAAAACTACACAAAATATATATCACACTCACACAATTCTAACATAAAGAAAAAACAGGAGGTCATATACAGCTCACTTTTAGTTTTATCTTATATTTCCAAACCTTTTAGATGTGAATATCACGAAGGCAAGCAAGGCACAGCTCATGGGAATACGTCTATATGGAACATTTAAGGATAGCACCATAAGATTGAATCTTTCTCTTCTGCACAGCAGCAGAGCATATTGAGACCCTTAAATCAGTATTTCAGAAACGCCTTTGAGCATGCAGGTTCCTATTTGGAAGAGGCATGTTGAGATACAGGTTATTTAAAAAAATTTCCAGATCACTTACACAGGATTTCTCCCTGAACAAACTTATATTCAATATGTCCTCTTCTGAACTAAAATATCGAAGTTGAGTTGCCCCAAAGGCTGTTTATCCTTAGGTGGCAAGTCCAAGTGTCAAGCGCTGAGTTACAGGAAGACGGAGGGCGGGACGCTGTCCAGGGTGCTGAAGTCAGTGCGGTGCAGGACGCCCCGTCTGCTCCCACCACAGCACTCAGGTCGGCTCCTATAGGTTCCCTTCTCAGGCAGGACACTCTTCCCGGAGCCTGCAAGTGCCTCGGTCCCGGGGTTCTCCGTGCGCCCTGCTAGGAGCCCAGCGTTGGGCTCGCTGCGTCCCGATCCCACACCTGGTTCAACGGCCTCCCCCTCTTCAGTGCGGAGCTGCCGAGGACCGGCTGTGCGTGCCCTTTGCGCTCCAGTACTTCCCTTACCCTGAGCCTCAGAACTCCCAGGTCGCAGGAGAGCACCCCTTTGCACTTACCTGCTCAACCCTCCCTGGGTTCCCTGGAGTGTGTGAGGAGGAAAAGCTCAGGCTGCTCCCCGAGCGAGTGACGGTCCCCACCCCGGCGTCCTGAAGGCTACGGTGCCTCTTAAGCAGTGGGAGTGCTCGGCGCCTCTCCAAGTCTACGTCAAAGCGCCGGGAACTGCCGCCACCTCTCGCCCCCAAGTCCGTCTCCGGCCCCCTCCGCCCCGCTCCCTCCCCTGGAGATCTCACTTCAGGTGGCCAGCAGGCTCCGCGCCACACGCCCTCACTGACCCCGGCGCGCACCTGCCCTCCACCCGGTGGAACCGAGTCTATGCGGTTTGACTTCCCGCCACGCGCCCGCAGGAACTGGAAAGTTGGGACCCAGCTCCGCCAGTCTGGGAGCGAGTGGGGCTGCCAGATCCCCACCCCACAGGCATGCCTTGTTTGAGGATAAAGAGGGAAGCCCCGGGTCTCTTGGGGTCGGGAGGCACTTGGGCGCTGGGACAGAGGTCGGACAGGGCTCAGAGGAAATAGGGAGCCTCTTAAAGAGATCTGGGTGTGAACTTCTCCGGTCTGCCTGCAGTCCTGGGCTGGGAGGAGAAGAATGCACTTGGGGCAAGGACGGAGGGAGGGAGGGACATGGGGATGCTGGAAGTTCCCCCTGTCTGGAGACAGGAAACCTCATTACCTTCAGGCTCTTGGCCTGGATCCCCTCAGTAGCCTGGACTGTTACTGGCATCACTTGTGTGATGGAGCCCACTGCTCCAGATTCACAGGCTGGTCCCTGCTTTCTGCCTGGGAATCCCTTTTGGTTTTCCACTCACAGCTAGTTAATATCTCAGTGTGAGGCTGTCAAGACTCCAGGGCTCTGCTAAGCATTAGCATCAACCTCAACTGAAAACATACCCAGCCTGGGGTCCTAAGGCGAAAGTCCTACCTTTGCAAGTGTTTCCGAGGTTTGCCCCTCACCTTAAAACCCTCTAAGTGTCCTAAAAACCACTTGTGGTCTCTAACTGAAGGCTTTTGTGCCAGCTCAGTAGTATCCATGGTTACCTTTCAGAGGGGCACAGAAAGGAACCCAGGCTTATAGCAAGATTTACTGAAGACAAGAACTGACCAGCTACCCAAGAGATAGAAATACAGCTCCAGAAATGCCTGGGTGGCTCAGCGATTGAGCATCTGCCTTCCACTCAGGGCCTGATCCCTGGGGTCCTGGGATCGAGTCCCACATCGGTTCCCTGCAGGAAGCCTGTTTCTCCCTCTGCTTGTGTCTCTAGCTCTCTCTCTGTGTCCCTCATTAATAAATAAATAAAATCTTAAGAAAAAGAAAGAAAGAAAGAAAGAAAGAAAGAAAGAAAGAAAGAAAGCTCCAAAGAGGATTCCTGAGGGATTCTGGGCTTTTTCTCCTGCTCTGAAGCCTGATGGAATGTACTTCAGTCTGTGAATTTGTGAACTGAGCATGCTAATGCCTGCTTTTAATTATGCCCTAAAGATGGCGGGAAAGATAATAGGTGAGGTCTTGGACTTACTTCCTGGATTTCAGGATGCTCTCAGCCTTTTGGAGAAGGTCATTAGAAAAACACAGATGTGTGAGCACAAGGGACAACCCTGTGGAAAGGGAAGGAAGAGAGAAGAGCAGGTATCTTTGAGGAGGTGACTGACGAACTTCTTGGAGAAGGAGTTATACAAGAGTCCTGGGGCCAAAAAGGGAGAGGATAGTCTCTTCCAGGAAGTGAAGTAGGCATGAGCAAAGACGTGGAGGGGGCACTCAAAGCTGTTCTGTCATTTTCTGGGGAGAAAATGAAAGAAAAGGAGTTTAGAGAGAGAAGGGAGACAGTAGTAGGGTTGTGAGGATTTAATTCTGGTTTTGGATGTGTTAACATCACTTTTGAAAACATTTGTATATAGATTTTCAGTGCTTACTTTATTTTCCAGGGTCTATGTGCCAGGCACTATTGTAGATGCTATGAATGCAGAAGGAACAAAACAAAGTCCCTCCACCCATGGGGCTTACATTGTAGAGGGGGTGGGAAAGAACATTTATATTTTAATTTAAAAATTATATATATTATATATATATATATATATAGGCACCTATGTGGCTCAGTCGGTTGAGCACCTGACTCTTTTTTTTTAAGATTTTATGAATTGGGGGCACCTGGGTGGCTCAGTTGGTTAGGCGTCTGCCTTCAGCTCAGATCATGATCCTAGGGTCCTGGGATTGAGCCCCACATCAGGCTCCCTGCTCAACAGCTAGCCTGCTTCTCCCTCTCCTCTGCTCATGCTCTCTCTCTCTCCCCCCCTCTTTTTATTTATTTTATTTTATTTTTTTAAAAAGATTTCATTTATTTATTACTGAGAGACACAGACAGAGAGGCAGAGACATAGAGGGAAAAGCAGGCTCCCTGCAATGAGCCTGTTGTGGGACTCGATCCCAGGACTCCAGGATCAATGACCTGAGCCAAAGGCAGACACTTAACCACTGAGCCACCCAAGCCCCCCTTTTAAAAAAGATTTTATTTATTTTTGAGTGAGAGAGAGAACAAGTAAGCATGAGCAAGCTGGTATGTGGGGAGGAGCAGAGGGAGATGCCAGGCAGACCCCAAACCCAGCACAGAGCCAAATGGCCAACTTGGGGCTCAATCTCAAGACCCTGAGACTATGATCTGAGCAGAAACCAAGAGTCTGGCACTTAACCAACTGAGCCACCCAGGCGCCCCTAGTGTTGGACTCTTGATTTAAGCTCAGGTGGTGGTCTTAGATCCTGGGGCCAAGCCCCACTTGGGGCTCCATGCTCAGAGGGAGAGTGCTTCAACCCTCTTTTTCTCCCACCCTCTTCTTCTGCCCCTCCCCCTGCTCCTGCTCTCTCTCTCTTTCTAAAATAAGTGGATAAATCTTTTTAAAAGTTATATATTTTTACAATGATTTGTATTTCCAGTTTCTGTGTTGAACATTGAGTTTACAGTTATATATCAAACACACATAAGTAGCTAATTAAACAAATATTGCCATATGAGTCAATAATGAGAGTCTATCATTCTGAAGTGCCCCAAAAGTATATGTGTAATGGGTCAGATATGATAAGAAGAAGCAAAAGATCATCATGAAAAAGTAAAGCAAGATTGGAAAAGAATGTGGAGAACAGCTATTCTATATGGATTACTGAGAAGCACTTCCTGGTGAGGAAAAATTGAGTAAATTCTATTTATGTGAAATAATGACCTGTACAGTAACATGGGAATGAATTCTCCATGTGGGGTATATGGGAAGCATGAAACAAGTATGTTGGAAGAAGTATTTTCTGGGTATAGTGGTAGGAAATGAGGTCAGAGAGGTGGTCAGAGACCCATCCTGACTGCTCAATAGAGAATAGATTGCATAGGGCAGGGCCGAGGCAGGGAGTATAGTTGGGAGCTGCTACAAAACTTCAGATCAGATATGGCAAATTGAAGAAAGGTGTAGCAGTTGAGTCGCTGAAAGTAAGTGGATTCTGAATATATTTTGATGATAGAAAAAATGGGACTTATTGATGGACTGGATATAGAGTATAAGAGAAAGAGAGAAATTGAAGATGACTTCAAGTTGTGGGGGCTAAGCAACTGGAAGTTTGGAATTACCATCAGCGAAAAGAGGAAAAATGTCTTGAAGAATAAGTGTGAGAAAGAAACATCAAGGGTTTGGTTTTCAAGATGTCAAGTTCGAGGTGAACATCATCCAAATGGAGATGCTGAATAGACAAGGCAAAGCTGGGGACTAATGATAAACACTTGAAATACAACATTTAGGAAAGAAGTCTAGATTTGGGATTTAGGTTGACCTGTAGGTAACTCTCACAGGAAAGTATGTAAAGTGGATAAAATAGTAGCCAGAGGATAGAAACTAAGAAGTGCCAACACTTAAGCGATTAAGAAACAGAGTTAAAGGAACTAGAAAGTTGTGCCTTAGAAATCAATGAAATTGAGATTTTCACAAAGAAGGAAGAAATAAACCATATCACACAGATTCAGAAAAGGGGTCAATAAAATGAAGACAAAGAGTTTTCCATTGGATCTGAAAAATAAGAGGCTGCCGAGTTGCTCATTAGGAGACAATTTCAAATGAGTGTTGGGTGAGGGGCAGAGGAAGTGGTGGGCTGAGGGGAAACGGAAAGGGAAGAAATGTGGACGGACCCTATGACGCATTTTCTATGAAGTTTAGGAAGGAAAAATGAGAAAGATTGGAACAGAAGGTTAGGGATTGGATCTTTATCATATTCACAGGCTGAGGGAAGAAACTAGTAGAGAGGGAGAAGTTGAAATTCGGGAGAGAAGGATGACTAGGAATCTCAGAGGAAACAAGAAACGAGGGAAATGAGAGAATTAAAAAAACAAACAGTGGTTAACAGAAGGGGGCATAGCTTGTTCTAGGAGCAAGGAAGAAGGAGAGCTATCTCTGGATAAGGAATGTCTGTAGGTAGTATGATGGGAAGGGGTGCAAGAGTTGAGAGAGATGGTCTCACTCATCTTAATGAAGTAAGATGCATAGTCAGCCACAAGAAATGATTGAGGGGAGGTGTTAAGGAGGGAACTGAAGAGTGAAAAGACTTTGGAATAATCATTGACAAGAAGAGAGGAAATAAGAGAGAAAGAGAGACTAAAGAAAGTACTAAAAGCCCAGGCAAAGTTTGAGACCATAAGCTTGCAACAAACCATTTTTCAAGCATGTCTGGTTTTTACGAAGCAAAATAACAACAATGAAGATTATTATGCTCTGTATCCAAACTGCCTGGGTTTACACCATATCTTTCTCACTTGCCATATTTCATTGAATCTTAGATGCATTTTTTTCACACTTAACACCACTGAAATCAGAATGTATCTATCAGCTGATAGCACCTTGCAGTTAGAATTACAGCATTTTCTTTTGCTTTTTTGAAATAATGGGATATTGACTTCATCTTTGATTTGATGTAATGTTTTGGGCAACTTGACCTCTGTGAAACAGTTTTCCTGCTTTTAATGGGCAAAAATCTCTCTTATGGCTAGTGTAAGTAAAATGAGATCATACATGGAAAATACTTAGAATGGGACTGCACGTAGCAAGTACTTGAAAAATGCTACTTATTACTTTTTGCCTGCAGTGTTCATCCAACTGAAGGTAGGAGAAAAAAATGGTCATTATTACATTGATTGAATGTTAGAGTTTTGTTGAGTAACTACTGATGAAGAAGGATGTGAAAAACTCAAAGTCATAAAAGCAAATTAGAAAAAGAGAAGAGGCTGGGGTGGAGGAGGAGAGACTAGAAGGAAGTAGAGGAAATTGGAAGTCTCAGTGAGGGAGGAAAAAGAGCAAATGTGAGATGAATAAAGAAGGAAGGTTCTAGTCAGGGAGAGGGACATTTATGTTTTATATTTTAGAGGTGGAACAGCTCTGAATTCTGAGCACAGTCACTGAAATGAGTGGCTGAAGTGGAGTGAATATAGAAACCACTGTAATGAGCTGAAAATAATGAACTGAAATGGTCACCCCTATTTGTGAGGGGTGAGGGTGAGCTGAGGGTGAGCTGAGGGTGTGTGACACTGCCATCCCAATGAGATGGCCTACGACAGCTCTTGCCAATGGGAATAAACACTATTAAAATATATATTTTTAAAAGTCTAGCTAGTGCTTATTCATACACGTTTTTAAAAAATATAATTACTTGGGACAGGAAGGTTTTACCTTTGGGTCCACCCTGGAAGTAATGTCCTGATGAAACATTTCTCATAAACACAATTTACTACCTTGCACTTGAAACTTAGTCATCTTACTGAATATTTTTATTTAGAAGATCTTAATGACTACATACTCTGTTGTAAGGCATATTTAGTATTCCTCCGTTAACAGAGAAATCTGGAGATATTCTTGGGAAGAAATATATGTCTTTTATCTGAACCTTACAATCAGCTTAATAATTGCAAGAGAAAAACAGCAGACTAATTCTTGAATTTAGGTAATTTATGCCACCAAATCATTTGCATAAAACACTTTATACTCTGTTTAACATATAAAAATATTTAGTTTGATATCTCACCTTTGTGGCTTCATTTCCATAGACTAAACTCTCCCCAAAATGCCAACTTCTAGTGAGTAATTATATTTTACAAAACACTATTTTCATATACTTGGTTACATGTGACTCTAAGGGAAACATATTTTATTCTCCTCTTTCCCTATTTGCTGTTAAGAGATTTTCCTTGGGTGACAAAGCTGGTGAGAGTTAGAACATGGTGTTTCAAAACTTAGCTTAATTCATTGTCTTTTATTTGTCCTAAATAGTGTGCTTGTATAAACACAGGTACTACCTGCCACTCTCTATTCTCTTCACTGTATAGTCTATCCTTGTTCTTGTATTTGCTCCCTGGTACCAACTGGGAGGGAGCATATGGAAGGTCCAACTTAAAGAATCATTTTAATAAGCTAGCTACTTCTTTAATCATCTCTCACATCATCATTCTAACTTGTTAAAAGTATTCAAGAAACCAATGGGTCATTTAAAATTACATGATGCCAAAAAACTGGTTTGACCGGCATTTGTCATCCAAAGAGTTGTTTCAGTTTTATGCAGTTGCAGCCTAGGGCAAAAGAATGACTAGTTGAGAAGTAAATCGCAATTAGCTGAATGTGCCCCATGGGTAGATTTCCTGATTTTTTTGCTACTTGAAGCAATTCTCAAAGACATTAAAAGGGACTTCCGATTAATTTTAATGAAATTCCAGAGCAGTTATATAGATAGTTTGCATCTTCAGCAGTGCATTAATTTGCAAATGATGGGGACAGCCTTTAAGAATTGGGTGCTTCTTTAACATTTAGGATCAGATAGTAAAAATAATTACTTTCTCTCATTCTTTTATGCCTTTCCATAATTTGAAGATGGCAATAAACAAGGACAATTTCCTGGAATGCTCATTGGGGTAAGTGGATGAGTCATTCTTTAAGTGTCATCAAATTCATGAGGACACATTGTAGTGAAGTAGTCAGATGATATTGGACACTGATTCTAAAATGTGCAGAAGAGGAAAATTACTCAGGGATACAGGAATAGTTCATTCATGTTTTTCCTACTTATACAAGTAAAGATACTGTGGTTGTGATCATAGGTGGTGGGGTTTTTTGTTTGTTTATTTGTTTTGTTCCTTTTTGAAGGAACTTCTTAAGATCCTTTATCCCCTGCCCATTCTTTCCAGTAGGTTGCAAAGCCAATAGGGATTCTTATGGCTTTGTCAAGAGTAGTTTATCTCTTGCAATAACCCCAGTCATTCAAAAGTGACCATTTTAAGTTCTGTCTTTTGAGTTACTCATTTCCAAAGGAGACTACAATACCAGGGATTTGTTTTCAATTTGGTTTATCTACCAAAGTAACAATGATAAAGGTCTAAGATTTTAGTGATAGTAAGTTTCTTCTTCTAAGGCTCCAATTATGATAGAGTAACAACCACAACAAGAACAATGTACAAACTCTATTCAACACATTTAGGAGGAGTACAGGGGTTCACAGGCAGAAAGTTGGGGGTCCCGTGATAATCATGGATTTTTGCCAAGAAGAAAACATCTGTGAAAAGTTCAAATAAGAACATAGACCTGTAGGTTGAAGGCATAAAACATCTTACTTTCACGGTGTATGAACAGGGCGCGTAGGATGAGGAACTTTTCCCGGACTCATGCATCTCTATGGGAGTTAGTTTTTCCCCACACCAGGTATTTTCATACTTTATTCTGCCACAATTTTATTCATACTTTCATTATGTGCTTACTGTACTTTAACTGATATACATGCTTATCTGGTTCTCCTCACCTTCCTACTCCTACCCAATCATTCCTTCAGAATGGAAATCATGTCTGACTACTTACTCTCAGCTTCAGAGCCCAATACACACATAATAACTTCTTAATCAATGTGGGTTGAATTTATTTATGAGAATAGTCTCAGTTTGGACCTGAGACTGGAGTAGTGAATGTCATTAATCAACTTTGCATTTCTTTCTAATGCCTGGACAAAGAAATTAAAATGTCAATCAGCCAATTTAGTTTTTTTCCCTCTCTTCAGTGCCCACATTTTTTATCATGCTTTTGCTGAATGGAGTTATTACTTTGATATGATTATGAATACATCCTCTGAAATGAAGTTTTCAATTGAAAGACTATAATCTAAAAGTATATGCTAGGCATTAAAGTACAAAATCATTTTCCCTGAGGGAAAAAAAAACATCTCCAATTCAATGACAAGATTTTAATTTTTAACCATTGGAAAATGAGAAACATTCTAAATCTAGTTTGAGATCATTTTTGTAACATGTTGTATTAGCTAGAAATGCATTTAACTACAAGTAACAGAAAACCTGACTATACCAGCTTAAATAAAAAGGGATTTTTTTTTCTTACCTAATAAGAAGTCTGGAGACATGTGGGTGCTGATATTAGTTTAGTGGCCAAAAATATCAGGCCCTACATTTCTGTTTCCCTTAACTTTTCCTGGGACTCTCAGCTGAGCCACCACAGCTCCAGGATTCACATCTACATTCAAGGCAGGAAGTCGGTAGAAGGATTGTTCCAACTCAGCCACCTCTGTTAATTTTTAATCAAGAAAATGAAAACATTTTTAAAACCCTCATCAATGGACTTAGACTTAAATTCATGGGCTACACTTAGGTCACACGGTCATTTGTAGAGGCAGGTAAGTCTAGAAGAAAGAGCTCCAGTGGAAGGGGGTAAAGTACTTTGTCCAGGGAGTTTGGAACAGCTTTTGGGGAAGCAATCAACAAAGTCAGCCCTACAAGGCAACATGAACGAATGGAAAACTATGCAACCTTAACTCTAAATTGGGTTATCTTTTGCTGCTTATCTTTTATTTTCTTAGGTCTTAACTTCCTTATCTTAAAAATGGAAGTTTTATTATTATTCACCAAACATTTCAAATTTGAGAAATAGAAGATGCTAATAAGAATGCAGTGATGGTTGCATAAACTACTTGGGGATGTATCTGAGAGCCCCTTGCTTCTAGGACTCTGAGAGAAGCATTTCAATTGTCCCATGCATTAACGTTTTCTGTAAATTATATGGGTCCAATTAGATAATCCCAAAATTCTTTTTTTGCTTTATCAGTTTTTACCTATGACTTGTGGCAAAAATCCATTGATTAAATAAATGTCTAGAAATCCTGGAGTTTAGAAAATTATTGAAATTAAGAATTAGAAGTGGTATAATCATTGTAGAAAGGAGTTGAGCATTTCTATAGCCTCTGAGAAGTGTACACTTCTCAATGTAAACACCAGAGAAAAGCTTACACTTGTACACTAATAAATATGTATAAGAATGTTCACAGGAGACACTATTCATATAGCAAGTACCCAGAAACAACTCAAATGTCCAAAGAGTAGGGAATAAATTGTAGTATATTCACTCAATAGACTACTTCACAGTAGTTAAGATGAATGAAGTACATCTAGTTGGAACACCATGGATGGTTTTATAAATATAATATTGAGAAGGACAACATAAGTCCCAAAAGGTTATATACAAAATGTCAGTACCCTTTTTATAAAGTTAAGACAACTAAAACCAAACAGCAGATTTATTAAGAATATGTAAAATAATATGACTATGTGTTTCAAATGGCAATGAAATTACTATCATAGGAATCAAAGTAGTAATTACATTAGGAAGGAGGAGTTCAATGAACAAGATGGATGAGTTTCACACAGTGTTAGTTACTGTCAGAGTATATCAAGAATTGGTTCTGATTATTTCTATTTCAATTAAAAAAAATTTTAAGTCCACATCAGCTAAGGAAGGTCTTTAAGATACAGACCCTATTAAGCTATTGTTCTTTCTTCCTCATATAAAACAAATGAAGTAAAACTTCATTAACCAAAAATAGAATTTCTTGGTTATTTAGGATGTCTTCTTTTAGAACACCTAGTCATTTAACCAGTGCTAGTAAAACAAGGTGGGAAACCAGAAACATCACACCCTGCCCTCAAATTTAGTCCCTCTTGGAATGACCACATTCTATTCTCTTTGACCACCAGTCCCATCCCTGTGCTCCTTCTCTGAGTGAGGTCAGGACAGTGAAATGTGAGGGTCCATCCACAGCATCTTCCTGAGCAGAAAGGAATTTGCTGAGATGACCACATACTTGCTGTTTCAAAGCATGTTCTCTACTGGGTGCAATGAGAGGGCATCAAGCTATGCTTTAAACCACTCATAAATCCAGAAGCTAATGGAGAACACAGTAGATGAGGCAAAGTACAAGGTATTAAAATATACTAACACATATGCCCAAACAAAAGCAAGTCACTTGTCCAATATTATACACACACACACACACACACACACACATACACACACACAGGTGCCATTCACTGTTATGGGCATGGCGGACATATATCATATATCAATGAACAGGATAAGCAGAATCTTTGCTTTTGTGGAAATTCAATTCTACTGGAGCAAACAAAATTAAGTAAACAAATAAACAAGATAATTTAAGAGCAAGCATGAAATGAAGGAAATAAAATCAAGTATTATCGTAGATATTGAGGAAAAAAACATGGCTTTAATACACAAGTGACTTCAGTCCTTTTAATTTTTAAGATCTTCAATCCTTGGAAGCTTTGAGATTGTATTTGGTACTCATTGGAACAAAATGACAGCCCTTATGTTTGTAAAATTGACTAGTATCAACCAAATTCAAGTGTCATTAGGTACACATATGTGAAACTACTGAAACCTATTGAGATATGTGGAGAGCATATGCCTCTTCACCAGCCAGCCACCCTGAGTCAGGCTTCTTTTTAACCCTTCCCCTACCTCTTCCTGGGAAACCTTGCATATGATAGGAAAGCCACCCCTTCTTTAATGATCAGCAGCTCCTGAAGAAGAGTAAGTTTTTTTTAACAGGCCCTATGCCTCTGACATATCTGAGGGTTATATTCTAAGGGAATTTAAATTTATGCATAATTTATATAGGCACAGATTTGGAAAAGCATGTTACATATTCAAATATATATGTATATATAGATGTTTGTATGTATGCCTACATTCATCCCAACTTAGGATTCCCTATTCAGATGAAGTTTCATACCTAACTGACACCTTGCGACACCCATTAATACATGGTCATTTTTTTTAAGATTTTATTTATTTATTCATGGAAGACACAGAGAGAGAGAGGCAGAGACAGGCAGAGGGAGAAGAAGGCTCCATGCAGGGAGCCCGACGTGGGACTCGATCCCAGGACTCCAGGATCATGCCCTGGGCTGAAGGCAGCGCTAAACCGTTGAGCCACCTGGGGGGCCCTAATACATGGTTTTGAACTAGTACTTATGCAGAAAACTTCTAAACTCTAACAAAAGTGTGACATCAGCCAAGGCATTAATTAAATCTTAGTAAGAAATTTACCAATTCTTGTGTATATGTTTGTGATTATTTTCAATTTGTAAACCTGATCCAGAGTTGCTATCAGAAAATTGACCACCTCTGCTCTCAAACATGATATCTACATTTGATATTTTTTTTCTTTTAAAGATTTCATTTATATATTCATAAGAAACACACAGAGAGAGGCAGAGACATAGGCAGAGCGAGAAGCAGGCTCCCTGCGGGGAGCCAGATGTGGGACCTGATCCCAGGACCCCGGGATCATGACCTGAGCCACACAGGTGCCCCTACATTTGATGTCTAAATGGTTTGTTGTCTCCAGCTGAAAAATTTGTTTTTGGAACAAATTTCTTGAGCTTTTTTTTTAAAATTCAATACCTCTTGCTAACTAGGTGACATGAGTAAGAGAATTTTCCAGAAGATCTATCAAACAACTATTGCATTGATCTACTTCAAGACCAGAAAGATGTCAGGCAGGCAACAACCTACATATCAGAGGCATCTGTATTAAACATCTCCTCAAATGCCTGGCAGTTTTTGAAACACTCTGGTGAGCTGCTGGTTATAGTGTTGGTAAACACTATTGAACTGGGGCGCAGGGGTAACACGGTCCGCCTCTTGATTTCAGCTCAGGTCATGATCTCAGGGCTGTGAGATCTGGCCCCAAGGCAGACTCTGCGCTGGGGGTAGAGCCTGCTTAAGATTCTTTTTCTCCTCTTCCCTCTGTCCCTCTCCCCTAAAATAAAGACTACTGAACCTCTTCTTTATCTGCCTCAGATGTAAATGTTTCAGACATAAAAATACAATAAAATAGAGGAGGAAATTGAAACAACAAATAAAGTTAAAGCCATGGTGATATGCTAATAGATTCATGCTCCGTCTCTCTGGCCATTTTTGAAAAGTCATACTTACAAATATGACTCACCTCATTTCTAAATCACCATAGTTCAACCATTTTCTGTCCAGAACCATGATCTCAGTAGATTGCTGACACCACACTTCTCCCTTTTCCTAAAATGGTTTCCAGAACAAGAGTTAGGTAGCCCCATAACACATCCTATAGAATAGCCTCTCTCATGCTGAATAGGGAAGCAGAGGCATTCTTAGGCTCTCATAAAATCTAGATGGTGGAGAAGAATATTATGAGGGGTTAGGACTGTTCTGTTAGGGGTGCGTCCAGGCTTTAATTTTCCTCTGATGGGAAAAAAATCTTGTTTCAAAAGCAAGACGTCAACAATATTTTTAGCCATCAGTCACATTTTGTGCAAGGAACTCAGTTTTAGATATCGATCACTTTTTGCGCAAGGAATTCAAAATTTATCTTTCTCTTTTACTATAATAAAAATAAATATACACAAAGTGTTCCAACCAAACTAATTTCAGAGCTATTTAACCTTCAGAATAAGGTTTTGCCAAACAAAGAGATGATCTATGTTATAGCCAAACAAAGAGAAAGTCAGCCAAACAAAGAGATGATCTATGTTATAAAATATTTGTAATAGTCCACTAATATAAGTGATATGTGAAATGTGGATATATGAATTGCTTGCCTTTCCGGGTAACTAACTGGAAATTGTACAAACTTTGATAGTCAAAGGACTTCTTCCAGGGACATTCATCTGTAATTCATTCATCTGTAAAAAGCAAAAGGCTTTTTATTTTATATGGACAGCTACCCTACTCGGTACATATATATCCTGAGAACAAAGCCAAAATGGACTGAATTGACTACATTTTTCCTCCTTTCATCTGAGTGTTTGGTCTCATATAAATATTTGAGTACAAGGCCTACTCAGAGTTTTTTTTAACTTTAATAAAGAAAAATTTATTACTTCTTTTGTAGCCATAGCTAATGAAATGTGCCCCCAGGCAATACACCACCAGGAAAGGAGAGGTTATACAACTTTCTGAGAACTCAATGAGATACAGAACCATTTTGATTACCTGTAACCATGACTCTCTACTTGGATTGCCTTCTTTTATTTCTTTTGTTCAAATCACATTTCTCAAAATGCCTGATAAAATGTCTTAAGCATCTTACCTCTCCGTTGTGCGGTACTTAGAATGTAATTGGGAGACTCAAGAACAATTACCAACTTTGTTGTGATCCACCTTATACCACTTGTCTGCACTTAAATCATTGTGGCCCAGGAGTAATACTTTTCTGTGGAGAGCCACCATGGTGTTATTAATAAAAACTACTCTGCGGATAAATCAATATTTGGCTTCTAATAAGTAAAGGAGTGTCATTCTCATCTCTTGTTCCTGGAATGCCAAATGTTCATAATTTCAGTTTTGGGCTAAAGAAAGTGTAATTACAGTTATAGTAATGGAAATAAAAGGATTTTTTAAAATCCCTTCTTTTGCTACACAGAGATACTGTCAAAGGCGTCTTCAAGTTTGGACATCTCAGTTTTCCTAAAAAAAAAAATTAAAATATATCCTAGTGAAGCTCCCAGGGCTTGGGGAAGTGGAATGTTGCCCTTTATGGAAAGCCATTATTGATTTCATATTGGTTGGAATCATGGCGACAGCAGGAAGACTGGATTCACCCTTTTTTGCTAAGTTCTGTCCTTGGGATCAAGAGAATTCAGTTCCACTGCCAATTAATATCATTGGCACTAGTACATAGTGCCAATCTCATGGAAGTAATCTTCTTCTGCTACATTTATTTTCTCCTAGTCTCATCAGCTGTTTGTCTCCCTCACTCTCTCTCCCTTTCTGTGGTACCTCTTCAAGAATTTGCCTCTAGTTTTATGGCTTAAAATATGACATCTAAAGATGGTTCTCCAGTAAATATTTCCATCCTAACCCCTCCAACATGTTCTATATCTTCATTTCAATAACATTCTGGACATCTTCACCTAATTTCTGTCAGGCCCCTCAAATCCAATAGATCCACAATGGGATACATCTTTGACCCCTAAATCAGGATTTCCTCCAGGCTGTCCACATCATCCCAACTACTAGGTATCAGACCTGGCCTCTGTCTTTTTTACCTTTCACCTCTTGCTTCCCACAAGCAGATGCCCACTTCTGTTGATCCTGCCTGTGTGATCTGTCCCTTCCACTCCTGTTTGCCTTGCCAGAGCCCTATTTCAATTCCTCATTATCCTGGATCTGTGGTATGGGCCTAGCATCCTAACCTAAGGTTGGATACCACCTCCTGGAGCTCTTACCCACCATCCATCTTATATCCTACTGCCAGACAGCTTCCGTTAGTCTGATCCTCAGAAACTGCTTTCAACTGCCTGAAGAATCAAGTCCACACACTACAGCTCAGAATCTATAAATTTAAAACCCAAGGCTACAGGTCATTCCTCATTCCCTTGCTTTCTTTATACTCTATGCTCTGATGAAGCCAAGCTGTTTGGTGAATGTTCCAGATGAGGTTCCCTGGGACACAGACTCTGAGGCAGAGAACAGGGACAAGCTGTTTACTAGGGAGGGAAGGAAGTAAGATTGGGCAGAAGAGATGAGTTTCCTTGCAGGGAAATAGAGGAGGAGGTTTTGGAGCTGGTCTGGCCCTGAGAGCTGTCCTGAGTTGGAACCTGAGGACTGGGCCTTGATAATCCCACATTGATCCACCACTGGATGCGGCCCATTTCAACAAGGGCAATTTTCTTCAGTAGAGGCAAACCCCAAAAGGGCCAACAACTGATGCCCATCTTCTGGTGGCACTCCCAGCAGACAAAGGAATACATCCTTTCTACTCCCCTCATTCCTCAAAGTAGATCCAAGCAGTGCATCATGTACCCACCCAGGGATTCCCATCCACCCTCACAATTGATTCCCCATGGTCACTTTCCTATAAGCTCCACGGCAAACTGCTTGCTGTCTTTCCCTGTTCCTCTCTAACCTGTTTCTTTAGTAATAATATGCCCCACCTGTTACATTCTCTAATCTCCTTTGCAACTAGGTGTGACTATGTGACTAAGTTCTAACCAGTGCTGATGATAAAAAGTGATATATGCAACTACCAGTTTGGTATCCAGAGGAACTGGCAGTCCTTCCACATCTCCGTCTTGATTCCTGCTTCCTGGAAGGTGGGCAGGGTGGTGGACCCTGCACAGAGAATTTGTCCCATGGAGCAGAAGCTGTGTACTAAGGATTTCACAGCAGGAAGATAGATGATATGTGGAGTTCCCATACCAGCTGTGGACTGTTCATGGAAGAAAAAATTAAAACTTCCATCTTTTTTAAACCACTGGTATTTTGGCCTTTGTTATTTTTCAAAAGATTTTATTTATTATTCACAAGAGACACTGAGAGAGAGGCAGAGACACAGGCAGAGGGTGACGCAGGCTCCCGTAGGGACCCAGATGCTGGACTTCATCACAGGACTCTGGGATCACGCCCTGAGCAGAGGGCAGATGCTCAACCACTGAGCCACCCAGGCGTTCCTGATCTTCTTTATTTTAACTGACGTTATACATCCTCTCTAACTCAAGCTGTAACACTTTCCTCCCCATTTCCATATGTCCATAGTGCACCAATTGTTCCGATACCACTTCAAATGTTACCTTACCCTGAGATGTTTGTTGACCTCCTTCCTTCACCTCTGTGACAGGAAGTAGCATTTTCCTCTGCTGATCTTCCATAGTTTAGCTGTATTTCCTTTACTTAGTGTGACACTTTCATCATAAATGGTCATTCTTTCCTTATTTCTCAGCGCCTCTACTAAACTGTGACATCCTGCAGAGCAACATCTGAGTCTCATAATTCCTGATCCACCATATTAGCCAAAGTTCTTTTATTAGTAGATGTTCATATTACTCGTTGACTCAATGGAGTTATTTTTCACAGAGGATTGAATGTGGCATTCCTGTAATCTCACTCACCAGGTTTGTAGCAGAAAATTGTTTTACTCATCACAGGTAACAGAAAAATCCCCTTTCTTCTTCCACTCAATGCCTTACACATACTTGAAATTGGTTTACATATTCCCCCTTAGGTGCTGTGCCAGAGGAATAAATTTTCAGGCTTTTCCTTCAGTCCTGTGGCTATCCCATCTCTCTCCCATTCTCATTTTAACAAAAAGCCAACATTTACATTTAGAAAGGGAACATTTTACCAAACATGTTCTCTGAATTGGGACACTCCCTGTCCCCCAGTGGTGGCAGTGAGGAACACAAAGGTAGGCAGCAAGGGATTCTCTCTAAGGATCTACTGTTAACACCCTCCCGCTCATTTTCTTGTGTTATAAGTGCTATATTCTAATCTCTCCTGGGTTCAAAAAAAAGATCCAGAACTGGACTGCCTGTGTCCTGAGTCTGGCCCTGCCACTAATTAGAATGGTGATCTTAAGGAAGGGGTTAAATTGCTTCAACGTTGAGGGGTTTTTTAAACTATAAAATGGGGATAGATGAGGGGCAATAAAATGATGTGTCAGACCACAGACTCTAAAGCTTAAAGAGCCTAGGGTTTCATTCCAGATCCATCACTAACTGGAACGCCCATCTTTGTGCATACCTAGAAAGCAGTGGAAGGACCGGGAAAGACTTCATGAGGAAAGTAATATTTGGGGTGGCACCAAGGGGTGCATAGGAATTTGACTGGAGCTGTAGCAGGAAGGAGAAGTCTTTCCAGCAGAAGAAACAGGCTGAGCCAAGTCCAAGAGGTTAGAAAGTACTACTTTGCCCTAATAATGTGACTTTCTCATCCTTTTCTGGAGCCATGAGAACACAGAACATGGTATACAGTGCATGCGCACATGCGCACATGAGCAGGAGAACGAAAGAGAGATCCTCAGAGAGACCCACTTGTTGCCTATCTTTGTGGACTGATTCTGTAGTGGTGAGAGCAAACAAAAGAAAGATTGAAGAAATCAACAAAAATATTGATGGGGGTTATATCTTGCTGATTAGATTACAGTTATTTTAATTTTCCCTAAATTTTTGTTTTCCAATTTTTCTGCCCAATAGACATGTAGATTTTCATAATGACTCAAACAAATTTAAGTTTTTCCTTCCTGCTGAATTTTTCAGCTTCTGAATGTCTTTACTCAAAAATCTTTTTCTTATTTCTCTGGATTTGGAAAATTACATAGAACCTCTGGATTAGCTGGGTTGGCTGATTCACCCTCATATCCAATTGGTTTTGAAGAGTCAAAGACTGAAAGACTGTCTTAAGATTTGTATGGCTCTAGTCAGGTACTTCTGGTTGCTGGGTAGCAGACATCCATAATCGATCGACCACTGCACTCTCTCTAACAGATGGCACACATGGCTTAGGATCCAGGCAGCCACAAAGCTGCCTTAGCAAGCACTGAGACAAAGCCTCATGGACCACTGAGTAATGAGCATTGAAGCAAAGCCTATTTGCCAATGCATTAGCAGTTCTTGCTCACAAAACCAGCACATCTGAATAAGCCTAGCACACAAAACACCACCCAAAGGAAGCGCCTTTGAGCAGGCTCCTTTCAGGTGGCTGTGCCTCATCCACACAAAACAACAGGAAGTCAATGTTGTAAATGCAACTCATGTGAGCACCTGCCTGACTCTTCACTTGGGAACCCGCATCCCTGACTGGGAGCAAGGCCCGTCTGTGTCCTCACTGGAGCTATTAATTTCAGGGGGCCACACATGAAAATGTCTTACTAATGTATACATTACATACATTATGAAGTTACATACTAGGGGCCAAGAGTTCTGTCTGCCCCACCTTGACCCACTTGTTTTTTTTTTTTTAAGATTATTTATTTATTTATTCATAGAGATGCAGAGAGAGAGAGAGGCAGAGACACAGGCAGAGGGAGAAGCAGGCTACATGCAGGGAGCCCGACATGGGACTCGATCCAGGGTCTCCAGGATCACACCCTGGGCTGAAGGCGGCGCTAAACCGCTGCGCCACCGGGGCTGCCCCCACTTGTTGTTTTTAAAATATGAATTAGCTACACCATTAAAAAAATAGGAAATTTTGTATACAAATCTGGATTTCTGGTTCCTCTGGAAAAATAAATGGAAAGGGCAATAAAGGAACCAATTTTCCACCTAAGGACAATTGGCTGGAGCTGAGCTCCAGCTGTGTGGCTGGAGCCACACAATTGGCTGGTTGTGTGCTGTCCCACCCAGCTCAGTTTCCCCTCCCCTCTTGTCTCCTATACTACACTGTTCTGCTCATTTTGGTAATGTGCCATCCTTGTTTTATAGCCATTTCACCTACACAGGAAAACCTATTTCATACAGTCATTCGCTATCTCTATGAGATTTACAAAGGCCCCATAATGCTGTGTCTGTTGCTGCAGACTAGAGGCATCTCTGGTATTATTCCGAACTCAAGTTACCTCTTTGTGTCTTCATCTTGAAGCCTGGGCCTGAAGAAGCAAGGAGCTCTGCTGCAAGCTCATTTACCCCCTGAAGACAGGAAGCTATTTAAAGCTCCAAAGAGATCTGAAGAACCCTTGAAATACTCCTGATCGGTCAGGATGAAGATTTTTTGTTTTGTTTTGTTTTGTTTTGCGTTGCTTTGTTTTGCCTTGTTTTTGTAGGACCAATCGATTTACTCAGCTAATTTGGCTTTCAATGATCATCACAGTCAGATAAATGTTTTCATAAGGGTGGACTCTGTGGGGTCACAAGTGCAGTCTTTACAGCCACACCAGGGCAAGTGTGTGTGTACCAATCAGCTGCCAAAGGAGCATGGGCAGATCCCAGCAGGACAACTATTTTCAGGTAATGAGGGATCATGGCATTTGCTTTCTCTCCAGAAGTCATGTCCGTGGCCAAGAACTTGTTCTAGTCAAGAGGCCAGACCTGCTAACAGGTTTCAGAAAAGCTCAAGGGATGGTAACTTTCTCCAAGGCATAAAAGACAGATCAGCATCAACTTTAGTAGACTGGAAGTGCAATTCCACTTGGAAAATGATTTTGACCTTTCATTAATTGAAGGACTTACTAAATGATGCTTAAAAAGCATTTACTTTTCTCAGAGTTAGGAGTCTCTCATGTTCTGTCTCCCTTTCTGATATTTCTCACTCATTTTTGACTCCTAAATCTGGGAAATGAACTAGGGGTGGTAGAAAGAGAGGTGGGTGTGGGGTGGGGGTGACTGGGTGACGGGCACTGAGGGGGGCACTTGATGGGATGAGCACTGGGTGTTATTCTATATGTTGGCAAATTGAACACCAATAAAAAATAAATTTATTTTTTTAAAAAAGCGTTTACTTTACCTACCCCCTCACTCCCGACTGAAATTAGCCAGGGATCTTTATGGGAAGAAAATACTAGACGTTCATAGGTCAGGTCAAAAAGCCCTCGTTGTCATTACTGACAGCCCCAAACACTTAAGACTGAGCCAGGATGGACACATCAGTGGAAAAGTATTTAAGGAACACAAGGTTCTGGTGGAGGGTCTTATAATCATAATCCCCACACAATCTAAAAGAGTTCAGATATCTGAAAGTTAGATACAACATTACAGGCTGTTCATCTTCAAAGTATTTATGAGTGTACTTTGACCAACCCAGATGAGTCCTGGGTAACAGCAGTTAGTTATCGCGGCATTAGGTCCAATGGCACAGCTTTTTTTCTCAACTGCCCCCTTCCCTGTGGAGCTCTTTCTGATCTCCAGGAGAGCAGAAGTCTCCCTCTTCTCTTCCTCTAAAGTATGGAATACTTATGTCTGCGAGAGCACTTATCACATTGCATTTACATGTTGTATCTTATTTCCAAGATCAAGAGCTCATCGCTGTGTCCCTGAGACCTGGCACAACAGGGTAGGGTTTTTATAGCTCAAGTGTTTGTGAAAGGTAGAAGGAAAAGAAGGAAGGAGAGAGGAGAAAGAATGGAAGGAAACATGGATACTCCACATTCCTTAACCAAAGGTCTGAGCAGCTCTTCCTGGGTCTTGGCACATTGCTTCCTGTGCCTTGAGACTGCTTCCCACTTTATTAGACTAGTGTAGTCTTGTCATCTCTCGAGATGGTTCAAAACTCACTTCTTTTGGGAAGCCTTCCTGTATCTCTCTCCCACCTACCCCCCATCACTTATCTCTCCCATTCATGATGTTGGCTGTCACATTTATTGGGTGTATCTCTCTGATAAATTGTGAGCAACTTTAGATCAAGAATTTCATTTTGTTCAACTTCCACAAGGAGCTCCTTGTATAGAGGCTTAATAAATATTCGTTGAATGAGTAAATTGATAAACAGAAGTCCCTTGCACATTAACCTAAGGGATGCCTATCTTAAATTTCAAAAGTGACTTAAGAATTCCATTGTGAGGGGCACCTGGGTGGCTCAGTTGGTTAAGCATCTGCCTTCTGCTCAGGTCATGATCCCGGGGTCCTGGGATGGAGCCTCATGTTGTTGGGCTCTTCGCTCATGTTGTCTGCTTCTCCCTCTCCTTCTGCCTGCCCCTCCCCCCCTGCTCATGCTCTCTCAAATAAATAAAACCTTAAAAAAAATTCCATTGTGAGCACATGGATTTTCTACTTAATTATTCATATCAAAGTTTTAACTCAAGGGCTGCTGTTGTGTGTCTAGGGACTTTCTGGCTTCAGACCACCTTTCTCAGTCAGTAACCAAGGTAGCATGGATGGAACCCATCTCAATATCAACCTCAAAAATGGAATGACTTAAAGGAAACATATTAAAAGGGAAACATAAAAAAATCAGGTAATTCATTTTAAACTTAAATGAATCAAACTTAAATCAAACTTAAATGATACTCTACATGCTTTCTGGTTTAAAGTATGATATTTGTGTTATTTTAAAATATTTCTATATTCCTTTCATTAAGTGAAATGACATAGAAACAAATGAGTTATGGTGAACAGACATAAAATTTCCATGAGATGATTCAACTTGGGTAGAAGAGGTTCTTGGAGGGGGATCTTAAGGAAGAGGATTGAGAGGCTAAGCCGCTGATGGCTGGAAAAATAAAGTTGAGGCTATGCGAGGCAGGCTGAAGTTTCAGTCACACTATTAAGTTTGAACCTCATTCTATAGGTGACGAGGAACCCCTGCAAACTTTTCACAGAGGAAGGATGTGCTCAGATCAGCCTCTCTCCCTGTCAGTGTGGCAGATGTATGTGAGTTATCTGTGTCTGCTGAGGCCAAACCAAGGATGGAGGACACAGACCAAAAGATATTTGTAGAGAAGGAATATTATTTGGTGACCAATTCCATGTGAGGTGTGACAAAATACCTTCCTTTGAATGTTTTCAATAAAACCAAATACTTCTATTTTCTTTAGAGCTTGATTGCAAATTCGGTACCAGGTCAAAAGTGTGGATATTATTACTAGCCATCCCCTTTAGATTCAGGAAAGAGATACTAAAGAAAAAAGAATTGATAATGATATGATCCTAAGGTGGATTCCCCCCACCCCGATTTATAAGAATACATTCAATAAATTCAATGAAACTGAATTCTAATCAGGAATATGTTTATCATTCATCAGAGATTTTATTTTGTTCCATTGACTGCTTAAATTTTCAGTGAGCCTTTGATTGAGAAGCCCGTGCTAAAACTCTTGAAATCAGGCACATGGCCATTTAATCAACAACACAAGATAACACAAAAAAGGGGGCCTGAGAAAAATGATCAAAGTTTAAAGTGACAACATTCTATGTTAACAAAGATTTTATACACACTTGACGCATACAGTGCATACAATGACTACTGAATCTCCATTCCTAGGCAGCCAACGAGATTATGAATGAATTTATTAACTTCAAACAAAACTTCAGGTTGTACACTTAAAAAATTACAAACCATTTGAAGATGAAAATTAACAATGGAAGCGACAATGACTGTAAAATATGATGGGATGACTTTAAAGAAAGGTTCAAGTATTGTTTGTAAAGTTCTTCGGACACTAGAGTCTTTGAAAAGTTTGTGCATTTCCCATCTTTGCATAGTAAAAACAAAAATGAAAACAAAAAAAAACATACTACTTGGTAAAACTCCACGGCTCTATGTGATTCATGTTTCATAACATGCACCTATGTGTACTGCTCATTTAGCTAATAGGAGTAGCACTAATTCAGTGGGCTCATGCAGTGTCCCAGGTGAGCAATGAAGTTAGCGCACACCTCCTCATCCAGGTGTCGTTAATTAATGCAGCAAAGAATAGCGGATGAAATGGGAACTCGTCATCACTTAACGCTAACTCTTGTTGGGTAACATTAGGACGGTGATACGCTTGTATGAGCTCAAATTAATAAAAAGGACTATTCTCACCACGAAAATCAGCAAATGAATGGCATGTGCAAGAGAAAATACAGCAAAGAGTTCGAAACGACATAACCCAATACCACCAACAATAATTATAATCCATTGTTTACGGTTGGTATGGTTGCATTACCTTTCTTTCCTATTCATACACACATGGCTTAAAGCTTGTGTATTTTACATATACACACAGATAATTTAACATTGGAACATAGGTCTGGTTACCTATGAAACTGCCAGTGTAACAAAAAGTTACACTGACATTTGCCATTATGTACATATTTGGGGACCACTGTGGTCTGATTTAAAACGTAACATCGCACACTTACAATGTTGTTTGTGAAATGCTCAAAAGTTAATAATAGAGATTTAACTTGTTTTGTAACCATCATGGTTTTGTTTTTGTTAAGTCACCGTGGTGCCTCTGGAAGAGCAGTGAAATGTATATGGTGTACTCAGTAACAGCTTGGAATCCCCTAGTGAGTAGGATCCAGCAACAAGGACATAAACAATACAGTGATAGGAAGAGATGCCAAGTAATCTGAGTTTCCTTTGGGTTGAAAGAACCATCACCACTAGGCGAAGGGATACAACCTGTGTCTTATGGAGCCAAGAATAAGGCTGATAAACCCTGTAGATAGCCCTGTTTTTCCAATATAAAGATACAGCTAGTTCTGGAGAAAGACTGCAGACCTGGGTAGCACCTAGTACTCAGAAAGCAGTAACAAGATTAAGAGGTTAGGTTATGATCTACTGGGGCATAGCGAAATTGAGGTTTCTGCTCTATGATTGTGATACTTCCATGATTAAATACACCTGGAAATAACCTCACGGTTTTAAGCAGTACAGTTTTAGCACATAATCCTTTCCAAAATCAAAGCAAAAATTGTGAGACTGGTGTCATGACTCTTGCTGAAAAGGGACCTAAAGCTAAATCTAGCAACTCATTTGATGGTCATGAGGTGAACAGCAGGATTGCGTGTCCTGTTCCTGAAAAGAGGATGTTGGAGAAGTGTGGGCTTTCTGGGGGCCTTCGGGAAAGCTCCTCTCTATAAATGGGTGCTCACTGAAGGACTCACGTACTAGGTTCTACATTCAAAACCAAGTCAGGACCAAATTTATTAATGTATATACTTAACACTTGAATGGAAGCTATCTTGATCATAAATGGAAGAAGAAATCGATGCCAGTGAAGGAAACTCGAAGGGACTTGGGAACCCAGATTACATCTGCACATCTGCCTGAAGGCAAGAGAAGATCATGATTTTGTGAACAGTAGAATCCCATCACAATCTAGAACATTCCACACACCACACTGTGGGACCAACGAGATTTGTTGGAAACACAACACACAGACTTAAAGCCTACGAAGGCAACACTCGCAAGAAGGCAACTGCTGCCTCGGTGTCCATTACCGGTTTGCCAGTGGGGTTCTACCAAATGTATTTTGAGGCAGGAAGATGAAACATGAACGAAATGTTGACAATAATAGATACAAATAAAATGGAAAGCTTAACTTTTTCCCCAAGTTTTTAACATTTAAAAGTTATTTTTTTTTTTAATTTAAGGCTTTAAGTTTATCCTCCTTTCACATTGAAGACAGGGAAAGAAAACTGTCAAAACCAAAAACCAAAATCATGAGCTTGGCACTTCTGTGATTAATTCGAGAGGGTGTCTACTTTCTTACATTATATACATACATTTATAATAACATCAAAAAATTTTTAGACTTGTTAGTACATATATTTGCATTTACATAATTTTTGTGTTTTTAATATGGGTTATTTAGTTGTTTGTATCCCACCAGGCCCACCCCCACCCCCCCACTTTTGCTTATTTTTGGTTTTAAGCATTTCATTCAGGTATTTCCTTTTTAAATTGCACCTGTTTTGTGTCCAAACTCCCTGCATCTGTGGCTACATCTGTCTTTTTTAAGCAAGCCCCCAAATCACTGAACAACATGTTACCAGAGAAGAGAGAGAGAGAGAAAAAACAGCAAAAAGAACCCAAAAGATGGGGAGCAAACAATAAACTCAAATCTACAGATAACCTTTACAAGAAAAATATTTCAGTACAGACAAGTGAAAATGATGTGTCAAAATCTCTTATTTCCATATTTACATTTATAAAAGAACTATACAATAGCATCATTGTTCAAATTCCAGTTCCCATTTCCAAAGGATGCTTGGTCCAGGAAAACACACAATGGGAAAGTGACTCAAGGAGAGCAGGGGTCCGTGGAGTCTCTCGTGGCCCGGTCTAGACTCGGGGGTGAGGGCCAGGCAGCCTCCATGTGTTCACCGCTCATCCTCACCTTAGGAATTCAGTTGCAAGTTTTGCTGCAGATTGGCTTGCTAGCTGCTTGTTGTATATATGCCATGCAGATTTTACCCTTTCGAAAATTAGATCTTCATGCCACTGGAGTGTGTCATTGGTAGGAAAAGAAAAAAAAAATCATGCCAAATCATTTAGAAGATATTAAGTGCCAGCAGGCTGAGGAAAGAAAAAAAATCATTTGCTATTTTTTAATGGTTCTTTTATTGCACTTCATTTTTTGTTATTGTTCCTTCTTCCTTTAGTTAGAAAAAAAAAAGATTCTGAAATAGTTCTTTTATAATATTGTCTTTTATCCCCTTTTATTGACAGGTGGTGAGAGGGGTTCTTTGAGATTATTTCCCAGAAGGACAGTTTCCTTTTAGCCCATCCCCATCCCCCACCTTCAGCTCTGTGGTCATTATGACCCAGTGGTCTTGGTTACAGACTCAACACTTCCGGCAACAGTGCTGTGAGTATGTCACACCCAGGATCCAACAGCACGAGGCACCGCTCACCCAGTGCCGCGGAGTCAGATGGGGCCTTGCTGAGTGGGGTCGAACCTCCTCTTCTTGACATTTCTTCCAGAGATGCAGGCAGGGAGGGAAAAATCCACAATATTAATCAGATCGCGAGGAGAGGAGGGTGATGATAATGACAACAACGCTAGTTCCAGAGCAAAGTAATCAACTCACACAGAGGCAGAC
This sequence comes from Canis lupus dingo, assembly GCF_003254725.2. Taxonomy (NCBI): domain Eukaryota; kingdom Metazoa; phylum Chordata; class Mammalia; order Carnivora; family Canidae; genus Canis; species Canis lupus. Next base: position 15,508,329 of record NC_064279.1, on the reverse strand, counting down.
TTCCCAAAATAACTGGCAACACAGAACAGCTCATGCTTTTGAATGTCTTTACAACATCTCCACTAGAGTACATCCATTTGTAAGACCAAAAGGAGCTTCGAGTTGCTCATTTTAAATCACTGGAAGCCTCCGCAGCCCAATTTGTCTCTTATTTCAGCAGTAAATGATACGGCTAATTTTAACCAGATGAACATGACAGGAAGGGCTCTTCCTACATTCTGGAGGGCTATTAGGGGAACTACGCAAAACTCTGAAGGGCTCCTTGCTGCTTCCTTCCAGGACTTGAGAATTCTGTATCAGTCAGTTGGCCTTTGCCAAGAGGGCAAAGAGCCTTGTTCTACTCAGTTATCTTGCTGCCTTGGGTGTGTGAGCTCTTACCTCACCATGGAACAAGCATTCTTCATATCCAAGCAGTTGAAAACCAGAGTGCACAGTAAGACAGTACACTCAAAGGAGAATGGACACAGGCTCGGGTTAGTTAAGCAAATGCAGCAGTAAGCTTAGTGGAAATAAGCCAGTTAAAATGCCTTGCTCGCAGTGTCCAGTCTCCTAAAAAGTGGGTCCTATGTTTAAAAAGAGGAAAGGAAAGAACCAGCAAGACACTACAAGGCAACAACACAAGGTGGTTGCAACCTCCCCATGGTCTGGCTTCATGTGGGGCATCAAGCAGGGGGGGCTCATGCATTGAGTCTGCGCACTGGGCGGGTGCAACGCTGCTGGCCACCGAGGCGTCATGCAAGACTGGAGCACCAGTTGTCCCCGAGATCCCGCTCTCCCCTGCCCGCTCAGGGCCAGCTCAATATCCTTTCAGGCCTCCGTGCCAAAAAATTCCAGCGTGTTCCTCTCCCCACCATGTAAGTCAAAATAAACACAATATTGAAGCTCAAAATACGCATAAAGGCATCCCGCCAAGTTCTCATTTGTCCCTAGGTGACCACTTTGATACTCCCTTTTTTGAAATAACAAATTAAAAAAAAATATTTAAAGAAAATCTCCCTTTCCTCTTAAAGGTTTTCATGAAAATGTCTTCATTAATATGCCTAAGCCTGTGGTTTGCCGACCTGGCAGGTAATCCACTGCCACAAACACTACAGCAACAGAGCTGCTTCCTTTTTCCCCCATTCCCTGTCACCTCCGACAATCCTCTTTTGAGTCAGCTATTCTTGAAAGTGGGCATTGCTGCTGCTCCGAGACCCAAAGGGACATGCCCCATAATGCAAGTGGCTCAGAGTTCCTTTGCTTGGGAGCACAGGACCTGTGCCTGCTTCCCACACTCACAGCCCTTAGAGGTAGATTTAGAAGGAACAACTCTACCCATGAGTCAGGTGGGGAAAAATGAAGACTGCCTGACCCGGCCAAATGACTCTGAAGGACCAGGGGCTCCAACCAACTTAGCTATCTGTTGCTGGAATTGAAGACAAATGGGAAGCTAATGTCCCCTCAATTAAAACGAATATAAAGATCAAGCCAGCTAACGCTGGGCATGTAAATGACAACCTTGCTCACATCTAATTCCCTTATTCAAATTCAGCGGATGGCAGATCAACAGCCATGTCCAAGGTCTTAACTGCAATCCAGTTCATTTTTAAATGGAGATAGGAATTTCCATTTCAGCCTGGCATCCAGTCAACCTCCAGGGTCCAAAAGTTTGTGCTCCTTTTAAAAATCAGTGTTTGAAGTTTAGATTGCATTATTTTAAGGAGGATATAGTCTACAGGGTGAATGGGTTCCCAGGTCAGACCAACCAGGAGGACACATCACCCTGTAGAATCATGTATTTCTACGGGAAAATGGACTCCAAATACCAACAGGGCACAATCTTTCCCCCACAGATGTTCCAGCAGGAGGAAGGCAGGGGCCTGTGATGAGGACAGAGAGGGACCCTCCTATGGCAGGCTGACTGCGACAGCTCTCTCACGTATAAATTGCAAAACTACTATGGTGAGTTCTGAGAACCCACCATCTATCGAGAATTCCCTATGTGGAAAAAGTCTTTTCGTTCCATTTCAGTGTGAAAGCACAACCGTCACAGGTAGATGTTTGCTGCCTTCCTTCCACAAGCGTTTCATCTGAACTCCCTCTGCTCACTAGGAATGGGAAGGCAATGAACTTTGTCATCATAACGTGTAAGGTATTTCTGGATCATTATTTGATATTAGCTAATCCATAAATCCTCCATTGACCCAGTTTTCATCAATCTTTATGATGTCTGAAAACCTATACTCTTGTCTACAATATATATTACATACATGTACATCTATACAAAGTTAAAATAAAGTTTTTCCGGTTAACAGCAGCCATCTCTAGTTTGTAAAGCCTTTAGTCTTTTCAAGGGTATGTATTCATCGATTGCTATTATCTTCACATCCTTCCACAGTGAGTCATCATGACCCACCAAGAACCCTTCACTCAATCCCTCCTAGGGAACCTTCCTAGGCCACCTGTGACTGCATTCATTTCCCCAGAGGTCTGAGTCAGGGTCTTCCTGCTAGGAAGACCAGCCTGCTAGGTCTGAGTGAAAAAGTGCCTAACCCAGGAATTGCAGGATTTAAGGAAATTAGGCTCCTTGTTCCCCACTGGGGTATGGTCATGGAATTCAGATAAGCAGGAACCTGGTTTTCCTCCCAGAAAGACTAGCTAAAATTGATTCGATTTCCTAACTCTACAAAATCAAAAACAAAAGACATTTGCTCTTTTGAGAAAATATAATTAGCAATATTAAATTCCTTACAAATTTCATCCAACTTGACACTCAAAAATCCAATCTTCCTGTGATAAACCCAGATATGATCCTTTACATATCATTTATGCGAGTACCTTTTGTTTTATCTTTTCTTTGGTTTGTCCTATGAAATGGAACACAGGCCAAACAGAATAGCTTACAATCAAAAGCGGCCTCAATAAGAATCTGTACCCCCAGTAACTTCTCATAGAGAGGAAATCACGGTTACTATACAGACTTATCAAAGTAACACTTTTAATGTCCAGAGCAGCTCTTCCAGGCCAGTATGACCACTACTGGCACAAAATTACATTGAGACAGCAAGTGATAGGAAGTGGGACGTGGTGATAGGGCTCTAGAGTCCGAAGCACGGTAATATGGTTGGAAGAGCTCAAGACTCACCCTCAAATCTAGTCAACAATCTATATCACTGTTACCTTCAAGTTTTTTTTCCTATTATCACCTAGAATTTCTCTTTCTGACCACCATCACTCGTGGTGTTCACATACTTCATATGCACGTCATAACTGTATTGCTCATATCTAATGCCTGTATTCAAATTTAGGTAATGTCAGATCAAAAGCCATGTCCAAGGTGGTAACAGAAATTCTGTTCACTTTTAAATGGAACCATGAAATCCTCTTTCCATATATTTGTTACCTTTTCTAAGATTTAGAGGAGATGCTACTAAAACGGCCCTTCATCTACTTGATTTTTCTAATGTCTAAGCAACAGCCCTAAACATCGAATCAAGTAGTATTACTATTCAAAACTGAACAGAGGTTAATGAGTCTTCATGAGTCAACCAGGACCAAGGTTTGCAACACTCTGCAGCACAGTCCACAGCTTTACTGTATGTGTGTGGGTGATGGAGAGGAAAAGGAACATGGGGGCGGTGGGCATGTAAGTAGATGCAGATACGGGGGAAACGCTAGACAAATTGATGTGCCAAGAACCTACCTTCATTTTTCACAGGATTTCTCAGAGAAAAGTACTAACACTCCAAAGACTGGGAATCCATAAACCAACTACTTCTGAGGTATGGAATTAATTGAAGTTACCACACACTACCCCACATATCAGAATATGTGAAAGAAAATAACCTGCCAAGTAGCATTTTTTCTCTTTTCAGGAGTTTTACAACGAAGCTATGGAAGTCTTGTTTGCATGAAGCAAAGCTTGCAGACTATTATTCTGCTAGAAAGATGTCATCTACACTTACGTTGCTTTTTTAAATCACAGTTATCTTGACAAAATTTCATTATCATTTATTCGCACAAAGGTGCACACTTTCACACATGCATGCACACTCACATAGATTCATGCTTTTTACCACCTATTTCAGAGGAAATATGGCTTAAGAAATAAACTATAGAGAACGGCAGATGTTGTCAGGGGTCAGAGCATAGCTGTTTTCTTATCTATACTTGAACAGGTCATGTACGGTTGACACTTCTTCCACATTTAAATTGCTCACGGTGTCCCACCTCAAGAAATGTGACTTTAGGAAAAAGCGATTCTTCCCTGGAGCATTAATATGTTTCCTTTATTTTTTTTTTAAATAATGTTTCCTTTAGCCTGAAAGTTCAGTTACCCTCAAATTACTCAGGCAACTTTGCTACTGGCTTTGCTTTTCGCATCTAGTAAAACACAATTTCAGGAAGGATTTCCAATAAAAGTATTTAAAGCAATCTCTTTTATAAACGATCTTCAACTTCTGATCCTAAATGACTCTTTTGTATTTACTTTGAGTTCCATGAAAAACTCAGACTTTCAGTTCAATTAGCAAATACCTTCTAGACAAATCTCCCAAATTGCCCAAGTGGTAGGAAAACCTAAACTGCATCATTTGGCACCCAAAGCCTTTCCTTGCAAAGTAGAGGTAGTTATATTTAACATTTAATGTAAACCACATGGCTACTATTAAAATCTAAAGCAAATTCAGATCTTCAGATCTGAAGAGTCAGCCACCAAGAGCCACCTCGAAGAGCAGTGGCTCCTCCAAGTTTGAATTCCAGCCTCTAAGAATCATCTTCACTTTTTTGTCTAAGGCATAAAGATACTTCACATTACCGTGTGCCACCCTACAATGTTTTCCTTTACAGAAATTTTTAGGGTCATAGGGCACGGGAAGGGGCATTGGGTTAGGGCAGCAGTACACTTGTCTGCACAGCGGTTCCCCCCTCGGCGCTCAGTGGAGGCTGTTTCTCACCTCACTAGGTGTCCATCTCCCCTTCCTTTTCTCTGTTCTTCTGATGATTAGACATCTCTCTTAGATATAAATAACCTGCACAGGGCCTAATCCACTTATATACACAGTGATAAAGGCTTTTCCATTTTTCCCCAAAGAAACATGCAATTCAAGCTGTGCGCTAGGCCAGGCCACTGTTTTGAGGTCCTGCTACAGAATAGTGCTCTTGACTCCAAAGGCTGAGATGGTACATTTGGCTTTGTGTGTGGCCGGATAGCAAAGATGCACAGGACTGTTTTCCAGTCCTTGAAACTGAGGCTTCCTGATGCCAAAAAGGCATAAGCTTGAGCACAAGCCAAATTTATTTTTCTCGAAGCATATTTATGAAAAAGTTCAAGGAAGCATTATAAAATAATAACAGATCATGGGACTACTATAAGTGCAATGGCTTTTTTTTTTTTTTTTTTTACAGTAAGATGGCACCTAAGAAAAAACTTTTGCTTGAATTAAGGCTGGCCAAACCAAACAATAACAACAACAGCAAAATTATATATGGATGTTGTTGTTGTTGTTTTTGTTGTTAGGTAAGGTACCATGAGTGACTCATTATCAGGGCAATGTTTTGTTGATACCACGATGAGAAATTCAAATTTGAGTTGCCCACTTTGTGTGTGTTTTTGAAAACACGATGATGCCAAAAGTACTGTTTCAGCAAACAGGTTCAAGTTTACAAATCTCTCTGCAGAAAGGAAGTACCATTTGATAACAACTTTCCAAGTTGAGCTGCTCAGCAACTTGTAGGCTTACTCATTAAATCTTAATATGATAACAAAATTAGCAGAAAATGTTGAATGTATTAAGTCATCATGTGTTTTGTCTTCCCTTCGTAATCCCTTTCTAATAATATTTTTTAATCTGGTTTCAATATTTTGATTTCAGGATTCAAAATGTAAAATAGAATAAAGTTCATAATGCAATTATTCAGATAATTCAAGTAAAAAACTGCCTCTGTTGAGTAAACCAGATAGAGGCATAGTGGGTTTTGATTTTAGGTAATGGTCTTATTTCCCATTTAAATGCATTTTGACAGATCTGGTTGGAACTTAATTTTTCTCAGGGAATATTTGGCACAGGAAGTCTCATCTATAGATGATAATAATCAAGCCACCACAGTATGAAAAGATATAAAAAGCAATTATCCAATGAATCTGAGCTCTGAAAACATCTAAACTTTATAAATTAGCTTTACAAATTTTGATCATCATTAAGGTTTATTTGTGACTATCTGCCATGTCTATTTAAATAAACTTAGTTCAGTGATCAATGCATAATCCAAACTGAAAGGTCACTTTGGACACATACCAGTTAATTTACAGTTAATCAGAAAATAAATTTAAGTATCACAAAGCCACAGACTTCAAATTTCAATGTGAAACTGATTCAGTTGGTTAGGGAATGAATAAAATTTCTTAAATCTATTTTTTATCAAATAATGAAGCTTTTCAAATCACAATGCTACATATACCGTGTTACGTATGAAAAAATAATGAACAAGCGGTTCCTTACGTTGTGAAAATTTCAAAATATCAGTGAAATATAAACCAGTTTTAAACAGATACAAGTGATTTATATCCACTCATTTCCTGACCATGAAGTTTCCTGATTATTGTGTATGAAAAACACTATCTCAGAATGCTTGCTGCTGAAAGCTGGAGAACCTCTACTTTGTTCACCTTCAGCTAGAGATGCAAATTCCATCTACACTTTCTGTTTTACCCACTAGCCCAGACAGGACGTTTGTGGTTCCATGGTTCTTCTTTCCTAACCCATTTCTGAATAAAAAAAAATTTACTTTCAGCAGTTTCCTGGTAAAGCTTGAAATCTTGTAGCAGGAACTCAAAACCTGGTTATGTAAGCAGAAAAGAGAAGTGCCAGAGCCACTGAGAAGAAGACATGCGGCGTTGCTTACTTAAATCCCCATCCTGTGCCCCCAAGGACAATAGCTGCTACCAGGATGGCCCCAGCGATGGAGCCTATTATGAGATTGGTGGCACTAGGACCTGTGACAAAGGATCATGGGAAGAAAGTCATATGAGCCAACTACTGTCATTACCACGAGGGAAAGGCAGTTAAGTGGTTTCAGGAAGTAAATACCCTGCATTGAAAAGTCGCTAAGCACTTAAATCGTCTTTATTTACTTCGCTTAATTTGCACAGCCGATGCAACGGAGAGCTACTGCTTGGAAAGGAATGCCTCTACATCTAAAGCTTCTGCACCGCTGACAATTAAGTTCCTTTAAATTCACCTTCCACAGATTTTGAAGCAAATGAGCCCCACCTGCTGGCACATCTTTCTTCTCCTCCTTCCCAACATCATGAATCAAACAAGCAAAAGAGCACATCAAGAACCCAGGTGCATTAGAATTAGCTAGACCTGACTGGCAAATGAGGGCAGGAAAAGAGGGAAAAATAGTCTAATGAAGTGCTCTCTCAGGCAGCACACCAAGTTGTCTGAATGCTACATTTTTGTTTTATCCCCCACTTGGAAACAGACCCCATTTAAAAGTCAGAAGGAGGTTCCAAATAAAGATCTGACTTTGAAGCCTTGCTCTCAGAGATGCATTTCTTCACTGTATGGATCCATACAGTATTGAAACAACGGCAGGTGGTTCCAAAGGCAAGATAGGTAGGAAGCATAAAACTTATTTAGGCAATTTTGTGGAAATGGAAAAAAGATTCGGCAAGTTCAATTGAGACTATCTTTCAAGTTCCCATTTGCAATTTGAGGCTTGGAGATATACTTTCAAAAGGGAGCGGAGAGGACAGCAAGCTAGAAGACACAAGTGGAGTTTGCATCAATAGTTGGATTCAGAGTCGATTCACAGGACAGCACATCCTCTCCACTCACAGAGGGAAATGCTGTAGCTCTTGATTTTTCAAGGTAAGCAACCTTAACTTTAGTGCAGGATTATTTTGAATATCCCATCCTTAAGGATGCTAGTACATAGGTACAGTGCCCCAAACAGCAGAAACCTTCCAGTCCTGAGTATCCTGTACCGGAAGTCACAAGACCAATTTTGGTATTTCCCCTAAAATCCTCAACTTGGTGTATATATATTCATTTCTGTGTAAAAAAATTCTCTTTTCTGCTCACATCAGTGCCCTCAACTGTGTACATAAATGGATGCCAGTTTGAGCAGCACCAAAATTGTGTGCATCACATGTTTTTACTTAGAGACCACCTAGTGCTTGTGAGGGTGAGTAGAAAGGTGGGGGACAGATGCAGTGGGGGCTTGGGGATGTTGTATCTTCAGGCTCTTGGGCTTGTGACACGTTCTTAAGACTAACCACTGAGGTCCTATAGAACACACATCTCAGTGGCCTTCAGGAACGCATGAATGATAATACATAGTAGTAAGAGAGCAATATAACCAGGTTAGTGTCTCTACACTGAGCACGTACTACATGCCAGGTGTGGTTTTAAGCATGTGACAAGTATTCTCTCATTGGATCCTCACAAAAACCATACAAAGTAGGAGTTATGACTATCCCTGTCTAATAGAAGAAGAAGCGTTCTACTTCTAGAACGTAGTTATAGAGGCAAGATGTGAACACAGATTTGACTGACTCAAAAGCTTATGCTAAAAATCAAGGGTCAGCAAACTATAGCCCATTGGCCAAATGTGGTCCCACTTCCTGTTTTTGCAAAGCAATTTGATTGGAAGACAGCCACACTGATAGGTTTTCATGTTGTTTACAGTTACTTTTGTACTAAGACAGCAAAGTCCTAAGGTTGTGACAAACATCCTGTGGCCTGCAAAGCCAAAACTATTTATCTCCTGGCCCTTTACAAAAAGTCTGCTAACCCCTACTCTAATGAAACATCCCATTTATATGTATTTCCTTCCCGCACTTTAATAGGGAAACACATTTTGAAACAAACGTTGAGACAATATTTCTATTTCCATGTACATTCTGCTTTAGGCATGGTTTGCACTTTACTAGCTCAGAAAACAGGCTGGGATTAGAATCAATACATAATTCATGAGAAATGATTCCTGATTTACAATTATAAACTAAGGAGCAGAAATAAAAGTCCCCATTCCCCCCCCCCAAACCTTCTGTCCATAGAATCCTTAGTGACTAAGTGAACCTTACACTATCAGCTAAGCCAGGAGGTGTTAAAACAATCTATATTGTACTATTGTGGATTTTTTAAAAACCATGTTTATGATTTAGCAATTATGGCACAATCTAGAATTTGCAGGAAAACAGTCAGCTAACAAGAACAGTGCAGAAACCCAGAATAATAAGTAACAAATCTATTTTAAGAAAAAAATACACGTATACGGACTTACCTGTCACAACCAGAAATAGGCACAAACCAACAAGACTGGAAGGGAGGAGGAAAACATGCTGGTAACAAGGACCATGCTTTACAACGAATGCCCTGGGGCTTGCCTATCTCTAAGGCTCAAAGGGAAAATTATTAAAACTCCTTCCTTAGTCGGTACACAGCAGCACATCACAATTACGATCAGTAAATAATCTAAAAAACATTGGAATGATTTTTTTTTTTTTAGAAAACTATCCTTCTTCAAGGAGGAATTTCACATAAATATCTATGTAAAATTTCCCCTGAAAAAGAAATGTTACTTCTATATATCATCCAGGCAGCAGATCAAAGGTGAAATTTTTATAGGACAGAGTTTTATTTTCTCTAAAGATGCTACCTCTACAATAATACTTTATTTTCTAACATGTAAAGGTAAACAAAATATCCTTTCCAGTATTTCTAGCTGCTCTGAGTTAATGAACTTTACGGTCCCTACCGATGGGCTGTGAGTGAGCAGGTGCAAGTCAAGTCAAAGTCCTTCCAAGCAGGGGAGAGAAGGCTCAGATAATCTTCAGCCCAGAGCGGGACCTATGGGCTTGGGCCCCTCTTCCTGCTGTGTCAGTGCCTGGGTCTCCCAGGCCCAGGATGGAAGAGCACCTAGGGGCTGTACTTACTGGGACTAAGGAGGAATGTATGTAATAGGATCAACATGCCCACAGTTTGGTCCGGTTGAGTAGAGGGTGTCCAGTGATTCCTCAAGATACTAGTACTTCACCCCTGGGCCACTATGAAGTGTTACCACCACCCCTAACACAGAGACAGCATGTGAAGGGGTATTTCTGTCATTTGTAAATGTCCCTTGTAATTAGAGACAGAGGGAAAAATCGCTCTTTTAGCCTAAAGATTAGGAACCTCATGAAAGCAACATCCCATAGAGAACTGACAGCTATTCTGAGGATGTGGATCCAGTTCAGAGCAACCTCAATAAAGGTGCCAGAAGACCTTAGAGTTCTCTGAGAGATCAACAGGCAAGTGATGCACAAGTTACTTATTTATGAACTGGCTATTTTTAAGACAAAGCCAACCAGATAATTTGCAACTATTCACGGAAGGTTTTACAGGTTTGGATAAATATCTCTTTCTTCTTCTTTGGTCCCAAATATTTATGTAAACTTCTGATTTGAATTATCTATTTTAAGTGGAAAAAAAATGAAGGCAATACCCTACATAACTTCTTTACAAAAAAAAAAAATTAACCAAAGCCTCCCTCATCACTCTAAATAAGTGGAAAAAAATATTAGTGACTATCAGTCCAATTACCGTAAAAAGAAGCTACAACTATTGATAATCCCTAGTTGGATATGTGGATCTATTTGACTAGTGAAGATTGTATTAATTATAAGAATCCTAAGCAAACACTCATATAAAAGCATTTTTGCCAATAAAACATAACAAAAGGGTGTATCTTAAAATTACTTCTATAAGGAGAGGAGCGGGGCGCCTGGGTGGCTCAGTCGGTTAAGCGTCTGCCTTCAGCTCAGGTCCTGATCCCCGCTGGGGACTGAGTCCCGAGTAGGGCTCCCTGCTCGGGGGAGAGTCTGGTTCTCCCTCTCCCTCTGCTCCTCCCCCACCCCACCCCATCCCCTCTTGTGCTCTCTGGCTCTCTCTCTGAAATAAATAAATAAGATCTTTAAAATAAGTAGAGGAGCAATGGGAGCTTTTGGACCATTGTCTTAATTGAGAAGACATCATAAGCACCCCAATATTATTTTATGCCCCACATTGTTCCAGACAGGAGAAGGTTCTTCACTGCACGAGAAGACCACACGACACAAACACATCCAAGTCACACCACAAGTTGCACTAGCATGGGAAACACGTTGACGAGACAACACACAGTAGGGGTCAGGTACAAGGGTCAGCTCATCACACATCGGGAACCAAACAGAAACACTCTGAAACTCACAGAGATGCTTACTCTATTCCCCACCCTGTGCCTCCAAAAATCACCCCCAGGGCCAGAATGGTGCCTGCCACAGCACCTATTAGTCTGCTTGTGGCCATGTTCACTGTGCGGAGGGAAAACGGAGATCTTTTTTAATAAAGGACATTAATCACACACCAATTTTGCTAACACACAAAATAACCTTTTCAGGAAACGCTCTGGAAGTCAGTTAAGTACTGACATCTTTCCTTTAAGATTTGAAATGAAGGTTTACATACACACTGAGAATACTTGAGGATAATTTGTATAATTTTGAGGATAATTTAACTGCAAACTCCACAAACCCTTCTTAAAAACATCATCTCTTATAAATGCTGTTGAACCCATATATAATCTAATTTGAATTAGAGTTCCTACAAGGAATGAATTGGAATTAAAATATCATTTAAACTGCCTAACAGCAAGTCTGGGTTTCAATTATAAAGTAACAAGCCATTAGTATATTTTATAAACTTCTCAAACTGTAAAATATGCCTAAGAGGCTACATGTTTTTAAAATTCAGAATTTATTATCTAATTTTGTGAAAGTCCTTACAAATTTAAAAGACTATCTTTAAGATTAAGTGTATTTTCACCTGTAAGAGTGTATTTCACGTAACTCTGCAATGTTTGGGTTTCTGTCACAGTATTTGGGCATTTAGGGTTTTTTTTTTTGTTTACAGTTTGAGTCCATAAACTACTCGCTGAGAAAAAGTTAGGGTCACCAGGAGGCGTGGACCAGCCAGCAGTAGATTACTGAGTGGAGATACTCCACGCTTGCACATCACCTCTTCCATGCAGAGCTTTCGGATCTTGCAAAAAGGGCCTGCGCTGAGTAGAGGTCCTCAAGTTGCTCTCCACACAGGCAAGGTGAAGGTTAACATTGAAGCAGAAAGGCAGAATAAGATTGAGTGTGTGAGTGCAAGCGTGTGGACACATACACACTTTACCTCATTCCCATGTGAATCGAAAGTACTGGCTTCAAATCACTTTACTAATGAAAAGAGAGACTGACTTTGATAAGGCTGCATCACACACACTGTGTGCTGTGAGGCAATGAAGCAAAACAAAGAACCACAATTTGAACTCACGACTGTTTAAAGCTCAATATTGGGGTCATTGACCTTTTTTGTCTAACTCCTCTCTGAAAGAAGAGAGAGAACCTCAGATCTCCAACCCTGGTGAGCAGCTGTACTTCATTTCATCACAGGGCAAATAATATGAGTAACAGTCTAGCTTTATCATTAGGAAGGTACAACCTGAGTTGTTCTTAAAAAGAAAAAAAAATGTGAAATACAACAGAAAACAGAGAAAGTCTACTGAGGACGTTGAGGAGAATGGAAAGAAGACCAACATATAAGATGGTGGTGATGTTTTCCAAATAGAACAATACATTATAATCCAAAATAACCTGAACTATATCTCAGATTTCCAAACTGTGAAGGCAAATACTGGAATGAAAGGTATTATAGATAGAAATACACATTTGTTTAAAAGATCTTAGAAAAATCATTGCCTTCAGAATACTAAATTAACCAGGACATATTATTTTGTAATTTTTTTCCCTTAAGATTTAGGCATTGGCCCTCAGAGCCAAAATGCATGAAAGTCCTATTACCTGTCCAATTTTTATATAAGCTACAATGTTTTAGAGTGCTAAATTGTAGGAAACACACACACACACACACACACACACACACACACAGGTAAGATGTGGTGCTACATGAATACTTGTTAATTTTTAAAAACTATAACTGCATGAATGAATAAAATGGCAATTTAAAGAGGCTTTTGTGTTTGCTGTAGATGTAATTTCTCACTGTACAATCAAGAGAATTAGGCAATCTGTCATGTGGGTTTTAAAAATCAAACAGAAGAGCAAGGCATTTCTGTAGATGCTTCAAATATGCATTCCAGGTAAACAAATACAGCCTATAATCTCTTCTGAGCAAGAATAATTATCTTCAAATTCTTAACTGATAACAACTCTTAATACCAAAGAGAGATAAATTAAGTGTGAAAAGAGCTTTTTCAAAAGTATCCTCCATCCTCCTTGTTCACCCTCCCTCCTTCCCTCTCGCTGCCTTCAACTCTCGTACATTGAGAACGTATGTGAAATACACTTGGCTCTATCAGGATACTGAAGAGGGTTATCTCTTCCAGAAGGTTGTGATTCAACCTGCTTTTAAACTGACATGAATTAATCAACTGGCTCACAAGTGGGTGGATTTTTGCAGGGGACAAATTTGAAAACGGAAGGTTCAGCTGCTCCTTGCAGCTACAAAGGATTTATCTTATTTAAAAGAAGAAAAAACAACCCCCCCCAAACCCCACCTTGTATCTTTGGGGGCCTATGCTGTCGTTTTACTCCTGTACTAATTGATTAGTGATGCAACTGTATCTGTTCATTCATTCACTCGTTCACTTGTTCATTTGTTATCTATTAAATGTCTTTTTTGTTCCAGGAACTATGCCAGGCACATGATGACATACCTTTTTTTTCTCCGCGTCCCACCAAACCTGGAGATGGAACTAGTAAAGACTCTAGCTAATAACACAATCCCCCTATGAGGGACTCAACTTTCTTCCCTAACTCTTTAACGTACTTACCTTTGCGTTATAACTTGTCTGTGGAAATTCTTTATTACCTACTGGTATGTCTTCATTTTTGTTTTCTCACCAATTTCTGTTGTCTTTTGGCTTATTATTATCATTGTTTTTAGTTTGGGTTACCTGCTATCTAGTATCACATGTAAAGGCACATTTTTAAATAAACTTGTACTATTAAGATACAAACTATAACTTTCCTCCTTTTCGTAAGACTTTCTACTTTATTAGTAGAATTCTCCCACAGACAAGTCATGCTTCCAATAGAGTGAAATTGTGCTTTTGAAACTGAGCAATTGGGGTTTTTTTTCTTATTTTTGAGAGTTTCTGAAAAAAAAAAGGTGCATTTATTTCATCTAAGTGATTCTAATGAGCCAAAGGGCTATCATCCTGTATCCCTTAATAATTCAAAGACTGGAAGCATCAAAGCCATCATCTGTACTCTTATAAGCCAAAGTTCCTTCTGTAGGGATTTATGATTTCACTAAAATTTAAGATTAGAAATAAATACTAAATATACTCTTTATAATTTAGAATATAACACTGGCATGACAAGCATGTTTTCTAGCTCCATATTTCAATGTTAGACAATCAGATCTCCTTACTCTTTTCCATGAAATTAAAAAATAAGTTCATTTTCAGATACATTGGATGAAATGTCTAAGAAGATGAAAAATTATTTCATATAAGAGTATTATTTCAGACAGTTTACATTGTCAATGAAAATATCCTGGAGTTTTTCTGAACTCAAACAAAATCAATTCAGTTACTAAAAAATTAACACCTGGTAAATCCTTCAGTTATTGATGAGGCCATTATTAATGAGAAAAATACATAAGTGATACATAATTATACATGAGCATAATCATATATGATAATCATAATTACTCATCTGTAGTCATCTGAACTACAAAATCAAAGATTTGTGTACTCACAAAGGAAGTTATCAACAAGATATATGCAAACAGTAAATGTAAACACTAAGTAATACTCCTCAAGGTATTAAGACTTAGAAATTATTGTTTTCAAAGCGCTAAATGCTGATAATATAAAACTCCCTTGACAGGTAATGGATCAGCTAACCAGCTTAATCACAACAGGGTTACTGTTTGACCCTTTCTACTTATTACTGCGCTATGAGAACCAGCAGAATAACTTAATACTCAGCTTTAAATAAGGCAGTGCACAATAACAGAGCATTAGGCTCAAGATCAGGTGATCTATGTTTTATTCTTGGCTTTGTCCCTACCTAGCTGTTAACTAATAATTAAATTAGTCTTCTCATCTGTAGAACAGCGGGTCTGGACTGAATGACCACTAAGGCCCTTCTATCTCTGATTTGATGACTATGGACATAATGAAAGGGTCTGAGCAAAGCTCCCAGGAAGGCCTCTGTCCTTCCTTATCAATGGAAACATGTGATATGTTCCAGTTTCTTTTCTTCCCTCCTGTAATGGCGATGCAAACCATCCAGTTTGAAAAGTTCCACTGTACTGCATAATAAGCACCAATCAAAGATGTCCATGAATTGTCAAAAATTACCAGTACTTCTACTGGCTCTCCCTGCAGCAGGTGGGAGTTCTAGCCTTTTAAAGGGTACAAACTTATCCTACCCCATTAGGACAAACCAAAATAATTTCTCTGAATTCAGTGGACACATGTTGGGAGAAGAAGGACCAGAAGAGTCCTCATATGTGAAATAAATGTCAATGTGGAGAACATGAGTGAAGTAATATGTAATAGAAAATCCTTTTTAGAAAAATCTCTGCTCACATGGTTTTTGCTTTGAAATGCCATTTCCTGTCTTTTAATAATTTTGGCTTGAGAGGTTGGAGCAAATAAACCAGTATGCTTTAAACTGTGGGTAGACAGGTGCAGAGTGACTTCAATGGCAACATTTTTACGTGTGTGTGTGTGTTTGTTTTTTTTGTTTGTTTGTTTTTTGTTTTTTGTTTTTTTTTTTTTTTGGTTCCTACTCAGATGGAGATGTTGAATTTTTATTCTTCCAGACACTTACTTTTAAAATACCTGAAACACATTGGCTAATTTCTGGTGCCCCCAAATCAACTGAAGCAAAGCCACAGAGTTTGCCTTGATTTTTACTAATTTAGGTTTTGATCCAGAGCCCTGCAGCTGGATACAAATTTATCTTTCATGCCTTTGTTAGTAATACAGAAGACTATTTTCATTTTGCTTTTTGAATTTTTTTCCTCCATGACAAGAAAATAAAACTAAATATTTTTTAAATATCTTGTCACTGTATCTATACAAAAAAAAGTCATCTATGGCTAGACAGGCCAGATCACTTGGGTGTTGCCCGTTTTATGACAAGCATTTGAGAAGCACCACTGTGATCCGCAAGGCAAGTGCCAACCAAACTAATTCAATCATGAGAAAGAATATATGGTAATCAGAGAAAATCTATGGCACCTAACTAGCTGCTGGACCTACAGTCAAGAAAGTACACACTGTTTCAATATTTGGAGTTCATGACCTGCTACTCTTCAACAAGGCAATACAACAAACCATTACTGATAAACTGAAAAACAGTATTAACATGCACCATCTTATTTTCCTTCACATGTTCCCAATGGGAAAGTCTGTAATATTTATTGAGGACCTGAAGTATGCCAAGGATATGCTGCTCTTTAGCTAGTAGATGGTCAATAAATATTTTCTATGGATAAAATGAGAGATAAAATACTCTTACCAATTTCTTTTAACCAGAATATAAAAAATAAAATCATAAAACTCACTATGAGGTGTTAAAATTTTGATTTCTGTTGTTTCTCATTTTACTTGTGTATTAACAGATTTTTCTATAGAGGCTGAAAAGATATTAACAACCATTATAGACAGAGCTATTATTTAGTCATACTAAAATTGCATGGCTTTTCTGGAAATCTAATAATTTATAATAACTGCTCTTCATTTGTAGTAATTAATGGCTTTTTTCAACTTAATCAAGATTATCAGAGTCATGAGGATTTTAACAATTCTGGAACCAGTGGGTGCCTTTACTTTAGTGATTCCATTGTCTTCATTAATAATGAAAAAAGAAAATGTGCAACAGAAAAGAAACACACCAGAATGTGTATATTGATTACCTCTGAGTTGTGGAATTAAGGGTGATTTTTATTTCCTTTTTAACCTTTTTCTGTATTTTCAAAATTCTCTACAATAAACATGTATTACTTGAATGGTCATAAAAGTTATTTTTAAAAGACAGTATAGAATAGAATCACAGGGAAAAGGAAAACAAAACGGAAGGCAGCCATGAATCTCTTCTCCAGAATGCGGCTGTTTACACCTCCATCTAAGCTTTCTAGGCATGGGTGGGTGAGGAATTGGGGAACAGACAGATCCAGACACCTGATAAATCCCCACTCCACCTAATGAAAAAGGACAGAGTCTTAGGCAATGGAGCTCTGTTCATCTTTTCAGGCATCTTTATGCATTGCTTGAGGAAACAGCATCTAGACCTTTAGGAGAATCAGACATGCC
Organism: Canis lupus dingo; assembly: GCF_003254725.2. NCBI lineage: Eukaryota > Metazoa > Chordata > Mammalia > Carnivora > Canidae > Canis > Canis lupus. Next base: position 15,490,986 of record NC_064279.1, on the reverse strand, counting down.
ATGGAGAGAAAATTTGGAAAGTGTGAATGTCTGTTTCCCTTGTGGGAGCTTTAAATCCACTCTAAATCCAACTTCTGAAGGCGGATCCAAGGATTTTTTGTTCCAGTTTTAAGGTAACTAAAGACTAAATGTGAAAGTGGAATTGGTTCCTTTTTACAAATAGAAAAAGGAGAACAGAAATAGACTGCGAGGGCGTGACTATGATTCTTATAGAATTTTAGCATCATGGGCATTTTCAGCAAATGCACGAAGAGTGTTTAGCACACCCACTATTACTGAACATTACACATGCACCCAGACCGCTACATCTCTTCAGGAATTGGGGACCATGGAGCTTCATACACTTTTGAAGTTGTATTTACCCATATGGACAATGCTGAAGTTCAGAGTTTAAATGAGCTTTCATGCAAAACTAAGCAGATCAAAATCACTGTTTCTAGGTGCATTTTTTTTCCTACCTGCCGGAAAAAAAAATTATGATAGTTATTTATAAAACACCATTAGTGGTACCATGAAAAAGAAGAACCTGGTGTATGATGTCACTGGGATTCATCCTTTGTTCCAATAACTCTGGTTTCTCAGGTACAATGCTAGATAGATGCTGTAGTAAGCCTATTACAACTGATGACTTCTTTAGATCTTTGCAAAACATGAGGGCTTGGGAATGAGGGGAATAATGAGAAAGTGATTACCATGTTCATGATGACAAAGACTACATTATGACACAATGTAATGGGAGGCAATGGGCCTGGTCCTAGCCCTGTCTCTAATTACCTGGGTAACTTTATAGGATGTCACCTGACTTCAAGGCTTGTGTATTCTCATCTGCAAAGTGAGGGTGGTTCTAGATGGTCACTGAGACACCTCTTAATTCTAAAATTCTAGGGGCGTCTGGGTGGCTCAGTTGGTTGAGCATCCGACTCTTGATTTCGGCTCAGGTCACGATCTCAGGGTCGTGGGATGAAGCACTGCATTGGGCTCTGTGCTCAGCGTGGAGTCTGCTAGAAGTTCTCTCTCTCTCCCTCCACCATTCCCCTTGCTCTCTCTCTCAATAAATAAATAAAATCTTTTTTAAAAAAATAAAAATAAAATTCTAATTTCTCTCCTTCTGATGGCTGTTTAAGACAAAGTCCAGGCCTTTGTGTTCTCTTAAAGAATTAACATTCTGTGAAGATTTTCAGCTTCTCCCTAATCAAAAGCATGTTTAATCAGAATAAGAAGACTGCAATCTCCCTCTAGAGGGACTCAAATACTGAAGAATGACTAGAGTCTCACATCGGCCAAAAAAACTGTATCTATTAGAAAACTGGCATAGTGTAGACAAACTGTAAAATGATTAACATATGTGATTATCGAAAAAGAAGGTTTAAACTAAAGAAAGGAAACAGGAAGGAAGGAAATTGGTATATTTACTTCTTCTTAATCTCAGTTCTAAACTAAGGGGAAATTCACACATTTTTTTTCCTCTCAAGACGTCATTCTAGAATCCTTCATTCTGCAGTAACATGAACTATATATTTGAAAGGCCAAAAAAAAAAAAAAAAAGATATTCTGATGTGTCTCCTTTCAAACCTATTAAGTTGTTATATTGGCACCATTGGAAGAATACCAACAAATTCAGTATGTGATGAATTGAAACTGAAATCACACAAACCCTTGGGTCCTTCATCCTTGGGAGGGTGAAGGTTCCTAACCGGATCCCGGATACTGCAGTCAGTCCCTGCCCAGGTGAAATCACAGATGCAGGTGGCTTCATTACTACACACCTGTGAAGAACAAAGAACAGAGATGGGACATTGTCATTGGGATTGTGCTTTTCTGAATAATAGTGATAAATGTGAAAGAGCCATGGGGCAGGGCAGAAGCTTTTAAAAACTGTTGAATTTTTTAAGTCTCCCACAGTGGACAATGGGAGACATTGTCTATATTAAATTGTTGAATAGTGTTTTTCTTGTTAATTAAAGAGAGACCCATTTAAAAGAAGAAGTTTCATTAAATATTAATTGTTTATGTTGATATTATTTACCTGCACAAATGTCTGATGATGTAGTTTTTTCAAAAGTAGTTGTTTCTAGGAACATACTTTAGAAACATATGCTTAATTCAAGAAATTAATAGATACTGGGCTCCAGTGGCGAGGCCAGAGGTGAAAGGCCAGAAGACATAAATCATCAATGTACTGTTTTACCTCACCATGTCCAACACCACATTTGTTTGGTGGCACTGTCTCAGCCAAATGAACACCCCCCCACCTCCCCTGCCTGCCCTGGGATCACTCTTCTCTGTCAGCCAGGCTGAAGACCCTCCTCGCATGCTCTTTGTCTCCTTTTGCTGGTCCTGGAGACCAAGCAGCATGCTAGAATGGGCTTATAATTTAGATGAAATAAACAACCATCTGCAAACTAGAGACAGAGGTGTTGAAGCTCTTATTCACCTGTGAGATACATTCAGAGACCGATCATTAGGGATGATAAATCGAATAGAAGCTTATTTCTGTAAGAAGCTTTTTAATCTGAAATGTTATAGTACCACGATTACGATTAATGAGGCTGAATTTGACCTTTTATTTAACAGGATGAAAAAGTGGGAGAGATAGTAGAGAATGAAGAGCCTTTCTAAGCATTAAGTTTTGATGTGTTCAGGGCAACGACTGAAATATCTCTCCGGTGCTTTTATTTTAACATAGCGATCATTGCGCACTTACTACGTGCTAGGCACCTTCGCTGAGTGTTTTATGTAAAGCATCTAATTTGATCCTCACACTAGCACTCTGGTGGCTGTGGGAGGGTAAGTGACTTACCCGAAGTCACCGAGAGAACAAGAAGCAGAGCCAGGACTCCTACCCGTGGCTCTATCTAGCCTTTAAATCCATGCTCTAAATCCCTAAGCTGTACTGCCTCCCCTGTGAGCCTAGGATTCAACCAAACCCGAAATGCTAAGTAGTCACTGGGCATGTCCTTCTTAGGCCTCTCTACCTTGTTCTACTCTACATCTACTCTATCTCTATATCTACTCTATATCTATATTTTGAATTATTATCACCTTCATTCCAGCATCTCCTTTTATATCATCACTCTCAATTTCTTCATGTCTTTTTTTTCCATTTCTAAAGTCTGTATACATTTTGAAAGATCTTTCTTTTACTAAACCAATTTAAATAATTATTAAAACTTGTTTCTAGATATTAAGTCTAGTTTTGCCAGGAAGTGTCTGCCCAAACACTTTTCAGAGAACTACAAATGTATTTCATTCAATTACAAATGTAGTTCATAGAATTACAAATCCATGCATGTGTGAGTAGAGAAGGCATCTTCTCTTGAGCTGGCAATGGTCTGCGCATAACCATACAACTTTAAACATGTGAATTATACCAGTGGTCCAACTTCTAGTCTATGCAATCTGGCACATGCAGATATTCAGTTTACATGCTGACTAGCTAAAGGGGAATTTCTGAGAGGACTAGTTATTTTGAATGGTACAAAGTAGTTCACGTGGGGTCGACAGCTCTATTAGGAACCATATTGATTTTCTTCCAATTCTTCAGATGTCAAGCTATAGATACGTGATGAATACAAACAGCCAGTGATAAGAGAAACAACGAAATAAAACCATATTAATACATATGGGTATTATCCTTAGCAGATAAGGATACTAAGGAAAGCATCTTAGGGCACAGATACTGGCAACACTCACAAAAGGAGAATGAATGATTGGAATGGAAATCTGACCGCTGTGAACTTTGAGGGTGCCAGACAATAAAAGTTTGAACCAGAACACAGATGCCTACTTACCCCATGGCCTGAACAGACTTTACCCTTGGAATCAAGTGGGCAGCTACTCATATTTAGGGCCTGAATCTGTAGGCACTTCCGATCTAAACACATCATGGATGGACCACATGGCGTTCCATCTTCTACATAGCCCACATCTGTATCATCATCTAAAATCACATGAGCACCACTAAAAGGAGAAAAATATTCATACAACTATTAGCACCATAGTTAGAAATAGAAAGTCAACATGAAGGAGGCTTGGTCTTCATGAAACTAAAGAGGCATTTCTCCACTTATCTCTTCTTTTCCCCTTTCCCCACTTCTCCTTAATAAAAGAGCACATTGACAGGAAATACCTTTTATTGTCATTACTACACTGCATGCCATCAGGAAAAAAAATGTCATTTGCACAAAGTGTATTCTAAATCTTCACTTGTTTTCAAGAACAACATAAAGACTAAGGGAGAGGTGTTCATCTTAGAATAAAGGAAGCAAGCTTAATATGAGCTCTCCAAGGCTCTCAGGTGCGTCATGGTACAAAAAAGCAGATGCTGAGCAAATAAGCAAATGAAAATATTTTGAAAATTATTATGATTGCTTTAGAGAATTGGATCGTTCATGGTTGAGAAAACAAACCAATTCCTCCCTATATTTATTTACTTCTAAAATTTCAAAGTTAGGGACAACTTGAATTTGAATAATAATCAATGTTATAATTACTAATAGGGTATCTGGCTAAATATACTAGTTTAGAATGTATGATTTAATAAGGCTGTCATATTAAAAGATGTGTGAAAATTTATGTTCAATGAATGTGCATCTAAGTAACTATACTTGAAGACTGCAATTTTATTCCAGGAAGGATTTTTTTTTTAAGATTTTATTTATTTATTTGAGAGAGAGAGAGCACTAGAGAGATGAGTGTCAGGCAGAGGGAGAGGGAAAAGCAGGCTCCCCGCTAAGCAGGAAGCCCAACACGAGGCTTGATCCCAGAACCCTGGGATCATGACCTGAGCCAAAGGCAGACACTTAACCAACTGAGTCACGCAGGTGCCCCTCCAGGAAGGATCTTATCATCTAAGACCGGTTAGAATTTTCTTCAGAACAATTTAAAAGAAAAAAAGGGCATGTGGGTGGCTTAGTCGATTAAGTGTCAAACTCTTGGTTTCAGCTTGGGTCATGATCTCATGGGTGGTGAGATCAAACCAATAATGGAGCTCAGTGGGGAGTCTGCTTGAAATAATTCTTTAAAAAGAAAAAAAAAAGAAAAGAAAAAAACCAGAAATCATTTGACTAAGAGAACATTATTCAGTTTGTTTACTCAATTTCCTAAATTTTGTGCAAAAAATTTTTTGTATGTTTCCAAATCTTATATTCACCCACATAAGATGAAGGCTGGCTACTCTAAGCATAATACAATAAAAGTCTGCAGATGCTAAAGGCAATTCTGTAGGGGAATTCCAGAAGTGTTTTGGGCAACAACAGAACCATTTGAATGAAAGGACAGCATCTTAGAATTAAGACTACTTTGAAAGGAATGATACTTATTTGGAATATAATATGACTCCCTGGCTTTAAAAACATGCCTTGTACTCAAAACTGAATATCAAAAATGTTTGCCTATAGTATAAACAATATTCTAATAAATATATTCTATATGCGGGTGACTATTTATTAAACCATCTTCTAAACTAGAAATATGTTACATGAAGTATAGCTTAAACTTTCTTGTCATAAAAAAAATAAAACACACATAGTGTTCAGATAGTGACCTATTCCAATGCTCAAAGCTTTAATCATGGATACTGTAAGTCTGCTTGATGATTATAATTACAAAGACTGCCCCTCTACCACTAAGTGGTCCAGTTTTTGAGTGAATGTAATTTGCAAATCAACATACAACTTTGTTTTTTTTTAAATAACTCTGAACATGAAAAGTGATCATAAAATCAAAGTCAACACTCCTCCTATGAACAGAAAAATTTCCCTTGATTTTTCTGAATTTGTAATTCTTGTGATTCATTAGGTTTTCAAACATTTAGTATATTACCTGCAGTCAATCACTCGGCCTTGATGGTAGAAGGAAGTTGGGATGATCTCACCCTGAAGTTGACCAATTCGTGGAGCTCGAGTAAGATTGGTACAGAGTAAAAACCCACAGAACACATCACTGAGCATGTTAAATAAAAACAGAAACAGAACAGGACAGGAGGAATCAAGCTCCACATAATCAAAAGTATTCAGTCCACACATATCCAATAATTGAAAATATTTTCCTCCATCCTAAATAAAAACACGTATTCAGACATTGTTGGTTGGCTATGACCCCCATCCTTCTTTGCTAACAGGATCACAGTTTTGTTTGGGTAGCAACCAGCTTGCAATGGATCATGACTGGTATCTAAGCTAGTAATGGCACCTCCGGCCCCCATACTCACTTTCCTACCCATCCCACTGTCCTGCCCTGGTAGAGCTAAAAGTGGCCCTTGGGTGTTGAGATGCGAGGAAAAGCCCGCTAGAAAGTTGCTGGGGAGAATGTTGCTTTCTGGATAAGAGGTTAGAGCCAGACAGGGAAAAGACCTTTTGTTCAGACTCCCACATTGCCTGCCTTTGAATGTGCGGCCCTGGCATCCACCTTGCCATAGTGAGCTCACCAGCAGAAGGAAGCACTCAACATGCTAAGCATTCCAGAGCAGAGAGAGAGAAATCGGCTGGGTCTTTAGCAACACTATTAAATGACTCAGCCCTCATGAGGGCAGCTACCTCCTGCTTCTCTATTAAATAAACAGTGAACTAACTCCCCCTTTAAAAAGGGCAAGGAATTGAAATGGCACATCAAAAAGGGGGGGAGGAGGAAATCCATGCCCAATAAATGATGAAAATGTACTAAATTCCACTGGTAATCAGGAAAATGCAAATTAAAAACACAATAAATTAACATTATACCCACCAGAATGGATAAAAGTAAAAAGCCTGATAATAACAAGTGCTGATTCAGCATGCGGTTCAACCAAATTCTCATATGCATATTACTGATGGTTGGGTTTACTACTACAACCATTTTAGAAAACTATGCCATCATCTGGTAACACTGAAAATATACATACCCTCTGACCTAGCAATTTTTCTTTTGGGTATAAGCCTTAGAAAAATGTATACAAATGTGCACTGTTACATGTACAAGAATACCCATGGCAACCTGGCTCCTAACAGCCAAAACATGGAAACGACCTAAATGCCCACTAACACAGAGTGGAGAACTACATCATCATCTGTGAGTATGAATATGAGTTAAAATAAAACAGATGAACGATAAATATGAACAGTGACACACATCATGGAAGATGCTTAAAATGCTGAACTTAAGAGGCAAAATACAAAATAATACATGAAGTATGAGTCCCCAACTTTATGCCAAAGTGTGAGGCAAAATACACTGGGATGTATTTAGGGATGAAAACCAAAGCATCCGAACTCTAAAAGGCAAGAAAGTAATTGTCACAGAAGTCCCGATGATAATACCTCCAGGAGCAAGATGAGGGCACCCTGCGGGGAAGGATACATTTTCTGGGATGCTGCAAGTCCTATTTCTTGATCTATTTCTTGACATGGTAGTTCATGTAATAATTATTTGGCAAATTGTATATTTGTGTGTTATTCACTTTTCTGCTTATATGTCATATTTCCTATTTTTTAAATGTTTCAGAAAACATGCATTAATTTTCTTTAACTCATTGGTGGTTGGATATTCTGTTACTAGATATTCAAAAGCTATCTTTTACAATGACCCAATCCAATGCCTCCCAAACTTTTTGAAGTTACAAAGAACACACAGAAATGCCCAGGTTTGTCTAGGACATTAAACTAATGAATGAAGCTAATGAAATCCAGGTGTCTAACCACATGGATTTTTATGACTTTAGGCTCTACTTCCTTCTACTCTCTGGCACCTCAGAAAGAAGAGCAATATTTTGGAACATCTGTGCCTCACTTGTGAGACATCAGATGGGAAGTTCTGTTCTATTATTTTGGTTTAATTTTAAAGAAATTACAGTCAAAGATTTGTTGCCTTGTAAGGCCTCATCCACCATCAAAGACTATAGGGAATAGCAAAGTTTCATGAAGTACACAGAGAGATCATTAACTAGAAAAATAACACTTCTTTAAATTCTTGCTCTGCTTCATAATTGGAAGAATCTTCATTGTCATGGAAGCATAATGAAGGAAATCTGGCCCATAACCTGATAGTTCCATAGATCCATGTCATTGAGTTAACCTTAATAAACTATTAAATCACAACTTTCACTTTCCTTGACTAATCCAAGCAAAGTATTACTGATGTACTCTGAAAATATCTCATTTCCTGAGTAAAGATGCCTCTGGAATGCACTAACTAGATGCTTTTGGAAGAGGGAAAATATCTGATATAGATATTAGATGTTTAATTTAATTGAATGGTGTTGCGCTCATGGAACAATCAAAAATATATATTACTTCACTTTGAATTATCCCTAAAATATATACACTCTACATATTTTGCTTGTAGGTCTAGATACTAGATCTACTAGTACATGCATAGGCATTTCGTACTACCTCAGCAAAGTGTCTTTTCAAAACAAGCATCAAGTAAAATACAACACGAGAGAAATGTTCTGAATTTTACATAAACATTGTGAGTCTACGTCATGGTGAGCAACTTAGTCCAAAGCCATTTGCTTCTAGATATACTGATGTACTTTTAAAATACATACTGTAAAATTTTAAACAGCTGAATATCTATTAAAACGCAGTAACATTTCTTTCATGCTCAATTCACATCTGAACCAGGGCTTCCGATCACTCGTCCTGCCCCCAAAGCTGACCACTTACTGTTTGCTGCACTGGATCCAGCGATCTCCGTCCCTCCCACAGTTTCCCTTCTCTGTGCCTTCTGTGTTCAGCTTCTCGTAACAGAACTTGTCAGACCCGGAAGCCTCTTTTGGAGATGAACAAGAGAAGAGGATTTGTTTTAGTTGTTTTGGTTATGCACAACCAGCAGCGTGCAGGTAAATGTTTAACAACAGGTTCTCCAGAAGAAAGAAAAAAAAAAAATCCTGATTCTGGCATATGCCAATTTCCCTGGTGTAAATGCCATCATGTAAATGTCTCTGGTATAACACAGGGCTAATCTCAAGCTAGCAATGTGATGGCCACAGGCTTCTGAAATTCCTCAAAATTTAACACTTGGCTCTTGCAAGCTACTCCAGGACAGTTCTAGCATGCTGCTGTTTTTAACTTGAGAAACAAACGGACTCCCAGTGCTTGGTGGGTTTGAGGGAGGAAGAGAGGAATGGCCATCGGCAGGAATTAGGGAAGTAGCACATGGAAAACTAAGAAAGATCCGTAGGCTTGTTTTACCCTAGTATTAAAAGATATTATAAAAATCTTAGGCAATTAAGATTTTATGTCAACACTTGGGTTTTGGTATTTAAACCTTTTAAAAGACAATATGCCTCTATCATCTATTCTCTGTCAAAACTGAAGCACTGAAAGTAAATCATTCAGTTAAATGATATTTTGCCAAACACTGAAATACTCCTGCAGGGGCTCTGTTCTCCTTCTGTGGGCTTTCTTTTTCTCTGGGGGTGACCCAATCTCAGCCAGCAAGACAGACCCATCTCTCTGCTATGGTCTGGCCCAAAGAACTGAGGTTCACAGGACAGGCACAGTCAATGTCAGGAAGAGAGTCTGGGCCTTGGGGCGCCTGGGGGGCTCAGTCAGTTAAGCATCTGCCTTTGGTTTGGGTCATGATCCTGGGGTCCTGGCTGGACTCCCCATTAGCTGGGAGTCTTCCTTTCCCTGCACCACTCCCCCCACCTCCCGGCTCAAGCTCGCTCACTCACTCTCAAATAAATAAAATTTTTTAAAATCTTAAAAGAAAAAGAAAAGAGTATGTGCATTAACATTTAGGGCATATACTGAGAGTCAGGACCATGTACCCAAACCTCTGGGTCTACACCTCTGGAAGGACCTCATTTCTTCCCTTCAAAACTGAGATGATAAAATTACAGAATTTAAGAAATAAGTCTGGTACTTCCCTGGGGTAAAGGAACAGAAGGCTAACCTGAGGGGTAATGGTAAAATCCAAGGTACATAGTGAATCACACAAGTGGCTGGATATTGAACATGACTGCCACACTGAACCCAATCTTTGCAAGTGACATCTCTTCTCTGACAGCCACATTGCTGAGGGACATGGCTTGGTTCTGATGACAAGTCCCCAGCTTGAACAACCATTTTCTGGGGTTTTGTGACTGTGATTCATAGTTCTCTCTTTTCTCACCCTTTCCTAGATTTTTTTTTTAAAAAACATCACTCTGGGGGCGCCTGGGTGGCATAGTCAGTTGAGCATGTGACTCTTGGTTTCAGCTCAGGTCATGGTCTCAGGGTCATGAGATTGAGCTCTGCGTCAGGTTCCACACTCAGCAGAGTCTGCTTGAGACTCTCTCTCCCTCTCCCTCAGCCCCTCCCTACTTCCACTCTCTCTAAAATAAATAAATAAATAAATCTTAAAATAAAATAAAAACATCACTCCACGCTGAACCTGTCTTCAGCAAGACTGGCAGAGCAGGGTAATGTGCAGAGAAACCCACATGCAACCACCAAGCAGGAAAACATGACTTACTCGTGCCCCAGACGTGCTGACACTGGTTGTCCCGGGTCTTGCACTCCCCATTATAACAGCGGCCCTGGGGACAGAGAAACACATCAGAAAGGCCCACGCAGCCACTTTCATTTCCCCCAGGTTTGGACTGCATGGTCTCCTTTTGCTGTTTTAGGTAAGTTGATTTTTTTTTCAATGTCATACCCCAGTATTTTTACAGTGAAAATAAAAATCCCAAACATCGTAAGGGAGGCACCACCGACAGTTAAATTCTAAAACTCACAACAGACCTCACAGTACAGCTCTTTTAAGTCAAAAGTAATCGGAAATTTTAAGTTTTATGAAAAACAAAAGTAGGTACACTTCCTTGGGCCATTCCAAAATGATTTTTAGCTCCTTTCGGGTATGAGTGCTACATCATAACATGGCTTCAGAAAAGAAAAAAACCACATTATCACCTATTATAGCACATTATAACACTCATATTTTCCCATAATAGGCTGACATTACTGAAAGATGATCACAACTTGATAAATTGGATTCCTAATTCTTTAGTCATTATATTTTTTTCCTTGCCCTCAATCTGGACAATTTGTCACCAGGGCTAAATATAATACTATATTTAGTATTTGATATGCTGTGCAGCAACACTGAATTAGCCGTCCATTGTGATAATTTATTGTTCTTTGAGTTGCAATTTCTCTTCAAAGTTATATTCATCAGAAAGGGGGAAAAAAAAAACCTCCCAAACTAATCCTTTTAAAATTATACTTAAAACTCATAGCCCAGCATACCTGATTTTGATTGCATGCATAACCATCTTGTTTATGAAGGTTCGGTGGGCACTGAAAAATACAATGTTTTTAGTTAACGTTCAACATAAGCACCTTCAGATTATGTGTACAATATATAAAAATGCAAAGAAAAAGCAAGCATGGTGAATATATAATTGGGAATGTCTAGAAAAACATGAGTAACCCCTTCAGTAGGTTATCCAAACTAATTCTTCTATTACTGGTAAACATAATAAATTCATCCATGCGGTGAGTATTTCTTTTTATTTCTCTGGCTTCCATGAGGTGGACTAGAATCAGAACTTACATATTCACTTGCCTACAGAGTTAAAAGTAGAAGGAATCAAAATGGACAACGAAGGGCATGAATCAGCTTGTTATGCAGGCGGGGAACATTCGGGAACTAACCCACGAGACCTCTCTCAGCCCTGTGAAATGTCAAATCTGCATTCGACACCCGTGATGCTCACCTAGAGGCCACATTACTGAAAAAGAAGAAATACTCTTTCAACTCAGTGTGAGTGCTGCATCTCCATTACATCTCTGACCTCTCTGACTACAGACGTGTTACTAGAACAATCGTGACGGGATGGTTATTGCTTTTTCTAGGTCTATTTATCAAGTCATTGTTTAAAAGTACACTTCATTTTCTCAGAAAGTTACTCTGAATGAATTAAAATTTTTACTCTCTATGCATTTTATTGGCCACATTTGAGAGAGCTGAAGACAGTTCAAGTCAGAGGAGCTAGTACACTGTTCAAAACAAATATGCAAAGAAAAAAGCAATATACAGGTAAATGAGTGAGAAACACAGCAATAGGCACCAGGGTCTCCCCCCAGTCTTCAGCTTCTCAGGATAGGACAGTTCTGCTTTCCCAACTGGCCAGGCCCCAAACCATGAAGTCATCCTCTGTTTCTCTTTCTCTCACACCCTCCTTCCAGTCCGTCAACAAATCCTTCTAGGTCTACTTTCAAAATATAGTCACAATCTGATGACTTTTCTCCTTCTCCACTGCTAACCCCCAGTCCAATCCACCATCCTCTCTCACCTGAATTATGCAACAGCCACCAACTGATTGCCCCGTTTCCACCCTAGTCTATACAGCTACTGGAGCGTCCTTTTAAAATCATAAACCACATCATGTTGCTCCTCTGCCTGATGACTTCCCAACATACTTGAGGGACTTCAAAGTTCAATGTGATATGCACTTTGCCATCCCATCTCCATCCTCTCTCTGGTCTCTTTGCTACTCTGCCATCACTGATCCGATGCTCTGTGGACGTGCCAGGCTTGCTTCTATGCCACAGCCTCTTGCCTTTGCTCTTCCTTCAATCTTACCCCCCCCCCCCCAGATTTCTGCATGGTTTGCTCTCAAAAACTGTAATCCTTCCCATGTTGGCATTCTCTGTCCCTTATTTCCTGGTTTTTTCTTCTCCATAAGATTTATCATCCACTATTCATCTATGTTACTTATTTGTGTATTGTCCCCACCCCAATGTGAGCTCCGTGCAAGCAGGGATAGTATGTGCTGTTCCTTGCTGCCTCCCTAACATCGAGAACAAAACTGGGCTCCATTATTATTGAGTAGTTGCTCAGCTACTATCAGCCAACTGGATGAAAAAATGAATGACCCATTCAGACACAATTAAGTTACTCTGTTCTGGGTGCCTGGGCAGAGGGGCTCCGTTGGTTAAGCATCTGCCTTTGGCTCAGGTCATGATCTCAGGGTCTTGGGATCGAGGTCAGTCTCCTTTTCCCTCTCCCTCTGTGCTTTCTCTCAAATAAATAAATAAATAAAATCGTTTTTAAAAAGTTACTCTGCACATATCAAGCTGTTTATCAAGTTCACTACAGAAAGGTAATAGAACTAATTTAGAATTTGCAATTACTAAGAACTTACAAAGGAACACTTTTAGATAAAATGCTTTCGTCTTACATCTTTCTAAAGAATAACTGACTTTCATATAAGCTTTAATTCACCACAGCTTTTCAATCAATCTGATGGTGACTACTTAAAGGACATAATTATCAGCTCCTTTTTAAAACCTGCCACAGTGGGCCAAAGGCACAGAAACAGAGATCCAAGTGGACTCTTTCATCTATCCAAATCCACTGAAAATGCAGTCATTATCTTATTAATCAACTAACATTAATTATTCACTTACTCCAAGACGAATACAATCACACCAGACAAAAATGCAAAAGAAATGTTGCTACTAGAATGGGTCTATCAGGATCTAAAATTATATGGTAGTTGATTTTTGTGATGTTTCAATTAAAAAAATTTTGTAGAGCTCTTCAATAATTAAAAAAAAAGCCCCTATTGTAAACTGTTACAGCTACACGCAAGATTTCTAATCAATTTATTTTTAGTTTTTAGGCTAATGAAAGCAAATTGCTGATCACTGAAATGTTTAACATGGGAAATTATGGAATGTCTTACATCGTCTGGGGACACTGAAAACAAAAGGACCATAAATCTGTGGACTTTATTCTGCATGTGACTAGAGCTCTGGATTCAGTCTCTAAATACCATTCCAGCCCCCACTTTCATGCTGTGCAGGAAGGTTCACATGAGGCAGGACTTCAACAGTGCAGTAGCATTTAAATGTGCTTATTTTAAATTGTGTTATATCACCCATATAGATGACATATTTTTTAGTGCTAACAAGAAACATTTCCCACATCTTTCAAAAATACTTTTATTATATCATCCAGTATTGTTTGCCAAGGATTTCTCTCAGTTGCACAAGTATTGTTTATTCTGTGAGAAACTGAATTTACAAAGTAGCTCAGAGGCATCAGTAAATGATAATCTCAAAATTTAGCAAAGACATGAGGAACAAGACAAAGTCAGAATGTTGCCAATGATACTGATTCTCAGAGATGCAGAGGTTCTCAGAGATCATAATCATAATCAGTATCCATTAAATTCAAAGCTCAATGCTTGTTACAAAACAGAAGAATTCTGGGGGATCTTAATTCCCTCTACTCCCATTATCTATGTCAGGAGGATTCTGGTCATATAAGGAAATTATTGCTAAAAGAACATGCTATTCTAATATTCTAATTCTCTACTGAGAAATTAATTTAACAGTACAATTTTCACCTTACGTACATAAAGCAAAAGGAACGTTTTAGGGTGTCTGAGTGGCTCAGTCAGTTAAGCCTTTAACTCTCAATTTTGGCTCAGGTCATGATCTTGGGGTCCCAAAACTGAGCCTCGCATCGGGCTCAGACTCAGTGTGGAGTATGTTTGTCTCTCTCTCTCCCCCTGCTTGCTCTCTCTCTCTCTCTCCCCCAAATAAATAAATAAATAAATCTTTTTTTAAAAAAAGAACATTTAAAAAATTTAGACAATAGAATATTAAGTTGAACATAGAGCCCTCATTATAAAAGCCTTACTTCCAGTAAATTCTACGGCAATTCAGGAATTAAAGGCTGACATTAAAAACGACAAATACCCACCATTTGCTTCGACGTGGATGGAACTGGAGGGTATTATGCTGAGTGAAATGAGTCAATCAGAGAAGGACAAACACTATATGGTCTCATTCATTTGGGGAATATAAAAAATAGTGAAAAGGAATAAAGGGGAAAGGAGAAAAAATGAATGGGAAATATCAGAAAGGGAGACAGAACATGAGAGACTCCTAACTCTGGGAAATGAACTAGGGGTGGTGACTGGGTGATGGGCACTGAGGGGGGCACTTGATGGGATAAGCACTGGGTGTTATTCTATATGTTGGCAAATTGAACACCAATAAAAAATAAATTTATAAAAACAAAAAAAAGGAATTAAAGGCTGAAAAGTGAAAAAACTGTACTTTGAAAAGAGCTGAACACATAGAACCCAAACTATATATGATGGGTGTAAGAATAGTAGTATTCTACAGAACTAAAAATATAACTCATGGAAACAGTATGTCAGGATTGTCACAAAACATAAAACTTGGCACAAAACATAGAACCCACAATTCTTACACCCTTTCACTATATTCTAGGAAAATTGCAAAGAAACCAATTTACATATCTAAATAGAAGAAACAGATATGCCAAAAAATCAATAAAGAATAGCCTGAACACTATTTCTCTGCATGACATCCTTAGAAAGGTCCCTCTGAATTGAATCTCAGAAAATATACATCAAGAACTTTCAAAAAGGTTAGTTAGACACCTTTGTGTCCCTCTCTTCTTGTTTTGTTTTGCTTTTTTCCAGTGAAGAGCACAGAGTGCTACTCCAGCGACTCTGCTCCTATACTCGCTTCCCCCTGAGGCAAGTAGAGTGACTGATTGATTGACAAACTCGGGAAGAAATACTGGCCCTTCGGCTGCTGTTGCCACTCTTTTCCTGCCTACTCATGTGCATTAGATTATCGTCACTGCTCCTCCAAGACACACAAGACAACGGCCCATTTTTGCAAGGAGAAGTCACTCCAGACCCACTTTTGTCAATAACCTGTTCCTACAGCCTGAATCTGGGATCTATTAAGAGACTTATTTAGCTCTCATACAAAGTTACGGCTTTCAACGTGGCCATTTTCAATATGAAAAATGGTATTTAAAAAAAATGGTATTTTGACCTCCCACTGTACTCTATTGGGAGCCCCGTGGAAACCATAATATCTGGCAGTAGATAAATCCATTTCTGGGCAATTTATCCTAAGGAGCGAATCCTGAATAAGAAACATTCTTAAAGATGCATACAGGTGTTCACTGTCATACTAATTACAATAATGAAAAACTGTCAACAACCTAAATATCCACCACTGGATAAGAAGTCACAAGTCAACTCATAAATCCATATGATAGGCTCTCATGCAATTGTAAAAAGGGTATTTATAAAGACTGTGTAATAATACAGGAAAATGTTTTTGAACAATGTTTTGAAGTAATGTCAGTGCAAAAATAAAAGTAGAATAAAATCCAAAATCCTTACCTATTCCCTAATTGCCCTAATACCTGATTTACTCTTGATTTTTTTCTACTACTCTCTGGTAATCCCTGCTTTCATTCCATTTCTTAAAGAAGCCAAGCTTCCTTACTACCTGTTTCCTGACTAGGATTTACCTAGTCCTTATTTACCCTTCTACTTAAATGCCAGCTTCTTCAGGAAAATACACCTGACCACCCCACTTAAAACCCCCCACCTCACATCTCACCTTATTTTACCTTAGCACATACCACTATTGGATATTTTTGTTCACTTATTTCTCCACCCAGCAGAATGTAAGTTCCATAAGTGCAAGAACTTGCCTATCCTATTCCCTACTATATCCCAACATTTACCAAATTCTTTTTATTAGCAAGATGGTTGCAGAATAGAGACAAGGCCCAGATACCACTCTCTGTAGTAAATATGAATCATTAACCAAGGTATTAAATTGTTCAGATTTTAAGACCCACAGTCTCAGAGTATTACTTTTGGAAAACAAGGTAATGGCAGTTATGTAAAGCATATACAGTAATATGGTTTAAAACAAAACTTGTTTTTTTTTTTAGTGCTGACACACAGCAGGTACTCAATGAATGTTCATTTGAATGAAAAATAAAGACTTAAAATAATGTGATATAAATTTTTAAGCATAAAAAATTGTACAAAGAAGGAATGCTAGTAGGCAACATTAATTATAATGTTATAATAATTTTTAATGTGAAGAAGACCACGCCAAACCATATGGGCCATGATGCCAGGAAAATGTAAATGGGAAACAGTTGGAGACCAGAACTGAGAGGGGGACACCTGCTCCCGCTCCCTCTTCAATCAGAGCAGTGTTACTTGTTCTCTACTTTCTACAGCAGGCATCTAACAAATTTTTTCTTAAAAGAAAGTGCCCTGTGGCTTAAAAATGTTTGAAAATAGTACATTAATTCTTCATCAGTGTGAACATAACAATTTTAGATGTGGGGACTGAAAGGAACACAAATTCGTTGGGTAGAAACCATATAATGGGAACTAATTATGAAGGAGAAATTTGAAAGAAGAAAGAGATTTAGGTCCAGGAAACACAACAAATGTTCCTAAAATCAAGGCATGGTGGAGATCCAGAAATTACTAGAAAACAAAGTGAAGTAAAACAAAAAACAAAGAAACCAAATCATATTTTCATATGTAGCCCAACTGAACGCTTTCCAATGTGTACAATATTTGCAAGTCAAATGTATTTTTTAAAAATCTGGTTTGTCATACCTGGCCAGAGTCTCCAGTACAATATTCAGTAATATCACACCCATTCACAGCATCCCGACATTCATATCCTCGTGGCTGAAACTGCAAATCAAAATTCAATATTAAGAACTTGTGTTAATTAATATTTCCAATAGTTAGCATTGTTATATTCACCAATAATTTGGATACTCTCTCATAACCATCACCAAACTCTTTTTATGAATTAGCAAGTTAGCTGCAGAATAGAGACAAGGCCCAGATACCACTCTGTGTAGTAAATATGCATCATTAAGCAAGGCATTAAATGTTCAGATTTTAAAACCCATGGTCTCAGAGTATTACTTCTGGAAAACAAGGTAACAGCAATTATGTAAAGAAGATACAGTATTACGGTTTAAAACAAAAGAGCAAATCACTAAAAATATGAACATTTAAGCTCTCTCTGAAGATTGATATACACACCCAAGCTTCACTAATTGTATCTGTTAGCTTGTTCATGTTAATCTTAATGTTAATCTTGCTTTAGCCAAATATACACAATCAAAGTGCAGTAAATTCATATGAACTCCTTTCAGTGACACCAATCACATTGAAGGGGTGGGCAAAAGATGAAGGAAAGAGACCAATGAGGTCAAGCAATTTATAATCTGGTGGGGAACATAAGGCAACCAAGCTAGAATTTCTTAAAATACCATAAGACCTCTTGGCATTGAATAAAATCATTTTACTTTATAGTTAGAAGCAATATTAGAGGGTCAGCAAATGAGAAAAAGGAATATTTTAAAAATGGCTTTTCAAAAATTGACTGGAGGTTCTACAGATGGAAGTTAACTGTGTCCACATGCATAAGCTCTGTATATACACATATAAGCAAATAGATGAATACTATTTCCTTATCTTGCTTTCTTGCCTTTATAGGAGATTTTTCACACATAAAAATGTGAGCACTAGGTTTTATGTTCATGGTCCAAAAATAAATTAGGTCCAAAATAAATGTACATATACATTGTAATAAATCTAAAGAAAAATGTTATAAGTAGGCCATATTATTTAAAAAGACCACAGGAATTGTCCCTCTTCTATTCAACCATCCTTTCAACCATCTAATGTGGTTTTCATCTTCATTAGCAGGGCAACTCTCAAGGTTGGAAGGACAGGATGGTTGATAGTGAACCATAGTAAAGGTAAATGTTTTGACCTACAGAATTTAGGTAGCTTTATGGATTCTACAAAACTGTGAGGGACACATCAATCAACAAATGTGTGGCCAGATCTACAACTCCTCTATGTACACTGTGAGATATTTAGCTAATACGTCCACGAAAAGGAAAGACAGAAGTGTCAGGTGACTCACGAGACATGAGGTACTGTTACAGCAGGGCCCGTCGCTGCAGTGGGCCCCGTTGGACAGAGAGCACTTCTTACAGCATAATCCATAGCATTCCTAGGGGAGACATTCCACGTGAGTAAGTGAGGCTGGTCATTCAACCCTCTCTCTACATGTGACTTATGTATAATCCACAAGAGGAGACTTGCACAATAACTAGCAAGCATTTCAGGAAGTAGCCACTTTAAACAATGATAAAATTCCTTCCTGCCATATTTTTCAGCAAAGTATGATCTTCTGTGAAAGGGTTTCTCTCCCAAAAAGTGAGCTTATTTCTTAGCAGGTACATCACCTTCCGTTAGCTCTTTCTTAAGACTCTATCTCATTTGGGGTTTTTAAAAAAATATTTTATTTTTAAGTAATCTCTACATCCAACATGGGGCTCGAACTCACAATCCTGAGATCAAGAGTTGCATGCTCTACCAACTGAGCCAGGTGCCCCAAGACTCTATCTAGTTTTATAAAGACAAAAATAATACACACCATGGAAAGAATATTTCGTGATTTGGTATAGTCTGAATGGGATGGATATGAGCTATGGATTTTTAAGAGATAGGAGATTTGATTAGAAGAACCCATTACGGAAACGAACTAGGGGTGGTGGAAGGGGAGGAGGGCGGGGGGTGGGGGTGAATGGGTGACGGGCACTTGACGGGATGAGCACTGGGTGTTATTCTGTATGTTGGTAAATTGAACACCAATAAAAAATAAATTTATTATAAAAAAATTAAAAGAAAAAGAAGAAGAACCCATTAGGTATTTTTTCAAACAGGGCCATAAGAACTTGATTATCTCTAACATGTCTGACCTGGGATTAGGCATTGATGAGAGAGATGAGAAAGAAAAGCAGTAAGACCAAGGGAAGGACAGTGTAGGCTTCTCACGATTCTTGTTTGCTCTGGGGAGGAGCTGTGTTGAAGGTAGGAAAGATCTCTTATACTTACCACATGTAATAAACCACAGTCACATTCCTCCCCAGCCTCCACATATCCATTTCCACATTCTGTGGGTTCAAATAGCTGAAAGAGGTTAGGAAGACAAAGGAAAAACATTTTAATTTATCACAGAAAACCAACACACCAATCAGGCCACATACATGGCCCTATAATCAGCTATCATGTGATATTCTTCTGTGATTTGCTGTGATGGCATCTTACAGATGGTATCTGTGTGGGTAGCACTGTTCACTTATTAATAACACTTCTAAAAACGTATTCCAAATGGGGTAATATTTCTTGGAGGATTCTCTGGAGGTGGGCTCCAGAGATGACCTCTACCATTAGAATTACTTATTAATGGAAATTAGCTGTCAAAACGAATAGATTATTTATCATACTTGCTAATGGGGCAAAGATGCAATTGCTAAGACTAACGGATATCTAATTTACTGACTTATCTCAAGGTAGCTGAGAAAACAAAAATTGTCAAAAAGATAAAAATGTTTCGGTCAGAGCTGAATGTAATATATACAATCAAGAAAAAGCAAATAAGCTTAGAAAAGGTGCTGCTGGGAATCCATGCCCATCACTCTCATTGAAAGGAAATCTGCACTGTCGAAAGCATATTAAATAAATGTGCAGACGGGGCACCTGGGCGGCTCAGTGGTTGAGCGTCTGCCTTTGGCTCAGGTCGTGATCCCGGGGTCATGGGATCGAGTCCTGCATCAGGTTCCCTGCAGATAGCCTGCTTCTCCCTCTGCCTATGTCTCTGCCTCCTTCTCTCTGTGTGTCTCATGAATAAATAAAACCTTTAAAAAATAAATAAATAATTGTGCAGACATATGCACCGATGTATAGAAATCTCTCGATCATTCCTGGAGCAATGGAAGAGTCAAATTTCTAGAATAATCCACTTGACTAGTGCTATAGTTTGCCAGACAAACTATATTGCAAACAATTGTGGAGGCACTGAGTGTTCATGAGAAACATTCCCATTTTCTGTCAGCTGGAGCAAGATCTCCCTGTGTGTGTCTATCACACTTGGATGAAGACTGGAACAGCACATTCCAACCAAAACGCTCAAAGCCAGGAGTATGAGAGGGCAAGAGAGACTCCTCCTCCAGCATACACACCCCAAGGGAAGGGTTGCCTTCCAAGCCCACCTGAAGAAGACCTGATTCTCCCTCCACATCGAGGAAGGGAAAACTCTTACTCAAAGCAAGAAAGTTTTTCAGGTTATTCCTCCATAGGAAAGTCCCACAAGTAACATCAACAGTCCTCATCTCTGTGGTATTTCATCAGCAGTCAGGAGGAAATGGAAATGGCAAGTTCAGACTGGACCATGGCTAGCACTTCCTATTAGGTCTCACATGGAGCCAAATGCTAGATCTCGTTCTTAGGACCCTCCTTCCATCCTGCAGCAGGCCTCTATCACAAACCAGGTGGAAAACACAGCAGGTGGGGAGAGTCCCACAGCACAGAGACAAGGCAGGCAAGTAATGTGAAAAAACCATGTAAACCATGCATGCATACATTCATTGACTAAAAAAGCACTTGGAAAAGGTCAGTTCTTTGATACATACATATAAACTATTCCACCGGAATCCACGGGGGCTTCCTTTAAAAAAAAAATCATTCTACCATGTAGCTGAAAAAAATAAATCCGTATTTACTAACTTTTAAAACTGAAGACATACGGCTATTTTTATTTGGTTTCTGAGCTACTGGAATAATTTTCTTTCTACTCACAGGCAATTGCAGAAATCTAACGATGGACCCTTCCACACACACCAGAAACCTGAGGACTGAGTGCTGTGCTCCCAGGCAAGATGCTATATTATAATTGACTGGTGAGACGCAAGGCAGGTAAAAATCAATCACGTACACTTTAATTCATAAATGCCAGCAGTTCACATTGATTCATTACTACTCATCTCTCCCATTTTGAACACTTTGAAGTTTTCAGATTTCTGTTGCACTGAGATCAATGCCATGAAAGGCAGGCGGTTGAATTTAATGGTACAAGGTCACCTTAAAATTCCTGTTTCTTTTTCTGCAGACTCATTGAGATTTTATAGAGATGTCAGGCATCAAACTACAGTCCCTTGACTACAGGAGTATCACTTAATGATGAGGAGAGGAGTAAATTATTCTGTTAGTTATCCACACTAGTCACTGACTTTTTTTCAGTTAGTATGATTTCACTGTTCTTTCAATTCATAGAGCATTAAACATTTTGTACAGCAAATGGACTATATTTGATTTATGAAGTAGCATTTTCAAAAGAAATATGAAATGTGTAATGTTAGAATCTCTATACCATCTGCTAATGAGCAGCAATCCTGTCTTTTTGCCTGTTGAGTGATTCATTTCCAAACACGCTACTAGAGGTCCACAGTCCCTTATGCAAAAGCTTTGTGGCCAGTGAATTTGAAAATTCTGGCTTTGCTAGATTTTAGAAAAGTATGATGCATTTACCACGTTCTATGTAATAGCCCTGAGGGGCCTGGTGCACACCCTCTAATCAAAAACATTTATATTTCTGCAGTAATACTTATGAATATTTACACTATGAAGGATAATAAAAGTTTTCAGTCCAGGAGAAGTTTTACTGCCTGACGTGTTTTCTGCAAACTCATAAAAAACACTTTCAATTTTCAGACCTTTTTGAATTAAGGAATGATGGATAAGGATTGTGACGCTGTATATATGAATTCTGATGAAATGCCAGTTGACATCATGGACCTTCCCACACAAAGAGACTATATAACAAATAATAAATACACATATGTATTTATGAGATCCATAAATAACTTGGGCTATTTTGTGGCTAGCTGATATTCATAATAGTTCCTGTCTAGGGGAATAGACCACTCAAAAACATTTTTTAAAAAGCCAGGGAATTGGGGATCCCTGGGTGGCTCAAAGGTTTAGCGCCTGCCTTCAGCCCAGGGCGTGATCCTGGAGTCCCGGGATCGAGTCCTACATCGGGCTCCCTGCATGGAGCCTGCTTCTCCCTCTGCCTGTGTCTCTGCCTCTCTCTCTCTCTCTCTGTGTCACTCATGCATAAATAAATAAAATCTTAAAAAAAAAAAAGCCTGGGAATTAGTTATACCCTTAAAGAGATGTCAGTGGAATATGGAATTTTTGTCAGAGAAATGGGTTGAAGCAATATCCCTTAATCTAACTCACAATCTCTAAGCAGCAGGATGAAAATCCTAACGTGTAAATTTCAAAGATATTTTAATTGAAGGGCATTTGTTTCTTTGTTTAGAGGACAAAGTGGGAGGGGTACAGCTAGCACTGAAAAATCAGATTCACAGTAGCAAAACCATGGTTTTATCATTCATTTAAGCAGGACCAGATTTCAACACGATAATGGCTTTTATAATAAATATTAATCTGACTGACAACCCCCCACCAAAGAAAAACCTATTTTCTAAGATAAGTATCTGACATTTGGCAGTGTTCTATTGTAAATAAATAGGCCTTTTTGCAACTGGTTTTATTAAGGCACAGAGCTACTTTTCAACATTTCACAAAGATAAAATGCAAGAATGACTTTTAAGTCTTTTCCCATAATAGATTTGTGACTAGATCCTGAGCAGATCGGAGGTGGATATGATCACGAAGGTTGTTGCTTTCATAAATGTTATGTACATCAAACACATTTCTCAAAAGCAAGAAAAAAAAAAAAAAGAAGAAGAACCAGAGAAATAATTACACTTTCTGAGTTACTAACCTTTGTCGGCCTGTTGAAAAGACAGGCTCCACCCCCTCTTTGTAAAAAGTCTCTATATTCCAAAATGCTGCACTTTGAGAACTTTCGGGAATGGGACACCCTGAGAAAATAAAGAATCAATTATGTAAATAATTTACCAAAAGCAGTCATCAGAGAAGAAAATTAAAACCCTTGAATTAGAACAAAATGTTCACTCTGGATCTAGATGATTCCACACAAATTTTGACAAGGCATTTATGTTCAAATTGCTAAATAAGTATGTGTGGTAGAACTTATAAAAATAGTCTAAGAAAACCACAGATTGGGAGCCAGGTTATCACCTCCTCAGCAGCCAAGCCCTTCTGTGCCTGGGCTTGGAAGCGTTTTGGAGAGCTTATCACAAAACTTCTTCACCTAGGCTACATTTTAAAATGTGGTCATTTTTATTTGCTTAGTCTCAGTAAAGGCAAGCACTTTTTGGCCTCTGTCCTGAATAAAAGATGCATGGGAACCTACTAGATTCTACTTAGAGGAAGGAATTGTGACAATCTATTAAAGATTATATAATGTAGGCATCAGCAACACCACTGAAGCAAACAGGAAATCTAAAGAGAAGTATTATACTATTTTTATACACAGACACAAATATGTACACGGATATGTGGATATCTGTTTTTTGCCCACATACACACAGTAAAAACAGAATTAGGCTTAAGCTCCTTCTGATTAGAATTAGGTAATTCTAATTTTTATGCTCAACTTCAAACATACTCATGACTTAGGAATATAGTATGAGCCTGTTTGCGATTCAATTAATCAAACTATCTCTATGTCAGTACATAGGGAGATGTTACACACATGGTTGAGGTTAAACTGAGTCATACACACTGATTCCTTGGGTGTGTTTATCATAGTACTTGATTTGAGAGTGACAGGCCACTTATTCTAGGATGTAATCTAAATGTTTTTTGTATCCTGATGCATGAGGGTAGTATATGGAAGTAGGAAAAGTTTTTGCCATTGTTGACAATAATCTCCTAAAGGAACTATGTGGAAATGCATACTCGAGAAAATATATGTAAACTTTAAATAGTTTTATTATATCCTCTGGGCGGTCAGTCCAAAAATTCATTTAAAAACTGGGAGTTTAGAAGACAGAAGGTGTCTCCCTAGAGAAGCAATACTATAAATGGTGTTACCTTCCTACTATATTGTAGTTCTCAAAAATGTTGTTTAAGCCATAATGTTAGTAAATTATGGTACAAAAACAAGGGGAGCACGCACGCTAACAGTTTCATGTTTAAACCACATTTCTAAAAACATATGTTTTAAAGCAGCCAGCAGAATGGTTGAGTGTCTCTGCAAACCCTCACGCTCACGCTCCCCTTTTCCCCATGAGCAGGACTCCTGGTAGAGGAGTAAGGAAGGGACTCTATACTAGTAGGTCAGGGCTTCTGGCTTCTGGGGCTCCTCAGGATAGGGGGAGGACCAGAAATGGGCGATGTGTTGAACAGATATCTGGCATAGGCACAAGAAGCAGGAGAGACACATGGGTGGAAAAACCTCTTCCATCTAGTAGGAGTGGGCTCTAGCTTAGGGACCCTTCGGTGAATGGCTCCCATGGGGGCAGGGGCCGGGGGCAATATTTCCAGGCCTTGGCTCACAGATGCAACAGCAGCTCCAGGGCAGTGGCTCTGTTCTCAAAGCATCCTCATAAGAAGAGAGGAGATAGGTGAGAAATGTTCAAATGTCTATCAATAGAAGATACCTAA
Organism: Canis lupus dingo; assembly: GCF_003254725.2. Lineage (NCBI taxonomy): Eukaryota > Metazoa > Chordata > Mammalia > Carnivora > Canidae > Canis > Canis lupus. The sequence continues at coordinate 15,465,788 of NC_064279.1, read as the reverse complement.
TTTAGACACAATAAATCTGTCTTTAAAAAATGCTGTATTGATTATATAAACAGTACGGTACAATTTTTCCTACAGCAAACACGTCTATTCGTGACTTCTTTAAAATATAAATTGACGACTAAATTGATTTTCACGGACTGCTTCAGGCAGACAACTGGCTCTTATTCTAAGTGCACTAAAAAATTAATGTATCTACTAAACTTAGAAGCATTTAATAATGTGCTTTCTTTAAAGGTTAACAGAAGTAGAAGTTGTTATATTTTACTCTTATCAACAACTTTAACTAAAAAATGAAAATATAAGGTGAATTAGTCCTTTCATTTTTAAAATATCAGATATTTAATGATTGAATTTATACTGAGTGCTGAGCCTACAAGACCAGTACCTGAGAGACTCTGCATCTAATTATATGCAGCAATGTCAGTGAAAGGCCTATATCAAATGCAGGTAAAATGAAAATTTACCCTGTTTCCTCCATGATGCAGCCACCCCAGGATTCTGTGCAGTCACACTCTAGACCAATGAAATGATAAAAAGCAACAGAAGAAAAGAGAAACAACAAAAGTCACATCTTTCATTTGCATTGCAACTCTGGAGACAATTCCTTATTTACCAATTCTGTGTCTTGTAGATACAGAATGTAAAATCCCACCAAACAAAAACTATTTCCATTAAATCAAAATTTCTTTATATCTTTTCCAGAAGTATAGGTTATTTCCTAAGACAACAGCTGACAAGAAATACAACTATCCCTCCCTTCATATTTGTGACTCAGAAAACTCAATAAAGTTCCTATTTCCAATGTGTAATGGAAAGTAGCCTGGTCTAGAAACAAAAAGCCTGAGTTCTAGTCCAAGTTCTACCCAGTGAGAGTCCTGCAGGCAAGTGACTTAGTATTTCTTGGGTCTCCCGTATTCCCACCTGGAAAATGGGGAACAGCCTCTCTGCCTATCTCTCAGAGTGGTTCCGGGGGTTCACACAAGATAAGCTCAGGTGTGCGCTCAGTGAGCTGTAAAGCTCTATTGCACAGATGTAATGAGTCACCACTGAAACTTCCCCAACAGAGCACCCTGGAGGTTACAGGAGAGAATCCCATTTGCTAGAATCCCAGTGAGGTTCAGCCAGAGATGTGAAGGACCCTCCGCTAAAAGTTTTAGGAAAAGAGAGTATTCTAAAATAAAAGCACAAATAGTCATTTAAACTAAACAACAATCACAAACTCAACATAGATGCCAGAGACTGACATACTGATGTTGTGATGGGCTATGCTTTCCATTTATTTTTTCCTATTCTCTTTCCTATCATAGACAAAGATATTTTTAAAGAGGGACTTCTCAATGGATTTTTTCAAAGTCAAAGTTCAGAACTAATGAACTATCTACCTAAACAAACAATTCATAAAGGACTAAAACATTTTAGGAAGGAACTACTCCAGGCATTGGGCCTGAACCTCTACTTCTCACCCCACCCTCTCACCCAATTCGGTAACATCCCTCAGCGGACCCCAGCACTGGCCTCTCCCTGGCCCCAGGGTTCTCAAACAAGGTCAGAAATCTGGCCCTATTCTCCTCTGATCTTCAAGCCATCTATCCCAGCTGCTGAAACCCAAAATACCTCCTTTAAAGTGTATTATGTGTTTCCTTGGGAAAGCAAATACCCTGAGCCTAATACCCTGATATTAATAAACGAAAGTTTGTGGATATTTGCTAAATGCCACCAGACTTCATATACCCATAAAGTGATGAATTAATATGCCCATAAAGAGAATCGAGAAGACCCTGGATACGTATTTTGTTTCAAGTTTCCATAACACTATGCATTAATGACAATTATTTGATAGTAGTCAAAAAGACATAAAACGTAGGATAAAGTTACAGTAGAATTTTGTCCTTCTCTTCCTTGGGTTGCTGAGGTGGGCAGGGAGACCTTTACTTTGGGCATCTGATATTTTCACAGAGGGGAGCAGACTTTCACTTAAGAAAATAATTTGAAGGAATACCACAGTCTTCCTTTCCACAAGATCGTATGACTTTTTGTGGGTCCTAGGAACTTTTGCCTCATGCCACCAAAAAAAAAAAAAAAAAAGTATTCGAAATTGTATTTTACTAGTTTGTTAGTCTAAAGAGGAATATAATCCAAGTTGGATTTTACTCTGATTTTTAAAGAAATTGAAATTTTTCATGGACTCCTAAAACCATTGTGGGCCTTGGATACTTTGCCACTGGAAGCTCAGTCCCTATCTTTCCAACTTCTTCTCCTCTGATTAATGAAGAGAGTGACACCAGTGGTCACTGGATGCTTTTTCCACTGGATGGGATCTGAGGCCCTGTTTGGATTCCCTCCTGGCACTGCCTGCCCACTAGAGGGCTATCCTCTACCACCTGCTTCCAGGCTTAAAGGGCCCTAGGGAAGGGCTGCCTGGAGGGAGGCTTGTTCTTGAACCTTTCTGATGGGACCACGTGGGTGAGTTCAGTTAGAGGTAGGTTGGTGGGGAAGTTTAATTAGAGTTGGAGCTCCTTTTGACACTAGACCTAAGCTATTTCCTGATCCAGCTATACTATTACTAACTCCCCAACGGAACTTTATTGGCACCTAGTGTCTACATTCCACTGCTTAGAATCCAGAGGGTGAGTATTCATCCCCTGCCAAACCTCAACACTCTGCAATGTGAGAAAGAGCTGCTCCTGCTCTGAGAAAATGAGTATGATTTTATGAATTTTTAAGGGGAAATATCTACTACTCAAACAGATTAAGAATTACCTTAAATTGCTCACTTGATAGTCTTTTAAGAGGAAGAAGGTATATTACAATTAAACTATAATGAGTTAGGAATGAAAAATATTTATTTATTGACTGGACATGCAGTATACAGACAGAATGGCACATGAGAGTGAATAAGAAGGTCAATGTACATACTTGGCTTTCGGCTAGAAGGTTCCCATTGGATTCCAAGGTTTTGAGCCAGGCTCTGCGATAATACTTGTGCCACTGCCATTGGAAGACCATACTGTTTTTCAGAGTTGAAAGTGTGTGGGAGACATTTGAGAGAGTGCACAAAGCTAGTTATTATTTCTTAATGATCATTACATATCATCTCAGTTCCCTAAATAGAGCCTCACAGCATCAAAAGATGGCATATGCTCCTTATCGCTTCTTCCTTGCAGCTGGGCCCAAGAAGCAGAAAGCCTCTTTTACTATGTGGCATCTCTCAGAACTTGATGCTCTCACATGGAAACATAAAACACAAGCCATAAAAGGCTATGCCCTGATTCAACTCACACCAAACCAACAATAAATTCAACTTACTACAAATATGCCAAGAGAGGTCTTGACTGAATGATGATGGCTGTGGGGATAACCTTATAATACATTCTGGCATTAATCAGGGTTTAGAGATAGTTGGTTCAGCTTTTTGGATGCTGTTGCCAACTGGTGTAAGGATTTCCTTGATATAAAGGAAGGTACTGGAATCCAAACAATAAGACTAAGAAAATATTTGTTCCAATGAATTCTACAGAGAGATAGGTAGAAGGCATAAAGATAAAAATGTACACAGAAAGAAAACAAAGACACTGATTAAATATAATCCTAAACTCTTTGATTTAAATGAGTTAAATCTAACATGCATGGGAGAGCATTATACATTAAAATTATTGGGAAAGGAATAATAAGTTTATAAAAATTTATCTATAGAGGTGAAAAAATCTCTGGACCACTCTTTGGCATGCATTTACCTGATAAACACGAAAAACTATCAATATGAAATGAAGCAATACCTCTTTTTGAACACCAAAAGCCACTTTGGTTTCTATTTACTAATATAAATCACTCATACCTTATTCTCGATGTCACTGTCATTTTAAACAAACCTGAGAAAGATATAAACTAGGCCACAGGGAAGAAAGAGGTCAGATGCAAAGATAAAGCTCTACTTTAAGAAAACTGATCAAATTTACCTCATTCACACCAACTCCCCTTGTGCGAGAACAGACACCTCCAAAGTAACTCAGACTGCTTCTCTTATAGTGGAATGTCACACGCCTAAAGAAAAGGAAGTGCTATCAGAAAACCAATGTAGTGACCATCATATGAACTCTCCCAAGACAGGTTTACTCACTCTTCTACACCGAACGCTGAAATCCATCCTCCCTCAAGAAATCAAAAACTACATTTTAAACACCTTTAGATTTATGTGGTCATAAATATCTTGAAATCTGTGTGATGTGCAGCAATCTCAGTTGAACAACATTAATTGAGCATCTACTAAGCAATGGTTGATTATTATAAACTATAAATTTATAAATTAGTATATATTGCTGATTAGACTGAGAGAAAAAGAAGTAAAGAGCTAAGGTGAGAGACAAGGAAAGAGGACTCTGGTTGGTCTGATTCCAGAATAGAACCTTGGAGAACTGTCTAAAAACAGCTTTTCCATGAGCAGAGAAGGAAACCACTGATTATATCGAAAGAAAGTTTGGTCATCCTTTCCTTTAATGATAAAAATCTCAATTTTATTCAATGGTTCGCCTCAAAAGACTGTATCTCCTGGCCTCTCTTGCAGCTACGTGCAGCATGTACCCAAGAGCCAGGAAATGATTTGTTGGTAAAATGGATATGTCCAAGCTTTCAGAATATCTGCTTTAAAGGAGCTCACTCAGCTGGAAGGAGGGCTCTTTTGTACTCCTCCCTGCCTGTATTCCTGATGCCTATCATAAAGGCTTGTGCACCAGCAGCCACCTTGAATTATGAGTTGACCTGGAGGATGGAAAGTGTGAAAGTAAGAATGTGCTCTGAAGGTAAATCTTACTACCACGGAACTACCATCCCAGCACCAGACAACTTACCTCCCTGCTACTGAGGTAACCAGAGAGAGGACTCAATTCAAGATCAACACACTGACGTGTAACTTAACAGATATAATTAAGGGGATAAAGATAAATGTCAACACATAGACCGCAGGTACATACGAGATGAGGTGCACAGCATCAGCATGTTGTTTGATACGCTGTCGGTATTTGGAAAATTCATGAAGCATCTGCACAGGGTTGGTGGTGATCTCGATATGATCCTTCTCAGTCCAGGTCTCTACAGCCACCAGGACAACCCTGGTATTGAGCTGCTCCTTGTAAATCTGAGGGTATACAACAGGACAGGTGCAGGAGGAAACACTGGGTCAAACATGCACAGTCAGTGATTCAGAGTCAGTGGAAGGACAGGAGGGGAGGTGAGAGGAGAACATGAGGTCACGATTAGCTCATCATAAAGAATCATCTTCCCTTTCTCATTTTCAAGAGCAAAAAGAAAGGAAGAAAGAATAATCACACAACTCAGCCTCTCCTACACTATTTCAATCCCAAAGCAGCACATTTATTGGCCAGGTATCTCACTAGGGGATGGACAGTAGGGATGTCAAGATTCTAAAGTCTGGACATAAATTCAAAACAGGATTTAGTAAAATCACTCTTCCAAACCTCACAGGAGGTAACACGTTGGAGCCTGACCTACTGGCTCTGAGTTAAGTGCAGTATGACCAGTCATTCCTGCAGGACTGGAACGGATCACTAAATCCTTGGACAATCACCAGCAACATGGCTGGCTTGCCCTTGGAGGCCCTGTGACAGGACACGTTAAATAACACTGTGGGGGAATCAAGAGCTGGCTAAAAGAGGAACACAGCACATTCATATCACCCACTTCCCCCTAACCACAGGGTGGCATCACTCGCAATATTTCAATTGCATCTTTCTGTTCTCTTTCTCTCCAAAAGCTAAACATTTTACACAATTAAGCAACTTTATTTTTTTTTTTTTTTTTTTTTTTTGACAATTAAGCAACTTTAAAGACTGCTGTCATTTTGTCCTATTTTCAAGCTAATTCAGAAAATAATGGATGATCTTTGAATACATCAAAGAAAGGGAATATCATCGTCCCTAAGTCAATCTGAAGCTATGATGATTTTATAACAAGCGAGTTAAATATGATGTCTCTTAAAAATTAGTTGGTTGGCTTCAGAACCTTATATGATCACCCAAAATAAAAATTCCACTTTGCAAGATGTGGCTCTATTCAACCATAGTCGAATGACGGACACAGAGATGCTACCAAGTCAACAGCTTTGGCAACAAAAAAAAGTGTGTTTAATATTCTTTTTTTCCATATTCACTTCAGTTTTCCTCTGAGATGACTGCTGACAAGAGCTGAAATTACAGAAGATTAATAAACCAGGTGTAAACTGGCTTTAAGAATTTCAATCCTAACTCTATATGATACACTGTGTCCATCCACCTGTATTATACCTTTATTCAGCTGTGCCTACAGCTATCATATGTTGTGAGTGATCGAAGGTTTGGGGGACTGTTTCAAAGACAGAAAAGAAGGCAGTTCTTTGGAGAAAATAAGTATCATTTAGATAGTTGGCAATTCATAAAAAGTTTTTTATTTCCCAATTAAGAGGGAACATACAATAAATATCAGATAAAAATAGATTTAATTGAACAAAATAGCACTTTACATTAGAATACAAAGTAGTATGTTATATTTAATCTACGACTAACCAAATTGAACTATGTATTGGAACATAACAGATAATATTCACATCTGTGGAATTCTACCTAGATCAGGAAAAAGGAAGAAAATATTAACCATTATTCTCTGTAATTTACAAAATGAGAGGGGGGAAAATACCGATATGAACGATTTATAGAGTTAGAAGTCTTTGTAAGGAGATACATATTTTACTGTTTCAAAAAGTTTTATTTTGAGGACTGCACTTAATTCTGTCATCCAGAAATAAAATCTGAAGCATTTACCACTAAGAAAATAAATTTGAGGTTTTTTTTTAAAAAAAACAAACCTTGTATTTCCTATATTCTCCAAACCTACTCCACCTCAATCAATTAGCTCTCTTGCAATATATTTAAGACAATAGGCTCAACTGGTTATCATTAACAGAGTCTCATTTGCCAAGTGTAATTGACGCTCTTTTTAGCAGATAATTTTCTCTAGTGTTTTTGCCCTTCTAGACAAAGAGGTGTAGGTATCACTTAGAATAATTATTTAGCCAGATGATCTTAAGGATGGCATTTTTACTTTTGCCCAAGGAAGAATTAAAGTAACAAGGAAATAACAAATATATAAACCATTCTGTCTTGGAAAAATAGGTTCAAGAAAACTGGGATACTTACAGAATCCACAAGGTTGACCACGGACTTTGCAAAGTTATTGGTGTGTGCATGAGAAGAGCGATACTTCTTATACTGGAGGGGAAAAGGATAAATCAGTCACTACCAAATCATAACTTACTGGAAATTTCACAATTCAGTAAAAGCGGACACCTCAGAGCAATAGTACAAATGGGGATTAAAAATAGACAATTTAACTTGTGCCATGTTGGATATGGTGGTGTTCTACTTGATTTCTCTGTTAGGAAGCAAAACTCCATTTATTTTTATTTTTATTTTTTTTTTGCAAAACTCCATTTAAAACACCTGTACCACCTCCAAGTATGGCGAGAACCTATAGACATCTGTATGAGAAGCTTTATGCCTGAGAAATTGTTAATTCAGTCTTAATGTCTACAAAGGCAATCTTTTTGTTTTCACCGAAACCACCTCTACAGTTTACCTTTGTAAAGGCTAAGCCAAGAAATGTAGTACCAACTGGACACCCTTCTCCCTTGAAACTCAAGATCAGATACAGATCAAGAAAATTTCGTGGGCAGCGCTTTAGATACTGTCTATGACATAGAATGCATATTTTATACATCTAAGTATATTCTCTCAGAAGAATGCCTCCATCAAATGAAGCCTTTTGCTTTTGACCTGTTCCATGTCAGAACAAAGGAGGGACAAGAAGGAAAAATGAAGTACATGTATAGTTTAAGATGGTTTATGGTTATTTATGATTATTTAAGAAAATAAATAAAAATAAGTTAATAGAACAAGTCTATAACAACACCCGGAGGGCTAAAGTTTTAACAAAGAATACTGCACAGTATATCTTTGAGAGGACATTTGAAAACTGAAGTCTAGGGGCACCTGGGTGGCTCAGTGGGTAAGTGATTCTCTGATTCTCCCCCTCTGCCTCTCTCTCTGCATCTCTCATGAATAAATAAATAAAATCTTTTAAAAAGACAAACAAAAAAAGAAAACTAAAGTCTATGACAGGGGGATCACACCATCTACTGAGGAAAAAGGAAAACACACTCAAAACTACCAAATCAGATTTGCACCATAAATCTTCAAAATCTACTTTTAATCATAATTATTAAAATTACAATTTTTCATAAAGATTAAAAATGTTCCTACACTGGAAACTCCTGAAATTCCTTTTTTCCCTCCTTTGCCCACTTTCACATTATAAGTTTGTCAGGCTCCCTTCATTTCATTCTCTTCACCCTGGGTACTATGTTTTTTTAAAACAAATAATGTGTCTTCATGTTTACATACTTGATATTTATTTTTTGTAATGCTTTATGCACTGACAACCCATGAAAAAGGAGCAATAAATTAGTACTGTTATTGATAGCATTCACTAATTTATCATTTACACTGATAACACTGGCTATATAGTGTGAATGCTTGTATCCCCCCAAATTCCTATGTTGAAATCCTAACTCCCAAAATGATGGTTTAGGAGGTGGGACCTTTGGGAAATGCTTTGGTCATGAGGTGGAGCCCTAATGAATGGGACTAGTGCCTCAAAGGAAAGTCCAGAGAGCTCCCTTGCCCCTTCTACTAGATAAAGTGGAGCACAGCAGGTGCTGGCTATGAATTGGGAAGCAGGTCCTCACCAGAACACAACCATGCTGGCACCATGATATTGGGCTTATCAGCCCTTATATGGTGAGAAATAAATTTCTATTACTCAAAAGACACCGTCTGCAGTGTTTTGTTATAGCAGCCTGAACGGACTCAGACTTGATGTTATTGCTGCCACCATGTATCATAATCTGATCTAAACTGTCTTCTTGTATTATTTTATAGTAAACATCAATCGGTGCATGTAACTGGCCCAAAAATATCAGATTAATCTAAAAATCTTAAGGCACTTTAACAGAGTTTTCAAACCTAGCATAAAGAAGTTGTTGTAGATAGCTAAGCATTTTAAGTTGTCCAGCAAATTCCACACATTAAAAAATTTCTAAGATATCTTTTAAAGTAAAAGCAGAAGTCGCAACCTTAAGTCCCTTTGGGGTGATGAAAAGGTTAAAAGTCTCGACATTAAGAAGCACACATCATAAAAAGAAAGGAAAAATATTAACTGATACCTATTCTAAGGCGGTGGTCTTATATATCTATTATAATTAACTTAATTTTGCTTCTGAACATTAATTTGTCCATTTTCGAGGCTTCTTTTTGTAGTATAATGATTATGGGAAAACATGACATACACGTTTACAAAATTAACAAAATTAGGTCTTTTTTGAAGTCTATCAAAACGTGATGCTTTTCACTTTTTTCATATTTCATAATTTCCACATTTCTTACTTCCTTTAAAGAAAGTTCCCTCTGGTGTGGGGTAAGTGAATAGAAAGGGTCAAACATGGAAGCAAGAATCCAGGTAAAAGATAATGAAGGCTGGACATCTGCAGAAGTGAGTGGACACACTACGAAGGTAGGGTTCCCAGGACTTGGTGATGTATAGGATGTGGAAGGTGAAGAAAGAGAATAATAAAAGATGACTCCCAGGTCGAACTAGCACAGCTGGGGGAATAGTGGTGCCATTTAAAATAATGAGAAAGAGGGATGCTGGGTGGCTCAGCAATTGAGCATCTGCCTTCAGCTCAGGGCATGAATGATTCTGGAATCTGGATCGAGTCCCACATCGGGTTCCCTGCAGGGAGCCTGCTTCTCCCTCTGCTGCTGTCTTTGCCTCTCTTTCTCTCTCTTTCATGAATAAGTAAATCTTAAAAAAATAAAATAATGAGAAAGACTAGGCGAAGAGAAGCTTAGGATTTAGGGAATCAAAAGTTCTGATTTAGAAATATTACACATTATTCAATATTGAAGCCAGAATGCAAGTAGACAGTTGGATATGTTAAGTACTGACTCAGGAGGCTAGAGGCATAAAGTAGAGGCATTGAAATTATGATATATATTTTTTAAGATTGTATTTATTTATTTTGAGGAGGGGAGGGGCAGAGGCCAAGGGAGAGAGAACAGAATCTCCAGCAGACTTCCCACTGAACTTGGAGCCCAACGTGGGGCTCGATCTCACAATCCTGAGATCATGACCCAAGCCGAAACCAAGAGTCACATGCTTAACCGACTGAGCCACCCAGATGTCCTTAAAGTCATGGTATTATTTAAAGATTGAGACTGGAAGTGGTCAAGTTGGGGAGTGCTATAGAAAGAAAAGATAGATCAAAGCCAAGCTATGAGCATTCCCCTAATTCTAGAAATCAGAGGCGCAAAACTAGGAAGGAACAGCCAGTGAGGAGAGCTGTTGCATCACAGAAGCCAAAAGATGAAGAAAATGTTTCAAATAGGGGAGCGTAATCACCCGTGTCCACTGCTGCTGAGAAAGCACAAAAGAGGACAACTAGCAATACCCACAAGATTTGTTCACTTGAAGTTCCACTTACTTGAGCAGCTAGGATTTACTAGGATCTATAAGTGTCTCTCCTATAACAAATATTTGCTCCTCACAAGTCTGTGAGGTGGGTTTTATTAGCCCCATTCTAGAATGTGGACAGTGAGGTTCAAAGAGGACAAAGAAGTCATCCAAGGTCACACAGCTGGAATTCAATGGCCTCCTCTGGGTTGAGATAGGAGATAAACTTTTCCAGTTAACAATTCTTATAAAATAGTTTATGTATATTCCAAATAAATCACAATTCTTGATGAGAACTCAGAGTTTGTTCCCGTGCTTATAAAGTATAGCAGTTTTTAAATAGGGTTCAAATTGAAAAATATTTGAGTTATAACATACTTGTACTCTCTGATGAATATGTAAGGATACAGCAAAAATGTAAGCAAAACTTTTTTCATGCACTTTAAAATATTTTAACCAATTTTCTATTAGAATAGGCTTTTCATATTTATATTTAGCTCAAGTTCAAGTGGCTCAAAGAAATGTTTGCAGACCCTTATCAAGGCTATAATTGGCTCACAAATTAGGTTCCACCAGCCAGCTACCAAGATGCTGTCTACAAAATTGAGGGATTTTCCTTTCCTAATTGAAAGCCACTGATAACATGATGCTTCCTCAAAATAAGGTGTCTGCCTTTTTTAGGGAGCCAATATTGGGTTACTCTGAATTAAAGAGATTAGCTTGAAAGTGAATGTAGGCAAAATGTTTCTATATCCTGCATGAATGAGAAATAATTTTTCATACAAAGAAAAATGTGCAATCTCCATTTATGATAAAACTTACTTTCACATTTTGTGATCACTGAAAATAATTTACATTTAAAGTGCCAAATTTATTTTTCCTTCCTGAACAATTACAACCCTTAAAGAAATTTGCTTTTTGAAAAAAATTAAAATTAGAGCTTGATGACAGTTATCAAAACAACTGTGCCGCCTCATCTAGCACAAAGATGGCATGATGAGTCATTTCAAGGATGATCATTCTAAAACCAATAGTAAATCTCCAAGGTATTAAAAAAACAGGTGTTAATTATTCTAGTTCAGTTTTACTTTCAAAATGGGAGTTTCAGTACTCTGATCCATGTTCTGGTTTACTCCTTCTTTGTAGCAATCAAATGCAAAAACAATCTTCATTTTTGTAATTTCATATAAAGCACACCTTAAAAGAATTTTTTTCTCGCCTCTCAAAAGAAAAAAATCCTTATAAAATGACACACTTATTTGGAACTAGAATGTAACCTGGTCTCAAAACAAAAGGAATATTTTGTCCTATTAGCCTAGATGTAGTATTTATTTAAATAGTAGAAATCATCTTATGTAATTTCTTTCCATATTAGGTATTATTACTACTCAAAAATAGAGCTTTCTTTTTTTTTTTACATCTCTTACTATGTATTCCTTCCAAGTTTATCAGTGCAAATTACAGTTCTGTTTTTCTAGTTTCAAAGATAGATGAACAGATAAGAACTAGTTCTCATTCAATTTTAATAATAATAATAATAATAATAATAATATAATTACCAAGGTTTACCATTAACAAATTTGGTATCATAAAGAAGGTAACTTTATCACAGAATATATGGTATAATGTGCAGAAAATTTCCTTATACGAATATGATATTTTAAGTGGGAGGGTGCTATTTTATTATTCATTTAAAAGGATTAAGAAATAAATTTAGAGTATTCAATATTTTTAAAAAATTATCTTTTCCTATTTTTACAGTTACTGACATCTACTCTGATTGATACCATTATGTACATTCCTACTAGAGTATGGTGGAATAGGAGTCGTGGAGATGCAAGTCATGGGCTGGAAAAGTGTTCTATCCATTCCCAGCTCCATGTGAATGTACTTTGTGAATTTAAAGGCATTGCATGTATCATAATTATTCCTTCCACTACCTTAAAAGTATTTGTATAATGGATATGAGAAAAAGCATAAGTGTCTAAAGCCATAGTTTCGCAATATGCCACAATGCTAAGGAGTGAGAATCAGCTACAAAAAAACTTCAATGCCTCAATCAACAAAAATACTTCAGATGAAAAAATTATCTTGGGGTTTCAAGCAAATTAGTGTCCTTCTGAAACTGCTAGTTTAGCCTTCATTATCTAAAATGGTTGTCTACACATTTGGTTTTCTTTCCTACCAGAGAGGACTTCTCCACTGTTTCTTCTAACAATATGTCAAGCAATATATTTAAAAGCCCCTGGAAAATAAAATAAATCTGCATATAAAATTAGCAGGTATCCTACTGAATAATACTCAACATAACTGAACTAATACTTGGCAATTAATAGAAAATGTCTGCTAACATACAGAGTCAAATAAAAGTATAAAAATAAAAGAAGTAAAAAAAATTAAGTCACCATATTTTTAAATATATGGTTTCAAGGCCTTTTCTGAGTAATTCTACTAATCTTATTCTATCATCTACTAATCTAATTTTGTCTCCTTAAAGCAAAACAAGTACTTAATGATATATACAAAGCAATCTGAATTTTTGTTGTAATCTTTTATAAGTTTTTCACCCATATCTGACTTTCAAGTATTTCTTAAAAGATTTTCATCTTTCCAGAAATGTAATTCAGTTTTCATAAAAACAACTACTCTTTGTCTTGGTTTATACAATTTCTTAAATTATATAATTACAACAAGAAGTACAACTAGCCTAACACAGTCTGAAAAGTGTAGCAATGGGGTGCGAGAGACCGCTCCCAATGGTTCACAGGAGTCCACTGGATGCAACTTTTCCCAACTCCTCATTTAGTGACCTCACTTCAGTAACCTGAAAGCAGCCACGATGGGAGTATCTACACCACAGGTATCAGCAAACATTATAAATCAAGGCTTTTTCCCAGAGAGCTAGGTGTTACACATTTAAGCATACCCCAAGTGTTGGTTATACTAGCAAACAGCCTACTGGACAAGACTTTTTAGAAAGCTCTAGGCTTCAGGCAATCTATGAGAGACATGATTAAGTAAAACATGGTTAAGAAATTTTCTACTCAGGGCGCCTGGGTGGTTGAGTTGGTAGAGCATCTGTCTTCAGCTCCAGTCATGATCCGTGGAGTCCTGGGATGGAGCCCCATGTCAGGCTCCCTGCTTGCAGGGAGCCTGCTTCTCCCTTTCCCTCTGCCCCTCTCCCTGACTCGTGCTCACTCTCTCTCCCTCTCAAATAAATAAATGAAATCTTTGAGAATAAAAAAGAAAGAAAAGGTTTCTACTCTATTTTCAAGAAGGGCAAATGGAGGCAATAATTATTTTTCATGTTTCTTAAATGTTACTGAGATGACCCATTAAATCACAGTTTACTTTAATAAAAGTAACACAGTATTACTCATCTTTCCAAAATTTAAAGAAGATAAATCATCAAGTATAGTCTCTTTGGATATGCCTTTATTATGCATCTTTACTTCCCATAATTATATCTGCCACAAGTCATAATTAGGAAGAAAAAAACAATGTTCTCAGAACAAAGATGGAATAAAATTGGAAAGTAGTGCCCAAATACGTAGATGAAAAAAGTAGAAAATAAGAATTTTATTTATTTATTTATTTATTTAAAATAAGAATTTTAAAGAAAGGTATGTAAAAGATGTCAAACGAACAGTTAAATCCATTCATTAAAGCCACTAATTAAAAAGAAAGTTTAGAGTTGTGAAAATACTATAAAACCCAATGTTTCCCAACACCATGAAATACATCGTCATTCAATAATTTTAAAGAAATAAAGCATCTAAATATATTGACCCTAATAAGAAATAAATAATGATTAAGTATAAAGTGAAATGTATTCTTTCTTAGGCAAGCTGTCAGGTCTAAAACTCACTGATTCTTTATATTCTTACCGTTTTGTGATCATTAACAATCATAAGTTCCAAATATTTCATTTCTTCAAACACACCACGAGATGGCTGTGGAATATAAAAATTTAGTCAGAATGGTGGTGGATACATCTCTGATGCTCACTACTAACTTGTAGATCGACTATGAATTTCAAAAAAAAAATTGCTTTGCTGCCTACATTATAAACACCCTGGAAGAAACTTGGTCAGCAAAATCAAAGAAAGTGATTGTAAAGTGTGGATAAATACTCAAGTATTCATAAAAGAATTATATTTAATTATCATTAAAATACTCATCAAGATAGAGAAAAGCCCATGTTATTTTTTAATAGATTTTTTTTTCATTTTTAAGTAATCTCTACACCCAACATGGGGCTCAAACTCATGACCCCAAGATCAAGAGTCACATGTTCTACCAACTGAACCAGCCAGGCGCCTCCAGCGCATGTTATTTTCATATGTAAAAATATTCTAGAGAAAAATGTACAGTATAATTCTGCTAAAATAAATAAATATCTATTTCTTTGGCATTAAAATATGATAAAAAAGATTCTTATCTACTTAAAACTTCAAAGGAAATCTACTTAAAACTCATTTAATAAGAATAGTACAGTACATGTGGAACAGCTATCAATATAGTCAAAAGAAACATTAACTCAAAGGAGTGAAATTTTAATAATAATGTACTAAATCTTAACCACACAACTTCTCAAAGGAACAAACATTGACAATTACTATTTTCTAAATTCTTCTAAATTTTCATTGTTACTACATAATTTTAAGAGCAAGTGCCAAACATTTTAGTTTTCATTTGGACTTTTTTTGAAACTGGAAAATCAGTAATGATGACTCTTTTTTCCTTATGTACTAGATCCTTGATCTGTTTATATTTGATAAGAGTGGAATGTAGTGAAGTGTCAGAGGCCTATATAAAACTTATTATTGGGATCCCTGGGTGGCGCAGCGGTTTGGCACCTGCCTTTGGCCCAGGGCGTGATCCTGGAGACCCGGGATCGAATCCCACATCAGGCTCCCGGTGCATGGAGCCTGCTTCTCCCTCTGCCTGTGTCTCTGCCTCTCTCTCTCTCTCTGTGTGACTATCATAAATAAATAAAAATTTTAAAAAAACTTATTATTACCAACCACATCTTCAAGAGTAAGAAAAAAAAAAAACTCTAAGTAGAGAAACAAAATTTGTAACCATAATCACCACAATGTGAAGATAGGCTCATAAAAGAGAGGACGATTTAACCTGTAACTAAGTTTCTGATGACTGGTAGTCTAATTTTTTCACCAAAAAATACATTCAGCAAAACATTATCTAAAATGTGCAATTTTCAGTATAATTACTCATTAAGTTATCTAGTAAATTACCATGTAATCTATATGCTGTGGAATTAATTCTCAGTTACATAGCATTCACCATGTAATTACGAAACAGTCCCCATCATTACAGCTTTCTAATCTATTATGAAAAAGACTAGGAACATAATTTCAGTTACAAAGCTCCTATACATTTATCAATACATGGGAGCTATACTACAGTTGTTGATTATATAATTACATGATTCTTATTTAGTAACCGTCATGATACTAATGGTCAAATAGTTCCTCAGAAAAAACATATCTAGTTTCAAATTCTGGTACAAAAGAGCTTTAAATTTGAAAGAAATACAAATAAGCATCATTAGCCAACATTTTAAAACCTAACACTTCCCCTTACTTTTTTGGTTAACAAAAATGTTTCATATGATGTTATATAAGTCATATAAAAAAGTCTGCTGTAGTTTTAATAGAAAAAAATGCACTGCCATCTTCATAAGAAAATGTTTTGAGTATGAAGCTAAAACAATACATTCCTCATATGACATCAGAGTTCAAGGGACACTGTAACCAGTTTACATCAAATAGAAAAAGCTGAATTAAAAGCAATATGCCTGTAAGACTCAAAACACAGGAGGAATTTGGTTTGTTGTTTTGGTTTGCAAGAGGAAGTTGCCCAAATCTAAACTGTTTTAGATAAACTAAGATACTGTGTGATTTCAGGCACACAATTTAACTGAGTGAAGTGGCCCCATCTGTGATTCAATGCCACACTCACATTCACTGCTCTCTTCCTTCTCCTTTTCAACCATTGTAATTCAGACAGAAAGGGCCACTGGTCATTGCTTTCCAGACCTGTGTAAAAGAGAAAGAAATACAAAAATGTATACCTAACTATAGTGCAATGGCATTATGTTTTTAAAATATTGTATGAAAGTACCAAAACTAAGGCAGGAAGAAACAGAAAATTTGAACAAACCAATTACCAGCATTGAAATTTAATCAGAAATCAAAAAACTCTCCCCAAAATTAAAATTCAGAACCAAATGGTTTCACAGGTGAATTCTACCAAACATTTAAAGAAGAGGTAATACCTATTCTTCTCAATCTATTACCAAAAAAAGAAGAGGAAAGAAATTCTAAATTCATTCTATGAGACCAGTATAATAACCCTGATACCGAAATCAGATAAAGACTATAGACCAATATTCCTGATGAACGTAGAAGCAAAAATCCTCAACAAAATATTAGCAAACTGAATCCAATAATACATTAAAAAATCATACACCACAATCATGTGGGATTTCTTTCCAGGACCCCAGTATGTTTCAATAGTCACAAAACAGTCAACATGATGCATCACATCAGTAAGAGAAAGCATAAAAACCACATGATCATTTCAATAGATGCAGGGAAAGCATCTGACAAACTACAGCATCTATTCATGATAAAAATTCTCTGCAAAGCCGGGTCTAGAGGGAACAACCTCAACATGATAAAGGCCATATATGAAAAACCCACAGCCAATATAATACTCAATGTTGAAAAACAGAGCTTTTCTCCTAAGGTCAGGAACAGGACAAGGATGCTCACTCTCACCACTTTTATTCAACATAGTGCTGGAAGTCCTAGCCACAGTAATCAGACAACAAAAAGAAATAAAAGGTATCCATCTTGGTAAGGAAGCAGTAAAACTCCCACCATCTGCAAATGACATAATACTATATATATAAAACCCAAAAGACTCCACCAAAAAACTACTAGAACCGATAAATGACTTCAATAAAGTCACAGGATACACTATCGATGTACAGGAATCTGTTGCCTTCCTCTATACTAATAATGAAGCAGCAGAAAGTGAAATTAGGAAAACAATCCCATTTACAATTGCACCAAAAACAATAAAATATCTAGGAATAAACTAAACCAAAGAGGTGGAAAACCTGTACTCTGAAAACTACAAAACTCTGATGAAAGAAATTCAAGATGATGCTAAGAAATAGAAACACATTCCATGCTCATGGGTTGAAAGAATAAATATGGTTACCCAAAGTAATCTACAGATTTACTGCAATCCCTATTAAAATACCAATGCATTTTTCTCAGAAATAGAAACAACTAATCTTAAAATTTGTATGGAACCACAAAAGACCTCAAATAGCCAAAGCAATCCAGAAAAAGAAAAACAAAACTTGAACTATCACAATTCCAGATTTCAAGTTATATTACAAAGTGGTAGTAATTAAAACAGTATGGTACTGGCATAAAAACAGACACAGAGATCAATAGAACAGGACAGAAAATCAGAAATCAACCCACAATTACATGGTGAACTAATCTTCAACAAAGGAGGAATGAATATAAAATGAAAAAAAAGAAAATCTCTTCAACAACAGCCTCACACAAAAGAATGAAACGGGACTACTTTATTTCATCACACACAAAAATAAACTCAAAATGGGTTAAAAACCTAAATGTGAGGCCTAAAATCATAAACATCCTTGAAGAGAGCACAGGCAGTAATTTCTCTGACATCAGCCATAGCAACATTTTTCTAGATATGTCTCCTGAGGCAAGAGAAACAAAATAAAAAATAAACTAATGGAACGCTCTCAAAATAAAATGCTTTTGCACAGCAAACCATCACCAAAACTTAAAGGCAACCTACTGAATAGAAGGTATTGGCAAATAACATATCCGATAAAGAACTAGTATCCAAAATATATAAAGAACTGATACAACTCAACACCCAAAACCCAAATAATCCAATTAAAAAATGAACAGAAGACGGGCGCCTGGGTGGCTCAGTCAGTTAAGTGTCCAGCTTTTGATTTTGGCTCAGGTCATGATCTTGGGGTCATGGGATCAAGGCCTGCATTGCACTACAGGGTGGGCATGGAGCTGGCTTGGGCTTCTTTCTCTCCCTCTCTCTGTCCCTTCCCTCCTGTATGCACTCTCTCTCCAAAAAAAGATGTAAAAAAACAGACAGAAGATATGAACAAACATTTCTCCAAAGAAGACATCTAGATGCCCAACACACACACGAAAAGATGATCAATATCATTCTTCATCAAGGAAATACAAATCAAAACCACAACGAGATAATCGCCTCACACCTGTCAGAATGGAAAAAATCTAAAACACAAGAAACAACAAGTGTTGGCGAGGATGTGGAGAAAGAGAAACCCTCTTGCACTGTTGGTGGGAAATACAAGCTGGTGCAGCCACTCTGGCAAATGGTACAGTGGTTCCTCAAAATGTTAAAAACAGAACTACCCTACAATCCAGCAATCACACTACTAGGTATTTACCCAAAAAATATAAAAACACTAATTCAAAGGGATACATGCACCCTATGTTTATTGCAGCATTATTTAAAATACCCAAACTATGGAAGCAGCCCAAATGTCCATCAATAGATGAAAGGATAAAGATGTGGTATACACACACACACACACACACACACACACACACACACACACACACTGGCATATTACTCAGCCATACAAAAGAATGAAATTTTGCCATTTGCAACAACAGGGATGGAGCTAGAGAGTATAATACTAACCAAAATAAATTAGAGAAAAACAAATACTATGAGATCTCACTCATAAGTGGAATTTAAGAAACAAAACAAATGAACAAAGGAAAAAAAGAAAGGGACAAACCAGGAAACTCAACTACAGTAAACAAACTGATGTCTACCAGAAGGGAGATGGGAGGAGGGAATGAGTAAAGTAGGTTATGGGGATTAAAGAATATACTTATCATGATGAAAAAAAAATAAAATAAAAATACTACGTGGAGAAATAGCAGCATTAATAGCACACATCACCTCAAAATCAAAATAAACCAAGGTGAAAAACGTACGCCTGTCATTAAACATTTCACATTCTCATGGTCACAAATCAAATTCTATTTGTAATGCACAGATTATAATTTATAATTCAAATATCATTTTCTTCAACATCATCAAAATGTAATGGGCCATTCAAGATTCATTGGAATATGCATATTTGACCTACAATCACCTGACCCTCAATATCTGAAAATTTAAGAGCATTTCAGTGTGCTAAATTCATTTGAGATTTAAAAATAGTGTATGGCATAAGATTTTGCATAAATTATTAAAGGCTTTTGGCATTAATATACAGAAGTAATATCACATAACCCAATAATCCAAAAGAAGCTTTTGTCAACATCAGCATGCTTAAGATGCCTTGGGACCAGAGCGTAAGAGAGAGACAATATAAACTGTCAAAAAATCAGTAAACTGCCAGGGAAATTTAAGGATGAGCTTCATTACAAATCACCATTAAATTTAGCCACACTGTCTGGTTCCTAACAGAGGTTTACCCCTGGGCTTCATATGTCACCATTTCCATCGGCAATGACTATCTGTGCACACACCAGTCACAATCTATTCCCCTGCCCATCCACACTACTGACCACAGAGCATTTCTACTGCCCAGTAAGCCTGGTCTGCACCCAGTTTCATCGAGGCACACCTCCTATTACATAAGATTAAATGGCTACCTTAATTAAAACTTACTGAGATTCTTCATTTGCTTAGAATATTGTCCTGCCAAGCTTTTCTGGATTATATGTGGTCGACCTGTGCTTTTCTGTAACAAAAACAATTGTAGACAATTAAAAAGCAAGATGTGATTAAGCTTCTCTGGAACAGTGTTAGAACTTTCTCCAATATCCTTCTTTAAATGGGAACATTTATATGCTAATGTTTTCGCTATCAAAAATAAAAAGTACGTCTTATTGAAACTTTAATTCAAAAAAACAGAGCACCATCCAATTGCCCCAGTGTAGATAAAAGCATAGTTTCATTAGCTTCTCTGCAACCTCAGCTTTCTTCAAAGCCATGAATAGGAAATTCACAAGAAAGAAACAAACAGTGAATGAACATATAAAAAAAGATGAATGCTTAAATACTCCTTCAAAATGCAAATTAAAAAAAAAGATATACCAATTTTTGCCGTCAAGTTGACAAAGGTTTTAAAATTATGATAACTGTAGTTAATTATGGTTGCAAGGTAAAAAGCACTCTCATGCTCTGCTGATAGGAATGAATTGGGAGCATAGTTCAAAGAGAAATTTAGCAATGTCTATCAACGACCTTGAAAATATTCATATCCTTTGTCCTAGAAACCACACTTTTAGAAATATCTTATTTCCAGTACTATTATTACCATCAGCTTCCATTATTGAGTGCAAAATATGTGCCAGACACTGTTAATGTACATGTTACCTGATTTAATCTTCACAAGAACTCTATATAATGCATATTTCATCTTTATTTTACAAACAAAAATATTGTGGCTCAGAGAGATCCATTATTGAGCTAAAATCCTATTACAGAATAATGATTCAATTTATTTTAAAAATATGTGAGACCACATCATTGAAAAACTGAAAGAGTGTATACTGAAAGGTGAAGAGAAATTCTTTCTCCAGAATGGGATCATGGATAATTACCATGTAGGTAAGTATTTGCTTATTTTGCTTTTCCAAATATCCTACAATGTATTAGTTTCATGGGCAGAAAAATAGTTATAAAAAGAGTATTCTAAATAGATTACATATGAGACTCACAATAATTAAGAGTTTTGCTCTTCACTACTTGAGAGATAACATGAATTCTTATTAGAAATATCCCATCCATGTTACTTGACTAGTAAGTCAAGCATACTAAAGCATACTAAAACCAGCAATAATAAACTAAACATCAAACAATCTAAATTCAAGTTCAGTAAATTCTTAATTCTGGTAACAGGTGAAATGATACTCAGAGCAATGAAACTCACAACTGGATTAGCAACAGAATTTCTTAAACTGACTAATTTAAAACTTTAAGCACTGTTCCTTTCCCTCTCCCACAGTGAAGAAGACAGACTGTTTCATTAACAAAAGGTAGGGAGTAAGGAAGAAAGCAAAAGAGAAAAGGCAGTAGGCATGGAACAATCAGCCCCTGAAGAATATGATCAGGGGTATAACAATGTAAAACCGACGCTCTAAATACTATGACAATAATAGTTGGTATTTATAAATCTCTTCAACAGTTTATTAAACATAGTCACATACCTTTGTTTATTCATCAAACCTACAAAACTGCTCTATTGGGGATGCATTGAAAAATCATCTTATTTTACATATTTAGAAACCTGAAGCTTAGGGAGTTGTTATTTTGTTTTTTTGTTTTGTTTTGTTTTGTTCTTTGGGTTCTTTTGTTTTTTATTTTTTAGTGTAACAGGGCCATTCATCAATGCAAGATATCAAAGTTGACTGTTCTGCTGACCGAGTCAAATAATCTGGCTGTGTACAAGTTATTTACCTACCAAGAGAGTAGGGGAAAAACACTTTAATTAGTCAAAATGCCTTTATCTAGGGGTAGTTGTCTTTGCTATCCAGTAATTTTTATATTTAATAGTTGAAAAATGATACAGGTTTAAGCAAACTTTAAACATTCAAAATGTAATGACATTGTTGTCTCAAATTTGAAATCCACATCATGTTTGAATATACATTGCCACAAAAAAAATGTTATTCAACTGCAATTATCAATAGCCTAAATGGCTAGAGCCTGTTTCAAAACTTATTTTATCTACAGGTAAAACCTCTAAAGATAAAAAAATGTTTTCTGTTCCACATCAAACGATTGCAATATTCTGACTCGATCACTCTCGAAATACTATTTTCACATTAGCAGTCCTTTCCACTGATATGACTTCCCTACTGACACCCTCCAGTGCCTTCATCTCCTACCATTCTTCCCTTTGTCCACTCCTCTCCAATCCAACTGAGCTCCTCAGAGTTCCTATGACACACTAGGAACTTGACTCAGGGCCTTTGCATGTGCTCTTCTCCTATAATGTCCTTTCAGCTCCCTAATTTCTTGAAAGTCCTCCTTCAAAAGTACCATCTCATTTGGCTCTTCCATGGATAGTTACCCTGAAGCTTTAACTCTACCTCCTTGGCTTCACTTCTTTTTCCTTAGGCCATATCACTATCTAAAACACACAGTATGTAATTATTTACTCAACCTGTATACCCCTGTCTTCCCCTGTAGACTGTAAGCTCCAGGAAGCTCACGCTCGATGTCTATCTTATTCACCATTATATCCCCAGCACCTAAAATAGTGCCCAGTGGGTCATAAGCCTCCATTACAATACCTAACGAATATAGATCAAATTTCAGATTTGTTTTTATTCTATTAGTGAGCAACACCATGAGAGTATATGATTCCTTTTTCTGTCCAATTTTATTGAGATATAATTGACATGTAATCTTGTATAAGTTTAAGGCATAAATATAATGATCTGATGTGTGTATATACTGAAAATAATCTCCACAATAAGTGTAGTTAACATCCATTACAGCTCAATGACAACTTTTTCCTTGTGATGAGGACTTTTAAGATCTATTGTCTTTGCAACTTCCAAACATACAAAGATATTATAGTCACCAAGTTGTACATTACACCCCAGAATTCATTTATCTTATAACTGGAAGTTTGTACCTTTTGACCACCTTCACACATTTCCCCCACTGGCTTCTGGTAACCACTAACCTGTTCTCTGTTTCTGAGTTCAGTACTTTTAGATTGCACACATAAGCAAGATTATATAGTATTTGTCTTTCTCCATTTGGCTGATTTCACTTAGCATAATGCCCTTATGGTTTCTCATCCTGGTTGCTGGCCCGTGCATGATTCTAAACATTATTTTCTTCCCTATCTAAAGGAAATTAAATGCTATCTAATATAATCATAGTTCAACTACAAATTTCCCCACTGAAGATTCTTTTAAAAGTTAAGTATATTATAGTTATACAATTCTCTAAAGAAGAGGTGAGATTAAAAGTACTGGGTGTTATACGCAACTGATAAATCATTGCACAGTCTATCTGAAACCAAGTGTGTACTTTATATTAGCTAACTGCATTTAAATAAAATAAAATATAAAATAAAATAAAATAAAATAAAGGAAAAGAAGGTGGTCAGTACAAAACAGAATGTCCTCTCTGCTCCTGTAGACTGGAAAGAACTGCCTACTTCCAAAAACCTAGATTTGTTGCCTCTTATCATCCCTTACTGGTGTGTGGCCTGGTGTGATGAGAAAAACAACTTTTGTTTTTCTGAGCTGCTGCCTAGGCATTTTACAGCCTGATAACCTTGCTCACACCCAGAGTCTGGACATTTCCATAAGAACTTGAGTTTAGAATTCCCATGCTAAGTTCCCACTTCAATTTTCCCAGGGCACCTTTTAAAATAACCACTTAGAATTAAGCGTGCTAAGGTCAAGGACTTGCATTCCAACCACCTTTCAAGCAATAGGTGCCTGGTACCTGCTATCTCCTGCTCTCTCATGACCTGGGGTGGAGGACCGCTCTTCCTCTGGCTTACTGCTCCCCTCCCAGATACTGGGATCTGTATGTAATAAATCCCGTGACTTTACTTGCCCTGGGTGAGTGTATTGAAACTGCACCTCTACTCAAAACAACCATGAGTTTCATCTCCCCAGAGTGGGAGCTCGGAGCCACCTGCTGAGCCCATGTAGGTGGCCTGTGTTCCCTAATTCAGCAGGTCATAATCTGCATATTTCTAAATTCAAAACACCAGCACCAGCTTCTCAACACACCTGGGACGTGTGATTTAAACTTCAAAATTCATGGTGTCATTCTATGTTTGAAATAAGGTACTACCTATCAACGTACATTGACATTCACATTCTGTTCTTTATGGCTCAAAGGCAAAGATGCTAAAAGAATATAACCCCATCAGGAAACTGAGATCACAGACTTACTTCATCGTGAATCAGCTCCAGTGGTTCTATCATATATACAAAGGTATTATCTTCAAACATACCACTACAAGACAAGAAACCACACAAGGAGAAAATTAACAAAAACAGCAAATGAGCTTCACAGTGCATCTTTAAAAATGAAGAGTATATCTGAACAAACAACTTTATGCTGCCCCAAATCTAATTCATACACCTATCTGTGGTCTCAGAACTCTACTAGACAGCAGACAGGCTACCAAAGGTGTTAAAAGTGTATATACCACAAGCATATAAGTTAGAAATGTTATAATACATTTTTGAAACAAAATGGAAAGATTAGAGGATTAATCTGGTACAGGGCTATTCATACAGTTCCAGTATGTCACAATATAATTCCAAGACAATGTACATCTAGTACATTTTTTTTCTTATGCAAATCTGGTATCATCTAGGAAAAAGCAGGTGCTTCGTGCAATAGAGTAATCTAAAACCATCTGATTCTGAAGAGGTGAACAGAAGCATATTTATGGCTGCAAATTGTGAATTTCCATTAAGCAGTATGACTTTATGTTGCATATCATTTTGAGAGATATGGGAAGATAAGATTTTCAAGATCCTTTTTCATCACAGGCCCACAGCTACACCTTTACATCAAGTATTACTATTTGGGTCCAAAAGGTGCTTAGAGAAATTTTTCTAGAGCCTGCCTTCAAGTCGATGTATGAACTCCTCTCTTTGGCCTCCCATCCTCACCTGGCCAACAGCACCTGCCTGCTATGTCCTCTGACATATACCTCTGGGAAACCTTCCTAGACTAGGTTTGGTCACCCCGTAAGTCCCTTACCCTCCCCTTCACAGTTCCTACCAGAATGGCAATTAAAGATTAATCTATGTAATCACTTGTTTAATCCCTGAATCTCTTGCAAACTCTGTTAAGAGAACAGAGACTATGCCCTCCTTGTTCATCACTCCGTATCCAGTTCTTAACGTGCAACTGGCACGGAAGAGTCACTACAACAAGCATCTGTGAAAAGACAGAAACAGTGAATGAATGAAAGCAAGCACTATGACTCGCACGTACTGAAGTCCATTGCAGGTCGACAGAGCTGCCCTGGAGTCCTTGACACCTCGGATGCTTCCGTGGTAGTAACAGTGCTCTCCACCCTACAACACAGAGGAAGGTTTCACTGATTAGCCATGCTTCCTGTGTTATCATTCACTCTTACAGATGCTTCCATAAGCCAAAAAGGATTGCAGAGATGGTCCCACAAAGTCCTCCTGGTTGACATGAAATCCCAAAGGGCACTAGGCAATTTTTCAGCTTTTCTATAATGACGTCATATTATTACATTTAATGAAGGAGAAAAAGCTATTAACAGGAATACAACACCAACACAACTGGTACAACTTACATACCTTTCTTAAACATGCAAAGGAGTAGATACTTACCAGATATGACTATGGAATAAGGCCTACTCTCTCATTGAGGAGAGACCCCAAAGGTGCTGTTAATAATTGCATTTGACAGAAAACTACATAAAATCGTATTGTTTGCTTTCCTACCTTTTAAAATTAGTTTAAAATTTTCTTAGAAGTATTACATGAACTTAATTTTCAGAGTCAAGTAGTAATTACAAGGCCTATTGTAAAAACACAGGGGTGCCTGGGTGGCCCAATTCATTGAGCGCCCAACTCCTGATTGTTGCTCAGGTTATGATCTCAGGGTCATGAGATCGAGCCTTGCCATGGGCTCCATGCTCAGCAGGGAGTCTGCTTGAGGATTCTCTCCGTCTCCTTCTACCCCTCCCCCTGCCCACACACACATGTGCCTTCTTTCTCTCTCTCTCTCTCAAATAAATAAATCTTTAGAAAGAACACAGCAGTTACCTTTTCCCTCTCTCCCTATCTCCATGGCTATTGTTTTTAACTTTTATCTATTTCTTCTGTTGCTATCTATGTATTTCTGAGTGGAATATTTATACTCTACATCCTAGTTAAACATAACAGGTAATTTATCACATCCATTTTACTCCTGGAGACAGCCCTCTTGTCCCCCTTCAGCCTCCCACTAGGCCTGACATAGAGCCACCAACCAGGAGTTCTGTTTAGGGCTATCCTGGGAACTCTTCTGCTTCCTTCTATGCAGAATCCTAGACCCCATGTCTTCTCCATTCATGATTTCACTCTCCCCCTTTTTGAAGGTACACATCTTCTGGTGCTATCTTGAAAAAGTGATCATGGAAGATAAAATTGGTGAGAACCTGCACATATAAAACTTTCTTTTTCTGTCTTCAAACTTGATCAACCATTTGGGTCGGTAGAGAATTCTAGATTGGAAATTATTTTCTCTCAGCATTTCAACAACATTGTGCACAGCTTCTAATGTTGCTGCTGAGAATTGGATGCTATTTAATGTCAGATAATATTTTAAAGACTGATTGATTGATTGATTGATTTGACAAAGAGAAAGGCACAAGCAGGAGGAATGAAAAAAAAAAAAAAAAAGAGATCCCTGGGTGGCGCAGCAGTTTGGCACTTGCCTTTGGCCCAGGGCGCAATCCTGGAGACCCTGGATCGAATCCCACGTCGGGCTCCCGGTGCATGGAGCCTGCTTCTCCCTCTGCCTGTGTCTCTGCCTCTCTCTCTCTCTCTCTCTCTCTCTGTGTGACTATCATAAATAAATAAAAATTAAAAAAAAAAAAAAGGAGGAATTGCAGGCAGAGGGAGAGGGAGAAGCAGACTTCCCACAGAACTAGGATCCCAGTGCGGGACTCGATCCCATGACCCTAGGATCATGACATGAGCTGAAGGCAGATGCTTAACTGACTGAGCCACCCAGGCACCCCTTGATAATTTTTATAAAATATAATTTTCCCCTTTCAAGAAAACTTTAGAGAGTTTTATTCATCTCCATTTTCATGAAATCTCAAGACGTGCCTTGCTTATTCACTGTGCTAAACACTTGGTCAAACCTTTTAATCAAGAAAATGCATGCACTTCAGTTCTAGGAAACTTTTATTATTTCTCTGATAATTCACTCCTTTCCATTTTTCTCTATAAACAGAACTCTTCTATCAAAGCAGAGAAGGGACGGCTGCCTGGTTATATGGGGTATGGAGTACATCAGGGATTTAAGTACCCTCTTGTAGACTTTCAACCAGCCTCTCTGTTTTCATGTGCTTTCAATTCCTGGATCTTCAATTGGCTTGCTTCTTGGTTTTCCCCTAATGGAACTTAACAGAACAGGAAAAACTCAAACCTGACAGTTACCCCTCTTCCATTTGCTTTCTATCTCCTAAAAGTTTACAGATACCTCTTGTCTGCAGTCTTTTCTTCTCTTGCCTTTGTCCTTGTAGGTTTATATCGTTTTTTATTCTTTAACTGGTATTTGACTAGGTTGTTGGGAGGGAATAGAGATAAATATAAGCACTGAATCCACACTGTTGAACCAGAGCATCCTATTTGTTTTCTTAAATATAATATATTGAACATACTTTTCATTGATGATTTACAGTCATTTTGATCAGTGTTCATTACACTGTATTGCAATAGCCTAAGAGATTATTTACAGTGACAGAAGAGTCTATCCAAATATCAAATGACCACTCCTCAACCAACTCAGTTTGCTTCCCCTTAGAAACTATAATACACATTTCCAATGCTGGTTGTCTCAATTTGGTATTATAATCAAATTGTTAATATTTTGTAAAAGTTTGCTTTTGTATGGGGTTTGGTTCTCAAAAGGCAACCTTTAACATAAATACTGACTTGTATGCAATATGACAAGTTTTATTTGCATATTCAACACTGGACCTTATAAGGACAAATGGTATCATGCATCTCAGCAATTTGTGAATCCAGGTCAATATTCTGCAGTTAAATTTCACTCTTCACATGATTCTAAAAACAACCATAGGTAACTGCAAATTCCATCAAACTGGTTACTTAGCACTTTGTATCACACCAAGAGGCTCTCTTAAGTCAGGTGATTATTAGAAGTGCATAGCAAACACTGTCATATTTCCTTGACCTTTCTAAGAAAAGCTATGTTTTCCAGATTTTCCTAAAAATATTCTTTTTGCTAGAAAATATCTCCATCTCCTTTCTTAGATTTTCTTTTAATTCACATTAGAAACTGAAGATTGATGGTCTCTCCATGTAAAAGTCATTGTTAGTTGTTTTAATTAAGGTAGGATATTATCTGAAGGAATTGTTTCAGTTCTCTGTATATTTGAAGGTAAATCATCATATTCTCTAAACCGTAAATAAGACTCAAGGTAACATGCAATCCCTGACATTTATTATCATAAGGAAGCTGGGATATCTAGATTGTGTAGTTATATTAAGCACTATGAGCAATTCAGCAGGCTCTAATTTAATATTAGTATCTGGTAGTATTAAAGGATTTTCTGAGTTTCTTATTACTAAAATTATGACAAGTTTTTAAGAAAGCATTAGCATAAAAATACTATCTGGTAACTCTCCAGATGTATGCAATATTATATAAATACCATTGCAAAGTAACCTTTCAAAGTATTTCATATTAAATAAATCATAGTTGAAAAGAGGCATTCCCTCTTGGGTAACAGGGATAATGGGAGGGGGCCAAGGGAGAGGGGCCACTCCCAGAAGGCTTCATGAGTGGTGATGTTGGAGAGTCAGCTCTGGGGTTGCCTTCCACCCAAGGATCTAACCATCTTGAGCACTCACTCACCGTCTCATAGTAACTACTATCTCCATGTAGAGATTGGGTGACAGTGACAAAGTGCTAAAGGGCCCTATTAAAGAAAGCAAAATCCAAACTGAATGACACGTTTTCAGGCTTCCCAGTTAGTGTTTCTCCAGTTGGGAAGGACTCGGACAGTTCTAGAGCACTGGCCAGCCTCTTCGAGACAATACCTACGAGCTCATCACAGATCTGTGACTAGGCAAGTAGCAGGCAGGAGAACACAATGGACTCATCCAGTGCATGACACAAGTCTATGTGTGTCCACACAGGCATCAGCACTTTTCGTTTCAAAACTGTCAGTGAGTTATTTAAATTTTTTAAAATAGAACTTCTGATAAGTAGAAGTTATTGGCTAGTCAAAGGGACTTAAAAATCCTAGTAAGTATGCTCCCCAACCTACCACTTCCACACATCTGAACACTCCACAAGCCAGATAATGCTCAAATAATGGCAACTTTGCTCCACAAGGTTGCCAAGCTCAGAAGGCCACTCAGAACCACCAGGCCACACCTGCTAATAATGGGACACTGACTGAATGTGCATCTTTGAAAACACTTCCTCACCAGAAAACAGCTCTGTGAGTCCAATGCTAACCACCTAAAGAGGAAAACCTAGGTGGTTCCCTGGTATTATCAATCAAATGACAGAAATAGTCTGATTCTTTCTACTCACTTTAAATACAACCTATTGGAAAATAGAACCTATTGTTTTTATTTAATTTATTTTAAAACTGCCCCACCTTAGTGTCTCTGTTTAATGATTTCATCTACTCCTCAATAAAGTTCAATCAGCCAGTTCTTATTATCTTCATCATAAAGAGACCCCCATAAACTCTAGGGGTGCTGGGTGACGCAGTGGGCAGTTTCCACTCAGGTCGTGATCTCAGGATAGTGACCTCAGGGTCGGGAGATGGATCCTTGAGTCAGGCTCCACACTCGGCCGGGAGTCTGCCTGAAATTCTCTCTCTCTCTGCCCCTGCTCTCTCTCTCTCTCTCAAATAAATAAATAAATCTTTTTAAAGGATAAACTCTCATAAACCCCTAAACATCTGGATAAACATTTGGAAAGAAACTACATGGGCCTAAGCTCACAAACATGTATATTTTTAATATAAAAATATAAAATATCCAGCTTCTGAATATAATAATAAAATAGGACATAATGTGCAAGTGATTATTCTACACACATATCCTTAAATTCACACTTTTCAATCATCAGGGTCTATTAATCTATTTAACACATCAGTGGGCTGGCAGCAAAAGAGAAAAAGATATCTTTAACCGGGCACATAGACTTGAATTTGAATACTGCAGCATAAAGAAATGAAAAAAATATTTCAGAGATTCAGGGAACTTGAGACCCCAATACCATTTAATTATTTATCTTCATTAAACTCAATAGGAGAAAAATGTTCAAGTATTAGAACAGTTTAGCTGTACCAATGCTACATAAATTTTTAATAGTTCATACAAAATTATCCTATTCAAACTTAAAATAGCTTTGTGACGAACCAGTGTTGTCTGCTCTCATGATTTTTTTTTCCATTTCCCAGCCAGGAGCTATGCCCACAGAGGCCATTTCCTCCAACAGCAAATCCCTGCCAAGAACACTTCACGGAAGAAGTGAGCTTGAACTGAGCTGTGGTGATGACTCGAATAATAATAATAAAAAAAAAGTACAAAAACTTCCAGGAGGATGATGTGATTATAGTGATAAAGCAAAGAACCAAGGCAGGGATTTTTATCTGCTTGGTTCACTGATATACAGCCAGTACCTGGAACAGAGACTAGATCACAAGAAGCTGAATCAGTATCTGTTTAATGAATACAAATGACTTATTCATGAGCCTGAGTGACAAGATCAGTCGGAGAGGTGCAAAGGATTCACGTTTGTTGAGAAAGTGGGTAAATAAACCCCCATTCCCCACCTGAGGGTCTCTTTTTACTTTAAGATATAAGCGACAAGCCACAAAATTCACCCTTGTAAAGGGTGTAATTCGGTGGTTTTTAGTACACGCACAAAGTTGTCCTGTACCATCACCACTAATTCCAGAATACGTCCATCACCTCAACAGGAAACCCTGTACCCATGAGCAGTCATTTCCCACTCCTTCTTACCCCCAGCCCCTGGCAACCATACCCTACTTTTGGTCTTTATGGATTTGCCCATTCTGGACATTTTTTTAAAATGGAATCATACAATATATGGTCCTTTGTGGCTGACTTCTTTGACTTAGCATAATGTTTACAAGATTCATCCATGTTGTACCATGCATTAGTACTTCCTTACTTGTTAAGACTGATTAATATTCGCTTGTGTGGATGTAGCACAGCTTATTTATTCATCGACTGATGGCCATTTGGGTTGTTTCCACTTTTTGAATAATTACGAATAATGCTGCTGTGAACATCTACGTACAAGTTTTTGCTTAAACATATGTTTTTAGTTCACTTAGATATCTACCCAGGAGGGAACACCTGGGCCCTAAGGTAACTCTATGCTTAACTTTTTGAGGAATTGCCAACCTGTTTTCCAAAGCAGCACCACCATTTCACATTCCTACCAGAAGTATGTGAGGGTTCTAGTTCTCCACATCTTCCCCAGCACTTACTACTGTCCAGCATTCAGATTATAGGTATCTTGGAGTGTGTGGAGTGGTATCCATACAAGTGATCCAGGACCAAAACAGATCCAAGGGGTACCTCCATTTCTGACAGTGGTATGCGGGAGGAGAGGATTAGCTGAGAATCCAGTGGGCCTGCTAATGCTGCAGCCCTGAGTTGGCTACATTTACCCACCCAGGGATAGACAACATGGAACAACCCCCCCTCCACCAACACACACACACACACACACACACACACACACACACACACGGCTGCTACTGTGCAACTGAGAGTGTGAAAGAGGATAGAGATTGCACCTCTTCCTGCAGGGAGGTGAGACCCACAAAAGAAGGGATTAAGAACTATGCTGACATACTCATCTCCTTCCCATCAGTTAAGTGGCTCTTCCTTCCCAGAGCAGGAGTGAGCAAGGCAACAGGAAGAGGCCGGGGTGAGAAAACAGAGCTAGGAAAGGACATATTCCCCACCCAATAATGATAAAGAGTAATAAAGGGAAGTGGAGATGGGAGCACAGCATCTATCTGTTCCCTCTCAGCTGCTGTCAAGTTGATACTTCTTTTCACAGGCAGAATTGAAACCAAGGTATTAGTAAGCACTCAAAGGTATTGCTTCACCTAAAAGGGACTTAATAGAACTATGTTACAGTTGAAAAGTACTCTTATACTATCATAACTATACATAATTCTTTTACAAGAATACTAAAAATTAACTCAGTTTTAATAGTTTCATCAACAAAGTTGATCAACAAATCGAATTTGTTTTATCATATACTGTGTGCAAAGCACTGTGTGGTTAGGAACTCTAACCAAAGTGATTGTTCTGTCGAATGCAGAGCAAAATTCTTCCATATTCATTGACTGATGCCTGGTACCTATTTTATATTGATTACTAAATTGTTGACCTCTCCAGTTCCTATCTTTGCTTCACAAGGAAAAAAGTCCTTAAAAAAAAAAAAAAAGATTTTATTTGGCAGAGCGAGCACAAGCAGGGGGAGGGGCAGAGAGAGAGAGGGAGAGAAGCAGGCTCCCCGTTGAGCAGGGCACGGAGCTCCATCCCAGGACCCTGGAATCATGACCAGAGCCGAAGGCAGAAGCGCAACCAACTGACCTACCCAGGCTCTCCGGAAAAAAAAAATGTCTTTTTAACCCACTTTCATCCAATAAAAATAAAAACCTAAGACATTGTCCTCTATTGGTTAAGAAGTGGGAACTAGCTAGGGAAGGGTTAGGTGGTGGTGAGGTGGGAAAACCTAGACAAGCTTCTTCAAAGTGTGGATTCATCATTCTGATTGAACTCATTTGCAGGATATTTTAAATGTCCATACTTATACTTAAGGTCAAAGCAAAATAGGCTAGGAGTAATCCTTTTAATCTCTAGTGAATAACAGAGTGTGTGTGCATGCACTTTTGTCTAAACAGTATGAAATCTTTGGAAGAAAAGTTGCATACTAGGTGAAATAAGTTTAATTAATCTCACCATCCTTACATGTTAATTTCCTTCACTGGTACTCTGTACAAAGATTTTCCTAACGTGGAAAGCAGTGTGAAGTTAAAAAAAAAGTTTTAAAAAATATGTATGTAATGGTAGAGGGAATGTGGATCTAAACAAACTTTCAGAAAGAAAAACTATCAGTAGGAACCGAAAGCCTTTAAGGAAAAGGCTTTGACCTAGAAAATCCCATTCTCAGAATTAATCCTTAAGCAATTATTAAAGGTGTGTTCAAAGTGTTTCAGGAGGCGCACCCAGGTGGCTCAGGTGGTTGGAGTCCTACTCTTGGTTTCAGCTCAGCTCATGATCTCAGGGTCGTAAGATCGAGTCCCACATCAGCTCCACATAGTCTCTTTCTGCTTCTCCCTCTGTACTCTCTCCTCTCTCTCTCTCTCTCTCATAAATAAATAAATAAATAAATAAATAAATAAATAAATAAAATCTTTAAAAAATGTATCAACCCTTTCCTTACTATTATTTGTATAGTAAAAGACTGAAAGCAATCTAAATTTCTATTGCTATGGGATTTTAAAATAAATTGTAAGAGGGGCACCTGGGTAGCTC
This sequence comes from Canis lupus dingo, assembly GCF_003254725.2. Taxonomy (NCBI): domain Eukaryota; kingdom Metazoa; phylum Chordata; class Mammalia; order Carnivora; family Canidae; genus Canis; species Canis lupus. The sequence continues at coordinate 15,431,823 of NC_064279.1, read as the reverse complement.
AGTGGTTGAGTGTCTGTCTTCCACTCAGGTTGTGATGCTGGGGTCCTGGGATCAAGTCCCACATCGGGCTCCCCACAGGGAGCCTACTTCTCCTCCCTCTGCCTGTGTCTCTGCCTCTGTCCTGTGTCTCTAATGAATAAATAAGTAAAAATCTTTAAAACATAAATAAGTAAAAAATAAAAAATAAATTATAGGAAAAGAATATTATGCATTTTTAGAAATAAAAATTTAGAAGCTTATTTAATACATGCTAAAATGTTCATAATGTTATTAGGTTAAAAAATGCTGCTTCAAGTTCGTGTGCACCATGTGATCTTGGTTTTAGGGGGTGTATATACAAATACAGACACATAAAAAAACAGACTGTTAACCATTAATTCATCACATATGATGCAAGTAAGTCTGGGTAGATGATCTACTTGGAAAATGGGAGGATAGTAAGGAACATAAGAGAATAGTAAGGAACATAAAAACAAACTGCAACAAACACTTGCTTTGCCAGAGTTGAAATACCCTTTGTTTTAAATTCTAGTTGCAACTGATACGAGCTCTGATGTGTCTGATTAATCAGGCCTCCTTTTGGGACCTCAAATGACCTCTGGAGGCCAATTAGTTCTTCTGCTTCTTAAAAAAAAAAAAGAGAAAGAAAAGAAAAGAAAGAAAGAAAGAAAAAGAAAGAAAGAAAGAAAGAAAGAAAGAAAGAAAGAAAGAAAGAAAGAAAGAAAGAAAGAAAGAAAGAAAAACTGACTGAACTTGTTAGTGAGAAGTTTGACTCCGGTTACTGTGGCCTGCAAAGGTGGCTCCTTTGCTGAGTCTATAAAGTTCCCATGCTGTCTCCTCTACTCCAGACTCATGATTCAGCATCCGCAGCGCTCGGGGCACTGGCATAGCTGACGGAAGCTTTGGTTTGTACGAATGCCAGAAAGCACTGTTCCCGTGCTTGATTTAGCATTTCTGCTCGCCTTCCACAGCATCAACTTTTCAAGAGATTCAACAACCCCCCTGATGCAGCCTAAGGCAAGAACTGACAGGATAGTAAGGATAATAACAGGGAGTTCTTAATCTGTGGCACAAAATTCAAAGGTTTAAAACACCCAGTGAATTACAGATGTGCCCACAGTTAATTGGACAGTTATAATTCCTGGGAAACTCCATACCCCCCAGGCGGTATTTACAATTAAGGCCACCCATAAATACCTGGCGAGAAGCTATCGCACTGAAAAAAACATGTTCTTTGTGCTACACAACCCAGCAAGCCCACCTATAAAAGGCCCACTTCTGTGCCAATACTCATTAGCGATGTAGGAAAAAAAAAATCCAGAGATGCCTGGGTGGCTCAGTGGTTGAGTGTCTGCCTTGGCTCAGGTCATGATCTCAGGGTCCTGGGATCGAGCTCCACATCAGGCTCCCCATAGGGAGCCTGCTTCTCCCTTTGCCTCTGTCTCTGCCTCTCTTTCTGTGTCTCTTGTGAATAAATAAATAAAATTGTTATAGAAAAAAGAGCCCAATGTTTCTCATTGTGTTGTGCTTCCCTGTTTCCTCTCCTATGCCCATGGTATCTGCTCCGTGGACACTGCTTAGGCTCAGTGGCACTCTGTGGGTTTCCTACATACCAGAGTATCTGAATGCAGCCATTCCAAGGATTTTCATCCCAACTGGTGGAGATCACTGGCTTCCTTACATACAAATAATCTCATTTTCATCTAAACCCACTTTCTCCTTATTGACACTCTGTTAAGAGAATAGTTCATCTCCAACTAAATGAGATTGAGTACCCAATTACCTATTACAATGTATGATGGCCTTGCGTATGTTTATTTGCCCTCTCTCTGCCTCAATTTCTTCCTTCCTTTGCATAACAGAAATAATAATAATACCCATCTCCCAGAACTCTTAGGAAGATTAAGAAGGATACTGTTCCCTGAATCTCCCTTCCCCCACCTCTCCTCTGCCCCTCTCAGGCACCAAAGTCACTTGGACAAAACAGCCATTTTAGTCTGGTCACACACTGTGACCACAAGCTGGTGATCTACTACTTGAAAGTATTGCTATGGAACTGGATAGCTCTTTATACCATTCATTTACAGAAGATGCTATATCTAAAACCAAAACAATAAACATTTCTTTATTGGTCCGAATATACAAAATCTCTAATGTTATCTCAAACATTTGTATGTTTTAGTAAGTTTCTTCTAAACTTATTTCAAATTTAAAAATAGCACTGTTGTATAAGAGAACAGATAATCTTATTGAGAAACTTCAAAACAATGCAGCATGCAATGAATAGTTCTATGAGCACGTATGTTTATGCTACAGGATTTCCAAATGTTCTTAACTGTACCTTAGAGTGCTGTGGCTTCCCATTTTCGTAATGGATCTCCACATAATCAGAAGACAGCAAACCACTACAAGGAAAAGAAAATAGAGTGATTTCTGCATCTAAGACACTTAGAGGTTTAAAGATAATCAGCTCAGTAGATGGCTGCTGCAGAAGGCCGGTAGACCACAAAGAAACACAGTCCATGGTTATGAACATGTTCTCATCAAAAACTTCGAATGGCATCCAGCAACAAATCATTTCTCACCCTCTTAAAAAGATAACATATAGATACTATAAGGGTGAACTCAGTTCATACTGAGTTTATATAGAGATCAGCTATTTAAAAACATGGGGGCATAAGTGATAAACTGTGCTCAAGAATCAGAGTAGAAATGATGCCTTAAGAAGAGTGGAGTGAAACAATCAGAACATGCTGTCAGAATGGGTCCTTTGGAAGGATAAATTGTATAACAGAGCAGAATTAAGTAAAGATAAAAATTTAGACACTAAGCATCATTTGAGTGATAGGTTAATTAACATGGAACAAAGAGAAAAGGCAGGTAACAGGAGGAGACAGACCCTACAAAAAGCCCATAATTATGCTCTAAATAACTGGAATCTCAATATATAATCACTGAGAAGTATAGAGTAAAGGCCAGATAGTAAATATCTTAGGCTTTTCAAGGCATGTGGTCTCTGTCATGACCACTCAGCTCTACTGAGGTAGCACAAAACCAGACACGGGCAATATAAACAAATGAGTGTAGCTATGTTCCAGTAAGACTTCATTCATGGACTCTGAAATTTGAATTTCATGAATCTTCACATGTCATGAAATTTTTTCTTCTTTAATTTTTTTCAACCACTTAAAAATGTAAAAAACATGTTTAGCTTGAGGACTGTACAAAAATAAGTGTGCTTGATTTGGCCCGTGGGCCATAGTTGGCCAACCCCTGGAATAAAATAACAGTCAACAGTAAAGACTTTGAATCAGACAAAGTAGGCCGTAAGCCTAGCCCAGTGCTTTATTACTGCTGTGACCACAGGCCAGTTACCCAACTCAGACTTTACTTGAGTCAAACGAAGGCAATAGAGAGTATGAATCTCATGGGATTTTGGAGGTTAGATGCACACAATGCTTAGCCCAGAACTCAGCACCAAGTCCGTGCTCAGCAATGAGCAATGAGGCTGCCACTATTTTTTTTTAAGATTTTATTTATTCATGAGAGACACACAGAGAGGGAGAGACATAGGCAGAGGGAGAAGCAGACTCCTTGTGGGGAGCCTGATGCAGGACTCGATCTGGGGACTCTGGGATCATGCCCTGAGCTGAAGGCAGAGGCTCAACCACTGAGCCACTCAAGCATCCCCAATGTTTTTATTTTAATTCAACTTCTCCACAAATACTCTTCTCCGTATACAATGTAGGGAATACAAAATACAAGCCTCAGAGAGAGCCACTATTAGGACATCTGGGTTCCTCTTTGGGCTCTGCCACTAGAAATATTGATGACAAACAATAGGTCACATGTGCTGAACACTCACTAGGTCCTAGGCACTGTGCTAGGGACCAGAAAGAGGTTAACTCATTTCATCCTAAGGGTAAGTGGAGGACAAAAAGTAGGTTCTACTATGTATGAGCCAGATGCATGCCCTAAATTTAGGCCTCCACTTCCTCTTCTGCAAAAGGGCTGGAGCAGATGATTCCTCAGGTCCCTTCCTACTCTGACATTCTATTTTCTCTAGTTCTGCCTAAGTGTAGGTTTTCTTATTAGGAAATTTTGACTACTTATTTAAAAGAAATATATACTTCCAATGATTTTGCATCATTTTGAGAGCTGCATCTGACCCAGGTCTAACATGCCAGGGTGAGGAAAGCTGGAGGCAGCTCAGAGCCAGTCCGTGGAGGGAGAGACCCATGTGTGCCTTTACAACACAGAAATAAGGCAGATGCTGGCGCCTTAGACAACTTCTATTGAAATTATTAATCAAATGTGTATCTACTGATGTTCTACATTTGAAAACAAATTATGGTACGTCTATTCATTCCCTTTTAACAACCTAAGTAATAGTTAAAGTAATGACCATTCTTAACTCTATGTACTTGGAAATACCTGACAGGGTGCAGAAACTTCTTTCATTTCTAGTTAATTAAGTCAGCTATTAGCACGGTGAATATACATAAACAGGGCTGTTGATGGTAACATTTCTCTGAGGAATGCTTCTACAACACCAAGGCAGAGAGATGTTTCACTAGCTATCTTCTAATTACCTTTCTCTACAGGTAATTCATTATTTTCAAAATTCTCAACCACGGGATTACTGGAGCATGTCTAAGAGTTAAAAACAAATTTATTTGCTTGTGATGATAAGGGCATATAATAGCATTCTAACTACTAATTGTCAAATCTGATAAAGGTCACTTTAATTATCTTATTTACCCCTTTTAAAGGGCTTTCCCTCCCTCTCCCCCTGACCATGGACATGACTATTTCTAACATTTCCTGCATTTGGGAGTCTTAAAGAAGAAAAACAGTGACTTTTACAGGAGTCTGTGACAGACAGTGAGCTGGACATAACACTGTATGCTCCTGTCATCACACCATTCCACCCTCCACCTCCTATAAAAAGCACCACCTCACCATTTGCTCCATCCTTTCCTCCAGTCTGACCATGGCACTCTCTCCCTTAACACTGTTTCTGTTGCTCACCACAACATCCCAATATGTGGCATAATCCCTAACGCATAGTAGGCCCTTAATCAATACTGGCCAAGTGAGCAAACATTTGTAATCTCCCTGAAAGTGAATTAACAACAAAATGTAAACTAATTAATTATAATGTTCTTAAAGTCATTTGAAGTCAGATCTTTCAGTGATGAACAAGTAACACTGGAAAGAAGAAATGAATAGTTAATTATGTGGTGGTGTGTCTCTGGCCCCACCAGTGGGGAAGAAGCAGGTAATCTCCATCTCCGTTTGCCTAAGAAGGAGCTGTCTGGCAGTCTCTGCTTGCAGATGCTCTTCAAGCCTTCCCCCCACTTCTGCTTCTACTAGTTGCCCCACTAGAATTTCCTGTTGGAAACGGAATGTTCTGACATGCCAATGCTGCCCTATCTGGCAAGTGTGGTCCCAAGCATAAATGGTCAAGTTGCTTTGTTGATCAGCCAATTGGTACTTAATCTCTTGTGAGAATTGATAAAAGGGAGCTGGGGAACGCCCTAAATTCTGAAATAAACATGCTTTTTCTAATTCTTAAAGTTACAGAAAAGCTATGACATGGCTACCACAATGCCTCTCATGCCAGTTATCTGGTGAAAGAGGGGTGATCCTTGGAAGTAAAGGGATAACTGTAGGATGCAAGTTCAAAGCAAGGTGGGAAAGAGTGGAAGAACCAGAGTAAGGAAATTCTCTTGAACTTCCTCACTCTGCACTTTAATGGTGAATCTATACCACTGTGGTATTGAGAAGAACATGAATTCTAGAGTCAGGCTGAATGCGATTTTACTCAAATATGAAGGGCCAGGCTAAGCACCTTGAAGAAGCTGAAGTCTAAGAGCAGGAGAATGGCAAGACTATTAAAACATGACAAGTGAGCCAAGAATCAAACCAATGAAAGGAGCTGTGGTAGAAATGATGCGATGTAGCCACTATATCTCATTTCATTTTTCGCTTCCTAGCACAGTAAACCTATGCTTCAATGCTTCTCCCAGCAGTGAGGTTAAGGCCAAGAGATTGAATTATGGCTCATAAGATACAGAGGGTAGTAATGTTCACCCTTCTAGTGTGGGCCATTACACTCCATGCATGATTCTCCGAGTTCTCTCTTCCATGGCAACTCTGGAAGCCACGTGCCCCAGATGACATGGCTACAAGATAGATGCAACCTAGTTCCTACATCATGATCTGGAGAAGAGCTTCTGAGGAAAGCCACCCAACTTGTATTGGACCATAATATAGGTAAGAGATAGGGGATCCCTGGGTGGCTCATTGGTTTAGCGCCTGCCTTCAGCCCAGGGCGTGATCCTGGAGTCCCAGGATTGAGTCCCACATCGGACTCCCTGCATGGAGCCTGCTTCTCCCTCTGCCTGTGTCTCTGCCTCTCTCTTTCTCTCTCTCTCTCTGTCTCTCTCATGAATAAATAAATAAAATCTTTAAAAAATAAATAAAAATAAAAGATAAAATTTTATAGTGTTAAATCTCAGATTTTATCTTTGTTACAGAAACATGGTTTCAACTATACTAATGCCAAGATCTATCATAAAGAAAAATTTAGAAATTTAATGTTCAAAGAATATCAGAATCACCAGCAAATACAGCAATATACAAAGAAAACTGCTACAATATCTAAGCATTGGAAATTCACACAAAGAGAGAAATATGCCTTGGGGAAATTTTTCCTATGTAAATATATTTGTTGGAGTCCTTAAGTTTGAGATTTATGTGTCTAATGAAAGTAAGCACATGAATAGCCATGTGGTCAAAACTTCCAAAAGTTTATAACTTTCACTCTAGGGAGGCTCATTATGAAGAAACCAAGGAGCTTAATCACTGGCGATAAGTTACTTACCAGGAATCCCTTGTGCCTAAAAATCTTATTAACCAAAAAGAGTGGATGACTCCTAGGTTTTTTGGGAAAAAACTTGAACCCTTAATCTAAAGAAAGAATTATATGCTTTCTTTTGGATAACGCTGTCATGAAAGGTTAATCAAGCAAATTGAATTGTTCAGAAAGAGATAAAGTAAAGGTCAGGGCCTTGGGCTATGAGGAAAAATGCTAGGGAAGACAAAGGCTAGACCACAAGGAAATCATCTGGTCTACATGAGTCAAAAGTCATTTACTTCTTTATTAAAAAAAAAAAAAAAAAGTCAAATTACCAGTCTCTAGAAGTCCAGTTCTGCAATCTACATTCACTGAAATTAATATGTTGAGCCCTCAGAATTTATACCTCTGATTAAAAAATTGTGGGAACAAAATGAGCTCTTCTAACAGGACTTAAAGTCCAACAGAGCATTCCTTCACCAGCGAAGCTAGGGAAAAGTCAAGAATAGTAGCAAGCACCAAAGCTTACCATCTGGATGGTCATATAATTTATCATCCAAATCAGGCCATTTTGGGCAGTGAAAAGAGGCACATTAATAAGACAGGACAAGAGATGCAAACCAAGGTCTAGGATACATGGTTACCCCACCTCAAAGTCAAATTTAAGGTACATACATAAGTTCTATATGGAAGGTCAGGTTAGTCTATGAAATGAAAAAATACCCTAAAGCTGAGATGCTACTAAGCAAGCAGTCTGTGAGTATGTCTCCTTCTCCAGTTGTTTTTGGCCTCTGTGATTATGTTTATAGGGCCACTGTTTTAGGACAATCTTGGGTAGTCCCCTTAGGTTCTCTCTCTAAGTGCAAAACATCCAGAGAGATAGTGGGAGAGGAGTCAGCAGTCAGAGATGTGGAAGCCAAAAAGCTCTAAATCCACATTCACTATGGACTTGTCAGGTCTTGACCAGCTATGCTCGTCACATGATGTCTTCATTCTTAAATGAATGGTAGCACAAATATTTTAATTCAGTCCTCAGTAGTAAAACCCATAAGATATTTCCATATGTGTTCAAAATTGGGATGGGAACAGAGCAAACATTTATGTAAACAAAGAGTTAAAAATTAAATTGTGTCTAGAAAAACAAGACTGCCACTAATTTCCACTTTCATAATGTATATTCACCCATCTGATAATCTTCTGTTTGACAGGGTTTAGCTTCTCAATATTGGAAGCCCTGATCATGCCCAGTGGCCCTTGACAGATACACTCAAGAAGTCCCCTGCTGCCCTCTCCACCAGGTCTCATTCATTCATTTAATAACAAACGCTGGTCACTATGGAGATTCACAACTTCATGGGGCTTTGAGCATAATAGCGCTGTACAATGAAGCACCATGCCTGTTCCCTTTTTACACTAGAAGCTTCTCTTTTTTCCTTCCATGCACATACATATTTTTAATTCATCAAATAATTACTATAACTTGTAATGAAGAGAGACACAGAATTTAAACTCAGTACATTCATAGAAGCATAAGTTTGTACCCTTATAATTATCCTCTGTCCTTATGTTGCTTTCCTTTTTTGGAAACAATAGGCTTAGAAGTCAAATGATTTTTCAACAGCCACTTTTCTTAGGGTTTAGGAAAAAATTAATCATCCCACCTAAAATAATTTTTATAAAAAGTGTTTCAGCTAGAAAATATATAATCCTTTGAGTGTAAACAATACAATAAGACTTTAAAGCTGTGCTAAAGGATTGTAGGCATGAAGAGGTTGGAATTTAAAAGAGTAGAAATGATATGTTAAGTGGGTAAAAGTAATTACAGATTGAAAAGAAGCTTTGTGTTAAATCAAACAAAGACAGCCTGCTAGGCAAGGGCTGGGAATGTGGGCATATTTCATAGAAGGAGAGCTGCAGGTGGAGAACACTCCTAGCAGAAGCAGGATGGAGGGGTGTAAACCTCTTTGAGGGTCACAACAGGAATTTAATGATTTCCTAAATCACATAAGAGGTGGCGGCCAAAATTTTAATGCGGAGGCGCTCTTGCATCTCATAGGTGATGGCCCTGTGCACCATAATCCAGTTCAGAACACCCTAGCCTAATGTAACAGGGAACCCAGGCAGGGCTGCAAGTTAATAGGGAGGGAAATAGACAAAGGAGGAGCGAGGAGAGAAAGGAGGAATGAACTTGAAGAGATGTGAAAGCTGAGGACCACCATCCAGGTTGGCTTGATGAGCCAAGGAGAGTAGCCAATTAAGAGTTCCCTTCAGAGGAAGTAGCACCAATAGACATCTTTAATTAAATAAAAATGAAAGATGTTTAATTTTTCTTTCTTGACCACACGAAGTGGCGAACCCATTCCGAACTGCAGCTGCCAATATCTCTGCAAGTATATGCCAGAAATTCCAGGATTCCTCCATAACAGAGTGTCAGGTATTCTCACATATGTGGTTTTACCCCACAGATCATGAAACAAAAAGGATTTTTAGGGACACCTGGGTGGCTCAGCGGCTGAGCATCTGCCTTCAGCCCAGGACATGATCCTGGAGTCCCGGGACTGAGTCCCACATCAGGCTGCCTGCATGGAGCCTGCTTCTCCTCCCTCTACCTATGTCTCTGCCTCTCTCTCTTTGTGTCTCTTGTGAATAAATAAATAAAACCTTTAAAATATATATTTTTTTAAACATAGGGGAAATGGAGTCCAAATAAAAACAGCATACCTCTTGAACACAATTGCACATAACTGAAATGCTCTGATGCACAACTTTAAAGCTAATAATGAATATTACGGCGTGTTGAATATTGCCAATGCGGGTTCTCTTCTGACTTGCCCAACATTTCTTTTTACCGCTATTAAACTTGGCATCACACACAGTGAAATCGTAAAGAGTGGGTATGGACCCATCATCCACCTTGCCTTCCTGAACCTTGTGCAGGTCAGGCAGCTCTCCTCCAAAACCAATTCTTGCCACGTCCCAGGAGAACTCCCTGCTTCTTCCATTTTTTAGTTAATCAGAAAAACTGCACATATGTTTACACAGTGTTCCATTCTTTCCAAGTATGAATGAAATGGTCAAGAGAATAAAAAGGAAACCAATGGAAAAATCTATCAGAAATACTAAGCATTAAATAAGATAGCTGGTTACAAGATAAATATGCAAAAACAAAATACGTTTTTATGTGCATCACCAAAAACCACCTAGTAGTGGTCTAGGAGAAAAGTTCCTACGAACAATGACAAAAACAGAAATGAATTCCATGTATGTGTTATATATGTAGATATATAAACATGTATGTACAGATGCATAGATGCACATATACTCTATAACTTTAATGTTACTTCCAAGCAAGATCCAGTAAATTTTTATAACTCAACAAAATTATTCCAAAGTCCATCTTAAAGACCAAATGTTTATGACTACCTAAACATTTTTCTTAAAAGAGTTACAATAGGATATTAGTATTATATTTATATTACTATTGTAATAACCAAGCTACACAGCAGTGACCTGATGAGACAGATGGCTCAAAGGAGAGAACAGAAAGCCCAGAAAGAAATTCAAGTTCATATCAAAAACTTTATATATAAAAATAATGGCATTTTAAATTGGTAAAAAAAGAAAGAGAGATTAAAGAATAAATATGTATGGGACAAGCGACTTAATATTTGGGGAAAGACCTCTAATCATGTCTTATACCAAACTAAAAATATTTGCATTACAGATTTATATTTTTGAAAATAAAGCTATAAATATGCTATAAAAATACAGTTGAGTGTTAGGAAGAAGAGGCCTTTTTAAGCACAATATTAAATCCAGAAATTATAAAGCACAACAAATAAGACTGTATAAAAATGTTCAGACTTTCATGAGTTAAAAAATACCATAAACAACATTTCAAGAAAAGCTAAAAAAAAAAAGAGAAATCTGCAAAATATATGAAAAACAAAGGCTGCAACCCTTAACATAAGGAGCCAAAATTAAAACCAAGTAAAAACAGATAAACAATTCAATAGAAAATGGGCAAAGGATGTGGGCAGGCAATTAATGAAACAGAATGTGCAAAATGCCGTTCACGGGGGGAAAAAGAAAACGAGAAATACTAATGGTCCTCAATTATATACAAATGCACAATTGCACTAGTAATAAAGGACTTGTAAATTAAAACGACCATAAGAGACCAATTTTTCCCATCGGTTTAGAAAGTAAAAATGAGTATTAACAGCCAGAGCTGGCAAGAGTTAGAAAAAACGAGCACTCCACGCATTACTGTTGGGAATGTGTATTAGTGCGCCTTGCTGGGGACAATTTGGCAACAGCTATCAAAGTCCTAAAAACATACTCACCCTTTAAATCCATAAATTTTTATAATCTCCTAAGTGCTACTTTTTAAAGGTATCCTGAAGAAATAACCAGACAAGAGCACTCACACATATACACCCATGATTCTCTGAAGACAATGTAGGTATGAGCTGGTTTACTTATACGTGGTTTTACAGACAATAGGAAAGATATTTACAACGTTGTTCAGTGAAAAAAGCAAACAAGAGAATATTATGTTTGGTAACCTTTTTAAAGTATGTTTACAATACAGAAAGGAAAAAATCTGCAAAGATACACACTCAAACATAACAGTGAGCTATTGTTTTCTGTGGAACCGTCATTGGTTTTTCTTTTCTTTCTTTGGCTCACCCATTAATCCCTAAAGTTTTTACAATGAATATATATTAGCTTCTGAAATGAGCCACAACACATACGATATTTTTTAAAAGAAGGTGGGGAATAGGGGTTTATTTACCCACCAGGTTCGGGACAGGAAGGAAGGGAATCACAGACACCATCGACACCCTCAGCAACCATGTGGGGAGCAGTGGCCGGATCGTCTCTCTGTCCCCTCAACTCGGTCCTCCCACCGCTCCCTGAACACCTGGAGGTTGTTCAAGCTGGAGGGAGTGGGTGAGGACCCAAGGAGAAACACAGTCCATACCCTCGAGGTGTTTATAATCTCCTACCTAAAACAAGGCAAGGCCACAGGTCGCCTGGTATGAATAATAAAGCATCAGGCTGCCCCCAGAGAGGAAAACTCATTCCAACTAAGACGATCAGGAATTTTTTCAAGAAGAAAGCAAGGCCTAGGCAGATTTGTGACAAAATACGGTCAGATTTGTGACAAAATAGGGAACCATAGGCGGGAAAGAGCGGGTGATACAGCCAGGGGAACCGGGCGCAGGCCAGGGAGGCCTATCCAGGGGGCAGCTCCAAGTCCAGCTGGGCCAGGGCATCCGTCCCGGGGGGCAGGGCTGTGAAAAAGGCAGATCGGGGCCCTGGCAGGACACGGGGCTCAGCACGGAGATGTAACCTGGGAAAAGAAGGGCACGTCGGGGTCAGGACCTCAGACTGGGAAAGCCAGACTCGGGTGTGCGGCAGCCGAAAGCATGCAGGAGGCGCACCCTGGCTCCTCGGAAGCAAAGTCTGGAGGGCCGGGGAGGGCTGCGCAGAGGAGGTTCTCTAACTGGGCCAATTAGAGCCATCTGCAAAGTAATTAATGTTAGCAGCAGGAGAGAACAGCAAGAGACCAGCGGAAAGGCGAAGGCAAGGCGGTCCGCAGGTGAAAACCGGTGGCCTTAACTTTCCTTCACTCATTCAATTACTGGCTGAAGACGGAGGAGAAACAAATAAAACAGAGGCGGGACAAACAGAGCATCAGCCAAGACGATGGAATTTTTACTTAACCGTTTCCATTTCTTCAAATGGTTTTACTGTAAATCACAGATACTTGTCCTAGCATCTGCTATGCAAGTGCCAGTGTGAACTCTGCAATTTTACATTCTTTTAATAGTTCAGGGAGACTAAGAGTTCTGTAGACGGGCCACGGCGATCTCCTGGGCGCTGTCCTCCCCGGGAGGAGCCTAACCCTTTGTCTCACTGGTGCCACCCAATCTGAGGCCGGACAGTGTCTGGCTAACCTGAGCCCCAACGCCACCGAGCAAGCCCTGCGGGACAGACTGACAGGCAGGACTGCACAGTGCGATAAAGGAAAGGGATCGGAAATGGTCATCCTAGGTTGCTCTGCATGAAGCAGGAGAGCAACATTCTATAGGCGATCGCGGGACGCTTCCTACATAGAACAGGGACGTTTAGAGATGATAACCCCAGGCCTTCCTAAATAGCACATGTGTGCAAGCAACTGTCACAATGCAGCAAGGAGAAACATGCTTCTGCCGTAACAGCAAACTAAGCTGGCGCACAAGAACACAGATAGCAACAAGAAGACCAGGAGGAAAACGAGAACTTAAGGGCTTCTTCAAGCAAGTACAAAATTACTATTAAAATAGCACCCATTTTTTAAATTACCACTTAGAAAAATGATCTTCAAATTCATCCCATACTTCACAGCATCAACAGATGATCCACTAGGCGCCTGGGTGGCTCTGTGGTTGTCTGCCTTTGGCTCAGGTCATGGTCCCAGGGTGCTGGGATTGAGTCCCACAGTGGGGCTCCCCGCAGGGAGTGTGCTTCTCTGTCTGCCTATGTCTCTGCCTCTCCCTCTCTGTGTCTCTCATGAACACATTTTTTAAAAAATCTTAAGGAAAAACGATCCACTAGGCCTCTGATTGTTAAACAAAAATAATGAGTTCCGAAATTAATTGCTCTAGCCAGAGAATTTTTCATTCTTCCAAATTATGTACCATATCAACGTAATAGCAAGGTAACAGACCTTTGAAGAGTATATAATTTATCAGAAAAACCATTCGTTTGTGGCTTCTGTGGAAAGGGGATTCCTTCTAACTGGTATGGGCTTTCAGATTCGGTGTAGCTCTTTAGAGTGCTTAACCTGACCTTTTTCACTTTGTTCATGGTAATATCCTCAGTTATAAAAGAATGCCTGAACTAAATAACACCCAGATGTATTTGCTGGTAGAAGGAATTAACATCAATTAATGAATGAATGGGTAAAGAGGCATCCAGGGATCCGATTCCTAGCCTGGCTCTGACACTGTCTCTGAGACCTTGGAGAAGTCCCTAATATTGTGGAACAATAATATTATGAAACTATATTGTGTAAGTTTTCTTACAAAAAACAGGAATGTTGGGTTATAGGATCCCTAAGGACACTTCCAAGTTTAAAATAGTGAAAGTGAGTATGACTACCATCATCTCCTACCCTAAAAATATACCTGAGCTAACCTGGGAGCTGGGGCTTGTTAATGCACACTTCTCATCTATTTGGTACACATTTTATGAAATAATAAACTGCTGTGTACTGGGATAACTTCGGCCAGCATTTTCAAGAGTGGTGCTAAAAGAAAAGTTCCGTATCCCATACATATGTAAAAAGCCTCTTTATGGGTTTTTTTTTTCCTAATTCTACATTTCTGTATACCTCAATCAAAAAGGAACAAACATCTCAATTTTCAAGATGCTAAGTGATAAGTTTCTCTACAGATTAGATTAATAATGAATAAAAGAGAAACTAACCTAAGAGCTAATATTTAAGAATTGCTTAAGTTATATCTGTGTTAACACCAACCTATTTAAGTGGTGTGTTAAAAATCAGATAACAATTACAAAACCATCACTTGATTGTAACTAAAAATAACTCAAAAACTGAAAGTCATACTAACGTGCTTTATTGCAAAAATACCGAAAACCAAAGATAACAGGGAAAAGTAAGTATTTATCCTGCTTACGTAGCTTTTGATAAGCATTTTGATGGCATTTCATGTCACTTTGAAGGACACGTATAAAATAGTGATTACAGATGAGTAATCTATTGCAGTCTAACTATATAGCCTGGACATCTTGCATAGCCCTAAAATTGAATTTTTATCTCCTAAAAGCTACTCAAATTATTAACTATCAGCATTTAATTCTCTAAATGTATATCTTAAAAGTCACTTTAAATAATTTATAGGCAACAGCTCCTGGGTGGCTCAGTGGTTGAGCGTCTCCCTTTGGCTCAGCGTGTGATCCTGGGGTCCTGGGATTGAGTTCCACATCAGGCTCCCAGCAAGGAGCCTGCTTCTCCCTCTGCCTATGTCTCTGCCTCTCTCTGTGTGTCCCTCATGAATAAATAAAATCTTAAAAAAATAATTTATAGGCAGACACACTCCTTCTGTTTTAATGTATATAATGTGTCAGTGCTAAAATCAAATAGGTGGTGGTAGAGAAAAGAAGAATACCACATATCTAAAACAACAGAATTTTAAGACAATTTCTATAAACAGGCTTTTCCTCTAGCCAAACAACTTTCATTAAGTTGTCTTAAAATGTTAAGTCCAGGTAGACAATCTTATCCACGTTCACAATTAAAGTGCCTCTCAATGTTTGGATCAAAAGCAAAACCTTTACAAGATTCTAGAAGCAGCCAAATCCCAGAGAGACTGACACAGAAAAAAGGAGAAACTATGCTATTTAGGTCCTTTCAGAGAAACTATTTTTAGTTTAATCTTAAAACCAGACATTTTTAGAACCCTGGTGATCCATAGTAGCAAATTCACTAAGTACCAACAGTAAGTTCTAGAATCATGAGTTGGAAATGATAAGGAAGGAGAAAGATCCTAAGTGAACAGATTCACATCCAAGTTTGGTAACTCACAATAGGGATAGAAAATGGAATGGACTACATTCAGAGAAAAATCCAGAAGCTAGTAGTCTGGTAGAGTCAAAACTCGGCCAAGAGAATATTCAGGAGTTGAAATGCATGGAGTCTAGAGATCACACCAGTACGTGAACACCAGATAAGCAAAGGAGACTCTCCAAACTACCATCCCATAGAAATGTCAGGTCCCATACTGTATCCACAGTTTTTGGTATTGTCACCTACACAGAAGAGGTATCCTAATAAAATTCTGTTGTTGATGAGTCCACAAGCCAGGAAGCTCAGAAGAAACAAAAGACAAGATGGCACATCACATTCCAGTGTGAGGAATCCACAGGAACCTGAGGGTCCCACCAGCAGAGCTCAGCCCCAGGTAAGGAAGGCGAGGCCTGAGACAATATACGGCAGCAAGAAAACTGAGACTCAGGCTACTTTCTGTCTCTTCTTTAAGTAAGTATCCATAAAGTTGAAAGCCAAACCAGGCAGACTGCACATGAAGAGTGGAAATGTATGTCTGAAAGAAGAAGGAAGGGGTGCCTGGGTGACTCAATTGGTTAAGTGTTGGACTCTTGATTTCAGCTCAAGTCATGATCTCAGGGTGCTGAGATCAAGCCCTAAGTCAGGCTCTGTGCTGGTCGTGAAGCCTGCTTAAGATCCTATCTCTGCCCCCCTTCCAGCTTCTCTCTTTCTCTTTCTCTCTTAAAAAAAATAGAAAGAAAGAAAGAAAGAAAGAAAGAAAGAAAGAAAGAAAGAAAGAAAGAAAGAAGAAGGAAAGGAGGGAGGGAGGGAGGGAGGGAGGGAGGGAGGGAGGGAGGGAGGGAGATGAGAATAGATGTGATAGTAAAATTACTCTAAGGGCAGGCTTCTTTACTATTTCAACCTGTACCTGGAGCTCTATGAAAGGAACGTATGTGTGTGCACGCGCGCATGCGCGCACATGCATAATTTCTTCATGGGCTCTCTATAACAAATTGTTAAGACATGGAAATGCTACTAGTATGTATCCTCAAGGATCAGGAGTCAAAGAGGTAAAGAGAAGTCATGAGCTCTCAAACTACAATGAAAATGAGAAAATGAGAAATGAGAAACCAATGTAGGAAATTTCTAATAGTTCCCTAGAACATCAGACAAAGATATGGTGGATGTCAGTCTACTGAATATTTTCATTATATACGTTTGAAATCTTCATTTTACTCTAATTCTAATTTCAGTAAGTCAGCATGAACAGCTGAACCCTTTCAGTATTAATTCTCCTTATGATCTACACAGCTTTCTTTTGTTATGAAATGCAAGGAATAAACATGTATCCACATTTTATTTTCTTCTGAAAATTCTGTTATTATTATTTTGCTGGGTTTGTCTTTGGTGTTGCTTTTTGGAAACAAGCAAACAAACAAAAAACAACTCCCAAATCTCCTACACAAACTTCAGGATGAGAAGTTACCTGGGGGGAAAGCGGGGGTGGAAGAAATGTGTTGGGTAAGAAGCATACAGGGAGCTCCTAAGACAGTAATGTTCTGTTTCTCAACCCACACGGTAAGTATATATGAATGTCTATTTAACTATTACTCTTTAAACTATAAAAACACGTTTCCACTCTTTTACATATAATATTTCATAATTTTAATAAATTAGAGGGAAAGGAATCCAAAATACCTGTCAATAATAGAAACAGAAAAGCCCAATTTAATTCTGACATTAAAAATTTCAAATATGAGATAAATGGAGCCAGAAATGACCAAGGAAAAGGCATCTGGAATTAGAAAGCTCTCACAACTAAGACCAGAGGGGAAAAACGTCTAAAGAACAAGTAGGAAGTGAAAAGCACAGAGAGAACAAAAGGCAACTTTCTCCTTCCCTAAAAATAGCAGGCTTATTAGGCCATTTTTAGACTCCAGTGTTGGTGTAGGAGTCCATTTCTATTAAAAGACTAAAACTTAGAAAGGGAAAAGAAGTTCTTGGAGAACGCCAAAGTATGGAAAAGAAAAGTTCCGAAATATAACAAACAGTAATAGACCAGACAGGATTTGAACTATTGATGACTTTATTACCAAAATATTTAACTCTCAAACTAGACAGCTAATGAAACAGAAGATTAAAGGCATGGGACGAACAAAACCCTCCCAAGCACTGATTTTCTGTGGAGCTACATAAGGACAGAGAAGGGTGTGTGTGGCACAAGGTAAAGTAGACCCCACAGGGAGCTGCCACGGCTGATAACTGGTTTCCAAAGAACATGATAAGTGACACCATCCCATGCCCTTCACTGGAATAATCTAGAAACTTAAATTTGTTTTTTTTAAACAAATACTGGTTTTCAATCACCAAAACTATCATGGATAGAAGAATCAATCTCAGCTGTTTTGATAATTATTTTAAAATATATTTCTGAATTCACAATGAATTTCTGAAATCCAAATCCCTTTTTCACTGACCTTCTTCTATTGTTTAAGAAATTTATTTGCACCCAGGAAGGTGGACTTCATAAGCGATAACACCAACAGTGGATCTGAAGAAAAGCAAGACCAGTGTCACAGTATATCAAAATTTGACATTTTTTGCCCAACAAGATAAAATCTTTTTCAGGGTTCTTACTTTTTCATCAAGGAAAATAGATCATTATTATAAATTGCTCTATTTTTATGCACAATTTTAAAAATCCTGAGGCCATGTAATGACGCTTAGCCTTTTTGGATGACTAATAATATCTACAACCAGAAGATATTTTTGAAATGACTAATAATTTGAATATGCACACTAAACTACAATCCAAAATCAGAAAGGATGAGTGAAGTAATAGTATAATGAGGCTTTTTCCCTTTTTTAAAGATTTTATTTCTTTATTTGAGAGAGAGAGAGAGCATGAGTGGGGTGAGGGGCAGAGGGAGAAGCAATCCTGGGATCATGACTTCAGCCAAAGGCAGATGCCTAACCGACTGAGCCACCCAGGCACCCTGCTTTTTCCTTTCTCTATGTCTTACGCCTGATCATCCTATAATTCCTAACTAAAAAGTTATTTTAGTTTGCTTATTCTTTAAGGAGATATTAAACAGCTTTTTTTAGAAATGAAAGATGATTCTAAGGTTTTTTTAATCCCATAACTTCAGATAACAAGTACATGGATATCAGTTCTCTTTAGCTCTTTTATCTGCATTCTAGGCATTGCATTATATTCTAGAATTGCCCAAATATCACCACAAATGTCACTGAAGCAATGATCCAAACAGCCCAACACCAGTCATCTCCACCTAGTGGTGGATAACTCAGTGAAGGCTCCTAGTCAAGAGATCCTCATTGTTACCTACTCATCCATTCTACAAATCCAAGGCTGTTGCCACAATAACAAGACCTAAGAGAAATGTGTAATGGTCAACATACTTCCAAGAACTGAAAATGTTTCCCTCCCTCTCACTTTCTGTCTTAAGCTTGTCACTGGTTTTTTTCCATGCCCCAGATTATAAACTCTTCATATACAACAACAGAAGAATAAAAAAAAAAAAATAGAGGAAAAAAACTATTCCACATGCCCTACAAAGAGAAACAGTCTTAATTTCAAGCTACCCAAAACTGTGAAGCTGAATACTGAAAACCCTGAGCCAAAATGTATCTCCTCAGAATCTGAACTGACCAAAGGACTTTTCGGATGTGAAATAAAGGAGATGATGGAAGATAGCAGGGCAAACTTCTGCTCAGCACATGGAGCTCCCAGGAGCTCTACAAGGAGTTCCACCGACCCCGCCTCCCCCAGTAAGATAGCCTCTGCCAAGGAGAGGAACAGACTGGGAAGAGTGAATAGGTCAACAAACATAAACAGGCTATGGGACTCTGACTCCCTGCTCCCTCCCTGCTGCTACTCCCTCTCCTCCTGCACTAGGCTTTAGCAAACAGCTATTCCCAGGGGGCGTGGAGTCATAACCAAAGAGAAAAGAATAGAGGACTAGAGCAGAACTCCTAAAGAAGAAAAGAAAGAAGGAAAGGACCAAAGCCAGGGAAGATGAAGGATATACATCACAAGGAAGCAGAGGAAATGCTCAGATAAATACTTCTCTATGACCTCAAAGAAATTATAGACATGACCTCTTTTTCAAAAGGAGCTCAAAGAAACATCATCAAAGAATAGAAGAAGATAAAAAGGAAGCTGGCAAACTGAGGAGGCAAAAAGTGAAATAAAAAATAAGTGTTCTAAAGATGCCAATCAAGTTGGAAACAAAAAGAAAAAATCAATAATAAATCAGTCAGAAATCAATAATAAAATCATATATTGGGGCACCTGGGTGGCTCAATCCGTTAAATGTCTGCCTTCAGCTCAGGTCATGATCCTGGGAGTGATCAAGCCCCACATCTGGTACCTGGTCAGCAAGGAGTCAGTCTCTCCCTCTCCTTCTGCAGCTCCCTCTGCTTGAGCTCTCTCTCTCTCTCCCCCTCAGGTAAATAAATAAAATCTTAATAATAATAATAATAATAAAATGATATAAAGATAACAGATACAGAAGATCACCTATACACATTGTTGTTATTCCTGAAGAAGAGAATAAAACACATGGAAGGAAAAAAATAGACAAAAATGGAACATAAACTTCCTAAAATCAAAGAAAGCCTTGAATTTGCAGCTCAAACAAACGAACCATGTTCCTGGAAAACTTTATAAAGCACCATTAATACTAGTGTTATTAATCTTGGGGAAGCTACTAATATGGAAAAATCAAATAATCACATTAAGCCAGAATAAGCAATCTCTCTAAAGAGAAAATGTGATTGCTTCTGACTCATCCACAACAATTCTCAATGTCCAGATAGTGGGGCTAACACCATAAAGTCCTGGGGGAAGTATGCTACAAAAATTTTATATCCAGCCAAGTTACTCTTCAAGTATAATGGTAATAAACACTTTTGCTCATTCAAGAATTCATGAACTACAACACTCACAAATCTATCTTGATTAACATACTTTTCAGTTAATTCCAATCAGGCAAAATACAAATAATTTAGGAGGAATGGAGAAGCCATAGTGAAAGGACTCAAGTTGGGCACTGAACCCCTTAAGTTTAAGTTATGGGAATTTTAAGGATTGAACAAAATACAGATGTTATAAGCCTTGACAATGTAAAAAGAATACTATAACTGTTAAGGAAGAAAGTGGAAGAAGTATAAATATGTTAATTTCTTCTTCATTCTAGTACACAATCTAGTTGAAACATCCATTTTCTTTAAAACTTTAAACAATGTCCTTCATTGTTTAGTAAGTAACATTTTGTCACAAAGAAATAGACATCTGACCTTCAACATCATCCTTCTTTCATTTTACTCCTTTTTCTTTTGCTAACTTTAATATTTATTAAATTCCAACTTGGTTAAATTTAATCATTTATGTTTAGAATATCATTATAGAATAATCTATTTTTTGTAAACAATCTATCAAGCCTTCCATCTATATGCACAAAGAATTCTCTGAATTAAGTTTACAAATATTAATAATGGCGGCTTCAGAATGATAATTTAACTTTTTCCTTTATACTTCTTTGTACTGATTTTAAATGTTATAATAAACAGTGTCATTTTTACAAAAACAATAACATTTTTCTTTTGGAAAATTGCTTTCAAGGTCACAGCTATTCTTCTATGCCTCAGAATTATTAAGATTTCTGACATTTAAAAGGAGACTAAACACTTTCATTAGCTGCTTTTTATATGATGGTTCAGTAACGACGGGTCTGTAACTTCAGTCTTGAGGATGAAGAAGTAACTGGGGATATCCACTACTTTGTCATGGCAAGCTGCCACTCTAATGAACTTCTCCTTTTGGATGGAAATCAATAAGACTCAGAAGAGTGAGAGAATGATCCAATGAGCTACCAAGATGCTTTGTTACAAGTCTTATGTTGTTGCTGACTTCTCAGAAATAAGAAAAGATCTTTATTACTCAAATGTACGTGAAACTTGGTAGGTGCTAACTGCCAGCTAACATCTACTTTAGTAAGTGATACCTGAAAAGCAGGGGACTTTACTGAGCCCGTTACTTTTCTAAACACTATTGAGGAAGTAATTTAAAATGAACTAGGCAATGAAAAAAAAAAAGGAGGAAAACTCCCTTTTTATCTCTTCTTCCCCATTCTCTTCATACCTTTTTCTCCATTGGAAAACAGACCTAGAAGTGAAGGAAGTCCCAGCAGGCAGCACAGCGATCATTGCCCCATAGATCTGTGCTGTATAATCATCGTCTGTTCCCAGCCTAGATACTAAGGGCTTGCATAAAGACTGTCATGAAAAAAAGGACACTCTTGCAAAGCTTAAAGATACCTACAAACTACATTTTTATATCAGTGAGAGCAAACACAAGCATAAAATTATGACTTGAAAATACACAACACTGGACATTCAGACAAAATCCCCCAAAGAAAGCATATTTTCGAATGAAGCCTCTGGTAAAACTCCATACAATAAATCCCATCAGGCAAGGATCTGACTGCCATTTGTCACCTAGAATATCATGACTTTATCAACTGTCAAAACTTTCACTATGCTTTCTTACTGTTAAAAAAAAAAAAAGCCCTGCATTTATTTCTAACTATGTCAATGTTGAAAAGCAAAAGTCCTTAAATAGATATGAATCTCCTTTTATTGCAAGATAATGTACAATCTCAGTGTTTCTCAGATTCTCTGAACACTTTCTTTCATTTTTGAAAATCATTTCAGCCAGCCCACCCTCTTTCATTTCTACTTCTAAGTTTACCCAATCATTAATTTAGGCAAGTGCCTACTGTTCAGTGTCAAAATACAAGTATGGTTAACTAGAAAACAAAATATTTCTCATTCCACTTAGACAAAGCTAAGCATCAAAACTATACCCCTGTTAAGGAAATAACTGTCTTGTCAGCAACAGAAAAATTAAAATTTTTCCAGTTCATTAGAAAGCATGGAAGGCTTTATCCCTCCAACAGCAAACACTCGTAAGAATAAAAAGATTGAATCTGCAACAGTAGGAGGTAAAATTCAAATGAAGGTAGCCTGTTCACCTGCACATGCAAATATGGATGTCAAGCTAGAATTGAGGAAAAATCTAACAAAGTGAAGGCCAGAAGAGTGGAAACATAGGAATATTAAGGTGCATGATGGCTGATATGGTAAGCCGACGGAAGAGCCTTGGAGAAAGACTCCTAAATTGAGGTTCTCCTCTGCCTAGCAAAAACACCAACCACTTGCCAATCTTGAGAACAGAGACCTAAGACCACCTCATTTTACTTTTTAGCTAAAGTTACTACTGCTCCCATCCCCACCCTGTTCCCTTTTTTATTCCCCTCATCATCCTGCCTTCTCCAAAGTCAGCTTGTGGTATCTCATTCCTTCCCATAAGCCCTTTCCTCTGAAAAACTTGCTAAAAAACGGCAAGGAATAACTAGGAACATAGAGACTGCCTTTTGTTTATAGAGACTGTAGTGATGAAAAATAAGGCATGGTTTATCTAAAGCCTTGATAAGGCATTCCAAGGAGCCCCGTGGCCTCTGAGAGACATGAGTTAATTAGGGGAAAAGAAATGATGCAGTCTTGTGAGAGAACTCAAAATTTCTAAGTCTAACTCTTCCTAACGTGATGATCCACTTTATGTCAACACCCAACTGAATTGAGGTTAGACCCTCTAGGAATCAATGTGAATCTGAGCTGCCCCAAAAATACCAAACTCTCTCAAGGAGAGGAAAAGCTGGATGGAAACCTGGATTTCCTTACAGTTAGATGAGGCTGCCTCTTTTAGGAAACCATGCAGCTCTAGAGCTCGCATGTTGATTCGATCCCAGGCTAGACGTGTGATCTTAACATGAAAGATCTAATTCTCTGTGCCTTGGTTTCATTATCTGGGTTCATCATCTCCTGGGTGGTAGTGAGGATTAAATGAGTCTGCTCACATAAGGCACTTTGAACTGCGACCCCCACTGGAAGTTCTCAGTAAGTCAATTATTACTGTCATTTTTGCCTGAATCCCAGGTCTTGCTAACTTAGTCTGAGTGAAAATTTTTATCCTTTTGCTGATAGTTCTGGAAGTGAAAACCAGATCTAAACCATTGTTGTTAGAAGCCTATAATGGCAAATCTACCCACCTGCAAATTTAAGAGCTGGTAGGTTTGATAGCCCTTCTTGCTCTGCAAACCACTAGGCTCTACCAAGTCAGGAGAGAAAATCTTACAGGAATCAAGTCTGGTATTTAATACCTTGAAATCTACATTCTCTGTCCTAGAATCCTCATCAAATTTCTGATACACTCACTTTTCCTTCTATTTGAACTTTACTACTTTTTTTAAAGATTGTATTTATTTATTCATGAGAGACACAGAGAGAGAGGAAGAAACATAGGCAGAAGGAGAAGCAGGCTCCCTTGGGGAGCCGGATGCAGGACTCAATCCTAGAACCCCAGGATCACGATCTAAGCCAAAGGCAGACCCTCAACCACTGAGCTACCTGGGTGTCCTGGAACTTTACTATTTAAATAATCTATTACAGGGACACCTGGGTGGCTCAGTCTGTTAAGTCTCCAACTCTTGATTTCAGCCCAGGTCCTGATCTCAAGGCTGTGGGATGGAGCTCAGTGCAGAGCCTGCTTGAGGTTCTCTCTCTCCCTCTGACCCTCCCCTCCCCTCTCTAAATAAATAAAATCTTTAAAAATAAATAAATAACATAAAAGATCAATTACAGAGTGTACAGTTTAATAATTCCAAGCACATAATCTACAGTCACATACATAAGAGCCCTCCAGGCAATATACTCCATACTGGGAAAAGAAAAGAGCTATGAGCTAGAAATTATAGGTTCTAGGACTCAAAACGTACCAGAGTCACCTTGGGCAAAAGAATCTATTACTAAATTCGAGGCTCTTCTTCTGTGTAAATGGTAAAATTTGGTGCAAACTCTATGACTCTATAAATGACAAAGTACATACCAAACTGATAGCTATGTTTCTAAAGTTATTCTGTTATAAAGTAAAATAATACCCCTTATTTTCCAGACCTCAGATTCCTGATCCTCTTGACCACCTGGAAAGTGGCCAGCATCCAGGACACAAGGCAAAAGACTCCCCGAGTCTTTATCATTATTCTAAAGGCAGGGCATCTCTTACACTTGGCTAGAGAAGACCATGTCTTTATTCAACATTATTAACTCTTGAGTTACCTAAAATGCTAATAATTTTGGTTATCTATTATTCTGGCTCTAACATATTAAAAACCAAAAGAGCTGGGATGACACAGCAGGTTCACTGCGAGTCAAAATTACAGCCCACAGCACGAAAACAGCCATGAAGCTTATCACACTGCTGGTCAAGCAAGCAAACAGCAATCTTGTATATTAAAACGAAAAGTGAAATTACATCTAATATATAACCTATCAAAGAAATTACATCTAATATATATTCTATCGAAGAAAAATACTTTATCCATTTTGGAAAGATTCTTTCAAAAATAACTCATTTTTTTTAAGTTTAGCGTTTCAAGAAATAAACTATAGTTATCTTCAAAACTCTCTTAATGTGAAACAATCCATGCATCAGCAATCTTATACTTCTGAAGTTATACAATATCAGGCTTTTAGGGCGCCTGGGTTGCTCCGTGGTTGAGCATCTGCCTTTGGCTCAGGTCATGAGCCTGGAGTCCCGGGATCAAGACCCGCATCAGGCTCCCCGCTTGGAGCCTGTTCTCCCTCTGCCTATGTCTCTGCCTCTGTGTGAGTGTGTCTCATGAACAAATAAATAAAATCTTTAAAAAATATATCATACCTTTAAAAATAGTCCTTTATAGGTTTTAGGTGATGAGAAAAGATAGGTTAAAATGTATATAGTTTCAGCACACCCAACTGTGTAAATAAAGCAGTTATCATTGAGTGGTTTGTAAACAGAACCTTACTCCAGTCTTCAATCAAGTGCTTCCATGAAGAGAAAAATAGAAAATAAGAGACTCTTTAGAAATCCTTACACCAGCCAAGACCAGAATCAATTTATGACAGAACATTGGGCAAGAGATTATGAAGAGTCTGGAAGTAGGAAGTGCACTTTGTTGAAGGAACTAGGGGCCTGTTACAGGTCTGTTGCATTGCCAGTCTCCCCCATACGGCCTGTTTGGTAAACTGAGGCTCAGAGTAGTGCCATTCTTTCCCCAAGTGGCAGAATCAGAATGCCATAAAACATTTAGCTATGACCTAAGTTTAGCATATTTTCCACCATGACACATTATTTACTCGCCCATTACACAAATTCTGACCTTGCCTCTACTTTACGTCCAGTGATGTTCTGGGTGCTGATGGGCCATGTATCTCTTCCTCCCTCTTAGTATTCTCACCTCTTACTCTACAAACTTTTCTTCTCATTCCACAGTTACCAAAGGCTCTCCTGACATATGATATGATACTTAGCCTTACATAAGTATGAATCCAGGGACACCTGGGTGGCTCAGTCAGTTGAGTGACCGACCCTTGATTGCAGCTCAAGTCATGATCTCAGGGTCGTGAGACTGAGCCCCAAGTGGGGCTCCATGCTCAGTGGGGCGTCTGCTCAGGGTACTCTCCCACCTCCTCCTCCCCACCCCACCCCACCCCTGCTCACTTGCATGTGTGCACGCTCTCACTCTCTCTCTGAAATAAATAAGTAAATCTTTAAAATAAATATAAATAAATATGAATCCAATTCTTTGTAAGTATGCAAACTTTTCAAATTAACACCATGATGCAACACAGTGCACTAGAAGAGCAAACTTTTCATTACTCTAAGGCTCATGTGCGGCCTGACCAAACTAATGCAATCCCAAGGGAACTGATTTATGCCAAAGGAGATGCTGCTTCACTTTATAAGGTTTAATCTTATATTTCTGAAATCATTAACCAATAAAAATAAGCAATAGCTTCCCAACATACAGAAAATAACCATGCTTAGAGAGGAAAAAAACACTCGGCTCATCCTACCAATGAATGGGATTTAAACACTCTACTCTTATGCTTTGCTGAAGCATTATGTTTTGCTAAAGAGTAGAGTTTTGCAGACTTTCTGCAGGGCAATCCTGCAGCACTACATCAGATTATGTATAAACTTGTCCTATGACCCAGCAATCCTGCTCCTGGGTATATGCCTCTGAGAAATTCTTACACGGGCGATGGGTCCATAGGTCCATTACACTATGGCTTATGGTTATAAAAACCTGAAGGAAATCTAGATTTCTTCCCATGGGGAAATGGAAGAGTGTTAGATACCCTACCTAAGATATTCTCCAAAAGTTACATAGGATGGAAGAGATATATGCAGTTACAGGCATAGATTTTTTTTTAAGATTTTACTTATTTATTCATGAGAGACACACAGAGAGAGGCAGAGACATGGGCAGAAGGAGGAGTAGGCTTCTGGGATCACGACCTGAGCCAAAAGCAGACTCAACCACTGAGCCACCCACATGCCCCCACAGGCATGGATTTTTAAACAATGTTGAGTAGAGATCTGCAGTGTAACACTGTTTATAAAATAAAATAAAATGCCCACAAAACCGTAATATCTATAAGAACATGTACGAATAAAAGACCATGTAAAACCCTTTGGGATGACTGCCTCATTAGGATAGGGGTGGGAAGAATAAGGAGACTGGAGATGAACAAGAATGAAAACATTCTATAAGCCTGGGCCTTTTCCAGGCCAATGATTTAGTGTGCCATGAATAAGAAAGATGATTAATGGTCTGGATGTTTGTGTGCAGCAACCCTCCACACCTGAAGTTATGTGAAAATTAAAAGGATATTGGTCATAATCACCAAAACATGCTATTTATGAGTGCTTGACTTCTTTTCTACTACTCTTCAAAGTCAATGGAAAGTACTGATTACCACTAATATGTGTTGTACATAGTAAAGACTCAGTAAACAGCATGTTATTGAAAAGAACACATGCATTCAAAAAATATTTAATTCATAAACAGAGAAATGTTTTTGCTGGCTCACAGATAACACAGGAGAAAATCACTAGTTATTTATGAAAAGTTTTTACATGAATTCATCAGAAGTTGGCCTGTTTTGTAGGAAAACAAATGGCCAGAAACTTAGCCAATTCGAAGGGCACAACCTTAAACACAAGGTGCTTGCTGTGCGCATATAAAAAGAAAATATTGGGGCGCCTGGACGGCTCAGTCGGTTGTGCATCTGCTTTCAGCTCAAGTCATGATCCTGGAGTCCTGGGATGGAGTCCTAGGTAAGGCTGCCAGCTCAGCAGGGAGTCTGTTTCTCTCTCTCCTCCCCAGCCTGTGCTCTCTATCTCTGTTGCTATCTCTGTCTCTCTCTCAAATAAATAAATAGAATCTTTTTTAAAAATCAAAAATTTAAAAGAAAAAAATATTCAATCAGATTTGGATGCTAAATGTCTTAAGAATAATAAATATAGAGGCACCTGGATGGCTCTGCATTGAATTCAAGCCCTGCATTGTGCTCCATACTGGGCATGGGATCTACTTAAAAGAGTAATAATAACAAATATAAAAAATAGTATAAAATAATATAAAAATAGTAAAATAATAAATAATTAAAATAATAAATATAATAAAATAATATATAATAATAAAAATAATATATAATATAAAATAATAAATACAAAAGTAGGTTCTTTACATATTTTGAAATTAACCCCTTCTTGGATATATCATTACACAAACATATTCTCCCATTTGCTTTTGTTAAGAGTACACTTACCATGTTGAGCACTGAATAATATATAGAATTGTTGTATCATTATATTGTACTTCCAAAACTAATATAATACACTGTATGTTAATTACACTGTAATTTAAAAATATAAACTTTGGGGCATCTGGGTGGCTCAGTCAGTTAAGCATCCGACTCTTGATCTCAGCTCAGGTCTTGATCTCAGGGTCATGAGTTTGAGCCCTGAACTGGGGCTCCATGCTGAGTGTGGTGCCAACTTAAAATTACAAAAGAAAACACAAAAATAATGACAATAAAAGAAAATACAAAAGTATGATATTTCAGGGCCATCTGGGTGGCTCAATGTTTGCCTTTGGCTCAGGTCATGGTCCCAGAGTCCTGGAATAGAGCCTCATGTCAGGCTCTTCATCAGCCAGCCAGGAGTCTGCTTCTCTCTCTCCTCCTTGCTCACACTTTCTCATTGCCTTGGTTGCTATCTCTCCCTCTCAAATAAATAAATAAAATCTTTTTTTCAAAAAAAGTATGATATGTCATATCAATGGTAAAAGATCATTTTTCTATGCACCATGCTCACTCTCCAGAATGAAGCAAAAGAAGTCAGTATGTTTTTGTATTGTTCTCCCCAATACAATCAAAAAAGATACCAATTAAGTTGGAGCATCAAATTTGATTTTTGAAGTAGCCTCACACTGTCTCCAAAGAGGACACTAAAAATATTTTTAAGTTACTGCATTTCAATTTTAACCAGAATACTAAACTATTTTAACATATTTCAAAGCAATTTTAGAACAAAAAGCTAAATTATACTTAACACGTTGGATTTTATATCCACTAATGGGTAGTTAGTTATTAACTGTTCTCTCAATAGACTGTATTAAGTTCAGCTCATCTGTAAAACACACAGAAAAATCTGGCAAAACTCATCCTGAGATTGCTTTCACCTTGTAAAAAGTTCTTCCAGACTTCAAAATACCATTTTTTTAGACTGCAAAAGGCTCCCGCTGTTTAATAGTACTGAGCACTGGCAGGGAAAAACTATAAATAACTTCTTACATGCTTAAAAAAATAATACTTTTCAAGTCTTAGAAAAATTCTTTTTATAACTTTCCAATTTTTCTTCTTGAAAAATGATCTGTATTCTTATTTCATACTCTAGGGGAACACCTACGAGCAGAATCTTGGCTATTTTGAAGGGACAATAGCAATCCCATGACCAATTTCTAGAAACTGCTGATAATTGAATGAAGTAGACTAATATTCAGTCTCTATGACTGAGAGGCTTTTAAGTGCAAAATGTGAAACTGAGAGGTAAAAGTTGATAGAGAGATAGAAGAAAAGGGCTTCATCAGGCAGCCACAGTTTAAGAATCAGCTACCAGGCTTGGAGGTATTCTGGAACACACCAGAAAACAAGTCAGTGGGGTAAGAAAGGATGTGAAAATCAGCTAGTGAGTTGGACTGGATGACTCTCAATGCATCTAAGTCCAATATCCCATGACTCAAAGGAAGTTCAAGGAGAAGCTGTGAGTTGCTCTTGGAAACAGGAACCAAATATACAAATAAACCTGTAATCGTTTTCATTCAACCTTTGTAATTTCACAACTACAGCCTTTGTATATCCTCCAATTTCAAAGTGGAGACTGAAAAGTAGCACATATTAAAAAAAAAAAAAAAGGAGCACATATTAGCCAAGTCAGTCAAGGCAGAATGCTCATCTAACTCTGTCTCCTTTAATACAAAAAACAAGACCTTTCAAAAGGACATTTACTGCATTTTTGTATTTGTTTCAAGTTTTTACTTAAATTCTAGTTAATATATAGTGTAATACTAGTTTCGGGAGTAGAATTTAGTGATTTGTCACTTGCATATAACACCCAGTGCTCATCACAACAAGTGCCCTCCTTTAATGCCCATCTCCCACCCACCTCCTTCTATCAACCCTCAGTCTATTTCTCCATAATTAAGAGTCTGTTTTACTGTTTGCCTCTCTTTCTCTCTCTTTTTTCCCTCTGTCCATTGACTGATGAATGGATGAAGAAGTTGTGTGATGTGCACACACACACACACACACAATGGAATATTACTCAGCCATAAAAAAGAATGAAATCTTGCCATTTACAACAATGTGGATAGAGCTAGAGTGTATTATGCTAAGTAAAACAAGTCAGAGAAAGATAAATACCATATGATTTCGCTCATATGAGGAATTTAAGAATCAAAAGGACATTTATATCTTTACTTTAGACTCTGAAGATTACCAGAATAGAAAATACTCTATAATTAAATCCAACTCTCAAAAAGATCATTTGGACCATGCTTTCTTCAGATATTAGGAAAAAATCTTCTATTTAAAAATAAATAAATCTCCCACTCAATATAACCAGGCATTAAGCAAGCTTTCTATAATGGGCCTTATAGGAAGAAAAGAATTTTCTGCATATAAAACACACAAAAAAATAACTTTTTAAACAAGTTATGCAGTTTTTCATCATAAAGAGTACTTCCACACAGCATGTCTTGAGGAGAGCTATCAAAGTCAAAACAAGGAAAATGAAATATAGGCGTTGTGTGATGGTATGGGGTGCTGGAACAATTGCATCCACAGACCTGAAAACCCTGCCTCAAACTGCTTTTATTCAAAAAAAAAAATCTAATAATGTCTTGCAGTTTGTTCATTTCTTTTTTACAGTTCACCAAATCGAAAGGACACAAAGAGCCCAGGTATTCAAAGCTGGATGAAAAGACAGATAAATTATTTACTTCTCAAAGCAGCACTGTCACTAAATGCTTACATTCAGTTCTGAGTACATTAGTGATCACATTGGGAGGAGGGTTAACTACACCTCCCAGAGGGAAAAGGGCACATATGCATTTTTAACCTCGGTAAAATAACAGCACTTCATTTTTACAGCTCATAAAACTACTCCTGGCTATAAAGCTGTATCAAGTAGAGATACTAGAGAAAAAAAAATGCAAAATAACCACCTGTGTCAACAGCCCATTCACTGTATGTATCCAGTAAAGAACATTCCCTATGGAATATTGACTCACCAACAAGAAAAAAAAAAGAGTGCTCAAAAGAATTAACTACCCCATACCCCAACCAAAAGTATTGTCTACTC
This sequence comes from Canis lupus dingo, assembly GCF_003254725.2. NCBI lineage: Eukaryota > Metazoa > Chordata > Mammalia > Carnivora > Canidae > Canis > Canis lupus. The sequence goes on along the minus strand of NC_064279.1, from coordinate 15,400,569 downwards.
ATTCTTGAATTATTCGTCCTTCAAAATTAAGTTCAACCTTCTTCTGTGTAGCTTTCCCTAATCCCACTCTAAATTATGGGCCCCTTAAAGAAGTTGCATCTTATTTTCCTTCGTTTCCTCAAAACGTAGCATAGTGCTGAGGGACCCAGAGAGGGCGGCCAAGTGCTAGTAGTCACATAAAGAAACCCTTTACCACCATCTGAATAGTTTTAAAGAGCAAAGCATCTCCTTAGGGTCAAGTAGCATGTCAGTCAGTACTTAATGAATAAAAACTAACAGTAATGAGGAAGAGCCCCAGACGCAATTAAGTCTCTAGGAAATGGTAGGGATTTAGAAGACATAGTCTTGTCCTTATGCTATAAGATCTTCTTGTCACATAGTTAGTCTGATTTATTGCATGCGTGAAGTCATTTGGTCAAAAATAAAGGAGGAAGAAATGAAATGTGCACTTTACAATGTGTTAGAGATTTTCTGCCTTTTATTTGAGAAACATTCCTGTAAGAAAGATAAATATATTTTTCATTTACAACTTATCTTAATTGAAATAAGGACTTGAAACTACTGCAGAAATGGTCTTATGGAAAAGCCTATATGGACTGGTTTGTTTTGAAACATAACTGAAACACAAAGCACATGGGTAACATTATGGTAGATGAATTAGAGCTGACGGTCCAAAGAGATCACTTTTATAAACAAGTCATAATAAACAATAGCTAGGATTTTAATACTGGGAATTCCAATATTACAATTGATTTTCTTTTATTAAAGATTTTATTTATTTATTCATGAAAGACACAGAGAGAGAGGCAGAGGATAGGTAGAGGGAGAAGCAGGCTCCTTGAGGGGAGCCCATGGAGGACTCAATCCAAAACCCCAGGACCACCCCCTGAGCCGAAGGCAGACGCCCAAACACTGAGCCACCCAGGCATCCCAACAATTGATTTTCAAGAGTTAGGGAGAATGACTAAATGATGATTCTAGTCTATGAATCACCAAAAACGATGGTTCTAGAAATAACCTACTTCTTATTGGCAGCTGATGATGGCCGAGAATCTTAAGGAGCCCTTTTCTCTGATGTCAAGCTCTTACTTTATATAAATCTATACAGTAATAAGAGGAAATTTTAATAAACTATTGTTTAAAGCTAGATTTATACAAGCTATAGTAGTACTGAACACAGAGCAAGATGTAAAAGACAAGTGATACACAATTTATTCATCCGAGGTTCACCTTTGTAGAGCTTTTCAAACATAATTTCAGTGGGATTCCTTCATCACTGAAGTGTCTCAACTCTCCAAGGCTGTGACAGTGGGCACTCCTGAGCTCTGATCCTGACTCTGTCACTTACTAGCTGTGTGGTTTTGCTAATTTCTCCAAGCCTGCCTTTCTCTCACTCCATGCCTCACCTCTCTTGGCTTCCTTTCAGGAGCTCACATTCTAACTCTCAAACATGTGTCTGGTCAACTGTTAAGTCTTAGATCTGAGCTTAGATATTTAGCTTCCCATCCACTTCCACCTCTCCTACATGTGATAAAAGCATCTTTTCTTTCCCCCACCATGGCACATCTCAGACTGTCATTTAAATGGTTGTAGATTTCTTTCTCCTCCATTGTTCTGTAAGCTTCATGAGGGAAGGATTTCTCTCTGGTGGCTTCAACAGTGTCTGGCACTTAGCAAGTACTAAATAGACATTTCTGAAATAAGAAGTGCTCAGAATGGCTTATAAAAGGTTTCAATCTAAATAAATAAATAAATAAATAAATAAATAAATAAATAAATGGTTTCAATCCATGGAAATCTATTGATCGATCTACTGAGGATGGAAAGAACTTCATGCACTTGGCTAATACAGAGTCCAACAGGAAATGTCCATTTAAGTGAAACATTTCTGATCATTCACAAAACCGTGGTTGCAGACCATTATGCTGCCTAACATCCTGATAACATCAGAGCCAAAGGGATGTTCCCTGTGAAAGGAAAACATTTATGTCTCCAGACAGACAGATAAACTTCTTTTATCAGATAATGGTAATTATACACTCCAGGATGTGGCTTTTCTCACCTGTCAGAAAAGTAAGATCTAAATTCAATAACTACCATAATTAACTCATCTCAGATGCCTAATATCATCTAATCCTCTATGCTTTCCAATCTTTTGTCAAGATTAACTTCTGCTGCAATTTTTACAAATTTATCTGTCTTCAAAAGACCAAGAAGTGGGGGCTCCTGACTGGCTCAAGCAGTAGAGCATGCGATTCCTGATCTCAGACTCATGAGTTCAAGCCCTACATTGGGTGTAGAGCCTACTTAAGAAACATTTAAAATTTTAAAAGACCAAGAAGTGGTCCAAAGAATGAATCAACTTCAAGTTTTATTTGCCCACATTGTGCATTAGGGTAGATACCTGCAAAGGATCTTTTTTTAATCTATCACCGAAGACATGGTTTCTTAATTCACTAGATATGTCTTCTATTTCCTAGATTAAGTAACAATACAATGTGATCCCACTGACAATTAGATCCCTTTGATTTTGCTAGAAATTCTTAGATGACTTTCTTTTTTACTCTGTGTGCTAGAGGCTATGGTCTCAGATTCCTATATAGGAATCCCTTCACAGTCTTATCTCTTGGAACTTAGAGTCTAAATCTAGCACCTCTGCCCTCCTGATCTCCTCAGCCTGGTGTTTAATTTCCCTTGAAACCATCATCCAAAACAATTATTGTCAACAGGCAAGAGGGATGGGATAAGGAAATCTCATAATTACTAAAATCAGAGGGCAAACTTCCACTGTCCTTTACCACCCAAAAGTCATATACAGCTCATCTAACTATGGAAATAAAGAATCAGTATGTAAATACCAATGGTTTAATTAGGATTTTGTTTTTCATGTTTCTGCTATTACTATGTTTGGTTATGAAAGTCATTCTCAAACTATTTTGAAATTAGGTCAGATACACTCCCTAAAAACTAGAACTAGAACTTATTAATATATAGGCAATACTTACTTTATTACACATTTTCAAGAGTTTTTGGACTTGATCTACCAGCATAAAGATAGGTCATCAAAAGCAAATGATAGTGATAATATCCAAAGCATCCAGTGCAATATAGAGTTACCTCTCCAACCAGAAATGCCCAAGGGAGACCTGATAGGTACTCACCTCATCAGAGAAAATATGGCAAAAAGTAGAGCCACCCAGGACTATAAAACCAAAATGTTTAGACTGAGATAGGAAAAGATGCCTTCAGGAGAGGAAACCCCACAACAGTTCATCCCTGACAGAAATGGGAACCTTAGAATATTGCAGGGCCTCTAGGACATATGAAAATCAATATTTATCTACATCATATTGCACATGACACGGTGGCAATCAATACTTATGGCAACTTTGGGGACCTCTACCTCTTAAGATTCCTTACCATCACAGAAATGTTTTCAAAGCTGCCAAAATAGTTTAACCCTTCCTAAGGTACATAAATGCAAAAGAGACCATAACCTCTCAAAACAGCATTTGGAAGTTATAGTAGGAATATTAGCTAGGAAACATCTACCAATTAATAAGTAGCAGCTAATGCTGAATGTCCCACTGCAATCAGTAAGCAATAAATGAATTAGGATGTGTACTAATTTGCTAGGGCTACCATAGCAAAGTACCACAGCCTGGTGACTGAAACAACAGAAACGGATTTCCTCCTAGTCTTGGAGGTTGGAAGTCCAAGATCAAGGGGTGTGCAGGTCTTCCTCTGAGGTCTCGCTCCGTGGCTTGCAGATGCCCACCTTCTCACTGTGTCCTCACATGGTCTTTCCTCTGTGCACACTTAGTTCTGTGTCCAAATTTCCTCTTCATATTGGGTGAGGGACCACCCTAAAGATTTCATTTTAATTCAAGTACCTCTTTACAGTCCTTTTCTCCAGGAGCACTTATGTGGCTCAGTTGGTTAAACGTCTAATTTTGGCTCAGGTCATGATGTCAGGGTCCTGGGATTGAATCCCGCATCAGGCTCCCTGTCCAGTAGGGAGTCTGATGTCCCTCTGCCCCTTCCCCAGCTCATGTGCATGTGCTCTCTCTTTCTTAAATAAATAAAATCTTTTAAAAAGAATAAAGTCCTTTTCTCCAAATATGGCTACATTCTAAAGTACTAGGGGTTAGGACTTCAACATATGAATTTTGTAGGGACAGAGTTCAGCCCACAACAGATGGTCTGCTATACAAACAAGATTATTTTAAATCCTACTGGGGACTTCTGGGTTTTCTTTATATTGTTAAAAATTGGCTAAAATAGTTCATTTCTTTTTTCCTACTTAATGTGAACAGATGAGCAACCATTAGCATTATGCCCAGCTCACTTATAATTTGACAGCCCAGTCCTGTGATCATGCAGACACAAAGTAAGACTCCAAACTGACAACACATGCTGAATCCCAGCGTGACTAAATCTTACTAGGCCTCAGGCTGCTCAGCTGTAAAATGGAGATTATCACATCTTCCTCACAGGGTTCTAAAGGTATTTAAATAGGAGAAAATGGGTAAAGGGCTTAGCAGAGGGTCCATCACTATCATTGCTACTGTTCTAGAAAGCCTTCTTTCTGCAGACCTCAGAAGTCAGGACAAAGAGCATTTATTTAGCCTATGAGTTAGGGCCAACTGGTAGAAAGTAGGATGGAAGTGAGGGGTGTGCACTGGGACATTTGGCCAGCCCATCTTGGTTCAGAAGCCCTACAAGATGGAAGACAGCAACAGCTCAGTCTTGGGCTAGAAGACAGGCATCTGCCTCACACTCTTCTCCAGCCACAGCTCCTCACTCCTGGTCCTCTTCACTTCTAAAAAGAAAATGGGGCAGGAGGCTTATCTCTTCTATGTTCCTTCTTACAAACCAAATTTAAGTTCAAATCTCCAAATCTGCAGAGCTGAGACTAAACTTCCCACATAGAATCCAATGAATCCAAACAGGCAGTTCACCTTCCACCTGTTCCTTGATAGTTTCAGCTTCTTCAAGTGAAGGGGTTCACCAGTCCTCACTCCCAACAGGAATCTGATGCTTTCCTGCTCCCACACCCTCGCTCCTCCACTTCCCTGTGTGCAATGCACTTTTCTCCTTCCTACATTCTCCCAAGTGGAAAGTGTGCTTTTGTAACTGACTCTGCCCTGCCCCCCACCCTGCCATGGGCCCTCAGCAGCCCTTCAACACTGCAGGCAGCTGACTGGGAAGACCTAGACTCCTGACCTCAGGGCATTTTCTCTACCTAAGAGAAGCACTGTAAGTACTTAAGAGTTACTGCCCCCAGAAACAGCCCTCAACCAACAACAGATTGGTAATCGGTGGACAAAACAGCTTCCTCTCCCCTCAGTTCGATGACATTCTGGAGAAGAATCCACCAACAACCAGGGTTCCCTCTTCAGGAATGAACCTGAGTGGGAAATCAGCTGTTTTCTCAGCTCCCTTCTCTTCCACTTCTCACTTCCTCATCTCCTGAAGGTATTTCCTGGAATGCTTATCTCAGGGTCTGCTACCAAGGCAGCAAAGCCAAGACAGCATCCTTAAAATGAATATCAAATCCCACCTTCCTCATAAAACCTCCCCTCAGCACCAAGGTCTCACTTCCTCTCATGTTTTAATACTATTTGTATATGTTTTAATCTCATTTCTCCTACTGTGGGTTCCTGAAAGGAAAATTCTTTTACACAGCTCTGAATTCCATGGGTCGCTCAGCACAGTATCTTATGCAAACAAGATCTCAATAAATGTTTGTTGACTGAATGAAGAATAAATTAACCATAATAATCAGCACAAAAGTCAGGCTCTTTATTTAACCTAACTGAAACTACATCAGTGTGGCTGTTTTCTTCTTTCAAAAGCATTGCATAAACTACTTTTAATGAGCAAATTACTGTGTGCATGTATTTCTTCAATCAGCATTTTCTAGATATTCATCTTAAATCAAACACCCTTGATTCCCAAATTAAAAAAAAAAATCAGAACAAAGACTTTTCCTAAATCCAGAACTACCTTACTGAATGCATTACTTTGACTTTCTCATCATGCCTTTACACTTACTTACCACTTCTTTGAATGCATTCCTTTCCACGTGGTGACACTAAGACCACTTCAATCATCTGCATCCTTGTACTACCCCACCACCCATCATTCTGCACCTACTCATCAATACACACCTCAAATCCCATCCCTGGGTGAAGGGAAACATCACTGCGAGTCCATGCAATGAACTCTGCATAGAAGAGCATTGTAGTTGAGGTCTGTGTACTTCTCTCAATGGGGTATGCTACACTGATTTTCCTTTACTGAGTTTCCTGGTGGCCCCGTGTCAAGTGTCACCACTACTTTTGTATAAGGCTAAATCTCAATATGATCCAGGTCTGGCACTGTCTTCTCATAGGGTTTGTTGGAGGATAGAGAAGGCTTAACCTTTGTTGGGGGGCTAGTTACCACTCCATGTTCTAGCCAACAGAGTATGTAAATGAAAGGATGGGACTATATAGGACAAACTTTAGCCCCCAAATACAATTTTCCTAATAAGTGACATTGGAGAATGTGGCTAGAGCCTTGAACTAAAGGGCTTTCCTGCAAGCACAGAGAGGTAGACTGACTCAGTGTCTACCTTCCCAGTTCCAAGCAGAATAGCTACCATAACAAGTACTTGAATATTTGTTCTGACTGCTGAGTGGAATCTAGAAACACCAAGGGATTCCCCACCTTGCCCAGAAATAGATGTGTTAGTGTGAGAAGCTCTCAAAGCCTAGTTCTCTCATTTTAGATAAAGCAACTCTATTAATACCCTGATTATGGCCCAGTGAATGTCAGGTGCTGCCCAACCGTGCTCATTATCATGAGCGCATACCAACCACAGGCCCTACTGTCTCTAATTTTTTCTTCAGTCTCCTTTCAGCAGGGAAAAGATCTTATGGTATACCACCCTCTTCTCATTTATAAAGTCAGAAAAAGTACTGACTGAAACAGAAGTAGACTTGTGCTGTTCTCATCAGATCAGAAGCTTGGTGAAATTAATGACTCTTTTCTTCAATGCTGAGTCCCCCAGTACACACACACACAAACACAGAAGAGAGAGAGAGAGCTCTCTGGCATCTCTCCTTATAAGAACACTAATCCTATCAGATCAGGGATCCACCCTATGACTTCATTTAACCTAATTACCTCCTTATAGGCTCTAATCGCAAATACAGTCATGTTGGGGGTTAAGACTTCAATATAGGAAGAAAAAAAAAGACTTCAATATAGGAATTTTAGAGAGACACAATTGAGTCCACAGCATTGAATACACCCTTTCCAATTAGCAGACATGTATAGGTACCACACATGATCTCATTTTATCCTTACAACACCCTGCAGCTTAAGAAGTTAAGAATATATCCATAAAATGGCATATTATTTATTCTTTATTTATTTTTAGGAACTTCCTTCTATTTATTTATTTTTTTGAGAGCAAAAGAGAGAGCACATGTGCAAGGTGCAGGGGGAAGGGCAGAAAGAGAGAGAATCTTAAGCAACCTCCACACCCAGTGCAGAGCTGATGTGGGGCTCGATCCCACAACCTCAAGATCATGACTCGAGCTAAAATCTAGTCAGATACTGGACCAACTGAGCCATCCAGGTGCCCCACAATGGCATACTGTTTAATACAAGATAGAAAAAACTTGCCCAAGGACATGCGGCTAGTAAATGGCAGGCCCTCCAGATTCAAACCCAGGTCTCTTTGATTCCAGAACCTGTGCTCTCAACCATTATGTAGCTCTGATTACTCTTACTCCCTAAAACATTTGCTGAAGACACCAGAAAATTTAATGGTAGGTAATATGGGCTTTGGCATAATTCCAGTCACAAATATGAAGGAGACAATTATTGGACACCCCAGGATTTCCAGGGATCAATACACATTAAGCATTGTTAATCTAATAAAACTTTTTAAACATTCTGAACTTAGAAAAACAGTTATTCTAGAAGAAATATGGTTATTCTAGAAGAAAAACAAAACAAAATTGAAAAGAGTATCCTAAAAGGAAAATGACCACAGACTCTGAGACCACAGCTAGGATTGTGTGGGGGGCTAAATAAAATGTGAATCCACTGGTGTAACATCCATGCTTACTGCCCTCCACTGGCTTCCACCAAACATGTCTCCATGGATGATGGCCCTTCATGATCTGGCTACATGGCTTCCTCTCTGACCTTATCTCTTCAACCTACCCTCACTGCACTTACCGTCCCTACTGTCCTCAGCTTTCTAGCTTTGGTGGTGGCTCATCTTTGATGATCAGGTTTCAGCTCAGTGTCCCTCCTCTGACTACTGTGACAGACCTTCTGGCTTACTTGACATCCAAATCATGTTGGCCACCTGCATGTGCAGTGAACGAAGCTCCATGGCAGGAGGCAGGGACCCTGCCCGTCCTATTCCCAGCAGCATCAGCACCACTGGATACAATGGATGGTTGCTCAACATTTGCTGAACAAACCAATAAAACACACATGTCCACCATAAAATGCCTCAGCAAGCCAAGGCCTCACTTGTCCAACCTATAAAAGCATAGAGTCAAAGACTTTCCTCTCAGGAACCCACTTCAGGGTAGTCTTCACAAACTGGCAGCTCAGTTCTGGTGATCTCCTTAACCACTTAGATTCTATGGCCACCGCTTTCATTAGTTTATGTTGACATCTGTATGCTTTCATTCCTTCACCGAGCCCACATACTTCCCATGTATCTTTTCCCTTTTCCATTCTCCAACAATTTTTTTAAAGATTTTATTTATTTATTCATGAGAGACACGGAGGAGAAGCAGGCTCCTTGCAAGGAGCCTGATGCGGGACTCAATCCCAGGGCCCTGGGATCATGACCTGAGCCAAAGGCACTCAACGACTGAGCCACCCAGGTGGCCTTCTCCAACAATTTTAAATTGTTGTAAGTAGTTTGGCCACTCCATGGTGGAAATGAGATTCTTCTTTCCTCAAAACCTCTTTCAGCTCCTCCATGAATGATCAAAAAATTCTCCTTAGTTTATTCTAACATGAATCAGACTTTTCCAGTTAACCCCAGCCATTGAAAGTCACTTAAACTAGAGATGTACCCTCTGCCCACACAGATCATACTCTTATACAATTCCCCCTTCTCTAGGTCATACCGGTATCACACACTCATCCTGAGCTCAGAAGGTGCAAGACTCTGCACAAGGGGGATACAGCACGAGTACAGACAGCTCTTATACCTTCCTCCCACTGCAGAGACCTCCACTTTCTCTCAATTCAGCCCCTAAGCCTCCACCTGACCTCATCTCCCTTCCTGCCCAGCCCGGATCCCAACACTTAACAACCCACGTCATTCCCCAGTATTCTAAGAGCTGTGCCTCCAACTCTTCTTCCCCTGTGCTATCCCCAGAAAACCTGAACCCTGATCCACACTACAATCTGCCTCCTTTCCTTCCCTCACATGCCGCAGTGATAGAGAACCCCAGGTTAAAAAAAAAAAAAAAGAAAGAAAGAAAGAAACACCATGAAGAAGAATGACTCAAAGACTGACATGTAACACACGATCTCTGATGAAGGTTGCTCATACATTCTTCAACATGACCTTGGTAAGCTTCCTCATCCATTCTTCCCAGCAATTAGCTTAAATTTTCATCATTTTCCTCAAGCCCCAACCCAGCCTCCCTGTCCATCCCAATCCCTATGGTAGATAATGCTGTCCTCAAGAAGGAAATCTCAAGAGACATTTTCTAAATGCCATCCCTTCAGCTGGAAACCAATCTCTGCTTGCACACCCCCAGAGGTTGGGAATGAACTGTCCCCCATGGTTCAAAACTACATTCTGCCCTTTGTGCTGTTGGTCTCATGCCTTTTTGTCTTCGTTCAGATCTGGCTCCATAAATTATTTCCTGTCTCTTCTGTATCATTACCTCTTGCTCTTTCCAGCTCCATCGTTCAGCCTGTCAACTTGCTATGTTACCCCTACCAGCCCAGGCCCCGGTGTCTTCTTCTGGCCACTATCATCCTCCTCTCTTCCTCTTACCCAAACCTCCTCAAGGCACACCTGCTGTCTCCACATCACCTCCCTTAAGTCACCCCCAGCCTGCTGTGACCTGGCTTCTGCCAGGAACTTAATGGATAAATACAAAAGGCAATCCTGGCTCCTAATCTCACTAAATACTTTTACATGTGAGGCTATAAATCACATCTTTCTATTCTGAAAATCTCAATTTAATCATTCTCCTGATTTTCCCCCTTTCTTTGAACACTCACTCTGTCTCTTCTTGGGCTCCTCTACCTCTTCTCAACTCTTAACCATCTTCCCAGCTTACGTTCGTGTTCTACCTATCCTCTCTGAGCAATCTCATTCACAGCATGCTTGTCATTAACATTATATGAAAATAATGCTCTACAATCGCCAGCCGCCACCTACCTATCTCCTAGACATGGCCCCATGGATGTCCCAAACCCCTCAAATCAATTCTGATTTCACATTCTTTTCTCTTCACCATTTAGCCAGTCATTCCCTGTGCTGCCTGTTTCAGCTGGATACAACCTTCCACCTAGCTATTCAATCAAGACACCTGTCCATTTTAACTCGTCTTTCTGCCTTGCCATCCACATCAAAGCAATCCTGATGATTTTTATCAACTGAAGATTTCTTGAGAGCATTCCCTCTCCATGTGTCTTAGCACTTTCTGAGAACAGAACTTCTGTTTATTCCCCTTATTTCATTTTTCAGGCTCCAGGGTATAATGCCCAAGCTCTTAAGCATAATGTACAAGATCTTCCATGAGTTGAGGTGTCCCTGGGCCTACCTATCCTGACTCACGTCCCTTTTCCTCAATCTTATAATTTACCATGAAATTCAACAAAAATCTCAGGCTTCCATTAACATGCTACACAGCAACCTGTGCCTGTCTCCTGAGCACACACTCTTTCCTTTGTGGAGCCACAAGTCTCCATTTCCCCAACACTCCTCCTCCTCATGAAGATTTAACTCAACTGTCACTATTTCCAGGATGATTCTTTACACTCCTACCTGCAGAACTGCCTCTTTGGTGCTCCCATAGCCCCCCATGTTTATCTCTAGTAGTAAAATCTCACACCCTTCTAAATAATATATTTATCTATCAACATTTCCTGACTAGACTATAAGCTCCTCAAGGCAAGGGCCCTTAGAGGAGCTGCTCAACTTGATTCTTCCACAAGTTAAATACTAGTGGTAAATAATGTTCTGAGGTGTTTTCTAACCTCTACGTCTAATAGACATCCCAGGTGCGCCTTCCTCAGTTATGTGACTGGGGGGCTTTGTTGTGGCCATGATATCTTCACGTTCAAAACACATGGTGATGTTAGTTGCCATCACCACCCTTCAGACTGGATTGACAGTCTCCATTGCAGCAAGAGTCAAAGGAATAGAGGACCTTAAACAAACTAAAATTAGCCAAGGCCTTGCTACTCAACATAGTCCAAGATTCGGCAAGACAAATCTCTTGGGCAGGTTCAGTGCTGACACAGCAGGGAGAGAAGGTACTCAACCAATGCTCAGCAGGCTCACAGAGGAAAACCTACGACACCTTTACCACAGGAAATTCTTAGTTCTGCTGATTCATTCTGACTTAAAGCTGCAACAACACTTGAGTAAGGAGCACCCAAGCTGACTCTGCGTTTTTTTTTTTTCTGCAGAGCTCACAGAATTTGGTGTACAAGAAATTTAATAGTTGTTCTTTATATTCCTTTGCAATTTCTCAGATATTGACTGTGGTCACCTACATTTTAGTGTCTGATAGCATTATGAGGTATTTTTCTGGCAAAGATGCAGTCCCGGACAAAATATTGTTAAGAATTTAAAATACTGACTGGAGCTCCCTCAGCTAGAGAAAACCATACAGGAAATTTCTTTCATGAAATAAAGGCTCACTGCTAACTCCATTGGAGACTGAAGAACCCTGCTTAAGTAAATAGCTTTTGTTCATGCTTTGTACAAAGATATCTGTATAACTGGTTCCAACTTAGGAAACAGCATTTAAGTATCAACATAAACGTATCTCAGAGAAAAACTGGATAAATTTTCATTGGGACCAAATCTTAAAAAACTGTATTAGAGGAAATTATAAAACAAAGAACCTTCTCAAAATTGTTATTGCAAGTTATCATTTTCTTTGTTCTTCGTATAGAAGCCTTCCGAATTGCATAATGAAAAGTAAAATGGAAGAAATTTCTAGACTGGAGTCTAATTATACTTGAGTCAGTAATTGATCATGCTTCCTACATATAGTAATGATTATGGTTAACATTTAATTAACTAGCATTACTTCAAATATTTATTCCACTTACAATCATAATATCTAAGTACCGTTTGAGATATTAACATGTTAAATGTTAAATGCCTTTTCTTTCAGGAAAAGAAAAAGAGAATTAACTTCAGATTTTTATATTTTTCTTTAAGTGCAATATGACATAATCAGCTAGAAAATATCCGTTGCTTCAACAAAGACACTATTTTGACTAAGCCATCATCATGAAGTAAAATTGTATTGTACTTGCTCCTTACAGAATCAAAACTAAATACTTACTTGTTCAGTGTGAGGTCAAGAATGAATTTGGAGCCAAAGGCTTCAATCTGGAAGCTTGCCTGGGCCAGATGGACAGCCTATGGATTCAAAGAGACAGAAAGAACCTTAGCTTACTTTCTTGTCTTTAAAGCTGATTAATCATATTGGTATCAGTGATATTAAATAAGAAAAACAGTTTCATGGATTGACGCACTTCTTTTGGGATCCTTATGTAACAATCCATTTCTTTAAAAAGATACTAGGTGCATTGTCATGGCTTCACTTGGAAAATGTAAATATCTGTGTAGCAAGGAACTAATAAAAGACAATCAGTCCTTTAAAATGAACCCATTGTGATAAAAATCAAGAGCATATTCAGCTGGACTTTCAAAGTGACTATGATGAATTATGCAAAAGTCTGACTAATTAAGGCTTGATTTCAGCCTATTTTGTGCACAAAGCTACCAATTCTTTCTGCACACCTAAGTGAAAAATCATGTCCGTGCTCTGCTCTTCATCAGAAATTGGAACTTTCTCTAAATGGTGTATCAGCAGAATGTGGCAGTAAAATTCAAAAGCACAACCTTTTACCTTCAGAAAGCACTTAGAACCATGCTCCTTGTGAATACTCAGTTTCTGTCCCCCTTTAAAAGTCATACATTTACAAATACTGTCGTTATTGTGCCTTAACTCAAAATACAAAGGTAATCTCATCTAACCATAAGTCATATGTACTAGGTGTTAAAGATGAGTTTAGTTCACAGAAGTACCTTGAAAAATGTAAGTTAAAAATCGATGCAGTTTTGTTAAAGTACGACCCAAGATAAAATTCTCTTTTATTGCTCTATCAGGAAAAAAACCACACACATTCACTTTTCTTCCCTGCTCACAAACATCCTTCCTGTGGACTTCATTCCTAAAGCACAGTGGTGTCACAAGTCATCTGTGAAGTGGTCCCTGCATGGCAACCAGACACCGCATCCTCCTGCCCTGGTACTTTCCACTCCCACTCTCCTCACAATACCACCAATGTTCTTCTTTGCCCTCATCCTCCCCAACTCATCCTTCAAGGGCAGCCCAACTGTATTACTTCCCATGAAGTCCTCCTTAGCACGCATGTTGGAAATAAACTCTGTCCTCAGGGCTCCAGGAGCACTCCATCTGTTCCTATCCTGCACCATGATGTATACTCGCTTCTCATCCCATCCCGGACAACTCATATCACAAGAGTATTGCAAACAGTAGTAGATTAATGACTCTTCCTTCAAAAACATGAACTTTCAAACCAAATATTTATTGTCAAGACTATCTTGCCATGCAAAACCCATAAAATACTATAAACCATGACTTCTACTTCCACTCGAGCAGGACTGCTGATTGGATAATCACTACAACAATCAAAACATATAATAAAAAGGAAATTAACAAATATTAAATGTTAAATACAAAGCCATGAGAAAGAAGGAGCCCAAATACCTGACACCTTGGCACACCACACCAAACCCCAAACAACCATGTAGAATTGGGTCATCATACTTGATCTGCGCCTCCTGCATCCAAACAACTACATGACAGAGACAGAAATCTCTGTCTTGTTAAATGAGATCTCAGTCACTTGCAGCAGGACCTCCATCTTCTGACACAGATATCATAAACTCTTTAATCTAAATTCATTCTTTGTCTTGAAGCCTTAATTTTTGAATGAAGATTTTGATGAATAATTTATATAAGGGGAATTTTTTTCATTTCTGGATCCCAAAAGTTTACAAAAAAAAAAAAAACTTAACTTCCTGAGGAAGAAGATAGGCCCTTAGGCGTATTTTCTATTAAGAATATTAAACAGCAAAGAAGAGTTCATTAATGCCACCCTGGTCTTTAAAAGGTGATAAATGTACCTCCTTGAGCAACTTTATAAACACTAAGACAAGCCTGATAGTAACCAACAAATAAGCAAACAGCAAATAAGCAATGAGACAAATACAAGCCCTAACAAAAGCCTGCTGAACAATAAAGTAGCAGATAGTAACCTCCTACCTCATATTCTAGACTTGTTGGGAGTTACACAATTTGATTGCCATTAAATAAGTTTATAGTGAGCCAATGTGACAAGATTCAATTGAATAAAATTGAACGAAGGAGCTGATATATAACATTAATATTGGGGTTTTCCTTTTTTTTTTTAATTCATTCACTCCACACCAGGGTGTTAAGTCCCACTGTGTGCACAAAGGTGGCTGCGACACAGCCCCTGCCCTTCAGGGAGCTGTGGTCTCCAGGGAAGCAGGGAGAGCTGCCAACCTCAGTGGGCCTAAGGGGCCACAGGAACCAAGACTTCACTGACAAGGTGCAATCTGAACGAAATCCCAAAAGATGACTAAGAATCCACCTGCCAGGAGAAGAGAAGACATGCAGGGCGTGGGGGAAAACATTTGCAAAAATAGATTTAAAAATGAATATAGAAAAAAAGCCTTCTTAAATGTTTTGAAAATTAATATGGCCTATAAAGAAAACAGCTTTTGGGGAAAATGTCCAACACTGGATCTGAAAAAGTGGGTTTTGTATGATGTGCTCAATGACATGTCTGATCACACAGACATACATGTGTCCAAGATAGCGAGCTTTCTTCAAATGTGCCCCCACTTACTCAGCACAGTGACTGGCACATAACCTAGCATCACCACTGTCACCGTCACCATCAGTAATGTTATGACTAAAACAAATTACTCTCCACAACAACTCAAACAATCACAATGCCATCCACAGCATCCTTGTTACTCCATGGAGAAAGAAAAAATCTGATTGTAGTACCTTTATCAGTAAGAATGTTTTATTTTAACATTTTAGCTTATTTTAATGCAAAGAGGCAGCACGTTTTCCTATAAAATGATTGAAGACTTCCTCAAGCATTCATCTCCCTTGCACATACATCAAATAGAATTGGTATATTCATCTGATATATTTGTATCCACGTTAAGGAATTTCATTCAATACATTGGCATGTGTCATTTTTCTTTTTTTTAATAATAAATTTATTTTTTATTGGTGTTCAATTTGCCAACTGTCATTTTTCTTATGTTCTGTTTTCTCTTTCCATTGCTATACATTCACAATTTGCACAGAGTATAGATTATTCTCTATATCAAAATAAATGCTTGACAAATGCTACTTTTCTCTACCATTTTGTTATTTCTGCTCTTAGACATGATTAAAGTAGCTTTTAACTTCTGGAATCTCTGCCATTCCTTCCATATTAATCGATCGTGTCTTATTTAACAAAATAATATGGAGTTTTGGTAATCATCAAATTTAAATATTTTCAAATCAGGTAAAATGAGTCCTCATCATTATTGTTTTCCCAATTGCATTTTTGGATATTCTTTGTTTTTACTTCGTATTAACTAACTTCTTCCAAACGACCAAAATAGTTAGAAGAATGGCCCAGATGAGTAGCAAGCTCCATAACACACAGCCATATCACTTAGTTTATTAAACATTTTAGAGATGACTAACCAACCAGGATCGCTGAAACCTCTGAAAATACAAAGACTACCTCAAAGATTGCTCTTCTTTTACAGAGAAGGAATCGTTCAGTGAGGTTTAGAAATGTGTTCAGTAACACACAGTTGGATCCTAGGAGTACTTCAGACAAAAGTTCACGAACCACACATATGGTCATAATGGGTTAATTTCTCTTTTGGGATATCTGTTAAACAGACTTGATGACTAACCCTTGTTTTGACAAGGACAGTCACTGTAATAACACTGTGGGAAGAATGCAGGGTTTTACAGTCAAAGAGCATCATTTCATGACAAGAATAAGCACAGCCCCCGGCTCAGAATTACCACCCTGAAGGGCTGAGAACAGCTGTTGCCTAAGCACCTTGATATTTCTCTTTTGACTCAGAATCTGGCACAGGGAAATTACAGGAGCTCTATAAACAAAAACAACTAAACTCAATTATATACACAAACCTCCTTCACTGAAGAACAATTTACACATTTAACAATGTGCTTTTGTTTTCCTAGGTTATTTTTTCCTTTTAGGAGATAGCACCTAATGGTATCTTATTAAATAACTTTAGAAGACTGTCAGGTCCCCCAGTGAAGACTGGCTTTGCATTTTACCATCAAGCAATGTTGTGATATTGAGCAATCATGTGCATCACATAAGCTGAAGAGACACAGCTACATTTTCTTGGGACTTATATTCTAGAACAGTTAACATTAACATGGACACAAAGACAAGAGAAAAACATGACTGTCTCTCCTTATAGAAATAGAAATCGGGCATTTCCAGAGTACATATGTTTTCAAGCAAAAATACCTCACACATAATGAGTGTTCAATCAGTATTCTTTACTACTTGGCAAGGATTTGTGTGTTCTACAGAGTGCACTCATAACTGAAACCAAATATAGGAAGTGGAAAGTTTACACTTGCCCAGAATTCAGAAAATATTATGAAACTGAGTGTCATAATTTGGTAAAGTGAGCAACTTGAATTAAGGTATGAACACTATCAATCACAACATCCTCTGAGCAAGTAATGTACTTCAGTATGCTCTATAATGTACATGGTTTGGGAAATAGAAGAAAATTTGGGAGAAGTTTTCCTGCTTTTAAGATTTTTTCAGTTTACTTAGGGACATGCTCACTTAATGAAGGAAGAAAACATATCTGGAGTGGCATATGAATAAAACAAGGAAATGAAAGAAAAAAAAAAAAAAAAAACAAGGAAATGCTTTACAAATAGAGTGCTGAGCCCCTGAAGGGTAAGAAGCAGGCCCAAGCAGACACTGGTGGGATGATTCCAGCTCCACTTCCTAAAGAAGAGGGTTGAGGGCTTCTAGGAAAGAAGGTGCTAGAAAGATCAAAATGCTGTAACTAGAGTTAGAACCCAGGCTTAATAAACTGTTTTTTCTACTGGAAAGTATCGTGGAAAAAGTAAAACAGCTAAATAGCGGATTATCAGTGAGATTGTAGGTTATTTTTTTCTTATTTTTATTCCCTTAATGCTATAATATTGTTCATTCTATGTTCATTAAAATATTTTATTTATAGTGAGTATATGCCTGCATCTGTATGTGTAAACCATAACCTTCTCAGGAAATATTTTCCCTTATCTTTTTGCTTATGATTTTTTCCCCCTACTCTTGATTTTTCGATAGACTTTCCAAGAGTTTCTACTCCTTTCTCTTCAAATATACTGGGGAAAGTTCACAGAATCTCAAACACCACTTTCTTTTGAGTTTCAGGACATTTTATGTTGTTTCTGAGAAGATGGATTTGGAAATTCACCAACTAAGAAGGAAGAGAACAGCTAATCATATCCTAGAAGGGGCCTGCTTTGCTCTAAGGGATTGAGTTGTTGAAGGAAGAAGCTACACTACACTACAACCATCAACTTGGTTATATAGAGTGGTTCTCTCCTTTTTCTATGTCACAGGAGACCCAGAATCCAGTGACCTGAATCACTAAGTTCCAATAGAAATAAACTAACAAGTTTAAACTGGAATAAAGTTGAGGAAAATACATCCCTTTCTTCAGATCATACGGGCTATTCTGTAAATAGCTAATCTGGGTCTATCCCACACACAGCTAAAGAAACACAGAAATCTACCTTGTGGATCTTTTTCCTGTACAATGTAAAAATATGTAAATACACCTTGGAAATTTGAAAGTCCAAAAAGAAACATCAATCGACCATTTTTAATTACAATCTGGTTCCAATCCCTTATCCTAAGTTTGCACATTGGTGATCACCAATATGATTGAGACTTTTATATATAATAAAAATAATTAAGCCCTAGGGACAACTGGGTGGCTCAGGTGGTTGAGCATCCAACTCTGGATTTCGGCTCTGGTCATGATCTCGGGCTCATGAGGTCGAGTCCCACATCAGGCTCTGGGCTGAGCATACAGCCTACTGGGGATTCTCTCTGCCTCCCTCTGCCCATCCCCTTGCTCATGCACGCCCCCACCCAATAAATAAATAAATAAAGCCTTATATTTCTTGTGTTTTAATTCTCTCAACCAATCAGAATAATATGGTGCCCTGTGCAGTTAAGTTAGTAGTAGACAGATGTTTTGATTGTCCTTTCATAGAAGAAAAACATTTTTAGAAGGCACACAGAAGTTAAATGATCTTTTGTTCAAATGATCTTTTGATCAGATCTTCAAATGATCTTTTGTTCAAATGATCTTTTGTTCACACATCAAAGGAAAAAACATGAAGTGCTGCTTCAGTTCAGTGAGAAAAAGTGCCGTTCATGCTAAAAGCCCTTAGCCCTCCAAACTTCAGTGTTTTTGGTCATTAAAATATAAATAACAAGGGATCCCTGGGTGGCGCAGCGGTTTGGCGCCTGCCTTTGGCCCAGGGCGCGATCCTGGAGACCCGGGATCGAATCCCACGTCAGGCTCCCGGTGCATGGAGCCTGCTTCTCCCTCTGCCTGTGTCTCTGCCTCTCTCTCTCTCTCTCCGTGTGACTATCATGAATAAATAAATTTAAAAAAAAAAAATATATATATATATATATAAATAACAATAGCTTCCCAAAGGTCGAGGATGAAGATTAAATTATATAATAATGTAACAGAAAGTTCCTAGAAAAGTTTGGCCATATAGAGAGAGCTCAGTAATTTAGGAAGAAGGGAGCAAAATAGGAGGAGAAAGAGGAAAAAAGAAGAAGAAAACTATATTAATGCTTTAGAAGGGTTAGCAGTCAGCCTTACCTTAAAACCTCCCTCCCAGTATAGCTGGCCACCTTCTAAAAAATCCTATGTGCATTTATAGTCTGCAAAATTTGCAAATTTTATATTTTTTATTGCTAATTACCATTAGGCATTATGCTCTGACTTTCAAGTTGTCATGTCTTTACTTTTTTTTTCTCCTTGGTCCGTAAGTTGTCATGTCTTTAAAATAATATGAATCATTTTCCTGAGATGTGGAATAGCTGTAAATGTTACATGAAGGCAATTTTGCAAATTAAGGTAATTTGCTGAAAATTCTTCCCAAGATACATTTAAATAGGTAGCTTGTGGGAGAGAATACCATCGTGTTTCCTTCTAGCATGTTCCAATTCACAGGATTACTGGTCAACCCATTAACAAATCTGCATTGAACCCCAACCTCACATGAGATAATGAGGCAGATAAAAAGATCAAGAAGAATTAGTATTTATATCAAAGTTTATAATGGAGTAAGGAGAATGAGATGAGAAACCACAAAGAGCAAGAAACATAATACTTCGATCAAATAATAAGAAAGAATATTATTTGTAAGGATGCCACATACAACTTAAGCATGATTAATCTAATGTTAACAAGTGTATGGTACAGGTAAAAGTGCATTTAAATGTAAGGAGTCAAAATGCTGCAGGCTACAGAAGGCTGAGAAAAGCTTCCTGGAGAAGTCTTTCTCGGCATTTAAAGACAGCTAGAATTCAAGGACGTCCGGGTGGCTCAGCGGTTGAGGGTCTGCCTTTGGCTCAGGGCATGATTGAGGGATTGAGTCCCACAGGATTGGGGGATTGAGGGATTGAGTCCCACATCGGGTTCCCTGCATGGAGCCTGCTTCTCTCTCTACCTATGTCTCCACCTCTCTCTCTCTCTCTCTCTCTCTCTCTCTCTATGTCTCTCATGAATAAATAAATAAAATCTTTTAAAAAAATAAAGATAGCTAGAATTCAGATAGCCCTAAATCGACTTAATAGGATGAAATTTCAAAGTGTTTCTAAGTGTTTGCTAACAAACAGAGACTTAAGAAACACGCTTTTAAAGTAAAACATGGGATGACTCCCATCCTAGAACATTAAACTGCAGTCTGAATTGTGGTCAGAATTAAAACACACACACACACACACACACACACACACACACAAAGAATTAAAACACGGCAGTTTATTAGAAAATAAAGCATTTCACGAGATCCATAAGTCATGTGAACACATACAAGTCCAAAAAATACTAGTGTATTTTGTTAATCAATCTATATTTTAGCCTTACACTAGGAAGCTGGAGTCCCAACCTTGATGGATATTATAGAAACAACACCAAAACAGCAACAAAGAACACCGTTCTCACAGACCACAGACAGATCAGAATCTCCCAGCGACGGAGGCAGGTCATTGCTTGACCTTGTTCTCTGAGCCAACCTAGCCAAGAAAGATAGAACTTCAATTCTGAAGGAAATCAAGCCAACATTCAATTATCCAATCTGATGATACAGAAAGAAAGGATAGCATGTTGAGTTTAAATATCTGACCAAATCTTTTCCAAGAGTGATCTGCTAAATAAACCAGTTTCTTAAAAAATATTTATTTATCTATCTATTATTTATTTATTTATTTATTTATTTATTTATTTGAAAGAGAGAGCACAAGCTGGGGGTGGGGAGGTGGTCAGGCAGAGAGGGAAGCAGACTCCTCCACTGAGCAGGGAGCCCTACGGGGGGGCTCTATCCCAGGACCCTGGGATCATGACCTGAGCTGAAGGCAGACGCTTAACCAACTGAGTCACCCAGGTGCCCCTACACAATGTTTTAAAGAGAATCCAGTTTCACCTTCTTTCCTCTTCTTACCTACGCCTCACTCAGTTTGAAGCTCCCTCAAAGTCTGATACAGACAAAAGACAGATCCTGAAGAGAAAGAGGAAAAATGGGCATTGATAATCCAAACAGATATCCCAGTGAATAAATCATGAGTTAGTTGCACTAAAAATTTATTTTAAAATTCCTCTTCACCAGCCAAAGAAGAGAAGCAAATAATATTAGGGAGGGGGGGTTCCTTTTAGCCCTAAAGAGCCACACTAAGATCATTTAGTAACCCAGGAGAACTCTAGAAAAATATACTTTCAGTGACAAAGCATCTTTGGACATTTCTATGAATTGTCTCCCATACATTTACCCCTAGTGATTAATATTTGCTGGATATTAAGGTGATTGTGCCAACTTGAGAGAGAGATGAAATCATAGGCCTCCAGAGCTCTTGCTATTTGAAAATGGGCAAATCATTAAAAGTATCACTACAGCTATATTATTTAGCTTTCATATATTTTCTGAAAGACGAGTAAAATACAACTATGACAACAGTTACCATGGAAACCGTTTCTTTCTGCTGCCTTCTTGAATAGTAACATTTAATCTGATGCATTAATCTAGTAGCTGAGGTGTGAATCACCTTCTTTTCCTCATCAATTCCCACATCACCAAACCGCACAACCCCTCTCTCTCCTAACACTCTTTGTCAAAAAGTGAGAACATATTTTGTCTTCTAGCCGGAATTATTGAACACCCACTAAATAATTTAAATAAAAGAATATAAATAGGGTATAAGTTTTAAAAAACAAACAACACCAAGCTCTATGCTGAATGTCTGTGACTCATTACGTGACAGATTTTTTTAATTTGTTTATGTAATGTTAATACTATCCTGAAAGAAAAAATGCTTCTGTAAGGCAGCACTCCATGAAGAGCTCTATTTTCCTTGTCTGTTCACTCTGGTCCTCGGAATGCTGGCTACAGGAGCCCAGTGGGCTCAAATATCTATCCAGAGCAAAAGAAAAAAATTTTAACTTGGATCTTTATGATGACCACCTAAGGATTAGTTAATAATGAATGAGTCTGAAATACAAAATGAAAATTATGAGAGAATAATTACACAGTTCACTTGAGCACTGTTATATCCAGCAAATCACAAATGATATAAATTCAAATATTAATTTCCAGTTTTCTTCACTAAGAAACTCTGAAAATGTATAACCAAGGGAAGCTAAACAGACCTGTCCAGGCCAGATCTCTGGTCTCTTGAGATATCTTGATTCTATTGATCCTCACTGGCAGGTCTCATACTGTTCTTGCTCAGAGCTGATTTGTGTTGAGATCTCTCTACCAACACTATTATTTCTATTTGAAGAAATTTCTCAGGCTACATTTATGAATTTATCAGAAATACACAGCTATGTGACGATGGTATTCCTAAGAGGTCTTTGTTTTCCTTAACTACTCTGTGCAAGATATGTGTCACAAGTTTTATGTTACTGGGTGGATCCTCCTTTTGTCTACAGGGACCCAACTACATCTACATTTATGGATTAGAGAGCATTCTGTGTTTGCTGGTTCTCAGTTGTGTCTGGTTCTATTCTTTGCTCTGAATTCTGACCTTAGTTATGGCCATGGAAGGGTTGCATTCTGCCCTATTGGATGGTAAGAGTAACTTTCAAATTAGGGGCCAATCCACAGATGGACTTTCCCAATTTACAAACATGCAGGTGCCATTACACTTCATAAGTAACACTATTAAGACCTTTTCCCAGACTCGCAGTTGTCTTGCATTATAATTTTACTCAAAACAGGTATAAGTGTGTTACACATTTTTCTCTAATATTCATCTTTCATAGAATTCTGCAAAATGCCAACCATTCAGCACAGAATATCATGCCCATTTTGATAAGCAAATGATAGATCTTACCATGTCTACAGAATGTTTTAGGTTCATTAAAACTCCATTTTAATTTCCAAATAAGAACCCAGAATTAGATAGAATCTTGAAGACATATAAAAATAAAAGTAGTACTTTGGAGTATATCTAGTGCCTCTGATCACATGCTACTTCATTAGTATCTACATTATATGTGAAATAATTTACTGATTCAACAAATAATTACTATGTCTACCATATTTCAAGCAGAAACCCTGGTTTTTCGGAGTTTGAATTTTAGTATGTGTTGGGAGGGCAGTGGTGAGTAATACCGTCAACAAATAAATTTAAAGCAAGTTAGATGATGATAAATTCCCCAGGTAAAAAAGGAGAAATTGACAGTAATACAACAAAAGTAAGGGATTTTAACATCCCACTTATATCAATAGATAGATCATCCAGACAGAAGATCAACAAGGAAACAATGGCTTTGAGCAACACATTAGACCAGATAGACAACAGATATATACTGAATGTTCAATCCAAAAACAGAAGAATACATATTCTTTTCAAGTGCACATCGAACATTCTCCAGAATAGATCACATGTTAGGTCACAGAACAAATCTCCACAAGTTTAAGAACTAAAATCATATCAAGCATCTTCTCCAACCATAACAGTCTAAAACTAGAAATCAATTATAAGAATAAAACTGGAAAAACACAAACACATGTAGGCTAAACAACATACTACTAAAAACCAATGGGTCAAGGAAGAAATCAAATAAAAAGTTTAAAAAATACATGGAGACAAATGAAAATGAAAACACAACAGTCCAATCCTTGGGACACAACAAAAGCAGTTCTAAAAGAGAAATTTACAGTGATTCAGGTCTACCTCAAGAAACAAGAAAAATCTCAAATAAATCTCACCTTGCACCTAAAGGAACTAGAAAAAGAAGAAACAAAGCCTAAAGTTAGTAGAAGAAAGGAAATAACAAAGATCAGAGCAGAGGGGCACCTGGCTGGCTCAGTCAGTAGAGCATGTGACTCTCAATCTCAGGTTGTGAGTTCAAGCCCTGCATTGGACACAGAGCCAGCTTAAAAAAAAAAAAAGATTAGAGCAGAAATAAATGAGACAGAGACTAAAAAAAATAATGGAAAAGATAATGAAACCTAGAGCAGCTTTGTTTAAACAATAAACAAAAATGAAACCTTTAGCCAGATTCATCAAGAAGAAGAGAGGTCTCAAAATCAGAAATGAAGGAAGAGAAATAACAAATGACATCATGGAAATACAAATTATAAAAGACTACTATAAAAAATTATATGCCAATCAATTGGACAACCTAGAAAAAATAGGTAAATTCCTAGAAATATACGATCTTCCCAAACTGAATCCAGAAGAAACAGAAAACTTGAATGGAGCAATGACTAATAATAAAATTGAATCAGTAATCAAAAACTTCCCAACAAACAAAAGTCCAGGACCACATGAATTCACATGTGAATTCTACCAAACATTTAAAGAAGAGTTGATGCCTATATTTCTCAAACTATTCCAAAAAATAGAAGAGGAGGGAAAATTTCCAAATTCATTGTATAAAACTAGACTTATTCAGAGGCCAAAACCAGACCAAAACACGACCAAAAAAGAAAACTACAGGTCAATAAATCTGATGAACACAGATGCAGAAATCCTCAACAAAATATTAGCATGCTAAATTCAATAATACATTAAAATGATCACTCACCACAATCAGGGAGGATTTATTCCAGGGATGCAAGGATAGTTCAATATTCCACAAATCAATCAATATGATGCACCACATTAACAAAAAGGTCAAAAACCATATGATCATTTCAACAGATGCAGAAAAAGCATTTGACAAGATTCAATATCCATTAATGATTAAAAAAACTCCCAACAAAGTAGGTCTTGAGGAAACCTACTTCAACATAATAAAGGCCATACATGAAAAACTCACAGCAAACATCATACTAAATTGTGAAAAACTGAGAGCTTTCCCTCTAAGATCAGGAACAAGACATTTAATTTTGCCAATTTTATTCAACATAGTACTGGAAGTCCTACCCACACAGCAATCAAACAGGAAAGAGAAATAAAAGGCATCCAAATTGGTAAGGAAGAAGTAAAACTATCACTATTTGCAGATGATATATGATACTATAGGAAACCCTAAAGATTCTATAAAAAACAACAACAAACTATTAGTAGTAATAAATGAATTCAATTAAGTTCCAGCATACAAAATTAATATACAAAAATGTGTTGCATTCCCTTTCACGAAGATGGCGCCGAAGGTGAAGAAGGAAGACCCTGCCCCTCCCAAAGCCAACGCCAAAGCAAAGGCTTTGAAAGCTAAGAAAGCAATGCTGAAAGGCACGCACAGTCACAAAAAAAAGAAGATCCGTACATCACCTGCATTCCGATGACCCAAGACCCTGCGTCTCCGAAGGCAGCCCAAATATCCTCGAAAGAGTGCCCCCAGGAGAAACAAGCTTGATCACTATGCCATCATCAAGTTCCCCCTGACTACTGAGTCAGCCATGAAGAAAACAGATGACAACAACACACGTGTTCATTGTGGATGTCAAAGGCAATAGCACCAGATCAAACAGGCTGTGAAGAAGCTCTATGACATTGATGTGGCCAAGGTCAACACTTTGATCAGGCCTGATGGAGAGAAGAAAGCATATGTTCGACGGGCTCCTGATTATGATGCTTTGGATGTTGCCAAAAAAATTGGAATCATCTAAACTGAGTCCAGCCGGCTATAAATCTAAATATAAATTTTTTCACCATAAAAAAAAGAAATCTGTTGCATTTCTATATACTAATAAAAAAGTAGCAGAAAAAGAAATTAAGGAAATAATTCCATTTACAATTGCATCCAAATGAATAAAATATCTAGAAATAAATTTAACAAGTAGGCAACAGATGCAGAAATTTAAGAGCTGTGGGGCACCTGGGTGGCTCAGTAGTTGAGGATCTGCCTTTGGCTCAGGTCGTGGTCTCAGAGTCCTGGGATCGAGTCCCACATCGGGCTTCCTGCAGGGAGCCTGCTTCTCCCTCTGCCTATGTCTCTGCCTCTCTCTCTCTCTGTGTGTCTCTCATGAATAAATAAATAAAATCTTAAAAAAAAAAAAGAAATTTAGGAGCTGTATAGTATGGAGAGGTGAAAATATTAAATAGGGGAGGGACAAAGGATGATAATGAAAAGGTGACATCTGAGCAAAGTTTGGGAGGTGAGGGAACAAGCCACATGTATAGCTGCAGAAAGAGAAATCTAGGCAGAGGAAACATCTAGTTGCAAATGTCCTGAGGCAGGAGCATTTCAGCTATGTTGAAGAATAGGCCAACTTGGGTCAAGTAGAGTAACTCAAGGAGAGTATCACAGGCAATGAGTAAGAGAAACAATGAGGGGTCAATTGTGTAGGGCCTTAAAGGCCACTGTTAAGAACTTTGCCTTTTACTCTTAATGAAATAAGAAGTCACTGAGAATTTTAAGCTAAGTGACATGATCTCCTTTCTGTTTTTCGAAGTTCACTCTGACTATTGTGTTGACAGCAGCCTAAAGGATGAGGGTTGGAGGGGCAAGGGAAAAAGCAGAGGGTCTAGTGAAGAGGCCATTGCAATAATCCAGGCAGAAGGTGATGGTGGATTGGACTTGGGAGTAGCAGTGGAATTGACAGGAAGTGGTCATATTCTGGGTACGCAGTGAAAGCAAAGTCAACAGCAGTTGCTTACGGATGAGATACGGGTTAGAAGGGACAACAAAATAGAGGAGAGGGAAAACCCCAGGATTTTTGGCCTGAGTAACCAGAAGATGCAAGCAATGTATCGACATGAGGGCCGCAGAAGGAGTAGGTGGTAGTGAGAATCCAAGACTTCCATGTGGGACCACTAAGTTTGATATGCAGATACACATGCAAGTGGAGATGCGGAGTAGGCAGTAAGACACCAGGCACAAAGACAGATCCTTCAATTCATGTTCACTGAGTGATTAAGTGAATTAAGAAGTAATAAATGGGTGAGTGAATGATTAAGCATTGAATGAATGAATAAGTGAATGAATATTGGGGATACAAAAAACATATTCCAGTAAAAGAACTAGTGAAGAGTGTATAATTCAGCAGATAACTTACTGTCTGAAATAGCAAGGGCTTAAATGAGAAAACTAAGATAACTTGGGGTTGGGGGAACTGTAGAAATCAGTACAAAGCAACCCACTCACTGGGTTTTAAAATAACATTTTCAATTAAAACAACTCCCTCAAAAGAATTCAAGTCCAAGAGCATCATTTTTTGTATGTCTTGTATGCATGTGCTAAAATTATAAAAGAATGATCAGCAGATGAGGAGGGTAGTTCCCTAACAAACCACATAAATTGCATGCATGAAGCTATATATATATATATATATATATATATATATATATATATATATATACTTTAAGTACTCTTAAGAAACAACACGATGGAGCACCTGGGTGGCTCAATGATTGAGCATCTGCCTTTGCCTCAGGTTGTGAATCCCAGGATCCTGGGATCACTAGACCCTCTGCTTGATCCTGGGATCAAGTCCTGCATCAGGCTCCTCGCAGGCAGCCTGCTTTTCCCCCTGCCTGTGTCTCTGCCTCTCTGAGTCTCTCATGAGTAAATAAATAAAATATTTAAAATATAAAAAAAAAGAAACAACACAATGCTGATCTTTGATTTCCCACGAAATAATTTCCATATTCTAGAAGTCATTCTATCTTAACATTTTTAATATTTCAAATGTGTCACTGCTTTTAGGTATACATTGCTATTACACCTCATTTTAGAAATTTTTAAAGATACACACTTACTGATTTTAATTTACTAACTGTTATTTACCGTCTTAGGGGCCTGATCTTAAGTCACAGAAATTAAGGTATAGGGCAGCCCGGGTGGCTCAGTGGTTTAGCGCCGCCTTCAGCCCAGGGCGCAACCCTGGAGACCCGGGATCGAGTCCCACATTGGGCTCCCTGCATGGAGCCTGCTTCTCCCTCTGCCTGTGTCTCTGCCTTTCTCTGTGTCTCTCATGAATAAATAAATAAATAAATCTTAAAAAAAAAAGTCTTTAGAAAAAAGAAATTAAGGTATATCCTATGCCCTACTAAATAATGTCTGTTTCTCTGAGTCTCTAACCAATTTGGTAATTAAAGTTTATATTGCAAAATTTAGAAATGAGACGACTCTAGAGTATTGTATAAATCTTATTCCTACATCTGTTCCTTGGGCTGCTACTTAAGTTATTAGCAAATGACAGGAAGGAAATTTTTCTTCAATATTTTTTTAAATCACAATGTTTTTATTTCAATAGTCCCAAAGAATAAGAAAGAGATAAAGCAATTTTTAAAATTTCATTTGATTTCAATTATAGTTATTTTAGATGATTTTTTTTTACCTAAAATAAGCAAATAACTATCTAATTAGTCATGACTAGAGAGGGCATGATGTTAGGGATACTTGACAAATAGTCCAAAATGAAAACTTCTCATAGAATATGAAAATCTTTCCATAAATATAAGATTATAACATTTAACACTGGTTTATCTTAGCCAAGAAAGAAAAGAGCCATTTAAATTAAGACTTCAAGCAATTTTTTTTCTTTCTGCTTTCCATTCCCGTTAACACTAAATTAGCTAGTTTCTCACATAAAATAGAAACTATAGAGTCTTCAAGAATGCTGTAGTACTTATGTCACGGCCGCAAAGATAAAGTCTCAGTGTACAACTAGATTTATGTAGGAAAGTATGTATATTAAAGGACAGAAAGAAAATTGTTCCCATTTTCCTAATCCATAGGTTTACAAAAGTTCTAGAACATGGTTTCACAACCTCAGCACTATTGATATTTTAGGCTGCATGCATCTGTGCACTGCCAGATGTTTGGCAGCATCCTGGCCTCTACCCACTAGATGCCAGTAGCATCCCATCCCCAGTATGACAACCAAAACTATCTTCAGATATTGCCAAATATCCCCTAGGGAGAGTAAAACTGCCCTTGGTTGAGAACTCTTGATCTATATGTTCAGGAAATACATGATTTTACATAGATTCCTCTAGATGCGTTGCCTTTATACAAAATTTAACCTTGATTTCAGAGTTCATTTTCAGCTGTCACCAGAGCGCTTGAAAGAAAACAGCAGCAAGCAGCTGATACCAACAGAAAAGGGGAATTTGGTTCTTTCAAAAGTTAAATGTTATCTAACAAATAAGAAATAAATTCTAAAAATTTATACCACAGAAATCCCCCCAGGTTTAAATCTGTTAAATGAGCTCACTTGTATTCTTCCAAAAATAATGAAGAAATACTGCAACTATCTACACAGGCCAGAAAACTGATCTTCTAAAAGGATGCTTAGTGTTGCTTTTTTTTTTTTCCTCCTAAAGTGGCAGCTTCTTATTATCTTTTGAAATGTCATTTGGTGACTCAAAAGAAAACAACTGTAATTTAAACAGCAAGAAATGAGGGGGAATAAGTCAGTATGCGGCTTCCGTTTAGAAGTCACTAAGCTGTCTTGCCATGATTAATGTAATATGCTTTCTCCGCGGGCATAAAACCCCAGTTCTCTAAATACCATTTATATCCTGGTGGTTCCCACATTTCCACCTCATCCTGACCTGTCCCTGAGACCATGGCCAATTTGCTCATCAACCTATCCATTTAGATGACCAATAGTCCACTTGAAGGGAGCACATTCAGTTTTCTCTTAGCCTTCTTTTCAACTTCCCTCCCCAGCCCTTCCCCTGTTGGAAAATTGTTAACACTTCTCCCCACAAAAAAGCCCTACAGCCATTCTTGATTTCTGTACGAATTCCCTATTATTGCTATAACAAATTTCCACAGTTTTGTGACTGTGTTTTACAATACAAATTTTTATCTTATACTTCTAGAGGTCTGAAGTTCAAAATTAAAGTCTAGAGTCTAAAGTTTAAATGTCAGCAGGGCTGGTTTCTTCTGGAGGCTCAAGGGGAAAATCTGTTTCTTTACTTTGTGCAGCTCCTAGAGGCTGTTTTCCTTGACTTCTGGATCTTTCCTCACGTGGTTCCAACCTCTGCTTCCATCATGACATCTCCTTTCTGACTGCTCCTAGGACTCTTGGGATTACATTGGGCCCACCCAGATATTCCAGGATGACCTTCGGGTTTCAAGATCCTTAACTTAGTCACCACCTATAAAGTTTCTTTTCCCACATGCAATATTATGATTTATAAGAAACATATATATTTAGTCATTTAGATAACCAAAAGACATTTCTCATATATATTTGGTCTTCATCTACACTTCCTGGCTCACAGCTCCAAAAACCTTGGAACTTCCTGAGAGAAGAGCGACTGGAGGTTGAATCACTCACCAATAACTAATGATTCCATTAATCATACCTGTGTAATAAAGCCTCAATAAAAACCCAAAAGGAGAGGTTCAGAGAGTTTTCAGGTTGGTGAACACGTAAAGATTTGCGGAGAGTGGCCTGCTCCAAGAGGGTTAAGAAACTTCGTGTTCTTTCCCCCTACCTTGCCCTAGACATCTCTTCCATCTGGCTGTTCCTAAGTTACATCCTTTTATAATACACTCATAATCTAGTAAGTAAAATGTTTCTAGAAGTTCTGGGAACTACTCTAGCAAATTCATCAAACTTAGAGGGGTTGTGGGAACATCTTATTTATAATTGGAAGTACAGGTGGTAACCTGGGGTTGCAACAGATGTCTAAAGCGGGGGATGGGGAGCAGTCTTGTAGGACTGACCCTTCAGTCTGTGGGATCTGATGCTATCTCCAGGTACACAGCATCAGAATTGCTGGTGTCCTGAGAATTGCCTGGGGGTATGGGTAACCCCTCCACACATTGGAATTTGGTGATCAGAGCCACCTTTTACCGTATGAGGTAACATATTCACTGGTTCTGGGGATTAGGATGTGGACATCTTTGGTGGGCCATTATTCTGTCTACCACAACTCCTCCCTTTTTCTTGGCCACCCACCCTCAAATCAACAACCTGGAAGCTCTACTTCTAACGTACATCCCAAACCAACTATTTCCCAGTAGTTCCTCTGCTACCACCCTAGGGCTGGCCTCATAAACTCTACCATGGGCAACTGCGACATCTCTGAACTGGTCTCCTTGCTGCTACTCTTGCCCCTCTAGAGCCCACTGTCTACAATGCAGCCAGAATAATTTTTTTTTAAATACAAATCAGAGAGTGTTATTTCTTTGTTTAAAATTCATCAGTGGTGGGTTGCCTGGGTGGCTCCGTGATTGAGTGTCTGCCTTTGGCTCAGGTCGTGATCCTGGGATCCTGGGATCCTGGGATCCAGTCCTGCATCTGGCTCCCTGCAAGGAGCCTGCTTCTCCCTCTACCTATGTCTCTGCCTCTCTCTCTCTGTCTCTCATTAATAAATAAATAAAATATTAAATTAAAAATAATAAAATAAAAACAAAATTCATCAGTGGTTTCCCACTATAACCAGAACAAAACCTTAATAGGCTCTTCATCCTCTGGCCCCTCCTCACTTTTAAAAAATACTGCAGGAGGAAATATGGAAT
The DNA here is from genome assembly GCF_003254725.2 of Canis lupus dingo. Taxonomy (NCBI): domain Eukaryota; kingdom Metazoa; phylum Chordata; class Mammalia; order Carnivora; family Canidae; genus Canis; species Canis lupus. Next base: position 15,369,008 of record NC_064279.1, on the reverse strand, counting down.
TTTTTCCTCCACAAAATCTTTCTCCCTCCTTCCCCATCAACCTTCCAAGGCTGAGCAAGAGCTCCCAGCAACTCACTGAAGGGGGGCACTTGTGTTTCCACTGTCCTTCCTGGGTCTCTCCAGAGGCAGAAGAAAGCAACTTACCACTAATTCTAACCCTAAGCACCCCCCTCTCAGTCCATCTTAACTATAAAATTCCTGCTAAAACTATCAGAAAATTAAAAATATGTAAGAAATAAAAATGAAGAGGTAAAGAAAAGAAAGGAAGAAACATAACATAGTGTGATATATTCTTCACATTTCATACATAGCAAGCAGACAAAAGATAATATCTTAGGTTGATGGGTCTAAAAATAGGGCAGAGATAAATTATTCAACGTTAAAAGAACTAAAAATAAAAATTTAGCAGCCTTTGGGGAGTGTTGGGAGAGAGACTTCTCGTCTTCATTTTATTATTTTATGAACCCTGAATTCTTAAATCATGCAAATAGAGCAGAGTAACTACTAATTTTTCACAGATATTTACACCAATTTTATAAGTGAAGGTGTGCATGTTTATATATGCAAATCTGTCATCAGTTTTTCACCTACTGTCATATTCTTTTCCCTCTGATTTCTCAGACTGCTCTTCAGAATTCCCCCACCAGAAACTTCCACCATTTCCTGGTGATAAATCAGGGGGCACTATGATCCCATCGGCAGCATCTCTCTGGAACATTCTTCTTTTTTTTTTTTGAAATTTTATTTATTTATTTGACAGAAAGAAAGAGAGGGAAAGACAGCACAAGCAGGGGGAGCGATAGGCAGAGGAAGAGGGAGAAGCAGGCTCCCTCCTGAGCAGATATCTCAACATGGGGCTTGATCCCAAGACCCTAGCATTCTGACCCAAGTTGAAGGCAGATGCTAACTGACTGAGCCACCCAGGTGCCCCTAGAACATTATTCTTTAGGATCTTTTCTGACTCTATTTTTCAAAAACTCTTTTCTCCTGGAATCACCTCATACCAACTACTTCTGGAGCCAGCTGCTGTTCTCACTTCCAAATAATGAGTCCACATTGGACAACTCACCTTCCAACATGCCAGAATTGCAGAATTCAGAGAAACCCTAGAGATGTCACACATCCATACACACACACACACACCACACACACACACACACACACTATTAAAACTAGTAAATGAATTCAGCAAAGTTGCAGGGTACAAAATCAACAGGCAAAAATTAGCTCCATTTTTAAACATGAACAATGCAAAATCCTTTAAGGATATTAAGAAAACAGCTCCATTTACAATAGCATCAAAAAAAAGAATAAATACTTAGGAACAAACTTAACCAAGGAGGTGAAAAATTTGGACACTGAAAACTACAAAGCACTGGGGCACCTGGGTGGCTCAGTCAATTAAGCATCTGCCTTCAGCTCAGGTCATGCTCTCAGGGTCCTGGGATCCAGCCCCACACCAGGCTCCCTGCTCAACGGGGAGCCTGCTTCTCCCTCTCCCTCTGCCAGCCCTCTGCTTGTGAGCGCTCTCTCTCTGTCATATACATAAATAAAATCTTTTTTAAAAAATTTAAAACTACAAAGCACTGATGAAAGAAGTAAATAAAACACAAATAAATAGAAAAACATCCTCTTTTCATGGAATACTCAATATTATCAATATGTCAATATGACCCAAAGCAATCTACAGATTCAGTGAAATCTCTATCAAACTCCCAATAATGAGCACTGGGTGTTGGCAAGTTGAATTTAAATAAAGTATTTTTTTTAAATCCCAATTTTTTGTGTGCAGAAATTGGAAAATCCATCTTAAAATTCATATGGAATCTCAGAGGACCCTAAATAGCCAAAACAATCTTGAAAAAGGAAAAAGTGAGAGGCCCCATACCTCCTGATTTCAAAACTTACCATCAAGTTACAGTCATCAAAAATAGTGTGGTACTAACATAAAGACAGACATATAGACCAATGCACCAAAGAGCCCAGAAATAAATACTCACACATATGATCAAACAGTTTTTGACAATGGTGCCAAGACCATTCAATGGGGAAAGGACAGTCTTTCCAGCAAATGGTGATGGGAAAACTAGATATCCACATATAAGAAATGAAGGTTGATCCTTATCTTACTCCATATGCAAAAATTAACTAAAAATGTGTGAAAGGCCTAAATGTAAGGGCTAAAACTATAAAACTCTTAGAAGAAAATATAGGAGAAAAGCTTAATGATATTGAATTTTGCAATGATTTCTTGGATAAAACACCAAAAGCAAATCAACAACAAAATAATCTGAACTTCATTAAAATTAAAAACTTATGTGCATTCAACTATACTATCAACAGAAAGCTCAACTCATGGAATAAGAGAAAATATATCTGATAAGAAATTGATATCCAGAATATATAAATAACTCCTGCAACTCAGCAACAACAAAACAAACAACCCAACTAAAAAATGGGCAAAGGACTGAACAGATATTTCTTCAAAGATATAAAATAGCCAATAAGCAAATGAAAAAGTGCTCAACATCATTAATCGTAAGAAAAATGCCAATAAAAACCACTATAAGATACCCCTTTACACCCATTAGATTAAAATGGCTGATGTCAACAAGGAAACAAACTAAAAGGAAATAAGTGTTGACACAGATATGAAAAAATTGGAACCTTGCACATTCTGGTAGGACTATAAAACAACGCAGCTGCTGTGGAACATGTTATGGTGATTCCTCAAAAAATTAAAAAATAGAATTACCATAAGCTCCAGCAATTCCACTTCTTGGTGTAAACCCAAAAGAAATGAAAGCAGGGACTCAAAAAGGTATCTGTACATCCATGTTCATAGCAGCGTCATTCACAATAGCCAAAAGGTGGGACATTCCAAGTATCCATCAACAGATAAAGGGATAAATAAAATGTGGTATATACATACAAAGGAATATTACCCAGCCTTAAGAAAGAAGGAAATTTTGATGTATGGTACATGGGTGAACCTTGAAGACATTATGTTTAATGAAATAAGCCAGTCACAAAAGAACAAATACTGTATAATATTACTTATATAAGGTACTTGAGATAGTCAAATTCACAGAGGGGGAAAAATAGAATGGTAGTTGCCAGTGGCTAGGGAAAAGGAGAGAGTGGGGAATTAGTATGAAATGAGGACAGAGCTACAGCTGAAGAAGATGAAAAATATGGAGATGGATGGCTGTGTGGGTGCACAATAATGTGAATTTACTTAATGCCGCAGAAATATACACCTAAAATGGTTAAAATGGTTCCATGTTTTTAGCCATAATTTGTAAGAGAAAGGGAATCAGTATGTGAACTCTTCTTGGTTAAAGGCAGTTAAGGCGCAAAGCCCAAAAGTTTACTTCCTGGTCATAGTGTGTTTAGTAATAGCCCAGCATCAAACAGAAACAAAAAACAGAATTGGATTTCTGATATTTCCACCTGTTAAATGTTTCTGGTTGGGAGATCTATATACTATTCCACTTGTCATGGTTTTATAATTGCTACATTTCATTCCAAAGCCAGAGAATTATCAGTCATGGATCAAAGCATTTCTTGGGTTTGGTTTTGTTTGGGGACTTGAAGAGTGGGGAGAAGGAGAAGTATGTAGGTGTTTATCTAATTGGGACATTCCTCAGGGAAATTATCATACAAATCCATGCTATTTATAGTATTTGGCGCCACACCACACCCACCTTGGTAATTAGCTCCACAAAGAAAACAGTTCACCTTACAACCAAATGCCTGATTCTAAGCCTACCTCGGAGAGCCCTGGTTGTTCACAGGGGATTAGGGAAGACTACTCCTCTGTCCCCCCAGACTACAAACATCATGCTGACATGCTACTGCCTCACCCTGGCTTAGAGGATTGTAGCCCTAAGACACCACACCCCGTCTTTGAGTACTTCCTTCTGCATAAGTATGCCACTCTCATAGGTGGTGACTCAGTCAAGGGCACCTGCAGCCGTAAAACCAGGGAGACCCTGAGCATCACCCTGAGCATCACCCTTCCCCACAAATGCCCTCATAATTACTTCTAAGCCCACCTTCTTTTTTGAGTAAAACAACCCTTTATTCATAAAAGAGCAGTTCATAGCTTGGATTCCCTATGCCTGCACTTAGTCATTAACGGGTAACATTCACAGAGTCCTCCCTTATAGGCCGGGCCCTATGCAAACCTAGAAAATTGGAGCTTCAGAGTACCTGGCATGAGCAGATGTGACCCTTGACTCCCCAACCATTCTTCCTCCACTGTGTTACCAACGAGGTAGTAAAGAAAATCAAAGAATACCTGCCATTCTAAACAGCCTAGCACAAATCATATTTGTCCCACAAATAAATGCCTACACTGTATCATTAAGGTGCCAATTTCCCTGCTTTGCACTGAAATAACATCATGTCTGTGTAGGAACACTGGTTATCACATGCTGACAAAAAGTTTAAATTGGGTGTTAGTAAAAAATAGAGGGTAAATGAACCAGTTCTTATTTAATTCAGCTTGCTTCAAGGACCCATTTCTTCAGGCTGCTGACTCCTGTGTTAGAGAACATTTTTTCCAAAAAAGTAAAACTTTTCTAGAATGGCCAAATGTCTAACTTATCATTTGGGAACACCAAACATGAATGCCCTTGGTTCAGTTGACAAGGAAGAAGGAAATCTGATAGACAAAAAAAGAAAGTTAAGGAAGAATAACAAGAAAAAGCAAGCAGGTAAACAAAACACTATAAAAATGTCAGGATTTTAAACAAGATTATTTATCTGCTGTACTCACTGAGGCGTGGGGGGTGGGGGTTGGAGAGAAAAAACCCAGCTGGTTACAGAAGGCCAGAGTGTGTGTGATTGTGTACTATGGTGTAATGAGTTCGTAGAGCTTTTTCAAGGAGAGGAAAGTTTTCTAAAAGGGACAGAAACCTCCCTATTCAACCCACAGATGTGGTGTGACTGGAAGTCCAGGTCATTCTGGTCATGCCAACAATTCCCAAGACCTGGAGCAACTGACCTGATTTCTCTGGACTTGGTTTTCTCATCTAGAACACAGAAATAATAATCACTAATAATAAAATCTGCTTCATTGCTGTGAGGAAAACATGAAATTATAGATATGAAAGTACCTTGATAAAACTGTTTAGATTCACTGCAAAGGCAATATATTATCTTTGCTATTACCAGTGTATTTCAGAATGAGCTGCAAGTTCATTTAATGCATTCTACTTAGCTGAAACAGTAAAGAGCAAGAAGACACATGGTAGATGAGGGACTCCCCTAAGTGTTGATTGATTTATATTATTAATGGAGCCCATCTGCAATGCTCAAAAATCAATTTATTCATGGCCTTGGAATATTGTTTATGATACGCCTCTAGGTGCACTTAGATTTGACTTCTAAAATTAATCTTTAGCCCCACTGAGGGCAGAAGGAAGTGGTCCAGGAGCATGTGATTATCGTGTTCCCACTAACTACCTAGGGTTAAAAATGTGCTGAGATGATTCCCTCAAGTGAACACGCCATGTAGATAAGAAAGAAGTGAATGTCCTCAACTCTATAGCAACAGACCAAAATTAAAGAGCAATACGGGGCGCCTGGGTGGCTCAGTCGGTCATGCATCAGACTCTTGATTTTGGCTCAGGGTTGTGTGATTGAGCCCCATGTGGGGCTCAGCACTGGGCATGAAGCCCACTTAAGATTCTCTCTCTCCCTCTGCCTTGCCCGCACCCCCTCCAGCACGCACATGCTCTCTCTCTCTAAAAAAATAAATAAATAAAAATTTAAAAAGAACAACATAGTCATTAGTTATAGGGTCCTATTTATACTTCTGTTCATTGGTTTCTTTGAACTTAACTCTCTATAATTAGTGTCTATCAGCAGAAGAGATGTGTTTGAATTTCCATCTTTTTCATTTTTAAATAGAGAACATTTAGTGTTGTGAGATCTTGTTAACAAATAAGTATCTTTCACAACACAACTGAAAGTAGACCTTGAATTCATTAATTTATACTGTTCCAGATGAGGAAAGTAGTCAGTCTACTCTTTAGCCAGAGCAGGCATCCACATAAAGAAAAATAAACTTATTTGGAGCATCAAGCCAATTCACAGGTTTGGCTCTGCCCTGGAATGGGTGCCCTGTGACGGAGTATGCACCTTTCATGCTACTCTATAAAAAGCAAAAACTGTATCCTAATTTGCTATGAATGAACATGATTGTTTTTAACTTCTCATTGTTCTGAATAAACCACGGTAACTGGATCCACCCTTTTTAAAATAGAATCCCTAGCAATCGCTTTGATTAAAATTGTACCAAATTTATATAAATTCTAAACACAAAGCCTCCTTTGTAAAACTACAAAATTCAGATGCCAAGTGGATTTTGAATAAATGAATTATGTGAATGAATGAGTCTTTCATAAGGTTAAAGGGTACCCACGTCACTTGTGAATTGAATACTTTGTGTGAATAAGGCCTTATGACTACGTACATTTTGGAGGGGAATAAAACATTTTTATTCAGAGAAACTTATACTCTAGGAACAATTAATTACTCAGATCTTAAAGATGGAGAAGACACAATCTCCTAAAACAGGAATTTGTCAGTACTTGAACCTGAAACAAAAGCCTGAGAACACATTACTGAGTTTCGGTTGTTGCCACTGAGGACAGGGATTTCCCCTAACTAGCCCTAGAGTCTGGACAGATACGAGTGGAATCATCCAGACAAAACTACCTCCTGCCATGGGCTGACCTTTGGATAAACAGGCCTGGAAAGATGCCAAAGGCCTGCAGAACAGCAAACGTGGATACAGGACACAGAAGAGAGCGCCGGCTCTTCCCCAGAATGCTCCTTCACCCCACAAGTAAAATTCACTGAGCTGAAATCCCACTTGATGCACACGGATAAGGGGAGTTCTGGGATGAAGTCAGCCTTCCGAGATTCATCTGCCAGCCCGGGGACTGATGGACTGACAGAGAGACAAGAGGTAATGACAAGAGCACAATGCAGAGAGAGGAGGAGGAACGTATTCAAGGAAGAAACGTCAAGACTTAATAAGTGACTATTCATAGACAGAAGATGAAGTAGAGAAAAGAGTCAAAGATGCCCCCCCAGGTTCACTGTCAGGTGGCTAGAAAGACGGCTGTGCCACCGAGGAAAATGCGGAAGGCCCATGCGCAGCTCTCCTCCTGGCTGACCCGACTCTCGGACTGGGTGATGCCACACGCCTGGGCAAGTGCAGCGGGCAGCTGCACGGCCCTGGGCTCTTTCCTGACTGGCTCCAGAGAGTGGGACAGGGGCCCAGTCTGCCAACAGAAGCTGAGGACAAGTGAGACAGATGGACACTAGCAGTTACACAGTCAGCAGGGAGGAGTCCAGCCCTGCCAGACCTCGGATGCTCATCTCGGCGCAGCCCGCTGCAGCGCACAGTGGCCACCTGGAGCAGGGTGCAGTGACCAGCTAGGGTCCCGGCTTCACGGGACAGAAGAGTCAAGGAAACACCTCTGGGAGCCAGGCAGGGAACAGAAACAAAGAAGGCTGGGGGTGCGGCCAGCGAGGGGCGGGGGGGACTGAAATCAACAGTGGGTGCTGCCCCCACACCCCTGTGGAGTCACGGTGGCTGGGTTACTCCCAGCCAAGGCGATGGGCCGGGTCTTCCCATTCCTCAAGGGCATCCCCACACTCACCGTCCTCTAGCATATACACTATTGCATCTCAAGCACTTGTCAGTGCCGGGCACCGTTGTGTCCCTGTCGCTGGTGCTGTTCTTGCTGTGCGTATGGTCTGTCCCTCCCAAGAGGTAAGAGAAGGTGAGTTCCCCGAGGAGCCACAGAACCGACACTCCATCGGCTTCTCGGGCCTTCACCATCTGATACGGAATATCCAAACCCCTAAGCTCTTCGCACTCTGCACAGCCTTGCACACTCGCCGCCACCACTCCCACAGACCTTATTCTCCCTGCCACAGGGGCTTTGCAAAGAATAAGACTGGCTGTAAATCCTGGCTCTGTCTGCCACTGACTAGCCGTTTGTCCTTTCTGAAGACACTAACTATAAATCTCAACTGCCACATCCGTAAACATGTACATTACTGGGTTTCTAGAGGAATTAGTTTATTTATTTTTATTTTTTTGAGTGTGTGAGTGGGTTGGAGGGGCATGGGGAGTGGGAGAGAGAGAGAATCTTAAGCAGGCTCCACGTTCAGTGCAGAGCCCAATGTGGGGCTCGATATCACAACCCTGAGATCATGACCTGAGTTGAAACCAAGTGTCAGACACCTAACTGACTGAGCCACCCAGGTGCCCCTAGTGTTTTTTTCTTCTTAATTGACTACAAATTTAACACTCATCGCCAATTCTTTTAAATTTCCCACCCTTGGCTTTCCCCTTCTCACACTGACCACACAAACCCTCTACAGCCTCTCAGCAGGCCAGAGCCTTTGCCTGCTGACTCTGTAGACCTCCTTCACCTCCTTCACCCTCCACCCTCTCTCCAACTCCCAAAAACTTACCTCCTAACTGCTCCTCAGGGTCAGCTCAATTGTTTCTTCCTCCATGAAGTTTTCTTTGACTTTCCTGGGTACCCATAGATTTTTGTTCTTTCAACTACCAACTGCACTGGCATGAACCACACACCACCAATTGCCTTGTTCCTGATGCCCATTCAATTATGAACAAGGGTAGGGACTCCATAATACCCTCCACCACTTTTCCCAGAATCTAGCACAGTGCCTGATCCAAAACAGGCATTCAGTAACTGTTTGCTGAACCAAGCAGAACTAATGTCTAACAGACATAAATCTGATTTATCGGAAACTATATGGGTGGACTCACCTCAGAGAATTGACCCATGGCAATAGAAAGGCTATCACGTGGTCAGCTCTTGATTATCCACATTAACGATTAATAGTGGATGACAGTGTAGGGATGATCTAAGAACCGTTGGTACAGCTATTTTTACTATTTTAGGTAATGTAAACATACAGTGTGATTTCTGCAACACTAAAAACTCAAGATCAAAATCATCTCTCCTACTGATCTGTCACTGTGCCAAAAATTCTCAACAGTAACTTGAGGTTCTTTTGAATGTCAATTTGATTATAACACAAAATTTCACAGAAAGCATGGTACTCTTTCTATCATATGAGTGTTCAATCATCAATTCATTCAATAGCTATTTACTGACAACCCACTATATAACAGGCATTACAAGCAAAACCATTACAAGCCCAAATTCTATACGATTTTGTAATGACTGCTTCAGACCACCTGGAAAACCTAGAAAGAATGTTGAGGCCAATATAAAAGTTTGTATTATCATTTAACCTTAGAATCACCACCTCTATCAATTCTGAGAAAGGACCCTGTAACTCTTCCGGCTGCCCCACACCAAGACCAGGGAACCGCTGGCTTCTGGGTGACCAGGAAACATGGAACCAGCCTTGGTCTGAAGTCAAGTAGGATGCAATAATCATCATGATCTAAATTCATTTAAACATTTCTCTTCTCTCCCTTCAGTCTGGGGTGGTGGGGAGTAGATCTGATGAAGAAAACAAGTTTTGCTTTCTGAACTGCAGCTAGGCATTTTACAGTGTGATAACCCTAGTCACACCCAGAGTCTGGAATATTTAGATAAGAGCTTGAGCCTAGGATTTCCAATTGGCAATCAGGATGGGATTGTGGGCAATTTGTACCCCCAAACAACGCCAGAGGTTTGGCTTACTAATTTCCCTCCCGGACTGCTCAGTTTCTCAAGAAGAAGCCACTGCTTGCTGTGGTCTGTGGTCTCCTTTTGTGTCCCTGTGTACTGCTCCTGCCAGGTATTGCCTCGAATCCCCACCTGAAATCGTCAGTGCTGTGAAAGGTCACACCCCTCTGCATAGACCAACAAGTAGGACTCAGTCTGAGGTGGGAAGGTTTCCCAAGAGTCTCCAAACAAGACTTGCAAGGGTGTCTAGTCTGGAGATGATTGGCTATAATTATATGCAAAAGTTCCAGCATTGAGCCAAGCCGAGATAACTAAGGATGGTAGGGCTCTCCCTCTTTCTCATAGGCAGGAACCAGGGATTCCAGCTCTCGGGTCCTGGGAACCAAGGAGAATTCCCCTAGGTCAGGGTCTAAAGGAGAGGCAGGCTGCTGGGCCACTACATCAGGGATCAGCACCAGGTGCTGAGCTCTAGAAACCAGTCCTATCCCATGACAACTCTACCACAGGCATCATGGCACCCGAGTGGGCCAACGCTGCCAAGGCAAGCTTCTTGTATGTTGCTGCATTCCTTGCTGCTGTCACAGACTGTCCCCCAACTCCACAGGATACCAGAAGTCCCACCCTTGCCCTGGTGAGCAAAACAAATTCTTAATAAAATCAGGGCCCCCAAGCACATGGTACCAGCTCTTCCCAAGTTCCCAGAGGAGGTCAAAACACTACCAGATGCTTGAAAGACCCCTGCTCCAATGGTTTAGGCTTTACTTAGCACAGTGGCAAACCAACATGCCTAATCACTAATGCTACGTTTTTGGAGCTTGAGGGCTTTCCCAAATGCACTGGCTAGTATTATATGTAGTGGAGGAAGACCCCAACCCCTTGGAAGTTGATTGGGACACCCAGGAAAGGAGGTAGCAGCTTATGAGCCAGGAAAGAGACAACCTTTGTCCCAGGTGTCCCCTGCTACTACCCGTTCATACCAAAACATCCGGTGACAATCAGCATAAATGAAAAACAGACACCTAGCTATATACCATGATACAAATGTAACATTCTAGAAAAATATCCAAAGGATGGTAGGGCTTCCCCTCCAAAGGGAGGGGAAGAAGGGCACTGATTGGCTCTCACGAGTCTTTGGAAATGGCTTCAAGTTTTTGCTTACACTAGCCAAGATGCACCATTTGGCTAGACTGACTGGTCAAAGACCCCAAAATTCATAATTTGTTTTAAAATCCCAAGATAGGGGCACTGGGTGGCTCAGTAGGTTAAGCATCTGCCTTCAGCTCAGGTCATGATCCCAGGGTTCTGGGATCAAGTCCCGCATTGGGTTCCCTACTCAGAGAGCCCGCTTCTCTTTCTCCCTCTACTGCCCCCCGGTTTGTGCACTCTCGTTTTCCCTCTCTCTCTCTCTCTCTCTCTCAGATAAATAAAATCTTTTTAAAAACCCTCAAGATATTAAGGGCCCATTTTATTAGAGACTCTTTAAAGGAGCCCCCAGATTTGTCACCACAGCAAGGACACTCCAAAATGCATCAAGCCACCAGGAGAGGAGACACAAAAGAAATACAAAAGGGGACAGACCCTGAGGAAGAGGCCACCCCGCACCTTCAGAGCCCATAAGGATAAGGGGAAAGACACTCTGTCTCTCCCGGCTTGGATGCTGACGGCCTGGCACTGGGCCCAACAGGGTCACTGTGAGTGGACAACTAAATAAAGCGCACCTCTTCTTATGTAAAATCGGGATGGTTCGATGGGAATATCATTCTGCTGAGCATTATGCTCCCACAGACCCCCTGACCATTTCTAACCCAGAGGACATGTCTTTGGGGCCGATCTAAGTTCTTCTTCAAGGGCACTCCCCTTAATTATAAGGCCATGCTGTTACTATTCATAGAAATGTTAGACATGGTACAACAACAGACTTTAGACTGCATCAGTGTTGTAGCTAGACATGAAAGAGTGTTCCTGAAGCCCCAATCTTGTTTGCTGGTGAAGATGAATGGAATCCTCTGCCCCATCAGCCAGGAACCCAAAGAAGGGGCCCTAGGGAATTTGGCGGTTTCTGGTTCCCTCTTCAGTTCCCACTGACAAGTGGCCCCTTGCTCCCTCCCTCTGGAGATGACCAAGAAAGGCCTCACTGTATCGGCAATCACGGGGCCCTAAAGACTTAATCTCTCCAGAGATCAAAGATCCCTAATGACTTACTCTCTGGACAGTCCAAAAACAAGGTACAAGCCTTTGCTCGGGCACTGAGGACACTTCGAGGTACTGCCAGCTGCCCCCCCCCAAACTCCACCAAGGAAAAATGCCATCATCTCTCAGAGCACTCCAGCCCCAGTAGCAGGATCTGGGGTCCCACGTTCTCATCTCTGAGAGGGGCTGCCAACGCACCCAGCAGTTCCCTGAACTTATCCCTCCTCTGGTGACTTCTCCAATTATCCATCGTGACACGGATAATAGACAACATTTTACTGCTCTCATTGACACTGGAGCCCACTGGCCACCGTGGACTATGCATCTCAGAGTCTACTGTGGACTGAACATGGCTCCTCCTGGCTGCCATATAGGCTTCTGCACCATACAGCTGCCCTCCACAGCTGCCCACGACATCCCCTTAGAACATCAAATTCTGGTCATTTATTGGCTTTGTTAGAAACAGAGGCCTTCGTGGTAATGGAACCCGCTCTGTGTACACACCTTACCAATAGGCCATGGACAAGGGACACCGCCCAACAGTGGCTCACACAGCTACAAATGCCTCTCTGCTAAAATGGGAATGGTACTGGGACGCCTGAGTGGCTCAGCGGTTAAGCATCTGCCTTTCGCTCAGGGCATGATCCTAGAGTCCTGGGATCAAGTCCCACATCAAGCTTCCTGCATGGATCCTGCTTCTCTCTCTGCCTATGTCTCTGCCCTCTCTCTCTCTCTCTCTCTCTCTCTCTCTCTCTCTCTCTCTGTCATGAATAAATAAATAAAATCTTAAAAAAAAAAATGGGAATGGTACCTTTGGGAACAGGCTAAACCTGATGTGACAGGTCTTTCCAAATTGCAGGAGGATGCAGCTTCCCCAGTCCTCAATCCCCTGCCCATGGACCTTGAAGAACTGATGGATAGTGTCTTCATTGCCTAAGTCTCTAGCAACCTGGGGGAGCCCCCGGAAGAGCTGATGGAATGAGAAGGGGAGTCTGTATATTTCCCTGATGGCAGCACCACTACCACCCCCAGTGGAGCCCCCTGGAGCGCAGCAGCCTACCATCCTGCCACCATGCTTATCAAGCAGCACCATGCTTGTCAAAGATGGCCAGTCGGGTCAGCTCAGCTCACTGAGCTTACAGCAGGACAAATGGCTGTGCAGAGCACCACTGCCCATGACAAGCTTCAGCCCATATTTTTACTGACTCATGGGAGGTTGCTAACAGGATAGAAGGCCAATGGCAGCCAGACAACTTTTCCATTCAAGGCCACCCCATTTGAGCTGCCCCAATGTGAAGTTGGCCAGACACTAGTTACGGTTAAGGTTACCCACTTCTCAACACCCTCAAAGGATACCAGAGACTGTCTTGAACTGAAAGAGGAAGCCCCGGTGCAAATCCAGGTCACCCCCAGTTGGAGCTCTGAGCCACCGATTCTTTACTAAAGACAACTCCAGCTCTACCCACCACCACCAAACTACAGCCCTCCTCTCCCCTACGCACACAAGCATCGATCCATCCTTGGCTCTGCCTTTCTGACCTTTCTTAGTCATGACGTGCATGCTCCTTATCCTCTGGCCAAATGGTCCCACATCTCTTCAGGTCATGAGGGAGCTGCTGCCTCAGTGACCTGGGCCCACCACAGGGCATTCTGCTTGTTCTGACTCGCAAATTATGCTCCCAAACCAAACACTGGACACTGTCCTGGCATGCTTCAGTTCTGTGAGGGAACCGCCCTTTTAGCCTCTGGCAGGCTGATTTCATAGGGTCACTTCCTCTGTCAGTGGGCACCAACCACTTCACAATGACATGCATGGATCCTCTTACTGGCCTATTGCTTGCTACACCCTCCAGGAACACCTCTACAGAGCAGGTAATTTCTCTTTTCTAAGTACATCTGTCCCCATTCGGCCCTGCAGACATCATTGACTCAGATCAAGGACCTCACCTTACCGCCCTTGTATCACAGTGCTGGGCTAGCACCGGGCTCTCCTACAGGGCATCCCGTGGTACCTTCATCTCTCAGGTTGCTCCTTAAGTTACAGGGTAGTAATCGAACTCCTAGATGGACCTTCCGGCTGCCAGGGGCACTTACCACTTTAGACCCTAGGCCACGTGGCCAGCATGATCCTCACACCAACTGAGTTCATGCTGCCTGTGATTGTGATCAGGGGAATCTGATGCTTTCCCCTTACAGGACAATATTATCTACCTTTTCCCCAACCGTTTTGAGTCCCTTTATAGATTTAAAGTGTTAATCATCTCACCTTTGAATACTCATTGGCAACCCAACCAGGAACAAGTGGTTAGCTATGACCCCCTAGTCATAGCTAGTCCAGACCCATTAGAAAAACACAGACCCACCGTGCTGCTCCTGGAGCACACCTACCTGCTTGATATGCAAATTCCACCTGAAATTCCAATGTATAGTGGCTTTAGTGGATGGCTCATTTCTCCCAACCATACCTCCCCAAAGGAGGTGAAAATAATTGCACCAGGACCCACAAAAGGGATAGTGTGGAGCTCTCTAAAAGGGGAAGAGGTACTCAGGCTGGTTGACACCAGCAACGTCAGAAGATGACAGCATGGCGATACAATTACACCACTTGGACCTACCCCACTCTGGAGGAGGCTTCCAATGAACTGTTGACCCACAACAGCCCCATAATAAATCTCACTATGGGGCAGTCAGTGGGCAGGCGCACAACTATAAAATACAGATGCTTACTGCTGCTGGCCTTACTCTGTGTCTTGTGTGCCATCTGGGTCACAGGGCTTCTCCTCAACCTAGAGAAGCAACACTAGAAAGTCGCTGGACCATAAAGCACTTGCCCACAACTTCACCCCAGTGGGGGCAGAGAGCAAGAGTTGAAAGTCAGACTTAGAGGGGCTGTACCCCAAAGCCACCTGGTATGGATGCTAGCATAAAGGCCACCAGCCCTGCTTACATGTTCACTGACATCCTGATCTCTTTCTGAGCACTGATCATTACATTACCCCAATTTCAAACCTAATTGGCTGATAGGCTTATGAAGTTCAGACCCGTCTCTAGTAATATAGGGCCAAATGCTAAATTGTTAGGAGTATATAACTAAATTTTCTTTAAAACAAGCTACACAAGTGCCTTAAAGTCTTACTATTTTTTTTTAAAGATTGATTGACTGAGAGAATGAGAGAAAAAGAGAGAGAGAGCACATGCACAAGTGAGAGGGGTAGAAGGAGAGAAAAAAGCAGACTTCACACTGAGCACAGAGCTTGACACAGGGCTGGATCTCACCACCCTGAGATCACAACCTGAGCCAAAACCAAGAGTCAGATGCTTAACTGAGTGCACCACCCAGGCGCCCCTCCAACCCTTAGGATTCATGGATGAACAGTACTGCCTAATTATTTTCAAGGTACATCTGAAGGACTCCCAAAATTTACTGAGAATTTGTGATTTGCTGAGTAAATGCTCCCGACAGTTCAAGCAAACCTTAATTTGGGCACCCCAAATCTATGCAACCTTCTTAGACCCCTTGACCCTTCAGTTCCCCTCCTGGGTAACTACCTGAGAGAGCCACCCTTCTCTGAGATGGCTCCTCCACCTGTGACAATGCTGGAGATGACAACGCCCAAACCTACAACCTCATCCCAAACACTGCTCTGCAAGCTTCCATTGTAGTAGAGATGACATCCAGGAAGGCACAGCAGCTGATGAGGGCAAGCACTGCCTGGGACTTGGTTGCTGAACCGAATGCCTGTTTATCTAAATTCCCTGCTGATCACCCCCTTGAGTGACGTTTTGCACTTAATTGTGTGTCTGCCCCAGAACCCCTTGCTTATCGCAATGCTCTCTGCTCAAGTGTGAGGTGGCACTCTGGCTGCCAAGTTATTCCCTACTGTGCCTTTGAGCTTTGGAAGGCCAACGTATGTGTCCATCTCACCACCTATGAGGGTCTCTTTAAACACTTCATTCAGATGCTTGCCCTCACCACACCCATTAGACTGGCCCACACTATGCGTCACCCTGGGAGTCCATGAGTTCAATTTCCATTGAGAGGACCTCTTCCTGGCTTCAGATCCTGCCACCACCACAGCATCTCCCTCTACACCCTCTGGAAGGACCACAGTTACAAGGTCACCTCTCTGTAGGGGACCCTTACCCATAGCCACCACGCAGAGCTCCCGTTCAAGCCCTCCAATAGTCTTATTATTTTTATACAATGGACAGAAACCAAAGCTCATTTTGAGGGGCTGCTGGAACTGCTAGGCATGTTACTGGACTCAACACAAGGCTATTTCCCGAGTTAGTGGTCTACCCAGCTGCTTGACTGACTCTGTCCGCATTTGCCCAACAGAAGGCACTTTACTGGTCCCTGAAGCTTATCCCACAGCTCTCTGTGGTGCTCAACTACTCCCACACAGGACCCTTTGCAAGACGGTATGTGGCATGTGGCAGGAGCCCACATACACCCTTTACATACTCTGTATCTGCCCAGGTATCGACACTACATAGATAAATACTAACTACACTTTGTCCCCAGGAGCACAATCCCCATGGTCTTAGGCCTCAAAGCCCAGCCATTCAGGGGAAACCTCAACTTAGTTTGGGTTCCTTCATCAAGCACTTGATGTCCACTGTGGGTCCAGTACCCTGAGGCCATGTCACACATACATGGTTCTCCATATGTGCATTTCTCCTTCCCTCAACGTCCAACACATTTGTGTCCCTTCTGGCCCCTGGGATATCCTATCTATGTCAGTGCGCTTCAGTGTCCCTGAGACCACCCCTACAAGTCACTGAATTGAACCCTCAACCTGTCTTTCTGCCTCCCTGACATCAAAAGTGTGCAGCGTTCAACCCCATTATGTTGGGCACAGGCCTCGAACCACCCCCCACAGGGGCTGGGCAAGGCGCTGCTGCATTAGGCACCCAAGAGCAAATCATTAAGGCAAACACCACTCTGTCAGCCACCCTGGTGGAACACACTGGGCTGCTGCACCAAAGCCTACTCTTAATGTAATAACAACATGATCTGGGCAGCCCCAGTGGCCCAGGGTGTGATCCTGGAGACCCGGGATCAAGTCCCACATCAGGCTCCCTGTGTGGAGACTGCTTCTCCCTCTGCCTGTGTCTCTGCCTCTCTCTTTCTCTATGTTTGTCATAAATAAATTTTTAAAAAAAACTTATAAAGAAAAAAAAAAACATGATCTTTAGCAGAGATAGTTTCAGATAACCATTCAGCTTCAGATTACGTACTGGCTGAGGAAGGAGGCATATGCGCTATAAAGGGCATCACCTGCTGCCTGTATATTAATAATTCTGGACAAAGTCAGAGAAACTTAGGAAAGATGGCCCAACAGGTACAAGTGTTTCAAAACCTCACCCAGGCTTGTAACCAAACAACTAGCTTCACCTTATCCAAGGGCTTTATTATCTTGGCTGGATCTCAATAAAAGAAGGGAATGGTTATGACAGGATTTCAACCTTTCATTTGTCTACTGATATGGATGACTGGCATTTTTGCTTTTCTCACATGTCTCATGTGTTAGGTGACCAAAACTCTGCCAGTGGCTCTTACTATCCACAATCCTGCCAGTGCCTAGAATTTTCCCTAAAGATTAATACCTAAGCATCACAGAGTCAATTGTGATGAGAACAACAACTTTTTTTGTTGTTTCTGAGTTGCTACCCAGGCATTGTACAGCATAATAACCTTGTTCACACCCAGAGTCTGGACGTTTCTTCAGGAACTTGATTTTAGGATTCCCATGCTAAGTTCCTGTTTTGCTTTTCCCAGAGCACCCTTTAAAATAACCACTCAGGGGGTGCCCAGTTAGCTCAGTCAGTGAAGCATATGACTCTTGATCTAGAGGTTGTGAATTCAAGCCCCCCATTGGGTGTAAAGATTACTTAATAAAAATCATTCATGGCATCTCAGTGGCTCAGTTGGTTGGGCGTCCAACTCTCTGTTTCAGTTCAGGTCATGATGTCAGGGTCATGAGATCGAGCCCCAAGTTGGTTCTGTGCTCATCAAGAAGTCTGCTTAAGCTTCTATGTCCCTCTCCCTCTGCCCCCCACACTCACTCTCTCTCTCTCTTTCTAAAATAAATAAATAAATTTTTTGAAATAAATAAATAAACAAACATCTTTAAAATAACCACTTAGGAGTTAAGACCTCGAAAAGTTAGTAACCTTGGCCTCAACAACCTCATAAGCAATAGGTGCTTGCTACTCTGCTCTCTAACTCCTGCTCACCCACGACCTGGGATGGAGGACCACTCAGGTGCTGGGGGAGCTACCTGCCGACCCCTACGCAGGTGATTTGTACCCCCTCATTCAGCAGGTTATAATGTGCATATTCTTATTTCCATACACAGCTCTGGCTCCCCATCACAGTAGGGAAGGTCACAAAAGACTGAGCTTTGTGCAGGCCAACAAAAAATAAAAGAGATGACTCTCATCTTTCTTAGATACCCTGCTAGGCAGAGCGTACCTCTTCCATCCCTTCCCAACAGGAAGAGAAAAGAATCCTAAAGGAGTAGGATCCAGAGCAAGTAATTTTTGACTAAAGGGAAGTTTCAGGAAAAGGTTTGAGGGGGAGAGAATATACCATCTTAAAATATGCTTCTTTGGCAAAAGGATTATTTTAGGCTGATTATTTCTAAGAAACAGCAGACACAGGAGAAGTTCTGAAAATCGGAGTAGAAGTCCTTCTGTAAGAGTCATTTACATTTTATAAGATATTTCCATCTGTAAGGGTCTCTCTCTCTCTCTCTATCTATCTTTCTATCAGGAAGACAATGATTTGAAACGTCTAGGAACTCTCATCAATAAAGAAGGCAAAGATTTACCTTACCATTGCTTACTGTGCTTTTTCTGACAGCTTCCCACAACTGGATCCCCACCTTCCACCCCAACATCTTTCATCTTTAGCTGGAGATGTTATCTAAAGTAGTGACTTGGGCCATTCTGGAGACACACTCAGTTTTCCTGGGTCTCTCCCATATATATAAGATGTACATATGGTATAAAACTTCCATTTGTTTCCATCCTGTTGAACTGTCTTTTATTAGAGGATGTGACTCAGCCAAGAATTTAGAAGGGTAGAAGGAAAATTATTTTTCCTCCCCTACAGGTTCATTACTTTCTTAGGAACAAACCTCATAGGATTATCTCAGAATGAATGAATGAATGTGAATGAATAAATCTAAATTATTTCTCTTTTTAAATGTATGGCCCATTTCATTAATATATGCCATTAGTGGTTCATAAAATGCTTCTGTTTAGTAACCATAAATTTCCATTTTTGCTTGTAAAAGTCTCCACACATAAAAAAGACAAGTGTTGGTAACAAAACAAAACTAAATTTTTCCATTTCATATCCCGATACTTCTACAAGGCAGTAAACTGACTTCCTAGCAAGTAAGAAAAAATTTACAATAATTCATCAGAAAAATAAAACTTGGTCTGTGAAGAAACTTGAATTGGGATAAGCACCAAAACTCAAGGAGCATAATCGTTTAGATCTGAGGTGGCCACAGGTCCCCATCTACTCTGGACCATCTCAGTCTATGCTTCTTATCCTAGCAAGATTATTAAGCATGCTCACAGTCACTCTCAAAAATGGCAATTTGGACGATAAGTTATACATCACCCTATCTGGAGATAAAAGGGATCCTAAACAATCTCTGACAAAGAGAACTTCCAGGTTTTCAGGAACACTGGCATTAACAGAGGTGTTTTGCACAGTCTGTTTTTACTTACAAATTTTGAAAGAGTTAATAGCATTTTCACTTTTATAGTTGTAAAGTAATAAGGACTGATCAACACTGAATATTTATGAAATAAATACAAAGCCCTGCCTTGCAACCTATATCTGGGAACTTCCCTCTCCACCTCTATCCCCAATCTAAGGATCCATGAGAATGGCACAGTGATTCAGCATTTCTAAGGCATTCATTAAAATGTGCTTGAGTGCAATGAAATCAGGAGAGAAAAAAAGGTACCTAATACACAGATATTAAAATCAAAACCTCTTTTATAAGAGCAAGAATGATGAAATTCTATAGGTTTTCTCTTACTGAAACATTTGTAAAGCAGCTAAAATGACAAGTATCTCTCATCACTATTATTAGGCAAGTCATCCTAAGATACAGCAGAAAACATATGGCACACTTTTTGTCAACTAGTTCAAGAGATGGTTAAAAACAGAAATAAAAGGGGGCAGCCCTGGTGGCTCAGCGGTTTAGTGCCACCTTTGGCCCAGGACCTGATCCTGAAGACCCGGGATAGAGTCCCACATCAGGCTCCCTGTATAGAGCCTGCTTCTCCCTCTGCCTGTGCCTCTCTTTCTCTCTCTCTCTATGTCTCTCATGCATAAATAAATTAAAAATCTAAAAAAAGAAAACAGAAATAAAAGGGAAATTATAGAACACAAAGGGAAGTTCCAGGGAATCCACAATACAAGACACAGTTTACACCTGTGCAGGACACTTTTTAGAACCTTGCTTATCTCATTTCTGTGTCTCCTGGAGGACAGACCATGTCTTGTTCATCCTTGTACTCCTTATCTCTTATCTCTGAATCCTTAACATACTCCTTTGCACAGGAGAGATGTGCAACAAATGTTTGTTCAATTAAACTAATACAAAAAAGAGAAAAATGCTCTCAAATATAATTTCTGTGTAAGGATTTTTTTTTTCTAAAGTAAGAGTACACCCACCACCACCATGGAGGGTGGAAATGGAGAAGAATCATTCCAACTGTGAGTTTGTGTTCCATAGTAAGAAGTCTACATGAGTGGCAGGAGAAGGTTTAACAAACCTTATTATAAAAATTAAGACATAGAGCAGTCAAACCATGTCCCATCCAACAAAACGACCACATAACATCAGACCAGAAGACAGGCATTGGCCATTGCCTCCAAAATTTGAGTTATAAAAATATTCCACTGAATTTTTTTTAAGTCTCAGCTCCGGAGGGTTTCAGTATTCTTTGAAATAGCTTTAAGGGTGCTCGCTTTGGCACAGCACATATACTAAAATTAAAATAGGCTTTAAGGTAGTTTTTGGTTTTGTCTTGTTTTGTTTTGTTTTTATTCCTCCAGCCCCCTATCCAAAGGCACTGGAGTTTGAGAACCTGCCACTCAACCATAGAAGGTCTCGTTAATTAGCAAAGCCATAAAATGGGTCCCAATGCATTAACAAGAGGGCCTTGGATTCTTCTTCCTTGAAGTCACCACCCACTCCTCCTATCAACAAGATAAATGGGCAGACAGGATCCAGGAGTCAACTCATGGAGTTACATAGGAGCAGATGTCACAGGGCTGTGAGAACAGAGTCCTACTGGTCTCAAAGTGGGTAACAGCCACTTCATAATACTGTAAAACAAAATTAGCTGCTCCAATAACATTCAATACAAAGGAAGCATTTTCTCAGAAAACTGACTTGTAAAAAAATAATAAAAATTAAGTGTTCAGGCTTCTTGAAGTTTATATTAGCTGTTTGTATTAGTTTGAAGTTTATATTAGCTATCACCCAAAAGCCTTAAATTTCTAACTCCCTGTTTGTAAAACAGGAATAAATACCATTACCATTTACCTATAGTTTAGAAAACTAATAAAAACAATGATATAAACCACAGATATAGTTCTTAAATTCTAGATGTTAGACAGTGACTACTTTTCTCCATTGAACAGCTATAGTCCGGGGTAAAATACTTGACATACAGACTCTATTCTTTGCTCATGATAAAGAACAGAGGTACTGATGACTGACCCACTGTGTAAATCTGCCTGGCATCCAAAATATTACTAACTCAAATAAAGAACAGTAAGCAAGAAGAAAAGATCCTTCCAACTCTTCGAACATTAAGCCCCTTTATCTTCTATTGAATGCCTTTTCAAAAATCAGTGCCACTTTCTGAACCAACTTGAAAGTAAAGCAACCACTTGCAATGAATGTAGATAAAGTCTTGAAAGACTATGCTGGCCCAAACTGGACCCTATATTATATAAACAGTTTGTTTATAGTCGCCGTAATCTTTTAAAACGTCAAATTGTTTGCCTACTGAAAATACTTCAGACAAAAAGTATTCTTTCCTATTGATCATTGCAAGAAACTTAAAATTAAATTTTAACCCTCAATTTCTACGTGAAGGACAGATAGGGAATCTGCAAATACCCTGTTATAGCCATCTTCTGTGTGCAGCTGGAAAGCAGTTTTCATCACGGGAGGTAGAACACTGCACCCTTATATAAAGCCTCCAAGATAGAAGTCAGGACCATCAACATGCTCACTTAACTCCTGCTCAGTGCTCAATGCACCTGAGAGACGGATGGACCACATTTCAGAATTTAAAAAGCCGTAAGAAAATGCAGATTCCACATGAGAGTCAGAGAGAAAAAAAACCCAAACAGCAGTCCTATCTCAGGAGATCTCAGGTTTACTTCCTCCAATTTCTCCTCTATCATAATATTAATTGATTTCCTAATAAAGTGCTGCAGTAAAATTTGTGAGATCAGATTCTGGCAGAAAATCAAAGCAAAGGAAAACTCCTCAAGGCAGCCACCTCTGCATACCCAGACCCACCTTGCCTACCTTGTTGTGTTTTTGCTGGTGTCTTGTCTTTGTGTCAAGAACATGGTAAGGGCTTTCCGAGTCTTGGTTGATGTAGTATATGAGTCTTGAAGGCAGTGTGATTTCTTTCTGCAATGCATTGCTGTAACTGATATTACTGCTATTCTGTTGTGATGTGTTGTCTTCATCTGCCAGGGCTCCCCAATTTTTTTCTGCAGTTTCATTCCAGTGCGGAGCTGGGGGTGGGGGAGAGGGGTGCACAGAGATACACAAATACACACATATACCCTATAAATACAAAAGTACTATGTGTGTTCCCATTAATTGCAAAAACAAAGTTTTCTATTCATAAGCAAGTAAGAAGTAGAGACACAGCAAAGCAAGTTATCGCAACAACGAAATGGCCTGAGTAGGTTAACAGCCCGTGAGGCTTATACAATAATGTACTATTTATTATTATTTGTGCTTTACATGAACATTTCTAACCAGTCTCAAATACATACTTCGAAGGATGGGGAGTAGGGGTGGGGGGCGGCGTGGACTTGAGGGAAGACATTCAGGGAACATGCTCAGAGGTTCCGACCCTCATGTCCACCCCTTCTCTTGAGTCTGCAGCAGCTCAATGGGACTCTGACTAGGAGTATCCCAGCTGAGAGCTAAGAACGCTCCGAAGAGAACTTGAGTGCTGAATGCATGGATAGGGGCTGTTAATTGATTCCTTAAACAAAACAGGCAATTCCTTTTGCTTTAAACTTTGAGATGAGCAAAAAATCCTTTGCCATAGAGGCAAACAGATGCTGGCAGCTTTCCAATTCCTTTTATTTTTTCTGCCAGGGCCAGCTTTCCCTTTCCACTGATTTCCCATCATCTATGTATTGAATATCGTATTATCTTAATTGTTCGTTATCATGACTAGCATTTTGAGAATCACGAACCAAAGGTTTCTACCTCCCGAGTTGCCCTCCCCCATCCTAATTCCAACAGCAGCGAATAAACCCAGTAGGCGATTTGAGGAAACAACACGTTACCCCTATTATTATTATTATTATTATTACTCTTATTATTACATCCTCCCCGTTCGCATTCAGCCTCTCCACCCAGAAGCAACTTGCTCCCTGTCTGCATTTACCGTCCGCCGGTTTCCCCTCCGCCAAGTTGCAGGGATGGCTGAGGGTCCCCGCATCCACTAAATACCTCCCGGCGGAACCGACCGTCGTTGGGATGGGGTTTTTCGTGAATGCAACAGAAATGGACTTCAGAAAGTGAACTGGAACGCACGGGGGGCTCGGGAGGGAGAGGGGGAGAGGCCGAGCCCGGGACGTGTCCGGGGCGCACGGACCCGCGTGCCCTTCGCTCTCCTCCGCGGGGCCCGGCGGGCGGGCAGGCAACGCGAAGGGCACCGGGGCCATACCCACCGCTGGGCGCAGCCGCCCCCCAGGCGCGGGGCCGCGACGAGGTGGCGAGAGGAGGCAGCAGGAGAAGGACGAGGAGCAGGCGGCAGGGCGGCGCGCGGGCGGGCACCGGGCCGGCGGGGCCGCCGCGGGGGCCGCGGGAGGCGCGGGGCCGGCTGGAGCCCGCGCGGGGCGGCCGCCGGGAGCTGCTGCCGGGCGGCTTCATGGCTCATAGCTCCCGGGCGCCGCTCGGTGTGGCCGGCGACAGCGCCGGGGGAGGCTGCGGGGAGGCTGCGGGCGGGGCCGATCACGCCGGCTGGGCGCGCATGGTGCGGCCGCGGGCAGGGGCAGGGGCAGGGGCAGGGGCAGGGGCTCGGGGCGCGGCACCGGCGGCCGGCGGCTCCCCTCCCCTGCTCGCCTCTCGCCTCTCCGCCCCTCCCGGGCGGCCGCGGAGGAGTCCGGGGGTCCCGGCGGCTCCGCCAACTTGGAGCCGCCCCAGATGCTCCTCCCTCCCTGCGGCGGGCGCGGCCGCTCCAGCAGCTGCGGGGGCTGCCGCCGGGGCTGAGGATGCTGAGACGGCGCGGGCGAGCGCGCGGCGCGGGGGCGCGGGGCGCGGGGCGCGGGGCGCGGGGGCGCGGGGCGCGGGGCGCGGGGCGCGGGGGCGCGCGGCGGGGGGGGGGGGCGCCCCGCCCTCGAGAGCGCGCCCGCGGGTCCTGATGCTGCCGCCGACGCCGATCCCGACGCTGTGGCTAGTGCCGGGCACGGGGCGCACTGCGCATGCGTCGCCGCGGAGGCAAGGGGCGGGGGGCCGCGGAGTGATGCAGCATCCCCGGCGGCCTCGGGGTGACGGCGGCGCCTCCAGAGGTGGGGGCAGAGAGCGCGAAGGCCGGCGGCCGGGATCGTTAGCCGGAGGGGAGGAAAGAACCGTGACGGGGTCCAGGCCAGAGGCCACGGTCATCTGCAGAAAAGAAGCACCTGCCTCGTCCTCCAGCCCAAACCTTCCAAATTTCCCTTCGTCCTATTCCGACCCCCTCTTTCCCCGGGAGACACCGAGGCCAAGCATTTCCTCCCTAATCCTCTGTTTATTTCCTCTCTCCAGATAAATACAAAGGATTGCGGCCAAGGAGGTAAAAATAGCGCGGCTCCTCCTGGTTGGCGCCCTCCCTCCCGGCCAGTGAAGCGGGGGCTGCCAGGCGCGGGGCTGCAGGCGGGCGCGGGGGCTCGGGGAGCCCCGGAGCTGGGGGGCTCCACCCCGGCCTCTGGCCCCAGTGCCCAGGCCCCGGGGCTTCGCGGAAAGCCGAAAAACCAGAAAATGTTGGCTCGACACTTCAGAAAGCATAACTGGGTGTATTGGGGGAAGATCTGGAAAATCTGGGAGCTAGAAATGCGAGATTAGAAGCTAAGCGTGTGGCATCTAGTTGGGGAAAGCCATCGTTTTTCAACCACGTGGGCGGGCATGCACTGGAGGGGACACATTTGAAATTTTGAGATCTAGTACTGACTTCTGAAAAGAAAGGGGGAGATTTTTCTCTTGCTGCTCTTTAATAATTAAAAAAAAAAAAAAAAGTAAGTGGAGAATCCCTGAGTTAGGTAGGTTAGCAGCCACTAAATCCGACAGCTGGTTTCAAATTAGGGCCTGTGACATATTTCTGTTCCCAAGTTCCCACAATGCAAGCATTCGTTTATTCACCCATCCAATGAGAACAAGTAATAACAACGTTGTCTTACTCCATTATTTGTATTTAAAATGGAGATTATAACACCTACTGTGGGAGATCCAGAATTCCTTAATTAAAAGGAAAAATAAGAGTATAAAGCACCATAGTGATGACAGGGCTCAGTGCTGTTAGCCTTATTCTCCGCCCCAAAGACGTTCAGTACAAGTCTTCCCAAAATGTGCCATGTGACTATGTTGGAAACCCTGTGGATTCAAAAGAAAACTTTGCCCCTCCCTTAACTACCTAAAAGAATTTAAATTGGTGGTCTTTCCCAGAATGAGTTATTACCAAGGATAACTTTTTTCTGAGTGACCCTCTGTAGGGCAGTGCAAATATCTAATTACCAATCATCAGCTCTTATTCTTATTGCCCTGTGAATTGCCTCCGAAGCCCCCAGCACCTATCCCGTTCCTTAGCTCAGGAGAGCAGATATATCTCATTTTACCTTTCGGTCTTTAGAATTTTCATGTATGTGGAGTTCTTGTATGTATGAAATTAATTTTTCTCTTTTAATGTCTCATGTCAATTTAACTTTTGACCAGCCAGAAGAACCTTTAAAGCATACGGAAAATTTTTTCCACCCCAACAATCCCCACTTAACAAAGAAGGAAGACAGAAGGAGAGGGGAAGAGAGATAACAGGAGAGAGGAAGAAAGGCAGACACACATACAGAAATCAAAGATCACAGAGCTGATAGGGGCTTAAACACTAACATTAGCTCCTCCTCTCTGTATCAGAGCTACAATATTAATTATCATACATTTATTAATGTAAACTTGTAACTGATGCTACTTCCCCAAGCAGGGGAAGCAATAATGTTCTCTTTGACTCAATATTGTGTCCTTAGCATAGTGTTTGTGGCCCAGAGAAGGCTCTCAGAAAGCATAGCATGAATGAATAAACAAAAAGTCTGTGGTGCACTATAGCAGGAGTCACACTGGAGCAAGCTGGTAAACACTCCCATCCCCCTGTAGTTCCTACCTGTAGGTCAGTGTTCTTGGGGGTGTCTCAAGGCAAGCATGCCCTGGTTAGGTTTTCCCAACTTATATCTGATATAATGATAGAATCTTGAAAAAGGGCTGGAGAAAGGGAGGTGTACAAGGAATGAGAAGAAAGAAGGAAATGAAAGGGGGAAAGATGCTGAGATGCAGTTATTTGAAAAGACCCTATTGTAATTGAGTGATCCCGTCTCAAAGCCTATTCTAATGAATAAAGCTATGTATCAACCTGGACCAACTAACACGCTTCAGTTTAAGCCACCATGCATTCTGTGCACTTGGGAAATAGCATGAGGACTCCTTCCAGTTTCCAATAAGAAGCAGGAGTGTTTACAAAGCAGAATGTTGTCTTTTGCACTATAATCAAAAGACTGCATTTATTTGTAGAACTTTAATGTTTACAGACATGGCTGGAGGCAAGATAGTGCATCAGCAAATGAGATCATGAGTTAGAGAAGGAGTAAATCACTCAGAAAAATTTACCAGAAGTTTGATCCTTAAGCCATATTTTTAAGAGAAACTTAAAAACAGAATTAAATTTTTTTAAGTGGATGATTTGTCAGATTTTGTAATAGTCCCATTAAGTAATTTGGAATATTTATGGTTATACAGCTTAGTTCCAAATATGATCTGTGCTTTCCTGATATTTAATAACTTTGTCAATCACCACCTGCTGCTTTGATCTATATTCATGTTTGTGCATACCATCTTTCCCCTGTTAAAAAAAAAAAATTTACTGAACTAGGCTGCATCTTGGTCATCCCTGATTCCCAGTGCCTACGATATAGTACCTGGAATGGAGTCAGCATTTGATCAATGTGTTTTGAGTAGAAGGATAGCCACAGGCAGGAGAGGGAGGGATTCAGCAAGCTGGACTAGGATATCAAAAAGTGTGTACCCGATGCTTGAGGGCTGTGATAGCTCTGGTTAGATATGTGTGCTGGATCCCACAGGCATCAGGGACCATTGGAGTGACCTGGTCAACATGGCAGACATGAGAAATTGTCACAGTTGTAAGTGAAGGCAAGAGGCCAGAAGGTCCATGGGAAAGAAATTACACTAGGAGATGTGGACACCAAGTGAACACAAATATTGGTGTGTGTGACCAGTGCCCCAAAAGAGTAGCCATACTGCTCACTAACATGGTTCTGCTGGTCTGGTTCTGGAAGACACCAGAAGTCCTCTCTGCTACAGTCTGTTGCAGGGGAGAACTGGACCCACTTTGTAACCAGTGAGAAAACTGAGCCTGCACAGGGTCGGGGGCACCTAGGTGGCTCAGCCGGTTAACCATCTGCCTGGCTCAGGTCATGATCCCTGGGTCCTGAGATCAAGCCCCACCCCCCGTTCCCTGCCAGGTAGGAGGCTGCTTCTTCCTCTCCCCAGTGCTTGCTCTCTCTCTTTCTTTCTCTCTCTCAAATAGATAAATAAAATCTTAAAGAAAAAAAAGGGGGGGGGTTGAAATATTAGATTTGGAAAGCATCTGTCTCTAAAGGCCTGAGACTCTAGGGGAAAAGGCAGACAAAGGGGTCACAGAAGAGGGGCTTTGGAGGGCGAAAACTGTGGGGTGGGGGGAGGGCAATGTAACAGAGCAGATTCACAAGAGCAATTAGAATGGAATAATCATGTGGCCAAAAAGCCAAGGTCGAAGAAGGCACGCAGCAGACTGGTGGAAGCAGACGCTGAGGGGCCATCTGCGGGTGAAGCAACAGCGCGAACGCGGGCTGGGGGTGGAAGGGCTCTGACTCCACAGAGCTGGCTGGGGGCAGATCCTGGGACAGATTCGGCTCTGGAAGGTTTCTCCTCTTTTTAGAATGGCTGTGAACACTGACTTTACAAGTAGAAATGAATATCACCAAGGAAAGAAGACAATGTGCTTCTTGGGGAAAGTGAAAAAAAAAGAGTGAGATCTATTACTGGTGCTTTCCACATGGTTCAAGGGTCAGCAAACATTTTCTATAAAGGGCCAGATAGTAAATATTTTAGGCTCTGTGTGCCATATGGTCTCTGACGCATATTCTCTCTTTTTTTTACAACCCTTTAAAAATGTAAAAAGCATGCAGCCCCGGTTTGTCAACCTACCATTTTTAACTACATGTGTGTATAAATATCTATCTTAAGCTTAACATTTTTCATCAACTGCATTATCTTGTACGCTTGTGAGCAGAAAAGCATGTGCAATAACAGACATGGTTCTAACTCCCAAAAAGCCACCTCTTCATTGAAATTTAGCTCTTCATTTCATTAACAATGCAGTTGTCTAATTCTTAATACACATGCATTGTTTGAAGGGGTTCCTAAGGAAAGAAGCATTCCTCTGTTTAGAGATGATTCCTAGACTTACACAATGGAGGCGAATGCCAGAAATCATTTTCCAAAAAAATTACAGATACCAAAAGATCCCAGATTGTTCTCTTGTTTTGCCAAGATGTATTTTCTGGGGAGCAAGGAGATGCCGAATAAATGCTACAGCCATGACAGGTCAGAAGACGGAGTAACACACGCAGTGGCAGCCTTTCCCGGAGACTGTCACCATCAGTGATCTGTCTGGATTCCCCAAATCTCAGTCCCAAGGAGGCTATGAGGCAGCATGTAGGTTCTCCAGACACAGGGCCACGCCCAACGCCTCAGGCGACCTTCAGATTCATGAAAAATAAGTCTGCAAGTCTATGTTAAATATACCTGTGGTCATTCTGAAGGAGAGGCCACTGTGGGACAATCTCAGAAGTCAAAATGTGACTTGTTCCAACAGTCCTGGGGGAAGAATGCATTACCAAAACTGCAATGGCCACAGGCATTTCTAGTGGAATATTTGACCAGACAAAAATGTCTAAATGAACAAATCTAAAGACAGGTAACCACTGTTAAAACCGAAAATTAAGTTCTTAACAGATATGATGCTAAATGAAGGATAATCAGGACTTGCTGGCAGAGTAGGATGCATCTGAAAAACAGTTTCATTTTTTTCCCACCACGGAAACACTAGGCTAGTTTACCCCACAGTTTGGAGCATTTACAAGCTGCAGCACAAAGGGATAAACAAGCATGTCCCCATGATTTGTGGTGTTGAGATATGCTATGCAAAACCTGGAAGAATTGTGTTTATTAAGAATAATCTGAGTCAACACATAATCATTAAACCCTCACTGTGGCACAGAGCAACACTAGAAGGAAATTGCCACATACTAATTGGGCAGGTGGGCGGAAACCTCAACTACTTTTAGAGACAGCAAGCGAATTTTATCTGAAAGGGTTAGAACTCCAGCAGCAGAATTAATACACCAATGATAATCCCTAACATTTGCATAATAACAATAGCTAAGTCCTTTAATAATGTCTGCTTTAATAATTACTGTGCATTTACACATCACAAAGTGCTTTTATCTGTTTTATTTTATTTGATCCTCAATTCTGTGACACAGAGAGGGCAATTACTACTATTTTTTTAGAAGCTCCATCTTAGATGTGAGGACACTAAGACTTACTGGTTTTGCCGTGATTCTCCATCCTGGCTGCACATCCAAGTTACCCAGAGAGTTTTAACGACTTATCATTGCCTGACTATTTAGAATCTTCAAGAGCGGGATCCAACATCAGTGTCTTCAAAATCTTCCCAGATTGGTTGAATATGCAGTCAGGGTTAAAATGCACCAGGTCAAGGGATTTCCCAAGGAATCAGAACCCTGATTTCAAGTCTTGTTCTGTTCCCAAGATCTTTTTCCCTATGTCTGCTCTTTTCACAAGGTAACCTTGAACCAGGAGAGATACAAAATATTAGTGTAATTGCCACAGGATCTAATGTAGAATTAGAAAATATTTGAGCCAGAATTTACCTTTGAGATCATCTAGGAATTCAACATTATGATTGTATAATTTTAGAAGTAAAGGAGCAGAGTTTAAACTTTTTGTCCAGGGAATCCCTGGGTGGCTCAGTGGTTTGGCGCCTGCCTTTGGCCCAGGGCACGATCCTGGAGACCCGGGATCCAGTCCCGCGTCGGGCTCCCAGTGCATGGAGCCTGCTTCTCCCTCTGCCTGTGTCTCTGCCTCTCTCTCTCTCTCTCTGTCTATCATAAATAAATATTTTTAAAAAATAAAAATAAATGTAAAAACATTTTAAAAATAAATAAATAAAAATAAACTTTTTGTCCAAGGCCACACCAATCTGTGGCAGAGTTGGGACTGGATTCAGTTTTCCTTTCTTCAGGCTTTCCAGTACTTTCCGTCATGCTTTGTACATGGTTTGTTTAAAAAAAAAAAAATTTACTTGCAGAAATCCTGGTCACTCTATAATGTAATCCATTTCTGATGTCCCACATGGCATTGCTTTGTAAAGACAAGAGGTTGTAGCTATGATGTCAGGATTCCAATATGATCCGTCCCTCTAAACCCAGTTCCATAGTTTGGCTGCATAAAAGACCTTCATGCTGCAGCATGGAAGTAGCCCAATGTGAACAAAAAATACTGGGGGGGCTAGTCCCACTCATCCCTGGAGGTAATCCATCCAAATAAAGTATCTATTGTTCTCTTACTTCTCCTTTCATGTCTTAAATATTTCCAAGGGGTAATTTTCTCATCTAGTGAGTTTCTCGTACTACCTGCAGTATACCTTCAGAATTCAATAACTGCAGCTTCTTTAATCCTGTTTTAGATAGTCCAAAATTTGGTGAAAAACAGAAAAGGACAAAGGAAAGAATAAAAAAATAAATAAAAACAAAATAACAAGGAGAAAGAGGAAGAACAAGAATTATTTCTACAGCACCTACTATGTGCCAGATACTGAGTTAAGAGCTTTATCTGGATGATCTCATTTAATTTCATGCAATTCTATGAAGGAAGTACTATTATTACCCCCATTTTGATTGATGAGAAAACTGAGAGTCCCTTGTCTGCAGTCATGTGACTATTAGGAAGCAGAGCTGGGTCAGGAGTCGTGTTTGCCTGACTCCAAAACAGAAACTGCCAACCACACCATAGTGATCCACCAACACTATCAATCTATCAATTCACCAAAATTATTACTGAATTACTAAAATTCACCAAAAAAAAAAATTCACCAAAAATGTTACTAAAATTCAATCCTCTACCTATTCTGCATTAATTAACAATTAATTTGGGCAGCCCGGGTGGCTCAGCGGTTTGGCGCCCAGGGTGTGATCCTGGAGACCCAGGATCGAGTCCCACGTCGGGCTCCCTGCGTGGAGCCTGCTTCTCCCTCTGCCTATGCCTCTGCCTCTCTCTCTCTCTGTGTCTCTCATGAATAAATAAAGAAAATCTTAAAAAAAAAAAAAAAAAAACAATGAATTTTCTTAAAACTGGAGCTGAGAAATTCGATACCACATAATCTATTTGACCACTGACCAAAAACAAAAACCTGAAACAACTTCTTAAAAGGATCTATAATATTTTTAAATCTTGACTTGACTATAAATACAATTTTAAACTTTATTTTGTCTGTTTAATACCGCTGACATATTGATCCAACAATGGAACTGTTCTGAATTATGTCCCTAACTCCACATTAGAGATTTCTGAATATAGACATTCCATACAATTATCTGCAAATTCCAAAACAAAACCCAATTACCACTTCACAAGAGAGGGCCAAGATCCTCACTTATTAGAGGATTTAATTTTTTCTAAATTTTAAATTAACCACATAACCACCCATTAGATTTAATCTGAGCAATATTATAATTAGCAATATTTATTAATCTTCCCTATGAAACATATTAGAATTTGCCCATATATTAACATGTTAAGATTTCTAAAGACATACTATGAAAGCTTAAACCTTGATCGGTAGTCATTATGTATTTTTATTCTGTTATTCTAAGGCAAAAAGGAACAGCTAACATTTATAGAGCTCCTTAGATCATATAACATGCTTTTGCTCACCTTTTGTCGTTTAATATACTGCAGCAAGTAAATTAAAAGCAAGCTAACTGGATTATCTGTTAGTTTATCATGGCATTAGACTATTCATGTCATGGATACAGACATGGTTAAAGACAGAAAACAAATGATAGACAGAGTCACTTCTCCAGAAGGAAAAGAGAAACTCAAGGACTCTCCAGAGACAAATTTTAAGATTTTTTATTTGCTATTCTGATAAATTATGTGAGGGGTAGATTGCATGCTGAAATGCCCTATCCTGCAGAAAACATTAAGCTCTTCCATGTAAGAAAATGTTTGGGCAAATCGAGATAAACTATAAACAAATTTCCTGAGGTTGTGTGACATGGCCAAAAAACTAATAAAAGAATTTTATTATCAACAAGTAAGTTTTGGAATAAGTAATCTAAACTATTTATATATCTAAATAGCTATACATCCCATCTTCAAACATCACTACACACATGAAATATTATCCAAATTATAGCTGGCAATAACACCCACATGCACGCACACACACACTCACACAAACTCCTTCAACTCCAATGTGGGAAACAGACTGGAGTTGACTGTCCCCTGAATAAAACAATTCTATCTAAAAATGACAACAACAGTATATTGATGATCAAAATTACACCAAACTATGATGTACAAACCCTATAAAGGAATTAAATGTGATCCAGAAAAAAGCATTTTAAGTGACCAAGCTGCTGCTAGGTGAAAACACCTAAAAAAAGGTAAGAACCATACATACCATCTGGCAAGATAAAGAAGGAGAGAGGATATTTTCAAAGACTTTAAAATCATGAGCAGTGTAGATAAGGTGAACATAACCATCAAATCCTAAAATATTTTCATGAAGGGGTAGCATCTGAAATTTGAGAAATAAATTTGTGCGAATAAGAAATAGCACTACACAGTGTTAAATTAATTTGTAGTGGGCCTCTCTTAGGGAATGTTCCTTGCTCAAATATCTCCCTACTTCTGAAATTTTTCAAAGAAACTGGTCCCCATGATTATGTTTACACTTCACGAACTTGCTCCCCAAGTTCCTCTCCAAATCCAGCCATATCTTATTCATTTAGAGTCAGGTACATGACCTCAGATGGACCACTCACAGTGTTTCACATTCTAGGTACACTTGATTGGCTCACTATGGCCATTCAAGTCCTTACTTGAGACTTTTTTTTATTAAGACTTTTTACAGTAGCTTAAGGTTTGTAGCAAAATTGAGGGAAAGGTACAGAAATTTCCCATATACTCCCTGTCCCTACATATGCATAGCCTCCTCCAATATCACATCCCTTTCCAGAGGTACATTTGTTACAATTGATGAACCTATATAGACACATAATCACCAAAAGTCCATAATCTACATAACTATCACTCTTGGTTGTTGTACATTCTATGGCTATGGACAAATGCGTGACATATATCTATCATTACGGTATCATACAGAGTTTTTTCACTGCCCTAAAAATCCCTTGTGCTTTTCCTATTGACCCCTTCTTGCCCCAACTCTGGGAAACTACTGAACTTTTTACTATCTCCATACTTTTGCCTTTTCCAAAATGACATATAGTTAAACTCCTATATTATGTATCCTTTTCAGATGGGCTTCTTTCACTTATTAGTATGCATTTTATAGTTCCTTCATGTTTTTTCATAGCTTGCTAACTCATTTACTTTTAGCGTTGTGTAATATTCCATTGTCTAAAACATACAGTTTATTAATAAACCACAGTTTATTTATCCTACTGAAGTACATCTAAGTTGCTTCTAGGTTCTGACAATTATGAATAAAACTGCTATAAACATCTGTGTGCAGGTTTTTGTGTGAACATAAGTTTTCAATTCCTTTAGATAAATATCAAGAAGCATGTTTGCTGGATCATATAGTAAAAATGTTTAGTTTTTTAAGAAACCACCAAAATCTTCCAAAGTGAATGTTCCATTTTGCATTCCCACCAGCAGTATGAGAGCTCCTGTGCCACATCCTCAACAACATTTGGTGCTATCAGTGTTGTAGATTTTGGCCATTCTAATGGGTGTGTAGTGGTATCTCACTCTTCATACACTTATCTCCATCTGTATATCCCCTTTGGTGAGATGTTTGTTCAGGCCTTTGGTCCATTTTTAATTTCAGTTGCTTGTTTTCTTATTGTTGAGTTTTAAGCATTCTTTGTATATTTGGGATAACAGTCCTTTATCAAATGTGTCTTTTAAAAATATTTTCTTCCATCTGTGCCTTGTCTTTTTCTCCTCTAGATATTATTTTCTGCAGGACATACATTTTTTATTTTAATGAAGTCCAGCTTATCAATTATTTCTTTCTTGGATTGTACCTTTGTCAATATCCACATAATAACCTGCTGAGATTTTGATTGGGATTACACTGAATCTATAGATCAAGTTGGAAAGAATTAACATCTTGACAATATTAAGTCTTCCCATCCATAAACATGAAATATCTCTTTTTTCTTTTTTGTTCATCAGGGTTTTGTAGTTTCCCTCATATAGATCTTGTATATTTTGTTAGATTTATATGTAAGTATTTTACTTTCAGAGATGTTAATATAAATGGTATTGTGTGGGGATCCCTGGGTG
Source organism: Canis lupus dingo (assembly GCF_003254725.2). Classification (NCBI taxonomy): domain Eukaryota; kingdom Metazoa; phylum Chordata; class Mammalia; order Carnivora; family Canidae; genus Canis; species Canis lupus. Next base: position 15,333,952 of record NC_064279.1, on the reverse strand, counting down.
GCTCAGCGGTTTAGCGCCTGCCTTCAGCCCAGGGCATGATCCTGGAGTCTGGGATCGAGTTCTGCATCAGGCTCCTTGCATGGAGACTGCTTCTCCCTCTGCCTGTGTCTCTGCCTCTCTCTCTCTCTGTGTGTCTCTTATGAATAAATAAAGAATATCTTTTAAAAAATTTTTTAATGGTATTGTGATTTAATTTCAAATTCTACTTCTTTATTACTAGTCTGTAGGAAAGCAGTTGACTTTTGTATATTAACCTTGTGTCCTGCATCTTTGCTGTACTTGCTTATTAGTTCCAGGATTTTTTTGTTGATGCTTTTTTATTTTCTACATAGATGATCATATCATTTGTGAACAAATTCTATTTAACTTCTTCCTTTCCTATCTGTATACCTTTTATTTCCTTTTCTTGTGTTATTGCATTAGCTACAACTTCCAGTACAATGTTGAAAAGGAGTGGAGAGAGGGTACTTCCTTGCCTTGTAGGTACTTCTCTTAAATTGGAACTAGAAAAAGAAAGTGAGCCCCTCTATGGGGGATATAAAGGTCAGCTATTTTTGTTTCCCATTGTAATGAAGTTGAGAATAGTGCCCATTTGCAGTGAGAAGCACTATGAAAATCTTAATAAGGAGAAAAGAAAATTTATTTTCCAAACTGAGAAATTTTTGAAAGTGAAACAGGTGCTATTAATATTTAAGCCAAGAGAGGAGGCATAAACCAGAAATATCTTGGAAAAAAACAGATGTGCAGTCCCCCTGGTCCTTACTGATAAACAGATAACAATGAAGGAAATGAGCATTGCCCATTCTTACGTGTTCACTTTTGTATGCAGAATTTGAATATTACAGAGGCTGGTTCTTGAAAAAAAAAATTCCACTTTAATTGTAGTACTAAATGATTTTCTATTATATCTGGTTACTATAGGGAAATACTAAAAACAAAAATAGGAGCACCTGGTTGGCTCAATTAGTAGAGTGTGCAATTCTTGACCTTAGGGTCATGAGTTCAAGGCCCTTGTTAAGCATATAATTTACTTTACTTTTTGTAAAGATTTTATTTATTTATTCATGAGAGACACAGAAAGAGAGAGGCAGAAACATAGGCAGAGGGAGAAGCAGGCTCCATGCAGGAAGCCCAATGTGGCACTTGATCCCAGGACTCCAGGATCATGCCCTAAGACAAAGGCAGATGTTTAACCGCTGAGCCACCCAGGCATCCCTATAACTTACTTTAAAAACAAAAAACAAAAATAGCAAAAAGATTGTATAATTGATATGAAACTGGGATGCCCAAAATTCCTCTTAATTCTTGCTTGCCACTTGTTGCCCTACCTGTTGCAAGTGGTGTCAGAAAATTCCCTCAGATGTCAGTACATTTAGGGATTGCTTCAGTGGCAGAGAGTTTTATCACTCCCAGGGGCGTCCACAATCACACTATTCCATGAGTGATCAACATTTGATTGGTTGAGGGAGAGCTGGAAAGGCCTGACCATTTTGAAAATAATAAGGACTCAAATAAACAAAATCACTATGAAAGAGGAGGAATAACAACCAACATTACAGAAATACAAACAATTGTAAAAGAATATTATGACAAATTATATACAAACAAATTGGACAACCTATAAGAAATGGATACATTCCTAGAAACATACAACCTACCAAAACTAAAACATGAAGAAAATTGTCACAATGAAATTAAATCCATAATCAAAAACTCTCAACAAATAAAAGTGCAGGGTTAGATGTCTTTACAGGCAAACTCTACTAAACATTTAAAGAAGAGTTAATACTTATTCTTCTCAAACTATTCCAAAAAAATAGATAAGGAGGAAAACATTCCAAATTCATTCCATGAGACCAGCATTACCCTGTTACCAAAACCAGATAAAGACACCACAAAAATGAATACTACAGGCCAATATTCCTGATGAACATAGAGGCAAAAATTCTCAACAGAATACCAGCAAACCAAATCCAATAATACTTTAAAAAATCATTCACCACAATCAAATAGGATTATTTTCAGGATGCAAGGGTGGTTGGATACTCACAAATCAATCACTGTGATACATCACAGCAATAAGAGAAAGGATAAAAACCATATGATCATTTCAATAGATTCAGAAAAACATCAGACAAAATACAATATCCACTCATGATAAAAACCCTCAACAAAATAGGATTAGAGGGAATATACCTTAACATAAAAAAGTTTTATATGAAAAACCCACAGCCAACATCATACCTAATAGGGAAACACTAAGAACTTCTCCCCCAAGGTCAGGAACAAGACAAGGATGCCCACTCTTACCACTTTTATTCAATATAGTACTGTAAGTCCTAGCAACAGCAATCAGAAAACAAAAAGAAATAAAAGGTATCCAAATTGGTAAAGAAGAAGTAAAACTTTCACTATTTGCAAATATAATATTATATATAGAAAACCCTAAAGACTCCACCAAAAAACTACAAGAACTGGTACAGAAATTCAGTAAAGTCACAGGATACAAAATCAACCCTACAGAAATCTGTGGCATTTCTATATACTAATAATGAAGTAACAGAAAGAGAAGTTGAGAAAACAATCCCATTTATAATTGCACCAAAAATAATAAAATAAAGGAATAAGCTTAACCAAAGAGATGAAAGATCTGTACTCTGAAAACTAAAAAACATTGATGAAAGAAATTGAAGACAACACAAAGAAATGGGAAGGCATTCCATGCTCATGGATTGGAAGAAAAAATATTGTAAAAAATGTCTATACTACCCAAAGTAATCCACACATTCAATGCAATCCATATCAAACTACCAACACTGTTTTTCACAGAACTAAAACAAACAATCCTAAATTTGTATGGAACCACAAAAGACCCTAAATAGTGAAAGCAATCCAAAGAGAAAAACAAAACTCGAAGCATAACAATTCCAAACTTCAAGACTTCAAGTTATATTTATAAAGTTATATTTAAAAAAAGCTGTAGTAAGCAAAACAGTATGATACTGACACAAAAATAAACACATAGATCAATAGAACAGAATAGAAAACTCAGAAATAAACCCACAATTACATGGCCAATTAATTTCAACAAGGAGGCAAGAAAATACAATTGGAAAAAAAAGAGTCTCTTCAAAAAATGATGTTGGGAAAACTGGACAGCTACATGTAAAAGAATGAAACTGGACCACTTTCTTACACAATTACAAAAATAAATTCAAAATGTATTGAGACCTTAAACAATAAAAATCCTATAGGAGAGCACAGGCAGCAATTTTTCTGACATTAGCCATAGAAACTTCTTTCTGGATATGTCTCCTGAGGCAAGGATAATAAAAGGAAAAATAAACTATCAAAATAAAAAGCTTCTACACAGGGATCCCTGGGTGGCACAGCGGTTTAGCACCTGCCTTTGGCCCAGGGCGTGATCCTGGAGACCCGGGATTGAATCCCACGTCAGGCTCCCGGTACATGGAGCCTGCTTCTTCCTCTGCCTGTGTCTCTGCCTGTCTCTCTCACTGTGTGCCTATCATAAATAAATTAAAAAAAAAAAAAGCTTCTACACAGTGAAAAAGGTAGCCAACAAAACTAAAAGGCAACCTACTGAATGGGAGAAGATATTTCAAATGAGATAACTGATAAAGGGCTAGTATCCAAAATATAAAGAACTGATGCAACTCAACACCCAAAAAACAAATAATCCAATTAAAAAATGGGCAGAAGACATGAACAGACATTTCTACAAAGAAGACATACATATGACCAACAGACAGATAAAAAAGATGCACAACATCACTCATCATCGGGCAGCCCGGGTGGCTCAACAGTTTAGTGCCGCCTTTAGCCCAGGGCCTGATTCTGGAGACCCAGGATCGAGTCCCATGTCAGGCTCCCTGCATGGAGCCTGTTTCTCCCTCTGCCTGTGTCTCTCATAAATAAATAAATAAAAACTTTAAAAAAAAAAGAAAACATCACTCATCATCAGGGAAATGCAAATCAAAACCACAATGACATATAACCTCACATTTGTCAGAACAGCTAAAATCAAAAACACAAAAAACAGTAAGTGTTGGCGAGGATGTGGAAAGGAATGCTCATGCACTGTTAGCAGGAATGTAAACTGGTGCAGCCATTGTGGAAAAGAGTATGGAAGTCTCTCAAAAATCTAAAAATAGAAATACCCTACAATCCAGCAATCACACTACTGTGTATTTACCCCCAAAATACAAAATCACTAATTCAAAGGGATACATGCACCCCTATGTTTATTGTAGTATTATTTAAAATAGCCAAACTATGAAAGCAGCTCAAGAGTCCATCAATAGATGAATGGATAAAGAAGATATGGTATATGTATACAATGGAATATTATTCAACCATCAAAAAGAATGAAATCTTGTCATTTGCAACAACATGGATGGAGCTAGAGAGTGTAATACTAAATTAAATAAATCAGTCACAGAAAGGCAAATACCATATGATTTCACTCATATGTGGAATTTAAGAAACAAAACAAATGAGAAAAAAAAAAAAAGAGAGAGAGAGAGAGAAATCAATAAACATACTTTTAACTATAGGGGACAAATTGATGGTTACCAGAGGGAGGAGGGTGGAGGAAATGGGTGAAATAGGTGATGGGGATTAAGAATACATTTATGATGAGCATTGAGTAAGGTATAGAATTGTTAGAATGACCATATTATACACCTGAAACTATAATAACACTGTATGTTGACTATGCTGGAATTAAAATAAAAACTTAATAATAAACAAACAAATAAATAAATAAATGCCTGGCCATTCTGGCTTGCATTGTCAGATGTAGCAAAGAGAAAATACAAGACACCCAGTAAATTTGAATGTCAGATAAATAATGAATAATTTTTTAGTATAAGTATGCCTCATTCATCTTTGTATCAAAGATGTATCAAAGATAAACTAAAACTACACAAGTGGTAGTTTCTTAAAGGTTGGTTGCAATGTAGAATTTAAAACCCTATCACTGAATATTTTGTACTCTGTTACATAAAATACGTAGGGCTATCCTGCACGTTACTGATGGCTACTTTACCCAATGTGTTTGCTTTAGATGGGGCGTATCTATAATACAGTAGAGCTAGGATTGTTCTGGTCTTTATATCAACTCTACGGTATATCTCAGCCCTGTACAATCAAAATGCATACATGTTCATTTCCATTTTTATTATTTTTTAAAGATAAATACTGGTAGTTAATCTTTGATTTGTTGACCAAGATATTTCATGATCTAATTCAAGAAGGCAACCCTCATTATTCTTTTGGGGATACACATTCCATTTGGTTGTGATTTGCCTTGCTGAAGGGTTACTAGAAAATAAACTTTAGCAAAAATCAGGAGCTGCTGAGAACAGCAAATGGCAGTACTGTGCAGTGGCAGGAACATATTATTCAACACTGAAGGATCAAAGGTCGTATCTCAGCCTTATGAGGAATTTCAAAAGTAGTATATGTGAAAACACTTGTAGGCTCTAACGTACTGCAAACTTGTCAATTATCATATTTTGGAATTTACACTTAATTAAATGTTTGATGATTTACATTAATTATTATAGCAAAGTAACAGATTTGGCTTATGCCTCTGATATTTAATACTTATGTCATGGAAGAAAATGATGCTTTATTGTTGCATGAACCTTAGGAAAAATCATGAGTTGTAGTTTGGTGATATCCAAAAACATGTATTCTATTTCATTTTCTGGAATTATTCCCAAAAACGGGGCAATGTTTGTGAGTGAACAGCCACCCTATGGGGTAAAGCACTGCGTATACATGTTATATTATAGTGGTTTTATTATTATAAATATACACATTCCTTAGTAACCAGGGTTTCCTTTCCCTTTATCATCATATCAAATGTTCATCTATTTTATTGGCTGTCAATCACTATAAAGAAATGAAATACAAGCCACGCTCAACCAACCAGATGAGGCAAACACAAAAGGAACCCACCTCCACTCCAGTACCAATGATACATAAAAGTAACAACAGTCATTATAATCTCTACCTGAGAAAGTTCATCCACTCTGCCATGTACCATGTACCCACACTTTGCTCTGTCCCTGCCCTGTCACCACCTCTTTGGCCATCCTGCTTCCCATTGCTTCTGTCCCCTCACTAACTTTGCATCTCTTCCCAGCTTCTCTAGAATCATGTCCTCACTTATCTACTCATTTGGGATCAGTACTCCTTAGGCAGACAGTGAAGTATATAAGCCTTCTGTCTTGGCCTTGGAATCACTTCTCAGAAATTAAACCATGCTATACAGTCCAATAGGCCAACCAGAACCATGTAGGGTACTATGAGGTTTTGTTAAGCAATGACTAGAAAGAATGCACCCAGAACAAGGGAGCCTCATTCTCAGTGAGAGAGTACTGGGAAGGAGAAGAAGCAATGCCCCATGCCCATTTTGCCTGGGAATCTGCAGATTCTGTTGGCCGTTTTTTGCTTATTGCAGATGAAAAGCTCTCATGGTTGTCCCAAAGCAAAAAGAAATATTACCGGAATAATGAAAATTTAGATAATGAAAATAGCACACCACAGACAGAAGCTGGTCATATTTAAAATGAGATAAAGTTAGACAAAAATGGTCAAAATTATTGAATCAGGTGGGGTCAAAAGTCATTAAATTCATCCTCCTTCACAGAGATTTCAACAAGGTAAAAACAAGGGTAAAAAAAAGCCAAACGCATATAGAGACCAGGCAGACAATGGAAAAAGTGGAGGTACTATGCAATTAGAAGTGGTGGGACCGTGGCAGAAAGAAAAACACATGCCTTGTCTACGTGGAACAACCCCTACACAGCTCTGTCTAACTGTGGTTTTAAGGTAAATGGGCCCATTGCTCCTAGATCTTCCAATTTTTCAAGGGGAATTGGATATTCATATTTTTGGTGACTTTTAAAACTGATTAAATGTTAACTACTCTCTCAAATGTTTAAAAATACCTCCTGAAGTCTAAGACAACATGAAAGTGGACCAGATTTGACCCACAAGAATGACTCTTACTCTGTGAAAAACATTACTAATAGCTCAACACACATTTCAATAGCTCTAATCCTCAGCTCTTTCTTAAACTCAACCAAAGACCATCTTGGCATGACTTCTAACCCAGATTATACTAACTCTGTCCTCTGGATCAAGACAGAATAACCCTGCTCCTTGTATCTCCTTTCTGTTCTTGAAATATGTCCTTCAAAACCAAAATGCCTACGCCTTTATTACCTCTTTCTTTTTCTTATCCATCCAACCCCTGTTTGTTCTCCAAATTATCTTTTTTTAAATTTATCACTGCTATGTTTTTCTTTAGATTTTGTTTTGTTTTCATCTTACTCCTTCTCAAGTACCTGCACAGACTCCCTATAGTCTTTGGTTTCAAGTACCTCTGTGATCTGACACATGGTTACCTATTTTAATTTCCCAGTTTGCACCTTCTGCTCTAACATATTGTTAGTGAGAAATTATTTTTCCATTCCTGATGCTACTTTCTTTTTTTTTTCTGATGCTACTTTCTAAGGGAATGGAAGTCTATTGCATTCTACTCCTAGCTTCTCTCTGTCCCTTTACTGTCTCTACCCTTGAGGTACAGAGAGATTTATCTGGTAAGTAAATTCGAAAAGACTAAATTTGGTATGCTCAGATTAACTCGTCTTTCTTCTACTGGGATTGAGCTACTTACAGAGAATAGAAGCCCTCCATCAGTAATAGAGAGATGTTTTGCCCTCCAACTTTCTTTCAATTTGTACAGAACCTGTTTAGAGAACTGGAGAGCTATTTATTGGGGACTCTGAAAAATACAATATACCAAGTTCTTTCTCACCACAGAAGATTCTGAAATGCCACAGATCACTGCAACCAAAAGAAACATTGGAGAACATTTGGTTCAATATCATCATGTATTAGGAATAGGAAAAGTGAGTCCCAGAATATTTAAGTAACTTGCCCCAAACTCACTAGTTAATAGTAGACCCTAAACAAGATTTTTAAAACAGGATTTGGGGGCGCCTGAATGGCTCAGGTCAGTTAAGCATCTGACTCTTGATTTCAATTCAGGTCATGATGACCAAGAGGTACATAAAAAGATGTTCAACACATCTTTGTTGTGTTCACTAATCCACATCACTAATGCTCATCATCAGGAAAATGCAAATAAATACTCTAAGATATTGCTTCACACCTGTTAGAATGTCTATTAAAAAAAAAAACAGGAAAACAAAAAACAAGAAGGGGCTCCTGAGTAGCTCAGTCAGTTGAGTGTCCAACTCGTGGTCTCAGTTCAGGTCTTGAACTCAAGCCATGGGTTCAAGTCCCACTCCATGCCCAGCATAGAGCCTAATAAATCAACAAACAATAACAAGTGTCGGTGAAGATGTGGAAAAATTGGAACCCTTGTACACTCTTAGAGAGAATGTAAACTGATACAGCTACAATGAAAAACAGTATGGGGTTTCCAAAAAAAAACTAAAGTTGGATTTACCATGTGACCAACAACCCTACTTCCACGTATATATCTGAAGGAAATGAAATCACTATCTTAAAGAGATACCTGCACCTCCATATTCATTGTAGCATTATTCAAAGTAGCCAAGCCATTAAAGCAACCTAACTATCCATTGACACATAAATGGATAAAGAAAACATGATATAGAATATTATTCAACCATAATGAAGAAAGAGACCCTGCCATTCACAACATGGATGGACCTTGAGGATGTTATGCTAAGAGAAATAAGTCAGGCAGAGAAAGACAAATATTGTATAATTTCACTTATCTGGAACCTAAAAATATTGAACTCAGAAATAGAAAGTAGAATGGTAATTGCCAAGGGCTGAGGTTGGAGGAAATGGAGAGGTGTTGGTCAAAGGGTACAAAGTTCTGGTTGTAAGATGATTAAGTTCAGGGATCTAATGTACATCACAATGACTGTGGTTAACAATACTGTACTATATATTTGAAAGTTACTAAGAGTAAATCATAAAAAATAACTGTGAGGTGATGGAGGTATTAACTAATCTTACTGTGCTAGTCAATTCACAATATATACATATATCAAATTATCACATTGTACAACTTGAACTTACACAATGTTATATGTCAATTATCTCAATAAAGCTGGAAAGAAAAAAAGAGACACACTCTAAGGGATCTCCTGCATTCCAGACATACTCCTTACCTTCATTGTGGAGTAGTAGTCCAATTTTCCTTTGGTAGTCAGGATCATTTATCCCAGCCAGCATTAACTCCCTTCTTTGCCTGTTGATTCAGAGGCATGAGTAGTTCAAAGTGCTGAACAACAATCTTAACTTCCAGTTTAATGGAATTACTGGTATGTCTCATGATTGAAGCTTTTCTCACTTTGGAACTAAGACCTCTAGGTAAGCAGACAATAAGGTCATGGGAACAGGAAGCAAACTTTTGCCAGTAATTTTCTATGGATAATAGTGACTGATGTCACTCCTATTTCCATCCCTTGTTTCCTGGACCCACTATTTCTGGCTTTGGAAAAAACAGCACCATATATTAGATACTGATTCAGAGCATGTAGAGCCTCCTGCAGAACCTTGCCCCAGGTTGCAAGATATTGCAACCTAGCTGACACTGTAACAAAGTCTTCATAAGGCCATTCCACCATTCTATCAAACCAACTGCTACAGAATGGTGGGGAACTCTGTAAGACCAATGAATCGCATGAGCATAGACCATTGCCACACTTCTTCTGCCATAAAGTGAGTTTCTTAATATAAACAATGTGTGTGGAATATCATGCTACTGGGTAGGCATTCTGCAAGTCCACGGATGGTGGTTTTGACAGAAGCATTGCATACAGGAAGGCAAATCCATATCCAGAATGAGGGTCCACTCCAGGAAGATCATGGGCATTTAGGCCACATTCTTCATGTAACTTACCTGTGCCTTTGGGGCCCACTCAAGCCCAATCACATATATACTACTCTCATTTGGTAATGGAGTATTGCTATGCAAACCCAATTTTATAGTTTAGTGGGAAATAACACCTAGTTCATGATGGGTAGGCCAGTATGCAAGTAAACTTAGTTTCCCATAGTTAAGTCTTCAGTCTCTGCTAAGGCTCAGTAGCAGGTTGTCTCAAAAGAGAAGTAATTACCTGCAGAAGATAATAGGATTTTGCTCCAAAATCTTAAGTGCCTGTGCAATTCACCTATAAGGGAACAACAAAGACTCCAAAAAGCATCCTTATCTACTTGTGACACCTCTAGTACCATTGGACATATAGGATCATATGGCCCAAGTGCCAGAGCAGCTTGCACAGCAGCCTGGATTTGTAGAGTTTTACCTTGTTCTGGACCCCACTCAAAAAATAGCAGCTTTTTGAGCCACTAAGTATATGGGCCAGAGTAGCATATTCAAGTGAGGAATACGTTGCCTCCAAAAGCCAAAAAGGTCAACTGGGTGCTGTGCCTCTTTTTTGGTTAAAGAAGAGGCCAACAGGGGATCCCTGGGTGGTGCAGCAGTTTGGCCCCTGCCTTTGGCCCAGGGCGCGATCCTGGAGATCCGGGATCGAATCCCACGTCGGGCTCCCGGTGCATGGGGCCTGCTTCTCCCTCTGCCTGTGTCTCTGCCTCTCTCTCTCTCTGTGTGACTATCATAAATAAATTTAAAAAAAAAAAAGAAGAAGAGGCCAACAACAAATCCTTCACTGTAAAAAAATAATGAATACACACCCCATACCACTGGACCCCTTACACATTTCACTGAGGTAGAGGCCCCTGGATTTTAGCTGCATTTATTTCCCAACCTCTGATATGCACACATCCTAGCAATAAGTCTAAAGTAGTTGCTACGTCCTGCTCACTAGGTCCAATGAGTATAATGTCATCAATGTAATGCACCAGTATGATATTCTGTGGGAGGGAAAGGTGAGTTCAAGATCCCTACAAACTAAATTATGGCACAGGGCCGGAGGGTTGATATACGCTTGAGGTAGGATAGTGAAGGTATATTGCTGGTCTTGCCAACTGAAAGCAAAGTGCTCCTTCCTAGGAAGCTTGTTATGCAAATATGAGGCTTCGTCCTGTCCCATGATTGCAACTCTTAGGGCAATTTTTTTATTTTAGATGTTCTGGTAGATGCATAGAAAAATACACTGTGGCTTTCATTTCATTTCATTTCATTTCATTTCATTTCTTTAGTGACAAATGGTGCTGTGCAAATTATGGACCTTATGGATAGGGATGGAGAAAAGTCATTTGCCAGGTCAATAGCTACATACCAGGTAAGAGGTGATGTGTTCATTTGCTCAAGCCATGAAATCATAGTGGGTACAGCAGTTGCAGTTGGAGCCACCACTTGGTTAAGCTTATGATGATCCACTGTTTTGCTCCAGGATCCCTCTGTCCTCCGAACAGGTCAAATAGGAGAGTTGAATGAGTATTTGATGGGCATCATCACCCCTACATCTTTCAGGTCCTTGATGGTGACACTAATCTCCACATTCCCTTCAGGAATGTAATATTGGTTTTGGTTTACTAATTTCCTAGATAAAAGCTCTAATGCCTTCCACGTAGCCTTTCCCACTATAATAAGCAACAGTGGAATATATGACAGTGGAATTCATGGAGAAAAGATAAAGTTAGGAGTCGTAATGCAGGTGGTATTACAGCTGTGAGATCATCTCACTACATGAGATCACCAAGGAAATGAGTGGAGATAGAGAAACTGAGGACTGACCTTGGGAGCACCTCAACCATAAGAGTAGGGAAAGATGTGCAAGAAGACTAGGAGGATCAGCTTGTGAGATACAAGAGAAGTGTTGTGCCTGGAAGTCAAGTAAAAGTCATGTTTCAAGAAGGAAGGGATGCTCGCTCAATTGTGCCAATGCTTGATAGAAAAAGGAAGATTAGGACTGAGAATTTTCCATTGAATTTAACCAAGACTAAACTGTACATATCTCAGCAGTCTGCTCCTTTGTTTTTATTGGGTGCTTGTTAAATCTAGGAGCACCTGGGAACTGTGAAGCTGCTTCTACCCAGATGCTTTGCCTGCATGTTGTGGAAATTTATTAGAAAATATTTACTGCTATTACATGGTGATATCAGAAACACATGTGATTAAAGGAAAGTTCTTAAAGATCTCTGAAAATGTGATTTTTCCACTGTCATGAAGAGTCTCACCTAAATTCTGCCTAAACTTTCAAGAAAGAGAGATCTTGCAAAGAGCTTGGTTCAGCCCCCAATAGGGAATATTGAATTTTACCAATTATATTCTTGGTCACAGAGAATGTGAGCATGCCCCACCATCAGCATCATGGAGTGTATGTATGATGGGGTCAATGAAGGAAGACTGGTTGACTCACAAAATATTTGCTCCTGCCCATGACTCTGAAGTTCTGAGGAAGACAAAGATCTAGAAAGATCAAGGCAACTGGGAGGCAGTGTTTCCCAACGTTAGTCACATTCAGGCCTACATTAAAAACAATATTTAATAATACTTGTATCACACACAGAAATAAAGAGAAAAATCTGATGTTTGCTAGTGACCATTCCAATGATTTTAGTCACCTCAGACACCACCTAGGTACCTCAAAGGCTAAGAGGCTCAATATCTTAGCACTATATATTTAAAAATATCAGTTGGGAAGTCCTCCCTTAAGTTCAGAGATTGTGGCTTATTTATCTCTATATCCTCAGAATCTAGCAGAGGGCCACAGCACTCAAAAATGTTACAGAAAGATATACATGAGCATGGAGACTCCTCCTAACCCCATAGAATGGAGGGTGCAAGATTCAAATGGCCCCCAGGATACTGTACTGACCATTCAGAATTAGCTTGATCAGAGGGACCTGGAATTGGTTCTCATCTATCACTGACATCCTTTTTTTAGTATTAAAATGCAGGCAACAGGGGTGCCTGAGTGGCTCAGTTGGTTAAGCATTCAACTCTTGATTTCAACTCAGGTCATAACATCAGGGTTGTGAGATCGAGCCCCACATCAGGCTCCACACTGAGCATGAAACCTGTTTGGAATTCTGTCTCTCCCTCTCTCTCTGCCCTTCCCCACCCATGCTCTCTCTTTCTGTCTCTAAGAGATAGATAGATGATAGATAGATAGATAGATAGATAGATAGATAGATAGACAGATAGATAGAAAATGCAGGCAACAGTTTGAGGCAAGCACACATTCATTGCTAATAGAAATACAAAGAGGTGTACCATTGTGGAAATGTGAACTATATGTCTTAATATTTTCAAATCCTGGACTTTTATAAATCTCTCCTAAAGAAATTTCAAAAATACAAACAAAATTTTATATTCAAAATTACTCATCATAGCATTTTTTTGCACAAGGCACTGATTAAATAAATTACCATATTGTGGAATTTTATAAAACTTAAAACAATCTACAAAAAAAATTTACAAAGCGTTTTAATGACATAGGAAAATGCTTATATTGCATTATTAGGTAATAGAAACAGAATACTGTAGCATATGAATTAAAATTTCAATCATTTTAAATAAATATACAAATCAATATTCAAAAAGAGAGGGCCAAATAACTACTGGTGGATGGAATTATGGGAAATTTTTGTTTTTTTCTCTTTATGTATTTTCTAAGCTTTCTATAATAAACTGATATATTTTTATAATCAAAAGTATTTTGGTAAAAATCGAGTTTTTGGAATCTATAGTGAGATGAAAAATGCTTATAATACTAAGCAAAAAATCAAGACGAACAGTATGATTACAACTGCTTAAATTTGTAAAAAGTGTATCTATACTTAGAAAAGAAAACTCCAAGATAATAAATGCGGTTGTCTCTGAGTAATAAGATTAGGGCAATTATTCTCCTTTCTACTTTTCTGCATTTTCCAGTTTCGCACAATGGAAATATATTAACTTTATGTTGATAACAGCAGTATAATTCCTTAATTTTTATTCTAAATTTAACCATTAGGTGATAGTTGGTAGAATTTTCAAAGTAGAAGATTAAGTATAACTTAGGAGGAGGATCTAATTAGCATGCAAGGAAAAAAATCTTTGGCAAAAACATCAGTGAGACTAAAACAGACTCATTGTAAGGTTGAAAAAGACCCTATTCAATTCCATTTTCATAATCTAGTCTGCAGTCATTGTTAGACTTGAGAACAGCGTTAAACTTTGACATTTTCTGCACTATTACAGTTAGTGACTTCTCTCTCTATCCCAAACAACTCCAGCTAAGTCAGTTTTAAATTTAAAGCATTTAAAAAAAAAAAAAGTAAAGCATTTTTAGAACCAAGTTACTGTATAACTGATGGAAACACAATTGAAATACAATGTTTTTTTTTATTGTTTTTTTCACCTTCAACACTTCGTTACTAAGATTCACTTATCCTAGTGACAGATGTGGAGTGTTAACCAAAAAAAGACATGGCCTTAGCATATGGCGAGGGAGTCTATCTTTCCACTGATCTGTGTTGACATGAACTAGCAATACGGCTGAGATTTCCTCCTTGGAAGTGAATTTTGCCCCGTTACTAGAATGTCTTTCTTCATAAATCTTTCATAAATCTGACAGTGTGAGCACTGGGAAGTTTGGTTATCAATGTACTAGCCAGTACTATCTCTAGTGGGCTAGGAAATAAGCAGTTCCATGCTTCTAATGACTGGCTATTTGGGGGTGAAAACAGAAAGGAGCTGAGGGAGCTAGCAAGATGCAAAATTATTTGAAAAATGAAATTTATTTCTTCTGTTCTTCAAACTATAACTTGCCAATCACTTTGGATTTTAATGTGCTGGAAATTAAAGGAATTACTATAAAGCAGGACTTCAGGTGATAATGAATTATCTGTTTTAAACCAAAACTTCTTTTTTCTAATGGAGCATTTTGTGCATCAGAGAAAGTATTTACCAAGAAGCCTCCTTCCCAGCATCTAACACTTAGGCCAAAACCCCACCCTCTTTACCATATACACAAGGGTTCATTGATATGGAAAGGAATCCTCAGAAACCTATCCAATCCTCTCTATTCCTTCTACTTATATATCTCTAATAATAAAGTGAAAAGGGGGACATAAATAAAGATAAATGAATGTCAAAGGCCTGTGAAGTAAAACACAAATAGGAAAAAGGACATGGTGGCATAGCATACTAGTTGCTCACCAATATCTAATGGCTCTCCTTTCTGGGCACACAGCTAATTTACACTTCCCAGCCTCCCCTACAGCAATGGGCAGCCATGTGATTGAGTTCTAGCCAATCAGATGCACTCAGAAGCAATGAACCCTCCTGGAGCAGGACCATAAAATCCTCCCACATACAACTTTCCCTCTTTCATCTCACTTCTCAAGTGAATGGAGAAGTTCTTAAGGACATAAAGAAAAGTGAAGAAACAAGATAGATAAGAACTGAAGGAAGAGAGCTTCCCAGGATTATGTGGCCATGTTGAACATCCATATTGGATCAGCAAAAACTACATTTGTATTATATTAAGCCACAGAAATGCTAGGATTATTTAACAGTTAGCCTATCCCAACTAAAACAGACATGGTTACATATATTTACATAATTATTGAAATAGGCATATATAGTTAGAGACATTCACCTATGTTTTATATCCAGAAACTAAAAAATGACACATTTGATGCTTTCAGCTCATTGCTAAATAATTTGAATTATGGTCTAATTTAGCAATTCACTTTTTCCATAAACGGGGTTAAACATTTAAGACTTTTTGCATAATTTGGCTGCTATAAATCTGAGAACTTTAGGGAAGCCCGGGTAGCTCAGCGGTTTAGCGCCGCCTTCAACCCTGGGTGTGATCCTGGAGACCCAGGGATTGAGTCCCACGTCGGGCTCCCTGCATGGAGCCTGCTTCTCTCTCTGCCTATGTCTCTGCCTCTGTGTGTGTGTGTGTGTGTGTGTGTGTGTGTGTGTGTGTGTGTGTCTCATGTATAAATAAATAAAATGTTTAAAAAACAAAAAAAAATCTGAGAACTTTATATCATTCTACATAGGTCATGACTTAGGTTTTGAGAGAGCATGACAAATATTTCAGCTTAGTCTTGAGAGTAGTATTAGAGTGATCAGATGATTAAAGTTCTAGAATCAGGGACACCTGGGTGGCTCAGCAGTTGAGCATCTGCCTTTGTCTTGGTGTGTGATCCCAGGGTCCCAGGATCAAGTCCCACATTGGGCCCCTTGCATGGAGCCTGCTTCTCCCTGCCTATGTCTCTGCCTCTTTCTGTGTGTCTCTCATGAATAAATAAATTAAATATTTTTTAAAATGTTCTAGAATAGGTGTTTAGAGTCCTAGCATTTCAAACACTGTTGGGTTCTTACAGATGAGGAAAGGAAGAGCCAGAGAAATTTGGACTTGTCCAAAGTCACACTATTGTATTGCAACAATATCTGGTTCAGGTGAGGAATTCCTTGGCTTCTAACCTAGTATTCCTTGTATGTCACATTATCCCCCATATCACTTCACTTAGCAAAGTATATATATTCTCTGAATAATTTGTCATTAGGCAATAAGAGTATGCATTTTCAAATATTCAAATGTCTACACACACACACACACTCACACACAGGGAGGTTTCTACCTAAACTAGAATGAAATCTCTAATGCAACCATGTCTATCCTTAAGGAATATTACCTCACTTTTGCTTGTCTTCCAAAAGCAAATATCTAGCCACACATACTGTGTGGTAGCTAGGCTCCCAAAGTGCATACCTTATGGTATTCATGCCCTTGCATTGTCTCCTTCTACACTGACTCCAGATTTCCAACAAAATGTGCCAGGAGTGCCCCAGAACCACTTCAGCCTTTAGGAAGATCAGTTGCGTATACTTCCTCCTTCTTGAAACATTTAGTTTGGGGAGTCCAGAACCCCACAATATCAGAAGTCTAAGCTACCCTACTGGAAAGACTAAATGGAGGTGATGTGGAGATGAGAATTCTGAAATTACATGGACAGAGAGAGAGGCCTTGCTGTCCAAGGACTCCAGTAAGCATCTGACTGCAGCCATGAAAGAAGACTGCAAACACCATCGGGTATTCCTAGTCAACACAGAGCAATGAGAGATAATAAAATGGTTGCTATTTTAAGCCATTAATTTTTGGCTTTATTTTCCTTTCTGATTTATTTCTCTTGTTTAATTACATTAGCCACAATCTTCAGAACAATGTGAAATAAAAATGTATTCATTTACATAATTAATCTATGTAACTTGTCATTTTGTTGTGTTTTAAAATTTATTTAAATTTTAAATTTATTTTAAATTTATTTTATAATTGTATTACTTTCAAGCTCTTCTTTCCACCCCCACTGCCCCTGTGCAAACACGTTTTCCACTTCTGTTGCAGATTTAACTTAGTTTTGTTTAGAAGATTATATATTATTTACATAAATATTATATATATATATATCATACAGTGTTATATTAGTTTCAGGTCAAAAATATAGTGATTCGACAATTCTACACACTACTCAGTCTTGTCGTGATAAGTCATCTAATTCACTCATCCCCCTCCCATCTCCCATCTGATAAATACCAGTTTGTTCTTTATATTTAAGAGTCCAAAGGTTTTTTTGTCTCTTTTTTTTCTTTGTTTGATTTGTTTCTTAAATTCCACATTTGAGTGAAATCATATAGTGTTTGTCTCTCTCTGACTGAGAGAGAAATAATGAAATAATGAAATAATGAAATGAAATAATGCTTATTTCATTTAGCATTATACCCTCTAGGTCCATCCATGTTGTTACAAATAGCAAGATTTCATTCTTTTTTATGGCTGAATAATATTCATATATATATCATATATCGTATATATATCATATATCAGATATATGATATATATATATATATATATATATATATATATATATATATCTCCCACATCTTTATCCATTCATCTATCAATAGACACTTGGGTTACTTCTGTAATCCGGCTATTGTAAATAATGCTGCAATAAACAGAGGAGTGCCTATACCCTCGAATTTAGGTGGTCTGATGTTGGGTAGGTGGTGTGTGTATAGTTGTTGCATATTCTTGGTGAATTGACCCTTTTATTATTACATAATGTCCTTCACTCTTGTGACAGTTTTGACTTAAAGTCTATTTTGTCTGATATAGAAATGACCACTCTTGCTCTTTTTTGATTACCATTAACATAAATCAAAAATGCATTTAATACACCTAACCTAAAAAAAAAAAAAATACACCTAACCTACTGAACATGATAGCTTAGCCTTTCCTACCTTAAACATGCTCAAAACACTTAAATTAGCCTATAGTTGGGCAAAATCATCTAACACAAAGCCTATTTTATAACAAAGTATTGAATATCCCATGTAATTTATTGAATACTGTACCAAAAATGAAAAGCATGATGTTTTTATAGATACAGAATGATTGTAAGTATATCAGTTATTTACCCTTGTGATCTTGTGCTGACTAGGAGCTGCAGCTTACTGCCACTGCCCAGCATTATGAGAGCATATCATATCATTAGCTTGGGAAAAGATCAAAATTTAAAATTCAAAGTATAGTTTCTACTAAATGTGTATTGCTTTACACCATCATAAAGTAAAAAAAAAAATCATAAGTTGAACAATTGTAAGTCAGGGACCATCCGCATTAGACCTCATTTTTTTATCCATTCAGCTACTATATGCTTTTGGTGATGGAATTTAGTCCATTTACATTTAAAGTAATTATCAATGGGTTAAGACTTATTATTGGCCATTTGTTCACTCTTTCCCCAGAGAGAAGCTGGTATTTGGAATTTTTCTTCTGCTTACTCTGCTTTGTGCCTGGGGAAGAGCTCTAGTAGGTGACTGTGAGCTAATCCAAGCCTTTGCCTTTATTCCTCAGTGTGTCGCAGGAGTCAAGCATATGCTAGGCCTATCAATGTTCTGAAACAGATGAGACAGACATAAGTCTTCTAGTTAAGCCTCCAGAAAAACTGAAACCTTGGATGTGCAATCCAACCCTTTCCCTCCCCAGGGAGAAGCTGGCATTGGGGATTTCTGACCCATTAATGCAGCACTGAGACAAGAAGAAAGGCTATGGCAAGTGCTTATGTGTTAGTCCAAACCACTGCCTTTGTTTTTAACAACTCCCAACCTGGGATCTTCTCCTATCACCATTCAGATTTAGGCAAAGAATAAACTAGAACATGGTCAATAAAGTCAAACACTGGACATGAATTTGATCCTTTCTTTCCCTCCTCAGAAAGAAGCTGGGATCTGGGTGTTTCCTCCCTATTCTGTGGCACTGTACCAGAGAGGATAAAAGCAAAACAGAACTTCAAGTTCTCCTGCCAGCTTTCATGCAGCTGGTTTTGCTCTCACCTTGGTGGTAGGATCTTCTCAACTGGTTTCTGGACCTCTCACAAAGGAAACTGATCCATGTTTTGTTTTTGAACTGGTGTGTCCATGGTGGGAAAGAGGATAAAGGACTTCCTATTCTGTTATCTTACTCCACCTTAACTGTTTTTAAGTGTACAATTCAGAGGCAAAAAGAACATTCACATTGCTCCACTGTGTCACTGTAATCGAGAACTCTTCTTGTAGAACTGAAACTCTGGGCCAATTAAACAATGACTTCCCATTCCCCTACTTTTAGTCCTTGGCAACCACAATTTTATTTTTTCTGTAAATTATCTATGAAGTTGATTACTCTGGGTATCTCATATAAATAGAATCATATGGTATTCGTCCTTTGTGACCAGCTAATTTCACTCAGAAAGATGTCCTTAAAGTGCATCCATGATGCAGCATGTGTCATAGCTCTTGTCTTTGAAAATGAGAACCAGGAAACCTGAGTCAAAAGGCAGTGAAAACAGCAAAGGCATGATTCAATCTAAACACTTGAACTGCCAAAAGGCTCAAAAATTGACAGTATAAGAAAACCGTTAGATGAAAAAGAAAGAGAAAGACACAGAATATAGGAAGTGGGGGGTGCGACAAAGAAGAAAAGGTATGAGAATGCTCAGAATGAGGATAAAGAAAGATGCCTGAATGACAATGGTTCCCAGATGGAGAGGAGCAACCAGTCCAGATCCAAGAGGGTCAGTGAACTCCAGGAGAGATTTTTGTCAAGAAGGTGAATTGATAAAAGATCTAAACATCTGAATTGATTGTGGACCAAAAGAAAGATCTATATATCTATTTGTCTGTCCATCTATCACATTATTGGAACAATTGCCAAAATGAGAATAAAGTCTGTAGGTTAGATAATAATATTTTATCAGTGTTTTTTTTATCAGTGTTATTTCTTGATTTTGATAACTGTACTATGGTTATATAAGAGAACTATATTCTCCATATCCTTTTGAAATACAAACTGAACAATTTAGGGGTAAAGGAACATCAGGTCCACAATTTATTTTCAAATAGTTTAGAGAAAAATTTACATGTGTACCTATCTTTCAATATAAAAAGAATGATAAAGCAATTAATGAGCCCATGAAAAGGGTATATTGGAGTTCTTTGTACTAATCTTGCAACATTTCTGTAAGCTTGAATTATTTCGAAATAAAAATAATAAGTAAGCCAGTAGACAATAGTAGTACATGGCTAGGTAGATGGCACCAAGACCCTCATACTCAGTCTAACCCTCTAATGGTGATATACACCTCCCACCCTGAAAAATCCTTTTCTGTAGAATATAGTGGTTTGAACATTTTAAAAAATCACTTAAATCAATCTACTTCCCATCAGGGTTCAGTGTTTGTACTTATTGACACATCCACTCATAGTTATGAGGGAAATGTTTCCTATTCTCTTTTCTATGAGCATGTGTTCTTATCTAGAGCAGGTGAGTTAATACGTACTTTTTGTATTCCAGCCTAGAATCGATCTAGTCATTTTAGTCTTCCAAAATACAGATTCAAAGAACTACCTATTTTATTTCCACATATATTAGTTAGAACTATATATGCTTTAAAGTACATTGGTAAAAACTTATTCTTCTGACTTAACAAAATGGTAAAGCTAGTGCTGGCATTTATCCAGCTTCATGATGTCAGGGCTAGTCTTTCTACAATTCTCTTGGTCTTTCCTTCATGGTCATAAGCTAGTTGCCCCATTCTCAAACATCAATTTTAAGGCAGGAGGAAAGAGATAAGAGCAGCACTAATTATATCTCTCTTCTTCCTAGTAGACTTCTGTCTACTTCTTTTTTTGCTAGAACTGGGTCACATGGCCACTTTAAGGAGGGGTAGGGGAAGCTGGGAAAGTAGAGAATAAAATTGTCACAACTGGCTTCTTAGACCGTGGGTCTCACCTGGGAATCCTTCTTGCTTAAGGCTGAGCACATTGCCACCCTGAACAAAATCAGGGTTCTGCTAGAAAATAAGGAGGAATTTTAGAGAGATTGGGAAGGCAACAAGAAGCATCTCCCAAACATTCCCAGTTCTAGTCCTCAGACTATTGGTTACAGTCTAGTAGTTCCAAGAACTGCTATTCATTCCATCTGATATAAAACTCTATCCCCTAACCAAATTCCTTTTTAACTCCAAGCATATTCATGGTCCCATAAATAGCTAAGACCTGTCCTACTGGCACTTGAAGTTGCTTCCTGGATTGTTCAGTAAATTTAACCCTTTGAAGTTGAGTCTGCTTCCTTAACTTAAATCTGAAAATCAAGTGTCCTCAAAGTAAATGTATATAAAACCTTCCTGTCAGTTAAGACCTAAGTCTTACAGACAGTTTTCAAAATCAAAATCAATTTTATGAAGGGAACATACTGGTAAAGAGTAGGTAAGCTTATCAGAATAATTCTATATGACTCATATGTCATATGAACACATGGAACCTCTGCCATTTATTCATCATAATGCCTGTTGCAGAAAGGCTGGGGAGACTTTAGAAGCCAATTTGTGGCAAGTGGAACATTTATATTGGCTAAATAACAGCTTTACTATTCTAGCAAACTATTCAATAATGAAAGTTATAGTGGTCCGTGTGTCATCTGCCGTGTTTGCAGTTACACATAATTGTACAATTATTCTTGTGACTATTTTCATGTCTTTCAGCTATAGGAGAAAATTGAAGTCATAGAAGAAAACAAGTTATGTAGAAAAAAACACAGAGTGAGAAAGCTAAGAAACAGAGATCAGTCTAACAAGTACTTTCATGGACAAGATGGTCAGAGGAAAAGGGAAAATGTAATATTACTTGGAATATTACTCAGTTCCAGCCACTAAAGTGCTCTTTTACTGTGTCCAATATGGTGTTTACTAAGTGTTTTTACTTCATTAATTTATTTTCACTCTCACAATTTTTTTTTAAGTAAGTTCTATACCCAACATGGGGCTTGAACTCACAACTCCAAGATCAGGAATTGCATGCTTTACCGATTGAACCAGCCAGGCACCCCTCACTCTTCCTATTGTTTTTTTTTTTTGTCTGTAGTCCATCAGTTCTTTACTCAGATCTGCCTACATCCATTTTGTAATTTCTTGTTCTTTATCCCTTTGAAGATTTGGAGCATAATTTTTTAAATCATTTGGTATGTTTCTATTATTTTGCATTTCATTAGGAATGAATCCATCTGATTTATTATTTTGTTGACTCTCTTTTTCAGCAGTAGCTTTTCTAAAAGTGAATTTACATTTGGGGTTGGTAGGCTAATGTTAGGTGGGGTTGGTCTTTATTGTTGTTATTGCTGTTGTTTAGCCTTGTTTTCTCGTTCTGTGATCATTGCTGTCTATGTATAAGCTTTGCAGTTGCTTTCACTCAGCCCCAGGGAGATCTACCACCCAGATCTTACACTAGAGGAACAGCTCCAAACACAGAATGATGGGGCTATTTTAGATCTAGTTACTAAGCCAAACAAGTCCTGCTGCTGGGCTTGCTCTACTTCCTCCTGTCCCCTGCAGGGATTCAGCTTTATAAAGCCACAGCTTCAAGCAGTGATCAGAGCTGTCTCAACTTCCTTTCCTGGTCAGGGAAGGCCCACCTAGCCTTTGCTTTTACACAGTGATACTTGCCCTGATGCCCCACCACATGTGGATCACTTTGGTTTTCATTCCCCTGCAGGAGAGGCACTCCTAACTCTGCCTATTTCTAGACCTGTAGCCCAGCAGGCTGATGCTGCAATCCCAGCTTACTGTGAGTGTTTCCATTTCTGGCCCATGAAAATGTTTAGTTATTGTTTGTTTTGATTTTTGGGGTGTCAGTTTTAGTTTCTGGTTTTTTCCCCATTGCTATGTCGTTTAAGTTTGGAGCAGAGGTGGAAATTTGTAAGGATACACTTAGAGCACCACTTGATGGGGGAGTCTGGAAAGAAAATAAAGATAGGTATAGATAAATCAGTGCATGAGGAGTCAGAAATTAAAGAACATCATAGTTTTGCTTAAGGATAGCCCTGCTTACATACATACAGAAATTGTCTGACCAAAGGCAATTGGCGTGTCAGCTGAGGAATGAATAATGATCACCAAGACAGTATGGTGCTGGCACAAAAACAGATATATAGATCAATGGAACAGAAGAGAGAACTCAGAAATGGACCCTCAACTCTATGGTCAACTAATCTTTGACAAAGCAGGAAAGAATATCCAATGGAAAAAAGACAGTCTCTTCAACAAATGGTGTTGGGAAAATTGAACAGCCACATGCAGAAGAATGAAACTGGGCCATTCTCTTACACCACACACAAAGATAAACTTTAAATGGATGAAAGATCTAAATGTGAGACAGGAATCCATCAAAATCCTAGAGGAGAACACAGGCAGTATACTTTTTTACCTTGGCCACAGCAACTTTTTGCAAGACACATCTATAAAGGCAAGGGAACAAAAGCAATAATAAACTATTGGGACTTCATCAAGATAAAAAACAAAGGAAACAGTCAACAAAACTAAAAGGCAACGGACACAATGGGAGAAGATATTTGCAAATGAAACATATATCAGATAAAGGCTAGTATCCAAGATCTATAAAGAACTTATCAAACAAAAAAAAAACAAAAACAAAAACAAAAAAAAAAAAAGAACTTATCAAACTCAAGACCCAAAAAAACAAACAATCCAGTCAAGAAATGGGCAGAAGACATGAACAGATATTTCTCCGAAGAAGATCTACACATGGCTAACAAGCACATGAAAAAAAAAATGCGAAAGAAAGAAAGAAAGAAAGAAAGAAAGAAAGAAAGAAAGAAAGAAAGAAAGGAAGAAAGAAATGCTCCACAGCACTTGTCATCAGGGAAATAAAAATCAAAACCACAATGAGATACTGCTTTACAGCGGAGAGAATAGCTAAAATTCACAAGACAGGAAATCACAAATGTTGGCGAGGATGTGGAGAAAGGGGAACACTCTTGCACTGTTGGTGGGAATGTGAACTGGTGCAGCCACTCTGGAAAACAGTATAGAGAAAAAAGAGAATGAAGCATTGCCAGGATAATCCATGCAGGTTTTCAGAGTTCATCCGCATCAACCCCCCTGACCTTAAACTCAGAAAAAAAGCAATCAGGGGATCCCTGAGTGGCTCAGCGGTTTAGCACCTGCCTTTGGTCCAGGGTGCTATCCTGGAGTCCCAGAATTGAGTCCCACGTCAGGCTCCCTGCATGGAGCCTGCTTCTCCCTCCTCCTGTGTCTCTGCCTCTCTCTCTCTATGTCTATTATAAATAAATAATCTTTTTTAAAAAAAGCAATCAAGAGATTAATAGTGATACTAACTCCAAATTTTATTGAAAAATCCACCACTCTTGTAAACTGTCCCTCTTCTTGCATGATTTAGATATTTGCATTGAGAGTCTCCCCAATTCCCAGAGCTCTCTCCTTTCTTTATCACTGGTGTTCATTCTGCATTTTAAAAATTCCTTAATTTGTTTTCACACTTGTTTCCATATACCTAGTACTCAAATACTGAACTAAGTTTGAACCCAATCTAAGAGTGCAGCTTCTGCTCTCTTATCCTGGTGCTTGTGCATTTACAAGAGACATCTCTAAGCACTAGTGTTCCTGGGCTTATATTCCCCATAGTCTCAATTTCTTGCTCATCTCTATTTCTTTTCCCCCCACCAGATGCCATGTGTTTGGTTGGTTGGTCGGTCAGTTGGTTGGTTGAAGCCATGATGTCATCTATGCCAAAGACATGACTAGTTTAGACTAGGGGGTTTTGAGTCTTAACATCCCTATAGCCTGGGTTAGATTCCCTTCTGCCTCCATATTTGTACCAACAAGAGAATCCTCCATCAGTGTGTAACTGAGCTGGAGTTACCATGGGTGACGTTTCTCAAGCTTTTAGAGGTGCAGAAAATAGCAACGTGTCTCCTCTGATGTGTTTTCTAGCTTTCTTTCAGGCCAGCAGAAATACTGCTTTCTCTACCACTTTTTCTGTGGCAATACAACCTAATTTTTGACTCTTATGTTCTGTTTCCATTTCCCTCAACCCATATTTCTTCAGGTAGAGTCAGATGTTTCTTTCCAAACTTGCACTGTTCCCAGATCGGTCTCATTCCTCCTCTACAACATGTGGGCTCACACTGTTTGTCCCACCGATGGCATCCTTCCTGTTATGTTCTCTTTTCACTTGATCTCAAGACAAAAAATGTATTTTTAAAGCTAGCGCTGTTCCTTTCCGCATTCCAGACCTGCTGCTTCCAAAGCTCAAGCAATCCTTTACCGATCCAACATTGGAGTTTGAGTCCTTCTCCTTCTTTGTCGGCAGTGTTTCCTCTGAGCAAACATGTTTCTAGAACCAAAATGCTCTGCCACAGGAGATGACATAATCCCGTAGAGAAAGAGTCCACTGGGGTGAAGAAAAAAAAAATATATATATATGTATATACATATATACAGATACAAATACATAGATACACAGATATCCTTACAAATTTATGGCAGAGGCTTTCTTAAATAAGACGCTAAAGTAAAATGAGGGCAGCCCAGGCGGCTCAGTGGTTTAGCGCCACCTTCAGCCCCGGGCATGATCCTGTGCCTCTGTCTCTGCCTCTCTCTGTGTGTGTCTCTCATGAATAAATAAATAAAATCTTTAAAAATAAATAAATAAATAAATAAATAAATAAATAAATAAATAAAGTAAAATGATAAAAAAAACTAACAAACAAAAACATGAAAAAAGACCGGTCAACTTGATTACACCCAAAATTAGGTTTGAATGATCCAAGACTATGAACAAAGCTAAAAAATAAACAAAACTCATTAGGAAAAAGTATTTCAACATACTTAACAAAAGATTATTTTACAGGGTGGTTCAGTCGGTTGAGCACCCACCCCTTAGCTTCAGCTCAGGTCATGACCTCATGAATTGTGAGATTGAAACTGTGTAGGGCTCCATGAACAGCAGGGAGTCCGCTCAGAGGTTTTCTGCCTCTGCCCTTCCCCTCACTCGTGCTTGTGCGCTCTCTCTCTCTCTCTCTCAAAAATGAATAAATAAAATCTTTTAAAAAATAAAAAGTTTTGGGATCCCTGGGTGGCGCAGCGGTTTGGCGCCTGCCTTTGGCCCAGGGCGCGATCCTGGAGACCCGGGATCGAATCCCACGTCGGGCTCCCGGTGCATGGAGCCTGCTTCTCCCTCTGCCTGTGTCTCTGCCTCTCTCTCTGTGTGACTATCATAAATAAAAAAAAAAAAAAATTAAATTTAAAAAATTAAAAAAAAAAGAAATCCACCTTTTAAAAATAAAAAAAAATAAAAATAAAAAGTTTTAAAAAGATTTTTATATGGAGTAATAAGAAAAAGACTAACAATATGACAGAAATGCAAATAAGATTACAAACAGAAGATTTACAGAAGAAAAAATACAAATGGCCAATATGAGAAGAGTCTCAGTCTCACTGGAAATCATAGAAATACAAATTTAAACAATAATATGTCATTAATAAAATGGAACATTTAAATAACATTTAAATATTATTTCTCTCCATTAGATTGGTAGAAATGTTTCATTTTATTAATGAGCTTTTACAAGGTTTTGAGGAAGTGAGTACTCTCAAATACTGCTAGAGGAAGTGTAAATTAATTCCACCCTACACCCCAGCAGTTCCACATATAGATTTCTAGCTGGAAGAAACTCTGGCACATATGCACAGTACGGCGCAGACACTTATGTGAAGGTTCCATGCAGCACTATTTGTCATAGACAAAAATTAGAAACATTTGAACTGTCCATCAATGAGAAAATAGCTAAAAAAATCATATATACGTAATAGCACATTGTGTAGCAGTCAAAAGGAATATACTAGAGCTAAGATAGTATCATATGTTAACTGGAATGGAAATAAAAACTTCAAAAAAATAAAAATAAAAATTTTTTTTAGAAAACGAATACACTAGGGATCCCTGAGTGGCTCGGCGGTTTAGCACCTGCCTTTGGCCCAGGGTGCGATCCTGGAGACCTGGGATCGAGTCCCACATCGGGCTCCCGGCATGGAGCCTGCTTCTCCCTCCTCCTGTGTCTCTCCCACCCCCCCTCTGTCTATCATAAATAAATAAATAAATCTTTTTTAAAAAAAGAATACACTAGATCTATTTGTGTCAACATGGATAAATCGCAAAACATCATTGCTAATTGATAAAGGCAAGTTGCAAAATATCACACATACTATGATATCGTTTTGTCACACAAACACAAATGATACTAAAAGGATTTTCGGAAAGTTCATAACAGTGGTTATCACTGGAAATTGGGGAGAAGTTGGAAGCGTCATAACAGCAGCAAACATTTACTAAGTGTGATATGCCATTTAAGTGTTTTACATATATTATTATATTTAATCCTTAAAACTGCCCTATGGAGTAGGTATTAATAATATTTTCATTTTCCACATAAGGAAACTTAGGCACAGACAGGCTAAGTAACTTGCCTACAGTGGCACAGTCGGTTAACTGGTAGAGTTCAATTTGAGCCTAGGCAATCTGATGCCAGCCCTTCCTTTGGTAGTCTGCAACCATGGGGGGGTAGGGGGGAGGAGTGGATGTGGGGGCTGGTAGGGGATCAGTGCCGTAAGAGGCCTTCTCCGCAGCTTCCGCTGTAGGTTTCTGGGTTTTTAGAAGGAGAATATAGCATTCAGGGATTACTTATATAGTTAAAAATTAATTTTAAGTAGGAAAAGGAATTATTGGTATATCTTAGATGGAACCATCACCAAAAGAAAAAGAAGGTTGAACGAACAAAAAGGAGAGAGGGAAGGAAAGAAAGAGGGAAGGCAGGAAGGAGGGAAGGAGAGAAAGAAGGAGGGAGGGAGAGAGGATGGGAAGGAGGGGCTGAGGGAGGAGGTAACAGAGAAACCCTCTTCCCTCTTCATCTGTTCAATGATGAATTTCTTAGCTCTGGTTTATCAGACACTTCTAGTGCTCCAATCTCCATGCCATTACCAAGATTTATCCAGACCAAGCTGAGAATAGGAACATAAAAAGGAAAACAAAATGTTTAGATTGTGCATACACTCTCCTGTCCACAGATGCCGACACCATCAGTCCAAGGCTCTCTACAGAGAAGCTCTGTTGTGAGAAGAGCGTTTCTTCGCCCTTGAAATGAATTCCTAACCTGCTGCCATCAGTTCTGTCCCATTACCAGAGGACGTTGCTTGGCCCACAGTCATTCTCACTGTCTGGCTCCGACGGAGAAAGACAATTCTAGTCAACCACAATTAAAGCAAAGAAGGAAAGAAAAGATTTTTCCTAGTTTCTAGAAACCATCCACTGCCCCCAAGACCTTCCAGGGGCAGCAGGCACCCCCACCTAAGTAGAGCCCTCTTTGTCACCACAGCTGTGTGGGGAAACCGGTTTTCCTAAAAAGCCATTCAAAGAGACGAGACCCTACAAAACGAGGAGCCGAGAAGAAATTCTACCAGCAGGAGCTGCATGTAACTTTTCCTTCAGCGCAGAGAAACTTCTAGGCCCTAGCTGGGCGTCCTAAGCTGTGTTCTTGGGCCCGGCCAACGCAAAGTCTGTGGTCAACCTCTTTGGGGGTGGGGTAAGGAGTAAAGGAGGTGAGATGGGAGCTCCCCCACGTGGCTGAAGCTGTCCACTAACCTGGATGGGGTGAATCTGTTTTTGCACGCGATCCCAGATTTCCCAGGTCTGTGTGCAATCCATTTATCTCCTTTTGATGTGTTTTTATAGCATTTTCCGAAATAACATCACTTTGTGATGAGTTCTTGTCCTGAAACATTGAATACTGCAGTGATTATGGCTGGGGTTAGCCCAGAATATTCTTCTCAGTAATAAACAGTACGATATGCTTACTCCTATTTCTTTTTTGCCAACCCACTCAGCTCTTCTTACGTGAACTCATTTTTTGAGCAAGTTGTTATTTTCAGGGCTGTGCTACAATTAATTTAGTATCTGACTTACCGAATATTCTACGGCCAAGGAGAAAAATAAATCTAGTGTATGTCATTTTACTCTAATGTAGTCCCCACCTATGATTAAAAACAAAATATACCGTACAGGGCTTGATACATGCTCCTCACCCCAAAATACCTCAAGAACACAAATCACAGAGCCCCTTAGCCAAAGCTTGCAGTGTTTCCTTCCTCCTCTGTCTTAGGAACTCCTTCCAGATATAGAACAAGCCTTGAATTTGGCAATTCTTCTTGCTGCGACAGCATATTTTCTCATTCCCAAGAAAATGTTCTTTCTCAAAGAGTAGAATGCCCAAAATTAAAAGGCAAGCTGGCAAACTAGGGAAGACTGCAATGACTATGATAAAGCACTTACATAAAACCATCAGAGAAAGTCTACTACCCCAATAGATAAAACTCTATGAAGATTATTTCTAAAGGAGGAAACACTAGAGGGCAAGAAAATCGTGAATACCTGACCTTCTAAAGAAATCAAATAAATAAAATTTAAAACAAGATAACATTTTTGCCTCTCATATTAACAAAGATGTTTAAGATGCTCCTTCAGTTAAGTGTCGGCCTTTGACTCAGGTCATGATCTCAGTGTCTCTGGGGTGGAGCCCCACGTGGAACCCCGCATGGCATAGGGCTCTCTACTCTGTGGGAAGTCTGTTTCTCCCTCTCCCTCTGCCCCCAACCCCTCCACACTTGTTCTCTTGCACGTGTTCTCTCTCAAATAAATAAAGTTGCCGCATGGTGCGCTCTGATGAGAGATGAAATAATTACTCAGAATCCAATATCGTGAAACAAAGAGAGGCCCAAAGGGGCTACACCGTCAGGCATCGCCAAGAGTTGCAGGTGCTGGGGTGAAGCCCAGAGTCCAGGTTGGCTCTTGGTTTTATGATCATAGAATGTAAAGTATGTGGAGAGAAAGAAGGAAAAACAACGCAAGAGACCAGTCAT
Organism: Canis lupus dingo; assembly: GCF_003254725.2. Lineage (NCBI taxonomy): Eukaryota > Metazoa > Chordata > Mammalia > Carnivora > Canidae > Canis > Canis lupus. The sequence continues at coordinate 15,303,676 of NC_064279.1, read as the reverse complement.
GAGGAGGGCAGCAGGGAACTGCATAGGTGACTACCTGGGTGGATCTCAGAGGAGCCTCAACGCGGGGCTGTGGGGGCAGGAGAACCGACCTCAGCAGGCCTGGCTGTCTACCCACTATCATTGTACTGTTTTCAGCACAGACGGATGGCAGGAATAGTTGGCTTTTGCCACACGCATAAAGCTGCTCCTATTTATGCATGTCCCTGTTCTTATTGTTTTCTTTTACCTGCTGAGGTCTTGCTGTCCCACACAAAATCTTTACAAATAATTTTAAAAATAAATAATGTGCTAGAAATGATGCATGTACATATGGTAAAATAGTGGGATGTTTACTTTTTGAAAACAATTTGGAAAAATATCAAAAGGAACCTTAAAAATATTCATACCCTTTGGCTTCTGGGATTGATGTGAAAAACACACTACAAAACTGGGAGAGGGACACCTGGGTGGTTCAGCTAAGCATCTGCCTTTGGCTCAGAGCGTCATCTCAGGGTCCTAGGATTGAGTCCTGCATCAGGTCCCCACAGGGAGCCTCTTCTCCCTCTGCCTATGTCTCTTCCTCTCTCTGTGTGTCTCTCATGAATAAATAAATGAAATCTTAAAAAAATGGCTAGGAGAAAGCTTTATGTAGAAAGATTCACACTGGGGGCACCTGGGTGGCTCAGTCGGTTGAGCGTCTGTCTGCCTTTGGCTCAGGTCATGAGCCCGGCTCCCTGCTCAACAGTGGAGCCTACTTCTCCTTCTCCCTCTGCTGCTCTCCCTGCTTGTGCTGTCTCTGACAAATACATAAATAAAATCTTTTAAAATTAAAGATTCATACTGAAATAGTAATGGATAGAAACCACTACATGGTCAATTTTAAGGGACTGGTTACTACCCTAGTTTTCTTAGTCTAGTAGTTGTGAGTTCTGGCTGCACATGAGAATCACTTGGGAAACTTTATTTTTACAATGCATAGGCCTCATATCAGAACAACTGATTCAAAATCTCTGGGGGTGTATATTTTTTATGTATCTGGGCCTGCATATTTTTTAAGGCCCTGTAAGTGATTCTCACCTGCATTCAGGGTTGGGACCCAACAGGCTAAGGAAACTATGGATGTGTCATTAAGTAGTATATTATGCAGCCAATAAAAATATGCTTTCAGAATTTTGAAAAAAAAATTATTTCAAGACAGTTCTAAACTTAACAAAACGTTTCAAGGTTGACACAAAGAACTCTTATATACCCATTACCCAGGGACCCCATTCAGGTTTGGCCAATTATCCCAGAAATACCCTTTTCCAGTGAAGGATCCATTCCAGGATCTCATATTGTTCCCAATTGGTAAGCCTTTCTTGACTTCTATCACTCTTTTTTTTCTACTCTGACACTTTTTAAGATTATAGGACAATCATTTTATAGCATCTCTTGCAAGTGTGAGTGTGTCAGAGTCCCCCAAGATCACCTCTGTTTTGATGATTTGCTAGGAGAAATCACAGGACACAGCATATCGTCTTCCTTGCACCTATGATTTATTACAGCCGAAGGGTACAAAGCAAAATCAGTGAAGAGAAAACACAAAATGGGCAAGGTCCAGAGAAAGCCATGTGCAAGCTTCCAAGAATCCTCTCCCAGTGGAGATATATAGGACACATTTAACTCCCCCAGCAATGACTTGTGATAACACATGTGAAGCTTATTAGGAACTCAGTGCAAAAGTTTTTACTGGATGCTGGTCACATTAGGCACCTCTGCCTAACAAATTCCCAGACTCCTAGAAGGAGAGCAGGTATTCAGCATAAACCACATTCTTTGTACAAACAGTTCAGGCACAATGAGCTACTCTTGTCAGTTAGCATGGGGGGAACACTCCTGAAATCCAAGTTCCCAGAGGCCAACCAAGGGCCAATCTTACAAGCAGGACTTTCTAAGAAAAGGTCTTTTCTAAAGCCTTCTATATGAACTCTTTTCTACAGATTTGTCTGATGTTTCTTATGTTTAGACCCAGGCAGTGTATTCTTGCTAGATTATCACAGATGTGGTATTCTTTTCATTATACTTCCTGTGTGGAACATGGCATCTACTGGCCGTTGGAATAAAAAAATGTGACTCAAGGGCATCTGGGTGTCTTAGTCGGTTAAGCATCCAGCCCTTGATTTTGCCTCAGGTCTTGATCTCAGGGTCATGAGACTGAGCCCCATGTAGGGCACCATGCTCCTTGAGATTCTCTCCCTCTCCCTCTGCCCCGTCCCCCTTTGCATCTCCCTCCCACCAATAAAATAAATAAATAAAGTCTTCTTTAAAAATGTGATTCCATTTTACGTGTTTGACTGCTCACAGCTTTCAAGTCCTATCCCTCTCGCTTCTGCCCCGCAGCTGAGCATGCTGATATGAAAGCTCAGATGCTCCCTCTTTTGGTGCAGGTGAGAAATTTAAACCACACAATCCCTGGTCCATGTCTAGGAACCCCATCCATTAAACAAAATAAAAGCCAAAATCAGTCACCCTCCTTGCTCTCTCAAGACATTTTCAGACCTGCTTGGGGTCCTGCCCTATTCTTCCCAAAAAGCCTCTATCATCTTGGAGGGTGTGTGTATGTGTGAGTATGTGTGTGTGTATGTGTGTGTGTGTGTTTGATCAACAGTCTCGACATCTGAACCAATTTTGGGTAGGTGGTCCATCCCCTCTCTACAAATGTTCTGCTGCTAGGGGTGTTAACTTCACTTGGTTAAGACGGTATTTATCAGGTCTCTAAAATTGTAAAGCTATGTCTTTCCCCTTTTCATAATCAATAATATTTGGTAGAAAGATCATTTCACTATGTAAAATCAAAGTCTTCACCTCACTTTCACCCACTAGCTTTGAAACCATTAACTTTATTGTTACACTGATTTTTGCCAGATGAAGATTTTCTAATACCATTTATTCTTCTACATTTAGTAATTGGTTTTCTACTCTGTGGGACTCCTTTAGTCTTCCCGTGTATTTATCTAATTTTATTAAGATATAATTGGCATATAATATTTTTAAAGCTTAAGGTGTACAAGGTGATGATTTTATATAAATACAAATGTGCAAAATGCCCTCGCAAGACATTTGCCCTCTCAAGATATTTTCAGACCTGCCTGAGATCCTGCCCTGCCCTCCCCCAAAAGCCTCTATCATCTTGCAATGATTACTACGATAAGGTTAGTTAATACTTCCATCACTTCACATAATTCCAATTTTTGTATGCGTGGTGAAAACATTTAAGGTCAACTCTCTCACCAACCTTCAAGTATATATTACAGCATTGTTACCCATCATCACCAGGCTGAATATTGGATCCCCAGAACTTATTCATCTTATAACTGGAAGTTTGTATACCTTGACCAACATCTCCCTATTTCTCCCAACTCCCAACCCCTGGCAACCACCATCTTACTCTCTGTTTCTATGAATTCAACATTTTTGGGTTCCATGTATAAGCAAAATCATGCAGTATTTGTATTTCTGTCTGACTTATTTCACATAGCAGAATGTCCTCAAGGTCCATCCATGTTGTTGTGACTAGCAGGATTCCTTCTTATGGTTAAATAATATTCCACTGTGTATATATGCCACATGTTCTTTTTTTAAGATTTTATTTATCTATTTATTTGAGAGAGGATGCGTGCATGCATGCATGCAGGGGGAGGGGCAGAGTGAGAGAGAATGGGACAAACAGACTCCTTGCTGAGAGCAGAGCCCCACTTGGGGCTTGATATCATGACCTGAGCTAAAGCCAAGAGTCAGATGCTCAACCAACTGAGACACCCAGGTGCCCCTATGCCACATCTTCTTCCTCCATTTATATGTCAATGGATACATAAGTTGATTCTATATCATGGTTATTGTGAATAATGCTGCAATGAACATGGGGGTGCAGATATGTCAAGATAATTTCATTTCCTTCAGATATATATCTAGAAGTAGAATTGCTAAATCATGTGGCAAATCCAATTTTAACTTTCAGGAAAGTTCATACTGTTTTACATTGTGACTATATCAATCTTTAAAGTAATTTTTAGGGATCCCTGGGTGGCGCAGTGGTTTGGCGCCTGCCTTTGGCCCAGGACGCGATCCTGGAGACCCAGGATCGAGATCGAGTACCACGTCGGGCTCCCGGTGCATGGAGCCTGCTTCTCCCTCTGCCTCTCTCTCTCTCTCTCTCTGTGACTATCATGAATAAATAAATAAAATCTTTAAAAAATAGTTTTTATTGCTGCTTTTTCTTTTTATTTTCTTTTTAAAAAATATTTTATTTATTTATTTATTTATTTATTTATTTATTTATTTATTTATGAGAAAAAGAGAAAGATACAGTGAGAGACAACAAGTGGAGGGGAGAGGGAGAAGCAGGCTCCCTGCCAAGTTGGGAACCTGACATGGGGCTCAATCTCAGGACCCTGGGACCATGACCCGAGCTGAAGGCAGGCACTTAACTGACTAGCCACCCAGGCACCTTTATTGCTCTTTAAGTTCACAAATCTTTTCTTCTTTGGGGACTCATATACTGTTAATTCCACCCAGTATATTTATTTCAGATATTGTATTCTTAATGTTTAAAATTTTGCTCTGAGTTTTTAAAAATATCTCTCAAGTCTCTCCTTAATGTACTCATATTTTAATCTACCTTTTTAAACATATGAAATATAATTACCATATCCGTTCTTATGTTCTTGTCTACTGATTCTACAATTTGTGTGATCTGAATCTATTGATTGTTTTTTTCCCATTACAGTTCATATTTTCGTGCTTCTTCAAATATCTAGTAACTTTTATTGGGCCTTGCATTTGTTAATTTGACCTTGTTAGGGGCTAGATTTTTTTTTCCATATTTCCACAAATAATCTTGAGCTTTGTTCTTGGAATAAACTTGAAAACAGGTTGATCCTATCGAAGCTTGCTTTTACTCTTTTTTACGTAAAACCAAAACACTTTTTAACTTAGGGCAAATTTTGTTCCACTGCCACACAGCATATCCTTCTAAGTGCACTATTTGACTCCATAAGCCATGAGATCTATCCACTGTGGCTGATAGGGAATGGAAACTCCTGCAAGCCCTACCAGAACCCAGGTGATTTTCTTTCTAATCCTTCTAGGCAGTTCTTTCCCAAAACTTGAATCATTTCCTCACAGGTATATATTAATAAGTCCTCAGATGAAACTCAAAGGGGATGCTCTTCAGATGTTTAGAGCTTTATTTCCATGAGGCTCATCTTCTTTGGTACTGTGCCCATAAACTAGCTGCTGCCTCCTCAGACTGACATAGCCATCTCCCCCAGGCTGTAGGGTAAAGTCAGTCCCTATTATGTTGTCTTGTCCAAAAGCAAACACTTCCTTAGCATTTTCACAAAGGAAAAAAGAATAAAGAAAAAAGTGAACCAACAAATACTTTTTAAAGAAGAGAATGGAAGAGGGGTGCCTGGGTGGCTCAGTCAGTTAAGTGTCTGCCTTTGGCTAAGGTCATGATCCCAGGGCCATGGAATCAAGTCCCATGTCGGGCTCCCTGCTCAGTGGAGAATGTGCTTATCCCATTCTCTCTCTCTCTCTCTCCCTCTGCCCCTCACCCTGCTTGTGTTCTCTCATCTGGTCTCTCTCTCAAAAAAATAAATAAAATCTTTTTTTAAATGTTTAAAAATAAATAAATAAATTTTTAAAAGAAGAGAAAGGAAAGGAAGAAGAGGAAGGGTAGAACTTTTTACAGGACATTTAATAATTGGAGGGACATTTATTTAATTGGAGAAAACTTATGAAAGTGTTAACTTTTTTAAGAATACAAAATTGTACATACAATATGGTCTCAAGTATGAAAACACACACGCATACACACACCTGGGCCAAGATTAAGACAGATACTAACAACCCTTGCCCTTCAGAACAGGATTTTTCTTATTCTTAGTTTTTCTGTATTTTCCAAAGCTTTAAAGATAATAATTAAGCAGCATTTTCATAATAAAGGAGAAAAGCATAACAAATTGGGGAGAGAAACTGGGTTTACCTTAAAATAAGAAGGAAAAGAAAAAGGGAGCAAAATGCCCCAAATTTTGTGACAATTTTGTTGGGTAGAAAGAATCTATGAGTTCTCATATTAAGATTAGAAATTCTATTTATTTAACTTCCCAAAATGTCACTACTCACCATCACCACTACCACTAAAAATGTAATGGTGTATCCAAGGATCCAAGATACTTTTAATTCCAAGTAAGATGCTACACAATACTAAATAAAACTGCCTTCTCACTTACACTGACCTGAAGACTGATGATAACCAGTGGCCAAAGGCTCTCTGGCATTTGATATGAATGCCAGAAATTTGGCTCCAGCTATCTAAATTCTTGACTTAATGCTATGATGCCACAAGTAAGTTTTCAGCGTGGATGTTGAACTTTACAGTAACATTTAAACTCCATAGACTTCAAAGAAAAAAAGAGAAAGTTATTTTAAACAGCCCAAAGAACAAACAAATCTGTAGGGGTTACTGGACATAAAAAACCTAACTCTTCTTTGCTAGCCTGGTATGTAGCATGTCCTCCACCCCTTCCTCTGCAGTCTTGCATTGATAAATTCAGTGTTTGCAGGATTTAAAGAAACTTTATGTAAAAATAATTTATCTAAATGAACATAAACAAAATATAAATAGTCTTTCCCCCAAAAAAGCAAACATTTTGTCTCTTTGTTCACTGATTCCCCACTAAAATTCAGTGTTTCTTCTTCTATATAAACCTTATATTTGCCATGGCTAACTCAGTTTTCTGCTATCCTGTTCATACATATTAAAAGGCTCAATGACATAATTGGCTTTGCTTTTCACTCAGTTGCTTAGGGCTTATAAAAATAAAACACAAATACCCACAGCTGTTCTAGGCAATCACTCAGCTCTTTGAGAAAAAAATACAGATATAGGGACAGGTGGCCTCACTCTCAGCACAATGTTCAGAATCAAGGGAACAGGGACTGCAGCTGTGTTTCCAGGAGAAAACTAACAAACTCCCAGGCTTTCTAGGCTAACCAGAGTTACGGATGGTCTTTCCTGACGGTTGTTTCTCATGGAAGTTGAACAACTAATATCCAAGGTCTTCCTCTATGAGAATATCTTAGAATTTCTTATTACCCAGTGGAAGTAGTTCAGAAGTCCACAAAATAGAAAGTCAGCAGCAAACCATCAGGTGGTAAGGTTGGTAATGAAAACAAAGAGATATACCTGCCCTTTCTACCTGCCTTTTCTAACTTGATTGCAATAATTTGGCTTCCAAAGTGCAATTGATCAAAGGCATAGAGACATACTGAGGGAAGATGATAGCTCAGATGGTTTTGAAGGAGATTGAGTGATACTGTCTGATTTTACTCTTTTTTAAAATGGATTTATTTGAGAGAGAGAGAGAGAAAGGAAGGGCAGAGAGAGAAGGAGAATCTCAACAGACTCTCCTCTGAACACAGAGCCTGATGTAGGGCTTGATCTCACAAACCTGAGATCATGACCTGAGCCAAAACCAAGAGTTGGACATTCAACTGACTGAACCACTGAGGCACCCCTGAATCTATTCTTAATATAGTCACAGCGCCTATCCTAATCAAAGCTTCTGACTGCTACCCAGAGGATGTAAAATTACAGAAATAATGATTCTTGTTTCAAATACTGGCTGTCCTAGCAACCCTCCAGCTCTTTCCAGCTCTGGTTCTTCCCAGAGCTTGCCTAATGACCCCCTGAGTCTCAGAACTCCTATACAACTATTTTCAGCTTGATTAACATCTCTGACTTCAGATTCACCACAGAATTGGGCTGGGAGTTTCTACTCCACCTCTCAGCCCTATTGGCCAGATCCCTGACCCGTCACCTTCTACCAAGTGGTAAATGAGTTGAACAGCAGCGTAAGTCTCTATGCCATCTTTATACACTAAACCACCATAAAGCCTGTCCAAACCAATCCAGTCATTATGCTATACTGACACATCTCAATCACTTCACATTGTTTATGACAACCCATTTACTCCAACCATTCATCATTTCCAGTGGAAGAAGAATTTGAGAATAGTCAAGATGATAATACAAGATACAAAATCTAACAAAGGGAAAAAATAATGATTTTTCATATATTTGATATGTATTAAATGAATATAAATATAACAATAGACAGCCACTATCAACTCAAATTAACATAAAGATCAGTCCTCCCAAACTTTACAGACATTCCAATAATCTCCTTTAATGAATTATAAATTTTAGTAAACCTTAAAAGGATAGAGGACTCTGGGAAGATAGCAGCATAGGAAGCACATAATAGGCAAAATCAATTAAATCAAAGATGGCTCTTCAAAAAGGTCAACAAAATTCACAAACTTTTAGAGACACTAAGAAGGAAAACAATAGACCCAAATTACCAAATTTGTAAATCAAAGTGAAGACATTACTATCAATTTATAGAAATAAACAGGATTTTATTTTTTTTAAGATTTTATTTATTTATTCATGAGAGACACACAGAGAAGGGCAGAGACACAGGCAGAGGGAGAAGCAGGCTCCATGCAGGGAGCCCAACGTGGGACTCGATCCCAGGACTCCAGGATCACACCCTGGGCTGAAGGCAGACACTCAACCACTGAGCCACCCAGGTGTCCCATAAACAGGATTTTAAAACGGTATTACGAACAATTGTAAGCCAACAAATTGGATAACCTAAATGAAATGGAAACACCAAATCTACCAAGACTAAATCATGAAGAAATAGAAAATCTGGATAGATCTATATCTAGTAAGGAGACTGAATCAATAATAAAAGATCTCCTGACAAAGAAAAGCCCTGAGCCAGAAAAGCCCAAGACTAGATGATTTCACTGATGAATTCTACCAAACATTAAAGAATTAATCCCAGGACACCTGGGTGGCTCAGCAGTTGAGGATCTGCCTTTGGCTCAGGGCGTGATCCCAGTTCAGGGATCTAGTTCCACATCGGGCTCCTTGCATGGAGCCTGCTTCTCCCTCTGCCTGTGTCTTTGTTTCTCTCTCTGTGCATCTCTCATGAATTACTAAATAAAATCTTAAAAAAAAAAAGAACTAATACCAATTATTCTCAAACCATTACCAAAAAGTTGATGAGGAAAGAATAATTTCTAACTCATTCTATGAGGCTAGCATTACCCTGGTACCAAAGTCAGACAAAGACACTGTAAGAAAAGAAAACTATGAACAAATATCCCTTATGAACATCTATGCAAAAATCTTCCACAAAATACTAGCAAACTGAATTCAGCTGCATATTAAAATGATTATGCAAGTGAGATTTATTGCTGGAATGCAAGGATAGTTCAATACATAAAAACCGGTCAATGCCAGGGATCCCTGGGTGGCTCAGCGGTTTAACACCTGCCTTCAGCCCAGGGTGTGGTCCTGGAGTCCCAGGATCAAGTCCCATATCGGGCTCCCTGCGTGGAGCCTGCTTCTCTCTCTGCCTGTGTCTCTGCCTCTCTCTCTCTGTGTGTCTCTTATGAATAAATAAATAAAATCTTTAAAAAAAACAGCCAATGTAATACATCATACTAATAGAATGAAATAAAAACCACAGAATCATCTCAACAGGTACAAAAAAGCATTTGACAAAATTCAACATGCTTTCATGATAAAATTAAACAAACTAGGAAAAGATAACAACTACCTCAATGTAATAAAAATTATATATGAAAACCCACAGCAAACATCATACTCAATAGTGAAATACCAAAACCTATTCCTCTAAGATCAGGAACAAGGGAAGGATGCCTACTTTCACCACTTCTATTCAACATAGTATTGAAAACTCTGACCAGAGCAATTAGGAAAGAAAAAGAAAAGGTATCCAAATTAGAAAGGAAGGAGTAAAACTATCTCTGTTCACAGATAATAGCAATCCTTAATACCAGGGCTGTTCAAGTCATATTGGAGCATACGGCAAAAGGAAGACTCAGTAATACTGATTCTGTCTTTCTTTAAAAATTTCATATTTTGTTCATCATTTATTTTTACATTAGTTTTTATTTTTAAAATGTGATTTCTTTTGATTCACTGAGTTTTTTGATGCTCCCCCTTAAATTTTTTACCTGAGGTGAGTGTCCCACTTACCTCTCCCTAGACCGGGCCTTGGTTAATATGCAGCAAGTTTCTAATAAGTAATCTTAATCATACTTGAAATTATGTCACTTGTCTATAAGAATGGAAGGAACATCTTACATCCATGGATCATTTTCCAACCCATCTTGAGGCTCTTCACCATCCAGGGCCTTTGCACTTGCTGTTCCTTATGTCTGGATCATCTTCCCATCTTCACATGGTTGGCTACCTTTCACCCTTCTCAGATTAAGTGTCTTAACAGAGAAACCTCCACCAAACCACTACTTCTGCACAAGATCTTTTTTTTTAATATTTTATTTGTTTATCCATGACAGACACACCGAGAAAGGCAGAGACACAGGCAGAGGGAGAAGCAGGCTCCAAGCAGGGAGCCTGACGTGGGACTCGATTCCCGGTCTCCAGGATCACGCCCTGGGCTGAAGATGGTGCTAAACCACTAAGCCACCAGGGCTGCCCTACACCCCAGTCCTGGCCTCCGGCTCAGTCTCTGTCGATGGTTCATCCTGATGTTCCATCTGATGCATAACTTAGTGCAGTATCTCCCCCTTCAGTGATTCTGACTGCAGAGCCAACTCCATTTCTAAGCACTTGTTCTTGCTTTGGCTCTGATAAAACAATCGTATGAGCAGCTTTACAAATAATCTTCCTCCTGGTCTGACGTGGCCCTGAAGACCTCACACCAGTATAATGACCAGTAGGCAACATTCTCATATGTGTTATGACCTTGGCAATGAGAATAACTGCCTTTTTCATTTTTCTACATCTTGATCTCTTCAACGAGATTATAAATTCCTTGAAGCAAGGATTATTTATCTTTATATTCTTCCCCACATTACCTAATACAGTCCCTGGCAAAAATTTTGGCTAATTGATTTAAATCACTCCTCAATCACCAATACAACCCCCACACCATATTCTGAGTGAGCAGAGTAGGCAGCTGTTGGCTTGATATAAATTTAGTTTAGGAAAGCTCTCCCAGCCCAAGGACCGTTTCTCTCTGCCAGGATACCTAAAATAACCACATTACTCACTCCTTTGAGTCAAGGCCTTGAAAATTCTTGTTAAAATGCAAATGTCATCTGAGAGGGATAACATGAAGTTATCAATGCCTATTAATAACACAGAATATTATTAGCTTAGCAAGGAATAAGAGAGATCCAGAATATGGAAGGGTACACTTAAGTCCGCCCCAATATTTAGGTCCTGATGAGATCAGAAACATCTCAGCAATTGGTGGATGCCTATTGAAAGGAACAAGGATCTCAGAAAACTCAAATGAGGTGACAGTTTAAAAAAAGCACCTGGTGAATGCAGAAAAAATATTAATAATAATAATAACGGCCAATATTTTTAAGTACACACTCTGTGCCAAATAGTATTCTAGATGCTTTACTTATATTAGCTCACTTTTCATTTCTTTGTCTAGAAGATAGATAAAATAATTATTCCACACTTCAGTGATTTGCTTAATGTTACAAAGCTAGTGAAGGGTAGAGCTGGAATTTGGAACAATTTGTCTGGTTCTGGGGTCCTCCTGTTGCACCTCCATGTCACAGCAGCACTGTGTTCCACTGCTGTTTTCGTTAATATGGTTATGATTTTAACCACAGAAAAGAGGACCATTCATTCCTCTTGATCCTCCTCACCAACATTCTACAAGTCTCTCAACATGTCTATTCCTTTCCATTTCTCCTACACCCCACCCCAAATTCTCTTTATTTCTTCTCTATGAAGCACTCTCTGTGTGCCAGGCACTGTACCAATGCCTCAGCTCATTTAAGCCTCAGATAAAATACTAATAATCTCTACATGAAGAAACTAAGGCACAGGAAAGTTCATCACCTGCCCCCCCCCAACCCAAGTCATTCTATAAATATTAGTTCTGGGATTTGAACCCACAAAGGCTGGTTCCAGAGCCCTTACATTCCACATGTGACCTCACTATCCCAAGGGTTATATTAACTTGCCCCACTTTTGCTGGTCTTTCCAAACCCCAACTCCCCACCACCATTGACCCTAAGGTCTTACCTTCCCATCCTAGATCCTAGAGAAAAGTTACTAATTTAATCACATTTTTAAAAATTTAACATTTCTGCATGGTCACAAACAAATTCAACAAACAAAAAACAATTTGGGAAAGTATTTATAGCATACATGGCAAAGGGCTAATTTTCTTAGTTTACACAGAGCTTCTAGAGGTGTGTCCCCAAAAGTGTGTGTGGGGGGGATAGCATAAGATATAAACACACAATTCAGTGGCTTAAATCCAATTTAAAATGTTAGAACTTAATTACAATTTTTAAATGCTATTTTAATATACTACATTATATTATTCCTCACCCTATTATACCAGACAAAAATTTTATTTTTTGTTTTTTAAGTAGGCTCCACACCCAGGATGGAGCCCAATGTGGGGCTTGAACTCACCACCCTGAGATCAAGATCTGAGCTGAGATCAAGGGCTAGATACTTAACTGACTGAGCCACTCAGGTGCCCAAATTGGACAAAATTTTAAAGATTGGTACCTAGTTTTATAGATAGTGTGCTAAAGCAGACTTTTATAGACTATCATTTGGAGTGTGAATCAGTGTACTTATTTGCAGGGCAATTTGAAAACATCTACCAAAATGTAAAATGCATATACCATTTGATTCAACATTACTACTTCAAAAAATTCACTTTACAAACATAGTCAAACAATTAAACAAGGATTTGTATCCAAGAATATTCACTGCAGCATTTTTTGATAAGAAAGCCCAATTGCTGGTAAGCAGATCATATAAAATAAATTATGATATCATGGATACATTTCCAAAGGTATCTGTGCTAAACTGCAGTAGCCTCTGAATTGAGTTATATGTACCAAAGGTACATAAAGCAATCCAGTGCAAGATGGGAAGAAAATATCACAACTAATATTGAATATATATTTTAAAATTTTATCTTATCTTTCTTCAGTCTATTTTCCTGTATGTTTTTAAATGTACATAATACGGGGTGCCTGGCTGGCTCAGTTGGTAGAGCAAGCAACTCTTGATTTCAGGGCTGTCAGTTTGAGCTCCCCGCTGGTGTAGAGATTACTCAAAAATAAAAAAATCTTTACAAAATAAATAAATGTACATAATCCATGAACACAGTGGTTGAAGGGATTCAGAGTATACCACCCCAAAATATGCCACTCTGGCATAAGGATTATTTTGAGCTGAAAGCATCTGAGAAGAAACAAACACAAGAAAATTTCTTTGGGGTGTCTGCGGGGGGGCTCCGTTGGAGGAGCATGTGCCTCTTAATCTTGGGATTATAAGTTTGAGCCCCACATTGGGTACAAAGAATACTTTTTTAAAAATTATTTTAAGTCTTAAAAAGAAAAAAAAAACCCCTCTGTTCTCCCCCTCTCTACCATGAGGGCAGTACCATTCTTCTAATCATTGGAGACCACTCTATACTTTTTATCAGCCCAGAGATGGCACCAGAGAAACTTACATACCTTGCTAAAACCTTGCTGAAATAACCCTTATCTTCCATTAGTTTTCTCCATATATTCACCGTCTCCATTTACCACCCACTAGAAAATGTCAAAATCCTTTTCCTTTTTCTTGACACTTTCCCACAAATGTATGTTCTTTATTAAGATGCTATGCAAGTGCTGCTGGTGCCTTGATCCTGGACCTCCCAGCCTCCCGAACTCTGAGAAGTAAATGTTTGCTATTTCAGCCACCTAGTCTTCAGCATTTTTGCTACAGCAGTCATACAAAGGCCCCTAATAGTGACACTTTTGATTATTTTACTTCTCCCCCCACTCCTTCCCCACTCCTCTTCCTCCCCTCCAACCCAGTACACCATATGGTCCTACAAACCAATACACTCCCAGATTCTCACTTATGTGTTGAGAGCTCCTCCTCCATGGGTCACTTGTGCTCCTAAATATCTTTCTGGGTGTACCAAGAATGCAAAGCCCTGACTAATCTTTACCAGGACCATTTCTCAGAGTTGTGTCTGCAGCAAGTAACCTTCGGAGATGAGGCAATGTTCCCTCGTGGACAAAGAGCAGGCTTGCTTACTGCTTGCTATAAAAGAACAGGCTCCCCAGCTCAGTGTTCCTCTCCTGTAACAACCTATTGTGCATGCAAACATCTATGTGGGCGCCCTGTGTCACTGTCATGGGGCTTGGGAAACCAGGGAACTGACACAAACATGCTGATTGACGCTTATGCTACTTGCCAGGCTGTGAGTAATAGAGTCTTTTGTATCTTATCCAAGAATCTGTGTCTTCTGCCAACATCCATGAATCCATAATAGACTAAGCTATTAGCATTTAAGTAGAGTAAAATCAAATTTCAGATCTGACAATAGAATGTCTTCACTTCTGTTCCATTGCCCCCACATTCTCTTTGTTAGAAACATTCTCTCCTCCTGTCTTTGCTTCTTTGTTTCTTTTTATTTCCTTTCTTATATGGTTATCACAGTTTAAATTTTTTTCCTGCTGATTTCAAAATTATATAGTTTTATTCTCTTATTAGTTATCTTTAAGTCGTGATTATCTGCCTCCAGCAAAAGTTTAATCAGTATCTCCTTTCTTTTCTCAGACTCTACAAAGATTTCAGAATGGTTTAACACCAATCATACATTCTCTTTTTCCATGTTATGGTGGTTTTTATTTTATTTTATTTTTTGTGGTTTTTATTTTAATTTAATTTCCCCTCATTCTAATCACTCCCCTTTTATTTTGTTTTGTTTGCTACAGGCAATAATTCAGACTTACCATATGCTTACTAATTGTTTTGCTCACCATTGCCTCTTGCACCCCAATTCTTTCTTCTAGGTTTAATTCCTTTCTTACAGTGAAGCGTATCCTTCTGTGGTTCTTCCAGCAACAGTTTGTGAATGGTGACTTCTTTCAGCCACTTTATCTGAAATGCCTTTATTTCATCCTCACTCTCTGGAGACTGCAAATAGCAAATGTTTTTTGACATCGTTATACATAAGAGTAATCTGGAGGAATTTGCCAGTTGCAGATTCTTGGGTTCCTCAGAGATTCTCTTTTAGTAGTTTTGAAAGGGGTGGAACAGAAACATACCTTTTCAATTAGCAGTACAGTGATTCTGATGTAAATGTGTCAAAGGCATCCTTTGAGAAGAAATGGGGCTATAAGCAGATTGATGCCATGGAAAAGATTTTTAGTTTGTTTCTTACTTTTTTTTTCATTTTTTTTCATATAACAGTATGAAACTTTTACATTTTTTTCATATAAAAGTACATTTTTTACATATACATTTACATTTTTTTAAAAAATCATTACTTTCTTTTCGTATCAAAGTAATATACACACACCTTAAAGGAATTTTAGAGAAATAGAGAAATGAAAAAATAAATAAATCAATAAAAAAAAGAAAAGAAAAATAGAGAAATGAGGAAGAAAACGTCACTAAATTCTATCTAAATACAATTGCTGTCAATATTTATATAGCTGATCTTCATCATTAGCAGATTCTTATTCGCATATTCACTACTTCCTAAAATTTATTTGTAGCTCCAAAATCAGTACTTGTGGAAATACAGGCAGCAGTGGAAATTTTGAGTGGCCCACGGGACCTGCACTTGTTTCCAAGCGAGGATGAACAAAGCCGCGCTCTGCTGGTTTCAGCTCTCCGGCTGAGAGGACCGGAGGATGGGGTCGGTAGGGGGCAGTATAGTGCAGTGCAAGGAGCCTCGGCTCGGGTCCGCTGGACCGGGTTTGAATCTCACTCGGCTCTGGCGCCCTTGCTGGACCCGTCTCAGGCAAGTCACTTAACACCTCTGAACCTTGCCTTTTCTCTTTTGTAAAATAAAATGCAATCGACCGGGATCCCTTGCTTTTAGCATTTAAGATCACAATCTAGGTGAGAGATGGGTATAGAAGTACATATTTCTCCTGGGAGCAACAATTCAATGTATGCTAATTCAGGGCTTGCGGACTGTAAGGACATAATCACCATCGTGGCAATTGACTGTATTTCCTTCCAGGCTTTTTAATGCTCTCAAGTTTTTTGTTTTTTTTTTTTTTTAATGTTGCTGTTGAGATGTATAGGGTATATTTACTACAAGGTCAACCTCTCCCATTCCAGATCACCTTCTATGAGGTTGTGGTTTCAACCTGGCTGCACATCACAGTCACCTAGAATGCTCTTACAAAATACTGATGCGCAGACCCCACCCTCAGAAATTCAGGTGGGGCCCAGGTAGCAGTGACTTTTTAAAGCTCCCAAGGTGGTTCCAGTGGACGAGGGGGAACTTGTGTTTAACTATGTGGAGGAGAAGCTCATGGTCTCAGTGCTCTTTGGAGCACGTATTTGGTAGCCCCCTGTCCCTAGTGGGGAGTACGACTTCCCCATTCTCAGCTCTGGTCTGGCCATGGCCCGTTCCTCTGCCTGCCAGTGCCTGGAACTCACACCTAGCATCTTTCCCACGACTGCGCTATTTGTGCCACTGACCTCATTAGAAGGGTGAGGTAGAAAGGGCCCCAGAGTGCCCTTAATCTCCCCTCAATAGTACCACACAAGGCTGGAAGAGAATACCAGGCTTTCCAGAAGATGAGAGGTAATGGAAGGGAATGCAGAGCAAAAGAAAAAATGCGAAGCATGCACCAGATGTGAGTGCTCCAATAGGCCAAGGACAGGGAGCCATCACCACCGAAGGATCTGTGTGCAGAACCAAACCCCTGCCTTCCACCCCCTTCCTGCACTAGGCTGTGACTAGCCTGAGTTTCTGGGGCTAGAATAATTGTCCATAAAAGCTAGAAAGAGTCCTTCTGCCATTGTGAGGTAAAAATATGTCTTCTCCCTTCCTGATAGATTCAGCAGGTAACAAAATGAGTCAAATGCAAACACACACACACACACACACACACACACTCCCACGGAGACAAAGAAAAATTCTCAGATGGAATACAGTCTCAGTTCGCACTAGGGATTTAGAGAAACATTTTCCTAACTGTGAGTTAACGTGGTCCTCACATATATTGAAGATAATATTTTACCTTATTATGCAAAGCGATATCAATCTTCTCACCCAATTTCTTACATCCCTGCATACGACCCCTTCCCAGAGGACTGATGGTGCTTCACTGGAACCCTTCTGCATGTTTTTCAAGCATCTCAGCCACTTGCCTCCTGATGGCCACAATCTGGCTCCACAAAGAAATAGCAAAGCATTGAAATGCTGCTTTCTTTTCTATTATACCAAATCATTTTCTTAGCACGTTTCCAAGACTAGCTTCTGGCAGTAGTCGAAGGCAGCATGAGGTTTATTACCCTCCCAGGGAGACCACTTCTGAACCTCACCTCAGGGCGGGATGGTGGAGATGGGAGGAGGGAAGGGAAGCTTTCAACATTTTCTCTGCATTTTACGTTTTTGGGATTTTAATATGTTTACTGAGCGTTACTGCATGAGCACTTTCCCATACTAAAAAATAATGCAATTAAGTGTTTTTAGTTGCTAAAAAATATTTCCTTGGCTGGGCCACTTAACTCCTTCCTGATGCATTCATGCATTGTTTGTTTCCAATTTTTATTATCTTTTAAAAATGCTGCATTAAACATCTCTGTTTGTGAAGCATCTTGCGCAGGTTGGATGCTAAGAAACAAAACTGTTGAGTAAAAAGACAGATATAGTTTTAAAATTCTTTTTTAGGGGCACCTGGGTGGCTCAGTGGTTGAGTGTCTTTCTTTGGCTCAGGTCGTGATCCCTGGGTCCTGGGATTGAGTCCTGCATCGGGCTCCCTGCAGGGAACCTGCTTCTCCCTCTGCCTATGTCTCTACCTCTCTCTGTGTCTCTTATGAATAAATAAAATCTTTTAAAAAATAAAACTCTTTTTACATTTTATTCATTTATTTATTTGACAGAGAGAGAGCACAAGCAGGGGGAATGGGAGAACGAGAAGCAGGCTTGGCAGGGACCCTGATGATTGATGATGATGATGATGATGATGATGATAATGTGGGGCTTGATCCCAAGACCCTGAGATCATGACCTGAGCTGAGCTGAAGGCAGATGCTTCACCGACTGAGCCCCCTAAGCGTACCTAGTTTTAAAATTCTTAATAAATATTGGCAAACACTTTTCCAAAAGATGTGCACCAATTTACACCTTTACCAGGAATGTATGACTGGATGCGGCTGGTTTTTCAATGCAGAAATGACATGGTCAGATCTCCATTTTATAAAGGTAAGTCAGGCTCATGTCTAGACCTAGTTAGGTGGTCTACTGGCAGCCCAAGAGTAAATGACAAGAGCCTGGTAAAAACTAGAGGGAAGGTTTCATTTGGAGACTCATCCCACCAGACAACCAGGAAAGAAGCAAGGTCCCTCGTCACCTTAAAAACACCTTGAATACATCACAGTTGAAGGGAACGTGGAGGGATATTTCCCTCTGTGCCACAATCAAGGCATCACACAGTGTCTGCTATATTTGGTTGGAAATAACTGCAGCATCTGAGGCCCCTTGAGGCTGTTTTTTGTTCACATAAAGTCACATTATGCAGAAACATCATGTCCATGGATATCAGAATAGCCAGAAGCATACAAATAGGTATTTTTTCAAAGTCAAGCCTTTGTCTTTAAAAAAAAACAAATGTTCCTTATTTTGTTTCAATGTTCCTTATTTTGTTTCTGATTGCAAAAATCAGCCATGCTCTCTCTCTGACTTCTGATTTTCATGCTGTTTCACCTGCTCTAGAGAGCTTTAATATCTTTCCGATAGTCCATACAGCCTTAGAACAAATTTCCGTGAAGACCGTTTTAGAAACTAAAAATAGTAGCTATAGCACTAGAGTTCCCTTTCACTTAATAAGAAATGTAATATTTATGAATCTTTTTAAATTGTCACTTACGAATAACCAGAATTTAAATCTCTATTTTAAAGTAACTAAAACTTGTGTTTTAAATTCAAACGCACAAAGTATACTAATAATCTAAACCTTGAGTCTTGAGTGTATTAACTCTAATTATCCACTCTGGCAATAATTTCAACCAAAAAGGATAATCATCATCATTAAAAAAAATCATCAAAACAATAGTGATCATCAAAAAAAAAAAAGAATGTTTATTTCATGTGGATTATCCACTACAGCAATAATTTCAACCAAAAAGGATAATCATCATCATAAAAAAAATCATCAAAACAATGGCGATCATCAAAAAGAATGTTTATTTCATGTAGCTTTACCTAATTTGGCTTATCCTTCCCATCTATAAAATTTTGCCTAAAGATTTTTAAAAAATCAAACCTGTCTATGGGGAAAACATGCAACATTTCTTCAGGATAAATCTTAGATGTTGCTCTATCTAGCCATCTATTATGTATTTGCCTAAATCGATTCTGGTATACATGATGCTTTTCATAAAAATTGGAAATTATTTTTACAACTAGCTACCTTGTTTTTGCTCTGCCCCTACGGCTACAGAATCTGCTCTACCTCCTTAAAATTGTCAGTTTCACTTAAGGATATATCAGAGCTATGGAGAGTTAGACACCTTCAAGAAAATAATCAATTTTAGGGCACCTGGGTGGCTCAGTCAGTTAAGCATCTGACTTTGGCTCAGGTCATGATCTTAGGGTCCTAGGATTGAGCCCCAGGACCACAGGCTCCCGGCTCAGTGGGAAGTTTGCTTGTCCCTCTCCCTCTCCCTCTGCTGCTCCTCTCCCTCGTGCTCGCACACACTCTCTCCCCCTCACAAATAAATAAATAAAATCTTTTTTAAAAAGCAATCAATTTCCTCAGTTAATTTTCCACAGAGCATAACTGGCTTTCCTCTAATACCAAATCGAATTTTTATTACATTGACAAATAAGGGTTTTTTGACCATTATTCTGACTGTCAAATACCAGGGAGGCAATGACCTATACTGTGTCAAAATTGTGAAATACAAAAATCACTTTTCTTACCAAAGTATACTAAGGGTCACACTTAACCAAATAGCAATGAATAATCACCCAGTAGCCTGTGGGGAAAATTTCACTTTAAAAAAAAAAGTTTTTTCTGAGACAGAAATAAAAGCAGAAATGGTCAGCTACTGTTGAGAACTCTACCTATAGCCCTAGAAGCATAATTTGTCTGCTTCCTTTTATGGACTTCATCTAACCCTGTTGCTCTTCTGGAAAACTAGCAATGCATAAATCATGTGTCATACAAGCTTTAACTGCCCAGCACCGCTTTGTTATCCTACTTGCTCCCCACTGGGACCTAAAAATGCCATTCCAAATGAAAATTACTTTCTAATTTAGCATAGAGAAAAATTGAATAAAATAGAGTTTGTAGCAATTTTCAAAATTTAGCAGAAAATATGGATTCAAAGGAAGAAAGACCTAATCCACAGGCTTGCTCTCCATCATGGGTCTCTACTTTCCACACAATCCTCAGTCCTCCCCTACTCCCAGGTCTTGAGGGACTGGCAGTGGTCAACAAGTGCCTTTGGCAGGGGGCTGAGAGGAAAGGGAAATAGCAGCAGGGATGAGTTAATACATATGTGGTGCCCAGCACAGTATTAGCAATAAGCAGTGTATTAGCTACTCTCATCATCAGGATCATTGTTGTTGGTCTTGTTATTATCAGGAAATAATGGATGTCTTATTTCTTAATATTCTGGAACATTCTGGAAATTCTGGGCCAATAGAGGAGATCCCAGAGTGTCTCATCTCAAATAGATGTACAGGGTTCTTATGTGTCCTTAACCTTCTCCATTGACAAGATGGAATCTGGTGGATTGTGCTGTCCAATGAGAGGCTATTACAGCTCTCTTGCTTCTATAACACCAGTACCACCAGCTCTCTGCTCCACCACAGTGTAGTCATAACTAGCAGGTACAACTTCTACAACCATCTCCACTCTCATCCATTGCTACTGATACTGCCTTTGCCATTCCTAACAAGATGGCTAAGGGTGATCTCATCACCAGGATTATAACCCTTCTTTATGATTCATTCAAGCATCATCTGACTAAAGAACCAAAAACATATGTCCTGAAGAGTTGGATCAGAAGACTTTTATTTGACATTGTGTGGTGCCTCCCTCCCCACCAACCCTCAATCTTGATAATTAATCCCCAAACCTCTAATGAATCTTTATGAGAATAGAAGTGCTGGTGGCTTGTTATGATAACATTTCTTCCATTATTATGCAGATTCGATTTCTCCCTTATTCTCAAGAATACTTCACTGCATTCCCAACCTGTTTATAATCAAAGTGCCCAAGATACCTGAGCAAGAAACTCTCTGGTTGTCTTATATTATGAGCAGGGAAAAAGTGATAGTGTGACAAATGAAAGCATACTTTTGAAATAGGCAGCTGGCATTTTTAAGGATAACAGATTGGTGGAGGTAAATGTAAAATAAATGTAAAACAAAGAGAAATGATAATTTTTAAGAATCCAGGAACATTCTGAGAAGTCGCTAATAGCTCATTCTTGGAATAGAGCTATACTCAATAAGAATCTTATAATTCTAACCCAGCCTCTTCAATTATCACTCTCTACTAGACTATTCCTCATTCTTCCATTCCCACTGAAACATTTTGAACTTTCTATGAGTATTCTGTGATGGGAAAGTGAGACTCTGACTAATTTTTTTTTTCAAACAATGGCACTTCTGAGCATTCAGAAACATAAAAGAGGCAACCCTGAGGTGAATGTGAGGAGTCTTAATTTTCATTTAAAAAAAAATTTTTCATTTAAGATTTGATAGTTCTATATCTTAAAGCTCATTTAAGTTATCTCATGAAAATCATAGTCTGACAATAGTGGATATTTTATAAGAAAGTATACAATTTTTACCTCTCTGATCGACATCTAAAGTTAGTGGGAGGATTCTTCTCAAAACTTGTGAATCTCCCTTTTAAAACGCTAAGGATATACTAAATTCTGAAAAGCACAGTTGAAAATTAGTCTGGTTATTGAATATAAAACACTATTGTAAATGGAGTTATAGTTTCCACTTCTTAGCATCCTGAATACAGTTCACTTATGTCTCAAAAGTTCTGCTACTGACAAGTGAGTTTCCATATGAACTTTTTCAACTGTTTCGGAAAATCAACAGGACACTACAGCAGAAATGTTTCTCTGCTCTCTACTCGATGTGTTCATATCAGTTATTCACTCTTCATTTGTCATGGTAACATATAATGCCAACTACCTTCCCAATACTGCCTTAGATACTAAACAGAATTTAGATGAATGAATAAATGAATGACACAGTGTCTACTCTTTAAAATCTTACAATATAGTTGGGGAACTGACTTATGCTCATGAAAACAATACAAAAATATTATAAAATAATACAAAATGGTACACTGTATGAGTATGTGAAACAGAATGCTATAAGTATTCAAAGATGGAAGAGATCAAAGTGGGAAGACATAGTCCGGGAAGCAGCATAGAATGCTCAGTTGTTACTGAGCTATAATTGAGGGGCTGGATAAGAATTTGATTGAAAGAATAGACACAAATGGAAGGGGAAGTAGGAAGAGCCCACAAAAGTAGGAAAAATTCCAAAAGCTAGGGGGATTATTTGAGAATCAGAAATGAGGGAAGGGCAGCCTGGGTGGCTCAGTGGTTTAGCGCCACCTTTGGCCCAGGGCCTGATCCTGGAGACCCGGGATCAACTCCCACGGTGGGCTCCCTGCATGGAGCCTGCTTCTCCCTCTGCCTGTGTCTCTGCCTCTCTCTCTCTCTCTCTCTCTCTCTCTCTCTGTATCTCATGAATAAATAAGTAAAAAATTTTTTAAAAAAGAAAGAAAGAAATGAGGGAAGAGAAAGCAAAAAATACCAACCAGTCTGAAATAAATAATTTCTGCTAGAAAGTAAAAGGAAGATCATTCATTCATTTGAGTATAACAAAAGACAAGGGAAATGCTTGAGTCTGCTTTTGGGCAGAGTTCAAGACAAGTTCAGTGAATAAAGAGGGACTCATAAGGAAAACACAACATGAAAAAAAATTTTTAAAACAAGGACAGATACGATGGTAGAAGTAACTCAGAAAGAAAAGACAAAATATTCCCAGTTATGACTCTGCTCACTGTGTCCCATCTTCAACCCTACCACCAAAACTAAGATTTCAAGGAGCTAATTTCAAAGTAACTGTAGGGAACGTAAGACAGTGAAAGCTGAGGACAGGCCAACAGTGGAAGAACAAAGCGTATCTTTGAAGAGCAAGAAGCCAAGTGTAAGGCTGAGAAAGAGGGAGAGATCAAGCACCAGGGGCATATGGGGTGATCACAGGCAGGAAGGAACAGGACAAGAAAAGTCCCCATGAAGGAGATGGAGCATTATCTAAAAGACTCAGACTTCAGTTGGTTTTTGGTTTCCATGTGGCATCTGAAGACTTATGTGTATTATATGGTTTTCTACTCACCAAGCTATCCCAAGCACTATGTTTCCCAGACAGGTCATGTGAGAGGGAATACCAAAAAGACAGTACAGAAGGATGGGGCAGGGACAGCTAGTAGCATTCTGAACAGCTATTCTTAGCTTCTTCTTTGGCAGAGACTCCAATCTTCAGCTAAGCACATAGCTGCCTAAAATAAAGACCACGTTTCTCAGCCTTCCGTGAAGATAGGATGGCCATATAACTAAGTTCCAACCAATGAGATACAAAAAGTAAGTGGGTTTATTAGGAAAATACTTCAAAAGAATCTGAGTCGTAGAAGACTCCTTTAAATAAACCTCTGATTTACTTTTTTACTTTGCTTCCCTCTTTGGCTTTGCAACTAAAATAGGGTGACTGGAGCTCTGGCAGCCATCTTGTTCATGAGGTGACCTGAAAGATAGAAGCCATGCACTAGGATGATGAAGTAGAAAGGTGGAAGCAGCCTAGGACCCTGAAGTCTAAGACTTCCCTGCACTAGCCCTAGCATGCCTACTCCAGACTTCTACATGAGGGAAGAATAAAACTCTTGTGTATTTTTAAGCCACTGATATTTGGAGCTTATCAGTTACACACAGCTGAATCCAAACTGATTCAGGGCATTTGTAGCTGACCACAGTCAATAAATGGTTGCACAATGTACAAGATAAATTGTAAGATTGTGATGACTTAAAACTACAAATGAAAGCATGCTTCCTTCCCAGTTCTGAGCAGTGAGGAAGAAGAAACACATAACCAACAATAATTCACTACAATATGGGCTCTAACATATTGCAAATGCAACAGGGAAAAAATTTATTTAAAATCATGCCTTGACTTCTAAGGACAGTGCAATTGGGTAACTAAGAGTCTGTTACTTGTTAATTGGAGCGAAAAGTGAGAAAGTTTTAGAGCAACTGAAACAAACAAATATGCTCTGTATCCTGGAAGGAAATAAAAACCTAGAGAGTAGAAAGTAGAACCATAGGCGACTAGATCTGGGAGAAGGATTAAAAGAAAGACGAAGAAAGAAGAGGGCAAGAAGAACAGGAGAGAAAAGAAAGAACCAATATAGAGACAGAAGGACACATTAGTTGAAGTCAAGAAGAGAACCTTGTAAAGAGATGCCTAGTGGACGGTTAAATGTGAAATACAATTAAAATATGTAAATCTGTTCCCAGTCTACCCATGAAATCCTGAGTTAGATCTCTTATCTGTATGGAATAGATATCCTTTGGGTATATGTGAAGAATAATTAAATCCTGCTCCAAGGTTGGTGGGGGCCGTACCAGGGGCAGCGACAGCCACCATCTGGTTAAATATACAATGTACTATATCCCCTTCTGAGGAAGGAGATAGGGAAGTTTTAAAGGGGTAAAGTGCAAGTAGCATCAAGAATAATGAGTAATTTTAAAAATATTT
The DNA here is from genome assembly GCF_003254725.2 of Canis lupus dingo. Lineage (NCBI taxonomy): Eukaryota > Metazoa > Chordata > Mammalia > Carnivora > Canidae > Canis > Canis lupus. The sequence goes on along the minus strand of NC_064279.1, from coordinate 15,278,774 downwards.
TTATTTAATTATTTATTTGAGGGGGAAAGGAAGCAGAAGAAGAGGCACAAGCAGACTCCTGGCTGAGCATGGAGCCTGGCACAGTGCTCGATCTCACAACCCCATGATCATGACCTGAGCGGAAATCAGGAGTCAGACGCCCAACCGACAGAGCCACCCAGGAGCCCCCTTTATTTAAAAAAGGATTTTATTTATTTATTTATTTATTTATTTATTTATTTATTTATTTATTTTTAATTTATTTGAGAGAGAGTGCGAAGAAGAATGTGCAATTTTACTAGGCAGATAAAGGCAGTAGTTTCCAAGCAGAAGTACTAACATCTGCATATTCCCACTAACATCTGCATATTCCCAGAAAATGACTTAATGGAATGGAATGGTTATTTCTGTGAAAATTTCAGGTACCATGCCAAACTGGGGTGGCAAAACTTTGGGTACAAATAGACTTTTCAATATCTCTTAAATCTATGCAGGTAACTGATAAATGAAAGAGGATAGATAAGGGAAATGCCATTAGATCAGCCATATATTTAGCAAATATCCTAATGTACGAAGTATTCAAAGGTGAACAAACATAGGTCCCACTTTCAAGAATCTCATATTATATATTCATCATATTTTCATTGTGTTTTATTCCCACAAGCACGATAGCTGCTAAATAGCTACTATAAAACCTCTCTTATGTGATCATATTACTATGCTCTGAAATAGGTTGGTCTCTTTAAATAAATTATAACAGCTCCTTTGATCACCAAAGACCTATGACCTTATCATGATCAGAAAAGTTTATATGACCAATAGATGATTATGAGAATTGTGTTTGCTATAAGGTAGTTTCCTGTAGAACCTATGTTATTTAACTCTTTTTTATGTTATTTAATTCTGAATCATTTTCCAGCCACTTTATATCTCTTCCAAAGTAGAAGAAATAACATTCTAACTCCAATTAGCTCAGCAATGAAGATACCGAATTAAGCCAGCATAGTGAACAAGACAGAAAAGACAGTTTCAAGGACCTCTTACTTAAAATGGAGATGAGATGTTAAACAGAGGACAAGAGGAAGAAAATTAGTTCAAAAGGCAACATATGAGTTATGATAGTGCTAATGTGATACCATAATGACAGACTTCTAACCCATGATTAATTTAACCAGTCACATGAATCAACCTGCCAGTTATGTCAAAAGGAGTTGGCCTGTAAAATGAATTCTGAAAATAGTTCCAGCAGATGTGGGAGCAAGTGGAAGAGAGAGGACAGAGAAAGGAGAGGGGAGGAGAGATTAGTTCAGAGATTGGTGGGCCCTGGCTGTGGAGCAGAATTTTATTCACATGCCAGTTCACTGGCTTTGCTTCAGGACAACGAACTCTTCAATATGAGCTCAATTTGATGTACCTCATAGGAAGCACTTGCTCAGTAAGACCTTGCTTCTTCGGGTTTGGAGCCAGTCATTCCATAAATTCAAAACTAGCAGTCACCTACCCATATGATGGGTGTGATTTAAGAGATACTGAAAGGTCTATCTGCCTCCAAATTTTCACACTTACAGCTTGACATGAAGTCCTCACTATTACAATTCTGCCATTAAATTAAGTCCTCACTATTACAACAACAACTCTGCTGTTAAATTGCAACATACTCTGGACAGTGTCTGGAGAAATGCAAATATTGGTACTTATATCTGGTACATACAAGATCATTTTGTTACTTTCCTGCCCAGATATCCTTCCTTTGAGCATGGCTAAGGCCTTTCCAGCTGCCTGGGATAATTCTATAAATGTGTGAGGTCTACAGAATTTAGCTAATCTACAAATTACGAAGCCAAGAGAGTATGCATCTTGTCAAACATGTGGCTCTTTCAAAGATATAAGTACAACAAATTCCGAGTCCCCTGAAAAGATAGAGATTAAAAAGTGCTTGTGAATAATCAAGTCGTATAGCAATGAAGATGAAGGAACTATGACTACATGCAAAAACATGGATAACTCTCACAAATGATGAGCAAAAGTAGTCAAACATAAAGAGTACCTATTGTACATTTCCACCAATATGAAGTTCAAAACAGACAAAACTAAACTGTAGTATTAGAAGACAAGAAGATAGTCATTACCTTCGGAAAAGAAAAGAAATGGCAGTTGTGGGGGATGGAGACAAAAAAGAGGCTTCCGGTGTGCTGGCAATGTGCTGTATTTCTTGAACTGAGTGATTGTTACCTGGGTATTTATTTTGTGATAATTTGATAATTCATTTGTATTTCATGTACTTTTTATATGTAGTATAAATAAGTATATAATACTTCAATTATAAGTTATTTCTATTTTTATTTATTGTTTTTAAGTAGGCTCCATGCCTAACCTGGAGCTCTAATCCCAAGATTAGAGTCACATGCTCTACCAACTGAGCCAGCTAGGTGCCCCCAATTTAAAAAAATATTTAAAAGCAAAAGTGTAAAACTCAATGACATATGTGGAATCTCAAAGGGCTCCAAATAGCAAAACCAATCTTGAAAAGAAAACAGATTTGGAAGTCTTAAATTTCCTGATTTCAAAACTTACTACAAAACTACAGTAATCAGAACAGCGTGGTACTGGCATTAGAACAGACATACAGACCAATGGAATAAAATAGAGCTCAGACATAAATCCTTAACATATCTCATCAAAGGATTTTCAAAAAAGGTGCTAAGACCATTAAATGGGAAAAGACAGTCTTCTCAACAGCATGATGTTGGGAGAACTGGATATCTACATACAAAGAGGTGAAGTTGGAGTCCTACTTAAACCATATAAAAAGACTAACTCAAAATGAATTAAAGACCTAACTATGCATAAGAACTAAAATACCTCTTAGAAGAAAACACAGAAGAAAAGCTTCAAGACATTGGACTTGGAAATGATTTTTTTGATATAATACCAAAAGCACAGGCAACAAAAGAAAAACACAGACAGTTGGACTCCATCTTTTAAAAGTTCTGTAGAGGGCAGCCCTGGTGGCACAGCGGTTTAGCGCCGCCTGCAGCCCAGGGTGTGATCCTGGAGACCCGGGATTGAGTCCCACGTCAGGCTCCCTGCATGGAGCCTGCTTCTCCCTCTGCCTGTGTCTCTGCCTCTTTCTTTCTCTCTCTCTGTCTCTCATGAATAAAAAATAAAACCTTTAAAAAAATAAAAATAAATAAAAGCCCTGTACATCAGGGATGCCTGGGTGGCTTGGTGGTTGAGTGTCTGCCTTTGGCTCAAGTTGTGATCCCCAGGGTCCTGGGATCAAGCCCTGCATCAGGTTCCCTGTAGGGAGCCTGCTTCTCCCTCTGCCTATCTCTCTCTCTCTCTTATGAATAAATAAATAAAATCTTTTTTAAAACTACAAACTTCTGTACATCAAAAGACATTATCAAAAGATTGAAGGCAACTCACAAGATGAGAGAAAACTTCACAAATCACAAATCTCATATCTGATAAAGGATTGATATCCAGAACATAGAAAGAACCCCTACAACCCAACATACAGATAACTGATTTTTAAGATGGGCAAGGATCAAGTAACATCAGCAAGAGGTGGAATAGGAGTTTTCTACCATCATCACCTCCCCACAAAACATTCATTTTGACAACCACCCATAGATATGAGTACCTTTGTGGGAATCTAGGAGTCCAGCAGAGAAGTTTAGCACCCCACTGGAGCAAAAAGTCCAATAATGGATGTGTTAAAGAGAGTAAGAAAAATAGGTTCACTTAACCATGTCACCACTCTTGCAAAGCAGTACAGCTTTATATCAAGGGAGTCCCCCTCAATCTGCAATTTCTCCTAAAGGGAAAAGGGAATAAGCACCCAGCTTCCCAGCCATGCAGCATGCTACCCAAAAAGCCCACTTCTGTCTTGCTCCACCCAGAATACTGAGGTGATCAGCATAACTGAAAGGATGGGAGAAGCTGGTTGCCTAGCAACCAGGGCTCCGAATTCATCAAAGGAACGTGGATTCTACAAACCACTTCATAGATTCCATCAAGAAGACTGCCTATGAGCCACTTGAAATGCTTTGCCTGTAGACCCTTTCAACTGGCCCATGGAGACTCTCCATACTCCAAGTACCTCACCCACACCCTCTGCCATGGTTGGCTCCTCATGTGCACCCCCAGATACAGCAAGAATGAGCTTTTATAGATGGCATGTGAGCATATGCAGAAAACCAGCCAAACCTGCAGGGTTAAGAGAAGGCAAACAAACTTCAGTAAAGGGCACTGCTCTATGGAAAACAAATGAGAAGCTCTCAGCACCCAGGCTAACCCCAGGATCTGGGGGAGTAAGAGAAAGCATACAACCTTAGGAATTCTCCCCAAAGAAATATCAGTGAGGGTAACAACATGAGAGACACCTCACTCTGGGAAACGAACAGGGGTGTTGGAAAGGAGGTGGGCGGGGGGTTGGGGTGACTGGGTGACGGGCACTGGGGGGGCACTTGATGGGATGAGTACTGGGTGTTATGCTATATGATGGCAATTGAACTCCAATTAAAAAAAAAAAAAACAGTTAAAAAAAAAAAAAGGAATTCTCTCCAAAGAGGGAACAAGAAACATGGAGTGGACACAGCCATAGTAAAGGTCTCAGAGAGCCTTAGATTCCCTAGGCAAGCTGACTGGTGAGGGTATTTCTCTCTCCCAAAGCCAAGCCAGTCAGTAATGCTTCTTCAAATATGAAGGCAGCACCACAAGATTTTAAGGAACATAAAACATTGAGGACACATGACACCACCAAAGAAATACAATAATTTTCCAGTCACTCACTCCAAAAAAATGGAAATCTACAAATCACCTGTCAAATATTTCAAAATAATTGTTTTAAGGCAGCTCAGTGAGCTACAAGAAAACACAGATAATGAACTCAATAAAAACAGGAAGATAATACATAAACAATCTGAAAAGTTCAGCAGATATGGAAATCATGAAAAAGTACCCAAGAGGAATTTGGGGGCTAAAGAATCCTATGAATTCAATGAAAAATGCAGTCATCAAGATAGTGACCTAGGTCATTCCTGATTTCAGTCCCCTAAGAAGTCCACCTAGCAACTATCCATTGACAAGACACCATTGTGAAAATACCAGGAACTGGGGGTGAGCCTGACACACACTTGGACTGCAGAAACCATGAGAATTGCCTCAAAGGTGTAAGAAGAGTGGCTAAACACTGACCACACTACCCCTGTCTCAGGCTGGCATAGCACCACACCAAGAGGCCCCCTGGCCCTACAGTTTCCCCAGTAGGAAAAAGAGAGTCCGAAGTGAGTATCTAGCTCCCAGCATTGTGGGTTTCTCCCCAGGGGACCCACTTGAGTCTTGCCTCCTGTGGATCTTTAGGAGGGGAAATCTGTAGGGCTTGACTACTGGAGATCAGGTTGTGATGGAGACGTAGGACAGGGCTTACAGCAATGAGCTCTCAGATCTTAGCAGAGTGAGTTCCTACTCATGGTAGTACCCAAATAGAAATCCCAACCAGTGGCTTGGCCCATCTGCAGGGGAAAGTCAGTAGAACCCGCCTGGCCAGGGTACTCAGTATGTAGTTCCTCATTTGATACCCCCAAACAGCAAACCTTGCTGGCCTCTCACATCCTGTTCTGCTGCCCTGCTCAGGTGGAGAAGCTCATTCTTAGCCCTCCCTACTGTTGATGGTACCTTCCCCCCAGCCCTGGCAGATCAGGAAGCCTGACCAGAGCACTTGGGAAGCTGGACAGCCCAGCCGCATTTCAGCAGAGAGCCCAGCCTCGGGGTTGCCCTTCTGCAGGCCAAGCTGTTAGCCTTGTCTGGCGAGGGGACTTGGGGCATAGTTCAGCCCCCATTTGAACCCAAACAATGAGCTCTGCCAGCCTGGGGACCTGTTCTGCGGCCTTGCCCAGGCAAGGACACTGACTCATAGCCTTGCCGCTGCTGAATACATCTTCAGCCCCATCTGACCAGGAAACCTAACCAGAGCACTGGAGAAGCTGTGTAACCCATCCCACAGCTCCAGTTATAGTGGCACGTGAGCAGAGAGCCCAGCAACTAGCTCTGGCAATCTGCAGAGCAAAGCCAATGGCCTTGTCTAGTCAGGGCACTCAGTGCACAGTTCTGCATATTCCCATCCCAAAACAAATTGTACCAGCGTTGGGCCCATTCTGCTGCCCTATCGAGGCAATGGAGCTAATTCATATTCCCGCCTATACACAGTGCCCAGTCCCTCCCAACAAAGCCTGATCAGAGAATCCAGGAAACTTCAGAGCCCATCCTACAGTTGCACTTGGGCAGGGAACCAGCCAGCAGTCCTATCCAACTATTCCCAGCCAGCAGCATACCCTCCACCTCAGAGTTCGGGCAGTGGCCTCACCCAAAAATAGACCCCACCTGCCCAAGGATGCTCCCAGCTGACCTGTCCAAAACCACAAGCTAAGCAGACTGCTGAAGGACTATCTCTACCAAAGCTAACCTGTAAAGTCTGGGAGAGGGGACTGCTTACTCAAATGCATGGCTACCAGGATCACGAAAAATCAGGTGAACATACCACCGTCAAAGGAATTAACAAAGCTCAAATAACTAGCTGTGAAGAAGCCGAGATCTATGAACCGACATAGAATTCAGAATAATCTTAAAAATGTTTAACGAACTTGGTGTACAGAAACAATGAATGAAATTAAGAAACAATGCAGGAGGGTGCCTGGCTGGCTCAGTGGTTGAGCATCTGCCTTTGGCTCAGGTTGTGATTCTGGGGTCCTGGGATTGAATCCCACATCAGGAAACTCCCTGCAGGGAGCCTGCTAATCTCTCTGCCACTCTCTCTGTGTCTCTCATGAATAGATAAATAAAATCTTTTTTTAAAAAAAAGAAAGAATGCATGAACAAGGAGGTGTGACAAAGAAACAGAACCATCAAAAGAAAAACCCAGAAATTTTAGAACTGAAGAATACAATGACTGAAATGAAGAATTCAGGAGTTACTTCAATAACGACTCAACCAAGCAAAAGAAAGGACCTGCCATTTGCTACAACATGGATGAGCCTCAAGGACATTGTGTTAAGTAAAATAAGCCACACACAGAAAGACAAATGCTGCATGATCTTACTGATATGTGGAATCCAAAAGAGTCAGACTCATAGTAACAGAGAGTGAAATGGTGGTTGCCAGGGACTGGGGGATGGCGGTAATTGAGAGATAATGGTCAGAGGGTACAAAGTTTCAATTATAAGAGGAATGTTCTAGGAATTGAATTTATAGCATGATGACTATAGAGTTAATGTAATGTATACTTGAAATTTGCTGTGGAGCAGATCCTGAGTGTTCTTACCACAAAAAGGAAAAAGTGTTCACTATGTCAAATGATAAATGTGTTCATCAACTTGATTGTGGTGAGCATTTCACAATAGTATGTAGTTCAAAACATCATGTTGTAGATCTTAGATACATTTTTAATATGTCAATCATACTTCAATAAAGCTAGAAAAAGATGGGCAAAGGACCTGAATAGATGTTTCTCCAAAGAAGATATACAAATGGCTAATAAGCACACAAAAAGAGGCTCTACATCACAAATCATTAGGAAAATAGAAACCAAAACACAGTAAGATACCACTTCACACCCATTAGGATGGTTATTATCAAAAAGCAACAACAGAAAATAACACGTTAGTGAGAATGGGGAAAAATCTGAACCCTGGCCCATTGCGGGTATGAAGGTAAAATGATGCAACTGCTGTGAAAAATGTTACAGTGGTTCCTCAAAAAATTAAATATAGGATTACCATATGAAACAGCAATGCCACCTCTGGGTACAGACCCAAAAGAACTGAAGGCAGGGACTCAAACAGATATTTGTACATTTTCAAGCAACATTATTCACAGGGGCCAAAAAATGGAAGCGTCCATCTGAAATGTGCTAGGAGTGCGTGGGTGGCATAGTCAGTTAAGTGACCGACTCTTGATTTCAGCTCAGGTCATGATCTCGGGGCCCTAGGATCCAGCCCCGCATCAGGCTCCCTGCACAGCAAGGAATCTACTTCTCCCTCTCCCTCTGCTCCTCCCCTCATTCGTGCTCTCTCTCTCTCTCAAATAAATGTTAAATATCTTAAAATAAAAATAAAATGTGGCAAACACATACGATGGAATGTTATTTAGTCTTCAAAAGGGAAGAAATTCTGACACCGGCTACAGCACGGATGAAGCTTGAAGGCATTACACTGAGTGAAACAAGCCAATCACAAGAAGACAAATATATGCCTCCAGTTATATGAAGTACCTAGAATAGCCAAATTCACAGAGACAGAAAATAAAATCGTGGTTGCCATGGTTGGGCAGTGGGAGAGAACGGAGAGTCATCGTTTAATGGGTACAAAATTTCGATTGGGGAGGATGAGAAAGTCCTGGAGAGGGATGCTGGTGTCCGTGCAGGATGAATATACTTGATGCTCCTGAACTCTACACTTAAAACTGGTTCCGACGGCAAATTTTACCACAAGAGAGGGTTTCATTTCACCAACAAAACCTGGCCTATAACTGAAGCTGTATTTTGCACCAGCACTTTCCAAAACTAAATCAGAACCCTAGCCTGGTGCCTGGCGAGCTGCATAGGAATTACTTTGAGAGCTTGGCCCAATCACAAGCTATACGGCCCGCATCAAGATTCTAATTCATAATATCCAGGGTGAGGCCTCAAGTTTTATTTTATGCGTCCCCAGCGATTCTAATGTGCAGCTATGTTTGATGGCTGCTCTTCTGCAATTTCCCCATATCCAGTTTAGAGGCAGAGAAGTAATTATCTACCTTTTGTTTATCATAGGCTCAACTCTAAATGTTCTAATCTTATATAATGAAATATACTATTTTTTAACTTAAGGCCAAATCGATATTTAAGAAAAGCCCCAAATTGAATCAATTGAAATCTTAAACCTTGACTTCACAGATGTTACTCAAAAAAAAGAACTGATGTGAATAATTAAAAATTATGTTTTTAGACACATTTTCTCAACTCCTCCTGCTAGCTTTGTGTTGAAATTTCTTAGATGGCCACAAAATACTTGCCAGGTCAGAAGGAACTGTCACCCCACATCTTGTTTTGTCAAATGCTGGCATTATTTTAAATATCTGACTCTTTGCTCATGGGCAAGTTTATATTTTAAAAATCAGCTACGGTGGGGCGCCCAGGTGGCTCAGTCAGGTAAGCATCTGCCTTCTGCTCAGGTCATGACCTCGGATCCAGGGATTGCGCCCCATGGTGGGCTCTCTGCTCAGGAGGGAGCCTATTTCTCCCTCTCCCTCTTCTTCTCCCCCCTTCTCTCACTCCTCTCTGCTTGTGCTCTCTGCTCTCTGTTGTGCTTTCTCGAATAAATAAACAAAATCTTTAACAATAAAATAAAAACCAGCTTCAGGGTACCTGGGTGGCTCAGTTAGTTGAGTGTCCGACTCTTGATATCAGCTCAGGTCTTAATCTCAGGGTTGTGAGTTCAAACCCAGTGTTGGGCTCCACAACTGGGCATGAAGCCTACTTAAAAAAACAACAACCACAAACAAACAAACAAAATCAGCTTCCACCTGAAATAATCAGTATCTCTTCAGTGAAAGCACTATGCAATAATTATATCCCATTTGCATCTGCAGATTCATTCATTATTTACAACTGTATGATTTTACATTATTGATCAGCATCTTTCTGGAGCCAAGAAATTTATTTAATTACATGGTAAATCAAGAGCCTAAAGATGTCTACGGGCAATTCTTGACAAGCGGTGACACGTGGTATCATGGAAACACTGAACTGAAATGCAAAGGCCTGGCTGGTATGCTTGTCCGTGTGCCACCCAGATTCCTGCTTCAGGACTAGGCACTCACTGCCTCCGTTGAATGAAGAGGAGTGCCCTCAGCTAAAAGGTTATGCTTTTTCCCAGAGTCAAGCTACATATAATGACTGGTGGGCCCAGACCTCTTGCCCCAGTCCATACATCTCCCAAGGTCCACCCCAGCTTTCCACTTTCCTGGCTAAGGCTCGCCTGTGATCCAGCTGCATCACTGTTCCACCTCTCTCTGCCCTGCCTTCCTCATTCCCAAGAGCAAGCTCTAATGAATCATCGGCAACAGAATCTTCAGCTCAGAGTCTGTTTCCATGGAAACCAGACCCGCATCACCTATTCTCTCAACTAGCTCTGTAACCATAGTAAAGCCACTTAACCACAACTCCCCCTGTAATTGAAGTCTTACTGAGCTCGGGGCCACTGAAAATCCCCAGTGCCACACAGAACAATCTTCTGCAGTGGCAGAGACCTGCCCTCAGGACTCACCTGCTGTGACCAGGTTCATACATTTTACAACCCGTCCCTTTATATTTTACCCCCTATAGATGGCAAGGAGGAGAAATTCTGTATCACTACCAGGTACTTCTTAAGGTTCATCAGTTCCAAGGGAGGCTATGGCCTTTCTCTGGATAGAAAATGTCCTGGGACAGGGGTAGCTTCCAGTGATCTCGTCATCCAGACTTCCCTAGTTCCAGCGCTAACAGTCCCATGTCCCAGGAAACCCCTCAGTTCCAGGCAAACCTAGGCCATTGGTCACCCTAACTTATGTCCTCCGGCTTGCACAATTAGTCATCATCCTGGTGACTCTGGCTGCCTGAACTGCCCACGATGCAGAGTATAAGACCAGGTCATCTCTACTGCTGTACTTTTCCTTTTTCATGGCCCTTTTATTTTTCCTTTGTAACGCCTACCATAACTGTCATTAGTTATGCAATTATTTGTCTAATTTTTGTGTCCTAACTAGATTGCGAGTGCCAAATGAACCTGTTTGCCTTGCCCATGGTTGTATCCTTAGGGCTTGGCAGAGAGCCTAGCACACAAGCAATGACCAATAAATATTTGCTGAATAAATAAATGAAGCAGGAAGGAGGGAGATGTGTTACACCTGAGACCCACTCGAGAGGTGAAAAACTAACAAAAGGATAAAGTGCAGGATAGTCGGAATGAAAATAAACAAATAGGGGGTGGAGAACTAGATACATGCATTCAACCTTATGCCGTGTTTCCATTTTTCTGTCTCATATTATTACATTGCTGAACTATTGTGAAGCATTTGGTTAATGCCAACACTCAGATTTAACACATATTCATAATTTTCCATCAGATCAAGTACACTGAAATACAACAGGCCCTCAATTAAAAAAAAAAAAAGTGTTGTTGGAATGAATGAGCTGCATCACATTTTGAAGGTCACTGTTTCAGACAAGCACCCTGACAAGGAGATTTTAAATTCTTAGGAACAGAATCCTTTATCTAGAAGAGAGTCTATCAGTTTTTGGTCAGACCTTCCAATTTCTCTCTCAAGGCAACTGCATATCACATCTTAATTCCCTTAAGGTAGTATTTTCTGTGAATTTCTATTTTTTTTCCCACTGGCTACTACCAGAATAAAGCACATCCTTTCATATCATTTGAAGACACACTGAAATTCTCTTTTTATATCTTCTCATGACCATAATAAAAATCTTTATGTGGAACTCCCCACCCACATAACAGCTTTTTGATCTTGTTGATGCTTAAACTGAAACTGGCCTAAATTGAAACATATGCTTAAAAAAATACAGGAACTTCTGTGAAGTTACTTATCAGTAAATGTTATCCATTTTGAACAGCAATTCACAAAAACAATTCCTTTTGCTTTTAGATTCTGGTGTAATGATAATTAGATTTGGAACATGAAAATGGATTTTGCAAACATGAGACACCAAAGTTGATTTTGCCCTTGTTTTTGTTCTTATAAGAGATTTTTTTTAATCAAAGTTGTTTTATTTTATTTAATTTTTTATTTTTTTGAGAGAGAGAGCATGTCCAAGGGGAGGGGCAGAGGGAGAGAGAGAGAATCTTAAGCAGGCTGCACACTCCATGGAGTGCAACGCAGGGCTTGAGCTCACCACCCTGAGATCATGACCTGAGCTGAAATCAACAGTGAGATGTTTAACTGACTGAGCCACCCAGGGCCCCTCTTATAAGAGACTTTTTATTCTAGAGCCTATAGAAGTGAACAGCTTCATTTGCCAAGCAAAAAATTACCTTTGTCTCATCAATCTATTTCATACCATCTATGAAATATTTATTAAAAATTTGTCAATAATTTCACTGCAGTAGCTTATAATATAAACCATAGGAACCACATGATAGAAATATATAACCAAATGAGCCAGATGATAAATAGATAGTTGGTTGACTAAACAGGTCAAAACTTCAAAACTCCTTTGTCTCTGCCCAAACTTAATGTACAATTGTGAGATTTACAGTCCTCTAACCTCCACTGTCAGGCTCCTTGGCTAAGACGATGAGCACTTCAAACCTCTAGGAGTTGAATATGGGAGAAGGCTACGCTAGGGCAACAGCAGCACAACTGGAGGACCACTGGAAATCTGGGAGACATTTTCAGGGGCTGATGAGATTAAAAATCTATTTCACAATATTCTTAAGATATTCTCTGAGGATTTTGACTCACCTTGCTAACATTTCTGTTGATAACACAAAACAGGGGGGGAAGGAAACCACTGGCACCTAAATACATATCATGATAGTGGTACCAAACTGTGCTAGCAGCCACTTTATTTTTACCAAAATGCACTTACTGAAAAAAATAATAATAATAAAAAGCAAAACAAAATAAAACAGACAATTTCTCTTCAGAGGGCTCTTGATGAATTATTATTTTTATTAAATCTGGATGGTCGAGAACATGTCTTTTAAATATTCTGTAAAATGAAATGAGAAGTACACATAAAGAACTATAGGATGCTGAGAACAAACTGGTGGTTGGGGTGGGGGATGGGCAACGAAGTAGGTGAAGGGAATTAAAGGGTACAAAATTCCAGACATAAAATAAATAAGTCATGGGGATGAAAAATACAACATAAGGAACATAGTCAATAATATTGTAACAACTCTCCCTAGTGACAGAGGGTAACTAGAGTTAGGATCCTGAGCATTACACAATGTATAGAAATGTGGAGTCACTGTGTTGTATTCCTGAAACTAACACTGTCAACTCTACTTCAATAAAAAGATTTTTTCATTATAAAAAAATTTAATAATAAAATACTCTAATAAATTTTAATAATAAAATACTCTTAAAAAAAGAAGAACTACTTTATATTAAAGTGAAATAATTTTCTCCAGGAAGAGCATTTGTAGCAGATAATTTGCACACTGGACTGGCTGCTTTTTCATGTGCTACCATTTTATTTGAAAAAACAACTGACAGGCAAAGTATGCTTATTCAGACTTGGGTATTTGGCAGACATTTTACTGAAAATAAACTGAGCCTTTAACTTCAAGGAAAACAACTGACAATATTGTTGCCAGTGATAAAATGCAAGCTTTCAAGTGAAAATTAGAATTTTAGAAATCTGTATCCAACACCGTGAGCTTAACAGCTTACCAATATTTAAAGACTTTCTGATGAAACTGGTAGTAATATAAACAAATGTGATTTTTCGATACTGCATAATGAAATGTGTCAACATTTGGAAGATCTGCATAACTCAGTGAAATGGTATTTTCCACACCGATGCATGATGTTACAAAATGACGCATGGGTAAAAGATCCATTCAAAGTGCAAGACCGATCAATGGATTTTAATGTAGCAAACCATAAAAAGATCATTGGGATGGTTTTAGATTCCACACTGCAGCTATCTTTAAGAAACTACCACTTGTCATGTGTCAGTGTAATTTCAAAGAAAAATATTCACTATTACAGGACAATGCTATTAAAACAGTCCTCTTTGTTTCAATTTATATATCTGAGAGCAAATTTTCTTCATAATTCAACCAGAGCCATAGATGGAATGCAGACAGAGACATGAAAATCTAAGTGTGTTCTATTAAATCAAACACTAAAAAAGATTTGAAAAATCATAAAACAATGCCACTCTTATCGCTATTTTTTTATGTGGGAAAATACAGTTATATTTCATCAAAAACATGTTATTTATGCTAGCAGGTAGATCATTCTTTGCTAATTTTAATTGGATTTATATGTAAATTTTTTAAATTGTCTTAGCTTTAACTTCTTTTTTGTTGTTGTTTCATTTATAATTTATTAGCTCTTCCAGTGTTTCACAGTCATACAGGGGTTTCAATGATTAACATCAATAGGACAAAAGGTGGACTTACACAAATGTCTTGATTGAATCAGACTATTATTGATGGAATTTTTTACTCTATCCTAAGTAGTATTAGGCAGTCTTCCATCCAGGCAATTTCATAGCTTACAGGGGGGAATGTAAATGTCCTTAAAGCTGGACAATAGTAAGCCCGTGGTTTGATGGTTACACTATCTCATACTGGTTATTCATTATGGCGCGAGAGAGGCAGTAGGCTAGAAGGATTCCAACCAGCTGAAAGCAAGCAACTCCAAAAGAAATTCCCACAACCATTCCCATTTCTGACTCTTTAATGGTCATCACCTTTATAAAACAACTTTCATTGTTTACTTTATCTGCATCTCTCTTGGAGAACAATTTTCAAGTTTACAGCAACTCTTGGGAAATCCTTTTTCTGAGTAATAATCAGTATCCCTCCAATCTCAATAGTCGGTGACACCACACGATGTAACGTATTTTGAATCTTGTCTACTGCATCGCTTCTATAATCTCCCATAGAGTTATACTGCTTTAAAGTTTTCTCATAATTATTCTAAAAGCTGTTCCTAATCTCATGCCTGAAAACAAATCCTACGATGGCAGCGACCAATTCAACCAAAAAAATGAGAGTCAGAAACATTGCATACAGTTTTAGCATCCATGCAAAAGCTCGGCAGGTAGCAAAACAGCCAAAGGTGCCCAAAAGCATGATGACAGTGCCAGTGCCAATGAGCACAAAGGGGACATTGGTGACCTTCTTATTTAAAAGGAAAAATAATTCTCCAGGCTCATCTTGTCCCAAATGCCAACGGCAAGAAGGATTACACCAGTGATCCAGAAGATGAAAGTGTAGATCAAGAGGATGCTCTTGAAACAAGTAATGACTGGTTTGGTCTGCAGCCTCCCAGACGGGGACACCATGACTAGCCCACGACCCTGCCCCACTGCCTCAGTTTTAATTTCTAATGCAGTAAATCTCAATCGATATAACCTATGTAAACAATAAGTTTTAAGAGTATAAAGATCCTGAATAATTTTTAAGAGTATAAAGAGGTCCTGAGTCCAAAAAGTTTGAGAATCACTGCTCAAGATGCTGAAGTCCTATTTTGCTTAGGCTGAAGTCTGCTTTTTGTCACTTGGACCTGAAGTTAGAACTGATAGTGAGGAAAAGGCAAATCCAAGACCGGCATCGCATTAATACAGACAACGAAGCACCCAACTCAGTATTCAGAACAAAGAGAAAGAATCCAATCGATGCAGGACACAGGAGCCAGAGGTGACTGAGAATAGAAGTCTTTCTCACTCTCCTTGCTCTGGATCTGTAGAAATAGTGTAGATTCTCAAATCCAGAATTGGGATTTACTCAAAATATTAAGAAGAATGATTTAAACTGACATCTGGGGGTGGCTCAGTGGTTGAGCATCTGCCTCCAGCCCAGAGCGTGATCCCTGAGTCCCAGGATCAAGTCCCACATCGGGCTCCCTGTGGGGAGCCTGCTTGTCCCTCTGCCGATGTCTCTGCCTCTCTCTCTGTGTCTCTCATGAATAAATAAATAAAAATTTAAAAAATAAAATAAACTGACATCTAGGTAACATAAGTTATAATAGGAAAAATCCTGCTATTGAAATTGTATTTCACAAAGTAATGCTCACGGGATCCCTGGGTGGCGCAGCGGTTTAGCGCCTGCCTTTGGCCCAGGGCGCGATCCTGGAGACCCGGGATCGAGTCCCACGTCAGGCTCCCGGTGCATGGAGCCTGCTTCTCCCTCTGCCTGTGTCTCTGCCTCTCTCTCTCTCTTTCTCTCTATCATAAATAAATTAAAAAAAAATAATGCTCACATGTCCATCACTGATGAATAGAAAATAAAATGGGGTAGAGCCAGAGAATGGAGTGTTGGGACACCCTGGGTGGCTCAATTGGTTAAGTGTCTGATTTTGGCACAGGTCATGATCCTGGGGTCCTGGAATCGAGCCCACGTCTTTGACTCCATGCTCAGTGGGGAGTCTGCTTCTTCTTCTCCCTCTGCCCCTCCCCATTCCTGCTCATTCTCTCTCTCTCTCTCCTTTTTCTCTATTTCTCTTTCTCTCTGTCTCTCTCTCTCTCTCAAATAAAATTTTAAAATCTCAAAACAAATGGAATGTTATTTGGCCATAAAAAGGAATGAGAGGACAGCCCAGGTGGCTCAGCAATTTAGCACCGCCTTCAGCCGAGGGCCTGATCCTGGAGACTTGGGATCGAGTCCCACATCAGGCTCCCTGCATGGAGCCTGCTTCTCCCTCTGCCTGTGTCTGTGCCTCTCTCTCTCTGTGTCTCTCATGAATAAATAAATAAACTCTAAAAAAAAAAAAAAAGGAATGAGGTACTGATTCATGCTATAATATAGATGAAACTTGAAAGCATTTTGCTAAGTGAAAGACCAAAAGGCCAATCATTTGTATGATTCCATCGATTTGCAAGGTTCAAAACAGGCAAATCCACAGAGATAGAAAGTAGATTGATGATTGTCAAGGACTGGGGTAAGGGGAAATGAGGAGTTGCTGCTTACGGGTATGGTTCCTTTTGGGAGCGATGAAACATTCTGGAATTAGTGGTAAAGCTTGCACAATTTTGTTACCATTCTAGAAAATCAGTTATACATTTTTTAAAGATTTATTTATTTGACAGAGTGAGTGAGAGAGCACAAGCAAGGGCAGAGAGAGAGGAGGACTACCCACTGAACAGGGAACTCAATGCGAGGCTCGATCCCAGGACCCCGGGACCATAACCTGAGCTGAAGGCAGACTCTTTAAACAACTGAGCCACCCAGGAGCCCCAACTATACATTTTTAAAGGGAGAATCTTATGGCATGTGAATTATATCTCAATTTTTAAAACTATTAAAAGAAAGTATAAATCTGATATATTTGTATCCTAGGGCTGCTCTAACAACCAAACACAGACTTGTGGCTTAAAACAACAGAAATTTATTTTCTCACGGTGCTGGAGGCCAAAAGTCTGAAATCAAGGTGTCAGGAGGGCTGCACTCCCTCTGGAACTTCTGGGAAAGAATCTGCCCCTCCTCTTCTCCAGCTCCGGTGGTTACTGGCATTCCTTGGCCACATTACCCCAATTTCTGTCTTCACACACTGCTTTCTCTGTGTGTGTTTGCATGCATGCCTAGGTGTGGTCTCCCTCTGACTCCTTTTAATAAGGACACTAGTGATGGCATTTAGGATCCACCCTGATAATCTTATCTCAAGATCCTTAATCAAATCTGCAAAGACTCTTTTTATGAATTAGGCGTTTCACAAGTTCCAGGGATTGGGTGGTAGATAGAGCTTTGAGAAAAATTATCAACCTACCACACCTGGTTTATATGTAAATAATTGATGTGGGATGGCAGCCATAGGTGTGCACCACCTGGATCTGCCTTTGAGAAAGAACTTGCCAGTCAGCATAAGGAGTGCCACTAGCCAACAGCACCTCCAGGATGTGCCATACTCTCCCTAGCACCCCAAGCCAATAACTGAGCATGGCAGGTATACGAGGGGCTGGTAATCTGCACAACATAGAACCTCTCTACTAGCTGTCTTTATGCCAGAGCTCTTCATGGAGCTGGCTGAGATTTAGCTCTGCCTACTTAATCCATCTTCCTTCTTTCTCTCCTTTCCTGCCTATTCCTATTTTCTCTCCTTTTTCTATTTCACAAGGTTACTCCCATGAATCTGTTGCATTGCCAGCTTAGGCTTGATAATTATCTTCCCAGAGGATCCAAACTCAGTTAATACTAGGAGTGGTCCAAGGCAGCGGATAGCAAGATGGACTTTCAGGAGTAGGTTACTCACTGCCCAGCTGTAAATGATGACCTCATGCCCTAGTGGCATTGATAGTATAAGATGGCACAAGATGGCACAAGATGGCAGTCTAGGCACTAAACTTTTGCCAATAGTAACTCAGGAAATGGTTGTGGTGGAGACTTCTCCGGCCAGTGCAGCGATACAGCAACTTGGGAGTGAACAATGCATACAAGGAAAATGGAATTGAATGGTTATTATGAAGAGACATGAAAAGATAATGAAAAACTGAAGGCAGTTGCAGGCTCCCCTCTGGGAGCCTGATGCGGGACTGGATCCCTGTACCCAGGATCGCACCCTGAGCCGAAGGCAGACACTCGACCACTGAGCCACCCAGGCATCCCAAGAGTCTTATCTCCTGTAGTAAGAGAATAAACACAGCTTGTGGAACAAAATCAGGGTAGTCAAACTTCAAAGACTATTGAATACCCAGCCAAGGTCAGTCTGTTATGCTAAGTTTGAGGCTCTGGCCAGAAAATATGGAATGCTGAAATACTGAATGGAGATGTATCCTCCAAAAGACTTGAGGTCTGTGGACTCCCTGAACCTGCAGAGACTGCAGAAACTATTTAGAGTTAGCGTTTCCTCTGTGAGACCCTATTTGGAGTTAGCATTGCTTCTATTGCTTCTATGCAGAAAGACATTGCACAGAGACCTCTCCCCTGCAAGACCTCTCCCCTGGTCGCCCCTCCTCCTCACCAGGCTGCCGAGTCAATAACAAGGGCAAAATCCCAGCATAACACAACTGAGCACATGCTGGAAATGACAAAGGAAGAAGAGATTGCACCCTAAATGATCTGCAAGGATTAGCTAGGATGTGTTCATAGACACTAGAGGACTGGATTTTGAGTACGCTTGACCAACTCCTGTACAAGCAGGAGTTCACGTACCGGCACTCTCTCAGAACACAAGAGTTCACACTCTGGTAAGAACCGGAAGGGCTGGGACAAGCTCACTGGTAGGGTGGCTTTAAAATTCCGAAGAAAGTAATGGCCCGTGCTAAGTGAATTTGAAATGCATGAGTTGCCATGGCAGACAGTGGAGAAAATAATTAAGAGGCTCAGGGAATTGGACTTGCTGGGATGCATATATTATGTAGGGTCAAAAGACCAATCAGAAGATCATATTCCACGGGAAGACCAAAGGCCGCCACTCTCAAAGGCCATCAGAAATGCAGTGGTAAGAGGGGCACTGACACCACTCAAAATTCCATGCCAGTCCTCCTCTGCAGATTAGTCCTAACTATGGGACAGGCTGTCACAGAGAGCGGTTCCTTAATGGTAATGGTGATATGGGTCCCCGAAATAGTAGAGGCCAGGTAGTGGCACACAACTGCCCAGCAGAAGCCCTTTTAAGAGAAAAAAGGGACGCCAGGATCAAGTTGAAGCAGGACCAGCGTGTGTGGAAGCTGCATGAGGGAGTAGTCTGGGTTCCCACTTACCTTCCCCATTTGCACCAATGCTCCTCCTTTAGTTTGTACCTTCTGGTCATATGGAGAGCCTCCCAGGACCAGCTGAAGCAGGAGGACGGAGCCTGCACTTGGTTTGAAAATGGATGTGAGTGAAAGCTGGAAATAAATTGAGGCTGCAGTACAGTGCCATTCAGGGGTGACTTTGAAAGACAGTGGTGAGAGAAAAATCTTTACAGTGGCTGGAGCTTTGACTGTACACCCACCCGATCATTCACTTTGTGCAGAAGGAGAAAGGGTCCAAGGAAAGTATATAGTGAGACAATGGTGGACAGTAACAAATGGCCTGAGAGACCAGTTAAGGACCTACAAGGAAAATTCTGGAAGCTTGGAGCAAGGAGTTCTGGAGTAAAAGCCAGTGAATGGATATATGAGGAGGGGCACAAAGCGTAAAGATGTTTGCATTGCACGTTAACACCTATCAGGAAACATCCACCACAGAGAGGCAATAAACAACGGGGTAGATAAAATGGATAAGCCAGGTGATGTTAGCCAGCCTTCATCATCAGTTACTTGAGAACTGGAAAGATGGGCATGTCAGAGATGGAGGCCATACGGGGCCTAGCAGCATGGCCTTCTACTTACCAAGGCTGATTTAGGTACTGTAACCTGCCAATAATAAAGACCAGTGCTGGACCCATGATATGGCACTGTTTCTTGAGAGGACCAGCTAGCCACTCGGTGGCACGTTGATACTCCGGACCTCTGATGTCCTGAAAGGACCAATGTGACTCATTCTCTCAGGAAAAGACACTTAAAAGGTTAGGGGTGCCCAGGTGACTCAGTCAGTTGAGAGTCTGCCTTTGGCTCAAGTCATGATCTCAGGATTCTGGGATTGAGCCCCACATTGGGGCGGGGGCGGGGGGGGTTCCTGCTCAGCAGGGAGTCTCCCTCTCTCTCTAACCCTCCCCCCCGTTTGTGCTCTCTCACACACACAAATAAATAAAATCTTAAAAAATTAAATTAAATTTAAAAATAAAGTAAAAGGTTGTATTTTTCCTGCCTCGTTCCTGCCAAAACCATGATCTGAAGGCTTAGTGTGACTCCCCTGCAGCCATGAAATCACACATGACATCACATCCAAACTGCTTCACTGCAAAGAGAGAAATGGGCCGATGACCATGGACCCAATGGTTGTATCATATACAATCCTATCCAAAAAGCAGCCAACCTCCAGCAACAGTGAAATGGCCCGCCGAGGTGCAAGTGCAATGCACCTGGAGAAGCACTTCCCCAACGTGAGTAGAGGAGTGGCCTGCACGGCTCAGGAGAGGCCCACGGTAACCATGGAGCTGCATCACCTGGACCTCCTTAGGACGAGCTTGCTGGCCCGCAGCTGGGGGTGCAGCCAGCTGACAGCCCCTATCTGCAGCACCTTCGGGCTCGTCCCACTCAATCCTCTTTTGCACCCTCTCTCCTTTCAGAGGCATCAGACATACATTGGATCTGAAGGCTTTCTGTGCCTAATCTGGCTTCCCTGCTCTTTGTGTTTCACAGCGCTCTTGACCTGACAGTGATGTTTCACTGTACGTCTCTTGCATTTGTAACTCTATCCCAGTGTTTCTTCCTGGAGGACCTGAGCTGACACTTATAATAATCACTAATCACGTTTTTCTGACCAGTCAATACAATAGATTAACTTACATTTCCTGCCTCACCAATGGGCCCCCACTTAACACATGCAGTTCAAACTCTTACTAATGACTTCAATTTTTATTGTTAGCCCCAACTCCTATAAAAAGCCCTGAGTCATTAATGTATTCATTCAACAATTATTTATTTAGTACCTACTCTGTGCTAGATACAAGCCCTAGAAATGCAGTAATAAACCAGGAAAAAGGATTCCTTCTCTTCATGGAACTTACATTCTTTTTTTTTTTTTTTAAGATTTTATTTATTTGAGAGAGGTAAAGAACGAGAAAGAGAGAGAGCATGCACAAGGCGGGGGAGGGGCAGAGGGAAAGGGAGAAGCAGACTCCCTATTGAGCAGAGAGCCTCACATGGGCCCCATCCCAGGTCCCTGAGGTCATGACCTGAGCTGAACGCAGATGCTTAACCAACTGAGCCACCCAGGCGCCCCTGGACCTTATGTTCGAATGGAGCAAACAGACAATAAAAAAAGACCACCGGAAAATTATACACCAACAAAAAAAAAAGAAGAAAGAAAGAAAAAGAAAAATGTACACCTATACTATATTGGTTTTTTTTCCTCAATGAAATTGCCCTTCACTATATGACAGCCAAAAGTTAGTCTGAGCTTTTTATTATGGACCAATATAAGAAAGAATCAGATATAAAATCTCTGCTGCATTTTTTGGTAAAAAAAAAAACAAAACAAAACAAAAAACTAATTTTAAATCTAATTTGGTCTATATTAGAAAAAGTACTTATTAAAAATGCACGTAGGCTTTGTTCCAACTTCTACTTTTAAGAGTTTATCCCAAATAAATTATCTTGGCTATTCAAAAAGCTTTCTTCACAGGAGTATTAGTTGCAGTTTTTATACTTGCAAAAATAAGCTGAAAACAACCTAATAGCGATGCCTGTGTGGCTCAGCAGTTGAGCATCTGCCTTGGGCCCAGGGCATGATCCTGGAGTCCCAGGATCGAGTCTCACATCAGGCTCCCTGCATGGAGCCTGCTTCTCCCTCTGCCTGTGTCTCTGCCTCTCTCTCTCTCTCTCTCTCTGTGTGTGTGTGTGTGTGTGTGTCTCGTGAATAAATAAATAAAATATTTTTAAAAAATAAAATGAAAATGAAAACAACCTAATATATAACAATCTAGAACGATTTACATAAACATTTGGCTATCCATGCAATGGAATACTGCATAGCCATTAAGAAAGATGTCATAGGCAGCCCCGGTGGCTCAGTGGTTTAGCGCGCTGCCTGCAGCTCAGGGTGTGATCCTGGAGACCCAGGATCAAGTCCCACGTTGGGCTCCCTGCATGGAGCCTGCTTCTCTCTCTGCTTCTCTCTCTGCCTCTCTCTCTCTCTCTCTCTCTCTCTCTCTCCTCTCTGTGTATTCTCATGAATAAATAAATAAGATCTTTTAAAAAAAGAAAAAGAAAGATGTCATAGAAAATAGGGCAAGGAAAGATGTTCACAACATATGTAGTCAGAGAAAGCGGGTTACAAAACAATACTCTATGCACTAGTTATAGGATCATCCCATAAAATGTGCATCTGCAAGCACATACACCAAAATACCAACTGTGTTATTTCTGGATGATGGGATCATGAATCATTTTAATTTCCCCAGTTTGCTTATTCTCAGCTTCACAATGTTCTACAATAAACAGATAAGTTTATCTAATCTGCTACCTTAAATTTCTTACACTCGTGTTTTTGTTTTCATTTTGGGTAAAGAAAAGTCAGTCAACCTCTCTGACTTGAAGAGCTGTAAGTAAATCTTTCAAGTGACTTTCAGGTCGTTAGCTGGTGATGGGCTAGAACTGAATATTTTTAATGGCCACAGCCCTCCCCCTCTCTGCCCTCCATCTGAGAAAGGGGTTAAAGTACCTCGTATTTTCTAGCCACTAGCCTGAAGGAAAACTAGTCCCAGACACCGGTGTCCTCAGAAGCCTCTGACCAGGAGGCACACATGCCAAATAGGCACATCAGAAAAGCTGCTCAAGAACACAATGTTCCTGTAACATTTATTGATTGATTATAATTGGTCTCACCTCTCTATGTCTCAGTTTTCTCTCATTTAGGAGGTCTTTTTTCTCTTCCCTACCTCTCCTAAGAAAAAACATACATATGAACACTCCACACACACACACACACACACACACACACTTGGCATTCTACAATATCAAGTTATTAGAGAGGATTTTTTTGAAAGGATTTTTTAATGAAATTCAAGGAAGGAAGGGAAAAAAAAAAAAACCTCTTCTGCATAATAAGAAGTCAAAAGCTGTGTGGGAATTGCAAAGAGATTAACCCTTCCAGAATCTCAATGCTAGGTGTTTGAATTTTAATAAATGCTTTATAAATAATTAAAGCTATTAATTATAGATACATATATATGTATATTTATATCTTTTTTCAAGGCCAATCATAAGGGGGAAAAAAGCAGGCTGCCACTCCAAGTGTATATGTCTCAGTAAATTTTCCCCTCTCCAGTTCTTAGGATCTCCTTCTACTCAAGTTTCAAAATTGAAAACAAAACGAAACACAATGACGCAGACCCCACCCCACAAAGTCTTAAAAATTAAAAGGAATCTAGGAGAAACAACCAGGATCTGGACTTCAAAGCCTATCGGCTAAGTTCCACAGAGGGGGGAAGGCATAGCCAGATGAGGGAGAGGCGCCCACAGGTCTGCATCGAGAGGACTGCCACTCTGGGATCAGGGCCCTGTCAAGAACACAGTAGCAAGCAAGGCCAGGGCCACGACCAGCTGACGGATTCAACTGCTAAAAACACACCAGCTCCTTTTAGAGTTAGGCGGCTTATAACTTACACAGACAGCCAAAGAGTAGCCAAAACTCCAGCTCCCTGTCATCCTTGTCCCACACAACAAAGAAGATGACCCCCAAATAATAGGAGACAGAAGATTGCAGCAATACACCGTGCGGTGTCCCTTTGCTGCAGAGCTAATTCTAGACTGTGGCTAGGTGGTTGTATAGTCTGCAGCTGTATTCCAAAGGAGCATAATAGAGAGCTCTATACCTTACCAGCGCCCCCAAGGCGATGAGGAACTCAGGGGTGATGGCCTTGGACCACCTCATCACAGACCTCCATCCTCTCATGTTGTGGGAGAATAATAAGGCATTCTACTAAGATTCAGACGAGCTGTAGCTCCGACTTTTGCAGACATGACCTACGTGGGTACGTGCAACGTTGCCCGAGTGCCATGTGGATCCTTCCTCTGCAGGCCCCACATGAATTCTATCACTGTGAATCGTATGTAAAGACTCAAACATCTGGAATTATGTGGATGCTTATTTGCAAAGCGTAGGAGGAACCCAAACACCCAACCAACAATACTCAGTAGGGAGAACCAGGGAGGCCCAGAAATTCCTGGCTTCGAGATAATCTGATGGTTAGCCTGCAAATAGTATGCAAACCAAACCAATTTTACTAATGGTCTTTACTACCTCGAAGACAAGAAAATTAATCTGGATTGTAGACATAATGACATCCATGCTGGAGTGGTTGTAAAGGCTAATTTTGATCATAGATATAAAAAGCGAGCACAGTACATAGCATGTAGCAGATGCTCATCAAATGATAGCTCCTTCCATCCATTAGTTTGCTTGTAATTGATTTTTAAACTTTTTTTTTTTAAGCTTTTATTTATTTAGGAGCACCTGGGTGGCTCAGTGAGTTAAGCATCTGCCTTCAGCTCAGGTGCTGATCCCAGGGTCCTGGGATCCAGCCCCACAAGGGGGGAGGTGTCTCTGCCCAGTGGGGAGCCTGTTTCTCTCTCTCTCCCTCTGCCTGCTGCTCTGCCTGGTTGTGCTCACTCACTCTCTCTGTTAAATAAATAAATAAAATCTTTAAAAATATGTATTTTATTTATTTGAGAGAGAGAGCACAGGGAGAGGGAGGGAGGAGGGAGAAGCAGACTCCCTGATGAGCAGGGAGCCTGAGACGGGGCTGGATCCCAGGACCCTGGGATCATGACCTGAGCCGAAGGCAGACGCTTTATCGAGTGAGTCACCCAGGCGCCCTCTTTGTCATTTATTTATTTAACATATACTTTTAAAAAACTTACTAAAAGCCAGATATTAGATCAGATATGGGATAGATACTAGAGAATAAAATAGACAAGGCCCAATTCTCATGAAGTCTCCAAGCTGATGGGAAGACAGGCACACAATAAAAATAGTCAAAAATAATGTGTGCTAAGCAGGAAAACCAGGTATTATACTAGACCTACTGAGAGACACAAAAATGTAATGTACATGATAACCATTCCTTCTTGAAGGAGCCTACCTCGTAAGGAGGACATGTTTATGTTTTTTATGGACAATTTTTTCTGAAAAAACTTTTTAACTCCAGAACTTCTGGTTTTTTTTTTTTTCCAATTTCTCTTTATTGATACTCTCTATGTGGTGAAGCCTTGTTCTCACACTTTAGTTCTTTAGACATGGTTACCTTTAATTATTTACATTTATGTATTTATACTATGTATTCATGTTTATATTTATCTTATAAATATAAGTCCAAAATTCAGACCCTTCAGGAATAGTTTTCTAAGAGTGTTTTTTCTTTTTTCAGTGTATGGGCCATGCTTTCCTGTTTCTTTGCAACTATATAAAATTTTTTTATTGAAAATGGACATTTTTAGGGGTGCCTGGCTGGTTCAATGAGCGGGGAACTTCAAGGTCCATATCGGATGTAGAGATTACTTACATAAAAATTTTTTTAAGTTGACATCTTAGATAATACAATATGACAACTCTGGAAATCAGATTTCCCCCACCCCAGTGTCTGTTGTTGCTGTTTTATTGTTGTTGGGGCTGCTGTTTGTTCCTTTAGTGACCTTCCTGTAGAGACTAATTTTATAAATATTCTCTAGAGTGTGCAGCCACTGAATTCTCTGATTAGCTTAGTGGCCAGCTAATGATTGGCTAGAGATTTCCTCAAATGCCTTGAACCAGTAAGAACTGCAACCTTTCTTGAGAAGCTCTGTGTGTAGGTATGTTGGGGCGTGACCTCGACACTCAGGCTGTTTATAATTCGGCCTTTATCCGTCACCTTCTGCTTGCACAGGGCCTCCAGCCAGCTCTAGCCAGCCAGAGGTGAGAGACTAGGGGCCCTTTGGGGACTTTTCCAGGCATGTACACAGCCTGTACATTTGCAGGGTCTTTTGGAACCCCAGCAATATATCAGAGCTTTTCAAATCCTCCTACACATACCTGTTCCCCCCATCTGCCTTTTAAGTTTGGGCTGGGCTCTTGTTTGCCCCAACTCATGTCCTAGCTAGGATGTTAAACAATTGCCACTGGTTGTTTTCAACAAGAGTCCAGAGGAAGGAGATCTTCTGCAGATTAAACTTGAATTAGGACCAAAAAAACCCCACACTTCCTCATGGGTTTTCTTCAAGGGAGCTGCAGGACAGGTCAAATAGGGTCAATGTTCTGGAGATAGCACCTTAGAGGAGCTCAGTATATACTATGCCGCATCCTGGTCTCATGAGACCACAGTGCAGCTGGGAAAACGGTAATGGGAGCAAGATAAGTAAAATGTCATGAAGCCCACTGTTCCTACAGAGATTCAGCAGTTTTTCCTGCATGAACATTCCTGATATTAATGCAAGTCTTTGGTTAATTTCCAGAGTTCTGAAAAAGCTGATTTTTGACATATTTTCTCAGTATTTCCCCTGTTTTTATGGAAGGGAAGATTTATAGAGGTCTTCATGCTATCATTCCAGAGGCCCCGGCCTCTTCTAGACAACATTAGGCATAAGATGAAGAAGTTCAAGACTAGGTTAGTGGCCACAGGAGTGGAGATAACCAATGTGGGAAAAGCTGTGAGTAAATATTTGATACAACGTTGTATTAGGATGTGGTGGCCAAGAAAGTAAGGAGACAGATGAAGCCGAGCCAGCTGTGTTATTCTCCCCAACCCAACCACAGGGTCATTATGTTCACTCAGAGGCTGGGGTGATTCACAGGCAGAGTGGCCTCTGCTTAAACACTGGGCCCTCTTCCCTTCCCCCGGACGAGCACTCAGTGCCTCCAGTTATCATCATGCACTTGCATCTCAAGCAAATATTTCCTGAACAAGTTCCACCCAGTTCTGTTGTGGTTCAGAAGGAAAGGAAAATCACTTTGGTATGAATGCTAAGCCCAAACTACTATATAATGTAAACCTTTCTGTATGTCTGAGAGAAAGGTCACATATTGAAAACTCGGTCACAAGCTTTTCCATTGGACAGGGGTTGAGGAAGAGTATCCGGCTTCATGGCTATTCCATAGAGTAATTTAACTCACTGAATCTGTACTAAAAGTAGTTTAAGGACTTAGACTGTTAAACAAAAGATCTGTTGTCACAATATACCTGCACATAAGAAATTTTTGCCCATCGTCTCACCAATGGCAAGCAAAATTAGCTGCTTCATAATTGAAAAGGATGTAGAAAAAAGAATATGCCTACCTATTCTAGAGAGCTTAAATTCATGTAACTTAAGCCACAGCATTTGGAAACAGTATAATCAACATTATCTGAGAAGAAGCTAGTCATCCTGATTAACACCTAAAATGAAGTGGCCATTTTTCTTCAAAATAATCCTCATCCACATTTTTCATTTAACAGGAATTCCATACATTTTTTATCTCTGAAAGAAATTATCTCCAAATAGAGGCATGTTTGTCTGAATTAGAGTAAGGGCTCTGAAGGGACTCCTCTGTGGCATCCTATGCTTGGGCTTTGTGCTTTTGTTTAAAAGCCTTCAGAGATGGTTTTCTTGAAATATAGTAGTTGCCCCTTATCTGCAGGGCATACATTCCAAGACCCCTCAAGGATGCCTGAAACCATGGATAGTACTGAACTCTACATATACTATGTTTTTTCCTCTGCATACACACCAATAATAAAGTCTAATTTATAAATTAGGCACAGTAAGAAATTAACAAGAGTAACGAGTAATAAAATAGAACGATTTTTTTAGATTTTATTTATTTATTAATGAGAGAAAGAGAGAGAGAGAGAGACTGGCAGAGGGAGAAGCAAGCTCCCTGCGGGGACCCTGATGCGGGGGACTCGATCCCAGGACCCTGGGATCACAACCTGACCCAAAGGCTCAACCCCTGAGCCACCCAGGTGTCCCTAAAATAGAACAATTTAACATCACGGTAATAAAAGTTATGTGAATGTAGTCTCTTCAAAATATCTTATTGTAACGTCTCGCCCTTGAGTTGATGTGAGATGATAAAACACCTACCTAAGGAGATGAAGTGTGATGAATGGCGGAGGTGTAGCCGAGTTGAGTTAGGCTACTATTGACCTTGTGGTGATTCGCCAGCAGGTGGGTCACCGGCTTCCAGACCCAGGTTGACTTGGGGAACTGAAAATGCAGATGAGGCCAACTGCTGTAATAATCACTTGGAGTATTCTTGCCACTTTTTTTTTAAATTTCTTATTTATTTGAGAGAGAGAGCAGAGTGAAAAAGAACATGAGCTGGGGGGAGGGGCAGAGGGAGAAGGAGAAGCAGGCTCCCTGCTGAGCAGGGAACCCAATGTGGGGCTCCATCCCAGGTCTCTGGGATCCTGGCCTGAGCCGAAGGCAGACGCTTAACCAACTGAAACACCTAGGTGCCCCTCTTGCCACTTTTCCTTAAAAATTTTCTCCCCCAGAAAGGGGAAGAGAGGAAGGAATGTGGCCAAAATTGATGATCAAAGGAAATAAAAATTATAAAAATTCCAATTTCTTTTTTGTAAAAAAGAAAGTGACTTGAAGAAAATATAACACTATGTTAGTAATCTAATGAAAGCAACATGGATGTTGCTTTATTAAGAATACATAATAAAGTATTCTTGCTTTCTCCTTTATTTTATAAATCTCTCAATATAAATAATAACATAGATGGCATACAGATGCACAAAATTCACCCAGAAGGGACGGCTGAAGCGGGGGTGGGAGGGGGGTGACACCAAGCTAGGCCAGTTGCCAAGTTGCAGGGATAACAGTGCCCTCACAGTGTTATGGTCGAGAAAAGATATGTTCACTGTTCTGTGACAAGGTAAGGAAGGCCTCCTGGAGTTGGTGACACCAGAGCGGCCATTAAGAATCAGGGTTGGAGGACGCCTGGGTGGCTCAGTGGTTAAAGTGTCTGCCTTTGGCTCAGGGCGTGATCTCGGGGTCCTGGGATTAAGTCCCGCATCAGGGTCCCTGCAGGGAGCTTGCTTCTCCCTCTGGCTATGCCTCTCTCTCTCTCTCTCTCTCTCTCTCTCTCTCTCTCTGTCTCTCATGAATAAATAAATAAAATCTTTAAAAAAAAAAAAGAATCAGGGTTGGCACCCATCAACAGATGAAGGGATGAATAAATGGGATATATCCATACAATGAGACGTTGTTTGGCAATAAAAAGAATTGAAGTACCAAGTCATGCTACAACATAGATGAAAAAAGCCAGTCACAAATAGGCCACATACTATATGATCCTGTTTTTTTTTTTCTTTTGATCCTGTTTTTATAAAATGGCCAGAATAGGCAAATCCATAGAGACATTAGGTAGATTAGCAACTGCGGGGAGGCTGGGATAAAGGAGGTTGCAGGAGTGGAGGGCAACTGTTAAGTATGGAGTTTCTTTCTGGTTTCAAATGCAGTTTATTGACTGCTGGTGTGCATGGGGTTTCACTGATGAAAATGTTCTAAATTGGATTGTGGTGATGGCTACACAACTGTGAATATCCTAAAAACCACTGAATTGTACTCTAAATGAGTAAATTCTATGTTATATGAATTCTATTTCAATAAAAGTCACATAAAATATAATAAAAATAAATAAATGTTAAGTCATTTAGGGGAGCCTGGCTGACTCAATCAGTTAAGCATCTGGCTTTGGCTCAGATCATGATCTCAGGGTTCTTGGATCGAGCCTAGAGTCTGGTTCCCTGCTCAGCAGGGAGTCTGCTTCTCTCTCTCCTTCTACTCCTCCCTGCCTAGCTCGTGCTCTCTAATAAATAAATTCAATCTTAAAAAATATGTTAGGGGGATCCCTGGGTGACTCAGTGGTTGAGCGCCTGCCTTTGGCCCAGGGCCTGATCCTGGAGTCCCGGGATCGAGTCTCACATGGGGCTCCCTCCATGGAGCCTGCTTCTCCCTTTGCCTGTATCTCTGCCCTTCTCTGTGTGTCTCTCATGAATAAACAAATAAAAATCTTTAATAAATAAATAAATGAACGTTAGGTCATTTAATAAGGTGATCTAAAGATATTAAAAATGGCCATGCTTTCATCAGCTTTTTTTTCTTTGAAGATTTATTTATTTTAAAGGGAGAGAAGAGTGGTGGAGAGGAGAGAGAACCTCAAGCAGACTCCATGCTGAGCACAGAGCCAGACACGGGGCTCCATCTCACAACCCTGAGATCATGACCTGAGCCAAAATCAAGAATCAGACCCCTTATCGACTGTGCCACCCAGGTGCCCACTATCATCAACGTTTAAAGGGACCACTTGGTTATAGGTAATACGAAAATTTAGCTCTGTTTTCATTCTGCCACTTTTTTTTACCACCTTCCCCCCCACACAGTCCCTCTATCCTGCCCCTTAAAACTATCCTCATGCTCTGCTGTCTCACACAATCATTCAGCATAGCTGAAGAAATATCCTAGCTCCAAATGCTACCTGGCAGTTGCTACTGACTATGCTGGGCAATTTGGGGTAACTTCGTTCTCAATAGACTGTCAAACACTATGATGCAACTTTTCATATTTGACTTGAGATTCTTTCTCTGTAGGAAAAATGGAACTTTGTAGTTCTGCTGGGTTATAGATATGTGAAGTAGTATACCCAGTATGAAAACCTAAAAATTATCACCTATCAAGGTCAAGTGGTTTCTCTGACTATAGAGTCATCAATACTACCTCAAACACTCACTTAAATAAATATATTCTAGATGTAAGGACCCTGTGTGAAACCACAGTAATAGTCAGTTACTAGGATACCACCATTTGGTGCAGTGAAATAATCATGGTGGATAATAATTGAATTTTCAAGTGGTCATTCACCTCATAATTTCAGCTCAATGGGTATAGTATCATTTATTCATTATCTGTGACCAGTAATAACAACTCTCCAAAAAAATTAATTAACCCTCTATTTTTCCAGTTCAAAAGAGCTGACAATATCTCAACTCAAAAACTAAACGTATGATGAATATACCAACTTGTCCTTAGGACATCTTTTCTGTACCCTGATAAACAAATAACTAAGGGAGCCTATGTAACAATTCATCTTGATGCAACAAACCAACAGAGGGGAGACTATTCATAGTAATGCAAACACAGGAAAGCAATCTTTCTAGATAATGCCTTGCAAATGGCCTCAGTGCAGAAAACTGAGAAATTTTTCCATGCCAAATAGCAGTATCCTGTGTTATCTATAGAGGTTTATTAACAATCTTTTGAAAGTGTAAGAATTATGCTGCACGTTCATTATCTTATCACTACTGAAATTCTCTTTCACTCATATCAGCTAATGAAAGTGAGCAATTAGAGGCTTGTGTGGTTGATGCTTGGATCCTCAGCACCCATCAGAGGACCAAGCACATAGTAGGGGCTTAATTAATATTTGTTAAGTGTACACATTAGCTACTGTCTAATCTATGAGTTAGATGATAGATAAAACCAAATTTTCCGTCACAATTGTCTCAAATTCAGCCGTGAAAAAATGTAACTGCTGATAACTTACTCACTATGACAGCCCCCATCTCAGATTGTTAACATTTTTTCCTCTAAGATAAAGACAAAGACTGGATATTTTCAATCACCACTTTTATTCAAACTGACATCACATGGCTGCGGTTATGATACATTGAAAAGTCCACAGAATTTCTGCCCCACTCCCCCCCACCCAAAGCATTAACTATAAAGAAACACCAGACAAACTCAAACTGAGGGACATTCCACAAAGAAACTGGTTTGTACACTTCAAAATGTCAAGTTATTAAATACAAAGAAAGGCTGAGGAACTGCTCCATACAGAAGGAAACTGAACAGTCATGACAGTGTGTGATCCTGGGTCAAATCCCGGACCTTTAGAGGAAATTTTGGAACAATCTGCAAAATCCAAATGAGGTCTGTGGAGTAGAGAGTTCTACCATACCAATCAATGTTGACTTTGATGATGTGTACTGGGGTTATGGAGAAGAGTAACTTTAAAGAAAAATGTTCACCATGACCAGTACCATCACCAACACTTCCTGGCTCTACAGCACATGTAGATTAGGATAACGGCTAACTTGGATGTGATTCTCAGTTCGGTTACATTCAAGCAATCCACTGTGCAGAGATGGAGAACACAGGGTAATGTGTTGATACTGAAAATGAGAATTCACAAAGCACAGTGAAAAGAATGCTAAGATGAGCAGTAAAGGGAGTTAAGAGTCAAAGACAGAGGAAGTATAAAGCATTCAAGTATGGGATAAGGGCACTTAAAAAGGCAGATATCCAGTTGGTTTTGGAAATGGGGTAATAATAATCAAGGGTAACAGGTATGAGAGTAATAAAGGAACAGCTAGCCTCGAGCCTAACAGCTTTTTATCATATTTATCAGGAGACCAGCATTCTGTTACCAGCTTCATTAAAAACTAATTATAAATACTATTCAGCAATAAAAAGGAACAAAATACTGATACATGCTACAACATGAATGACCCTCAAACACACTATAGTAAATGAAAGAAGCCAGATACAAACACCACATATTGTATGATGCCATTTACATGAAATGTCCAGAAAAGGCTAAACTATACAGACAGTAGATTAGTGGTGTCCTGGCACTGGGGATTAACTGCAATCCCCGTTTGATTACAGTAAATAACAACTCATTTGTAATCTCAAAATTGAGGCATAGAGCTATTTAGTGACAATCACAGTACCTAACTCATAAGGGCTCTTTGAAGATCAAATGAGATAATACAGGTTAAAAGCTTAGAACAATGCCCGGCACTTAGTAAGTAAGGGCTCAAGATGTACACGCGCGCACACACACACACACACACACACACACACATACACACATACACACGTCCAGCTTAAAAACTTAGAAAATAAAATGCATGTAAAAAACAACATGCATATAATAAATTATAAATGTAAATAAAGTATAAGTCCATACTTATTTAAAGATTCAGCAACAAATTATAGTTCATCCTAGACCTATTTCTTAATCAAGGTAAATAGTTTAAAATATTTTGGGAGAACTTTTTAAATATACATATAAAGTATAAGAAGAACAACGGAAACTTACTATATTATTTCTCTAATATTTGGGGTCTAAATAAAGTTTAAGGAAATGTTGAGACTCTTCCTCAGCCTCTCATCTTCTCAAGTTGACATTTTGATGTGTTAATTCCCTAATTACATGATTTTTCAGTATGTTCCACATTTTATTTCTATATAGAAAGTCCTTTATTGAATATGGACATCCGGCACATATTTTTACCTTGGTAATTTTTTCTCACAAAGAGTAGGCTGTTGTTACATCTTAGCAATATAATCCTGGACCAAAAAAACCCAGCAATCAATACTATTGAGGCCAAAGGCCCCGACCTCAGTGACATACGTATACTTTTTTCCATGTTTTCTTGTCCTTGATAACATACACTATGATACTGGAGGCTCTGGAGTTCTCTCTTCCCAGCAGGTGTCAGATAATGATGTATCTACTGCCTCCTGAACTCAGTCCTGTTCATTGACTCTTTCAATACAGGTATACAAAGTGAAAAGTTGCTAACCCACTACTCCACCAGACAAATAAATAGTTGTTTAATTTTAATCCTTTGAAATAAGTATTCCATGGACATACCTGTATATCTTTGGTTAAACTATTTCCTCACCAGCATCAACATTTATATTCTCTTATTTATTATCTCTAAGACCATTTATAAAATGAACTCGTTTTCATTATTCTCTGATTCCTTAAGTATTCCCAGAAAAACTTTCCTAACATGAGGAGAAAGTAGAGACAAATTTCAATATTTGATAAATTTTATCTTGGCAACTTTGAAAACAAATTTACTCTTTAAACTGCATTATAAAAAATACATTAGTCTTCACATTAGCTTTACATGGAAATATATACTTGCTTGAATATTTAAATATAGTTTCTCTTTACCAAAAAGTGTCACTCAGAGCCCTAATTACACAAATAATTTAAATGCACAAATGCAAAACACACTTCACACAATATTGTCCACACACTGCATAACTTGGGACAATTATAATAAAAATTTATGCAAGATACTGAACAAGGACAAGATTAATAAAATATTCACTGTGGTTATAACTTGATTTTTCACTATTAAAAGAATTTAATGCATTCTTGAATACACAAAAAACATCCAACTGTTTCATCTAATCTGCAAATTAAGCCAAAATATATTTTGACAAAGGGGCATATCTTGTATCCTACCAAATTCTGAAAGTAATTCATTTCTAATTTAATTTAAATTATAATTTTTACAATTTTAAGTTTTCAAGCTTGTCTAAAATAATGACTACAGGAACTTATAAACATCTCCAAAATGTTAAAAAAAATAATCAGGACTGTATTATAGTTTGATATTTTTAGTAATATAAATTTTAAATATAAACCCTTTTTCTCTCAAAAACATGGTATTTAGAAGTCTCCAATGTGAAAAAAGTAGTAAAATTTTTAACTGCTTTTGATCATTTGACTTACAAGAACTGTCCTCTCTGCATAATGCAATCACAATAGATCATCGTCACTGAGTACATTTCCATATGATCTCCTGCTTTTAAGTTTAAACCTAAAGCATCCAGAATGCCTACTAATAGTACTTAAGGAAATTACCGTGTGTACTTCATAGGAAAAGACACCAATATCCACAAATAGGATATTTTTGTATATTAGCTGCTTGTGAGCTTCCTAATCAGTAGGACAGTTTTCTTTCTAAATTAAAATTGGAGGATTATTTTAAACTAGTGGCCCATAGTATTATTTTAAGAGGGGG
Organism: Canis lupus dingo; assembly: GCF_003254725.2. Taxonomy (NCBI): domain Eukaryota; kingdom Metazoa; phylum Chordata; class Mammalia; order Carnivora; family Canidae; genus Canis; species Canis lupus. The sequence goes on along the minus strand of NC_064279.1, from coordinate 15,243,701 downwards.
AATTAAAATATGTTTGTATACGAGGCAAGGTTGAAGTTGCTCTGCAACTAAAAATATAAATATTTGTCCTTTTTTTTTTTAACAGAATTACTGTTCTAAATTTAGAAGTAAAGAAATTACAACAGAACACCATCATAACGTACCCACAGCTTAAAAACGGCCCCTGAAATAAAACTACATTTAGACACCAACTGTTACACTATATTTCATTAATTCTAAAGTAACACATTTTTATCTCTGAAGTCATGGTACACTGATCTAGTTTCAGTAAAATGTGGTTTATACAATAGAGTTGAAATTCGTGTTTCCTTTAACATTAACGATAGGAAAGGGTCCAGGATCCTGGTCTTAACAGGATACCTGGATGCGTCTGAACCAGCTCAACCAGTGCCCCTGGATAAAGGATCTAAACATATTCTGAGTATCTCAGACCCAAACCGCTTATCTTAACGTCTTTTGTTTGGACTCTTAAAATCAGCTAGCAAGTTTAAGGAAAGCCAAACTAATGCACAGATATGTAGTGTTTCCCTTGCAAAACTGGCCTCCACTTAGGTTATCACGGTTTTGTTAGATCTTTTGAAATATTAAGATTACAAATAATTCGTTCATGACAATTAACGGTCTGCCCAAATTACCACCCCAGTGATTTCAGTGCAAGCTATTACGGAAAAAAATGACACGATGGTGGCAGAAATGCTTTTGAGAGGTAAGGCCGTAAGGATAACCCAGGTTTTCATATTAAACCACCAACGCTTCAGGTGGAGGGGAATAAAGGTGGTAGAAAACATAATTACACTGGCAGGATCATGGTCTCCTCAAGATCTAATAATGCTAAAGAAAAACCTACAGAGATCGTTTATGTGTGTGTGTCCAAATAAGGAAAGTCAAAGACTTGCAGATCCAATTTAAATGAAGCAGAAGGAGTTTGTGTTTTTGTATGTAAAATCCCCAGGCGGGCTTTTGTTTTGTTTTGTTTTGTTTTTAACTCGATTAAAGATCACGGAATCTCATTTTCTTGAATGCTTTTTTAAAAAGAAAGGTAGATTACATGTTGTTCGTGATTATTTCAATCAACCTCACTCAAGAGTCGAATTTATTCTAGTTTCTCCTTTTTAGTTATCCAGTTAGAGTACGATATGGACAACGCCACTCCGGAAAAACACAGAGGCACGGGTTCGTTTGTTCCGATTTTTTAGAAAGTAAAAATAAGATAGCATTTAATGCTTGCCACATTCAGTTTCTGCAATATGACAACCTGCTGACATGAGATACAGTCATAAAAAAATAAATAAGAGGGACATGATTTGAGGGAGAAAAAATGTGTACGTAGGGTGCTGAGTTATGGGTATAAATTAGGATGAAGCTCTTCTACAGCCAACGGACAAGGATGCGTCTGCATCTTTCAAAAACGGGGGGAGGGAGGGGAGAAAGGACCTTAAACACGAATTTTAAATGAATTACAAAAGTTCTGAAAAATAATGTCTGTAGCAAAATAGTCGAAGGGTAGTTTTTTCACCAGAGCCGGGCAAGCGGTGTGCACAAGCCACCGGGGCGGGCGGGGCGGGGCGGGGCGGGGCTGGCCCGGCGGCCGCCCACACTAGGTGGCCTCGGGCGCCCGCGGCTTCTCCGAGAGCCGAGTCCTCATCCTGTCGGAGTAGGGCACCTGAGAGTACAAGCTTCTCAAAGCGTAGATCTTAACGGGCCTGGAAAGCCGCCTGCGTTTCTTCCTGGGGCGTTTTTTACCACCATTCCTCTTTTTTCCTGCCGGGGGGCAAGCACCTTGCGCAGGTGGCTTGGCAGTAGAGCCGGAGGCAGCGACCGCCACCGAGGGACCCCGCGGAACCGAGGGACCCGGCGGAACCGAGGGACCCGGGGTGACCGAGGGACCCAGGGCAACCGAGGGACCCGGCGGAACCGAGGGACCCGGGGCAACCGAGGGACCCGGCGGAACCGAGGGACCCCGCGGAACCGAGGGACCCGGGGCAACCGAGGGACCCGGCGGAACCGAGGGACCCGATGCAACCGAGGGACCCGGCGGACCGGAAGGACCGGAAGGACCGGGCGGGCCGGACGAGCCCGGAGGCGTTGGGGCCGCGCTCTTTCCCTTCTTTAACTTAATGACGTCGCCCGTTTTCTTCTTAAGGTGCAGTCTCACGAACGCGCTCCTGGACTGATACTTGCGACGCAGAAAAGCAGAGTATTTTGAAATGTACTTCTGAATGATATCACTTAGCTTGGTCTGAATCCAAATGGGGCGTTTTTCCGAGGCGGTTCTGGGTTTGGGGTGGAGCGTAATGGGTTTGTACACCTTTTGGGGGAGACCGGGATTAGCAGTAGGCGGCGTCGTCAACCTCCTCTGGGTCTGGGTCTTCCGTTTGCTTTCCAGGAACTTGCGAGGCGCCGCCTGTGAGGAGGTCCCGGCCGCGGCGCGGGCCGACGGCGGCAGCTGGGCGCCCCGTCCCTTTGCAGCTGCGCCGACGCCCGAGGTCCCGGGCCTCGGCGCAGGCTCGGGGGAAACGGGGGCGCCCGGGTAGGCCAGCAGCTCGTCTCGGAGCGTCAAAACGGCGGTCGGGTCAGCGTCTTGAGCATCTTCATCGCCTGAGCTGGAGCTCAGGTCGCTGAGATTAAGCCAGTTATTTCTGTCCAACTCCTCCAGGCTGGGCGGAGGATCAATCACAATTTTCTTGTTCAGTGGGTCATAATAATTAAAGGTACGCCGTTTATATTTGTACTCTATGCTGACATCCCGACTTCTGCAGCTGCGGTACTTTTTAGCAAAGTTGGCGCATTCACTGTCCTGAAATTTCATATTTGAAGAAATAACATAGACTAAGGCATTGGGTTGCAAAGGCTTCAGAACTTTAGTACATGTTTCAGGAAATTCAAGTGTTCCGATTTTCACTTTCTTTTTTGATTTTTTGTCCTTCTGTAAAAGCGAACGCTTCCCCGTGGAGTCTTCCTCTTCACTTCCTTTGGTCTGTGACAGACATGTGAGATTGGTTTGAGTTCCATGGCTGACTTTTACAGCCTGACATCGAGAAGCCACTCGCCATGATTGTTCATAATAAGGCCTCTTTACTGTAGAATGATGGCTAGATTTATCTAAGGCCACTGAAAAGTCATCAGTATCTGAAATGCCACCTGCGTTATCGTCACAATCTGAAAGAACTTGAATCGCTGTGGTGTCCTGACTTGCGTCAGCCCAGGTAATCTTTTTTCCTTCATTCAAATTTTTTTTTTTTATCTTCCTGGTCTCACAGTCGTCATCAAAGTAACAGTGGAAACGACCTTCCTTAAATTCCTTCACAAGAGCATTAATTTTCATGTCATCTTCTCTCATGATTTGAGACCACGTTTTCCCTACAAATGAAGGAGGGACATGAGGCAAGGCTTCAAGGACCGGTTCGTCAGGATTGTCTTCTACGACCTCCTTTGCTTTGTCCAGGTTCCTTACAGGATCAACCACGAAAATAGAGCTTGAATGGGAATCAGGGTTTGTTTCTTCCACATCCAGAGGCATCTTCTTAAATAGTCCTGCTTTAGAGCCAGCCTCTTGAGGCTGGTCAGCATCAGACTGGAGAGCACGATCACACTGGAAACTCATTCCGGAACTGCATGGTTCACAGCTCATACTTTCTGGATCTGCATGTTTTAACTTCAAAAGTTTTCCTTTACCAGACCTTTGATGGGCTGCCGACCCAGGAGAGGCATTACGAGGCACTGCCGAAACAGGTTCATGGTGCTTATCTTTTCGGCTGGTAGTTTCTGGATTTTTCCTTTGACAAACGTTGATTACTTTGTCGGCCTTCTGAAGTTGGTCAACCACTGGCTGAGAATCCTCTTCCCACTTAAAATTTGTTTTAGGGCTATCAGATCCACAACTCTTCTCTTCTGAATCAATGTATTTCACCATTTCTTTATCAGACCCTTGTGATGAGTAAGTCACAGACCGATCTGGGGGATCAATTTGAAAATTTATTTCAGAACCATCACAGCTTGACTCCTGCAAAATAATATAGTCTTTCTTCTGGTTTACCACTTTGAAAGTCTCTTTGGACTGGTTTGCCAGTGACTGAGGAGAGGCTTCACATACATATCCTATTTCAGAATCATAGGAGTCACAGCACTCACCTTCTAGATCAAAGCCTTCTGTATTTATACAGTTGATTTCTTTGACAGTCACGTGAGGTGTGTCAATCACCTGCTGAAAAGGGATATCAGACTCAGCAATCACTTCACAGTCACTATCACTGGTCACCAGATCCACAAATAGCATCTTTCGAAGATTTGCTTCTTTAACTGACACTTGAAGTTCATTAACCACTATTTCGAGAGGGACATCAGACTCACACATTAATTCAGAATCACTAGGTTCACCGGTCTTTACTTCCATGCCAAGATGCCCTTCCTTCGGAAGATCTATTTCTTTGCACACCACTTCAGATTGATCAACTTCTAACTGAAAATGAACACCAGAATCACATTTTATTTCAGAAACACTAGGTACACAGCTCTTATCTCCTAGGTCATGATGACCCCTCTTTTGCAAGTTGATTTCTTTGATTGCCAGAGGAGACTGATCAGTCACGAAGTGAACAGGAACATCAGAATCATAACTTACATCGAAGTCACCTAGTTTATAGCTCTTATCTTCCAGGTATATATGGTCTTCCTTCCAAAGACTGACTTCTTTAACAGATTTTTGAAGCTGGTCAGCCACTGACTGAAGGTGATCATCAGAAATAAAAGCTATTTCAGGACCACAGACAACATTGCTCTTATCTTCCAAATTGGCGTGTTCCCCTTCCAAAATGTGTGGTTGCTCAACCACTGATTCAAGAGGGACATTTGAAACATAAATTATTTCAGAATCACTGGGTTCATAGCCCTTATCATCCAGACAAACATGTCCTTCCCTCAGAAGATTTATTTCTGCAATAGCATCTTGAATTTCATTAGCCACAGACTGAAGAGGTTCATCAGAATCAAAATTTATTTTAGAATCACTAGGTTCCACAACCTTCCCTTGCAAGTCAACATGCTCCTTCCAAAGGTTCATCCCCTCAATGACTTCTTCCGTTTGGGAAGCCACTGACTTTTGAAAAGGGACATTAGAATCATACATAACTTCAAAACCCTTGGATTCATCCCTCTTATCTTCTACATCTTCATCCTTCCAAAGGCTTATTTCTTTAACAGTTTCTCTAACCTGGTCAGCCACTGACTGAAGAGGATCCTCAGAATCAAAACTCATTTCAGAACCACCAGATTGACTGTGCTTATCTTCTAGCTCAATGTGGTCCTGATCCAAAATAGTTATTTGAGGTTGTTCAATTATTGACTCAACCAAGAAATCAGAATCCAAACTCATTTCAGAACCACTACACTGGCTGTTCTTATCTTCCACGTTCCCATGACCTTCACTCTCAAGGTTTCCTCTTTTAACAGCCCCTTCAGGGTGATCAGCCACCAGAGAAACACCAAAACCACGCATTAATTTAGAACCTCTAGTTTGAACCATTTTATTTTTCATTACAACTTTCCTTTCCTTCCTCAGGTTTGTTTTCTTAACCACTTCCTGAAATTGTCCAGTCAATAGCTGAAGAGGGTCACCAGTATCATACCTTATTTTACAATGACTAGATTCACTGTTTTTGTCTTCCAGATGAACATTTTTTTCCTTCATGAGGGTTAGCGGAGGTTGGCTAATGACTGAATGAAGAGGGACACCAATATCCAAGTTTATTGCAAAGCCTCTAGATCCAGTACTTTCACCCACTGGGTCAACATGGTCCTCCTTCAAAATAGCAATGTGAGGTGTTTCAGTCATTAACTGAGGAAGGACGTCAGAATCAAACATTATTCCAGAACTACTATATGTATCACTCTTTTTTTCTAGAACATGTTCTTCTTTCTGAACATTGATTTCTTTGACAGCTATTTGAGGTTCAGTCACTAAATAATGAGGGATGTCAGAATCTGCTTCAGAACCAGTAAATTTAGCACTTTTACTTTTGAATTTAGCATGTCTTTCTTTTTGAAGCCATATTTCTTTAACAGCTGTTTCAGGCTTGTGAGTCACTGACCGATGAAGGTGGACACCAGGATCCAAACTTGTTTCATACACATTTAATGCATTATCCTTATCTTGTAAGTTTATGTGTTCCTTCTGATGGCTTATTTCTTTAACAGCTATGTTAGGATGATCAGCCATTAAATGATAAGAAATGTCAGATTTCAAACTGATTTCAGAAACACTAGGCCCATTACCTTTATTTTCTAAATGTATGTGCTCTTCTTCCTGAAGGTTTATTTCTTTAATGGGATCTTTAGAATGGCCAGTCATTGAATGAAAAATACCATAATCCAAACTTAATTCAGAACCGCTAGGTTCATTGTCCTTATTTTCTAAGTATATCTGCTCTTCTTTTTGAAGATTTAGCTTTTGCATAGCTACTTCCGGAGGGTCAATAACTGAATGAGGAGGAACATAAAAATCCAAACTTATTTCAGAACCACTGGGTTCATCATTCTTCCTCCCTAAGTGTATATATTCTTCTTTCTGAATGATTATGTCTTTAACAGCTCGTTCAGGTTGAGTAGTTCCCGAATGAACAGGTATATCAGAATCGAAAGTTATTTCAGAAACACGAGATGTATTAGTCTTATTTTCCAGGTGACTAGGTTCCTCCACATAAACAGCTACGTGAGGTTGGTCACCTCCTGAGCGAAGAAGAATATCAGAATCGAAAGTTATTCCAGAACTATTTGACCCAGAGCGCTCACCTTCCAATTTAATGTGCCTTTTTCTTATTTCTTCAATGTCCATCTCAGATTGCTCGGTACCGGACACAGCAGGGGGATCAGATTCAAATGTCAACTCAGAACTGGAGCACCCATAGCTCTTAACTTCCATGTCAACATTTAGCTCTTTCAGACTTATTTCACCCAGAGCCCCTTGACGTTGATCATTAGTTGACTGATAAAGAGAAGCACGAGAATCAAAACTTTGATCAGAATTGCTAGATTTAACACTCTTACTCTCCAGGTCAACAGCTACTTCTCGAGGGTTTACTTTTTTAACTATTACTCCGGACTGGCCAGGCACTAATCGAGCGTCAGTGTGAAAACTCAATTCAGAACCATGAGAATCATAGTTCATCTCCACAGGTTCATTCTTCTCTTCCAGAAGATTTATTTCTTCAACAGCCCTCTGAGATTCGTCAATCACTGTTTCAAGGGAAACAGCAAAATCAAGATGGGCTTTAGCGCTACTGATTTTAAGGTTCTTATCTTTCAGGTAGACCGGTCTATCCTTTAGGTTTCTTTCTTTGACAACCAGGTGGGGATGGTCAGCTGCTGACTGAGGAGAAGCATCATTGTCAATACTTGTTTCAGAACAACTTGAACCATAGTTCTTATCAACCAAGCCAATGTGAACCTTCTGAAGTTTTGCTTCTGTGACAGCCACTGGGAGTCGGTCACCCACTGACTGAAGAGGAAAAGCACAATCAGTACTTACTTCGGAGCTACTCGATCCATAGTTCTTATCAACCAAGTCAATGTGTTCCTCCTTAGGAAGGCTTACTTCTTTTGGAGGCTGTTGGGGGTAGTCATCAGTTGACTGAAGTAAGGCATCACAATCATAATTAATCTCAGAATCACTAGATTCATAGCTTTCATCAACTAAGCTGATAGGCTTTGCCTTCTGAACACTTACACCTTTAACAATTACTTGAGCTCGGTTGGTAGCCAACCGAAGGGAGCCATCACGATCAGAACTTATTTCAGAAACATAAGATTTATTATTCTTACACTGCAAATCAGCATATGCTTCCTTTGAAAGGTTTATTTCTTTGGCAGTCACTTTAGATTGGTCAGTAGGTGAATTTTGAAATGGAGAACTGCAGTCAAAACTCATTTCAGAAGCTCTCGATTCATAGTTTTTCTCTTCTTGGTCAATTTGTTCCTCCTTCCAAAGGTCTTGTGCAGCCTCTTCGGGTGGATTGGACACTGACTGAAGAGAGCCACGAGCAAACTTCACTTCAGAAATCACTGAGCTCTTCTGTTCCAAAAAGGCTGACTTATTAAAAACCAAATGCTTTTCCTCTTGGGTAGGACCCATACCAGAAAAGAATTTCTCACGGTGCTTTGCAGTAGCATCTTCAAAGACTCCTTTATTAGAAGGCATGCCAGTTTTATTCAGGCTGATTGCTTGGTTGACAGCTAATTTGGAAAGAGATTCAGACTTTAAGGAGTCTTCCATACCCACAAAGTCACGGCCTTTAGCGCCAGCTGACAAAGTTTTACGTTGAGACTTTATATCTTCCTGTATGATCAATTTATCTGAACTTATACCTAAAGATTTCCTAGTCGATTCTTTAGGTTTCTGATAAGAAACTGAAGACGTTTCTAGATTGGACGATAGCCCAGGATTTCTAGAGCCCCTGTCTGGCTGTTCAAGGTATCTGTCAGCTTTGTTTGGGTCACATTTTCTGACTGTCTCTGAACTGGCTGCTGCTGGTAACTTAGTAGGTTTAGTTGTAACTGGTCTATCATAGGAACTTCCAGCTAAACAACTAGAAGGAGCACTAGAAATCACTGAGGGACATATTAAGCTTCGTCTAGTATGTGTAGCTTGACCTATCCCAACTGGATTAAATTCCTTCACACCACTTCCAATTTTATGAACAAACCCTAAGGGCTGCTGCTGTCCCTTCTCCAGTTTTTGAATAACTGATGGTCTAACTGAAACACCCTGTATATATTCCTGAGATTTACTGGGTCTAGAATGTAACTCTTTACTAGGTTCAAAACCCTTGGTGGAGCTGTCTCCTTTGACTCCAGCAGCATCCTCAGTCGCTTCCTCAGAAACAGAATCATCAACAGGAACCACTTCAGGAGGTGACGCAGTATTTGTAAGAAGTCTCTCATTTTGTGTTGATCTAAAAAGCAAGGGGGGAAATCCATAAAAATATTCTGATATATATTTAAAATGTTATAATAAAGGCACAATAACTGTATTTTATTTCTATCCTGGGCCCCACTGTTATAGAACAAGGAACCAAGGCAATCACATGAGACTGTACTTCCCTCAGGGATGGAAATCAGTAGAGAAGGTGGAGACAGCTCCATCAATTGCTACTTAATAAACACAAATGGTTCCTAAACATAAAAAAACTGTTAAAAAAAAAAAAGGAAAGGAAAAAGAAATAGCCATCTATCATCTGTCAGTTATCAGAGTGGCAAACAGCAAAAGGTTTAACATAAGTTACTTAACCTTTTAGGCTCCAGTTTTCTCCCCCCAAAAAACCATAATATTATTTTCCCTCATGAGATTGTCTTGAAGAGTAAGTTAGTTGTTATATGTAAAGAGCATTTTTTAAAAGCCTGGAAAATATAATCATTCACAAATGTTAGCTATTATTTAACACACTGGGTTTTTTCAAGTTTTTATTTAAGTTCCAGTTAATTAACATACAGTGTAGTATTAGTTTCAGGTGTACAATTTAGGGATTCAATCAACACTTCCATATAACGCCCAGTGCTCATCACAAGTGCACTCCTTCATCCCCACCACCTATTTCACCCATCCTCCCACCCCTCGTCTTTCTCTGACTTATTTCACTTGGCATGATACTCTAGCTCCTCCACATCATTACAAATGGCAAGATTTCGTTCTTTTTATGGCTAATATTCCGGTGTGTGTGGTTGTGTGTGTGTGTACACCACATCTTCTTTATCCATTCATCAGTCAAGGGACATATGGCTGTTTCCATAATTTGGCTATTGTAGATAATGCTACCATTCACAAAAATAAATTCAAAATGGATTAAAGATCTAAATGTGAGACAAGAAAACTATTAAAATCCTAGACGAGAACACAGGCAGTAACCTCTTTGATATCGGCCATAGCAACTCTTCCTAGATATGTCTCCAGAAAAATAAACTATTAGGACTTCATCAAAATAAAAATCTTCTGCACAGTGAGGGAAACAATCAGCATAACTAAAAGGTAACCTACCAAATGGGAGAATGCATATGCAAATGACATACCTGATAAAGGGTTAGTATCCAAAATATCTAGAGAACTTATAAAACTCAACACTCCTAAAATGAATAATCCAATTAAAAAATGGGCAGAAGACATGAATAGACATTTTTCCAAAGAAAACATACAGATGGCCAACAGACACATGAAAAGATGGTCAATATCACTTATCATCAGGGAAGTACAAATCAAAACTATAATGAAATAATCACCTCACACCTGTCAGAATGGCTAAAATCAGGTTGTGCCTAGGTGGCTCAGTCAGTAAAGCATCTGACTCTTGATTTCAGCTCAAGTCATGATCTCAGGATCATGAGAGCAAGCCTTGCATCAGGCATGGAGCCTGCTTAATATTCTCTCCCTCTGCACCCTCCCCTCCAAAAAGAAAAAATTAAAAATGCCAAGAGGAGTCTAAGGAGACATGGCAACTTAATGGAACATGGTTATCTGAGATGGGATCTTGAAACAGAAAAAAAACATTAGTTAAAACTAAGCTGAATTAACTACAGAACTTAATATATTAATATTGGTTCATTAATTGTAACAAATCTGTCATTCTAATGTAAGTGATTTAGTAATAGCCAAACTAGATAGGGAGGGTATACAGGAACTCTCAGTACTATATTCTCAAGTTTTCTGTTGATATAAATCTGTCCTAAAATGTAGCCATTAAAATAAATAACTTTTAAAAAATAGTTTTAAAGTAACTTTTAAAATAACTTTAAAATTTTTAAAAATATTATTATAAACTATTTATTATTATTATTTATTTTTATCTTTTAACACCTAAAAGATACTTTTATTAAATATTTTTCAATTTGAAAGATGCTTTAATCACCTAAGGGAAATGTATACTCATGGCAGCCACATGTGCCTTTTTTTAACATGTCACAAATACTGTTATTTCTTTCCCAAAAACACTTATCATAATTAACACTAAAAGAATATGTTTGGTATTTGTAAAATTAAAAAGTTAACTTAGATATCAGAATAGTATGATGAGGCAAAAATATTCCAGAATTTTTCATATTTCTGAATTGTAATCAATAAAAGTGCAGTACAATTACCACTTTACCCTAGTTTTTCAAACTCTAGAAGATCGTCTCCATTTGTGTGTCTTAAAGACTACTAAAACATTCTCAAAATAAAGTTAACCTGTAACATTTGGCAAAGAAAAGCCAGGCAGAATCATAAAGTCAAACAACTAGGCAAAATCCCCCAAAAGTTAGGAATCACCATCTAGATGCTTTGATTTTCATCTGTATGTGCATGTGGTTAAAATTAACAACTAAATCACAATCTATGTTTCACTCATTTTTAACTAATTATACAACAAAAACCCCTCAAAAATCCAACCATTAAAGATTAAAAGCCCCTCTTTTATATAATTCCTGTGCTAATTTTTTTTAATTTTTTAATCTATAAATAAAATTTAAAAGCTACATATCTATGAGATATGATCATAATGGAAACTCACACTTTTAAATCTTCCACTAAAAGAAGAATTAGCACACCCAAATTATAAATGAGCACTTAATACAGGAAGACAATAGAAAGATAACCAAATCCGCCCCCAGGAAATTTGAGGAAATTAACTAAGAAAAATCAATAAATAGAAAACAAAAATAAAGCAAGAGCTAATTTTCAAGAAGGCCAAAATAACAGAAAAACCTACAATGTCTAGATAAGGGGGGAAGAGATGAATTTTTTTAAAGATTTTATTTATTTATTTGTGAGAAACACAGAGAGAGATGCAGAGACACAGGCAGAGGGAGAAGCAGGCTCCATACAGGGAGTCTGATGTGGGACTCGATCCCAGGACTCCAGGATCACACCCTGGGCTGAAGGAGGCGCTAAACCACTGAGCCACTCAGGGATCCCTGAGAATAATTTTTTTTTTTAATAAACTGTATAATTTAGAACTTAGAAACAATGTGTTAACATGGGATTAAAAAAACTCAAAGTAAGAAAATGGAATTTAAAATCAGATATATTGATAGGAATATAGATACAGATACACAAATACAGGAATTTAGTTCATGTTACAGGTGACATTTTTTTGTTTGTTTTTAAAGTAATCTCTGCGCCCAACATGGAGCTCAGACCCACAATCAGCAGATCGAGAGTTGCATGCTCTACCCACTAGAGCCAGCCAGGCACCCCTACAGGTGACATTTCGTATCAGTGGAGATAATTAATATACATTTATTTAAAAAAAATAAGTCCTATATCACACCACATATGGAAACAAATTCCAGGAAGATTAAAAATACTTAAAAGCAAAAATAAGGACATGAAGAAAAACACATGAAAGAAGCTATAAAGGAGAATTCCCCTTAGATCTAATTATGTCAGGATGTTTAATTTCTATATGGTAAAAAGACAATACACACAGATGAAAGACACATGACAGATTCTGGGAAAATGATTATATTTAAAATACAAAGGTCTATTATCTATAAATATTGCATACAAATCCAAAATATACAAACAATTCAATAGAAAAACAGACAACATCTACAAACAATCCATAATGTAAGCATATGGCTAATAAACATATATAAAGAGATGCTCTACTTTACTCATAAGTAAATAAAAGCTAATGAAGCGATACACTTTTTTGACCTATTATGTTATGGGGGGATAAAAAGAAGTTGCTAACCCCAGTATTGGCAAGAGCAATAGAAAATGAGCACTCTCGTAGATTATTGGTGTATATGTGTTATATAAATTGTATATAAATTGGCATAGCCTTCTAGGAAGTGGCTCAAGAATTGTATATTTCCACACACAACTTGACCAACAAAGTTAAGTAATAGTATAGGATTAAAACCCACAGAAGATATAGCCATGAGTTTATAAGGATATAAATAGATACTTGAATAGATGGGGGAACAAGAAAGCTCTTCTTTATGAAGGCTGATTAACCTACAGAATAACTGTTTCAGGGAAGAATCATCAATTTATGTTTAAAATAAGTGGGTGAAAATAAGATGAGAAACAGGGTACTTATTTACATAGTCTCAAAGTACTTCCCTCAAGTCTTATTAATTGTAATGGGGAAAAAAGGAACAAGACGGTAGAGAAGCCACCTTAATTAAGTGATTCAAGTTAACAACACTAGCCATGAGACATGGCAACATCATGAGTCTCTGTAATATGTTGAGAAGGGCACAGCATCAATTACAATTTATTCTTGTTCCAAATGCATAACCTAAGTTTAATTATGAGAAGAATGTCAAGCACATCCCAATTTAGGGATATCCTACAAAGTAACTGGCCAGCAGTGTCCAAGTCTTGAAAGCAAAGACTGAGGAACTGTTTATGATTAAGGGTGTCTGAAGAGACGGGACAACTAAATGTCAAGTGTGATCCTCTACTGAATCCTAGTTCTAAAAAAAGGACGTTTTTGAGACAACTGACAAAATCTGAAGAAGGTCTATACTTTAGTATGTCATCAATGTAATTTCATGGATTTAATCATTATACTGTCATTATTTTAGATTTCACATTTGAAGAAGTCAGGTGAAAGTTATACAAGAATTCCTCGGATCAGTTTTGCAACATTTCTGTAAGCCTGAAATTATTCCAAAATGAAAGGTTAAAAAATTAAAAGTATTTTTTAAGGCCTAGAAACTTTAGCCCAGAAGTTCAAGTTCTAGGAATCTATACCACAAAAATAGTTGTATGTACAAATATGTCTGTTGAAGCATTGCTTACACAAGCTATAAACTGGAAATTTATACTGACCCCAAGATGGTCTATCTTTCCAGCAGCTAAGAAAAAACATTTATTTTTTTAATTTTTCCCCCATTTAAACTTTTCCCCATTTGCAAAATTCTGGGTTGTGACTTGCAAATCATTCAAGAAGTTTATCCTTTTTCTACTGCTGGTGCTTATCTCAACTAATTCTGCACAGATCTGCCAATAACTCTATTTTGCTTTTCCTTGTACAACTATAGCTGTAAACTTGCAGCACTACTTAATTAATCCAACCTTCTACCAATGTTTTGAACACAGGACATTAACTCTTATATATTATCAAAAATATTTATTTTTATTAAAACAACCAAAAAACTGACACAAGAAAAAGCTATCAAGATACTGACAGATCATTAAAAAGCCAATTCTATTTGATATCTCTTCTATTCAGGTAGCAAATAGTTCAGTTAATATAGAATTGACTCAGTTTTTACTTAAACCACCCTTACTCTGCTACTGTCACCAACATATCTGTTCCTAATCATTTAAAAGCAATTTCTGCCCATACCTTTTGCCCCTGCTTAATCCTATGACATACTTAATAGAACACCTTAATGATGTATAGTTATTGGCCTAAGGCTTTTATTTAGAAAAAAACATGGTGTAGTCCATTATCTTTTGTAGTGAAGTTTCTTATCTAAGCTAGAAAAAAGTTTTAAAATAATAGCAAAGAGAAGTTACTAGGTAAAATTTCACTTTATATTCCTTAATCAAAAGATTCACTTTAGGGGACTCCTCCGTGGCTCAGAGGTTGGGCGTCAGCCTTCGGTTCAGGGCGTGATCCCCGTATCCGGGATCGAGTCCCACATCGGGCTCCTTGCAGGGGGCCTGCTTCTCCCTCTGCCTGCGTCTCTGCCTCTCTCTTTCTCTCTGTGTCTCTCATGAATAAATAATCTTTTTTATTATTAGAAGTACTAGAAAGTTCACACAAACATCTACTGTAACATGTAATAACTGTATTAATATAACTCTACCCAACTACTTTACCTGCTTTCTTGAGAATGATATGGGTGGTGACGGAGTACATCCTGCAAGAAACGTTCCATCAAACTAGTGGTACCCATCCGTTGTCGATTCTGTGTGGTCAAGTATCTGTGCTGAGCACTGGACATATGCTATTAAAAGAAAAAATACTACATAGTTTTAAACAGGTAATACTCATTAGTAGTGAGAGTTTCACAAATGGATTCAGTTAGATACTCCTGATAGAAGTATAAATTGATAAACCCTTTCTATAAAGCAATTCTAAAATGTGTTTCTAAAAACCACAGAAGTTATCTTTCCCTTCAATATAGTAATTACATTTCTCTAAATCTCTCCTGAGGAAATCATCTTAAATGTGGATGATTAATGGAAAAAAGATGCTTATCACAGCATAATAATAAAAAACTGGAAATCTCCAAGGTGTCTAATAGTAAAATGTATAATATGACCTAATAATACCACACAGCTATCTACAATACAAAAAATTTTAAATAACATGGAGAAATGTTAGCTATTAAGAGATAAATGGCAGATGCAAAAATCACATGTATGCTTTTACCTGAAACTATGGTTTTAAAACGTACAGACCAATAAAATAAAATAAAATACACAGACACGTCAGTGGAAGAAAATACACCGAAACCTTAAAAGCCATTTACATCTGTGAGGTATATTTATAGGTAATTTTCAACCTTTTCTTATGCATTCTTGTATTTGTACCAAGCAAATATTTTTAAAATAAAAATCTGTTAAAAGAGAGAAGAGGGTTGGATCACTGTATTTGTAAAAGCTGAAGACTAATTCAAAAAAAGTCCATCATTTTTCTTCACAGATTACAAATCCTTACACAGAATATTGTAATAACTACACAAATTTTTTGTTGTTGTGAATCCTCTCCACAGAAAGAGTCTGTGTTCACAAGTGTTATTCAGTGAACTATCAAGAGGGATGGGAAAGAAATCTCAAATCCACTGAGCACCTATAACATATCACAGTGCTACTCCGTTCACATAGTAATCTCATTGAATTTTCACTGAGTAGGAATCCTGTCCCCATGTTGATATAAAGAAATTAAAGCACAGAGTCAGAGTAAACTGTCTCAAGCTGAGTATCTAGCCAGGATTTCCATCTGTGTTTAACTCTAAAGCTTCTCCTCTTTCCCTACATCATGCTACTGCTAATGCCATATTTCCAACATGAGTTATTCACAACAATTTAAGAACATGTTTTCATTTAACAATACCTGGGAAAAGCCATGTTTTAAATATCAGAGTGGAGATGCCAAAAGAACTTAAAACAGGTTGCTAGCTCCCAACCACTATTACAACTATGACAACTGGAGTTGTCATAGTCTACTCTGAGGCTGCCTTAGCCGCAGTAACACTCTCAAGTATGACGGTCTCAGGACTTTCTGGCCTCCAAGTTCCCCACAGCCCAGTACCCTAGCCTGCCTTGTTCAGGAAGGGAACAAACTGACAAGGAAACAAAGGTTCAGTTAAAATGCAACCTCATCCTGTGCCACAGTAAACATTTTAAAAAGGCAACATGAATGGAGAAGCTGCACTGACACAAACCCCAGAAAACACCACACTATTTATCCCAGAAGATGTCCGTTTTGTTCAACTTTCTGAATTGACATTTACGTAAGGAAAAGTGCACGAGTCCTATGTATATAGCTCAATAAATTATCGTAAAATAAACACATCCATAACCGTCGATCTGTGAAAAACTAATTAAGCACCCAGAACCCCTCCAACGTCCCATACCAATCTAATATTCTTTCCCTCTTCCCCCAAATTATCTAAATTTTAATGATAGAGATTAGTTTGGAAAGTTTCTGAATTTTTAGAAGTACAGTCATACAATGTCATACAATGTAGATACTCTTTTACATTCGTCTTCTTTCACTCCACATTGGTAATACTCATCCTTATTACCTGCAGTCTGTTCATTTTAATTTCTGTAGAGCAATATATCATATTATTTATTCATTCCATTTTTGATGGACATACGTGTCTTTCACAGCTCATGGCTATGACAAATTATACTACAAAAAACTTATCTGTGACTTTTGGAACGTCCATGTGCACACATTTTTGTTGAGTGCATTACTAGGCATGGAACTTCGGCGTCATAAGGTCTGCATACGCTCAGCTTTAGTACCCTGTGTTCACTAGTCTTCCGAAGTGGCCTACCAATTTGTACCCTCCCCAGCAATGCATCATAGTTTCCATTCCTCTCTCTCCTCATCAACACTTGCCATTGTCAGTCTCTTTAATTTTAGCGACTGAAGTGGGGGGTTAAGGTCATATCAGTGTTGCTTTAATTTGCAATTTTTGTGATAGCTTCATTTTTCTGGCCACCTGGCTATCTTCATTTACAGTGCGTCTGTTCACGTCTCTTCCTGTCTTTCAAGTGCATGTTCATTTTTATAATGAATTATAGTAATTATTTATTCTGGACATGAGCTCCTCGTTCAATTATGTGTGTTTCAAGTATCATCCTTTCTCTCTGTGGCTTACCTCTTCACTTTATTTTCCTTTGTGGGAGGGGGCATTCATAGTTTATTTGTGTCTACACACACATACAGAGTAAATCCACAGCTTTTCCACTTTCTTAATCACCTCCCATTTTCTTAACTTTACTGAAGTCCAACTTACCGATTTTTTTCTTTGTCGCCCTACCTCAAAATCATGAAGATTTTCTCCTATTTATTTCTAGAAGTTTTACTGTTTTACCTACAATATTTACATCTATCATCTACTTGGAATTGACCTTTGTATCCAGATTGATTTAGTGATAGAGATTCATTTCTTCTTCTCCATAGAGATAACCAATTGACCCAGTACCATTTAAATGAATTAAGTCCTGTCCTCACTGTTCTGTAGTGCCACATTTGTCACAAATCAAATATCTATGTGTCTTGTTTCTGGAGTTTCTGGTTTATTTCCATAATCTTTCTAACTTTGCACCATTGTCTTAAGATTGTAGTTTAGTAATAAATTTGGTATTTATTACTTCTGGTTTTGTTGTTCTTCTCCTTCAAGATTATCCTAGTTCTTCTTAGCCTTTTGCATGTACATACATATTTTCAGAATTGGCTTAATTTCCATTAAACACAATTTTTCCTGAATTTTGTTTGGAATTTCACTGAGTCAATATGTATGTTTGGGGAGAAATGACATATTTGTAACATTGATTTTTTTTAATCCATGAACACAGTATATCACACCAATTACTTAATATTTAAGTTTCTCTCGATATTTATACTTTCCTAAATAAAAACCTTATACATATTTTGTTAATTTATTCCTGAAGAGTTGATGTTCTTTGATTCTGTTGTATCTTTTTCATAAGAATACAATTTCTTTTTATGTTGGCCCAAGAAGCTCTTTAAACTCACTTATCAAAAAAATTAAAAAATAAAAAACCAAAAGTAAACTCATTTATCAATTTTAATAGTTTGCCCAGGTATCTTGAGGATTTTCTATGTCCATAATCACACTATGCACAAATAATAACAGTTTTGTTTCTTTTTATCTAATCTTAATTACATTTCAATTTCTTTCTCTTTCCTTATTTCCCTGCCTAGAACCTCCAATAAAATATTGAATATAGTTTTAACTCAAGCACCAAGTCTATTTTCACTTAATACATTACTGATATATCTAGATTTAATCTGTTTTTATTTTTAAATCTGTTTTTATTATTCTTGCCTAGCCGATATCCCTATTTCTGTTCTTTTTTGCCTTCTTGTGGACTGCTTTTTATTATTCCAAGTTTTCTCTTTCTGTTAATTTGGCAGTTAGTTATAGATTAGGCACTTTTTCTATTAGTGGTAACAGATTATAGCAAGCAGACCTGACCTACCAAGATCTAAATTTACTTCTACTTTTACTCTCTTCTTGAGCAAGGATTGAACTTGGTTTACTTTCTTTCCAGTTTCTATGACATTGTTGTTAACCTCATGAGATACTGCTCATTTAGATCACCTAGTACCTTTCCACTGATCTTCATGCATTCCTGTCTCTGAGATTCCAACAGGAATCATTTTCCTTCTATCTGAAGAATTCTTTGTAGGATTTCCTTCAGTAAGAGTCTGCTGTTGACAAATTCTCTTAATTTTTGTTTTCAGAAAATATTTCTATTTCTTTTTTTTTCAAGGACATATTTATTAAGCATAGAATAGAATTCTAAGCTGGCAGTTATAGTCTATCTTTTGGTTTCCATTTTTTCTGTTGAATATTCAGCTAGATCTGGGCCCTGTATTTCTCCAAATACAAAGTTCTCCAAAGCCATGAAATTTTTCCTTTTATTAATTTATTTATTTAAGCCTTTATACTTAGCACAAATTGACTGTCCTAAACAGTCTTTTTTAATATCTATTAAATGCATGAGTATCCGAATATCTAAAAATTTTTTGAACCTTAAGCAAAAAGCTGACTGCTTACTGAATAGAACTTATAAAGATTTAGTATGTTTTATTAATATCAAAAATTCAACAAATAATCTTCCAGTCAAGTGATGATATAATTTATCAATCATGACAGAAACACTAACTAAAGAGAGCTCTGAGATTTATTATCTGCTGCCTCATGTATTTAAACAGCATTAGAAAAAAATTTTTTTGTAAAAAGACACAGATGTGGGAATCACCATAGTAAAAATTTTTCCTTAGTATGAATTTAAATGACTGTTGACAAAACAGATGCTACTAAACAGCTGAATTTTTATGTATTACTAATCTTAGATAGCACTTAGAATTAAACAGTTTAGCACTAGCAGGACCAGAGCTTCATTATATTATTACTTCACCTATGACACAATTCCTCAGCTTAGACCCTGAAGTAAACCCTGAGACTCTTCCAAGTTAAGACTCCCACTCAGAAGACTACAGCTACTATTACCATGAATATTTATTTCAAAATGTCCTCATACAATGCTTTACAAACTCTTCCCACACAAAGAAAAGAAAGGAACACTACTCAATTCATTCTATGAAGCCCCAATACCAAAACCAAAGACATCACAATAAAAGAGAGCTACAAACAATATCCCTTATGAATATAGATGTAAAAATCCTCAACAAAATACTGGCGAACCAAATCCAGTAACATACAGAAGGATTAAACACCATGACCAAGTGGGATTTAGCCCAGGGATACCAAATTGGTTTAAGAGCTAAAACTCAAATCAATATAATTGCTACAGACTGAACTGTGTACCCCCCCCCCCGCCCAATTCATATGTTGACATTCTAACTCCCAATGTGACTGTATTTAGAGACAGGGTTTTTAGAAGGTAATTAAAATCACAACGTATAAAAAAATTGACTGAAAATTAACCAAAGACCTAAATGTAAGAACAAAAACTATAAAAATCTTCCAGGAAATTATGAGGCATAAATCTGCAGGACCTCGGATTAGGCAATCTTTTGTGACACCAAAAACATAAGCAACTATTGGCGGGGGGTGGGGGGGGGAAGCTACATTTAACTACAGCAAAACTAAAATGTTCGTGTGTGAAAACATGAACTTCAAAGTCCTTCCCTTATTCTATAATGTCTTATAGAATCTAATCGTCTGAATTCTTCACCTCTTACCTAACACCTATGCTCCACCTTACCACCACTGCAGCCACACTGGTTCTTGGCTTTCGATTAGCATGCTAACCAGCCCTCTGCCTTGGGGTCTCTGTCTTGGCTCTCTCTTCCCTCTACCTAGAAATTCTTCCCCCAGATATAAGCAAGCTCATATCCCCATGCTTCGTTCAAATCTCAACTCAAATGTCACTTCCTTAACCTCACTCAGCCACCCTATCTAAAACTGCACTCTCTTCTCTATTTGCCTCATAACATTTATCACAATCCGACATATTCTGGGGCACCTGGGTGGCTCAGGGGTTGAGCATCTGCCTTTGGCTCAGGGTGTGATCCCGGGGGTCCTGGGATTGAGTCCCACATTGGGCTCCCCATGGGGAGCCTGCTTTTCCCTCTGCCTATGTCTCTGCCTCTTTCTCTGTGTGAATAAAAAAACAAAATCTTTTTTTTAAAAAAAAAGCAATCTGACACATTCTGTACGAAATACGTACTATTTTCTGTCTTACCACAGTACAAAGAAAGCTTCATGAAGGAAAGAGACCTGGATTTGTTGATAGTCATAACCTGAGGAGCTTAAACAGTATCTACCAACTAGAAGACTCACAACATGATCTGTTCAATGGGTGAATAAATGAATATAATAAGATATAAGAGAAAGTCAGGACTAGGTCTCCTGAGGTATAAGCACATTTACAGGACCCTCTCACCTGTTCCAGGTTATTGTAGCGCACACAGCAATAGCTGCAGTATCCTTGTCTGCTCTGCATGTTGAATAATTGAAGTCAAACAGCTACTGTCCTGGAATACTCAAACTGAAAAAAAGAAAATGGCAAAAACAATAATTCCTTACTACCATGAGGAAAATAGCTTTGATAATATCAGAGAACAGAAATTCATTCTTGAGTCCGACGCACTCTGATTTCTAATAATTATGAAATTAGATAAGGCTGCCATGAGCTACCGAATCGATCAGTGACCCCGGAATACATAGGAGAGCTGTGCATCTTTTTTTTTTTTTTAAGATTTTAGGGATGCCTGGGTGCTCTGGTTGTTTGAGCATCTGCCTTTGGCTCAGATCATGATCCTGGAATCCTGAGATCCAGCCCCAGCCCTGCATCAGGCTTCCTGTTCCATGGGGAGCCTACTTCTCCTTCTTCCCCCCTGCTCTTATTCTCACCTGCTATCTCTCTCTCTCTCCTATAAATAAATAAAATATTTAAAAGAAAAATATTTTGGGCAGCCCAGGTGGCTCAGTGGTTTAGCACTGCCTTTAGCCTGGGGCATGATCCTGGAGACCGGGATCGAGTCCCACATTGGGCTCCCTGCGTGGAGTCTGCTTCTCCCTCTGCCTGTGTCTCTGCCTCTCTCTCTCTCTCTCTCTCTCTCTCTCTGTCTCTCATGAATAAATAAAATCTTTGATTTTATTTATTTGAGAGAGAGCGAGCACAAGCAGGGGGAGCTGCAGAGGGAGGGAGAAGTACACTCCCCACTGAGCAGGGATCCTAGGGATCATGACTTGAACCACCCACGTCCCCCAAGAGAGCTGTGCATCTTCTACATGAACAGTCTGTTGTCAATACTGGGAGCCTGAACCAAATTTTTTATCAATTTTCTGATAACTTGTGAAATTTTTTAGGAACTGGTTCAGTACTCAATTTGTAAAGACAAATCCTACCTCTAAGTTGTTATTATAGTATATTTACTATTTGCAAATGAGGCTCATTAATTTTTCCCATTATGTTCTTACACAAAATCCCACATCATGTGAACTCTCAGTGTTACACCTAACGTCTAATTCTGTCACAAGAATAAAAATACCACGTGTTTTCTGCTTAAGCCACAAAGGGGCAGGTTTTTTTTTTTTTTAAAGGGGTAGGTTTTTAAATAAATTCTCTGACAGAGTCTGAAAATCAAAATAACAATTAATTTGTGACTGAAACACAAGACACTTCTCTTCTGACAACCACATAGATCAAACTACATAAGAGGAGATTTTTTCCAAATGGTGAAATGAGATTTCTCACAAAGAAAAAGGTTTCCAAATTTCTACCCCTTAAAACTATAATCCTTCAACATTACATATTGCAGTGGTTCACAAGCAAGGCTTAATATCAAAATCATCCCCCCAAATTCTGATTTAGTAGGACTGAGACAGAGCCTAGAATTTAGAATTTTTTTTAATTCCCCAAGTAATTCTGATATATAGCCAATTCATTCACTGACACAAAGCATTTACAATTAATTATTATCTTAAATAATAAATTAACACAATTTCAGGTTTCTTGGCTGTGTTTTGTTAAATTGAAAACTGAATTTTAAATAATAATTTCATCAAGTGTTAATTCTAATTATTTTAAACATTCTTGTCTATTGGAGAATACATAACAGAATAATCCTATAAAGTGTTGAGTATTTCTGATAAGGTGATCCTCCAACACAGAAAGGTTACTCATTAATATCAACCTTTAAAAATGAAATCACAGCCTTGAAGTCAATGAAAACAGAAGAGCTCTATTAAATCAAAATGCTATCATAACATTCACTTACCTGTTACTTCCTATTATGAGAAACTTTGACTTTCTGACTTCCACACTTACGGGGAAAATAAATCAATTAAACCAGCCTCTAAAATAGAAAATATATAATAATGACTTACTTAAAATCTGGTGTTTTCCCCATTATTTACTTCATTTATTAGCCTGAAGCAACAAAATGAAGCAAGCTTTAAGTTGTATTTATAGATACGGCAATTTTCGGGCTGAGAGAACCCTAGCACTTAAACCTGCACTTTGTAAATCGTAAAGTGACAAGCTTTTAAGTGCTTTATTCAAAATATATTTAAAACAATCACTAAGGGGCGCCTAGATGGCTCTGTCACTTAAGCATCTGCCTTCAGCTCGGGTCATGATCCCAGGGTGCTGGGATTGAGCCCCACACTGAGCTCCCTGCTCAGCCAGGAGCCTGCTTCTCCCGTTCCCCCTGCCTGTGCTTCCTCTGTCAAATGAATACATTTTTTTAAAAATCTAAAAACACACACACACACAGAGAAAGAAAGAAAAAAAGAAAAAAAGAAAGAAAGAAAGAAAGAAAGAAAGTCTCCCTTCTGTAAACAAACAAAACCATCATTAAATGAAAGGCAAAATTAAAGTATGAGTCTACTATCATACATACACAAAATTAAACTCCTTTAAATTATTTTCTTGATCTTCAGTACTTACAGCCTTCAATTCCCATGGTATTATTATCTGACATTTCTACGACATTTCTATCATCTTGTGTCACATACATGCCACTATGACAATGAGCTACAATGACTCAGAAGCACCTGATGGGCATTTTTAAAACTTTGCATGCTAGGAACCCCACCTGAAAAACCTACGGAATCAAAATCGCCTGGCAGGGAGCCAGGCACATGCACATTATGCGTATTTAAAATGCTCTAAGGTGATTCTGAGACAGGCTGAAGCAATTACATAAGTCGTCATTTTTTACGTACTAATAAAATTCTCACTTATTAAAGGGATCATTTCTTTGGGGTCTGGGGTTATATTATCTTTCATGACCGAATACCAATTCTGAATTCTACTGGTACCTGGTATCTTGATAAAGTAACAAATCACCTACCTTGAGCAGGAAAGGACAGGTATTACATCAGCCGTATTAGTCCTGGCAAACATCTGTAAATTAAAGCAATTAAAAAAAAAAAAAGATAAGCCCCTAAGTATCTACCATTGGTCAAGTAAATACCCCCCAGTCATAGATAAATTTGAAAAATAATACAATTTTGTTTCAATGGGAGGAAAAGAAACACAAAGCACTTTACGTACTATGACTCACTGAATCCCACATGCACTCCTAAAATGCTCTGGAGCAGAGTAATTGTAACGGCCCACCCATATAACCCACCAACAAATATTTCATATCTCTGGGTTCCAGGAACAAGCAGCTGCAAAAGAATAAACTGGGTCTCTGGTAAGGTTAAGAACAAAGATGCTTAACCCCATAGGAGAAATGTTCATAGAAATGTTTGAAAGAAATATTTACATGAAATTAACTTTAGGTCCTGGATTAACCAGACAACTCAGCTCTTATGTTAATTTCAGTGAAAGACACTGTCAATGCTTTATCATTTCCATCAATTGACAATTAACCCAAATTATGCATTTTTTAATTTTTCCACATTGTTGTTGGCAGTGTGTTGACCCCTCACCCAGAATAATTGGTTAACAAAAAATTCCAACACTTGGATTTAAAAGAGCCAGTGACAGCCTTGTATTATCAAAGAAATACTTAGCGCCTACCCTGTGCAGAGTTCCATGTTAGAAGCGTTAAAGGATAGAAATAGACTAGCTTTCTTGCTCTCAAGAAGTTTAAAATGGCATTAGGAAATGAATGCGAAAATACCAGGTGGTATCTGAGAAATGCACAAATAATATGTGCCAAAATGTCACAGTGGCTATGGTTTTCTAACCGTACATTGGAAAATGGGTAGGATTTACTTAAAGATTAGGAAAAGATATTCCAAGCAACAAAGAAGCAAAAGCACAAAAGCAAGAAAGAGAAGGCACATTTAGAGATAGTAAACTGACAAGTTCAGCTGGAGCTAAGATTTTATTTAAAAATTTAAGGGGCAATAAAGCAAGAAAGTCGATTCAGTTCCAACATGATTCTATTTAAAAGAAAACTTAAGAATTTAGACTACATATTTGGGCAATGTGGATATATTTTGGGAAAGCAGTAAATGCAGAGAGCTTTAAGAAAATTCTAGAATAGAATTTAAGAAAATTCTGGGACAATGGTTCTTCCCTATTCAAAGGAGTTTTTCACAGGGTAAGTTCAAATATTCAGCACCGTTTTCTAGAATATTGGAGAATTAGTTAATATCAAAAACATCCAAATTCAAAGGATCAGTATCCCTCAGAGCAAAGACTTAGTCTCATTTATGCTTGCAAATTAGGAAAACACACATTAATTTTTTTTCTTTAAAAAATTACTTTTATTTTATGAAAATTTTTATTATGGTACAATTATAAAAATAAAGAGCATAAAAATCAGTCATAATCCTACCACCCACCATTAATATTAATCATTTATTCTTTGTTCTAAACATGTTTTTACAAAAATGGAATGGTACTATACAGTCTATTCTATAGCCTCCTCTTTCACTTAACCATATACAATGAGCACCTCTACATGATATTATATATAATTCTAAAACAAAATCTTTAATGATTGCATAGTATTTTACCTGTGTAAAACAAAAGCCCTCTTATCTGACAAGATAAGACCCAGTAGTCGGTGAGTTAACTATTTAAAAATTCGTCACTAAGAGGATTTTAAAAATACATACACACATAATCAATATTTTGTCTAACCTAAGATATACAAACGTATATATGTTTGATTTCAGGTCAAGTTTAAGGTTTTTTGTTGTTTCACTGAGGTTTTTTTGTGGATAGGACAGAGTTTGAAGTCCTATTTTTTCATATTTTCATAAACCACATCATAATTTACCATCGAGCTTTCACTTCGATTCCTCTAAAACGGAACAAGAACTTAAAGATATTTCTAAAACCAGCATTAGGGCTAACATTTAAGATTTCCCCCAACCTTTTACGTTGTCACACGCAATTAAATACTCTTGCGATGGTGTGGGGGTTTTTTTTGAGTGCAAAGTATTCGATTTATTTTTCATAAAAATAATCATGCTATCCTAAAAAGACAATGCTCACATTCCATTTCATTGGTTTATGAAACACTTGAAACTGCATAAAGTGATCTGGGGCCGTGAACAAAGACCTCTGAACTGCCTGGGGGGACTTCAACACAAATGTCTCAAAATTGCATTTATTTTTTTCTTTGGACTATTTCTTGCACACCTGAAATCTGCACCCACTGCAGAGATAAACACACTACTGAAATGAGTTCAGAGTTGTAGTGTGTGTCTCCCACGCTGACTGCGGTATTTTGAAATAAGAGCTAACAAAATCCAGAATCCCTATGGGAAATATTTTTTCAACCGCCTAACAAGAGAGACAGCAACTTAATATTAAATTTAAAAACACAATAGAAAGGCCTTTGGTTTACTGAATACGATCATCTAAATTACCTGTCTAGAAATAGGAAAACAATTGGGGAGGGAGCACAAAACAATAGCCAAATGAAATAAAAAGACCATTCATTTTAATTCACTGTCCCTCTCCTTACAACATTAACTCATATTTAACCTCCAACTTGTTTGGATTATCCATCTTATGCATCTGGTGACACGCATTATCCTGGACACCTCCATTCAGTCTTAATAAAATAATAATGGCTAACTTTCGGTGAATACTTAATCTGGGCTAGGCACCGTGTCAACAGTTTCATATATGCATTATCCCATCTGAACAGCAAACAGCCTTATGAAATTGGTGTCCCAGTAACTCCCACTCTACAAATCAGGAAACTGAGGTTTAGAGACAAGCAGTCTCCTGTTGCAGGTCACACACCAATAACCAGTGTAGCTGGGATTTGACCCTAGGTCAATCTGAGCAGTTTATGCTCTTAACCTCTTAACTTCCATAAAAACTCTTCCTCTCTGTATTTTCAAGAATGCTAATTGATTGTTTTAATATTACGTGAAAACAAATAATTAGGAATCTAATTTGCTGCAATAAACACTGTCACATATTCCAAAGAAAAGAGTAAAGCTAACGTTTAGCTTAATTACATCATTGCTCCCATTCGCAGATGAGTGCTGACAGTACCTCGGATTAGTGACTTTCAAACTTAATTAGCATGGCACAGAGGAAGCAATACATTTTATATCACAACCCAGCACACATACACACACACACACACACACGCAGTGACACAGGCCCGCACCCTCACATGCATGCACCCCATACACACACCAGCCCACACACACACACACACACACACGCAGTTAAAACAACGCTTACAAGATACCCTCCTTACATGTAATGCATTCTGGTATTTTCTATGCTATCTTACTTCGTTAATTTCAAGGGCTAATTACGACGCACAAGATTAATTTCACAATTCACCGATGGGTGAAAACTGCAATCTGAAAAAGCACTGCCTCACATTATTAAGCAGTACAGACAGTATTTTATAAAAGATGGCTGTTACCCTGAATTCAGCTTTTTTCTATCCAATATCTTGACCATTGCGGTGATACTTTATCAAATCTCTAACGAGTTCTACTAAGGTTGGCCACTGGCCAAGGTGCAGGGAGAAGAAGAAAATTCCTGTCTTCCAGCTTTGGGTCCAAATCAGTGCAAGTTAACAAGGCAGTGGAAGGACGCTGATGCACTGCTACAGAAAAAAGCCACAACGCATTCAGCAAAAAGAAGGCAGATTACACTAGGAGCCCCTTTATGTAACACGAATATGCGTTTACGTGCCCCAAACCGTTCTACCGACTCCCTTGAGGATGAATTGCTATGGGCTTTTTCAGTGGGCTTATTCTTTGCCCCACCCCCCCACCCCCGAGAGTGTATAATCGCTGTAAAACAAATTAAATGCAATTCCATTCTGGGGGTAAAAAACAAACAAACAAAAAGAAGCAAAACCGTTTTAGTTCCTTGAGAGCCAGCATCTCCCCTGGTTATGCATTTCTTCCCCGCGCTGCCCAAAACCATCGCGACGGATCACGTTAGAAGCTGCAGAGGGCCTTCTCCGGAGCACGCAATGACGACGGCGTCATCTGCCCAGATTCACACAACTGTTGCACGACGATAGTAGAACGTTCGCTCACGCTCACGCTCACACACTCACACACACACACACACACAGAAATCGAACAGTATATTCCGATCGCCAGGCACTGATGAAGGCCCGGGTCTGGGGGCCGCTGGACCCAGCGCCGGGCACGGGGGGAGGGGATCCGGGGACAGGTGGCTGCGGGTCTCGGCCCCGCAGGTGCCCCTGCAACCTCCGACCTCGGCCGGCAGCCCCGCGCCCCGCCCGTCCCGCGCCCCGCGCCCCGCGCCCCCCGCCCCGCGCGCCCCAGCCACCTCGATCCCGGCCGGTGCAGCCGGGGGCGCGCAGCCGAGGGGCCGCCGGGACCCGCGAGGCGGCGGCGGCGGGCGCGGGGCGAGCTGTCCGGCCGGCCGGGCCGCGGGAGCGGAGGGCGGCGGCGCCCGGGGCGCAGGGCGAGCAGGCCCCACCCCCGGCCGCGCGCCCCGAGCCCGCGGGCGCCGCCCCGGCCGCGCCCCCGCCCGCCGCCCGCCGCCCGCCCCCGGGGCCCTGCGGCGCGGGCTCACCTCCGCGGAGGCCGCCCGGATTCCTTCCGGGCCCGGGCGCCGGCCGAGCACCGCTGGGCGCGCTCCCTTCCTATTCCGGCTCCATGGCGGGGCCCGGACCCCCCCGTGCCCCCGGGGGCCGCCCGCGGAGCCCGACGGTGGAGCCCCCGGCCTCTCCCGCCGGCGCCAGAGGGAAGCGCAGCGCGAGCGCGAGCGCCAGCCGCCAGCCGCGGGCCCCGAGTCACGACTCAGCCCACGTAGACATCCACCGGGAACGTAGCGCTGCAGCCCCGCTCGGCTCTGACGTCAGCGAAGGTGCGAACCGGGCCCCGGTGACGCAGAGCCGCGCCCCGCCCCCGCCCCGCCCCCGCCCGGGCGCCCGGCCCCCCGGCCCCCGCCCCGCCCCCCGCGAGGTCCCGGCGCGCGCCTCCTCGGGGTCGCGGCCCGGCTCGGGAGCGGGTCGGATCCCACCTGCGCCGGCGCAGGAGGACGGGGCTCCGGGTCCGAGGCCCCGAGACCCGCCCCCGCCCCCGCCCCCGCCCCCGCCCCCGCCCCCGCCCGCCGCGGCCCCGGGCCGGGAAGAGCCGGCGGCGGCGAACAAAAGCTGCGGTTTAGTGAGCGCCTACTTCGCGCGGCGCCGCGGCCGGCGGGGGGCGTCCGTGCAAGGCGTGCGCGGGGCGGCCCGTGGGACCCCCGCGCCGGGAAGCCCGTCGTGCCCTTTGGACAAAGGAGGCAGCTGGGGTTCGGCGAGGCTCGGCCTGCAGGCAGCTGCCCCGCACCCGAAAGGGTCACGAACGTGAACCCCGGCCCCGTCTCGGTCAGCGCAGGGTCCCCGGTACCGCCCGCTGCGGGCACGGCGCTGTGCAAAACCAGCTCACGGTCGCCTCGCTCGCCGTGCCGAGTGGGGCCCGAGAGTCCGCGATAAGGACCATGATCACCCCTAAAAGGGAGAGCGCCTGGAAGGGAGAGCTGCTCTTTCAGGTTCTAAATAAATAAATAAATGAATATCCTCTTACAACGAGCTACCTAGTTCTTTGGCTGTTGTAATTATCGTTACATTTTTCTGATAAGCTTAGGGCATTTTTTTTAAATTCTCCATCACTAAAATAATAATAATAATAATAATAATAATAATTCTCCATTGCTTTTGCATCCATAGTTCCATTCTTTGTGTATCCCTCCCCTCTTGCCTCACCCAGTCCATCTTCCTCCGATTTTGAACCTGGGCTATTGCATCTATTTGGTGCGTAATCCTATTTGGATTTTTTTTTTTAACGCACCAAAAAAAAAAAAAAAAAAGTACTGATTTCTTCTAAGACAAGCTCTTTCCAAACATCCCATTATGGTGAGAGAAATGGTGAAAGAAAACCCATTATACATTAGCCCAGCCACCATGACATAATGTATTTCACAGATGCGAAGACACACATTTTTCACACTTTCACATCTCAGAAATCAGGGTGCATTTTCAAAACTGATCTCTTAATATTACTGGCCAGGTGGCTGTTTTAACCTCGTTGTCATCACCTCCGCAGACAGAGACTCGGATCTAGCTTTTCACATTGTCCTTATTTCCACTGAATCAAGTGCATTGTTTAAGAAAACCCACAACCCTAAAAGGAGGAAATTAACAGACATAGGAGTCTCTTCAACTTGAAGGGAGCTTTTCCTAGGAAAAAAGAACAGATTTTCCTAGGACCAAAAAGAGATTTCCTTCAGCACATAAAAAAGAGAGAGATGGGACTGGCCAAAAGAGCTTAGACTTCTGAGAACCCTAAATTACTCACCAAGTACATTAGTTCTCAGTGCAGTTTAGAAACCTACATCTGAACAGTTAAACCCAAGGCAGTCGTGCGCGTGCACACGCGGGCACGCGCGCGCACACGCACACACACATTCCAAAAAAGTGAAATGACTTAAGTATTATTTCTGATCGCATGGTTTGTAAATTACAACCTCTCTAAGTTTTGGTCAAAAAAATCATGGAAGGAGAAAAATGAGTCCTGTATGTTACTGGGAAACCACCCCATTGACCTCTTCTAGTTAGATCAGAAAACGCCAGCATGGAAACCTGAGGAATAGGATCACCCTACTTGGTGGGGGGGGACTAGATTCAATAGTAGAGCACTCTTTTTAAGACTTGATGCATCACCAACACTTGTGGTGGCACCGCAGACAATACCATATGGACAACCAGCGCCATCACCAACTGATTCAAAAAGTGATTTAGAAAAATTGGGTTCTGAATGTAAAGAAGTTTTTGAAATCCTTTAACCAATCTTACGTACATTTCCCTTTATACGCGTGCACAACATTGACACATACCAAATCTAAGTCGGAAAGGGTTATTTCACTATATTTCATTACATAGGAAATAAAAATACTAAATTATAAAAAGTCAACGTGCTTTAGTTTAGTTGACGGCATTTTTTTTTTTTCAGCATGATACTATCATAAAACTCAAGGAAGTGTCATCCTACATCAGTTTAGAAGTCCTTCCAGATTAGATTTCTGGCTACTGGCAATGGGTACTTTTCCGGCAGAGCGTAATTATCTATAAGGTTAAGCTTTAAACTTTTTTCAGTTCCTCACACTCTTTTATTAACCCATTAAAGATCTAAACCCGATCAGCAAATATTTATTTAAAGGACACTAAAAATCAAGGTTGGGTTTGTATGTACCTCATTATTTCTCCAGGGAGAAAAGGGATCCCATAGACATGTTACTTCAATTCTTTCTTCAAAAGAAGAATAAAACCTATTTTATGTCCAGAAATCATTCCAATACTGCCTATGTTTCAAGCTGTTTGAGCTAACATTAGGCGAATGTCTTAGGGAAAAAGGGAAAACCTAGATCTCATTCCTGAATCATAAAAGAATTTAAATCCTATCAGTTTAGAGTTTGATTTATTTGTCCCCAAATTTCTCGTAGTGCACATGTATCTATTCATAGGTGATACCATTATAAAGCTTTTACCCATCATTAGCCTGGGATTTTTGGTTTTGTTTTAAGTAGGCTGCAGGGCTACTCCTCATGACCTGAGATCAAGAGTCTCATACTCTATCGACTAAGGTGCCCCATAGCCTGGCTTTTTTATAAAGAGTCTATAAAGAGTATAATGGCATCTTTTATAGAAAAGCATTCATTCGCATGCCCCATCCAAATCATAATTTAGAAATTAATAAGAATGATCACAAAATATCTCTATTCACTTTGTCTTGTTCTTGATTCTTCCCTGTAAGAGTGTCTCCACCTTTGACAAAAATTTCATTCAAAACAAATCATAATTTAGAAATTAATAAGAATGATCACAAAATATCTCTATTCACTTTGTCTTGTTCTTGATTCTTCCCTGTAAGAGTGTCTCCACCTTTGACAAAAATTTCATTCAAAAGATAGAGGGCAGGAGGGTAGTCGGAACAAAGAGGCTCTTGAAAAAGGAATGCAAGTTCAAGTGTGTAGCTTAGCGTTGCAGAGCTGCACGGTGGACACAGAGCACGGCGTGGATCCCAGGGTGGGGAGAAGAGGGCGGGAGACATTGTGCCGATGAGTTTAATCCTCACCCATCACACAAGAATTTAATAATGGCTAAAGTCGGCAAAGCACTACCAAGCAACATGCGCCTATTTCTTAAAAGAGATTTCTTTATGTATTTGAGAAAGAGAGAGAGTGCAAGCAGGAGGGGCAGAGGAGAGGAAGAGAGAACCTCGGCGAACTCTGTGCACAAGCCCGACCCAGGGCTCAGTCTCCCGACCCTGAGATCAGGACCTGCGAGAGCCAGGTGCCAAACCAACTGCACCGCCCAGGCCTCCCAACAGATGTCTGTTTTTAACTAAACATACAGATGATCCACCAGGATGAAAGATAATTTAAAAAAATGTTTAATAATTGCATCTGTCTGTCGGAACTAGATGTGGCAAAGGAGTGACAGCAGGACAGGCGACTGCGGCTCTAATATCCTCATGGGTCCCCCACCCCCACCCCGCAACTTAAAATTAGCGCAGTGAGGTTTAACTTCTTTGCTATACTCTTTCCATTCTATTCTCTTTTTTAAAGATTTTATTTATTTATTCATGAGAGACACAGAGAGGGAGGCAGGGACACAGGCAGAGGGGGAAGCAGGCTCCATGCAGGGAGCCCAATGTGGGACTCGATCCTGGGACCCTGAGCCGAAGGCAGGTGCTCAACCGCTGAGCCCCCCCAGGCGTCCCTCCTCGTTCTATTCTTGGTTCAACATAGTCAAACCAACTCCTTCCCACTTTTACGTTCTAAGCATACATCTGTAATACATCGTTATAGAAAGACATCAATAGGGCAGAGTTTGACATTGTGGTTTTTTCTTTATTTTATTTTTAAAATACTTTATTTATTCATTTGAGAGACAAAGAGAGAGCACACATGCGAGCTGGAGGGAGAGAGAATATGAAGCTGACTCCATGTCAAGCACAGAGCCCACCAAGGGGGCACGATCTCGCGACCACAGGACCATGACCTGAGCTGAAGCCAAGAGTCAGCCACTCAACTGACTGAGCCACTCAGGTGCCACTGACATAGTTTTTTTCTAATAATTCTTTACCAATTCCTGGGATGCCTGGGGGGTTCAGCAGTTAAGCATCTGCCTTTGGCTCAGGGCTAATCCCTGGGGTCCCATATCCAGTCCCACATTGGGCTCCCTGCAGGGAGCCTACATCTCCCTCTGCCTATGTTTCTGCCTCTCTCTCTATCTCTCATGAATAAATAAATGAATCTTTTAAAAAATTCTTTACTAATTTTTTTTTTAGATTTTATTTATTTATTCATGAGAGATACAGAGAGAGAGGCAGAGACACAGGCAGAGGGAGAAGCAGGATCCACGCAGGGAACCCGACGTGGGACTCGATCCCTGGACTCCAGGATCACGCCCTGGGCCAAAGGCAGGCACTCAACCACTGAGCCACCCAGGCATCCCTCTTTACTAATTCTTACCATATTCTGTTCTTTCCCTTTTTTCCTTTCACTCCTTCCCCTCTTTCATTTCTATTCACATATTGCTTCTTTATTCTTTTTGTTTTTGTTTTTGTCCTGCTACCAGAGCACAATTTATAATCCTGAAAGATAGTGCCTTTAACTTCTAGTGATAATCAGGACTGAAAATGTTACTAATCACACATTTGTTCCTTCCTTTTTTCTTTTTTTTAAAGATATACTTATTTTTAAAAAAGATTGATTGATTGATTGATTGATTGATTGATTCATGAGAGACAGACACAGAGAGAGAGAGGCAGAGACATAGGCGGAGGGAGGAGCAGGCTCCTCACAGGGAGCCCGATGCGGAACTCATCGATCCCCAATCCTGGGATCATGCCCTGAGCCTAAGGCAGATACTCAACCGCTGAACCACCCAGGTACCCCTGGTTTTGGTTTTTTTGTTTTGTTTTGTTTTGTTTTTAGATTTTATTGATTTATTTATTCATGAGAGATAGAGAGAGAGGCAGAGACACAGGCAGAGGGAGAAGCAGGCTCCTTGCAGGGAGCCTGATGTGGGACTCTATCCCAGGACCCTGGGATCACGACCTGAGCTGAAGGCAGATGATCAATCACTGAGCTATCCAGGCGTCCCTGTTCCTTCCTTTAATTCAAAATTAATTTCAAAGTTATGTCCTCTGGAGCTTGAAATTTTTTTTTAAAAATTACTATTGGCTTTTATATGACAAAATTATCAATATGAGAACTATTTTCTTGAGACTTTCCCTCTATTTAAACTCCCAGTTGTTGGGGCACCTGGGTGGTTCTGGTGGTTAGGCGCCTGTCTTGGACTCGGGTCATGATCCCTGGGTCCGGGACTGAGCCCCATCTGGGGCTCTCTGCTTCTCCTCTCCCTCTGTCCCTCCCCCTGTTTGTGCTCTCTCTCTCTCAAATAAATAAGTAAAATCTAAAATAAAAAAAAAAACACCTCCCAATTATTTTCATTGATCGACTTGCAACAACAAAGAATTATTCCATTTAAATATAGTTGCTATAAGGACGAATTTAGAGCCTAAAACAAATTCCATAAATCTTGTTTTTAAAAATTAATTGATGACCCTCAAACAATTACTTAGAAAGAGCTCCGGAAATACTAGGTGAAAACAGCAAAGTATAATAAATTTTTGTGTAAGAAAGGGAGAACTTCGAATATAAATTTGTAATTATATTTCCACTAAGAAACTCTGAGATGAAACTCAGGAAATAATAAAATCAGTTATGGCAAAAATCAGGTGGTGAGAAATGAGGAGGATGAGGGTGGGGAGAGTCACATTTGTCACCGTGTACTTATCATGTTGTGGTTTATGACTGTTCTGAATTTTTTCCGCTTAAAATAGTAGCTAGATTAAAATTCAAACTAAAAGACATTAGACAAGAGAGAAATAAAGTTTTGGTAATGGACTCTGGAGCAGGAGCCCACCCCAGGGACGTGGAAAAGAAGGTGTATGGGGGAAGTCTGATAGCCTCAGAAACACAGTCTACACTGTCTGCTACTAGATGGACTTCAGGATCCCCTCTGGGTGACTATACAGTGAGAAGCAAACTGGAGTCAAAACTGAAGTTATTTTTTTCTTCAAAATCTGAGGGGCCCCTTGCCATCTGAACCTGGGTCCGCCTAAACATTTTTAGTTTAAACCACCCCAGGCCTGACAACAGACAGACTGTCCACCACCTGACGGCCCCGCGTGGCTTCCTGGCATCAAAATAGATGAGCCAAGCTACAGAGGACTTACTGACTTCTCGGAAAGAATTTTGGCTCCCCGCTGGAGAGGACCTCACTTCTGGAGCCATCGCCCCTGCCGGCACATGAGTCCACATCTCAAAGTGACCTCACCTCCTGCTCGAGCTCTTATTCAAAATTATCCCTTGGCCTCAGCCCAGTTGCATCGTTCCACACTTAGGCCATCCTCCTGGACTCCTGACCCTGAACTTCTCCGGGATCGTTTACAACAGTATCACCCACCGAACGTCTATTTCCAGGAGCTGGCGATTCGCTTCACAAAGGACCCTTCTGTATCCTATCCTGCCTTCAAACTGGAAGTAACAAGCCCCATGATTGCAAAGCTGTGCTTGTCATTAAGATAAACAACAAGACCATAAACCCGTATTTTAACGATATCTCTCAAAATTCACCTTCCAATATGATGATTGAGCACTAAGTTGAGCTTGGCCTGGAGAGATAGGCAGGATCTGTTTAGACAGAGAGCACAAGGTTGACATTCGCGGAGAGAAGTGAAGCACACACACAAAAACACATGCACATGAGATCATAAACAATATATCTTCAGGGCTATCACTTGAAATATACCCTGTAATCCTACCACACGGGCATGCTTAATTTTCCATTTACAAGATTGGCCCTTTCTCCGCGTAGTGCTACAAATCTCTGCTGATTCCTGATAGCTCCTGACCGCTACCATTCATGCCTCATCACACCCCTTCACCTCACCAACCCAGCCTTCTAAATCTACTTCATCACAAGATTTTTCACAGCTTCCACCAACCACTCCTTCTATCAACCTTACCTCCCACACATTTATAGCCAAAGGCCAAGCAATCTGTCCTCCCCAAAGTCATTCTGATACTGGCAATATTTACATTCAACTCTCAGAAATGGCAGCACAGAACTTAAATGCCTGCAATTGTGGGGCCTGCCCTTCATATACCTACTACAATCCTCCCACTATATTCATCTCCTACTGGCATGGCTCTGAGTTTCCCTACCTCTGAAAGTTAACCAGCCAAGACATAGTCCAACTCACTTCAACACTCCCATTATGCCAAACTTCTGAGTTTTTGAAAACTCAGATTTCAAAAACCTAGTCTAATTAGGGGATCCTCTGGATAGGATTTATACCAACCTTTACTGCTAAACCTTACTGGCAGTTTTTGCTCTCTCCCGGTGGGCGAGCTGTTTGGCCTTCATACAACCCTCAAAAAATTATGTTTGGGATCCCAGTTGTGCCTAAGACCATGTCGCCTGTACCTGGTGTTGCCCTACAAAAATTGGATTCCCATTCAATGGGGCTTCCTGTGACTATCAGTCTCAAGCACCATTCTCTTCAACCTCACTTTGGCAAAGGCGTTGACATGACCCTATTGTCATTGCCCAGTATGTGGAATAGGTCATATACTTGGGAGTTGGAGGCTTTTCGACCAGGGTCACTTCTATCAACAGACAAAATCAAATCACACAGAACTATCAACGAATGTCAAAGATTTTATCTAATTTTGCCCAAGATTTTGAGGCATTGCACCTATAAAACGTGGGTCAAGATTTTTCGCCCTGTATTTTGCAAATCTGTAATTATTTTCATGGATGGCTAGGAACCAGCTTCAGATTAGGCTAATTTTACTAATAAGAATGTTAGTGATCAATTTCCTCCTTGTTTGCCTCTTAAAATATTGCAATAATGTAGTTCTCTACTATTATACACATATATTTTATTTTATCGTGGTAAGAATATTTAACATGAGATCTACCCTCTTAACAGATTGTTAGTGTAAAATATAGTATTTTGTCTCTGAGCACAATGTTGTCCAGCAGATCTATAGAAGATATTAATCTCGCACATCTACTAAGGCTAACAAATCTCCCATAATTCCACCAAAGCACTTTGAGATGCCCAAGCACCACAGGGCCAATAGCATTAACTATATTCTTTTATTTATGTGTTCTCCACATAAATTCGCTGTGGAATTTGGAGGCATTGACCCAGGGAAACCACCCACCCAGGATTAACTCATTCCAAGAGATAACAAACAACTTGCCTACTAGCAAAGCTTTGATATGCAAGCGAACCAATCCCTGAGTCCATACCCCCAACCTGGACCCATTCATTGGACCTCAACAGCCCAGGACTCAATTCCCTACCCTAATCAGTACTGGGCAAAGTACCAGACAACTGGAGACCATCCTATAGCCCAGAGTGCACAGAAACTATTCAAACTTTCCAAATACAGTCTGTATGCCTTGCTTACCTTGCTTAGACTTTCTTGCCGAGAAAATCTCCATTAAGGCTCCCGCCTGCAATCTCCCTACCCCCTCTCTGCTAATCATGCAAACTCCTTCCCCAGTGGCCTTTCTAGCAGGCCTGCCATCTGTTTCTAAGGGACCGTGAGTATAATGAAAATATTTTCATTCATGGCAATCACTTTCATGTCCGTATCTCTTATGATTTTCCTCAAAACAAGTCCAGGGAACACGACTAGAACAATTGGTGCAGGCAGCAGCATCGTTTCACACCAGAAAGAGACGATATCTCCTTGAATTGCTTGGGCTGACCAACTAAAATCAGCAGCCAGGCTCACTGCCTAAAGGGCACCTTTGGTTGTTGACATGCTTACTGCTTGATGGCTATTGAACTGTGTTCTTTTATCAGGTATTGCCATGATTTCCCAACATAAAATTGGAGAGCTCAAGGAGCTGAGTGCTCCCTGAGCTATCATGTAGAGAGTCACTTGCAGAGCAGCTCACGAAGCCTCTGCAATAGAGTGTCTCCTGCCACGCCACACAGAATGCCTCCAAGAGTACCCAGTAGGCAAGAGTGTCAGGTCCAGAAACATATCATGTTCTTTTTTTCTGACCACAGTGGTATGAATGTAAAATTCATTGTCAGGAGAATTTTGGAAAATTCACAAACTTGTAGAATTAAACCACAGCATCAGAACAACCCAGCAAAGAGGAAATCAAAACGGAAATCAAAAAGTACCTTAAAAGAAACAAAACTAAAAACACAACAAAGTTTATAAGATAAAGCGAAAGCCATTCTCAGAGTAATGTTTTATTGAAAAATTACACTAAGAATGAAGAAAGAGGTCATAAAACAATCTAACTTGAACCACAGGGAGCAAAAGACAGAACTACCTATATCACCAAAAATTATCAGGTAGGTAGAAAAAAATAAAGTCGACAGAAATCAAGAAATACACAGTGGAAAGACAAAAGAAAAGATCGATGAATAAAGGTTCTCTTTTTATAAAGATAAATACGGCAAGTTTTTTTTTAAAGATTTTTATTTATTCATTCATGAGAGACACACAGAGAGAGGCAGAGACATAGGCAGAGGGAGAAGCAGGCTCCATGCAGGGAGCCGGACATGGG
The DNA here is from genome assembly GCF_003254725.2 of Canis lupus dingo. NCBI lineage: Eukaryota > Metazoa > Chordata > Mammalia > Carnivora > Canidae > Canis > Canis lupus. Next base: position 15,204,948 of record NC_064279.1, on the reverse strand, counting down.
ACTCGATTCCGGGTCTCCAGGATCACACCCTGGGCTGAAGGCGGCGATAAAACGCTGAGCCACCCGGGCTGCCCATGACAAGTTTTAATTAGACTGACCATGACAAAAAGAGGGAGGACTCCAATCAGTACAATCAAGAATGAAAGAGGAGACATTTCAGCTCCTACCATAGGAGTACAAAGCACCAGAAGACACTACAGCAGTTTCCCACCAGTAAAGAGAACAGCCTAGAAGAAGTAGTTAGATCATATGTTTGTGCATCTCTTTGCATTATTCACTCCTTCCCAACAAATCCTCCAGACGGGCTCTGGCCCCACCATGCCCTTTCCCCCTCTGCCTGCTGACCTTGGGGGCTAGTACCCCCGCCAGCCCAGCACCTCTCCTATTTTAGGGGACCGCAAGCATACCCCTGACTTCCTCCTTCGGGGCAATCTTTTTCCCCCCCGTCTCTGCTCCTCTCTCTCTCTGCCTAAAACATTTGTAGGCCCCATATGTTGGACAACTGCCTGCAGGCATGGGGATCAACCCACAGAGCTGAGGACGCCCACCCCGGGAGTGCTGAGGCTCACACAGGGGACCCCAGAGCAGAGGCCACCCCCTAAGGGCAGCGCTGCTGTGGCTCCCTTCTGCATGAGGGCTACTGCACCGTATTGTCTAGCGTCCAGTGTGGCCACGATTCCCAGGCTAAAATTGGGGAGCTGGGAGAGTGGGGTCCCCCTACACTGCCTCACACAGTGCTGTGAATAGCACCAAGCCCCACTGAGCCCCGCGTGGCCCCCACACGAGGCCCAAACACAGCCAAGTGCGAGCCACGAGGGGCTGCCTGGGAGGTAATGGGAATGAGGAAGGCGTCGGGGGGCGCCCTCCCTGCTCCCTGTTGTCCATGGTGAGCCACCGCAAGAAGAAGAATATTCCATGATGCTTCTTAGGATGGTAAGGTGGCATGCAAGGATCCTGGCAATAGATACCAGGGCCCCCTGAATGGCAGTCACTTGGGGGGGCGCCCTCCACCCCAACTATAGCCCCACCAAGTGGGAGTCCTGCTAAGGAGCAGGGTTACTGAGGGGGATCAAAAATACTAAGAGGAAATGAGGGGGGATCTGGTTACAGCCACCAAGCAGGATTCTTGCCCGAAATAGGATGGGGTGATCAGATGTGGAAGGTGGGGGTTCTGGTCAAAGCTGACCCAGTAGGATTCTTCTAAAAATGGAATTTAGGGATCCCTGGGTGGCGCAGCGGTTTGGCGCCTGCCTTTGGCCCAGGGCACGATCCTGGAGACCCGGGATCGAATCCCATATCAGGCTCCGGGTGCGTGGAGCCTGCTTCTCCCTCTGCCTGTGTCTCTGCCTCTCTCTCTCTCTCTCTGTGACTATCAAAAATAAATAAAAATTAAAAAAAAATAAAATAAAATAATAAAAATGGAATTTACAGGATTTTTCAGTTGGTTGAGCCTCCCAAGTCTTGGTTCTGCTCAGGTCCTGATCCAAGGGATGGTGGAGTTCAGCCACCCCTCTGTGCTCAGCGGGGAGTCTGCTTGAAAGATCCTCTCCCTCTGCCCCTCCCTTCTATTTGCCTGCACAGGTGTGCTCTCTAACAAATACATACATCTTTTTTAAAAAACTGGATTTCACAAGGACATGCACAGATGAGCCCGGGAAAAAGTTCAGGAGACTGACTAAGGTATGGCAAATCAAAATATTTTGTCACAGAGGAGGTGGAGATAAGGAGCGCGGTATGGTGCGCCCAGGTACTAAAGGTCATCGTGCAGGTAGGACCCCACATGGAGTGCGGCACAGGGTCCCCCCATACTGTGGTGCACAATGTAGGGGCAGGTGCTGTGCACAAGCAGCGATACACTGTCGCATACAGTGCCTCTTTACAGAAAACAAATAGTCACTGACACTCATTCAGATAGTGAGACAGGGTTCATTAGGGACCTCAGCATTAGGTATAGAGACCTCTGTCATTGTGATTCACGACTGGGGGGACAGACTGGCTCAAGCCAAATACAACCTAACATTCGTGACTACCACACATGAACTAAAAATGATAGTCCTCTAGCTGCTGAGTTTGTGGCAATTTCTAACACTGATAAAAAATTGGTAGTGGCGCCTGGGTGACTCAGTCGGTTAAGTGCCTGCTTTCAGGTCATGTCATGATCTTGGGATCCTAGGATTGAGACCTGCCTCAGATTTGCCAGTTAGCAGGGAGCCTACTTCTCCCTCTACCTCTGTCCCCTCCCCACTCACTCTCTCTCTTAAATAAATAAATAAATAAATAAATAAATAAATAAATAAAATCTTTTTTAAGTGGTAGTCAATATGAAATCAATTATTATATTTATTACACAAGCAATACACAAATATTGTCCTTATAAATTTTGAAAATTTGACCTACGAGACTATATCAAACTTTAAAACTCTTACCCTTCAGTGCAGGAATCAACAGAGTAAAAGATCACCAAAAGAGGAGAGGGGATGCCTGGCTGGCTCAACTGGTGCAAGATGCGATTCTTGATCTTGCCATCGTGAGTTCAAGTCCCAAGTTGGACATAGAGATTGCATTTTAAAATGTTGGAATCATCAGAAAAGAAGAACATAATTGCAAATCATAGATCTTATAGTTTCTTATTCAGCATATATCAGGAAATTCTATGACTCAACAAGATCAAAACAAATAGCCCCATAAAGATATGAGCAGAAGAGGGGCACCTGGGTGGCTCAGTCAGTTAAGCAGTTAAGCGTCTGCCTTCAGCTCAGGTCATGATCCTAGGGTCCTGGGATGGAGCCCTGTGTCAGGCTCCCTGCTCTTCCTGCTCTTCCCTCTCCTCCCTGCTCATGCTCTCTCTCGCTATCTCTCTCTCTCTTCTCAAATAAATAAAATCTTATTTTAAAAAATATTTTATTTATTTATTCATGAAAGACACACACAGAGAGAGAGAGAGACAGACAGACAGACGGAGAGGAGCAGGCTCCATGCAGGGAGCCCAACGCGGGACTCAATCTGGGGTCTCCAGATCACACCCTGGGCTGAAGGCGGCGCTCAACTGCTGAGCCACCCGGGCTGCCTTCAAATAAATAAAATCTTAAAAAATAAAATAGAATATGGGCAGAAGATTCAATAGACATTTCTCCAAAGAAGGTATACAAATTGCCAACAAGCATATGAAAAGAAGCCAAACATCACTAATCATCAGGGAAATGCACATGAAAAACACAATGATATATTAGCTCACAGTGTCAGGATGGCCACTATCTAAAGAACAACAACAACAACAACAAAGACAATTGTTGGGGAAGTGGAATTGAGAGCTAGGAACAAAAGACACTGTTGGTGAGGAGCCTGGGTGGCTCAGTCAGTTAAGCATCTGCCTTCAGCTCCATGATCCTGGAGTCCCTGGATTGAGCCCCGCATTGGGCTCCCCGTTCTGCAGGAAGCCTGCTTCTCCCTCTCCCTCTGCTGCTCCCCTTGCTTGTGCTCTCTTGCTCTCTGTTAAATAAATAAATAAAATCTTTATTTAAAAAAAAAAAAGCACCATTGGTGTGAATGTGAACTGTCTACCCCTCCCTATCAGAAAATAGTATAGAAATTACTCAAAATATGGAAAAAGAATATCACAAGACCCAGGAGTCGCATTTATACTATTATCCAGAACTCCTAAATGCAGTGTCTGAAACATATGTGGACTCCCACATTCATCGCAACATTATTCACAGTTGCCAAGAGATGGAGCTATCCCAACTGTCAGTCACTAGGTGAATCGAGAAGGAAAATGGATCAATGAGAAACTATGCAGACTTAGGGAAAAAAAAAATCTTTTCACATACTCTGGCGTGAATGCACATCAAGGACATTACGCTCAGCAAAATAACACAGTCACAAGAGAGACAAACCTGTATGATTCACTTGTATAAAGTATGATGCTACTGGTAGGTTTGCCAGTAGCGAGAATGGCGCCAACGTCTGGTGATACCTTGGTATGGTTTCTCACAGGGTGCCATAGTTAAGGGGAAAGTTTATTCTTTAAAAAAAAAAAAAGATTTTATTTATTTATTTGACAGAGTAAGAGAGCACAAGCTGGGGGGAGTAGCAAAGGGAGAGGGAGAAGCAGGCTCCGCACTGAGCAGAGAGCTCAATGCAGGGCTCCATCCCAGGACCCTGGGATCACAACCTAGGCTGAAGGTAGACATGCAACTGACTGAGCCACCCAGGCCCCGCCACAAGGGAAAGTTAATTCAATGCCTTTTTTTTTTATGCCATTTGTTAAAGATGGTAATTTAGCTTTCACTCAGAAGCAATGCAAGAGGTATACAGACCCCTGCAATTGGACTTTACACTGAGGGGGGGGGAGGCAGGACTCAACTCTGAATACAGCAAGAGCAAGTGTGCGATTGTAGCTAAGGAACAGGATGGAGAAGTTGGATCGATCGGAAATCCTACGAGGAAATGTTGAGGATAAAGAGAGTCCCGGATAAGTCTTCTTTTAGGATTCTTGAAGAAGACAGGTCGAGGTGATCAGACATCCATGGCAGATGCTGAGGATGACAAAACCCATCAGATATGCAAGTGATCAGAAGTGGAGGCTGAGATGCTAGGGAAACAGCTTTAGCAAGGTAAGAGCTAAAACTGAATCTGACAAGGGGGTGCACAGAGAGCCTAAGAGAAGGTTCAGGGGCCTGACCTACCATGAGGAACAAGATATGACGCGTTCATACTGCACCCGAAAGGCCTGGCAAGTGGTGCAAGGTACGTGCAGGGGAACAGCTGCAGGATGTCCTGAGGTAGGCTCTTGACTTGCGGACCGAGGTACGATGCCGCCTCAGGAACCACTTAGGGGCGCGCGTGCTGCGCTGTGCACCCCACTGCTCACGGAGCCACAGGCGGCTGGGGGATGCGGTGTCACCCGGGCTCCCGCTGCGGAGCATCGCGCTGCCCCTGTTCCAGGAAAGGAAAGGAGGATCCCGTGACGCTTGTTCAACATGAGAATGCAGACTTTCTTCGGGACCTCAGCATTAGTTATAGGGACCCTTCCAACGAGGACCTCATGGTGCGAGACAGCCTGGAACCCAATCCAAATGCAGTGTGGCAAGTGTGCACCGTAGACACAGAGCCCGTGGGGACTCTGCATGGATACTTCTTTTTTTTTTTTAACTTTTTTTATTTATTTATGATAGTCACACAGAGAGAGAGAGAGGCAGAGACACAGGCAGAGGTAGAAGCAGGCTCCATGCACCGGGAGCCCGATGTGGGATTCGATCCCAGGTCTCCAGGATCGCGCCCTGGGCCAAAGGCAGGAGCTAAACCGCTGCGCCACCCAAGGATCCCCTGAATTTCCTCTAAGAGGAGACATCAGAGTGAAAAGCACTCGGGCTAAACCCACTTAACATGAGCCTACAGAACACAGAAGGGGGGACCGAACATCACCTGGGAGATGTGGAGGCAGGAGAATTTTGATTGCATACTCAGGGTGCCCAGTAATGGACATTTTGGTGAAAATAAATTAGCAGGGTTCCCTCATATTCAATTTACACAAAAAGTGCACACACAGACCCTAGTTGAAATTTTAGTTATGCGAATAAAGTGTAGTGAGATAAAGAACCTTTGTCACCAAGACTACCCTGGGACAGGGCTGCGGTGTGGTAAGGAGAACCACCCGGATGTGGTGCCATCCACCAACCCTAGATGTGGTACCCAGGAGGGGACAGTACGGTGCTGAGGGAGGGAGCCAGGGAAGGCGCTCCCTGTAATGCCAGGTCAGGAGCCCGTTTCAGAGTAGCAGAGCAACAGTGTATAGTATCAGGCATAGAACAATAGAACAATGGAAAGAAAAAAATGTATTGACATTTGTTAAGACCATAACAAGGTATTATTTGGACCTTAGCAATGCATATAGGGACCTCTGCCCCTGGGATTTGTGACTGTGCTCAGGTCAAAATACAGTCTCGGCATTTGTAACCACAGAATTGGAACTAATGAATGAGTTTCCTTTAGCAGCTGAGATTGCGGCAATTTGTCACACAGCAGAAGAAAACTAATACAGTAATCAATGTGAATCAATTATTATATTTATTGTGTACAATATAAAAATATATAGTCCTTATAAATATTTGAAAAATTGATCTATAGGACTACACTAAACTTGAAAACTTTACAACTCAGTGCAGAAATCCAGAGAGTAAAAGGCAACTTACAAAAAGAGACAAAATAATTGCAAAGCATACGCTGATCAGGACATTTCTATCCCAGCATATTGCAGGAACTTCTACAAATCAACAAGAATAAAACAAATAACCTTATTAACATCAGGGCACAGGATTCAATAGACATTTCTCCAAAAAGGAAAAAAATATGATTTTTTATATCACAAGCACAATGATATAATGCCTCATGTGTATCTAATGGCCATTATCAAAGGAAAAGAAAATGATAATTCGTTGCAGGGCAGGAGTAGGGGGAGATGGAGAAGTTGGGACATGAGAGCTATGGGTGTGAAAGTAAATAGTGCACCCAAATGCTTTGCCCATGCAAATAGAAAACAGTAGGGAATTTCTCAAAAAAAAAAAAAAAAAAAAAAAACACAGATCCAGGGTAGATTATTAGAACAACTGGTGCAGCCAGCAGGATTGATTCACAAGAAGAGGATGATAAACCCTTGGACTGCTCCAGCTCATCAAGCAGACCCAGCAGACATAGCAACCACCCAAGAGGCACCGTGCTCCTTGGCATGCTTGCTGCCTGAATGCTACTGCATTCTGTTGTTTTTGTCCAATACGGCCAAGATTTCTCAGCCTAAAATCGGTGCTCCCTGAGCGGTCTACAGACAAACAAAATTGTCATATTTTAGTTACACTAACCAAACAGAAAGAGGGAGGACTCCAGTTAATAAAATCAGAAACGAAAGAGGTGGTATTACAACTCTTGTCATAGAAATGCCCTGCCAGCCCTGTCGCCTCCCTTATTTCAGGGGACCATGAGCATAACATAGACGTCTACCTTTGGGGCAATTTTTTCCTGTCGTGTTCCTCTCTCTTTCTGCTTAAAACAATAGCAGGCTATGTATGAAGGACAACTGCCTGCAGGCATGGGGATCAACCCACAGAGCTGAGGACCCACACCCTGGGAGTGCTGAGGCTCACACAGGGGACCCCACAGCAGAGGCCACCCCCTAAGGGCAGCGCTGCTGTGGCTCCCTTCTGCATGAGAGCTACTGCACTGTGTTGTCTAGCGTCCAGTGTGGCCACGATTCCCAGGCTAAAATTGGGGAGCTGGGAGAGTGGGGTCCCCCTACACTGCCTCACACAGTGCTGTGAATAGCGCTAAGCCCCGCTGAGCCCCGCGTGGCCCCCACACGAGGCCCAAACACGGCCAAGTGTGAGCCACAAGGGGCCGCCTGAGAGGCTAATGGGAATGAGGACGGCATGGGGGAGGGGCGCCCTCCCTGCTCCCTGTTGTCCATGGTGAGCCACCGCAAGAAGAATATTCCATGATGCTTCTTAAGATGGTAAGGCGGGCATGCAAGGATCCTGGCAATAGATACCAGGCCCCCTGAGTGGCAGTCACTTGAGGGGGGGCGCCCTCCACCCCAACTATAGCCCCACCAAGTGGGAGTCCTGGCTAAGGAGCAGGGTTACTGAGGGGGGTCGAAAATACTAAGAGGAAACGAAGGGGGATTCTGGTTACACCCATGAAGCAGGATTCTTGCCTGAAATAGGATGGGGTGATCAGATGTGGAAGGTGGGGGTTCTGGTCAAAGCTGACCCAGCAGGAGTCTTCTTAAATCTGGATTTTACAAGGATGTGCACAGATGAGCCTAGGAAAAGTTGGGATACTGACTAAGGTATGTCAAACCAAAAAAATTGTCTTGGAAGAGGCGGAGGTAGGGTTGCTGTAGGGTGCACGAGGTACTAAGGGTCGCGCAGGTGGAACTCCCCAATAGAGTGAGATGCAGGGTCCCCCTCCCCAATGTTGCACACAATGCAGAGGTTGGTGCTGTGTGCAAAGCAGCGGTACACTGTCACATACAGTGCCACTTAATGACAGACAGTAACTGACACTTGTTCAAATGGAGAGACAGGCTTTATAAGGGACCTCAGCAATGGATATAGGGACCTCTGTCACTGTGATTTATGATTAAGGGACAGATGGGCTCAGCTCTAAATACAGCCTGCCATTGTGGCTACAGAACATGAACTAAAAAGAATATTCCTTTAGCTGCTGAGTTTGTAGCAATTTCCAACACAGCAATTAAAAAATTACAGTAGTCAATGTGAAATCAATTATTATATTTATTACAAACGCTATATACAAATAATGTCCTTATAAATTTTGAAAATTTGACCTATGACACTATATCAAACTTTTTCTATTTTTAAATATTTCATTTATTTGTGAAAGGGAGGCAGAGACATAGGCAGAGGGAGAAGCAGGCTCCCAGCCGGGTGCCCAATGCGGGACCTGATCCCAGGACCCCAGGATCGTGACCTGAGCTGAAGGCAGATGCTCAACCACTGAGCCACCAGGAGCCTGAGACTATATCAAACTTTAAAACTTCTCTATTGATGCCTGCACTTCAATGCAGGATCAAAAGAGTAAAAGACCACTGACTGAGGAGAGCGGGCACCTGGCTGGCTCAGTCAGTGCAGGACTTGACTCTTACTATCCTGAGTTCAAGCCCCATGTTGGGTGAAGAGATTACTTCTAAAAAGAGTTGGAATTGGGCAGCCCGGGTGGCTCAGTGGTTTGGTGCCTGCCTTCAGCCCAGGGCGCTATCCTAGAGACCAGGGATTGAATCCCACGTCGGGCTCCCGGTGCATGGAGCCTGCTTCTCCCTCTGCCTGTGCCTCTGCCTCTGTGTGTGTGTGTGTGTCTCTCATGAATAAATAAAGAAAATCTTTAAAAAATAATAGTAATAATTTTTTTAAAGTGTTGGAATGTTCAGAAAGGAAGAACATAATTGCAAATCATATATCTGATAAAAAGTTTCCTATCCAGCATATTTCAGGAACTTCTACTACTGAACAAGATAAAAACAAATAGCCCCATTTAAATATGGGCAGAAGATTCAATAGACATTTCTCCAAAGAAGGTATACAAATTGCCAACAAGCATATGAAAAGAAGCCAAGCATCACTAATCATCAAGGAAATGCATATCAAAACCTCAGAGATACCTTATCTCACAGTATCAGGATGGCCACTATCAAGAGAACAAACAAATGACAATTGCTCCGGGAGATGGAATGGAGAATGAGGAACACAAGACACTGTTGGTATGAATGTGAATTGCGTATGCCTCCCCCACAGAAAATAGCTTAGAAGTTACTAAAAAAAATATTAAAAGAGAAAATATCACGTGATCCAGGAATTCCACTTGTTGTTGTTTTTTTTAAGATTTTATTTATTCATAGGCACAGAGAGAGAGGGGCAGAGACACAGGCAGAGGGAGAAGCAGGCTCCATGCAGAGAGCCCGATGTGGGACTCGATCCTGGGTCTCCAAGATCACACCCCAGGCTGCAGGCGGCGCCAAACCGCTGCGCCACTGGGGCTGCCCCAGGAATTCCACTTGTATTATCCAGAAATCATGTCGAAAACTTGTTATGACCCCCTTGTTCATCATGACATTGTTCACAATTGCCAAGATGTGGGACTACCCCAAAAGTCAATTGCCAGATGAATGGAGAGACAATGGGGTGTATACACACACAATGCAATAATATGCGCCATCAGGAAAAAAAAAAACTTTTCACTACTACAGCATGAATGCATATCAAGGACATTTCGCTTAGTAAAACAAACCAGTCACAAGAAAGATAAATCTGTTATTCCTACTTGAATAAAGTATGTGGTGTTATTGGTTGGTTCACCAGTGCAGAGAATGGTGCCAAGGTATGGGGGTGCCTTGGTATAGTATACAACAGGGTGCCACATTAAAAGGAAAGTACATTCAATGACACTTGTTAAAAATGGTAACGTAGTTTTCAGTTAGGAGCACAGCAATAGGTATTAGGGACCTCTGCTCTTGGGCTTGACGCCGGGCAAAGACGGGACCCAGCACTGATTACAGCAAAATCAAGTGTACAATTGTTTCTTTGTTTTTAGTTTTTTGGGGTTTTTTTTTCAGCCTGTGTGTGACTATAGCCAGAGAGGATAGAGGACAATGGATTGAACAAAAATCCGAAGAGAAAATGTTGAGGATAAAGAGGGTCCTGGATGAGCCTCCTCCGAGGATTCATGCTAAAGACTGGACAGGCGATCTGACCTCCGCGGAGGATGGTAAGGCTGACAAACCCCATCATTATCAGAAGAGGACGAGGCAGGTTCTGGGTAAAAAGACAGCAAGGTGGGAGTTAACAGTCCATTTGACAAGGGGGTGCGCAGAGAGCCTAAGAGAAGGTTCAGGAGCCGGACCTACTATGAGGAACAAAGTATCCTCCCTATCCCACTGCATCCGAAAGGCCTGGCAAGTGGTGCAAGGTATGCGCAGGGGAACAGCCACAGGACGGTCCCGAGGTAGGCCCGTGATTTGCGGACCGAGGTACGATGCCGCCTCAGGAACCACTTAGGGGCGCGCGTGCTGCGCTGTGCACCCCACTGCTCACGGAGCCACAGGCGGCTGGGGGATGCGGTGTCACCCAGGCTCCCGCTGCGGAGCATCGCGCTGCCCCTGTTCCAGGAAAGGAAAGGAGGATCCATGATGCTCATTCAACATGGAAATGCAGACTGTCGTCAGCATTAGGATAGGGACCCTCCATGGTGTGGGGAAGCCTGAGACCGAATCCAAATACAGCGTGACAAGTGTGCATTGGAGACAAGTTGCTGGTGAGGACTGCTCGTGGAAATTACAAGAGGAAATATTGGTGTAAAAGCATTGGGGCTAAACCCATCTAACAAGAGCCCTGGAGAACACAGAAGGGGGTGACCAAATATCACCTGGGAGATGGGGAGGCAGGAGGATCCTGATTGTGTACTCAGGGTGCCCAGTAATGGAAATTTTGGTGAAAATAAATTAGCAGGGTTCCCTCATACTCAATTTACCAAAAAAGTGCACACACGAACCCTAGTTGAAATTCTAGGAATGTGAATAAAGTGTAGTGAGGTAAAGAACCCTTGTCACCAAGACTACCTTGGGACAGGGCTGCGGTGCAGTAAGGAGAACCATCCGGATGTGGTGCCACCCACCAACCCTAGATGTGGTACCCAGGAGGGGACAGTATGGTGCTGACGGAGGGAGACAGGGAAGGCGCCCCCCCGTAATGCCAGGTCAGGAGCTGGGGTTCAGAACAGGAGTGCATTCCAGAGCTACCTGTTATGCACAGAACTCTCTGAAGATAAAAAATTATAATGACCCTTGTTAAGATGGTTAAGAAGGGCTTTATTTAGGCCCTTTGCTATCCATATAGGGAACCTCTGCCACTGAGATTTGAAACTGGGAAAGATATTAGGCTCACTTCCAAGTACATCCTGCACAGTTGTGACTACAGAACTCCAACATACACAGGGTTTCATTTAAGCCACCGAGCATGTGGCAATTTGTCACACAGTAATAGAAAACTATTAAAGTGGTCAATGTGAAATCCATTAGTATATTTATTACACAAGCCATACGCAAATATTGCCCTTATAAATTTTTGAAAAACAGACAAAAGTATCTACAACACATTTTAAGACATGTGCACATCAAGGGAAGCAATCAACTGAGTAAAGGCGGCTCACACAATGGTTGTCACCCAAAACTACTCAACATAGGATCCTAAAGAGACCCTTGGACCCCCATTTTCCTCACAACATTGTTTCCATAAGTTCAAGCCCCACACTGAATGTGGAGCCTACTTAATAAAAAGACTCTTGCCCATTATTTCCTTTCCTTCACATGCCTGCTGTCTATGACAGGCACTTCCCCAGTGGATCCTCAGCAAAAATTTTTTTTCTTTTTTAAAAGATTTTATTTATTTATTCATGAGAAATGGAGAGAGAGAGAGAGAGGCAGAGACACAGGCAGAGGGAGAAGCAGGCTCCATGCAGGGAGCCCGATGTGGGACTTGATCCTGGGTCTCCAGGATCACGCCCTGGACCGAAGAAGCTGGTGCTAAATCACTGGGCCACCCAGGTTGGCCCTCTGGCAAATGTTACTAAGGGGCTTTGAAATTTCAAAAAGTTTTTCCTTCAGGGCATCATGTTTGTGTCTGTCTCTGTGTTTGTATCTACACAAAACAAGTCTGAGGACTTTTTCAGAACAAATTGGTGAGGTGAGCAGGTAATTTGCACCTGCTGGACATGATACACCAGGGGACTTCGTGTTCTCTTCACTGTACCCAGCAGCCAGGGCCACCACCTAATGGGCACCCCTCCTTGTTGGCATGATTGCTGCTTGATAGAAGCTGCATTTGGTCCCTTTTTTCCAGGTATTACCATGATTTCTCAGCCTAAAATTCGGGAGTTCAAAAAGGCCGATGCTTGCTGAGCAGTTATATACAGAACCACACACCAAGACCTTAAAATAGTGTCTCCTATGCAGCACACAGAGTGCCATCAAGGGGCCCAGTAGGCTAGAGCGTCACGTCAGGAATCATATTGCATTCTTTTCTGGCCACACTGGTATGAAGACAGAAATTATTACTGGGACAAAAAAAGAAAACTTCATAAACTGGTGGAAATTGTACCACAACTCCCACACAACCAATTGGTGAAACTTGTAAACCAAATGGGAATACAAATTATCTTCACGCAATCAGAAATGAAAACACACACACAAAAATGAAAAAGTCTCATAAGAGTTTGTAAGCTACGGCAAAAGCAGCTCTCAGAGGACATTTATACTAAGAACGACTACAGTAGGTATAAGGAACGATCTTAAATCACAACCTACTTTAAGCACAAGAAGAATAGTTAGGACAATTTACTGTATCAAAGATTAATTGTAGGAAGGAAATAATATGGATGGAGCAGAAATCAAGGAAATCTAGATAGAAAGACAATAGAAAGACCAATGGAAAAATGCTCCCTTTAATAAAGATAAACAAAACTGACAATTTTGTTAGACTGCCCAAGACAAAATGACGGAGGAGTCCAACTAATACCATCAGGAATGAAAGAGGAGACATTCCAGCTCCTACATAAGAGTACAAAGCACCAGAAGACACTACCACAATAGTTGCGTGCCAACAAACAGGAAAGCCTGGGGGAAAGTGGTTAAAATCATAAGTTTGTGCATCTCCTTTACCTTGCTTGCTCAGGCCTTCCGGACAAATCCTCCAGGCAGACGCGGGCCCCTCAGTGCCCTCTCCACCCCTGCCTGCGGACCCTGCAGGCTGCTGCCCTGCCAGCTCGGCAGCCTCTCCTGTTTTAGGGGACCATGGGCAGAAAATAAACTTCTTGCTTGGGGGTAATTTTATCCCGTCTCTGTTCTTCTTTCTTTCTGCTTAAAACAATAGCAGGCTCTGTATAAAGAACAACAGGCCTGCAGGCACGTGGATCATCCCACAGACTGGAGGACACGCAGCCCGGGACTGCTCGGGGTCACACACTGGACCCAACAGGAGTGACCATCACCTGAAGGCAGCGCTGCTTGTACCTCCCTCCTGCTTGAGGGTGACCACACAGTGTCCTCTACTGTCCAGTGCGGTCATGACTCCCAGACCAAAATTGGAGAGATAAGAAAGTGGGGTCCCCTTACACTGCCCCAAAGAGTGATGTGATTAGGGTCTAACCCCACAGAGCCCCACTTGGGACCTGCAGGGAAACCAAATACAGCCGAGTGAGGTGCCGCAAGGGTGCCGCCAGTGACCGCTTATGGGGCTCAGGACAGCGTCATGCTGCGTCATGCTGCACCTGGCTGCTCCTCTTGCCTCCATTGAGCCATTGGAAGGAAGAAAATGTTCCGTGACACGTTGAGGATAGTAAGGCGGAGATACTATGATCATAGAAATGGTACCGGGTCCCCTCTAACTGGAACGACACTTCGGGAAGGGAGCACCCTTCACCCCAACTGCAATGAGAGTTATTGCTAAGGATCAGGGTTATAAGGGGGATCGGAAATCCTAAAAGGAAACAGGGGGATTCTGGAAACATGAACCCAACAAGATTCTTGCTAGAAATAGGATGGGGCAATCAGACGTGGAAGATAGGGTTCTGCTCAAAGCTGACACAGCAGGGTTCTTCAAAAAACAGATTTGGAGGGCACACGGGAGTGGCTCAGTGTGTTCTGGCCGTGACTCAGCTCCCAACTCTCGGGTCTAGGATCCAACCTGCTCCGAGCTCAGCAGGAGCCTGTGGAGACTCCCTAGATCCGCCCTCCGCACCCTCGCCCGCGGACACCAGCTCTCTACCTACTACTACACCGTGAGCTAGAGACCCATCCTGCCAAGGAGGTGCGCTGATGAGCCCTGGAGAAAGTTCAGGAGGCCGAGGTAAGGCAAACCGAAAACTCCGTCCCAAGGTGGCCAAGGCCTCCGCCCCAAGGTGCCGGGGGGTGGGGGTGGGGGTGGGGGTGGGGGGGTGCCACACAGGTAGGACCCCACCTGGAGTGAGCGGCACAGTCTCCCCGACGGTGCACAATGCACAGGATGGTGCTTCGTGCGGAGCGGCACTCCTCTGTCGCACACGGGGCCACTTCCCAGGAAACAGGGTCATTGACACTTGTTGGATGATATTCATACTTTATGGGGGACCCGGGCAGTAACTATAGGGAACTCTCACTTAGGAATTCATGATCTAAGAAGGCCCTAGCTCAGTTCTACACACACCCTGGGCAATTGTGACTCCAGACCTTCAACTAACACATCAGCTTCCTCTCGCCCCTTCGTTAGTGCCAACTTTGATCACAGCAACAACAAAATTACAGTAACCCACGGGAAATCAATTAGTGTATTTATCACACAAGCAATAAACAAAGATTGCCGGGATACATTTAAAAAATTGACCTATGATGCCAATATCAACCATTAAGACCTTTGCACTTCATTCAAGAGTCAACGGAGTAAGGGGCAACGTGCACAAAATGAGAACAGATTCCAAATCCTAGAGGTGTAAAGAGGTTCCTTTCCGCATGTCTCAGGAACGTGTGCAACTCAAAAAGATCCACACAGGTAACCTCGCACCACACGCGTGACACGATTATTTGAGCGTCCAAGTCTTGATTTTGGCTCAGGTCATTTTCTCAGAGTCTTGAATTCAAGCATAGAGATGGTCTCTGTGCTCCGCGAGCACCTGCTTGACATTCCTTCTCCTCCTTTTGCCGCTCCTCCAGTTCTCTGTCTCTGTCTCTCTCACTCTCTCTGTCTCACTATAAAATAAATTAGTCTTGTAAAAAGAAAGAGTCTCAAACTACAGACAGAAAATTCAATAGATATTTCTCCGAAGAAGGAATATAGTTTGCCAACAAGCATATGAACAAAGGTCCAGTATCATGATATATCAGGAAAATACACAGGAAAACCACAATGATATATGACCACACGTGTCTCAGGATGGCCCCATCAACAGAACAAGAAAACAGTTATTGCGGAGGGGACCTGTGCGGGGATGCAGAGCTAGGATCATGAGACCACTGCTCCAGGGAATGTGAACTGTGGACCCCTCCCTGCTGGAAAAGAGGTTAGAAGTTAATCAAAAATATGAAAAGAGGGCAGCCCGGGTGGCTCAGTGTTTTAGCACCCCCAGGGCCTGATCCTAGAGACCCAGGATCCAGTCCCATGTTGGGTTCCTGCATGGAGCCTATTTCTCCCTCTGCTAGTGTCTCTGCCTCTGTGTGTGTGTGTCTCTCTCTCATGAATAAATAAATAAAATCTTAAAAAATATATATGAAAAGAGGGAATACCCAGTAAAGTCAAAGAATCCTACTCGTGGAAGTATCCAGAACTACTAAAAGTAGTGTCTGAATCTTATTTGGACCTTATTGATCACACAATTGTTCACAGTAACAAGAGATGGAGCTATCCCAAAAGTCAATTACTGGATGAAAAGAGAGGAAATACAGTGAATACATACAACGCAACACGATGTAGCCTTCAAGAAAAAAAAAAAACAAACAACTGTTCACCTACTATGGCATGAATGCACATTTTACTTAGCAAAGAACATTTTGCTTAGCAAAATAAACCAGAGACAAGAAAGAGAAAACCGTATGTCCCACTTGTATAAAGTGTGATGCTCTGGGGGGTTTGCTAATCTAGAGAATGTCGCCAAGGTGGGGTTGACCCGAAATACGGTGTTCCACAAAGTGAACGGGTTAAAGGGAAACTTACTTCAATGACGTTTGTCAACAGAGGGACTGTGGCTTTCACTGAAGAGCACCCAGTAGGTACAGGGACCTCGAATACTGGGCTTTACCCTGGGGAAGGACAGGACTCAATGCTGAGTATAGCAAGACCAGGTGTGCACATTTCTTTTGACCATGTGTGCAATTGTAGCCAAAGAGCAGGATAGCGGACAGGGGACTGATCCAAAATCCTAAGAGGTGGGGATACCTGGGTGGCGCAGCGGTTTGGCACATGCCTTTGGCCCAGGGCGTGATCCTGGAGACCCCGGATCGAATCCCACGTCGGGCTCCCTGCATGGAGCCTGCTTCTCCCTCTGCCTATGTCTCTGCCTCTCTCTCTCTCTCTCTCTATGACTATCATAAATAAATAAAAATTTAAAAAAAAAGAAAAAAAAGAAAATCCTAAGAGGTGACATCAAAGGTAGAAATGGTTCTACATGAGCCTCCTGGGGAGAGTCATGCCAAGATGGCTCAGGGGTTATCATCTCCGTGGAGGATGGTAAGGTTGACAAACCACATCAATATCAGAAGTGGACGGTGCAGGTTCAGAGCAAAAAGAGTCAGCAAGGTGGGAGATAAAAATTCCACTTGACACGGAGGTGCACAGAGAACCTAAGAGAAGGTTCAGGAGCCTGACCTAGTATGAGGAGCAAGATCCATCCCTATGTCACAGCACCTGAAAGGCCTGGCAAGTGGTGCAAGGGGTGCGCTGCGGAACAGCTGCAGGACGGTCCTGAGGTAGGCCCGTGACTTGCGGACCGAGGTACGATGCCGCCTCGGGAACCACTTAGGGGCGCGCGTGTGGCGCTGTGCACCCCGCTGCTCACGGAGAATTGGATAACCGCGGGTCCAGCAAACTATACATATGGCCACACGGGAATGAAAAGATCGTCACCATCACCGATCATCAGAAAGATGCGCAACAAAGCTCCCACCTGTGTTCTCTTCTATAATAAAGTCTATAAAAATAATTAAAGAAACGAAATTGACAATTTTCGTTAAGCGGATCAAGAGAAAAGAGGGTCGCCTCCAATGACTACCATCAGGGATGAAGGAGGAGACGTCTCCTCTCCCACCAGAGGAGTACAGAGCAGGGGACCCTGGTGGCCCAGCCGGTGAGTGTCTGCCTCTAGCTCAGGGTGAGATCCCGGGTCCCGGATCCATCCCACATCAGGCTCCCTGAAGGAAGCGTGCTTCTCTCTCTGCCTATGGCTCTGCCTCACTCTCTGTATCTCTGATGAATAAATAACTAAGTCAAAAAAAAAATAAAAGAAAAATGAGTACAAATCACCAGGAGACGCTACAACAATTTCCCACCAGCAGAGAGAACGGCCTAGAAGAAGCAGTTAGATCACAGGTGTGTGCATCTCTTACCTCCCATTATTCATCCTTCTCTGCAAATCCTCCAGACAGGCTCTGGCCCCACAGTGCCCTCTCCCCTCTGCCTGCCGACCTTGGGGGCTGACACCCCGCCAGCCCAGCACCTCTGCTACTTTAGGGCACTGTGAGCTTCCTTCGACCTCTTCCTTGGAGGCAATCGTATCCCCTCTGGGATCCAATCTCTCTGCCCAAAACATTTGTAGGCCCCACGTGTCCGACAACTGCCTGTAGCCATGGGGCTCATCCCACAGAGCCGAGGACTCACACGCTGGGAGTGCTGGGGCTGTCGGAGGGGACCCCACAGCAGAGGCCCCCACTAAAAGGCAGCGCTCCCCGCAGCCCCTCCTGCGTGATGGCTCTTGCACGGTGGGGCCTACTGTCCCTGGGAGCAACATTCTGGGCTAAAGAGGGGAGCAAGGAGAGGGGACACCCTGACCGCCGCCTCCTACAGTGCTTGAGTGATGCCAAGCCCCGCAGAGCCCCGCGTGGCCCAGGGAGCCTGAGCCCGCCGTGTGCGGGGTCCAAGGGGGCTGCCTTGATGCCCCTGAGTCCAGGACACAGGCGTCGCACTGGCCACTGCTGTGCCTCCACTGAGCCACCTCGGAGTGTCTGTGACACTGCGAGGGCGGTTGGTGACCCCGGGGGGGGGGGGACAACGGGGACCCTCCACCCGGCTGTCGAGCGGGAGGGGGCAGCAGGACTCAACGACCCTTCCCTCCAACCGCAGCGCAGCAGCGGGTATTTATGTCTGCAAAACCCAGGGACCCAGAGGGACCCGACATCCTCGGAGGAAACAGGGGGATTCTGGAAACAGCCACCCACCGAGATTCTTGCTAGAAATAGGACGGGGAGATTAGACGTGGAAGATGGGGTGCTGCTCAAAGCTGACCCAGAGGGTTCTTCATATAGCTCAGTTTTGGGGAGCATGGGAGCGGCTCAGTGTGTTCTGGCCGAGGCTCAGCTCCCAACTCTCGGATCTAGGATCCAACCCGCTCCGAGCTCAGCGGGAACCTGTGGAGAGACTCCCTCGCTCCGCCCTCCGCACCCTCGCCCGCGGACATCAGCTCTCTACTTATTACTACACCCTGAGTTAGAGACCCATCTTGCCAAGGAGGTGTGCTGGTGAGCCCGGAGAAAGTTCAGGAGACTGAGGTAAGACAAACCAAAAACTTGATCCCGAGGTGGCCAAGGTGCAGGCCTGCGCCCCAAGGTGCCGGAAGTGCCACACAGGTAGGACCCCACCTGGAGTGAGTGGCATGGTCTCCCCAACAAGGCACAATGCACAGGATGGTGCTTCATGCAGAGCGGCGCTCCTCTGTCACACGCAAGGCCACTTCCCAGGAAACAGGGCACTGAGGCTTGTTGGATGATACTCAGACTTTATGGGGGACCCGGGCAGTAAGTATGGGGAACTCTCACTTAGGAATTCATGATCTAAGAAGGCCCTAGCTCAGTTCTACACACACCCTGGGCAATTGTGACTCCAGACCTTCAACTAACACATCAGCTTCCTCTCGCCCCTTCGTTAGCGCCAACTTCGATAACAGAAACAACAAAATTACAGTAACCCACGGGAAATCAATTAGTGTATTTATCACCAAGCCATACACAAAGATTGTCGGGACACATTGTAAAATTGACCTATGATGCCAATATCAACCATTAAGACCTTTGCAGTATATTCAAGAATCAACATAGTGAGGGGCAACTTACACAAAATGAGAATAGATTGCAAATCCTAGAGGTGTAAAGAGGTTCCTTTTCACATGTTTCAGGAACGTGTGCAACAAAAAGGATTCAGACAGGTAACCTCGCGCCACAGTCGTGACACAATTAGTTGAGCATCCAAGACTTGATTTTGGCTCAGGTCATTTTCTCAGAGTCTTTAATTCAAGCGTAGAGATGGTCTCTATGCTCTGCGAGCACCTGCTTGAAATGTTTGTCTTCTTCTCCTATGGTCGCTCCTCCAGTTTCTGTCTCTCTCTCACTCTCTCTGTCTCTCTATAAAATAAAATAGTCTTGTAAAAGAAAGAGTCTCAGTAATCTACGAACAGAAAATTCAATAGATATTTTCCAAAGAAGGCATACAGTAGGCCAGCAAGCATATGAGAATACATCCAACATCCCGATTCATCAGGGAAATGCACTGGAAAACCACAAAAATATATGACCACACGTGCATCAGAATGGCCCTATCAACAGAACAAGAAAAAGACAATTATTGCAGAGGAGACCTGTGCTGGGATGCAGAGCTAGGATCATGACACCACTGCTCCAGGGAATGTGAATTGTGGACCCCTCCCTGCTGGAAAAGAATTTAAAAGCTGAACCAAAAATATGAAAAGAGGGAATACCCAGGAAAGTCCAGGAATGCCACTCATGGAACTATCCAGAACTACTAAACGTAGTATCGGAAACCTATTTGGACCTTTATTGAGCACACAGTTGTTCTCATTTACAAGAGAGGGAGCGATCCCAAAAGTCAATCACTGGATGAAAGACAGAAAATACAGGGAACACATACAATGCAGTAGGATGGAAACGACAAGAAAAAAAAACTGTTCACCTACCATGCATGAATACACATGAAAGACATTTTGCTCAGCAATATAACCCAGTCACAAGAAAGAGCAATCCGTACGTCCCACTTGTATAAAGTGTGATGCTCTGGGGGTTTGCTAATACAGAGGATGTCGCCAAGGTGTGGTTCGCCCGCAATATGGTAGTCATTGGAGGCGACCCTCTTTTCTCTTGATCCGCTTAACGAAAATTGTCAATTTCGTTTATCTTTAATTATTTTTATAGACTTTATTATAGAAGAGAACACAGGTGGGAGCTTTGTTGCACATCTTTCTGATGATCGGTGATGGTGACGATCTTTTCATTCCCGTGTGGCCATATGTATAGTTTGCTGGACCCGCGGTTATCCAATTCTCCGTGAGCAGCGGGGTGCACAGCGCCACACGCGCGCCCCTAAGTGGTTCCCGAGGCGGCATCGTACCTCGGTCCGCAAGTCACGGGACTACCTCGGGACCGTCCTGCAGCTGTTCCCCTGCACGTACTTTGCACCACTTTCCACAGAGAGACCCGGTGAAAGGGAAGTTATTTCAGTGACGCTTGTTAACAGAGGGACTGCGGCTTTCACTGAGAGCACCCAGTAGGTACAGGGACCTCGACTACTGGGCTTTACCCTGGGGAAGGACAGGACTCAATGCTGAGTATAGGAAGACCAAGTGTGCACATTTCTTTTGACCATGTGTGCAATTGTAGCCAAAGAGCAGGATAGCGGACAGGGGACTGATCCAAAATCCTAAGAGGTGACATCAAAGGTAGAAAGGGTTCTACATGAGCCTCCTGGGGAGAGTCATGTAGATGGAGTGTTATCATCTCCATGGAGGATGGTAAGGTTGACAAACCACATCAATATCAGAAGTGGACGGTGCAGGTTCTGGGCAAAACGAGTCAGCAAGGTGGGAGATAAATTGCACTTGACACGGAGGTACACAAAGAACCTAAGAGAAGGTTCAGGAGCCTGACCTAGCTATAGGAGCAAGATCCATCCCTATGTCACAGCACCTGAAAGGCCTGGCAAGTGGTGCAAGGGGTGCGCTGCGGAACAGCAGCAGGACGGTCCCGAGGTAGGCCCGTGACTTGCGGACCGAGGTACGATGCCGCCTCGGGAACCACTTAGGGGCGCGTGTGCGGCGCTGTGCACCCCGCTGCTCACGGAGAATTGGATAACCGCGGGTCCAGCAAACTATACATATGGCCACACGGGAATGAAAAGATCATCACCATCACCGATCATCAGAAAGATGCACAACAAAGCTCCCACCTGTGTTCTCTTCTATAATAAAGTCTATAAAAATAATTAAAGATAAACGAAATTGACAATTTTCGTTAAGCGGATCAAGAGAAAAGAGGGTCGCCTCCGATGACTACCATCAGGGATGAAGGAGGAGACGTCTCCTCTCCCATCAGAGGAGTACAGAGCAGGGGACCCTGGGTGGCCCAGCGGGTGAGTGTCTGCCTCTAGCTCAAGTTGAGATCCTGGGGTCCCGGATCCACCCCACATCAGGCTCACTGCATGGAGCCTGCTTCTCCCTCCAAGGACAACGGCACTGCCTCACTCTCTGTATCTCTGATGAATAAATAAATAAGTCTCAACAAAATAAAAGGAAACGAGTACAAATCACCAGGAGACACTACAACATTTTCCTGCCAGCAGAGAGAAGGGCCTAGAAGAAGCAGTTAGATCACAGGTGTGTGCATCTCTTACCTCCCATTACTCCTCCTTCCCTGCAATTCCTCCAGACAGGCTCTGGCCCCACAGTGCCCTCTCCCTTCTGCCTGCCGACCTTGGGGGCTGACACCCCGCCAGCCCAGCACCTCTGCTACTTTAGGGGACCCCGAGCATCCCCCGACCTCTTCCTTGTAGGCAATCTTTATCCCGTCTGTGCTCCTCTCTCTGTCTGCCCAAAACATTTGTCGGCCCCACTTGTTGTACCACTGCCTGCAGCCAAGGGGATCATCCCACAGAAACGAGGACGCACACGCTGGGAGTGCTGGGGCTGTCGGAGGGGACCCCACAGCAGAGGCCCCCACCAAAGGGCAGCGCTGCCCGCAGCCCCTCCTGTGTGATGGCTCTTGCACGGTGGGGCCTACTGTCCACGGGGGGCGACATTCCGGGCTAAAGAGGGGAGCAAGGAGAGGGGACACCCTGACCGCCGCCTCTTACAGCGCTGGAGTGATGCCAAGCCCCGCAGAGCCCCGCGTGGCACGGGGAGCCTGAGCCCACCATGTGCGGGGCCCAAGGGGGTGCCTTGACGCCCCAGGGTCCAGGACACAGGGGTCGCACTGGTCATGGCTGTGCCTCCGCTGAGCCACCTCGGAGTGTCTGTGACGCTGCGAGTGCGGTTGGTGACCCCGGGCGGGGGGGGGGGGGGGGGACAACGTGGACCCTCCACCCGGCTGTCATGCGGGAGGGGGCAGCAGGGCGCAACGACCCTTCCCTCCAACCGCAGTGCAGCAGCGGGTATTTATGGCTGCAAAACTCGGGGACCAGAGGGATCCGACATCCTCGGAGGAAACAGGGGGATTCTGGAAACAGCCACCCACCGAGATTCTTGCTAGAAATAGGACGGGGAGACCAGACATGGAGGATGGAGTGCTGCTCAAAGCTGACCCAGAAGTTCTTCAAAAAACAGGATTTGGGGGGCACGGGAGTGGCTCAGTGTGTTCTGGCCCCGACTTAGCTCCCAACTCTCGGATCTAGGATCCAACCGCTCTGAGCTCAGCAGGAGCCTGTGGAGACTCCCTCGCTCCGCCCTCCGCACCCTCGCCCGCGGACACCAGCTCTCTACCTACTACTACCCCCTGAGCTAGAGACCCATCCTGCTAAGGAGGTGCGCTGGTGAGCCCGGAGAAACTTCAGGAGGCCGAGGTAAGGCAAACCCAAAACATGGTCCCCAGATGGCCAAGGCCTGCGCCCCAAGGTGCCACACAGGTAGGACCCCACCTGGAGTGAGTGGCATGGTCTCCCCGACAGGGCACAATGCACAGGATAGTGCTTCGTGCAGAGCGGCGCTCCTCTGTCGCACGCGGGGCCACTTCCCAGGAAACAGGGTCATTGACGCTTTGGATGATATTCATACTTTATGGGGGACCCGGGCAATAACTATGGGGAACTCTCACTTAGGAATTCATGATCTAAGAAGGCCCTAGCTCAGCTCTACACATACCCTCAGCAATTGTGACTCCAGACCTTCAACTAACACATCAGCTTCCTCTCGCCCCTATGTTAGTACCAACTTCAATCACAGCATCATCAAAATTACAGTAACCCACGGGGAATCAATCAGTGTATTTATCACACAAGCCATACACAAAGATTGTCGGGACACATCGTAAAACTGACCTATGATGCCAATATCAACCATTAAGACCTTTGCAGTATATTCAAGAATCAACGGAGTAAGGGGCAACTTGCACAAAATGAGAATGGTTTCCAAATCCTAGAGGTGTAAAGAGGTTCCTTTCCACGTGTTTCAGGAACGTGTGCAACTCAAAAAGATCCACACAAGTAACCTCGCGCCACACACGTGACACGATTAGTTGAGTGTCCAAGTCTTGATTTTGGCTCAGGTCATTTTCTCAGAGTCTTGAATGCAAGTGTGGAGATGGTCTCTGTGCTCCGTGAGGACCTGCTTGAAATGTTTGTCTTCTTCTCCTTTTGCCTCTCCTCCAGTTCTCTGTCTCTCTCTCTCTCTCTCTCTCTCTGTCTCTCTATAAAATAAAATAGTCTTGTAAAAAGAAAGAGTCTCAATAAACTACAAACAGAAAATTCAATAGATATTTTCCAAGAAGGCATTCAATTGGCTAGCAAGCATATGGAAATAATCCAACATCCCGATTCATCAGGGAAATGCACTGGAAAACCACAACAATATATGACCACACGTGCATCAGAATGACCCCATTAACAAAACAAGAAAATGACAATTATTGCGGAGGGGACCTGTGCAGGGATGGTGAGCTGGAACATGAGAACCCTGCTCCAGGGAACGTGAATTGTGGACCCCTCCCTGCTGGAAAAGAGGTGAGAAGTTTAATCAAAAATATGAAAAGAGAGAATTACCAGGAAAGTCCAGGAATTCTGCTCATGGAATTATCCAGAACTACTAAACTAGTATCTGAAACTCATTTGGACCCTTATGGATCACACAATTCGCACTTTAACAAGAGATGGAGCTATCCCAAAAGTCAATTACTGGATGAAAGACAGAAAATACAGTTGAATATATACAATGCACTAGCATGGAGTCTTCAAGAAAAGAAAAAAGAAAACTTTCACCTACTATGGTATGATTTTTCTCAGCAATATAACCCAGTCACAAGAAAGAGCAATCCGTACGTCCCACTTGTATAAAGTATGATGCTGTTGGGGGGTTTGCTAACGCAGAGGATGTCGCCAAGGTGGGATTGACCCGCAATACGGTTTTCCACAGAGTGGACCAGTGAAAGGAAAAGTATTTCAGTGACGCTTGTCAACAGAGGGACTGCAGCTTTCACTGAGAGCACCCAGTAGGTACAGGGACTACTGGGCTTTACCCTGGGGAAGGACGGGACTCAATGCTGAATATAGCAAGACCAAGTGTGCACATTTCTTTTGATCATGTGTGCAACTGTAGCCAAAGAGCAGGACAGAGGACAGGGGACTGATCGAAAATCCTAAGAGGAGACATCAAAGGTAGAAAGGGTTCTACATGAGTCTCCTGAGGGGAGTCATGCCAAAGATAGCTCAGGGGTATGACCTTCGTGGAAGACGGTAAGGTTGACAAGCCTCATCAGATATCAGAAGTGGACGGTGCAGGCTCTGGGCAAAAAGACTCAGCAAGGTGGGAGTTAACAGTCCATTTGACAAGGACGTGCACAGAGAGCCTAAGAGAAGTTCAGGGGCCTGACCTACTATGAGGAACAAGATATGACACATTCATACTGCACTTGAAAGGCCTGGAAAGTGGTGCAAGGTATTCGCAGGAAACAGCCGCAGGACGGTCCCCAGGTAGGCTCGTGACATGCGGACCGAGATACGATGCCACCTCGGGAGCCACTAGGGGCACTTGTGCGGCCTTAAGATATACAGTTGGCCAGCACGCTCTGCTGCTCACAGAGCCCCATGCAGCTGAGGAGATGCGATGTCACTCGGGCTCCGGCTGCAGAACTTCGCGCTGCCCCTGTTCCAGGAAAGGAAAGGAAGATTCTATGATCCTTGTTAAATATCAGAATGCAGATTGTCTTTTTTTTTTTTCCAGACTTTCTTTAGCATTAGGGTAGGAGTCTCTCCAGCTGGGACCTCATGGTGCGGGGCAGCCTGGATCCACATCCAAATGCAGCTTGCCAAGTGTGCATGCATGGGAGGCAAGGAGCCCGTGTGGACTGCTCCGGGTATTACGAGAGGAAATACCACTGTAAAGGGCATTAGTGTTATAACCATCTAACAAGAGCCCTGGAGAACACAGAAGGGGGGACCAAATATCACCTGAGCGATGCAGAGGCAGGAGGATCCTGATGGTGTCCTCAGATATGGACACTTGGTGTAAGTAACTTAGCAGGGGTCCCTCGTAGTTAGTTTACAAGAAACTTGCACGCATGAACCCTAGTTTTTGTTTTAGGAACGTGAATACCGTGTTGAGGTAAAGAATATTGTCACCTACACTACCTTGGTACAGGGCGGTGGCGCGGTAAGGAGAACGACCCGTGTGGTGCCACCTACCGACGGGAGTGGTCCATAGGCGCCGCACGGGGCTGAGGGAGGGAGCCAGGGAGGGCGCCCCACATAAGTCCGGGTCAGGTCTCAAGGTTCAGAGCAGCAGTGCATTCCAGAGCTACTTGTTAGGCACCGAACACTCTGAAGATAAATACATATATATTTTACTTATTTATTCATGAGCGCTACGGAGAGAGAGGAAGGGATTTTCAGAGGCAGAAGCAGGCTCTCTGGGGGGGTCCTGATGTGGGACGCAATCCCGGGACGCTGGGATATCATCCTAAACCAAAGACAGTTGCTCAAACCCTGGGCCACCCTGGCGTCCCCATATATGACATTTCTTAGGACGGGACGAGATGCTTTATTCAGGCCCTTTGCAATACACATAGGGACCTCTGCCACTGGGACTGCAAACGTAGGAAGAGACTGGGATCACCTCCAAATACATCCTGCGCAGTTGTGACTATGAACCTCGAACAGAAAAGGTTATCATTTAGGCCACTCGGTGCGTGCCAATGTGTTAGACACTAATAATAATCGATCACGGTAATCGATGTGAAATCCATTAATGTATTTAAATCACAAGCCATAGACAAACACTGGTCTTACGCAGTTTTGAAAATAGACAAAGGTGTCTACAACAAATTTTAAAACATCTGGACGTTAAAGGAGTCAATCAACTGAGTAAAGGCAACTCATAGAATGGATGTTAGTAACTGCAAGTCACACCGCTGATGGGACGCCTCCATCCCGCACATTTCGGGAACCTCTACCCGACCACATGACAACAAGTCACCTGAGAAAATAGGAGCAGTGCATTCCATATCCTATGTTCAAAAAAGGTATACATATGGCCAACGTGTATGAAAATATCGTCAACATCACCGATAATCAGAGGGATGCACCTCAAAACCCCGGCTTGTGCTCTCTCTCTCTCTCTCTCTAATAAATAAATAAAATCTTTTAAAAAATAAATAAAGATAAATGAAATTGACATTTTCGTTAAACACATCAAGACAAAAAGAGGGTGGACTCCAATTACTACCATCAGGAATGAAGGAGGAGACATTTCCTCTCCGACCATAGGAGTACGAGCGCGGGACACCTGGGTGGCTCAGCGGTTGAGCGTCTGCCTTCAGCCCAAGATGAGATCCTGGAGTCCCCGGATCAAGTCCCACATCGGATTCCCTGCATGGAGCCTGCTTCTCTCTCTCTGCCTATTTCGCTTCCATTCTCTCTCTCTCTCTCTCTCTCTCTCTCTCTCTCTCTGCATATCTCTTGAAAAAATAAATAAAACCTTAAAAAAAGTTAACGACCAATCTTTCCAAGAACGTACGCTGATGAGTTCTGGAGAAAGTTCAGGAGGCAGAGGTAAGGCAAAACGAAAACGCGGTCCCGAGGTGGCCGAGGCCTGCGCCCCAAGGTGCCCGGGGTCACTGCACAGGTAGGACTCCATCTGGGGTGAGCGGCACAGTCTCCCGATGGTGCACAATGCACGGGATGGTGCTTCGTGCAGAGCGGCGCTCCTCTGACGCACCGGTGCCACTTCCCAGGAAACGAAGTCACTTGATGCTTGTTGGATGATATTCAGACTTTATGGGGGATCCGGGCAATAACTATAGGGAACTCTCAGTTTGGAATTCATAGATCTAAGAAGGCCCTAGCTCAATTCTACACACACCCTGGGCAATTGTGACTCCAGACATTCAACTAAAATATGAGTTTCTTCCTGCCCCAATGTACTGCCAACTTCTATCACAGTAATAACAAAATTACAGTAATCCATGGGAAATCAATTAGTGTATTTATGACACAAGCAATACACACAGATTGCTGGGACACATTTGAAAAATTGACTTATGATGACAATATCAACCATTAAGAACTTTGCTCTTCATTCTAGAATCAACGGAGTAAGGGGCAACTTACACAAAATAAGAAGGGGTGAGATGACAAATCCTAGAGATGTAAAGGGGTTCCTTTCCAGCATATTTCAGGAACGTGTGCAACTCTACTATATCAAAAGAAATATGCCCAGGCCACTGGGGGGGCTCAATCAGTTGAGACTCCAAGTCTTGATTTTGGCTCAGATCCTTTTCTCATGGTCCTGAGTTCCAGCACTGAGATGGCCCCTGTGCTCAGCGAGGACCTGCTTGAAATTCCTTCTCTTCCTCTCCTTTTCCTACTACTCTGGACCTAAGTCTTTCTCTCACTCTCTCTGTCTCTCTATAAAATAAATTAGTCTTGTAAAAAGAAAGAGTCTCAATAAACTACAAACAGAAAATTCAATAGATATTTTCCCAAAAAGGTATACAGTTAGGCCAGCAAGCATATGAAAAAACGTCCATCATCACGATTCATCAGGGAAATGCACTGGAAAACCACAATGATATGTGACCACACGTGCATCAGAATGGCCCCATCAACAAAACAAGAAAAAGACAATTAGTGCAGAGGGGACCTGTGCAGGGATGCAGAGCTCGGACCATGAGAACCCTGCTTCAGGGAAGGTGAATTGTGGACCCCTCACTGCTGGAGAAGAGTATTGAAGTTAAACCAAAAATATGAAAAGAGGGAATACCCAGGAAAGACCCAGGAATCCCACTCGTACAATTATCCACAACTATTAAAAGTAGTATCTGAAACCTATTTGGATCATTGAGATTCACATAATGTTCACATTACAAAGAGATGGAGCTATCCCAAAAATGAATTGCTGGATGAAAGAAAGAAAATACAGTGAACACATACAATGCAGTTACAGACAGCCTTCAAGGAAAAGAAAAAAAAAAGCTGTTTACATCCCATGGCATGAATGCACACAAAGGACATTTTGCTCAGCAATATAACCCATGTCACAAGAAAGAGCAATCCGTATGTCCCACTTGTATAAAGTATGATGCTCTGGGGGGTTTGCTAACACGGAGGATGTCGCCAAGGTGTGGTTGACCCACAATACGGTTTTCCACAGAGAGAACCGGAGAAAGGGAAAGTTATTTCAATGACGCTGGTTAACAGAGTGACCGCGGCTTTCACTGAAGAGCACCCAGAAGGTACAGGGACCTCGACTACTGGGCTTTACCTGGGGAAGGACGGGACTCAATGCTGAGTATAGCAAGACCGAGTGTGCACATTTCTTTTGACCATGTGTGCAATTGTAGCCAAAGATCAGGAGAGAGGACGGAGGACTGATCGAAAATCCTAAAAGGGGACACCAATGATAGAAAGGCTTCTACATAAGTCTCCTGGGGGGAGTCATGCTAAAGATGGCTCGGGGTTATGACCTCCGTGGCAGATGGTAAGGTTGACAAACCCCACCAGATATCAGAAATGGACGGTGCAGGCTCTGGGCAGACCAACTCGGCAAGGTGGGAGTTAACAGTCCATTTGACAAGGACGTGCACAGAGAGCCTAAGAGAAGGTTCACGAGCCTGACCTAGTATGAGGAACAAGAATCAACCCTATCCCACTGCACCCGAAGGCCTGGAAAGTGGTGCAAGGTACGCGCAGGGGAACAGCAGCAGGACGGTCCCGAGGTAGGCCCGTGACTTGCGGACCGAGGTACGATGCCGCCTCGGGAACCACTTAGGGGCGCGCGTGCTGCGCTGTGCACCCCGCTGCTCACGGGGCCCCACGCGGCTGGGGAGATGGGGTGTCACATGGCTCCCGCTGCAGAGCATCGGGCTGCCCCTGCTCCAGGAAAGGAAAGGAGGGTCCCGTGATGCTTGTTAAATATTGGAATGCAGACTTCCTTTAGCATTAGGACAGGGGTCCCTCCAGCTGGGACCTCATGGTGCAGGGCAGCCTGGATCCACATCCAAATGCAGCGTGCCACGTGTGCAAGGGAGGCAAGGAGCCCGTGTGGACTGCTCCGGGTATTACGAGAGGAAATACCACTGTAGAGGGCATTAGTGTTATAACCATCTAACAAGGGCCCTGGAGAACACAGAAGGGGGGACCGAATATCACCTGAGCGATGCAGAGGCAGGAGGATCCTGATGGTGTCCTCAGATATGGACACTTGGTGTAAGTAACTTAGCAGGGGTCCCTCGTAGTTAGTTTACAAGAAACTTGCACGCATGAACCCTAGTTTTTGTTTTAGGAACGTGAATACCGTGTTGAGGTAAAGAATATTGTCACCTACACTACCTTGGTACAGGGCGGTGGCGCGGTAAGGAGAACGACCCGTGTGGTGCCACCTACCGACGGGAGTGGTCCATAGGCACCGCACGGGGCTGAGGGAGGGAGCCAGGGCGCCCCACGTAAGTCCGTGGCAGGACTCAAGGTTCAGAGCAGCAGTGCATTCCAGAGCTACTTGTTAGGCACCGAACACTCTGAAGATAAATACATATATATTTTACTTATTTATTCATGAGCGCTACGGAGAGAGAGGAAGAGATTTTCAGAGGCAGAAGCAGGCTCTCTGGGGGCGTCCTGATGTGGGACGCAATCCCGGGACGCTGGGATATCATCCTAAACCAAAGACAGTTGCTCAAACCTTGGGCCACCCTGGCGTCCCCATATATGACATTTCTTAGGACGGGATGAGATGCTTTATTCAGGCCCTTTGCAATACACATAGGGACCTCTGCCACTGGGACTGCAAACGTAGGAAGAGACTGGGATCACCTCCAAATACATCCTGCGCAGTTGTGACTATGAACCTCGAACAGAAAAGGTTATCATTTAGGCCACTCGGTGTGTGCCAACGTGTTAGACATTAATAATAATCGATCACGGTAATCGATGTGAAATCCATTAATGTATTTAAATCACAAGCCATAGACAAACACTGGTCTTACGCAGTTTTGAAAATAGACAAAGGTGTCTACAACAAATTTTAAAACATCTGGACGTCAAAGGAGTCAATCAACTGAGTAAAGGCAACTCATAGAATGGATGTTAGTAACTGCAAGTCACACCGCTGATGGGACGCCTCCATCCCGCACATTTCGGGAACCTCTACCCGACCAGATGATAACAAGTCACCTGAGAAAATAGGAGCAGTGCATTCCATATCCTGTGTTCAAAAAAGGTACATATATGGGGCAGCCCCGGTGGCGTGGCAGTTTAGCACTGCCTGCTGCCCAGGGCATGATCCCGGAGACCCTGGATCGAGTCCCAGGTCAGGCTCTCTGCATGAAGCCTGCTTCTCCCTCTGCCTGTGTCTCTGCCTCTCTCTCTCTCTGCATCTCTATGAATAAATAAATAAAACTTTTTTTAAAAAAAGGTTTACATATGGCCACAACGTGTATGAAAAGATCGTCAACATCACCGATCATTTGAGAGATGCACATCAAAAGCCCCGCTTGTGCTCTCTCTCTAATAAATAAATAAAATATTTTATTTTTTTAACAAAATCTTTTAAAAAATAAAGATAAATGCAATTGACAATTTTCATTTAAAAGGATCAAGAGAAAAAGAAGGTCGACTCCAATTAATAATATCAAGAATGAAGGAGGAGACATTTCACCTCCTACCATAGGAGTACAGAGAGCAGAACACCTGGGTCGCTCAGCGATTGAACATTTGCAGTCAGCGCAGGGTGTGATCCTGGAGACACGGAATCGAGTCCCACATCAGGCTCCCTGCATGGAGCCTGCTTTTCCGTCTGCCTTTGTCTCTGCATCTCTTTCTCTCTGCAAATCTCATAAAAAAATAAATAAAATCTTTAAAATAACGACCCAGCAGGGTTCATCATACAACTCAATTTTGGGGGCGCACGGGAGTGGCTCAGTGTGTTCTGGCCGTGACTCAGCTCCCAACTCTCGGATCTAGGATCCAACCCGCTCTGAGCTCAGCGGGAGCCTGTGGAGACTCCCTCGCTCCGCCCTCCGCACCCTCGCCCGCGGACACCAGCTCTCTACCTACTACTACACCGTGAGCTAGAGACCCATCCTGCCAAGGAGGTGCGCTGATGAGCCCTGGAGAAAGTTCAGGAGGCCGAGGTAAGGCAAACCGAAAAGTTGGTCCTGAGGTGGCCAAGGCGCAGGCCTGCGCCCCAAGGAGCCCGGGGTGCCACACAGGTAGGACCCCACCTGGAGTGAGCGGCACAGTCTCCCCGACGGTGCACCACAATGCACAGGATGGTGCTTCGTGCAGAGCAGCGCTCCTCTGTCGCACACGGGACCACTTCCCAGGAAACAGGGTCACTGATGCTTGTTGGATGATACTCAGACTGTATGGGGGACCAGGACAGTAACTATAGGGAACTCTCACTTAGGAATTCATGATCTAAGAAGGCCCTAGCTCAGTTCTACACACACCCTGGGCAATTGTGACTCCAGACCTTCAACTAACACATCAGCTTCCTCTCACCCCTTCGTTAGTGCCAACTTTGATCACAGCAACAACAAAATTACAGTAACCCACGGGAAATCAATCAGTGTATTTATCACACAAGCCATACACAAACATTGCCGGGACACATTGTAAAATTGGCCTATGATGCCAGTATCAACCATTAAGATCCTTACACTTCATTCAAGAATCAACGGAGTGAGGGGCAACTTACACAAAATGAGAATAGATTGCAAATCCTAGAGGTGTAAAGAGGTTCCTTTCCACATGTCTCAGGAACGTGTGCAACTCAAAAAGATCCACACGCGTGACACAATTAGTTGAGTGTCCAAGTCTTGATTTGTCAGGTCATTTTCTCAGAGTCTTGAATTCAAGTGTAGAGATGGTCTCTGTGCTCCGTGAGGACCTGCTTGAAATGTTTCTCTTCCTCTCCTTTGGCGCTCCTCAGTTCTTTCTCTCTCTTTCTAAAATAAATAAGTTTTGGGCATCTGAGTAGCTCAGTTGGTTAAGGCCTGCCTTTGGCTCAGGTCATGATGCTGTGTCCTGGGTTCGAGCCCCATGTCTGGCTTCCTGCTCAGCAGAGAATCTGCTTCTCCCTCTCCCTCTGCCTCTCCCCATGCTTATGCTCTCTCTGTCTCTGTCTCTCTTTCTCTTTCTCTCTCATAAATAAATAAATAAATAAATAAATAAATAAATAAATAAAATATTTTTAAAAATTAAAATAAAATAAATAGGTATTTAAAAAAGAAAACAGCCTCATTAAGCTACAAAATGAAGGTTCAGTAGATATATCTCCAAAGAAAGTATACAAAATGCCCGAACCATATGAAAAAAAAAATGCCCAACATCACTATTCATCAGGGAAATGCAGAGGAAAACCACAATGATACGTGATGACACATGTCTCAGGATGGCCCCATCAACAGAACAAGAAAACAACAATTACTGCAGAGGAGATCTGTGCGGAGATGGAGAGCTAGGAACGCGAGATCACTGCTCCAGGGAATGTGAATTGTGGACCCCTCCCTGCTAGAAAAGACTATAGAAGTTGAATCAAAAATATGAAAAGAGGGAATATCCAGGAAAGATCCAGGAATCCCACTCGTGGAATTATCCAGAACTATTAAAAGTAGTGTCTGAAACCTATTTTGACCCTTGAGGTTCACACAATTGTTGACATTACCAAGAGATGGAGCTATTGCAAGAATCAATCGCTGGATGAATGGAGAGGGAAAATACAGTGAATACATACAATGCAATAGCATGCAGCCTTCAAGAAAAAAAAAAAACAAAACTGTTCACCTACCATGCCATGAACGCCCATGAAGGACTTTTTGCTCAGCAATATAACCCCGTCACAAGAAAGAGCAATCCGTACGTCCCACTTGTATAATGTATGATGCTCTGGGGGGTTTGCTAACGCACAGGATGTCGCCAAGGTGGGATTGACCCGCAATACGGTTTTCCACAGAGTGGACCGGTGAAAGGGAAAGTATTTCAGTGACGCTTGTCAACAGAGGGACTGCAGCTTTCACTGAAGACCCCCCAGTAGGTACAGGGACTATTGGGCTTTACTCTGGGGAAGGACGGGACTCAATGCTGAATATAGCAAGACCAAGTGTGCACATTTCTTTCGACCATGTGCGCAATTGTAGCCAAAGAGCAGGATAGCGGACAGGGGACTGATCGAAAATCCTAAGAGGAACCATCAAAGGTAGAAAGGGTTCTTCTTCTACATGAGCCTCCTGGGAGGAGTCATGCCAAAGATAGCTCAGCGGGGTATGACCTCCGTGGCAGATGGTAAGGTTGACAAACCCCATCATTATCAGAAGTGGACGGTGCAGGCTCTGGGCAAAACGACTCAGCAAGGTGGGAGTTAACAGTCCATTTGACAAGGGGTGCACAGAGAGCCTAAGAGAAGGTTCAGGAGCCGGACCTAGTATGAGGAACAAGAATCAACCCTATCCCACTGCACCCGAAGGCCTGGAAAGTGGTGCAAGGTATGTGCAGGGGAACAGCTGCAGGACGGTCCCGAGGTAGGCTCGTGACTTGTGGACCGAGGTACCGAGGTACGATGCTACCTCGGGAACCACTTAGGGGCGTGCGTGCTGCGCTGTGCACCCCGCTGCTCACGGAGCCCCACACGGCTGGGGAGATGCGGTGTCACATGGCTCCCGCTGCAGAGCATCGCGCTGCCCCTGCTCCAGGAAAGGAAAGGCGGATCCCGTGATGCTCCTTCAACATGGGGATACAGACTTTCTTCAGGACCTCACCATTAGTATAGGGACCCTTCCAACTGGGACCTCATGTTGCGGGACAGCCTGGGACTGAATCCAAATGCCCCGTGGCAAGCGTGCATTGGAGACAAGGAGCCTGTGTGGACTCTGCATGGATAGTTCTAAGAGGAAACATCAGGGTAAAAGGCAAGTGGCTAAACCCATCTAACAAGAGCCCTGGAGAACACGGAAGGGAGGACCGAATATCACCTGGGAGATGCAGAGGCAGGAGGATCCTGATGGTGTCCTCAGATATGGACACTTGGTGAAAATAATTAACAGGGGTCCCTCGTAGTCAGTTTACAAAAAATTGCAGACATGAACCCTAGATGTAGTTTTAGGAACGTGAATACAGTGTAGTGAGGTAAAGAACACTGTCACCTAGACTACCTTGGTACAGGGCGGTGGGGCGGTAAGGAGAACGACCCCATGTGGTGCCACCTACTGATGGGAGTGGTCCATAGGCGCGGCACGGGGCTGAGGGAGGGAGCCAGGGAGGGCGCCCCACGTAAGCCCCAGGCAGGACTCGAGGCTCAGAGCAGCAGTGCATTTCAGAGCTACGTGTTAGGCACCGAACTCTATTAAGATTAAAAAAAAAAATATGTACGTACGACCTTTCTTTTTTGAAAATGATTTTATTTATTTATTCATGACTGACATGGAGAGAGCGAAGGAGATATTCAAAGGGAGAGGCAGGCTCTCTGGGGGGTCCTGATTGGGACTCAATCCCAGGAACCTGGGATATCATCCTGAGCCAAAAACAGATGCTCAAACCCTGGGCCACCAGGTGTCCCCATATATGATATTTCTGAGGACGGGACGAGATGCTTTATTCAGGTCCTTTGCAATACATATAGGGACCTCTGCCACTGGGACTTCAAACTTAGAAGAGACTGGGATCACCTCCAAATACATCCTGCGCAGTTGAGACTACAAAACTCGAAAAAAAGGGTATTATTTAAGCCACTTGGTATGTGCCAATTTGTTACACATTAATAATAGTCTATTACAGTAATCAACAGGCCATACAGAAATATTGCCCTCATACAGTTTTGAAAAATAGACAAAGGTATCTACAACAAATTTTATGACAGCACATTTCAGGAACCTCTATACTCAACCAGATTATAACAAATCACCTGAAATATTAGGAGCAGAGCATTGGATAACCCTGTGTCCAAAAGGTATGAATATGGCCAACACAAACACATGTATGAAAAGTTCAAGAGGTTGCCAACATCACCGATCATCAGAGAGATGCACATCAAACCCCCTAATTTGTGCTCTCTAATAAATTAATAAAATCTTTAAAAAATAAGTAAAGATAAATGAAATTGATAATTAAAGTTATCAAGACAAAAGGAGGAAGGACTCCAATCAGTACAATCAGGAATGAAAGAGGAGACAGTTCAGCTCCTACCATTGGAGTACAAAGCACCAGAAGACACTACAGCAATTTCACGCCAGCAAAGAGAACAGCCTAGAAGAAGCAGTTAGATTATAATTTTTTGCAACTCTTTATCTAAATTCTACACTCCTTCCCAACAAATCCTCCAGACAGGCTCTGGCCCCACAGTGCCCTCTCCCCCTCTGCCTGCTGACCTTGGGGGCTGGTACCCTCCAGCCCAGCACCTCTCCTACTTTAGGGGACCGCGAGCATACCTCCAACTTCTTCCTTCATGGCAATCTATTTCCTGTCTGTGCTCCTCTCTCTCTCTGCCCAAAACATTTGTAGGCCCCATTTGTCAGACAATTGCCTGCAGGCATGGGGATCGTCCCACAGAGCTGAGGACTCCCATCCCTGGACTGCTCAGGCTCACAGAGGGGACTGATAGCAGAGGCCACCCCCTAGAGGGCAACTTAATGGCTACCACACTGTCACTATGGCCTTAGGTGTGGCCACAATTCCCCAGGAGCAAATGGGGAGCTGGGAAAGTGGGATCCCCCTATGCTGCCTCAAAGAGTGTTGTGAATCGTGACAAGCCCCGCAGAGCTCTACAGGGGACTCACAGGAGACCCTAACATGGCCTAATGGGGTGCCACGAGGGGGCCACCTGGGAGCGCTTATGGGAATGAGGACAGCATCGCGGTGCACTCTGGCTGCCTATGGGGAACCACTGCAAGGAAAAAGAACATTCCGTGATGCTTGTTAGGATTTTAAGGTGGGCATACTCGGATCCTAGCAATAGATACAAGGACCTTTCAATGGGAATGTCACTTTGAGAAGGAAGTGCCCTTCACTCCATCTACAGCCCGGGCAAGTGGGATTTATGGCTTAAGAGCAGGGTTACTGAGAGGGGACCGAAAATTACTAGGAGGAATCAAGGGGGGATTCTGGTTAAACCAACGAAAAGGATTCTTGAGCAGAAAACAGGTAGGGAGATCAGATGTGGATGCGGGCGTGTGGTCAAAGCTGTCCCAGCATGCTCCTTGCTAAAACTAGACTTTACAAGGACATGCACAGGTAAGTAAGCCCGGGATGAAGTTCAGGAGACTGACCAAAGTAAGGCAAACCAAAATATGCTGTAACAGAGGAGGTGAAGGTATTGTGTGCAGCAGAGTGCATGAGGTGCTAAGGGTGCTGGGGAGGAAGGATACCACATAGTGTGAGTTGCATGCTCCCCCTCCCCCCACTGCTGCGCACAATGCAGAGTTTGGTGCTAAGTGCAGTGCGGAAGTACAATGTCGATAAAGTGCCACTTTAGAGGAAACATATTTGCTGAAAAAATTCATTCTTTAATTTTTTTAAGTACTCTCTACACCCAATCAGGGCTCGAACTCATGGCCAGGAAACCAACAGTGGTTCCATGGACCAAGATGCCCAGGTGCCCAGCTGACACTTGTTAAGATAATAAGTAAGGGATTAGTCAGGACCTCACCAATTGGTATGTGGACCTCTTCATTTGGGATTTGAGATTAAGGGAGAGTCTCGGCTCAGCTGAAAATACAGCCTACACAATTCTGACTACAAAACTTGAACAAATGAGTTCCCTTTATGCCATAGTTTGTGGCAATTTGTTACACAGCAATATAAAACCATTACACTGGGCAGCCCCGGTGGTGCAGCGGTTTAGTGCCGCCTGCAGCCCAGGGCATGATCCTAGAGACCCTGGATGGAGTCGCACGTCAGGCTCTCTGCATGGAGCCTGCTTCTCCCTCTGCCTGTGTCTCTGCCTCTCTCTCTCTCTCTCTCTCTGCGTCTCTATGAATAAATAAAATCTTTAAAAAAAATTAAAAAATAAAACCATTATACTAATAAATGTGAAATCAATTATTATACTTATTGTGTAAAAAATACACAATGTATTGTTCTTATAAAATTTTTTAAAGATTTTATATATTAGAAGGAGAGAGATAGCTAGAAAGCACGAGGTGGGTAGGAGCCCGATACAGGGCTGGATTCCAAGGTCCTGGGATCATGACCTGAGCCAAAGGCAGACACTTAACCAACTGAGCCACCTAGGCATCCTTCTTTTTTTTTTTTTTTAAGATTTTATTTATTTATTCATGAGAGGCACAGAGATAAAGGCAGAGACATAGGCAAAGGGAGAAGCAGGCCTCCCACAAGGAGCCTGATGTGGGACTTGATCCCAGGACCCCAGGATCATGCCCTGAGCCAAAGGCAGACACTCAACCGCTGAGCCACACAGGCGTCCCCCAGGTACCCTTCTTATAAATTTTTTGAAAAAATTGATTTATGAGACTACATCAAACTCTGAAACTTTTGCATTATCACAAGAAGCAATCAATAGAGTAAAAGGCAACTTACTAGCATGGGAGATAATAATTGTAAATCATATAAGATCATAAGGGATTTTGTTTTGTTTTTAAATATTTATTTACTTGAGAGAGAAAGACAAAACAAGAGCTATGAGAGGTAAGGGGCAGAGGGAGAGACGGTCTTAGGCAGACTCCCTGCTAAGCATGGAGCCCTGAGACCATGACCTGATCCCAAACCAAGATCTGATGCTTAACCAACTGTGCCACCCAGGCACCCCTAAGGCGTTTTTTTCCTATCTTTTTCTTTTCTTTTCTTTTTTTTAAGATTTTATTTATTTATTTGGAGAAAGAGAGCTATCCAGAGACAGCAGATAGGAGGGAGGGGCAGAGAGAGAAGCAGGCCCCTGCTAAGCAGAGAGCTTGAATCAGGACTCGATCCCATCCTGGGATGCTGGACTCATGACCTGAGCAGAAAGTGGACACTTAATGAACTAAGCCACACAGGTGCCCCGAGTGTTGTTTTGTGTTTTGTTTTGTTTTGTTTTTCATCCAGCATATTTCAGGAACCTTTACAAGTAAAAAACAAACCAAACAAAACAAGTAACGTGATTAAATTGCCATTTGCAATGACATGGATGGAGCTAGAGAGTATATATGCTAAGCAAAATGATTAGAAAAAGACAAACACTGTATGATTTCACTTGTATGTGGAGTTTAAGAAACAAAACAACCAAGCAAAGGGGGGAAAAGAGAGAGAAGCAAACCAAGACACAGACTCTTACCTATACAGAACAAACCTGCAGTTGCCAGAGGAGAGTGGGGTGAGGGGGAAGCGTGAAATAGGTGATGGGGATTAAGGAAGGAGCGCATTCGTCATGATGAGCCTGGATGAAAGCCCTGGATCACCACATGGTACACCCGGAAACTAACACTACGCTATATGCTAACCAACTGGAATTTAAATAAAAACTTGAGGAGCCCAGGTGGTGCAGCGGTTTAGCGCCCCCTTCAGCCCAGGGCCTGATCCTGGAGACCCCGGATCAAGTCCCACATCAGGCTCCCGGCATGGAGCCTGCTTCTCCCTCTGCCTGTGTCTCTGCCTCTCTCTCTCTGTGTCTCTCATGAATAAATACAATTTTTTAAATAAATAAATAAATAAATAAATAAATAAATAAATAAATAAATAAATACTTGAGGAAAAAACCCAAATAATGTGACTAAAATATGGGCAGAAGGGGGACTCCTAGGTGGCTCAGTCATGATATTGTCCAGCTCTTGGTTATGGCTCAGTTCATGGTCTTGGGTCGTGGGATCAAGCCCTGCATTGGGCTCTACACTCAGTGCAGATTCTGCTTGTCCCTCTCCCTACTCATGAACTCTCTCTCTCAAATAAATAAAATAAAATAAAATAAAATAAAATAAAATAAAATCTTTGGGACACCTGGGTGGCTCAGTCCATTAAGCATCTGGCTTCAGCTCAGGTCATGATCTCAGAATCTTGGGATGAAGCCCCACATCGGGCTCCCTGTTCCGTCGGGAGCCGGCTTCTCCCCCTCCCTCTGCTGTTCCCCTGCTCCTGCTCTCTCTCTCAAATAAATAAATAAAATCTTTAAAACAAATAAGTAAGATAAAATAAAATCTTTTTAAACAGATATAAGCAGAAGATTGGCTAAACATTTCTACAAAAAAGGTATAAATATAGCCAACGAGTAAATGAAAAGATAGTCAACATGAGGTGCCTGTCTGACTCAGTGTGGGACTCTCGAACTCAGGGTTGGGAGTTCAAGCCCCGTGTTTGGAGTGGAGCCTACTTTTAAAAAATTAAAAATTTGGGATCCCTGGGTGGCTCAGTGGTTGAGCATCTGCCTTCGGTTCAGGGTGTGATCCCGGGATCCTAGGACCCATCGGACTCCCTGCATGGAGCCTGCTTCTCTCTCTGCCAATGTTTCTGCTTGTCTCTTTGTGTCTCTCATGAATAAATAAATAAATAAATTAATTAATTAATTAAAATCTTTTTTAAAAAATTAAAAATGTAAAAATGTTTTTAAAAATGGTCAGCATCACTAGTTATCAGGAAAATGCATATCAAAAGCACAATGAGGGGCACCTGAGTGGCTCAGTGGTTGAGCATCTGCCTTTGGCTCAAGTAGTGATCCCGGGTCCTGGGATCAAGTCCCACATCGGGTTTACTGCAGGGAGCCTACTTCTCAGTCTGCCTGTGTCTCTGCCTCTCTGTGTTTTTCATGAATAAATAAATACAATCTTAAAAAAAAAAAGAAAAGCACAATGATACAAGGATAGCCATTATCAAAAGAGCAGGAAATTATGCTTGTTGCAAGGAAATGGAGTTGGAATACCAGGGCACTGCAGTGTGGATGTAAATAGTGCCCATAATAGAAAACAGTATGGAGGTGACTCAAAAATATAAAAAGAGAGAATGTCATATGATCCTGCAATCCCACGTTGGTATTCATCCAAAATACTCAACATAGGATCTCAAAGAGACATTTGGATCCCTATGTTCTTTGCAACATTATTAATGATTCCAGGAAGTGCACCAATCCAAATGTCCATCACTAGACGAATGGACAGGGAAAACCAGGTGTGTACATACAATGGAATATTACATAGCCTTAAGAAAAAATCTTGTCACATGCTACTGTGTGAACGGACATCAAGATTATGCTAAAAGAAATAAGCCAGTAACAAAAATGACAAATCTTGTATTATCTCAGTGCTATGAAATACCAAAAGTCGTGAAAACCATGGAAACAAAAGTAGAAGGGAGGGAATACTAGTGTTTGTTGGTTATAGGACTACAGCATGAAAAATTTTAGAGAGCCGTTGAACAGCAATGAAAATATACCTAACTCTGACTAACCAAATGCCTAAAAATACTTAAGATGGTACATTTAATGCCATGTACTTTTTACACAATGAAAAAATATCCTTTTTAAAGAAAGAAAAGCCTAAAGGACATAGAGTGATGAGATGACTAACTCTAAGACTGCATCATGGGCTCCACGCTATAGCTTAGTGCCATGGAGAAGAAGCAAGTAGCCACCGGAACATGAATCCTAAGATTCAGGATTTATTAAGAGATCTTCAGACTCTGTGAGATGAAATTTTACAGGAGAACCGTGCTTAGCCTACAGTGAGCCAAAAGTTTTTAAATTCTCTGATAAGTTCATATTTCTTGCCTACCTTGCTTTACTCATTCTCTCCCAAAAAAACCTTCATTAAGATTCCCACCAGCAATTCCCTTCTCTCTCTCTCTGCCTGCTGATCTCGCAGGCTACTTTCCTGGTTGCTCTGCAGAGCCCGCAATGCTTCCAGCCCATGATTATAGTAAAAATATTCTTCCTTCACGACAATTATTTTCACGTCTGTGTCTCTGTTTCTGCTCAAAACAAGTCCAGGGTACATTATTAGAACAATTGGTGCAGTCAGCAGGTGGGTTCCCCAGAAGGAGATGATAAGCCCTTGGACTGCTTGGACTCACCAACTGGACCGAACAGCTGCGGCCACAGCCTAAGGGGCACCACTGGTTGTTGGCACACTTGCTGCTTAATAGCTAGTGCATTTGTTGTTTTTGTCGGGTAGTGCCAAAAAATTACTAGCAGGAGAAAAATTGGAAAATTCATGAACATGTGGAAAATAAACCACAACTCCAGAACAATCAATGGGTCAAAGAGGAAATCAAAAGGGAAATCACAAAGCACCTTGAGACAAATGAAAATAAAAATGCAACATAGCAAAGCTTATGAGATACAGCAAAAGCAGTTCCAAGAGGGGCACTTCTAACACTAAATGCCTGTTGGGAAAAAAGAAAGATCCCAAATAAGCAACCTAACTTTAATCTGAGGAACAACAGAGAGAGGAACACCCTGAGCCCAGAGTTAACAGAGGAAAGAAACAATACAGATTTGAAGAGGTCGGTGAAGTAGAGACTAGAAAGACAACAGAAAAAAAAAATCAACAAAATTAGAGTTGATGTTTTGAAAAGAGACAAAATGGGTAAAATTTTTTGCTAAACTAACAGAAAAAAAGAGGCAGGCCTCAAAATCAGAAATGAAAAAGAAGTCAGTATCACCAACATGAGTGAAATTCAGAGGATTATAAGAGACTATTAAAACAATGGCATGTCAACAAATTGGATACCTTAAAAATTGGATAAATTATAAATGTGTACTCCTTGCTTACCTGCTTCGCACATTTCTTCCCAAGAAAAACTTCCACAAATGCTCCCAGCGACAGTTCTCCTTCCTCTCTCTCTGCCTGCTGGACGTTTCTCTGGTCACCCAGTATGGCCTGCCAGGGTCTCCTGCCATGGTCCTAGGGCACCATGAGTATAACAGAAAACTTCTTCTTTCTATTGCGATCATTTTGGTGTTTGTGTGTTTTACTATTTCTCCTCAATACAAGTCCAGAGCACGTTTTTAGAACAATTGGCGTTGCAAGCAGATGGACAGGACAAATCTATCCTGGACTGCGTGGGCTCATCCACTGGACCTACGAGCAGGGGCCACTGCCTAGGGGCCCCCGCTGGTCATTAGCACCCTTGTCACTTGATGGCTAGTGCATTGTGTCGATTTTTACGGAGTATTGCCATCATTTCCCAGCCTAAAACTCCGAAGCTCCAAACGCTGACGGCGGGAGCTACTATGCAGACTGCCCCTTAGGGTGCCCCCCCCACCTGTGGCCCACCCCCACACCCCCACACCCCCATCCTGCGCTGAGATCTGAATAAGGTGCCGGGAACATTGTCACACGTGGTGCTGAGGCTACAGTGTCCGAAGTCTGAGTGTGTAGGGGTGCTCAATATTTTCTCCACTCTGTGTGCTCCCAGGAGGACTTGAAAAACCTACTTTCCACTTCCTTTTTCTGAGTCAAGTATCAGCCTCCGCAGAGAGGTGAGGGAGTGCCCTCCCCCACCCCCCCACCCCCTTCCTTCAAGCATCTGGAAGATTGCTGTGCGGCTGGGCGGGTCTCTTCAGGAATTCAAGCCTGCTGTGGTCAAGATTGGTGCTCCAACCCAGCAGTGTAAAAGGGGGTTTGTTTATGGAGAAATAAAGACACTCTCAAACAAAAATGGAGAGAGTTCGTTGCTAGTAGACCTGCCTGCAAAAATTGTTAAAAGTTTTCTTTAGAGGAAGGCCTGCATGGCTTCTTCTGTAGAGCATGGGACCCTTGATCTCAAGGTTGCGAGCTGATGCACAGAGTACTCAAAAATAAAATCTTAAAAAAAGAGGTTTTCTTTAGAGAGAGAGAAAATATATATAGCTAGAAACTCAACAGATAGAGACACCTTGGTTGTTCAGTGGTTGCGAATCTACCTTTGGTTCAGGTCGTGATCCCGGGGTCCTGGGATTGAGTTTCACATCGCGCTCCCCAAGGGAAGCCTGCTTCTCCCTCTGCCTGTGTCTCTGCCTCTTTCTCCCTGTCTCTTATGAATGAATAAATAAAGTCTTAAAAAAAAAAAACTCAGAGATAAACATAAAGAGAGGAAAAACATGAAAGGAGTAGTGAAGGTAAAATAAAAACTTTTATTTTTCTTATTCATAATAGAAGTCACAGATAACAGTTTGCTCCCAATATTAATATCAACAATGTATTAATGTATGTGTGCTTATGCATATATTCTGACTGCATATGTGTGTGTGTGTATATATATATACATATATGTGCTTATTTATGTATATATAAGTGAAATGAATGACAGCAATGATACAAAGGACAAAAAGGAATAATTAGGACTCTTTTTTGCTTTTGTAAGATACTTTGTTTTGTAAGATACCAACTATCCCTGGAGTTGTATGGGGTTTTGGGGAAGTGGACTTGGATTTGTTGTAAATGTTTATTGCAGACTTTAGGGCAATCATTAAAAACTCTTTTAAAGATCACTTTTTTTTTTTTTAATTTATTTATTCATGAGAGACACAGGCAGAGGGAGAAGCAGGCTCCATGCAGGGAGCCCAACATGGGACTTGATCCCAGGTCTCCAGGATCACACCCCGGGCTGAAGGCGGTGCTAAACCGCTGAACCACCAGGGCTGCCCAAAGATCACTTTTCAAAGAACTCTTATTTATTTGACACACAAGAGAACAAAAGCAGGGGGAGTGGTGAGCAGAGGGAGAGGGAGAGACAGAGGGAGAGGCAGAGGGAGAGGGAGAGGCAGAGGGAGAAAGAGAAGCAGGTTCCCCTGCTGAGCAAGGAGTCCCATGCTGGATTTGATCCCAGGATCCTGGGATCATGACCTGAGCTGAATGGAGGTGCTTAACCAACTGAGCCACCCAGGTACCCCAAACCTTTTTTTTTCTTTTTCCCCAAACCTTTTTAAAAAAGAAATCAAGTGAGTGAAAAAATCAAGCTAGATACTGAAATTTACTTGAATTTGCAAAAAAAAAAAAGCTACAGAGCATCTATCTTTGGAGCTGTCTATGAGAATAAACATGTCTCTGTACATAACAGATCTGAAATAGTTATTGAATGAGTAAATAAAAACTCAGTCTGAATGAAA
This sequence comes from Canis lupus dingo, assembly GCF_003254725.2. Lineage (NCBI taxonomy): Eukaryota > Metazoa > Chordata > Mammalia > Carnivora > Canidae > Canis > Canis lupus. Next base: position 15,160,227 of record NC_064279.1, on the reverse strand, counting down.
AGTTCACATGATCGCTTGCCATTCTTGTTCTAAAATGTTTGATAATTTTAATTCTCCTCCACTCTCTTCCCACCTTGGTTAACCCCTTCCTACTGTGCATTCAGTAGCTGGTGTACTTTCTTGCTTTTATCTGAACAATTATATGTAATACAGCATCCCAGAAACAAACTTCGTTCTATGAAAGGACTAATCCAGTTAAACTTCTCGCAAGAAAAAGCTATGCTTAATTAACTGATTAATTTAAATTTTAAAAACCGGAGCATCTGGTTTGCTCAGTCGGCAGAGCACAAGACTCCTGATCTCAGGGCTGTGAGTTCAAGTCCCGATTTGGGCATAGAGATCACTTAAAAAATAAATTAATAAATACTATTTTTTTAAAAAGTGAATGAATGGAGAAAAATATACCAGTTAACCCTACCAAAAGAAAACAAGGATAGCTATACTTATTTTAGACAGAATGGGCTTCAAAGTAAGAGAATTTATCAGGAATAAAGGAGGGCACTAGAGGTCAATTCTCCAAGAAAATATAACAACCCTTAACGAGTATGCACCCAACAACAGGACGTCAAACTATGTAAGGCAAAAATTAATACAACAACAAAGAAAAATCAATGAATCCACTATCATAGTTGGAGACTTCAGCACCCCTCCATCAGACATGGACGGATTCAATAGGCAGAAAATCAGTATGGATGTGATTGAACTCAACAACATCATCAATCAGCTGGATATAATCAACATCTATAGACGACTTCATCCAACAACAGCAGCAACATTCTCCTCCAGCTCACAGAAAGCATTGACCAAGAGAAACCACATTCTGAGCTATAAAACTACCCTAAACACTTCAAAGAATAGGAATTATGTAGTGTCTACTCTCAGACCACAATGGAATTAAACTGGAAATCAATTACAAAGATAACTGGAAAATTACACACCATGGGGAGATTAAAAAATACACTCCTAGCCTTTCTGTGCTATTCAGAGTGAGGGCTCCACACAGCATTGCTCTGGATTTCCATTATAACATAGAGGGAAACATTCACAAAGTCTGGAGCTTTGCTGTCCTGCAGATACAGGAGGAGGGTGTCCTCAAATTCCTTGCAGAGCAAACCCACTTGAGGCACCTACCACAACTTCCAATTGGAACAGTATCTCTACAACAGGGAAAGTGAGCATCTTCATCAAAAATCTGAAGAGAACTTGAGAGAAGCTTCTGCTGGCAGCTTGTGCCATTGAAAACTCAGCTGATGTCAGAATCCTATCACCCAGGAATACTGGTCAGTGGGCTGTGCTGAAGTTTGCTGCTATCCTGGAGCCGCTCCTATTGCTGGCTGTTTCACTTCTGGAACCTTCACTCACCAGATCCAGGAAGCCTTCTGGGAGCCAGAACTTATGGAGGTTACCGATTCCAGGGCTGAACACCAGCCTCTCACAGAGGTGTCTTTTTTTTTTTTTTTTTATATTTATTTATTTATTTTAGAGAAAGTGGAGAGAGAGGGAGGGGCAGAGGGAGAGAGAGAATCCTAAAGTAGATCCCCCACTGAGCACGGAGCTGGCTGAGGGGCCCACTCTCACCACCCTGAGATCACTACCTGAGCAGAAACCAAGAGCCTGACGCTCAACCAACTGCGCCACCCAGGCGCCCAGTCACCGAGGTGTCTTATGTACACCTGTCTACCACTGCTCTGTGGAACTCCTCTGAGCTAAGTAGTGTTGCCACCTCTTACAAACTACAGAGCTCACTCCACAGGTCTGATGTGGTAAATGCTGACCCAGGAAATTCCATGCACATGTGGCGCCACCTCCTGTGAATGCCCATGGGACATCTTGCCTGATCTCTAGTTCTACAGAGATCCTGAAGAGATTGGAAAGGAAGAGCAGGCCTCTGCTGAAAAGGCTGGGACCTAGGAGAAATTTCTGAGTGGAAAGATTGCTCCAGGTCCCGAATTTACTGCTCTTCAACCTAAGGTCACAGATGAGTCTTGAGGTGCCCTCCGTGGCTGGTTAGCAGTTCCCTGCCGAAGACTGGAGGGTTCAGCCGGCCACTGAAGCCTCGTCTGCAGCTCCCACTGCTCTGCCTGGGTCAGAACAGCCACTGAGTGCACTTCATCTGTTCTTCCACAGACTCTTAAACAGAAAATGGAAATAAGGTGGACAGAAAATCAACTTTTTAAATGTAAAACCAAAACCAAAACCCAAACCAAAAACCCCTCATTTCTAAATAGCACATGGGTCAAAGAAGAAATCTCAAGAGAAATTTCAAAATATCTTGAACTAAAGAAAATGAAAACCACAACGTACCAAAATTTGTGAGATGTAGTGAGAGCAGAGCTTAGAGAGAAATGTGTATAATTGAATGCATAAATTAGAAAGAAAGATCTAAAATCAGTGATCAAAGTTTCCACCTTAGGGATCCCTGGGTGGCGCAGCAGTTTGGTGCCTGCCTTTGGCCCAGAGCGCGATCCTGGAGACCCGGGATCGAATCCCACGTCGGGCTCCCGGTGCATGGAGCCTGCTTCTCCCTCTGCCTGTGTCTCTGCCTCTCTCTCTCTCTCTCTCTCTCTGTGACTACCATAAATAAATAAAAAAAAATTTTAAAAAAAAAAAAAAAACAAAGTTTCCACCTTAGAAAACTAGAAAAAGTAGAGCAAATTAAATCCAAAGTAAGCTAGAGAAGATAATCATAAGAATTAGATCAGAAATCAATGAATATGGGATCAGGAAATCAGTATAGTTGGAGTCCAAATCCAGGTATAAATGACTTCAAAACTGCCCTACTCTATGTGCAGTATGTTTTTTTTTTTTTTTTTTTATGTGCAGTATGTTAAAGATGATTTGAGTCAAACTCAGGACTAGTGCTCTTTACCAATTTTGAAGGCTGGATGCTTTACTTATACAGCAAAATCTACCACTTGAGCCTCATTAGTGGCATTTCTGCTCTAATGTCTACGTGCCTGTGCACATCTAGAAAATCATGGGGTGCTTCTTGCCAGAAATATGTACGCAGAAGGCAATGAAGAGACTTCTGGGAGAAAATTGATCCTAATGAGGAAAGGAGCAGAGATGATGAGGTTTGTCAAATTACAGAGACTTAGTCCTTCACAAGAGAAGGAACCTGAGGAGGCTGGAAGTACTAGGAGACAGGGCTTTGATAAAAGCCCAAGATTTGGCACATGAGTAGCCCTGGTTTCCTACCATACCCCTAACAGACATAGAGAGGCAGCATTCTCTCCACTTGCTGCCTCACACAGACCAGACCTTTCTGCTCCTTGGAGACTGCCTGTTTGTGGGTTACAGAAAGGCTCACATCCTGGCCCAGAATGGCAGTTGTACCTGGAGGAGAGCCTATGCCTAGGATATGGAGGCAGAGGAGAAACTAGTTGCTGGAGAAAGGTCAGCAGTTCTGAGCCAAAGTGGTGGTTTTCAGAAAAGATAGCCCGGAGTAGGAGAGGGAGACCATGGCTAAAGCCATGTTTAAATTAATTAGTTTGGTTGTTAAGCAAATGTCAACACCCTTGGCCACGCCATGAAGTGGAGCTGGGCTTCTGCTCCATTGAGGAAGGGGGCCAGTAAAACCCACAAAAAATACATCCATTACATCACTTATTATTCACAATAATCCCACTCCACTTTGTAGATTTATAAAACGAAATGAGGCTCAAAGAAGATCAAGAACTTGTCAAATTCATACAAAATTTTTAAAATTACATGAAGTCTGTCAGGCTCCCTGCAAGGAGCCTGCTTCTCCCTCTGCCTGTGTCTCTGCTTCTCTCTTTCTCTCTCTCTCTTTGTCTCTCATGAATAAATAAATAAAATCTTTAAAAAAAAATTACATGAAGTCACATCAGCAACACGGAGAAGTAAGAAGCCCTGGAACCTCCTTTCCCCCAAAACACACTGGTTCATCAATAATTCCCTTCGTGAGAAATCAGAAACAAGTGGAAAGGCTCCCACCCCTTGAGACAATAGAGCCACACTCCTCAAAGCTGGGGGGGAGATTCAGGACACCCTCTTGCCAGGACATTGCCCCCTGTACAGTGCCATATGATCAGAAAGAAACCCCATAACTCCCCGATTTGGCCAACTCTCAAGCCTCCCAAAGACTAGCTTCTGTCTGCCAATCTTGAGGCTCTGACCAGTCCAGCACAATCTAGAGTCCCAGGAGAGAGTAGAGGTGGCATCCTGGGCTGGAAAACATGGTAACTCCTGTCTCAGTCCAATCAGGCTGCTGTCGCAGAATGCCATATACTGGCTGGCTTATAAACAACAAAAATGTATTTCTCACAGTTCTGGAAGCTGGGCAGTCCAGATCAAGGTGCTAGCCAATTAGGTGTCTGATGAAGCGCATTTCCTGGTTCTTGGATGGTCATCTTTTCTCCATGTTATCACATCTCAGAGATGGGGCAGAGGAAGTCTCTGGTGCAACTTTTATAAGGGCACTAACGCCATTAATGAGGGTTCAGGCTTTATGATCTAATCACCTCCCAAAGTTCCACCTCCAAGTACCATCTCATTGGGAGTTAGGTTTCAACATATGAATCTGGGGAGGCCACAAGCATTCTGCCTCTGGACCCCAAAGATCCATATCTTTACCAAATGTCAGCCTAAAAATCTAAGTCCGAAGTTTTCTCTAAATACCATCTAAGTCAGCCTGAAGCAAATTCCTCTCCAACTGTGAACCTGTGAGATCAAACATGTTGAATGCTTCCAAAATACAATGGTGAGACTAGCATAGATAGGGTAGACATTCTCATTCAAAAAGGGAGTAATAGGAAAGAAGTAAGGAGTGATGGTTTCCAAGGAAGTTCAAAATCCAAGAGGGCAAACAACATTAAAACTCAAGGCTCAGGGATCCCTGGGTGGCTCAGCGGTTTAGTGCCTGCCTTCAAACAGGGCGTGATCCTGGAGACCCGGGATTAAGTCCCATATCCAGCTTCCTGCATGGAGCCTGCTTCTCCCTCTGCCTGTATCTCTGCCTCTTTCTGTGTGTCTCCCATAAATAAATTAATAAAATCTTAAAAAAAAAAAAAAACTCAAGGCTCATTGGACACCTGAGCGGCTCAGTGGTTGAGCATCTGCCTTTAGCTCAGGTCATGACCCTGAGATGGAGTCCCACATCAGGCTCCCTGCAGGGAGCCTACTTCTCCTCCCTCCCTCTGTGTCTCTGTCTCTGTCTCTCTCTCTCTTTCTCTCAATGTGTCTCTCATGAATTAATAAATAAAATCTTGACAAAACAAACAAACAAAACGCAGGTCTCATGAACAATCTTTGGCTCCATGCTCTACTCACCAGGCCAACTGGGAAGGTGGTCCCACCTTCTGGATCTACTGGAGTGATAGTCATGCCTTATCAGGAAATAAATAAAATAGACACTGGAAAGACAATAAAAAATTAGAATGAAACTAAGGTTGGGGCTTAAAAAAAATTGACCAGCCTTTAGCTAGATTAACCAAGAAAAAGAGAGGACTCAAAGATATAGATGAAACAAGAGACATTGCAACTAATACCACAGAAATACAAAGGATCTTAAGAAGTGACTAGAACAATTATATGTCAACAAAGTGGATAATCTAGGAGAAATGGATAAATTCCTATAAAAATGCAATCAAGATTGAATCACGATAAAATCAAAACCTGAACAACTAATAACAACTAAGGTGATTGAAGCAATAATCCCTACCCTTCCAATGAAGACAAGCACAAACCAAATAGTTTCACTGCTGAATTCTACCAAATATCTAAAGAAGAATTAAAACCAATCCTTCTTAAACTCCCCCAAAAATTTGAAGAAAAAACACTCCCAAACTCATTTAATGAGGCCAGCATTTAATGGTACCAGCATATGATACCAAAGCAGCCAGTTCTCACTGTGAGAAAAAAAACTAGAGGCCAATATCCTGATGAATATAGATGTAAAAATTCTCAACAAAATGCTACTAAACCAAATTTAACTGCACATTAAAGGAATCCTACACTAGGATCAAGTGGATTTTATCTTTAGGATAAAAGGGCATTTCAACATATGCAAATCAGTTAACATGATACACCATATTAATAAAATGAAGGATAAAAATCATATTACCCTCTCAATAGAGAAAAAAATTCACAAATATTCTACACATTTTCATGATAAAAACTCTTAAAAATTGGGTATGGAATGAACATATTTCAACATAATAAAGGCCAATGTATGACAAACCCACAGCTAACATCATACTCAACAGTGAGAGGTTTTCTCAAATATCAGGAACAAGACAAGAGTGCCTACTCTTGCCACTCCTATTCAGCGTAGTACTAGAAGTCCTGTCCAGAGAAATGAGACAAAATAAAAAGATAGATGACAGATAGATAGATAAATCAATGGCATCCAGATCAGAAAGAAAGAAGTAAGATTGTCTCTTTTTGCAGAGGTCTTATATATAAAACCATAAAGATGCCACTGAAAAAAACCATCAGAACTAATCAACAAATTCAGTAAAGTTGCATGATACAAAATCAATGTGCAAAAATTTGATTCTATTTCTATACATTAACGATGAAATACCTGAAAGAAAAATAAACAGCTCCATTTACAATAGAATCAAAAAGAAAAAAATTTTTTAAAAAGAATAAAATAGTTATGAATAAATTTAACCAAAGAGGTGAAAAAGCTATACAATGGAAGCAAGATAGATGGTAGAAGAATTGAGAAAAAAAGCCCAAATCAATGGGAAACATCCCATGTTCATAGATAGAAAGAAATAATATTATTAAAATGTCCATACTACCTAAAATCATTTACAATTTTAATTTATTTTTTAAGATTTTATTTTGTTTTAGGGGCAACTGGGTGGCTTAGTCAGTTAAGCATCCGACTCTTGGTTTCCACACAGGTCATGATCTCAGAGTCATGATATCAAGCCCCAAGTCAGGCTCTGGGCTCAGGGTGGAGTCTCCTTGGGGTTCTCTCTCTCTCCCTCTGCCCTTCCCCCTAGTCACACTCTAAATAAATAGGTTTTTTTTTTTCTTTTTAAATAGGCTCCACATCAAGCATGGAGCCTAATGTGGGACTTGAACTCATGACCCGGAGATCCAGACCTGAGCTGAAATCAAGAGTCAGATGTTTAACCAGCTGAGCCACCCAAATGCCTCTTTTAGATTTTGTTTTTAAGTAATCTCTGCACCCAACGTAGGGCTTTAACTTACAATCCCAAGATCAAGAATCACATGTTCTACCAAGTGAGCCAGCTAGGCACCCCCAAAATCATCTAAAAATTCAATTAAATCCCTATCAAAATTCCAATGTTGTTTCTTACAGGGTAAGCAATCCTAAAATTCATATGGAACAAAAGACCTTGAAGAGCCAAGGCAATCTTGAGAAAGAACAAACCTGAAGGCATCACGCTGCCTGATTTCAAACTATGCCACAAAGCTGTGATAATCATATGGTACTGGCATAAAAACTGATACATAGACCAATAGAATAAATTCAAGAGCCCTGGAATCAATCCAGGCATATATGGTCAAGTTATAATATTTAACAATGGAGTCAAGAACTGAATGGGGAAAAGACAATCCCTTTCAAGCTTTTTTTTGAAAGATTTTATTATTCATGAAAGATACACAGAAAGAGGCAGAGACATACGCAGAGGGGAGAAGCAGGCTCCATGCAGGAAGCGCAATGTGGGACTCAATCCCAGAACTCTGGGATCATGCCCTGAGCCAAAGGCAGATAGATGCTCAACTGCTGAGCCCAGAAAAAAAAAAAGCTCCTTGACTTTGGTCTTGGATATGACACCAAAAGCACAACCAAGAGAAGCAGAAATAAACAAATGGGACTAACATCAAACTAAAAAGATTCTGCACAGCAAAAGAAACAATCAATAGAATTAAAAGGTAACCTATGGGATGGGAGAAAGTATTTGCAAACCATCACTCTGATAAAGGGTTAATATCCAAAATATATTAGGAACTCCCACAGTTCAATAGCAAAAGAAACAAATAACCTGATTTTAAAATGAGCAAAGGACTTGAATAGACACTTCTCCAAAGAAAGGCATACAAATGGACAACAAGTATATGAAAAGATACCCAACATCAACAAGTATATAAAAAGATGCTCAATCATCACAAATCAAAGCCACATTAAAATATCACCTCACATCTCTCTCAGACTGGCTATTATCAAAATAAAAGAAGATAACAAGTGTTGGCAAGAATTTGGAGAAATTGGAAACCTTGGCTACTGTCAAATGATGCGATCACTATGGTAAAGAGTATGGATGCTCCTCAAAAAATTAAAAATAGAACTACCATATGATCCAGTAATCCCACTTCATGTTTATATCCAAGAACTGAAATCAAGATCTTTTTTTTTTAAGATTTTATTTCTTTATTCATGAAAGACATACACAGAGAGGCAGAGACATAGGCAGAGGGAGAAGCAGGCTCCTCACAGGGAGCCCAATTTAGGACTCAATCCTGGGACTCCCGGATCATAACCCGAGCTGAAGGCAGATGCTCAACCACTGAGCCACCCAGGCATCCCTGAAGTCAAGATCTTGAAGAGCTACGTGCACCCCCATGTTCACTGCAGCATTATTCACAATAGTCAGATATGGAAACAAGTTAAATGTTCATTGACAGATGAATAGGTAAAGAAATGTGGTATATACATACAAAGAAATTTTTTTTTTAAGATTTTATTTACTTATTCATGAGAGACACAGAGAGGCAGAGACACAGGCAGAGGTTGCCCGATGTGGGACTTGATCCTGGGACCCCGGGTCACCACCAGAACCAAAGGCAGATGCTCAACTGCTGAACCACCCAGGCGTCGTCCCCAAATTTTTTTTTCAGTATTAAAAAAAGAAGGAAAAAAAAAAAAGAAGACTCATAATATGTAACAGCATGAATGAGCCTGGAGAACATTGTGCCATGTGAAATAATTCTTTTACAGAAGGACAAATACTATAATTCCAATTATATGAGGTATCTAAAACCGTTAAATTTATAGAATCAGAGGGTAGAATGGTAGTTGCTAGGGCTGGGGACAGGCAGGGATGTGAGTTGTTGTTCAATAGAAAAAGTTTAATTTATATAAGGTAAGTTCTGAGATCTGCTGTACAACATAGTGCCTATAGTTAACAATACCGTATTGTGCACTTAAAAGTGGGGTAAATGTCATATCAAATGTTTTGATCACACAAAAAAGGCCTGGGGCATGAGGAAACTTAGAGGTAATGGGTATGTTTGTTACCTTTATTATGGTGCATAGATGTATTCGTATGTCCAAACTCATCAAATTATATATATTAAATATATGCAGTTTTTTGTATATCAATTACACCTCAATAAATCTGTCTCTAAAAAAAATTCAGAGTGGAGCATCTGGGTGGTCAGTGGTTGAGCATCTGCCTTCAGCCCAGGGCGTGATCCTGGAGACCCGGGATCAAGTCCCAAGTCGGGCTCCCTCCGCCTGTGTCTCTCTGCTGCTCTCTTTCTGTGTCTCTCATGAATAAATAACTAAAATCTTTTTTATGTACTACTGAGAAAAAGAATTCTACTTTCTGTGTGCTTTATTTTGCATCAAATTAATGAAAACTTAACATGAATAATACTGAAGACTGGGAAGAATGATAGAAAGAGAAGCATTCTCATATAATGCTAGTGTCAAGCCTTCCTGAAGGGGAATTTCATGGTGTATATAAAACTTAAGGTTGAAGATACCTTTCGATCAAGAAATTCCACTTCTGAGACCTAGGTAAAAGCATTTACACACGCATGCGCTGAGAAATTTATGCTGGTGTTTTTTTTTTCTAAAACATTGCAATAGGAAAAACTATAGGGGCTCCTGGTGGCACAGCCAGTTAAGCATCTGACTCTTAGTTTTGGCTCAGGTCCTGATCTCAGGGTCACGATCTCAGGCTCATGAGATGGAGCTCCGCGACAGGCTCCCTGCTCAGTGGAGAGTAGGCTTGCCATTCTCTCTCCCTCTGCTCTCCCTCCTACTTGCTCTCTCCCTCTCAGATAAATAAAAAGTTATTTTTCTTTTTTTAAGATTTTATTTATTTATTTGAGAGAGAGAGAGAAAGCATCGGGGGAGGAGCAGAGGGAGAAGGAGAAGCCGACTCCACTCTGAGCACAGAGCCAGACAAGGGACTTGATCCCACAACCCTAAGACGATGACCTGAGCTGAAATTAAGAGTTGGACACTCAACCTACTGAGCCACCCAGGCGCCCAATAAAAAAAAAAAAAAAAAAAATCTTAAAAAAAAAAACCTGTAAAGTCTCTAAATTATTTCAGTAAGAAAATTGACAACCCCCTCCACCTAAAATTGTGATGTACTCATACCATAGGACACTATCCAACCATTGAAGAGAACCAGGTAAACTCAAGGGTCAGCAAATTTGTTATGTGGCCTGTTTTGTGTAGCCTCTAAGCTAAGAAGGTTTTTCATAGTTTCTAATGATTGTTAAAACAAACAATAATAACAACAAAAAAGAAGTGACAGAGAATACATGTGGCCCATAAAGGCCTAAAATTATTACTATCTGGCCCTTAGATCTTTATGTTCTGACATGGAAAGATTTCCAAGCAAAGTTATAAGCTGCTGTTACCATACACATGTTTTTTTGCTGTTGTTGTTGTTTTTTACCTCAGATATGTGTGTACCTACATGGAGCGATACATGTCCAGGCAAAAGATTAGGCGGACACAAGGTAAACTGGTGTCAGTGGTTTCCTCTGAGAAATAAGGTGGGAACTGAGGTGAACATTCACATTTTATTCTACAAATTTCTGTGTTGTTTTATCTTCTACAAGGTGAATATATTCATGTATTACTTTTATAATTTAAAATAATAAAAAGAGGGGCACTGGATGGCTCCGTCAGTTGAGCGTCTGCCTTCCGCTCGGGTCAAGATCCCAGGGGCCTGGGATCCCAGGGTCCCACGCTCCTGCTGAGCAGGGAGCCTGTCTGCTTCTCCCTCTGCCTCTCCTCTCGCTTGTGTTCTCTTTCTCTCTCTCTCAAATAAGCAAATAAAATCTTTAAAAATAAATAAAATAATAAAAAGATAACAATATCTTGACAAAACATACTAGAGTGCATATAGCAGAGTAGTGCTCAGTATACATTCCAATGTCTTTCTAGTGTGCCCTCCTATATGAGACAATAAAAAGATTAAAGAAAAAAAAATCCCACATTTTCCAAACCCCCTTGCAGCTAAAGCCCTGGATATGATTTAGATGAGTCAAATCAGGTCATGAGGTAAAAGCCCTGCTTTTATTCTTTCTATGTTTCTGTCTTAAAAATGATCACAGGGATCCCTGGGTGGCGCAGCGGTTTGGCGCCTGCCTTTGGCCCAGGGCGCGATCCTGGAGACCCCGAATCGAATCCCACGTCGGGCTCCCGGTGCACGGAGCCTGCTTCTCCCTCTGCCTGTGTCTCTGCCTCTCTCTCTCTCTCTCTCTCTGTGTGACTATCATTAAAAAAAAAAAAAAAAAAAGATCACAAAGGGGGCATTTGGGTGGCTCAATCAGTTAAGTGTCCACCTCCTAGTTTTGGTTCAGGTCATGATCTCATCAGGCTCTGTACTCAGGAGGGAGCCTGCTTAAGATTCTCACTCTCCTTCTCTCTCTCCCCCTGCTTGTGTGCCCCTCTCTCTAATAAATGAATAATAAAATCTTAAAAATAAATAAAATAAAATAATAAAATGGTTGCAAACGTATGTGTTTTTTCTCCAGACACATTAACAAAGGTCCCAGCATCCAGGCTCTGCTGTCAAAAAGCAGGATTTAGGGGCACCTGGGTGGCTCTGTGGTTGAGCATCTGCCTTTGGCTTAGGTCATGATCCTGGGGTCCTGGGATGGAGTCCAGTATCAGGTTCCCCACAGGGAGCCTGCTTCTCTCTCTGCCTTGTCTCTGCCTCTCTCTGTGTCTCTCAAGAATAAATAAAATAGGGATCCCTGGGTGGCGCAGCGGTTTTGGCGCCTGTCTTTGGCCCAGGGCGCGATCCTGGAGACCCGGGATCAAATCCCACGTCGGGCTCCCCGTGCATGGAGCCTGCTTCTCCCTCTGCCTGTGTCTCTGCCTCTCTCTCTCTCTCTCTCTCTGTGTGTGTGTGACTATCATAAATAAATAAAAATTAAAAAAAAAAATCTTTAAAAAAAAAAAAAGAATAAATAAAATATTTAAAAGAAACCAAAGCCAAACAGGTTTTACTATCACAGGTACGGTGTGGCTCTGAAGCTGGTAGTTGTGGAGACAGGTGTGTATTCAGGATGCCTTCCTGTCTGAAGTAATGATGGTACGACTTCATGGCAATCATTGTGGCAGCTTCCCAGTTTAGTAAATGGCTTCCTGACTAGAACCTGCAGCCACTTCCTCGGTGTCCTGGTTCTACAGTGTGGCTTTGAGATTCCTTTCTAAACGTTCAACGTAGAACCTGTTTCTTCAGTCCTCCAAATTGTGACTACTTTTCTACTCAAATCAGCTGGAGTAGATTCTGTGCTCTATCGGTGAACCCCAATCATTACAGCAGCTTTTCTATATCCCATAAAAAAGGGTTCTGAGAGTAAAGACGGAATTCCAGGGAGGTCACATATGTTCATAACGTCCTCACAGCAACGTATGAGGTAGGATTTCCATTTTAGAGAAAAGAAAACACGCAAAAAGGAAGAAGTTATCGGGTTAAGGTCATATGATTATTAAGTAGCACAATTGGAATTTGATCCCATTACCATATGAGTACAAAACCCATGCTTTCCATACATACAATAGCATGTAAGTCTCCTTGGCAGTCATGATTCTCAGGCTCACTAGGAGGTGGTGGTGATGCTTGTTGCTGTTATCATGATTGTTTTAAGTACAAATCCGTGCAAGAATAGTAACGGGACAGAGGTTGCATGTAGGTAGCTATATATGATTCATGGTATTTCTCTTCTTAAAGCACACCAATAGTTTTTAGTCTTCTAGGGGTCAGATGCCCAAATGAAACTACAAATTCTTTCTTATTTTATTTATATTTCCTTTTCATTATTTATTATTTTTTTCATTATTATTTTTTTAAAGATTTTATTTATTCATAAGAGACACAGGGAGAGAGAGAGAGAGAGACAGGCAGAGACATAGGTAGAGGGAGAAGCAGGCTCCAGGCTCCATGCAGGGAGCCCAATGTGGGACTCGATCCTGGGATTCCAGGATCACACCCTGAGCCAAGACGCTCAACTGCTGAGCCACCCAGGCATCCCTATATTTCTTTTTTTTATTGTTTAATAATCTCTATGTCCAACGTGGGGCTTGAAGCTCACGACCCCAAGATCAAGAGTTGCATGCTCCATTGACTGAGCCAAGTGCCCCTTAATACAAATCCTTTTTTTGAGAAAAAGTTTGCATCCAGTTTTAGGGAGGTTATGTTCCCACATTAAGAACACAGTCAATAAATGTGATTTCTTTGAGTTTCGGTGAGTTCTAAGATTCTCAGAGCTTGCATGGTCTTAGAGTAGCTCTGCATGAATTTGATTCCTTTAAAGAATTAAGTCCCACTATCTCTTTCTTCTGTGGCACTTGGACTTCCAAGGTTCTACCTAAGTTCAAGTATGATGGAGCTCTAGTCTCCTGTTAATACCTCTCATCCTGCTTTGCTTGGTGGGGAAATATCTCTTCGTGTCGGGTTCATCCTGGATGTATCTTTGTGTATCCACTCAGCCAAATGGGGTAATTTAGAGTACATGAGGGGAAAAATCACAGCTGTCTTAGTATCACGCATCATTCTCCAGGCCACACAAGCCAAAGCAGACCTGATCTAAAAGGATAGTCTCGATTCTACTCTCTCCAATGCTGTGAAAATTCCAGCCCTCCCTCGAATTTCTCCCAAAGGGTACTGCTCAGCTCTGGTGGGTGCCCTCAATGTGTATCCTTGAAGCAAGCCTCCCTATGCCTCCCTCAGCAGTTACATGGGGTGCCAGGGCCTCGGAAGCTACCGTGATGTTGCAGCACCTGATGTCCTCTCTGCTCTCACCTCGTGAGTCACTGTGTCCACCACCTGTTCCAGTGGCACCCGATGAGGAGAAACATCCTTTCGGGTGGGAAGTAACCATAGTTAAAGCCAGTTTAAAGCAGTGACTTCTGCCTTTCAAGGGGCCTTGTCTGTGCCCAGCGCCTATCTAGAGACAAAGGAATGTCTTCTCTGCCTCTTTCTACACACACAGACACTGGTGGGGGAGAGAGGAAAAGCAAGACTGAGATTTCAACGCACAGCATCTCTAGGTTGCTAAGCTGCGTGTTACCAAGTAGGTGGTGCATTGCTTTAGCGGAGGTATGAATGCGACATCCGCTGCAATAAGAAAGCCTTGAAGAATAAAGAGAGGTTAGGAAATTTAAATTGGTGGCAAGGCAGGAAAATACAGAGAGTGGGTGTCTTGGCTTACATTTTCCCCAAAAGCAGCCCCTGGGGAGGGGCGTAGGTGCAGGCAGATTATTTGGGAGGTGTTGCTAGGAAGCAGGAGAGAAGGCGGGAGTGAAGCGGGAGCCAGTGAAAGACATGCTAATGAGGGCATTGGCGGTGGGCAAGTTTGGCTCAGGCCTGCCAGGGACCCCTGAGGAGCTGTGCAGAGCTGCCCAGAACTGCCCCACTGCAGGACTGGAAAGCTGGGGCACTCAGCTACCTGTGTCTGCCCCTCATCAGTTGGGGGTTGGCACCAGTGCATTAACCCCCCAGTCCTGGGCCTGAGAAGGCCTTGCAGGCGGCGAGGCATTCAGGGCCTGGAGGTGGAGCACGGGGGCCTGCTTGGGAACTGGCCACCAGAGTGGACGGTGCCCGGGGAGGGCGAGGGGAGCAAGAGTCAGAGGCAGCCCTGGGTGGGGGGGGGAACCAGCCCGTGTGAAGTCAAAAGAGCAGGCTGCTGGGCCACCTAGGGGCTCAGGGGTTGAGCACCTGCCTTTGACTCAGGAGCGTGACCCCGGGGTCCTGGGATGGAGTCCCACATCAGGTTCCCCGCAGGAAGCCTGCCTCTCCCTCTGCCTGTGTCTCTGCCTCTCTGTCTCTCATGAATAAATAAATAAAATCTGGAAGAAAAAAAAAAAGGGGGCAGGTGGCCTCAGATGAGGCTTCAGAGCAGTTTTTTCTCCTGACCCTCCGCGAGTCTTACAGAGGTTAGGAATGGGACAGCTCTTTCCATTTTTCACTTGAAGTCTATATTGCAGCTCCTTCTCCTCCCTGGGACTTGGGGGTGCAGCCCAGGGAGGACAACCTGGGGGGCAGACACCCACCACCATCCTCAGAAGCCCCTGTCCTCCAACACTTGCCCGCTCCCTGTCGTTGAACCAAATCAGTGAATGCATTTCTTTCCATGAGGCTCCTAATGCAGAAAGACCAGCCTCCTGGCACAGGTCAGCCCCCTCTCACCCCCAGATGAGGCCACAGTCAGTGGGCATCCAGGATAAACTGCTGAGGAGGGATCCCTGCCACCTGCCTGCACACCTGCCTGCGGCCAGGGCTCAGCCCCCAGCCCGGGGGGGGGGGGGGGGGGGGGGGGGCGGGGGGGAGGTGATGTGGCGGGGGAGGCTACGGCCCCCATCCACTGTCAGGGCTCAGAGAGCCCTGCAGCGAGCCAGCAGAGCTGCTTTTCTATCCACTGGAAAATATTTCTAAGACAAAGCCTGGTCCTCCGCAGCATTAGCTAGGATTTTGTGCCACGGGCGACTTAATCACATTCCTGCACAGTGGGCTCCACGGGGGAAAGCTGGCAAGGGTTGCTAAGCTACGGCTGCAGCGCCTGAATGACGGCAGCAAGCATAGGGCAGGTCACAAATTCCAGATCCCGCCTGAAGATGGGGAAGGAGGTCCTAATATTCCATCCCGCTTGGTTCTCAGAGTTTCCAGGCCTGGACTGGGTCAGATTTTCCAATCTTTCCTTTCGTTAATCGTGTTCTCTGAAGGCTTACCAAGTCCTCTCTGGGCTTCCTAAAATTTGGAGCCCCTCGTCCTGCAATTGCTTTCATTGTTGTGAAACGACATGTAAAAACCTTCTGTGAAAGCAGAACAGCTGTGCAGGTACTCAAGGAACAGATACAGCAGTTCCCGGAGTCCCCAAACAAAAGTCAACAATGACCTGTCACCGCTCCTGCCGCAGGAGACACAGGGATTGAGAATGCACCGTGGCCGACTTGCACTCCTCCCTGGTGGAGTTGTCTCCAAGTCTCCCTGAGAAAAACTGCTCTCAGGATCCATTAAGCATCCTTCATATTTCATATATATGAAATATATATTTTTTATATATGAAAAAGTGTCCTGTGGGATACCTGGCTGGCTCAATCCATGCAGCATGCAACTCTTGATCTCAGGGTCATGAGTTCAAATCCCACCTTGGAGACATAGAATTTACTTTAAAAAAGTGTATTCCTAAGTCAGATGGGCTGAGTTCTGCTACAACAACAAATAACCCCAAAATGTCAGTGGCTTGAAACAGGAAAGGTTCAGGGGTACCTGGGTGGGTCAGTGTTTGAGCGTCTGCCTTCTGCTCAAGTTGTGATCCCAGGGTCCTGGGAGTGAATCCCACATTGGGCTCCCTGCAGGGAGCCTGCTGCTCCCTCTGCCTGTGTCTCTGCCTCTCTCTGTGTGTGTCTCTCATGAATAAATAAATAAATAAAAATTTTAAATGAATAAATAAATAATCATTAAAAAAAGAAAGATTCAGGGTCGCCTGGGTAGCTCAGTCAGCCCCGCCCCCCAATCTGCCTTTGACTCAAGTCATGATTCCAGGGTCCTGGGATCCAAGCCCACACCCACCTTGGGCTCCCTGCTCAGTGAGGAGCCTGCTTCTCTTTCTCCCTCTGCCCCTCCCCCTCTCATTCATGCGCATGTGCGTGCATGTTTGTGTGTGTGTGTGCATGTCTCCTCTCTTTCTCTCTCTCTTTCTCAAATAAATTCTTTTTAAAAAAAGAGTAAAAGTTCATTCCTCTCTCTCACTACACGTCCACCCTACCTTGGCTGGAAGCTATGCTCCAAGTTTACTTCCTCTGGGACCCAGGGGGCAAGAGCACACACCTTTCTGATTATTACCTGTTTCTGGAAGAAGAAAAGAGAGAGCATGGTATTGTGGACCGAATTATGAAAGAAAGAAATAAAAGAGAGATCCTCTGTTCCTGCTTTTTTTTATTTTAAAGGTTTATTTATTTATTTATGATAGACATAGAGAGAGAGAGAGGCAGAGACACAGGAGGGAGAAGCAGGCTCCATGCAGGAAGCCCGACGTGGGACTCGATCCTGGGACTCCAGGATCGCGCCCTGGGCCAAAGACAGGCGCCAAACCACTGAGCCACCCAGGGATCCCCTCCTCTGTTCCTTCTTATAGCACTGATTTAAATTAAAAAAAAAAAAAAGGCAGAAAAAAAAAAGGCCGCAAACCAACCTTTCTGAAATCCCACTAGTTACTATTACTCTTACAACCACTATTATCATTTCTATCAGTATCTTTCTAGCTCTTTAAAAATAAATCTCACTACCTCAGCTTTCAAAGCCCTGCCTCATTAATTAAATCCCAAATTATCTGGTCTGGATCTTCTTCTTTTTTTTTTTTTCTTTTAAAGATTTTATTTATTTATTCATGAGAGACAGAGAGAGAGAGAGACAGGCAGAGACACAGGCAGAGGGAAAAGCAGGCTCCATGCAGGGAGCCCAATGCAGGACTGGATCCCAGGATCCCAGGATCACAAGCCAAAGGTAGGCATTAAACCGCTGAGCCACCCAGGGATCCCCTGGTCTGGATCTTCTTAAGGTTGCCAATGACTTCCTTATTGCTTAAACCAAAGAACACTTTTCCTATTGTGCCCTACTAGCCACCTCTGAGGCATTCCGCTTGACCTCCCCCTCCTCTTTAAATCTCTTAGTTTAGCATTGGGATGCTGAAGTCTTTTAAATACTCAGGTATCATGAGATTGAAACTGTAAGGACTTCACCATGCACCGAAAACTAGCATAACAATACTTTTCTATTATTGTCCTTTTACTCACTACTAACGTGACATTTTTGATATAACCACCTTTGTCATACCTGATAAAATTAGTAAGGATTCTTTTTACTTATCTAATATCCAGGGCATATTAAAATGTATCTGATTGTCAAAAAAGCAGTCAGGATTCAAATAAGGTCCACACATTTTTTGAGGTTATGATGTCCCTTAAATCTCTTTTATTTTGTAATAGCTTTCCTTACGCCTTTCTTCCTCACACTTACAGATTTGTTGGCAAATCATTTATCCTTTAGAAGTGTTCCACATTTTGAACGTGGCTGATTGCTCTCTCATAATATCATTTAAATTTTTCTCCATCCCTTGCATTTCCTGGAAAGCGCTGGTTAGACCTAGAGGTCTATATCTTAGACAAGATTATTCCATAGGTGATGCTGGGCCAACATCTCTACTAACTAACTCTAGACTGCAGCTTATTTTTTAAAAAAAGATTTTATTTATTTATTCATGAGAGAGAGAGACACACACAGGCAGAGGGAGAAGCAGGCTCCATGCAGGGAGCCCAATGCAGGACTCGATCCCGGGTCTCCAGGAT
Source organism: Canis lupus dingo (assembly GCF_003254725.2). Lineage (NCBI taxonomy): Eukaryota > Metazoa > Chordata > Mammalia > Carnivora > Canidae > Canis > Canis lupus. Next base: position 15,141,680 of record NC_064279.1, on the reverse strand, counting down.
CATGCCCTGAGCTGAAGGCAGACGCTCAACCACTGAGCCACCCAGGCACCCTCTAGACTGCAATTTAAAGCTTCTTGAAGTTCTTAAATTATATTCCATAAGGATGTGCAGGCAAAATACTGTATTTTAAAGTCTCTTAAAGTACTGTACCTTTTTTTCTCTGTGTGGCTGTGCTACCAATTTGATATATAGTTAGGTTCATTAGTTTTAATTTTCTTTCAATTTTCTTTTAGTCAACTCTATGCCCAATGTGAACTCACCACCCCAAGATCAAGAGTCGCATGCCCTGTCAACTGAGTCAGCAGGCACCGCAATTTGTTTTAAATTTTTAAGGATTGTCCTTAAAGGAAACCAGAATATGTCACCCCAATATACGCCATGTGGACATATTGAGTAATTTGGATTAAAGGCATTTAAGAGGGGCAGCCTGGGTGGCTCAGTGGTTTAGCGCTGCCTTCAGCCGGTGGCCTGATCCTGGAGACCTGGGGTCAAGTCCCGCGTTGGGCTCCCTGCATGGAGCCTGCTTCTCCCTCTGCCTGTGTCTCTGCCTCTCTCTCTGTGTCTCTCATGAATACATAAATAAAATCTTAAAAAAAAAGGCATTTAAGAAAGAGCCTGTACAAGAAAACATTCTGACCCTCCTAATGTTCTCCTGAAAGCAGGAGATCTATCTCTCATGTGAAAGATGCCCTTCCTGTGCCAGGAGAAGGGAAGACTTTTTTTTTTTTTTTTTTAAGATTTTATTTATGTATTCATGAGAGACACAGAGAGAGAGCCAGAGACACAGGCAGAGGGAGAAGCAGGCTCCATGCAGGGAGCCCGTCGTGGGGCTCCATCCCAGGTCTCCAGGATCGTGCTGAAGGCAGGCGCTAAACCACTGAGACACCCAGGCTGCCCAAGGGAAGACATTCTTACCAGAAACAGGGAATTTGGGGCCAAGTGATCTGTACAAACAAATCTTGTTAAACTAACTCTTATCTTCCTTGTTTATTCTTCACCATTTCCCACCCTTAGCCCAAACCCTTTGTCTTGCCAGTTTCTCACAAACGTCTACTCTTGTGGTCTAAAAGATATAAAAATCTCTTGCTCTGGCCACATCCAGTCTTCATTCCCTTGTGAAGGCTTCCATGTAAGTGTAAAAACTTACTAAATTTTATACTTTGTCTTGCTAATCTTTCAGGATTATGTCAGTTTAATTCTTGGACCCAGCTAGAGAGCCAAAGAGGATAGAGAATTTTTCCTCCTTTAATATTCTTTTCATTTGATTCAATTCCATTCATTATCAAAAACAAATATAGTCATTAACAGAGATTCTTTGCTCAAACTTTAGTCAAACTCCAAAACTTCTCTTAGGCCCATCTGTGTGCTTCCTTATAAAATCTGGTATTAGCAAGAACCCTGCTAAGTCAGCCTAGTGAGAGTCCCTCATTCTTCATGGGAAGGATCCAAACCACTATTTGTCTAATATATCCCATAATTTACCCTTTGGATGGTGAGTCAGGCTGGGTAGACCATATTAAGGAATTGAGAGGTAGACTTAGGAATGACCAAGCAGCAGCTATCTTGGTGTTTCCAAAGTCCATCTAAGTGAATTAAACATCGCCTTTTTCCTATCCAATTCTTTCTTTCTTTCTTTCTTTCTTTCTTTCTTTCTTTCTTTCTTTCTTTCTTTCTTTCATTTTTAAGATTTTGTTTTTTGGGGGGATACCTGGGCGACTCAGCAGTTGAGTGTCTGCTTTCAATTCAGGGCGTGATCCTGGAGTCCTGGGATCAAGTCCTGCATCTGGCTCCCTGCATGGAGCCTGCTTCTCCCTCTGCCCGTGTCTCTGCCTCTCTCTCTTTCTGTGTCTTTCATGAATAAACATTTTATTTTATTTATTTTATTTTATATTTTAATTTTTTTAATTTAATTTAATTTTATTTATTCATGAGAGACACAGAGAGAGAGGCAGAGACACAGGCAGAGGGAGAAGCAGGCTCCAAGCAGGGAGCCTGATGTGGGACTCGATCTCAGGACCCCAGGATCACAACCTAAGCCAAAGGCAGATGTTCAACTGCTGAGCCACCCAGGTGCCTTATCGAATTCTTTCTGAGACTAAAGTTGTTCTTTGGGCCTTGCAAATCTCTTTATAACTTCCCTAGGAGTCATCCCAAAGAAGTTCTCTCCTTTAAGGAGGGTGAATAATCCCAGCAAGGGTCTAGAGCCTTGAAATGGGACCTAGGGCCATAGTCTCAAGGCTTGGAAACTGCACGGGTTTCTCAAATGGTTGGAGAAGAGTTTGTTAGTTTCACATATATATTAGCTATTTATCATGGTGGAGAATTCTCCTAAGTTGCCTGACCAGGATTCTTGCTAAAACTGGCTTCTACAAAGAAGAATTCTTATTGAGGAGAAGGTTCAGGGAAGCCTGAGTAAAGTTTGGTCAAGCAAAGAACCTTTGTCAATATACACACATATACATACTTATACACATACCCTGTCTTACTCAAAACTTAACACACCCTGATGCATTTCTGGGCCCTTTTTTTTTTTAATTTTTATTTATTTATTTACGATAGACACACACGCACAGAGAGAGAGAGAGAGAGAGAGGGGCAGACAGAGACACAGGCAGAGAGAGAAGCAGGCTCCATGCACCGGCAGCCCGATGTGAGATTCGATCCCGGGTCTCCAGGATCGTGCCCTGAGCCAAAGGCAGGCGCCAAACTGCTGCACCACCCAGGGATCCCCCTGGGCCCATTTTTTTTAAGATTTTATTTATTCATGAAAGACGCAGAGAGAGAGGCAGAGATAATCAGAGGGGGAATCATGCTCTTTCTAGGGGGAAAGCCTGATGCAGGATTTGAACCCAGGACCCCGGGATCATGCCCTGAGCCAAAGGCAGATGCTCAACCACAGAGCCACCCAGGCATCCCTGGACCCATCTTTTTGTAGTTGAATCTATCTTGCTGAACACTCTGTCAGTATATAGAAATACCCTTTTCACCTGCAGAAGACTCCATTGTGCAGAAGTAGCATCATCTCTTTGCTTTAGGTGTGTCCCGTTATTTAGATATACCTATATGCATAGCATTGAGTTAGCTTCTAAAATGTCACCAAATGATTTATAGTTTTAGAATGTGGTTACCAATTCTACGCTATGTATGTATGACCTTTCTATGAATGACTGCCATAGAAAATGTTTCCTTCCACTTCAATTAGGTCATAGTTTGGATAAGCAAGGCAGAGTGCTGGGAAAGCAGTCATCTTATCCTCTATGTGTTTTGCACATCATCTTGGACACTGTGGCTGCGCAATAAGATGCCTTAGGACCCTGCCAAGAATTCTCGGAGCAACCTCTCTCCAAAGTCCAGCGAGACTAAACTTAAGATGAGATAAATATACATTGTCTGGGAGTTGTCTCTGACGTTTTATTGCTCTTTGACAGCTTAACTAAAAACAAGTTAATGCTAAAATAGCTTGGGCCGATACAAAAATGCTCCCCAGCACATGAATTATGAGCTCACTCAGAGCTCTTGGTAGTGATACCCACCTGAAGGCCTCAAAGTCACCCATTTAGCCACATTGACTGCCACAGGTTCAGGTGTAGGTCCCTGTGTGTGTTTCCACCCCTCAAAACTCCACACAGAGCTGCTGAGTTTATTCCGATTCTGTGTTGTGAGTTATAGTTGTAAAACCAGCAACTAGGAGTAGAGAATCAGGAAATGATGAGCTGAGCCATCAAGACTGGGCACAGCTGCACTCTTCCAAATATACATCCTACCTGACATAATCAGTTTAGAACTTAGAGATAGGGTATAATTATATGATTTCCCTCATATCCCACAAAAAACATCAGGAGATTACGAGTTTTTGCCTGGCCCTCTCCGTAAATAGAGATTATTTCTTTTGTGCTTCCAGTCTTATGAGGAAAATCCACTGACTCTCCTTAAAGTCTTGACTTCTCAATCACTTTTGAGCTGAGATCCTCCTGAATAATGAATTCATCAGTCAACGAGTTTAGGAAAATAATAATAATATAGAATGTCAACTGATGAGCTATAAAATTGATCATCCTTGGTTTCTATTCCAAGGACAAAGCACAATTTTTGTCTAGTTTTCTTTCATGATAGCCCTGTAGTGTCAGCTCCTATAAGCCAAATAATCACTACATGCCAGGGACTATATTAGATAAGTCAGTTTATGTGCTTTTTTACAACAACACTGTGAGGTAGAATCTCAGTGAGTTAGGTGTTTTGTTTGTTTCACAAACAAACTTACCCCGGTTACCTTATTTAATGAGACTTTGTTATAATTACCTTGAATGACGAAGGTGTCATCATTTTTCAAGGAGTCTAATACGGTGTGGTATATGTGAGTCACAATTTGGTTTCATAACATATAACAACAAACTCAAAGTAATAGTGGCCTAAAATTCATTAAAGGCTTAGATCTCTTAAGAAACAGTGAGTTTGGGGGTAGAATGTTTTCGGCTTCACTTTAGCGCCTCAAGAATTTCAAGGCTGAGATCTCCAGGATTTTAGAGTTTTTCTAGCTTCTCCCCTGCACTTCTCATTCCTTTATAGTTCCAAAAAGCTGCAGAAGCTTCAGTCATCTTTTGACCTTCCAAGGCATACCTCCAAAGCAGAGCCAGCTTTCCTTGAAACCCCAGCCAACGTTTTTCCACATAAATCGTAGTGGCCATTCTCAGTTTCAGTGGAAGCTGTGAAACGTAGTGTTTTATCTGGATACGTTGCTGTCCTAAATAAAACTGTGGTTCTGATGATGAGAAAAAAGGAAGGAATGGATTTTGAGGAGGCAGTCATCGTCACTGCTACAAAGAGAATAGGTGGTAATAGCACCTCATCAACAGATAATAGAACTGGAAAGTACCTTGAGCAATTCAGGACAAGTAATACTGACACAAAGATTTATGGAGACCTCACTCTTTTTTTTTTTTTTTTTTTTTGGAGACCTCACTCTTTATGTGCTTTACATTTACTGTCTTATGGAAACCTCACAACAACACTATGATGTAGGTAATGCCATTATCATTCTCCAGATAAGAAAACCAGGACTTGGAGAATTTCAGAAACTTGCCTAAAGCCAATCAGTCAGTGGGAAAGCAGCCAGAGCTAGAATCCAGGTTCCCCTAAAGCCCAGCTACTGCAGTCAGTATGTGGTGGTTTCCCCTCTTGACCTGAACCAAGTGACTAATCACAAAATCCAGAATCTCTGTTCTAGGAGCAGAGACCACTCTCAGAAAACATGTGGCCAACACCCCTCTCAGGACACTTTATCTCAAAGTGCAACGTTACTTAACCAATCTGACCCTGCTTTTACTGCCAGCGAATTATTTCGTCAACCCTGCTTCCCTATCGTTTGGCCCATAGGTGCCCTGCTCTTTGCATTCATCACCCTTATGTGTATTGGTACCATAATGACTTGGGGGAAGTTTTCCAGGTAAGTTTCCAAGTGTGACATTTACTGCAACACTTTGATAACTGAAATGACAGGAAAGAAAATAAAATATTAACTATGCTCTTTAAAATGCCATAAATTTGTATTCATTGGCGAGTGTTCCTGGACTCTAACTGAAGCTATAAACTTGCAACTCTGTTGCTAACTGACTCTGGAGGATGCAGGAGAAGCTTTCATTTTTCCACCTAATATGCTTATAATTCAACAAAATTTCTTCTCACTTTGCTTCCTGGACCTCATAAAATTTAAATGGAAATATTAAATGGTTTAATAACTGGGCAACACCAAATAGCATGCTTGGCGTGACTTAGCATTTTTAAAATACAGGAGTCTCATTATATTAAATGTGTCTCATTATTGTAATTATGCTGCTACAAATGTAGTGGATAACACATCACATCATTATTTAATTTTATGGAAAAGCTTTCTAAGTTATTTGTTGACAGAAAAAAGTACCAGATTCTGTTTCTATTTGTTTAAATTGCAGCCTGTGTTACGGTTTTTTTCCCCCTGTGCTAGGGTTTTATATTTCACTGCAGTATTTCATAAAGTGTGCTTATCTTTGGGATCCAGACTGATGGTGCTTTGAGGGAATTGCTTTGAAGACAGCATCACAACTCTTGTGTTCTAGGACGGCAATAAAATTGTCACTTTTAAAATGCTTTAAAGAACATCTGTGATATTATGCAGTCATTAAAAATATGTTCTGGGGGGCCCATGGGTGGCTCAGTGCATTAAGCACTGACTCTTGATCTCAGCTCAGGTCTTGGTCTCAGGGTGTTGAGTTCAAGCCCTGTATTAAGGGTAGGGATCACTTACAAGAATTAATTAATTAATTAATTAATTAAAGTATAGAAATATGCTAAAATATCATGAATTTGGTTCTCTAAATTGTGGCTATTGAGATTATTTTATTTTATTTTATTTTTTTTTTTTTTTAATTTTCTTTTATTTATTTTTGATAGTCACACAGAGAGAGAGAGAGAAAGATGCAGAGACACAGGCAGAGGGAGAAGCAGGCTCCATGCACCGGGAGCCCGACGTGGGACTCGATCCCTGGTCTCCAGGATCGCGCCCTGGTCCAAAGGCAGGCGCTAAACCGCTGCTGCCACCCAGGGATCCCTATTTTATTTTATTTTTTGAGATGATTTTAATTATCATTTTGTGCTCTGTTCTATTTTCTGAAAATTCTATGATAAGCTTGCTACTGTTTAAAAAGATTTATTTATTTATTTGAAAGAGAGAAAGCATGCACACAGGGAGGGGGGTTGGGGGGAGACAGAAGGAGAGGGAAAGAGAAAAGGAAAGAAGCAGACTCCTAGCTGAGCACAGAGCCTGCCAGCCACCAGCTGTGGGGATCCAATTCATGACCCTGAGATCATGACCAAAGCCGAAATCTAGAGTCAGACACTCAACCAACTGAGCCACCCAGGCTCCCCAGCATTCTACTTTTTTAATTTAAAAAAGTTAATTAGGGATCCCTGGGTGGCGCAGCGGTTTAGCGCCTGCCTTTGGCCCAGGGCGTGATCCTGGAGACCCAGGATCGAATCCCACGTCGGGCTCCCGGTGCATGGAGCCTGCTTCTCCCTCTGCCTATGTCTCTGCCTCTCTCTCTCTCTGTGTGACTATCATAAATAAATAAAAATTAAAAAAATAAATAAATAAAATAAAAATAAAAAAGTTAATTAGTTTGGTAGTTACTTTGAATGGGCAGGTGGAAGATGATTTTGGGGTGACATTGACTACAGAGCAATAAAGCCTAAAAAAAGCAGCTGATACCTCATTTCATGGACAGTTTCAGTCCAAGGATACCAAGCATCCTCAAAGACTGTGGTAAAAATAATGGCCTGGACTCCTTTCTGGCCTCTCTAGGAATTTTACCTGGACCTCCACCTCTCCCAGCAAATCAGGTTGTTCCTGGCAGGACCTGCTCACATTGTTCTTTCTATGCACATTATTGTTGACGTTGGCTCCCCTGCTCCTCACTCTGCCTTTCTTCATGCTGGAGACTTAGCCTGAGGTTCCTTCTCTGCCTAATCTGTCCATTGAAATGTTTTTTCGAAAAAATCTTTTTAAAGTAATCTCTACACCCTATGTAGGGTTTGAAATCATGACCCCAAGGTCAAGAGTTGTATGCTTTACCGACTGAGCCAGCCAGGCACCTCTTTTTGAAATGTCTTTTAAAAATTCAGTATGATGGGATGCCTGGGTGGCTCAGCAGTTAAGCGTCTGCCTTTGGCTCAGGGTGTGATCCCGGAGTCCTGGGATTGAGTCCCACATCGGGCTCCCTGCATGGAGCCTGTTTCTCCTTCTGCCTGTGTCTCTGCCTCTCTCCCTGTGCCTCTCATGAATAGATAAATAAAATCTTTAAAATAAATAAATAAAATCTTATAAAACAATAAAAATAAAAATTCAGTATGAAACCAGGAGTTCTTCTCTAATGGGTATAGAGTTGCACATTTGGAAGATTTAAAAGTTATTTTCCACTACTGGGTATTTAACCAAAGAAAATGAAAACACAAATTTGGAAAGATACACCCACCCCTTTGCTTATTGCTGCATTACTTATAATAGCCAAGATATGGGAGCAACCCAAGTGTCCATCGATAAGGAAGATGTGGTACATATATACAATGGAAAATTACTCAGCCATAAAAAAGAATGGATGTGATCTTCATCATTTGTAACTACATGGATGGACCTGAGGTTATTATGCTCAGTGAAATAACTCAGACAGAGAAAGAAAAATTCCATCTGATCTCACTTACATGTGGAATCTAAAAAACAAAACAAATGAACAAACAAAAGCAGAAACAGACCCATAAATATGGGGAGAACTGATGGTTGCCAGAGGGGAGGGAGTTGAGAAGATGGTCAGGAAGGGGTGAAGGGGAGTGGGAGGTAGAGGCCATGCCATAATTCCAGTTATGGAATGAGTGAGTCATGGGGATGAAAGAGACAGCATAGGGAATATAGTCAATGGGACTGTCATAGTGTTGCATAGTGACAGTTGGGAGCTACACTGGAGCTGAGCAGAGCATATGCAGACTTGTTGAATCACTATAGAATAACCCCAGTGATTCTGAACACATCTTGCTGAGTCTGTGAGGTTATTGAAATTTATGCCACCCCCAAATATGCCACTTTGGCCTACGGATTATTTTGGCCTAAAGGCAATTAAGAAACAGCAGACCTAAAAAAATCTTCTTCTGCCTCAAAGCAGGGCCCAAATTCCCTTTGTAAAGGTCGCCAACTTCTCATTTATAAAGGTTATCACCCCGTCGTGGAGCAGGAGGAGGAGAATGCCTCTTATCACTAGTGATGGTACTGACTTGAGTATGTCTCAGTCCCTTCAGGCTGCTGTAAGAAAATATCACAGCCTGCACAGTGTACAAACAATGGAAATTTATTGCTCACAGCTCTGGGGGCTGGGATGTCCAAGGTAGGTGCTGACATGGTCGTGTTCTGGTGAGTGCCCTCTTCCTGGCTCGCAGCTGGCACTTTCTCCCTGTGTCCTCATGCAGTGGAAGGAGCAAGGGGGCTCTCTGAAGCTCTCTTATAAGACCACTAATCCCATTCATGAGGGCCCCACCTCATAACCCAATAACCTCTCAAAGGCCCCCCTCTGCTAATACTAATGCTTTGGGGGGTGAGGACTTAACAGGTGAGTCTTGGCAGGGACACAAACATCCAGACCCCAGCACTTAATGAACGCCCTATCTACCATATATTTCCCAGTCGGCTGCCCCCAATTTATCACCCCTAGAAGCCCACCTCCACCTCTTGTTTTGTCCATCACTTCTCAACAATGTAACACCCTTTGTTAAAGATTTTATTTATTTATTTATTTATTTATTTATTTATTTATTTATTTATTTATGAGAGAGCAGCAGAGTGAGCAAGCATGAGCAGGAGGGAGGGGCAGAGGGAAGGGGAGAAGCAGACTACCTGCTGAGCAGGGAGCCCAAAGCAAGACTTGATTCCAAGACTCTGGGGTCATGACCTGAGCCAAAGGCAGATGCTTAACTGACTGAGTCACCCAGACACCCGTAACACCCTTTGTTAAAATGGTATAGAAGTTCCCAGGCCTGATTACTTTTTCTTTTTTTCTTTTTTTAAAGATTTTCTTTTTCTTTTTCTTTTTTTTTTTTTTTAAGATTTTATTTATGTATTTGAGAGAGAGTGAGCGAGAGCAAGACAGCACAAGCAGGGAGGGGGGAGGGCAGAGGGAGAGGAAGAAGCAGACTCTTCACTGAGTGGGGAGCCTGATGCTGGGCTTGATCTCAGGACTCTAGCTAGGATTGTGACCTGAGCTGAAGGCAGACACCCGAATGACTGAGCCACCCAGGTGCTCCTAAGATTTCCTTTCTTTATTTTAGAGAGAGATAGAGAGAGAGCACAGAGGGAGAAGGAAAGAGAGAAACCCAAGCGGAGTCTGAGCCAAGTGCAGAACCCAACACAGGGCTTAATCCCAGGACCCTGAGATCATGACTTGAGCCGAAATCAAGAGTTGGCTGCTTAACCAACAGAGCCACGGGGGTGCCCCTGCTTCTTTCTATAGCTAACTAACAGTTTGACTCTACACCCTTGGTTGCAGTCTGGTATAATAATATTTTATGCAAATAATTGTCCAATAACAAGGCTCAGGATGTGCTACCTCTAAATACGGCACCTTGACATATTGAATATTTTAATCATAAAGAGATTTCAGAAAGAGCATGTGCAGGAAGAAGCTTCTGACCTTCTCCTGAAGCTGTCCTAAACCCCTCATGTGAGAGATGCCCTCCCTACTACACCTGAGGAAAAGAGCATCCTTATGTCCATGAGGAATTTGAACAAACAGGCCTGGCTATTCCCCCAGTTTATACACTTAGCTCATACCCTTCTTTGCCCTATACATTTTTTCACAAATTTTCATTCTTCACCAAACCTGGCATAAAACACTCTTCAGGGACACCTGCGTGGCTCAGCGGTTGAGCATCTGCCTTCAGCATAGGGCGAGATCCTGGAGTCTTGGGATTGAGTCCCACATCAGGCTCCCTGCATGGGGGCCTGCTTCTCTCTCTGTCTCTGTCTCTCTCTCTCTGTGTGTGTCTCTCATGAATAAATAAACAAAATCTTTAAAAACAAAACAAAAAACACTTCAGGTCTTTGTTTCCTTATGAAAGCTTCCATGTCATATAAAACTTATATTAAATAAATCTGTATGTTTTTCTCTTGTTAATCTGTCTTTTCTTACAAGGGCTCCACCTAAAGGGATAGGAGAAAAAGATACTTTTCCTCTCCTACGGCAATTAATAATTGAGTTTTATTTATTTATTTTTAAAGATTTTATTTATTTATTCATGGGAGAGACACAGAGAGAGGCAGAGACACAGGCAGAGGGAGAAGCAGGCTCCATGCAGGGAGCCCGATGAGGGACTCAATCCCAGGACTCTGGGATCACATCCCCAGCCAAAGGCAGATGCTCAACCATGGAGCCACCTGGGCGTCCCAATAATTGAATTTTAATGAAACTAATCTGTCTACAGAAGGTACAATTAAATCACGTCATTGCTGTAATGCTTTTTACTTCTTGAATCAATCTTTTAAAAATTGTTTTAAAACGATGTTTCTAATGTCTTATTTATTTTTAAGGTTTTATTTTTAAGTAATCTCTCTGCCCAATGTGGGGCTCAAACTTGTAACTCTGACATCAAGAGTCACATGCTCTGGGCAGCCTGGTGGCTCAGCGGTTTAGCGCCGCCTTCAGCCCACCCAGGGCGTGATCCTGGAGTCCCAGGATGGAGTCTCGCGTCAGGCTCCCTGCATGGAAGCTGCTTCTCCCTCTGCCTGTGCCTCTGCCTCTCTCTGTCTCTCATGAATTAATAAATAAAATGTTAAAAAAAAAAAAAAAGGGTCACATGCTCCAGGGACTGAGCCAGCCAGATGCCCCTTAAAACAATTTTTAAAAATGATTTTCAAGGGGTTCCTGGGTGGCTCAATTGGTTAAAAAAGAAAAATGATCTTTTTTTAAGATTATATTTATTTATTTGAAAGAGTGAATGAGAGAGAGAGAGAGAGAGAGAGCATGAGGGGCAGGGAGGGAGAGAGAGAAGCAGACTCCCCCACATGAGGCTCATCCCAGGATCCTGGGATCATGACCTGAACCCAAAAGCAGATGCTTAACTGAGTCACCCAAGCACCCCTAAAAAAAAGATTTTCAGTTTTATAAATATTACCCAAATTCAGTAAAAAAAAAAGTTTGTGAACTAAAATATACATTTGCCAAATAAAATATAGCTCACCTTGCAGCTCTCTTTTTGTCTTAGTGTTTCACATTTTAAATATAGTGAAAAACTCCAAGTCGTACCATGGAATGAAGAAATTGAAATGATTTAAGTTCCATTTCTACATTTTTACCTTGTACTTTTGCTGCGTTTCAAATCTATAGTTTAGATATAAGCATTTGTAGTATCACAGTGGGGAAATACGAACTACCAATGATTTGGAACCATTACCAACTTAATCTCAAAAGAAAGCAGAACCGAGTGCACACATGGCACTGGGGCGTCTCTCTAATAAGGAGTTTTTTCAATTAACTTCCATGTAAACGACATTGTCTATTAAAAAATAAGTAACAAAATTAATTTCATGTTTCATGTAAAACACCTTGTAAAATAGTATGTATGTGTATATACTTATAATCATATAATATTTTATATATATATATATAAAATTAAAACTCATAGTTTCCAAAGCTACTGTTTAGACCTTAAGCCAACAAAAGACTTTTTGAGGGGAGGAGTATTTCATCACTGACCTTGTTTAGAATTGCTGGCACATGGTGATCGCACAGAAAAGCAGAAGGGCTTTAATTGGTTTTATTATTGTTTTTAAATTCCCTACAGACAGTGCACTCCTTTATTGCCTGCACCTGGGCAGATGGCGCCCCAATGCACCTCCTTTGGCATACCGCTGTTCCATAGTTAAGATGGTTAAAGTTGGTTTTGTTAATTTAATCATATGTTGATAATGCATTCAGGTTTTACCAGGGAAATGCAGAGGATTCATTTTTTATTAAAAAAAAGAACAACCCAAAATTTCTCATATAATAAAAATGACTGCCCAATGACTTCTCTTTGTGTACTCAGTGTTCTTAAATTGAAGAAATTCAACAGGAAAAGAATTAGAAAGAAGCACCAGGGTTGAAAGGGCAAATTCCTGGAAGGTCAGACGGACTATTGTCCCTGAGTCAGGAGGGCAGAGGAGAAGGGGATGGACCTGGAGGCAATACCCTGCCAAAAGTGAGCTGACGGTCCTGGGAGCAGCCACTACTCAACTGTATCCTTTTGGGACCCAGGCCCTATTGTTACCCAGATCTGTCCATTTTTTTTCATGAGGAGATGATAATAAGGATGGCTATGTAAGATCTCCTGATTTTTAAATGATGGAAATTAATTCAAACTCTAGAAAACACTGTGCAGCGCAAACAAAACACGTCTCCAGCTGCAGTACGCCCCTAGGCTACCAATTTCCTAATGAAAAATGCAAATAGTGATTGAACCAGTTACAGAAGTCGAGAAAATAGGCTTTATTCTCTGATCCTTTTCCTTTCCCAAAATGTGACATTTTAGAAAAATACAGATGTACTTACATCATACCCATAATCAGCAGTTTAACGAGAAAAGTAGCATAATTAGAGTAGATAGTTGGGAGTGGCCTGAATTCCCAGAGCAGTCCTTTCTCTTGAATGAGGACCAACGATGGTGTCACCCAGATGCCTGTTGACTAAGTGATATACAGCAGATTTATTTAACCACTGGCAAACCACATTTCTTTTTCCAGGGCAATAAGCTAAAAGGTTATTTACTTCCCTTGGTTACAGAAAGAGGAAATAACTTCTTCCAAGAATAGGGTGGCTGCGACCAGTTCAGCCAGAGAAATTATTAACCATGAAGATGACAGAGAGCGCAGAGCCCCTGAGCGTGGGCCCCCTGGCCTCCCAGCAGCCGAGGGCACAGGTACCTTTGGGGAGGTGTTGGCTCTGCCCTCCAAAAGCTCTCCAGGCCCCCCCCAAACATCTGAGATTTGTACTTAAGAAAACCAGTCTAAATCTGTCTATGGAGATCTCATTTGATGTGGCATTTGCCATATTAAAGGAGAAGGTTTATTCAAATTAGCGATAACAATAGAAGCCCTTCGCCACATTTCCACGGGTAATTAGAGCTTTGTGTATTTTAATTAAAAAGATGTATAGCTAAATCCTCTAACAGACTTCCTGAGCATCATCAAGGCTCTGTTCCGGCAGGGGCCATACAGAATTAAAAGCAAGAATTTGGAGAAGGGCTTTGTCCTCAATGGCCTTTCACAATTGTCTGCTTCAAGTGGCCTGCAAGCTGCCCTGTCCGGCCAGGTTAGCCCAGCTCCTCCGTGTGACCTCCCAGGGCCGCGGTCTGCGCCTGTGCCTCCGTTCAGTGTCTAGGAAAAGCTTTGCATGGTTCCGGCCTCACTGTTCAACCCAATAAAGGCCCCAGAGTTTAATCTCTTCCACTGAAGAGACAGGCCTCAGAAGGGCACTTACACAAAGAGTCGTCTCCCTGTATGACAAGAGGGGAAAAAAAGAAAAGAAAAGAAGTGAAGTTCTCCCATTGTTCACAAATCAGCTTCTTTTTTTTTTTTTATTTTTTTAATCAGCTTCTTTAATAAGAAAATGTCTGCTTGTTTATTACCTCTTTCCCAGGGTTCTAGGCTGAATTCTTCCTTTCCTTTTTTTTCTTTTAAATAAAAAAGATTTGAGATGGTCATTAACGAAAAAAATCAATGTGACCTGGCTGTATTTTCCCAATAAACTATTTCTGAAAGTTCTATCATCAGAGAATCTGGGTGTTTGGGGCAAGTAAGCTATTTTAACAACAAACAAGAAAGGAAAAGAATAATGATCTTGATCATATCAACAGACAGGAGGCCAAGCTGCTGACCCCAATTTTTTTTCTGGTGAGGTTGTTGGGGGAAGAGGTGATGACCATCTTAAAATTGCCCAATCCATTCTATTAGAGCTTCACTAGATTAATGCAAAGGTTTTCCTTTAAAATGCCATCTCTTCCAAAGAATGATTCTCTAACTGAGAATGCAAATGGTGAAATTGCAACCATCAGTGAAGAAAAGCTACTCTTGGAAAGAAACATGCCGTTACCCAAAACAATATGATAGAAGCACTGTACAGGGTAGCGGGGGGAGGGAGGGGGTGGGGGGGGGTGGGGGGGTGGGGGGGTTGGCGGGAGGGTGCTCAGTGGTTTAGCAACATCTTTAGCCCAGGGCCTGATCCTGGAGACCCGGGATCAAGTCCCATGTCAGGCTCCCTGCATAGAGCCTGCTTCTCCCTCTGCCCGTTTCTCCCTCTGCCCGTGTCTCTGCCTCTCTCTCAGGAATAAATAAAAATAAAATCTTTTAAAGAAAAAAAAGAAGCACTGTACATCTCCTCCCCTGGGTCCAGTTGGCCCTATAGGCCTGCTTAGGCACACATGCCTCTCCCAAGGGAACCCTTGAAGTCCTAGCCCCAAAAGACCTCAGAAAATTTGCAATGATTTAGAAAGTGATGGAACTGGGATGCCTAGTGGCTCATTGTTTGAGCATCTGCTTTCTGCTCAGGGCATGATCCTTGAGTCTGGGGATCAAGTCCCACATCAGGCTTGCTGCAGGGAACTTGCTTCTCCCTCTGCCTGTGTCTCTGCCTCTCTCTCTGTCTCTCATGAATAAATAAATAAAATCTTTAAAAATAAATAAAGAAAGAAATAAAATCTTAGAAGAAGAAAAAAGAAAGTGGTGGAACTATCCTAAAATCCTCTTATCTGGCAGATAGGAGGATTTTATCTGCCTTTTCCTCCCATTCACTCAATTCTGGAAACATCTCTTCTCATAGAGAGACAGATAGTCTAATGGTTAAGTCTTTCTCTCTCTCTCTCTCTTTTTAAAGATTTATTTATTTATTCATGAGAGACACAGACTGAGAGAGAAAGAGGCAGAGACACAGGCAGAGGGAAAAGCAGGCTCCATGCAGGGAGCCCGACGTGGGACTGGATCCTGAGTCTTCAGGATCACACCCTGGCTGAAGGCGGCGCTTAACCGCTGAGCCACCCGGGCTGCCCAAACTACTCTTGCTTAGTACCTAGTAAATGCTTGCTATCATTTCTCCCTTCTTCTTCTTTCCCTCTCCTTTGCTACTCAGTGCTTCCTGCTCAACTGCCAAAAAATAGAGTCAAAACTATATGGAGCAACCAGAACTTTCCGGAAATTCGCCCAAAAATGTCTTTTTGTGGATGAAATTGTGCTTTGGTGTGATTATAGGAGGTTACAGATGACTGTGAGCAAATATTAATATTGCTGATACAAAGGAGTGGGAACTGGTGCCTAGATACGAGTCTCCAGCAGAGAGCTCGGGCCACGACCTCCTCCTCCTCCTACCATATATATGCTCAGATCATACTGAAAAGAAATATGCAAAGATTATTAATTGTGGTTATTTTCTGTGGAATCTAGGGATGGGGGCAAGTGTGAGAGAGTGTATGTCCTTATGGGGCTGAGGGATATTTGTGTTTTTGTTTAGGTTTTTATTTATTTATTCATGAGAGAACAGAGAGAGGCAGAGACACAGGCAGAGAGAGAAGCAGGTTCCCCACGGGAAGCCAGATGCAGGACTCGATCCTGGGACCTTGGGGTCACAACCTGAGCCAAAGGCAGATGCTCAACCACTCAGCCACCCAGGCACTCGGGATATTTGTATTTTGGAAAGACTTGGACACACGACCCCCAGACCCCCAGGGTTAATGTGATATGCTCCCACCCCACCTCACCCCCCCACACAAGAATTATTACTACTTTAGATTTTCTAGACTTGGTCTTGTAGGGGAGGAAAAAAAATTTTCCCTCTACCTTTCACTGTTCTTGGCTAGGATTTCTTCCTGCTAAAAAGCAACAACAACAAAAGATTAGCAGGAGGAGGGAAAAAAAAAAACCCTATTTTAGTTATGTACAGATAGGAGCCCCACTTGAGTATGAGACTCAAAAAACCCCAGAAGATTGAGGATTACATACCATCCAGAGCTAAGGAAAGGGATGGGGTCTGGGGCCCAAAGCAGGGGAAGGCCATTCACCGGAAGGCAATTCACAGGAAGGTGAGAAGAGGAAATGTTTGGTAAACAAAGGCTGCCTTGCCCAGCAGATAAATCTCTCAGGTGAAAAGTCATCTCTGGCAGTAGCTCTTCCTGCTACAGGCCGCCTTTCTAATGTAAATTTCTTTCATAAATATAGATTTCCCTTACAAAAGGGTAACCTGTATTCTGTTTTCAGAGCTTCTTCAGTGTCTGCAGTGTCTTAAAAATAATCAGCTCAAAATAATCCTTATGCCAAAGAGGCGTATTTTGGGGTGGCGTTTTCTGCTACCTTTCAGTCAAATAGAAAAATCGGGGCAGCCCTGGTGGCTCAGCGGTTTAGCGCCACCTTCAGCCCAGGCCCTGATCCTGGAGACCCAGGATCGAGTCCCACGTCAGGCTCCCTCTCTCTCTGTGTCTCTCATTAATAAATTAATAAAATCTTAAAAAAAGAAAGAAAGAAAGAAAGAAAGAAAAGTCGTGTGCCTCTCTAGGAGTTCACCTAACAATGGTCAATTAGCTGGCCTAACGATGTTTTATGACTTAATAATGTTCAATGTCCAATATCACATGATAGAGCTGATGTTTAGAGCTTACAAAAAAAAAAAAAAAAAAAAAAAAGCAAGTGAGCTCTGCAGGGGAAGCTAACCACGTCCAGGCTTGCCTACCTTCAGCCTCCGAGTCTCTCATGCTCTGAATTTCTGAATTCTGAGCCCTGCCTCAGAGAACACAGATGTGCTCACATCTGCCGAGACCACAGACGGAGAGGAGGGATAAAGAGAATGAAATAAAAAGCAACCCCTTAAGTTCCCCAGATCCTAAAGAGTTCTCTCGCAACCTACCTAGGCAAAGAAATAAAAACTCAGACACCTAATTAACGTGTGATCGCAATTCTTCACCCTCAGAAGCACACGGAAACCCATTAAGTAAAATCCCTCTCTCCTAACGAGCCCTACAGAGTTGGCCGTGCAACTGAAGAGCTCTCCTTTGACATTCCAAGGTTCTTTTCATTCCCTCGTTGGAAAGAAATTTAACTTGACTTTTCATAAGCAAAAGCCCCCCAAACAAAGGAAGGATTGGTGCCTCCCTCATCACTTTTCAGCCTGCGGCACTGCAGCCAATAGCAGGGATCCCCTATTCAAGCAACAAACCTCAGTTACCCACACATGCACGCCGAGCAAAAAGAATTAATTTGGGCAGTATGTTCACTGCTTCCTTTTCTCCTGGAATACGTGATGAATTTTTATGGAGGGTGGTGGAGGAAGGGAAGGACCACATTCAAATGAAACCCAACATCCCTCTCCTACAGTGTCATTTCGAAGGCCAGATAAAAGCCAAATGAGGAGGCTGGGAACGAGTGCACGACGTAGCCGTTCTGCAAACCACCCTCCGTTCCCTTCTGGAGCCGGGAGGTCACACCCAGGCATCAGAATAGCTTCTCTCCTCAAAGTAAATTAACTGGTAAGTGCCTTCTTGTTTGTTTTCCTCCGACTGACACACTCGCAGCTGACCTGATGAGGATTTTCTGCAGATGATTTATTTACAAAACAGTATTTTGACTAACCACCAGCTGGCAAACAAGAAAAAGGACTCCTGATCGCTTAGGAAAAGCCCTACAAGCCGATTCGTTTCTGTTCCCTGGCCCAGGGCTTCGGGAAGGTCCTAACCCGGTTTGCTCGGGCTGCCGATGAAAACAGAAAGGGGGGACCAGGAGGAGGTTGCTGGGCTAAGGGGGTGGGGGGAGGGCCCAAACAACTTTCAGTAATTCCCTCTGCTTTTACCTAGGAAATTACAGCTCATAAATGCGGATTTTAAGTAGTTGTGACTCAGAAATAATCAAACATCATTTGTGGAAAGGCCACTTAGGGAAAACTAGTAGGAGGAAATGGTGCTCTCAGATGAAAATTGATTTTGCCCTCCTTAGATGACAAGGTAGGGAAAAAGTTCTAAATGGAGCTATAATGTGGTTTGGTTGGTTTTTTTTTTTTTCCCTCTCTTTTAAAGATGAATAGCTCGTGGTTTGTCAAAGCAAACATTTCTTTGTTGTTGCTGCATTTTTGAAATCTCATAATCAATTGCCTGTGAGAATAATTGGTACCTAGGCTCTCCTAATGAAGGACAAATGGCTAAATGCGGGGAAATCGCTGGCAGAAAAGGTTCAGCGAACTTGATTGTTCTTGGGGGAGGCAGAGAGCTGTGAGCCCCAATGGCTTTCTGTCTAATAGCTGATCCTTCCCTCTAAGTGAAAGCTAATGAAAACCAAATGAAAAGTTGATAACTTTCATCAGCAATTATTCTTTCAAATTGGCCTTTTTCACTTAAAACCAACTCATTCGTCCAAGCTTCTACAAACTTGTTGCTTAATGGATCCGCCACTATTTTTTGGTTTGTTTTTGAGGGGTTGCGGGGGAGGGAGGGGGAGAAAAAAAGGGCCAAGGGGCCTTCCTCTGGGTCTCCAATTCTAGTTCAGGTCATTCCTCTGACTGAATGAATGCTCATCACGTTTGCACATCTTCCAGACACTAAATGCTAAATGCTTTGTCAGTTTTTTTCACTGCCTTTTTTATGGTTTCACCTGAGACCTCAGGCATTTAATTTATAACAGAATGTCACATATTTTCTGTGTGACTTTACCACTAATTGTCATCTGTCTGAGACAGATATTTAAGTCACATTCCCTTTGTGAAGGCCACAGCAGTCAGAGATGCCCCCATGGAAGTAATTTTAAAAGGAGAAAAGCTTTATGCTCAATTTTTTCCCCAAATTATTCATAATTTTTTAAAAATCAGAAGCAATCAAATATCCAATGGTAGGAGGCTAGTGAAGGAGCTTCTTATGTAGCATCTCAATGAAATATTTTGCAGTCATTGGAATATTATATTTTGGAGGATTATGTAACATCACGGATGAGTGCTTATAATATTAACAATGATTATAATTAGCAAAAAAGTAAATGCAGTTGAGAAAACTGAAGAAAATGCAAAAAAAAAAACTGAAATAGTTGTGTTAAGCCAAAAGTGAGTTTATGATGTGCTGATGGTGAGCTGATGGTATGTTAGGGAAAGAAAAACTTCCCTCTATCCTCTTAGGTTCAGTTCTGAAGGTCTGCAAATTAAACTGACTAGAGACAGATTAGTAAGCAAAAACATCAAATTTAGTCACATATTTTTATGAACCTTTATAGGGAGTTCAGAGAAAAATGTGACTCAAAGAGATGGTTAGAATTTGAGGTTTATATATCATCTTCATAAAAGAAGGGGAAAAGAAGAAAGGACATTTATGGGAAAACAAATGACTTTTTTTTAAGATTTTATTTATTTGTTCATGAGAGACACACAGAGAGGCAGAGACATAGGCAGAGGGAGAAGCAGGCTCCTCACAGGGAACCCATTACAGGCCTCTATCCTAAGACCCCGGGATCAACTACCAGAGCCAAAGGTAGATGCTCAACCACGGAGCCACCCAGGTGCCCTGAAAACAAATGACTTTTTGAGAAGATAAATGGGCTCTTAAAAGAATAGATGCGACTGTGTCTGTTTGGTGTGGTGTGAAGACTTCTCACCTCTGGTGAAGAGTCAGTCTTCCCTGATTGCTCTCCAGGAGGGGCTTTATGACAATTGCATTATTTGGGGGCCTCAAATGCCTTCTGCTCAAAATAATTTTTATGCCACACTGGTGTATGCTAGACCCTTTATGTGATATATCTTCTTTTTCCCCTAAACTTTCTCTAATAATCTATTACTTTCATCATTTAAAACTTCATCATATTGAAAATTCCTATTTTTTTCTTCAGTCTTCAATTTTCATAAAAACCACAAAATTTAAATCCTTTGATTTCATGGGGGCTCTTTAGGTCTAATTCACCTGGTTTCTTTGGTGACATTAACTTTGGAAAAGGTTTCTGCCTCATAAAACTTCTAATGAAAGTAGTGAAAGCCAAGAGTACAATAAAAACGGATAGCATAAAACTTGATAGAAAAAAACATAACTCGTTAAAAGAAGATTGCTAACAGCATTCTCTTAAATCAGACAATGTCCAAATACGCTTCAAATCTATTATTGCACTAAGTCTTCACACTTGATATTTTGATTTTTTTAATTTCATTTAAATTCAATTAATTAACATTTAATGTATTATTGGCTTCAGAGGTAGAGGTCCGTGATTCATCAGTCTTATATAATACTCAGTGCTCATTACATCACGTGTTCTTTTTATTTATTTATTTATTTATTTTAAGATTCTATTTACTTATTCATAGAGGCAGAGAGAGAGAGAGGCCGAGACACAGGCGGAGTGAGAAGCAGGCTCCCGACGTGGGACTCGATCCCAGGCCTCCAGGATCACGCCCCGGGCTGCAGGCGGCGCTAAACCACTGCGCCACTGGGGCTGCCCCCATGTGCTCTCTTTAATGTTCATCACCCACTTACAGTGTCACCCTACTCCCTTACCCTCTAGGGAATATTTTTATTTTGCTGTCACTCCAGAGCTCCAATACCAACTCTCCTTTTAGCTTGTTTCATTGCTTGAGGCAAAACAAACTCTGGACCTCAGTTTCCTTTTCTTCAAAATAAACCAGATAGGCTAGGTTTTCTTCCAATACTACAATCCACCTCCCTCCCCCCACTTTTTTTTTTTTTTTTAGAGTAGGCTCTGCACCCCACATGGAGCTTGAACTCACAACAGTGAGATCAAGACCTGAGCTGAGATCAAGAGTCAGATACTTAACTGACTGAGCCACCCAAACACCCTGTATTCCTTCCTCCCTTCTTAAACCTCTGGTTAAGGCATTGCTCAATGTGACATATTTACTGGATACCTAGCACATATGGTAGGTAGCTAATAAATACTAGTTGATGGGACTCCTGGGTGGCTCAGCGGTTAAGCATCTGTCTTTTTGGCTCAGGGCATGATTCTGAGGTCCTGGGATCCAGTCCCACATCAGGCTCCCTGCATGGCACCTGCTTCTCCCTCTCTCTGCCCTCTCTCTCTCTTATGAATAAATAAATAAAATTTTAAAAAATTACTAGTTGAGACAACTCTTTCATTCAGACTATTTTTTCATATTCTTCAATTATTATAGTATGTTTTCATTATTCCATTGATACTCCAATAAGATGAAAAATGTTCTTCGCTGTTAAAGACAACAGTGTTGGTTGGAACAAAGTATACATGACTCAGGCACAAACATTTTGTTAGAAATCATGCAGTTGTCCTTTCAGCCAAAGTAATATATTGGTCAGATGATTAATTAGAAGGTGGAGGCCAGATGTTAAATAGGGCCTGACTTTGCCTGTGGAAGAGTTTCTTTCCATGAAGGGAACTAACCAAGGGGAGCGCCAACTATCTGATCTTGGCCTCATTGGCCCTTGCTCATTGTTAAAACAATCATCAACTAGCCCGTGGGAACTTGAGTATATGAAATACTGCATAGGGCAGCTCTCTGCAGGACGTGTGCAAGTAAAGACTTGGTTTGTGATAAAAGAATTCACCAAATCAAATAAATAAGGTGTGTTAGGACTTTTTGGATGGTTTAAATATTCTTTTTGTTTAAATATTCTCAGTTTCACCTTCGTGGGGAAGATGGAAGTCGGGGGGACACCTATCTGGCTCAGCTTGTAGAGCATGAAACTCTTTGTTTTTTTAATTTTTAAAAAGATTTTATTTGTTTGTTTATTTATTTATTTATTTATTTAAGAGAGAGACAGCGCATGCACAAGAGTTGGGAGGGGAAGGACAGAGGGAGATGGGGGGGGAGGGGAGCGGAACATGCAGACTCAACGCTGAACATGTTGCCAAGATCTTAATTTCAAGGTTGTAAGTTTGAGCCCCACATTGGTTATAGAGATTACTTTAAAGAAATAAAAATCTTAAGAAAAAGATGAGGTTTGGAAATTTTGTTTATTTATTTGGAAGTCTATTATTTTTCATTTTGTTGGGGGGAAAGGAGTTATTTTTTTAATCATTCACTAAGAGAAGCTGCCTGTACATGTCCTATTCAGTCAAGCAGATACCGACAGGACCCTCGGCTCCAGTGGTAGAAGAGGACACAAGAATTTTAAAGGAAGATCCCTCCCCTCTGAAAGCTTAAAGATGTGCTGCCTTGGGGACAGAATGAAATTATTAAACTAAAAAGGTTTGTTTGTTATGTTTTCAGTAATCTGTATGTTCAATGGGGCTTGAACTCACAACCCTGAGATCAAGAGGCATACTCTCTGCTGACTGAGGCAGCCAGGTGCACTAAACTAAAAAGGTTTAGAAGTTTGGAGTGCCTACAGAGGTGGGGCTTACGAAAGGGAAGGGAGGATGTGAACAGGAGTACGCAAGTTAACACTCATGGAGGAAGTGAGACAGTGGGAGAGGTGGGTACCCATGTACCATCATAAGCCAAAGTGAGATGACAAGATTTGGACCTGACTAACTGATGGGTTGACCCACCAGAAGTCCTCCTCAGCCTGAGGAGTTTGTAGAATAACTTGTTGGGAGGGAGGAGCACAGACCTTGGACCCCCAAGAGGAGAAAGGGCATGGAGCTGCATGCAAGTTTTTCTTGCATGCAAGAAAAACAAAGAGCTGTTTTGGGATTTCCTCTACGAAAAAAAAAATATCCATGAAAGAGAATTCTCCATTCCACTTCATCCTGAACCTCTACCCAGCCTTGACTGGGCAAATAGCCCGGTGTCCTGGCAGCGCACGATGGGAGTTGTGATGCCCAGGGGTCCAAACTTGTACACAAACACATATAATTCACCTCCTGGAGGCCCCGGAAATACTTTTTGGTGAACTCTTCTCAAGTGTGATGTACGTATTGGACAAACACAGTACATGTTACATCTGCCAATGGAGACACCCCCAATGAACCCTGAATTAAAACTAAATACTACCCCATTTGCGCCCACTGTCAACTGGGGAAATTTTCAGGTTACCATAGATATATATTTATATAATACTTAATGTTTTTCAGTGCTCTTTTCAGCAGTACTGCTGACTACTATCCTTAGGAATCCACATCTAACTCAATTCTGCGTTGAAGGTGTTCTCACTTAAGTCCTGAAAACCTGTATTACCAGTGTGGCTGAGCTGTATGAAGTATTTCAGAGTTTAACCATTCCAGTAATACAGACGGTCTCAAAGTCAGACTAACCCAACTAGGACCAGGAAATTCCCAAGCAGACTTTGTTTGGTGTGTACTTTTTATTTTTTTAATTAAAAAATATTTTATTTATTTCTTTTCTTTTTAAAGATTTTATTTATTTATTCATGAGGGACACAAAGAGAGAGAGAGAGAGAGAGAGAGGCAGAGACACAGGCAGAGGGAGAAGCAGGCTCCAAGCTGGGAGCCTGATGCGGTACTCAATCCCGGGTCTCCAGGATCACACCCTGGGCCAAAGGCAGCACTAAACCGCTGAGCCACCCAGGCTGCCCCTTATTTATTTCTTTATTTGACAGAGAGAGAGAGAGAGAGCATGAGAGGGAGGGGAAGAAGCAGACTCCCTGCTCAGTGGGGAGCCCAACATAGGGCTCGATCCTGGGTCTCTGGGCTCATGACCTGAGCCAAAGGCAGGTGCTTAACTTACTGTGCTACCCCGGGACCTCTATACTTTTATTTTTTATTTATTTAAGATTTTATTTTTTTAAGTCCTCCCTACACCCAATATGGGGCTTGGATTCACAGTGCCTGAGATCAAGAGTCACACACTCTGCTGACTGGGGCACCCAGGTGCTCCTGGAGCGTACTTTTTACTTTTTCTTTAAAGATTTTTTTTTTTTTTTAATTTATGATAGTCACAGAGAGAGAGAGAGAGAGAGAGAGAGAGGCAGAGACACAGGCAGAGGGAGAAGCAGGCTCCATGCACCGGGAGCCCGATGTGGGATTCGATCCTGGGTCTCCAGGATCGCGCCCTAGGCCAAAGGCAGGCGCCAAACCGCTGCGCCACCCAGGGATCCCTCTTTAAAGATTTTTATTTATTTATTCATGAGAGACATAGAGAGAGAGGTGGAGAAGCAGGCTCCATGCAGGGAACCCGATGCAGGACTTGATCCTGGGACTCCAGGGTCACACCCTGAGCCAAAGGCAGGCTCTCAACCACTGAACCACCCAGGCATCCCTGGAGTGTACTTTTTAAACTGAAGTTGGAAGTAGAGTAGGAAGTGGATTCAGGCCCATCAGTGGGTTAGGCAGACATTTTAGAACATGAAAAACAGGAGGCCCTGTGGGTATTACTGTCAAAAAGGCAATCTCATGATTAGAAATTTCCGAGTGAGATGAATGAAGCCAAGAAAGTAACTCATTTCATAAAGTTTAACACACAAAGAATTCAATGAGGAGAGGTCAGAGCGTTCCCTCAGGCGTCAGGCAAACAGATTTTACTCTTGCTTAAAATGGCTTCCAGGGTTACTCTCTGAAGCTCTCATTTCTTTTTATGCTCCCCCCCCCCCAAAAAAAAAGAGTTATTAAAGAACTGTCTACGGTCAACCAGTCATCTAGTATAATAACTGAATCAGTTGAGTTTAATTTTGCCATTTCAAATGTTTTGCATAGCTGCGTGTGACAGACCTCGCTATCAACAAGAAGGGATCATCACAAACACATGTGATGTAATCATTGCAAAAGTGTTTGAGGAACACTTGGGGTACGTCAGGGCTTGGGATAAAGGCAGAGTTGCTATTTAAAAGGGAGGACTTCATGGAAAGCCAAGTGTAATAAATGTTTGGGGTTGAATTTTCACTAAGTCTGCACTGTCCCTAATGGCATGAAAAATGATTTGGAGATAGAGTTGGATCCCTGGAGCTAGAACAAAGTGCTCATAGATATGACATCCTTAATCTTTCATAAAACCTTCTCTATGACGGTTTAGAATGATAAACTTCGTTTGAGTAGAAAAAACATGTGGTAACGGAGTATCCTGCTTAATTTTATAGTTAAGGGTTGACATCGATTTTTTAAAAATTAGGTTATACCCTATTAAAAGCGCTGTTATTTGACTTGATCATTTTTGACCTAACAAAATGGAAGTTTCCTATGCTTTAAGAAAAAATATGGATTACTAATTTAATAAAAAAACAGTAAGATATTTATATGTAAGTACTTGTTTTGTTATATAAATATTTGTGTGTTTTACTTATATATGATACAGTTTATTATATTTAACATTAAAACCATAGTAAACATACTATAGTTTTGATGACTAAGAAAGAACTTTCTCCTTCATTCACTAAACTTTTATTGAGCACATATTATATATTTTCTGCCCTCTGCTCTGTACTTGAGACATAGAATGAGTAAAGCATAATCCTTGCCCTTGAGGCCCTCACACTTTAGTAACGGAGGTAAACACGTCCATGGATAATTACTAAAGAAAGGTGTGTACAAGGGTTAAGAAGGAAGTCTCTGAAGCCAGACAGACCCAGAAGTGGTCTGTTTTTGACTCTTTAAGATTTTTTTTATTTGGGATGCTGGGTGGCCCAGTGGTTGGGTAGCTGCCTTCGGCTCAGGTCATGATCCCAGAATCCCGGGATCGGGTCCCGCATCAGGATCCTCAGCATCCTCACAGGAACCTGCTTCTCCCTCTGTCCTGTGTGTGTGTCTCATGAATAAGTAAATAAATCTTTTAAAAAATGTATTTATTTATTCATGATAGACACACAGAGAGAGGCAGAGACATAGGCAGAGGGAGAAGCAGGCTCCCCCAGAATTCGATCCCAGGACCCCAGGATCATGACGTGAGCCAAAGAAGACAGACGCTCAACCGCTGAGCCACCCAGGTGCCCCAGACCCAGAAGTCTTGTTTGAGTTTCAGCACGATTGCTAAATACCCAACCTTTCTTTGCCTCCTGGAAATAATAATAGTACCTCGCAGGGTTGTTGTGAGAATTAAATGTGAAAATGCACGTAAAATTCCTTAGTATTGTGTTGTACTTAACAAGGATGTGGGAAATGTTAGGTATTGCTGTAATGTGTTAAATGCTATTATATAATTAGGCATGCCTGGGATTTCTTCCTTTTGCATGTGGTTAAGTGAACTGGTTTTAATTATGAGTAATACATGATTAGACAACCATGATGGTAAAGAGTGAACCAGTTTGCTCTTGGTAAGATTTTAGAGGAAAATTTCATCACCTTTTCCTGGAAGTAAGACCCATTGTCAACCAAAAGTCCTGTCTAATTAAGTGGTTGAATAGATTTAACACATCCCTCAGAAGTGAGGCTAGCTTTCCTAAGTACTTGACATTCTTTTAACACCTATAACAAAAAAAGAGGAACTGAACACGGGAACTAATGAATTTGATGATAATCAAGAACTTAAATTCTTGCCTCAAACTCACCTTTACCTTCTCAGATAAAAATTATTGTTAGTTATTGTTGAGATGCCACGAGCATAAATACCTTCTATCAAAAACCACTAAGTTGGGTAGCGGGTGGCTCAGCAGTTTAGGGCTGCCTTCGGCCTAGGGTGTGATCCTGAGACCCGGGATCAAATCCTGCATTGGGCTCCCTGCATGGGCCTGCTTCTCCCTCTGCCTCTCTCTTTCTCTCTGTGTCTCTCATGAGTAAATAAATAAAATCTTAAAAAAAAAAAAAAAAAAAAAAAAACTACTGTTGTCTTTCTGCCAGTTAGTAAATATTATCAAGCTCCCCTACTTGCCAGGCACTGTGCTAGGCTCTGAGGATATAAAGGCAAGCAAAAATACAGCCTGCTCAAGGAGAGACATTTATCAAGTAAGTATTCAAATATATAACTAAAAATTATAAGTAAAGCATAGAGAGCGATGACCCTGATTGAGACTGGGGAACAGGCTGGTGGTGGTCAGAGTAGAGCTTATTTAGGAGAGTAACATCAGGGGAGCCTGCTTCTCCCTCTGCCTGTGTCTCTGCCTCTCTCTGTGTGTCTCTCATGAATAAATAAATAAAATCTTTAAATAAATAAATAAATAAATAAATAAATAAATAAATAAATAAATAAAAATTTAAAAAGAATATTCACATTCATTTATTTCAGCCTCAAATAAACAAAAGCCTGATTTTTAAAAACTAGATCTATTTTTTGCCATATTCAATGGAGTCTGCTCACATCCCTGCGTATTCTTTAGTAATTTCTTAAAGAAAGACCATTTCTTCCATTTTATATTTTCCTCAAGCAATCAGTAAATAACTTATTCATCAAACTTGAGAGAATGCCCCAAAAGAATTTCTTTGGAAAAGCTGGTTTTCTTCTTGCTGAGCCAGACAATTACTGTGTTTTCTAGCCAGTTGGATTATAGCAAGTCAGTGAGATCACAGCAAGAAGCCCAGCTATGTTGTACCCGTCTTCATCACAAGAAATGAACTCATCTACACGAATCATTTGGTGCAAAATAAATAAATTCCTTTAGTAGAACATTATCACAGGATCAGAATGTCCTACTTTGGAAAAGAAGGAATGAGCACAATGTAGCTTTACAGTAACAGCAGGAAACCATTATTTTGTTGCTCACAGTGGTATGTTTCAGCCCATGTTTTCTTAGAATGAAACATAAATCCAAAATGTTAGCTAAACTAATCACAAATAATATCAAGTGAGCTCTGATTATAGCCAGTGATCATTACATTAGCTGGAAACCCAGGAATTTGCTACCTTTCAACAAAGTCATGTTAGTAATGTGAATTATTTCATAATACACCCTAATAAGAAGATTAAAGTAAGATGGTAATAATAATATCTCACAATTCTTGAGCTCTTTCCCTAAGCCAGGCACTTTGAGAGACACATATATATGTTGGACAATTCTTTTTTTTTAAGTGAACATAACTTCAAGATTATATTGTCTTCATAATGAAACAAAATAGGACATGTAGAACTAGATCACTTGGCCCCTTCTCTTCTTTTCAAAATGCTTGCTTCTCTTAATAGCCAGTATTCTCTTGAATCCGCAGTTGGGATCAACACCTTCAAGCCTCAGCACAATCTTCTTTGTAGTTTTAGCTTTTTCCCGGAAAATGGGTCCACCCCCCATAGCCACTCTACTTCCTGTCATAATGCTGCTTTCCCTGGGCATGCAGAGAATCCTTGCCCTTCTTGTCATGTGTCACTTTGTGGGGTTGGTGCTTGCCACATTTCTTTCAGAAAATCTGGTGGGTTTTAGGAATGGTCACCATGTTTGTGAGAGCTCTAAGTGGAAAATATCTTGTACAATTCTTAAAACAACCCAGTAGATGGTTTATTGATGGGCTTTCTCCCCAGATGGCAGATGAAGAAACTGAAGTTGACTGTAATAAAAAAAAATGATGTGATACATATGACCACTGTCTTTGATCTGCCATTATAGGGGAAGAAAAAAAGTATATTTTCCTCTTCCTCTTCTCTGAGCTGAGGCCCCTGTAACAAAAGACAGATTATTAAGGGAAAAGCATACAGATTATTTATTTATTTATTTATTTATTTATTTATTTATTTATTTATTTTTTGCATACAGATTTTTTGTTTTTTGTTTTTTTTTTGTTTTGTTTGTTTGTTTTTATGATAGTCACAGAGAGAGAGAGAGAGTCAGAGACACAGGCAGAGGGAGAAGCAGGCTCCACGCACCGGGAGCCCGACGTGGGATTCGATCCCGGGTCTCCAGGATCGCGCCCTGGGCCAAAGGCAGGCGCCAAACTGCTGCGCCACCCAGGGATCCCGCATACAGATTTTTTAAATGGAAGTTTCACATGACATGGAGACTTCATAAGGAAATAACCCAAGGAAACAGTTACACCTGAGTGTTTTTATACTTTGGCCAAAAATAGAGCCTCATGGAAAATGTGCTGGGACAAAGGTTTATGAGCTGAGAGTAGTACAGTGGGGGAAACATAGCAAGGCTTGTTTGTTCAGATTCTTCTGAGTTCCTCCTTCCTCAGAGGTAAAGATGCCCTTCCCTCAGGGTATGTGGAAGGCATGCACGTCTCACGTGATTCTCACAGGACCTGCTTCCAGGAGACCTTCCTGAACCCTGGAAACACACTCCTTCAGCATCAACTATTCAATATACCCAGGTGCCCTATTTTGGGGTAGCATGTCCTGTACTTCAATCCACCATAGATACAGCCACAGTCCCAGCTTTGGACCACAGAAGGAGCAGCAGCTGCCTTCTTGGACGCCTTTCAGAAAGTGGCTGACATGGTGACCAACACAGGAGGGGGCGTCTGGGTGGCTCAGTGGTTGAGTGTCTGCCTTTGGCTCAGGTCATGATCCTGGGTCCTGGGATCAAGTCCCACATTGGGCTCCTCACAGGGAGCCTGCTTCTTCCTTTGCCTCTGTCTGTGCCTCTCTCTGTGTGTCTCTCATGAATAAATAAATAAAATCTTTAAAAAAAATCAGTATCTATGGTAGATTGAGAAAAAATGTGAAATAGTACATACAAATAAGGCAATGGGAAGAGGGATCAGGAGGCAGGGAAAAAAATGGTAATAGTAGCAGATGACTGTATCAGACATGGAACTTCTCTTGACCACCTCATTTCATGCCCACAGCGACCTGGTCGAATAGGTACTCTTCTTATCCTTCTTTTACAGATGGAGAAATTGAGGCTCGGAGCCTTTGACTAACCTCGGCAAGGCCTCACAGGGAGGTAGTAAGTGGAACTGTGATTCCAAACCAGGGTCTGCTTGACCCCAGGGGCCTCGCTCATCACTACCATAAAACACAGCCCCGGGACACCCGTGTGGCTCAGTGGCTGAGCATCTGCCTTCAGCCCAGGGCCTGATCCTAGTCCCACGTTGGGATCTAGTCCCACGTCGGGCTCCCTGCATGGGGCCTGCTTCTCCCTCTGCCTGTGTCTCTGCCTCTCTCTCTCTCTGTGTGTCTCTCATGAATAAATAAATAAAATCTTAAAACAAAACAAAACAAAAAACACGGCCCAGGACTGCTCGTGGTTGCTGGTGGATTTCGTGGAAGCACCTGGTGAGGACAGGCGGCAGGAGAGAGGGCAGTTTAAGAACAGAAGAGACAGGGTGACAGCGAGAGAAGACAGACATGGAAAACTGGAAAGGGGACGTAGAACTACAACTACGTAAGCACCTGGACGTATTTAGGCCTCCCAAGGAAGAGTGGGCAGCAGGGCAGAGACAGAGACCAAGCTGGAGCGTTGCTGGGCCCGGGACTTCTCTCCACCCGGGTGACCCGACATGTGTCCTCGGCTGAGGAGGGGGTTCTGGGTCCTGGAACTGCAGCACTGATGAGGCAAGAGGGCCCGGCACACCAGTTACCTGGAGTGGAGAGGCTGGAGCTCAGGCTTGGCTCCCCTCCTCGGTTGGAGCAGCTGCAGCAGCACTGAAAGTGTCCTGGGTCTGACTGCAAAAAAAAAAAAAGGAAAACCAGAAGGAGAGGAGAGGAGAGCTGCACATCTCTGAGTACCGTATCTGTTCATCTTGCTTATTGGTCTCCCGATTCCAACAGTCCTATTAGGGATCCCACTGCTAACACATAGTCTTCAAGAGGACAGGTGGGGGTGCAGGGAAGAGAGTCTGGAAACCCTAAAGAAAGAATTTGCCTCCGCCATGCCAAACTTGGGGTGCTATCAGAATTCTCTCCCCTGAAGCCCTTCCCTACTGATCTGGAATTCCACTTAGCTCTCCTTCCCTCTGAGGGAGTACTTCCCCAACTTGATGTTCAGTTCCATCATGATCCTAGGAGTGGGAGGTAAATTTAGGTTTAGAAATTGAATGGACCAGAAAGAAACTTCATATACATCTTTTTTTTTTTTTTTTTTTTTTTTTAAGATTCTACTTATTTCTTCATGAGTGACACACACAGAGAGAGGTAGAGACACAGAGGGAGAAGCAGGCTCCATGCAGGGAGCCCGATGTGGGACTTGATCCCAGGACCCCAGGATCATGACCTGAGCCTAAGGCAGATGCTCAACCACCACCCAGGCGTCCCACTTCATATACATTTTTAAAAAATCTTACCTCACTCCCATCCTCCTGTCCCTCTTCATTGTCCTCCCACAGTCAGATCAACACTCTTGGATTTAAGATCTATTAAAAGATCATTTTTTAAAAGATTTTTCTTTTTTTTAAAAAAGATTTTATTTATTTATTTGAGAGAGAGAGTGGAAGATCGAGCACAAGTGCTGGGGAGGGGCAGAGGGAGAGGGGGAAGCAATCAGGGAGCCCCACATGGGTCTTGTAAAGTTGCTCCCGCCCACGGTGATAAGAAAAGAGGCTACAAGGCAAGTGGATCCGAGAGATGAACCTTATTGCAAGCACCCTCGGGTGAGGTTCCACGACTCACGGGGGGGCGGGGGGAGTGTGAGTCGTGGAAGTCGTGGAAGTCGCGCTGGGAGGGAGTTGGCAGGGTCCTTCTATGGGGTTGAGGCAGGACATAGGCTTGTGTCCATATTAGGTAAGGTATGGAGGTCGTGGGGTGGGAGAAGCCCCTGAGGGACAGTTCCCAATTGGGAAGTTCCTGGGTGGAAAACTTCAGTTTCCTGGTGGTGACCTGGAGGCCGCAGTGAAGGTGGCGGGGAGGTCCGCCATCTTGGAGAGGGTTGGCGGGGAGGTCCGCCATCTTGGAGCCCCCGTTTCCCCGCCGCCCGTCATTCCGACCTCTTTATATTTATATTGGTGTCAGGGGGCGTCGACTCTGGCTACTTCCTGCTGGCAGTGGGACGTCGTAGAGGCCATCGGATGTGGGCAGGCGGGAATAGGGCTGTAGGAGGAGTTGGTTGCCTGATACCCTGGTTATTTCTTGCAGGCGCTCCCTAAGCAACGTGTAAGGCAGGGAGCGATTGAGATTAACAGGAGGAGTATACAGAGGGGCGCTGCGAGGGGGAGGAGCCAAGTTACCCAGGCTTGGGGACTGAAGCCCCAGATGGAGTCATCTTGGTGTCTCGCCCGGATCCGGTCTTTGAGTTCTTTGACCTTAGAGGTGACTATGCCGAAGTGGTTGACGAAGTAGCAGCACTCTTCGTTTAAGTAAAGGCATGTTCCCCCTTTTTCGGGGTGAGGAGATCTAGGGCGCGTCGGTTTTGTAGGGTGACGGCGGCTAAGCTGGTGATCTGAGTCTGTAAGGCGGTGAGTCTGTTATTCGTTCCATGTCCTCATTGAGTGCCTGGGAAAGCTTATAATAGAAGTTAATGGAGGTTCCCAGCCCTGCCGCCCCAGTTGCCACACCGATAGTTAGTCCTGCCCCTATTAAGAAGGGAAGGCAGCTGGGAGGTAGGGGACAGTTGAGATAAGAGTTGTTCAGATGAGTAGATGCTGGTGGTAGGAGACAGAAGGATGAGAGTACAATCCAAGGAATCATTGGCAGTTAGGCAGCAATAGATCCCTTTTGGGCAGGAGAAGACGATTCCCGAGGGGGCAGGGGAGAGTGGAGGTGTCTTTCCCTGATAGTAGGACCTGTGCATAGAGGTATAGGCCGAGAAATAGCGTGAGGGAGCTGAGCCCCTCACGCAGTCACATGACTCTGCCTAGATCTGGGGACTCCTGAGGAGTACGAGAAGGAGCCCTAACCAAGCAGAGTTTGGTGGGGCCCACCATCCGGGAGGCCCACTTACTGTCAGAGGGGGCCCGTTTAAGGTTGTTGATGTGCACCCACGGCTGGTGGCCCAGTAGCTTTGCCGCAGTTGGGGTGGTGAGGATGACAGTATGGGGCCCAGTCTACTGCGTCTGTAAGGGACCAGGGTTGCGACTCCTGAGGAGAACCTGGCCCCCCCGGGAGCAGTTTCTGGGAAGGAGTCTCATCATCTTCAGGGTTGTTCCGGGCTGGGGTGACTGAGTCAGCATGAGCTCTCAGGAGAGCCCAGAGCAGAGTGAGGTAAGGCAGATAGGAGAGAAGGGGTGGAGGAACAGCAGGGAGATTGTGATCTATGAGGAAGGGAGGACCCTAGAGGAGTTCAAACGGGCTTAGTCCTGAGGGTCCATGGGGGGGCCGCCCTCAGCCTAGTGAGGGCAAGAGGTAAGAGGGTAGGCCAAGAAAGACAGGTTTCCAAGGTAAGTTTGGTGAGTTGGGCTTTAGGTAGGTCGTTGGCCTTTTCTACTTTACCCGAGGACAGAGGATGGTAAGGGATGTGCAATCTCCAGGAGATGTTGAGACTTTTAGCCACTTGCTGGGTTATGCTGGATATGAAGGCAGGTCCGTTGTCTGACTTGAGGGTTCAGGGCAGTCTGAAACGGGGAATGACGTGTTCAATAAGGATTGCAGCCACCACGTCCGCCATATCGCGGGCAGTGGGATAGGCCTCTATCCAACCTGTGAACGTGTCAACCAGGGTTAGTAGGTAGCGGAGGTTTTTATGACGGGGCATGTTGGTGAAGTCCAGCTGCCAGTCTTCTCCCGGCTGGTGGCCTCGCAATTGGTGGTTAGGTTCTGGCCTGTGGATCCCATCTTGTGCACTGACAGCCGAACAGACAGTGCATGTCCTGTGAACGGTTTCAATGACCTTGGACAGAGAAGGGTGGTAGAAGAGAGGTTGTAAGAATTGAAACAACGCCTTGGGGCCGATATGGAGCGACTGGTGAATTTCTGTGACCAGGGTGTGAGCCAGGTTTTCAGGTATGGCAGTGCAGTTCTGCATGTGGATCCACCCTTTGTTCCCTAGTTTGCCCCCCAACGTTTGGAGTGCTAGCGTCTCTTCCTCGGTGTAACAAGGTTGATGTGCAGTGTTGAGGAAGAGTACAGGGGCAGGAGTGGCGCTAAGGGCCATCTGCCTGGCCACCATATCAGCTTTATTGTTGCCTAGGGAGACCGAGTCAAGGGTAGTTTGGTGTCCCCGGCAGTGGACGATGGCGACCTCGGTGGGTAGGCGTAGGGCCTCGAGGAGCCTGGCAATGAGCGGCCCATTTACGATAGGGATACCTTTGGTAGTCAGGAATCCCCTTTCTTGCCAAATAACTGAATGAGTGTGGGATATGAGGTAAGCATATTTGGAGTCAGTGTAAATGGTGACTCGTTGTCCCTTGGACAGGTGGAGTGCCCGGGTTAGGGCTATCGGCTCCACCTTCTGGGAAGTAGTCCCAAGAGGAAGGGGGGCTGCTTCAACAACTGCCTCAGAGGTAACTACGGCATAGGCGGCGTGGCGTAGGCCATCTGAGGTCAGAAGGGAGCTGCCATCCACAAACAGGATGCGATCAGGGTTAGCCGGAGGTTGGTCAGAGAGTCCAGGGTAAGAGGGGGTAAAGTCCTCCAGAAGTTGAAGGCAAGAGTGAGAAGGGTCAGGGGTAGGTAAGGGTGCAGGCAGTAAAGTCGCAGGGTTTTAGTGGGGGGAGACAGACAGAGATATCTGAGGGTTTTCGACAAATAACAAATGGAATAACTCACCCGGGAGGGAGTCATCTGGGCCAGAGACCGATGGCCAAGGAGGTCCGTGAGTCGGTGGGGGGAGTAGACTGTAAGAGGCTGTCCTAAGGTCAGTTTTAGGACCTCCTTAGTGAGGGAGGCCACGGCAGCCAGCGCCCTGAGACAGGGTTGTCAACCCCGGGTGGTGGGGTCTGTTTGGACAGGTAGGCTACTGCCCTGTATGTAGGCCCGGTGGGCTGGGCTAGAAGGCCGGTGGCCGACTCAGATCGTTCATCTGTGAAGAGATGGAACGGTTTAGCATGGTCTGGGAGAGCCAGAACTGGTTCCTTAATGAGGCAGTCTCAGAGCCTCGAAAATCCATGCTGGATTGAGGCAGGATCAGTTAAGGGACCCTGAGGGGTTTCCTTGGCTGCTTGATATAAAGGCCGGGCCAGGATAGATAAGTTTGGAATCCAGTGTCTAAAAAACCCCACGAGTCCTAGGAAGGAGAGTATCCCATCTGCACTCTGAGGGGAGTTCTTGGAGGAGGTGAATACGGTCCCCAGTAAGGGATTTAGAGGTAGGGGTCAGAGTGATCCCTAGATATGTGACTGATGGGGTACATAGCTGGGCCTTAGACGGGTTGACTCTATACCCCGTAGCTCCCAGGAAGTTTAGTAGGGTAGAGGTATCTTCCTGGGAGGTGAGGAGGGAAGGGCTACAGAGAAGCAGGTCATCTACATACTGTAGCAGGGTACTGGCCTCCAGGAGACATTCCTGGAGGTCAGCTGCCAGGGCCTGGCCGAAAATGTGGGGGCTGTCACAACACCCTTGCGGTAGGACTGTCCAGGTAAGTTGTCCAGAAACATGGGTGTCTGGGTCTTCCCAGGTAAAAGCAAACAGGAAATAGGAGTCAGGATGCAGGGGAATAGTAAAGAATGCATCCTTTAGGTCGAGAACTGTGAAATGAGAGGTGCCGGGAGGGATGTGAGACAGTAGGGTATAGGGGTTGGGGACGACGGGGTGGAGTGGGACAACAGCTTCATTAATGAGCTGTAGGTCCTGTACCAGCCGATAAACCCCTGATGGCTTTCGTACAGCAGGATTGGGGTATTGCAGGGGGAGTTGATAGGAATGAGAAGTCCCTGCTGCTTTAGGTGGTCTATTATAAGTTTGAGACCCCTACGATGGGTAAAGGAGATGGGGAACTGAGCCCTAGAAGAGTATGTGGAGTTATTCTTTAACCGGATATGAACAGGACTGTGGTGGGAGGCGCCGGTGGGTTTGGATGTATCCCAAACTTGGGGATTAACGGTGGGCAGATTTGTAGGGATGGGAGTTGGAGGAGAGGGGAGGAGTGGCAGTAGAAGACACTCCGAAGCTGAAGGAGAAGGAGAGAGACGGATGGTGGCCCGCAGTTTTTGGAGGATATCCCTTCCCAAGAGAGGCACTGGGCAGGTAGGGAGTTGGCAGGGTCCTTCTATGGGGTTGAGGCAGGACATAGGCTTGTGTCCATATTAGGTAAGGTATGGAGGTCGTGGGGTGGGAGAAACCCCTGAGGGACAGTTCCCAATTGGGAAGTTCCTGGGTGGAAAACTTCAGTTTCCTGGTGGTGACCTGGAGGCCGCAGTGAAGGTGGCGGGGAGGTCCGCCATCTTGGAGCCCCCGTTTCCCCGCCAGCCCGTCAGGTCTCAATGCCAGGACCCTGAAATCATAATCTAGCAGAAGTCACATGCTTAAACAACTGAGCCACCCAGGTGCCCCAAGATAATTTTTTAAACAAACGAATCATGACTCATGTATGAATATAAAATTAACATGTCTCAAAGGTTTTATTTAACTCATTAGTGAATGATAGAATCAGTAAGCTGTTACCACTGGTTAAAAGGAGAATTCAAGGGGTGCCAGGTGGCTCTAGTTGAGTGTCTGCCTTTGGCTCAGGTGGTGATCCCGGGGTCCCAGGATCAAGTCCCACATCAGGCTCCGCAAAGGGAGCCTGCTTCTCCCTCTGCCTGTGTCTCTGCCTCTCTCTCTCTCTCTCTCTCTCCCTCTCACTGTATCCCATGAATAAATAAATAAAATATTTTTTTAAAAGAGAGAATTAAAAATCATACATATAGGGGATCCCTGGGTGGCTCGGTGGTTTAGTGCCTGCCATTGGCTCAGGGCGTGATCCTGGAGTCCCGGGATCAAGTCCCACATCGGGCTCCCTGCATGGAGCCTGCTTCTCCCTCTGCCCCTCTCTCTCTCTCTCTCTCATGAATAAATAAATAAAATCTTTAAAAAAAAATCATACATATATAGGCCATCAGGAATGTTGAAATGAGTTTATAAACAGTTGCAAAATTGGCAAAACTGGTTAGTACTTCACAGGCAATAATCTATTGCATTCCACTAGACACAGTTCATATTGCTATGGACAAAGATCATTTGTGTTAGTATAAGTTGTCAACAATGTGTGCAACTGTGAAATATTCATGCAGTAACAGTCAGAGAACCTGAAAAGACACACCAGGATACTCAGAATCTGTCTTCCCATTTCAGTATCCTTCACAATTTTTCCTGACAGGCCCTAAATACTGAAAAAATTATGATCTCCTTTATCATAGATAATTCAACATAAAAATATATGTATATATACTAAACCAAACTCATAAATTAATGAAAGTAAAATAGGTCTTTTTTCCCCCCCAGAATTTTCTTATTGCAAAATTATATACTAATCCATGGAAGTTAAACCTTTTAATGTTTTACTGCCTTTGCTTTGCTGGCATACTAATTTAGTCTGCTTTTGGCCACACTGGTGATATCTTTAGTCAAGTTCTTTTATAGGCGAATAGGCTGAGTATTTTCTAATGAAATAGATCAAAGAAAAAAGAAAGGAAGAAATATTATGTAGTACTGTCACTGTAAATGGGTAAAATATCTGAAATAAAACCCAACCATAGGGGGGCTTGGCTGGCTCAGAAGAATAGGCGACTCTTGATCTTGGGGTTGTGAGTTCAAGCCCCATGCTGGGAGTAGCAAAGACTTAAAAATTTTTTAAAAATCTTAAAAGAACCACAACAACCCTAAGTAATATTTTTCAGGACACCTACATATCACAAATCCTATCTTACACTATACTTCTGTATTAAGACTACTGTAGTGATTTTAATTCTCATGTTCCACTTAAGTGTGTCAAGAGGTTGAGGGGTATGTGTGTGTATTTTTTTGAGCAGTATGATAGGATGCCACCTTGAAAACACTTGAGATATTTGCTGCGTCCGTTAGTTAAAAGAATCATTGTTTTTTAATTATTCAAGGTAAAAAACTAATTACAAATTTAAACAAACTGTTTTAAATACTATTTGCCTAGGGAGCAAGCAGCTTTTCCAGATTTGAAAATGAGAAGGTGGGGATTGGATAGGGGGATAAAGATAAAAAATTGGAGGCTCGTGGT
The DNA here is from genome assembly GCF_003254725.2 of Canis lupus dingo. Classification (NCBI taxonomy): domain Eukaryota; kingdom Metazoa; phylum Chordata; class Mammalia; order Carnivora; family Canidae; genus Canis; species Canis lupus. The sequence continues at coordinate 15,103,415 of NC_064279.1, read as the reverse complement.
TATACTTTGCTCCATTTGCTCTAACCCTGAGCTGGGAGTAGAAATAGTAAGGACAGTATATAGTCCAGTAGACTATGAAGGGTGCCCGGAGACAACAGCAGCCATGCGTCCCTGGATGACACTTGCCAGCTGGGACTGTTAGCCACTAGCACCATCAGCAAGCCCCAGTGGTTTGCCAGGAGGACTTGAGCATGGGAAGGCTGTTGTTTTGTGGTTAACACTTCCACCCAGCTCCATGTGGCAAACATCCAAATTAGACAAAACTGATGGCCAGGCTACTGCTATTCCACATCTGTTTGGGTTCCTCTTGATTCTCGCTCCAAGCCATGATTTCTACATTCTGACTCCTGGCTGATCTGGTTCCTGCAGCTTTATTTGTTTTTGGTCTTACTGAGTGAGTGTCGGTGCTTGGCCAATAAATAAGCTATAGTCCCTGACGCCTGGCTTCCTATCGCTGGCTGGCTTCATTCCTCTGCATGTGGTAGGACAGCGGTTCTCCGGGAGTCAAGTCTGCTCTACCCTGTGCGGTGAGTCCTCCCTTCCAAGGTCCCCAGCAGCAGCAGCAGCAGCAGCGGAGGCTGCACGTCCTTCAAGGTCACTCTCTACTTCGTGCCCTGACGGGCTTGCTTTCTCAAGGCTCTGCTGCTCCCTCCAGGAGCCCAGCAGCACTACCTCAAAGTATTGCTTGACTCAGGTTTATCCAGATAAACTATTTGATTGCTGAAATAATTCCAGAATTCTGATGCTCCCAACGTGCAATAAGAAAGAGAAAGGAAGCAAAAAAGAGTAAAGCCAAATTTCATTTTGACCATAATGACAGGAGTTGATGTTTAGTAGGTAAAATTATTGACGTATAGCAATGTCTATATTTATTGAAGATCTTCCTCACTTGTTCTTTCAACAGGTGTTTCTTGGGCATATGCAATGTTCTGGGAATTGTTCTAGCAACTAAGGATATAGCAGAGAATTTTAAAAAGACAAAGTTTTGGTACTCAGCTTACATCTAATGGAGTTTCTTAGAGAGAGGAGGTAAATAATTAATGATTTAAAGAGTTCTGCTTTAGAGAGCGGAGAACTTTCAGGGTCTAATTGGTATGCTAATACGTGTTCTCTCACTTAATCGCAGATAAAGTACCCATTTAATTTGTGACCCCTACCTGAAATCAGGGCACAGTGCTCCAAAAGATAAAGTCCCGCAAACCTTGAAGAGTTGAGATATATAGCAAATACCCTGGCTTGTATTTTTTTTCAACTTTTTATTTTTATTTTTTAAAGATTTTATTTATTTATTCATGATAGACAGAGAGAGAGAGAGAGAGAGGCAGAGACACAGGCAGAGGGAGAAGCAGGCTCCATGTAGGGAGCCAGACGTGGGACCCGATCCTGGGTCTCCAGGATCAGGCCCTGGGCCAGAGGCAGGCGCTAAACTGCTGAGCCACCCAGGGATCTCCTTTTTCAACTTTTTATTATGAAGAATTTCAAACATTCAGAAAAGTTGAAATAATATTGCAGAGAATAATTACATACTTATAATCTAGATCGATTACTAACATTTTGCCATATCTGGTTGACCTGTAATTATTTATATATTTTCAACTTATTATTTGAAGATGATCTCATTGCAAAAGAGTTACAAGAAAAATTCAAAGAATCCTCTCAAATCACTTTTACCTCTATTCACCAACTGTTAAAATTTTGTTCCATTTGCATTTATATTCTGTCTCTGTATGTGTGTATGTAGTTTTTCTGAATCATTTGAGAGGAAGTTACATACCTCATGCTCCCTTGTCCTTGTATATTTTAGTGTCTATTTCCTAAGAGCAAGGACATACTTCTACATAATTGCTGCATACTTAATAATCTAAGGAAATTTTAAGTCGATGCAATACTTTTAGCCAATCTCTAATCCACATTCCAGTTCTGTCAATTGATTCAATAATGTTCTTTTTTGCCTTTTATTTTTCTCTAGTATAGGATGCAGCCCAACATCATATATTACATTTAGTTGTCATGTGTCTTTAGTCTGTTTTAATATGGAACATTCCCATGGCCTTTCTTTTTTTTTTTTTTTCCCTTTTTTTTTTTCCCATGGCCTTTCTTTGTCTTTGATGACATTGGCAGTTTTAAAGAAAACAGAACTTAAAGAAAAGTTCCTCATTTAGAGGTTATCTGATACCCATCTCATGTCACAGGTTGAGTTCTTCTAGAAGAAAACTCAGAGACAGTTTATTTATTAAATATTTTATTTATTCATGAGAGACACAGAAAGAGGGGCAGAGACACAATCAGAGGGAGAAGCAGGTTCCCTGTGGGGAGCCCCAGGCAGGAGTTGATCCCGGATCCCGGGATCATACCCTGAGCCAAAGGCAGGTGCTCAACTGCTGAGCCACCCAGGTGTCCCTAAAAAAAAAAAACAAAAAACAAAAAACAAAAAAAAACATAAATGCAAAAAAATCAACATCTAATTAATCGTCACAGATTACATTTTTTTGGCCTTTTTAATTTTTATTTTTTAAGAAAGCTCTAGGGGCACCTGGGTGGTTCAGTCTGTTAAGCATTTGCCTTCCGCTCAGGTCATGATCTCAGGGTCCTGGGATTGAGCCTTGAGTCAGGCTTCTTGCTCAGTGGGGAGACTGCTTCTCCATCTCTCTCTCTGCCCCTCCCCTCTACTCCTGCTCTTGCTTGTGCTCTCTCTCCCAAATAAATAGATAAAATCTTTAAAAAAGAAAAAAAAAGAAAAGAAAGCTCTACACATAATGTGGGTCTTGAACTCATGACCCCGACCCCAGATCAAGGGTTGCATGTTCTACCCACAGCCAGTCAGGTGTCCCTCTTCTCTCTTTTAATCTGGAACTACCCTTTAAAAAAATTATTTAAAAAAAAGATTTTTATTTATTCATTCTTGAGAGACACACAGAGAGAGGCAGAGACATAGACAGAGGGAGAAGCAGACTCCCTGTGGAGAGGCTGATGCCCGACTCAATCCCAGGACCCTGAGATCACAACCTAAGCCAAAGACAAATGTTCAACCCCTGAGCCACCCAGGTGCCCTTGGAATTACCCTTCTATGCGTTTTTCCTTGACAAAGACTAAACAGAACAGGTCTGATGTTGTGAAGAACCTTCCTATTTTTCAGTGTTTTTCAAATTTGAGTCTTGTGACTTTGATATCACAAGAACTGAAGAAAATATGATTTGCTTTTAATTCGATGATTTTAAGTATTAATATAGATAAAACAATTTTCAAAGATGTGGACTATCTTTGCTAGAATAGTCATTGAAGGCCTGCTTTTATATTCATTATTAATAAAGGAGAGTCATAGAAAAGTAAAGAGATAAAATGATTTATGACACCAAATTTATTACACATTTATAAAATCAAGTTAACTCAGTATTTGTGCATGTGTGAGTGTATATACATAGCCAGATAATACTTAACCTTCATATTTTCTTCCCTAGCAAAGAATGAAACAAAAAGCTGCTTTGTGGTTTGTTTGTTTGTTTTTTTTTCTGTAATTTTCTAGTGAAAACAGGAAATGAAAGAATCATATTATCTTGTCCCATCATATTATGTTGTACCCTAATCATATTATATGATATTGTTACTAAAGCTTCTTTAGTCCTTTAAATGTAGCACTCATTATAAGCAGCTCTAATCCTCTTAAAATATTATGACTCATTCATTATAACAAATTAAGGAAGACATGAGACACAAAGATCTTTTCAGATTATTTCCAGACAAGCTTCTTTAACTAATGTCCTTCAATTGAGCTAGTTATAAATTTTCTGATGGAAAATAATTATTTCTGCTATGTATTAGTCAAATACTTTCAAAATTTGTCAGTGGCCACTGCTTTGACAAGGGACAAGAGTACCTTCCTCTTTCTCCTTCTTTTCCCCATCCCTTCTCTATCCTTTTTTCCTTTCCTTTATTGAAAGAATTTACTGCTAAAACTATTTTATAGTATGCATTTTCCACCCAAACCAAGATATGGCCTGTAAACATTAAAGGAAGTGGGAAAATCAGGACGCTTGGGTGGCTCAGAGGTTGAGCATCCACCTTGGGCTCAGGGTGTAATCCCCGAGTTCCAGGATTGAGTCCCACGTCGGGCTTCCTATGTGGAGCCTGCTTTTCCATCTGCCTGTGTCTCTCTCAATAAAACTTAAAAAAAAAAAAGGAAGGAAAATCATTAACATAAAAGTTACAATTTTATTTTTTTTAAAAGATTTTATTTATTCATGAGAGACACAGAAAGAGAGGTAGAGACAGAGGCAGAGGGAGAAGCATGTTCCATACAGGGAGCCCGACATGGGACTTGATCCTAGAACTCCAGGATTATGACCTGAGCTGAAGGCAGATGCTTAACTGTTGAGCCACCCAGGCATCCCAAAGTTACAAATTTATGTGAGATAAATATTAAGCTAAAGATTTAGTCTTATGTGGAGGATAAAATACAGTAGAGAATTGGTCAGTTTTGCCTATTCGAAGCCAATATGCTTTTTGATTCAGCCCCATTCCCTGGATATTTATTGTGTTCAATCCCTGTACTGGATCCTTGAATCACAAATTTGATTGATTGATTCATTGATTGATTGATCGGCTCACTCACTTATTGATTCATTCACTTTTATAGTCTCTACAACTAAAGCAAGTTTATGAAGGAGAAGAAGGTGGTGGAAAGAATATACATGTTTCCATAGCTTTTAACTGGTAAGTGGGCTATATTAGTATACTTAAACTTAATAAGCCTAATTTTTAACCTTTTTTTAAGATTTGTTTATTTATTTTAGAGAGAGAGAGCACAAGCAGGAGAGGTAGAGGAAGATAGGGAATCTCAAGCAGATTCTGGGCTGAGCACAGAGCCCAATTCAGGGTTTGATCTCATGGCCATGAGATCATGACATGAGCTGAAACCAAGAGTCGATCCTTAACCTAGGCCCCTTTAAGCCTAAGTTTTTAAAGAACACCATGCTATTTGGCAACACTACGTGGTTGCCAAATGCACAAAATATGCCTATTCAAACTCCCCATCAAAGTGACATAAGCAAAACTAACAGAGTAGGGACCTCAGAAAACTCTGTCCTCCACAAAGCAACAAGAAACTGGCAAAATGGTCTGAGTCAACTTTTTCAGAACTCTGATATTTATCCAAAGGCTTGCAACAATCTGGGAGTGTTCATTAAAAACAAACAAAAATGGCTCAACTCAGGAGCGCCTGAGTGGCTCAGTCAATTAAGCATCTGCTTTTGACTCAGGTCATGGTCTCAGGGTCCTGGGATTGAGCCCCAAGTCAGGTTCCCTGCTCAGTCTGCTTCCCCCTCTCCTCCTACCCCCTTGTTCCCCAACCCCACGCTAGTTCTCTCTCTCTCAAAATAAATAAATTAAATCTTTTTAAAAAAAGGCTCAATCTCAGTAAAAGAAATGAGCTGTGTGGCATTTGTAACTTAACCCTGTCTTATCCTGCTTTGCAGTATTATTGAAAACTAACAACCCGCATTCTCAGTGAAGACCAGCAGCCTGGTAGCAAATGAAAGGAACAGAATGTAGTTGTGGGACTCCTTAAAAGCTTCCTTCCCAGAGAATTATGTGACCTGTCTGGTGGCTCCCTGGAAAGCCTCACTTGCAAGACTATCTATAGTTGACCTAAGTCAGCTCACCTACAGTGAAAAGCTTTTTCTCCATAGCATTTGTCAAAAATAATAACAGGCAGTTACTTAGCTTTGCAGCTGCCTGAGGAGATGGATTCCAGTTGAAAGAAAGCATTAGACTAACTAAAAGCTTTATTTTTTTAAAAAAGATTTATTTATTCATTTATTTAGGAGAGCAAGAGAGGGCGTAAAGGGAGAGGTAAAGGGGGAGGGAGATGGGGAAAGCAGACTCCCCGCTGAGCAGAGAGCCTGACATGGGGCTCAATCCCAGGACCCTGACACCATGACCTGAGCCAAAACCAAGAGTCAGACTCTTAGCCAAACGAACCACCCAGGCGCCTGTAACCAAAAGCTTTAAAAGAAAGACTGAGAAAGGACACACATAGAGAGGCTTTGAAAAGCTCTGACTTCTACCTGACAATCAAGAAGATGACATTTAAGTCTAGAGCTGTGCTCATGCCCAGGGTCCTGGGCGTTGCCAGGAAAGCCATGCAAAGGCCCTAAGCTTTCCCTTTGGATGACCTTGAGGGTTCTGCAAGCAGAAAATGAAGGCTAAGGCAGAGTTGAAAATGTGCCCCCAACGTGCATATAGTGCCCCTCATCGAAAACAAGATTTATTGGTTCCAGGCATTTAAGGAAATTTCCAGATCTTATATTATACCTTCAGAGCTTTGCATGATGGTAACAACAAAGGAAAGGTTGCATGAGCCATGGCACAGCCTACAGCTTTGATGTTTCTCTGCATTCCTGATCCCTCCATTTCAGTGCAGGCCACTAAGAATTTTCCTTACTTTCCTTCCAGCTCAGCCATACATTTAAGAAGATGATTTTTTATGTTTAGTCCAGTGTTTTTAGAGGTTTTGTAGTGAAATGTGTTTCAAGAATACGTAGAGTACCATATTGCCAGAAACATCACTCCACTTTTGAGCTCTCAGGGAGGCTCTACATACACTGTCATTTCACATTTGAATATGTATCCTAAGTCGCAGGGAGTCCTATAGACTGTGTTGGTGGAGAATCCCACTTGTCTTTTTCTGCTATTCTGCCTCAGAGCCCGGCTGGAAGCAGCTTCTATTTTCTTTCCTACATGAGGAGCTCCAGGAACTCAGACACCTCTCTTTCCCTCAGGAGCTGACTCTGCCCGCTTCTCTTGTTCATCTCTCCAACTGCCATATTCTTTACTCCACAAACATTTATTTTTACCTTTTACCTTTTTACCTAAGTCTCTTACTGTTAGTCACTAGAGGAGTGTAGTAGATAACAGCAACGTGATCAGTATGAAAAATTTCATAGTTTTACAAAAGGTCTTAGAATCATGGTCCTGGTTTCCTTCTAGAGTGAGTTTTTGGCTTCCAATTTTATCCTCTTAAAGAGTTGTTCCATATTTGGGGAAGACCAAAGGGATCCTGTTTCCAAACATGACCCTTCTTCCTAGATTGAAGACAGAGTGGCCTGTGAATGCTATCAGGGCAAAACAATAGGTGTCCCTGTCTTCTCAGGAAGACATTGGGTACCTCTGAGAATCGCCAGATTGAATGGTCCTCAAGTCACTCATCCTCTGTCCTGATCAGGAATATTATGGACGTTATTTTATTATCCTATTTTTTGATGATCAAAACACCCACATACAAACTAGTTTGATTGTGGTCATATTTTTAACCACCTGATTAGCACAAGGCTTTATTCCCTCCTGCCATGCTGATTTGATAATACTTTAGACTATTTGTCTCTGTCCTTTATTTTTTAGCCTTTCTTTACTATTTTCCATCTCACTGTCTATGCTACATTTTAGGTACCCCCTTCAGATATAGCTTCTAGTTTACATTCTCCCTTTGACTGAGTCTAAGCTACAATTTTATGCATCCAATAAAATAAATTTCAGTATTAACTTTGTAATTTCTAGAAGTTCTGCATGATTCTTCATAAAACTTTCTTGGCCCAAAGTAGATACTCTGCCTAAAAGCCTAGTAATTATTAGTGCTTCTGTCTTAGGTATAAAGGGACTTTTTTTTCTACCTCCACCACTCCATATTCAGGTATTTATAAGTATTCTACTAACTCTTTTTTTTTCTCACGTGTAAAATGAAGGGACTAGATTAAATTCTCTCTGACATTTAATTTCACTTTAAGAGACTATGGATTCTATGATCCTTAAAGATTTATTTATTTATTTTAGAGAGAGAGCGCGCACGCATGCTCCTGTGTGAGCGGGGCGGGGGGGGGGGGGGGCGGGGGGGCAGAGGGAGGGAGAAAGAGAATCTCAAGCAGACTCCCCCTGAGCACAGAGCCCAGTGCAGGGCTCATTCCCACGACGACCATGAGACTGTGTATGACCTGAGCCAAAATCAAAATAAAAAGTCTGGCACTTAACCGGCTGAGCCACTCAGGTGCCCCAATAATTCTATGATCTTTGGCCACACTAACTTCACCTTCTTTCAGAGAGATTAAAAAATAGAAATTGGTTTGTAAGGAAAGAAGTCCCCTTCCCCAGCTGGCAATGGCAAGTTGAAAAAGATGAAAACAAATAGAAATGGCTGCTATATCTTTGGGGGTGAAAATGAGGCATAGGAAAATTGTTTCCCTTCATGGTACATTACTTGCCATACATTTATCCTTCATGGCACCCCATCCCTCCACAGACACCTAGTGAAGGCAGCCCTACATATATACATTGATGGGTAGGAGATTATGGCCAAGCCATAGACAGGACTGTACATCCTGACCAATGGATAGGAGAGCCATCAAACTGTATCAGGTGTAACATTATAATTTCAGGGTTGGCAATACTTTAGACATTATCAAGCCTGGTCACACTTAATTCCCGGTTTCTGGGATGCCTGGATGGCTCAGTGGCCGAGTGTCTGCCTTTGGCTCAGGATATGATCCTGTGGTCCCGGGATCGAGTCCCATGTTGGACTCCCTGCATGGAGCCTGCTTCTCCCTCTGCCTGTGTCTCTGCCTCTCTCTGTGTCTCTAATGAATAAATAAATAAAATCTTAAAAAAAAAAATTCCTGGTTTCCTCCTACAAGACCCTCAATTTGTGTCTGCCTCATTAAACACCTCCAAGTATGGGAACCGTGCCATCATCTGACACAGCTTTGCATTAGAATGAAAGCTCCCTGGGTTCTATTCACCACTATTCACTACTGTTTCTTCAGGGCCTAGAACACATAGTAGATGCTCAATAAATATTTTCTAAAATGTTTTTTGATAAATATTTTTTAAATGCATAAACGCCAATTTTTAACAACTATAATCTTTGGAAAGTTTTGCCTTATGCTGAGCTAAGATGTCTTTTTCTCATATCCTTAGTTTTTTCCTCTGGTCAGATAAAAGTTCCCTCATCTGCATACCAGACCTTGAACCATTTGAAAAAAGTTATCCTGCCCTCAGGCACCTGGCTGACTCAATCGGAAGAGCCTGTGATTCTTGATCTCAGGGTCACGAGTTTGAGCCCCATTACAAAAAAAAAAAAGAGAAAGAATGAAAGAGGAAAAGAAAGTTATCCTGTTCTTTCTTTTTTAAAATAAATAGCTTCCACCAATTCATTTAGCATTCGTCACATGATATAGTTTTAAGCTTTCTCTCTGTCCTGTTCTTTCTTTTCTGGACATGCTCAAGTTTATCATTGTTTCTCTGAGACTGTAATTCTCAGAAAACAATATAATACCCCCATGTGCAACCTGACCAGTTCAAGCGGAATTGGACAAACACTCCCTTAATTCTATTAAAACACCTCTAGGGCAAATTCACCTTTTTTCCCTCTTTTTCAAGTAGTCACATCCCTTTGTTGACTCACCTAGAGCTTATGGTCAAGGAAAAGTCTTACATTGGTGCAGAAAGTTAGCATGCCCACATGTCAGAACAGGTTGCCACAGGATATTAATCACAGTGCCTTTGGTGAATGGTACACATGGTGGAAATGTGAGTGGAGGTGGTTCATTGGGACACTGCCCAAGTGGACCACATCCATTCCCTTCTCTTGGATGATAAAAAGACACTGAATAAGCCATTAGCCCATCTCCTTTTTTTTTTTTTTATAGATTTTTAAAAAAAATTTTTTAAGATTGTATTTATTCATAGAGATGCAGAGAGAGAGAGAGGCAGAGACACAGGCAGAGGGAGAAGCAGGCTCCATGCAGAGAGCCTGACGTGGGACTCGATCCCGGGACTCCAGGATCATGCCCTGAGCTGCACGCGGTGCTAAACCGCTGCACCACCGGGGCTGCCCTAGCCCATCTCCTGTATCTTTGATGTAGGCATACCAAATCCGTCTTGGGAAAAAAAATTAGGGCCTGTAATTGCTGCCTAAGCGCATTACCAGCTAGGCCTGTCAGAAGATGATTTGTTTTGTATAGTAACTGGTATAAAGTTCAAAGCAGGTGTTGCTTAACAAGTAAATTCTGAAATGAGAGAAGACAGGTAATTTCTAATGAACATTCTGGATACTACCTTGAAGTCTTATTTTCCAGGTCAGTATGGTGGAATTAGATTTTGTTAGAAGTAGTAGGAAGGCTGTTCTGAATATCTCTTTTTGGAACCTGCAAAACTTGTTGATTATCTTGAATGCGAGCAACACTAAGGTGTCTCAGGCATTCTAGGGTTACTATTAATATGATTCTGCATGGTAGTTTTAAAGATGAACTTAGAATTGCCATGGTTTTTCTGCTTTTAGTAACTTTCTGTAATTGGACTTTAGGCTTAAAATGGTTTATCTAACTTTGCCTTGTTAGAGGAAATCTATGATGAGCAGAAAAGATACAGGAACCTCGTCTAAAAGTAGAATTTAAGTTTTTTTACTGTATCAAGTGGCTCGTTACCGGGTCCCTTCCAAATTCCTTGCCAGGAAATAAACTGCTTATATTACGTTTCTCTGAAGATATATTATGGGGTTTATATAGGTGCCAAGACATTTTTCTGATTTGAGTACCTGGTGAAGCACTTGGCTTTTGAGTCATCCAAAGTACTGAGACAATAGGAGTAGTGCAGATATATGCATATGTCTATTCTTTCTCCTGAACCATTGTACTTAATGACCCTCACAAGATCCCTTTTCTTTTCCTCAAGTACCTGACCTCTGTTTCTGGGACAAGGTGAGTCCTATCAAAGATGAAAGAAATATATTAAATACATGCAAATTATTTTATTATTTTATTTTACTGTGTCCAGAACCAACTTACAAAATAGTATAGTGATGAGACCTCAGAAGTGGTTCTTCCCTTTCATTTCTACCACTGTGAACAATACGTAAATGGAAAAGATGCCTATTATAAAATGAACTAAGGATAAAAGAAAGCCCTTAAAATATAGTCCTATGTTTTACTACTGAACCAGGATCTGATATTCCTCCCTTCCCTCCTTTCTCTTTTCTTTCTTTCATTTTTTTCTTTCTTTCTTAGTCAAGGAAAGAAGAGGGGAAAATATAAATGCTCTCTCTCCTTACCTTCTAGTTATACAAACTTAAAAGTGAAGAACTAGTTAGGAAGTAGAGATTCTATTTCTCCGGTGTGGCGTTCTACAGCCGCTTTGAGCACCACTGCATGTTTATAACCTTTTCTCACAGATGTTACATTTTATGAAATCTGACTCATTCGGGTGGTACTAGTATCTTTAGTACTAGAATTCCCTGAGGGCTGGACTATTACACAAGTTTGCTTCACTCAAAACCTGAAATATTTGAATAGAATATTTCCCGGAAAAAAAAGAGGCAACAAGAATTTGCCATAATTAAATAAATCAGAGAGCAGTGATTTCAAATTCCTTTTTTTTTTTTTTTTTCTGGGAAGAATGAAGGAGGGACAATATTCTTGTTTGGGGAGGTTTCACTTTTATTTGCAGAATGTTTCTAATTTATGTGAGCTTTTCGTTTTGGACCTTGGTCTATAATTTTGTTTCAATGTGCAAAAAAACATTTACTAGAAGACATTTTTTGAATGCCCACTCTGTGCAAAACACCAGATTTGGTGCTTCTTGGAAGCATGGAGAATAGTAAAAGAGCTAGAAGACAATGTCCTGCCATCTTTGCATTTCTCATAAAAATTAAAGTTAAATATCACCTGTATTTTCCAAATGAGACCTCTGGGGTCCCAAGTGAGGTGACTCATCCAGAGCTCTGCAGCTAGTAACGTATAGAACTAAGACTTAAGACCATCTCTCCTTAGTTCCAATGCTTTTTTTAAAAAAAGATTTTGTTAAAAAAAAAAAAAAAGATTTTGTTTATTTATTCATGAGAGACACAGAGAGAGAGGCAGAGACAGAGGCAGAGGGAGAAGCAGGCTCCATGCAGGGAACCCGACACAGGACTCGAACCCGGGACTCCAGGATCATGCCCTGAGCTGAAAGCAATGCCCAACCGCTGAGCCACCCAGGTGTCCCAGTTCTAATGCTTTCTCAACACATTCAACACCAAGACTACTTGGTACCTGTGGACTTAAATGGGGTCAAGTGTTATGGCAAGGCCAACACTAGGATGAAGCAATTGACACAACATTCTAACAAGTACCAAAAATGCCATTAATCACAATGAATGCAAACATCTGCTGAACAAAAAAATCGAAATTTGAAGTGAAGTCAGAATCCAGCCCAGCTCTTATATGACCCTGCCTCACTTACCTTACCCTAATCTTGGCCCTACATCATGCAACTGAACTCTTGGGTAGACTAAGGAGACAAAGAATAAGGAAATACTCCCATGGCTGGGATAGTAGTAAATTATTACTATAATTGTAAGTCGTAACAGAATCCTTAAATGTTTATTTAGAGTCAGATGTCCAGATGTTTGGAGATAGATCATAAACTATCCACAGTGGTATATTAAGGCAAAATGGCTCACATTTATTTTAATAAGAAACAGACTGAGGGGCACCTGGCTGGCTCAACTGGTAGAGCGTGTGGCTCTTGATCTTGGGGTCATGAGTTTGAGCCCCACATTGGGTGTAGAGGTTACTTAAAAATAAAATCTTTAAAAAATAAAAAATAAAGGGGCTCTTTGGTGGCTCTGTCAGTTAAGTGCCTCTTTTTTTTTATTTTTAAGATTTTATTTTATTATTTATTCATGAGAGATACAGAGAGAAGGAGGCTCCATGCAAGGATGCGGGACTCAATCCTGGGACTCCAGGATCACGCCCTGGGCTGAAGGCAGTTGCTAAACCACTGAGCCACCCAGGGATCCCCAAGTGTCTGACTCTTGAGGTTGGCTTAGGTTGCGATCTCAGGTTATGAGATCTAGCCCCAGCTCAAGTCCAGCTTTGCAGTCAGCATAGAATCTGCTTGAGATTCTCACCTCTCCTTATCCCTCCACGCACTCATGCTCACTCTCAAATAAATAAAATCTCTTTAAAAAGAAAACATAAAAACAAAGAAACAGAAGTGCATGGGGGAAAACTTGAGATGTGACAGTGGGTCATGGTAACCTCTGGGGAACACTGTTTCCATATGAACCTGCTTCCTTTCAAAGGCTTGGACAAAATGGAGCCTCACAGTGAGGTTTGGAGGGCTTTGATCAGAAGTAGAAACTGGGTTAAAATTTTTCTTCCCCTTTTTTTGATTTTCTTCTCTCTCATCCATGTTTTATGCCTGAAGTGGTAAGCTAGGACATGGATAGGTACCATTTGAAAGTGCCCTTGCCGTTAGGAAGCCAAGAAGTAATTCCAGTGAATCCAAGAGGAAAGGAGAAGCCAGGTAAATTCAGTCCTCCAGGTTCATATGTGGTCCAGTTCACTTTGCCTGCCATGCAGCAGTGAAGAATTATGCACTTGCCTGAATGTTCTCAGAAATCCAGCTGCCATGGAACTACATGGGAGTTGGTTTAGGTTCCTGGTCAGTTTAGTTCTTCACTTTTCCACATCTTACAGGGACTTTAATAGCAGGGTCAGAATCAGCCCCAGGAACAGAATAGGTTCTGGGTAAATGGGGGCCTATGACACAGGATTAATATGCATCTGTGATGGGAGCTCAGAGTACAACTTGTGCTCATAGGCTGGTCCACTGGGCCTAGAGGTGGGGGTGGCAGGTGGTGAGTGGTGAGAGGAGTCTAAGAAAGAACCCAAACTACTTTCTTACGTCATTCTCGGCTCCCTTCTATCTAGTAATCCTCGTTTGTAGGGAAGAGTGTGTCATTTTTTGTTTCCTTTTGTTTTTTCATGTAGCCACAGGTACAGCTCTAGGAAAGGAAAGCAGACTTATTCTCCAAAGTCAGTGTCATTCTCAGAATCTCTACTGCTTGAGAAAGGATCCTTGTGCCTTGGGTGCCTAAAGGTTAAGAATATGTGCATTCAGACATTTGGATAAGAATTCTAACCATGCCAGCTTGCCAGCTGAATGGTTTTTCCAAGTTCTGCAATTGTTTTCGTCTTTGGTTTCCTAATCAACAGATAGAAAAATAAGGGCTCAAAAAAAAATCTCAAAAACAGTTTTCATAGATTCTTGCTCTTAAAAGATGAAGACCCCCTTCTTTGCCCAACCATCAGCGCCTTCTGGACTTCTCCCCACCCCGCAGCCATGCCGGCTGTGCCTGAACCCCCTCGGTGCTCACTCAGTGAGGAATGCATCTGTTTGCTCCATTTGTTGGCTGGTAGGTTTTTAACATTCTCCGTTAGATTCTTGTTTCTACTAAGCCAAAATTCTTGTTTCTACTAAGCCAAAATTTTCCTGGCTGTTATGCCAACATTTTTTGCCCTAGTTCCAACATGGGAAACATAGAGAATAAATGTCTCAGTTTTTCCTCATCTCCAAGTATCCGAAGACAGCTATCAGACTCCATCAGTTTTCCTTTCTCAATGGTTTCCTTCAAACACTCCAAAAAAGACATAACTTCAAGTACCCTCAGTCTCCTGAGTTGTTCCTTTTACACAGCTTTCACTTTCCAGTGGTCTTCTCAAAATCTGTTTTGCTGACCTCAACAAACTACCTCTAATACAGATTGACCATGACAAAGCAGAGCTGAGGCTGCCAGCTTTGTTTTCATTACCATCGAATAATTTTAAATGTTCCTGACAAATGGCTCTAAACCATCAAAATAATGGTTTTGGCACCCAACTGCTTGATAATGATCGACTGGCAAGACTTTCAACTTATGCTTTATTTTATCTTCTGTGACTACATTTTATCCCACACCCCCTCCTATGTCCTCCGGGGGGGGAAGAAAGGTAAAAAATATTGTCAGGCGTAATCTTACATGAATGGGAGGAAGTTCTAGAATTGTTGCCCTTCCCTCCACCCCCTACATATTTACTGCTGTGTTGAAAAAACAGTTTTGCAACCAAAACAAGTTTCCCTTCCACCTCTTTGACCAAGTTCACTTGCTACTTCTCTGAATGATAAATGGTACTGTTTTGTGAAGTGGCTACAACTTCAGTGTATTCTGGAAGTCCTCTGACTTTTGTTCTTTGTCCTTTAGGGGAATAGCCTTCTCTCTCCTTTTTTTTTTTTTTTTTTAAGATTTATTTATTTTAGAAAGAGCGAGAATGAGAGTATGTGACTGGGGGGAGGGGCAGAGGGAGAGAATCTCAAGCAGACTCCTGGCTCCCAGCCTGAAGAAGGCTCCATCTTCCCACCCTTGAGATCGTGGCCTGGGCGGAAACTGAGTCTGCTGCTTAACCAACTGAGCCAACCAGGCACCTCAGGTATCACTCTCCTTAACAAAGGAAGTATCTTAATATAAATTAAAATAAGAATCCAATGGCTGCCCATTCAGTTTCCACCCTAAACCAGGTATTCCCCTTAGAAATGTCATTGACATTATGTGATTGAGAAGCAAAACGTCAGGGTGCCTGAGTGGCTTGGTGGTTGAGCATTTGCCTTCTGCTCAGGTTGTGATCCCAGGGTGCTGGGATCGAGTCCCGCATCAGGGTCCCTGCATGGAGCCTGCTTCTCCTTTTGCTGTGCCTCTGCCTTTCTGTGTCTCTCTTGAATAAATAAATAAAATCTTAAAAAAAAAAAAAAAGGGAGAGAGAAGCAAAACATCTTCATTGCCAAATAATGATGAATTAGAAAACAGGTATGTTATGGAGGCTGCATAGACTTAACGCTGTGTGCCCTTGACTTTTCTGAATTTAAGCCATGGGTGCTATGGTATGTATTTATGAGAAGTCATGTAATCTGTGGGGTACCCTATTGTGACTCCTGCTTCCAAAATCAGTTCTTCAGGAGACATAACCCTGCCAGAAGACATTAAAAAGGATTAAAGTTTTAGTGTCAACCATTTATACGAATGAAACTATCCAAAACATAAATTGGGAAAATTTGGGTCTCCAGCAGCTGTCTAGTCATATGCCCTACAGAAATAAAGTTACACAAGTCCTGTGTCATCGATGTTTTCAAGTTCAGTACCCACATTCTTTCTCCTAAAAAATTACTTGAAAAATCCCTTTTCAAGGAAATACTCATTTGGGGATTTCTCTTTGCTATGACCAAGGCTTTGAAACATTATATCATTGATGGTGGTGATTCTCCCAGCTTCTGGATAAAACTTGGAAAGAAGTGAGATAAAGACCTAGACTATGTTGGGGTGCCTGGCTGGCTCAGTTGGTAGAGCATGTGAGTCTTGATCTCGACTCTTGATCACGAAGTCATGAATCCAATCCCCATGTTGAGCATAGAGCTTACAATTAAAAAGAAAAAGAAAAAAGAAAAAAAAAAAGATGTAGGCTGTATCCTTATTCAAAAGTAAATAAGTAGCATATTTAAGTTTTAAGTAGCATATGTAGAAGAGAGAAGTAGGGGCACCTGGGTGGCTCAGTCAGTTAATTATCTGCCCTCAGCTCAGGTCAAAATCTCAGAGCCCTGGAATTGAGTCCTGAGTCTGGCTCCCTGCTCAGCAGGGAGTCTGCTTCTCCCTCTGCCCCTCCCCCTGCTCTCTCTCTCTCTCTCAGATAAATAAATAAACTCTTACCAAAAAAAGAGAGAGAGAGAAGAGGAATATAATGCTCTACGGTGTTCCATCTTTTCACTATTCTTGGCCAGATATAGAAATAATAATGGCATCTGAGGGCTAGACACAGGGAGCACCCAATGCGAACACCTTCAAAAGGCAGGCATCTAGCAATGTGTGAACTCCATACAGACTGAATATATTTTTAAAAGATTTTATTTATTTGAGAGAGAAAGAGCACACACAAGCAGTGGGGAGAGGCAGAGGCAGAGGAGAAGCAGACTCCCTGCTGAGCAGGGAGCCAGATGTGAAGAATGTGGGGCTCAGGCTCCCAGGACCCTGAGATCATGCCATAGCCAAAGGCAGACACTTAACTGACTCAGCCCCTCAGGCGCCCAAAACAAAACAAGTTTTTATTTATTTACTTATACTTCTAAAAGTTTTATTTATTTAAGTAATCTCTATACCCATCATGGGGCTTGAACCTCATGATCCTGAGACCAAGGACCACTTACTCCTCTGACCGAGCCAGCCAGGTGCCCCCAAAACAAGTTTTTGTTTTATTTATTAAAAATTTTTTTTTTGAGAAAGAGAGGAAGAGGGAGAGGGAGATCTTAAGCAGGCCCCCTGAGATCATGACCTGAGCTGAAATCAAGAGTTGGATGCTTAACCAACTGAGCCATGCAGGCACCACCCCCCAAACAAGTTTTTAAATCTCTGCTTAAAATTTTCTCACACTTAGTATGCCTGGGCGGCCAGCGGTTTAGTGCCTGCTTTTGGCTCAGGTTGTGATCCCGGGGTCCGGGGATCGAGTCCCATATTGGGCTCCCTGTGGGGAGCCTGCTTCTCTCTCTGCCTATGTCTCTGCTTCTATCTGTGTCTCTGCCTCTCTCTCTCTCTCTCTCTGTCTCTCTGTCTCTCTGTGTCTCTCATGAATAAATAAAATCTTAAAAAAAAAATCTCACATTTCTCATGAAGTAACACACAAACAAGTCCTCCTCTATTACTACACACCCCCATTGTGTACTGCATTTAGTCCTGAACTGGTAATAATCAATAGCTACAATTATTGAGCATGCTTTATGTAACCAGGTGCTAAGCCAACTGCTTTTAGGGATTCCCTTACGTGATCATTGCAGCAACCCCATGAATTAGTGCCGTTAATATACTCATTTTTTCAAAAAAAAGATTATTTATTTATTTATGAGAGACACAGAGAGAGAGGCAGAAACATAGGCAGAGGGAGAAGTAGGCTCCCTGAGGGGAGCCCGACATGGGACTTGATCACGGGACCCCAGGATCATGCCCTGAGCCAAAGGCAGACGCTCAACTGCTGAGCTACCCAGGTGTCCCTTAATATACCCATTTAACAAGTGAGGAAGCTGAGGTTTGAGGTGGTGGGTGATTTATCTAAGATTCCACAGCAAGGAAGGGGTGGCCGGGGTGGCCTGGGATCTGAAGATAGGCGTTGTGGTTCCAGAGCCCATAGACCACTTTATTGCTGGATATTTCAGTTATGCCTGTGTGTCCATTAGCTTAAAGTCTTGCAAAGAAATTAAGCCTGAAGGTTTTTCCCTGACCCAAGGTTAATCATTCACTGTTTTCTCCCAGCAATCCACAGAGCCATACAGATTGTACAAATCCAGACATTAACTTCTGAGCGGAACATTGAAGCAACTGAAACGTAAGTAGGTGTTGACTTTGCAAATAGGTGCTGTGTCCTCTACAACTGTCTGAGTGAAGCCTAGGGGTGAGACTTCCAGTCAGCCCGCAGGTGCTTTTTATAAAAAAAACCTTGATCCCAACAAAGTGAAAATAGGTATCATTTCATTTCTACTTGATTCAATTGCTTTTTTTTTCCACATAAAGGAAGAACTTTCTTTCAACCCCACTGCCTTTAAAAGTGAATAAAACATTTGTATGTCTAAAATTAGTTAGCTTTTCCATCTGAGGTTGATTTTAAAGACAACTCAATAAAAAAGTTATTGTGAAGGTTGTACACAGTTTAGCTAAACTTCCTGAAAGCTTCTATTAATCTCCTAAATGAATGTCTATCAAAGATGTCTCCCTCATCTTTGTTCTCACTCTCATGCCGAAGGCCCTGCCATCTTTGACTTCAATTATGGCAATATTCACCCACACTGCTGCCAGATGATCTTTACAAAAACAAAGGTTCAGTGGTGTCACTCCCTGCTACAAACATTTGTATTTGCTCCCAAATGGCAATGGAATAAAAATCCAAATACTTAAACATGACATTCAGGCACTTCATTACCAGAACACTTCCCTTTTTTTGTCGTCTCTTTGAGCTAAACCAAATACTTTCATCTTCCTTGTATGCCAAGGACTGTTGTTATTTATCTTAATGTCTGACATTAAGTAATAAATGATATAGGAACCACAGATAGGCAAGATGCTTTTCTATTAATGGATATGTGAGGCCAGAGCTTGGGATAGGAGAAGAATGTGATGATCACTGTTCTATCACCTTCCAAACAGCAGGAGCCAGTTGCTAGAGCACTGAAACAACCCAACCTTTACTTCCAGTGTAAGCCTCCTTGCTTCCCTTGACCGAATCAACAGAGTATCTTTATAAAACATCGCTGGACTTCATCCTCTTCCAAGTAGACATTATTCATCCAAAGGGCAGCAAAATATTCCGCTGGTGTCAAACATCTTGAGTACAATCTGGGGTGTGGTATAGAGTTTATATTTGATAGCTAGTGGAAAATACTGAGCAATGCCTCCAAATAACAACCCCCCAACCCCACCCCCACATTCTTTTCAAAATATCTCTCTTTCCTAAGAAGACAGCCCTTGAAAAATAGAGTTTGCTGGGTCGCAGATCTGTGGTTTTCACCAGAGTTTCTCTGTCCTGTCCATCTATTCTTTCTACCCCTTCCTGTCATTCATTCAGGAGCAAAATACATGTTCC
This sequence comes from Canis lupus dingo, assembly GCF_003254725.2. NCBI lineage: Eukaryota > Metazoa > Chordata > Mammalia > Carnivora > Canidae > Canis > Canis lupus. Next base: position 15,083,961 of record NC_064279.1, on the reverse strand, counting down.
CTCGAGGTTTCCACAGGAGGCACCTTCAGCTCTTGAGTTCTTTTTCTAGCGGGGTTTATGGGGAGGTCTACATAGGTGGTCCTCATAGATAATGGATCAGCAACATCAAATCCTTCTCTCTGTTCCAAGTTGATTAGAGATTAGATTTTCTCAAGACTCTGTTAGGTGTACATTTTTGCAATGGTCCATGAAAATCCGTCTAACTACCACTATGGAGCTAAATTAAACCCTTTTGTATTCGCCAAATGTTCTGCCAGAAGGAATCTTTGTGTTTTGTCAAGGTAGATAAACAAAATGTTTCCCTCTATAGCCAAACCACATTTAAAAGTTTAAAAGTTTAAAGCCACATTTAAAAGTTTAATGATACACATTTCTACCAGATGTCCTTCCCCCAAAATCATCTGGGTTTTACAGACTATTTATCACTACACTTTCTGCCAGGACTCTTGCAGTGAAATCTGTTTATTCAGAAAAGAGTTTAGGCTTTGCTATCTATTAAATCTGAAGAGATCAGAAACCAATTTATTTAATTTTTAAAAATAGTTCTGTGCTCCAGGACTAGACATTTGCCACTTGAGTATCTGGGTAAATGTAACCTAGGAATGTGATAACTTGGGTCCTCTCAGAATCCAAATCCCTGCGGTAAACAAGCCTCTTCACATTCTTTGGAAACCAAGCCATGGGCTTCGGGATGGTCCTCTGACCTTTGCTCCACAGCGAGCATTTTTCACGCATTTCTGACAGACTTGGGTGAACTTGCATATGTTCACACACACAGTGCAACCTGGCGCTTACTTAAGTGGCTACTCAAAAGCTGTTATGGTCACGTATATCTTTGCTAGTCTTTATCTTAGTCAGAATAATTTATTTGCCTTTCGGCAGCACATATGGTCTAAGGCAAATACAGTAGCTCTTTCCTCTCTTCAGTCAAGTCTAAAAGTCTCATCCTGGCATTGTTATTGTGCTCTTCGAAGCATTTCCAAATTGAGAAAGCTGTATGAGGTCTCAGTGGAAAGTCACTGCCAGCCAACGTGGTTTGACTCTGTCTGTTTAATAAATGACAGTGTTTCCTTTAAGCCTGGGTTTAAAGACTTAATTTGCTTGCTATTCATCTCCACTTCTGGTGACTGCCCCGCAAGGCTCATTTTCCATTGCCCAGATGTTTCTCCAGTTTCACCACTGCGTCTGATTCCCATCCTTCCCTCACTTCTCAACAGCCATATGTGTATGTGTATATATGCACGTGGATGTGTGTGTGTATCCACATGATTAAACTGAGGACACATTTTCTCATGTTTTCGTTCTGTATCTCCTTTTACCCTTTAAACAAATAAGTTTAACATGACACAATTGATGATACAGCAGAATATCAATTGTTAAAAGTTTAAAAAGTCATCTCTAGGGGTGCCTGCATGGCTCAGTCGGTTGAGCATCCAACTCGTGATTTTGGCTTGGGTCACAGTCTTATTGGTCGTGAGATCGAGCCCCATGTCAGGCTCCACACTCAGCATGGGAGTCTGCTTGTCCCTCTCCCTTTCCTTTCCCTTGTCCCAACTCATCACTGGTCTGCTGTATTAATTGGCAGAAAGTTAAAGTAAGGGTCTCAGGGGAGGCCTTGAGTAGCATTAAGTCATGGTTGCTTCCCTGGGACCAAGGGGCAAATCATTTGCAGAGGCCAATTCAGAGTTCCTATTTCTATTTTAACGTACAGTTTCCTCCTTCACTGTTAAAAGCTCAAAGTTTTCAAGAGTTGGCCTGCTCCAGAGGTCACAGATTTGTAGATGGGCTGAATGTGGTCCGCAGCTGTTTTGTTCTGAAATAGTAATTTAGAAGCTGGAAGCTTTTCACATTAGTAATATAGATATCCAGCCATTCTTCAAAAACTCTGGCAACACTAAGTCCTTATTTCCCACATGAAAACAATTGGCTAGGACCGAGTAGCTGCTGTCCATTGAAAGCGAGTTTGCTGCTCTTTGGTTCCCTCAAATCCCATTGTCTCCCCAACCTGAACAACTGCACCTATTATGGTCACCTGCCCCTGGGACATTTAAATTTGAAATAGAGGGCAGAGGATGTTTATTTTTCGCGGCTTAGGCCCGGCCCAGGAGAGCACGAGATGGCAGAGGATGTTTAACCTCTAATATAGGTCTACTATTGTCATAATTCAAGATCTGCCCCTCATTTCTTTATAAAGTACGAGTCTTATCAGCTCAGCTTATCATAGTCAATTGCAAAACTCCCTCATATTCGATCTCCATGGTTGAAAAGGGTGTTCCTTAAATGACTCTTGCTGAGGTAGAGAGATCCCCATTACAAGGTCAGCTTCTTTCTTTTTTCTGTTGTCCTTAAGGGAAGGTCCTCACTTTCTCTCTCTCCAGAAGTCATCTCCTTTGGTAGGACTAACTCCTTCCTTAAGGTTTCTTACAGCATCTCTTCACAGCACATGAGCACTGCCAGATCTCTACTACAGTGCTTAGGGGGAAGGCCCAGAAAAACTAAGGTAGTTAGGATACAGGTCCTGCTGCTTTAACAAGAGCTTAAAAAGAATAGCAGGGCAAATATGTTCTCACTTAGTAATCCAGAAGGAGGAAGTCCAGAGAGGTAGGGCAGCTGTGCTCCACGAGGTCATCTGAAGACCCAAGCTTCTTCTATCTTATGAAAACATGTGTTTTTCTCATCTACATGGTACAAGACAGCACATCACTGCATCTATATTCTAGCCAATGACACGAGGGATAGGAGAGGGCCTTAGACTCTGATACAGGAGGCCCCAAAGCCTGAGGGTCATTTTCTACTCTTCTCTTTCATATCTGATCCACTATCGATTCTATCTTCAATATATAAATTAGAATACAGTCCATTCCGGGACACCTGGGTGGCTCAGTGGTTGAGCATCTGCCTTTGGCTCAGGGCATGATCCTCGGATCTGAGATCGAGCCCCACATCGGGCTCCTTGCAAGGGAGTCAGCTTCTCCCTCTGCGTATGTCTCTGTCTCTTTGTGTCTCTCATGAATGGATAAATAAAATCTTTTTTTATTTTTTTAAAGATTTTATTTATTTATTCATGAGAGAGAGAGAGAGAGAGAGGCAGAGACGGGGCAGAGGGAGAAGCAGGGTCCATGCTGGGAGCCTGATGTGGGACTCGATCTAGGGTCTCCAGGATTATGCCCTGGGCTAAAGGCAGAGCTAAACTGCTGAGCCACCGGGCTGCCCTAAAATCTTTTTTTTAAAAAAGAATTCAGTCCATTCCTTTTTTATTTAAAGATTTATTGATTTATTTGAGAGAGAACGTGCATGTGAGTGGGTGGGGGGGAGAGGGAGAGAATCTCCAGCAGACTCCATGCTTAGCACAGAGCCCAACCAAGGGGTCAATCCCATGACTCTGAGATCACAACCTGAGTCGGAATCAAGAGGCAGATGATGCTCAACTGCATGAGCCACCCAGGTGCCCCAAATTCATTGCTTTCTCATTACTTTCGCTACCACTCTGATCCAAGCCACCCTCACTTCTGGCTGGGATTATTCCAATAATCTAATTGGTCTTTCTGCTTCTATACTTGCTTGCCCCACTGTCACTGCCATTACCACCACCACCACTACCCAAAACAGTCCATTCTCAACATAGAAAGAGGGATTCATTCCATAATAGAAACAGACTACTTTTCTCCTCTGCTCAGAATCCTTCAGTGGCAGCCCATTTCCCTTAGAGTAAAAGCCAGAGTCCTTCAATGGTCTATAAATGTGTAAAAAGCCAGAGTCCTACAATGGCCTCCCACACATATCCTTGTTGCTTCTTTTCTTCTACTCTTCCCCTTGTTCACTTTGCTCACCCTATTCTACTACCTATTCATACTGGCATCCTTTTACTATTTCTGGAATATGTTAGAAGCAGTCTGCCATAAGGCAGTGGCTGTTCCTCTGCCCAGAAGATTCTTGCCTATAATATCCATCTAACTAATTCCCTTACCTCCCTGAGGCTTTGTGGTTGCCATCTTCTCAATGAGTCTTCTGTCCACCTTACTGAGAATCAGAATCACCTCTCCTTTTCCCTTTATTCTGTTCTCTCCTGCCCCCAGTTTCTCCTTAGCACTTCCCATCTTTCAACACACTATGTAATTTGCTTTTTTATGTTTTTTTTTAAATTTTTTTTATTTTTACTGTCTCCTCTTGCTAGAATCTAAAATCTAAGAGGGAAGAAATAATTCTCTCATTTAGTGAAGAAGCACAATTAAGAATAGTGCCTGAGAAATGTAGGCACTTGCTAAGTAAGTGTTGAATGAATGATTATAATTTGGAAATGGTGGTTACCAGTTCTGGATTAAATTGTGCCCCCCTCAGAAGGATATGTTGAAATCTTAACTCCCAGTATTTCACAATGTGGTCTTTTTTGGAATTAGGGTTTTTACAGAGGTCATCAAGTTTAAAAAAGATCATGAGGGTGGGTTGTAATCCAGTATAACTCATGTCCTTATAGAAGGGGGAAATTTGGACACAAAGACAGACACCATGCGGTGATGAAGGCGGAGATTAGGGTGACACAGGTACAAGCCAAGAAAGGCCAAAGTTTGCTAGCAAATCACCAGAAGCGAGGGAAGAGGCATGGGACAGGTTCTCCCTCACAGACCTCCCTCAGAAGGAAACCACTCTCCCTACTGACTTCAGACTTCTAGCCTCCAGACTATGAGACAATAAATTTCTGTTGTTTAAAAATTTTAATCTTAGAGCACTTTGTCATGTCAGCTCTATAAAACTAATATAGTTGGTCTCTAGATATGTAGGTAGATGTGAGATCTAGAAACTTGCTTAGATCCGCAGGTGCCTATAAACTGTAAAGCAACATATAAACAAGGTATAATAATTAAACAAGAATATGTCCTTTAGGGTTAACTGTGTCTGTCCAGGGACTTAGGGGTTGCTGAATTCTACCTCACTTCTCTTTTCTCCATCCTACCCATATCCCTTACCATCGCCACCACACAGAAACATCTGCTTTAAGTCACAGGGGAATTCTTAGGTTATATTTCCTGTGAAGATTTCAGCTGGGCAGCATTCAGCCAACTCTTGAAGATAGTTCTCCAAGCTTGAACTAACTGGACCTTCTGTCTAATCAACTCATCTGCTTTCTGGAAGATTGGGGACCTCTCTGATACAGAGTTTTCTGTTTGAAGGGATTCTGAAACGGACGAGCTAGGTCACTCATCTCTTGAGGACTCGTCTTCCCCACCCTAACCAAGAGAACTGGGAAAAGAGGTGGTTGGTTTCCTTCAGGACGCCCTGTGATCATTTTGGCCCAGCAGGGGCAGTAATGGCATTAGAAGGGGGAGGCTTCTGACTTTTGGTGAGGAAATGCTTGTAGTGGGATTAGGGGTCTTCCACTGGCTCTCTGTATTTAAGAATGAGGTTCTTTCTACTTTATTGCTTAAGGTTTTGTAAGGTGATTTTAACTGCCACTGGGCCATTTGGCTTCAGCATTCCTAATAGCCTGAAAGGTCATAGGCACCAAGAAGTAAGGGTGTCCCAGTAGATAGGCAGAAAATGGAGACAGGGAATTAAACACTGGGCTAGAAAAGATATGACATTGGGGAGCGTCAGCCACCAAGAGCAGTGGGCAGAGTAAGGTCCCAGACCTGCAAGAAAAGGTCAGAAAGGCGGGAGTCAGGGCGCCTGGGTGGTTCAGTGGGTTAAGCATCTGCCTTTGGCTCAGGTCATGATTCCCAGGTCCTGGGATCGAGCCCCACAATGGGCTCCTTGCTCAGTGGGGATCCCGCTTATCCCTCTGTCTGCCACCCCCCTTGCTTGTGCTCACTTTCTCTCTGTCAAATAAATAAATAAATAAATAAAATCTTGGAAGGAAGGGAGGGAAAGGGGGGAAGGGAGGGAAGGGAGGGGCCAATTCTTGCTCACTGAATAGGATACATGAAGGAAAACACTTGGTGTCAAGAAAAAAGCCGAGATCGGGGATGGAACTGTGGGTCAAGGTCAGAGAGATTCTGGCAGTGACAGTGACTTAGGGGTGAACTCACAAACTATTACATTTGGTTCTGAACAGGATTTGTAGCAGGGCCAATCATTTATTTAGCCCATGTGATATGTTGCGACTTGTTCTAGGCACCTAGAACAAGGTGATTCAGAGATGACAGCCATTGTTCTCAAGGAGTTAAGAGTTTGATAGGACAGAAATGAAAGATAAATGAATGACAATTTTGTGTATTAAGTACAGTAAGGGTATAATATCATACAATGTCACAGTAGCTAAGAACTCAGGCTCTCGGTCCAACAAGTTTGAGTTGAAATCCTAACTCTTCAGTTAGAGGTTGTGTTATCCTGAACAAGTCACTAAGCTTCTGCAAACTTCAGTGACCTTTCTTGTAAATGGGAATAATAATAGTACTACTTACCTACTTCATTTTTTTAAAGCATTTTTATTTATTCATTCTTGAGAGACACAGAAAAAGAGGCAGAGACACAGGCAGAGGGAGAAGCAGGCTCCCCATGGTGAGCCTGATGCGGGACTCAATCCCAGGACCCTGAGATCACGACCTGAGCCAAAGGCTGTTGCTCAACCACTGAGCCACCTAGGCATCCCTACTTTATAAGATTTTTGTAAGGATCAAATTAGACCATTTATGCCTGGCACCAAGATAATTCTCAATAACATTGGCTATTATTTATAATAATAGTATAATTATCTGGGAGAAGGTATTGTCAGGAAATATTTCCAGGAAAAGGTGGCATTTAAGCTGAATATTGAAAAATAAAGAGAAGGTGACTGGGCCTGGGATTGGGAGGATGCTAATGAATTGCTTTTATTTTGTAATTATGTCCTGCCAGATTCCTCAAACAATTTGAGATAGGATGATGAATTCAATGTTAATAGAACAGAATATGAGCTGTCTCTGAGCAACATTAGATATTTTGACCTCTTCATTCTAACCCTACTATAATCCCATATCTTATGTTTGCCCCAGTAATTATTGTAGCTCCATGAAATGAATACAATTATTAATCTCCTTTCTTCTTCATTTTGAATACTAACAAACAGAAATAACACAAAATAAAATTGATGTAGTTAAAATTGTACCTAGTAAATTTGTTTTGATTGTAAAAATGACTTTTACCTCTTCTTAACCCAGAAAAACTGGTCTTGATAGGAGGAAAAAAAAGGCCACAAAAGAAAACTTAACTTTGGGTGAAATTATAATAGATAATTGGGCATGGGCAAGAATAAAATAAAACTGATTAATAGATCACATTTTGTTGTGAATGTAGAAGATAATCTGAATTAATTCGAAACAAAGGAATTTCAGTAAAATAAAAATTTAAATAAAGCTTAGTGGCATTCTATAGAAAATTGATACCAAAATTAAAAGGTCATAATCAATTTTACTCCAAAAGATACTTTTTTTGGTTAAAAAGCCTTCCATACTTATGTAATTCTTATGAACATATTTGCATTCATAAATATAGAATCACACCAAACCATTCATGGGTACAAAATAGTGTGTCAAAATCTCCAGTACTTGCCTGTGACATCTGGATGGGTGGATTGATGAAGCAGTGGGAACTCTCATCTAGAGCTCAGGAAGTCACGGTATAACTGACTTTGAAAGGCTTTGAATCATCACCACCTAAGTATTCACCTGTTTTCTTTTGTATCTTCCATAAAATAATAATGCAGAGTCAGAGCCTACTAAATGCCTATTGAATCTTAGATTTTCTCTAGTCAGGTCTTTAGCATTACAGATAGTGGAATTGTACCTGTAGAGTCAATCGGTTTAATTCAGCACTTACTGAATACTTTGCAAAAATGAGCTCTCCTGGATTTGAGAGTAATGAGAGCAAAACTGAGGTACACCAAGATGTGGATGCCTAGAATATAATAAAAAACCTTACCAAAAATTATACTATTTACATCCAGTACATCAGATGAAGTATTTTTATCCACATGTGTTTTATTCACCAAATGTTTCCTCTTCTTTTAAAAGTTGTTTTCTTTCTTTTTAAATTTGCTTCTATAGATATCTCATTCTCCACTTGACAAGTCATGGAAGATCTAGAGGAAAGATTATTTGAAGAGTTCGAGAACTATTCCTATACTCTGGAATATTACTCCTCGGAGTCTGATTTGGAGGAGAAAGGCCACGTGGGAGCAGTTCATTGGGTCTCCCTGGTGTTATACTGTTTAGCATTTATTCTGGGCATTCCAGGAAATGCCATTGTCATTTGGTTCACGGGGTTCAAGTGGAAGAAGACGGTCACCACTCTCTGGTTCCTCAATCTGGCTATTGCAGATTTCATTTTTCTTCTCTTCCTACCTCTGTACATCTCCTATGTGGCCATGAATTTCCACTGGCCCTTTGGCATCTGGCTGTGCAAGGCCAATTCCTTTATTGCCCAGTTGAACATGTTTGCTAGTGTGTTTTTCCTTACAGTGATCAGCCTGGACCGCTATATCCACTTGATCCATCCTGTCGTATCTCATCGACACCGAACCCTGAAGAACTCCCTGATTGTTATTATATTCATTTGGTTTTTGGCCTCTCTAATGGGTGGTCCTGCGCTATACTTCCGGGACACTCTGGAGTTCGATAACCACACTCTTTGTTATAACAATTTCCATGAGCATGATCCTGACCTTACCTTGATGAGGCACCATGTTCTGACCTGGGTGAAATTTATTGTTGGGTACCTCTTCCCCTTGCTAGCAATGAGCATTTGCTACTTGTGTCTCATCTTCAAGGTGAGGAAGCGAAGCATCCTGGTCTCCAGTAAGCATTTCTGGACCATCCTAGCTGTGGTCATGGCCTTTTTGATTTGCTGGACTCCTTATCACCTGTTTAACATTTGGGAGCTCACAATCCACCACAATAGCCATTTCCACCAGGTGCTTCAGGCCGGCATCCCCCTCTCCACTGGCTTGGCATTCCTTAATAGTTGTTTGAACCCCATTCTTTATGTCCTAATTAGTAAGAAGTTCCAAACTCGCTTCCGGGCCTCAGTTGCTGAAATACTAAAGCACACACTGTGGGAGGTCAGCTGTTCTGGCACAGTGAGTGAACAGCTCAGGAACTCTGAGACCAAGAACCTGTGTCTCCTGGAAACAGCTCAGTGAATTATTATTCTTCCACAAATCAGTATAAGGTTTTTGTGTGGGTTCCCTGACAAATGCTTTCAGGTTATTTGGTTCCAAGGGACAGTACCAACAATCTCTGTTTGTTAATCAGTTTAGTGACATTACATTTTTGTGTGGGTATAGAACTTAGGAAAGATCTTCATTTGTTCGCCTGCAAATTATCTATCACTCTTGCTAATTACACCATTGTGGATTAGTCCCTACTGTTGACGCAATATCAGCTATTATTTTTTTAATCTTAATGACTTTGAAGTCTTAAATCTTAATGCTAAATATATGATTAATTCATTTCAAGAATGTTAACATACGTGCCAAAGCTCACTTTAATTTTGCACTAGTAACCTATTAGATATATTTTTAAAATGCAACATGTACTTAATTTCTTTATTTCATGAAATCTATGTATATACATTTATAAATTAAAGTAATAGTTGGTTATGGTAGTTTAAAACATTGTGAACTATTAATGAACTATTAATGCTTAATGAAGTGTCCCAGAATCTAGTTGCTTAGAATGACAATGCATTATTATAATATTTCACAATTCTGAGTCAGAAATTCAAACAAGGCACAGAAGGGAGGTTCATCTCTCTGCTTCATAAGGTCTGAAGCATCAGCTGGACTGGGATGACCCAAACGGCTTGGGTTTTGGAACAGCTTGTCTCCTCTGCCTTACTATCCCTTCTCTTTTTTTTTCTTCACACAGCTCTTCCAGTATGGCAGCTCAGGGTAGCCAGACTTCTTATATGGCAGTTTAAGTCTCTAGGAGACCAAAGTGGACATTTTTAGTACTCTTAAGGCCTATGCCTGCCCCTGACACAGTATAACATCCACTGTACTCTCTTGGTCAAAGCGGTCACGGGCCAGCTCAGGTTCAAGGGGAGGTGACGTAGACCCCACCAATGGAGCCAATGGAGATATGCTCCTATCTTTAATCCTTCATGATATCATTATAAATACTGTTTTTGGAAAATTCTGGGTACGTGCAAGTATGTATAAGATTGCTGTAAACATAAAACACTGACATCTAGATAGTAGATAGGCCAGCCCAATCTCAGAATGATTTCAGAAAAAGAAAGCATGTATGGCATTGATATATTTCTATCTTCTATTCCTATAACTATATTGATGTAGACACCAGTACAAGACCAATAAAGTATACTTTTAAGTCAGTAACCTCTTCATAGTGCAGGTCTGTTGCATTTTAGACTGTAGTGGTATTTTGACTTCTATTCATTTATTCCTTTTTTTTTTTTTTAAGATTTTATTTATTTATTCATGAGAGACACACACAGAGAGAGAGGCAGAGACACAGGCAGAGGGAGAAGCAGGCTCCATGCAGGGAGCCCGACATGGGACTCGATCCCGGGCTGAAGGTGGCGCTAAACCGCTGAGCCACCTGGGCTGCTCATATTCATTTATTCCTTTAGCAAATAGACGAGTGTCTAAGGGGTATACAGATGCATACGGCACTTAATGGTTTAGAAAGTCTAGAGATTAAACCTGCATAAAAACAATGCTAAAATGAGATGGACAGTAGTCAGTGCCATAAGAAAGCCAAGGAAAGTGTAGATTGTTCGGAGAGAAGAGATAACCCCCGGTACAGAAGGGAAGAAACATTGGGGTTTCTTGCTTTTGGGGTTTCCTAAAATCCTGTTCCTGTCCCTTGTCTCTGCTGGTACCTTTATCTTTTATGACTACAGACTCTGCTACTCACTGTAATTTTAAAAAACATTTAATTTTCCATAATTTGTTGATTTTAATTTTGAAAGTTGGGAGGGGAGCTGTGTTATTTCTTGAGTCAGTATCCTTTTTTCTTTCATCTTTCAGCTTTTGGAAATGATAATCTTGGATCACTTATGTCTATGTTCTTTACTGGTAGCCCATGCAAAAATCAGATCTAGTTTTGGAAGTTATTCCCCCCAAATATGTGGCATAACACAGCATATCCCAAACTTATGTAATTCCCAAATTTCTTGATTTGTGCCATACCAGTATGGAGGGAATTCATGAAGAGAAAGGCTCATTGTGAGTGTCTGTCCCCTCTAACATTGGGGTTTCAAATATTCCACTCTGGGTTCCTCGTCACCTTCAAGGGACAAGCCCTGATTTCCCAGGATCAGGAGAAAAGCTGGAGGATTGAAGACAAAGAGAATTCCTCAGGCTCATCCTTAGTTTCAGCAAATGGAGAGATTGTCAAGGCTGTGGGAGAAAGTGGAAGGCCGAGGAGCAGGAAGGGGATTAAGCAACCAAGGGCAGAAGAAAACGATGGAGGAGGTGGTGTTACCACCTAGTAAGCAGGAGCTTACCAAGGGCCTATGAAAATATTTGAGATCTTTAAAAAAATGATTGGCTCTAGAATACAAAAAAGGGAAACTTTAAAAGTCAAAATTAGTAAGTACTTCATTACACATCTATAAAATATACCTTTATGTCAATTAGTCAAATGAAATATTACATAATTATATAAAAACTTATATTTAAGATGGGCTTTCAGTATGTATTAATGTTTGATATGAGGAGTGGAATCTCCAAAAAGAAATGCTTTACAGACGGTTTACAAAGGTCTTAGAGAACTTGAATTCATTTGAGAATCTAAGGAAAGGGGGATCCCTGGGTGGCGCAGCGGTTTAGCGCCTGCCTTTGGCCCAGGGCGTGATTCTGGAGACCCAGGATTGAATCCCACGTCAGGCTCCCGGTGCATGGAGCCTGCTTCTCCCTCTGCCTATGTCTCTGCCTCTCTCTCTCTCTCTCACTGTGTGCCTATCATAAATAAATAAAATTTTAAAAAAAATCTAAGGAAAGTTACAAGTCCTTTCCCTACAAATATGTTTTTTTTTAAAGCAGTTTCTATGCCCAAAAGTGGAGCTCAAACTCACAACCCCAAGATCAAGACGTGAGTTGCATGTGATGCGACTCCTCTCTAGAAACATGCTTTTTTTTTTTAAGCATGCTTTAAATAAAATATCAGAGAGTCCTTAGACCTTGGGCTAAAATCCCTAGTTTCAGTGGTTTTTAAAATAGTTGATAGTGGGGATGTAATAGAAATCTGCTACTGAAAAGTAGCAACCAGTACAAGTACTTATGGGCAGAGACAGGAGTTAATGTTTAATTCTCAGTTTGAGGGAAGATCCAAAGAGTAGCATTGGACCTAGGACTGGGGACTCTTAAGTCTCCACCCTTGGCAGTTGGAATCTGGTGAGTGGGGCTTTCCAGGGGTCTTATGATTAAGAGCAGGATGAATGAGTATAAGGACAGAGGCTAGAGGACAGGTCAGGCATTGGAGCAATTAGGAAAGGAAGTGAGGGAGCTCAGTGCCCGGCTGGCAGGAGAGCAAAGAATCCCAGGCTCTCAGGGACTGGGGCACAGACATGATGAGATAGACCTGCATCTTCAATGGAAAGCAGCTCTTTAAAGAGGGCAAGTTCCAGATGTTAGATGTCTCAGGACATCTGAGTTTGAATTAAGGCTCCAACACATCATAGGGCTCTGCCATTTGCTAAATTGGGCAGCCCGGGTCGCTCAGCGGCTTAGCGCCACCTTCAGCCCAGGGTCTGATCCTGGAAACCCGGGATCGAGTCCCGGGTCGGGCTCCTTGCAAGGAGCCTGCGTCTCCCTCTGTCTTTGTCTCTGTCTCTGTCTCTCTCTCCCCGTGTCTCTAATATATAAATAAAATCTTAAAAAAAAAAAAACAGGGCTCTGCCATTGGCTAAATAAATTCAATTTTCTAGACCTGTCTCTCCCATTTGCAAGGATAAGAATAGTAGGACCTGCTACATGGGGCTGTTGTAGAAATTAAATGAGGCGATGTGGTAAAGCACTTAGAGGAGTACTTAGCTTTCGAAATAACTTGATCAATATTAGCTGGTATTCATCCGTGAAATTCTTGGCATCTTCTGACCTAGTAAATGTTAAATCCTCTCCTCTTGGATGAATGCAAAATTTCATAGGAACAATAAGGGAACTACACAGCGAACTTTAAAACGAGATAGTAGGGCAGCCTGGGTGGCTCAGTGGTTTGGTGCCACCTTCAGCCCAGGACGTGATCCTGGAGACCCAGGATCGAGTCCCACATCGAGGTCCCTGCATGGAGCCTGCTTCTCCCTCTGCCTGTGTCTCTGTTTCTCTCTATATATATATTTCTCATGAATAAATAAAATCTTTTTTTTTAAATAAATAAAATCTTAAAAAAAAAAAAAAAAAAGGTCGCCTGGGTGGCTCAGCGGTTAAGTGCCTGCCTTTGTTCCAGGGTGTGATCCTAGAGACCCGGGATCATGTCCCACATCAGGCTCCCTGCATGGAGCCTGCTTCTCTCTCTGCTTGTGTCTCTGCCTCTCTGTCTCTATAAGTGCTATCCAAGAATATGTGCCTGGAGGTTGCAAAGGGCAAGAAGCAGAATAAAATATTTCTTGGAAGATGTATTTGAAGTGCATCTCGAAGAATGACTACAATTTAACAAGTGCAGATGAGGAAATAAGGGCTAATGTACAGACAAACACAGATTATGAACAGAAATGTAGTGAAAAAAAAGAAAAAGAAAGGTCCCATTTTCTAGGATGGAGTGAGGATAGAAGATTCACAAGTTGGTGTCTGGCTTGAATAGTAATCCCTAGTTCTTCAGTATTCTTACATATAACAGTTCTTTTGGGAATGAATTTAAGAAGTCCATTACATTTTCCTTTGGTTTTTACTTTATTAAAAGCTATGCAGGCCAATGGCATTCTGAACAACAGATGCTCATTTGGGGCATTTCTTAAATGCAACTATTATCATCCATACAGGGCATGTAATGAATGTGTTTATCTGTCTCAATTTCCATTTTAAATTTACCCTTAGGTGACTCTATCTTCTCACTCTCACTAATTGAGGGTATGAAGCAAGGGTTACATCGATGAAATAGGATTAAATCGTCTAAAAGCACGGATGAAGAAGTTTCTTCATTCAATTGCCAACACATTACCTGGCCAAGGACGTGGGTTTCAGTTCCTCTCTCACTAGGTGAATCATCGGGCAAGTCATCTTTCAGAGTTTAGATTCCTCATCTATAAATGGTGATAACAGTGTCTGCTTTATTTATCTCATAGCTTATAATGGGGTTCAAAATGGACAGTGTGGGGGTACCTGGGTGGCTCAGTGTTTGAGCGTCTGCCTTTGGCTCAGGTCATGATCCCGGGGTCCCAGGACTGAGTTCCTCATCGGGCTCCCCATAGGGAGCCTGCTTCTCCCTCTGCCTATGTCTCTGCTCCTCTCTCTGTGTCTCTCACGAATAAATAAATGAAATCTTAACAACAACAACAACAAAAGGACTGTGTATGAGGCATGTATTTTTTTTTTCTTCTAAGGACAATAATTGCCATTGCCAAATTGTACTTGTTTGGGTGAAAAAAAAAAATACACATAGATCCCAAAACATGAATGCAACTCCTTTTGTATTTGTCTTTGTCCATAAGCTTATCTCTTCATAATAGGGAAAAAACTCCAACATTTTTCAATATTGCTATAGTCTGTCACTTTTTAATTATATTGTTTATAAAATATTTCATGGAGTACATATGCCATAATTTAGCAGTTTCCATTCATGTTAGGATTCTAACAGTCCTTTTATTTGCATGCTTCCATCCACACCACCTCCAGGTCAGAGCTGTCTGCCTTTGTCATTCTCTGGCTCTGAAACCTTCAAGGCTGTCCCCCACCTCCCACACTGCCCTCACAGAAGGAGCCGGCCTGGGTGTGCAACCTGGCCCCACCCTATCTAATCCCAAACAGACACTGCAAAATCCAGCACAATACATCTAATTGCCTCATAAATGTCTCTTTGTCTATTCTTATTCCTGCCTTTTAAATCCCCTCCTGAAATACTGTTTTTTTTATTTAAACAAATCACTGATCGAGGTCCATCCAGCTCAATTCCCAGCTTCTCCAAAATTTTTTTTCTTCAATTCTAGCCTTCCCTAACGCTCTGTACTTTTGGATTACTTGCTTAATCACAAAATGACTAATTTTTAACAATTTTATGTGTGTTTGAGCCACCACCCTATCGTAATTTTCTTGACTCTTTTGTATTTTTATAGCATCTAACATAGTGACACTGAATGAATCATTTTTAATTCCCACACTGTTCCCAGCCTTGTGTTATGGATGCCAAATATGAAAAATAACTGCAGTCTGAGGGACTGTAATCACTTATGAGGCATACAAAAAAAAGGTGGCCTTTTATCTTTTCTTAATACTCCAAAGCCCAACACAAACCAAAAAATCTTTCTCTATGTCTACCTAGGCTTTCTGAGCCCATTGGTTCGAAAACAAGTTATTCAGTATACATGCAAATGTGAGCATTGCTTAGAACAGCAGAAAACCAAAAGGCAATCTGAAGCTCCAATAAATAGAATGGTTAAATAAGATATGAGATAATGGATTATGTAATTGTTAGAAAATGAGAACGCTTTATAAGTACTGACATGGAATATTCAAGATATAATTTCTAAGACATCCAAGTCTGTTTTTCATGGACAAAATAAAAGGTACAAAACAGTTTTCATTGTATGCTACAATTACTCCATCCATGATCTCACACTAGTTGGGAAAGACCTAAGAATCTATTGACGTTGGTTGCTTTTATGTAGGGAAACAGGAGGCCTAGGGTAGGGAGGGCAGAGACTTCACTGTTTAACTTCTTGCTTTGAACTGTGTTACTGTATTATCTATTTTTTAATATAAAATTAAAAGAAAAAAAATAAAATTAAAAGGTATCACCAAATATATTTATGTGAGGCTGTGGGGTCAAGATTTTTAAAGTCACATGCTTCATTTATCATTTTAAGATTTACAAGACAGCTGTGGTTTGAAACGTCCACTCTAAATTTTTTTTACTCCTTTTACTTTTAACCGTATTTTTAATCATTAGTTTTTATCATTTTGTTAATACTTCTTCCAGCTGTTTAGTGCCCAATCCCTTTAACATGATGATTGTGTATGATTTGGGGCTACTATTCGCTGGTTGCTACCTCTCCATCTTTCCATGGCAACATTTCCAGAATCCTTAGGCTCTGGTTCTACAGAAAGTGAAGTGCTGCCCTCTGCTGGCTCACATGACACTGACAACTGGAAATTTTCTCATGACGTTGTAAACACTGCTTAGTGAAGATGAACGTTGTCATCGGTACCTACTATAGGTACCTACGTATTTCTTCCTTCAAAATCGGTGTACTGATTAAATATATTTCTTTAGAATCTAAACAATTTCCCATATTTAGGGTTGTCTCCCAAATAAAGAAAATCAGATTGAGAGGAAAAGAATAGCACTGCCTGGTTTGGCTAGGAAAATTCTGATCTCAAACAAATCATTTAATCTCTGGTCTACAGATTAATCTGAGAACACAAAATAAGACTTTTAGAAGTCATTAATTCCCGAGGTGCCTGAGTGGCTCAATGAGTTAAGCCTCCAACCTTCATTTTGGCTTAGATCTTGATCTAGGGTCTTGAGTTGAAGACTTTCATTGCATTCCACACTTTGGTGTGGAGACTACTTAAAAACAAAAGCTGCCTTCACCTACTTACCTGCAACACTCCTTTTTTATTGAAGACCCTTTACTCCAGTAGGTTCTGATATCCAAATACAAGTAAAATGTCCCACTCAGTCCTCACCTCCACACAAGCCAGGCTTATGAACCACAGCTTTGGAATCAATTACCTGTACAACCTCCTTCCCATGACACAGTGCTACTGAAAAATCATTATCAAAAACACAAAACAAGCTCTCCATCAGGGCACTAGAGTGGCTCAATTGGTTAAGCAAATGCCTTTGGCTCAGTCATTACAGGGTCCTGGGATCAAGGCCCATGTGGGGCTCCTTGCTCAATGGGGAGTCTGTTTCTCCCTCTGCCCCTCCCCACTGCTTGTGCTCTCTCAAAAAAATTTAGGGGTGCCTCAGAGCACCTGGGTAGCTAGTTGAGCATCTTCCTTTGGCTAAGGTTATGATCCCAGGGTTCTGGAATAGAATCCTACATCAGGCTCCCCATAGGGAGCCTGCTTCTCCCTCCGCCTGTCTCTGCCTGTCATGAATAAATAAAATCTTAAAAAAATTAGGGGCACCTGGATGGCTCAGTTAAGCATCTGCCTTTGGCTCAGTGACAACCCTGGAGTCCTGGGATGGAGTCCCACAACAGGCTCCCTACTCAGCAGGGTCTGCTTCTCCCTCAGCCGCTCCCCCTGCTTACGTGTGTGTTTTTTTTAAAAGATTTTAATTTATTCTTGAGAGACACAGAGAGAGGCAGACATAGGCAGAAGGAGAAGCAGGCTCCATGCAGGGAGCCTGATGTGGGACTTGATCCTGGGACTCCAGGATTACGCCCTGTGGGCTGAAGGCAGGCACTTAACGGCTGAGCCACCCAAGCATCCCTGCTTGTACTTCATCAAATAAAACCTTTAGAAAAAAAAAAAAATTGGGAGACACCTGGGTGGCTCAGTCAGTTGGGCATCTGCCTTTGGCTCAGGTCATGATCCTAGAGTCCTGGGATCAGGCCCATCATTGGGCCTTCTGCTCAGTGGTAAGCCTCTTCCTCCTTGTGCTCTGATAAAAAATCTTAAAACAGATTTCTCCCTTTACAGTAAACACGGCATGATGTTTAATTTTCAAAATTTGCCTTGACAAATGGTTAATTTTTAACAAACTTTGGGAATCCTTCCTTTACTTCCCTCCTTTGGGCTTTGGTGTCCATTAGTGAGGTCACACACCCCGTTCCATACCTATTGCGGCTCTCAAGTAGGATTTTTATTTTTTTAAAGACTTTTATTCATGAGAGACGGAGAGAGGCAGAGGGAAAAGCAGGCTCCATGCAAGGATCCCCACGTGGGACTCCATCCTGGGTCTCCAGGATTACAACCTGGGCTGGAGGGATCCCTGGGTGGCGCAGCGGTTTGGCGCCTGCCTTTGGCCCAGGGCGCGATCCTGGAGACCCGGGATCGAATCCCACGTCGGGCTTCCGGTGCATGGAGCCTGCTTCTCCCTCTGCCTATGTCTCTGCCTCTCTCTTTCTCTCTCTGTGACTATCATAAATAAATAAAAATTTAAAAAAAAAAAAAAAAAAAAAAAAAAACAACCTGGGCTGGAGACGGCGCTAAACCGCTGAGCCACCCGGGCTGCCCTCAAGTAGGATTTTTAATTGTGTGGTTTTTCGGTATGGAGAAACACTCAATTTGAAGATCCTAGATAACTACAAATTACTTCAGTCATTGGGCCATCTAACTATTTCCAGCCAACGAAGGACATTCACTGTGGCCAGTAGTGTCTTACACATTTTACATGTATAGACCCATTTTTCATCATTAAGGTACTCCCTAATATTCCCATCAAGGAAAACCAGCCCAGGTTATTACTCCTTGCAAAAAGCCCAAGGTCTGAACCATTGCAAACCTACAGGACTAAAAATCTAGTTGAAATTCTGAATCCACAGTTTCTACAAGTGAAGTTTATCTAATTTCTATTTAAAACAAATATGAGGGCAGCCCGGGTGGCTCAGCAGTTCAGCGCTGCCTTCAGCTCAGGGTGTGATCCTGGAGACCCAGGATGGAGTCCAGCGTCGGGCTCCCTGCATGGAGCCTGCTTCTTCCTCTGCCTGTGTCTCTCATGAATAAATAAAATCTTAAAAAAATAAAACAAATGGGAAATTTGCAATACTATGGTAAAAGCAATATTCCTGTACACTGGGCAGCCCAGGGCGTGATCCTGGAGACCCTGGATCAAGTCCCACGTCAGGCTCTCTGCATGGTGCCTGCTTCTCCCTCTGCCTGTGTCTCTGCATCTCGATGAATAAAAAATCTTTAAAAAAAAATTCCTGTACACGGACAGCAGAAAACATACGAAGATGGAGTCCATTTCTATTTATCAATTCATAAAATCTCAACAACTATATGAATTCATAGTATTTAGAAAGATATTTGTCCTCCCTTTTGGGCTAAATACAAAAATGCTAATCCAAATTTATATTTTTTGTGAATTGAATTGAATTTCTTCCTTCAAAATGGAATATAAAAACTACCCTATGTAAGAGTCAAGAGCCAAGGGTTGTCTTTTAAGCTTTTATTTAAGGACAATGATCTACGATGTAATTTTAGATCTTATTAAAAGCAGCCACGTCCATGGACTGCACATAGTCCTCAAAAGCAGTGATCCGCTCCTCCAGCATATCTGTTCCAACTTTATCATCTTCCACTACACACTGTATTTGAAGTTTTTTAATTCCATATCCCACTGGAACTAGTTTAGCTGAAAAGAACATTAAGAAAAATCTTAGTTAGCAAAGCCCTATTGATTGGCAAACATTTTAACTGTGCAGCTTCCAGATGTCACTTTCAAAAAGCAAAGATTGAACTCACAAGAGCCCCAGACCAAGCCATCTGCCTGAATGCTTCGGACGCACTCCTCTAATTTTGCCATATCTGTCTCATCGTCCCAAGGTTTCACATCTAGTAATATGGAAGACTTGGCAACAAGTGCAGGTTCTAAAAAAAAAAAAAGGTAAAAAGGTACAACCAACGTTATTCAGACACCCAGTGATGTTTTTTCACTTTAGTTGAAGACACCCTTAAAATCTTAATGTTTCTTAATGGATCATCTCAAACAAAACTACAGAATACAACTTATGTTTGTTACTCATATGCCCACTTTCCGTTGTGCTAAGAAAGAGGTGTTTAATTGCATAACAGTTTCTTTCCCACAGAGGAATGCCACAACTGCTACTGTAAGAACAGCTGCAGACCAGTAGCTGTGGAAGTTTTATGAAAAACTACGTATACAGATTTTTAAATACTGAACTAGTCAATGACGTGGAGGCAATTACTTTGGGAATCAAGCTTCAAAAGATTACTCAATTATGAAATGAAATTAAAGCAGCACAAATTTTTAAAAAATGACCTACTTTTGGCTTTCTTTGACTCATACTGTGCAAGGCGTTCCTCTCTTAGCCTCTTTGCTTCTTCACTTTCCTATAAAGAAAAATAGAGTATGTTTCACAAAGACAGTTGTTCCTCAGCTTTAAGCTAGTGAATCCATCACAACAAAGACCAGTTTTATCAGAAAAAGCAAATCCATCAGGAGCTCAGCCGAAAGATGGTGATTTGATTTTATTCATCATATAACCAGTGAGAATTTTTATAAGTCATGAAGTGGGTGAAACCAGAATTCAAATCCAGGCAATTTCACCACAGAGCCTATGATTAAGCTCATCGATCTACACACCAACTTATGCCATACCTCCTCGTCATCAGATCCGAAGAGATCAATATCATCATCGTCTTTACTATCTGTAGCTCCACTTCCTGTGGTGTCTTCCACATTAGCAGGGCCATACTTGCCCAAAGCTTTCTTCACTCCTGGAAGGCTTGGGAAAAAAAAAAAACTTAAGTTCAACCACCACTACGCTGGTACACTCTCAGACAGTACACGAGAACTTGTTTCCATCACTATCCAAAGAGCCCTTAGGTACTAAGAATTTGCCCGTAAACACTCCCAGGTAAATACTGTTGTGCGTTTAACTCCTCACCCAACAAACATTAGCAGCATGTGAGACATTACGTTCGATACTCACTATGATTTACTCTTTCAGTATGAGTATTTCTGTTTGAGATTAAGTATGCTCAGTTCCATTCTTAGTGAACTGGAGTCCACTTCCCCAAACTTCCACCCTTGTTGGCAGTTTCAGAAGAATGGCCAAGGACTGAATCAATGAGCCACCCCTCTCACCCCGGACGCGGGCCCCCCAGGTCAGGGTCCGGGCACAGTGTCAGGGCAGTGTGGGGAAAAGTTGAATTGCTGTGGTCCAGGTTCTACGTGTTCTGTGAAAAAATGCAGGACTTCAGTCTCTCGGCCTTCTCAAGTCACAGAGCTAGTTCAGCTTACATCACCCCAACAAAACTCACGTAGCCTGGGTCCAATTTTGTCACGTGAAAGATCCTGACCTGAAGCTTAGGAAGCCTCCTGTCCTTCAGGTAAACACACAGGTCACTTTACCTGGCCTTTTCCTTCTCGTAAGACTTGATGTGATTGTACCAACGCAGGGCATGATACAAGTCGGCAGGCGGGGGGCCGGAGACTGCTTCAAACACTGCCACATCCGCTTGTGACGGCACGTACCTGCGGGGAGGCAAGTCACACACGCCCTGAGGGGAGGGGCCAAGCGCCACGGCCACCAAGCTGAGCGCTGGGAGCTGGCCCATTTGCCACTGGGCAACCTAAGGTGATTTATTCTCGACGCTAAACTCAAGATCGGGGGCCATGTGTTTGGTTTTCCGCCCTCTCCCGAGGAATCCCTGCCACGTCGTGGACCTCAGAGCTCGCATCTCTGACGGAGACCTACGGGCTTACGTCCACGGGCCGAGCGAAGACGCGGAAAAGGTGGCTGAATCCAGTCAACGCAAAGAAGGCGCCCTTGGAAGCCCTCGGCCCCCAGCTGCGCCCGAGGCCGCGCCACGTGGCCGGCCCAGCCCGGCTCCAGCCCGGGCCCGTCCTCACCCCTCGATGTAGCTCTTGTCCGCTAGGTAGTCGTTGAGCACCTGGAGGCCGGCGGGGCTTTTCAGGTCTCCGAAACCCATAGCGTCGGCGGCTCCAAGAACCGGGCGGCAGCGAAGGAAGAGAAGAGGGGAGGCACCCGGCGCCCAGCGCTAAGAGGGGGGAGAGGAAAAAAGGGCCGCAAAAGGCCGGAAAACGCCTTATATAGAGACGGAGGCGTTTCCTTCTGCCGCACGGGGTCAAAGGTTAAGGGTCAACGTCCTCTAACAGCCTCATTCCTCCACGTAAAACTCGGAAGCTCCGCATTGAACGGCGCACAAATTATCCAGCGGCCTTTCTTCGTGTTTAGAAATAAGCTAATAAAAAGAGTATTCCTTAAACTAGTACCTCCGCGGCTCCGGCACACTACAGGAACCGCCCCTCGAAGCGCCGGAGGTGACCGAAGACGCTCGGCCTCAGGCGCCCGACCACTTCCGGCGGAACTGCGGTTCCCAACCGTCTCTCCCGCCTCCCGCCTCCCGCCTCCGCCCCGCCCCCCCGTCCGGCTGCCGGAAATTGCCGAACTCGCGCTAAGCGGGAAATTCTCGAATCTGAGGTTTCTGGTCCCTCCTGGCTTCCCGTTCTCCAGGGCCGGCGGGCGAGGTTTGCCGAGGACGCCATGTTGAATAAGCAATCGGGCCTCTGAGGGGGCTGGGAAGGTGCGGCGGTTCTGCAGAGCGGCTTTGGCGGCTCCGCCGAGAAGGTGAGGTCGTGGTTGCGGGAGAAGGCTGAGGTGGCCCTTGCCACAGGAGTGGACTTCTTGACGAGACGGTTTCTTGTAGGCCAGGCGACTCCTCCTCCTCTTGCCCTTGACTGGGCGCCGCGTCCCAGCCCGCCTCCTCCGGGACCCCCGGGGCCGGCAGGTGAGCGCCGTTGGCCGCGGTCTCCGGTCTCTTGGGGCGGAAGGCAGGTGGGGAGCCTGGGGGCCCTGGGACCGCGGGCGCGGAGGCAGGCGTGGGAGTGACCTTCCTTCTGCAAGGGAGACGCAGGACGTTCCCGGGAGAGGACTCTGTCAAGTGACTTAGGCCTCAAGGCAGCGGTTTCCCAAGTTAACACACATAATCCAGACGTTGGCCGGCGTTGCCTTAGCAGCCGTCCATGCGTCTGGGGATTTTTGTTGTTGTTGTGTTTTCATTTTTGTCCATTGAGTTATTTTTTTATTCCTTTCCCTGGTGGGTTAAACTGAGGAAAATGGTATTTAAAACCTTTGCCCAAGGTCGCACTGCAGATGACCTAGCTACGTTGTTCAGCCGTGTGGGGCTCTAACATGTACCGTAAGAGCGTGGATTAGGCCCGGCTGTGCTCCAGAATGATTGGAGAGCATTGAAAATGTGAACTGTTTCTGATGAATAAACATCCAAGTTGTTTCGTTAGGGAACGTTCTCTCCCCCCCCCAACCCCCCCCCCACCCCGCCCAATGGCCTGGTGCAGGGTGTTATAAGGCTGTCAGAGGCCTGCGCTTTTTCAGGAAAATTTCTGGCAGAGATTTGAGATATAACTCCTATAGCAGACAGTTATTTTACGTCTGTTATAAATTAGAAATGAGTCCACGAAGAAGAATAAAATGGATGATATGCCTGGGGAGTAGGTTAGGAAATTTAAGATGGGCTGATGAAGGAAAGTTTTGGAAAACTGTCATCTATTGGGGTAATGCACTCTTCCGTTTGATGCTGGATTTTCAAGAGACAACCTAATTCTGGTTGATTTCCTAACTAAAGTGGGCAATACCTTTTTCCTGTATTGGAGACAAAATAATAAAGTGTTTACATTGTTGTATGAAATGTTGATTGTTGATTTTCAGTTTGTCATTACTCTGATTCAGCAAACTCAGATTTACCTTTATATCATCAACAGAATTTAGTAAGGCGGATGGTACTCATTTTGGAACTTGGTGGTAAGATTATTTGATGGTATTTTTACAAGGGCTAGGTCTTCAGAAAAGGGAAATGACCAAATTGCACCATTTCTTTTCAAGGAGCTTACTCTTTAGTAGGTACTAAAATTGGTTACTAATCTATAATTTAGTAGGTGGAATAATAAAGCTATATGCACAATGTGGGCTGTACACAAAGGGGGAGTACCAAGGAAGAGGACTTTGATCTTCAGTGGCTAGTACTGTCTGAATTGAATTCAGATTTAGTTGACATTTATTGCACTCCTACTAATAACACAGCCTAGGAATTTTTTTTTTTTCTTATCTATAGGTGAGGAAGCAGAAACTCTGATTTACCAAAAAAATTACTCAGTAGTGGGTGTTAGAATTCATGTGTACAAATTCAGTGTTACAAGTTCTGAATTAATGAATTTTATGAATTAACTAAAGTGAATTAATGAAGCTTTTAATTATACCTTTTCTATAATAGGTATGTGAAACTTCATGCTTAAAAGTTAGATATAGGTACTATCTTCTACTCTTTTGACCTTTGAAAGTCATGTTGATAAATTATTATCACATTTCCATTTTTAGAAGGTTCAAGTGAAAAATTATAATTTAGTTGCTTAGCCCATTTGATCAAGTGAGTGGACAAAAGAAGTTCAGTACTTAGCCCTTATGATCAAGTGAATGTATAAAAACTCTAAATGTTCAGATAACTTTGCTTTCTGCTTATGTATATCTTTAATTGGTGTTACATAATTCGCTCCAATTTCTTCTAGTAATTCAACAAACTTTTATTATGGGAGACCATCCTATGCTTTGTAGGATGTTTTGCAGCACCCTGGCCTCTACCCTCTAGATGCTATAGTATCTTTCCCCTAGTTGTGACCATAGTGGGTCCCAATGTTGCCAGATGTTCCCTGGGAAACAAAACTGTCCCTGGTTTGAGAACCACTGTTTTAGAGCTTACTGTGTACCAGCCTTGGAAATAGGCACTGAAGACAGAAATATTCAAGAAGTCCATAATAGGGTAGAACAGACATATAATTGCAAATCTATAAGATAAATGTATTAAGCACAGAAAATGGCACTCCAGACGTTTAAAAGGCTGGTATTTGTGAGCCAGCTCAGAATCTCAAAAGCAGTTAGTGGATAGCTGCTTAGAGCACAGAATGTTAGGATGAGTATTGGTAGGAAATGAAGGCAGAAAGGTAGGTATTATTTTACATAGTATTAGTCGTAAGCTCACTGTAATTCTTAGAATTTATCTTACTATAGAGTAGTGTTTTACATTTGATCATTTGTTGATAGTTAAAGAAAACAACACAAAACTGTCATTTACATAGATTTATATACTAGTTGCTCCTTCCTAGCTCCTTAACATTGTACAAGTCAGTTAATCTCTCTGGAACTGAATATTCTCATCTCTAGAATTTGAGGGAAAACATAAGGACCTGTGAATGTTCAATGAAATGAGGTGTGAGAAGTGTTTAAAACTTAGGAGTTATTACCAAAAAGTTTGTAATTAGGGTTTTATTTTTTCCTATGATAATAAAACTCTTCTTCATTTTATTCTTAGCAATATGTTAAGGATACCTCTAAGAAGGGCCTTAGTAGGCCTTTCTAAGTCTCCTAAAGGATGTGGTGAGTATTTTATTTTTATTTGCATTTATAGTTACTGTCTTTGTAAATTGATTGGTTTATCGGAATGTTTCTTGAAAGGACCTAAACTCTAACTTGTTTTAAGTAAAATAGAAACAAATGGTCTTAGTTGAATAGAATTTTTTTTTTTTTTAAGATTTATGTATTTTAGAGAGAGAGCATACAAGCAGGGGGAGGGGCAGAAGGAGAGACTCTCTCAAGCAGATTCCCTCACAGAGCAGGGAGCGTGATGGAGGGCTTGATCTCACAACCCTGAGATCATGACCAGAGCCAAAATCAAGAGTAGGCTGCTTAACTGACTGAGCTACCCAGGCACCGCTAGAGTAATTTTTAAAATAGAACTAAACAGTTTATAGAAGGTGTCATGGAATAGAAAGTAGTAGAAACTGCGTATCAGTGCCAGAATGGAAAAAGCAGTCCTGCTGCTTTTGAAAAGTGGTATTCCCTTGAACATATTTTTAGTAGTATTAAAAGTTTCAACTTAAACTACCACTAAAAGTGGATAGCCATATTCTATCTGGTATTCAGGACTGGAAAAGTTTTGTCTAATTCAGTATTTTACAGGTTTACTATTTTAGGCTTGTAGATTATAGAATTAATCCATTATCTTCTGCTATAATAAATTTAACTCTGTTAATTTATTTCTCATATCAATACTTTTGATGGTCAGTTCGAACAACTGCTACAACAGCAAGCAACTTAATTGAAGTATTTGTTGATGGTCAGTCTGTCATGGTGGAACCAGGAACTACCGTCCTCCAAGTAGGCATATGTTCTTATTCTTTATTTTTGCGTGTGTTCTGGTTTTTAAAAGAATACCAGTTTATTTCTTTTAGGCTGTTTACATCTAAAGTTTTTAAGATCCTTGATAAATACTCATAATACAATTATAGATAGAAAAATTATATGAAATTTTTATAATTATATAAAATTTACCTGAAAATAAGTTGGATTTAAAATCTTGGCGTTTCAAAAAAAATAAAAAATTTAAAAAAATAAAATCTTGGCATTTCAAAGTGAGCTATCATTTATCTGTTTCTGACTTTCATAGTGAATTATAAGTTATTTTGTTGTTCAGTTCTACCTTCCAAGTAAATACCTATTAGAAATTTGAAGTTACCAAAAATAAATTATAAGTTAATATAGGTAAGTTTTGGGAAAAGGTAATCTTTGTTGTGAACCTGCTTGATGCTTTTCACTTTATGTAACTTCGCAGTTTTTAGTAATATTTCTAGGAATGTGTCCTACAAAGCAGGTAAATGGAGGGTAGTCTGTTCTTTTCTTTTTTTTCCCTCCAGGTTTTATTTATTTATTTGAGAGAGAGAGCATGCACAAGCCAGGAGAAGAGGGAGAGGGAGAAGCCGATTCCCCGCTGAGCAGGGAGCCCACTGTGGGGCTCCATCCCAGGACTCTGGGATCATGACCTGAGCTGAAGGCAGATGCCTAACCAGCTGAGCCACCCAGGCACCCCAAGGATAGTTTGTCCTTAAATTCATGCCCTGAATATGTAATTTATCCAGATTCCTTCAGAACTAACAATTGGTCATGGAGAAGTGATGTTTCATTCTATCTGTAAATTGTCAAAAGCTAAAATGCTCTTATTCATGTTAGCAGTCACTTCTAGACTGTCTGCCAGGCACAGAGACATGTAAGCAATAAGCACATATGTTCAGGGTCTGGTGGAGAGTATTTTTGCCAGGTAGAGGAGGTGATAGAGATGTTAGGGGTATCTCAGGTGATCACTGAAGAGATTTTAAAGGATAAGTGTTTGTCTTTG
Organism: Canis lupus dingo; assembly: GCF_003254725.2. Classification (NCBI taxonomy): domain Eukaryota; kingdom Metazoa; phylum Chordata; class Mammalia; order Carnivora; family Canidae; genus Canis; species Canis lupus. The sequence continues at coordinate 15,056,969 of NC_064279.1, read as the reverse complement.
GACAAAGAAGCTTCAAATAGTTTGGTATCTTTGGAACATAAGTTGTATGTAGAAGATGAGATAACAGGAAATCAAATTACTCTGATAGAGAGATCCAGTCATGAAAGAAGATATATGTCATGCTAAAGAGCTTATAGTTTGACCCATCAATAGGTATCATGGCAGTTAAGTAGTAGTATAGTGACTGTAGAGGATGTTGGTTTGGAGAATAACAAGATTGGTGTGAGGGACAAAGGAGTATCTTGCGCTAGTAGAGCAGAAAATGAAAGGCCTAAAATAGTAACAGTGGGAATGAAAATGAGAGGATAGATCGAGGGAGAGTGAGATGTAGACAGACAGACCTTTAGAAACAACGAGGACCAGGGGGATTTTTGTGGTTTCAGGCTTTGTTAGCTTTTTTGGGGATATATCATGGGAGACAGAAATAGGTTGAATTTTAACTGTCTACACATATGCATGCCTATTTAAGTCTAAAGCTTGGAGAAGTGGCAAGTGGTTAGAGCTCAAATAAGGGGTTAGATATAATCATCATCTGCAATGTGAGCTAGTATGAAGGTTAGGAAAGATCTTGCTTCTTACTTACTATACACTCTGTATCTAGCACACAGCAAGACTCCATACATTTGCTAAGTAGTTAAAACATTGGAAATTGAGGAAGTTGCTTTAGAGCCAGGGCTAAAGATGGAAGAACTAACCCCAGGGGAAATTTGAATAGGCTTCGAGAAGGAGGAGTGATAATTAGGAGGGCTGGACTAATCCCCCATACTAGGCATATGTGAACTGAGAAGAGCTTCAACCACAGTGGAAATAGGAGTCCTCAGGTAGGGTATATGGAACCAAATATAGAAGCAGATCATAGCCAGCTAGACAGTGTGAGATGGAATCTAATCCAAAGGAGGAAAGCGAAGCAAAGAGGAAGTCCAAGTATGAAGCCAACCACTGGGAAAGAGTTTGAAGGGATGTCTTTGTTGACAGTGGTTCAGAGTGGAAATAGTCAAACCTTCAGCACAGTCTGAGAGGTTGGTTCATTCAGTTTCTTCCGCATAAGGTTTGTGGAAGAGGCAGCTTCAGAGCAAACGGGTAGGAGAAATCAAGACCAAAGAAGGAAAAAGAAAAAAAAAAAAAAAAAAAGACCAAAGAAGGAGGGAAATCTCTTCAGGGACGAAGAATGGATGAAGCTATAAATATTTATAAACAGGAGTAATAAAGTAGGTGGGGATGACCTTTTCTTTTTTCCTTTTGTGTTTTAGACAAGGATGAGGTCAGGTTATTCTAATGCAAAAAATTTTTTCTTTGTCTTCTAGGCTTGTGAGAAGGTTGGCATGCAGATTCCTCGATTCTGTTATCATGAAAGATTGTCTATTGCTGGAAACTGCAGGATGTGCCTGGTTGAAATTGAGAAAGCTCCTAAGGTACTTGATACCTAAAATTCCATACCATGCAGTAGAAGGTAGAAAACCTTAAATCTTGCAGCAAACTTTATTTAGAACCAGTGTTGTAGTGGAGAAACCTAACCCCGTTTAATTGTATCTATAAATTTATTTTTTTGTTTGTATGCAATTGCGTCTGTTCATTTCAAAGCTGAAAATGCATTGATGAAAGTGCTTTATAAATGCAAGCACTGTATAACTAACAGATTTAGAAATTAAAGGTGATTTCTTATAGCTCCAGTATTTCCAAATGGCTATGTGACACATAGCTAAGATGCAGAGTTGCCAAGCAGCACATTGAAAGTGCCATTCCATTTTCACTAGAGAAAGGGATTGCAGTGAAGAGGTTCACTTTCAGTTTAATTTCATTTTGTCTCATACAGTTCTAATTTAGTACCTGCTAATCAAAACAGTTATTTATTTTTTAATAAATATTTATTATTTATTAAATAATATTTATTTATTTATTTATTTATTTATTTATTTATTTATTTATTTATTTATTTATTTATTTATTCATGGAGACACAGAAAGAGAGAGGCAGAGACACAGGCAGAGAGATAAGCAGGCTCCATACAGGGAGCCTGATGTGGGACTCCATCCTGGTACTCCAGGATCACACCCTGAGCCCAAGGCAGACACACTTAACTGCTGAGCCATCCAGGAGTCCTGAGAATAGAATTTAGAAGTATGATGTCTTATTTTTTTCTAAGTGAAATATAAAGTGTCAGATTATCATATTGTGAATATGAAAACTGAAAAATAGAGTCTTCAACAGTACTGTTCTTTGCTTCTTTTCAAATGTATGATTTAATGTTTTTATATATTGGGTTGCTTATAATTATAAGTAAATATAAGTACTTAAAGGTTTTTTTTTATTGAAATTCCAGGTTGTAGCTGCTTGTGCCATGCCAGTAATGAAAGGTTGGAATATCCTAACAAACTCAGAGAAATCTAAGAAAGCCAGGTACTTTAATGTTACTTAGCATAATAACTTTTCCTATAGCGGAAAATTGCTCATTTCAGAATTTAGACCTCCTATAGATGAAAAATTCAGTAAAAAGCTCTGAAAAAGTTGGCAGGTTGGGCTCATAGGAGCATTGGAAATAAGTACACAGTAAGGAGGTTAAGCCAGGTGTTCATGGTTTTGAGCCTAGAATGGAATTAGCACTAACAGCTCTTATTTAGTAACTTTTTCAACTTGTGATGAATAATGAATCTGGGGCTTATTGAACTGAGATTATTTCAGTAACATGTTACTATATTGTATAGGCACTGATTATATTTCTTTTTGCTGTGCATTTGTTTTTATTTTGAATTAATGTGAATGATTTCTGAAGACCATTCAGCAACTTTGGGTAATTTTGTATTGTTAACAGTCATAATTTTCTATGTTCTATAATGATATTTTATTCCTAGACTTATATAAACATTTTTTTAGATTGTGTCTAATACTAGAATGATGATTGCATTGGCATTTCTGATAATAAATGCAAGTTTAATACTATATGAAAGGATGATACAATATCATTTTACATATTAAAATTTTCCATACAGAGAAGGTGTGATGGAGTTCTTGTTAGCAAATCACCCACTGGACTGTCCTATTTGTGACCAGGGAGGTGAATGTGATCTGCAGGTATGTCGTCTAACTTCATAAATCTTTTTTGGTTGTCTCCGGTTTTGATTTCACTAGCAGCATTAGATTAATTCTCTCAATCTACTTAAGGACCAATCCATGATGTTTGGAAGTGATAGGAGCCGATTTTTAGAGGGAAAACGTGCTGTGGAGGACAAAAACATTGGACCATTGGTAAAGACCATTATGACTAGATGTATACAGTGTACTCGCTGCATCAGGTAATGATTTTCCTTCTATCTTCTGGAATATCATTCACATACTTAATATTCACAAATTTGATGGAATAACAACAATAGAAAAAATGGCAACATTTTTTGGTGGGAGAAGAGGCATGTTTTTAATGTTTCCTGCATAAGTAAATAAAATGAATTGATCGCTTTCAATAAATATCACTTTGCATTGAATTTACAAATCAAAAGCTGTAAGCATTCACTCTGATAACTTGTTGAGCTATATAGGTGATTTGTGCAATTTTCTGTGTGTTACACTGCAATTAACTAACATACAAACATTTATTGAACTCTCTTTTATTCAAGGACTGTTTACCTTTGAAAATATACTTGTGTGTTTTTAGTGTTTTGAAAATCATTATCTCTTTGTGATCATAGATAGGAAAGGAGGTAATTTTGCTGGATTTGACCATTTGACAGTACATTTTTACCTTGCAGGTTTGCAAGTGAGATTGCAGGAGTAGATGATTTGGGAACAACAGGCAGAGGAAATGATATGCAGGTTGGCACGTACATTGAAAAGATGTTCATGTCTGAACTGTCTGGCAATATCATTGACATCTGCCCTGTAGGTGCCCTGACCTCTAAGCCCTATGCTTTTACTGCCCGCCCTTGGGAAACAAGGTATTCATTGTTGATTTTTTGATAATTTGTTTTTTGTCCTTTAATTGACCATTGTTCAAAAAAATTTAAGATTCATGTCCTTCCTATATTCTGATTGTTTTGGTCTGCTAAGTTTTTATGTATTTAAGTACAATCCTCTTACTGGACGGTAAGTAGATAGATTAAAGGACAGGGTGAACCTGTGTAAATCAATTATAGTTTTCTTGGAAATTAATTCCCAAGTACTTAACCACACAATTATTTTATTCACTTGATCTTTCAAAGAGTAAAATGAGCTTGATTTTTAAAAGATAGTCTCCTCATTGTATGTTTTCAACCATGTGCAGATATATTTTAGTCAGTTCCTATTATCAGACATTTAGTTTGTTTCTGTATAGTTGTAAATCTGTGGTAAAAATTGTTATTGTGGTGCCAGGTAGCTCAGTCAGTTTAGCATCCAACTCTTAGCTTTGGCTCAAGGTTTGTGAGACCAAGCCCCACATCCGGCTCTGTGCTCAGCACAGAGTGCTTCAAATTTTCTCTCCCTCTCCTAGCTTTCTCTCTCTCTGTCTCACTCTCCCCTCCCCCCGCCCCATCTCAAATAAATGAATAAAATCTTTAAAAAAAATTGTTAAAAATTTTCTTACATATCTCTGATTTATTTTATTTTTTTTATTTGACAGAGAGTGAGCGCACAAGCAGGGAGAGTGGCAGGCAGAGGGAGAGGGAGAAGCAGGCTCCCTGCAAAACAAGGAGCTCAATAAGGGGGCTCCATCCCTGGACCCTGATCCTAGGAGCCTGGGATGATGACCTGAGCCAAAGGCAGACGCTTAACTGACTGAGCCACCCGGGAGTCCCTATATCTCTGATTCTTCTTACTAAACTGAGAAGTGGAGTAGGTAGTTGCAATGAGTTTGAATATTTTTAAGGTCCTAGAAATATATCATTAAATTACCCTCCTGTTTTTAAACTTCCACTGGAGTATATGAGAATATCTTAGAATTCTAGGTTTTTAACCACGTATTTATGTATATTAAAGGATTACGGGGATGGGGCACAGTATGTACCTGAGATTTTTTTTTTTTAAGATTTTATTTATTTATTCATGAGAATACACAGAGAGGAGAGAGAGAGAGAGGCAGAGACACAGGCAGAGGGAGAAGCAGGCTCAATGCAGGGAGCCCGACGTGGGACTCCATCCAGGGTCTCCAGGATCAGGCCCTGGCCTGAAGGTGGCGCTCAACTGCTGAGCCACCTGAGCTACCCGTAGCTGAGGTGTTTAAGTAGAGATTTTTCTCTTTTTCTTTTAAGACCCCCATAATGCAAGCAGAAAAGAACTTCCATCTCTATAGCTTACCCTAGCCTGATAGAACCTGTTCAAGGTGGGAGGGAAGGGGATGAGAACAGGCCCCAAGCCACACTACCACTGATTTCCACCCTTCTTACTTGAAGTTCAGTAGTTTTGCCTTGCATAAAAGCTTCTCATGGTGGCGTATGCCTTTGGTAACTTCCAAAGTGCTGAATTGGTTGTTTTTGTTAATTTAGTTTTAAATTAACAAAAGTTTTAGTTTTAGTTTTGCTTTTTTGTAGGAAGATTTGTGGGGCTTTTTAATCAGTTATACCAGAAATCTTACCCTCTTGTTACTTATTTTGATAGTCATATTTCCCAGATTTGGCCATTTGGAACCCTTACCATTGGCTTTTGTTTTTTTTGTTTGTTTGTTTTTTGTTTTTACGATTTTATTTATTTATTCATGAGAGACACAGAGAGAGAAAGAGAGAGAGGCAGAGACACAAGCAGAGGGAGAAGCAGGCTCCATGTAGGGAGCCCGACATGGGACTCGATCCCAGGTCTCCAGGATCACACCCTGGGCTGAAGGCAGGCACTAAACCATTGAGCCACCCAGGGACCCCCACCATTGGCTTTTGTATCAGAGAACAGTCTCTAAAGCTTTATTTGTTTTTTTAAAATTTTATTTATTTATAAGAGAGAGAACATGAGTGTGCACAAGTGATTGCAGGGAGAAGCAGAGGGAGAGCAGACTCTGCACACACTATCCTGAGATCATGACCTGAGTCAAAATCAGCAGTCAGACACCCAACCAACCGAGCCACCCAGAAGACCCTAAACCTTTTTTTTTACAGTAGAAATTTGTGTGAGGTAGTCAAAGATGAGGATATTTTTTTAATGGCAATTTCTCTGGGTCCCATTATTTTTAGAAATTCAAAAAAGCAAGTCATTGTAAAAATTTTTTTTTTGATAAGTCAGGTGACAGAAGCTTTGTTCTTATTGCCAAAATCAGCATACTAAATCTATGTGTTTATTTTCTCAGAAAGACGGAATCCATTGATGTCATGGATGCGGTTGGAAGTAATATTGTGGTAAGCACAAGAACAGGAGAGGTGATGAGGATTTTGCCAAGAATGCATGAGGACATCAATGAAGAGTGGATCTCTGATAAAACCAGGTATATGCTGCATTGTTTTCCTTAACTTCTGTGATTGATTTAAAGTGTATTTTATGGTAATTTTCACTATAAAATACTGTTTTAATAATTGCAAATTAGTTAATAAATGTAGACTACTGAAATCTGGACTGTTTATAAGGAGAATTGGACAAAACTGACATTCATATTGCAGGCTTTCATATTAACTTTGACAAATACCATTTTTCCTCCCAGATGGAAAAATTGAAATGGGTTAAGATATTTAATCTGTTCCAGTTTGTTCATTGGAAAAAGGCACTTGAGTTTGCACATCATAATTTTGATAAAACATCGCGATATTCAAATTTTTTAAATAAAAATGATTTGGCTTCTTCAGCTATCAAATTTTTTTGTGTTATGATCTTAAGATTATTCAGGTAGCTGAATACAAATCACTTTTTAGATGATGTTTTAGTTTTAGATGATCAAAAAATATTCTTTAAAAAACTTGGGAGTAATTATTTGTGTCCAAGTATTTGTCAGTTTATTTGACATTTTAACAGGTATTATATTTAAATAATATTTTTTTAGACTTTAAATTTGAAAACTATAAGTTGCCTCTTCAGAATTCCACAAATGGTGTAATTTCTGTTATCTAGATTTGCCTATGATGGGCTAAAACGTCAAAGACTTACTGAGCCGATGGTCAGAAACGAAAAGGGGCTTTTAACCTATACCACCTGGGAGGATGCACTCTCTCGTGTAGCTGGAATGGTAAAAAATTGAAATACAGAGTATATATTATTTGTGATTTTCAAGGAATATCTTTGTAGCAAAGAGGGGGATATGTGTCTCTTCACTTCTTTCCTCTTATCAAGATTGCCTTCCATTTAATAAACATTTATTTTTATGTCTGAACCACATGCCAGACAGACATCATGCTAGAAATAGGGATGTAGAGACCACTAACACATGGTCCCCTTCTTCCCACAATCTTGTAGTAGGGAAAGATGCATAGTCAAATATCATGTGCTACTATGGGGAATCGTGCAGGAAGTGATGTCTGAGAGAGCATTGAGAGGGGTGCCTAACCAGGCTAGCATGTCAGAGATGTCTTTCTACATAAGGTGACTCAGACAAAGTCTAAGAATGAATGCAAACTTGTCAGCAAAAATGTAGGGAATGGTTTCTTTCTTTCTTTTTTTTTTTTTTTTTTTTAAAGATTTTATTTATTTATTTATTCATGAGAGACACACAGAGAGAGGCAGAGGGAGAAGCAGGTCCTATGCAGGGAGCCCAACGTGGGACTCCATCCTGGGTCTCCGGGATCACACCCCGGGCTGAAGGCGGCGCTAAACCGCTGAGCCACCCGGGCTGCCCAGGAATGGCTTTCTAGTCACAGAAAGGCCGTGTACACAAAGGGCTTGAGGGAATGGTAGATACTTCGGAACAAGCTTTAACTGTAATTCACAGTCTTCATCCTCCAAACCTCATCATGAGGCCCATTTGTTCCTAATTTAAAACAAATACCTTTCCTCCAAGCTGGTGGTATTATTAGTCTTGGCCTCACATAGACCTTTGCTTCTCACTTTAGGTTAATAATTAGTCAATTAGTCAAAAGTTCATTGCTTTTTTTAATACCTTAAAATGACTGTTGTTTTGTTTTCTGAAGAGTGGTCTTTGCTGAATGGAAGTTTTTTGGTGATACTCTTTTCATCTGTTTCTAGTTGCAGAGTTTTCAAGGCAAGGATGTAGCAGCAATTGCAGGTGGCTTGGTGGATGCTGAAGCCCTAGTAGCTCTTAAAGATTTGCTTAATAGAGTGGACTCTGACACTTTGTGCACAGAAGAGGTCTTCCCCACTGCAGGAGCTGGGTGAGAACTATGAAGCTAGCATGTAGGCTTGCTTTGTTGTTGTTGTGGTTGTTGTTATACAAGTTGTGTATAAATCAATACATCTGGGATGCCTGGGTGGCTCAGGATGTGATCCCTGTCTGGGGATGGAGTCCTACATTGGGCTCCCTGCGAGGAGCCTGTTTTTCCCTTCTCCCTCTATCTCTCTGCCACTCGGTGTGTCTGGAAATGAATGAATGAATGAATGAATGAATGAATGAATGAATGAATGAATGAATTTAAAAAATCAATATATCTGGTGCGCCTGGCTGGCTCAGTTGGTAGAGTGGGTGACTCTTAATCTTGGGTTTCTAAGTTCAAGCCCATGTTGGTAGTAGAGTTTACTTAAAAAAATAAATAAGTACATCTGTGGCATTAATAAATGATATGTGACAGCTTGGATTTTCCATCATACCCACCAGAGTCTTTTCATGTAGAGACCAAAGTCAAGCCAGGAACGATTAGTAATTAATAACTGGAGTAATTAATAACTGAAGTAATCCAGTTATTAGTAAGTATCTGAATTGTGCCTGGGTGGCTCAGTCCATTAACCATCCAACTCTTGATTTTGGCTCAGGTCATGATCTCAGGGTCCTGGGATTGAGCCCCAAGTATGCCCACCATCTGCTTGTCTCCCTCTGCCCCTTCCCCTGCTTGCATGCGCATGCTGTCTCAAATAAACCTTTTTTTTTTTTTTTTAAGATTTTATTTATTTATTCATGATAGACATGGCGGGGGGGTGGGCTGCACAGAGACACAGGCAGAGGGAGAAGCAGGCTCTATGCGGGTAGCCCAACGCGGGACTCAATCCCGGGACTCCAGGATCACACCCTGGGCCAAAGATAGGCACTAAACCGCACTGCCCTCAAGTAAATCTTTTTTTAAAAAGTATCTGAAACTTTGATGTAATTTAGAAATACTTCATAATAATGTATTGTCTGGGAATACCATGGGTTTGTTGACATGAGAATATTGCATGGATTGGTATTGTGTATTAGTTTTGAAGTAAACCTGTATTTTTATTTATTTCTAGCACAGATTTGCGTTCCAATTATCTTCTTAATACTACAATTGCTGGTGTGGAAGAAGCAGATGTTGTCCTTCTGGTTGGTACAAATCCACGTTTTGAGGCACCACTATTTAATGCTAGAATTCGAAAGAGGTTAGTAATATTCAGGGATTTAAAAATGTTTATATAATAACTTGGCTTACATCCGAAAAGTTACTCTTTTAGTTAATTCCTAATAGTGTTCATGGGAATAAGACTCCAAAAGATAATTGGAGTGCAGCTTCTAACAGATCTGTTCCCTCCCTCTCCTCCTGCCAAACTTATTACTTTGTCTTCTTATTTTGAAGTAATTCAAGATGCACCAATTTTTCTATAATTTCTTTTATAATGATTTTCTTCCTGTCTAGGGTCCAGTCTCCGGTAACACATTGCAGTTAGTGTCATGACTCTTCAGTTTTCTTTTTTGACATTTTTTTTGTAGAGCACAGGCAATTGTTTTGTAGAATATCTCCATCTTTTCATATCTTAGAGACTCATGAATAGGTTGGCATAATTTATTGTTTATACTGTGACACTATTGAGAGTGAAAGGGGCAATTTTTTTTTTTTTAAGATTTTTATTTATTTAATCATGAGAGACACAGAGAGAGAGAGGCAGAGGGAGAAGCAGGCTCCATGCAGGACTCGATCCCAGAGCCCCAGCGTCTTGCCAAAGGCAAGACGCTGAGCCACCCAGGTGTCCCAAGGGGGAATTGTTAATACTGCAGGATACAGATAAAAACCAACACTATCTCAGAGAAACAGAATATATGGTCACCACATTTGTAACTAGTTTTAAAAGAGCTAGATCCATACTTCCCAAAGAGAATAAATATGAGTGATGTAGTTTATATTCATTAACTATATTTAAATTACCTGAATGGATAATTAGATAATTGACTCTGCTGTGTAAATGTAGCAAAATAAAAATTACATAACATTTATTCTAAAATGAAAGTTTTGGTAGCTCGATTAGGGTTAGCATTTTATTTTTTAAGATTTTATTTACTTATTCATGAGAGACAGAGAGAGAGATGCAGAGACAGGCCGAGGGAGAAGCGGACTCCCCACAAGGAGCCCGATGTGGGACTGAACCCCGGGATCACGCCCTGTGCCAAAGGCAGACGCTCAACTGCCAAGCCACCCAGGCGTCCCAAGGGTTCGCATTCTTACACAGCAAATTCACTGACTTGGTGTGGATTTTTACAACACTATTATTTTGAAAGGTACACAGTAATTTCTGTTTATTAAGGCTAAATGTTCTGTGACTGTTTTGTGCTTTTAACATTTGTAACATAAATAGATGTAGCCCCTAGCATTGATGAGACTGGTGACTATCCTAATTTAGTAATTTAGCTCTAAAAATTTTGTTGTTTTTATTTCAGCTGGCTTCACAATGACTTAAAAGTGGCCCTTATTGGCAGCCCAGTGGACCTCACTTACAGATATGACCATCTGGGAGATTCTCCCAAAATTCTTCAAGACATTGCTTTTGGTAGCCATCCATTCAATGAGGTACTCTTGAGTTACACATAACTACTTTTGTTGAGTTTTAAGTATTATTATTTTTAAAAGTTACTGTTTTTGTCATGATATGTGATTACAGCTCAAAATTAGAGCAATATAGAAAAGAAAATGGAAAAAAACATTACCCCACATTCCACCAATCCAAACAAGTATTGATGAAACATCATAATCATCTATTCGTGTATAGAGCAAGATGGATGAATAGATAGACAAAAATAAGATCATAACATACTAGGTATTTTTATATACCAGAGTTTAGGTTTACTTGAAATTATCAGAAAAGAAATTGAAGTAAGGGGCGCCCAGGTGGCTCGGTTTGTTGTCTTTGACTCTTGATCCCAGATCAGGTCATGATCTCAGGGTCATGAGTTCATGTTCCTCCAAGCTGAAGTGAAACTGAAACTTTGAAGTTAAAGGAAATCTTTCTTTACTGTGAGAGTTACTCTTTTTTTTTTTTTTTAATTTTTTATAAGATTTTATTTATTTATTCACGAGAGACACAGAGAAAAAGAGAGAGAATGAGAGAGGCAGAGACATAGGCAGAGGGAGAAGCAGGCTCCATGCAGGGAGCCCGACATGGGACTTGATCCCAGGTCGCCAGGATCGGGCCCTAGGCTGAAGGCGGCGCTAAACCGCTGAGCCACCCGGGCTGCCCTGTGAGAGTTATTCTTAAATTTCACCAGTCCTTTTAATGACTTTTTCATTACCGAGTATTTTATTTATGTTCATTTCATTGTTTGGTATTTATAGGTTTTTATTTACTTTTCCAAGAGGGGCTCGTAAGTACACTATTCTTTGAGTTCTTGCTTGAGAATGTCTTTTTTATTCCTGAAGAAAGCTTTGGTAGAATACAAAGTCCTAGGGTCACACTTTTTTCTTCTGTGAACTTTATCTTATTTACTTATTTATTGGAAGATTTTATTTATTTATTCATGAGAGAGACACAGAGAGAGAGAGAGAGAGAAAGAGTAGAGACCTAGGCAGAGGGAGAAGCAGGCTCCCTGCTGGGAGCCCGATGTGGGGCTTGACCCCAGGACCCTGGGATCACGGCCAGGGCCAAAGGCAGATGCTCACCCACTGAGCCACCCGGGGGTGCCCCTTCTCTCTGAACTTTATAGATCTTGCCTTTTGTTACTGTGGAGAAGCCTGATGTCAGTCATATTTTCTTCCAACCCTGTCCTAATTTTGTTTTTACTATCTATATAATTTGTTTTGAACCCTTATACTGGGTTCTTTAGCTTTGAAATTTAATAATTTCAGAATATGTTTAATGGTGGTTCTCTGTCACTTTTTAATGGAACATGGCAGACCTTTCATTGTGAAAATTTGAGGGTTTTTTTATTTTAGTATTTGTGTATGGGTGATGGAATGCTGATTATTAAAATATGTAAGAGGTTTCTGTTTTTCATATAACAGTTCTAGAGGGTAGGCAGTTGGACAATGTCCAAGGATGTCCTCAAGGAAGGACAGTCCTTCCTGATTTACTGCCTCAGTGCCTTTGCTTATTCATGTGTGTTTGAGTGAGCTTCTCCTCATGGTTCTGAGATGGTGTAGCCTTAGATGTAATCAAGTGGTACAAAGCAGTTAAGCCCTATTTCTTTGTGTTTTTTTTTTTTTTAAGATTTTATTTATTTATTCATGATAGTCACACAGAGAGAGACAGAGAGGCAGAGACACAGGCAGAGGGAGAAGCAGGCTCCATGCTGGGAGCCCGACGTGGGATTCGATCCCAGGTCTCCAGGATCGCGCCCCGGGCCAAAGGCAGGTGCCAAACCGCTGCGCCACCCAGGGATCTATTTCTTTGTTTTTGAGTAGGAAAACCATTATGATTGCAGTGATCAAAAATATTTAAAAATACTTATTGAAAAGTATCCTTCTTGGGGCACCTGAGCAGCATAGTTGGTTAAGCAGCTGCCTGTGGTTCTGGCCATGATCCCAAGGTCAGGGATTGAGCCCCATGTCGGGCCCTCTGAGCCTGCTTCTCCCTCCCCTCTGCCTGGTGCTCTTCAATCTCAATCTCTCTCTCTCTGTGTCAAATAAATAAAATCTTAAAAAACAAGAAATAACAATAAAAAACTAACAGCAATATTGGATCCTCTCTTGTATCTTTTCTGTCATTTTTCTTTGTTCTTTTTCAGTTTGTTTCGTATGATTTCCTGTAACCTGCCTTTCTTGTCCCTGTATTTAAGGTCATATTTTATTTTGTTTTTTATTGTTTCTGGAATGGTGTACATTTCTCGTTTCTTTTCCAGTTCCTTTTTTTTTTAAGTGAGGAGTATGTTTTTCATTTTCTCTAGGGCTATTGAAAACTATTTCTCTGAACTATTCACATTTTCTTGGGAAATTCCCAAGGAGGACGTTTATTCTCCTCTGTAGTATGTAGGCATAATTCTCATGCTGATTCTTTGATTTGGGCCAGTTAATTCAGTGAGGGTGGATAGGAGAGTGAGCTCTGTAGTGTTTAGCTTTACTGTTAAGGTTTCCGCTTTCCGTCCTCCACTAAATCCACAAAGTTTTTCTTTGCTTTTGGGATGTATTATTCCCCCTCAGGTTTTGGCAGTCAGGAAGTTACTGTAGTTTAAAGCAGAACCTTTAGGTATTCTGTGTTGTAGTTCGGTGTTCATTGCTTTCCCTACATCTTCTTCCTTGTCTAGAGCATGGTGAGCCGATAGAAGACTGTATACATGATATACTGGAGTGTGACTTTTTCTGTTAGTACCAACTGAATCTCTGTTGGGACATTGCCCAGTTTTTCTGGAACATACTCATAAATCTGACCAAAGGATATCTGGGAAATGCTTTAATTCCCAGTACTTACTTTTAGAAAATTTATTTTATCTAGTAACTCATTTCACAGTAGCATTAGCGAGATATTTTTGGTTAAATCTTGTTGTATATATATGTCTGTATGTTGACTAGTAAAAATCAAAGACATTCCACATTAAAACTGAAACTTGGGACAACATAGTGTAGATACAAATTTTAAAAATTTTTTTTTAATCGAAGTTTTTTTTTTTAAATAGGTATTAAATGAAGCTAAAAAACCAATGGTGGTTTTAGGCAGTTCTGCACTCCAAAGAAATGATGGGGCAGCAATTCTTGCAGCTGTTTCCAGCATTGCTCAAAAGATTCGGATGAGTAGTGGTGTTACTGGTGATTGGAAAGTTATGAATATCCTTCATAGGTATGTTGAGTAATTGTTGTACATACTGTAAGATTCAAGTAATTTTGTGTACGTGCTTTACTGTTATACTGTCATATTTAGATTTACAAACATTTTTAGCAATGTCTCAGTAGCAGATGCGAAAGAGATAATTTTATTTTCCTTGTGAGAAGAACCCAAGATAATAAATAGTATTTAAAATATTTGAGGGGTATCTGGGTGGTTCAGTTGGTTAAGCATCTGCCTTTGGTTTAGGTTGTAATCCCGGGGCCTGAGATCAAGCCCCATGTTGGGCTCTCTGGTCAGCAGGGAATCTGCTTCTCCCTCTGCCCCGCCCCCCCCCCCCCCCCACGTGCAGGTGCGTGTACACGTGCATCCTCTCTCTCTCTCAAATAAATATAATCTTTAAAAAAGTATTTGAAATAGCAATGCTGAGAAAATCTTGAAAATATGTATATTAGCATACCTTAATTCAAAAATTGCAACAAGCCCTCTGGCTTTGATTAAATGATAAAAATGTAGGCTAACTTGAGAATTCATTGTAAGGGAAGTCTTTTTCTGACTTTATTAATAATAAACATTTGGAACACCTGGGTGGCTTGGTTGGATTAACATCTGACTCTTTTGGGTCAGGTTATAATCTCAGGGGTCGTGAGATGAAGTTCTGAGTTGCACTCTGCTTGAGATCTTCCCCCCACCACCCTGCTGCCCCTCACCACTTGTCAAAAATACATAGTAATACACATGTATTTTAGGAAGTTGGAAAGAGAAAAAAGAATGTGAAAGTGGAAATTATTCTCCTACAGATTATAGATAATTACTATTGCTACTTCCTTCTGGTTCTCTTTTTCCTGTGTAAATATTCTTTAGTTATATAGTTGAAATCATGCTCTGTAAACAGTTTTGTGTTCTGATTTTGATTAGTTTTCATTACCAGATAAAATTTCTTCCTGTAATTGAAAATTTCTTGAAAATGTAAACTTTAATGGCTGTTCATTTATTTTTAAGATTTTATTTATTCATTCATGAGAGAGAGAGGCAGAGACACAGGCAGAGGGAGAAGCAGGCTCCCCATAAGGAGCCCAATGCAGCACTCCATCCTAGACCTCGGGATCACGCCCTGAGTCAAAGGCAAATGTTCAGTCGCTGCCCAGGTATCCCTAATGGCTATTTAATATCATGAATACGTATAATATCTTAGCCACTTCATTTTTTGTTAACATGTAGATCGATGCTAGGTTTTAAACTATAAATAATGTAGTGATACACATATACCTATGAACTTTAGATTATTTTCTTACAGTGGATTTCTAAAAGGAGCTCTTAGGGCAAAAGGATAAACATTTTTTTAAAATATTTTATTTAAATTCGGGATCCCTGGGTGGCGCAGCGGTTTAGCACCTGCTTTTGGCCCAGGGCACGATCCTGGAGACCCGGGATCGAGTCCCATGTCGGGCTCCCAGTGCATGGAGCCTGCTTCTCCCTCTGCGTATGTCTCTGCCTCTCTCTCTCTCTCTCTCTCTCTCTCTCTCTCTCTCTCTCTCTGTGTGACTATCATAAATAAGTAAAAATTTAAAAAATATATTTTTTTTATTTAAATTCATTTTGCCAACATGTTACACCCAGTGCTCATCCCATCAAGTGCCCTCCTTAATGCCTATCACCCAGTTATCCCATCCCCCACCCACTTGTAACCCTTTGTTTCCAGAGTTAGTCTCTCATGGTTTATCTTCCTCTCTAATTTTTCCCCATTTAGGGAAAAGGAGGAGTTTCCCTCCTTTTCCTTTTAGTTCCTCTCACTATTTATTATATTCCACATAAGAGTGAAACCAAATGATAATTGTCTTTCTCTGATTGACTTATTTTACTCAGCATTATACCTTCCAGTTCCATTTACATCGAAGCAAGTGGTAGGTATTCATTCTTTCTGATGGCTGAGTAATATTCTATTGTATCTTCTTTAGGATAAACATTTCTTTTTTTTTTTTTTTTAAGATTTTATTTATTTATTCATGAGAGACACAGAAAGAGAAGCAGTGACACAGGCGGAGGGGAGAGAAGCAGGCTTCATGCAAGGAGCCTAGTGTGGGACTTGATCTCGTGATCTGGGATCAGGCCTGAGCCAAAGGCAGACGCTCAACCGCTGAGCCACCCAGGAGTCCCTACGATAAGCATTTCTGAGGCTCTTAATGCATATTTCCAATTTGTTTTAGAAATGTAACAGTTTTACCTTAATAGATGAAGTTTCCCATTTTGCATAATCCTTTCTACTTTAAGTATTATTTTTCAAATTTGTTTGAGGATTGAGGCTAAAAGCTTTTAAACATGATAGGCAAATTTTTCAAATTTAAAGTGAATATACATTCTTAAGCATTAATTTCAATGTTTTATTTCTTTTTTTTTTTTTTTTAAGGTTTTACTTATTCACGAGAGACAGAGGCAGAGAAATAGAAGGAGAAGCAGGCTCCACCCACAGGGAGCCTGATGTGGGACTGAATCCCAGGACCCCAGGATCATGACCCGAGCCAAAGGCAGACGCTCAACCACTGAGCCACCCAGGCGCCCCATTCTCTTTGGTTTAGTTTGGCATTGTAGATCATCATGTAAACATTTTTTAAAACTTTGTATTTTCAGCGTGCTTGGGTGACTCAGTCAGTTAAGTGTCTGCCTTTGGCTCAGTTCATAATCCCAGGGCCCTCAGATTGAGCCCAGTGTCTGGCTCTCTGCTCAGCAGCGGTCTGCTTCTCTCTCTCTCTCACTCTCTCTCTCTCTCTCTGAAATAAATCTTAAAAAAAAAAACCTTAATATTTTTTAGATAGAGTTTATTTGTATTAATTACTTCTGGATCCTTTCTAGCCACAATTTTTACTTATTTTTAGTTCACTTTTGCATCTGTGACTTTTATTTATGCAGTTCTGTTTTTCTGAATGAGTACCAAAATTAGTAACTTTTTTTTTTTAAAGATTTTATTTATTTATTCATGAGAGAGAGAGGCAGAGATACAGGCAGAGGGAGAAGCAGGCTCCATGCAGGGAGCCTGACATGGTACTCGATCTGGGACTCCAGGATCATGTCCTGAGCCAAAGGCAGGCGCCAAACCGCAGAGCCACCCAGGGATCCCCAAAATTAGTAACTTTTAAAAAAAATTCCCAGATGTCTAACATTGTATTTCTGGTTCCTTCTCACAAATGACTACTTGGGTATAAAGATGACAGTCTTTTTTCCTTTAATACTAAGTATTTTTTCACCTTTTCTTTCATGTAATGTTTTAGAAGGGATCTAATGTAACCTCAGTTTTGTCACTGAGAATGACTGGACTTTGTAGATGTAAGTGTGTTAGTCTGCTCACCCTTTCGGTTCCTTATTTTTGATGTTAAAAAAAAATTCTAGGGCAGCCCAAGTGGCTCAGCGATTTAGCGCTGCCTTCGGCCCAGGGCGTGATCCTGAGTCCCGGGATTGGGTCCCACGTCGGGCACCATGCATGGAGCCTGCTTCTCCCTCTGCCTGTGTCTCTGCTTCTTTCTCTCTCTGCCTGCCTCTTATGAATAAATAAATAGAATCTTTAAAAAAATTAAAAATAAAAAAATTCTACCAGTATATAAGTAGGTGACACTCAGATGTGTCATTACCTGTGCCTGGGAATATCATAGCTACTCCCCATCATCAAATTGAAATAGTTTAATTTTGCTTTTGAGCTCAGAAAAAGGTTATTGGTTTACTTTTACTTAGTTAATGGATCTCATGCAGAAGCTTTTGTTATGCATTGATGGCCTTCAGACTTTTGGCTCTTTTCTCTCATAATTTTCTCATTCTTTGCATTTATAGAAAATTTCTTAACTTTTTTTCCATCATTTTGTGAGTTTTCATTCTGGAGAGCACTATAATTTTTATTAATCTTGTTTTTCTTTTTTTTTTAAAGATTTTATAAGATTTCCTTTTTATGAAAGTTTATTAGGGCACATCTTTTTTTTTTTTTTTTTAAGATTTTATTTACTCATTTACTTGAGAGAGAGCACACAGAAGAGAGAGAAGCAGAGAGAGACAGATAAGTAGACTCCTCACTGAGCGTGTAGTTCCACTCAGGGCTCCCATCCTACAACCCCGAGGCCATTACCTGAGCCGAAACTGAGAGTCGGATGCTCAACCAGCTGAGCCCCAGGTGCCCCAGGATGTATCTTCTGTTGTAAAGACAAACTTAAGCTTACTCAGTTTGCTTTCCAGGATGAGGTGGACTCTCATAAGTTAATGTGAGTCTCTGTCCACATCTTTGAAAGAGATATATCAAGACTTACACTGAGGGAAATTAAGGAAAAACTATTAGGGGCAGAGGGATTAGTTTTGAAATAGGGAAGTATGAGTCCTCCAACTTTGTTTACTTTTATGATAGGTTTGGCTATTCCATATGCTTGTCAGTTTCTATAAAGTATTCGGCTATGATTTTTTATAAGGATTGCACTGAATTTGTAAGGTCAGCTGGGGAGTATTGCCATCTTAACAGTATTGAGTCCTCTAATCCATGAACATGTCTTTAATTTCTTTCAACATTGTTTTTTTTTGTTTTTTTTTTTTAAGATTTTATTTATTCATGAGAGACACATAAAGAGAGAGAGGCAGAGACACAGAGGGAGAAGCAGGCCCTATGCAGGGAGCCTGACGCGGTACTCGATCCCGGGTCCCCAGGATCACACCCTGGTCCAAAGGTGGCGCTAAACCGCTGAGCCACCCAGGCTGCCCTCAACGTTGTTTTGTAGTTTTCATTACATAAATCTTACATTTATTGTTAAGTTTTTTAAGAGCATTTTATGCTTTTGATGTTATCCAATCAGAGTTTGACAGAGTAGTAGCAACTAATAGGAGTTGGTTTGAGCTGCCCTCCTCCCCTAACAAATAGGTAAAACAACAACTTGCTTTATATACAGTAAGGTCCTCACAATGGCCATTTCTAGAAAGAAAGTTAGCGATAACAAACTAGATCACATTCCCAGTTGTTCAGAGTATAGTTATTCCAGACCTCTTTTTTAAAGGATTATTTTCTGCTTATAAGATTTTATCGTTTTCTCCAAGTTACAGTTTTATGACTGATGTTTGAATTTCTCCCTTTTTGGTTTTCAAAATCATCTTGACTTTTTTCTGGTGTTTTTGGCTTATTGTGTGCTTTATATCTTGTCATATTGAGTAAGAATCAATTTAGGACAATTTCAATTGGCATAAAGTTTCCAGAATTATTTTATTAACTAGTATCTCATAAAGTTGGGTGCCTGAGTGGCTCAGTTGTTTCGTATCTGACTCTTAATTTTAGCTCAGGTCATGATCTCAGGGTCATGAGATGAGCCCTGTATCAGGCTCTGTGCTGGGCATGGAACCTGCTTAGGATTCTTCCTCTCCCTGTCCCTCTGCTGTTTCTGCTGCATTTCCCTCCCCTTAAAAAATAAAATAAAATAGGGATCCCTGGGAGGCTCAGTGGTTTGGCGCCTGCCTTTGGCCCAGGGCGCGATCCTGGAGTCCCAGGATCCAGTCCCAGGATCCAGTCCTGCGTCGGGCTCCCGGCATGGAGCCTGCTTCTCCCTCTGCTTGTGTCTCTGCCCCCCCCCACCTCTCTATCATGAATAAATAAATCTTTAAAAACAAATAAATAAAATAAAATAGAATAGAATAAAATAAAATATATCTCATGGAGACAGTGTTCTAAGCATCTTGTTTCTTTGTTTGCTGTTCTTAAAACAGTAAAATATTGCTATTTCTGGTTTTGACATCTATTTTATAATGGGTTAAGAAGATGAGGGAAAGCCTTTGTCAGCATTGAATAGAAAAAGGATTAAGTATCATTTCAAAAATCACTAATTTTTTGTAATGATAACACTGCAGGTATGCTAAAAATCTGTAATTGTTTTACAGGATTGCAAGCCAAGTAGCTGCTTTGGACCTTGGCTATAAACCCGGGGTGGAAGCAATTCGTAAGAACCCTCCCAAAGTGCTATTTCTCCTGGGAGCAGATGGAGGTTGTATCACTCGACAGGATTTGCCAAAGGATTGTTTCATTATTTATCAAGGTAAGTAACATCTGTGACACAGAAACAGAAGAGAATCCAATGTTGTGTAGATTAGAAACTGTATGACAATATATTTAGTGGATTGAATATTTTCCATTCAAGAATTTTAGACACATACCCCCCAATATTTTTTTAAATGCAGATTATAGGTTTTATAAGTTATGTAATTGATACTGTTATTAAGAATTTATTACCTGGTCAGGCACCTGGGTGGTTTAGTCAGTTAAGCATCTGCCTTCCACTCAGGTCATAATCCCAGAGTCCTGACATCAAGCCCTGCACTGGGCTTCCTGCTCAGGGAAGAGCTTGCTTCTCCCTGTCCCCATTCATTCGTTTTCTCTCTCTCTCTCTCTCTCTCTCAAATAAATAAAATCTTAATAAAAAAAAGAATTACTACCTAATGATACTTAATAATAAAGAATTAGAAGAAATCTAAATGCCTCAGCAACAAGAATGGTTAAATTATGGTTTGTTTATATAATCAAGTATTATATAACATTAAATTTCAGCTTTTCAAAGAATATTTAGCATTATTATGTAAGCAGGAAACATTTTTTTTTATTTTTTTTTTTTTAGCAGGAAACATTTTTACATAAATATTTAAAAATTAAAAAAATCGTGAGTGCTGAGTTATAGGGCATTTAATGAAGTATATTTGACAGTACTTTGTTTTATTTTTTTTTAATTTTATTTATTCATGAGAGACACAGAGGCAGAGACATAGGCAGAGGGATAAGCAGGCTCCCCATGGGGAGGATGTGGGACTTGATCCTGGACACCAGAATCATGACCTGAGCTAAAGGCAGATACTCAACCATAGAGCCACAGAGGTGCCCCAGTACTTTGTTTTGTGTTTGACTCATTTTCTTGAACAATCAAGTTTCCCTGGAACAAATGGAGTTCAGAGTATTCTTGGATATTTTACAGAAAAAAAGTATTATATAATTCTCCATTTCATTTCACACAAACACCATAAATTTATAATAGGCTTTTTATTGCCATGGCACATAAGGAGCGTTATATAATACTCTGTATCTTTAGTTTGACAAAGCAAATGTATAAATTATATCCAGTTCCTAGTCCTATCCAGAAATAATCATTGATGATGGCTTTAGAAATGTATGCTTCATGGGCAGTCTGGGTGGCTCAGCAGTTTAGCGCTGCCTTCAGCCCAGGGCCTGATCCTGGAGACCCGGAATCAAGTCCCACGTCAGGCTCCCTGCATGGAGCCTGCTTCTCCCTCTGCCTGTGTCTCTGCCTCTCTCTCTCTCTCTCTCTGTCTCTCACATAAATAAATAAATTAAATCTTTAAAAAAAAGAAAAATGTATGCTTCATATATTTTTCTATGTATATGTGGAAATGTATACAAATGAGATGAGACTTCATATATTGTTTTATAACTTTCTTTCATTTAACTCCAGATTTTTTTCCTTCTAATAGTTTTTGTTAAACTATTAAAATTCTCATTATACTATTTCAGTCATATTGTTTTCTATAATATCCCGTTTATATTCTTTTCAGTATTATCACTGTCATTCCTGTTCTACATTTTTTGTTCCTTTACCATTTCAGTCTATTTAATCAAATTTCACTAACAGCTGAGTATTTCTACTTTGTAATCATCAAAAGAAATAATATACCTAGTCGCCCATGATTATATATGATATTCTACATATTGCTGTATTTACAAAAAATCGTCTGAGAAGATACATAGCAAATTTTTATCAGTAATTTTCTTTGGGAAGGAAGTTGAATTGTGGGTAAAGTGGCCTTTTTTCCCAAAAAAAAAAAAAAACAACCAACTTTTTTTTTTTTTTTTTTTTTTTTTAAGATTTTATTTATTTATTCATGAGAGACACTGAGAGAGGCAGAGACATAGAAGGAGAAGCAGGCTCCTTGCAGGGAGCTCGATGCAGGACTCGATCCCTGGACCAGGATCATACCCTGAGCTGAAGGCAGACATTCAACCACTGAGCCACCTAGGCATCCCCCAAAACTTTTGTATTGTTTTATATATTGTAATTTTGTAAACACTTCTTTTTTTTTTTTAAGATTTATTTATTTATTTATTCATGATAGATACAGAGAGAGAGAGAGAGAGGCAGAGGGAGAAGCAGGCTCCATGCCGGGAGCCCAATGTGGGACTCGATCCCAGGACTCCGGGATCACACCCTGGGCCAAAGGCAGGCGCCAAACCACTGAGCCACCCAGGGATCCCCTTGTAAACACTTCTGTAATACTTAATGGATTTATCTTTATTCTTTTTAAGGATTTTATTTATTTGAGAGAGAAAGCTAGAGAGTACACGAGCAGGGGGAGGGGCAGAAGCAGAGGAAGAAGGAGACTCCCTGCTGAGCAGGGAGCCTAATGTGGAAATCAGATCTCAGGACCCTGGGATCATGACCTAAGCTGAAGGCAGAGGCTTAACCCGACTGAGCTACCCAGGAGCCCTCTTAATGGGATTTTAAAAGGATCTTTCCTATGTTCATGTATAATACCTAATCAATTTTTTGCCAAAATATGGCTTGCCACTTTCCATCTTTTCACAGGACATCATGGTGACGTTGGTGCTCCTATAGCTGATGTTATTCTCCCAGGCGCTGCTTATACGGAGAAATCTGCTACCTATGTCAATACTGAGGGCCGAGCTCAGCAGACTAAAGTAGCAGTGACACCTCCTGGCTTGGCAAGAGAAGACTGGAAAATTCTAAGAGCCCTCTCTGAGGTATTTGTTCTTAGTGATGCTGCTAATAGGATGTTTCACTTGTTAGCTTGTCAAAATGATTTTCAGAGTCAAGAGGATGCAAATCTGATGTGCAGAAATGATTGAATAATCTCCGTAGGACAAATGTATTCAGAAAATGGGTGTTTGATATTGATGTTTTTATCTTTTGGCTTGTTTTGCCTAAAAATACTTAACTCTTTATTTAACTCTTTTTATTATAAAGAGAAAGCATAGATTTAAAATAATGCACAATTGTCTGTAAACTTTGTATATGATCAATATCAGGTTAGCAAAAGCATTCAAGTTTAGTATAGCATTATCTCTCTCTTTTTTTTTTTTTAAGATTTTATGTATTTATTCATGAGAGAGACAGAGAGAGGTGGAGACATAGGCAGAGGGAGAAGCATGCTCCCTGTGGGAAGCCTGATGTGGGACTTGATCCCAGAACCCTGGGATCACTCCCTGAGCAGAAGGCAGATGCTCAACCACTGAGCCACTCAGGTGTCCTGCATTATCTCTTTAATCATTTATTTCATACTTAGTCTAATTTCTAAAGAGAAATTACTATGTACTGATAGCTGTTTATGAATTAGAATTTTTGACATTTGTGTTCTCCACTTAACCACTTAATGTACATGCTAATGGACACTGATAGAATTTTCACTACTACAACATTTCACTATAGTGTCAATTACGTATTATTTGAATTTTTTAAGTACTAAAGCTCTGTGTCAATTCTGGGAACCTGATAATTATAGATTGCAGGTATGACCCTTCCATATGATACTCTGGATCAAGTAAGGCACAGATTGGAAGAAGTCTCTCCTAATCTTGTCCGATATGATGATGTGGAAGGAGCCAATTATTTCCAGCAAGCAAATGAGCTCTCCAAGGTAAAAACTTGCCTGTATGTAGTTTTCATACTAGTAAATCCTAGGATGTTAGTTTTCAGTTCTGTCATTGATCTCATAATCCCTTTTTTTGCAGCTAGTGAACCAGCAACTTCTTGCTGATCCACTTGTTCCACCTCAGCTAACAATAAAAGACTTCTACATGACAGGTATGCATTTGTTAGCATGATTGCCAAATATGAAAGGCGGGAAGGAATGAGATCACCTAATTTAGCATTACAGTTCCAACCTGTTAATGAGAATATTTGATATTTTTATTTAACCTTTGAAAATTTTGAAACATCAGAAGTAATGTTCATTTTCTTTTTTTTTTAATGTTCATTTTCTGATTTTATTCTAATTTCCTTTATTTCTGAAATGTAAGCAGATTTTTTTTTTTAAAGATTTGTATTTATTTTTGAGAGACACAGAAAGAGAGACAGAGACACAGGCAGAGGGAGGAGAAGCAGACTCCATGCAGGGAGTCTGATGTGGGACTCAATCCTGATCCCAGGAATCCAGGATCACGCCCTGAGCTGAAGGGAGATGCCCAACCGCTGAGCCACCCAGGCGTCCCTAAGCAGATTTTAAATATAAAATTTACTGTTGTGTGTAAAATCATCATATAGCAATTTAGGGAGATTTTTTTGTAAGTGACAACTCTGAAAGTTTTTCTGAGAATTACATTAGAAACACAAAACACTTAAATGTGAAGTATGTTAGAGTGCTTCTGATGGACATTGTTAGGGATGTTTTTAAGGAATGTGGACTTACTGAAACTTGTTTACTGAATATCTTACCTTTGATATAACACTTGATATTGCATCTGTGTTATGAAGTAGTTGAGGATTTTAAATTTTCTATCTAAAAGCAGATATATATATTTTTTTAAATTTAAGATTATTTTTATTTGGGTTTTTTAGTTATAAAAGTTATGTTTGGGGGATCCCTGGGTGGCACAGCGGTTTGGCTTCTGCCTTTGGCCCAGGGCGCGATCCTGGAGACCCGGGATCGAATCCCAAGTCGGGTTCCCTGCTTCTCCCTCTGCCTATGTCTCTGCCTCTCTCTCTCTCTCTCTCTGTGTGACTATCATAAATTAAAAATAAAAATAAAAAAATAAAATAAAAGTTATGTTTGTTGTAGAATGTGTACCTAAGCCCAAAGAGCAAAGAACAGTTACTATGATCTCACTATCTAGAAATTACTTTTATTTTTTTGACATCTTGTCAATCATATAGGGATATACAAATATTTATTTAAACAAAAAATATGATTATTCATTTACCAGCGGGGAGGGGTTGACAGTTTTATTGAAATACGATTCACAGGCAGCCTGGGGGGCTCAGTGGTTTAGTGGTGCCTTCAGTCCAGGGCCTAATCCTGGAGTCCCAGGATCGAGTCCCATGTCGGGCTCCCTGCATGGAGCCTGCTTCTCCCCCTGCCTATGTCTCTGCCTCTCTCTCTCTCTCTCTCTCTCTCTCTTTCTCTTTCTCTGTGTGTCTCTCATGGATAAATAAAATCCAAAAAATAATAATAATAAATAAATAAATAAATAGATAAAATCCTTTTTTAAAAAATTAAAAGAAAAGAAATACGATTCACATACCATAAAATTCACTGGATTCAGTGGATTTTAGTACACATACTATTTTATAAACTTTTTTCAGTGACAGTATTGTGTACATATTTGTCCTGTCTAGTACTTCTCTATAGTATTTATAATGGTTACATACTGGCATATTATATGGCTGTATGTGATTATTTAATCATTCCTAGGAGTACTTATTAAAAACATTTAGCTTATTTTCTGAATTTGTTTCTCTCACATATTTTTACATAGAATTTTTTAAGACGACATTTTAGGTCTCCAGCCATTTTATGGTTGTTGTTGTTTTTTTTTTTTTTTTTTTTTTTTTTTAATTCATGAGAGACACAGAGAGAGGCAGAGCAGGCAGAGCAGGCAGAGCAGGCAGAGAGAGAAGCAGGCTCCTCTCAAAGAGCCCGATATGGGACTCGGATTCCGGGACTCTGGGACCATGCCCTGAGCCAAAGGCAGTCAACCACTGAACCACCCATGTGTCCCTATTTACATAGAATTTTATAGTCTTTTTTTGTTGTTGTTCCTAAATGTGTGCAACAAAGTTTTACTATGTGCTTTTAAAAAAAATCATGTTATCAAAATGCAAATTTTTTAATATCTTTCAGACTCCATTAGCAGAGCCTCACAGACAATGGCTAAATGTGTCAAAGCTGTCACAGAGGGTGCCCAGGCAATAGAGGAACCATCCATATGCTGAAACTTCTATTAGGAACCCCATTTTGTTACAAATAATTAATGGACAGTTATGTTGGAGTGATCTCCTACAGGTTTATCTCTTTAAAAAATAATCTGAATAATGTAATATTTAAGGTTGTACCTTGCTTATTTGAAAATGATGCTGCAATTATCAGTGAACTTTGAGGTTTCAAAGACATTTATGTATTTTGTGTAAACATTGTTAAATAGTTCAATAAACATGTATACAGATGCTCTTTCACATAAAAATATTGGCAATTTTTGTGACACAGAATTCTTAAAATGTGAGTTTTTGTTCATTTTCATTGATCATTTATGTTTGTAAAATGGATGAAATAAAAAGAACTTCCATTAGGACCCACTGTTTTCTAGTGCTAAAGTGAAGATTTGAGCATTCTGTCAAGCTGAGTAAATAGAATATGTATAATATTATCATATATCAGATATGTATCTTGGACAACTATAATAATCATAATAATGATAGGTAATGATTATTCAGCTTTTTCTCTGTGCTAAGCACTCTGGTTTTACATGTATTATCTTGTTTTGTCCTTGCTGCAGCTCTGTGAGGTAGTGTTATCTCATTTTACAGATGAAGAAACTGAAGTTTAGGGATATTTGGTAGCTTGCCTAAGGTCACAGCAAAATTCAAGGACTGGAGCCTAGTTCTTTCTGACTCCAAAGCCTATTGTTCTTACCTGCTACACATAATTCCCTCCCATTAATACAGATATTATAGGTTGTTACTTCTAAGAATTAGCATTGAGAAGCTTATTGGATAGCACATTTTTCTGTTTTCTCTGATTCTGTTCATATGTCATGGTGATTTATGTGACATTTTTCTTTGTGTAAGAGATTATACACACATGCACCACTGGAGTGAGGGAGTTAAGGGATATAATTTAGGTCTTTGTTGATGTTCCATATTCATTATATAACACCATCTGCGGTTTTAAGTCAACTAAATTATTCCAATAATAGAAGACAAAACTAACAGCTTTCATAATTTTCAGTTGTCAAAACAAAAAGGAGGTAAAACTTTTATAATTAATTAATCTAGAAGATAATTTAAAGCCACATAAAATTTTTTTCAAAATCTATGGTCAGAATCCGTTTGCTCTGTAATCCTTATTCCTACTTTCACTAAAGACAGCCCAATTATAGGATGCAGTATTCCTGATACAACAATAAAGGTTTTTCAAATAACACTACGACATTAATACTTTATCTTCAAAAACTGTACAAAATTTGTCACTTGTAACTTTTTTCCCAAACTTTATTTTTTCTTTAGCGATACATTATGAAGTGTATCTTGCTTAAAGTATTTAAAATTATAAGTTGCCTGAAATTGTACAAATTCTTCCTGAAAGTCTTTGAATTCAATACAAACCTTTTGCACCCTATATTTTCTTTACTCTTTAATACTGTAGCTGATCTCTAGGGGGCAGATGCTGCCAATTTCATATTTTACATAGTACTTTTCAGTGCATGTGTGTAGACTTCATAGGCTTGTTGCTGAAGGAATATTGTGTTCACATGGAGAAGAGGTAATGTATGACCAAGAGGGTCCACAATCCTTGGGTTGCCATCTAGGCAACATGTGAACTTGTAATCCTATAAAGAATACCTTGTCTGGGGTAAGTAGTGCTCAATAAAATTGGCTGTTTTTTATGTAAAGTAAACATGCAGGTCTGTCTAATGGGCACCTATTAATCACGTAATGCTAAATATTAAGGTTATTGTGAACATAAACGTTAAAGGTAGTTGCTAGGGGAAAAAAGTTTTTTTGTAGAAGAGCCCCCAGATAGAAGAAAAATACATATAGGGGAGAATAACTTGACTGATGGAATTATGATTCTAAGTAATGAAAGAGGTCTGCAAGGGCTTACGGGCCAGGTCCCTTTGGATGAAGAAGGCAGTCTGGAAATAGCCTCTCATTTAAGGAGGACCTTCTAGATATGTATCACTAAAGCATTAAGTATATTATGTCTAGTTTTCACAAAAACCCTGCAAACAATAGGTATTGAGACCCAAGAAATAGCAAATAACTTGCCTAAAGCTACAGAGTTAGAGACTAAAGGCAAGGGAGTTTGACTTATTGTCCCATATTGCCTCAAATGTAAACCTCATGGACAGCTATGAAAATTGAATAGATGTACAAGAAAGATCTTAAAGCCTAAGCTCTATACAAAATGCTTCCCAAATTTATTGTGAATTGTATTATAACAAACTAATAAAAAGTATGATGCCTTCTTAATACCCAGCATATAGTTGTTTATTATTGTTTGTTGTGGAGTTGTTTAAACATCACCTCCTGTCTGGTCAGACAGATCTAGTTCATCTTTGGAAAAGTTACTAAGAAAAAATTTTTAATTATTTCCTCATTTGTAAAATGGGGATAAAAATCGAATAATTTTATTTACCTCTACCTAGTAATGTTATTATGAGGATCAGGTCAGAAAACCTATGGAAATCCTAGCTTACTTCCTGACATACAGTAAGTGTTCAATGTGCTTAATAACTGAAGACCATCATTATAGGAAAACGTGTATTCAAAATTTTGCTCACAGTTTCAGGAGGTTGCCGCTAGCCCTCCATGGGAGTTTTGTTGTTTTTTAACTAAGCACTG
This sequence comes from Canis lupus dingo, assembly GCF_003254725.2. Classification (NCBI taxonomy): domain Eukaryota; kingdom Metazoa; phylum Chordata; class Mammalia; order Carnivora; family Canidae; genus Canis; species Canis lupus. The sequence continues at coordinate 15,028,419 of NC_064279.1, read as the reverse complement.
GGGCAGCCCAGGTGGCTCAGCGGGTTAGCGCCGCCTTCAGCCCAGGGCCTGATCCTGGAGACCAGGGATTGAGTACCACGTTGGGCTCCCTGCATGGAGCCTGCTTCTCCCTCTGTGTGTGTCTCTGCACCTCTCTCTCTCTCTCTCATAAATAAATAAATAAAAATCTTAAAAAAAAAAAAAAAAAAGTAAAACTAAGCTCTGTACCCAACATGGGGCTCAAACTCACAAAACAGTAAAAGTCACTCTACTGACTGAACCAGTCAGATGCCCCATGGGAGTTTTTGATCCTAAAATTAATTAAAAGTCCCCATTCTAAATGAATGAAGTGAAAAACTCAAACTATTGGTTGTAGGGAAAGGCATCCCAAGTATAATCTCCATCTTTTGTTTTTCTAAAGAAATGCATTCCAGGGAATTAAATGACTTATCCAAGGTCAACCTGACCAAAACACCAAAGCTGTGAAAATTTATTATGCAGAAGTCTGCTTTTTTAAAAAAATATATTTTATTTATTCATGAGAGAGAGAGTCAGAGACACAGGCAGAGGGAGAAGCAGGCTTCATACAGGGAGCCCGATGTGGGACTCAATCCCCGGTCTCCAGGATCAGGCCCTGGGCTGAAGGCCGCGCTAAACCACTGAGCCACCCGGGCTGCCCAAGTCTGCTTTTTTTGATGGAACTTTCAGTAGTTGTAGATTTACCAAGTCTGTTGGGTTCTAATCCTTTAAAGAGATTACTTTTTTTTTTTTTAAGATTTGATTTATTTATTTGACAGAGCAAGAGAGAGAGCACAGCAGAGGGCAGAGGGAGAAGCAGATGCTGCACTGAGCAGGGAGTCTGATGCGGGTCTTGATCCAAGGACCCTGGGATCATGACCTGAGCTGAAGGCAGACGCTTAGCCAATTGAGCCACCCAAGTGCCCCAAAAGAGATTTTTTTTTTCAAATAAATTTATTTAAAAGAGATTATTTCTAAGAGCAAAACCATAAAAACAGGGCTATCAGAAGAGGGAAGATTATTTGCTAGTGGTAGAAAGGGTACTGAAAGAGGGTTAAAGCTACTGATATGTACAAAGGGTGGCCGGCCAGTAGATTCTTTTGCCGACATAAACTTTTGATCAGTATAAAATGTCAGACTTCTGTTACTCAAGTCACCCTACCACTATTCAATACCTAAGAAGAACTAAAGCAGCTTAAAGAAGTGGTAAGAGGTGTGTTTTAAAATGTTAGCGTGTCATGACTTCTGTTCAGATGTCACTAGTAATACTGCAAATCCCTAGTTAGCAAAGGTCTGGTATGGTTGTGAAAATGAGGGCTCAAGCAGAGATTCTGGTATGCAGGAGTAGGACAAGCTATTTTTTAGGACATTTTGTGAGGCTAGTCCTATATTACTAGCATGGCTAGACCTCATGTTTGTGATTGACTCCGTGTTCAGAAACAGTGGGCATAAAAATAATCTGATAAAGATCTATTGGAACAAAAAATTGTTTATAGATGTATATATGGCCACAGTTTAATAATGATGAAGATAGCTGGTAACTCCCTAACAATTTTAATGACCAATATTTTAAAGAAGCAATTGCATAGTACTTTAATTAATTTGCTTATTTAGGGATGCCTGGGTGGCTCAGCGGTTAAGCGCCTGCCTTTGGCTCAGGGCATGATCGTGGGGTCCCGGGATCGAGTCCCACGTCAGGCTCCCTGCATGGAGCCTGCTTCTGTCTCTGCCTCTCTCTCTCTGTGTGTGTCTCTCATAAATAAATAAAATCTTTAAAAAAAAAATTTGCTTATTGAATTCAACCCAAGAGGGGCACCTGGGTTACTCATTCAGGTAAGCTTTTGCCATTGGCCCAGGTCATGATCCCAGAGTCCTAGGATCAAGCGCCACATCAGGCATCAGTGAGGAGTCTGGTTCTCCTCTCTCTGCCCCTCACCCTTGTGCTCCCTCTCTCTCAAATAAATAAAATCTTTAAAATAATTTGGCCCAAGAGACAGTAACAAAACTATGATTAGACTTAAGGTCTAGATTTTTTTTTTTTTTTTTTTTTGGTAAGGTCTAGATTTTAATAGAACAAGGATCTTGGAACCAAATACCTTTTCCTTGAAGTGTTTGTAGATTTTACAATGGAAAATTCTAAAAATATTTGATATCTTAATATTTTTAAAACAACTTACACTGAAAAACGTGGTACTGAAAAATATGGTGAAGATTGCTTTAGGACTAGTGATTAGTTTCTTGAATTTTGAATTGGCATGTAAAGAAATCACAAGATGAATAACAATTTCCTTCTTAGAAGCATATAATTTGGGGTCTGAAAAGGACTGTAGAAAGAAATCTAGTTTATTTTTTTAAGTAGGCTCCACACTCAGTAGTATGGAGCTCAACTTGGAGCTTGAACTTGCCACCCTGAGATCAAGATCTGAACTGAGATCAAGAGCCAGATGCTCAACTGACTGAGCCACCCCAGTGCCCCAAGAAAAATCTAGTATTACACATGCATTTTGTAATTGTGGAAATGGAAGCCAGAGAGAATTAGGGGCTGGTTTTTTGGTTTGAACCACCTCTTCTGACTCCTAGTTCAGGGGCATCTCAAAGCCTTAAAGTCAACTCCAATTTATTAAACGTTTGCAGAGTATTGTGTGCCAAATCCAATGCTAAGAGAAATGCACTTTAGTTGGTGTCCTCAGGAAGCTAACAGTGTAGTAAAAGATCTGTAAACATCAATTAAAGTCATGTCAGGACATTTGACTACAGGTATGTACATAAAACAGTGGTGGCCACAGCTAAACCTAACAAAATTTTAAAATTTACTAATACCCAGTGTTAGCCATTACCTAGGGAAACAGATACACTCAGTCACTGTACAATAATCATCAAAATGTTTTTATATTTTAAAAGATTTTTTAATTTTTTTCAATTTTTTAAAAGATTTTATTTATTTATTCATGAGAGACAGAGAGAGAGAGAGAGGCAGAGACACAGGCAGAGGGAGAAGCAGGCTCCATGCAGGGAGCCTGATATGGATGGGACTTGATCCCAGGACTCCAGGATCATACCCTGGGCTGAAGGGGGTGCTAAACCGCTGAGCCACCCAGGGATCCCTGATTTTTAAATTTTTTAAAAAGATTTTATTTATTTGAAAGAGAACATGTGTACGCATGAACTCGGGGAGAGGCAGAGAGAGACAAGCAGACTCCCTGCTGAGCCAGGAGCCTGATGCGGGCAATCCCAGGACCCTGAGATCATGACCTGAGCTAAAGGCAGATGCTTAACTGACTGAGCCACCCAGGCTCCCCTAAAACAAAAAAATGTCTATTAATGGAGGACATAAAATATTATTGGTACAATCATAAAATATACAAATGTTAGAATGATTTAGATCTCCACTTGCTGATATGGAAAGAGCTCCAAGATACATAAAGAACATTAAGATGCAAACAAAAACAAAAACAAAACAAACCCAAAAACCATTAAGATGCAATAATATGTATCTTAATATATAGATGTAAATATATAGATGTTAATATATATATATATAAATATATATATTTACTTATGTGTGAAATGTATTTCAGCAGACACCTCTGGGTAGTTTCTCTATAATGAGGATAAAGAAAAGGATTTTACATCTCTACCATTGGAACATTTGAGTTTTTACAGCAAAAATATTTTGCTTTTATTATTGTTTTGTAGATTTTATTTATTTGAGAAAAGGAGAGAGTATGAGTAGGATTTGGGGCAAAGAGAGAAGCACGCTCCCTGCCGAGCTGGGAGCCCCACATGCGGCTCCATCCTAGGACCCTGGGATCGTGACCCAAGCCAAAGGCAGACGCTTAACCAACTGAGCCACCCAGATGCCCTTGCTTTTATAATTTGTAAACACATAGCTTAGATGAAGAATACGGGGCAAAACAAAACATGTAAACTGATGAAAACTAAAAATAGGAGACCAAATTGTGTGCGTGTTAGGTGTGGTAGGCAGCTTCTAAGATGGCCCCAGTGATCTCTGCCTCCTGGGATCCATGCCCTTCTGTAATCCCCTCCGTGAGTGTGGGCTGGACTTAAACGGACTCACTTGTACTCATCTGGGATGTCCCGGCTGAGTTTTTATTTTTATTTTTAAATTTTTTTTTTAAGATTTTATTTATTTATTCTTGAGAGACAGAGAGGCAGAGACACAAGCAGAGGGAGGAGCAGGCCCCATGCAGGGAGCCGGTCGTGGGACTCCATCCCGGGACTCCAGGATCGGGCCCTGGGCTGCAGGCGGCGCTATACCGCTGAGCCCCCCGCCCCCGCTGAGTGTTTGAAAGTGGCTTCCATGTTGGGCGTTGTCTGGTTCTCGCCCTCGGGTCACCGCCTGCCATGTTGTGGGGATGCATAAGCAGCCTGTGGAAAGGACCTTGTGGTGAGGACGAGCACTACCTTCCAGCAACCACCGGAGTGAGCTGATGCTTTGGCCCCAAACTGGGTTGAGATGACCCCTACCTCTACACTTCTGGATCCCTGACCCCCGGAAACTGAGATATTAAATGTCTGTTGTCTTTAGCCATTAGGTTTTTGGCTATTTTGTCATGTAATAATAGACAAGCAGTCTGCTGTAGTCCTGACCTAGTGAAAGCAGACGGCAGGACGGCCTACATCCGACGGCTGATCCATGGGGGCGTACAGAGGCCTGACCTTCTAGACCCCCTGACCGGGTCAACTCCGAAGGGCTGGCTCAGCTCCGAAGCTCTGCGGGGAGCGCTGGGACCTGGGACCGTCACTGGGCCCGGCCTGCACTACGGCCTGCACTTCGGCTCCGCTTCGCTCTGCCCAGTCCTGCTTTCTTTCACTCCCTTACAGTGCTGACCTCCAGGGAACTCATTAATACAGTTGTGTACACTAAACTGTCCCAGAGTCCGCCACCTGAGGCATCCGTGACAGCCGCCCGGAGTATCCCGGATCCCAGATAGCTGCTCCAATTATCAGTCTCAGCCGGCAAGACGTGGGTGAGAGGCACGAATGGGGGACAAGCCGCTAGCATTGTATTGACGTGACTTGGACACTGCATCGTTTCTAGTCCAGTATCATAGGTAAGACAGCCACATTCACCTGCCAGAGAGGAGGCTGGGAAATGGGACTTCTAGGTGTGTAGCCACCTACCCAACTAAAACATTGTAAGAGAAGTGTTCTAGTTATTCTCTGCTGTGTAACAAACTACCCCAAAATTTAATGGTGTGAAACAACAACCGTCTTATTACGCTCATGAGATAATCCCATGAGTGCAGAATACAGAAAGGGCACAGCGGAGATGGGGGCGACTCCCTGTTCTGTAAGGCTGGAGCCTCAGCTGGATGCTGGAAGGCCAGGGCTTGACTCAGCGGCGGGCCGGAGCGGCTCGAGTGGGGACACCCAGCTCCCAGACAGCATCTCCGCTCACAAGCTTGGCTCCTGGGCCGGAATGGTTGAAAGACGGATCCAGAGGGGACGGTCTTCCAGAGCATCTACCTGTGGTCTATTCAGCAGGACAGTCCCAGGATAATTGTACTGGTAGGGCTTGCTCGGGGCTCAGAGAGCTAGACCAAGGAGGAAGCCGCAAGGTGTTTTAGGACAACCTTGGAAGTTACACAGCGTCACTTCCACTGTCCTTTATTGGCCAAGCCAGTCTCAGAGCCCACCCAGATTCAAGGGGAGGAAGCATGGGGGGACACTGCATGGGGGGAGTGTCAAAGAATTTAAAACCACCGCAAGGGTAGAGATTGGGGGACAATCAGTTCCTGCGAAAGGCCCTATATCTGTACCACAGCAATGAAGAGGGAGACACAGAGGAAAAAAGAGAGACCACTAACAACTACAAAAGTCTCTTTTCTTTTTAAATTATTTTTTAATTATTATTATTTAGAGAGGGGGAGTGAGGGAGAGGGAGAGGAAGAGAATGTGGGGTAGCAGGAGAGGGAGAGAGAGAGAAAAAATATATATATATATTTTTAATTTTTCCCCTTTTAGAAAGAGAGATGGGTGGGAGGGAGAGGGAGAGAGAATCCCAAGCAGCCTCCACAGCCAGCACGGAGTCTGACACGAGGCTCCATCTCACAACCCTGAGATCACAACCTGAGCTGAAATCAAGAGGCAGAAGCTTAACCGGCTGAGTCACCCAGGTGCCCCAAACGAAGTTTCTATAACATACCAATTAATCTGTAGCTATTTTCTAATTACCACATCCACAACTCCCCTGCTTTGTATCCAGTATAGAGTGGCTAAGTCCCCTATCATATAGAGGATAGAGTTGAGGCCCTTTCCTTGGGCTCAAATTTTTTAAGCTTTCAAATATAACTCAAGGACCTTCGCATAGGGAACTGAAATGTTTTTTTTGTTTGTTTGCTTGTTTTTGTGGGATGAAAGCTATTTATAGGAGGAAATGAGTCTTTGTTAGGGTGTTTACAGATTCTCCAGCCTGGGTTGCTATACATTGGGTAACTGTTGAGTCCAAACAAAGTAGTGTTCCTCAAGTAACATATTTACCATCACAGTTTGAGTACCATAGTGGGACCCAAACTAGTTCTCTAGAGTCTTCCATTCATTTCCATTTTACAGGATTTACCATATTATTCAGCAGGATAAGTAACCTCCCTGCCAAACAATGTACTGAACATTATTAATATATAATTCTTTTTCTGAATTAAAAAAAAGTTTTTTAATCACAAGGGAAAAACTAGGACAGGAACTAGGCCTATTGAGATCTTTACTCTTCCAAGACTTTAGGATTTTCCTCATGTTCTTACGAGTAGGGTGACCTTGCCCCATTGCTCTAGAACAGAAGCATCTACTTTGCTGTTGGGCAGTCCTGGGATAATGGTGGAAATCTAAACGGAGCAGTAAAGCATGACTCAATTTCATTAATCTCAATTTCTCCTGTCAAGAAGAATAAAGGCCACAATTTTTTTTTTTTTTTTGCTTCTTTCTTTCTTTTCTTTCCTTTTCTTTTTTTTAGGATTTTATTTATTCATGAGAGACACAGAAACAAGGACCTGTTTCTATTTCTTTTTTAAGACTAGGAGCAACCTGGTCTTGATCCGAGGTGCAATATTACGTGGATAAAGTTAAATAATAGGATAATACATGCCTTCCTGTAGCTCCACAAACCCCAAACAATTCCCATAAAGCATGAAGTGGACATGGATTGTTTGCTTAGTAGCAGGAACTAAACAGCCACATCGCTGCGTGGGATTGGGCTTGTTTTGTACCTGCAAACCCGGAGGGAATGAGGAGGGAAGGGTAGTGTACCCCTGGGCAGCAGTTTGTTACAAGGAGATGCCATGTGGTCCTTACTCCTTTCACTCTATCTCTAGTGCTCTACCCAATATTTCCCTCTCATATCATCCCACTCAGACATGAGGTACATTTTCTACCGGTTCAGATTTATCATTGTCCTCCCATGTACTCTGCACCTCTTCTTCACCGTGACTCAATATACAAAATGTGTTGCAGTTTGGTAAAACCAGAATGATTTATCATCCAAAACTGGACTATGAGGACAAATAACTTGTAAGGGAATAGCTTTAGGAACCTGTGGTGCACTATATAAATTAATCAATGGCCAGAAAAGAGATACCTAATCAATTTTAATAATATATTTGAGTCTTGAAAATCTACATTTTTTTTAAGATTTATTTATTTTTATTTTTTTTATTTTTTTTAAGATTTATTTATTTGACAGAGAGAGAGAGAGAACACAAGCAGGGGGAATGGCAGAGGTGGGGTGAGAGGGAGAAGCAAGCAGGCTCCCCGCTAAGCAGGGAGCCCAATATGGGACTCGATCCCAGGACTCTGGGATCATGACCTGGGCTGAAGGTAGACGTTTAACTGACTGAGGCACTCAAGTACCCTGAGAATCCACATCTCATTCCACTGTGAACTTTTTTTAAATTTTTATTTATTTATGATAGTCACAGAGAGAGAGAGAGAGAGAGAGGCAGAGACACAGGCAGAGGGAGAAGCAGGCTCCATGCACCAGGAGCCCGACGTGGGATTCGATCCCGGGTCTCCAGGATCGCGCCCTGGGCCAAAAGGCAGGCGCCAAACCACTGCGCCACCCAGGGATCCCCACTGTGAACTTTTCGATTGGGATTGATTCTTCCATTCATGTTTTATGGTTTAATTCATTAAGTCCTTGTACAAGAAAAGCACTTTTAAGAAGGAAAATGAAAAAGTAAATTAAAAATTAAAAAAAAAATTTTTAATTAAAAAAAAGAAGGAAAATGAAAAACACCCTAAGTGGGTGGGAAACCATTCTGTTAGGTGAACCACCAAAGAGATTATTAGGGGCTTCTATGCTTTTAACAGCTTCCTGCTAATATTCGTAGTAGCTTGACAAATAAGGCTACTAGGCAAGGGCTGTGCCGATTCAGTTTTATTCCCTGGGTGGCACCCAACATGCTCTGTTTTTAAAAATTATTATTATTTTTTTACAATTTTATTTATTTGAGAGAGAGAGTGCGAGTGAGAGAGTGAGAGAGCACAGTGAGGGGAGGAGAAGAAGCAGACTCCCCGCTGAACAGGTAGCCTGACTCGGGGCTCCATCCCAGGACCCCAAGATCATGACCTGAGCTGAAGGCAGATGCCTGACCAACTGACCACCCAGGTGCCCTCCAACACGCTCTATACATTTGAACATCTTGATGTTAACTCAAGTTATTATGCCCAATCCTCAAGGTTGAGTAGAACAAGTCAACTGCTCACCCCTGGGAATAATAGGTACTTTTCCCCAGGCACAAAGCTATATGATTAGGGCACTGGGCAAGATTTTCCTGAATTGGCCCATCTGCCCAGAAGAGGTCATTCCTTTCCCCGTGTGAGCACCTTGCTCCCAGAGAGCTCTGTAGACTCACCCACTGACTCAGCATGATTGCAAACAATAAATGGTTGAGAAATTATTGTCCCTGCTAAGAGTTTCTGATGCAGTAAAGCACATGGATGCAGTCAGTGACCAAAAAGATACCAGATCTCAATTTCTGATAGGGCCCATGGTTCTTTCCCTGAACGCATTCACAAAGCATAGACATCACAAGTGTTGGCTACCCTTTTCTCTCCTCACACTCCTGCTGCTCCAAAATCTTTCGTCTTCCTTCCCCAAAACTCCCAAATAGTTTTTCTACCAGAGTTCAAAGAATTTGCTCCTTGTTCTTCAATATATATGCACCAAGTTTAGCCAAGTTAAGTTTAGCCAGATTTTTTTCTTGGGCATCGGAAGGAGGGAGACTGAATTGGCAGAGGTTATACTTTCTGGTTAAGTAGAGTACACAGTGCACACCTTTTCAAACAGTTGCCTAACGTTCCACTGTGTACCTCTACCAAAATTTATCCCAATTCTCTATCAGTAACAACTAAAATGTATTGAGCATATGCTGCGGCTTAGGCATGGTTCTAACTATCACAGCCCAGTGACAAATTCTGTTCTTAGCTCCACTTTACAGATGGGTAGACCAAAAGCACGGTGGGGTAATTTGTCCATGATCACACAGCTAGTAAGCTGTGGAGCTGGGACTGGAATCCAAGCAATTCTTAGCCACTATGCTCTATGCTTCCCTATCAATGGGGTAGATGCTCCAGATTTTTTAAGTTACAGATCATGAGGTAATGAATATCCTTGTACATAAATATTTGCATACTTTTCTAAGTATATCAGTAAGGACAAATTCCTTGAAATGACATTACGGGGTCAAAGAGCAGCACATTTTTCTTTGAACAGAAAATATTTCTCCTCCAAACTTATCATTTGTTTTGGGGAGGCAGCATTTTATCAGAGGCAACAAGCCACTCTTTCACTATATTTAGAATTTTAGTAGCAAAAATACTAGAAAGTCATCCTAGTACTTAAGCTGAGGGAGTATTAACTAGGTGGTCCTTTCCTCATATCCTTTGTTATTATTTTTTTAATATATATATTTTAAAGATTCTATTTATTTATTCATGAGAGACAGAGAGAGAGAGAGAGAGGCAGAGACACAGGCAGAGGGAGAAGCAGGCTCCATGCAGAGAGTCTGACGTGGAACTCGATCCCGGGTCTCCAGGATCACGTCCTGGGCCAAAGGCAGGCGCTGAACCGCTGAGCCACCCAGGCTGCCCCCTTTCTGTTATTTGATTAGGGAGTGCAGACAGATAAACTGAAAGCCAAGCCAAGGAGCCTGGACTAGGGCCTGGGTCATGGTAGTTCAGGGATTGAATTAAATGACTAGGTCTTTGACTTTTTTTTTTTAATCTGTAAAATGGGGATTTTAAGTACTACCTACTTTATATCCCACCTTTGATGTAAAGACATAGCTATGAATGTATATGTTTAAACGTGATCACTAAGAACGCTTGTAATGGAGGGATACCCATCTGGAACCAGGGAAAGAAGTGTGGAGCCAAATAGGGAACTGAGATCTGGTATCTTTTTGATCACTAAATGTGTACATGTGCTTTACTCATACATGTGCATCAGAAACCCTGGGAGAGACAATAATTTCTCAGCCACTTCGTGTGTGTCACCATCTGTGTCTTAGTATACTTCCAGCAGCTAGGCTCAATATAAACATTTTATAAATACATTAATGAACAAAGTTTGCAAGGCTGCTCCTTTAGTTTTCCAAAGCTAAGACTAATATCCTCTCTCAAAAAAATAATTTTTAGCACTTTGTTTTTCCCCGAAATAATGAGTATCTTATGTCTTCTTTAGAGAACTATGTTCATAACATGGCTTAAGGTCTTAAAATTTGATCTTGGGTAACTAATAAACAAATCACCCAGAAGAGAACCTGAAGTTATCTAGTTTGTCAAATGTTGAGTAACTGCCTTTCTATAAATTTGGAAAATACAGAAATGTAGAAAAACAATCCATTTATTGATTAGTAACCATTACACCGTATAATTTATTGGGCCTAGGGGATCCCTGGGTGGCTCAGCGGTTTAGCGCCACCTCCCGCCCAGGGTGTGATCCTAGAGTCCTGGGATCGGGTCCTGCGTTGGGCGGCCTGCTTCTGTCTCTGCCTGTGTCTCTGCCTCTCTCTGTGTGTGTGTCTCTCATGAATAAATAAATAAGATCTTAAAAAAAATCTAAATTCAATCTATTTCCCACTTTCCAACATATATATTTTTCTTTTCTCTGTTTTTTTTTTTTTTTAAGATTTTATTTATTTATTCATGAGAAAGACACAGGCAGAGGGAGAAGCAAGCTCCCTGTGGCGAGCCGGATGCAGGACTCGATTCCAGGACTCCGGGATCATGCCCTGAGGCAGACGTTCAACCACTGAGCAACCAAGGCATCCCTCTTTTTCTTTCTTTCTTTCTTTTTCCTTTTCTTTTTCTTTTTTCTTTATAATCTCCACACCCAAATGGGGCTCGAATTCAGGACCCTGAGATGAAGAGTCACATGCTCTTCTGACTGAGCCAGTCAGGTACCCCTAGAATTATATATAGATTTAAACTTGGTTGGGAAATATCTATGAATTTCAACATGAAAATATTTTAGTCTTGAGTGTTCTGGGACAGAAAAACTACATATTTTTATGAATGACATTTATGCATACTCAAATATAGAAATTAAATAAACATGTAAAACATTCTGATCAGGTGTGAATAGAATATATTTTTAAGAATCTATCACTAGGCAGCCAAATTTTATTTACTGAAGAGTTTCCTTTCAGGATTTTGCCAGGAACTGGAAAAATAATATTGTTTTAGTCTGTTTGGGTTGCTATAACAAAATACCGCAGACTGGATAGCTTATAAACAGATTTATTTTTCACAGTTCCAGAGCCTGGAAGTTCCACCATTAGGGTGCCAGCATGGTCAGGTTCTGGTGAAGGCCCTTTCCAGGTTGCAGACGGCCACCTCTTGCTCTGCCTCACAGGATAGAAGGGAGTAGGGAGCTTCTGAGGTCTCTTTCGTAAAAGCACTAGTCCCATTCATGAAAGCCCCATCCTCATAACATAAGCACCTCCCAAAGGCCCTGCCTCCTAAATCATCACACTGGGCATTGGGATGTCAACATATGAATTTTGAAGGGGCGCAAACATTCAAATCATAACAAATACCTAAATTCACAGTAGTCCTCCTCAGTTATGGGAAAGTAATCGCCAATGGCAAAACAGATGCTAGTATATAGTTCTACTCTACTCTGAATAACTGTGCTGGGAGCTATATTCTCTCTGAGTCATGGTATCAAAGAGACAATAAACTCAATGATGAACTTAAGTTGGCCAGGTCCCAGCTTCTAGCGATTGTATGTGTACCCAACAGGTCTATGATTTATTTACTAAGTCTCTGTAGCATTGGGACTGTTCCTAAAATTTCTGTTCACTCTATGTATCACAATCCATTAAGATTATAATTTTTCAACTATATTCCAAAGTTGAGAAAATTAATCAACTTATGACAAGGATTCGGAGCAATCATTATATCCAACACTATTTACTGAGTGGAGACACCATGTAATATTGTACACACTGACTTGTATGTTTAGGGAGAAAGTTCTGGAATCAGTTTCCCAGATTTAAATCCTGGCTCTACCACTTACCAACTATGTCATCTCTATCACTATTACCAGCTGAAATAGGGATGATAATGATAACACCCGCCTCATAGAATTAACTAATATGTGTAAAGCACAAAGCATGAGTAAGTTCTTGGTGTTAGTTGTTACTTCCTCCTTTATTTTTTTTTTTAAGATTTTATTTATTTATTCATAGACACACACACACACACACACACACACACAGACACAGAGGCAGAGACACAGGCAGAGGGAGAAGCGGGCTCCATGCAGGGAGCCTGACGTGCGACTCGATCCCGGGTCTCCAGGATCACACCCCGGGCTGAAGGCAGCGCTAAACCGCTGCGCCACTGGGGCTGCCCTTACTTCCTCCTTTAAAAAAAAAAATACGGAAAATGTATACCTAGGGGTGCCTGGCTGGCTCATTTGGTAGAGCAACCAACTCTTGATCTTGGAGTTGTAAGTTTGAGCCCCACATTGGGTGTAGAGAGGACTTAAAAATAAAATGTGTATCCAGAAACCTGTGATTTTAGTGTGCAACCAATCTATAGTTTGGTACTAGAATAGAAAGCATTATGGCTTTTTCCACATCATACTTTACATCAAAAATTTTACTTCTAGTCAGTTTTAAAGTAATAAGAATGGGAAAACCTAGGCAGCCTGGGTGGCTTAGCGGTTTAGCGCTGCCTTCAGCCCAGGGTGTGATCCTGGAGACCCGGGATCCAGTCCCACATTGGGCTCCCTGCATGGAGCCTGCTTCTCCCTCTGCCTGTGTCTCTGCCTCTTTCTCGCTCTCTCTGGTCTCTCATGAATAAATAAAATCTTAAAAAAAAAAATAAAAAAAGAATGGGCAAACCTTGGCTTTAGAAATAACCTTTTAGACAGAAAATAAGTATATAAACATTAGATATTTGAATTACTCGAGGTTTAGCTACTAAAAGCAATATCAAAAAAAAAAAAAAGCAATAATCCCCTATTTTGAATCCTGATTTATTTCATGCCCAGTAATAATAGTCATCATTAATATCTAATGCAGTATATTGCACAGTCAGGTACTCAAACATTTGCTCAATAAATTAATGAATAAAAAGTAAATTCACAGTTATAGCTGAGAGTATGAAGAGAACATTTAATTTTTTTTTTCATTTAGCTCTAGCAATGTAATTCCTAGCCAGCAAAGTGCACACAGTTTATATAAATCAAGCTGTTTGGTCCAGAGAGTAATGCATCATGGGAAATTATAATCACTGCTTTTACAACTGGGTATGATCCTGTGAAATTCTGTCTGTGCTCTTGGTGAGAAAGGAAGGAGGAGGACAGACAGATCAGAAGGACAGATGGATCAATCCTGCTGGAGAACAAATCAAAACCAATGTTCTACTAATGGAAGATTACTGACATTTACTTTTATGAAGGACTTAGAGAAGTTTGCAAACATACTGCGATTTTTAAAAAGATGACTTACTGAGTTATGAAGAAAAAAGTAAAAAAGGACCTGTTATTAAAAAGATATTTTCCTTGGGGCACCTGGGTGGCTCAGCCAGTTAAGCGTCCAACTCTTGATTTTGGCTCAGGTCATGGTCTTGGGGTTGTGAGATCAAGCCCTGTGCTGGGTGTCTGGGTGTCAGGCTCCATCCACCCTGAGCATAGAGCTTCTTTGAGATTCTCTCTCTCTTTCCCTCTGCTCCCCACCCCCACCCCCTCAAAAAAGACATTTGCCTTTTGCCTGATGAATGTGGACTGGTTGTCCCATTAGTTCATATATACTATTAGTCTAAATATATTCTGTGGTAGACTGAATAATGGCCCCCAAATATGTACATGTCTTCATTCCTTGAATACACAAATGTTACCCTACATGGCAAAACAGATTTTGTAGATATGATTAAGTTAAGGATCTTGAGTTGGGGAGATTATTCTAGATTATCTGGATGGGGACAACGCAATCAAAAGGATCCTAGTAAGAGCGAAGCAGGAGGACAAAAGTCAGAGGAGACTGGAAGACACTGTGCTACTGGTTTTAAAGATGTAGGAGGGGATCATGAGTCAAGGAATGCAAGTAGTACCTTCTAGAAACTGCAAAAGGCAAAGGAACAGCTAGCTTGTCCCCTGGAGTGTCCAAAGGAATGCAACCCTGCTGATAGCTTAATTTCAGCCCAATAAAACCCATTTAGGACTTCTGACCCGCGAAACTGTAAGATAATAAACTGTGTTGTGTTAAGTCACTAAATTTGTAGCACTTTGTTAGGACAGCACGTTTCCATTAATACATTCATTAATCTGCACCTAACCTATGGAGACACTAATTTGAAATCAACAGGAAAGAGCTTTACTTCTAGTTCTCTTGGATTACAGCCGGAACTATCCTAGGAAAAGTGATTTATTTTAGGTTAGGGGTAGGAAAAAAGATAAGATGAATCGAGAGAGCATCTTTTGGTATCAGAAAGTGGAGAATTCAAAGAGAAAGAAAGAAAGAAAGAAAGAAAGAAAGAAAGAAAGAAAGAAAGAAAGAAAGAAAGAGAGAGAGAGAGAGAGAGAGAGAGAGAGAAAGAAAGAAAGAAAGAAAGAAAGAAAGAAAGAAAGAAAGAAAGAAAGAAAGAAAAAGAGAAAGAAAGGAAGGAAGGAAGGAAGGAAGGAAGGAAGAAAGAAAAAAAGAAAGAAAGAAAGAAAGAAAGAAAGAAAGAAAGAAAGAAAGACAGACAGAAAGAAAGAAGAAAGGAAGAAAGGAAAGAAAGAAAGTGGAGAATTGCTCAAAAAGGATTGGGGGTAGATCAAAAGGGTACAGATACTAACCTGAAAAAGCTACCTATGGCTAAAGCTCCAGCAAGTTGAACAACAAAATAACGATGGATTATAACTCCCCAAATGAAATATATGTACTTATGTGTCTACAATGAAATAAATAAATAGACACATGAAGAATGGACAATTCCATTGAATTATGTTGAAATTAATATGGGAAAAGGGTGCCTGGGTGGCTCATCGGTAAAGTGTCTGCCTTCAGCTCAGGTCATGATCCTGGGGTCCTCGGATGGGGCCCTGACCCTGTCGTGGTCAGGCTCCCTGCCCAGTAGAGTCTGCTTTTGCCTCTCCCTCTGCCCCTACCCCCACCTCATGCACATTCTCTTGCAAATAAATAAAATCTTTAAAAAGAATGAATATGGGAAAGTTTGAGGAAGAGCAGACTATTTGCAGTGCTCAAAGTATGCCTCCCAAAATACATTTTAATTACACGCGAAATACAGTACGTCTACAGTGGAGAAGCCCAGAAGACACCAGCTTAACCAAGTAATCAAGATTAATAATCACTAGTGTGGCAAGCAGTATTCTAAGATGCCAGCTCATTCCCTCTGTCCTCCTTACCTTTGTTTTTGTCTTTAAAGATTTTATTTATTTATTTGAAAGAGAGAGAGAGAGTGCACAGGCAGGGGGTAGGGGCAGAGGGAGGGGAAGAAGCAGGATCCTGGATCAACAATCCCATGACCTGGGCCGAAGGGAGATGTTCAACTGACAGAGCCCCCCGGGCACCCCTGTCCTCTCTTCCTTTGATATATATGCTTTGCACCCAGGCTGTGAATATAATGGATCTTAATCCTGTAATTAGGTTATATGATGTGACAGTCGATTTACGAATGGGAGATTATCAGTTCAGGACCTAATCATAAGGGCCTTTAAACCTGGGCCTAGGAGTCAGAGTTTGGAGGTGTGACAGGGATTGTCTGGGAGCTTCCCCTCTCCCCCTGTAGATGGAGGTGCCATACAACTAGAATGTGAGAGGGGCCTCCAGGGAAGGGAATGACCCCTGCCTGCCAGACAGCCAGAAAAGAGTTGGGTCCTATAATCAAGAAACCAAAGTCAGCTAACAGCCTGAACGGGCTGGCAAGAGGACTACCAGTTACAAATGTGAACGCGACTCAGCCAACACCTTCATTTCAGCCTTATAAGACCCTGAGCAGAGAGCCCAGCCACACTCTGCCTGGACCTCTCACCTCTAGGAACCTCGAGATAATACATGGGTGGTGTTTCACGGTGCTGGGTCTGTGGTGATTTACTCCAACAGCAGAAGAAAACGATACAACCAGCCGTAACACATCTTAACATCACACCCCTGATAGGGTGCTCTGAAAAGGACACATCACGTCTGCCAAAACTACATTACCTCTTCTGATCATGAGAAAACCTAAGAGAAATCCAAATTGAGAGACATTCTACAAAATGACTGACCACTACTCTTCAAAACGGTCAAGGTCATAAGAGAAAAAAAGACTGAGTGGAGTGGAAAAGGGACATTAGTGGTAAATTGATGAAATCTGAATAAAGTCTGTAGTTTAGTGATAACAACAACAAAATAAAACACCTGGACCTAGCTATTTCCTTCTAGAACTGGGCTAGTCTATGTAACCATAAGCAATTTACTTGCTAGAACTTGGTTTTTCCAATTGTTAGGAAACACGAAAAGCATATTTATAATGGGACTTTAAGATGCTGAGCTGAGGAGGGCCTGGGTGGCTCAGTCGGTTGAACATCTGCCTTGGGTTCAGGTCGTGATCTCAGGGTCCTGGGATCAAGTCCTGCCTCGGGCTCCCTGCTCAGTGGGGAGCTGCTCTCCCTCTCCTGCTTGCTCTCTCTGTCAAATAAATAAAATCTCTCAAAAAAAAAAAAATTCTTAGCTGAAATAGTAACAGTCATGTTGCTTTTTATTTGTTTTTAAGTAATTCTATTTTCTTTTAACATAGCTTAATTTTGGAAGAGTTGGTGTGTTTTGGAAGACAGTATGCTTCAATATTGTAATGATTTTGATGCAATATTACAAATTAATGAAAGCAAATACAATTTGTTTTGTTTTAGAGAGAGGGTGTGTGCACGGGCGTTGGGGGGGAGGGGGAGAGGGAGAGAGAGAATCTGAAATCAAGAGACAGATGCTTAACCAACTGAGCCAGCCAGGTGCCCCTAAACCAAATACTATTAATGAATATAATCCAAAAATGAAAATCTGGACAGCTTAGTACACTGTGGAGGCTTTTTGTGGCTGTTGCTTTAAGGTTTGCTTTTTTCTTTTACTTCAAATTAAGGAGTTGGCATAAACAAATACACAAAATCTTTTTGCGGTTCAAATGAATATTAGGTGATGGGAAGTGGGGTAACTGGATGATGGGCATTAAGGAGGTCATGTGATGTAATGAGCACTGCATGTTTTTATTTATTTATTTATTTATTTATTTATTTATTTATTTATTTATTTATGATAGTTACACACACAGAGAGAGAGAGAGAGAGGCAGAGACATAGGCAGAGGGAGAAGCAGGCTCCATACACGGGGAGGCTGACGTGGGATTCGATCCCAGGTCTCCAGGATCGCTTCCCGGGCCAAAGGCAGGCGCTAAACAGCTGCACCACCCAGGGATCCCAAGCACTGCGTGTTATATAAGACTGATGAGGGGGATCCCTGGGTGGCTCAGCAGTTTAGCGCCTGCCTTTGGCCCAGGGGGTGATCCTGGAGTGCTGGGATCAAGTCCCACGTCGGGCTCCCTGTATGGAGCCTGCTTCTCCCTCTGTGTCTCTGCCTCTCTCTCTCTGTGTCTCTCATGAATAAATAAATAAAACCTTTAAAAGAAAAAAAAAAAAGACTGATGAATCACTGAACTCTACCTCTGAAACTAATACATTTTATGTTTATCAATCGGATTTAAATTTAAAAAACACTAGGTGTTATTGCAAAAACCAAATAAAGGAATTAACATTTCAGAAATTTTCTGAACTCAAGTTAGGATAAAGAGAGGGGAGCAAAGAAAGATTCAGTAACACACCATTCAAACAGTTTGATTCAGAAAAGATAGAAGCCTGGGGCAGCTGGGTGGTTCAGTAAGTTAAGCGGCTGCCTTTGGCTCAGGTCATGATGCCAGGGTCCCAGGATCCAGTCCCACACTGGGCTCCCTGCTCAGCGGGGAGCCTACTTCTCCCTTTGCCCCTACCTCTGCTTGTGCTTTCTCTCTTAAATAAATAAAATCTTAAAAAAAAAAAAAGAGGGAATCTTCCAATTGAAAGAAATAAAGGATAAATGGCCTGCAAAGACTATTTAAGTGAGCTACATGATACTAAGTATCATGAGTCTCTTTCCCTACAATTTTTTCTGTTAGCTTTATTTCAGAGAGATGGACACCTAATGTAAGGACTGAATGATAATTTATCACATCATCAGCGATCACTGTGTAGAATATTCTAAACTTTGCTGCTTATACATTTTAGGTACATAATTCTTCCCTCCTTCCTCCACAGACAGAAACATAATGCTTACCATTTCTAGCTCAAGACTGGCTTAACGGCCTCCTCTGAGGTTAATGTTAACATCGTTCTGGACAGAGTAACAGGAAGCATCTGGGTATCTTACCACAAACTGAGATGATCCCTTCTTTCGCCATTTGAAGTACAAATTCTGTTGGTATTAAATTACTTAATTCCTTCTACTTTATTCATTAATACATTAAAACATTCAGATATATAAAACATCATAAAAGCTCTGGGAAAACCAAAATGATTTATGACTATGTAAACATTTATTTTGTCCTTCCCAGTTGGTCAATATTGATTTTTTTCTATTTACTTATTTTTAAAGTTTTAATTTTAATTCCAGTTACTTAACATATAGTTATATTAGTTTCAGGCGCACAATACAGTGATTCAACCCTTCCAGACATCAGCCAGTGCTTATGACAAGTCCACTCCTTAACCCCTGTCACCTATCTCACCCATTCGCCTCACCCTCTCCCCATGAAAGCTATTCTTACAAATCTTTTGTTTTTATTTCTAGAACCATCTATGGCTACAGGAAAATTCAGGGAATAATGTTAGTCAATTAACAGCTGCCACGTTACCTAGGGGAGCAGATGGTATAATTGATCATGTCCTACAAAACGGGGGAAGGGAATACTTAAAAACAGTTCCTCAAATATGCCACAGAGTTTCCACACAAAAGGCAATAATGAAAACCATATTTTTCTCTTGTATGTTTGGTTTTACTTCAGGTGATATTCTTAGACTGTATTTTTTATTTTTAACCTGTAGGTTTTTCAATATTAAGTGACATTAGTCATTTAAAAAGAGAGTTTACATACAGATTAGTCATTTAAAAAGAGTTTTTAGCAATAAAAAATGTACAACAAGGGGCAGCTGGGTGGTTCAGTGGCTGAGCATCTATCTGCCTTTGGCTCAGGTCATGATCCCAGGGTCCTGGGATCGAGTCCTGCATCAGGCTCTCCACAGTGAGCCTGCTTCTCCCTCTGCTTACGTCTTTTGCCTCTCTCTGCCTCTCATGAATAAATAAAATCTTAAAGGGGCAGCCAGGGTGGCTCAGCGGTTTAGCGCCGCCTTTGGTCCAGGGCACCATCCCGGAGTCCCCGGATCGAGTCCCACATCGGGCTCCCTGCATGGAGCCTGCTTCTCCCTCTGCCTGTGTCTCTGCCTCTCTGTCTCTCTGTCTCTCATGAATAAATAAATAAAATCTTTAAGAAAAAAATAAAAAATAAAAAAATAAAAAAAAAATAAAATCTTAAAGAAAAAAAAAGAATGTACAACAGAAATAACCCAGCAGAAAAATGTAGCATACTTAGCACCACTCCCAGATTTTTTAGCTAGACTATAATAATGGACAATTGGAATATAATCCTTAAGGGTGACTGGCATAGTTAGAATTGTACAGATACTATTTTACTCATCACCTTGGACTCTGAGATTGACAGATAGTCCACATATGCTTTCTTAGTACCCTTCTCATTTAACCTATTGACTAACTCTATTTTTATTTTATTTATTTATTTTTTTTAATTTTTATTTATTTATGATAGGCACACAGTGAGAGAGAGAGAGAGGCAGAGACACAGGCAGAGGGAGAAGCAGGCTCCATGCACCAGGAGCCTGACGTGGGATTTGATCCTGGGTCTCCAGGATCATGCCCTGGGCCAAAGGCAGGCGCTAAACCGCTGCGCCACCCAGGGATCCCTAACTCTATCTTTATTATACAATTGTCTCAAAGCCATTGAACTGGTGAAGAATTCAAAATCTCAAATATTAATTTAATAAATATGGTGCATATTTTGTGGCAAACACTGTTCTAGATGCTTAGTGAACAAAATTTTTAAAAAAAGAAAAGGAGGGGTGCCTGGTTGGCTCAGCTGGTAAAGCATCTGACTTTTGATCTCCAGGTCATGAGTTCAAGCCCCATGTTGGATGTGAAGCCTAGTTTAAAAAAAAATAATAAAATTTAAAAAATTTTTTAAAGATTTTATTTATTTATTCATGAGAGACACACAGAGAGAGGCAGAGACACAGGCAGAGGGAGAAGCAGACTCCCCACAGAAAGTCCGATGTGGGACTCAATCCTGGGACCTCGGGATCATGACCTGAGCCAAAAGCAGACACTCAACCACTGAGCTACCAGGCACCCTAAAATTTTTTTTAAAAGGGGGAGGGAATACCCTAGCTTTCATGGAACATAAGTGTATGTTCTCCCAGTGTGGAGCTCAACACAAGGCTTGAATTCCTGACTCTGAGATCAAGACCTGAGCTGAGATCAGGAGCCACCCAGGCACCGCAGAACTTACATTTTTTAAGTGGGATCTGTATAAAATAAAACATCTCCAAAACAGTAATTCTTTTCTCTCTTGCCAGACAGAAGCCACTTGAGGGGAGAGGCTACTGTTTCCCCAATATCCTAATCATAGTGCCTCGCACACCATGATTCATAGGTACTCCTTGAATAATTAAATAGCAGAAGATCCTTTTTACTTAAATATAAATAATAGTTCTTCATAGCCTGTCGTATCCGTTCGAATTTTTCAGCTTGCCTTTCAAAGTCCCCTTAATTGGGCCCTCCCCTATGTCTTTTCAGCACACAATTTGTTGTACTACAGAGAAGATATACTCACTCCTGCTTTATTTACCATATGCCACTTCCTCTGCCCCAGGCAACTAAAAACCTTCTCCATTTATTTTATTTTTAAATATTCTATTTACCTATTTTACAGAGAGAGAAACAAGCAGGTGGAGCAACAGAGGAAGAAGGAAAAGCAGGCTTCTCGCCAAGCAGGGAGCCTGACTCAGGGCTCGATCCCAAGACTCCTGGGTCATGATCTGAGCAGAAAGCACTCTTAACCCACTGAACCACTCACATGCCCCTAAAACCTTCTCCATTGAGATTCAACAAACACTGATCTAGGGTCTTCTGTGTGCCAGGGCTGTGCTAGAGATTTCCATATATCTTCTTGGATCTACATAAGCGTACTCTCACATTCTAGGGAGAGAAAGACTTGGCTCTGAGATCTGAGAGTGGCCCAGCTACTATGAGGCAGGCCTGAACTTCGACAACAATCTGGAGCACCTTTCGCTCCTTGCTCTGCCCCTTTGGTTCCCTATTATGAGCCCTTGCTTGTTCTCCTGGGCTTCCCTGATCATACCTACCTTTGCAGCTAGATTATAAGCTCCCTGTGCCCAACTGGGTACCATATTTTACTACCCTACAGAGCCTGAGTGCCATGCCCAGCAAGCACTCAGTAAATACTTCACTAATTGAAGGAAGGCTAACCAATTTGGGCTGAGTATCCTATTTTCATAACCTTTGCAATAAAATCCAGCTTTTTTTTTCTTTAAAAATTTCATTTCTAAGTAATCTGTACATTCAACGTGGGGCTTGAACTCACAACCCCAAGATCAAGAGTCACATGCTCTATGAAGGAACTAGCCTGATACCCAACAAATTCCATCTTTCAAATTAAGTTTCACAGGGTCAGAACTTGATGTGTGAAAAAACAGCAACTTTTTTCCTTTTAGTTTTAAATACCTCACTTGAGATTTTAGTTATCTCTGGCTTACAGGTAAACAACTTAAAGTTCAGCTCATCTTCCTTCACTGCCTTTCATCACAACCCTGTTCAGTTTATTTTCCAAGCATGGAGGTCCTAGTGTTTCCAGGTTTTCTATCCTTCTTGGACCACACAATGGCCTCTTCACGTGGTCATGAGTTCCAACATGGTAAAACTGCACAGCAACTTGCATTTTCATGAGATAACCTAGCCAGTGTCATGTGTTCTCATCAGCCAGTAGACGTGTCCTCAACATGTTTAGCTTGGCCAGCAGTTGAGAAAAAAATAAGAAACTTAGTATTTTTAAGCCTAGTGGTCTCAAGTTCCTCCCGGGTTCCACCACTCCCTACAGTCTTCACCCCGGTCAGTTTGGACCTTTATCCTATATGTCAACTGTAAACAACGAGAGGACAGGGCCTGTCTGCTTCACTTTTTAACCACTGCAGGACCCTACAAATTTCAGCCTGATTAATACATAGCAGTAGTAGCTCTTCAACTTCTTGTCCCAATCCACTGTAAAGATACATATATCTGTATCTCATAACTGAAAAGAACTGTTTCATGAAATAAACTTTGACCACAATGACTCTGGATATTTTCTATTCTCTAGTATTCTATTCTTTAGTAGGTCATTAGCTGCAAAGTTGATTTCCTAAGTTCCCTGTTTCAAACACAACATGCCACAGAGGTTGAGGTCAGTTCTCTTGGCACTGCATCACCTAGTACAAGAAGACCCCTGTGATCATTTTCCGTTAGGGTCAAGTGCTAGGGAAATGCTTAGCAGTCTGGCACATAGCTGAGTAAATACATGTTTGTGGCTTTGTGTTGACTGAGACTGTTCCTACTGTGAAAATATATACTTCAATCACATTTTTAAAAATTAAACTTTCATTTCATCAAAAGTACTAATAACTTTTTTTTAGTACTAAGAACTTCAAAGAGAAATCTCACACAAATCCTCCAAGAAAATAGTCAATATGTAAATAGGGTTTTAATTAACATATCTGTTCCTCAATACTTTGGAAATCGATTCTAGAGCAAAGCCCCTTTTCAGTTTTTTTTTTTTTTAAAGGTTTTATTTATTTATTCATGAGAGACACACAGAGAGAGGCAGAGATTCAAGCAGAGGGAGAAGCAGGCTCCATGCAAGGGAGCCTGATGTGGGACTTGATCCCGGGTCTCCAGGATCATGCCCTGGGCTGAAGGTGGCACTAAACTGCTGAACCACCCCGGCTGCCCTGTTTTCAGTTTTCTAATTAAAGTCCTACTTTGATTCCAGTCACTTTCTATAAATTCAGGGAAAAGAAATAGAAATATTCAGTGAATGGAGTGGCTGTTAGGTGTCAGGTAGTATACTACATATGGTCCTCTAAGTCATCTTATTCAAGCAGTAGTCTTAAGAATGAGGGCACTGAGGCCTGAGAGTTTAGGGAACTTGCCTGTTTGTATAGCTAGTGAATAAATATTAGCTACGGGATTCACACATGGTTTTCTAAACCCCACACTTTAACCTAACACTGTGTTTGCATTTTAAAACAATGAACTAATACCTGTCTGATAAAACTGCTAGTTGGAAATGTTGTATGTGTCAAACATCCACTATTTCCTTTGTGGGGTTGCTCTTTTTGGAGATATTTCATAATCTGGGGTGTCTCAGTGATGTCTGGTCGGTCAGGCATCCGACTCTTGGTTTGGGCTCAGGTTGTG
This sequence comes from Canis lupus dingo, assembly GCF_003254725.2. Lineage (NCBI taxonomy): Eukaryota > Metazoa > Chordata > Mammalia > Carnivora > Canidae > Canis > Canis lupus. The sequence continues at coordinate 15,004,348 of NC_064279.1, read as the reverse complement.
ATCTCAGCGTCATGAGATTGAGCCCCTTATTAGGCTCTGGGCTCAGCATGGAGTTGGCTGAAGATTCTCTCTCCCTTTCCCTCTGCCCCTAAACGCTAAGCTCTCTCTCTCAAATAAAATAAGTAAATCTTGGGATGCCTGGGTAGCTCAGTGGTTGAGCGTCTGCCTTCAACTCTGATTGTAACCCTGGTGTCCCGGGATCCAGTTCTGCATCAGGCTCCCTGCGAGAAGCCTGCTTCTCCCTCTGCTTATGTCTCTGCCTCTCTCTGTGTGTCTGTCATGAAAAAATCAATAAAATCTTTAAGAAAAAAAAAAGTAAATCATTAAACAAAAAGATATTTTATAATCTTTTTATGCTTATCAGAAAAATCTTTGTTAAATACCTCCTATGGAAACTTTTTTTTTTTTAAAGGATTTTACTTATTCATGAAAGACACGAGAGAGAGGCAGAGACACAGGCAGAGGGAGAGAAGCAGGCTCCCACACAGTGTGCCCCAAGTAGGACTTGATCCAGGTACCCCGGGATCACGCCCTGAACCAAACACTCAACCACTGATCCACCCAGGTGCCCCCCTCATATTGAAACTTAAATGCATCTCATTCTTTAGAATGGTTAATGAATGAGGGTTTAACTAGTCACAATATTCTGTTGTGCATTCTGTGGGTACTCTTCCTGTACCCCATTTTATATTTAACACTTTGATTAAATCTGAAGGACACACCAAAATCTCAGCTAAACCTAGAATTCTTTATTGTAGACTGTCAACTATGTGGGTATTCAAAACTATCTCGAGGGGCACCCACCTGGCTCAGTAGGTAAAGCATGAAACTCTTGATCGTGGCGTTGTAAGTTCCAGCTCCATGATGGGTGTAGAGATTACTTAAAAATAAAATCTTAAAAACAAAACTATCTGGAAAAAAAAAAAATCAATGGACTGTTTCTGTTGTAATGTAGATATTTGGTATGCCATAATCTTAGTCTCCTTTCATCTTTTTCTGTGTTGAGGTCAACTTGTGACTAGTGCTGCTAAGCCCACTGTCTTGGTAGTGTTTCAAAACAAAACAAAAAACAAAACCCGCACTCCCTGACCTTGAGCCATACTGCCTGTAAGGTGTTTAATGGCAAGCAACCAAAAAGGGCAGTTAACCTTTACATAACACTTATTACCTGCCGTGGGTCTCACAGGCACTTAACACTGAATCTTAGGACAATACAGTAAGGTAGGTACTATTATTACTTTCATTTTGACAAATGAGGAAACTGAGAGGTTAAATAGCTTGCCCAGGATCACACTACCAAAGAAAGTGGTAAAGCCAATTTCCTAAACCAGATGGCCTTGACTGGAGATTAAGCTCCTAACCACTTCACGCTCTTTTGCACAGAAGGAACAGGCATGGAAACAAATAAGCAAACTCCCCCTAAAGAACCTAGAAAACAATGCATTAAATTAAGAATAAGGTCACTGTAGACTCAGGTTGGCACCAGAAGGCTTTTGGGGTAAGATTTTGAGGAAGGCATCAAAGCAGAGTGGGAATAGGGGCATCAAGACAAGAATGGCCATGGCTTGCTGTGTGGGGCAAAAAACCAGCCTCAGCCTAATAGAAGGATGAGGTTGGATAATTTTTAGTACAATCTTTTTTTTTTCTTTTAAGATTTTATTTATCTATTCATGAGAGACACACAGAGAGAGGTAGAGAGATGGGCAGAAGGAGAAGCAGGCTTCCCGTGGGGAGCCTGATGCAGGACTCGATCCCAGGATCCCGGGATCCCGACCTGAGCCAAAGACAGACGCTCAACCACTGAACCACCCAAGCGTCCCAATTTTTAGTGGAATCTTATTTGAAGTAAATAATAATAAAATAAAATAATAAAATGAAATGCAAATACCTACTTGTAAGCTCACATAGCACCCAAACATGTATAAAATAAACACTATATAGTTAAGGTAAAAAGTACAATTTTTGGTTACGGAGGTCTTCCCTCCTGGTGTACAACTGGCCTTACCCTTTAATAATTAATCAGCTTATTTTCCTCACCTGAATTTGAATCAAGCTACTTGAGTTGTGTTAATAGTAATTTCTTATTGGGGTGCCTGGGTGGCACAGCTGGAGAAGAGCCTGACTCTTGGTTTCGGCTCAGGTCAGAATCTCATGGGTCCTGAGATGCAGCTCCAAGTGGGGAATCCGCACTCAGCTGAGAGTCTGCTCCAGATTCTCTTCCCTGCATCCCATCCCACCCGCGCCTCTCACGCTCTCTAAAATAAATAAATATTTTTTAAAAAATAGTAACTGTTTACTTTAATTGAATGAAAAAATCTCCCCCTTTTCCCCCACCCTTACTACTGAATTCTGGTGGTCTCTATCAAATATATGGCAAAGATGTTACAGTACAGGAAGTCCAGGGTTACTAATGAACATGTTCCAGAACATCACTGTCCATTAGCTGTTTCGAACCTGGAATTTATTTTCCCACGGACATAGTGGTTAAGTTCCCAGTGGGTCTACATAAGCTCCCTTAACCAGGAATGCAGCAGAAATGAACACTGTAATCTTTGTGTTGACCTCTGCCTGTTATTCTGAGGGCTCTATGGATTTCTCTTCTTACTACAAGGTCTTAGCTAACAACCACTTTGAGGACAGTTTTTCATTGTGAATTATAGAAAAGGCTGACAATCATTTATAATTCTAACGTAAATCCAATCATTCATACTGCTTTTGGGTGCTTCCTTTTACTAATCATTACTTAAAATGCAACTTCAGTTAGAGTTGTTTTCCTTAACGTAGGTTAATAGTCTATAGACCACCCCCAGAATGCCGACAGCCGAGGCTAGGAGGTTACATTCTTCTGCCTATGGCATGATAAGGTGGCTAAATGGCACCAGGGACACGTCTTGCCCCTGCTGCTGCCGGTGACCAACAGGGTCCTGGAAGGTATCTTTTGGACCTTGTGGGAATTAAAAAAGAAACAAACAAAAAACCCCAAGATTTTCGTGGTTTCTGGCTTGGCATCAGGTAGTAATTCTCAGGTACCCTGGGTTAGGTGTTAGGACTTGAGAGATTACCTGATCATGTGTGTTTTGACTACAGTTGAATCCATATTACAGAAATTTCATACTTAAATCATCTAAAGCCATGTTGTGGACGTCTGCCAAACATGCTGGTCTCAGAAACATTTTCTTACAGGGCACAGTAACCACAATAAAACCAAATCTTTGTTTCAGATAGATATATTACCAACAAATGTTTCCAAAACAGAAATGCTTAAAGTGAAAAAAAAAAAATTGTGTCTATGGCCATTGTAATAGTATGGTTTTAAAAAAAACTTTTAGGCTCTGTACACACGCCCTACTTCTACCTTTTCACCTCCTTGGGAATTTTCACACCGGTAGGGACTTCTGATGTGACTTTAGAGTCTGTCTTTAGAAATGTTATGATAAATATCTATATAATTAGGGAAGGTTTATATCCATACCCTTTTTCTCCCACAAAAACCCCATGTATAATTTGTATAACCACGTCTGCTGTCAGGGTTTTGTTTTGTTTTTTTTTTAGATTTTATTTATTTATTCATGAGAGATACATGGAAAGAGGCAGAGACATACGCAGAGGGAGAAGCAGCAGGCTCCTTGGAGGGAGCCCAACTCAGGACTCCATCCTAGGACCTCGTATTCACACCCTGAGCCGAAGGCAGATGCTCAACCACTGAGGCACCCAGGTGCCCCAGTCAGTGACTTTTTAAACACTTAATGATTCTGTCAGCAAACATTTGTCAACAAAGGCATGGTTTTATTGCTTAAAGACATCTAATACATTAAACATGCATAAATCTTTCATTTAAATTTACAGTCTATGAATGAGATGTTTTAAGGCTATAGGTGGTGTTTCCTTAATAACTTCACTATAAGTGTTCATAATAGGTGGTTAATTTTTACAATAATAATTAATACCAAAATGCAGATCAGTGAAAGATTCTAATATAGCAAAAACATTAAGGCAAACATTTCCTGTTTCAACTAAAGGCCAAACTGCTTGTGAAATTAAGACACAGTAACAGAATGAATGAAACACTACTGCTTCAAGTATCATTTCAGTAAAACTCAATTGACAATTTGCATTCCTCAAAAGAACAGAGACCTAGTTACTAGACCTCAGCAAGGTGAGACAGGCCATTGGTTGCCACTAATGAAGGGAGCTCCCATTGCTGGCTACTCAAAATTTGGTTTTGGCATAGAGCATGAGGCAGGAATTTAGCATTTCCAGATAGAGCTGTGATAGGCACCTCGGAAATTCTAAAGCACAAGAATTTGAAATCTTTTTTAGAAAGTTTTAAAGCCAAGGTCTACGCCCCTTGAAATGTAGACAGTTCTCCTAACTGTATTTAAATAAAGAAAGGAGGAGGAGGGGGCAGCCCAGGTGGCTCAGCCGTTTAGCACCACCTTCGGCCCAGGTTGAGATTCTGGAGACCTGGGGTGGAGTCCCATGTGGGAGCCTGCTTCTCCCTCTCCCTCTGTCTCTGCCTCTCTCTCTCTCTCTCTCTGTGTCTCTCATGAATAAATAAATAAATAAAATATTAAAAAAAAAAGGAGGAGGAGGAGAAAAAGGAGGGAGCTCTTGCGGGTATTAAATGAGAGCACAGATATGAAGTGTTTGGCAAGGTTACCAAAATGCAGTAGGGGCTCAATAATATTAGCCAAATTTGAGTACTGGGAATTTTACTAGGCAAAAAATCGGTTTATTTAAGATTAATTATGGCAGTAGTTTGTTGTTTTTTTAAAAGATTCAACTTATTTATTTGAGAGAGAGAGAGAGAGAGGCAGACTCCTTGCTGAACAGGGAGCCTGAGTTGGGGCTCGATCCCAGGACCCTGAGATCATGATTTGAGCCAAAGTCCCCCACTTAACTGACTGAGCCACCCACGAACCCTAGTTGTCAGTAGTTTTGTTACCATTTGCAGCTTCTAGGAATTATGGAGACCCAGCACCTAATAGGAGTTTAATGATCGACTAAAATACTGACCAATCAAATTCACCAATATTGCAAATATAGTGAGACTTCTTCTTGGTTAGGCTGTAATTCCCCAAATCTGGGTTATTTAGCTCAATTGGTGGATAAACATGATGGATTATAGCCATATACACACCAAGCTTTATAGAGAGAAAGACACTGACATGCTAAGATTATGCATCATATCCCATATCCCTATCATGCAAATAAGTTTGCGGGACACAACAGGGATTGCAGAAAAGGGTGCAGTCAGCTTAAAGTGAACACATCTTAATTTCTTGAAAAATGCAAAGCATACCTATAAAGTCACATCATATAGAAGAACAAGTTTGAAACACGTTTTTCAAGTCTACTGGAGTTCTGCGTTAAGGGAAGTAATTTCCTTGTTAGACCAACGTGCTTGATCTCCAAATGTTTTTTCAAAAACTCGTAGATAGGCAGCCCGGGTGGCTCAGCGGTTTAGCGCCACCTTCAGCCCCGGGACTGATCCTGGAGACCCAGGATCGAGTCCTCCCTGCATGGAGCCTGCTTCTCCCTCTGCCTCTCTCTCTCTATCTCTGTGTGTGTGTCTTTCATGAATAAATAAATAAAATCTCTTAAAAAGAATCCTTAACTTAAAAAAAAAAATGTAGATAGAACACAACTTCACAGTTGAGGCTTCCAAGACGACAGGAATCCGTTTTCTTTCATTACTTTAGATTTTTCTACTAAGGAAACAACAACAAAGAAGACCTCTAAAGAAAACCCAACCTACTCAGGTACTATATTCAAATTTAGATGATAAAGATGGGGGTCAACATGAAAGTAATAAATATCTGATATATGCAGTATCTGAACTCACTTTAACATTATGGGAACTTCCAAATTTGGAAGCTCAAAAAAGAAATATTTTTAAGTGGAGTCACCAACTGATGACTAAGTGCTTTGCAATACATTTTAAATAAGAGAAATGAAATATTCTGCTGATTCAAGGCACAAATTTGACAAATCCATTCCCACTGGGCTAGCCAACATATGTCAGAAAAAAGTTAACTTTTAGTCCAAGATTTGATCCATCATTCCCTATAGAACATCCAAAAAGATCCTCTGGTCACTTTCTAGTATTCTTCTCTTTTTTTTGCAAAAATAGAAAAGCATCTCTGTAATAATTTCTTCTCCTCCAATAATAAGAGTTCTATGGGAATTGTTGCAGGGGGCGGCACTGGTCTTCTCTCACCTGCCTCAGTTTTGTGTGACTTTGATCCCACTAAGCTTAGCTCATTAAAAAAAAAGTAGACCCGTGACATCCCCTGCAACATCTTAAAAGTAATTTATACAGGCTGGAAGCACGCTGGGAGTCACCAACTAACAACACAGCAACTCCAACAGAAAGAGTTTTCTCCGTCTGCGACACAGAAAGTGGACAGCAACATGTGCGATGCACCCAAGATCCAGGGAATCCAACTAGGAAACCCAGTATCGGGATCTAACCAGCACATTTTTCTTAATAAAAGCAATTCTAAAGAAAGTCTAAAGCTGTCTTTCACATCTATTTCCAGTTTTACCTTTCTTCCTGGGTAGACCATCACAGAATCAGAATCATTTCCAGGACCGTGGTCAGAGATGCTTCGGTCCTATTTAACCTCTCCCGTGATCTCTGCCTCGGTGGGCACTGTGCAAGACCAACAGCTGTATCCTGCCTTCCTGGAACACTTAATAGGCTTGATTCCCATTGCCTTGAGAAAAGGGAGACAAAAGAAGGCACCCCTTAACCATGGTCTTTTATGCCATCTCAGTGTTGAGGCCAACACCTAATACCCATTTTCCTACACAAGGCAACCTGTAAATAGGTAAAAACACACAGACAGACGAAGTGGCTAGTGCAAATGTATAAACTGACCCCTACCTCCCCCCCCCCCCCCCCCCAGACATAGAACTTGGCTCTGCAATGGAGAAAAAAATCATGGTCAGTTAGCCTGGAAAAATAAAATTAAAATTAAAACCCCACTCCCAACGACATAGACCCCCCCCCAAATTTTTTTTTTAAATAGAAAATAGAAAAACAATAATCACCGGAAAACCTGTGTCTTGTAAAGATTTCTTTCCAGCAGAAGATGCAGAAACATCCCCCCTCTCCCCCCGGTGGTGCAAAGGAAAGGGTTTTTCTCAAGCACCCCCGGGTCTTCCCCGCTCCCCCCGCCCCAGGCGCCGGTGTAGACGGCCGGTGTGGACGGTTTTCCGGAGATGAGAAGTCGAGATGTGTACTTTATCGGGAGCGGGTGCACTTTTCCCCCCGGCCCCCCTTTGCTCGGCCTCCAAGATGGTAGGAAAGTTGTCGTTTCGGAGGCCGAGGAGCGGCTCTCTGGTGTTATGTCCTCGCAGTGCCTGTAGTGGTGCTGTAGGAGGCTGCCGCCTCTTCTAGTGCGGCCCCGGCAGCCCTGCCTTCTTGGCTGCAGAGTATATTCAGGGATTTCCCCTTAATAATCACCGACCCCGGGAGCACTTTTGAGTTTCCAAAATAAAAATATGATCCTCACCCCTCTTGCCTGACCGGGAAAGGCTCCCGCCGGAGCCCAGGGGGGAGCAGCAGCAGCGGCAGCCGAGCCTCCCGGTCCATCGCCAGCGCCTCTCACTCCGATCTGTCAGCCCGGCCGAGGGAAAAAGGGGGGAAGGAGGAGAAGAGAAAAAAAAAAAAAAAAAAAAAAAAAAAAAAGCAGCTGAAAGGTAAGCAGAGGCGGCCCGAGGCCCGGCCCACATCCCCGGGCTCCCGTAGGGCGGCGGGCAGGGCCGCGCGGGCAGGGCGGGCGGCGAGCGCGCTTACGTGAGGCCGGGGATCCGCCGGCCCGCGTCAGGCCCCGGGCAGAGGATGAAAGGGTGAGAGGGGCCGGCGCCGGGGCGGCGGGGCGGCGGGGCGGCGGGGGCGCGGGGGGCGCGGGGGGCGGCCCCGCGGGGCCGGGGGGCGGCCGGGGCCCGGGCGGGCGGCGCGGCCTGCGCGGGCCGGGGTGTGTGTGGGGGGTGCGCCGGGGCGGGGGGTGGCGGCGGCCGGCTAGGCCTCGGGCGGCCGGGCCCCTCAGCGGCCGCGCCCTGCCCCGCGCCCCGGGCCTCCGCGCGGCCCCCCGGCTCCCCCGGGGCCTGCGGGCGGGACGGCGGCGCTGAGGGGCCCGGGGCGCCCGGCCGGGAGGCTCCCCGCGGGGCGGCAGGCCTCGCAGTGGGCGATGGGCGCCCGCCCGCCCCTTCCCCCCGGCCTCCCGCACCCCCTCCTCCCCTTCCTCCCCTTCCTCCTCTTCCTCCTCTCCCCCCCCCCCCCCGGGATTCCGGTAATAGTTGAATTTATTTATCCCCCCTCGGCGCTCCGGGCGGCCGGGCCGGGGCGGGGCGGGCGGCCTGGCGGGCGTGGGGTGGGGTGGAGGGGCGGTGAGGAGTCAGGTGCAGCCGCGGCCCGGAAAGTTTCCTCTCAGGCCCGAATTGGGGGCTGCCCTCCTGGCGGGGAGCCCCGGTCCTAGCGCCCGCGACCCCCGACCCCCGAGGGCGCGGGGGGCAGCACTCGGCTAGTGGGCAACTCTGTGCCAGTTCCCGTGCGTCCAAGGTACTCCGCCCCTGCACCCCTCGCCCGCGCCCGCGCCCCACCCCGCTCCCCGGCGAGCCCTTCCCGGGCGGCCCCTGCGGCCCGCGCCCCCGCGCCCCCGCGCCCCGCCGCCCCGCCGCCCCGGCTGGGGAGGGGGCCCGCTCTGCCCCTTCGGAAAAAGTTTTCCAGGGAATTTTTTTTTTTTTTTTTTTTTTTTTTTTGCTTATTAGTTAGTGACTGGGCTTTTGCTGTGGGAGAGGAGGAGGTAAATTCAGGTGGTATTTCTACAGGGCAGGCTCTCCTAATCGCCTCTCTCTCTCTCTCTCTCTCTTTTTTTTTTTCTTTTAAAAAGCTCTTAGTCCCCGAAAGCGGGGGTGTTGGCTTCTGAGGAAGCACCCGCCGCCCCGCGTCCCTCCCGGACTCGCGTGGGTCTCGAGCCCCCGTCCTGGGCGGTCCCCGCGGAGGGAACGACGTAGGGAGCGGCGGGGAGACTGACAGGAGAGGGGGCTGCGCTGCGGCGGCGGCGGCCCCCACCCCCACCCTCCCCTCCCCTCCCCTCCCCACCCCCACCCTCCCCTCCCCACCCCCACCCTCCCCTCCCCAGGCCTAGGAGTTTCCTGCCCTCTGTGGTCAGGGGCTGGTAATAAATCCGCCCCAGGAGTGGAGCCCAAGGGTGGGGTGGGGTGCGGTGCGGTGCGGTGAGGTGTGTGTGGGGGGGAGACCCTGGTTGTCAGAACCCTCAGGAAGCCTTAAAAAAGATCAGGAGGAGGGAGAGGAGGTGGGCAGGGCAGCTCCTGACACAAGGTCTAACAGTTTAAGGATGAGTGGTTGATTTATCCTGACAATAATAACTCTTCGGATTTGTGGGATAGCCTTGCGTTCGATGGCTAGAGCTAAAAAAAAAAGGGGGGGGGGGTTTAAGGAGAATTTGTTATTGCCCCCAACTCAGAAGGGTCGGTGGAAGAGCCTCCCCCCCCCCCCCCCCCCAGGGAACTGAACATATCTGACACAAGTGTGGTTTGGGTAAAAATTCTTTTTTTTTTTTTTTCTATGTTTAAACGGATTTAATTTTAGCTTGATTTCTGGTGCCATGAGCTTTGAAAGTTGCAAAAAAAAAAAAAAAAAGTCAAAAAACTTAAAATTTCCAAATCTAGATTTCCTGGTTTTCAGGGATGGGATGTTTCCTGTGGCTACACTTAACCTCCTTCTGGTTGTTCTTTAGTATGGAAGTGGAAATGTTAATGGGCCCTGCCCCCACCACCAGCTCCCGGTGTGGGCAACTTTGGAGGTTATTTTTCCTCTTTTCATTTGTTCCTTTTTTACTGCCCACCCTCCCCCCCCCCTTTTTTTTTAGGGGACCTGGGGCATTATGTTCTGTGGTTGTGAGTGTGTCCTGCCCCGTGTGGCAGGCTGTAGTTCCCTGGCGGAGGTGTTCCACGTTCTGGCCGCACAACCCCCAGAGCACTGTTACCTAGTGAAAAGCTGGCACTTGCAGGGCAATAGATAACCCATGACTTGGTCTGACTTCTGTCAGGCGTGGAAGTGAGACTCCTTCTGTGATTCTTACTAAGTGTGGCTTTCTTTTCCTTTTGTCTGCCTAAAATAAAACTCCTTCTGTCTCTCCACCATGACAGATATCCAGCCATTTAGCATTTTGCTTAAGAAAAGCTTGGTATTTGAGGTTGTATGGATTTCATACCAAAAAATGCAAATTACATTTAATGGTTGTTTAACTTTATTGATTAACTGAAATTGCTTATTGACTTGGGCATTTTCATATACTTGCGCACCCAGAATTGCTACTTCTGTTATAGCTCGCCCTTATTTTTAGAGCATGTTGGATGGGAGAAAATCGTTCAGTGAGTCTCTTTTCCTAGAATATGTGAGGATTTAAAAAGATCTCTTTGCCCCATAATTCGATATCTTTAAGGGATATTGTGGACTTCTGAGCTTTCAAAAGCCTTACGTGTGTACAAATCCCAAAAGTTTTCTACTTTTCCCGGTCCTGTCCCAAACCTACATAAATTTCCTAATCTAATCGCCTCATGGGCTACTTTATTCTTGAGGGAATGGGAGGATTTGATTTTTTTTAAAAAGTTACATTTTATTTGAAACTACTGAGACTTTCAGGGCAAATATTGAATTAATTTTAAATTGCCAGGGTAATATATTTTTCACCATTAAATATTTAGTTTCGAAATCAAAAGTAGATGTTTAAGTTGTAAGTCTGAAATAAGCATGTTCTATTTCCTCTGAAAGATGGTATAAGGAAATTTGTATACTCCCACCCCAGCTATTTTCCTCAGCGAGTGATTTTAGAGAAACCAAATACTACTATTTTAGAGACATGAATTTTAGTTTATACGGATTTTAAAATTTTGAAGTCAGAGCACAGAAAATTAAACCTGTCATTTCAAAAGAAGTGCTGATCCATTCATTCTTACCTGAGATGTTTCCCAAGGGTTCGAGGCTCTCACTATCCAGGTTTGGAACAGTAGTTCTAAATAATGAGAGGTCATTTATCTCTGAATGCAGTTGGCAATATTCTCAGACATGTAACACCCCGTTTCTCCCCACATACACCTGGTAACTTGTAAACAATAGATGAATAGGTGAGACTGGGTCGGAGGCAGCCAATTGTCCCCAAAGCAGATACTCTGCTGCATATACAATGGAGTCACATTTAAGTCCTTGTAACTCATGCTAATGCCATTCTGCTTTGCAAAACAAACAGCAATGGAATCTCCTTCCCACTCCCATCAGGTACCAGTCTGTCCCAGAGTCCTCACAGTCATGGCTGATTTTAGAGATCATGCTTCTGGCTCTTTTGAGATACTTGCAGAGATAACTCTTGACTAAAGCTTAAAGTTAAAACCTTAAGCCTCTATCTTTTCCCACCTTCACTTAATATGTCAGGCTACGTCGTTCTGATTCTTTCCCAGATTGTAGTTTGTTTTTAAACAGCTTCTCAGTTAACTTTTATTTGTAGTGTGGTATCCTGCAGTTAGACACATTTGGACTGGGCTTTGGGTTCTTTTTTTTTTTTTTTTAAGATTTTATTGATTTATTCATGAGAGACACAGAGAGGCAGAGACACTGGCAGAGGGGGGGGAAGCAGGCTCCCTGTGGGGAGCTCAGTGTGGGACTCTATCCCAGGACCCCAGGATCACGACCTGACCCCAAGGCAGAACAGACCCTCAACCACTGAACCACCCAAGCGTCCCTGGGCTTTGGGTTCTAATCCTAGCTCTTCCACTGGGTGGGTCACGTACTCTTTGGTTTCGTTATCTGTAAAATGAAATGTAACATTTTTTTATAGAAGTATTAGACAAGATAGCCCATGTGCGTGGCTCTTAGTAGGTGCTCATGAACTAGTCCCCTAGCCCACCTTAACCTTTTTTTTTATTAAAACATTTAAATACTGTCTCTCTTATTTGCCTGTTTGTTTTTTTCTGACTAAAAGTCATGCTCATATTCATCCTGCCCAGACCTTATTTTTCACACTCAGGAGACAACCACTGTTAACATTTTTTGTTGTGTTCTCTCTCCTTGTGTGATTTTGTGTGTGTGTGTGTACTTGCAACACACTCTTAGGATCTTGCATTTAACAGTATTGTGTAGTTTTGTGTTGGTTAAGCGCTTGGGCTCTGAAGTCAAACAGGCCTCAAATCTCATGTGACTGGGACAAATTACTTAATCTCATGAAGTCTCGGTCTCTTCATCTGTGAAAAGGGGTGATAATAACACTTTTTTATAGGGTTGCCGTGGCTATTAAATGAGGAATCGCACATAGTTTTTAGAATGGTGGCTGATGCGTGACTTTTATATAATATTTTTTCCCTCTGAAGGTTTTTGCTATTCTGGATGTGAGATTTTTCAGTGTGAATAAGTTCTTGGCTCCATAGGTATTACTAATACCAGTAAGCATTTGAGTACAGGTAGAATATTATAATTATCTTCATGGGGCAAATAAATGTTTTTGTGCCAATAAAAAGTTGGCAGTATATTCATAGAAGCCTCAGCAGCTTGATGGTGGTCTAGCTGTTGAATTCTGGGAGTTGGCGGATGTAAAGGACTGGTAAGTGCACCAGCAGGCAAAAGAAAGTGGGGTTACTTCTGGTTGCTTCTTTGACACACTTGGCAGTTCTTGGCCTGCTGGCAAGTGTGCCACATAGCTTTGAGGAAGCCCTAGTCCGGGACTTAGGTGGGTTTATCCTGGGAGGGTGGGGTGTTTACCTGAGACATGATGGGAGTTGCCAGGACCGGTGTAGTTTCATTCATTTACTGGATTGGCTTCCTATTGGTCACAGCGGCCTCCTTATACGGAGACACATTCTCTGCCCTTGAGGAGTTTTTAGTCTAGTGAGGGGAAAAAAAAAAAAAAAGGATGCCATTTACCACATTGAATGATAAGGGATAGATTAGCCTGGAGGAAGAAAACCTATTTATTCTGGCCTAGGGGTAAATCTTAAAGAGAAGTAGGACTTTCCAGGATTTCTAGACTTTTAGAGTTTCTGCCCTAAGCGATTGGGAGGAGTTAGAAAGGCATTCCAAGAGGTGGGACCTGCTAGTATGAATAAATGCCTGAGGACAAAAGAGTATTCTGTGTTGCAAATTGTAGGAGTGTAGGAATAGGAATAAATAGTGGGAGGTCTCCAAGGCTGGGTCCTGAGGAGTTTATGAGGTGGGCTCAGGAGTTTCGGTTCCTTTTATGTTCCTACCAGACCCTTAAGGCCTTTGGCCAAGTAAATTATTTGCGTTTTAGAGGATCCGGGTTGTACGGAGTAGAGTGAAGGAAGGCAAGACTGGAACAGGCCAGTGAGGCAGCTGCAAAGATGGAAGGTTTGAACTGAGGCCGTGGCATTGACAGTGGAGATGGAGAGAAGTCAGTGGAGAGGCTGCTCACAGAGGTAAAGTGGTCTGCATAGGCTGGCCAGACGTAAATTGGGGGATCATCCTTTCAGACATGACAGCTGAAGCTGTAGAAGCAGAAACATTTGGCTTAGTCTGGTTCTTAATCTTTTGGGGGAATCTGATGAACTCTGGATACTTCTCCAGAAGAATGCATTTATGTGTGTTTACAATTCGTGCATGTTGTTTAAAACTCTGGAATCATAACCCGTAGTCTTGGGGTAGATGTGGAGTGGAAGATAAAATGAAAGGCTGCAGAAATGTTTTGTTTGATACACTTTTTATATGTCTGTGGCTTTATTACCATTTCATAGATGAGGAAACAGATTTATGAAGTAACTTGCTCAAGGTCAGGCATCTCTAACAATGGGCTGCTGATACTTTATGGGAAGGAGATTTTGTGGGGAAATCTGGATTCTACCTTATGAAAATTTGCTAAGATTAAAACCGTAGATCTGCGTTTTTCTTTTTCTTTTCTCTTCATCAGGACAACTGGGACACCTGGGTGGCTCAGCGGTTGAGCATCTGCCTTTGGCTCAGGGCATGATCCCAGATCCGGGAATCGAGCCCCACATTGGGCTCCCTTTGAGAAGCCCACTTCTCTCCCTCAGCCTCTGCCTCTCTCTTTATCTATCATGAATAAACAAAATCTTAAAAAAAGAAAAATCAGTACAACTTGCTGGAAGTGGTTTGAGTGAGCCACCTTTAGATGAGCAAAGTTGGCGGCCAGCCTGCCCCTGGCCCACCCCTGTGGCACTGCACATATAGGCATTTCATCTTGCATCCCTCCAAAACAAGAATAAGAAAATCTTGGGAAACATCAATATTTTACGTGTCGGAGCAAGAGAAAGGAAGCCACTGAGCTGCCAGAAAGAGATTTTCAAGAAAGAGAAAGTGGTCAACAGTGTCAAATGCTGCAGAGAGGTTAAGTAAGATAAAGATGGAAAAGTGTATATGGAATTTAGCAACAGAGACCATCAGTTTCAGATTCTTAGAACAAAAGAACTTTGAGGACTATAGCTATAACTTAGTTTTTCTTCTGGTCCTACAATATAGGGTTTCTGCAACAATTGAGAGTGACTGTGGCATGAATAGGGACACAGAAAGCATTTGTTGTAAAGGACTATTAAGTGGAGCTCATAAATGCTGTGACCAAACGAGCGCTGCTCATTGTTTTTTTTTTTTTTTTTTAAGAATTTATTTATTTATTCGTGAGACACACAGAGAGAGAGAGGCAGAGACACAGGCAGAGGGAGAAGCAGGCTCCATGCAGGGAGCCTGACATGGGACTCGATCCCTGGTCTCCAGGATCATGCTCTGGACTGAAGGCGGCGCTAAACCGCTGAGCCACCGGGGCTGCCCAAAAAGATGTTTCTTAACGTTGGATTCTTAATATGGATTATAGGAAACAATTCTTAGTGGATTCTGTTAACTCTAGCCCCAAGAAGTTTGGGAGGGTCTGACTTAATGGAGAATTACCCTGTACCATTCAGAAAAGCACTAGCAGCTGGAGAGTGCATTTTAGCCCTGCAGATTCTAGATTAAAATGATAATACCAATAAACTACTACTTACTGCTTCTAATAGTAGTTAAGATTAAGTGATTACTATGTGCTGGGTACCATGCTAAGTACGGTTCATGAAATACCTAATTTAATTCTCCTAAACGACTCAATGAGGTACATGCTATTATAGTCCTCTCTTTACATCTGAGAAAACTCAAACCTAAATAGTTTGCCCAAGGTCACACACCTAGTAATTGGCAGAACCAGGTTGGACCATCACCTTTGATACGCACCAGAGCCGAAGGGTGCTTTCACCTGCTTGGTAAACCAGCCTTACTTTCTCATGAATCAGCTGAGGAACTCAACCAGCGTAAAGGCCATTTTAATTTAAATTCATTATGCAGACTGATTTGTACAGTGCTGTTTGAGCACGGTGTTAGGCACATAATCGATGTTCAGTGAGCACTTACTTACTTTATTTTATTTTGAACTTTAGTTGTGCTGAGTATTATTTATATTTGGAGGTGATAGACAATTTTTCTCTCTGATCTTTCTCTTCAGATCACATCAGTGGGCAGATTTTCATCACTTCCGCATCTAATTTTACCACTTTCCATGTTGATATGTGGGATGTTAGGTTTTTGTTTTTGTTTTTTTAATGAGCATGCTCAACTGTTTAGAATCTCATTACCTTTTTGAGCTCCGTGAAGTTGAGCTAAAACTTATTTCAAAAAAAGCTTAAAATGGGGAGAAAAGTTTTTTAAGACCTAAAAGTATAGGACTCTGGGATAAGTGAATGTGTTTTTCATTGTGTTAATGAATATATTAGAAAGCTAGCATTCTGGAAATTTAGGTGCCGGATTTACAAAAATTGTAAGGTATGTTGTTGATCTAGATCTGAAACGGGGATAGAATATAAAATTACAGATAGCAATTAGGGGAAAATGCTGTGGCAGTGAAATGAACATGCTTCTGAAACACGAGACTCAAAAGAACAGTAATGACATGCAGAGTTTCCACATGGATGTGGTACAGTGGTAGTCCCAAAGAGACTAATGTTCATATCTTGGTCAGATTGCTTTGTGTGTTGCTTTGGGGAGACTGAAAGGGCCATAGGTTGCTTTTGTGAAAAGCTTGTCTTCCTTTTCTCCCTGCTAATGTCTTATTCCTCTGTAATTGCAAAGAAGAAACTATGGAAAGGACTTGCTTTTTTATTTTCCAGTTAAACTCAGCATATAATATCAAGGAAGGTGTTTTTAAGATTTTTACACCTAACCATTATTCCCTGCTTTTGAATTCCAGTATATGGATATGTTTGCTGTGGAAATATTCATTCTGTGAGACTATTCTCAGTAATCGTTACTCTTGCCTTTTGGTAATGAATAAGGGTGTATATTCTGCTGCTGCTCTAAAGTGCTTAATTACTTGCATTCTCTTCTTTAAGGGAGCATAGATCCACTTATATTCCAAACAAGTTATTTCCGCAGCTGAAGATAACATCTACAGTTGCTGGTTAGGATTTTTTCTTCTATTTTGAAGTGATACTGATCATGCGTAAAAAAGTAGAGCTTAGGGCACAGCTTTTCTTCTTCATGGATTAGGCCGTGCGATAGGGTTTAAAATGTTAGGGTCTGTAAGAATTTGATTAAGATCATGTGGACTTTATACGTTTCTTCTCTTTATATCTTTTTAAGATTTTTTATTAGAAAGCATGAGCGGGGGGGCGGGGAGGGAGAAGCAGACTCCCCACAAGCAGGGATCCCCACTGGAGGTGGGGTTCCATCTCTGGACCTTGAGATCCTGACCTGAGCTGGAGGCAGACACTTAACCAGCTGAACCACCCAGGCACCCCTCCTCTCTTTGTATCTTACTACAAATGTTACATGAAGGCTCCCTGAATTTCACCTTTGGAGTTGGGGTAAAGAACTTCAATTGTATGAGGCTCCATGTAAAAATAAAGAGAAAAGTAGTGTTTTTTCTGAGATCTGCCTTAGTGCTCGTTATGATTTCTTTTTTAATTAAAAAGAAAAACTCATTGATGTAGAGAAGACCAGATGAATGATTGTTTCCAGTTTATAGACAAAGTGATTTTGATATTAAATAACACTCATTTAGTAGGAAGTTCGATTTTGAAGCAGGGAGCCATTTTCCTCCAAGATTCGTTACCTAAAGTGAGTCTTAATACTTTAGGGAATTGGAAATATTAAGTATGAAGATTAAATTGAGCTTTTTTTTTTTTTTTTTTTTTTTTAGAGAGCAAGAACATGAGCTGTGGGGGAGGGACGGAGAGGGAGAATCTTTTTTTTTTTTTAGATTTGTTTATTTATTCATGGGAGGCACACAGAGAGAGAGGCAGAGACACAGGCAGAGGGAGAAGTAGGCTCCATGCAGGGAGCCTGATGTGGGACTCGATCCCAGATCCCGGGATCACACTATGAGCCAAAGACAGACACCCAACCACTGAGCCACCCAGGCTTCCTGGGAGAGAATCTTAAGGAGCCTCCACATCGAGCCTCAAGCCTAATGCAGGGCTGTATCTCACAACCCTGAGAGCATGACCTGAGTGTGGAAATCAAGAGTCGGTCACTTAACTCTGAGAACCACCTAGGCACCCCTAAATTGAACATTTAATAGAGGGATTTGAAAATCAAGTGTTGGTTGATTTAAAAAAAAAAAAAAGGAAGATGGAAAGAATTATACAGAGTTAGCTTTTAGTAGGATTTTAAAATATTAAAAATCAAAGAAATGGGAAGAAAATTAATCACAGAAAAAAAATTAAGATCGAAGAGAAGTTGTTTATAAGATGTTGAAATTAAACACCTCTTTATAATGTCATAGAGGTGATTAGTGAGAGTTTTGGCAACTTGTCACAAATACTGAAAGTGCAGTTGGGTAGATTAGTGAATTCTTTGAGTTAGATGTTGAATAGGCAGATTTAATGCATTCTTATATATTTTTCAAACATTATTTGCTGAATAGCAATTTCGTGACATCTATTTGATGTTCATGAGATGTACTGGAATATTTAAAAGTTTTCAAGTTTTAAATTATACTTTGTCTTGCTGTATGACCATGGCTATTAGAAATCATTGTGTAGACTATCTGAAGTCCTAATTTGGTGATTTTTTAAAAAATTAATGGTCCCTGAGTGAATCTAGTAACTGTTGTTTCAGGTTGACCACCAGGAATTAAAGAGTTAACCATCACAGGGATGCCTGGGTGGCTCAGAGGTTGGGTTGCCTTTGGCTCGGGGCGTGATCCCGGGATCCTGGGATCAAGTCCCGCATTGGTCTCCCTGCATGGAGCCTGCTTCTCCCTCTGCCTGTGTCTCTGCTCCTCTCCCTCTCTCTCTCTCTGTCTCTCATGAATGAATAAATAAAATCTTAAAAAAAAAAGAGAGAGATTCAATGAGACCAGAAGTCTGGGTGCTCAGAGCTGTGGGTGAGGTCCTATGTGCTTCTTTTTGAATGCATCTCATCTTATAGACTATATCTTCTAAAGGAGAAAATTCTGTCTTTTTTTCAGTTTGTCTTTATTTTAATTCCAGTTAACACACAGTGTTATATTAGTTATATTAGTTAAAACTTGTCTTTTAGTAATAATATATTTCCCATTTTCTGAGAAAATGATGGGCTTTTCAGAAATGTTTAATAAATAGTGAAATGAATTGAGTCAAACTTATTAACTTTTTTAAGCTTATTAACTTTTTCTCTTTTTTTTTTTTAATTTTTATTTATTTATGATAGTCACAGAGAGAGAGAGAGAGAGGCAGAGACACAGGCAGAGGGAGAAGCAGGCTCCATGCACTGGGAGCCTGATGTGGGATTCGATCCTAAGTCTCCAGGATCGCACCCTAGGCCAAAGGCAGGCGCCAAACCGCTGCGCCACCTAGGGATCCCGCTTATTAACTTTTTAATAGCATATTGATTCTTTAAAAAACTAGATTACAGAAGTAATATGTTGTAAAAATTAGATAAGACATTTGTTTTGTGATTTTAATTTTAATTTTGATGTATTTTACTATACAGAATTTTAAAATGTATTTCTGGTTAATGATGGTGAAGTACTGACATCTTTGTTCTCTAAACCAACTAGAAATAAATAAGGAGTGCAAGAAACAGAAAAGCAGCTCATTCTTTGATAACTAACGAAACCTTAGATACCAGAGTATGTGAATTAGTGCTGGTATTTGCAGTGGAAATTGAACTGAGGCAGGAAGAAGGATGGCAGGGGAGCATGAACTCAGGCAGAGTGAGGGTGCAACTTTCTCCCAAGTGGCTGACACACCATGGGAACCAAACCCATAAGCTGCCTATGTGCAATGGCAAAGTTGGGATGTACATTGGGCTTCCCTGAGTGGCAAGAGGTGGGGCTGAATTACAGGCTGTGCCGTCATACTGTTTCACCAAGAAGTTTAGAATGAAGGAGAAACTGGCAACAGGTAGCCTTAGAGCTGCTGATCTTGGTCAACTGAAGAGAAATAAAGCCTCCATTATCATCCCCTGAAAATCTATGGCGTGTGGGCCTCTGTGAGTTGGGGAGACGAGGGCAGCATTCAAGGGAAGAGTGTTGGTGATAATCCTTTTCAGAAACAGCACAGCAAGTGAAAATTATAAACAGTTCCCTATAGTGGGAGGTGGCATGTGGAGTTGGGGGTGAGATATGGGTCCTCTGAGGCAGGAGTCTAAAGATGAGACACAAAAGCTCAAGAAATCAATGATAAGACAACAGGAAGAGATAAGAGTGAACTGATGGAACCAGGTTACAAAAGAAAAGAATGTAGTCCTTATAGAAATGAAGGTCACTTTCAAAGCAGCAGATATACACTCTAGCTGGGAATAATGGAAGTAAGCTTGAGAGATCTGAGCAATCCAAAATGGAAACCAGTAAAAATTAAGAAAGAGGGCAGCCTCTGTGGCTCAGCGGTTTAGTGCCGCCTTCAGCCCAGGGTGTGATCCTAGAAACCCGGGATCAAGTCCCACGTCAGGCTCCCTGCATGGAGCCTGCTTCTCCCTCTGCCTGTGTCTCTCACGAATAAATAAATAAAATCTTAAAAAAAAAAAAATTGGAAAGACTAGAGGGTAATAGATTTGAAACACAGTGAATTCTTTTTTTTTCTTTTTTTTGAGAGAGACAGTGGGAGAGAACAGAGGGAGGGGGAGAAGCAGACTCTCCGCTGAGCAGGGAGCCCCATGTGGGGCTAGATCCTAGGACCCCAAGACCATGACTTGAGCTGAAGGCAGATGCTTGACCGACTGGGCCACCGAGGTACCCCTGAAACACAGTGAATTTAGCATACCAATAATTGACACCCCTGACATACAGAATCATTGAAGTAGAAAGAATTTGTCAAGTCATTAATAAGAGTTCCCCACAATTAAAATTCTAGAATGGTTTCTAGTCTTTAAATGTAAAGACTATTGTTAGATCAAAATGAGGGAAAAAAATCAAGTCTCATATGAAATAAAGAGGCTGGCCTTACAGGCTTTTCCATTCTGTAAGATGTGGGAAAAAAGATGCAAAGTCACTAGTCAAGAAAAATATGACCCAAGAATTTTATGTCCAGGCAAGCTATAGTTTAATATCAGTTGACATATTTCCAAACAGAAAAACCACAGCTTAGTTCTTATAAGTCAGTCAGGCAGGTGGGATGTGGGGGTTGAGGGGGCAGGACTGGTGAAGGGAGGTGACTCTTGAATCAAGACATGAATTGAAAACTACGTTAAAAGGATTAGTGATTAATATTAAATGAACTTAAGTGTAGAACTAATATTAATACTGTGGCAATGTAGAAATATAAGGGAAAAATTCAGAGTTGGGGATTGGGTAGATGGTTACAGAAATGAAAATTTTTCTCGTTCATAGCATGAGATCAATCACAATAATACTAAGTCCAGCTGACCCTTGAACAACATGGTTTGAACTGTGCAGGTCCAAACTGGGATTTTTTTTGTATAAATACAGTATTGTAAATGTATTTTCCTTATGACTTCATTAATATTTTCTTTGGCTTTATTGTAAAAATATAGTATATACTATGTATAACATGCGAAATATGTGTTAACTGTTTACATTATCAGTAAGGCTTTTGGTCAGCAGTAGGCAAAAGTTGTATTTGGATTTTTGACTATGTAGGATATTGGTGCACCTAATTCCTGCATTGTTCAGGGGTCAACTGTATACTAATTTTCTTAGTGTGGAGTAAAGAGATGTTATCTTAAGGATATAGACTATAAATCTTTTTTTTTTTTTTTAAGATTTCATTTATTTATTCATGAGAGACTAGAGGCTGAGACACAGGCAGAGGGAGACGCAGGCTCCCTGTGAGAAGCCTCATGTGGGACTCGATTCCAGGATCCTGGGATCATGACCTGATCCAAAGGCAGACGCTCAACCACTGAGCCACCCAGGTGCCCCATAGACTATAAATCTTCCAAGAAAACAGACTGTATAGTGAAATATGTAATAAAAAATTAAAAGCTAAAAGGGTTACCAAAAAAATAAGATGAAATTATGACAAACTATCATAAGCAAATAGAAAATTGTAAATTGTCTATTCTCATTTATTAGTAGAGAAGGACAGATTGGAGCAAAAAAGTTAAATCCACTAAGAGCTGCATCTGAAAAGAGATCAGCAAGTAATATTTTAGTGAACTTATTATTTATTTATTTATTTTAGTGAAATTTTTTTAGGTGTCCTGACCATACAATCTCTTTTGCAACTACTCAGCTCTACTGTTAACAGTGTGAAAGCAGCCATAGACAACATGTAAATCAATGAATAGCTCAGCGTTCCAGTAAAACTATTTACAAAAACAGGTAGTGGGCCAAATTTGCCCTTTAAAACCAGTTTGCTGACCCATGATCTAAAACAGTGCTTCAGAAGACTTTAAATAAAAAGGTTAATAACATGATACATAGAATAACAAATAACATACCCTGGAAACAATGAATACTCTTTTTCAAGCGTACTTATTAGACCCCAAAGAAAATATCAGTCAGATCCAAAAAGCAGAGATAAATGCAGATTATGCTCTTTATTCTTTTTTTTCTAAGATTTTATTTATTTATTTATTTGTTTGTTTGTTTGTTTTTTTAAAGATTTTATTTATTTATTCATGAGAATACACAGAGAGGAGAGAGAAGCAGAGACACAGGCAGAGGGAGAAGCAGGCTCCATGCAGGGAGCCCGATGTGGGACTCGATCCGGGGTCTCCAGGATCACACCCTGGGCTGAAGGCGGCGCCAAACCGCTGAGCCACCGGGGCTGCCCCAGATTTTATTTATTTATTAATGAGAGACACACAGAGAGAGGCAGAGACACAGGCAGAGAGAGAAGCAGTCTCCATGCAGGGAGCCCGATGTGGGACTTGATCTCAGATCTCCAGGATCATGCCCTGGGCCAAAGATAGGCGCTCAACCATTGAGCCATCCAGGCGTCCCTATGCTCTTTATTCCTAACTAAAACTAAAGCAAAAGAAACTATAAAACTTTGCCATCTAAGAAAATTAAAAAGCTCTTGGGCCAAAGGAAAAATTGAGAAATCGACTCCAAATCAACTAGAAAGTACTAATAATTAAAATTCTGTGTTAGTGCCTATGGGATATGACTAAAGCAGTACTCAGGAAAATAAATATAAATAACTAAGCAAGAAAGCATGATACAGTAAAATAATTCAGCTCAGGAAGTTACCGAAAAACAAATAAGTAAAGAAATAAATGGAAAGGAAGCAGAAAGAAGGTATTGGCAAACATAAAAGCGGAAATTAATGAATTTAGAAAAAACAAACAAACACGGAGGTACTAATAAAGCCAAGAGATTTGGACTTACCTATTTATTTGAAAATGCTGGTAACAGTTTTAAACAGATAAACTATTGAGGCTAATCATGAACAAAAGGGAGAGTGCACAAATGTCACCTGTGTATGAATACACAGAATATAAGAGTGAATCACAGATATTTAGGAAATTGAGTGTGAGTGGTCATGTTGCTAAATTGTGTTCAGGTAAATTTTAAGACCTGATGTGCGTTGAAAGGCAGTATGAGGCCCAGGCAACCTTCTGAGGAACATTAGCTGCAGTGATGTTTAAGTTGTTCCAGAAATGTTTTGTTGTTGTTGTTTGTTGTTGTTGTTGTTGTTTGTTTTTTAAGATTTTATTTGAGCATGAAAGAGCACAGGCAGGGGGAGCAGCAGAGGGAGAGGGAGAAGCAGGCATTCTGCTAAGCGCGGAGCCCCATGCGGGCAATCTCAGGACTCTGGGATCATGACCTGAGCCAAAGGCAGATGCTTAACTGACTGAGCCACCCAAGTGACCCCGGGAAAGATTTCCAAATAATTTTTTGAAATACTATTTTGATACCAAGTTCTGAAAAACAAAAAAACTAAGCTTCTAGACCATTCTCAAATTTAAAAATCCTAAAAATTAGCAAGTATAACTTAGCAACACATTAAAAAAAATAATACACAGTGACCAAGTTCCCAGGATAAAGTATCAGGAGATCAGGAAATACAAAATACATCAGTATTAGGAAATACTAAAAGCCACATTTTTAACAGTACAAGGGAAAAAAATGATTTTCTCTCAAGAAGCTGAAAAAGAATTTGGTAAAATTTAACCATCAATTCTGAGGGTTGTTTTTTTTTTTTTTTTTGAAAGCAACAACTCTTAGTAAAACAGGAATTACTTGATATTTCCTTAACATAACAGGAAATATGTCTTATGATGAAAGTCTGCATTATTCCACCCATTGACAATAAGCAGTTCTTATTTAACAGGCATAACAGTGGGTGCCTTTTTAAATTTTTTTAAAAGATTTTATTTATTTATTCATGATAGACATAGAAGGAGAGAGAGAGGCAGAGACACAGGCAGAGGGAGAAGCAGGCTCCATGCCAGGAGCCCGACGCGGGACTGACTCCATCCCGGGACTCCAGAATCGTGCTCTGGGCCAAAGGCAGGCGCTAAACCACTGAGCCACCCAGGGATCCCTCAGTGGTCGCCTTATTACTAACATTATTCCAGCAGTTCTGGCAAATTCAAAAGGGGGAAATAAAAGATGTATAAAAATTGGAAAGAAAGAGGAAATCATCAGTCTAGATATATCACATCTGATTGTAGACCTAGAATATGTCTTAAAAGTGAAGGTTGTCCTTCTCTATCCCTCTACCCTGCCCCATTCTTCTTTCTGTGGCTTATAAAATATTCTCGTACAGATACATATATTTTCATTTAAATCCAGTGTATTTTTTTTTAAGATTTCATTTATTTATCCATGAGAGACACAGAGAGAGGCAGAGACATAGGCAGAGAGAAGCAGGTTCCCCGAGGGAAACCTGTTGTGGGACTCGATCCCAGGACCCTGGGATCACGCCCTGAAACATCCAAAAGAAACAGCATGGGTTTGCTTCAAAATATTTCCTGTCCTTGAACAACTAGACCTTTAGGGCAGTTAAATTAAAAATTTTAATACAACTTTTTCCCCTTGTATCCTAATAAAGTAAAAAGGGAAAGCTCTTACTTTTGAATTACATTGATATCTCATTAGGTTTACTTGGTAATGAATGTGATTCTTATTAACTAAACTAGTATTTCAGGTGTCTTTCTGCTATAGTAAGTGAAATACTCAGAGGCAATACAGATTCTCTACCTATATTAGGTAGAATGTAAATAATAAGCATTGACATTTTCTTTTCTTTCTTTTTTTTTTTTTTTGCATTGACATTTTCTAATAACTTCATTTGTTCAGTGCTGAACGTGCACTAGGCAAGGTAGTTGGGGTGTTGCATGCTTTGTATCACTTGATCCTTAGAGCAACCTGATGATAACACAGCTGCTATTATTCCAATTTTACAGACAAGAAAACTGAGGTTGCATTATTTATTCAAGGTAACACTAAGAAGCAGATTTTGGGAAACATGTCTTCTGACCTTTAAGTGTATATGTGTCTTGACATTCATGGGTGTGAGGAATTTCATATTTAATAGTTTTGTAAAGAAGAGAGTATTGAGTTTTTCTGTGGCTGATATCCAGGCTACTCTGCCAAGCCATCTGGGTGATGTGTAGATTCTGGAGAAAGTGGGTAGACCACATCAGCCCATTACAGTTCTGACTTGATACTGCAGTTGGTCCAGTTTCATTGTAGACTGGTGTTATAATATGTAAATGTTTCTGCTGGACATTGTGTGTGCAGAGAAGTAGTGGGTATTACGTGATTTCTTGCTTCCATTTTGTTACTAAAACTCCAAACATTCCCTAAGTCATGATTGTTATCCTGTTTAGTGTAATTGGGTGCAGCATGTGGATAGCAGTGCACTAAAAGGTGGCGGTATAGTCTTTAGGCTCAAGAAGTTTATAGTTCGGATGGGATAAATGTGGGGAAATATTACAGGGAAAAAAGGTCTTTTAAAAGAGGAATTTGCCCCTTCCCTTTTGGTATTTCATAGAAACGTTTGTTGCAAATTGCCAAATATTTTGCCAATACGTAAAAAAAATGTGGAACTTCTGAGGGATATTTTAGGTCTGTAGGTTCATTCTAATGGTATTGTGAAGAGATTTGTGTTCTGAAAATAGATACAACATTCGATCACCAGTAATGAAATAAAAAGACCTGCCACCTTATGACATTTGTTTGGTGGAAGAGCCCTGCTGCTTTGAGGTACTTAAAAGACTTAATCAGAATAAAAGTTACTTAGTACAATTTGGAGGGGTAATACCTGGTATTTAACGTGGTATTTCATAATGTCTCTTGTTATTTGAATTTAATGTTGGGATGATGGATTACAAGGAAGAATCCATCCCATTAGGAAGGGTGATACCCTAGTATTTCATGTCCCAGGTAAGCAAGCCTTTCTTGTTTCTTTTTGTTAACTAGGCCTTTTGATATTTTTGTAGACAATCTGCTTCATCTTGATTCTGCAGCATTCCAAACTGTGGTATCCCTGGGGTTCTCTTAACATTGCTATGGTGCAGAAGATTTAAAATCAGGTATGGCTGTGGGGCCAGAAGTCCCTCAGTGAAATTGTCAACTTACCTCTGCCTTATACTCTCTGATTTATCATTTGGGTTTCTTTTTTTGTGGTGGTCTTTTAGCTGATGTTCACAAGGAATAGAGTCACGTGATGTATGAAGGGAAACATATACACTTCTCTGAGGTTGACAATAAGCCCTTGTGCTCATATAGCCCCAAACTGTGCAAGCAGCGGCGACTCAACGGGTACGCTTTCTGTATCAGACACGTTCTGGAGGACAAGACTGCCCCCTTCAAGCAATGTGAATATGTGGCCAAGTATAACAGCCAACGCTGCACCAACCCCATCCCCAAATCAGAGGATCGTAGGTAAGAGCTAATCATGGGAATCCATCTTTGATTTCATTTGTAGGCTTGGAAATTTTCTTGGCCTTTTTTTTTTTTTTTTTTTTTTTTTTTTTTTTTAATGTGGTGAATTTAAACATTGAGTTCTGGGGTAATCTAAGTAAACCTTGAAAGGTTTCTAAAGACAATAGATGGCAGTTTGAAAAAAATGGAATAGTAAACTTGGGGAATTATTTGAAAAGTATGTTTGACTTTTTTGATTTTATTTAATAGACTTTTAAGAGATTTTTTTTCATCAATCATTGTGTTTGGTTTGCAGTCTTATAAAGTAGTTCTTGATTATGATAGAAATCTGCTTAAACAACAGGTATTATAGGAATTACTTAGGTGTTGTAATTAATGGTAATAATTTTGGAATTTTTTAATCTGTGCTTGAAAGGTAGCAAGGGGTATGTACTTATTGAAAAATAATTATTCATAAGAATGATTACTTGAATTATTGAGAAGATTTACTTTCTATTAGACTTAAGCAGTGTTTAGCATTGTTCTATAATCTTGCTTCTTTTGGTTAAAAGAGTTCCATGTAGAGTATGTTTACCATAATTAAG
This sequence comes from Canis lupus dingo, assembly GCF_003254725.2. Taxonomy (NCBI): domain Eukaryota; kingdom Metazoa; phylum Chordata; class Mammalia; order Carnivora; family Canidae; genus Canis; species Canis lupus. Next base: position 14,977,464 of record NC_064279.1, on the reverse strand, counting down.
AAATGGGACGTGCATAGTAAGAGTAGCCTTTATCACTAGGATAGTGAATTTTTACTTGGCTGAATTAAGAAACATAGAGGTATTTTTAGAGAAAGAATCTTATGATATTTATCTTTTATATTCTCAGGAAAATTCACACTATTTCATATATAATCTCTTTGTCATTTCTTTTTCAATTCTCCAGAAACCATGTGGATCATTGTAGAGTATTAGAGAGAGATGCACAATTATTTTCCCAAAACTTAAATACTTGTTACCTTCAGGTAGAAAATGTGAACTTTTTACTTTTATCTTTAAAATATGTATACACATAACCTTCATCCTTGTTCCTATGTGTAAGCAGATGTCACCTGCATAAATTGGTTGAAAAGAAGTCATGTTTTGAGCAACTTTTACACTTTTAGGGTAAAATAAATAATTTGTGTTGATAGAGCTCCTACCTAAATGAGTGTAGCATCATGTGGTGATTTGGGAATACTCTCTTAGAATTTCTAATGAGCACTTAAAGTTTCACATTACAATACCTGAAAGTTAGAAGCAGCTGTTCAGTGAGGTAAGGAATAAAATTTTAATCTGAGGTGAGAAAGGGACCACTGGACCTGACAAACTAAACATATCTGTCCAGCTGGTTCTAGCCATCTTAACATGACCATTTCTTATCCCTGGCCTTTTTTAACTTGAAGAATTGATGAACTTGGATTCATTTTTTTACTTCAAAGTCCATTGTAAATGCATCTATAATTTTGCCCCCTCCCCCTTTTTAAGTTTATTTATTTAAGTAATCTCCACCCATTGTAGGGCTCAAACTCATGACCCCAAGATCAGTGGTCACAGGCTCCTCCAACTGTGCTAGCCAGGCACACCTATAATTATGTATTAAATTCAGTTTACCACATTGCACCCTGGATTTGTTTTTTCATTTTAGCGGAAACAAGTTCTATCTTAATAGCTGGAGCAAGAAGTAAAACAGAGTTGCTCTGAATTTCTCCAGAATATTAATTCTCTGAATCATAGGTCTTCACCTTGATATTCAAAGTAATTTCCTCTTTTTAGAACAAGATAAAAAGGGGAAGGACTTTTGTGTGGCTTTGTCAAGAGAAACTATACTTTAAGTACTAAGTTGCATATTTTTTCAAAATTGGTTCAAACCCGATGCAAATGATATTACTATTTTCATTATTTGTAAGATTGTTTGGAAATAGATTAAAGTAGACTTCAGTAAGAGGTAATATTCTGATGTTACCTCAAGAAATCCAGGTTGAATTCATATAAGCCCTAAACATGTATATAAGTATTGATAGTTACAACTACACTATATGACATGATGTCGAAAAGATTGATATTCTTTTGAAAATAAAAAGTAAATTTCATTTTCTAATATACTTGTACAGTGGGAACTATGGCTTATTACTGTAGCTTTGGTTTCTCAGAGATAAGTGGTTATATTAGGTTGGTTATTTTATATAATATTCTATATATTTTTAGCGTTTTCCTATTTGCCAGGAAGTTTTCTGTATGCTTATACTTTTCTGAAACAGCTTAAGATATAATTCACATCTGATACAATCTGCTCATTTGAAGTACACTTCAGTACTTTTTAGTATATTCACAGGCTTGCACAACAATCATTACGGTCTAATTTACAACATTTTTCATCCCCTCCAAAGAACCTGTGAGCAGTCACTCCCTTGAATTGTCATTCATTCAGTTCATATTTGCATACTTCTTTTAAACATTGATCGTAACTGAGTAAGCTATTGTTAATTCTAGCTATGAAAAAAATTTTCCCTCTTAAAAGAGGGAAGTGTTTTTACAAGTTCAGACTCTGTGTGGTGGTAGCGCTGGCAGGGCAGGTGGCTGGAGCAGGAGTTGGTGGTGAGGCTGAAGGAGGGCTGTACATGCCCACAGCCTCTGCCCTGTTACATGAGGTGGCACCAAGCGGGCTCAGTTCGTGACCTGCTCAGGCTGCCCATTTGTACTGAGTAGAAGAATTGCATTCCTAAATTTAAAAACTATCCCACCTCATTTCTCTCCACTAATCTTTTTGTTAATTTAAAAATGACTGGGCAGGGCAGCCCTGGTGGCCCAGCGGTTTAGCGCCGCCTTCGGCCCAGGGCCTGATCCTGGAGACCCGGGATCAAGTCCCATGTCGGGCTCCCTGCATGGAGCCTGCTTCTCCCTCTGCCTGTGTCTCTGACTCTCTCTCTCTGTCTCTCATGAATAAATAAATTTAAAAATCTTTAAAAATGACTTAAAAACAACAAAAATCACGCAGTTATCCCTGAAACTTTTTTCCTTCTTGGCCACAGCTTTATAAATCTATTTGGTTTAAGGTATATGTGTGACCTAGCCCAAACCATGCACACACACACGGTGTAGATTCTCTTTATAGTCCAGAAAGTTTTTCCTTAATAGTCTTGTTAAAATTGAGGCGTGCCTCTGATAGATGTATTTCTAAGACAAACCAACAAAACCATGTCTCCTAATTGTTTGGTGAGTCCATATTCTTTTTTTTTTTTTTTTTTTAATTTTTATTTATTTATTTTTTGTGAGTCCATATTCACAGTGATTTAAAAATTTGTTTGATGCAGTCCAATGATTTTGAGGATTGACATTAATTATTTACCTTATTGCCTTTTTCCCCAAACTGTACTGTGGAGATATCACAGGTGCACTACAATAAAAATAGATACCATTTCCAAATAAGTTTGGGAAACACTGCCACCTTGAAGCATAATGTACATTATCTTACAAAATGCTTTGAGAAGCTGTTCAGCAGAAACAAACAACAAAATCATTGTCTAATTCTGTTGAAGCCAGCATTTTCCAAATTTATTTAAGCATGGAATACTCTTTATTGGCACACTTGTTAATCTTCTGAACTGCATGAGGAATACCGGTCTGGAAAACACAACTTTTCTACTGGTTGAAAGCCTCCATAGGTTTTCAGTGTGGTTTATGAGAACAACACGCATTCTACTTTCTTATTAAGTAGTAGAGTCTGTCCTTTTTAGTATTTTTAGAATACCATTTACATTACAAAAGTAACCTGCCTGCTGAAGACTACTTCAGCATGAGGATTCTTCTTAGAGTCTCAGCTGTCAGTTTCCAGATGGGGGATTTGGGGCAAGTTACTTCATTTTTATCAAGTTCTAGCTTCCTCATCTGTATAAAGGGAATTATTTTAGTACCTACTGCAGGTAGAAACATGTACTTCTCTCAGGGAGTTGTGGAACTCATTTCATCTATAATCCCACTAACTAGTTTTATTATTTTACCTTCTCCTTCCATGTTCTCTTTATCTCTCTCAATCTCTGTGTGTGTGTAGATATACTGTAGACACTTGACGTTCTTAGGGATTATGTCATAAGATCTTTGTGAATCTACAAATACTTGAGTGACATTGGAATGCATATATGTATATATATGTACGTGTATATATGTATATATCCCCTTCATAAGAGTTTTAAGTGATCCTTTAGACTTGCTGAAGTTACTTTGTATGCTCTGAATACAAAATGACAGAGCAGAGCACAATGAGAAGCAATAGCTTGATGGTTATCTAGGGCCACTCAGTATTTGAGTGACTTGCTTCTATCTGGCAACCTCTGCGCAGACACAACTCACATATTGGCCTCAGGAAAGTTGCAGGCTTTGAAGATGGCTTGAGAGTAGTGGAAGTGTTTATATTAAATCTGTGCATGCCATGAGTTCCCGTGGTCATGCTATTTTTATATACTTGGTAGGATTCACATTTAATGGTATGTAGTTTTATAGTCTGCTTTTCTTACTATACATCATAAACATTTTCCTGTGTATGTGTGTTTTTCAAAGGTACTGCAACAGCCACTTGCAGGTACTTGGCTTTATCCCGAAAAAAGAGAGGAAGAAAAAGAATGATCCTATAGATGAGGTGAAGGTCAGGCACCAGATGGATACCATGGCCTTTAGCCTCGCGGTGCCCCCGCTGGCCTTGAAGATGCCCAATGGACTGGATGGAATGTCCCTCTCTCCACCTGGGGCTAGGGTCCCTCTCCACTACCTGGAAACCGAGTTGGAAGACCCATTTGCTTTCAACGAGGAAGATGATGACCTAAAGAAAGGGGCAACTGTGAGAAAGAAGTTGCAGAGCAAGTTGGCCCAGAATCGGCAGCGTCAGAGAGAGACCGAGATTTTAAAAGTTCGACAAGAGCACTTTAGTCCCCCTCCTGCGCCTTCACAGCAGCAGCCCCCGCAGCAGCACTCCCACCTGTCACCGTTATCCACTTCTCTAAAACCTCCAGCGCCACCGCCACCACAGGGGTTAGTCTGCAAGTCACCTCCACCTCCGAACACCAGCCTACCAATGCAGGGAGTGGCCCCCACCACACACACTATAGCACAAGCAAGGCAGTTGTCCCACAAGAGGCCGCTGCCCCTCCTGCCATCCAGTAGGGCTCCCGCCGCGGACCCGCCCAGGACTGACCGGGTCCTCATGAAAGCCACAGCCTTCTCTCCACACTTCTCCTGTATAAGTCGCCTGCAGAGACTGGTGAAACTGTGCACCCAGAAACATCAGTTGGACACTGATCTCTTTCCCCATTTAGGTGAGTTACCTCCTTTAACCAAGTCACATGCACATAATGTAACAACACGTGCCCTCTCACGCGAGGCTTTGTGTTCAGAGCTGCCGTGTCTGTGACAGCAGTGGAAGACACTGGGACCGAGTGGTCCAGCGAAGGAGTCTGCATTTAGGTAGGCCATCGTGAAGGAGATATGCCAGTGGAGAGGATCATCCTTGGTGGATGGGATACAGAAGTTGGAGTTGGGAAATTTGGGATCCCAGTCTCAGCTTCTAGTTAGTGGTGGTAGCAGCAGTCTCTGAGCTCAGCACCTGGGTCTATGAAGTTTTCAACATGTCTTATCATAGGACTTTGGAATAATGATAGTATTGTTAATACCGAGCTGACAGTTTAAAAAAAAATTGTAAAAAAAAGTTCCCAAAGCAATACCTGTTCATGATTTAAAAGTGAAAAAAGATAGGCAAAACTTTAATGTAGTAAAATATCTGTCTTTTCTTTATTGCTTCTGAATTTTTTTGCTCAAGAAAATCTTTCTGATCCCAAGTTTTTATAGGTATTTTGCTTTCTTATTGATACTTTATTCTGTTATTTAAACCTTTAGTTCATTTGGAATGTATTCGTGAATATGGCGTGAGCTGTGATTCTAACTTTAGAAAAAATCATTTGCATGACATGATAGCAGTAGAAAAATAGGAAAAGGATGGGAATAGAGGAAGAAGAAATATAAATGGTCGGCAGACCAATGAAAACCTCAATCCCCTTAGCAGGTGAGAAAATGCAAGTTAAAATAACAATGAATTACTGTCAGATTGGCAAAAATTATATCCAGTGTTAATGAGGCTTATACATTGCTGGTGAGTAATGTAACAATATTTACCAATTAAGAATGTGTGTGTGTGTGTGTGTGTGTGTGTGTGGGTGAGTTTGCCAGCAAACTCACTTTTGGGACTCTATTCCTATGAGTGAAAAAAATCAATATAAGGATGCATGTTCAAGGATGTTTATTGCAACATTGCTTGGAGTATTAAAAATCCACAACTAACCTTTATAACCAATAGGAGACCTTGAGTAGATTATGGTAGATACATGTCTTATAAAGTATTATGTAACTACTAAAAAGAATGAAATCTGTATCTTTTTTTTTTTTATATCTGTATCTTTTAACTAGATGTATTTATGTTATATTAGCAAGTAGAAAAAAATCAAGAGGTATCGTATTACCCCATTTTTGTTAAAAAGAAAGTAAATAAACAAGGGGCATCAATGTATCTGTTGATCAAGTCTATGGACAGATAGATTTTGCCTATTGGGTGTGAATGGTTATACACTACCCGGCTGTTAACACTGGCTATCAAGAGGAGGGCAGAACCGGACAAGGATGTGTTTTTTCGGAGATGGGAATGGTAACTCTTCTTATGTTAAGAGTTTTATATTGTTTCACCTGTTATTAAACCATGTGTGACTTCTGATAATTAAAACAACTAATAAAACTTAAAAGGTATAGAGAAAAATAATAAATTAAAGCACCCAAACCTAATTGATACCCATTTGTTAATGCCTTGGTATATATCAGATCTATAAAATTAGGTTCCTGCTATACATAACAGTTTTATAACCTGTTTTAAAATTTTTTGTAGTATACTATGAAGGTAGTAATTTTCCATACACAACATAATTTGTCACAGCTGAATTCATTCTCTAATTTAGGTTGTTTCCAGTTTATATCATTATAAAGTGTTATAGCCGCATAGCCTCATAGTAAAATAATTACTGTCACATCTTTAATTTTTCCTTCAAATAGATTCCTAGAAGCAGAATTGTTGATTCCAAGCATTTACATTTTTTAAAAAGCTTTTTGATACGTTGTCAAATTTTCCTTCAGAACTATTTTGTCACATTACCCTTCTTTCAGCGGGGTATGAGAATGACAGTTTCTCTACATCTTTACTGTATTGGATATTGGTTGTTATTGTGTCTTTGCAAATTTGATAGAAAATTTGCTTTAATTTGCATACCTTAGATTAGTGTTTCTCAAATTCTTTGACTTTAGAATCCCTTTACACTTAAAAATTATTGAGGAGGACAGGGCAGCCCCAGTGGCCCAGCAGTTTAGTGCCACCTTCAGCCCAGGGCATGATCTTGAAGACCTGGGATCGAGTCCCACATCAGGCTCCCTACATGGAGCCTGCTTCTCCCTCTGCCTATGTCTCTGCCCCTCTCTCTCTCTCTCTCTCTCTCTTTCTCTCTGTTCTCTCATGAATGAATAAATAATAAATAAAAAAAATTATTGAGGACACCATAGAGCCTTTGTATGTGAGTTACATTTCTTGATATTTACTGAATTGAAGCTAAGACTGAGAAATTTTAAAATATTAATGCATTTAAAGATAAAGGGGGCAGCCCGGGTGGCTCAGCGATTTAGCACCGCCTTCAGCCCAGGGCGTGATCCTGGAGACCCGGGATCAAGTCCCATGTCAGGCTCCCTGCATGGAGCCTGCTTCTCCCTCTGCCTGTGTTGCCCCTCTCTCTCTGTTTCTAATGAATAAATAAATAAAGTCTTTAAAAAAAAATAAAGTTCCCACATAGTAACATATTCTTTTTATGAAGTAGGATTTCCCAAAAGAAAAAAAAAGAAATAAAATGAAGAGCAGCATTATTTTACGTTGTTTGTAAATCTTAATGTGTGGTTTGCTGGAAGACAGCTAACTTGTCCTATCTGCTTCTGTATTCAATCTGTCGTGGTATGTGGTTTTGATTAGTATGTGAAAATATGGCCTTACAAGTTTGTTGGAAGTTGGAAAAGGGAAGAATACTAGCTTGTAAAAAATAATTGTGGATATTCTTATTTGGTTCTACACCACAATTTGACAAATGAGAGATTCTTAAAGATTACTTGCAGTTTGAAATCTGAAACCATATCAAGGAATTTTGCAAACACTACATCAATGGATTTTACATTGACCTGCTTTGCACCTTGAATGGATCTTTTAACCCATGCATGGTTTTGTAACATAATAAATATATTGTCCATTTGGAAAATACTGGTTTACCTAGTGAAACCTATGTTCCAAATGTGGACATACTTCATTATGCAAAATTTTAAAAATCATATCCATGGGATGCCTGGGTGGCTCAGTTGTTAAAACATCCAACTCAATCTCAGCTTAGGTCTTGATCTCAGGGTCATGGCTTCAAGCCTGGTGTTGGGCTCCATGCTAGTTGTGGAGCCTACTTAAAACAAAGTTATATTCATTAATATTACCACCAATCTCATTAGAAAAGTCTATTAGAAAGTTGTCATAGACTCACTGATGACTTCAAGTTTAAAGAAAATATCAAACTTTCAAGTGAAAATTTGAATCTCATTGTTGGCAACAAATATTGTACATTGTTTTCCTTGAAGTTATAGTTTCACTGTTCATTTTAGAAAAAATGACTGTCGGATATCCAAGTCTTAATAACCATAGTTTGTCAGTCATTGGTTCAAATAAAAATGATGTTGAATGAAAAGAAAGCCGCTAGTTCAGGTCACAGAACAGTGGTGTAAGACAACCACTGTACTTACTTGCTGTGCGGCAGAGGTGCTTTATGACTTCATATGATCACAAAGACTGCTGTAAAGATGTGTAAAGAACTAAGATTTCTTTTTTTAAGATTTTATTTATTCATGAGAGACAGAGAGAGAGAAGCGGCTCCATGCAGGGAGCCCGATATGGGACTCCATCCTAGGACTCCAGGATCACGCCCTGGGCCAAAGGCAGATGCTCAACTGTTGAGCCACCCAGGCGTCCCAAGAACTAAGATTTAATAAACAGTCTTTGATATATAGTGCTTTGTCAAGGATATTCTTAAAACTGTTTATTTAAAAAAAAAAAATTTAACCACAAGTCATGGTGTGAAACATAGAATGTCTGCTAGTATGGTTGGTGCCACTGTGCTGAGTGCCACTCAGGTTTACCTACCTGGTGCCAATTCGTGCCGAGGTGCCAGCAGGTTTACCTACCATGGGTTTTTTGTTGTTTTCTTTCTTTCTTTCCTTTTTACTATTAGTGCCAACACCAACATAGTGAAAAAAGCTAAAGATGTCTAAACACACATCTAATAGTGTTGACCTAAGGAACTCCCTTAGAGGATTTCAGGGACCCCTTGAGATCTTTGGACCATTCTTTAAGTGAGAACTGCTATTTTGAATTAGTAATGTAGCTTTGAATATTTGTTTATAATGCTTTGTGGACATTTGTATTTCTTGTTTATTTTACATTTTGAGTTTTTTCACTCATTTTTATTGAAGGGCTTCTTTTTATTGATTTGGTGAGATCTTTTTATACATATTTCATGTTTTTTTGCAAAGTCTCCTCCCATTTGTTATCTTTGAAATACCTATGATAATGATTTTGGAATTTAGGAGTTAAAATTGTTTATATTTTCTACTTTTTTAGAATTTCTTCCTTTTGAATCAGGTGTTTTATTTTGTTTTGTTTCTTGTTTGGGCTCCAAAAGTATGTAATATATTCACCCATATTTTCTTTAAGTCCTTTTATTTATATCAAATGGTTATTTACATTGTAGTCCTCTATTTGGAATTCATTAGGTTTTAGTTTTGAGACAGACATCTAACTTTATTTCTTCCCAAATGTTTGCCTCTCATTCCACAATGTACCCACATCATCTACTAAATACTGATTTATACTTTTGTGTATTTATGGATGTTGGCAATATTTTTAGCTATAGAAACAAACAGTATGTTGTTTGTTGGGAGATGGTTTTCTGTCATTTTGAACAAAATGAAAACTTGCTTTTTTTTTTTTTGAATTCCAGCATATTAGGGGGCCTAGGTTTTCAAAACAAAGGTTACTTTGGAAAAGCCAGAAATCATAATGTACCATTAGGACCAAGTATAGTCTGCATTCATGTCAGCAAAGAATGCTTTTAGAAAAATTCAGTCTTAAAAATAAATTAAAAAGAAAAAAAAATTCAGTCTTGTAATCACCTTTTAAAGTACAGTCTTGTCTGGGCTGGTTATCTCAGTTAGTTATATTAAAACTAGTGATAATGAAGCCAAGATCAAAGGTTTGCTTTATTGGACAGTTAATTTCACAAGAGAAACAATTCCAACTTAGTTCTTACGACTTAGATTTTGACTTTTTGAGAGAAGGAATAGATGACTTAGCATTGATTATTACTAATTACACAAAAACAATGAAAGATAACTCATATTTTATTTTTAAAAGGTCCTTTTAGGTGTCACTTTGTGTTTAAAAGACCTCGCCTTTCAATATCCTATCCTGAAGCTAATGCTATTGTGGTTACTTGTTTTTTTTTTTACGCTTTTTTTTTTTTATCACTATTTTAGTTGAGAAAAAGTACCTTTTTTTTTTTTTAAGTAAGTTACTTTTTAAGGTAACATTCGGATAGTCACCTTGGAACTAGATTTGAGGCTTCTTTATTCCAGTGGCAATGTATTACTTGATTTTAAGCATTTATAATTTGCATTTCGATTAACCTTTTCTTAATTTCCCTGTTTGGCACATGTAAACTCATTTAAATTTATAGAAGGAACCTGTGAGGTTCTTTCTAACATAACTGCCTAATGAAGAAGGTCTTTTGATTTTTGAGGGTCTCCAGAAGGAAGACTGAATCCTAGCTACCAAGGAATCTAATTCAAGTCTCCTAGTGGTATGAGTATATTAAAGTTATGTATGTTAGACTGTGTAACATCGGTATTTTTCAAGATACAAAACTTCTAAAAAGGCAAAACCTTTATGTTAGTAGCTAGTAATTATCCAGCCATTAAAAATAGTAGCATTTGACAAAATAAGTTAGCATTGTTCACACTCTGGTTTTCTATTTATCCCTCTAAACTTGTTTTTCAAAATGCCATGAAATGTGGCAGCTCTCGTTGAAAAGAATTAAAAGAAACCCCAAGCCACCTTAGAAATAGAATATTGTCTTACCATCACTCTTCCTGCAGAGGGCAAGAGCCAGGGCATGGCCCTGCCTGATGGATGGAGTCCTTTTCCCCGGAGGTGTTGAGAAAGGGCATGAAGTGTCAGCCTTTGACAACTTATTCTAGGGCCCTTCTTTGTGGAAGTATGGAGTGAATCCACAAGTACCTTTTGACCCTTTTTTTTTTTTTAAGATTCTATTTATTTATTAATCAGAGAGAGAGAGGTAGTCAGAGGGAGAAGCCGGCTCCCTGTAGGAAGCCTGATGGAGGACTCGATCCTAGGACCCGGGGATCAAGCCCTGAGCCAAAGGCAAACCCTCAACCGCTGAGTCACCCAGGCATCCTGCTTTTGTCTTCTTTTATACCTAAACATACATTAGCCTCCTCTGCCCACCATCTTGAATATGTTTTATTTTTTTCTGACAGGTTTAATGTATGATATTTTGATACCTAAGAAATTCTACCTTTTTGCGGGGAGAAGGGACTTGAACTCTGCTTATGTTTCTACTCTGAAGTATCTAACAGAAGTTCATCCTTGGAATATAGCTTTTTTGCTCTAATGCCAGTACTTTAAACCTGCGTATATATCAGAGGCTCATTATTAATATTTTTGTCATAATAGGGATGAACCTCCTCAGGAGGCATTTATTCACACTGTGATAGTATGTGCTATGGATTTGGATCTTTTTTCCTAAATTTTAAATGAAAATACTTTTTTTTTTTTTTCCTAACTTGCAATATCCTCTCCTATGTCCCAGGGTTGGACTGGTCGGAAGAGAGCGGAGAGGAACTGGAGGACTCAGAGCAGGCCTCGCCATACCAGGTGGCGTGGTCCATCCGAGAAACCCTCAGATATGAAAGACACACGTAAGTCTTCCTCTTTGTTTTTATTCTTAAATTACCCTTGCAGTGGCCTGATTTTTCGCTCTATATTTTAATGTTCTTTTATCGCATTGGATCTCGTTTGATTGTAATGGAAGTAAAATAAATTCCTCTTGGGAAGAATCGTACTATATTGTTTGAGGGAAGCTACTCTTCAGTTTTCTTGGTAAATTTGCTTCTGTACCTTTCCCATTTATTACTGAAGGAACCAACTATAATAGAATTTAGAATTGAAAAGGGACCTTAGAGATTAGTCTATCTCATTTTATAGAAGAGGACACCAAGGCCCAGCCAAGTGGAGGAACTGGCCTGTGGTCCCAGGGCTACTTGGAGTCCCACTGCCTGACTTCTGGATATTCTTAGACCCTATCCCTATACAGAGTAGCTGGGAACATTTTACTTCACCACTGTCTTCTACAAGATTGATCTGTTCTTTTTAGGCATTTAACGTGTGCTAAAATGTTTTTTGAGATAATTTCATTAGAGGTTCTTGGTATCTGCCTTATCAGAAGGCTGTAGAGTGACGAATGCACAGCCCCTTCCATGATAGAAAGCTTTCTGTTTCAGGGCACTGACTTAGGGATCCACTTAGTTCAGTGGGGCCATCCCAAGATAGATCCCTGTCTGTGGAGCTAAAAGATGAGTTTCAGACTCCACTAATGTTGTTGTTGTTGTTGTTGTTTTTAAGTATTGTCATTTGAATGGATCTTTGGTAAGATAGAGGGGAGACCAGTTCTCTATCTGCCCCATTTTATGTATCATTCAAGACTGCTTCCTTACCATTAGCATTTTTTTTTCAGATAAAGTACAGTTGCACTTTCACCATTATAGATACCACTAGTCATGCTTCCTCAGGGGGATGTTCATGCCAGCTTAACCTGATAGGGGATATTTTGAGTTAATTTTACAAATTGCTGTCATTGAGGTAGCATGAGTAAATGCTTAGCACAATAGCTGGTACCCGGGAGATGAATGATAAATGGTAGTACAGATTCCTGTTGGAATTCTCAGGATGACCCGAACATCCGGATGGGATATATTTGCTCCTCTATTCTTGCAGACTTTTCAGGATATTTCTTTTGTTGTTTTAGACTTGCAACCATCATATTTTTCTTCATCCCTGCGGCATTTTACTTCCTTGGTTGCTTCTGCTAACTGGCTTGCTCTTTGCCTTACCATGATACTCGTTTCCTCGTTCTTCTTTTCCTTCATATTTGTCTTCTTTTCACATAGCTATCCTTCTTGTCCAGCTGTCACTTTAGTCTCCTTCCTTCCTTCCTTCCTTCTTTCCCTCCTTCCCTCCTTCCCTCCTTCCCTCCTTCCCAGATTCAGGATATTCTTGTAGAACTCGTGTTGTGCGAGGCATGGAGCGCTTCATGTTGGTTCCCTGGAGTGAAACTTGATTGACATAGTTCCCCATCCTTTTCTTGTCTGTGTCTACCACTGTGCCCCTCTCATGGGAATCTTTGTCCTGCATTGAAACCACCCATAGAATAACCTTATTCCAGTTTCTTGTTGCAGCTACTTGTCATTTATTTTACCTTGTGCTTAGTGCAGTAGAAAATGGAAAGCTGTAGAAAATTGGCCCTACCTTGCCTGTCCATAATATCTTCAAGAAGTTTTTGGCATTTAAAATTTCTCAAAATGTTTTACCATTTAAATTCCTCTGAGTTCATTGAATTTTTGGAAGAAGAACTGGTAGTGGTCTGATTACCATTCTCTGCCACCCACCTACCCACCTGCTTACCCCCCAAACCTCCTTTTTGTGAGTTTTCTTGCTAAATCAGGATTATACTTGAAGAAATCTTAGGGAGAAAGTTTGGCTTTTTTTTTTTTTTTTTTTTTTTTTTTTTTTTTAAGTAAGCTTTATGCCCAGCAAGGGGCTTGAATTCACAATCCAGAGATCAGGAGCCAAATGTTCTACTGACTGAGCCAACCAGGTACCCCTGGCCTTGTTTTGGGAAAGATTTTTGGTTAGTTTAACTGTAGATGCATGTGCTGAAGGAGATCTTTCAGGCTCTTATATCTCAATAACAGAAAAAAGTTGGTATCTTAAATTCATTATTAACTGTAATTATTCCTAGTAACTGCTTACCTTTTCACATTCTTGATTGTGTCTTTGATAGAAAATGGTTCTTAATTTTTTTTAAAGATTTATTTTTAGAGAGAGACAGGCAGAGCGTGAGTGGAAGCAGGGACAGAGGGATCTTTAAGACTGCATGCTGAGCGTGGAGTCCAATGTAGGACTCTGTCCCATGACCCATGAAATCGTGAACTAAGTTGAGAGACCCAGAGTTGGATGCTTAAACAGCTGAGTCATCCAAGCGCCCCTAGTTCTTAATTTTAATGAGTACCATTTATTGGTCTTCTTTATGGATAATGTATTTGTGGCCCTTTAAGAAATCATTGCTTACCCCACAGTCATGAAGCTCTTCCCTAATACTATATTCTAGAAACTTTGTTTTACTAATAATCTTTGCAGAATTTATTCTTCTATAATTTGTATATAATGTGAGGTGCAGTGCTAAGGATCATTTTTTTCTGCGTGGATCTTCTGTTTAACCAACGCTATTGAAAAGCCTGTTGATCTTGCATTGTAACCCTTGGTATGTACATGTATGTTTATTTGTGCATTTTCTATATTTATTGGTCTTTTTAAAGAACCAGCTTTTGGTTTCATTGAGTTTTCTTTTAGCTTCATTTCATTGCTTTCTGTTCTTTGTTATTTCTTTCTATTATGTTCTTCTATTCTTTCCTCCTTTGTTTGAATTTGTTTCTCTTTCTCAGGTAGGTGATAGCTTAAATTAGGTAAACCTGAGGTCTTCCTTGTTTTCTGACACGTGGTGCTATACATGTCCCTCAACATTTGTTATAACCCCCGTAATATAATGCTGTTGTGTTTAAGCAGTTACTTATCTTTTAAGGGGATTGAAAAGAGAAATATTTACAATTTCTAGGGATTTTTTCTTTGAATAGTTCCCTATTTCCATCTGATGTCATTTTCTTTCTGTGTGAATGGTTTACTTGAATGTTTCTTGTAGTGCTGCTCTTCTGGTAATGAATTCTTTCAGTTTTATGTCTGGAAGAAGTCTTGATTTTGTCTTCATTTTTAAAATTTTCACTGAGGTATAATGGACTATGCCTTTTTAGAGGGGAATGGGAGGGCAGAGGGAGAGGGAGCCCAGTTTGGAGCCTGACGTGGGACTTGATCTCACAACCCTGTTTATGACCGGAGCCAAAATCAAGAGTCAGACACCTAACTAACTGAGCCACCCAGGCATCCCTATGCCTTTTTTATTTAATTGAAGTACAACTGACACAGTGTTACATTAATTCCAGGTATATAACAGAGTGATTTGACAAGCCTGTACGTTTGCTCTGTTCACCACAAGTGTAGCTCCCATCTGTCAGAATACAACCCTAATACTATTGACTGTATCCCCTGTGCTGTACTTTTTATTCCCATAATTTACTGCATAACTTGGAGTCTGCACCTCCCTCTCCCCTTCACCCCATTTTGCCTATGTCCCTATCCCCTGCCCTCTGGCAAGCACCAGTTTGTCCTCTATTTATAGGTATGTTTCTGCTTTGATTTGTTTTTTTAGATTCCACATGTTAGTGATCATATGGTATTTGTCTTCTCTGACTTATTTCCCTTATGCCTTCTAGGTCCATCCATGTTTGAAAGATGTATGCCTTCATTTTTGAAATATATTTTTTGCTGGCATAAAATCCTAGGTTGACAGTTTTTATTTCAGTATTTAAGGGTGCTGCTTACATGTCCTGCATTATTTCTGATGAGAAGTTAGCTATCCTTCACATCTTTGGTCCAAGGAATGTTATGTATCTTTTTTTTCCTAAGATTTTTCTCTTTATATTAATAGTTTTAAACCATTTGTATAGTTCATTTTCTTTATGTTTCTTGTCCTTGACAATGTTTCTTGTTCATTGACTTTTTTGGATCTGTAGGTTTATAATTTTCATGAAATTTAGAAAAATTTTGCCCTAGTCTTCAATTATTTTTCTTCCCCTTTCAATTTCAGAGACTTAGTTATACATATTTTAGGCTGCTTGAAATGATCACACAGCTTATTGATATTTACTTTTTTCCCAGTGTGTTTTTTCCTTTCTGTGTTTCATTTTGGAAAATTTCTATTACTGTCTTCAGGCTCCTTGATGTTTTATGGTCCCTAACCAGCCATCAATCCCATTCAATATATTTTTCATATTAGACATTGTATTTTTCATCCCTAGAAGTCTGTTTTGGGTCTTTTTAATATTGTCCATGTCTCTCCTTGACCTGGTCTTGATGATTCTACATTCTCAAACGTGTGAGATATGGTTAGAATAACTGTTTTTTGGGTTTTTTTCAAAGATTTTATTCATCCATGAGAGACACAGAGAGAGAGGCAGAGACATAGGCAGAGGAAGAAGCAGGTACTCTGCGGGGAGCCCGATGCAGCATTCGATCCCGAGACCGGGATCACAACCTGAGCCAAAGGCAGATGCTCAACCACTGAGCCACCCAGGTGCCCCTAATAACTGTTCTTTGATTCTTGGTTTACTAATTCTGTCATCTATATCATTTCTGGATCTGTTTTTGTTGATTAATTTTTCTCCTCGTGGGTTCTAGTTCCCTGTTTCTTTGAATGTCTGATAATTTCTAACTAAATGCCAGGCATCGTTAATTTTACTTATTTGATTCTGGCATTTTTGTCTTCCTTTAAGAGCATTGTTTAGGGACATAGTTAACTTACTTAGAAATAGTTTTCAAGGCTTGCTTTTTAAATTTTGTGATATGGGGCCACAGCAGCCTTTAATTGAGGGCCGATTATACCCCCCACTACTGAGGCAGTCTCCTCCTGGGTGGTCTACCCTGTGCCCTGCACTTTTGTGGGGTTTTCCCCCTCTAGATGGTAGGATCTCAAACTAAGTCTGCCCTGTGTGAGCCACTGGGACTGGTGCAGCCTCCTCTTTTCAGATAGCTCTTTCCTGGCCTCAGATATTCGTATACACTCTTGCACTGATCAGTACTCAAGTGAAGAACTGAGAGAGGAACATTCTGTACATTGTCCTCAGAGTGCTTCTCTGTGCACCTCTCTCCTTTCTAGTACTCTGTCCTAATTCCAGCATTCCTTAGTTAGTTGGATGTGGGTGAGCACCCCAAATCAATATCTTGTGTCTGAAATATAATTGTTAGGTATCATCTAGAGAACAAACTTGTGTCTTCAGTATTTCAGTGATGTTGAAGTTCTGAAGATAAAAGGAAAAGTAGAATAGGTTTTTTGCAGAAGAGAGGTCTAGTAAGATTGGATTGAAAAATAGTTGTGTTCTACATTAGTTAACCCAGATTGGCTATTTCTTTTTTTTATATATATTCTGTTAGATTCAACTTACTAATGCTTTTTGACTCTAAGATCATAAATTTTTTATTTATTTATTTATTCATGAGAGACACAAAGAGAGAGAGAGAGAGAATGAGAGAAGCAGAGGGAGAAGCAGGCTCCATGCAGAGCCCGACGTGGGACTCGATCCCCGGTCTCCAGGATCACGCCCTGGGCTGAAGGCGGCGCTAAACTGCTGAGCCACCTGGGCTGCCCTGACTCTAAGATCATTAATAAGATTTTCCTACAGGGCAGCTGGGTGGCTCAGCCAGTTAATCATCTGTCTTTGTCTCAGGTCATGATCCTGGATCGAGCCCCACATCGGACTTCCCTGTTCATTGGGGGGTCTGCTTCTCCCTCTCTCCTAACTGTCCCCACTATTGTACTCTCTTTCAATAAATAAAATATTAAAAGAAAAAAAGATTTTCCTTTTGTCATATTGTCCTTATTAATAAGTGGGGTTTGTTTTTTTGTTTGTTTTTTTTTTTGCAATCCTTTTTTTTTTTTTTTTTTTTTTTTAAAGAATCTTCCTTTCTTTTCTGACATCTGGAATATTTTGTGTATGATTGGAATCATTTTTTCTTTGACTATTCTTGATAGAGCTCATGATAGAACCGTTTAGGCCAGGAGTTTTGTGTATTTCAGAAGTGATTTAATTTTAGTTAATGGATATAGATTTTGGTATCTAATAATACTACCTGTACTTATATTGTCATTTCAGATAGGTCATTTCTTTTTGTTCTCTTCACAACCTTGGGAGATAGGCGAACCAGCTCTTATGATTTCACAGGTGAGGAAAGCAGCATAGTGAGAATACAGTAGGTGGCAGGCCTGTCACTGCTGGTAAATGATGGCCACTGGCTTTTCTCTGCCCCGTCTGCTACTCTTCATCCACAACCAGGTGTGAAATATAGATGTTACAGCATGTTAGAAGTGGGAGGCATGTTGAGATTGTCTAGTTAGGGACCACAGGTCCCATAGACCTGTGCAGGTCTGCAAACTAGATCAGCTCAGAGCTTCAGAATACACTTTGGAAACTTGTATGATAATGATGGAACATGCCGCAACATCCAGGTGCATCTGTCCATTTGTTGTCAACTTGAGAACTGCTGACCTGTTCTGTCCTCCCCACCATTACAGAGTGTTTTCAAACAATTGCTTTGGCAAGTGACTCTTACCTGAACTTTACTTTCCCTTTAAGACTAGCTGTTTCTCCTCTCTTTCTATTAATAACCCTTCCATTCCCCTAGTTATGCAAGTTCAAAGTCATTGAGTCATTATTGACTTTCTTATCCTTCATATGCAGTCACCAAATTGAGTTCATTCTTTTATGATAATGGCCCTCATAGGTCTTGTTCTTTCTATTATCTCTGGGGCCTTTTCCTTAGTCACTCCCTTGCCCTTCAGTTGCTCGGTGTTGGCTGTGAAATCTGTAGTCCTTCCTGCACTGTGCTCCTGTTTATCATTTCCAACGGTTTTTCCCACTCTGCCTTCGAGGCCTCAGCTGTACTTTAAATCCTTTATGTCTGAGATGGAATTTATTTCCTGCCCCAGATCTGCTCTTGCTCCTGTTCCATGATCTTCCACTCATTTCTTTTTTTTTTTTTCTTTTCCTCTTCCTCATTTCTACCTGATGACGGCGTAATCTTTCTCACGCATGGCTCTATTAGTGTTATCTATTGTTTTCAAACTGTGAAGTTCTCTACCACCGGTAGAATAAAGATTAAACTCTTTCATCTGGTGTTTAGGTTTAGAAAGTTCTCCTTACTCGCCGTCATTCACTTATGTGTGCCAGCCACATCTTAGCCAAAGCAAGCTACTTAGTACTTGTGTTACCTGTTCGTCTCTGAAGCCAGCCTTGTATTCCTTTATCCTTGTAAGATATCCTTTTTCTTCTCTTCAAATTCTACACCCTCTTGATGATTCAGTTCTTTTCTCTTTTTTTAAGATTTTATTTATTCATGAGAGACACAAAGAGAGAGAGGCAGAGACATAGGCAGAGGGAGAAGCAGGCAAGCAGGCTCCCTCTGGGGAGCCTGATACAGGACTCGATCCCAGGACCCGGGGTCATGCCCTGGGCCAAAGGCAGACACACTCAACCACTGAGCCACCCAGGGGTCCCGACAGTTCAGTTCTGTTGGCATCTCCTCTACAAAGCCCCTCATCCTGCAGTCTTGCTAGTGAACTTCAGTAGCACTTTAGCCATATCTGTACCTCTCTCTGTCACTTATTGTTCTCTGCCTCACATCAAAGGTTATTTATAGTACCTCCTGGCTCTACTAGAATTCCCAAATGAAAACCTGCTATGGGACTTCGGGGAACAATTCAAAATAAAGATTCCTGGGTCCCATTCCATGGAAATTCTGGTTCAGTAGATCTCAAAGTGTGAAAAGCTCCTGGATTTTTCTAATGGAAGGTCAGATACTTGAATCCTCAGGCAGCCTGCTCCACGGTTTTAGTTACTGATTCAATCTTTTGAATTGTTTAACTTTGGCAATGTGTTTATCTTGTCTAAACTGCATTGTAAGCCGCTTAAATTTTTTTCTCCTTTATAGTACTCAACATAGTAGATATACAGCAAATGTTGAATGCTAAATAAATGAAAAGATTGAAGTAAGAGCCTTCAGTTGGTATATTTGTAGTAGTCAATCTACTGAAGAGAAATACTTCTTAGGACTTATTTTTTAGACCAGAAGTTTGCGAAGTAACCTATATGGGCTATTCTGAAGGAAAAGAGAATGAAACCACTTAATAAAGTTGAGAGAAACCAAGCAATGATTTACAGAAGATTGGTAGTGTATGGTTGGTAGTATCACGTGTGTGCCATTTAAAGAAGGTAAAATAACACCAGTTTTCAAGTCTAGTGTATATTATCCTTAACAGTAAAAAGTGATATTACATTTATTCCATAAAAAAGTGACCTTTGTAATCTCACTGGGGGCAGACATAGTGACTAACCATTGACTCTCTCGTGGAGTCTAGACGTGGTCTCAGCATCTTTTCAAGGTAGCACTCTAGTGCGGTCCGCCAGTCGGTCACAGTAGCATGATGCACAGCCACCTCTGTGTAATCCCTGGCGTATGCGGTGTTGTTTAAGGTATCTCCTGTGTTAAAAATAAAAACAATAGTAATAATAATAAATACTCTAGAATGATTACAACCCACATTCTGTAAGTGCTTGGCAAGAAAAGGGTAGTTAAAGCCAGTACATCTGAAAGGGCAGCTCTTTGATAAGACACTGGTGGAATTCAGTGCTCTATTTCTGGTACGACCTCTCTTTAATGAAATGATGCTGAGTGTTTCCTCATCCCCGCCCTGTCATTTACTCAGACTTTGTAGTCAGCAAAGGTAAAGGAATGATTTTCTTCCTGAGAACCCCCTAGTCTCTTAAAATTCAGAAGAGCCTGATGTATGAAGTATTTTAACTGTAACATGCGGAGCAAGGGAAGCATCTGAAGGCGTTGGGTGGTCTCTGCTGCCTTATTTATTGTTGACATACTGTACTTGCCTTCAGCTCTGGAAAGCCCCTCCTTGGTGACATTGGTGGTCACCTGCCACAGATTTTAACCCCTTTGCACCCGATCAGCTTCCTAACCCCGCCCCCCCCCCCCCCCCCCCCCCCCACACACACACACACTGAGCCTAACTTTTAATCGGTTTCTCACTTCTCTCCCTGCGCTTTCCAGGTCAGATGACGATGATACGGAGAGTAGGAGCTCCAGGGTGACCCAACTTTGCACTTACTTTCAGCAGAAATATAAGCACCTCTGCCGCCTGGAACGGGCAGAATCGCGTCAAAAGAAATGCCGGCACACGTTTAGGAAAGCCTTGCTGCAGGCGGCCAGCCGGGAGCCCGAGAGCACTGGGCAGCTGATGCAGGACCTGCGCAGAGCGGCGTGCCGCCGCACCAGGTGAGCGCCCCGCCTCTCGGCACCTCGCCTCGGCTCTGTATTTGTGGGTTTGTTTTGTTTTGTTTTGTTTAAGATTTTAAAAAAAGTTTATTGGGCAGCCCAGGTGGCTCCGCGGTTTAGCGCCGCCTTCAGCCCAGGGCGTGATCCTGGAGACCCGGGATCGAGTTTCGCGTCGGGCTCCCTGCATGGAGCCTGCTTCTCCCTCTGCCTGTGTCTCTGCCTCTCTCTGTGTGTGTCTCTGTGTGTCTCTCATGAATAAATAAAATCTTAAAAAAAAATTATTCATGAGACAGAGAGAGGGAGGCACAGACAGACAGTAGGAGAAGCAGGCTCCACGCAGGGAGCCCGACGCGGGACTCAATCCCGAGACCCTGGGGTCAAACCCTGGGCCAGAGGCAGACACTCAAGCAGTGAGTCGCGGAGCCACCCAGGCGCCCGCGTATTCTGTGTTTCGAGGGCATCGTTGAGACACAGTGGGCAGTGGGCGTTTAAGCCTGAAATAATCAGGTGTTGGCATTTTGGGTTTGTGGCTCAGATAAAGTTCTACACACGGCAGAAGAACAGAGCCACAAGCTGTCAGTAAAAGCCTGGCTGTTACTTTGCCAGAGTTTGACTAGAATTTATTCAGTAACATATTTGGGAATGTTACCTGTCTTTAAAAAGATAACAATGCTTAAAAATTTCATGTATTAGAAGTAATATTTATAGTTGTTGGGGTTTTTGTTTTGTTTTGTTTTGTTTTACTACAGAAGTAGTACTTTAGATTTCTTAAATTATTTTAAAGTTTTCTTTCTAGCGTATTTCCTGTCTTCAGAATACTACATTGCATTTCTTTTTGGGGGGGAAATCTTTTCTGTTTGTAGTCCAGGTATTTGCTTGTTATAAATTTGAAAAAATAGAACATAAAGAAGGGAGACATTTCCACGATATCACTGCACAAAACCAAGAATGAGTACTATGAGCATTTTGATTGTTTCCTTCTAGTCTTTTTTTCTTCATGTGTGTGTATGCGTGTGTAAGGAATCCTCAGTGAGCCATGATTATGTATTAAAGCGCAAAATTGAGGTCAAGCCATGTGCATAATATATTTTCTCCTTTTTTCCATTTAATATTGGAATATGACATTTTTCTCATAATAATAATTCTTTAAAACATGGCTTTTAATGGCTTTATAATATGACGTCACTCCTTGGACTGTTTCTGTTTTATGTATGTATTTAAGTAAAACTGGGTCTGTATACTTTAACAGCTGTGTCCAGTTTTTTTCCCTTAAAAATATATTATAGCTATCCCCCTATATTCTTAGAAATTATTATGAAAACATGATTTTTAATGTGTGTGTACTATTTTCTTGACTAAAATTCCATATATTGGATATGTAGAGTTATCTGATTTTTCAGTGAAGAAATTATGGTGTTATTACCATTTTGGAAATTAGGTGGTGAAGACTAAATAATTACTTATTTAGGTTATGTACCTTTTAAAAATACTAGCTTAATTGGATTGAAATATTCCAAAGTATCTTCATATTTAATTAAAGAAATAATTTTACAATTTAGAAGGCATAGTTCTTTATGGAGTTTATTGTTTCACACTTTTTTTTTTTCACATAACAGCCTTCAGGTATACACACACATACACACACACACATTTTTAGGAGCTTTTATACCAAAATATTAGCAGTGGCTATCTCTAGAGGGTGGGATTATTGATAAAGTTAAAAAAAATAAGTAGTCTGTTTGTTCTAATTTTTGTATAGTGATCACGAATCAGAGGAAAAGGGTTTAAAACAAAACTAAAAAAAGATAACCTTTGTTTTATAGCTACTGATCATATTTTTTAGCAGATATTTTTGAAATTTCATTTTGCTTTTCTGTATTTTGGTGTTCATTATATTTGTCATAAAAAGAATAACCTGTTTTTCAAATGCATATATTAAAAACTACTATGCCCTTAAGAATTTTCTGTTGCTTGGCATATTCAGACTTGTTTGAAACTTTGTATGTGGTCTAATATGCCTACATAATGATTGCTGCCTGCAGTATATTCCCTCACTCTAGGAGCCCCCACTCCTGTGTAGGGGAGAAGGTAGTGTCTATTCTAGAACATCTTTTAAGTATTAGCTTATTTACTGAGAGACTTATTTTCTCAGAGAAACATTCCCAGGTTCCCCTATGTTAGGATACCCTCTTATATGTGCCTGTTGTGCTCTGTACCCTGCTTCATTGTAGAATTGTATACTAATATTTCTGTCAGGCTAGACAGTCATTTTTTTTTTTTTTAAGATTTTATTTATTTGAGAGAGAGAATACAAGCAGTGGGGAATGGGGGGGCGGCCAGCAGAGAGAGAAAGACTCCCCGCTGAGCAGGGAGCCCCACGCCAGGCTGGATCCCAGGATCCTGAGATCATGATCCAAGCTGAAGACAGATGCTCAACCAACAGAGCCACTCAGGCGCCCCAAGCTAGACAGTCATTTTTGTGAGGGCAGGAGCAATGTACTTTATTTTTAATCTCTAGCATTGATGAATAAATGGATAGAATTAAATAAGTGAAGAGACACTTGTTCTCTATTTGAAAGAATTCACTGGTTTGACATAGGTTTTAAAATAATGATACCTAACATTTATGTTAGTTAAGGCTTTCAAGTGTACAATTTCAGTAGAGACTTCGTTTTGTCCAGCTTGAAGCAATCTGTATGTAGAGCATTGTGTACATTGAATCTAGTATATTATTATGACCTTGTCAAAGGTGTAAGTAAGGGACTGTACTCTTTTGAGTTTGAGACAATTTGGTATTTGTGTAGAAAACTGTATTTATCTATGATTTTTAACCGGCAGAATCAATCCCCCACCACACACTCCTGCTTTTTTTCAAAACATTTACACAAACCATCATCAGTGATTTGGGAAGAAAAAAAAATTTCATGATAACTAAATTACTAAACAGATACCAAGGTGAACTCTAATATTCAGTTCTCAAATTTATTTGATGTCATTTGGTTATGTCACTCATGTTTAATAAAAGGTTTATTCCCCAGTGCCTCCCTGATAATCGTTTAACAGTGAGCCATAATCATTTGTTGGTGATTGGTAGTGTAGTACTTTATATTTTAGGCTCAAAAAATCAGCTGTCAGCTATTTGATATTTTTGCTTTCAAAGACTAATTTCACAAAAGACTTTTTGGTTTTTTTTTATTCATGAGAGAAAGAGGCAGAGACATAGGCAGAGGGAGAAGCAGGCTCCCTGCAGGAAGCCCGATGTGGGACTCGATCCCGGAACCCCGGGATCACGCCAAGTCAAAGTCAGATGCTCAACACTTAGCCACCCAGGCACCCCTCAAAAGACATTTAAAAAGTTGCTTTTAGATGTTTTAGAAGTTAAAACTTTAATGACTGCTTTTTTTTTTAATTTTTTTTTTTAATTTTTATTTATTTATGATAGTTACAGAGAGAGAGAGGCAGAGACACAGGCATAGGGAGAAGCAGGCTCCATGCATCGGGAGCCCGATGTGGGATTCGATCCCGGGTCTCCAGGATCACGCCCTGGGCCAAAGGCAGGCGCCAAACCGCTGCGCCACCCAGGGATCCCTAATGACTGCTTTTTAATAGATATTCTTTAATATACAGTTTGAATATAAACTGAGTAACATTATTGTTTCTCATCTAATAGCTTTGTCATATATATTGGTGAATATGTGGAATAAGCCACTGAAATAGGTTAAGTATATAAACTCAAATCTGAGTATCTTGTAGCCAACAATCCTGCAGAGGCTAGTGTTGTTTGTGTAGAAACTATTGTGAAGGGAGAGGATCTAATCATACAAAAGGGAACCTTCTAGTAGGTGTTTTCACATTAAAAAACATCAAAATGTTTTGGTAAATTCTCCCTTTGTTTTGTTGGGATTATCTGGATAATAAAATCTGTCTAACATCAGGCATTTTTACCTCAATTATCCAGGGGGGTATTGAAATTCTGACTTAGTTTATTTTACTGTTTAAGAGAAAGATTGATGAGTTGGAACATATCAGTTTTACAAAATGAAACCAGTAGTTCCCTCTGAAGTCTAGGTTAGATAAAAATGAGGGAATGTGTTATACGCTAGGCTTGGTAGATGGCTGAACAGATTACTGAAGTGTCCCACAAAAATAATCCATTCAATATAGAGAACTGCCTTCTATTTAATCTAGACCAAGAGAATGGGATAAACTGCAGCCATAGTACAGCTTCATTTGAAATTGTGTATCCTTTTTACAGACCTAACTTAATTAATGGCTCACTTCCCAGCTCTTGTGATTCTGATGTATCTTGCAGAACTTACTTTTTTTTCCCCAGATCTCTTAGTTAAAGCAACTTTGATGGCAGCTCCTGGTTCTCTGTTTGCATTGATTGTGTATATGAAAGTTATAGTAGAAATTTTGTTTAGAATTTCTGTAAATTCATATGTAATTTGGGTTCTATATGACCTTCTAATCAGTATAAATCATTCCACTGAAATTCTTAGGTACAGAAACAATTCAAAAGATAATTTTGATGCCTCATGCGTGATTTTAGTATATTATGTAGATGCTTTTTCTACCTCAGACATGTGTAAAGTCCTACCAGTTTGTGATGCATAAGAGAGTCAAATAAACAGGATAGTTTTATGCTTCTAAGAACTTCATTATGTTTATTTTTATTTTTTAATGTTTGTATAAAACTATGGAAAGATCAAATAAACTAATGAAATGAATACTTAATATAGAAGGACTGGGAACTGGCAAATTGGGACAAGGGTAGAAAGGAGACTCTTTGCTGCCTAACTTTTTATTCTTTGGTGTTTCTGGAACCATGTGAATGCATCAAATATTTAAATGTTGAATATACAGAGTGGAAATAACATTTAATGAAAGATGGAGTTGCACATATTATAAAAAGTTTTAAAAATATATCCAAAGTGAGTTCATTTTGGAGAGCAAATCAGTTACTTCTGCAGGTCATTATCCCCTTCCTCCTATATTAGATCAAGTTTTTTGCAGCTTGACATGACCAAAATCTCATGAGGATAATGATACCAGCAACTAACAACCATTGATCATTTACTAGGTATTATACTATCTACTATATGTGGTAAGTATTTTAGATGTGTTGTATCTTTTGGTGCTTACCTATCAGTCAAAAGTATTCTTATCTTCACTTGATAGGTGAGAAAGTTGATGCTTAAGCAAGGCTAAGTAACTTGCCCAGGATCACGCAGCCGGAGGAGGTAGAGCTGAGATTCAGAATTAGGCCTGACTGATCTAGGCTCGTGTTTATCACTTTTTTGTTTACTCACTGCCTCTTAGTAAAAGGAACCAGAAATAATACTTAAAATAGGAAAAAAACAGGGATAGTTGAAATCAATAATAATACAATAATTGTTTTGTCAATAGATTGGGGAGATACTGGAACTGGTCATTATAACTCCTCTATTTACCTTTAGTTGATGAACATAGGTAAAATGTTGGTGTTACGATCTGCTAACATAGTGCTGAAAAGTTGCCCTGGATTCTTAAAGCATTTTTCAAAGTTAATTTTGTCTCTTTGCTTTCTTAGCATAAGCCGGACCAAGTCGAGGGAGGTAGAGCCAGCAGCATGCAGTGGAACCATGAAGGGTGAACGGTGCCCTAACAAAGCCCTTCCATTCACCAGACATTGTTTCCAGCGTATCCTCTTAACTGAATTGAATGTGCATTGAAAAGTATTCACTTATTGGGTGCTAGTATTTCATTCTTAAGCTAAGGGAATGACTTCTATAATCAGAACTATTTTATGTTTAAAATTTTTATACAACTTCTCTTTGTCATGATGTCTTCCTAATAATTTTTTCTCTGCTTCTGTCATTGTGACTCTTTATTCAAGAATTACATTAGAATCTGCGAAACCGATACCAAGTAGCAGATTTCTTTCGTGGCCATCACTTAAATTAAAAGAATTCTGGTTCTTGCAGTGGTTCTAAGTAGTTTGTGAGAAGCAACTATAACACTCATTGATGGAGAAATCATGTCCTATTATTCAAAAACTGATTTTAGTCTTCCAAGAAAGTTACGCACAATGTGCCTTTTGGTCTGGGAATAATTTCTTTTTATGGAGCACAGTGCTGATTTGAAATGAAAGAAAGATAAACATCACTGACTAGGAAAGAAGATACATTAAGACAGAATATACTTGAGGAAAACCTGTGTGGTAAAGGGCTTCAGGCTGGTTATGAAATCTTATTACTCTCACTTTTATTAAACATTTAAAATTCGGTAGCATTTAAAAAATTTATACAGTAGCAATTACTTGTTCTTCTTTATTATCTTTGACTTTTTTGCCCTCCTTTCTGTTCTTTGGCATTAAATTTTCACAACTTTTTTAGCAGCCCTTTCTGCACAGCAAAGGTTTTATAAATAGCCTTAACTATAAAAGCATAAAGGTAAAACAGTAAGGTACCTTCTTGATAGGTGTAAAGTATGTCTTGTGCTAGGGGCTAAAAGTTTGGATGCTTAGAAATGTTGACAAAGTAAAGGTGATGTTCCAGTTTTTTGTTTTTGTTTTTTTTTTTTTTAATTTTTTTTTTAATTTATTTATGATAGTCACAGAGAGAGAAAGAGAGAGAGGCAGAGACATAGGCAGAGGGAGAAGCAGGCTCCATGCACCGGAAGCCCGATGTGGGATTCGATCCCGGGTCTCCAGGATCGCGCCCTGGGCCAAAGGCAGGCGCCAAATCGCTGCGCCACCCAGGGATCCCATGATGTTCCAGTTTTAATGGTAAAGTTTTGATATAAAAGTAATTTTTCATAAGTTATAAATTTGAATTTTGTGTTGGAAATGGGAAATGGAAAATCAAATTTGGATAGATGAGCTTTTTTTAATTATATCTTAAAATTTTTATTCTTCTTGATGAGAATTATATGTGAAAGTTTTCCTTAAAAGAGAGTGATTTTTTTCTAACCATTGTAGTGGAATTTTTAGGAGATAGTGTATTTAAACAACCCTCTGTTTTCCAAATAACAAAAATCAGAATGTCCATAAAGGAGACTCCTATTCGGAGCCCTTAGCAAAATAGTCTCCGTTAGTAATATCTTCTGATAAATTCAACAATGATCATTTCCCATATCAGTAGTGGGGGTTGGTCCTTCAGCTTTAAAGGATAAGAAAATTTATTACTTACAAATAGAAGTAAGGGAAGAAGCAGATTTTTTTTCCTTAAAGGTTAATTTCTTTATTTTGAGAGAGCGTGTTTGTGCATGCTGCAGGAGAGAGGGAGAAGGTGAGAGAATCTCAAGTAGACTCCCCACTGAGCATGGAGCCCCAGATGGGCTCAAACCCACGACCCTGAAATCACAACCTGAGTCAAAACCAGAGTCGGGTGCTAAACTGACTCTGCCACCCAGGTATTCCAGGAGCAGATTTTATATAAAAATTTAAAACTTAATAAATAATTTGAGTTTCAGTGCATTATATTCCTAACTTTGAAAACCACAGATATCCTCTTGAACCGCTCTCAGCAGCTTTTCTCAAGTTGCACGGCCAAGTTTGCAGACGGACAGCAGTGCTCTGTGCCCGTGTTTGACATTACACACCAGACCCCTCTGTGTGAAGAACATGCCAAAAAAATGGTGAGTTCAGATTTTATTTTCTGCAGCTGAGGCTTTCAAACTTCTGATAGCAATCCACAGTAGAAAATATTTTTTAACTTAGTACAAACTGTGTGTAAATGTATATATTAATATATAAATATGTATATAAAATATTAATATATATGCTGATCATGAGCCACTGGATTAATTTCATAGCCTCATTTAAAAAAAAAAAAGTTCTAGGAGGTATTTAGTAGTTACTCACATATGATTATTTTATTGTCTATCCCTATTCTTTACTTCCCTTCTCATTAAGGTACATTTTCTTACTACTTAACAGGTTTTTCAAGCTTTCTTTGCCCCATTTCTTTAGATTTTTTGCTTTTTTTATATGCAATTTTGTGAATGTCTTAGATATTTGATGAAGTTTCAGCCAAAAACCAATCCTTTCTATACTTCTATTGAACTTAATTATTGCTTTTGTTAATGTATCATAAGCCCTTCAGAATAATTTGAAGGAGAGGTATGTCTGAACTAGTAGACTATCTGAATTCTATCATTACTTAAAAGAAGTGCTTTTTTACTGTTTTTACCCTGATACTTGCTGAGTCCTGTTATTTGCAAGGTAGTGTGTACCTTATACATATACCTTATGTATTAAAAAGCTGAATAAGACCATTTTTTCCCTCTGTAAGCATTTTGCAGTTTCAGGGGTGCATCAGGGTAACTGAATGGCCATTGGACCAGGACTTAATAGTATAAGCTGTGATCCTGGTGTTGCAACCAGTTAAATGTATAACAAGGACTGTTTAAGTTAAAAATTACAGCTGAGTATAGCAAACATCTGTAGCCTATCAGTCCCACAGTGAGAGACTCACACTGGGTGAAAAGAACTGGACAGATCTCTTGATTTTACTTTCAAACTGTCTTGAATCCAAACACATTGTGCCAGCTTGGCTGGTACATTCTAGCCTTGGTCATCACCTTTGCCTGGATTACTATAATAGTCTCCTAATTGGTCTCCCTTCTTCTTGCCATGCACCCCACCTGGACATATTCACATACCAGCCAGAGTAGGCTGTGTGTGTTCCACTTAACCTTTGAGTTTATATGCAATAAAAATCACTGTTTTTGGTCTATGGTTTTGAGTTTGACAATGCACACAGTCCTGTAACCACTACATAATGAGATATGTCACTAACACCCTAAATTCTCTTGTGCTCCCCTTCTGCAGTCTACTTCTTCCTCCATCTCCACTGTCTTCCTGTCCCTGTGATTTTACATTTTCTAGAATGTCTTATAATTGGAATCTATAGTATGTGCCCATTAGAGCAAGCCTTTGATAATATTCATGTGGTCATTTTAGTTTCCTGGTCAGAGCCTTCCAGTGGCTTTCCATCAGATCCAGAATCAAATCCACGATTCTTACCATGGCCTTTGAGACTTCCCCATCTGGTCTTTGCAATCTCTCCTGCTTCACCTTGTACCTTCCCCTTATTTCTGGAGTTCTAGCAGCATCAGCCTTCTTGCTTCTGCTTCAACACCCCCAACTCATGGGCTTTCCACTTGTTTTGCTCTTTTCCTAGGATGTTCTTTTCCTCCATTTCTACCTCCTTCCCTCCCTCATTCAGGTTTCCAATCAGTTGTCACTTCATCAAAGAAGTCTTCCACCTCCCCTCTACCCTGTCATTTTTTTTTAAGATTTTATTTATTCATGAGAGAAAGAGAGAGAGGCAGGGGGAGAAGCAGGCTCCATGCAGGGATCCCTATGTGGGACTCGATCCCAGGACTCCAGGATCATACCCTGGGCTGAAGGCAGTGCTAAACCTCTGAGCCACCCGGGCTGCCCCTACCCTGTCATTTTTTATCCTCATACTCTACCTTGCTTTTCTTCCTAACATTGGTATCAGCCTAATATCATACTATTAACTAATAGTTTATTGCTAGTATCCCTCTACTAAAATGTAAATTTTACAAAAGCAGGAACATTTTTTGTTCATTGCTATATCCTCAGTGCTTAGAACAGATGCTCAATTAAGTAATTGCTGAATAACAGAAGCATGGCTGGGAAAGGTTGAAATTTGGAATTAGATTCCACTGGACAGAGTAGCCATTGGTAGAAGAAGCTCAAGCTTCAGGAAGTCCAGGCTGTCACACAGAACATGGTATTTGATGAGTATGAGCCCATACAATGGATGGTAAGTTAGTAAAGGCAGTGTCCTGGCACGTAAGTAGAATGAGACAGCAAGTTGGCAGGGAATGGTGTTTACAAATAGCGTAGGCAATGGACAGTTGGCATTAGGAAAGGCCCTAGGGTGCAGGGGCTCCAGTTTTCCAGAGGAGCTTTGTGGTGGACTACCAAGAGCATGGTGGGACCTCAGTCGAGGGTAGTTCTGTGTGGAGTACCTGGCCCATTACCAAAAACGTTGGCCTACGAGGTTTAAGTTAAGGAGAATAAGACAGACACCTAGCACTAGAATTAGGTGATATGAGAGTGTCTTTAAAGTAGGACACGTGTATCTTGGGCCAAAGTTTCCCTCACCTAACATCTGTACTGGTCCTAGAGGGAGAGCCTGGGATGGTACTGGTGGTTGCTCAGACTCTCTTTGTTGAATTACATAGTGGATATAATAAAAGTAGACCTCAAGTATCAAGCCAGAGAGCTACAGAGGCTGGGAAATAGCCTTTCTTTTTTTGGTTTGTTTTACAAATTTATACATTTATGACTTGAGTCTGTGTTTAGATTCAAGTATTTGGCTCATATTAAACTTCTTTTAGATTTCTTGAATTGATACTTTAATCTTATTCTTTCTTGTCTTGAATTTGTTTGCTAGCATTAATAACTGTTAATGCTATTGATTATTATTAGTTTTCAAATACTGTTGTCCGTACTCTTTTTATGTATTTAGTTTTGGGTTACTACTGAATTTATTAAAGGTGATGTCAATTGTAAAAACCACAATTGTTTTTACATACCACCAGGAAATAAGAAAAACACAGCACAGTGCATTTCTTGTCACCTATAATTTTTGTTTTATATTTATCAAAATAGCTTCTGTAGACTTAATTGGACATAGATTTTTTTTTAATCTTCCCTAATGCTGAATTACTTTCCTTCGTTTCCGCTGAATTCCTTGACATGGAAAAGGCAGTATTGTCTATGTACATCAACTATAACACAGCTTTGTCTACTTTGTGGTTATGTTCCTTTCTCAAAAACAAACAAACAAAAAACCCACAAAGGAATCATGGTCATGTCTTCAATAATGAGTATTTGCTTCACTGATGGCAGTTTTATACCCTATTGCTCAACTTTTTGCACACACAACAGTTTTTCTTTCCTCTTCGTGTTAAACCAACAATGTCCATATCTTGACTCAAACAGTGACAGTACCAAGAACTTTTCTCACCCTTGCACATATGTAGGCAGTGCCAGCTACAGTGACCATCCCTGGGCCCAACAGCAATTGTTGTAAAAGCCACCTCAATTGCAGAGATACTAAAATATGTATCTTGGAATTAGTGAAATGCAATATTCAGATTGAAGGGTTGCGGCTGAAGAAAACTGGTTATATTTATTGTTAATTTCTTGTTCTTCCTTGCTGGTTCTTTCTCAGACGTCTGCTTACTTAATTGAAACCGTTTTATAAAACTGCAGTCTGGTTGTCTTCTCTCCTCTCTCTACCGTATCTTCCTGGCCTGTGTAAATTATCTGAAGGACTTTTACTTTGTCATGATTTCTGAGGCTACGTGTCCATCCCATTCTTTATCCCTCATGCTGTTTTTTCCTATCTCCTAGAAAATCTTCATACCCCAAATTGTTTGTGAGCCAAACTGAACTTCTTACCTTTTCTTCTGAATCCTTATTCCACTCTGCGCTCTGTTCCAGCAAATGGTATCATCTAACAGTCATCCAACCTAGAAACCTCAGAGACGTCTTCAGGTGCTCTCTTCCTTTCATCCTCACCACATCCAAGGAGCTCTCAGATCTTGACAATTCTGTGCCTACGGGGCATTGCTTTTCCATTCCCCGCTCACATCGCCCTTAGCCCTTTATCTTGTGTTGACTGCTGAAGTGACTCTCCGGAAATAACACCCCAGTGACTTAAAATCCAACTTTTCTTTTAATCACACAAAACTAAAAAGAATTGATTTTCCTTCTATATACCCATAGAAGGTACTTATGTCATTATTGACCTATTTTCATTGTATATTTAAGTATACTTGTATTCATGTTTTTCCTGTGGAAGAGTAAGTTTTTTTAGGTTGCAATTTCATTCATTGTATTTTTACCCTACATACCTATCCCACTGTCTTTTTTTCCCCATCCTTTCTACCCACCCACATCTCTCCCTTGACCTATTACAGTTTCATGCTGTCTTTAAGTGGGGGATGAACTGTATGTATATATTGAATTGATTTAAATTAAAAAATGAATTCTTTTTTTCTCATTTACTTATTGTTAGGCATAGTTGTAGGCATGTTTTAAGCGTTCCATAGAATGTTAAGAGATATATTTTCTTTCAGGTAGCTGTTGGGTTTTTCACAAGCAATCTCAGTTTAAAAATCCCTATTTCTTCATTCTAAAGGATAATTTCTTGAGAGGAGATAGCTCCCGTAAAGTTCAGCACCAGCAGCAGAGGAAACCCAGGAAAAAAACCAAGCCTCCTGCACTTACCAAAAAACATAAGAAAAAGAGAAGGCGTGGACCTCGTCGACCCCAAAAACCCATTCCCCCTGCAGTGCCCCAAGGAAACCTCAGCATGCCCACCAGCGTCTCACTGCCAGTGGAGGCTGCCCAGATCCGGTCAGTAACAGCACCGAAGCTTATGTTTCCTTTCTATGTTCTGATAGCTCTCAGAGCACTTAGCCTTACTTTCTTCTCTAGCCTTGTGGCTGGGCTACAGAAGCCATTCGATAGATCAGCCTAGACTTTGTAGTTTTCATTCTAATTTCTACCAGATATTTGATTGAGTGAGATCTGAAATAAAGCTTTTGGCTATAACATAGAAAGCAGATGCTGAAATTAAGAATTTAATTGTCCATTCTCAGATTGTTCTGTTTTAACAGAAATCCCATGTATGTTTTAACAGAAATACTACATCAGAAATCTGGTGCATTACCAATTTTGGCAGGGGTTAGCCAAATGAATGAGGCTTCTGTTTCAGCTAAGCATTTTCCCTTTTTTCTGTTTATTTCATTTTTTTAAGTTATTATTTTGACTAGATTTGAAATTTACTAAAAAGTATTAAAACACAGTACACAAAATGGTAATTCATTCTACTAATGAAGTAAACATATTATCTCAAAATGATTGCCTTAATACATGGGTACAAGCCAGAGAACTACATGACTGTGTATGGTGAGATCTTCCTTTTGCTATCACATTCCCTTCTCTGAAAGTAGGAAAAGGAGACATTTGAGTTAGGATTTCACATCTTCATGTTTGATGAACTTGTTTCTGGGACACTGGTGTGAAGGTAAAAGGGGAGTGGTGAGGCCAACCGTGTCCTCTTCCCCAGGAGCCCGTCCACGCCAGAGCTGAGTGCTGATGAGTTGCCGGATGACATTGCCAATGAGATCACTGACATTCCACATGACTTGGAATTGAACCAGGAGGACTTTTCAGACGTCCTGCCACGGCTACCTGATGACTTACAAGATTTTGATTTTTTTGAAGGTATGGTCAACATTTTGATTCAAGTCCAGTTTTTGTGTTTTTTTAAATGAGTTTTTTAAAAAAGGAAATCGTGTTTTCGAGATGTGTTTGAAGTGCTCCTCATACATACTGTCTTTCACTGTCAATGGCAAATGCAGCGCTGCTAAAGCTATTTTACCCATTTCACAAGGCAGGGATGTGCACTTTGTGTTCACCATTACTATAGGCTTAGGAGATTAATGATTCGATTGTTAGGTTTTAACGTTGTTGCTTTAAAATGAGTCATTTTACTTGATTTTTTTCAACAAAAACATTTAAATTTGAGTTTATTGAAGCCTTTTAGGATTTCTCCTAATCTTAATACCTCACCCTGTACTTCAGTTGAAGTGTATTTTCCCAAAACAAAGTTTGCTTAATCCCACCAGTTCTCTGGTGCTTTCAGGGGAAACCTGTTTTTGTACTCTTAGAATGTTCCTTTCACCATTAAAAACAGTATTTTTGTGAAGATTAGTCAAGTTCCCAAATATATAGATTTTTTATATAGGAAATGAAATTAACAGCAGCCCATGGGCTTCTGTTTTATGAAAACTAGAATGAGAGGAGCAGGATTAACGGGTCACACAAAAGCGTTTTAAAAGATAATGGGGGAGTGGAGCGGATTGCAGAGTGTTGTGCTCACATGCACGCATGAATCTCTGTATTCTAGTCTTCCACAGCCACCCTCTGGCTGGAGGAAGGCGTTTAAGAGCAGAAGAACCAAGGGGGACTCCTACACAGCCTTTTGTCTCCCGGCTGAACCAATATGACACATCTTCTATTTTAATGATTTTGACATAAGTTTATGTAAAAACCCATGTGTGGTCAGACAGTTACCATGCATTTTAAGTTAGTATTGCTTAGAATCCTTAATTTAATGCCTCAATGAGATGAGTTTAGGGAGTGCTGTGAATAACTAAAGATGGGATACAGGTTCCAGGACAGCTCAACCTTTCAGGCCTGTCCTACAGATTAATATTTCACTCTTTCCTTCCAGTCCAGTCCTGGGAAGCTTCTCTATTCCAGTATTTCATTTTGTTTAGTTTTTTCTTAAAGATCTATTTATTTGGGGGAGAGAGTTTGGGCATGTGTAGGGGAGAGGGGTAGAGAGAGAGGAGAGAGAGTCTCAAGCAGACTCCCTGCTAAGTGCAGAGCCCACTGCGGGGCTCAATCCCACAAGCCTGAGATCAAAATCAAGAGTCAGATGCTTAATTTGACTGAGTCACCCAGGCACCTGGTTTTATTTTGTTTTGATTTTTAAAGGTTTTATTTATTTATCAGAGAGAGAGGGGCGCCTGGGTGGCTCAGTTGCTTAAGCGCCTGCCTTTGGCTCAGGTCATGATCCCCAGGGTCCTGGGATCGAGCCCCACATGGGCTCCCTGCTCCGGGGGGAGCCTGCTTCTCTCTCCTCTGCCTCTGCTTGTTTGCTTACTCTCTCTGTCAAGTAAATAAATAAAATCTTTATAAAAAAAACAAAAACAGAGAGAGCGAGGATGAGCATAGAGCCTGAATGGGGCTTGATCCCAGGACCCTGGGATCATGACCTGAGCCAAAGGCAGATGCTTAACTGACTGAGCCACCCAGGTGCCCCATTTTTTTTTTTTTTAAAGATTTACTTATTTGAGAGAGAGAGAGAGAGAGAGAAATTTAAGCAGACTCGCCACTGAGCGTGGAGCTTGATGCAAGGCTCGATCCCACTCCCTGAGATTTTGACCTGAGCTAAAACCAAGAGTCAGACGCTCAACTGACTGAGCTGCCCAGGCACCCCGTTAATAGAATATTGCTAAAAAATAATTTAGACGTGTGATTTCTGTGGTATGGGACAAGTAAAAACTCTGCTGATTCTTGACGGCTTTTGTTTTACTCAGGAAAGAATGGAGACCTCCTTCCAACTACCGAAGAGGCCGAGGAACTTGAACGGGCCTTACAGGCTGTAACTTCTCTCGAGTGCCTGAGTACCATTGGGGTACTTACTCAGTCAGATGGTGTGCCAGTCCAGGAGTTGTCAGATAGAGGAATAGGGGTGTTCTCCACAGGTACTGGAGCTTCAGGAATTCAGTCCTTGAGCCGAGAAGTAAACACGGACCTAGGGGAGCTACTGAATGGGCGCATAGTACATGATAATTTTTCTAGTCTAGAGCTGGATGAGAACCTGCTCCGTTCTGCTACCTTGTCTAACCCACCTACACCCCTGGCAGGGCAGATCCAGGGGCAGTTCTCTGCCCCAGCCAACGTCGGCCTTACTTCTGCCACTCTGATGAGCCAGAGTGCACTTGGGGAGAGAGCCTTCCCAGGACAGTTTCATGGACTACATGATGGCAGCCATGCCTCCCAGAGGCCACATCCTGCCCAGCTGCTGAGCAAGGCAGATGACCTAATCACCTCACGACAGCAATACAGCAGTGATCATTCACACTCCTCGCCCCATGGAAGCCATTATGATAGTGAGCACGTGCCGTCTCCCTATAGTGACCATATCACCTCTCCCCACACGACATCTTACTCTGGTGATAATATGGCAGCTACCTTTTCAGCAGAGATGCCCATCATGGCGCAGCACTTGCTCCCAACCCCACTCGAGGTGCCACTTGGAGGAGTCGTAAACCCCAGAACTCACTGGGGCAATCTCCCTGTCAACCTTGGAGACCCCTCTCCATTTAGCAACCTTCTCGGCGCAGATGGACATCTTCTTTCCACTTCCCTATCCACGCCACCCACCACTTCGAACTCAGAGACCACACAGCCTGCCTTCGCCACCGTGACCCCCAGCAGCTCCAGCGTGCTTCCGGGGTTACCGCAGACCAGCTTCAGTGGCATGGGGCCTTCTGCTGAACTCATGGCCTCCACCTCTCCCAAGCAGCAGCTCCCTCAGTTCAGCGCAGCCTTCGGCCACCAGCTGGGTTCTCACAGTGGCATTCCTAAGGACCTGCAGCCCAGCCACAGCTCGATAGCCCCTCCTACAGGCTTCACAGTAACAGGTGCCACAGCTACAAGTACCAATAATGCATCTTCTCCCTTTACCTCCCCTAACTGAGCGTGTCTGTGGGTTTGCAGGCAGGTGGGGAACCTGGTGTTTTCTATCTTTGTTTCCTGTTTCTCATCCCTTTCCCCCTTTTCCTAAAGAAGATTTTAAAAATCACAGGTGGGGACGAAAGGGGGAACGCTCCCTTTTCCAGTTAAACAAGTAACCCCGCGGTGGACCTTGCTTCAGTGTTCACATGTGCTCCTTTGCACTGGTGCTCATTCCCTCCTGGCAGGTTCACTCTACCCCAGTGGTTTCCTCAGTGGCTCAGCACCGTGACTGGATAGAATTGATTTTTAGCAGCAAGTCCTAGAAGTGGAAGATACCTCAGATTACCAGTGCCCTTTACTATTTCCTAGTATTCAGATCAATGCTTTCCATTCTATGACCAGGTCTTCACAGAGGTGGTTCTAGATAGAATGGTCCTATCCATTGAGTTCCCGTCTACGTGATAGCAGATGGTGCGTAGGGGAGTAGATCAAGGCTCTGACTTCACACCAACTGCTAAACACTGCACGAGGCCAGGATTCCATTCCTAATTGTGATCATGTCAATTTAAAAAGAAAAAAATTTTAGTCTTTTGACCGCCTGTGTGTATGTGCACCCACGTGTGTGTTTTTGTGCAGGGCAGGAAGCACCTGTCCCATCGTCGTTGTCGTTTCTTTTTTTTCCTAATGAGTCTAAGGCTCTTCTCCTTTCCCACATCTCACAACCCCAATCAGGTTGGCCATTTTCTCCCCGCTGTATTAACTCAGTCTCCCGCATAGAGAGGGTGGTGGTCCGACCAGGCGAGTTACACGACCCTGTTCTGCTAAGTCACCCAGGAGCGCAGCGGGCCGCATTCACGTCGGGGCTGTGGGGATGTCACTAAGTTACCCAGCTCGTGCGGTGTGACTGCAGGGTTGCTGAGATTCTGAGGTCTGGTTGTTATTTTTGCCTTTTTAGACGAGCATTTGTTTCTCCATCCCTCTCTCACGGAATACATTCATGAGATGTAATTATAAAAAAAGACCATATTTTGATGTGAAAAAGCAGGAGAGGTCAGATAGATTTGGAAAGATGGGATCTCTGAACTCTTTGATCCGTCTTTTACTTTTGACTTTCATGTTTACAGTAGTGATTCTTCGGTAAGATTTGTAAAATGTTGAAGACACTTGTAGAATCAATGTATCAGTTGTGAAGTGATGTGTAATATCTGAAGGATACACATTTTAAAGTCTTTCAAAGCGGAATATGGAAACGAGACATAAATTTTACCCATACCCTTTGGTACTTTTAAAATAATTGAAGTGCTTAGGTTTAAGTTCGGGGACTTTTTTTTTTTTTTTTAAGTACCAGGATTTTAGGGTTAAAAATCATATTGGGTAGTTTAGTAAGTTGGTGACTATGAAATAAATCTGTGAGGTTTCTTTTTACCTGCCTTCTCCCCTGCCCCCTCCCCAAGGGTGGAACTAGATTCTAAAGGCATCTGTGCTCTGCTTTTGCTGAGAAGTTTCACTGTCCCCTGAGATACCATTGGCTATTTATACCTGAGTCGAGTCTAATTTACATATATATATTTTAAAAGATGAGTAGAGAACATATCTATTAATGATGTGATATAATAATTCATTTGTCAGGGAATATTTGATCTTAATTCCTTTTCAATAGGTAAAGATTTGGATGTATTTTCCTACTTCCTATATGTATTCTCTTTATGCCATGCTAATTCTAACCAGTCCCTTCTTTTGAAAGCTTTTCTTTCTCTGCTTTTTAAAGGAATGATGGTGATCAGCAGGCATTATGTAGATACCATGTGCCTGAGATTATGGAGGGGAAATGTCACGTGACTGTATGAAATCATTATATGCCCTAGTTTGTATTTATTGAAGTTTCTTTTTGTGGGCCAAAAATACATTTGTAATATATTTAGTTTGTTTTTTTTTAATCATGATAATTGATTGGAAGATTTATTTTTTAATAGCTTTGCCTTTTTTGCAGATTGAGAAATTTCTAAATTATAAATTATGTCACAAAGCAAAATTATATTTGGTATCACCATAAATTTCTATTCTGAGTGGTGAGAACAGATCATTTGAGTATTTCTCACCTGTGAAACCTATGTTAGTAAGCTTTTTTATTTTAATGTACTGTAATGAAATGATTACGAGTAGTTACCTCTGCTCAAAAGTATCACTTAGTTTGCGCCACTCTTTCACTTCCCGTTACAATCATCACTAGAAAACTGTCCATTCCCAGCAATTCGATCTAGTCTCCACTGTGTACAAATTCAAGGTTGTAGCAGAGCAGCAGCACACTGACTATCTTATCTATCGGCCCTTCTTTGACAGCAAAGGGAAAGTCACGGGTAGTCGGTTTGAACTTTTCTGGCTATTTGTCCCTCGTGGTAGCTGCTTAAAATTCTTCAGTTATCAAAACTGAGTTTGCAGTAAGTTGCACATTTTCTTGTTTGCAATTTTCTGTTCTATGTGCATTGAAAAGCCCTTTTCCTGCTTTCTAGTAAGGAGGCATGAAATGATCAGGAATGTTGCCAGTTAACAGCTTCACACCAAAAACTTTGAGTAAATTCATTTTTGTTTAGATGCCCCCAGTGATAGCCGAAGCAGGGGCACCCGTAGAGAGTACCAGCATAGGTCTGGGGAATTAGCAAAAAAACACAAATTTGTCCTCTCCTTTCATCTCTGTCAAAACAAATAGCCAAGCTTGCGATTCGCTTTGCTCTTGCGGTTTCTTGTGAGTCCCTTTTTGGAAGCGAGAAGAACGTCTGTGAACCCAGAGATACCGGTCCCGTTTTTCTTTTAGCTGACACGGAACAATTCTAGTCTATTAGTTGTAGGTGTGCTGTTAATGTGTAGAGAAAGAAATGAAGTGTCTTTTACTCCAGAAATAGGAAAATTAGTGTCTTTTAAATAGCACTTATGCTATCATAAGGCAATACTGGAATCAAAAACAAATTTTACATAAGGTCCTAATTAGGTGGAAACTAGCTTTTATTCTAGTGTGAAATGAGAAATAGTGGCAGAGAAGTTCACTCTGTCTCTGCAGTTCTTTGGGACCATTTATAAAGGCCAGTTAGATTGTGTTAATGTGATTTACTTACAAAGTTGCTGCAGTTCATGGATACATTCTGTGCTTGGAGAATCTGAATTCCATTCTAAGGAATGATACTCACTGGCTGTGATCTTATAGCATCGAAGGAAAGATGTGTTTTCTCTCCTTTACTCTCTCTACATAATTGTTAATATTATTTTAATTAAAGTACTTAAGACATTGTTTTCTCCTCTGTAAAAATGGCTTAGTAATTTGCACATCTGCGTAGGTTATGTAGCTAGTAAACAATTCACAGTAGTAAATAGCAATTACACTTAACCCACCAAATGACAGACTATGCAATGGAAAATTTTGTAATTATCGTCACATAGCTTATATGGTGAAGGATTTTTTTTTTCCCTCTCTCTCTAGTAACCTACCACATGAGATAGAACTGCTTTATAAATGACTTCCTGAGCAATTTCATGCTGGCAGGCAGTGTGGTGTGTCTAGTGTCCCTCCACGAAGAGATTATAATTTAATGAGAAGCAAATAGTAGGTATGGACATAAAGTTGGAAAATGTGTCTGGTTTTTTGTTTTGTTTTTCTTAAAATTGTAGTTACCGTCTTGAGTGGCATCAGGCTAAGGAAAGCTAATACTTTATCTTTGCCAAATAATTATTTATAAGATTAATTTCTTCAATAGGCCCAGTCTCTCAACTGCAAGCTAAGAGTCCTCACTTTCTGTGACTAACACTAAAGCTTTGCCTTATCAGAGCTCGCTTGCAGTCCATGATCACAACCCAGAGGCAAAGACAGTGCTTTGATTTGGAAGGAAATGGTGTCTGTGATACATTCCCGATTTGTAAGCTTTCTTCTTATGAAAAAGAATTTATATTTCTATTGACCTGTACCATTCAGTTTTGCTTTGTTTTTTTTTAGTTTAAGTAGGTTCCACACCTAATGTGGGGCTTGAACTCACAACCCTGAGATCGAGAGTCACATGCGCTACCAGCTGAGCCAGCCACATACCCCTGTACCATTCGGTTTTTATCCCTTGGCCCTAGAATTTGAGCATATGTAGGTAACTCCCATGCCCTTGGTTCGTGTTACTTGCCCGCAATCTCTCCTGCACCCCTGCATCACAGGGGCGGTGGTGGTGGTCGTGGGCTGCATCAGCAATGTTTGTGTGAGGCAATCGCCTTCCCTCCAAGTTCAGTAGGTTGTTGTGGATTGGTATTGTAAAAAGATGAGGATATTCATAACACTAAACTAGTTATTTTGATGGGTTTGGAATTCATTTTTAAAAATTAGCTATCTAGTTTCCACATTCTTCAACCTCTTCTTTTTAGCCTTTTAACATCCTACTAAGTTCTGTTTTTAATCTGGTATAATAGATTAGTCTAATACAGTGGTCTTCTACATGGTCAACAGAACTCTGCAGGCAAATGAGGCGATTTCAAGGATTCCTTAAAAGAAAATGTCATACTGAATAGTCTTCATTTATCTCTTTCATCACCAACACCTACATCGTTCCAAGGATTTTTTTTTCCTGATGAGAAATACATTCCTTGGGGGTGAGGTAGGAGGTGGAAATATATATATGATAGAACATAGATATCCCCCCCTCTCACAATACATTGAAAATACGGAATCTTTACTGGCATTCTAAAGAAAGGTTAAACAATGACTTCTTAATATCTGCAGCCTTATGAGCTTCCCAGTATCCTGTTCCGCATGGAACCAGAATTCATGTTTAGTAGATTAAAGTGACATTTTCAATGCTACCTTTCAAAAGATTTGAAATAAGATACCAGTGAAGAACATATTTGGGGTATCTGTTCAGCGTTTCCCCCTGACCAGTGAGTTAGGAAAGAAAACCTAAAATGCAAGTGAATAGTTATGTCTCCTAATAGCCAGTGTCATTAATGCAAAAATTGTGGGGCCGACTTAGCCTCTTTTCTAAATAGCAAAAATTCTCTTTGCCCTCAGCTCTAACTTCTCTTAGCCTCCCTCTCTCTGCACTGTGATCCAGAGCCAATAAAGGACATGTCGTATTTCAGGGAGAGAGAGCAAATTTGGTATGACTTTCTTTACCAGAAACTAGGTTCCCAGATCTTGGGGATGTCTGACTACTTAGAGTGGCGGAGTTTTGGGGGATCTAAAGTTGAGTCTGAAAAACAATGTTGTAAGAGAAGAGTTGTCTAACTCTTAGTAAGCCTCTGTCGGGCAGCCCAGCTCTCCTTCCCTTTGCCCTCCTGCCTGCTGGCCTCAGTACTCCCCTACACCCCCTTCTCAAGCCTACATGCATACACCCCTGATCTGCCCTGATCCTGGCCTAAGAGTCATAGACACCACCTCTTTCACTT
The DNA here is from genome assembly GCF_003254725.2 of Canis lupus dingo. Lineage (NCBI taxonomy): Eukaryota > Metazoa > Chordata > Mammalia > Carnivora > Canidae > Canis > Canis lupus. The sequence continues at coordinate 14,935,081 of NC_064279.1, read as the reverse complement.
GTTTTTGTTTTGTTTTATTTTGTTTTTTGTTTTCGTTTGAGCTGGGGACCACTGAAGTAAGCTCTATATGCACCCAAAGTTCCCCTTGGGAAAATGTTCACCATGCACTGTAGAAGCTTCCAGTGCAGCGAAACCATACCAGTGCTTTTGCCTGGGGAATAGACTGATTGCCCTGAACTGACTCCACCCTGCATCGGTAAGGCCCCGTGGGCACCAGCAGATAAGCGTGCAAGTGATGGGAAGCTGGATGCTGGTGACATTGTCTTCATCTGCTCGGAAGGGTTGCAATCAGTCCCTCTTCGCAGTGATTCTTCTTTTCACTGTATAGTGTTGAGTATGTCTCAGGGATTCCTTGTGGAAATTAGGGCAGTTTGTAAAATAAGAAACTAGTTTTAAGAGAAACTAAAGGTGACTCATTGAAGAGAGCGCAAGAAAGAGAAAGCGTTCGGTTTTGTAGCCCACCGTGTCTCGCATAGGACCTCTTTCCTTTCTCCTTCAGGCTCTCATCTCCGCTTCAGCAAACAGAATCCTTTCCCATCACGCACAGCTTTAAAAGTTTTATTTAAAAGTTTCCTTCCCCAATGAGCTTTCAGAATACTTATTGTAGATTTTAAGAGAAAAGGTATATTAATTTATACTATTAACATCACCTCATAAATTATAAGTTTTATACTAAAGCTGTATTGAGTGTAATGAATTATGTTGCCTATGTGTTTTAATAGCTTAAGAAATTATATATGAGCTTTTTGGGTTTTTTGTTTTTTTTTTTTTTGTTTTTGTTTTTTGTTTTTTTAACAAAACAAACTAGTGAAGCACCTTTTTACACTGGATCTCTGCCGTGTCAAGGTGTATAGCTATCCTTTGCTACCTTGCAGATATATAAAATAAAAGGATATCCTGGGGCCTCAATGTAGAACACCTTTAGACCATTTATTACTGCTCATAGAACTGTTGGGAATCGTGTTTCTCTAGTAAATGATCTGTGGTTTACACTTAAGACGGCTAGAAGCTTAGTTACAGGGTAAATAGAAATACATAGATCAAGCAAAACTCCCAACTACTGTAGCTGGAATTTGTAAACTAAGTTTTTAAGACCTCTTTTATTTGCTATGGAGTTATTCTTTAATTTACAGTTCCTTCTGTAAGTTGGGAAGTAAAATAGAAAAAATAATAAATTTAGATGTTCTCAGTGTCTTATTCAGGAACTTTTTTACCCCTCCTCACTAAGGAATTCCCACTGTGACTTAAAAATAGAATTAAATTACTTGTGTGCTTGTCTCCGTCTGTGTTTTTACACACATGCAAAAATATACATTGGGGGCACGTGTGTGAGAGAGATGAATGTGTGCTTAGGTTAAAAATAGAAGAAGGTAACAATGTATTGTAGAAATACGGTTTATTTAGATGAGGCTATCAAGAGTTATTTTCTCATCGTCTCTGTAGTAAAAATACACCAAATTCTTCATTATGCTATTTTATGTTAAAAGGCTAGCTCTGATATCATGTGCATTTTATTTTAACCTTTTGATTAACTTATGCTATGTTTTTAAAATGACATGAGAAACAGGTTCAAAGACCAGCCTCTCACTTTTGAGCATAAAAATATGAGAGAGAGAGAGAGAGAGACAAACCAGACATAGAGAGACAAACCAGACATGAGCTGTGTTTATCTGCTGGGGTGATGGGACCAGATCAGTTGAAACAACTTTTTTTATGTTAATAATATATTTCTTTGTATTCTGAGTTAGAAAATCTTATTGATCATCTTTTCTTGGTGAAGTTAAGAAAATTATAAGCTTTTAATAAAGAATGCCATTTTTTGAAGGGACTGCTTTGTTGAAAGAGTTGGTGGGATCATTTCACCATGTATACTTCAAAGCTGGGATGATTTCAGTTATTTCCAAAAATTAAAAAAAAAATTACTCCGTTGTGCTATTTATGAAGTTAGCGTGCCCCCGACCCCCGTATTTTGGTTATAGGAAAAATTATGCTACCCTTGACTTTTACCTGATTCATATGGAATTAAAAAAGATACATTCCTATATTTTAAGTTTTGTCATTTTGCTATACTACACATTCAGTACTGGAGTATCTGGTGGTCTAACATAGCCAAAACTAGAGTTGTTATTAAATGCTCCAATCACATTTAATTTTACTATAAAAAAAAATCATGTACTTTGATATATGTCAAAACAACTTCTGATAACACACCAGAATTTGTAGTTCTCTTTGAAGCCTCATTCATCTTAGGTATAGTCAAGACCTAGGAAAGCTTTACATGTCGTTCCTTTTATAGTTGTATTTCTGCATCTCCCAGTTTCATTCACTCTTGCTTTATGGATTTTTTAAAAATCTGCATATTTCTTGTACATATGCATGCAAATGAAAGAAGGGAGTTTGTATTGGTGCCATTTCTCCCTTCAGTTACTCTGGTTAATGGGATTTGCTAGAATAAACTCCCCCTGATTGAAGGGTGAAAATAAACCCTTTTGTGTATATCTGTACAGAGATGTGTATATGGGATGTGGTGGCACTTTGCTGAATGTGAACTTGCCTTGTCAATGGAAAGATTGAAAAGTATTATGTTTATTTATACATTTGTATAAATCTATATATACACGTATGTATATGTGTGTGTATAGATAAAGCTATATACATATATTTCCCTAAAAAATGTGTGTGTGTAATAGATAAACAGCCTTTGTTAAAGCAAGATTATACGTCGATGGAAAACTCGATGATTCTGTAAGCAAGAGGAGGTGACAGCCTAGAGCACACCATCGGTGCATACGAAGATGGGAGTCCTTTGGATTATAGTCTTGTTTATGGTTATTATAATTGAATTCCTGCTAGAACTCTTACCAGTTCCATTGTTCTTCATCTTCACTGCCTTCTAAATCAATCTCATCACACTTCATTGTATTTCCCCCCCTTTATTATGTCCTTCCTAGCCGAAAGCATTTGGCTTAAGCATAATTCATTAACTTCTCAGTCATTTCTTTTAAAGATCTTTATCTCTGAAATTTTCCTGAAGATGTAGATTTTGGTAATAGTTTGTCTAGTAATTTTGAGGATTGGGTATTCATCTTCATCTCAAAAATAAACAGAAAACCAACATTCAAACAAGGCTAATCTGAAAGTTACCTAGATCATTTGGAGACATTTTACTCACGTTGGAAAAGAGCATAATTATAATCTTATTGGTAACAGCGTTTGGTTTATTTCCCCATTTACTGTCTTCAATCTGTCATTTAAAAATGTGGTTTACTTTGTGTCTTAATCATAAACTTACCATTTTCATTTTAATGGAAAGCATACAAAATCACATAAACCTCTTGAATTCTACAACTAACTCATTTTGCTCATAAAACTGCTTTAACAAATTCTTAAGTAATGAATTTTGCTGTATTTCCTTTTGACTTTTTCCACATTTGTGACATTCTGTTTTAACTTTGCTGCAGCTCTCTAGAAAACTTGCATCCCTATATATTGTGCCTTTAAAGCTCTTATGCACACACAGACAAAAGTGTATATATACATGTCAGAGCATGTGTACATATACTTTCGTATATACTCACACAGTATGTCTCATATTGTGGGAGTGAATATATAGATATTCAAAGGCAATGAAATGTTGCTTTCTAGATATATATGTATATAAATAGTGTTGATATACTGTATATACACATGTATATGTATGAGTTTTAAATGGCAATCTTTTACATTTAGCAAAATGCTGCCCCTACTGGAATATTGTCACTGCAGTGGCAGTTGTATGTAATGATTTAAAATACATTATCGAAAATTATTTAAAGAACATTTAAAAGTCTCATCTAAAGACATCCACACATTATTTATTTATCTTTTCCTTTTTATTGTTACTTTTTTTTTTTTAACTGAAAGGGAGACTCTCATTTTTTAAAATGCCACCTGTCCTATGGGAGAAAGAGAGAGAGAGAGAGCCGGGGATTCACTTGGGAACCTCGTGCATTTTCCCTCTCTCTGAAATGGAGATGTACCACAAACCAGCCTGTTTGTTTCAGTTGTAAAGCAATCCTAACATTTCCATTAGCGTATGTCCTCCACCATCTTCCAGATCAACTTAATTCACCAATCTGCCTCTTCCTTTCATTAATAAATAATGATCATTGAGATCATTTTGCCTGGGGGAAGTTAACTACTCTAGCTGCAGGGAAATCTATCACCTAACTGTTATGCTGCCTTGTTCAAAATTCAACTTTGAGGGGAGGCAGCTCTCATGAAGCTGTCTTAAGCATGTTTTGCATATATTTAGTTAAAGGTCTTCCCAGACGCTTTTTTCTTGTTAAAGAGCTCGGAGTCTGCATGCACCTGCCGTAGATTCAATCCCTATTCCCCACCGCTTCAGGTGTTTTCATTAATATATCAGTTTGACGCACTGAACGACAGACTAGGAAGAAAAAAAAACATTAAATCTTTAATTTTGCGATGAGTTGGCAACCGATTACATTTCAAGACCTTCCAGAAAAAAAAAAAAGACCTTCCAGAGAGAGGAACATAGATGGACAATCCTAAATTGTAAGATGTTAACAAAAAGCAAAAGAGAACCAAGAACCAACAGTGGAGTAAGAGTCCCCCCTGAAGACCAGAACCGAGAGGTTGGGGTTTGAGTGATTTTACAGAGTAGTTTAGCTGGAACTTGATATCAGAAGCAGCCTTTAACAAAAAGCCTCTTGGCAATCATAGGGTAGGTACTAACTGGAGAACTGAGGTATAAATTGAAACCAAGTTGCAGTGGGAAATCACAGGTGAGGTGGTCTCTTCTTTGGATCCTGTTAAGTGACAAGACAGGTTGCACAGATTTAAAATCTCTTCTTACAAAGTAACTGCACGGTAGCAAGGACTAGCAGTTCTCAAAGCCCTTCTTTTTCAGTGTTCTCATTCACCTTGGCACACAAGTATGTTTAACAGGCCATACATTAAAAATATTTACAAAAAAAAAAAAAGCTGCTTAAAGGGAACTTACAAACTGAGGATCTTGTCTGGATTTGCGTGAATAGTGGCTAGAAGTTTAGTTATATGCACAAAAGCCAAGGGGCCACTCGTTTCTGCACAGACTGTAGCAGCAAGATGAGGAGGTTGGCAGGTTTATTGGTAAGAGCCCCCCGTCCCCACCGTTGTGGCGGAAAGGCATGTCTGATTTTGAGTGGTGTTGCTGGGTGGGGGCGGGGAACCACATTTTGGGAGGTGATGGGCTTTTGGTTTGTAATTTCCCTTTAAACATGAAGAGATGGCTCACATTTTCCATATATATCTCAATGAATGTACTGTATTACTGTTTTAAAAATTTGATGAAATAATAATGGATTGGTCTCCTTTTGTTATCTGGTCCTTGTTTAATTTGTTTAAGGGTTTTTGTATACAAAAGTTTACATTTTTATGTATATTTTTCTTGTGTAAAAACTGATGTAATATGTGTATAAAACACTGTATGTATTATCTGTATATAGTGTGACAAAATGATTTTTCTTTCTTTCTTTTGGATGTATTAATAAATCTTGCTGTGAAGTAGCTTTGTTTCGGGTATAATTTCCTTTGCCTGGATATAGATCGAAGCTGCAAATCCAGGGTAGGCATTTTCCCCCTTTTGTTATTTAAGTAGAGTGATTTTTCAAGATCTATTTTATCAAGAATTCTGGGGATATAAATTCATGGCTCTTTATGGTTAGATCAACGATTAATATTTGCAATAGCTATGGACCAAGTAAATGCTAGGTGAGCTTTATGTGGTTATCTAGAACCTTGAAATCCAACCAGAAGTTGCATTGGAAATTGTTACATGTTGGGACGCCTGGGTGGCTCAGTGGTTGAGTCCTGGAGTCCCAGGATCGAGTTCCGCGTCGGGCTCCCTGCATGGAGCCTGCTTCCCCCTCTGCCTGTGTCTCTGCCTCTATCTCTCATGAATAAATAAATAAAATCTTAAAAAAAAAAAAAGTGTTACATGTCATGATGGAGGTCTTCCAAGCCAATTTCTATGTCATTTAATCAGAAGGCCTTTCTTTTTATAGCTTTAGAAGTATAAGAACTTTATGCTATATAACCAAAAGTTAAAAAAAAGAAAAGAAAAAAACCTCAAACATTCTTTTCCTTTCAAGCATTGCCAAGTGTCTTCCTTGTATCCCCTTGGAACTTAATTGTTACTTTTTTTTTTTTTTTTTTTTAGGATTTTATTTATTCATGAGAGACAGAGAGGCAGAGACAGGCAGAGGGAGAAGCAGGCTCCATGCAGGGAGCCCGACGCGGGACTCGATCCCGGGTCTCCAGGATCACGCCCTGGACTGAAGGCAGCGCCAAACCGCTGAGCCACCGGGGCTGTCCTTTTACTTTATTTTTTAATATGTAGACTGGAACATTTCCTCTGCTGTCTTGTTGCCAAAGGATTTTGTGGTACACATAGAGGCTAGGATAAAATTCATAAAGAAATATTAGTAATCTAATTACACATTGCTTTTACTAGAGATTTACTATTCTTCGTTCTTGTGGGGCATTTAGGCTAGTTTTGCTTCTCCAAAAAAAGGTAACATTTTGAGACTAGCAGCAAATGCCCATAATACTGGTAAAATGGCTGGCGTCCCCAGCTCTACTTCTGAAATTGACAATATATGAAGAACAATGCTCGAAATTGATCTGTCCATTTCTTTGGCTATATGATAGTTGATTTTAAACTCTTGTTTACTTCTATTAAGGATGCTCCTTTTCTAAATATATGCACAAATGACAAGCTTTTGAGATTGTGCTGGCTCAGTTCTGGATTGATTATTTATTTATTTATTTACTTATTTATTTATTTAGTGAGGGAGAGAGCGAGAATCTCAAGCAGGTTCCACTCCCAGCACGGAGCCCCACACAGGGCTCCATCTCCCTACTCTGAGAACATAACCTGAGCCGAAATCGAGTCAATTGCTTAACAACTGAGACCCCCAGGCTCTCCACTTGATTAATTTTTTTTAATAGCAGCCTAAGGAGACAAGCTTTGGAGGGAAATGTTTGGGTTGAAGCTACATGTTTAAAAGCGTGGTATTGAGAGCCTGTGGTCACCAAGTAAAAGCAAAAAATAGGATTTATAAGAGAATCTATTTTCTTAACTCTTCATTGACATATCTTCACCCCCTTGCTCTTTTCCTGTTTCATTAATAATAATATATATTTTTTAAGTATGCTCCATACCCAACATTGGTATGGAGCTTACTTAAAAAACTACGTTTTTTTTTTTTGTTTTTTTTGTTTTTTTAACTTCCGGACTTGAAGTCATGATCAAGAGTTGCATGCTCTACCAACTGAGCCAGCTGGGCACCCCATTAACAGTAAATAATTCTTGGGAGAATAAAGCCTATATTATTTAAAAATCTGCTAATCTGCATTAATAGTACCTTTCTGCAATGTGTGGATATGAACGTTAAGGTGGTATTATTTTGTTCCTTTCACATAACTGGCTTCCTGGAAAATCCTTTAACTGACATGCTGTGACTGTAGTCAGTTATTTTTCCTCCTTGAAATCCCTGTGATGGAGAGATGTCTACTGTGGTGTGTGGTTGTCATTTCTGTTCTTCCATCTTTCCGATCTTTTGTCTTTCAGGTCTTCCATTCATTTTCTTATTCACTTTGTTATATTTTTGAGCACTCTGTGTAGAGACAGTGGGACACCTAAAAATGAATCACACCTGGATTCTACAGCCGAAGACTTTGCCATGTAGTGGAAGAGAGAAGACGGGTAACTAAACAGACAAGGTAGGAGTTGCTCCGAAGAGTGTTCTGTAAGTTCATGTTGGAAAGAGATGATTTCCAATCAAAGGAGAGAAAACTTTGTAGAGGACAGTACATGTGTGCATTCAAGGCCAGACGGTGCTGGGACATTGAGAAATGGAGAGTGTTCCAGATGGAGGAGCAGTGTAAGCAGTTTGTGCAAGAGCAGGGAGCAGCTGAACTCGGACAGGCGTGAAATGCATGTAGGAGAGAGGTGAAGAATGGAGTGGAGAAGCCAATGGTAGGGATGGAGCGGAGAAGCCAATGGCAATTGCATAGGGAGCATGGAAGGCAGAACAGGCAGGGTTAGGATACTTAAGGAAGTAGAAACTAGTCATGGCAGTAAAAATACAAAGGAGGGAGAAATTCAAAGACTGGGAAACAGACTGATGAGATGGTGGGGCAAGAGAGGAGGTGGAATCAAAAGGAGCTTCACCCAGACTTCTGGAAGAGCGCTGCTGCCAGGGGCAGAAGTGGGCAGCACCACTCAAGGCCAAGGGTTGTGAGAGAGCCAGTGAGTTTGCATATACATATATTTTAGAGAGAGAGCAGAGAAGGGGCAGAGGGAGATGGAGAGAGGGAATCTCCAACAGGCCTCATGCCCAGTGCAGAGCCTGATGCAGGGCTTGATCTCAAAACCCTGAGATCTGTGTCCTGAGCTGAAATCAAAGGGTTGGCCGATTAAGCGACTGAGCCACCCAGGTGTCCTGAGCCAGTGAGTTTTAGATTTATGAAGTTAGGAGTTGGAAGCAGGGGCATCCGGTGGGCATGGGCAACCAGGAGGGCAGTGAGGACTCAGGAGAAAGAGAGGTATAAACGTTAATGGGCGTGGAGTTCATTGTGGAAGCCAGGTGTAAATGATGGAGGAAGAAAGCTAAGGGCAGATTTCGGGGAGCAGCACTGTGCAATCATTTCTGTATTTTATTTACAGCCCAGAAAGAGCTCCAACACTTGCCCAGTCTCCCACCCAGGGAACACGGAGCTGGTATTCAGAGGCTGGCAGGCTGACCTGCATCCTTCGCCTGGTATTGAGGAACGTCAGCGCCCTCGCGCCATCCCTGCCCAGCAAGGGCCTGCGGGTGTGCAGGCCTCACCCCCACACTCCTTGTTTGCCTCACAGTGCATTTTACTGAATGAGGTCAGTAACATCAAGTCGTTTGTGAATAGAAGGAAGGCAGATCTCAGGAGACTTAGAGCATCTGGTAAGAGGCAGTGCAGCGATTGGTTAGGGCTGTGGACTTTGGACAAGACTTCCTTAGTCCTAACGTTGACTCCGTTATGAACTGTGTGACCTCAGGTAAGTCCCCTAACCTCTCCCTGCTTCAGTTTCCTTATCTGTAAAATGCACTGTGAGGATTACAGGACACAGTCTGAGAGCGCCCTGAGAAGGGTCCCTGGCACCTACTAAGCACTTGGGACATTTTAGTTATGCTCATTTTATAACCAGAGGACACGACTGAAGATACCCACAACATAGGCCCCTTCCTAAAATAAGCATCTGGGGGAAAATGAACAAAGAGGAGGTGTGGAGGAGGAGCACGGGGATAGACAAGGAGCCCAGGCAAGACCTTCTGATGAGGGAGTGCTGACAGTTTGCAATACGAGAGGACACAAGCAACCAACAGACAGGCACTTCCAAAATACTCTAGGATGCAATCAGTTACTAAAATCCAGTTAACTGAAATACAACTTTGCCTTTTGCTTTGTGACTTTAAAAAATTCTCCCACGTTTCATCTTACATAGCAAAGCGTTTTGAGGGACAAAGAGACAAAATGTATCATTGTATCCTGACTTGGAGAATACGTGTTGGGTTAAAAAGTATTTAAGAAAATAAAAGTATAAAGAACTAGTAGAAGGGCCTTTATTAAAATCTGTGCCTGTCACCTGCTAACCTTAAAAACTGAGATAAAATTTAAAGAGCCAGACTAGGGGAGGGATGTACAAGTTTGAATATACATTATAAAGCTTATTTTCCTCTTTTGTTTTACCCAGACAAAATTTTCAAAATAAAAGAAATTAAAAATCAAAAATCAATCAATCAATAAATAGCCAGACCAGATATCACCTTCACGGTCTGCAGAGGCTAAATATGGTGCCCGGGGCACTTAACCCTCTTAACCGTGGAAATTTCTTTAAGACTGAAATGTTCCCTTTACTTTCTTTTCCCTTCAAATGCTGTCGTTTCTTTTTCCTGCTAGACATTATACTTGCTCTTCCCACCATTATCCCTTGATCCATTGCAATTTAGCTTTCACCTTGTCATTTTCCTGAAGCCGTTCTTGCTGAGGTCTTACCAGTGACCTTGGCTGTCCTCCTCTCTAACCTCTCTGAACCAGTCAGCACTGACCACCAGTCATTGTCCTGTTTCCCCACTAAATTTTCTTTCTTTCTTTTTTTTTTTTTAAGATTTTATTTATTTATTCTTGAAAGACACAGAGAGAGCGGCAGAGACACAGGCAGAGGGAGAAGCAGGCTCCACGCAGGGAGCCCAACGTGGGACTCAATCCTGGGTCTCCAGGGTCAGTCCCTGGGCCGAAGGCAGCGCTAAACCGCTGAGCCACCTGGGCTGCCCTCTCCACTTAATTTTCACGTGTCCTTTCTGGGTTCTTTGTTAGTTCCAACTCTCTTCTCCCTCAGTCTGAACAGGTCTCAAATGCATTCTTCAACCTTCCCCATCGTTCTTCCTCTGCACACGAGCTCTCTGGGTGTTTGTTTTCCACTGCAGGATCCTTCTACTCCCGAGGCCTAAACGCTGACCTCCCTGGAGATTAACTCCAAACCTACATCTGTAGCTCTGATGGCTCTCAGACTTCAGCCTTACATCTCCTCCTGCTTCCTGAGGCCCTCCACTTTCATGTCTGACCATCACTGAGTTTAGTTTGTCTAAATCCAAACTTAACTTTCCCCTTTTTAAAAGTTTTTATTTAAATTCCAGTTTTAACATACAGTGTAATATTAGTTTCAGGGGTACACCATACATACTTCCCATACAATACCTGGTGCTCATAACTGCTCACCTTAATCCCCATCACTTATTTCATCCATTCTCCTACCTGCCTCCCCCCTGGTAACCATCAGTTTGTTCACTAAAGATTATGTTTCTTGGTTTGCTTCTCTCTCTCTCACTCTTTTTTTTTTTTTTTTTTTACCTTTGCTTGCTTGTTTGGTTTCTTAAATTTCACATATGAGTAAAATTATATGGCATTTGTCTTTCTCTGACTTATTTCACTTAGCATAATAGCTCTCTAGCTTCATCTATATTCTTGCAAATGGCAAGATTTTGTTCTTTTTTATGACTGACTAATGTTTACATACATACACCACATTTTCTTTATCCATTCGTCAGTCAATAGACATTTGGGCTCTTTCCAAAATTTGGCTACTGTAGATAAAGCTGCTATAAACTTCGGGTGCACATAACTCTTTGAATTAGTATTTTTATATTCTTTGGATAAATACCTAATAGTGAGATTACTGACTGGATCATAGGGTAGTCCTATTTTTGACTTTTTGAGGAATCTCCATCCTATTTTCCAGAGTCACTCGTTTTTCCCTTTTAAGCCAGTTCTCACCTTGAATTTTTGGCCTTGTTCATTTGTTCACTTATTCATTCAGCAAACAAAGACTCCAAGTTACCCACACTAGAATTTCCAGTCATCTTGATTTCTCCCAGTTTCTTCCAGCTTTTTATCACTTGGGGGCTAAACCAGCACAGTAGTTTCCTAGCTAGTAACCTTGCTTCCAACCTCTCCTCCTTGCAATCAGCGCTTTACAAACACTCCTGCCAGACTGATCTTCCCAGGACACTCCAAAACCGGCTGAGAGTAATTTGTGATTTCAGATCTGAACCTCCTTCAATCTCCTTCCATCCACCATTGGAAGGTCCCAACATGGGTTGATTCTCAAGGCTCCTCATAATGTTTTTTATAACCGACTTGAGCCACATTTCATTGTGTGATCATCAACAGCAAATGTACTTCCCTTCACAGGCCCTCTTCCAGCCAGACTTCTGTGCACACCCACCACCCTGTGTAGACCATCCCTTTGCTTACCTAAGTACTACCTTCTTTCCAGCCTGCTTTCAAGCCATCCTGCCCGCCAGAAGACTTCCCTTTCCAGAGAAACCCTCAGTCACTGTTCCTTGGCAGCACTCATTGCCTTGGAACACTAACTTGCTGCAGAACAAGCTTCCTTGACTTATATCTATCTTTGTACATCCACTGCCTCCTCAAGAAGACCAAGCCACATTAGGATAAAGACCTCTCTTTTTAAAATCTTTATTGCTTGGAATGTGGCACAGCACACACATAGAAGAAACTTAATAAATTGTTGCTTATTATGATGCCAGCAGAAGCTAAATAATACATCTGATTTCTTTGGGTAGGAGGAGGATGAGGAACCTTCAAATATATCTTGATATTTAAAAATTGGTGATCTCGTCTCTAACAATCATTTGTCACAGCATATGCTAGATTGTCAGCATTTCAATTTATCCATGTCCTATCTCCCTTAAAATATGTGCAGAGTGAGGTGCCTGGGTGGCTCAGTTGGTTAATGGGCTGCTTCTGGCTCAGGTCATGATCCCCGGGGTGCTAGGATCCAGCCCCGCCTCGAGTCCAAGTCTGGCTCCTGGCTCAGCAGGGAGTCTGCTTTTACCTCTTCCTTTGCCCCTCTCCTGTCTCCCATCCCACTTGTGTGGTTTCTCTCTCTCTCATGCACTCGCTCTCCAATGAATAAATTCTTTTAAAATATAGATGCAAAGTAATAATCCTTTAAAAAGCATATCATATCTTTTTTTGATTTTTATATGCTGATGGACTAGCATGCCAAAACTGTATTTGATTTTTTTTTAAGATTTCATTTATTTATTCATGAGAGACACAGAGAGAGAGGCAGAGACACAGGCAGAGGGAGAAGCAGGCTCCATGTAGGGAGCTTGATACGGGACTTGATCCCAGGACCCCGGGATCACAACCTGAGCCCAAGGCAGACGCTCAACCACTGAGCTACCCAGGCGTCCCAAAATTTGAATTTTGATATTTAAAGTATAACATTGGGATTCCTGGGTGGCTCAGCAGTTAAGCATCTCCCTTGGGCTCAGGTCATGATCCCGGAGTCCTGGGATCGATTCCCACATTGGGCTTCCTGCATGGAGCCTGCTTCTCCCTCTGCCTATGTCTCTGTCTCTCTGTGTGTGTGTCTCTCATGAATAAATAAATAAAATCTTAAAGAAATAAAGTATAACATCTTTGGGAGGCCTGGCTGGCTCAGTCAGCAGAGTATGCAATTCTTGGTCTCAGGATCATGAGTTCAAGCCCCAAGTTAGGCGTAGAGCCTGCTAGAAAGAAGAAAAGAAGGAAGGAAGGAAGGAAGGAAGGAAGGAAGGAAGGAAGGAAGGAAGGAAGGAAGGAAGAAAGAAACAAAGAAAGAAAGAAAGAAAGAAAGAAAGAAAGAAAGAAAGAAAGAAAGAAAAAGAAAGAAAGAAAGAAAGGAATACCTTTTTGTGTTCATGGCTATTACTTACAACATTTATTTCTGAATATAATAAGAAACTTGGGGCTGTAATTTGTTTGTTTTATTATCATTTGTTTCCCTTATCATATTTCTATTTAATTAATAGACTACTTGACAAAATAAATTTATTCCTGAAAAGTTGGCAGTTAATCTGATCTATATTAATTAATCATATTTTCTTGTTGACATAAATTACCAAACTGGAGATGCTCTTCTTTGGGAAGTGTTTTGGGTCTAAGATTAAATAAAAACCTTGCTAGAAAACGCAACAAAACATTAAAATCACATACAGGCATACCTCGGAGATACTGCTGGTTCAGTTCCAGACCACTGCAATAAAGTGAATATTGCCATAAAACAAGTCAATGGTGTTTTTTGGCTTCCCAGTGCATATAAAAATTATATTTATAACTATAGTAAAATCTACTAAGTGCGCAATAGCATGATGTTTAAAAAAAACCCACATACAGACATTAATTAAATTATACTTTATTGCTAAAAAAACAATGCCAACCATCTTCTGAGCTTTCAGTGAGTCGACATCATTTTGCTGCTGGAGGGTCTTGCCTCGATGTTGATGGCTGCTGATTGACCAGCGTGCTGGTTGCTGAAGGTCGGGATGGCTGTGACAATTTGTTAAAGTAAGACAACAATGAATTTGGCCACATTGACTGAGTCTTTCTTGCGCAACGATTTCTCTGTAAGCATGTGATGCTGCTTCGTAGCATGTCACTCACAGTAGAGCTTCTTTCAAAATTGGAGTCGATCCTCTCAAACCCTGCTGCTACTTTATCAACTAAGTTTCTGTAATATTCTAAATCCTTTGCTGTCGTTTCAACAGTCTTTACACCCTCTTCACTAGGAGTAGGTGCCATCTCCAGAAACCATTCTTTGCTCATCAGACAAACACCACTATACGTGAGGAAGTGCTCAGGAGTCCGAGCTGTCTCTACAGTAGAAGTTTGGGACATCTAGGTGGCTCAGCAGTTGAGCGTCTGCCTTTGGCTCAGGTCATGACCCCAGGGTCCTGGGATAGAGCAGGGAGCTTGCTTCTCTCTCTGCCTGTGTCCCTGCCTCTCTCTCTCTCTCTCTCTCTCTCTCTCTCTCTGTGTGTGTGTGTGTGTGTGTGTCTCATGAATAAATAAATAAAATCTTAAAAAAAACAACAACCCAAAACTAGAAGTTTAATCTTGGGAAAATAACCCCGGCATCTTCGTTTCCCTGTCCATAAACAGGGAACTCGGCTAGAAGACTGGTTTCTAAACTTTGCTCTGTAAGGTCCTTGAGGGTCCTCAGAGAGGTGAGTGGGACCACAAACTGGAGTGGGATGACCCTTCAGGCTCCATGCTCCCCTCATTTTTCATGGGCTTTTGTGTGGCCAGTGAGTTCTGGAGCTAGAAATTTTATTTTATTTTATTTTATTTTATTTTATTTTATTTTATTTTATTATTTTATTATTTTTAAGATTTTATTTATTCATGAGAGGCAGGGAGAGAGAGAGAGAGGCAGAGACACAGGCAGAGGGAGAAGCAGGCTCCTTGCAGGGAGCCCAACATGGGTCTCAATCCCGAGACTCCAGGATCACATCTTGGGCCAAAGGCAGGCGCCAAACCATTGAGCCACCCGGGCGTCCCAGGAGCTAGAAATTTTAAATGTTTGAAACTCTTCTGATTATACGATCTCCCAGATTCCTTCTAACTCCGAAATTCTAACAGCTCTTATTTTTTTGTTTTGAAAATAATGTCTTCCCTCTGAAGTACAGATATGCTAAGCTAACTGTTTTGGATTCTTTTTTTAAAAATCATACTTTTCCCTCCTTATGCCACTAGATTCTAGCTTTGGAGGGTCTTGAAGATTAGGAAGATCCAAATTCTAACAAAGTCTGTTGAGTACAGTAATTAGGGATCATCATGCCGTGACAGAAACTCTTCAAATGCATATTCATGTACCATAACATGACCGTATCCTGGAAGTATTTTGTGATTTTGTTTGTTAGCCTTTAAAAATTCCTTGTTCTGAAAAGCTTAAAACCTTCTATTTTTAGATTTGTTGATCTAAAGTGATGTTTCCAGGTCCCTGACAGGCTGGGGATGCTCTGGACTCTCCTGTTATGTTGTGTCCAGTGGGTTTTTTCCTTAGCTCCTCACCCCTAACAGATCCCATCTCAGGGAACCAATGCAGCCGCTGCAAGCTCCTTCCCTTGCTGACTAACCACTGCCTCTCCTTCCTCATCAGAGCCCTTTTGGCTACTTTTACTGACTTCTGCATCCCTCTCTTTCATGATCTTTCCCAAGAGACTATTTATTTAATTTTTTTAAGGTATATATTTTTTTAAAGATTTTATTTATTTATTCATGAGAGACACACAGAGAGAGAGGCAGAGACACAGGCAGAGGGAGAAGCAGGCTGCTCGCAGGGAGCCCAACGTGGGACTCGATCCCAGGTCTCCAGGATCAGGCCGTGGGCTGAAGGCAGATGCTCAGCCACTGAGCCACCCGGGCTGCCTCTGATTGTATTTTAAAGACACCTCTGCTGCGGCAATTCCTATTTGTTGGAATAGTAATTTATTCGTCATTTCTAAGCAGTGTTTCCTTTGGAGCAACCTTATAATCCCTTCACTGGTTGGCACTGGGAAAATGTTTGGATTAGTTTTAATGCCATTAATAATGTTTGTCCGAGTAATAGCCTTAAAGCTTAAGTTCATCAATTATTCAAGGGCTAATTATCTGTTCTGTTTATTACCCAAGCTCCTGAGGTCTCCCTCCTCTTCCTCTGGCTACTTGTTTTACCAGCATTTCATGCTGTACCCATGTGCCCCAGTGTGGGTAGGGGAAGCAAGGAACTTCAGTTAGTTCTGATACTTCAAGAGTTGTAAGTGACGAATTTAGGGGAGGAGGCTTTTTTTTTTAAAGATTGATTTTATTCATTCATTCATTCATTCATTTAGAGAGCACGTGAGTGGGGGGAGAGGCGGACGGAGGAGAGAATCTCCAACAGGCTCCGCACTGAGCAAGGAGCTGGACGTGGGGGACGGTGCTTGATCTCATCACCCTGAGATCCTCACCTGAGCTGAAACCAGGGGTCGGGAACTCAACGGACTGAGCCACCAGGGGCCCAGGGAGGAGTTTTATAAGAGGGCTGTGGGCCTTGGTTATTGGTAATCCCAACGCTGCCCTGGCTGCCCTGGCATTCCTTTTCTCCTAGCCTGTGCACACTTCCATTCGAAGTGTAGAACGTCAGAAGTGGAAGCATAATTTAGATTTAATGTAGGAACCATTCTTCACTGCTCTTAAAAGATGCCTTCCACCTTCACTCCCTCAGGTAGCCCAGGCTATTCTTGTACATCTCTCCTAAGACGATGTCATATGCAGTGGAACCCTATACATTCCAGCCATTCCTGCGTCTTCTGTACTTGGGGGACATGCCTGTCATGCTTTCATTCTCTCCCCCCACAATAAAGGTATGGGTTCTACCAATACCCCATTTAGGGACCTTGTTTAGCAAATGTCCTAATTTCCTTGAGCTTCTATTTCCTTCTCTATGAAAGAAAGAAGTCGAATGATAATATTTAAAGTGGCTTCCAATTCGGAAAGTCTAGGCTATTCTGATTTTAGTAGTGACTCAGTATTTCCATTAATTGATTCCTAGTTATTCTTAAAAATAGAATTATAAATAGTAGGTCTCAAACATGATTTCTGGTCACTAAATTCAAGCATACCCTTAATGCTGCCTAGCAAAAAAAGTATTCCTTTTACTCTTCTCTCCTTTTCCTAAGAGGATAAGTTCATACTCGGCCTTACTTTGAGCGGATATCCTTGCTTCCTATTTCACTAAGAAAAGCAAAGCAATCAAAGACCAGTCCTACATGTTCCTCTGACACTCCTACTTCATTGGTAGGTGTCTCTGTTCCCCTTAACTCCACCTTCTTCCTTGGTACTGGAGAAGATGTGTCTGTGCCCCCAGCAAGGGCCTCCCCTTCCCCTTGGACTTGGGGCCCCTTTCATTTACCCGGAGCCACTGCTCCAGTAACTTCCCCTCCTCTTTCCTATTGTTTCCTGATCTACAGGATCATTTCCACTTTCATTTACATACAAACATGCTGGATGTTTCACATCTTAAAAGAAAAAAAAAAAAAGGGCCACTCTAGCTTCCTCATCTCTAGCTCTTTTTTCCATTATTCTTCTAACCCTTGGAGCAGATCTTGAAAGAATCTTATATGCTGGTAGTCTGCACTTTATCTTCTCCCATTCTCTCTGGAACCTACTCCTATGAGACTCTCACTGCTGCCTCCTGCCCTCTGGGCCACAGAACTGTCTTTTCAAGGTCATTTTCACATCCATGTTGCTAAATCAGCCCTCACTCCTCACTTTTCTTAGCTTAGCGGTAGCACTAGACACAGCGGACCATGCCCTCCGTCTTAAAACTCTTTTTACAGTGATCTCTATTTACATTTAGGACCCTAGATTCTCTTGGGCTTTTTTCACTGGTGCTTCTCACTCTCTCTGGATCCTCCTCTTCTCCCCGCCCCTTTAACACTAGGTACTCCACACTCTTCTCTCCACACTCACAATCTAGTGACTTCTCCAGCTCTTGGCTCTTAGTTCCATCTATTTGATTGCTCATGATTTATATCTGATAAAAAAAAAATAAGAAGAAGAAGACAACAGGCTCCGAATGGAGTCACTTATGCTAAGCCCGTATCACCAAAATGAGCTTTAGCTTAATCACAGTTTTGGCTCTCTCAGAAATGGGATCTTAGATCAATTCAGAGTTGTCTGATCAGCACTAGTTAGGTCATCTGCCTGCTAGGTCCCTCCTCTCCCCAGTAAGGAAAGTAACCTTATAACCAATAACCAATAATCAATCCACTGTTTTGCCTAGTATAACTTCCTTGTTCCTACCCCCTTCTGCCTATAAAAGTCTTTCATTTTGTACAGCTCCTTGGAGCTCCTTTCTACCTGCTGATTGGATGCTGCCCAATTCATTAATCACTGAGTAAAGCCAGTAAGATCTTCAAGTTTACTCAGTTGGATTTTGTTTTTTAACATATCTATCTGGTACCTTTCTTTGTATTTCTAGACACATATACCTGTGTTTTTGACATCTCTATTTGATTGTCCAAAAGGTTTTCAAATTCAGTGTTCGAAATCCTTATTCCCCTCTTTCTCTTATCCCCTGTGTCTAGTTCATGGGCAAACCCTGAGGGCCGTGCTCTCACAATATACTCTTGGGCCACTAACAGTAGGTCATCTGATTAGCCACCTCCACTGGTTACTGCACTGTTCCAAGCCACTGTCATCTCTTGCTTGGATTATTTCAGTGGCCACCTGGTCACCCTACTTCTGTCCCCATCCCACTTGTCTGTTCTCAACATAGCAGAGTGGTTCTATTAAGACCTACATGGGATCATATAAGTCCTCTGCTCAGAGACCTGTGTGGCTGCCCATCCTAAGTTGATGCAATGCCCTACTGGTTTGGCCAAAACTCTGACCTTGTACCCTCTCCCTACACCCTCCATGCCAGCCATGCTGGGTTCTCTGGTATTTCTTGAATGTGGGCCATGCTCCTGCCTTGGGGTCTTTGTAATAAATCTCTTTTGACTTGGGACACTTTTTCCGCAGACACCTAGATAGAGCTCATCCCTGTACCTACTCAGGTCTGTATTCAAATGCTACCTTCTCATGAGGCTTTCCCTGACAATCTTACCTAAAATTTCAATCTCCCCCAAAACTTGCTACTCTTTCCCTGCTTTTTTTTTTTCTCCTTACCATTTGTCACTACTAATATACTATATTTTTACTAATTTGTTTTTTTTTATTTTTTTAAATTTTTATTTATTTATGATAGTCACACAGAGAGAGAGAGAGAGAGGCAGAGACATAGTCAGAGGGAGAAGCAGGCTCCATGCACTGGGAGCCCGACGTGGGATTCGATCCCAGGTCTCCAGGATCGCACCCTGGGCCAAAGGCAGGCGCCAAACCGCTGCGCCACTCAGGGATACCACTAATTTGTTTTTTAATGTCTGTCTCTTCATTGGAATGTAAGTTTCAGAGAGCAGGAATTATTGTCTGTCTTGTACTTACAGCTGCACCTAGAAGAGTGGCGTCTAGTAAGTATTCATTCATTGAACGAACAAATGAATGATTTGTCATTGCTCCTTATCTGCTGTGAGGACTGGCTATAATTTATATTTATTTATATTAAACATTATTTAATGCTATTGTACAAGTACCACATGCTCGTAGAGAAGAAGAAGCTTAACGTGGTTAAGCAAGAAGACAAAAACATCTGTAATGCCTTCATTCATAAATAACCACGGTGACATTTTAGAGTGTATTCCTCTAGACTTTTCTCTCTGTAAAACTATACTTATAGATTAAAATAAATAAGATTCTACTATCCATATGGTTTGCTAGCCTGCCTTTTAATTACTTAACATACGGTGAAAGTCTTCCAGTGTCAATAAATCTACATCCCCATTATCATTTTTAAATGGCTGTATAATAATTCATTGTGTGAATGTACTGAAATTTATTTAACTAATCCTCTTTCTGGGCACTTATACTATACATACTGGTATTGAATGATGTAAAGGTGTTGGCAGACTTGAACAGCAAGAGATCGAGGACAAGCATGCCAGAACAGCTGTCTTCAATTATTTAAGAATAAGGATGACAAGTAGTTTGTGTAGTTCCGGAACTAGGACTTGGATTAGTGGATGAACTTTAAGTGAAACTAAATTTCAGCTTGATAGAAATGACTTTGTCAGACTTCTTAAAAAATGGAAAAGGATGTCTTCTTGAGGTAGTAAACCCTTTGTGGAAGTTTTCAAGGAAACACTGGCTGTCCTCGTTTCTGAAATAATTCCTGCCTTGCAGGGAGTTTGAAGTCAACGGTCGTCCAGTTCTGTGACTTCCCTAAGCAGATGCTGGCTTTATGTGGCTAAATGCTTTGGCTTCAGGCCTCCTCCTGTCTCTAGGCAAAGGCAGGAAAATCAAGTTCCAAGATTTATCTTTCCGTGTATAGCCTGGGAACTAAGAGTGAGAAAGCCAAAAGGGGTTAAGTGTTTAGAAGTGTTTTTCTTTCTCTTGCAATTCTTTTATGTCCTGCTAACCTTTCTTTACATTTTTTAAAAAAAATTATTCATTTATTCTAGAGACAAGGGGTAGATAGGGGCACAGGGGGAGGGAGATACAATCTCAAGCAGACTCCCCACTGAGTGCAGAGCCTGACATGAGGTTCCATCCATCTCACAACCTTGGGTTCATGATCTGAGCCAAAATCAAGAGTTGGCTGCTCAACCGACTGAGCCACCCAGATGCCCCACCTCATCTTCCATTTGTATCTTTTTAAAAATCTTTACTTTATCCTTTAAACATTTTTTTTTCCTTCCCTCCTTAACTTCATTTTTGCTACTAAATGCAAGCTACAGGGTTGATAAGTTCGGCTGTGGTTAAAGGGTCGGGTCCAGGATGGATGGCAAAGGGTCAGGGGATGAGCAAGTAGTGAAAGAGCCCTGGGGCCTCTGCCCTGCCTCTCATCCATTGGATTCAGCCTCTCCCAGCTTCCCATTGTACTGGCTACATTCCCCGTTGGAAACCTTCTCATTGCAAATACCCTCTTTCCTCTCTTACAATCATGCCCCTTCCTGTTTCTGATAAGTAGACCTCAAAAGACTAGGCATTTCTTATCTCCATTTATGAGTCTGTAAGGCCCTTGAGTGTACCTCTCACTAGTAGAAAAGGAGAGTCGACTGAGAATCATTTCCCTCAGTGTGGGCTGCTTGTGCTATGCCTGTCTAGGTACTTCAGACCACTTGAGGAGGACCCTAGAGCTCCTACACAGCAGCCACTGGTCATATGGGACTTCCGGGCCCTTGAAACATGACCAGTTGGATTGAGATGTGCTGTGAGTATAAAATACATACCAATTTTTTAAAGGTTTTATTTATTTATAAATAAAAATCACAGAGAGAGAGAGAGAGAGGCAGAGACACAGGCAGAGGGAGAAGCAGGCTCCATGCAGGGAGCCCGACGTGGGACCTGATCCAGGGACTCCAGGATCGCACCCTGGGCTGAAGGCAGACGCCCAACCACTGAGCCACGCAGGCATCCCCATACCAAATTCTGAATGCTTAACGGGAACAAAAGAATGTAGAACATCTCATAAATAAATTCTCATATCAGTTACATATTGAAATCGTATTTTGAATTATTGGGTTAAGTAAAAGTGTATTGTTAAAATTAATTTTATCTATTTCTTTTTACTTTTTTAATGTAGCTACTGGAAAATTTAAAGTGTGTCTGTGGCTCGCATTCTTGCAGCAGCCTACATTTCTCCTGAACAGGGCTGCTCTAGAACGTTGCTACCTGAAGTGTGGTCGCTGTACTAGCAGCAGCAGCAGCATTTCCTGAGCTTGTTAGAGATGCAGCCTCTCAGAGCTCACCCCAGACCTAATGGGTAAGGCTCTGTATTTTATTCAGATCCACAGGTGATTCAGGTACAAATTCAAGTCTGAGAAGCACCTCTTCCAGGGCTTCCTGCAGGCTTAGCAGACCTCTCAGCTACCAGGAATGCACTGGAGCATGGCCCTGCCACGTGGCTGCTAAACAACACGCAAAAAGGCTCTCCCACGATGCTACCACCTTGGCTTGGGCTTTCCAAAGGTGTTACCCAGATCTTCTTTTTCTTTCTTTTCTCTCTCTCTCTCTCTCTTTTTAGGTCTCCAGCATGGACTGTTTAGTCTGAGTTGGACTTCCACAGTGAGGCTGCCCTCTGATAACACCTAGCACGGTGGGCTGGGAGGTGGGCTGGGCAAAGGCAGGTGTGTCAGGGGAGAGGGGCCAAGCATTTGAGATCCCTGTTTGGCCTCAAGGTAATGGTTAACTTACCATGGAGAAAGAAGCAATTGAGACCGTGGACTTTAGTTTCTGGTTCTTTTTCTACAAACTTCCGTGGCCTTGGTTTAATTATCCTCCCATCTTGGAGTAGAGCAAACACTGAGGATAGGCGGGACCCTTTTATATCCAAGTGTCATGAATGAGGACACTGAGCCAAGGAGAGCAAGGTGTGGGCTTTTCATCGTGGTCTGGTTTCCTCCCAGTCTCCAAATGAGCCGACAAGTCATTTAGCTTCTTGGAACCTCTGTGAGATCTCCCACCAAGAAATGTGGATTTGGAAAAAATCCACACACACACACACAAAACAACAACGAACAAAAAACAAAAAATGTGGATGTGGATTTGGGTTTTGAAAATAGTAATGAGTGGATGACTCAAGTAGATTTTTTTTTTAACAGTTTTATTGAATATCTCAGTTGGTTTGGGCTTCTATCATATAGTACGATAGACTGAGTGGCTTACAAAAACCAGAATTTTTTTTAAAAGATTTTATTTATTTATTCATGAGAGACAGAGAGAGGCAGAAACATAGGCAGAGGGAGAAGCAGGCTCCCTGTGAGGAGCCCGATGGAGGACTCAATCCCAGGACCCCAGGATCACCACCTGAGCCAAAGGCAGGCGCTCAACCACTGAGCCACCAGGCACTCCCAGAAATTTATTTCTCACAGTTCTGGAGGCTGGAAACCTGACATGAGGGTGCCAGCATGGTCAGAGTTCTGGAGAAGGCTCTCTTGCGGATACCCACCTCCTTGAAACCTCCCCTGGTAGAGAACAGAGGGAAGCAAGGTCTCTCTTCCCTCTCCTTTGGGCATTCATCCCATTCATGAATACACAGCCCCCATGGTGTCATCTACCCCTTTTTACCGCCCAAAGCCCACATTGAAGGGTAGGGGTTCAACATGTGATTTTTGGGCAAACACAGTCAGGCCATAACATTGAGACATAATTTGCATGCCATAAAATTTACCCATTTTAAGTGTATGATACCACTAGAATTTTTATTATAACTAAGAAGAAAAGCAATGACACTTTCCTGAGTCCTCCTTCATTAGATTCAGTCAGACAAAATTGTCGATGTTTAACTGTTTTTGACCTACAACGTGACTCAAACTTACCTCTGAAATGCTATTTGTCAAAATTCTTTTAGAATGGAAGAATAAATTTCCAGTTAGTGTGATGTTATTCCATATTTTAAATCTCTCTTCACAGTAAATTGCAGTAGCAGCTATTTTACACAACTCTCGATTTGATATTTCTATTTTTTACAAATAACTCTTTTCATACTATAATTCATTCTACACTGGGAAAATGGATTTTTTTTATCCAATAAACAAATCTAATCAACTTTTTCTGATAAAGATATTTTTTTAATATTCAGAAAAAAGAATTAAGAGACCTGAGGGAGAACTAGAATGGATATTTCGCTGTGTGTAGAAATTATGGTTTTCATAAAGAAAATAAATATACATGCAATAAAAAGCAGAGATGTAACAGAGAAATCAGTAACCAGCACACAGTAAGTAGCAGACCCAGGCTGGCTCATGCCCAATTAACTCCTCAGGCTGAAAATGAAATGTGAATATTAACACTCTATTTTATCTCCTACTCTCACTTTCTTCATAACATAATTGAGAAATACATATTTGAGGAATAGAAATACCCATTTCATTTATATATATCTGTGTATATTCTTTTCTTGGTTAGAAAGAAATGTCTTATTCTAGCCTTCAGGGTTTCTTTTTTTCTTTCTCTTTTCATTTCCTGAAATATTTTAATATTTTAAAATCATTTTTACCTTTTAAGCAAAATTATAAATGGACATGGTTTAAAATTTCAGGTATTTCAAGGCTTGTTATGAAAAAAGAGCAGAACTCACTGCCTTCCCATTATCTCTTTCCAGACTCAAACTTTATTATTTATTAGGTAATCCCATTTTACAGGTGAGAAAACAGAGGCTTGGAGGGGTCCATTGATACACCCAATTTCATGTGGATAGGAAGTGACAAAACTAGGGTCGGAATTCAAATTTGTTTGACTCCAGAGCTGGACCTCTGAGCTATATTGCTTCTCAGTTACAAAGTGTCTGGGACTCTGCTGTTTCTGACAGGACTTTTCCTTAGGCATCTTACACACACACACATCCCATCAGGCAGAAAGGAAAGGGAAAAATACAAAGTTAGTAAAATCAAGCCTCCCTGGACTCTAGGTGGATGAAGTCTGCTGTTGATTCCAGAAGTGCTGGGAGGAACCAGGGCCCTGGCAGTGGATGTTCCCGTCCTTCTCTGTTGGGGAGTCACTGCTTTGCTTTCCTCCACCCTATCCAATGCTTCTTTTTTCTTTTCTTTTCTTTTCTTTTCTTTTCTTTTCTTTTCTTTTCTTTTCTTTTCTTTTCTTTTCTTTTCTTTTCTTTCTTTTCTTTTCTTCTCTTTTCTTTTCTTTTCTTTCTTTTCTTTTTTCTTTTCTTTCTCTTTTCTTTTCTTTTCTTTTTTCTTTTCTCTTTTCTTTTCTTCTTTCTTTCTTTCTTCTTCTTTTTCTTTTCTTCTTTCTCTTCTTTCTTCAGTTTTAATGTCTCAGTTGGTTATTTTGCTTTAGAAGGGTCCAAAATATTTTTTTATATCTAATACAATGATGACGTTGACTTTTTTTTGTATATTTTTTTATTGGAGTTCGATTTGCCAACATATAGCCTAACACCCAGTGCTCATCCCATCAAGTGCCCCCCTCAGTGCCCATCACCCAGTCACCCCATCCCCCTGCTCGTCTCCCCTTCTACAACTCCTTGTTTCATTTCCCAGAGTTAGGAGTCTCTCATGTTCTGTCTCCCTCACTGATATTTCCCATTCATTTTCTCTCCTTTCCCCTTTATTCCCTTTCACTACTTTTTATATTCCCCAAATGAATGAGACCACATAATGTTTGTCCTTCTCCGATTGACTTATTTCACTCAGCATAATACCCTCCAGTTCCATCCACGTCGAAGCAAATGGTGGGTATTTGTCGTTTCTAATGGCTGAGGAATATTCCATTGTATACATAGACCACAGCTTCCCTATCCGTCATCTTTCAATGGACACCGAGGCTCCTTCCACAGTTTGGCTGCTGTGGCCATTGCTGCTACAAACATCGGGGTGCAGGTGTCCTGCCGTGTCACTGCATCTGTGTCTTTGGGGTCAATCCCAGCAGTGCAATTGCTGGGTGGTAGGTAGTTCCCGTTGCTCTCTTACCCTGTAGTGTTGCAAAGCTCGGGCAGTCCCTGGGCAGCTGCTCACGCAGGTGCACCATCAAGGTATCTTCAAGGTTGCCTGGGTGAACTTTTTGGCTGGAGCATGGAGTGTATAGGGCGGAAAAAGCCTTAAAAATAGGTGTCTGGTAGAAAAAAATCCTCACAAAAATGAAAGGAAGGACCCCCCCCCTTGAAGTCTTTCTTGGGGGACAGCTTGACCCTGTGGCCTCAGTGGGGAAGCTCGGGGGCACCAGGCTGCCACCTGGCCGGGCTCTGTCATCTGGATCCAGGCTTCCCTCCTTCCCACCCACCTGCCGGCTCCCCCCCCCCCCAGAGCCGCTTTCAGGGCCACGGCGCAGCCGGGGGGTCATCGGAAATGAGGGGGGCTGTCGAGGAGCAGGCTGCTGCCGCGCACGTTGGAGGCGGTCAGGCCCACAGATGCCACAGTCCTTCGCTTCCCCTTTAATCTCCCACGAATCCAGCCCCAGGTACCCGATGGCGGCCGGCCCGGCCACCCTTCCCCAGGCGGCGCCCAGAGCTCGGCCGCCCCGGGTGGACCCGACCCCGGGCCCTCGGCCTGCGCCCCCCGCCCCCCGCCCGCGCCCACGGCCCGCGCCCCTCCCGCGGCGAAAACTCGGCGTGTTTCCGACCAAGAGTTCCTCTTCCGGGGTGACCGAGGACGCCCGTGTCGTTGGGCCTCGGCCCAGGGCAGGTGAGGGAGGGGGGAGGGACGGGGGAGGGAGGGGGAGGGAGGAGGGGGGAGGGAGGGGGAGGGGGAAGGGGGAGGGACGGGGGAGGGACGGGGAAGGGGGAGGGAGGAGGAGGGGAGGGGGAGGGGGAAGGGGAGGAGGGGGAAGGACGGGGGAGGAGGGGGGAGGAGGGATGGAGGGGGAGGGCTGCCCCCGCCCCCGCCCCGCGCGCCTCTCCCTGCGCCGGCTCCTCCTCGTGCGCTCTCGGCGCGCACTCGGGGGCGGGGGGCGGGGGTGGGGGACCCGGGGTGGGGCCTCGGCGGCGGCCCGAGCCCCAGCACGCTCGCCGGCCCCGCGCCTCTCCGGGAGCCGGGAAGCTGCTCCACAGGCTCCTGCCTCCGACGAGGCCCGGGCTCCCGGGTCGCTGGGCGCGCTCGCTCGCTTCTCCTCCCCCCTTCTTTGCTTTCTCCCCCTCCCTCCCTCATTCCCTTCCTCCCTCCCTCCCTTCCTTCCTGATAGTCCTTCCTTTCCTTCCTTTCCTTCCTCCCTCCCTCCCTCCCTCCATTACTTCCTCCCTCCTTTCTCCTCCCTCATTCCTTCCTGCCTTCCTTATACTCCTTTCCCTTCCCTTCCCTTCCCTTCCCTTCCTTTCCTTCTTTTCCCTCCCTCCCTCCCTTCCTCCCTTTCCCTTCCTCTCTCCCTCCCTCCCTCCCTCCCTTCCTTCCTTTCCTTCCTTCCTTCTCTCTTTCCTTCACCTTTCCAGGCTATTTAATCAAGCTACTTACAATGTACTCATTCCTAAGAATACCCCATGGTAGTGACATTGTTTATTTCCAAATTTTTCTGCATTCAACCTAAAAGGTATTTCTTCCCAAGAAACTGAACTTTTCTGTTAAATGCACTTGATCACGTAGGAGAATTGGGTTCATAAAATCAATTCATTGCAAACTTTATGTATGAATCATAGATATCAGTAAAGAAGTTCTTCCCTTATGTCATGGAGCCTAATAAATCCCACATGACCTGCAGTAACCAAGGCTGAAACAAGCCACTCATTGACCTTGTCCATGGTTTTCAAGTACATGTCATCGGACAAGCCACAGATTCTCATCTACAAGGTCAAGAGCTATGAACTGGTTCAGACGACGATGACCAGCTTCGGACTCTGCTTTCAAAAACTCCCTTTCAGAAACTGGATTATCATGATGGACAACAACTACAAAATAGAAGCTTCCAGACGTTGTCTTCAATATATAGCTCCTAGATATATATATATATCTCCCCTGCAGGGAGACACTAGCTACAGAAACGGCCAGTCGGCTCCCACCTTAGACCCTGCTCCTGGAGGATGCTGTTTTGATTATTGATGAGAAGAAATTGTGGCCGGAAGGAAGGCCAGGGGGTGGAGAGTCCAGGATTTGGTTTCTCTTTTCAGGTTTACTTTGGGCAGGTTGGTGTTTTCTTAAATTGGTGGTAAATTTTCATTTAAGTTTTTGAAACCACTATTGAGTACTAACCCCCTTAGAATTTTTTTAAAAAGATTATTTATTTGAGAGAGAGAGTGTGTGAGCATGAATGGGGGGCGGGTGGGATGGGGTGGAGTGGGGTGGGATGGGTGGGGAGGGGCAGAGGGAGAGGGATCAGCAGACTCGGTGCCCAGTGCAGACCTGACACGAAGCTCGAACCCACAGCCTATGAGATCACGACCTGAGCCAAAACCAAGAGTCAGACAGACACCCAACCGCCCAACCGACCCTGCCACCTAGAGGTGCTCCCAAATACCTTTGAATTTAATATCTGCAATTATGGTGACTCCAGGTTTATTTATTTATTTATTTTGGCCCTCTGGTCTGTCTCTGTCCCAGAGCTTTAGTAGTTTCATTCTTGCTACTCCTCGCCTGTGAGTGCACGTGTGTGTTGACTTTCCTAATCATCTAGAAGGTACTCCTCTGCTGCGGTGGCCTGTCCCTAGACTACCAGCTCTTTCTCTCTGTCCCACTTCTCTCCATCACTTCCAGCTGCATCATCGGAGTGATTGCCCTCCCAGCCCAGCCCAGCCCTGCCACAAGCTCAATGTCGCTGCTCCAACAGGCCCTGGGATCCGAGCCCCTGCCTCTGCACCTACCAGGTGGCCTCGTGCTAGTCACTCATCCCCTTGGAACTTCTGTGTCCTTTCAACTTGAACCAGGATGGGTAGGGTCTGGATTTGACCCACAGACACAGATGCATTTTATGTGTCCTGCAAAATGTATTAAGGATATTTAAAATTAAGAAAAATATTTTAAAAATATAGAAAAGGTATGTATGATATGTATGAGTGCATATATGTATATACGTGTATATATACCTGCACTCTGTGTTTTTCTAGCTTCTCTGAAAAATCCTTGAATCAGGCTGCTCTAATTTTGCAGCATGCCAAGCTGAGCAGTGGCTGTCTCCTTTAGATGACATGCTCTTTGTCACCAAGCCTGCCTCATGTCAGTTTTTTAATTTCCAATGATTGACTCACCTGAATTACTCTGATGGCTCTTGGAGCCTGCTGTCTCCTGACTGTCTTCTGAGCTGCGTGTTTGGGTCCCTAGGACAGGATGAAGGGGCTGGGAGACAGGAGCCACGTTACTGAGGACTGCTATGTTTGCTACATGCCTCTCTTGCCAGGACGGCGTGTTCATGTCCAGGACCTTTGCTCACACTGCATCTTGACCCTGGCCTGTCTTTCATCAGGTTTTTACCTAAGGAAGCATCTCTACCTTCAGAGCCCAGCATAAGGGGTGCCCCTGGCTACTCTGAACCTTCTACTTTCCCTCAGCACTAAGAATAGGTCCCTCCTTTGCTTGGTTCCTGTTGAGCACCCATCTCAGTCAGCGGCATGTCTGCCTTCCCCTCCCTGTTTCTGGGGCTCCAACGCAGGGGTCCCATCCAGCTCACCCCACGTCTCGTCCCCCTCCCTTGCTCTATAGCCTTCTAGCCCTGAACATACTGTCTGGACCCAAGCTGCAGACCAGATGGATGTTCGGTGAACTGAAATCCTCAGGAAGATTCAATTGTCTATTTTCCCATCACTGACCAACACTTACACGCGAGGAAAGGTACTGGTTGCAGGCTGCAGGGCTCCATGAGAGGAGCTGCTGGGTGAATCTGACTTCCTCACCCACTGTTTTCACAACACCCGACGTGCCCAGGAGTGCAATACACAGCAAGTAAAGGAAAGAAGGGGTCTTCACAGCAAAGGCTGGAACCCGAGTCTCTGAATCTTCCCCTGTGTGATAGACATTCAACCAAACTGAATTCTGCGTTGGTTGGGAATTGGCCTTCTCAAGAATGTCCACACTGTTCTCTCTCCAATTAATTAGGGTGCTGCCTAAAAAAAGAAGTACCCAGAGAAAAGTTGCTCTTCTCAGCCCTCACCAGAGGCACTTCTGGTAGGATTCAGATTTTGTGGTTTTCTACACTTGGCCCATCCCACACTGAGTGGTGGCAGGATGTGGGAAACCTCTAATAATGAAATCAATAGATTACTACGTCTTTCCCAGGCAGTTTGATACAGAACATCAGTTCTCTTTGCTTTACTTCTTAGAGCTTTGTTCAGAGAAATCTTTACATCTTCTCTAATTCAACCTTGCCTCCACCCCCAAAGGAGCTCAGCTTTTATTCAAATGCTATTCAAGGGGGAGAGTTTCACATGCTGGTTAGTGGCAGGTACCAAAAGCCCACTTTCCCCTGATTTGCTGCATTTCTATGTTATAATTGGATGGCACAGATATCTGGAATAGTATGATTAAAGTTGAAGCCAAGTGTGAGGGGAAAAAAAGAACTCTCCTTATAAGAATTCCCTTAACCTCCCCCTCCCTTTTCCTAGTTGATTCTACATCATAGGTGATGGTTTCCCAAGTCCTGGAGGCAAGTGGACCTTCTTACCTAGTGTGTCTAGTGTGGCAGGTTGGCCCTGCCCAGGGATGTATTTTTGACATCTTTAGGATCTAGGCATTTGGAGTTAGTTCCAGGAAGATGTTTGCTTCCTGCTACGGGTTGAATCGTCCTCATCTCCCCACCCATCTCCAAGCCGTTCATGTAGTGAATCCCCTCTACCTCAGAACATGACCTTATTTGGAATTAGGGTCATTGCAGATGTGATTACTTAAGATGAAGTCATACTGGAGTATGGCCTCCATTCCAAGATGATTGCGTTCTTATAAAAAGGGGAAATCTGGAGACACGCACACTGCAAGAACACCACGGGAACATGAAGGCAGAGATCGGGGTGTGTGGTGTGTGTCTATCCACAAAAGAACACCAAAGACGGTAGGCAAACTGCCTGAAGCTAGGCAAGAGACATGGAAGAGACTCTCCCTCCCAACCAGCGGAAGGAACCAACCCTGGCCACACCTTGACCTTGGACCTCTGCCTCCAGACCTGTGCTGGTATTTAATGTTGTTTAAGCCTCCCAGTGTGGTACTTTTGGCAGCCCTAGTAAGCTCACACTTACCTTTTAGCTTCTCTTCCAAAATGAATGGCTTGCAAAGCTGAGGTGCTTACCTGAAGGCCTGGTGGGAGGATTCATGAGGGAAAGAAAATTCTAGCTTCTCTGTTCCTGGTGTCAGTTCTGCATCCTTTGCCAGCAGCAGGGCACCGCCATTAAGGATGAGGGCACTTGGGCTGGACGTGAAACTTGACCCCCCCGCCCCCCAGTACTTACCTTGCTTACGTTTTGATTGCTTGATACGTATAAATAGGGGTTACGAGGACACCACCTCTATAGGGCTGTTGTGTGGAGTAAATGAGATAAATTACAAAGTGCATAGTGTGCTCGGCACATTGTAACTGCACAAGGAATCAAACATTAGCTCCTTTTAGTATTCTACTACTTGTAGGGAGTTTTGTTGTTTAAGTAGGCTCCATGCCCAGGGTGAGGCCTGAACTCAGGACCTTGAGATCAAGACCTGACTGAGCTGAAGGGCACCTGGGCGGCGCAGTTGGTTGAGTGCACAACTCTTGGTTTCCGCTCAAGTCATGATCTCAGGGTTGTGGGATCAAGCCCTGTGTAGGGCTCCACGCTTAGCACGGAGTCTGCTTAAGACTCTCTCTCTCCCTCAGCTCCTCCGCCAACCCTGTGCACATGCTCTCTCTCTTTCTAAAATAAATCAATACATCTTAAAAACAAAACAAAACAAAAGATCTGAGCTGAGATCAAGAGTTGGATGCTTAACTGACTGAGCCCCCTAGGTGCCCCTGCTTGTGTTGTTTATGGAGCCCCTCTTCCTGTTTCTCTCCAGCCAGCCTGTTTGACGCTGGGCCCTTCCTTCTAGCTCTCGTGTATCTTCACAGGACCCATCTGCTCAGGTGACCTGGGAACACAGGTGAGACAGTTCATGTAGGGAGGTGGCTCTGGGCAGTATCTGTATCCCTATGATCCGGGGACCTAGTGGAAATGCAGATTCCTAGATTCCACCCAGAGTTACCAAAGGGGAAATGCTGGGGTGGGACCCAGAATCTATGCCAGGTGATTCTGATATGTTCAAGTTTGAGAACCACTGAGGCAGGATGGCTTTCCTGCTTCTCTATACAGCAGCAGCTTCGCCATGTGGCCGTGGCTTCTCAGACGGGCCTTCCTTCTCCCCTTCCTGCCTGCCCTGTCTCTAGGCCCGTCGGGCAATACCGGCTCACAAAATAGGAGGTGGTGACACTGCCTATGCCCCCACCCCCAACCTGCTTCTCTGAATTCACGCTGCCCCTCTGGATTTAAAAGGAGAATAGCTTTCTCTGGGAAGGACCACAGGAGGAACACCTTCTGCTTTCTTTTTGACTTTGGATGTGACTCTGTCTCCACTGCATTCGGGGACCCAGAGTCAATCTCTCCATGCGCTCAGTGCCCTGCTACAGGTCCCGTGTCAGATGGACCTTCGGTAAGTGTTTACCGACAGGAGGAAGGAATGGCAGTGCATCGATTGCCGACAGACAATAATAATTATTTTATTTAATTAAAAAAAAAAAGATTTATTTATTTGAGAGAGAGAGCAACAAGCAGGGGGGAGGAGGGAAGAGGAGAGGCAGAGGAAGAGAGAGAATCTCATGCAGACTCCCCACCAAGTGTGCAGCCTGACATGGGGGCTCAATCCCAGGACCCCGAGATCATGACCTGAGCCTAAACCAAGAGTGGGACGCCTGAGACTGAGCCCCCCAGGTGCCCCTGAAGTCTACTCTTTTAAAGTGTACGATTCAATATGGTTTTCTCTTTCGTATGTTCATAGATTTATGTAACCATCACTACTACCGTCTAATTTTAGAACATTTTCATCACCTCCTCCCAAAAAACTTTACACCCACCAGCAATCACGCCCCATTGCCCCTTCCCCTCAGCCCCTGGCAACGCTAATCTATTTTCTGTCTCTCTAGATTCACCAACTCCGGGCGTTTCACAGAAATGGAATCATACAATATGTGTTCCTTTGTACCTGGCTTCTTTCATGTAGTACGTTTTCAAGGTTCATCCAGGGTGTAGCATCTTCCAGTACTTCATTCCTTTTTATTGAAGAATAATATTCCATCGTATAGATAAACCACATTTTGCTCATCCAGTCCGCTGATGTCCATTTGGGTATATGCTCGGTTTTGTCCGCTCATGAGATGACCCAGCCATTTGAGTTGGACGCAATCTGTAGAGGAGAAAACCTCTGTCAGGCTCCGTTCACCTCTCTTGGCTGAATATCTCCTTTTCACGGGCCCATGAACACTCAGCAAGAATAAATTTACTCTTTCCCATAGTTCGTTCTTCATTCTGACATTCCCTTTGTGTACCAACTGTGGCTTTTATTTTCTGTATTCTGATGCTTTGTTCTTTGGGGCTTCAAGACCCCAGGGGGACTGCCTCTCCCAGCGTTAGCCAGTTTCTAGAAATGATAACCAGCTGGCCCTCTAGTGTGCTTTTCAAACACATACCAACCAATCCAGAGCCCACAACCACAACCACTTCCTTTGTTGGGCTTCAGGCTCTGGGCCCCTGTCCACCTACCATGGTCATCCTAGGGACCCCGCTAGGGATCAAGGAACAGTTGCCATGCCCAGAGCCTGCTGAAATGATCCAAACTAGCCGATCCTAAACCTGGTTAGCTCAGCCTGCCTACTCTGTCTTACCCATTCTTTACCACAGACTCTTGCCCATGCCCTCCCTTCTGCTTCCTACCTGATTCTGGTGCTTCTCCGCGGGCCATGGGTGGCATGGTATGCACTTCCTCTTGAGAACTATGACTAACAAACTATCTTTTTTTTTTTTTTAATTTTTATTTATCTATGATAGTCACAGAGAGAGAAAGAGAGAGAGGCAGAGACATAGGCAGAGGGAGAAGCAGGCTCCATGCACTGGGAGCCCGACGTGGGATTCGATCCCGGGTCTCCAGGATCACGCCCTGGGCCAAAGGCAGGCGCCAAACCGCTGCGCCACCCAGGGATCCCCAAACTATCTTTTAATGGCAGTCATCTCCTGATCTGTTGGCCTGATCATACCTATACCTCACAAAACACCTTACCCTAGCCTATTGTCAGATCTTTCATTTCTGGTGTGATGTCATAATCGTATATAACATCTGTTCATTCCAACTAGCGTCATGCCGACATCTCAAACTTGCCTCACGGCATCTAATGTTCTCCTTACTACTAGGAAATGAACACTTCTTACTTTATTTTCAGCATGGACATCTCTCGTCAAATTGTTTTTCTCCCTAGTTTTGTATACAGATTTTATTTTTTTACCATCTCCAGCTTTCCCTGGGAAACAAGACTTAAAAAAAAAGCATGTCAAAAAAAAAAACAAAAACATGTCACGCAGAGCATCTTTTATGAGATGTCTGTGCCTGCTCAGGAGAGATGGTAATAGTGTGAGTTTTGATCTTATTTGGGAAGGATTGACTGGTGTTCTTGCAAACGCACCTGTCTATAAATGGTCCCAACTTCAGCACATGGTCTGGAACACATTCTATCAAGCCGAGTATTTATAGATAATAGAAGTAAAAGAAGAAAACAGCTAATCTTTGTAGCTCATTTGAATAATTGTATCACAGTTTCTAGCACATGGCTTGTCAGTCTGGGCGCTATTAACATTTTGGGTCAGATAATACTTCATTGGAGTGGGAGTGGGTGGGGGAGCTGTCCTGTGTATTGTAGGATATTTAGCAGCATTCCAGGCTTCTATTTACTAGATGCCAGGGGCATCCCACCACCAGTGCCCAGTTGTAGGCCACAAAAATATCTCTAGACATGGCTAATGTCTCATGGAGGGAGGTGGGTGGGCAAAATTGCTTTAGGCAACCACCACTCTAGGGTTATTAGGGACTTGGAAATCTAGCCTCCTGTATGCGGGAAGCCCACTGTGCCATTCCCTGGGGCTGGGGGTGACTGATGCTCCAACTCCCACTGCCTGAGGGAATTTACTTTACTCCGGTCACTTTTCTTCGGTTGAATTTCCTACATGCTGCTGCTCTCAACCAAATCGTATATCCCAGGAAAATTCCAAGCTTCTTTCTTGTCCCTGTGGTCCCAGAGTGGCCCCAGATGTTGTGGAGGGAGGAACTGCTAGCCTGGATTGAGAGGTGCAGGGACCAGATGGGGAAGAGCACCCCTCCTGTGGAGCAGGGTCCTGGAGCAGTGGTCCCCCCCTCACCTGAGGGGTGTGCTGCAAATGCACGTCTCCGCACCCTGCCTGCACCTGCTGGGGCACTAGCAATGCAGAGGCATGTGTGGAAACACGTGCTGCTCCCATCAGAAAGTGGTTCACCCTAGACAGACACTAAGCTTCCTAGCCATCGTACATGTATCACGTATTCCGTAACTTAGGAAATTAAAACAAAATTTCCTGGTTTGGGTTTCACATATTTTGAATTATATGAGGAGTAAGTACTGTGGCACTTTTGGTTTATTTAGGGCATCTATAGAAGTCTAGACTCCCCGGGGGGAGGCCTGGGCTTCTACATTTTAAGCCTCTCCCCGGGTAATTTCAATGCATAGCCACATTTTGGGACTATCACTTTGTTATAAATATTCGCAACATGTTCTTTAAAGTGTTTATTGGAACTTTTCCATTGCAAACCTATTACATTCTTATTATTGAAAATCTGGAAAATGTGAAAAAGAAAAAGGAGAAACAATGCCTAGGATCTTGCCATCCAGGACTGCTACAATCTCTCCTCAGATTTTTCTTATATTCTAATCAATTTCCTTGTCTTTTATATGTATGTCTGTAAGTATTTATATCGAGGACATACAGGCACATAGTTGAAAAACCAGTGAGTATCGAAGGGCTTATAAAGAAAAATATTAATTTCCTGCTCATTTCTCTCTGGTCTCCATAGGTCCCCATTTAGGACTCTGGTTCTTTTTTTTTTAATTTTATTTATTATTTATGATAGTCACAGAGAGAGAGAGAGAGGCAGAGACATAGGCAGAGGGAGAAGCAGGCTCCATGCACCGGGAACCCGACGTGGGATTCGATCCCGAGGACTCTGGTTCTTCTGTGTCTGCTCCCTACACCTAAATAATGTGCTTATCTTGTGACAAGTTAGTTATCCATTTTGGACATGATCTCCTCTTGGCTTCCTGGTGGTGGAGGACTTAGCTCACTTACATTTCTCCTTCTTCTCCGCCTTTCTTTTCCCCATCCTCCAACACAATTGGGAGCTAGATTAATAGTCATGTCTTTTTACTGCTGGGTTAAATTGTATAATGTTTTGCTTTTCCTGGAGTTAATAATTACCTTAATTTTTTAGTGTTGTAGTTTGCTACGGCTCTACCACTACACACACAAAATTTTTTTCTAAATACTTCAACAGAAATTTCCAAAGAAACACTTGATAATGGCTTTTCCAAATGCTCAAAGCAGGCAATGCATCAGTCCTGTGTATCCCTGGGGTCCGCCCGCCCTCTGCATAGTTTGTCGGGTGTTCTCTGGCCTGGTGCACACACAACTTTCTGTGATTTCCCTGTGCTGCTCAGCTATGCTCCATTTTCTCTGTTCTTATTGTCTGGATCTCGTATTAGATGTTGAGCCCTCCTCGATTGAGCCCCGACTCTTCCTCCCCTCCCCTCATTTTCCATCTCATTTTCTTCTGATTCAGCTTTCTGAAAGATTTAGCCAGCTTTATCTAATAAGCCTTCTATTGAATTTTTTATTTCAGAGACTACATTTTTATTTTGTACAAGCTCTTGTTCTGTTTATTCTTATGTGGCCTGCTACCCCAATAGCTTCCAAGTCTTGTTATGTGGATGCTATATATCTCTCTGAGGATATTAATTAATACCTGTTGAAACTTCATTCTGTTCTTTGCATTGATTGCATTTTCCTCTGTTTTTTTTCTGATTGTCTTATTCATTTAGTTATTCATCAAATATTTATTGAGTGCCTTTTATGTACTAAGTATTGTTCTACATGTTGAGGATATAGTGGTTAATAAGATAAAGTCCCCTGACCTTATGAAAGACTATATTCTAGCAAGGGAGAAAAATAAACACGTGAATTACATTATGGCTATGAATAAAAATAAAGCAGGAGGAGGGTGTTGTTTTAGAGTAGCCTAGGAAAGCTTCTCTGAGTGGGGCCTCTTTACTCCTGCCACCTGGGCTGGGATGGCTCAAAGCCCGGCTCAGCTGGGCCTGTGCACCAGAGTGCCTACATAGCGTTACTTCATGTGGCTTGGGCTTCCTCGCAGCATGGCTAATGGCATCCAAGAGGGAATGTTTTGGGAGAAAGCTTTCCAAAAGGCCAAGACAGAGCTGCAAGACTTCTGTTGGTTCCAGGCAAGTCATTAAGGGAAGCCGAGATTCAAGGAGGGACATTAGACTATCCCTCTTGATGGGAGGGTGTCTGTTGAGGTCCCACTGTGAAGATCACGGGAGCTAGGAAGCGTTGTGGCCGTCTGGGGAAAATACAATCTACTGCATGTTCTGATTTATGCTAGTTGCTATTTCTCCAGTGACCTAGCATTTTTTGAAATTATGTATCTTTGGCTCTTCCCTCTCCTATTCTTCTTTTCCTTATAATTTCTTCCTTATTCCTTCATATCCTTGTTGGATGTGGGGAGAGGAAGGGAACAAATGCGTGTTGTCCATTGGCTATTTCACAGACGA
Source organism: Canis lupus dingo (assembly GCF_003254725.2). NCBI lineage: Eukaryota > Metazoa > Chordata > Mammalia > Carnivora > Canidae > Canis > Canis lupus. Next base: position 14,897,860 of record NC_064279.1, on the reverse strand, counting down.
GCGGCTTCGGATAATCCTCAGTGTAGATTGTTGAAAATTGGTTGCTGATGGGGAAGCAACGGTACAGCTTAGAGACAGCGGAAGTAAAATGTTTTCTTTTTCCTTTCTTTTCCACTCTGAGTTTCTTTCTATCTGAAGAAAAAGGCACCCAGAGGTTAGGCGACTTTCCAAAATATTGCTCGGCTAGTGGCAGCGCTGAGACTGCATTTAGAGTTGAGTTTCTCAATTTTTAAAAAGGATTCCCCAAACAGAAACCTAACTAAAAAACCCAAATAAACAACAAATAAAATGTATTCAGAAGTCGCAGAAACTTAGGCTATTCTGAATTAAGTTAAACCAATTTTCCATGGGACTTCTCTGAGGCTTTCCTGTGCTACCGCACGTTATGAATCACGAAGGAGGAAGAAATGGGACACCTGGGTGGCTCAGTGGTTGTCTCCCTTCAGCTCAGGGCATCATCCCGGGGTCCTGGGATCGAGTCCCACATCGGGCTCCCCGCATGGGGCCTGCTTCTTCCTCTGCCTGTGTCTCTGCCTCTTTCTCTGTGTCTCTCATGAATAAAGAAATAAAATCTTAAAACACACACACACACACACACACACAAAACGAAGGAGAGAGAAATGATAGATGTGCTGGAGAGAAGGGGCTGGGGCCGATTTTCCAAATTTCTGCGACCAGTTTTGGAAGTCGTCTCCGGAAGTGGTCCCGCAGGCCACAACTATTTAGACACATTCACGGGTGTCTCTCCGAAGGTCCCGGCTCCCTTTCCCATCTTGAACTTGTATCACCCTGGTGAGCTACCTGTTTCTCCGCTTGGCCACCGCCAGAGGTGCGCACAGCGCGGACAGACGGTCAGTGTGCAGTGTGGCCAGGGGGGTCCGCAGACGCAGTAGCTGGTCCGCGCCTCTGTGTGTAAGGAGGCAGGCTCGGCCAAGCCCGCGACCTAAGGGCATGTCACTTCTACCGGGAGGTTAGGGAAGAAGATCCTCCCATACCTAATTTGTCTTTTCAGGCTCCCAGCTCCCAGCTCCCACTGCTCATTGGAAGTGGACTTGAGAAAACCACTCTGCTCGCGGTGTCGTTGCGCTGATGGTGTCGTTGCGCGATTCACCTGTTCTTTTTGGCTGAAGGTTCAGGGTCATTTCAGTTCCGGCCACCAGGTGGCAGAGCGCTGTCGCTCTATGACGCTCGGACTGTCCCTGTGACCGATCAGCATCACCCACCAAGAGAAGAGGCGTGGAGGGTGCGCCTTTGCGGGACAGCTGTACTTCTGGAACACTCTGGACATGGGGTTCCAGCTTGTGTTAATGATGCCTGAGTCTATTCCTGGGCCGAATAATCGAGCCACAAATAGGACTTTCTATAAAAAGTGCTTTGTTTTTTCTTGGTGATTTGTCAGCTCCCCAGATTTACTTGCGGGCATCTGTTGCTTCAAGGTCCGTTTTCAGAAGGCCACAACAGCTACTTTTTATTTTATTTTATTTTAAATATTTTATTTATTTATTCATGATAGAGAGAGAGAGAAAGGCGGAGACAGTGCCTTTCTCTCTCTCTGCAGGGAGCCCGACGTGGGACTCCATCCCGGGACTCCAGGATCACACCCTGGGCCAAAGGCAGGGGCTCAGCCGCTGAGCCACCCAGGGATCCCCCGTTTTTAAATTTTTAAAAAAAATTTTTTTAATTGAAAAAGTAAACTGAGGGCAAGCCCAGGTGGCTCAGCGGTTTAGCGCCTGCCTTAGGCCCAGGGCGTGATCCTGGAGATCCGAGATCGAGTCCCACATCAGGCTCCCTGCATGGGGCCTGCTTCTCCCTCTGCATGTGTCTCTGTTTCTCTCTCTCATGATTAATTAAATAAAATCTTAAAAAAAAGAGAAAAAAAAAAAAAGAAAATGTGAAATGTCAACTTTTAAAACTCCTCCCATTCAGAGTTTGGATATTATAAAGAAGACCGGAAGGACACAGCATCACCTCCACTTCTTCTATTTGGCTCTCGAGAACAAAGATGTTCTAGATTTGTATGGGCGCAGGATACTTTCTACTTCTCTAGTCAAAGACAAGATCAACTTTTTCACGGGAGAGGAAGGATGAAGATAACGTAGAGTTCAGGAGAGAGCCGCACCCACACAGCCCTGAGCCGCTCGGCTGGGACACTTGTGGTCGCGGGGCCCCTGGAGGGGGGTTGTTCTAAAGAGGCCTGGAACCTTGTGACACGAGGACCAACTGCGTATCAGCATGTTTGCAGCCAAGGCGCCAGACCCTCGCCTTAACCTGGTCCTCGTGCACGCGGCCCCGGTCCTGGCGCGTGCGGCGGTGGGACGGCTGGAGGCCCTGCATCTCCCGCCCTCGCGTCCCCTCCGCGCTCTCTGTGCCGCCCCAGGACTCGTCCCCGCGCGCGAAGGCTACTGCCCTGGGCTTCACCAGGCCCGGGGGCGGCGGCAGGGGGAAGGCCCGGGGTCCCCGCCGCGTCGCGGGGCTTCGTGTCGCCGCCCCTCCCGCGGCGGGGGCTCCTGCGGGGCCGAGTCTGCGCCGGGGGCCGCCTCCCGCCCCGCCCAGCAGCCGCGCGCAGCCTCTCGGGCTCCCCGGGCCGCCCCCGCCGCCCCCGCCGCCCGCAGCGCAGGCCCCGGGGGGGGCACGTCCCGCCACTCCGGCTGCCCCGTGTCCCCGCGGAGCGCGGCGGCCCTCGGCCGAGGCCCGCGCCCGCCTGTCCCGCCGAGGTGGGCGGCCTCCGGGGCCGGGAGCTGCGGGCGCCCAGTGCGAGTGCGGAGCGCTGCGGCCCGGCGTGCGCCCTCGTCGCCACGGCCCCGTCCCTGCTGCCGCGCGGGCCCCTCATTGACCCCGCGGACGCCACGGAGAAAACGTGCTTTCGGGAGAGAGTCATGAAAAGGGGCAGTTAGTGGGGCCCGCCGCCCGGGGCTACAGCCATCGAGGGACCCATAAGGACCTGGTTGTCCCGACGCCCGTGGGGACCAGGAGGGCGGAGCTGGAAAGCGGTTCTGTGGCCGGCGGGGTTCCCCGGGGGCGGGTCCCGGGGGGCGGGGTTCCCTGGAGGTCGGGGTCCCCGTGGAGGGGTGAGGTTCTCGTGGGCGGGGTTCCCGTGGGGTCGAGGTTCCCTGGGGGCGGGGTTCCCTGGGGGCGGGTCCCCGTGGGGGTCGGGGTTCCCGGGGGGCGGGGTTCCCCGGGGGCGGGTCCCTGGGGTCGGGGTTCCCTGGAGGTCGGGGTCCCCGTGGAGGGGTGAGGTTCTCGTGGGCGGGGTCCCCGGGGGGCGGGGTTCTCTGGAGGTCGGGGTTCCCGTGGGGTCGGGGTTCCCGGGGGGCGGGGTTCCCGTGGAGGGGTGAGGTTCTCGTGGGCGGGGTTCCCGTGGGGTCGAGGTTCCCGTGGAGGGGTGAGGTTCCCTGGGGTCGGGGTTCCCTGGGGGCGGGGTTCCCTGGGGCGGGTCCCCGTGGGGGGCGGGGTTCTCTGGAGGTCGGGGTTCCCGTGGGGTCGGGGTTCTCTGGAGGTCGGGGTTCCTGTGGGGTCGGGGTTCTCTGGAGGTCGGGGTTCCTGTGGGGTCGGGGTTCCCGGGGGGTGGGGTTCTCTGGAGGTCGGGGTTCCCGTGGAGGGGTGAGGTTCCCGGGGGGCGGGGTTCCCTGGGGTCGGGGTCCCCGGGGAGCGGGGTTCTCTGGAGGTCGGGGTTCCCGGGGGGTCGGGGTTCCCGTGGGGTCGGGGTTCCCGTGGAGGGGTGAGGTTCCCTAGGGGCGGGGTTCCCTGGGGGCGGGGTTCCCTGGGGGCGGGGTTCCCGGGGGGTTCCCGTGGGCGGGGATCCCTGCAGGGGGAGGGGCTTGCGTTTGGGGCGGGACCGTCTCGGCGCAGGCCGCGGGCTTTCTTCTTGGCCTCTCGTCTCCGGCGAAGGCGCGGGGGTTCTAGGTCTCGCAGCATCAGAGGCTGCCCTGAGGCCCGGCTGAGAAGCATCATAACAGAGATCTGTAAGCCGTGGCTTTTGTATTTCCCTTTGGATTCCTTTTAGTGTAGGAGTAGCGTGTTCTGCGGCGTTGGGCACAGGGCCGGTCTCGGGAGAGAAGCCGAGGGGGGCTGCGAGGCGGGCGGATTCGGGGGAGGCCAGGCCGGGGCGCAGATCCCCCCCCACCCCGGGGCTGCTCCGGCCGCTCTCCGCTCCCATTCGGTTCCCTTCGTGTGTTTGTGGTTTTCTAGAGGTTGTGGCGATTCTCTATTAGGGCTGAAGGGTGTCGTCTACGTTTCATGTTTGTTTGGTTTTTAAAAAATCTTTTATTAATCAAACAAGTGACAAAAAATGGCACAAGAATAAACTTAGCATCAAAACACCTTTGGTTTCTTCTGGCTAAAACCTTCATTTCCTTACAGTTTTCTCAGAAATCCGGGTGTGGAATCCAACTGAATGCGGGTCGGAGGATGACTTATTTAAAGTTTAACTTCATGTCCTCTTTGAAGAGAGTCTATAGCGGTTGCTTTCTCCGCCGTGCCCTGGCTTTCTGAGCCTCTCGTTGTCCTCTTTCTGAGCCCTTTATCCACTGCTGGCAAAGCCACGCCTGTACCACAGGTGCCAGGAGGTGTTTTCACCAGGTCACTTGCTGGTGGTGACAGGTGTGACAGCTTGCGCTCACTGGCGTCCCTAAGTCACTACGTAGGCCGAGTGCAGGGTTCCTCGTCCTGGGAAGCCAAACCCAGGGCCCTGTGCACCGTCCTGCCAGAGGAGGGCGGGAGCGTGCGGTGGCCCCAGGCCCAGCAGGACACCAGATCCCCCCTCACAGCACCCCACCACCGCTGCGCCCACTGATCACATTCGAGCTTCTTTTCCTCCTTTTCTTTTTGGATGGGTTTCTGCCCCCCATCCTGAGTGCTCCCAGGCTAGTTTGTCTGCCTTTGGGGAGCCAGCTCTCATAGGATGGGGGTTTGATGCTTCTCAGAGAATGTGAGTTGATGGGCATGAAGGGGCTACTAAGGCACCTGTCATGGTGGGGGACCCATGGCAGTGATTTCTGGCCCTAACGGCCTTCTGTCGGCTGACCTTGAATGGCTCTTTTCTACAGATGGAGAAACGGAGGCAGGTTTTTCCTAGAGGTCGGAGGGTCTGCTGGTGGCTTGCCTTAGTGGAATCACACCTCAGGGGGCTCAGGAAGGCTCAATGAGTTATGTCTCCCCTAACTACAAGGCCCCACACACTTGGCTGCTCTTGGAAAAGGACTGGTCTGCTTTATGCCACTTGGGTCCCTTTTGGGGCTGACTCCCAGGGCCCCCTGCAGAAAGGGCAGGCTGGTTATAATAACTGCAATCTGCTGCACGCCTCTACCTCCTTTGGGAGGGGACCAACAGCAATATGACCCTGAATGTGCCTGGCTTTGCAGGGTCGGGATGCCACTCTCACTACCAGAACACATGCGTCAAACTGTCTCTTGGGGAATCTCCCTAAATTTGATATTTTGGTACAACCTGTTTCCAGTGCTGAAAAAATACATTTCTTCTCCATTAGCTCATTATCACCTAGGAAATTACCTGTTCTCAATTATCCTGACAACTCATAAGCTCATAGTCCTAGATTTTCTTTTTAAATCTCCTTCTAGTTTTTTTTTTTTTTTTAAGTTCGTCAGGATGTCTGTACAATAGCTCTTTTGTCTTTTTCTTTCTTTCCCCACACCTAGCAACTTTTCAGGATGTGGTGTTATCTTTCTCACACAAACTCAAATTGACTGCAAATAGGCCCCACTGGATACTTCACTTGCCTAAGCCAATCCTCTGTTCTCTTCAGGGAAAAACACTCTATAAGGGGTGGGAGAGGAGAGAGACAAAACCCAAGCAGTATTACATTCTGGTGAACTCTGTCAAAAAGTCTTGGTTTAATTGAACATTATAGACTTAAACCCCACTCCTTCCCATATGTCAAAATATTGCTTAAAATACTATTTAATTAGGGTTAAAACACTTTAACTATTTCATCAATAGGGTAAAATTATACTTGAAATATTATATTAAGAAACTCATCACAGATTAATAAAGCTGAAAAGGGACTTATATATATATCCTGATGACCCTCAGAAGAGGAAATAGAAACCCTTGCAGAGAGGTAAGGTAATGTGAGCAACGATGGAAGGATTGTGCAAGGTGAAAGGATGGCCCCAGTGCTCCACCTCTCTCTGAACCCTGCTGAGGAGTGTCACTTTATAGTGCCCTCCATGCTGTCAATGGACTGGCGTGGGCCAATGGACTGGTAACAAATGTGACACACCCAGATGATGGAAAAGGCTCGCTTTCTCTCTTGCTCCTCTGCTAGCAACAGGAGCATGTGGCCAGGCCAGCCTGCTGGAGGAAGGAGACATGGGTCTCCAGGGACATGGGCCCTAGGTGATCCAGTCTACATCAGCCAACCCCCAGTTGGACCTCAGATACAGAAATTGGCCCTCCAGAAGAAATCAGGGAACCTCACAGGTGTGTGAGGTTGTTGTTGCAATGGCCCTGAGCTTTGTGGTTACTTATTTTAGGGCCTGTAGTCATATAATGGACTAAAGGATTGTGTGCCCCCGCCTCCCCCCACAATGTGTTGAAGCCCTAACCTCCAGTGTGATGGTATTTGGAGAGGGAACATTTGGGATGCAGTTAGGATTAGATGAGGTCGTTAGAGTGGACCGTGGTCTGATGGGATTAGTAACTTTATAAGAAGAGACACCAGGGGCGCCTGAGTGTCTCAGCCGGTAAAGTGTTTGCCTCTTGATCTCAGCTCAGGACTCCATCTCAGGGTCTTGATCTCAGGGTTGTGAGTTCAAGGCCAACAGTGGGCTCCACTCTGGGCATGGAGCCTACTTAACCATAACAAAATACATACATACACAGACACATACATACATAAGAAGAGACACCAGAGAGCCCCTGTCTCTCTGTCTCTCCCTCCCTCCCCTTGCACACACTGAGGAAAAAAGGCCACATGAGGACACAGGCAGAAGGCAGCCGTCTACCAGCCAGGGAGAGAATGCTTACCAGCAACTCAACCTGCTGGTTCCTTGATTCTGGGCTTCCAGCCCCCGTAGCTGTGCGAGCCAAGTCTGAGCCCCCAGCAGGGCAGCAGTAGAGCCTCCTGAGGGGGCGAGGGCAGCCTGACTAGGTCTTAGGCAACTTCCTGGCGTGGAGAGCGCTTCTCTATTTTATGCACATCCCCTCACCCTTTTTGTGAATGTACACACGAAAGTTTGGAAGTTCTTTCTTCTCTTCTCCTTAAGGGTTTTCTTCACTTGGTGCCCTCTCCGTGTTCATGGGCCCAGGCCAGGGCTTGTTGGCAGCAGGCTGCCATTGCATGCGGGCCAGCGCTCCCTGCTCCTGCGAGCACGGGCCTCCCACCTTCAGAGGAGGCGTAAGGACCCCCAAAGCGGCTGCACACCCTGTTTTGGACTCAGAACTGTCTGCTTTCTTCCTTTCACCTGTTTCAAATGACAACAGAAAGAGGAAGTTTGAGATGTAGTCATAATGTTTTCTGATTTCTTTCTCCAACAGGGAGATATCCATTTGGGAGGAAGGTCCTAGTTAAGCAGAACAAAAATTGACGTTGGAGAATGGAAATAATATGATAGAACTTGCTAACAATGATCAGAGCAAAGGACTCCCTGAGGAACTAACTTTAGACTTCAGGCATCACGTTATTTTTCGTGTTTGCTAAGCTTAGGATTTGTAAAAAGGATATGCTTCCTGTCTGGGTCTGGCTAAAGAGGTTCACTATTGAGGCTAAAAGGTGTATCAACCTTATTAGTAACCCATTTGAAAAATAATGATATTCTATGTGGTATTATTCAGATTATGAACACGTGTGTGACTATAGAACTATATATGATTATGCTCATTTCATTAGTCAGTATATCCTAAATGATGATTTCTAATATATATAAAATCTAAACCATTTTTAAATGTAAATGCAGTACATGGAATTGACGGGAAAGAACTGTCTGCTATGCCCAGAGCCTTGAGGGCTCTTGTACATTTTGCTACTGGGATTGACTGAAAGGAGAAGGTCAAAAGTTTGTTATTATTCTTTGTCGAATGCATTTATACCAAGCCTTTCCCCCAAAAGATTTAAGATGGCTGATTTGGTTTTCTCTCTGGAGTATGCATAAGAAATGCGGACCAAGGAGCAGCAAATTGTGGAAACTAAAGATGAAGGTTGGAGGCCACGAGGGGCAGGGCCTCTTTGGGACAGCTGGGTGACCCGAACCATCCTGTGCTATTCAGACTCAGATGAAAGTGCTTTCAGCTACCCCCATTCCTTTAATCGCTGTCACCTCCCATCAAGAAGAGGAGAGGCGAAATCCTGGAATCTTCCATGGGACAGAGTGGGGAGGGGTCTCTCTGCGAGCATTGGCGTAAAGTCAACAGAAAACTCTTTTATGCTTTCAGCCCACTTGAGTAGGATCTGCTAGGCTCCGCCATCGATGAACCTGACCTTAGACACAGAGCAAGGCAACAGCTGTTGAAACAGGAATATCTAAGCTGGGAGCGGGCCTGTCCGTGAAATTTGTGTATCTCCTCAAACACGAGAAATAATACAGTGATTTAGTCACACAGGGAATCCATTAGACTTGGCAATTTAATTCCTACTTCCTTAAGATCCTTTCTTGAGGGCTTGGGTGGGGGGGGGCAGGACTGTCTTTATAGTTAGCATAATAGAGCTGATTAGATTCCCTAGGGATTCCTGATTTGTTCTTTGGGTGATTTTAAGAAGGTGATTTAAAAAAAAAATGTCAGTCTTGTCTGAAAAGAAAATAGGTTATGAGCCTTGATCGCTTATCATTTCAGATTAATATTGAGATGCTAGAGGTTGGAGATCTGTCAAATGGGGCAGCAGAAAATACAGTTATCTCCAAAGAGGAGAAGTGCAGATTAACAAATTTCATATCCAATAATATTTATTGAGCGTTTGCTTTGCTAAACTGAAAATTCTCCATTCGGAGTCAGTGAGTGTTCAAAGCTTCACAGAATAAATCTGTATTAAATGAAAAATAAATCAATTGTCACGGTCGTATTGCCCAGAAAATTTACAGCTGAAATAAGACAGAGAAAAGTGACCCCACCTTCCTCTTTCCCTCTGGCTCCCCCTGTCACTTCACACCTATTGGCGGGTCTCCCAGGCATATACCCGCCGGTTCTGCTCAGGATTATCCAGGTGCGTAGGAAAAAGGGTGGTACAGGCTCCTGCTTAACGTGGTTTGCTTTGTTTTATCAGGAGCAGTTCAGATGCTGAGTGTCAGCAGTGGAAGCTCTGTTGCTTCACCCAGCCATCGCCTGGGCTCGTTCTCCTCACTATGCTGCCTTTCTCTCGAAAGCCTCACAAGAAAGTCAGACGGTAGTATTTTTTCCCAAGTGCTTTAATTAATTCCATTTCCAGCTGAAAAGGAGAGATCTTACAGGAGTTTTGGCCGTACCACTCTCGTTCACATTTCAAAGGGAAAAGAAGATTATTTCTAATTGTGGGGTTTGGGGTGGGTGGCATTTTATTTTAATAATTAAAAATTTGTCTTACCAGTAGCCTCTGTCTGGAGAACTTAAGGAATTTGCCAACAAGGGACAGACCACTGGCTGAAGGATTTGCACACTCTGCCCTTGACCGCAGATGGTCCCACAGGCAAATCCACTTTTTTTCCAGTCCTCCCTGATGGAAACTTAGGGGTTTGGCTTTTCAAGGTCCCTTCTAGCTCTACAATTATACAAGGGGCACTGTTTCTGCAATCAATAGCTGAACTAGCAGCTCATTCCATGGGGAAGTTGGAGCCAACCCAAGTTCCTGATGGGGAGCCACCCTACGTAAGCCTGGATGCCCCAGATGCTTTTCCTTCATGGGTGCACGTGCCTTCCAAGGGTGAATCTGGAAGAACGATCCAAACTCTTGGGGTCAGAGGGCTTTACTTGTGAAACTTAGCTCTTTCCTTTTGTATCCTGTGGGTCCCACAAGACTTCACCAATTTGAGGTCAGGATATAATCTTTGTACTACAAGATTGTGACCCAGACTCTTATTGCTCATTCTGTCACCGTGGCTGAGTTTTTTCAAACCAAATCAGTAGGGAAATAAGAATTGTTCAAACCCATTGGGAGTTTTGGGGAAAAAACTAATTTCTTTTTTTCCCTAATTGCTAACGATAGTGCCGGAGAGACAGTCTAGCTGCTAGTGACATACTCATCCAAGGAAAGTTATTTAAGTTCCAAACCCCCACTCTGATAGAGACTGATCTTGTCAATTTACTGTTTGGCATGTACCGCAGAAGTGCTCTTATTATCTCATAGGTAACAATGACTCATTGTTAGTTCATCTAAAAAACTGGTTGAAGTAGGAGGGGCATCATAAAAAATGTTATGTGCATGTCATAAAACATTTGTTAGAACTTAAAATATATACCATAATTCATGGATGCTAAGATGCACATTTTTTTTTTACATTAACATCTCTGAAATCAGGATTGTTTTGTAATTGCTGTCTGCCAGGCAAAGTTCAGGGTGTGCTTGCCATTGGCAGCATGAGTGTATTAGTCTGCTATTCCTGGTGCCACCACTGGACAACTGCAGATCCTCTGTGTTCTGAGCCACAGACCATTTAAGGGCTCTTTGAGGGAGGAATATGAGTCCTGGCTGTTGTTGGCAAACATTCCTTTGACACCTTCTAGTAAGATCAAAAAGGGGACAGCACTGAAACTAGCTGAAATTGTGTGAATATGATGTCATAGGGAAAGGTACTGAGTAGAAAGATACAGACTTCTATGACTCTAGAAAGAAAATGATGTACGAATAAGGTTCTGCATGTTAAGAAGTTTAACCAATTTATTTTCATATATATGTATATTTTATATGTACAAGACTGATAAGCAACAGCAATCAATGTCTTCTCTGTCTAAAATAATTTTTCCAAGAAGTATGAAATAAGAATTCTAAGTGATAGGAAAGCTTTGATTATAGTTTTGGCTATATTTTTTCTTTCTAATGTAGTATGCATTAAATAATGCATATCTTACAATTTCCTCAAAATCTTAGATTTGAGGAAATACAGTGAGTATAAATTTGTTCTCCAATCTTCTTTTGCATGAGCAATTTCCTTTGAACAGACGATGGTGTGCCCTAGTATCTTCTTTGCATCTTCTTCTTCTTTTATTTTCTTTCAAGATTTTTTTTAAAGTAATCTCTATACCCAATATGGGGCTTGAACCTGTAACTCCGAGATCAAGAGTTGCATGCTTCACCAACTGATCCATCCAGGCATTATCTTTCTTGCATCTTCTATAATTTGCATCTTCTTTATTTTATTATTTTTTTAATTTTTTAAATTTATTTATGATAGTCACACACACAGAGAGAGAAGCAGAGACATAGGCAGAGGGAGAAGCAGGCTCCATGCACCGGGAGCCCAACGTAGGATTCGATCCCGGGTCTCCAGGATCATGCCCCGGGCCAAAGGCAGGCGCTAAACCGCTGCGCCACCCAGGGATCCCATTTGCAGCTTCTTTAAAGTGGAGTGAGAACTTAGAGTTGGTTAGGAAGAGCAGAATTCAGAAATACTTAGGAGGCGAGATTGGCACTCACCTGCAGATTGGATGTATGGGGCTAAAGAGGGAAGGAAACATGATGGTTCCCAGGTTTCTGGTCAAAAGGGTGGACAAGTTACGACCCAAGGGCCAAATATGGGGAACCATCTGTTTTTGCAAATACAGTTTCCTTGGAACACTGGCGCACTATTCCTTTACATACCTGGCTCATTGGCTGCTCTCACACTACAACAGAAATAAGTCGTTGTGGCAGAGACCATACGGTTCCTAAGACCTACGGGATCTTTGCAGGCAAAGGTTGCCAACTCTTGGATTAGGGGAGCGGTGTTGTCCTTGAATTAGCATAAAGGATAGGAGAGGAAGAACAGATTTATAGGGAAAGGTGATGGGTTTGCTATGTTGGGCTTGTCTTGTAGATGGGTTTACAGATGAGTGAGCAATGTATTTGTTTAATGAGAAGTCTCAAATTCAGTAAAACAAAGAACTGAACTGAAGGCAAAAATATTTTTAATGGTCTGGAAGGAGAATGTTAACACAGGGACAGATACTTTTGGCTCTGGTTGTGAACTAGAAGCATGGGAGAGAGAAAACTTGATATCAAAGGGTTTCCTTCTCAGCCCCCTATGGGGCATAAAGTGTACCAAAAACATACACAGAGCACTTTCTCCGGGAGCACTGGAGACAGAAGTGAGCCCTGGCTGTGCAGATGTGGGAACGGGGAGCATGGTCTGTCCTAGTAGCAGAGCCAGTTAGAAGGGTTCGCTGCCGATGGTAGGTTTAACAGAGCTTTCCATTTCAACATGATCTTGATGGATGGGATCTCATCAACATCCAGAACATTAAATCTGAAAGTTCGTTTCATAGATACTTTATCCCCTGAAGGTGAAACCAGAAGCTGTATTTTAGTTGGTTTTATTTGGAGCCTGGAAAAAAGTAAAGCTAAAAAAGCATTGTGAGAAAGCAATTTGTAAGAAGCAAAATGATCAGTTTAAAGGACTCCTTTGCCTTCTGGTCCCTTGGAGTTAGGGTGTAGGAGTGGATTTTATGCAAAACAAAAGGTCAGTCATTTCTGGGCTCCACAAGGATTGCAGAGCTGTCAGCCTCTCTGCTTCCTGCTGATGAAGGCCTCAATATTACAGAAAGCAGAAAGCCAGGTCTGGGGGTAAGAGCTCCCAGACCGGTGGGGGGTGGGTGGAGGGAGCAGTGGGGGGGGGAGATTGGAGTGGGGGGTTAGTGCTTAGGGTGGGGTGGAGGTTACAAACACTGGGTTTTTAATCCTAGTTTGGAAATCACTTGGAATGTCCGGGGAGGAGAGGCCAGTTGGAAAACTAAATAAATGGCCAATTGAAATTCATTAGACAACTTGAGTGAGTTCTGATCAAACAGAGTAGAATTACCTGCATTGTGAAAAATCAAAGAATGCCAGGAAAAAAAGAAAACACAGATGAGATAAAGAGATCAACATTAGCCCTCTTCTGGGAAGACTTGCTAGGGTATTAATAACCTGCTGGAGCTTTTGATTTTTGTGACTGCCTCTGAAATGAACAATCTGTTCACTGTGGGATAAGGATTTGCCAAACCGAGTTCACCAATTCACCCCAGATAAGCGGCTCCGTGCGCCTCAAGGCTCCGCTGCCAGGATAGGCCCTGTCGGGGTGGGGTCCGCATGGACGCTCCTGTGGCCTGAGCTCTGTGCAGTTTTTGGATAAGGAAGGTGGTGCCGGAGAGAGGGGGGCATCAGGACTGCAGGGGCCCCCGGGGGACTCAGTGAGGGTCCCACGCAGCTCTCCCGCATGTGGCAACAGGGCATTTACTTCTGGCGGCTGGGCCTCGGACACAGTCCCAAATATTTGAAATGGGAAGGAGACAGAAGGAAAATGAAGCACCGAAGCCAGCCATGGTTGTTAGACTAACCGGCGGCTGGGATGGCCTCCTCAAGGTGACCTTTGGACACGGCTTTATGGAAGTGTGGAGAAATTCTGGGATGCCTGGCAGCCCCTGTTCTTGCTTGTATGCATGGCATGTTGGCAGGCAATTACTGAGCATGGGAAAGGGATTGCATTATTAATATATGAATTATTAATTATTATAATTGCATTTGTCATTTATTGAGCACCAGCCATGCACTAGAAGCTGAGCAGACCTTAAGAGTCCCTGCCCAGTGGGGGGTGACTGAGGTAATTACATTTGAAATAGCTACAATCACCGGCTCACAGAACTTGTGGCATGTACAGCGTGCACGGTGTTGACTCCCCTTCTTTTCCTCTCTCTAGATCCATAGATGATTTTTAAGATTTGTTTATGAAAAGATGGAGGATGAGGTTGTTTGTCAGGATGAAAGGTGCTGCATCAGGTTATATTTTAATTAGTATTTATTACATCTCCCCCCTGGCAATACACCATGGGAGCAAATGCTTCTGTGACAAAACACGTGCTGTCCTTTCTTTCTGACCAGCCATCTCTTGCATGAGGGCTGATGGGCGGAAGGGGGGTCCACAGATGAGTGGGAGGACCGATTTGGCCGTGTTCAGGAATCCCTTCTGGGCTCTACTGAGTCACACGCATCACCGTATTTGCGTGGTATGGGTAGCACGTTTTAATATTTAATTCTTAACACGTAACATGTAAAGTCCTAGAATGTTAAGGTTGGAGATACTTTCAGAAATCGTCTTGTCCAAACTTCTCATTTTGCAGATTGAGAAAGCGAGTCTCAGGATGCTGCATACCCTGCCTGAGGTTATACATTTGAGGAGAAGCTGGGACTACACGTGTGTGTGTGTGTGTGTGTGTGTGTGTGTGTGTGTGTGTGTGTGAGTGAAGCCCAGGTCAGGGACCCCACTGCTAGGCCTCGTCTCATTTTCTTTAAATAAAAAGCTACTGTAGAACTGGACTCAGGAATTTGAAAGGAGGAAAATCAAATTCAAGTCATGAGGGTCACTGTAGGAATTTTCCAAGCTGTTCCTTCGCAGGGACTCCTTTTTCCGCTTTCACTCTGTTCATGGAGCAAAGGGCTCCACCGGTGATGCCATTCATTGCGTACAGTGATCCCCACCAGGGGGAGAATGTCTCCATGTCCTCCCTTAGGCAGCCTTCTCTCCAAACTCTGCAGTGGGTCCTGGGAAAGGGCGGGTGAAGGTTTTTAAGTCTCTGTCCACCCAGGTGGAATCGATCCATCCAGAAGAGCAGGTTTCCCACCCATTGTGGCCGGGAAGGTGGTCAGAGGCCGTGTTGACAGGGCTCTCCAGTGTGACTCTTCGGGACAGCATCTTTGGCGGTGCTTCCCAAAGGCTCAGGGAAGCACATGGGATCCAGCCACATTTGGTCTGAATCTCTGCAAATCATTTTGGGCCCCCGGCTGCAAAATGTTGCAAACTTGGTATCTCAGAGGCTGCATTTGTCTTTCGGTCCAGGTGTGGGTGGGGACCATGTCTGTGTGTTTCACCCTCTCCTGGCGTGGAAGGACTGCAACGTGATCATCCTCACCTGAGGGATGTTTTTCTGAAATTTTAAGCATCGTAGATGATGTAGGAAAGACGTTAGGGTTCGGGGCTGATGGACAATAAAGAATTCTTGAGATGTCTTTGGTGCAAAAAGGTGATTTTATTAATGCACGGGGACAGGACCTGTGGGCAGAAAGAGCTGCAGCAGGGTCATGAGGAGTGGCGATTATATACTTTCAAGTTGGGAGGCATTAGGGAGAGCCTAAGTCTCTAAGGAGGTTTTTTTTTTTTTTTTTTTAAGATTTTATTTATTTATTTGCGAGAGACACAGAGAGAGAGGCAGAGACACAGGCAGAGGGAGAAGCAGGCCCCATGCAGGGAGCCCGATGAGGGCCTGGATCCCAGGACTCCAGGATCACGCCCTGAGCCAAAGGCAGGCGCTCAACCGCTGAGCCACCCAGACGTCCCTATAAGGAATTTTGGAAACAAGGTTTCCAGGACCTTGAGGGGGCTAACTATTGTTGGGAAAAGGTCACTTATTACTGTCTAATAAACCCTTAGTCATGAGAGCCTTCAGATGTATGTCAGTGGGTCATATGCTTGGGGGATGATCGCCAGCATGTATCTTGGGTGGTAAAGGAAGTTTCCAAAGGAATTTTTATATGTTAAAGCAGACTTACAGGATCCTGGTGGGTCGGGCTAAGATGGCCTTTTTCCCTTAGCAAAGTATCAGCATGGAGGCAGTTGAGTCCCTAGAGGAAATGTCACTGTGCCTGTTTCGAGAACTTGTCAATGGGCTGTAAGTAGTAAGGAAATTTAATTTGTCCTTTGCCTTTGTTTTCCACATGATAGACACTCTGTATTCCCATTACTCTTAATAAGCACTCTGCTGGGGATGGTGGACGTTTACATATTTCCTCTTCCTAAAGGACTATCGTGGGACCGTTTAATAAAACATATGCAGCCTTTAGTAAATGAGTTATTTATTTACAATGAAAATTATAACAGGGGAATATCACCTATAGCAGGGCTTTGCCATTCATTTCTGGGAACACTCTGCATATGTTTCTAGATTCCATCGTCCAGGTAAAGAATCTGCATTAAACTGCTCATGTAACCTGGAAATATTTATGTTGGAGGATCAGATCCAGAATCAAGCCTCCAATTTCTTTGCACTCGGGTACGATTTGTTTTTTCCAACTGGATTTTAAAATCTTAGCTTGCCTGAACACCAGGCTCACATGTGCCATCTTGAATGTCTGCTTCTTTACGCACACTGTGCCTCATCACCAACGCCAGCTAGGGCTCTCCTAACGCGGGTGTAGAAATGACCACGTTCCCATCTATTTTTGTAAATGCTTTGGCATTCACACCACATATACATTTTATTGAATTTCCCCGTATTATGGCTTTTCCACTGGGGATTAAGAGGCTAATTCAGAGGCCCGTGATTACAGGAAGATGTGTGAGGAAAGCAACAGGGATACCATTCTATAAGGTCCGCTGGGCCCAAACAAGGAATCCATATGTTTCCATTTCCCTAATAGGCAGAGAAAATAAAAAACAAAGAGGCCTAGAGACACGCACCTGCATAAGCAGCCGAGCAGAAGTAACCTATAAACACATGAAAAGCAGCTCTCCAACAATTCCATCTGCATTTTATTGAAAGAAACCTTTGAAAAGGAGAGAGAGAAGGTACAATTTACAAGAACCGTGGTATAAATCCTGCCACAGTGCCAATTGCTAAAAGCATTGGAGCCTGGGAAGGAGGGAGAAATCCATTCATTCATTGCCCCCAGAAAATAGGCATCCAGGCCAGCGGCATACCTCATGCGCCCCAAGGGACTTACACCTCTGACGGACTGATTGCATGAATCACCTTGGATTGATTGCTTCTATGTAGAATGTTCCTTTATAGCGTATATGCTTTCTTTTTTTTTTTTTTTTTTTTTTTTTATTGGTGTTCAATTTACTAACATACAGAATAATACCCAGTGCCCGTCACCCATTCACTCCCACCCCCCGCCCTCCTCCCCTTCTACCACCCCTAGTTCGTTTCCCAGAGTTAGCAGTCTTTACGTTCTATCTCCCTTTCTGATATTTCCCACACATTTCTTCTCCCTTCCCTTATTTTCCCTTTCACTATTATTTATATTCCCCAAATGAATGAGAACATATAATGTTTGTCCTTCTCCGACTGACTTACTTCACTCAGCATGATACCCTCCAGTTCCATCCACGTTGAAGCAAATGGTGGGTATTTGTCATTTCTAATAGCTGAGTAATATTCCATTGTGCGTATATGCTTTCTCATTGCGGACCTCGGCTCAATTCCATTCTGCCGATGGAGGCTCTTTGGGACACTTTGCGTGAGAGATGCGGGAGACCGGAATGTTTTGTTTGTTGGTTTCTCTGGTGCATTTCAAGACCGATTTAGTCTTAAGCTGGGTGCAGAGGGAAATTCCATCATTCCCACATCAGGTGAATCCCACATCGAGCGGCCTCCTCCCCGCTTCTACAGAGGAGGAGCCTGCACTTTTCTCGTTCACATATTATTGTTGCCCTTTAAAAAAATTCCTCATGGGCACACATGTATCTCTTTTCTTTTCTTTCTCTTTCTCTTTCCCTTTCCTTTCCTTTCTTCTTTTTCTTTCTTTTTCTCTTTCCTTACTTCCTTTCTTCTTTCTTTTTTTCCTTTCCTTTCTTCTTTCTTTCTTTCTCTCTCTTTCCTTCCTTCCTTTCTTTTCTTTTTCTTTCCTTTCCTTTCTTCTCTTTCTTTCTTTTTCTTTTCCTTTCCTTTCCTTTCTTTTCTTTCTTTCTTTCTTTCTCTTTCCTTCCTTCTTTTCTTTTTTCTTTTCTTTTCTTTTCCTTTCCTTTCTTCTCTTTCTCTCCTTCCTTCCTTCTTCTCTTTTCTTTTCTTTCTTTTCTTTTCTTTTCTTTTTTCTTCTTTTTCTTTCTTTTCTTTCCTTTTCCATGAGAAAATAATTTTGTTCATCGGATGTATCCTTTAGTGCGGCTGGTATTGATGGGGTGCTCAGAGTAGCTGGGCTCCGAGGCTTACGTTTCTCTCTCTCTATCCACCTTGCCTGGCTCTTCCGGAAACATCGGGTTTCTCTGGGGGGGGGGGGGGGGGCTCTGCAACTGTTTCAGGCTTTTAAGGGTTTCGAGGACTGTCACAGTGGTCATTTTTTGCTCGTTGTCATCCGCAGTCTCGGCGAATGTGCTCGGGCACGTCCAGCCACATTTGGTCTGAACCTCTGCAAATCATTTTGGGGCCCCCGGCTGCAAAATGTTGCAAACTTGGTACCTCAGAGGCTGCATTTGTCTTTCGGTCCAGGTGTGGGTGGGGACCATGTCTGTGTGTTTCACCCTCTCCTGGCGTGGAAGGACTGCAACGTGATCATCCTCACCTGAGGGATGTTTTTCTGAAATTTTAAGCATCGTAGATGATGTAGGAAAGACGTTAGGGTTCGGGGCTGGAAAACTTCAGATCATCTGAACCGACCATGCCGGACCCCAGGTTTGGGAGACCCGGAGCTGGGGAAGGTTCCGAGGTCCCTCCCGCAGGACGGCGCCCGCCCAGCCGCGGCCCGGGGTCCAGCGCGCTCCCCGGGATGCTTGTGCCCGTGACGCGCACTAGGGGGCGCTGCAGGCCCGCGCACCGGAGGGAGCCGCCAGCTCCGGCTCGACCGCGACTCCTCCGCGGTGGCAGCGGCCCCGCCCCCCGGGGCAGGTGCCTGGGCCCGCTCCTCCCCTCCGCGCGTCCTCAGGCTCCCACCCACGCCGACCTGCCGCACCCCTGCGGGCCGGGGGAGCAAGTGGGCTGCAGCTGGCAGGGAGCGTGTAGCAAAGGCTGGGCTGGCTCCGCCCCATGGGGAGCCCCTCTTCGGGTCCTTGAGCAACGAACCGGGGTGCAGCACTCCGGCCGCCTCCAGTGACTTAGTTTGACAGTAGGAAGTGATTACAGTTTTTATGAATGAATGGATTAATTAATTAATGCACGCATGCATGCATGAATGAATTAATGCATGAATGAATTAATGCATGCATGAATGAATGAATGAACGAAGGACCCCAAGAGCCTGCTCTGTGGGCGACAGGTGCGGGGGCGTAGGGCGTGGGCCGTGCTGACCCCGAAGACATGGATTTGAGTCTGTTCTCCAAACTAAAAGCCTCCAACAGGCTGCTTAATCTCTCCGAGTCTCTGAACCTCAAGCCTCAGTTGTCTTCTCTGTGAAATGGGCACGGCACCGCGGCTGTGAAGGACAGGGCCGACTGTGGCCTCGGGGCCTCCTCTCCTTCCTCTGTTTTCCCCACACCACCTTCTCCTGATTTTTCTTTTTTCTTGTATTTTCTTACTTAAAAAAAAAAAAAAAAAAGGAGTTATCATTAACGTGGACCCCTCCTGAGTTTTCTTCTCCTTCTCAAGCTTTTAAAGTTTTCTATGTGGACTTTCTCCCTCTCTGTGGTTTCTTAAATACGGGTGTCTCCTGGGTTCCAGCCACGCCTGTGTCTTTTTTCCTTTGTTTGCTGTCTTAAGCAATCCTGTGTGCTTTCCCTGGGTGACATGCCCCCCAGGATTAGCTTGGCCTGTGAGTTCCCGCATCCCCAGCTCTTGTTCCCCACGCCCTCGGCCTCCAGGGCCAGAGGTCAGCACCCCTGCCCGTGTCCACACAGACCTCCAGAGCGCACTCCGCATGCGACAGCCTGACTTGATGGCCGCTTCCTTCTCTGACTCCTTGCCTCTGCTTCCGAATTTCCACCCTTACAAATGACATCATTTCTACCAGGCTTTTAAGCTGGACCCTGGGAGTCATCCTCGACTCTTTCTCCTTCCCTCCCAACACCCATGGGTCACCAAGGTCGGTTGGTTTCCCTACCCTGCTCTCCATCTGCATGTCTTCACCAGCTCCCTAAGCCACCCTGGGGGTGGCTCCCCCTCTCTCTACCTGCTTTCTCTGCCTCCAGCCTCCTCCCTGCCACACTTCTCGCCCCTTCCCAACTGAAGTCAGAAAGACCTTTCTCAAATGTGGATGCCATCCTGCTGGGATCTTTGTGATAAAAGGTGGGCTCCCTGCCAGGAGCACGAGTCCTGTGAACTCAAACCCCTGCTAGCCTTGTCCCATTGTCCCAGTACACCCCTATGGTCAAGGGTGCCATGATGTTCCAGCCCCACAGCCCAGCAGCACCCTGACTCCTCTGGGCTCAGCTCTCCTCGCAGGCCAGTCACAGCTAGCCCTCATGAGTGGGCTTGGGGCCGCTACCACAAGGATGCCTCCTCAACCGACCTCTGTCCCCATGTGGGTGTGGAAAAGGGGCTCTTCTGTCATTGTATCTGTCACACTGCATGGCAATTTTTCTTTCTCCCACCATGGGTAGCACAGGGGCTCTGACGTCTTTCATTCCTTGGCCCAGGACAGTGTCAGGCACACACTCGGTGCTCAGAGGCCATTGGCTGAAGGTGCAAAGGGTGACTGAACAGGAAGGACCCCCCAACCATGAAACCCAGTACAACTGAAAGCCTGTGGTCGTCAGGTGGCGCACCTGCTGCAAGGGTCGGAAAGGTGAATTAGACTCAGAACTGCCCTCCATGGAAACACATCTCGAAAACCAACACACAATGCAATGAATGGTTGACGTGGCTCTTACTCAGCTTTTCAGGTCCTGGTGAAGAACTGCGTCATGGTACCTGCGCCAGAGTTTACCTCTGCTCAGGTCTGTCCATGCCTGGAAGCCACCGAGGGGCCCTTCTGTTTCTCATGGACCAGCCTCGGCTCTCAAAGGACATCAGCGCCTTCATTTACTTTAAGTGGCCAGATTGCCTTGCTTGGGGACACCCAAGAAGGTCAGCAGATGACTTCAGCAGAAGAGAGCACAAAAAATGGAAAGAAAGATCATAAACGCCTTGGGGACTTTGCACCTGGAGACAGGTGGGAGATGTGGAGAGACTCAGCCCCGCAGATTCCCTTTCTGTTCGGCCGTGGACTCAGGAGGGAAGCGGTGCTGGGGGGTCTGCAAGAGAGGAGATACATGGTGGCCACAGGCCCCTTCCACTCTTGGATTCTTGGCTCTGTGGAGACTGATCTATTCTTGCTAAAGGGATGTGATGCAAGGTCATCATGCTAAAGCGTTGGTGGGTGGTCTGGTCGCCACACAGAGGCACATGGCCACAGTGTTTGGAGAACAAGTGACTGGGACCTTTTGGCTGTGTAGACCTCCTCTCGCTCCCTCCCTAGATGCTTATGGTCTCAATCACATTCCATTCAGAGTTGATTTTCTGGCAATGTCTCCCACGCGGCATGGTATCATCTATAGTTCAAGACTTTTCTTTATGCTCAGGTTCTTTTAATCACAGCCAAGGGTCCCCTAGTTCACCAGGATCAATATCCTGACAGGATGCAATCCATCAGCTCGGGCAGCCTGCCGGGGGAAGGGCTCTGAGCACGATGGTGGCCAGAATGGGTGGGCTTGGCCTTGCCGGGCGGACGCCTGTGTTGCCTCACCAGGTTCAAGTCAGCAGGGCCCGCCAGGCTAGTGAGAAGCCGAGGATGCCAGAGTGTGAAGGCCAGTCCCTGTGGCCCTCGGGAGCTGGGGTGCTTCTGCGTGCACCTGCTGGCTGTGAGATGCTTTGCCCCTGCATGCCGCCGTGGGCTGAATTGTGACTGTGGGACATGTGGCTTGCGGGTCTCCGCACCCGTGGGTCATCTGGTCTCCCCTCCCACCAGGCAGAGTATTCTCCAGAGTGTGTTTCTTCATTTCTGTCCAGCACAGTTATATGAGTCTCGTGTAACAGAGTTTCGGCCACTTTCCTTGAGGGAGTAATTCCACACACACAGGCAGTTGGTTTCACAAAGTCTGCAGCGTTACATGATGGATGCCGTGTGGGGCAGAGAGCATTCCCTGGTTGGGCACTCGGCTCTTCAAACAACACAGCACAAGGCTCCTTAACTCCTTTACTCTCTCTTTTAATTCCTTCCTTTCTTTTTAAAAATTAAATAAATTGAATTGCCCTAAGAACTGCTGCTTCATTTCTAAATATCATCCCTAAATATCATAGCGCTTTCAAATCTGGTGTCTGGATTTTCCTCTAAGCTGAGGATCTTCTATAATTTTAAAGCCCTTTCTAAAAGTGCTTTCCTTAATTTTTTAACATGCTGCATTGTGGTGAATTTAGCAAAAACAAATCCATGGGGCTCGTTTCGTTTATCTTTATTTATTTATTTTTATTGGAAAAGATTTTATTTATTTATTCGAGAAATCGAGAGAGAGGCAGAGACACAGGCAGAGGGAGAAGCAGGCTCCACGCAGGGAGCCCGACGTGGGACTCGATCCCCGATCTCCAGGATCAGGCCCTGGGCTGAAGGCGGCGCTAAACCGCTGAGCCACCCGGGCTGTCCCCATTTATCTTTACCCCAGTCAATCCACATGCACGGCTACTTGAAATTAGACTGACATGGGTTGAAATCTAAGAACTGTCCCTTTTTACTGGCTGTGTGACCTTGAGATACTTGTTTAGCTTCCCTGAGAATCCAGTTCTTTATGTGCCGTGTGGGACGTGCTTAGGGGAGCTTGGCACGTTGCAAGGATACTTCTTAGTATTCACTTGATATCAAAATGGCCCTAATAGGCAGACCCAAAGAGGTGTCTACTTATCACTCCAGAGCCGGGCTGATGTTATTTGAGGGGAGAGAGACTCAGAAGTAAGAATCAGGAGTCCCAGCTCTGCCGCTTACTTCCCTGCCAGCTTGACAAGTCACATCATCTCCCTCAGCCTCATGCCCTCACCTAGAAAAATGGCCATTGCCAGGATGACATGAGGTGATGTCTGGAGAAGCAGGTGGCTCTGTGCTTGGGACTTGCGGGCCTCTGTTGCAAAGACTGAGGAAAAGCTGTGAAGCTAACTGCTTGTTCCTTCTCTCAACCCCACTCACTCCCCCTCTTTCCTGCAGATAGAGACCTAGTAGCAGCACCACCTTCTGTGTGATTCTCAGTTCTCACCACCATCCCAGGAGATGCTCACTGTTTCCAGGTTACTGATGAGGAAGCACCCCTGGCCTCTGTGTGATAATGTCCCACAGGACCTCTGCACTACGTATCATGCTCCTGACGTGCCTGAATCGGTGGATTTTAGCAGAAGAGCCTGGAGAGTTTTAAGCAGTTTGAAGGCATGTGGGGGATGAAGATCTTAAGAAGGTGCTCTACACGGTACCCCCCTTTTCTATGGGAGGTGTTTGGCTAAGTGAACTATAGCAGCCCAGGGTCCTGCTGAAACACGGGCCATTTGACTTAACTCTCTGAGGAAGTGGACTCGAGTAGCAGTCAGTTAGAGAATCTTGGTCTCTATTCATACTCCACTTCCTTTCAAACCCTGGCTGAGGCCAGACCAGCACTCATTCACCCAGAGATACAAGCAATCGATGGTATTTAATGCATAAACCCCGCCGCAGGACCTTTCATTTTAATATCGAAGGAAACCTCAAGTTACAGGAATGTCTCTCTAATAAGAATCTTAGAAGTGAATTTTAGGCACTATCCAGTGAAGGAAGTATTATTTCAGCCAACTCAACCCTAAGATCACACCAGCAGTTCTAAAGACTGGCCTTGCAGACACAAATGCATTTTATTATAAAGGCTTCAAGGAGATGTCTGGCAACAATAAGTACTGGTACTCCATGGAACCACGACAGGCTTTTGGGAGAAAGTCCATCGAAGACAGATTTGCTCTGCAGATGGAGAAATTCAGTGGCAGGTCTCAGGCCACCATTTCTGACAGGTGAGCCCTTCTCCACCAGGCTGAGGAACACAGCTCTGGGCTGTCATATCCAAGGCTACGTTCAGATGCCTTGTGCCCAGGCCTACTTTGGCCCCAGCAGCGGCCACCCGGGCCTGCAGGCAGCTGGGGGACTTCTTTTTTTAGGATCTTTTCTACATACACAGTTTAGTTTAGTATTCCACGGGTGCCATGAAAAAAAGTCACGGAATTAGGAGTAGAGAAGGAAGGAAGAAACAGTTCAGCAGATCAAATGAATGGAAGTGGGTCGTAGGGTAAAAAGCGAGCAGATATGGTAAATTGAATTTCCAGGAAAGGCAAAGTGGAAATGAAGGAGCGGCCAGGAGCCCTGTGATATAACCATCAAGCAGGGCAAACCCAACCAGGTTGGGTTCTCCAAATGGGAATAAGCAGGATCCTTGGTGGCAGGAGGGAATGGTGCCAAGGAGGGAACAGAGTGAGGAAAGAGGCCTTTACAGACACCTCGTGATTGGCAGAATGATGGCCCCTCAAAGGTGTCCGTGTTCCAATCCGGAATCTATGTTACACGGCAGTGAGGAACTCAGGCTGCTAATCGACTGACCTTACGATAGGGAGATTATCCTCCGTTATCCAAATGGGTGGCCCAAGCTAACCACAAAGGTCCTCTCAGTGTGGAGGAGGGAGGCTGAAGTTCAGTGTAAGAGAGAGATTTGGCAGATGCTTTGAAGGTGGGGAAGGGGCCGTGAGCCAACGAGTGCGGGCAGCCTCTAGAAGTTAGAAGGCAAGGGTGTGGAATGTCCTGTGGGGCCTCCAGAAGGTCATGCAGCCCCACTGACTCAGGCCTTACCTTTATAACCCAGTGGGACCCCAGCTTAGTCCTCGGACCTCCACAACTGTGACATACTAAACCCACATGTTTTGAAGCACTACCTCTGTGGTGGTTTGCTCCAGTGGTGAAAGGAAACCAACACACGCACTTTCGTGGCCTCACCATTTTGCTTGAGGCCATCACCGAGACTGTTGACTACAGTTAACTTAGGTACCTGCTCACTGTGAAGTCTTCATTACTTTCATTGAAAAATGGGACGGGTCCTCAGATGTTTTAAGCTTTAATGAAATACATAACACTAAAACAAGCCCATTGGTAATATTTCTTTGCTAATTTGAAGACATTGGCAGATCCTAGATGTCCCTGGATCCCCATTTGGAACGCCGATAGCCAGTGGGCAAGCCTGCCAGCTCACAGAAGTTTCTGTTTGAAGGGATGCCAGACGAACCGACGTGCATGCCACAGATCCAACCTTCCACACACGAGTTATAAACACACAGAGAAAGTGGACACTGGGTCCCCCTCCTTGGAACCTAAGCTCTGAGAAGGCAAGCCCATCATCTCCTGTGTCTCTGAGACGAAGCCACCAAGTGGCAGATATTGCTTGTTAAAGTGTTCATCAGACTACCAAGAAGGAGATCCCTGTTTCCAAATAGAGGCCTCTGAAAGGGCCTCACTTTAGTACATACCCCATGATTTATGGAGGAGACAGGGACACATTAATTGGGGCTGGGACTGAGGTCCCCTTCTTCCCTGCCTCATGTTAATGCTCTTGCACGAGGCCATAAGAGCAGCTGTAAAGTCAGCAGCAGCCTGCAGTACATGTTCAGCCCTGTTTTTTAAATACACATTTCCTCCTGCGTTAGTGCATTACTGGCTGACCTGTTAATTAGTCCTCTGGTCCTGGTAAGTCTTTTTACTTACAGGCTAGAATCTCCATTAGCACTCCCACAGTGGCAGTGCTCGCTTTGCCCATTATGTTTTGCCATGGAAGAAAAAGCATAGGTTTTTGCCATTTCTTTTTAAAGGAAAGGAAACGAAAAAGCACAAATACAAAGAATGTAGCTCTGGGTGTCAGCTGTGGCCCATGTCTTGGAAAACTTGATTAGGTCCAGTGGATGAGTGACTTTCTCTCATGAAGTGATTGTAAAAACTTCTTTTCTTCTGCTAGAGCTTCCCTCTGGGGACTTGTTGGCAGAGAGAATGCGGTTTCTCAGCAATAATACATTTCGAAGTTATTATGCGAGGGTAGGAAAAATACTGGGATTTGAGAGAATGTTTTTATGACAGGCCAAAGTGCTAAAAAATAACTAAACTAGTGCAATCTCCAGACACAGTCAACATTTCAGACTTGGCTGAAAGTTGGTTGATTGGAGAATGACTTGCTCGTCTGGGTTGTATCCTAAGATAAGGGTAGTAAGTGATACACTTGCGCTGAGAGACAGAGGGGGCAGACACAAAACCTTCCTAAGAGAATCATTGTTCTCTGCAATTCACAGAAAGTTTTGCTGTTTATTTCTCGTTGGCATCTGCTTACTATCTTTTTATTTTTAAGGATGAGATTAATTGTCAAAATCAAGGAAATCACAGTGTTGCTAGGAGGTCAAAGGGTGGGGGCTTGGGGTGTTCCTTTGAGCAAAGGGAAGGATCTGGAAGAGCAGAAGGACCCTCAGTGGAGGCTCAGTAGATCAGACTCACGAGGGATGAAGCGTGTGGTTTGGAAAATGGTTGTGTGCATTCATCCACACGGCGGGAAAGCAATGAATCCAAATGATTGCTGAGCCTGACGCTGTGTGGCAGAGCCATCCTGTCGAGGGACATCTGAGGGACAGCTCTCAGGACTTTGCTACCTGGCCGTGGAGCTGGGTCATTGACTCATTTGACCTTTTCTGGGGTCACGATGTAAGGTTGGTTAGTTTTATTGAACAGTTCATTAGCTATTGCTGAGGACTTAATTAGTGTCAACCAAGTCAAGGCTGTGCTTAGCAAGAAGGATTAAAACACTTGAGGAGTGTTCTCATTCTGATTTTCTATGGCGCCGGGGGAATCAAATCCTTTGTGGCCTTACACTCTTGATTCATTTGTTCCTCACCCATTCATTCATGCATGCCTGCATGCATTCATTCAACCAACATTTACTTTTGCACAGCAAATCTTGGGTCACGGTGACACCCAATTGCTGAGCAGTCTAAACACTTCAGAAAATGGGCTTGCTGTTGAGTTAGGTACAAGAGCTTAGAGCAGGAGCAAGGAGAAGACGTTATGAAAGGCATGGAATTATTTGGCTGGTCTCCATTATGTAGGTGCAATGTTTCAGATGGGATTTCAATTAGAAGTGTTGTCAGTGACATTAGGCACTGAACCTTATCCTAAGCACTTTGGATGAACAAAAAAGTTATTGTGACCTAATGAATGGGAACAAGATGTTTCCCCCCCCACCGGGGGATGTGATTAAACAGTCATCATCATTAATAAGGCATGCAAAGGAGCAGGGAATGAGCACCTTCCCTGCTGGGGGGTTAAAATACATTTCTTTCCTTCAGCTCAGTATATTTTAATTTTTCATTGCACCTGTAAACCTGATAATGTTCTAGTCTTTTTACCTAGGTTGGTTGCTGTTGTTGTTGTTGTTGGGGGATGAGTAGAATGAGGGTCTAGGTATATATGTGGCAATGCATTCTCTGGGGCCAGATGATACTGAAATCTGATTTTGTGGGGTTTGTCCTAGGTGCCAGGGACTGCGTGAGGTCATTAGCTGTCTTTCAACTGGGGTATGGATGCCTCTGGGAGTCTGTGGAAACTATAGGGGCATGGATAGCTCAAAGGGCATAGATCTCCTGGAACCCAAGTTCCATACATCCTCTGGGCTAACCCAACTCTATGATGTCTGTCTGTGCTCTGCCAGATTTTTTACTTTCTTTTTCGTTTTTTTAAAAAAATTATTTATTTTTATTTAAATTCAATTAGTTAACATATAGTGTATTATTAGTTTCAGAGGTAGAGGTCAGTGATTTATCCGTCATTGCATCACGTGCCCTTCTTAATGTTCATCACCCAGTTACCCCATCCCCCCAACGCCCCTCCAGTGACCCTCAGTGTGTCTCCTGTGATTAACAGTCTCTTACTGTTTGTCTCTTTCTCTGATTTCATCTTGTTTTATTTTTCCCTCCCTTTCTCTAT
The DNA here is from genome assembly GCF_003254725.2 of Canis lupus dingo. Lineage (NCBI taxonomy): Eukaryota > Metazoa > Chordata > Mammalia > Carnivora > Canidae > Canis > Canis lupus. The sequence goes on along the minus strand of NC_064279.1, from coordinate 14,870,139 downwards.
GCTCCTCTGTTTTGTTTCTTAATTCTACACGAGTGAGATCATACGATAATTGTCTTTCTCTGATTGACTTAGTTTGCTTAGCGTAATGTCTTCTAGTTCCATCCATTTGACTTTCTTTTTTCTAAGTACCTTTCCCCACATTACAAAAGAAAAAAATTTTTCTCACCAATCTTGGCTTTTATGATGGTGTATATTCTTGGGGGATAGGATACCCCCAGGACAACCCTTCAACAGGAAAATTTAGTAACATTGCCGTTGAGTGTAAGATCTCATGAGACCAATGCAGAAAGAGCTTTCTTAAGAAATTTGAAGGAATATTTGCACACCCATGTTCATTGCAGCATTATTTACAATTGCTGAGAGATGGAAGGAACTCAAATGTTCATCACGGGATGCATGGATAAAGAAAGTATAGAATGTACATACAATGGAACAGTATTCAGTCTTTAAAAAAGAGGAAATCCTATCACATGCTACAACATGGATGAAACTTGAGGACATTATACTAAGTGAAATAAGCCAGCCACAAAAAGATAAACACGGTATGATTCCACTTATATGAGATACATAAAGTAGTCAGATTTCTAGAAATAGTGTAGGACTATGGTTGCCAGAGGCTGAAGGGAGAGAAAACAGGGAGTTGTTATTCACTGGATAGAGTTTCAGTCTTTCAAGATGAAAAATATCTAGAAATCTGTTCCATAACAATGCATATGTGGTTAACACTATACAACTGTACACTTAAAAGTGGTTAAGATGGTAAATGTTATGTATATGCTGTTTGCCACAATTAAAAAAATATTGAGGGAGAGGACACCTTCTTTCATCCAGGTGATAAACTCATGGTAAGGCTCTAATCTATTCATCCACCTGCCCATGAATCCATTTTGGAATTAGAATCCAAAACAAAGGATATAGTCATGGGAGCCTGTATAAACACATTTGTTTGAGTTAACAAGGTAAAATTAGACTTCTTCTGGCTTAAAGTGAATTTGACTTGATAATTGGTTTGACAATAAGATTAGGTTTTCTAAACAGGTTGTGTGGGAGACATTTTCCACAAATTGGACTTAAATTCTTAGCTCCAAGACTATGATAAAAATATATTTATAGTATGCATCTAATATACTGGAAGATATATCCTTTACCACTATTTAAATAACATAATAAAAGTTTGAGGTATTAATTTAATGACATGCAAGAGGAAAATCAAATATAGACCATGACTTAGGAGAGAACTATATTAGTTATCCCCATCATCTGCCTCTTCATTTAGTAATTTAGCTAAGAGTTGTGAGAAACTTCTTTAAACCTGCAAATAGGGATCCCCAGGTGGCTCAGTGGTTTGGCCCCTGCCTTTGGCCTCGGGCGTGATCCTGGAGACCCAGGATCAAGTCCCACGTCGGACTCCTTGCATGGAGCTGGCTTCTCTCTCTGCCTCTCTCTCTCTCTCTCTCTCTCTCTCTCTCTCTGTTTCTCTCATGAATAAATGAATAAAATCTTTTTTAAAAAACCCTGCAAATATTTCTTATATATGAACAACATTTCCAAGCACAGGAACAATTATTTGAAGCCTAAATTCCATTACTTTGATCAACAGAAAGTACTTATTAGGTAGCTCCTACTGATAATGGAAGAAGTAAGCTCCTTCTTGTTCCTTCTCCCAGTCTATAGATGTCTCGTATAGGAAGGCAACCCAGTATCTTGGCCTGAGGGCTTATCCTTTTGGCCATGAAATGTGAAGCTAGGTCTGAGGAAGTCTCTGGCCAACCTACAGTTAAGCCTATTTGTTCAGTAATATTTGGTCCTGGCTGAATGGCAGCATACCTAAGGGCTTGTCACCCTGACCCTGCCTGGTTGCTCATGGGCATGGGCTCCATTTGGAAGACACGTTATTAGAGTGCAGAGCAAGAAATCAGATACCAAATCTGAAAGACAGAATCTAAATCTGGAGGACCCTTCCTAGACACCCCCAGCTTCACTGTGCTCTTACTGGGATCCTATGCAGGCATGGTGGTCATGAACCCTGGGGCTACTGTGTTCCTATCCTACCCCCACCACATTCCACCTGTAGACCCCTGGGTAAGAAAGGTACACATATTTGATTGTGCCTTCCTTCCATGGAAGTAAGTGTAAAGATTTATACATGAGGCTAGACCTCGTGGGATTGCCATGATTTTGAAGGTGTAGGCAGAGAGTACGCTCTAGGTCTAGAATGGTCTAGGCTCATGAATTATTTCTCGAATGGTAATTCAGCAACATGAATGCCACAAACCCATCCATCATCTTGTTTCTCATTTGTGTCAGGAGAACAGGAAAACAATGGGAGAGATAGATGGTGATGGGGAAAATGGTAGATTCTGGGTGCAGAGACAGAGAAGGCATAGAGAATACTCTGAGATAGTTACAGTGGGTGCACATGCCAGTGTCTCTGCCATTAGAAGACAGCAGACATGCGGGGGTACTTAGAGTACTATCAGAGAGCATGAATTCAAGTAGTACTAAATGGGGCCCAAAGGTCTTTTTCCCTTTTGTGTCTTGGTGAAAGTTCTTCAGGGTCAGTCTCTACGTGAAGTTGTGAACTTGAGGTTTCATCTTCTTGTCAGATCCCCTGCCTGTGGCTATGCAGCTCGTGTACCCCACAAGGGGGCCTGGCTGAGGAGAAGAGTGGGAGCTGATGGCCAAGCTGCATGCCCTGCCGTGGCGCTGTTTGTCAGGAGGAAGGCGTACCTCTCCCCATTCCACAGAAGTGCCTCCTAGCCTCCAGGTGTAGCTCGTTGGACTGTACCCTGAGCACCTGTCCAAGTTTGGGTAGAACTTCCCCGACTCCTGACCTCCATTTCTCTTATCCTTAGTTCACTTTGCATCCTTAAATGTTCACGATTTCTCCTTTGCTGAAGAATTTGCAAGTATTATGCATGGTAATGAGCAAGGGATACGACATCTCCTGGGAGGAGTGTGTGGGAAAAAGCCATTCTCAACACACAGAGGTGACTTGATGCATCATGAGGGAGGTGGGTTTTTTTGTTTTTTTGTTTTGCGTGTCTGTGTGTGTGTGTGTGTGTGTGTGTGTGTGTGTGTGTTGGAGGGGGCAGACCTTCATTTTCTGCATTCCCTTGGTATTACCAAATGGTGTCTAGAAGACAAGGCCTGTGTCCTGACCTTAAAAGGGTTGTAGAAATGTGCAAAAACTTGGGCTGTGAATAATTCTCTAACAAAGGCAATGTATTTGTGTCAGTAGCTTCCTGGAGACTTCTCATCTTTTCTTCTTCCGGCTCCTTCTGTTGCTTTTCCATTCCTCTCTCCCTTCTCTTCTTTCCCCAGCAGTCCCTGAAGGAATATTGTGGCAGGGTTAGCACCGACATCTTCCAATCTTGGTGAAATGGGAGCCTCCTTTATTTCCAGGATGAACAGATGTGATCAAGGAGGGACTGGACTGTTTCGTGTTCTCCAAGGGATGGATGAAACCCTCTATTTCCTCCAGTGAAGAAATTAATGTTAATGAGTAAAATTCTGAATTTCAGGTCATATTTCTAAACGGCAGAGAAGATCACCTTTGTTCTTATGATCTTTTGAGCTGATAAGGATTTGTTCTGTGAATCAAAAGGTAAACATCTGGCATCCCTGCATTTGTGTTTCCATAGCGTAGATCGTGTTAATCTCCGTTCTTCCTTGTTCGTGCTAAGATTGGATTTCATTATTGTATTAACCCCAGGTCCTTACATACTGTTATTCTAAATCACATGTTAAGGAAGGAGAGAACTGCCAACATGCTGAATGGTATAAAATATAGCTCTATCCTAACCGAAACCTTCTTGGGATGCATAGATAAAGGATTTGGGAAAAATACCCTGTGCTGTTTGAGGCTTGTCAGGCAAATCCATGTTCTGTGTAACAGTTGGATGACAGCGTCCCAGGAGAGGTTTCACGGCTGCCGAGCCTCCCCCAAGTGTGACATTGGAAGGGAAGCTGGGCCTGGCTCTTGATCAAAATGGCCATCCAACTGGCAACTGCTGAAATCTGCTTCTGGAGGGGTCTTCCTGCCTGACCCAGAGAGTCCTGAGGGAGCATGTGCTGTGGGCTCTCTGGCTGCATTTATTTAGACTCCCTGGACTGTGAGTAATAAACGTGGTTAACAACCTGGCTGGCCAGTTAGTGCCAACCCAGCAGAAATAAAACAGGGTAGTAGGTTGAACTATCACCAGGAAAAGAAAGCTGTCTAATTCTATGAATTTTATTGAGCTGTTTGAAACAGAGAATGGATCAGAAAGGCACTTGCCTACCACCACCACCACCACCACCACCACCACCACCACCACCACCACCACCCTTGGCTATGTCTCAGGGTAGAGAGAGCCCTTGTGGTTTGTAAACGACCTAGCCTGTTGCTGAAGGCTGGTGAGCTCACGTTCATGGTTGTGACTACATTCTTAACCTTCAACAGCAGTGGAAAAATCATGATGTTTCCTCCCCATAATGGAGCAATCAAACTACACAGAGTGTGTGTGTTTATGTGTCTCGGAGATTTAGAGGGAGAGCAAATGCACGCATGACTTCTACGCAGGCAGGGATGCAGGCCAGAGAGAGGGAAGCTTAATAGCTATTTAACCATTTTTAAACAAACCATAAAATCATATTGACCAAAGGCCTACTGGGCATTCTCCACATCTGAGCATCGTCTAGTGAGGTTGTTTCCCAAATGGAGGATTGTTAGCAGAGACTCACGCATCGAAGCTGTCAGAGTCAGTGGGCTCGACGTAAGCGTGTGATTTCACGTTGGCCCTTGTTAATATGCTTATGTAACTTCCTCTGACAACAGCTGTCTGGGGTTTCTACTGCAGAACCTTGAAGTGTTTCATGCTCTGTGCTCTGAGATTCCCTGGGCCCCTAATGGAGGGGTAGCTGGCTGGTCACTGGAGGATGATATACTATCCCTGCTGTTAGCACAGGCAAGCTCGAGATACGTGGGAAAGAATTTTCAGAGACACCAGGGTAAGGAATGAGCCACAATCTACTTCTCATCTTGGCAGCAGGAGTGTTTCTGAAACAGTTTGTGTTGCACAAAATTGTAGTTTATGGAGAGTATTTTTGTTGATTCAGCCATAAAAAGGTGACCTACAATATGTTTGTTGAGGGGAATGAGCTCTGTTTCTTTTCTCTATTGAAGAATATACTCTTCAGGGTTGAACCCAGCTTCTAAAAGAAGTCTTTGTGAAATTCTGGCTGTTTTTAATGCTTCTTTATCAGGGACTGAGGAAGTGATTCCTACAAAGTCTAATCTTACTGTTTAGAACATGTTAATTTGTTAACCAAATGCTAGTGGACACCCGTGTCTTAGGAATAAGAGTCAAGGTTGGTTGTTGGGGTTGGCCGAACGATGGCCCTGGTAGAGCAGGTTCTAGTCCCTGGAACCTGTATGTGCCACTTTATTTGGCAAAAGGGTCTTTGCAGATGTGATTAAGTGAAGGATTTTGACCTGCTGAGATTCTCGTGGATTATCAGGGTGGACTCTAAATGTAATAATCACAAGTGCCCTGTATGAGAGAGGCCAACAAACATGGAGAAGGCCATGTGAAGGTGGACGCAGGGTTTGGAGTGAAGTGCTACCAAACCAAAGAAAGTACCAGCTCTTCAGCTGGAAGAGGCAAAGAATGAATTCTCTCCTAGAGCCTCTTGAGGGAGTACGGTGCTGCCAACAGCTTAATTTTGGCCCAGCGATAATGACTTGAGACCTCTGACCTCGAGCACTGTGAAAGAAGAAATTTTTGTTGTTTTGAGCCACCAGCCTTGTGGTGATTTGCTACTGCAGCCACAGGAAACCAATATGTCTTCTATTAATTCATTGCATTTATGTGAGATGTATCTCTACCTATGTGGGTGCAAAGATGAACATAAGTATTAATACAGACATTAATATAAATATAAATATTTACAAAAGACTGTGTGTGTGTTGTGCATTGTGTGTGTCACACTGTGGGAGGGCACACTGTGAGGATTATAGAGCTTCGGAGCTCTCCTTAGAAGCTTACAGTCTAGCACCTTGCTTAAGTGCAAGGGTCACGCTAATTTAGGCTCAAATCTATGACTTCTGAGCTCGATCTTAGAAAAGTTATATAACTTCTTTGGGACTTAGATAGTTCTTTAAGGATTAAGCACACTAATCCATGTGAAAGCAGAGTGTCTGTCCGGAAGTTCTCTCAAATGTCAGACACCTGGTGATGGTTATCTAGGTTGTTCAAGCTATAACCAAGGCAGGATCGGACATCCACCATATTTATAGAATGAACCAAGTGTGTTCAGAAAAAAGGGGAAAGAAATCGCTTTTGGTTGGGGGATCAATGGAAACATTAAGAACAAGAGGGTATTTAGGTCTAGACTTGGAAGGCAGACAGGTTTTCAATAGGCAAAGATGGGTGAGGTGGGGCCCCCCCAGAGACAATCTAGGTAAAGGAGACACTGTGGAAAAGGAGGCTGAATGAAGAAAAACCCAGGATGTCGTCGTGGTCTGGAAGGATGATTCCAGGGACAGAGGAGGTCAGGCAGGTAAGACAGGTCAGGCCCTGCTAGAGAAGGGTCCTTGCAGACTTGGAATATTTGCAGCTCCACACAACTATGGCATGACCAATGAAGCCACAAGTAATTAAACCTCCTGCTGGAAGTGTGAGCAAATTCCTGGCACAAGTTGCTTGTGGAGGAGCAGGGGAAAAGAGTCTTCCACTTGTGAAGTGTTGGGCGAGAGAATGGCCAGACATTCCTCACCAGTCTGGAGAAAGGATTGCTTTCGGCCTGGCAATTAGTGGCCAGGTTTACAGTAATTGGAGCGGCGCCTTCTTTATCTGCAAGGGAATCATTTCGCCCTGCCTTCAACCATTGCTTCAGAATCTGTCCTGTCTAATGCATGAACGTCTGCCCATTAAATAGGTAAGTTTTACGCTAGGAGTTCTGGAACAAGCATAGAGGATAAATGGACTTTTTACAAAGCAAATAGCAAACCCAGTATCTCTCACATGGCTTGCTGCAAGGTGGACTCTCACTGCAGTCAACCTTCTGGGATTTAGGTGCTTGCACATGCAGAAGTCAAAGAGGGAAGACATTACACATTTAAGGGTTTCAAAGAGGCAACTGGGGCCTGAGAGCCAGCTATTCTGGGCTGAAAGGATTGATTCTGGAAAAGCAGCAGCCTACGAGTTGACACTGTGCTTGTATCTGGAGCTCAGTTGTCACAGCAAAGAGAAGTACACCCGTAGTCCCTTTGTTACAGAGAGTGAGACGCGGAAGGAGCCTTCCACTTAAAAAGGCATCAGTCCTGAGATACCCGGATAACATATTGAAATTAGCTTGCTTTATAACCAATGGGGAATGTCCCCTCGTTGGGTTGAGGTCTCAGAGATGTGATGGGGAAGGCAGAGGAAGCCAGTCATTGGGACCCTTATGTGGGAAACGTGAAAAGGAAACATTTGTCTCAAGTCACAGTGGATTCAAAACTCTAAACAGAATCCGTGGGGTTTTCAGTGAGATGTTTGAGTAGGAGGTAATTTCACTCTTTCTTGCTCAGCTAGAGGTAGGTGATAAAAAAAAGGCTTTATTTATGATGGAGGTGAGATATTTGGAAGGAGAGCAAAGTGAAGTACTTGCAGTGACAGATTAAGATGAATTGGTGACAGTGGGTCTTGGGGAAGCACAGTGGGGGAGAGAGTTACAGACTGTGGGAGATTCAGGGGATATTTCCAGCTCCTTCTTTTTGTTCTCTTAGCTTTATATCTCCACTGGTGATTTGTTCCTTCCCAGTTCTGAATCTTTCCTTAAGGTGGGTTTCCTGTTGATATCAGGGTTGCTAATTCTAGAACAAATATAGACAATCTGTGTTAGAATATATTGTAAGAACCCAATGTTTCCCAATTTTAGGATGTCCTCAAACTTTCAAGATAAGATTCGAAAAACCCTTAGCCTTAAATAAACTATTCCTACATGTGATAACATGGATGGAGCTCAAATGGGTGAAGGAAGTCAGTAAACAAGAGTCCATATTGTATGATTCCATTTATATAAAACTCTAGAAAATGCAAACTAATTTATAGTCACAGAAGGAAGATCAGTGGTTGCCTGAGAAATTGGCTGGGAGAAGGGTGGGGTAACACAGGGAAGTGGAGAAACTTTGGGAGGCAATGAATATATTCACTGTCTTGATTGTGGTGATGGTTTCATGTATATAAAAATGTCTCTATTTACCAAAATTGTACACTTCAGACACGTGCGATATTTTATGTCAGTTATAAGTCAATCAAGCTATTAAAAAAATTCCCAAGTAGCTTTAGGATACCAGCTGGTATGGCTGGTACCACGTGGCTGAAGGTAAGGATCAGAGGAAAAACCAGGTGGTCATAATGTGGTGTGGGAAGCGCTGGGCCAGAGCCACTGTGTGCAGAGAGGGGACCTCCTTTGTGGGAGGGCGAGCTCAAACACGCCATTGTTCCTGTGATTTAGGATCGCTTCCCCCTTCTTGCTGAGCTAACTGTTCTCTTTGATCAGGTCTACATTCTCCATGGAAAGAAGAGAAAAATTTCCCAAGACGGAAAGCAGGGCTTGTTGGTCCAGAACCAATGAGTCAAGTTCTTAGTCCCACTGTAACAGACCCTGGTAGAAAAATATGGGCACAGACATTTTATGTCCTAAGACTTTATCATTTATTTCAAAAGTCTTTGTTGAACAGATATTATGTGCCAAGATCCAGGCTTATACTTGGCAGTAAGGTGGTGAAGAAGATGGAAATGGTCTCTCATTGCACTTACTGTTTAAGTGAGATGACAAAAAAATAACCAGGCGATTATGACATGGGCTCTCTGTATCTAGAGTGGGCTGGGGAAGACTGGAGAAGACACTTGAGATTTGAGGAGTTGGAAGGTGCTTTTTAGTGTAAGACTGAGAAAATACTTAAATTTTTCTTTATGAAAATATGGAGGGTGATCTTTTACAAGGAAAGCGATTGACTACCCTAGAAATACTTAAGAGCTTAGAATAAAGACATATAGGGTGGAGTTCACTGGCCTTTGAGGCTGCAGTGAGGTCCTGGGAGGACGGGGCCCTCAGGTAGAGCCCACTGCGGGCACTGGACTGAATGAGATAGGGTGACAGTGCTGTAGCCCACTCAGGCTGGCACCCACAGGGTGAGACAGGCAGTACAAAAGTCCTAATGCAATGGATCTGAGACCGAGTGACAGGGAAATGGACACGCAGGTGACCCAAAGGAGACATGAACCCACTCTCCCTTCTCCCATGTGGAATTGTGAAGAAGTCTCAGGAAAAACAAGAGGCTTGGCCAAGATAAGAAATCAACTGTGATAACACAGGCCATAAGCTGTCGTAGGGAAAAAGTCACGACTCAGCTGACTTTTAGATTTGTGATTGACAAGCAGTTGAGCTGGGGAGATGCACTGTCCAGGGTCCCTCCTCCAAGTGGGGCTAATAATCACAGCAATAATCTCCTGTTGGACTCACAGCGGCCCTACTTGGGAGATGACGGCACACTCAGTCTGGATGCTGAGGTGGTTTTCCGTGAGCTTCCAGGACGTGCGGCATGATCCAGGCGGCCCAGGGAGGCTGCTGGGGCTGCCCCCGAGGAGATGGGTGTTCTACAGTTCTCCACAAGCTGCTTTTTCTGTTATCAGGATGGTCACTCTCTGGCTAATGAAAAACATCTCTCTGGTCCAAACATGACCTTGAGGTTTATCTAAATCGTTTGTTGCTCAGCAGAACAACATATATCAGAAGTGAAATATATGCCAAAAGACACTTCTAATGTACCATTTATCTTTTCTGTAATTGATTCTCATGCAGGACAAATGCCCGGTGGGGATTCACAGAGGGCTTAACACGCTCTGCCATTATGATGACATCATCTCACATAAAGCAGCCCTTCTGGATGCTTGATAGATGACAGGGTCTTTTTTCTTTTTTAAGTGCTGCTCACAGCACTACATTTAACCGTGAGACTACAAGGAGCGACCGTTCCTACCATACTCTCCACCCTTCATTTTCTGCCGGCACTGTCAGGCTAGTCCCACACTCCAATCAAAATGAAATTATTTCAAAATCTATACCCAATTGATTGCTCTTGCCAAAGGAAAGTATGTAACAATACATAGCCATCGACTTTCAGTTCTGGCCAGTGTTGAGATTTATTGTCTCAAGGCAAATATTGAGCTGGGTGAAGTTTCGGTCAGTTATGTCTTTCTCAGTCAATAAATAAGTGTTGACTTTGGGAGGAGTCAATGCTCACCATCAAGCATTTGTGTAGACTGATGCCTTTAAAGACTATGAAGGTGACATAGAGCCACACGATTCATTTCAAAACTTTCCAGGGCCTGTGGGTTTTCAACAAAGGACCTCAAGATGTACAGTAAAACTGATAAACCAGGTTGTCAGAGGATACTCCTGAATGTCATGCAGGTGGATCAAGCAGCCTCCTTGCTTTGAAGAATAGCCAAGGAAGAAAAGGTCCCCACCTTTGAAAACCATTATATGCAGTTATACATCATAATAATATTAATTACATAATCATTGCAAATGGCCCTCCAGGATGTCATCCTCTGACCCTGAGGGCTGCTCCACGCAAGGCTGTTGAGTAGTAATTGGTAGTTTCGCTGGATCTGTTAAGTGGAGGGGGTAGGAGGCTGAACCTCACTGCTAAAACTGATGTCTTAAAGTGGGCAGGGGGCCTTGAGAGATGCTATCAAATCCATTATACCAGCTGGGGTTCATAGGTTCATTGCAAACTGCGAGAGTATCACTCAGCTAAGCATATCTGTTCTTTGAAACTTGAGCATACGGTTTCAAGTCCTAAAATTGCATCAAACTATTCTTTTCAAGCTCTGAAGGAAGGAGGGGGAAAGGAGCACATTGCTAAGGCCTGCAGAGATTCTCAGCAGAGTCCAAATATACCCTGCATAGTCAGGCTAGGCTAGGCTCTACCGCAGTAACAAATACATCTCCCAACCCAAGCGACTTTGCTCAACTGTTTATTTCTCGGTCTCGTGTGATCTAAGCGGCTTTCCTTAGTAAGCTCCTCTTTCTAGCTTGTGTTCCCCCCATGTTGAGAGTTTAGCTGAGCTACTCCATAGAATTGCTGCCTTGTCACTCATTTTATTTGGCCGAGGGGCCTGCAGGAGCATGGACCTGCCACTAACCCCTCCTGCAAGCACATGCTCTAGACAGTAGCTGAAGTGTCCCAATCACATGTAAGCTTCTGTTATGGATTTCTCAACTATCCTTGTGACCCGCGGTCTCCCTACCTCCCAGCATCTGCATGCCTTATGCTTACTAAAACCCCACTCTTTTGATTTGAGTTGACTGATCTGGGTCTGGCCAGGGAACCCCAAAGCGTCCTACCCATGTTGCGTAATGAAGGAATGTGTCCCAGGTCCTGTTGCTCTATTTCTGCCTGCACTCTGCCTTGACCTCCTCATGGGGCCCCTCCAGGGGTGCTATGTACTTTCTTCAGGAACTGTGAATAGTAAACTTCTCTATTTCAGTTTCTCTTATGATCTGTTGTTGAACTGCAGCTCACCATCCGCCCCCCTGTGCTCCACTTAACACATGTTAACAAAGTCACAACATGTCATTTAAAACATGTGGCCTCCAAGTTAGTCACTGAGAGGCAGATCACCTCGGAGGTTTTTAAGGGTCAGGCCTGGAAGGGACTTCTATCTCTTCTTTCCATATTCTACTGGGCAGAACTTAGTCCAGTGGCAATCCCTTCCCCAACTTAGTTGTGAATGAGGTGGCTTAATTACAAAGGAGCTTGGGACATGTGGTCTTCCTGTGTGCTTAAGGAGAAATGATGTGATGAACACATAGCATTGTCTCTGCCACAGTCTTTTAGAAGAGAAGCTAACCTCCAGTAAGGCAGGTGATGTGGCGGTGGTATGCTGCTGATGCTCTGCTCTTATCCCCTTGGCCCACCTCTGTGTTCCCCTTCAGGTGCACACCGATGGCTCCATACTGCAGATGCCATTGTCTCTGCTTCTCTGTCTGAGGGAGTCAGCCCCAGCACAGGGTGGGCCCCAGGTGTCCGGAATTTAATGGCCCCAGGGTATTCTTAGCCAAAAGGTTAAGAACTGGTGGATAAATACTTCAACTTCCTTGGTCTTCCCAGAGACAATTGCAAGATGTACGCTATACAGTTCTCTGATGAGGCCAAGCTCGAGAGTCCTCCCATGGTAGCTCACTCACCAGCTTGCCCTTTATTGCATGTTTCATTTTCTCCACTGGCTCACTTGTTCATGCTGGCATCATTCTCCATCACCCCTTCATTCTCAAGTCCTTGTCCCAGCATCTGCTTCCAGGAAAACCCAAACTATGGACAGATGAGAACAACTTAAAAGCCAATTGGAAGTGTAATCCTATGGGGAAGAGGCCCTTAGATGGATTCACGCAGGTCTCTTCATTGTGTTCCCTTCTCCAGGAGAGGAATATGGTTCAAGGAGCAGGGTCTTCAGTGGAAAGGCTGGGATGGAAAGGCCAGGGGAGTGTCTCATCAGGGATCGTGCTGACAGGGTGAAAATATGAAGTACATCTCACATAATTAAAGGCTCCTGATGAGGAAGGGATACGAATGGTGAGCTTTGGTAAATGCTGCTAATGTGGAACACTGTTTAGGGAATTTTTCCAAAATGCAAACATTTTGCTCAAAGTTCTTCACCTGCAAGATAAAAATTAAAACTCCAGCTTTCTGAACATGGCATACAGGGTCCTTCATGACCCAATCTCTACTTACATGTCCTCCCCTGTAAGCATCCGGTCACACCACCTGCCTGGTCCCCAAGCATTCCAAGTAGACCCTCTTGTCCTACTAGGATGCTTGTACTTTCTTCAAGAAATAATTTCTTCAAGACTAAGTTCAATCTAATGTCTTCTATGAAGCTTTCCCTGACTTCTCCAGGAAGACTTTCATTATTTATTCATTCAACAAATATTCGTTAAGTGCCTACAATGATGCCAGGCGCTGTTTGGTACTGACGAAACAGTAGGGAAAAAACTGACAAATATCCCTGCCCTTATGAGGTTTGCGTGATGGTGTGGGGAGTTAGAAAGAACCACCCATCTTTTCCTGGCCTTTAAGCCTCTCTCAGTCAATGGCCGTGTCTTTCCATCAATTTATCCCCAGTGTCTAGCAGAATACTCAATTCAGCTGCTTCCTGAATGTGTTCTCAGTGCTGGGAGATGGACACAGAATAGCTAAGCAGTGATAATAGTTGTATTTAGTAGGAAAAAATATTCATACCTTGTTGTCTAGATTTCCTTTAAATCTGGCTCCATATTTTATTTTTTGTTTATTCATTTCTTAGGAAAAGCTGTTAACCTATTTCAAGTTATTTTATTAAGAAGAGATTTTTAAAATTAAAAAGTGTGATGAAACAACATGGTGCACGTACGTAATGCCACTGAATTGCACACTTTAAAATGGTCAGTTTTGGGTTATGTGTATTTTACCATAATAAAAGAAAACAAAAATGAGACTCCACATTTCATTTCACAATGAGACACTCACTATGGACCAGGCACTGCTCTAGGTTTGGGAAATACCCAGACAGTAAGACGTGGTCCCCATCTTCAAGGGACTTACAAGTGTACCAGCAGGAGAGAGTCACATGAGCCATAGGGACAATCAAGAGTTGTTCTTATGCCTGGAGACAGCTCTCTGTTCAGCCCACATCACCTAAGTCACTGGTGAGAGCCACTGGATTTGGAGGCCCGATGAGGGCTCAGAATACAGAGAGGAATTAATTAGTCTTGTAGGGCTAACTTTGTGTTTTTCAAAATGCCAAGTAACGGAAATGTGATGGAACATTCATAAGGGCAGGTTTCCAAGATATCAGTTCAATGGTAAACTGAGGATCTAGCCAAGTGTGTTCCCATGTGGCAAAGCCACTTGATAGTAAAGCACATCCCAAAGTGATCGGACACTGCCCAGCGAGACACAGGCAAATTGCACTTGTCAGGAATATTTAGAAAAGGGGCAGCTATTTTGAGAAAATTGTCAGATTGACATTCGGTTGAGAGAGATGGGGTATGGACAGCAGTCAAGGAATCACACCGACTCTTGGCTTGAGGCCAAGGAAGGGCTCTCATCCACCAGCTGCATTACTCTGCTTCTTAGCAACGCAGACAGCAACGGGAAGCGCTGCAGTGGGCCGGTGTCTGGAGTCCTCCAACACAGAGGGGCTGTGTGCGGCGTGATGGGAGCAGGTTATCGGAGAGTTCGTACACCCAGCCAAGAAGAGAAAACCCGAGGCGTATCAAGGCCCCGAGGGGAATGGACCTTGCCTGGGGGTGAGATGGCTGAGACAGGGGACATTTGGGAAATTACGGAGGATGCCTTTAACAGAAGACAGATACATCATAATTGTCTGAGTAGTGGATTTTTGTAGCCAAACCCAAAATACTGATGGTGCCCTTTTGATCAGCCCAGTGATGCTTCTATTCTTTTGTTGTTTATTCACAGTAAGGAGAGAATATTAGTGAAGGACTATTTATTGCAGGGTAGTTCTTCTGTGCGAAAGAGTGGGAAGGGCTCTGAGAGTGTGTGTGGGACGTCCAGTACAACGTTTGCTCTGTTCCTGTGTTCCTTTTGGATGATATTATGTGACTGGTCCCCTTTGGAGATGGTTTTCCTTCAGGCTGACTCTTAGAAGTTTGGAGGGGGAGGAAATCTCCTTAATAATGTGTTTAACGAAAGTCATTTTAATTTACATTCTTTGAACTTAATTTCCACTTATATAAGAGGGATAGGCTTGTTCCTTTGAACTTCTCTGATATCTCCCCATGGTGGCTTAGGGCAGGTACCTTCACTTGCCAGACCCTCAGTTTCTACATCTGTAAAATGGACCAGTTGGACAAGTTGATTTACTGGGTGCCTCTGGTTTTGCCTTTGACTGATTAGTTCTATACTGATAATCCCTTCCACCCAATTATATACCCAACTGGTGGCTTGTGTCTATAATTACAGTAATGAAGCCCCAGAGGCTGAGACAAATAGTGAGAACACCAACTGTGGGATCACTTGGAACCAGGAAGATAATGATATGTTGTATGGATGTGTTTTGTACACACCTATCAACTTTGGAAATTTACTTAAGTCCTAAGAGAGTTAATGAAGCTCCAAGTTGCTGCTAATGTTGATAAATATGAGTAATACAAGACTACTGAACATTTCTGGTTTTGAAACAAATACTTTGGATTTTACTACTTTAGCACTTTCATTGTTTTTTTCATCATATATTTATTACTTCAACAAATATTTACTGAGCATGTTTCATGGGTCAGGCCTTGGTCCAGGTCCTGGGAATAGTGTAGTGACCAAGAGAGACAAAAATCCTTGACCTCATGGAGATTACACCAGAGCAGGGGAGAGAGTTGTAAAACGAGTTTCAACTATTCACAACGGCCATAACAGCAACAACAAAAATGGGCATAAAACAGAATTAAAAGGGAAAGAAGTGACTGGGATGAAGGAGATGAATGGTAAACATGCAAATCAAGGAAGGCCTTCCTGAGGAGGCAACCTTGGAGCTGAGCCCTACTTGAGGGAAATACGTCTAGGCCGAGGGCATGGCAAGGTCAAGAGTCCCGTGAATCAGACAGGACATAGATGGTGCCTCAACGTACACAAGAAAAGGCTGAGGCTCAAGTGGATTTTCTGAATCCTTGCCCCTTGTTCTTAAAACTAAACCATGTTGGGTAGGATCAGCGCAGATGTTTTAGCTATCAACAAGCATTTATGGAGAGTTCTTTGTGTAGTAGGCTCTCTTTTCTGGGATATAGCAGGACAAAATGAACAAAACCCCTGTTAGGACAGAGCTCATATTGCTAATAATCAAGGGCAATCATATGTGGGACAAAGCTTTCCATGTGAATTTGTCTTGGGATCATTCAGTTAACATAGGCTGGGAGGATGAACCACTGGGCTGACCATTTGGGTCTCCCCTCGGCCACTGCCTCACTGTAGGGCTTGGAATTAGCTGACAAATCTCTCTGGGTCCCAATTTTGTCATCTGAAGCTGGCCATCTGGGATGTAGGTGCTACCCAAGGCCCTCCCCACTCCTACTTTGAACAACGTGGGGATGAAGTTTGGGGTGGGGAGGAAGGTTTTAGGTGACTTAGGGCCTACTGAGGGCTTCTCAGTTGTGGACATGGGGACGGTCAGAACTTACTATTCTGTGTTTCCATGGAAGCAACCACTTCCCATGCCATTCTGCGTAGGTAGCTCATGTGCTATTTTATGGTGGGACCAAGCGAATGTTTTCCTCAACCTTTCCATCGGGATGCCTGGTTACTGCATAAAAGGGCCAGCCACAGGCATTCAGACGGTTGAGATGTGTGGAGACAAGTCTCCCTAAACAGAAGCCGTGAGTTTAATGAGTGGAATTAAAAATGCAAATGATGGGCACGATTGCTGGCTAATTACATGATTAGAGCAGCTCCGTCAGACAAGGGCTGCAATGGTCTGTTTGTGGATCTGTGTCCTGTTTATGTCTAGGCAACTAGCTGGAGGCCTCCCCTTGCCTCGGGCTTGCAGTGTTGGGGGGACCCACTCAGCACCCGCCTCCTTCCCAGGGGGCCGTGGGGGCTAATGAGGGGGGCTTTGAGAGTCACTGATGAAAGGCGCTGTAAAAGTACAAAGTCCTCTAACACTATTAGGAAACCACATTTCGGCGTCTGTTATCCACCAACACCAGAGTGAAACCCGACAGCCTTTCAGCCCGTTTGTCAAGCGCCGTCACTTCGCCTCTCGGCACAGGTGAAACAACAATAAATAGAAATTGAATGTGTATCCCAGGTATTTTAATAAAGTCGATAAAACACAGTTGCGCTGGCCCCTTTGGCTCTGGCAACCCTCGCTCATAAACAGAACCCCCCATGGGGATATTCACCGACTGAGGTGGGTGCATGTAAGGTGCAAGCTCAGAGCCCGAGCTCGCTGTTTCATTTGGAGGAAAAGTGCTTGGTGGATGCGCTTGGGTTACCATGGCGACCGAGGGACAATGCTCTTGGGCGTGCAGACCCCATGTTTGCAGCATTATGCTTCAGAAGGGGGATTTAGAGATGCAGAACAAAACATAATAAAGAAGCGTCAAACCTAATAAGACTAGGGACTGAAAGAAAGCCAGGGACTTCTGTTTAGACACCACAGCGTTCTCGCGTTGTGGGTCTGGGAACCGATCCAAGACTGAAGCTTGTTCATTATACCTCCCAGGCCGCAGGCATTCAGAAGGGCTCTCTGCATTGAAATTGCAACTTTTTCTCACCTGGCTGCAAAGAGAACCCACTGAGTTTAGAACAGTACACGAAGGAAGAGATTTTCTCATTTAAACAACATCCCTTTGTACCTGGTCGATAAGATAGAAGGAAAAAAAGAAAAAAAAAAAAAAAAAGCCCAGCTTGAATATTGAGCAAGTTGCCAAAATTGAGCCCGGAACAACCCCGTGGTGTCTTTATCGGGTAACATAAATATCATTCTTGGATATAGCCTCATTAATCAAAGCCACAAATGCTCCGAGAGTTCTGATGGAAAGGATGTAGCAAAAGGTGGCTTTCATCATTTACATAATTAAAAAAAAAAACCCTGGATTTTTGTCCCTTGTTTGATGCCTCTGGGTTATGGACAGCTGACACCTGCTTTCTGGGTGCACACTGTTTCTTCCTACAACTTCTCTTTTGTTATCAAGGAGTGGGGCCCCCCATTGCCTTGCAGGGAGGGAAAAGTTAACACAAAACAAAACAGAGCACTTTGAATGGAAGGTACATTAATCAAAGAAGCATATGGGTAGACAAAAGAGATGAGGAGTCAGGACCCCTGATTTCTAGTCCCTTAACAGCCATGGATTTGGTGTGTACAACTTTGGTCAAGTCGCGGAACCTCAGAGCCTTGATGTTGCTCATCATACGAGGCTGGGAGGTTGATTCTACTCAACTGCAATATTGAGGATGAGCACTGTTACTCTTTTCTCTCACATTGCACCTGGTCAGCACGATCTAACTATTTCTTGAATCGTTGAATCCCCAAGACTCTGCCTGTTTCCTGTAAGACTCTTGCCCAGAGTTGACTAACAGACGTCATTTGGCACCATCCGGCTGGGGTGGGCAGTGAATGACATTTCCCATGGACCTACATCATCTGAAGCTGCTTCAGAGTCTCCTCAGGGCAGATGCAAACGGGGGCAACTTGTTTGGCCTTAGAACCTTAAAACCACTGCTTAAATATTGAATTCCATCTTGGAGACCCTGGTCTCCCCCCCTGGTTCACATAATAGATTACTGATGGGGCTTGGGCAGGGGGAAATCGGGATTTTAGGAGTAGACTTCAAGCTCTTCCTTCAGCAGGACAGGACCCTCTCAATATTTTGATTCTTTTTTTAATTAAAGATTTTATTTATTTATTCATGAGAGAGACACACACACACACAGAAGCAGAGACATACGCAGAGGGAGAAGCAGGCTCCCCGGGAAGCCTGATTCAGACTCGATCACGGGACCCCGGGATCACGCCCTGGGCCGGGGGCAGACGCTCAACCACTAAGCCACCCAGGCGTCCCCCAATATTTTGATTCTGAAAACTTCCTTTATTGTAGCTCTACCTCCAATATTTGCTGATTGAGAAAGTCTGTAAAGTGGTAGGCAGCATTAATGTTCATGATTATTTGTTCCCTCTCATAAGAGGCTTATAGATTCCTGCCCTTCCTGGGCCTCCTGCAGGTGTTGTGATGTTTGCACTCCACAGCGGCGCCAGATGTGACTGCATAACTTGGCTAGGTCTCCTGCAGCTCGTTATAGTCGGGGGCTACTCCTTCAGCCCGACTCCCAGCATGAGGAGACACACAGAACAGAGCAGGACTCAGCCTCAACCAACCTGCAGACTACGTGTAGTCTGAGTGAGAAATACATGTTGCTTGTTGTTAAGCCACTGGAATTTGGGGGTTGCTTGTTACCACAGCAACCAAGCAACAGTAGGAAGCAACAATACAATGGAATGTATCTTTTTTTCCCCCCAGTGGATCGTATCTTAATCATCTTAACATCTACAGGTGTTTGAGAAATAGTGGGATAGCAGTTGGACTGATGAATGAATGGATGATTCTGTAAGACAGTCAACTTTTGTCTTTCCAAGTTTTTGGACCATGTCCCGTCTGAATTAGGTTTCTTGCCATAGCTTGGTATTCTTTGCCATGATTGGGTTTCTGACCCCCTAGTGTGGGAATATCCATTCTAGAGAAATTATTCTCCTTCAGATTTGTGGCAATTTGGAAAGAGAATGGGTATTTGAGATAGTGGGTGTGGGTTTGGGTCCTGGCTCTCTCATACATTCCCTGTGTGAACTTGGGCATGACCCTTGGCTTTTCTGAGCCCATGTGTTCTCTTAAAACTCTTACGTACGGAGCGTTGGAGCATTAAACGAAGCAAGCCATGTAGATCTTTCTAATGTGAATTGTAGGTGTTATTCTTGGAGTAAATAACCCAAGGATGAAAGAGCTCCTAACACTCTCACTTCTCCTCCCCATCTCCCTTCTCATGTACCTCCCAACCCACCAGCTGTGTGCTCCCACACATCTGAGTCTGAAAGATGGCATTGAGGAAACTCAAAGTCCTTATTAAAGGCACGGGGGCATTGGCAGCTCTGGCCCGAGCAGGGCAGATCTTTTGTTTGAGATGAAAGTTGATTCAGATTTTGACATCTAAAGGAAAGCCTCAGCTTCGTATTACTTCCTGTGAAAGGCCCTGACAAGTTGACTAGTGGTGGCTTTCTCCTTCTCTGCCCCCCACCTTCCGCTTCCTCCTCGGACATGGGTCTCTCAGTACCCAGTGCAATGGAACTAAGAGCGACTGAGTTAATTAGAACCGAGGGAAGCAGCACAACCAGGCTGCTTAAGTTACAGTCTCTGTGCCTTGCATGGAGTGGGAGGCACCTGCCTACAAGCCTGTGTCCAGGGGGAGCTGCTGGAGGGAATGATCAGAGTTCCTGTCCTGGCATCAACTCTCTGGGGTCACGAGAGGAATCCTGCAGGGCTCAGATTCAGGGGGAGAATTTCTGTCTTATGAAAGTAATTTCTCTTTTCAGAGCCTTCAATATCAGTCTAAGGCTTCTCATCACAGTTGACCTCGACCTCCCTCATAGGCCCCCATGCCTTCCTGCAGCCCCCGCTCCCCAACTTTCCACCATTGCAGCCCAATCTGTGAAATGGGAAGAAAACTGTCCTGAGGTTGAGAGAGCCTTGGCCACCTTCCAGCACTGTGCTGAGCGCTTCCCATGCACAGGTTGAACCCCAAGAAACTGCTGGCATCTGCTCAATTTTTAACCTGTATAAACAGCAACTTCCTACAGTGCCATCACATTTGATTTTGCAATCTTGGGAAGTATAATTATATCTCCACTTTTTCGATGAGGAAATTGAGATGTTGAGTCACTGGCTCTAAATTGTACATTAGTAAACCACAGAGTGAGGACGTCTGTTCAGCGTCCCGACCCCAGGCCCAGCCCAGAGCCATCACTCTACGCTGATAAACCTATTTATATTAATGTCTAATTGATTGGTAACAGCTTCCAATGTCACCACCTCCGCGGGACTGGGCAGGTGTATTAGGGAGTTGCTCTAATGCTGGCACTGAAAGCTACTGGAATTGAGGGGTACTGTTTGCAACCAGGATGTCTCTGATTTGGTTTACCAGGGTCTGCCTGGCTCACTAGGCCTGTGAGACATGTGCTGGAAAGGGGGTAAGGGGTGGAGGTGGGGTGGGTGGAGGCGGGATGGTAGAGCTAGTGCAGAAACTCATTTCCTTTACAAAAAGTTACTGCTTTTCTTATTTAAGAAGTAATATCCCTTCACTGTAGAAAAGGAAGAAAATGCAAAAATAAAATAAAACAAAAATACCAGCAATCTTCACCTAGAGATAGTCCCAATGTCTGCATATATAAATTTTGGACAGGGGGGATCTTTTGTAAACACTATTGTCCTTATTTATTCTTTATTTTATTCCAGCAAAGATTTAACATGGTTTACTAGGATGCATAAAATATGACACGATAGCACAAATTAAAAGTGGGGTTAAGAAAGAAAAATTCATTCCATGACATATTCAGATTTGTATTTTTTCTAGCTTTATTGAGATACAACTGATATATAATATCATTATCAGCACACTGCTTTGATACATTTGCATACTGCAAAATGATTACCACTATAGCATTAGCTAATACCTCCATCACATTACATAATTGCTACTTCTTTTTTGTGCTGAGAATATTTAAGACCTGCTCTCTTAGCAACATTCAGGTATATAATACAGTCTATAACAGGATGTGTATTCAAGAATATAATACAGATTTGTAATTTTTAAAAAAAGATTTTATTTGTTTATTCACGAGAGACACAGAGAGGCAGAGACACAGGCAGAGGGAGAAGCAGGCTCCATGCAGGGAGCCCGATGTGGGACTCGATCCTGGGTCTCCAGGATCACGCCCTGGGCTGAAGGAGGCGCTAAACCACTGAGTCACCCAGGCTGCCCCAGATTTGTAATTTTTAAAAGAAAATTCTGTTATCATTTTTATTAAGTAAGCTTGCTTGCTTGCTTTATTTATTTATTTATTTATTTATTTATTTATTTATTTAACGTGATCTGTGCACCCAACATAGGGCCCGGACTCATGACCCTGAGATCAAGAGTCACATACCCTGTTGACTGGGCCAGCCAGGCACCGCCAGATTGGTATTTTAAAAATTTAACATAGCACCCAGAATATTTGCCTATGCTATTAAACATTCTACAGCATCTTTTAAAAATGTAATCCCTTTCAAGTAAGTAAAACATATCAACACAGAAAAATGCACAGATTCGAAGCAAATGGCCCAACATAGGTTCATTTTTAATGACTCCGTGCCATCCCACTGATTGGTGATGCGGCTCTTTACCTGATCAGTTCTCTCCCATTGTCCCTGTAGTCCGTTTCTAAAATTTCAGTATTAGAAATAAAGCTGCAAAGCAGGTACATTCCTAGGACTGTTTGCAGCAACACCAGAAGCCACGGAGGTATCACTAGGTCTGAATCCCACACTGTCCTTGAAATGAAAACCATCTTCTGGGGTATGAACCCAGTGGTTGCCCCAACTCCTTTCTGCCCAAGCACGAACACTTGGAACCCTCAGCCAGGTCAGATCACCTCCCATCTCTGTCCCGTTTCCTCCAGGATGCCCATTTGCTCTGCCAACTCCTGTCCCTGCCACAGTGCCCTCCGTCGGGAGTGGGGTTCAGATTGCTCCCCGGAACCCTCTCTGTTGGATGCGGTAGAGAAAGGGAGTCAGTGCTTGCAGCAGGTGAATGGTGTTGGTGAGGAAAATCGCCAGCCTTTCCTTATTTATGTTTGATCCTCACCAAGTTTTCTTTTCTTTTAAATATTTTATTTTTTTTAAGATTATTATTTATTTATTCGAGGGAGAGAGAGAGAGAGAGAGAGAGAGAGAGGCAGAGACACAGGCAGAGGGAGAAGCAGGCTCCATGCAGGGAGCCTGATGTGGGACTAGATCCCAGGACCCCAGGATCACACCCTGAGCCAAAGGCAGACGCTCAACCACTGAGCCACCCAGGTGCCCCCTCACCAAGTTTTCCATAACGAAGATGCTTCAGATTCCTCTTTCTTAATTGCTGAAAGGGAAAGTGTGTCGGTGGTAGTAAAAAAGCAACAGGACTGGAAAGATCTTCAGCGCCAGTAACCGACCTGCCCACGAGATGGCGCTGTTCCTCCACCGCAAAGGACTAGAGTCGGTTCTGGGCGAGGCCGCAGAGGGGACCCCTGATTTAGAGCAGGTGGCTAGAGGTTGTGGGTGGGCGGGGGCTGTGAGTCTTTCCTGTCTTTCTCCTCCTTCTCAAAACATCTCCTCTTTCTCAGCGACTCCACCCCTCACATTATCCCCTGGGCATCCTGGAAGGCTGTATTGTATTCCTTTATTAGCTCTTTTTCTCTGTAAACAGAAACACATGAAACCGAGATTAAGTTTTTCCTTCTTACATGAGGTCCCTGGTTGCTTGTTATTTTTATATTTATTTATTTATTCTGTTGCTCGGTGGACCTGAGGAGAAAATTGATGAGAAATATCACCAATAGTCGTTAGGCTCTTGGCCTTTGATTCATCACAGTGAGGGCTGTAAATGTAAGCACATCTGCATGTGGGTGGAAGTAAGGCGGTGAGATAATTCATAAATCGCAGCTGCGAGGTATCGGCTAAGTGGGTGACTGTCTTCTCCCGGGGTCCCCGCCCTCCAGGTGAGGAGCAAGAGCCTCCGTGAGTGCGGAGAACCTGGCCAGCATGGCCTGGACGAGAAGGGGGTGCAGCTGGGATTTGATGCCAGGTCTCAGGGGCTTGCACATCTGTCCCCAGGCCGCCAGGTGGGTGCTCTGACCCGGGCAGTGATCTGGCCTGGGAGGTCCGGGAGGCCCCTTCTGACAGGAGCAGAGTAGGAAAAAGGGTTGTTCGGATGTAGTTTCCACACCTGTGGTCGGGGCCTGCTTCAAGCAGGAAATCCTGACTTCCTGACTCAGCCTTAAGTCTGGGCACTGACCCATTCCCTGCCTTCTCCTCCTTTCCTGGGAACTGGGGCATGATTGCATCTCAGGGGCCGACCAGAGAGGGCTAGGAAGGTATAAAGAGCCAGCCCCCCAAAGAAGATTTGGGGCCACTCCTGTGGGACATTAAGATCCAAGATGGACCCAGGTGAGTCCAAGGCTTTGATTCCTTTCTGAGGTTATGGACAGAGGGAGCTGCTCTTCTCAGAACCAGCACCGCTCCTATGAAGGGCAGGGCCTTGCCTGCCCCCACCGCCCCCCAGGACTGACTGCTGGGAGTCAGGGGAATCGCCTCCTGACCCCCCAGGGTTGTCTGCGGGTCAGGACTTAGGAAGGAGGACTAAGCAAGCTGCTGAATAGTGGGCCCTTTGATGAAAGAGCCCCCTCCCAGGGCACTCCACTAAGATACTTGATGTTTACACCACAGGCTGGGAATGGAGCCTTGTCCTCCCTCACCTCTGCTGCAGGGCTTTCAATGTTAAGCTTTAGCTCATTGAAAGGAGAGTTCCTGTCCTCAGTCCAAGTCCAAAGCGTTTCAGGCCACTCCAGGAGGCCCAGGAGCTCTTTCCAGGGCACTTGAGGTGGTGCTGCGGAGGTAACTGTGACTTCACGCCTCTCCTTAAAGGAAGAGTAATGACCTGGTCACACAAGCAATTATAGCCACCTTAGAAAATTTGGAATATATAGAAAAGCACAAAGACAGAAATAAATCACAAGTCTTTTCAGCTTAACGTCTTTACTTTGTTTCTCCAAAACAGGGAGTGTAGCAAGGAGGCCTTAAGCTACAAACTCTTCACATAACAGAAAAGCCTCCAACTCCTCTCAAGCTGAAGGAAGCGCAGACCTGGGGCTTGGACCCCCTCTCTTGCTTGAAATCAGTCATTGCCCACTAGTGATATTTTCTGAGATTAAAAAAAAAATATTTCCTTGTTGGCAAACGTTGTCACGGGGCAGGGGGGCGCAGAGATGGGAACATTTTTGTTTGATCACTGCACTCTACATTTTTTTTTTTGCTTTGTTTTGTTACATTCCGTTTGTTTCCAAAAATAATGTTTTCCTGCTTTGCTGTATTTGATAAAGTACACTCACATTTGAGAAAAAAATTTTTTATAAGCTTTTTCATGAGTTGTTGCATAAACATTCCCCCGAATCCGTCTTCACAAAGAGAAGACCTTCTTCCAGGCTGCCTGGAATCCAAGTAGAGAGGGAAGGGTGGGTGTGAGCCTGAGCCCCAGGCTGGGGTGGGAGGCAGTGTGGAGGGTGCTGGCCCCCGGGGCCGCGGGCTGGCGAAGCCTTCCTCTTCTCTTAGTTATTCCCCAAAGTTGCTCAGCAGTTCTGAAAAATGGCATGAGTTCTTTCAAGGCACCATTTCCAAATATGTGAATCAATTTTACTAACCAAGAGATTATTATAGCTATTATTCCCACTGCCCGGAGATGACTGCTCATAATATTTTAGTAAATCTATAGCATCTTTTTTATATAGAATATTAAAAATTCCCCTCTGTTCTGAAGCCAGCTTCTTAGACTTGAAAATATGTCGTGAGCCTTTTCTAAGGGCGTTCGATATGCCCTTACAGTGTAATTGCCAATGACTGCAGAGGATTGCATCCCCACTTCTTTAAGTCCCATCGTCGGATATGTAGATGCCCCTTTTCTCAATTTTTGCTAATTATTTACAATGTCTCAGTTAACATACTTGGGTGTATGTCTGGGCACGTATCCATAATTACTTCCTTAGGTACATTCTTGTAGGTGAAAGGATATGTATGCTTTGAAGGTAATTAATAGGAGCTGCCTTAATTTGCTCCAGAAAGTTTGCATCAATGTGTAGTCCTATCACCGCATGAGAGCGATGCCGGCAGGCTGAGTCCAGGAGCCCAGGGGAGGGTCCCACAGGACCAGCCAAGGGGGCCCTTGGCTTCCCACAGGATCGAAATCAAATGGGAGCCAGAGGAAGTGAAAGCAGAGTTTATTGAATGGGGTGGGGGACAGAGAATAGCAGACAGGGTGTCTGGGGCACTCAGAGCGGGAAGGAGAATGAGTCTCATTACTTCTTAGCCTACGGGTTTATATTGGAAGAGGGTCTAGGGTAAATGTTCCTTCAGGAATCCAGGATGGGGTCCAATCAAAGGAGAGTGTCAGGTGAACAAAGGGTGCTATCCCAATAAATTGCCAAAGGTAAGGGCATTGATGCCAGTGCCAGCCAAGATTTGTTTGGAGCCAATGTCCTGGAACGTGACTTGGCTCTTCTTGGGTGTTATCAAGTACTGGGGGCCTAGGACAAAACTCAGAGAAGGATTAGCGTTCCTGCTTCCTCTTGAGGTCGGAACAGAGCTTCTTTGGCTAATTCGGAGGCAAAATACGGAACGTGAGTAAATGGGGCCTGGCACAGAACAGCAGAGATGGAGCCTTTCTAAAATGGAGTCCTTTCGGCTTTCCTACATCAAATGGACCTTCTCACCAATCCTAGGAATTAGACAGTCATTATTTGTCAGGGGCAGTTAGCTCAAAAATAGTATCTCGTTGGTTCAACTTTGATTTCTAGATTAAAACTGCATCTAGTTTTGAGTAATGTCTGTACCACTTTTAACCCAAAGGGGGCACCATCCCATTGCTAATGTTTATTGAACATTTACTTTGTGTCTAGCACTAGCATGTATTGCTTCAATTATGTCTTGGAGAAGGCCCTATAGAAATTGCCCCAGGTTACAGAGGTAGTAAAAGGCAAATCTGGGAACTGGACCCACGCTTGTCTGATATGGAAGTCCTGATCGTGTTCTTTTTAGTTTTTTCAGCCTGCACCCAATTTCCGTGGGGGGTTTGATTCTTATTCTTAACCATCTTGCCCACCTCCCTTCCTCCCAGAGCTTGCCAGGCCAAACCTTGAGTCTTGTGTTGAGCTCAAATAACATCGGCCTGAGGGAGAGAAAGAGATGAATGATAGATAACTGGAACCAGGTAACAGAAACACGATATGGTGAATATTTTCTCTCGTGTCCCTTCTCAAGCATAGCTCATGGCCACACTAGCACAGCGGGGTGTGTGGGTGGAATTCGGCTGAGCCTTCCATGACTTGCTGCTGCAGAATAAGATAGGTGGGCTCTGAACAAACCCAGGATGAGGATTCAGGACACCTACATCTATATCTAATACTTTGTGTTTTTGCTTCAATTTTTTTTTTTTTTTGCTTCAATTTTAAATGATACTTAAAATTCAAACTTTTTTTCTCGGTTCTTGGTATTAAGAAATACAATGATTTTTGCATTCTGTGTGTCCAGCAATGCTGTTAAATTTTCTTGTTTTAATAATTTGAATACACCAAGTATTTCAATAAATAAATCGTAGTAATTTATGTGTAATATCTTTTGGTGGTTTGGTGTTTTTTTTTTTTGTTTTTTTTTATGTAGACAATGATAGTAACCAAATAGTGGCAGTTAAATTTCTTCCTCTCTCACTGAGGTGTTGTTTTTTTCTGTTGTTGTTGTTATTGTTGTTTGGTTTCTTGCCTTAGTGCTCTAGCTGAGACTCCCAACACAGTGTTGAATGCCCTTGCTAATAATGGGCATGTTTTCACTGTTTCACCCTTGAGCACGATGTTTCCTGTAAATGTTTTGCAGATCCCTTTGTCAGTTAGAGGAACCCACTTCTGCTCCTAGTTGGCCTAGCTTGTGGACTCTGCGTCCTCCCTGCATGAAGTCAGGCTTCTCAACGTCTGCCTTCACCCCCTAGGACCTCGAACAGGTTTTTGGTGTTCTATATTCTGGAACCACAGCAAAGATATTCACTTGAGATAGTTTGGGGGTGGGCGTTGGACAATCAGTGGAGTCCCTCATCACAGGGGACCATCCAGCAGGGAAAGGGTGGCATGAAAGATGTTCAGTGGGTGGTGTGACTAGTTCACCTCTCAGGTGCTTCTGAGGCTAAGATTTTCTGACTCTACTGAAATTGGTATCATTTTCTATTTTCAGTGAAAACATACAGAGATTAGGAGTAATGTGACTTAAGCATTCCCCCAAAGTGGAGGGCAACGTATGTTAACCATAAGTCAACAGTGTGAGGTTGGTCCTTGCCCTTGAGGGCCTTGCTCCTTTCCTGAACCCTGTCCGTGGGCTTAGTGAGGGGGACTTGGCAGTGAGAGGTAGAATGAACTGTGTCCTTCCAGGCCCTGGGAATGTCCACACCCGTCTGGGGTGCCAGGCAGCTGGGATAACTCAGCTGAACAATTGAGACAAGGTGGCAAGTTGATTTGCTGCTCGGGGCAGAGGCGGCCCCTTGCCAATGTCCCAGCCGGCAGGCCAATGACAAACACCTGTGCCTCATCCCATTGGTGCCTCACTCCACCACGGGACAGGGAAACCTGGAGGGGATGAGCTGACCACACAGGATGTCAGAACCAGAATCCATTTTCTTCCCTCTCCGTAGGTGCCTGTTCCTTATCACCTGACGATGTTACAGCAGCTGCTTGAGAACCCTACAAGTCTCACATTTGCCAGCAAGCAAAATCAATATATAAGTAAATTAAAAATCCATCATCAACTCCTGGCCTCCTGACCCAGTGTCGAACAGTGTTGCAAACACGCTGACACCGAGGTTGCTGTATTTAATGGCAGGCAGCAGCAGACTCCAGCTTATACCTGGGCTGGGCTCCACATGAATAGGCTTCAGGACCTTCTGCAGGCCGTGGACGTCACAGCACACTCAGAATGATAAATCCAGGAGAAGGCAGGAGAGGCAAAGCAGGAGGAGAAGGGGTCTGCCTTCTTCTAATGCCTTCCTTTAAATTTGAGAACAAGTAATGACAATGGCCTTAATTAGATCTTGAAGTCCCTCTCCTCGATCAAGGATCTCAAACATACCAGATGCCACTGTCTCATTAATCTTTACCTATGGTTGATGAGCATTCAGTTTTCATTTAGAAAGGCAGCTGGGAGAGGAGATCACTTAGCCAAGACTGAAGAAAGATAGAAAAGTGGCTTTAACCCAACCCTGGCTGCATATTAGAATCTCCTGGGAAAGCTTAAAAAAATACTTGCATATTACCCAGACCAATTGTTCCAAACATATTTAAAAGTTTTCCAATAACTGGGACACCTGGGTGGCTCAGCGGTTGAGCATCTGCCTTTGGCTCAGGGTGTGGTCCCGGGTCCTGGGACGGAGTCCCACATCGGGCTCCCTGCATGGAGCCTGCTTCTCCCTCCGCTTGTGTCTCTGCCTCTCTCTGTGTCTCTTATGAATACATAAATAAAATCTTAAAAAAAAAGTTTCCCAATAACTGAATTGAGTATAAGTTTTAAAATTGAAATTAAGTCAGAATCCATAGGATTAGGGTCTGATCATTCACCTCTTTAAAAAACTCTCCAAGGTAATTCCATTAGTTGCAACCAGTGCTGAGAGTCACTAATATGTATCCTTGTGGATAAGCTAAGCAACCAGCCTTCCCCGAACCTACCAGTGGAGGTAATTCATGATCTGAATTTAGGTGCCCTGAGTGTCTTATCATCCAAGGTTTTTCTCTCTGGCTGCTGAGGGGAAGAGAGACCTATATTTACTGATTGCTTTACTCTATACCAGGTGCTCTGTACATACGAACCCATTTTGGTCTTCACAGCAACCCTATGAGGTGGATGTAATTAATCTAACTCACATGTGAGGGAAAAAATGTGAGGCTTAGGGAGGTTAACTTGCTAAAGGCAGAAGACTGGGGGACATGTGGAATCTGAACCCGGGTTGGAGTCCATTGAAGCAAAGCTGTAAATGTGTACTGTTATCCCTTTCATGTGAGTGGAGCTGTGTCTGAGCCTCTTTCCTGATGGGGATGGGAAAGAACACATTTGTCAAATCAAGTGCCACATAACATGGCTCTAGAATACCATTAATCTGCTCTGGGAAAGAAATCCCATCTGACATGATGGCTGCATTTAGGGTCTCTACCTGTTGAGTTCGCGGTAGTCTGTTGTACTCTGGGATCTGCCTGGTGTTTGCAGGAGCCAGACTGCTGAGTTAAATGGAAATATAATTGGAACCACAACCTCTGCATCCTTTAGACCAGTGCTTTCCACTGTGTAAATGATATGAGCCACATATGCAATTTAAAAATGCTTAATAGCCACATTTAAAAAGGAAAAAGAGGGAGTGAGATTAATTTGAGCAATACATTTTATTTAACTCAATCTATTAACAATATTTTAATATGTAATAAGCAAAATACTATTGATATATTTTACAGTGTTTTTTTTTTTGATACTAAGTGTATTGTATGCTTACAGGATATTCCAATTCAGATGTTATGGTTTTATCAGAAATACTTGATCTAGGGATGCCTGGGTGGTTCAGTGTTTGAGCATCTGCCTTTGGCTCAGGTCATGATCCTGGGGTCCTGGGATCGAGTCCCGCATCAGGCTCCCTGCAAGGAGCCTGCTTCTCCTTCAGCCTATGTTTCTGCCTCTCTCTCTCTCTCTGTCTCTCATGAATAAATAAATAAAATCTTAAAAAAAAAAAGAAATACTTGATCTAAATTTAGGTTTCATAAAATTTACAATTGAAAAAGTAGACTCATATACTCAAGTTCTTCCAAACATATTTAAACATTTTCCAATAACTGATTTGACTATGTTTTAAAATGTTATTATTACTTTTTTAAATAATATTTCAGTAATCTTTTTTTTAAAGCATTTTATTTATTTATTCATAGAGACACACACACACAGAGAGAGGCAGAGACACAGGCAGAGGGAGAAGCAGGCTCCATGCAGGGAACCTGATGCGGGACTTGATGCGGGACTCGATACTGGGCCCCCAGGATCACACCCCGGGCTGCAGGCGGCGCTAAACCGCTGCACCACCGGGGCTGCCCTAAAATGTTATTAATTAAAGTTAAATAAAATATTCAGTCTCTCAGTTGCACTAACAGCATTTTAAGTCCTCAGTAACCATGAGTGGTTAGGGATAGGAATTAGAGGGTACAACTTTAGATCTTTGAGAGAGGCCCCATTTTTTGACATATCTTCTGGGGTAGGATTTTATTTATTTTATTTTCTTGTCTGGGAGGTGGCAGGTAGAGTCCCAAAATGCAACGTAGGGGTTGCGCTCACCACTGAGTATGTCCGTGCTGATGATACATTTGGGAGCTGAGGAAATGACCACAGATGAGTCTGCAGACTCCATGGCTCCACTCTTGAGTTAAACTTTGGCTGAGATTCCATCTGTTATCTATCTCCCACAGGCCCCTACGATAACAGGCCTCTGGGTATCATTGTCTATCCGGATGCTATGTTCAATAGTCCTCAAAATGTTTGGGTATGCCTCCTTCTCTAACCTGAACAGTTACCTGACCAAGTAACTGAAGAATGAGGGAATCAGAAGAGTGTGTACTTGCTGTGGTTTGTAGGGTCTTTTCCGTGGGGACCTGGCCTGTACTTCAGTCATTGGGCTCTGGGTCATAACACTGGGCAAGAGATTATGATATTAAAACAACTGCCCCTGGTCTCCTAATCATTTGTATGATATCTTTAGTTGGGACAAGTTGAGTAATACCCTTGTTGGCAGCCTATTTTGCCTGAATACTTCATGTTTTATGAACCGACAGCAGAAACTTTTTGCAGGGCAATCCCCTCTCTCTGCCTCTGTCCAATCTTGCTGCTCCTTCTGACAACTGAATTCACCTAGCTCCTAAGGGTTAGGAGCATTGCCGACTTGCCCCTCTGGTTTTGGTGTCTCTTCATTCCTTTATTATCCGTGAGTCTAGTGCTAGAATGGCCTTCCCCACTGACAGCCTGGGCCTAGAGAGGAGAGCTTCCACTGAATTTCTTAGCACTACTGGTGCCCCTCCAACTAGTACATTCTTTAGAGTCTTCTTTGGGAACATAATCATCTTGTAGATTTTCTGGCCTTTCTTAGAATATCCACCCGAGTAGCTCCACATTTCTGAGACTTTTAGTCCCTTCTTCCACCACTAGCCTTGGCAGTTCTGGCATTTCAACCTCACTTAATGTGAGCATTGCTTTTTGCATTCTTCCAGCAGCCATCTTGTTGTGAGCTTACACCATCTTCCAGGGTTCTTGCCAACATGTTAAATCTTTCATCCTGGGAGAGGATCTCAAATTGACAAACTCTTATTTATCCAATCTTATGCCAACCTTCTTGATGAAGCATCTCCAGAATGCAGTTCCATGAATACTCTCCCAGCTTTTGTTGGTGCATGCTAGCTAGGTCTTGGAGCTCCTTAAAAGTACTGTTCCTTTGGGGTGTCTGGGTGGCTCAGTCAGTTGAGCATCGGACTCTTTTTTTTTTTTTTTTAGAAATTTATTTTTATTTATTTATTTATTTATTTATTTATTTATTTATTTATTTATTTATTTTTAAAGATTTATGTATTTATTTATTCATAGAGACAGAGAGAGAGAGGCAGAGACACAGGCAGAGGGAGAAGCAGGCATCATACAGAGAGCCTGATGTGGGACTCGATCCAGCGTCTCCAGGATCACACCCTGGGCTGCAGGCGGCACCAAACCGCTGCGCCACTGGGGCTGCCCAGCATCGGACTCTTGATTTCAACTCAGGCCTTGATCTCAGGGTTGTGAATTCAAGCCCCGTTTAAGTCCCACATGCAGGCATGGAGCCTACTTAAAACGCGCGCACACACACACACACACACACA
This sequence comes from Canis lupus dingo, assembly GCF_003254725.2. Classification (NCBI taxonomy): domain Eukaryota; kingdom Metazoa; phylum Chordata; class Mammalia; order Carnivora; family Canidae; genus Canis; species Canis lupus. The sequence goes on along the minus strand of NC_064279.1, from coordinate 14,837,872 downwards.
CACACACACACCTTCTTTTTCCTTATCTGGCATGTCATTTCCTCAGTAGAGTTATGTTATGACTTAACCTAGGTGTAAGATTAGTGATCAGGAAGGAAGTGGAGGCAGATGTTGAGTGGGGCACCTGTGGCCTTGCGGAGGTGAAGACTGTCATAATCTCCCAACCAGTACTGTTTCTTTTTTTTTTCTTTAAAGATTTTATTTATTTATTTATTTATTTATTTATTTATTTATTTATTTATTTATGCATGAGAGACACACACAGAGAAAGGCAGAGACACAAGCAGAGGGAGAAGCAGGCTCCATGCAGGGAGCCCGGCATGGGACTCTATCCCTGGTCTCCAGGATCCTACCCCAGGCTGAAGGCGGCGCTAAACCGTTGAGCCACCGGGGCTGCCCTGGAGTACTGTTTCTTGATAGGAAGAGTGGGCCACTTCTGCAGGCTCAGAAGGTTTAGGAAATCTGTGGATTCAAAATTTGTGGGGAGGGGAGAGACGATATATCAGCCATTCCCATCCCTTCTGTCAGGTTTCATTTGATCCTAACCATGGTCCTCACCTCAACAGAACAGTTCTTCCTTGGTTGGGAGTTTACAGTTTGGTTCACCTATACTGACCATTATGTTCTGGTCCTGACCTTCAGCCGTCTCTGCTGTTGTCGCAGGAGAGATGAGAGATGAGATGAGATGAGATCCTCTTTATATGCTACCAGTGAGGTCTTCTGGCTTTCTCTTTCTTTCTTTCTTTCTTTCTTTCTTTCTTTCTTTCTTTCTTTCTTTCTTTCTTTCTTTCTTTCTTCTTTCTTTCTTTCTTTTTAAAAAGATTTTACTTCTTTATTCATGATAGACATAGAGAGAGAGAGAGAGAGGCAGAGACACAGGCAGAGGGAGAAGTAGGCTCCATGCAGGGAGCCCCATGCGGGACTTGATCCCGGGACTCCAGGATCACGCCCTGGGCCAAAGGCAGGCACTAAACCGCTGAGCCACCCAGGGATCCCGTCTTCTGGCTTTCATACTTAGATTTAGTTGGGGTTAATCCCTTCAGCTTTTTCTTATATTTTTTTCAGAGTATTATTGAAACCGAGTAACAGCCAACATTGGTCTTATGATTACTATTATCACCACATTTCTCAAATGCCTGATGCACTGCAACAGTTAATGTATTCCCTTCCACTGGCTTCTATCTCAGTACACCCCCAGTGGCTACTTTTATAACAGGACTGGACTGCTCTGTTGTACCAGGGGCTAGCAGTGCTCTGAATTCTATGAAGGAGTCATGGGGTCTCTTTGTCAGCCAGATGGGAAATGATGTACCACCCCAAGCCCCTATCTAATCCCTTGCTTTCTCTTACCACTTATTCTACTAATTATTGCAGGTTGGGTTCCTTGGAAAGGAGACTCTGAGGTAGAGTTTAGCATGCAGGTTTGTTAAGGAAGGCCTTTGGGAGGGGAGTAGAAGAATGTGCATGCAGGGCGAAATCAAGCTTCCATACAGGTCTAGGACTGTCTCAGCTGAACTCTTGGCAATATCTGCAGCTAAATGGCTCTTCAGACTTATCTAGAACTGGTATCAGATGACTAGGCCTGTGTACTCGTGCCTTGTCTGGCTATTTGATGAGGACTATCAGAAGGGAATGGTATGTGGACTCTGTCTACTGTGGTACTTAAGACTGGGGCAACAAGTCCTTCATTGATTGGGTATCAGGATGGTGCAACCCTATGTCCACCATGATGTCCAATCCATGGAATCTTTTTCTTTTTTTTTTTTTGAATCTTTTTCTTTATTGAGGTATAATTGACATATAATATTACATTAGTTTCAAGTATTCAAAGTGATGATTCAATATTTGTATGCATTGTTAAGTGATCACCACAGTAAGTCTAGTAAATACCTGTCACTGTACATAGTTACAATTTTGTTCTTATGGTAAGAACAGAGATTCTTTTTTTTTAAAGACTTTATTTATTCATGAGAGACACAGAGAGAGAGACAGAGAGAGAGAGAGAGAGAGAGGCAGAGACACAGGCAGAGGGAGAAGCAGGTTCCATGCAGGGAACCTGACGTGGGACTTGATCCCGGGTCTCCAGGATCATGCCCTGGGCTGAAGGCAGCACTAAACTGCTGAGCCAACTGGGCTGCCCCAAGAACAGAGATTCTTAAACTTGTTAAAATGAAGAGATATTATATACCTACTTTCATGCACTTCTGTTGGAGTCCATGGTTTCTAGAATTAGAATTGTATGTTTCTTTCTTTACCACTAAACTGTGAATTCTTTGAAGGGAGAGACTTTGTCTTCTGTATTCTGTATCCTGGGTCCTGAGTAAATGGCAAAAGACCTGGGTTTGGACACAGAGCAAGTATTTAAGACTTGTTTGTTATTGATTGTTGACTAAGGTTTTATGACTGATCACCTTGGATGGACTGATAGGCTTTTGGGAGTAAAGTTGTTAGTCATCAGAGCTCAAGTCTATAACTAAAATGATCTTTCCCATTGGCAATCCTGGTAAATTAATTCAGCAAATGCTAATGAGCATTTGCGTAGTGCCAGGCATGATTCTAGATGTTATGAGAGATACGATGATGAGCATGACATCATTCCTGCCCTCAATGGGGTGATAATTTTGAGGACCAGAACAGAACAAAGGGATTGGAGATGTCTGAAGTTGTATTTTTAGGTTCATCAGTGGGTTTTGATCTTTGGGCATCTCTGTGCTGATTCTTATAATTCTAACTAAGTGAATTCAGGCCAGGTAGGTGTGATAGGCTAGACAAGAAGAATTTGTGCAGTTCAAGCCTGCATAGTGATGCCTTTCATGGTATTGAGTAGCAGTACGCTGAGGTATAATGTAGGGTTGCACATAATGGTTTATACCTGTGTTGTTTAATATGGTGGCCACTAGCCACATGTAGCTATATATAAATATAAAATTAAAATTAATTTAAAACTAAATAAAATTTACGAGTTTATTTATTTATTTATTTATTTAAATTTACAAGTTTAATTCCTCAGTTGCACTAGTCACATTTCAAGTACTTAATAGTGACATTTGACTAATGGTTACTCTACTGGGGAGAACAAATTTTAGAACATTTTCATTCCTACAGAAAATTCAACCGGACAGCAATGGTTTAGACTATCACTGACTTATAGAACATTAGAGCAGAAAATGCCTTTCTTATTTATTAGATAGAGACACTGGGACCTATAAAGCTACTAGGTCTGGGATCACCTGAGTCTCAGTTCAATGATTCTTTGTTTACAGATTTCTTATAGTTCATAGGCTTATGGGAGTCTCTTTAACAGCCCAATGTACCTAATATAATACAAATTATCCATCCATCCATCCATCCATCCATCCATCCATCCGTCCATTTCTCCTCCTATCCTCCAACATACTTTACTTCTTCTTCTGCCTGTAAGGGTTGCTGGGTCTATACCCATCAATAGGACACACGTCCTGCTGAGAAGATCATCTTACGACTTAACAGAGGAGATGAGAACATGATGATACGACATGATTAGTGATATAGTTGAGTAGGAGCGCATTGCATAGAGCCCAGAGGATATATGATAAATTCTGCCTGAGGGCTTGGGATAAGCATTACATAGGATGTGACATTTAAATTGGGTCCCAAAAGATAACAAGAATTTATCAGGCAAGGAGGAAGAAAAGACATTGTAGGAAGAGGAAAGAGCATGTGGCAAGGTATGAAGGCATGAACTGTACTGACCTTGGGCTTGATTAGTCCTTTGTGGTTCCAGTGTGACTGTGGGAGCCATGGTAGGAGACCAGGTTGAAAGAGTAGGTTGGGACCATCTATATAAGAACATTCATGCTAGTACTGAGAGGGATGAGTTTTATCTAGCAAACAATGGAGGCCTTTGGAGGTGGCTAAAAGGGAAGGATGTGACTGGATCTGTGTTTTTAAAAGAAAAATCCATGGGAGCATGTAAAGAATGGATTAGGGGTACAGTTGGTCCAACTCTCTGGATTTGTCCAAGATGGAGTGAAGCTCCCAAAGCTAGCACAATAATGATATTGAGTCTTGGGGTTAAATAATAGTTAACATCCCTCCAATTAAGAATTTTCAACATTTCCAACCTACTTTTGCCTCTTCTCTTCCTGACCTGCAAACCCATCTGCCTCCTACTAAACCACATTTTCTCTAGCATCAGATCACACGGAAGGGTGAGTAGTATGGGAGAGGTGCTAGATAGCAGCCACCTGAGCTACTTGAGGCTTCTGCAGTCCTAATGCCTTTGCATCCCTGGGGGCCTTCATGAACCTTGTTGAGGGACGCTGCTCCTGTGGTTGCATTTTCCTGGTGCATTCTGGGATGATGGAGCATTGTCCCAATACCCGGCTGGAAAAGAGTTGAGGTCATGCACAGAGACCAATGGAGTGTTTCCTTGATTTTTGTCCAAGAAAACTAAAGGCAGAGAGCTCAGAGGGACTTAAGGAAACCACGTACCCAGTGGGAAAAGATTAGGCCAGGTCCCTATCCCCTTCTCCTGAGGAGAGAAAGCTTTGTTGGGCTAACCGTTATGTTGGACGAAGAGCTTTGACAATATGCAATTAATAGTGAGTTTCTTTGTAACAGATAATAGTCAAAACATCTTGAAGCCCATTCAGAGACAACTTTGAAGGGAGCCTTGGCTGTCCACACACACATCGAACACTGTCATTAAGCCCTCCTGGTATGACAGCAGCTATAGTTCATTATCCTGGGTGGTGGCTGTGGGGGGACTCTGGTCTTTAAATTTTCTTTGGGAAAAAAATGTCCTTTAAAAGTTAATTTGCAACACAACACAGGCAAATAAATGGAAGGGGATGTGGTCTGGTGATTCATGAAGGAACCCAGAGGAGGAGGGGCCGTGCTCAATTTCTGACAGCTGAGTGATTTATTGAAAAAACAACCTTTCCTCCCCCATTGGCTACTTCCACTGACCAGAGGAGTAGGAGAGTTTCTCTGCAGTATCTTATGTAAATAAAATTAAGTCATTTCTTTACCTTTGGATAGAAATGCCCAAACACATCATTTCAAGACTTTATTTTTATGAATAAAAGCAGGCTGGTAATTTCATCTTGATCAATGTCACATACTGTGGTTAATGCTTCAACATCTATTCTGTACTTCTTCCTTCCTAAGGAACCCTATTTTGTTTAGAGTAACCATGTGCCTAGTTAAAAATCTCTGCTTTTCTGACACGGATTCTATTACTCAGGGGACGGCTAAGTGACTCAGTTTTGGCTAGCGAGGTATAAAGGTAGCTTACTGGGTGGATTTTTAAAACTGACAGGTATTATTTTTTGTCCTGATAAAAGAAGGTGAACTTAGCTGGTACATACCTTCTTCTCCTTATCTCTTCTCTTTTCTCCCCTTCATGCTTGAAAGCAGGTGAGATACCCAGGGTGAGGTAACAAATGGTAGCACCCTGTTAGGTCTGGGCATTTGGGGGTAAACAAGAGGGTTTCTAGTGCCGTGGAACTGTGCCAGAACACATACAAATGTGTAGATGGATATCCCATTCCTTTCATATACATCCCATGTGTATATCCCAAGTCCAATAATAGAAAGGGGGGGGGGTTGTAAAATAGGAGGTTTAGATCATGAAAAAAACCCACTCCAAATTTGTATGAAAACCCCCAAATTATAAAGTTGATGACCAGAGTTGGAACATTCCTCATGCTTATCTAAGTCCTGAATGAGGAACCTGGAAAAACATGGCCAGCCAGGATCTCGTAACTGAGAATAAGCATTCAGAGTGAAGAGTCCAAGAGTAGGGCAGCTGAATCTCCTTTTCTGAAATCCTAATCGAGGTTCCTGTGTGTGTCAGACCAGTGCTGAGCCCAGCTTGGATGTGATTCTAGGGAGCATGTGAGACTTGGCCCTTAGCAAGTGTCTCTTTTGAGAATGATTGAACCGCTGTACTAACCCAGGAAAATGAGTGGATTTGACAGCTCAAATTGGTGGAAGAAACACTTGGACCAGCCTCAGGCACTGCTTGGGCACTTGCCAGCTGAAGCGGGCATGACTAATCATGAAGCTCATTTGGTGGCATAAAAGGGACAGTTCCATTAGGGTCAAGTGAGGAGCCTGGGGAATATTCCCAGGCATGTGCTTCCCAGAATCAAAGGCAAAATGATTTTTTTTCTTTTTTTTAGCAATGACAGGGTGGGCTGCATGATCATTTCTACCATTGTTCATTTCTTTTTTCCTCCTATTCTTTATATTACCAGAGGGGCTGGCAAAAAAATATATATATAGAACCATCAATATGGCAGTGGGGCCAAATCAGAAGAGAGGTGGGGTGTGTAATGTGGATGGGGCCTCACCGAATGTCATCTCTGCACTGTCTTTGGGCTTCTTTCTCAAAGGCTCATATTATGTGTGCAACAACCAGAGCACACTGCTGCGTGCTGCACTTCCAGAACAGTGTGCACACTGCCTACTGAACAGCTGTAAGCCAAGACGGAAACCCTGGTACGGACAAGTGGCTTGGACACTATGTCTATGGGGTGTTCTGTGAAACACGAATCCTGCAAGGTGGTACGTGAGACCAAAACCCTTTTTTGTGATCAAACAGACTTGGGGAAATGCTTCATCTTCTGTTTTTGTCTTGGTAATCCACAACGAACATTTATGGGCTAAGAGCTTTGAGAAGTCTTGCAAGAAAAAAACCTATTTCATTTTGATATACTAGTCTTTCTTTTCTTTTCCTTTCTTTCTTTCTTTCTTTCTTTCTTTCTTTCTTTCTTTCTTTCTTTCTTTCTTTCTTTCTTTCTTTCTTTCTTTCTTTCTTTCTTTCTTAAAATCATAGAGCTTTCCTGCTCTCCTCTCACCCCCAAGGAATACCTATTCTTGGAACAAACTTTGGTCTTTGTCCTCAGATACATAAATAACAAAATAAAAACAATAAGACAAGATACAAATAAACAGCAAAAGTTTGTAACCATCTTCAAGTCAAGAAAATATCTATTTTCCTATTGGATCCAGGTTGGCTATTTAAGGTCTGTATGATTTCCTGCCTATCAAGGCCACAATCAAACCTTGAAGTACTGTTCAGCTAGAGGCAGTGTTCTGGTTACCAGTTTCTAAGGAACAAACAACTCTGGAACGAAGTGGCAGTAAATGACATTATAATGCTTAGGATTCTTCTGGGTCAGGGATTAGGATAGGGCTCAGTGGGAGCAGCTCATCTCTGTTCTTGACGATGGGGATGGCTCACGGGGCTGGAGATTGTTTGACCAGTTCAACTGGGTTCACTGGGGCTGTGATTTCAGCTGTCACTTGGCTTCTCAGTTTTTCTCCATGTCACATCTGCTGGGGATGAAATATCTGAGATGGCTTCATCTCTTTCATGTCTGTCTGGCGCCTGAGCTGGAATAACCAGAGCATCTTGGGCTTGGGCTGGCCAGTCATTGTTCCATCTCTGCTCTTCTAGCTGAGCTACCTCACAGGATGACAGTCCCAGAGGAGTCAGACTCACGTGGTGGCTGGCTTCACTCAGATCTGGTGTTCTAAGAGTCACGGTGGAGGCTGCAAGGCTTCTACGACCTGGCCTCAGAAATTCTAGAATATCACTGCCTCTGAATTCTATTGGTCAAGCAAGTCATGGCCAGTTCAGGCTCCAGAGGACAGGAAACATACTCCACTTTTTTAATGGGAGGAGAAGCAAAGGACTTGTGGTTATCTTTAATTTACCACAGGCGTCTTTCTGATTGGCTTTCTTAGGCATCAGACTCTTAGCTGAAATGTCAGTTGGATTCCACTTGGCCTCAGATTTATCTTAAGCAATGCTTGGAAAAGTTCTTTTAGTTCGGGATGCCATTTAGAGAACATGAAAAATTGAGATGACCAATCCATCTAGGCACAGAATGGAAAACAGTAGTTTATTTTCATTTTTTATTATTTATTTATTTATTTAAAAAGATTTTATTTATTTATTTGAGAGAGAGAGACACAGCATGAGTGGGGAGGAAAGGGAGAAGCAGGATCCCAGCTGAGCAGGAAGCCTGACGCGGGGCTCGATCCCAGGATGCTGGGACCATGACCTTAGCTGAAGGCAGATGCTTAACCATCTGAACCACCCCGGCGCCCTGGAAAACAGTAGTTAAATGTTATAAACACAACAAACAAAATCGCTATTGCGTGTGGTTCTTGTGTTAATGCTCATCGTCCTGTATGATGGATGGATTGCTAGAAACTCTCTCCAAACTGCAGGAATCCTGGGAAATGCCTTGGATTTGGCCCTCTCCACTCTCCTAACATGCTGCTCCCATCTATCTGTTTTGTTATGATCTTCATTATTAGTTTGGGCTACTTTGGTCACATTTTAGGGTTTTATATAAACTTCTGAGAATTCTCAGTTTTTTGCCTAGAATTGCTGTATTTTTTGAGACAAAAAAATACAGACGTTTACAGAGAATATTTAACCAACATTTTTACTCCTACTTCCTAGAATTTACAAATATCAATATGCTAATGAGTTGTCTGCAAAATTTTTTAAATGAAAGAGAAAACAATGACAGAGAAAGTTGAAATATCTTTTGGTCAAAGGTTTTCCCCATACATCCCAGAGGCAACCATTATTATGAATTTAGTGAGTAGGATATTTTAAGAATAGTGTTTTCATCAACTATTTTATAGCTTCATCCTTCTCTGTTTCCAATTTATGGCTGTGCAGATATGCAGCTGAAATTTAAGGAGGCTGACCCTCTCAAAATTCTCTGCTGCTTTATTATTTGTGAGTACCTTCCCTCTAGATAGTGTGCTAGGAAGAGGGTTATTACCCAGCCTTTGGTGGACAAGAACTACTCCTAGGAAGAGGCCTCCTGCAAATATCCCCCAGTCTGAGCAGAAACAATGTTATGTCCCGTTCTGTGTGGTCCAGTACCTTCACCATGAATGTTATCAGCAGGGATTTAGTACTCAATTGTTTGGAGGCCACCACATATGTGACTTTTAAGCTATAGGCATGGAAGCCACAGAGCTTTGTCGGACAATACGTGTAAACAACTCTGTCCTGGCCAGTACTTCTAGTATCTCAACGTCATCTCATTTTCACAGATGCAAAGTGATGGCACTTCACTGACATGATTCGGCGAAGTACATTACAGAATGCTTACCACGTTGAGTGCAGTTCCCATCTGTCACCATGCAAAGTTATTACAATATTATGGGCTGTATTGTCCATGCTGTACTTCTCATCCCTGTGACTTATCTATTTTACAACTGGAAGTTTGCACCTCTTGATCCCCTACACCTATTTCGTCCATCCTCCCCCACCATCTCTGACAACCACTATTTTGTTCTTTGTATTTATGAGTTTGTCTCTATTTTTTGTTTGTTTTGTTTTTTTTGTAGACTTCACATACAAGTGAAATCCTACGGTATTTGTCTTGCTCTGACTTATTCACTTATCATAATACCCCGTAGGTCCATTCATGTTGTCACAAATGGCAAGATTTCATTCTTTTTTATGGCTGAGTAATATTCCATTGTGTATATATGGGAATCTTCCTTATCCACTCATCTATTGATAGACCCTGGGCTGCTTCCATATCTTGGCTACGGTAAACTATGCTGCACTAGACATGGGGAGGCCTTTATATCTTCCTACTAGTGTTTTCATTTTCTTCAGGTAAGTACCCAGAAGTGAAATTACAGGATCATATGATATTTCTCCTTTTAACTTTTTGAGGAACCTCCATAATGATTTCCATAGTGGCTGCACAAATTTACATTCCCACCAACACTGCATGAGGGCCCCTTTACTCCAAAGCTTGTTATGTCTTTCTTGTCTTTTGATAACAGATATTTCACCTGGTCTGAAGTGATATCCCATTGTGGTTTTAGTTTGTATTTCCCTCATGATTAGTGATGTTGAGTGTCATTTCATGTGTCTGTTGGCCATCACTATATATCCTTTGGGAAAATGTCTATTCAGGTCCTCTGTCTCTGTCCTTTTTAGAAAGTGACATCTTAATGGGTATGGGGTTCTCTTTTGAAGGATAAAAATCTTCAAGAACTTCTTTTAGGGTTCCTAGACCCAATTCAGTGCATGCATGTGGCTGTGGGCTTCCCCACACCAATAAGGAATTCTCTGGTACCTACCTGTGTCTGAAATTCAACTCTGCTCTGATGCCTATCTACCTGGAGATAGCCTTAGATACCACAGGTTAAGGGTTCAGTCCTACAAGATTATTGTCCCAGCACCCTTCACCAGCCTCCCACCCTCTGATGCTCATCATAAGTCCAGGTTATCCCTTGTGTCTCTGACCAACCAGCTGGAGACCGGAGGTTCCAACAACTCCCTCCTTGGACTTCAGATGCTAGTTCCAGTCCAGGTTGCTTTTGGCAGACTGGTTATAAATCTGCAGTTTCCACAACCTCCTCCTTGGGTTCAATTAATTTGCTAGAGCACCTTACAGAATTCAGAGAAACATTTTGCTTACTGTATGACTGGACTATTATAAAAGGATATAACTTAGGAATAGCCAGATGGAAGAGATACAAAGGGCAGGGAATGGAACAGGGTGTGGAGTTTCCTGCCCTCTGTAGAAGTGTGCCATTCTCCCCAAATCTCCATGTGCCCATCAGCCAAGAAACTCTCTGAACTCCATCTTTTTGGGTTTTTATAGAGGCTTCATTTCAGAGGCAATGTTTGATTAAAAATCTTTGGCCATTGGCAATTGATTCAACCTCAAGCCTCTTTCCCTTCCTTGGAGGCCAGGGGGCAGGATGGAAAGTTCCAACATTCTAATCACATGGTTCGTTCTCCTGGTAACCTCCTCTTAACCTAGGTGCGGCCCAAAAGTCCCCTCTTTAACATAACATAACACCATTGTTGCTCTCAATCACATAGGAAACTCCAGTGGTTTTTGGAGCTCTATGGGAAGACCAAAATATATATATATAAATCACAACATCACACAACTCTGTAGGACAACAATGTGAACATACATTTACATTAGTGTGCTGATCTGTACACTTGAGGATAGCTGGTTTATGTTATATGAATTTCAGCTCAATAAAAAACAAATAAAATAGTAAAATCTGCCCTAGATTTACACCGTAAGTGCATTTTCAGAATTCAGTGAATATTAAAGCCAAGATGCTTGATGTCTACATGTAAATCCAAGTCAGGGTCCAGGCTCAATTAAACATATAAATAGGTTTTTCTCCTACACGATTGTGTGGTGAGACATTCGAAAGTTGGATAGGATATGGTTGAGCAGGCCAGCCCCTTCCCTTGCAGATTTTCTAGAGTCTGCATCCCCAGAGCAACCTCACACATTTCTGGCATGCGCTGCCCTAGCGGGGAGGTAGAGCTGAGGCCCAGTGGTGAGTGAGACGGTCCTCTGTCTGTGGCCTTCCACGGTCTGTGCATGCACCTGCCAGATCTGTGTCCAGTGCTCATGTGCTGCCTTGCTATCCTGCTCCAGGAATGGTTAAGAGAAATCACTGTGAGACCAGTGGGACAATGTTAGAAACATTATACCCTCTCCTCATCTTAAAAGAGAAAGCCTGGTACTTTATTCCTATGCTGACAATCCCAGTGCTGTGAGCAGACCTTTGGCTTTGAGATGTTGTTACATTTTGGTTTTGTTTTCTAAAGCACTAGTGCCAAAGTGATGGTGCTTAAATCCACTGTTTCTTTGGCTCCGTTTCTCTTTGGCTTTGGGGAGAGATGCTGATGCTAATGTTGTTTGGCTTGATCTGGCTGCCTGGTCTTTTAGAAGCCACTTGCTCTTTGCTTTTCCTGCCTCACTCCCCTGAGTGTACCTTCTTGGCCAGCCTTTCTCTGGGGTCAGCTGCAAGGCAGCCTACTGACAGTTCGCCTCTGGTAATGTCACCTTGTTTAACCACAGACCCCTGGGGAAGAATGACCGAAAAGGCGGTGGTGGGGAAAAGAATGGCCCAAAACATGGAGGGAATCGGTGGTCAGGTCAGGGCACACCTGTATGAGCACTCTCCTCCTGTTCCTTCAGGACCCGCATCATTCTCTAGCTGCTTGTCTGAGGGGCCCCGGGAAGGCCCTGCTCGGAAGGCCACAGAGGGCTTGTGTTGTTCCCTTGGGACCAGCTCAAGGGGACCGTGGGTTGTGGAGAGGATGCAGGCAGGAGGGGATGGTGCTGGGGGAGAGGACCGACCCCAACCCAGCCTGGATCCTGGCGGAGCAGCGTGATGGAGGAACCTGGGGAGGACCACGTCCAGGCATCTGGGAGTGATTTCCTCCGTCTGTCAGAACCAATGTACATCTCAGATGTTTTTTTCTCTGAGCGCAGCTTTCTACCTCTTGCCACCAGTCTCTTCAGATGTTTACCAGGAGCTCGAGGCCAGCCACGTGGCGGCAGCCTCATTTGCTTTTATTTAGTTCACATGAATTTGAGCTGGTTTGCACATAAAAAGGAACCAAAGGAACATTAACTGCTAGCCACTCATAACCCTCGACGTGCACGTTCGCGCTTGTCCGTGCACACGCTTGCACTGTGGGAACAGACTGTGTGGGGCTCTGCTTCGTTCATTTTGCATCATTGCATGTACACATGGCATGCACACTTGCATTTTGGTGCCCAGGTAGCGCTCTTTTGTGAGCAAACACCACAACCAGGCCATTCAGGCATTGCATGCTGTCTCGGGATCCCGGATTTGCTTTCATGTAACAAACAACGTTTTAACCTTCTGTATCATACTTTTTATGGATATTCCTCCCAAAAGGAATTGCCAAGTTAAAACTGTGAACTCTGTTGCTCCATTTACACACTCCTAGATTATTCCAGGATGATAGGCCCAATACTCACAGCCTTCAAGGAAGCAGGACAGCTCTCTTGCTCATCATTCATCCAGAATGGGTGTTTGGGGTGAATCTACTGTGTGCAAGGCCCCTGCCAGGAGCTGGGGAAACGGTGGCTGACACGACGCAGGCCCTGGTCCCTGCTCCCTGGCCTCTTGGTGCTCCCAGTTTCTGTGGTTTCTCAAGTTGTGGTCCTGGGTCATCACATGGGAATGGGCCACAGGCAGGTCCTGGAATCACCTGAGGCAGGTGCTTATTAAAAATGCAGAACCCTGGGCCTCGCCCCTGACTACTGAATTAGAATCTCTTGATCCGGAACGCCAGAACCCGCATTTCTGATGAACCCTCCCGACGCACGTCCCGTGTGAGTGCCATTGATCCAACAGAGTGAGCGAAGTTCCCCTTTGCTCAGGAGGAAACACGAAGGACTGGGATGAGGCGTGGGAGACCGGCTTGATGGGTCACCTGGAGCAGGGATGTGACGGAAATGTGCAGGGTCTCCCTGCTACAATGTCCCTCGACACATAGACCAAGCCGCTGAACTCAGGACAGGCTGTGACTAATGAGCAAATCAAGTAGATAATCTTTTTGCGGCAGCTGAGCGGTCCCCTCCCACGGGCGGAGCAGCCTGGGCCACAGAGCAGGATTAGAGCATTTTCTGGTGTCGAGATCACTGTTTCAAATTAGTTGAGCGCAGCCAAGCAGCTGGGGAGGGAGCATGTGGTTCTGCTCCGGGAGGGAGCCAGGGAGGCATGCGTGCCCAGCCCTCCCTGCGTGCAATGCGGCCAGGCGCAGAGCAGATGAGCCAACCTGTCCAGAAAGATTGCCATGCTGCTTGGGGCGGAGAGGGGGGCATCGGGCCGCCCTGCCAAGTTAGGGAAGAGCGCAGATTTTAGCGGGCAGGGTGAGGTGGGGAAGAGGGCTTGGACCAGCTGTGTGGGAGTGGCTTGGGCAGGCCACCAAGCAGGACGGCATGGCTAGCGGCCAGTGGTAGTGCCGGGTCGGAGGAGATACAAACATGCAAGTGTCAAGTGTGTGGCCCTGGGAAATCCCCCAGGCTTGTGACATCCAGTGGCCAAAACTGAGGTGGCCTTAGCTTTCCGCAGATAGGGTTGACCTCTTCTGTAACGTACCACCCTGGAGACTCGGTGTCTTCCATGGCACACGGCCTGGCTCTAAATGACCAACATTCTTCTTCTGGCATTTTCTTGGGTGCTGCTGTTGTGTGATGGCTCTGGGCCCACTGGTGGTCTCAGCTCTCATTTAGTTCCCTATCTGGAAGTCCTCTGGGGTAGGCACGTACCCCCCGAACCAACAGTAGGCCGAGGCCTTACTGTGTTGCTCTTCACAGGTGCCAATGTCCTCTTTATGACCCCCAGCAAGCCAGGTTTCTGGAGCATCCACTTTCATTAAGGGCTGGGTCACTGCGAGTGTTAGAGTCTGAGTTGCAGTTTGGAAATGCTCCAGTGTGGCTCTATTTCTTAATTTGGGAAAATGACCGTCAATCACTTTTTTTCAGGCCTGATCCCACAAAGGCTGAGGCAGCAGAGGCCAGTCTTTGGATACCGGAGTGGCTTCCAAGTGAGCCCAGTGAGGAGGGCGCAGGGCCTCAGGTGGCTAGGCCCTCAGGACCCTTCTGCTGAGTACCGGAACCCACTCACATCATCTGATCAGGAACATCTCGTGTTTTCCAACGACTCGGGGTGTTGGTGGGGATTAGCATAGCTATAGAAAGAGCACGCCAAACACAAGGAAGTATCTGTGACCTCATTTATACGAACTCAAACTGCTTGCCATCTGTGCTGGGAAACAGAGGCTGTGTGCAAATGCGTGTGCGTACGCGTGTGCATGTGTCCTCAGAGAGCGCAGCTGTAATGTTTGGTTGAGGAGGAGAGAACTGAAGCAAACGACTGGGGAAGACCATCTACTGATCAGCCGAAATGCTGTATTTGGTGTTGGCTTGAAAGGAATCATTCATCATAAGTAATCAAAAAGAGAACAGAGGAGAGAGCAAACACTTCCCGCCCTTAAATCCCTCACTGTTGCCTTTCACAGGAACAGTTTCTCACGCAGAAAAATCTGTTTTCAGTTGGACTGAAAAACTGCCCCATGAGTCATAAACGTCTCTATATTTGTAAGGCTCTTCACAGTTGACAAAGCATTTTTGCAAAGTTTTTTCATTTGATCCTACCCACAGGGGTGGAGTGACGAATCCAAGACCGCACAGATAGAGAGATCGGCACTGTGGAGCTGGATTCTGACTCCAGTGAGGCCTCGTTCAGCTCCTGGGGTGGCTGGGTCTCCAAGACGGAGGCAGCTGCGATTGCGGAGGGGCTGTTGAACTTGACAGAAGAGACATTAATATTTTACATATTTTACATCTTGCCCTGATTTGGGGCCTGGGGAAACTCTCAGCCTCATTTTCCCTCGCAGGCTGAGGGTGGTGACATGGACCGCAGTCTCAGCAAGCAAAAAGGGTCAAATAGGCTTTCTTATCCCATGGGGAAAGGGACTGTGTAAATATAAAAACAACAAAAAATAGATTCCTGGAAGAATTTTTGGATACAACCACTTATCTTACTCATTACTTTCAGGAGCAATTCTGTTTCACCTCCCCAAAGGTGGGTCATGCCCCCAGGACCTGCTGAACAGCACAAACCAACTACCAGCAGATTTGCTTTATCAAGGATATTTCATTTTTCTAAGTTTTTATTTTATTTAATTTTTAGTTTTAAAAAGATTTTATTTATTTATTTATGAGAGACACAGAGAGAGAGAGACAGAGACAGAGACACAGAAAGAGGGAGAAACAGGCTCCTTGTGGAGAGCCTGATGTGGGACTCCATCCCCCTACCTAGGATCATGCCCTGGGCCGAAGGCAGAAGCTCAACTGCTGAGCCACCCAGGTGTCTCCTAAATTTTTATTTTAATTCCAGTTAGTTAGCAAACAATGTTATATTAGTTCCAGGTGTTTTGATTCAACAATTCCACACATCATCCGGTGGTCATCATGGTAAGTGCACTTCCTTATTCCCTGACACCTATTTTATTCTTTCCCCCCACCCACTGCCCCTTCTGATAACCATAATTTTATTCTCAATAGTTAAGAGTCTGTTTCTTGGTTTGTTTTTCTTTTTTCCCTCTTTGCTCATTTGTTTTGTTTCTTAAATTTCACACATGAGTAAAATCATATGGTTTGTCTTTCTCTCACTGACTTATTTCACTTAGCCTAATACTCTCTAGCTCCATCTGTGTTGTTGCAAATGGCAAGATTTCATTCTTTTTAATGGCTGAGTAATATTCCGTTATCTATATACCTCATCTTCTTTATCCGTTCATCAGTCAGTGGATACTTGGGCTGTTTCCATAATTTGGCTGATGTAAATAATGCTGTTATAAACATAGGGCTGCATGTATCCCGTTGAATTTTTAGTGTTTTTGCATTCTTTGGTTAAATACCCAGTAGTGCGATTGCTGGATTATAGGGTAGCTCTTGTTTTTAACTTTTTGAGGAAGCTCCATACTGGTTTCCAGAGGAGCTGAACCAGTTTGCATTCCCATCAAAAAGTTCCTTTTTCTCCACATTCTTGCCAACACTGTTGTTTTTTATGTCGTTGGTTTTAGCTATTCTGACAGGTGTGAGGTGATATCTCATTGTAGGTCTGGTTTGTATTTCCCTGATGATCAGGATGTTGATCATCTTTTCATGTGTCTGTCGGCCATCTGTATGTCTTCTTTGGAGAAATGTGTGTTCATGTCTTCTGCTCATTTTTTAAATCTGATTTTTTTGGGGAGGTATTGAGTTCTGTAAGTTCTTTATATATTTTGGATACTAACTCTTTATCAGATATGTCATTTGCAAATATTTTCTCCCACTTTGTAGGCTGCCTTTTAGTTTTGCTGATTGTTTTTCCTTCACTGCAGAAGCTTTTTATTTTGATGAAGTCCCAATAGTTTATTTTTGCTTTTGTTTCCCTTGCCTCAGGGGACCTATCTAGAAAAAAGTTGCTATAGCCTATGTCAGAGAAGTTATTGTTTGTACTCTTTTCTAGGAGTTTTATGGTTTCAAGTCTCACATGTAAGTCTTTAATCCATTTTGAATTTATTTTTGTGTATGGTTTAAGGAAGTGGTCCAGTTTCATTCTTTTGCATATTGTTGTCCAGTTTTCTCAACACCATTTGTTAAGGAGATTGTCTTTCCCATTGGATATTCTTTCCTGCTTTGTCAAAGATTAATTGATCATATAATTGTGAGTTTATTTCTGGGTTTTCTATTCTCTTCCATTGATCTATGTGTCTGTTTTGGTGCCAGTACCATACTGTTTTGATTAATTCAGCTTTGTAATATAACTTGAAGTCCAGAAATGTGATGCCTTTAACTTCACTTTTCTTTTTCAACATCGTTTTGACTATTCAGAGTCCTTTGTAGTTCTGTACAAATTTTAGAATTGTTTATTCTAGTTCTATGAAAAATGGTGTTGGTATTTTGGTAGGCATTGCATTGGATGTATAGATGCAGCATGGACATTTCATGGTTTCTAGGAGATCATTGCCATTCCTGGGACAGAGGTCATCCTCATAAGCATGGAAGTTAATAATACGAGTATAAATATGAATATTAAGCAAGGGCTTTTAAATGTTTCATCGTTTCAATGAATTTTGATTGTGAATAAGTAATATGAATTACATCTCAACTACCAAAATCTGCAAGACAGCATCTGTTCTTTTTAAGTCAACAACTTGAGCTTATTATTACTATTAAAGGCTATAGACATACTTTTTCTGTGCTTCAATCAGGAGCATAATCTGAATTTGTCTCTATATGCCTACCCCTGATCTGTTACTGGCTTTCCACTTCTATGTGTGTTCAATGCCTATCATTTCTGGACATAGACAAGCAGCTAATATTGCTAAGAATGTCACTCTGAACAAACTTGCCATTTCTTTGTTTCCTTTGTAAATAACGATGCTAAATTTATATAAATCATCTCTGCCATATGTCCTTGAATTGTCATGTATGGAACTGAGCCGATATAAGAAAGATGCAGATACCCTTTTTACATCTTGCCTGGCTCAATCTACCATAAGATAACTCAGAGGCAGCTAGCCATACAGGACATAGAGTACTTGGCTGTGGCATGTGCATGTTCAACTTCCTAGTGTTGACTTCCCCACTGTTACCGCTGACAGTGAACTCCTCGGCGGGCGAGAGGAGCAGCCCCCCTTCACACACAATCAGCACCAGCTGTAGTCCAATTAAACTCAACAGTGAACAGGTGTTCACTGTAATGACTTCCACACAAAAGCATGCTTCCATTTAATACTCTTTACATCTGATACACTAACAGCCCCAATGAAAGGGAGTAGTAGAAAAGGAGATGGAATTCAGTGGAGGAAAAACAGCAACCCCCAGACTCCTTCACAATCAGCATCAGAAGCCCCAATTAGCCTCAACATTTCACAGGTGTCCACAGGAGGGTATTTTATGCAGAACATACTCAAGTCAATTGTCTCTTAAGGACTTCTTTGAAGACATTTTGAAGTTTTTCAAATTCAGACAGCTTGCTCATATTACTGTTACTACCACTATTTAATGGCTTTAGGATTCTATCCTGCTAGACACCCATGGGCAGAAATATTAATCACACTTATGTAAATCCTAGAAATGCTATTGGCTCATTCATTGCTCCTCTCCACCCCGCCCCAATTCAGGGTCTGTTCTTTATTTGAAACAGAGAAATCTAGAAAGCACTTCTTAGGAGAAGATGCCTAATTGTGTTCCAATCAGTTATGGAATTTCCACAGTATGCCCTGTTGGGGAAGAGAGGAATGACAATGGACACCTTTCCTGCTGCTGGGAATCGATGCAGGATTGGTTGACAGTTCAGAATGCAATCAGATTCACTTCTGTGGCTCACCCCAGGCTTGATGGAAGATGAATATTATGAGGGGACTCTGGTAAATGGGTTGGTGGCACTCTGTCCAGACCCTTCACTCTATGGCATGGTGGCCGCCAGCACTGCTAGCGCTGCTGCAGTTGGCCCTTCTTTGACTTTGTGTTTAACAGAGATTAATTGCCTCTGAGGACAGTGGGGAAAAGAGGTGAGTAGGTCTGAGGCAGGGACTTTAGAATTCTGCTTCTCAATTCAGTCAGGAAGTAAGGCCCATTCCTAAATGTACCATAGTTCATGGTGCAGAAAGCCATTTTTAAAATTT
Source organism: Canis lupus dingo (assembly GCF_003254725.2). Taxonomy (NCBI): domain Eukaryota; kingdom Metazoa; phylum Chordata; class Mammalia; order Carnivora; family Canidae; genus Canis; species Canis lupus. Next base: position 14,818,854 of record NC_064279.1, on the reverse strand, counting down.
TGCCAGAATCAGTTTGATAACTCATACCAGAAAGAAATTTAGGTAAAAACCAATCACAGATGTGGAGCACATGCTGGTGAGGGTGTCAACTGATAAAATTACACTGGAAAACTAGGGGGTTTCCATAATGAAGCTGGAATTGTGACCAGACAACTCCATTCCCAATAGAAATCCCAATAGAAATTGTTGTAGGCAGACACAAAGATGGCTTCCAATGAGCTCTACCTCCTGAGATTCATGCCCTTGCAAAATCTTCTCCCCTTGAGGGTGGATGGGACCTGTGACCTTTTTCTAACCAGTAAAACACAACAATTATGATGGGATATGACCTGTATGATTACATTTCCTAAAATTGTAATTTCTGTCTTGCTAGCAGACTCTCTCTATTGCCTTCTTGGCTTCCATGCTTTGATGTTGGAGAGGCTTCCATGGCAAGGAACTAAATGTGGTCTTTGGCCAATAGCCCGCTAGGAACTGAGGCCCTCAGTCCAGTAGTCTTCCAGAAATTGAATTATGCTAACCACAGTGGGAGCTTGGAAATAAATCTTTCCCCACTTGGGATGTCAGATGAGATTCCAGCCCTGGCTGACACCTTGGTTTTGCCCTGTGAGGGACCCTGAAGCAGAGGATCTAGCTAAGCTGTGTTCAGACTCCTGATCCACAGAAGCTGTAAGATAATGTGTGTTGTTTGAATTTTTTGTGGTAATTGGTTACACAGCAATAGATAACAAATTCAGAAATGTTTACAAATGTGTTCCCAAGGAATGTACATAAGAATTTTCATAGCAGTATTCATAATACCAAAATAAAAAACAACTCAAAAGTCTGTGGACGATAAGTGGATAAATAAATTGCAGTATATTCATATAGTGGAACACTATAAGCAATGCAAAAATAACCAACTCTAGCTATCTGCAACAATATGGGTGAGTCTCACAAATAATTGAGCAGAAAGAGCCAGACACAAAAGAGTACATGCTCTATGATTCAATTTACATGAAGTTCTAAAACAGACAAAACTAATCTATCATCCTGTTTGAAACTTAGGGTGGTGGTTGCTTTTGGGGTTAGGTAGTGACAGGGAAGGGACATAGGGAAGCTTTTGAGCTGATAAATGTCCTGTTTCTTAATCCGGGAGCCAGTTACAGGACTGTTTTCCACACTTTTATGTATGTAAGTATGTTATAAATTAAAAAGTTTCCTTTTTTCTAGCAGGTGATCTTTTCAGCACATGATATTAATAGATGTGTGCTCAGAGGGGTGCATTATCTTTGTAGACACAGTGTCATCATACATCAGGAAAGGAGAGCACTGATTTCAAATGCCTCATTTAACAGAAGAGGTAAACAGAGTTGCAGAAAGGCTCAGAGAGTAAAATGAGTTGCAGAAGTCAAGCTTCCAATTACTACCAGAGCAGAAACTGCAAAGCAGGTCTCTTGTATATTCTGGTTAGATGTGAGTGCAGTCTGGCTGTGGACTGTCTTTCATGGAGATGCTTGAGTCCCTTTCTTTACCACCGCATGAGATTGCCTGTTGATGTCACAAACTGAGTTAAAGATTACTTTCCCAGATCCCACGGTGCCTGGCTCAGTCTTGGACTTTAAGCTGGCCAATATCCAATGAGAAGGAGCCTCTTGATATGCTGTTTTCAAGCTTCCACCTTGTTCTGTTTCACTGAAAGCCTCCTTGCTATTTGTTTCAGATGCATTTCTTGCACCATGGCTAGTGATCTCTATCTGACCCTCTATCCACAGTCTGGTTCTCACCCAGTAGAACTGAAACTCAATCCTTTTCCCTGGCACTGAACTTGGTGAACTTTCTTGGCTTTGATTAGGACTCATCTTACGGTGTGTATTTGCTGCTAGCAACTCTGGATTACGACCTTGACTGGGAAGCCTGCAAGCATCTGGCTGGGTCTGCCTCAGTCTCTGCAAAAGAAGAGAGAAGATTTTTTTTTTTCCATTCAAAGATTTATGAATATCCAGTCCCTCCATGTTCCAAATAAGTTCTGACACTCCATTTTAGGAAAATATCAGCTGGTGTAGGCAGAGAGGAGCACGAACTATCTGCCTTATCCCCTTTTCTCCTCTTCTGAGATCTGAGGGCCAGGTTATAAAATTAACACAATGAATGAGACTAGACATACACAAATGTACCTTAGAGACAAAAAGCTGGCCGTGTCAGAAGAAGGCAGAGGGTAGGTGTGACAGTAACCCTAACGATGGTCTGGATGTGTCTAAAGAAAGAATATGTCAATCAGAAATGGACTTGGCAGGCATGGAACTCAGAGGACAGGCCAGAGGTCAGGCCCTACCAAAAAGTTGATATGAATGTTCCAGGGGTGATGGTTTCATCAGGTCTCAGCCGTTTGATGCCATTAAGCTTTCAAGTCATCTAACTAAACTGCCCTTGCTCTGATTCCAGACTCACTAAGGAGCTTTCTGATTATAATTGACTTCCTGTGTAGACTTTCTTCAGGGAGAAAAAGTGCTGGGGAGAAGAGTGTGTGTATTTGATCCTTCTGACAGCTACACATTCCCTTTTCAATAGAGGTATTGACATTTTGGTGAGAAGTCTTGGTATTTTTTTGAATTTAGTTCACATAAGTCAGGCCTCTCAAGTCAGGCAAATCCTGGAACACTAACAAGATTGAATTTTTGGACCTGTAAGTCTTCTGGCCAGACCTCGGACTGTGAAAAATTCATTAAGATAATGCCACTTTGGAAGGCCTCTTGGTAGACAGCCAGCCAGCCATTTCCTGGTAATATTCAACATGGCTTTGGGCCCACTTTCAGAATCCTGATGGTACCTAACTGGATTGAGAGGATAAGAAAAAGAGCAGAGAGAAGAGGAGGTAAGTGAAGTAGTCCTTTCAAATTGGTTTCCATTGAGGCTACAGATGGAATCTTATTGAAAATAGACTACTTATGTGTTTCTTGAATGGGGATAGATATTCTTCTGGGAATATGTGGCAGTGTTCTTGGAGTGCATAAAGATAGAGGTTAAAACTCAGTACAGCTTTCTGGAAGATTAATATTTATTAATCTTGGAGATTAAGATGATTTGGAGAGTCATCTTAATCTGACTTGGAGAGAGGGAGAAGTTAAGACATTAGTTAATGAGGTAAAGTTACCCAGAGTTGTTGCTGGGTAAACAGGGATTATATTTCCCAGCTTCTCTTGCATTTAAGTGGAGCCATGTGATGACTTTTTGCTCAAGATGTGGAGAGAATGGTTATGCATTCTGGGCTCAAGCAATTGAGGAGCACTCCTTTCTCCATCTCACAGTTGAGTGGAGGCGTTGCAGAGACCCTGAAGGAGGGTAGAGTCACAAGACCAAGGGGCAGGATGTCCACTCACTAGCCACACCCACATGGACTTCATATGAGTGAACACATGTCTAAAGAGTTAAACCACTGAGGGTTTGGGCTTGCTCTGTTACAGCAGATAGCATTACTTTCATAGAACTGAGCAATGATTTAAATATTTCTACATGGGGATCCCTGGGTGGCGCAGCGGTTTGGCACCTGCCTTTGGCCCAGGGCGCGATCCTGGAGACCCGGGATCGAATCCCACGTCGGGCTCTCGGTGCATGGAGCCTGCTTCTCCCTCTGCCTGTGTCTCTGCCTCTCTCTCTCTCTGTATGACTATCATAAATAAATAAATAAATAAAAGAACAAGAAAAAAAATAAATAAATATTTCTACATGAAAGCAAATAGTCATATGATAGAATATAAACTTTACATGAATTCTTAAGCTAAAACTGAGGCTTCAGAGACTGATTTTGCTCATGGCAGTCTGTTGGCCCTTGGTGCCTAGTTACACATTCACTTTCCTCCGCTATTGGGTGAACTTGATGGGAAAGTTTGACAAGGGCCAGATAAATTCACATAATGGGGGAGTAAAAGCTGTGGTTGTCCTCCAGACTGTAGAGTCTGTAGTACATACTCACTCAAGGCAAGACTGAAGTAGGTGAGGTTAGATTTCAGATAACTTTTCTCCAGTCCCCTACCCAGAAACTCACATGGCTCATACTGCCTATCAGAGGTTTATACCCTGGCCTGCTTTTTAGGCAAAACCCTCATGTTTTGGACCCTTCATAACTTATAACTGTTCATTCCAGTTTACTTTCCCTTAGGGGCCTGTGAGGTGAGGCTATATTCAAGGAATTCAGGTGACGTGACAGGTATGGCAAATATGTGGCATTTCCCATACCAAGCCTCTTTCCACATCCTTGAAGACATCAGTTGAGTTGTTTTGGTACACACTACTTTCTGCTGAACCAGGTGGGGCCTCAGAGCCTTCTCACACCAGAGCTCCAGGTAGCTCCTGTGAATCTATCAGTGCTGGCTCTTGAATTGAATTCAATTTGTCATCCTGGATGAATGGTAGAATCTAGTAGCTTCATGGATTATCTCTCCTGGACAATATTTGCCTTCCAACATTTCTCTTTACTCCATCAATCTAGTAGAGGAACCTGGAAATTCCTTTTTTTTTTTTTTTTAAGATTTTATTTATTTATTCATGAGAGACAGAGAGAGAGGCAGAGGGAGAAACAGGCAGAGGGAGAACCACACTCCATGCAGGGAGCCCGATGTGGGACTCGATCCTGGGTCTCCAGGATCACACCCCGGACTGAAGGCAGCGCCAAACTGCTGAGCCACCCAGGCTGCCTGGAACTTGGAAATTCTAGCACACTGGCAGCTACAGTAGGAGAGAGATTTGGGACAAGGACCATTTTTCCATTGCTCCTCCTACACCATTAACCTGCTGCCTTTCAATTCAATTCAATTCAATTCAATTCAATTCAATTCAATTCAATTCATAGCACATTTATTTCACTGACAGTAAAGCAGGCTTTGTCTAGCAAGTCACACTTAACTCCATCACCAGCAAGTTTTTACTGAGCACCTGCTGTGTACATGGCATCAAACTAGGTGCTCAGGTGTTTCTTCTGTGATTATGCTGATTTGTAATCATCATTATCATCTCTCTCTCTCTCTCTCTCTCTCTCTCTCTCTCTCTCTCCATTTTTTCTCTGGGGAGCTGACTTCCTGAAGGAAGTTCCGCTGTCTACACAACCTGGGTTGTTTTGACTGCACTCAGACTCCTCTGACTGCCCTTCTCCAAGCACACTGAGTGGAGGGAGCACTTCTTCACTGTGCCAGCTGTCAGGACAGATTTGCCCTACTCTCCCCCTCTCCAGTGTTCCCAAGTCATGGATTTCTGATGGTGCTACAACCCTCCCTGTGGGTACCCAGCAGCCTCTGCTGGTGGCTCATCAGACTTTTTTGTCATAATTTCCTTCAGGGCTGCTTCACTGAAATGCTGCTGGGGCAAAAGAGCAAGTTTATTATTTTTTAAAAGATTTTATTTATTTATTCATGAGAGGCACACAGAGAGAGGCAGAGACACAGACAGAGGGAGAAGCAGGCTCCTTGTGGGATCCTGATGCGGGACTAAATCCCAGGACCCCAGGATCACAACCTGAGTCCCGAGTCAAAGGCAGATGCTCAATCACTGAGCCACCCAGGTACCCCACCAAAAAGCAAGTTTAGAAAATCCTCTCTGTTTCTCTCTCTCTCTCTTTGAGAGGAGGAGACTTCAGTAGGCAGGATTTTTTCCCCACCCCACCCCACCCATTCTACATCATGTTCTAGACTGGTAAGAGCAGATAAATCTCTTTCCCACCAGTGAAATGTGTTTAACTAGATGACCATGGCTGCCAAGCAGAGCTGTAGCCATCCTGACAGCTGCAGAAGAGATTGGGGGAAGGCATCTGCCAGGACTCAAGGCTGGACATGTGCCTCTAGGTGACAGCCACGTGCATGGACCTAGTTACTAATGCTCCTACTTAAACCTTGGAAATAGAGTTAGAAAGGCATGGACATGTGGGCAGAGAGCAAATCTCAGCTTTCCCCAGCTGGGGCTACTTGTTGGGTGTTGAGATTTTATAAAGCTGGGCTGTGAGGGGAATGGGGCTTTGGTGCCTACCATGCTAGCTATGGATACCACACCACAGTGGGAAGGGCTGCAAACATATGATTAGTTAATGAAAACTTGGATTTTGCAGAAAACAGCCAAATCTGTGGAAGGATGGCAGCTGCTACATTGAGCTAAAGCCTTAGGAAAGCCCTGAAGTTGTAGAATCTGCATATTTCCCTTACCCCTACCTAGGAGGCCAGCACAGAGCAGTCATTATAGGACTTTCCTGGAGGCATCAGGAAGCCAAGGGTAGTGATTTGTTTAGATTTGTCTGAATAGTTGCAGGTTGCCAAATTGCATAGACAGCTGCAGTTGGTTGCTTTCTTCAGGCTGTTCAATCCATGCCATGCATTTTATCAGCTGCATCTCTGCTTCTCTCTGGACATCTTGGGAAATCACAGCTTCATAGATAGAGTTCTGAATCTGTTCATTTTCTGCAATATTGCTACATTTGCTCAACTGTATTATTAGCTGGAAGGTGATAGCTGACTGCAGCTTAATCATTTTTCCAACTTGGGGATTTGTTTATGGAATCCATGTAGGAGAACAATGGACTATGTACATCACTCTTTCCATGCCTCAGCGTGCCTTCTTCCAGAAGTAGTGGTGATGGGAGTGAGAAAGAGAAATTTAATTACATATGCACTAGGAATTTGATATAATAGGAATTCCGTGGGCAGCCTGGCTTTATCTGCCCAGAATTCCCTTGGATAAAAGCAAAACCCTTTTTTCATGAATGATTCTTTTTGGTCAGTTTCCTGGTAGAGTAGAGATAAAATCTGGGAACTGGCCTTTGTTGTGGTCTTTCTTTTGTAAGACTCAACCTGCAATGATCCTGGAGCCTATTACTGTTAAAATAGGAGGCAGCAACACTTGCACAGAATGGAGTCTGGAAGTCAGGCTGTAGGAAAGAGCTTATGTTTCCCTTGCTTGATCCATCAATTAGCTTAAGCCAAATCATAGAATCTTACCACTGAGTGGAAACTTGGAAATAAATCTATTTCAATCTTTTCATTTTATAGATGAGAAACCTGAAGTGCAGAGAGATGACTTATGTTTATAAAGACCCAGACCAGTGGCAGTGATGCCCAGGTGTAACAAGTCTCCAGGTGTACCAATATTTTCTGGTTGCAAGCCATGGAATCCAACTCTGAAAACTTTACAGGAAGTTTATTAAAAGTTTATTTGGATGGATACTGGGGGCTTCCAAAGATGGCAAGCAATCTAGAGAACTAGATTTGGAAATGGATTCAAAACAAGGCGTCCCCAGAAGGCTAGGAAGGGAGCCATCTAAGCCATCCTAAGCTATTAGGAGCAATGTAGTCAGGGCAGAAATGGGCCTTGACCTTTCTAGTCTCATGTAAGTCCACTGACTTTTCAGTTTACTTTTGCAAGAGCTAGGTTAAGACTAGTCTCTTGCAAGCACTTTGGTTAGAGGAAAACATGACATCTAATTATAGTCCCATGAGATCATATCCAATGGAGAGGAAATCATTCTCCCAAAGAAAATTTCAGTGCCTTTAGGAAGGTCCTTTGGGAAGACTTCAGAACAAATATCCACAACACTTGTCCACTAACATCTTGGATTCATTTATTGGTTTGTGGAATGCTTTCTGACACTTATGTTCATTATAGATTTACCAATTCTTTCTTCAAAATACCTCATAAGTCCACTGTCTCTATAGCCTTCACCTGAAGCAGAGCCTGTTCATTACCTCCCAGTAGCCCTTGTCTTCTTCTTCCCTTTAGACCTAGATCACCTTGAAATTCATCCAGATAACATAGCCTGCACAACTGAAGGTATTACCCAGCTTCCTTTGTAATTAGATGTGCCCAGGGGACCAAGATTCAATCAATGGGAGGTAGTTAAAGAGATAATGTGATATCTAGGGCATCTCCTTTCAAAAGAAATGACTTGTCCTCTCTCTCTCCCTTTCTCTCACCTTAGATTCACATAATTACAGTATTCATGATTCTTCATTGGTCCATACAGGCCATCCATCCATTCATACATCTGACTGTATTTATTTTTTATGTAATAGGCCACTATGAACACACCACCAGCACAAAAACCAGAATTATGTAAAAAAGTTTACACTTATGGTCCTTCTCCAGTCTAACCTCTTGCCTTCTCCCAACCTAAGTAACCAGCATTCTGAATTCTATATTCACCATTGCTTTATTTGCTTAGATTGTTATATCTCATTGTATGTCAGGGTTTGATCATAGAAAGAGAGCCATAGGAATGACATTGAATATGGAATTTGTTAAAGAGATTCACCTTCCATGTAGTTGCCAGACCCTGTTAAATTATTGCTATATGGTTATTGTTCAGTATCTGATGCTGGGTATAGACCAGGAGTTGGAGAAGCTGAAGGAGAAGACCCAGCAAGAGCTGAGGAGGCATGATTTCAGCTGCTGCCTGAGGAGCTGCCCTCACTGGGCCAGGATTCACAGAGCCTGGAGGAGAAGGTGGAGTTGCTATGGACCCACCTGCTGCCCCATGCCAACATGATGAACCAGCAGCTCAATGACAATGTGTGTGAGCTGCAACAGCACCCGGTACCTTGTACCAACCTGAACGTAAGGAAGATCCACTTTCTTCTTCTCCTTTTTCTTCTCTTTCTCCTCCTCCTCCTCCAACTTCTTTGTCTTTTTCTTTTCTTTTTTTTTTTTTAAAGATTTATTTATTTATTTGAGAGAGAGAGAGAGAGAGAGAGAGCATGTATGTGAGTGGGGGGGGGCAGAGGGAAAGAATCTTTAAGCACAGAGCCTGAAGAGGGGCTCCATCTCACAACCCATGAGATCATGACCTGAGCCAAAACCAAGAGTCAGACTCAAACTACTGAGCCACCTACGTGCTCCAGGAAGGGCTGCCTTCTAAGTATTGTTCACAATATCTTTTGAGGGCCTTGCTAACCCAGAAAAATTCGGGAAAGAGAATTCTGGGAAATGTAGTTCTAGTTTAGCTAAGTTGACATAGCATAAATTTACCCACACTCAACCAATCATATGCACAAAGTATTTTTTTTAAATGTGCTTTTAATTTGATGAAAAGCATATTATGCTGTACTTATCTATTTAAGACCTACTATTTAAAAACAGCATTATATTTTTAGGATTTATTCATATTGCTGTGTATAGCTTTAGCTTAATCTTATTGAGTGATCTGTCATATTCTTCTTTCCTTCTTTTGAGGGGGGAGGGAGAGGGGCAAAGGGAGAAGAGGGGGAGAAGGAACCTTGAGCAGGCTCCAAACCCAGCACAGAACCCACCGTGGGGCTCGATCCCCTGACCCTGGGATCATGACCTGAGCTGAAATTAAGAGTTAGATGCTTAAGCAACCGAGCCGCTCAGGCGCCCCTGCTCTGTTATATTCTATTGTGTGAATATATCATAGTTTGTTGATTTGCTCTCGTGTTAATTGGTATTTGGATTGCTTCCAGGTGTTTTAGTTAGCTTGGGCTTCTACAACAAATATCATAGACTGAGTGGCTTCAGCAACAGACATTTGTTTCTTACAGTTCTAGAAGCTAGGAAGTCCAAGATCAAAGTGGTGACCAATTCAGTTCCCAGTGAAGTTCCTCTTCCTCATTTGCAGATGCCAACTTCTTGCTTGTCTTCACATGGTAGAGAAAGAGAGAGCTCTGATTTCACTTTTTCTTGTAAGGACATTCATCCCATCATGGTCCTACCATCATGACCTCATGATCCAAATCTAATTACCTCCCAAAGACCTTACCTCCTGCTATAGCACTGGGAGTTAGGGCTTCAACCTCCAAGTTTTGGACAGACACAGACATTCAGTCTGTAACAACAGGTTTTCTGTGGCGAATAGCACACCTATGAACATCCTTAGAGCGTCTCCAGGTGTTCATGAGTAGAAGTCTCTCATAACTTCACATCAGGGATAGAACTGTTGGGCCTGACGGGGTGGCTTTGCATCGTGGTTGTCCTGGGACAATACCCATTATGCCTATCATCCAAGAATAATTATTATATATTGCCCCTATCTTTTCCCTATTTGCAGCTTGTTTTCACTTTCTTTTGATGGATAGAAGTTTTACATTTTAGTATTGTCAAATTTATAATATTTTAATAATTAGCATTTTTGGGGAATATTAAGAAATTCTTCTCTATCTCAAAGTTAAAAAGATATTTACCTGTGATTTTTGTGAAGAGTTTTAATATTTTAGTTTTTGTGGTTAGAGCCCTTCATCCATCTGGAATTAATTTTGTATATGGTGTGATAGAGGAATCTAATTTCATATTTTTCTGTATGGATAACCTTTTTTATCTTGCTATATTTATTTTCCCACTGGTTTGGCAGGCCACCTGTGTCATACACCAGCTTCATACGTATGTGACTCTCTGAGCTTTCTTTTCTATTCCATGCTCTGTTTGACCCAGTACCAATATCATCCTGTCTTAATTATTGCAGTTCCACCAAAAAAAAAAAAAACATGATATCTAGTGGGGCAATTCTTCCTTGCATGCTATCTTCTTCATAAAAGCCCAGGGTATTTTTTTCCCCTCTTACTCTTCCATTTAGCTGTTAAAATCAGCTTATCAAACTCCATGAAATGCATATTAGTATTTGATTGGAACTTTATTGAATTGGGGAGATGGACAACACTCTACTATTGTCTCACTATGCTATTGTCTTCCTATTCATAATGTGATGTAGCCTTTAATTTATCTGGGTCATCTTATTGGCTACTAATAAGGTTTTATAATTCTCCCTGTAGAGGTTTTACATTTATATTTATATTTATTTCTAGGTTCTTGGTATACTTTGAAACTATTGTAAATTTTATCTTTTCTTTAATTACATTTTCTGGTTGTTTGTTCCAAGGGTACAGAAATGCAATTGACTGTCACTAAACTTGGCTACTATTTCTAATAATTTGCTCATAGATCTTTTTTGCTTTTCTGGGCAAACAATTATGTTACCTGAAAACAATGACAGTTCTATTTCTTCCTTTCCATTCTTTCCTTCTTTCTTTTTTTTCTCTCTCTCTCTCTGTTTTTTCTAAAAAGCTGAGGCCTTAAAATTCATGAAGAATAGAAATGATAAGACTGAATTGTCTTGACTAATTTGGATTTTAGAGAGAATTATTCTAATATTTTCTCATTCAGGATGATATTTTAAAGTTATTTTGTAAGTACTCCTTATCAGGCTAAGGAAACTGCCCCTGGCTTTAATTTACTAAGGTTTAAAAAAAAATCCTTTCTTATGGTAAAAAATATATAACATAAAAGTTGCCATTTTAAGCATTTTAAGTATATAATTCTGGCATTACCTCCATATTGTTAGGCAGCCATCACTACAATGTTTTCCCAAACTTTTTCACCACCCTAGAAAGAAACTCTGTGACCATGAAGCAGTGACAGCTCTTCTGCTCCCCTTCCCCAGGCCTTGATAACTTCTAATCTATTTTCTATTTCTAAAATGTGCTTATTCTAGATATTTCATGTAAGTGAAATGATACAATATTTATTCTTTTGTGTCTGGATCCTTTTGCCTAGTGTCATATTTTGTCTTTGTGGTTTTGTTTTTGTTTCTGTTTTAAGTAGGCTCCATATTTAGCTCATGACCTTGCTCATGACCCTGAGATCAAGACCTGCACCCCTGCATAATACCATGTTTTGATGTTTCAAATCCATGTCATAGCATGTATCAGAATTTCAGTCCTTTTTGTGAATGAATAATATTCCATTCTATGTCTAAACTACATTTTGTTAATCCATTCATCTGTTGGTGGACACTTGGATTCTTTCTACCTTATAGCTATTATAAATAATTATTTAATAAGAGTTTCTTTTTAAATCATGAATTTATGTTGAATTCTATAAATGTTTTGTTTGCATCTGTTGAAATGATCATGTGTATGTATTGCTTTTTACTCTGGTACTGTGTGAATGACAGTTCAAGTCATGCAGCATCTTAATCACTTTACTCATCAGCCCTTCTCTGCATCTCATCAGCCCTGTCTCAGCATCTCATCAGCCCTTTCTCAGGAAGGAGGATATGTTCCACCAAACTGAGGGTGTAAACCAAGAAAGAGGAAGACACAGGAGATGGGAAACCAGACTCAACAAAGGAGAGAGGAGGAGCCTGGTAGCAGCTACGCACCCAGAAGCAAGGTGCTGAGGCCAATCTGGAACAGGTCAGGAGGACCCAACAGGGATTTTTTTTTTTCAATAAGATGAAACTCAAAGTCTCTCTGCTGCATTCAAATACATGGAGAAGAGGAAACTGTTGAGTTGAATTAGTGGTAACAATGTTAATAATACGAAAGCAAAAAATCAACATCAGAGAAAAAATGTGCACAGGAAAAGTAATCACGATCATAGTTCATGGCTCATCTGTAAAGAGAATTTACTTAGAGATATAAACACAGAATATTAATCTATCTAAAAATGTGATGCGTGTCTTGGAGAATTGAGGGTGAGGGCAGAGGGAGTTGTGTGTGGGAAGGATGAAGACATTTGGCAAAAAAAGAGCTAGATCTTCATGTTTTATGGTGCGAAGTCTATGCATAATGCCTCAAAAAGAACAATCAAGAATTTAAAATACAAACATGTTATTTGCTGATATGGACATAAACACCCAGAGAACTCATGGAAATAATTGAAATTAGTTGCCTCTGGAGATGGGAATAGAAGGGCCAGGAACTGCTATTTGTGTCAACAACAAGTCTTAAAGAATGATTTGACTTTTTAAATTTTGTGCTTATATAACCTTGACAAAAACTAAATTAAAAAGAAATGAAACACTTCCGTCTCTACTATCCTCATATCCAATCAATCCCCACATATCTCCAGTATGTACTTCAAATCCATCCTCTTCTTCCATCTCTTTGTTTCCTGACTCTTTTAACTTTTGTCTATTTCAAAGGAGAGTTGAAGGGACTATTCAAATAAGCACTTGACTATTTAAAATCAAGAGAAACCAAGGTTTAAAATTAGATTTCAGAAGGAGAACAAGCCCATAGACAGGCACTCTGTCAATTTTCTGCCTCTACATCTGAATCCACACCTGTCCTCCTTCCTTTCCTGCTTCAGTTAAGAGGCTGGCTCTCCTCCTACCTGAGAATCATTTCTACACCTACTGTCACCCTCTTAACCTCCTCATGTATTTATTTCATTTTCTTTTCTATCTCTTCTCCTCTGGCCTCTTCATATGAACACTTCAACAAAATTTTGCCTCTCTTATTTTTTTTTAAAGCCTTTCCTTGATGTCTCAGCTCCTTCAAGCTACAATTGTCTTCCTTTACTTACCTATCTATTTATTTATTCATTCAATATTTGTTGAGTGCCTACTATGTGTCAGTCACTCTTTCAAGCCCAGGGGCTCAGTCCTTGCTCTCAGGATGCTTTTAGCCTAGCTGGGGAGTTTATAGTCTAGTTGGGAAAATCAGCCTTAAATATCCACACAAATAATTCTTTTTTTTTTTAAATGTTTATTTATTTATGATAGTCACAGAGAGAGAAAGAGAGAGAGGCAGAGACACAGGCAGAGGGAGAAGCAGGCTCCATGCACCGGAAGCCTGATGTGGGATTTGATCCCGGGTCTCCAGGATCGCGCCCTGGGCCAATGGCAGGCGCCAAACCCCTGCGCCACCCAGGGATCCCCACACAAATAATTCATTGCACTTGTGTTAAGTGATACAGAGGAACCGTGTAGGGGGCAACAAGAGATTGTAATAATGAAACCTAACAACATGGGTAATTGGAGGAGAAGGTGGGGCATCAGGAAGCCTTCACTAAGGACATGCCATTTAAGCTGAGCCTTGAAGGATGAGTAGAAGTTGGTTGGCCTGTGGATTGGGATGTGATAGAGGGAAGAATGAACTCTAGCAGAGGGAACAGCGTAGGTGATTGACCCTGATTTTGGAAGGGGACCTGAAAGAGGACCATTGGCTGAGTTATAATGAGCAAGAGGGTGGGGGCACCAGGTCAGCTTGTGTTTGGTTAGAGGGATGGGCAGGGGCCTCTTTAGGCCTGAATGAGGACTTGGGATTTTAGCCCAAACTCTGATTCAACATTTACTTCGTCATCCCATATTCACTCGTCCCACCACACCAGGTTCCTACTTTAGTGAAAGTCCTTTTTCTACATTACTAATGAACTTTGCTGCTAAACTCACTGGACTTTTTTCTTTCATGTAATTCACTTATTTTCATTCAACAATTATTTAGGGAGTACTGTTCTGGGCACTGAGGATACAGTCTCCCAACACCAGTTAATTCTATCGACTTGTCTCTTGAATTATTCACTTTCCCTGACTTCTATTTTTCTCTTAGTTTTTAGTTAGTCTTTAGTCTTTTTTTTTTTTCAGACTTTTTTCGACCCACTCTTAAAACATTGGTGTTCCTGTGAAGTCCATCCTAGGGGCCCTCTAATCTTCTCACTGTACTAGATGTATTTTAGATCCTCAAATTCTTTTAGTTCTGGTCTTTTAAATGTGCTGCTCCTTTTGTCTTGAATACTTCTCTTCTCCACGCTTCTACTTCATTTGGTAATTCTTTCCATCCTTTAGCTTCTGCTTAATTGTAACCTTTCTCAGGAAGTGGTTTCCCTAAGTGGATTTATTAACTACCCTGGCTGCAAAAAGCACGTATATTCTCTTGACTCCCAAATATGATTATAGATCCCAGATTTCTTTCCTGAGCTGTAGATCTACAAGTTCAACTACCTACCTAACAACCACATGTGAAGGTCCTTCTGACACCCATAAACCAACCTGTGCAAAACTGAACTTGTCTTCCTTCCAAATCTGTTCCTTTTCTGGGCTTCTTTTTTCTTTTTTTTAAAGATTTGATTGATTTATTCATGAGAGATACACACACAGAGAGGCAGAAACACAGGCAGAGGGAGAAGGAGGCTTCATGCAGGGAGCCCGACATGGGACTCGATCCCAGGACTCCAGGATCATGTCCTGGGCTGAAGGCAAACACAAAACTGCTGAGCCCAGGGATCCCTGGGCTTCTTTGTGTGCACAGATTACATGATCATTCACTTATTTTCTTGACCCAGAGTGTCATCATTACCTCTCTCCCCCAGGCTCCGATTCACCCTACTATCAAGTCCCTTCACTCCAAAAGAACTCTGTCCTCTTTCCCTGTACCCACTGCCATTCATTATCCCAGTTGAGGCAATTATCGATTATCACCCATCTGGTTTTTTGAAATAGCCTCTAGCTGGTTTCTATCTCTGTTATTGCTCTCCTGTAGCACTGTTCACATTGCAGTCAAAGAGATCTTTGGAAAATGCAAATTCCCTTGCTCCTGTTCCAAATCTTATTCTCACTTCTCAATACTCTTAGAATAAATGTCAAGCTCTGTGAAGTAACTTATGCGGCCCTATGAGGTTTGTCTGCTACTTACCTCACCAGCGTCATCTCTCCTACGCTCTTCCCCACAACTCAACTTACATTTTTAGTTCCTCAAGTTCTTTTACTGCTGGTCCCTTGAACGTGTGTTCCCTTTATCTTGTACAGTTTTTATTCTACTCCATCACTTCATTTGTTAATTTCTACTTATCCTTCACTTTAGATATCACTTAGATATCACGTCTACCAGACAGCCTTCTTTGACTTTCCCTCATGGGAGGGGTGGTCCCTCCTATGGACTCCTAAGGATCCTTTCTCTCCCTCACCATACCAATTATTAAATTGGATAACGATTGAGTTATTTATTCTCAAGTAGGCTGTAAACTCTATGAGGAGAAAGATTATATCTGTCTTGTTCACCATTTTAACCCAGAACTTTGCACTTGGAAATGCTTGGCAAATGTTTGTTGATGAACTAGCTGGATGTATAACCCAATCTTCTTTTGGGACCTGGGGCTCCTTCGCAGGGCTGAGCCAGCGGGAAGAATGTTAAAAGCTCTATTTGTGGTCTCATTGTTTTTAAAGCCCACTTGTGGCCTCGGATTGTTTTAAAGCCCCAGAGCATTTGAACTAATGGACCTAGTTTGTGAGCTCCAGATGTGCTCAGGCCAACACATGTGCAAATGGGGAACCACATCAAAAGAGGAGGAAGATGGTACCAGCTGACAGAGACAGGGATGGTGGAGTGACAGAGGACATAAAGTGGTGAGCTACCCATAGCAGGGCTGGTTCTGCTGGTGGTTAAAAATGATGCTAACTTGACTGGGTTTCATTTGGGACCACAATAGTAGAGTCAGGGAGGTTAGCAGGAAATTCTCAAATCCTCTTAGAGAAATGTTCTCGAAGTGTGGTCCAGGTTCCCTGGTGGTCTGCGAGGCTGGTCTCCTGTAGGGTGAATGTTAATGTTAAGCTTTTGTTGCTGGTATAGATTAGTAATTATTTATGATGGTCCTCTTTTGGTGTTCCTGTTAAAGCACCACCATTCTTCTCTTGAATTCTGCATTTCTCTTAGGATGGAGAGTAGGAGCTGTGAGGGTGGCATCTTTGTCTCTCTGTGAGCAAGGAAGTCTGAGAAGCACAGCATTGAGGGGTAACTTGGCCAGCAAAGGGATAGAAGCCAGGAAATTATCCCATGTCTCTTGCTGTTGCCCTGCAGTCATTCTTCATGGGGCTGGCTGCTAGCCTCTAGCTTCTAGCTGCCTGGAGTGAAAATTGTAGGAGGAAAACTGGAATTACCCAGAAAGTGTATTTTTTTTCTGAGACTGCCACAGTGCAGCCACCATTAGGTCAGCAGGAAGCCGCTGTTGATGATAGTGGTGATGATAAGGGTAAATGAGTGCTTCAGCTCATCTGTGCAATTTTAGATGAGGCTCTCTAATAGCAGAAGGGTCCAGTTTTTGTTTCCCACTTTCTCTCCTCTGGAAGATCCATTCATCTATTCACTCAGTCATCGATATTTTTTTGAGAAACTATTATGTAGGAAGCCTAGAGCTGACTCTGAGATAACACTGGTAAAGAAAACAGATTTGGCTCCTGACTTCAGGATACTTACAGTCTAGCAAGGAAGGTGAATATCAGCCAGGTAAAGAGTCAACTGCTTAATTACAAATGGCGATGTTTGTTATAAAGCAAAATAACAGGGTGCCCTGAGAAAAATGGGGCAATGTGATTTAAATTGAGGGGTCAGAGAAGGCTTCTCTGAGAGGGCAAAGAAGGGAGGAAAGAACATCTTGGGCAGAAAAAACACGTGCACAGGGTAAAGCCTCAAAGGAGCCAAGAAAGATCAATGCAGCTGGAAAAAGTGAGCTAGGAGGAGATGATGAGCAAGAGGAAGGTGAAGCAATAGGCAAAGGCCAGGTGATGCAGGCCCTTGAAGGTCATGGTGAGGATTCTGTACTTTATCTGAATCACAATGGACAGGTGATGAAAAGTTTTAGGCAAGGAAATGATATACTTTTAAAAGATTACTTTGGAATCTTTGTGAAAATAAATAGGGGGCAAGAGTGGAAGCAAGGAATAAAAAGGAATGAAATACTCATTCATGCTGCAACATGGATGAGCCTTCAAAACATTCTACTAAATGAAAGGAGCCAGACACAAAAGGTCACATATTGTATGATTGCATTTATATGAAGTGTCCAGATAGATAAATCTATGGAGACAGAAAGCAGATGAGTGGTTGCCTGGGGCTGAGGGGAGGCGACTGCTGAATGGAGATGAGCTTTCCTTTTGGGGTCATGAAAATGTTCTGCAACTAGATAGTGGTGATGGGTGCACAACATTGTGAATGTACTGAATGCCACCCAGTTGGGCATTTTACTACGGTAAAAAGGATGAATTTTATGTACGTGTATTTCACCATGAAAGAGAGGTTAAAACAAACAAATGAAAGGAAGGAAACCAATTAGGAATCCTTTGCCTCTGTCTTTGTGAGAGCAAAGGTGGCTTGGACCATGGTGTAGGGGTAGACATGGGAGAGAAGTGAATGGATTGATATAAGAGGGCTTGGTGATGGATTGGTGGTGGAGAACAATGAAGAAAGAGGTTTAAAGGATTGCCTTCAAGTTTCTGGCTTGAATAAAACTAGCTGGTCTGGAGTGGATTTGGGTGGGAAGGCTAGGTGTAGGGAGTGATGGGGGAAGGCAGACCCAGAACCCATATTTGGACAAGTTAAGTTTGAGGTTCCCATGAGACATCTAGGAAAGATGTCTAGTCAGCAGTGAGTCTGTAAGCCTGTAAGTGGGCACAGGAAAGGGATCTGGGTTTGAGCTGTGGGCCTGGAGGTAAGTGTAGTCACTAAAGGAGGCTGTGGAATGGTAGAGGAGAGGGCCAGGACTGAATCAGAGAGTTCAGTAGATGAGGAGGTGCTAACAAGAAGATTAAGAAGGGAGGTAAGGAGGATGGTGGCAAGAAAACCAAAAGAAAAGAGAACAGGAGTACTAAATGAGGAGGAAGATGGCGGAGTTTGGAACCTACTATGGGCTTCTGAGTAGAGAATAGTAGTAAAGTCAATAATGAACATTTATTTTTTATTTTTTAAATAATGAACATTTAAAGACTCACAGTTTACTAGATACTGGGCTGAATGCCTCACATAACTTCTGGTGAGTCTTCACAAGAACTCTATAATATCTCCTTTTTACAAATGATGAAACTGAGGCATAGAGGCGTTGAGCTTGCTCAAAGCCCCACAGCCAGTAAGCGGTGGAGCCAGGTCTCATACCTGGTTCTTGCTGACTCCAGAGGATCTACGACTAATCTCTACCCTTACTGCCTTGACTTTCGGCCCATATGGATGACGATGGATGTGCTTCAGACTCCCCGTTGATGTACTAGAGCTTAGATTGAAAGGTCTCACCTTATTGGCAAGTACACCTGAAAACAGCTTTGTTTTCTAATAATTCCTGCCAGCTGTGCTCTGTCGACCATGAGTCCCTCCCTACCTGCTGGAGCAGCAGTTTCCCTTAGCAACTTCTCAGTTGGATTTCATAATTTTTCACTCACTTCTGCTTATTAGAACAGTCTCCTTCAGGTTGTTAGAATTCGGCCTCATTCATTTTTCAGTTTCAACTTCAACCTCAGGTTCTATTCATAGCTCTTTGCCTTCCTCCCGGCACTGGTTGCACTCATGGCCCCAATGGCCCAGAGAGGAGGTAAAGGTTTGGTTGGCTGTCTTGTACACCCTTCCTTCCGATGCTTTTCCCACTATGGTGAAGGGTGGGGGTAGGAGGGAAGGGAGTATGCTCTTTCTACCTGATTACTAGTGGGGACCTTGTTTGTTTCCTTTCAGGAGATCATTACACTGGTGCAGCTTGTTGATCTTGGGTTTGGTATGGAGAAGTGGAAACCCCAACAAGCCCTCAAGGGTCTATTGATGGGAACTCAACAGCTACTGAGCTTTGGAATCCTGGACTATATCTTTCAGACATCCCCTAGGTAGTATCCTGGAGCCACATTCCCCTGATATTGTCCCAATTTGGCCCATGCCTTGGTGGTATCAGATAAGCCTGCAGCCCAGTGTTTACACTCCATGGCTTCATTTCTGGGCCTATAGGCAGAGGTAAATTCATCTTTAGTTCTCTGGAAACTGGCACTTTCAGTCTGGCCATCTGTCCTCAGTTCCTGCTATCAGGACTAGTCAGGAAGTCCATGGGTTAAGAAGCCAACCAACCAAACTGCCGGCTTCCTTTTCTTACACACATCCCTAAATGTGATGAGTGAATCTCTGAGGGTACCCACTTCCCTGACCTTGAGAGGGGTACCCTCTCTCTTCTAACAGCCTCTCTGCGTTCCCAGGCTTGCTCTTTCCTCTTTATGATGAAAACTATAATCCAGATCTGTGGTCTTGCCTCTGAGCACCAGAGGCTTCTTTGAATCCAGCTGTGGAAAATGTGGAACTTTTTCTTTTAGTAGAGATTTCTCTATGTCAGGTGTCATTTCTATAGCCTTAATGGTTGGGAGAAGACACCAATCGGTCTCACACCAGCTTGCTACAAGTGACTATATACCTTTCAGAAAGTGGCTGCCATGGAATTTTGGTGATCATTTGAATTTTTAGATCCAGAACACCCGTGAAGGAGTAGAAAGAACTTGGGATGTACCCCTTAGGCTGGAGTAGAGGGGGTTAAGGGGACATAGCTCTGGACTTTTTGCCTCTTTACATTTTCCCCCCCTCAGAGATAGGAAGAAGGAATGAATGATGTGGCTACACCTCTGAACATTAAGGGCTTCCAAGGGTAATGAGTGAGGTTCTGAGGCCTAGTTTTTTTAGCTACCCCGAGAAAGGCACAATGTTGCATCTTCCTTCAATACAGATTCTACTACCATATGTCAAAGGCACCTGCCCCAACATTAGCTTATTTGGTCCTCAAGATACCGTAAAGGAGACAGGATATTTCACAAATACTGAAGGTCAGAATGCTAACATATTCTACCAATGGTCACCCAATAAGAAAATGGCTTAGAGTTTCTGGCTTCACATCTGACACTGCTTGCTACCTCTCTGAGGAAGTAAGGAGGTGAGAGAGGGAGGTAAGACTGGCCATGGAAGAAGTGGTATATCTGTGTGTGTGAGGGTTGTGGGTACATGGTTGAGTGAGTCTGTGTGTGTGTGTGTGTGTGTGTGTGTGTATTGTCTCATGTGTCCTTCTAGTCATTGCAGTAAGTAAGCTTCATGATGGAGTTGCCAGGGTTTCTGATGGGCATAAGAATTTAGAGGCTACCTTAAAAAATGTCAGCAAAGTGGTTAAAAGCACTGACTAGAATATGAGTTTAAGTTATGACTCCATTCCTTACCAGCTATGTGGCATTGAGTAAGTCACTTCACCTCTCGGAGTGCCCTTGGAGTGTTTAAATAATACCATCTTCTTAAAGTCTTGTGAAAATTAAATTAGTACATGTAAGTGCCTAATAAACACTATTATATTTAATATAATAAGTGCTATTCTTCTTAGTAATTACATCCCTATGGAAGATCACATTCTCAGTAATCAAACTGGTATTATTTTAAAAATATTCTGTTACATCTACTCTGCAGAGTTGCTATTAAAGCTACAAAAGCTGCAGGACAGTATTTAGCCTCTATATGCAAAGAAAAATTAATACATGTAAAATGTGAAGCTAGGGAAAAGCTCCAAATAGTCAATCAGTAGTAGGCTATTTAAGGACCTTATGTGTCTGTTTTTAATAAAATATTAATTTAAACAACTTTCCTGTTAATCTTATACTAAGATGACAAAGATTATAGATGCTAAGATCACGGAAGCCAGACTGAAATTTAACCACCCTGCAAATGGCTCTGGACCGGTCCTGAACTGCAACGTTTTGAGTGTGATGCAGATAAAGGCATAAATAAGCGTGCTTTGCTCTAAGGATCACATGCCAGGAAACATTGTAACACAATATCCTTAAAAACACTTGTATTTGCAGTCGGCCTCCCTTGCATTCCATTTAGGGCAGAGATTGGACTGATCTACCTTGCTGATCCTAACTTTAGAAGTCAGATATATGTCTGTGTCTATACCTGGCTTCTAATGTTGAAGTCTATGATGGAATTCAAAGCTTGCAATAGGAACTCTATGTCAGAATTGTGCCAAATCGAGCTATGTAATCAATCATAAGGACTAGATTCATCAAAACCATGAAGTGCTTCAGCTGTTTGTTATCATTTAAGAAGCTTTTCAAAAGGCACCATCTATGTGGTTGGATACTTAATTAAAGTTTATTATTTATTTGTTATTTTTAATTTTTTTTATTTTTTAAAGTTTATTATTTAACCTTGTGTACGCTCTTTTTTCTAGATTGGTTTAAAATAATTTCCAGTGATCATGATAGAGCTTTCCTTTCCTAAACTGAGAAGTTTTAACAACAATCTGCTTCTAATTATACTTTTTACCACTGTGGTGAATCCCAGCACCCATACCTCCTTCTGTTATCAGCATTCCAAAATCCCTTAGGGGGATTGTAGCACATGCTAGTCCATGTTTCAGGTGAGTCTTCCCATCAACCACCTAGACATGAGTGTAGCATCCAGGTAAGATCAGTCAGTCTGTTCTCCACTCTACTGTGACTGAGTGATGACTAAATATTCTGTTTTGGGGTGGAGTTCTTTGGATGTCTGTTACATTTTGCTGGTTTATGCTTTTGTTCAAGTCTCACATATCCTTGTCAGTCTTCTTTCTAGTTGTTATATTCATTATCAAAATTGGGGTATTGAAGTTTCAACTATTATTGTTGACTGAACTTTTTCCCTTCAATTCTACTAACTTTTGCTTCATGTATTTTGAGGCTCTACTGTTAGGTGCATACAGGTTTATAATGGCCATATCTTCCTGATGAATTAATAATTTTATTATTATAAAATATCCCATTTATTTTATAAATCATAGATATTATAAAATGTGTTTTTTATTTTATAATCCAGTGACACTATTTGTTTTAATGTCTCTTTTGTCTGATATGAGTATAGGCACTCTTGGTCTTTTTTTGGTTGCTGGTTGCATAATATACTTATTTCCATCCTTTCACTTTCAAACTGTTTGTATCTTTCAATCTAATATGTGTTGCCTGTAGACACCATAAAATTGAGTCTTGGTTATTACCTGGTCTGACAATCTCTGCCTTTTGATTGGATTATATATTCCATTCATGTTTAGTGTTTCTACTGATGTGGTTAGATTTATGTCTAACAGTTTATCTTTTTTTTTCTGTTTATCTCATATCTTTTTGATTCTGTTCCCCTTTTGCTGTCTTATTTTGCATTAATTGAATATTTCCTAGTGTAACATTTTAATTCCTTTAATGATTTTTAAACTATATTTTATACTTTTAACTATATTTTTTGAATTATTTTCTTAGTGGTCGTTCTAGGGCTTTCAGTATACATATTATCATATATTAAGATTTAGTAGATTTTCCTAAATGAATGCTTCTCCATTTGATGTACCTCTTAGAAAAATTTTCAGAAACTTTAAATGGTTTTTATTTTATAATTTTCAGTACTTAAATGGTATTCACCTGGGGAGAGGGTCTTCAGCACCCCTTACCTTGACTTTCTACAGTCAGTCCCCATCATACTACTTTTAAATCTGTTTCATGCAGCAACATCCAATCTGGGAATATCTTGGGTACAATTTGAACTAACTCCTGTCTAGAAAAAAATACCAGAAAAGGTTAAGCCATTTACTGTTCCACACAGTAGAGTCTCTCTTTATCTTGTGCCAGCCACTTCAAACAAAAAAATTCAAAGCCACAGCCAAAATGCCATGGTGATGGATTAAACTGATGATTTCTTTATGATCATAGCTCTCCAATGTTACCTGTTCTTACAGTTAGAGACACACTAATTTATCTCTGTTTTGGTCTTTGAAAATCATTTTAAAGAGCATCCTGTGCCTACTTCTCACTCTGTGAGTGTTGAGAATTATTGATTCATCAGGAAGATACGGCCATTATAAACCAATTGTTTAGATCTATGACAAAATTCACATGCAAGGAACAACTAGTGAACTATTAAGAACAAAACAGGGCAATCCTGTGTTGAAGTGCAGTAGAAATTAAGATAAAGGAGATGTTAGTGTTGGTTGGAGAATCTAGTGAGGACCCCAGAGGGACTTGAGCCAGGCATTGAAGGATGAATAGAATTAACTCAACACTGAGAAGGAAAGATAACTATCTGCATATGAAGGACCACAGATTCCTTTTCTTACCAGGGAAAAATTGGTTTTCAATTAACATCTATTGTGGACTTGATTGAAGAGACAGTAATGACCTCTTCTGATAGCAGTTTTCTTAAAGGTGGTGCTTTACTCAAAGTGTAATCTACAGACCAACACCATCATTACCCTGTCAGAAATGCAACTTCGTTTTGGAAAAATGTAGTTTTTCAGACCTTATCCCAGACTAACTGAGTCAGAATCCTTTGGGGTGGGCCTAACAATGTGTACTTTATAGTTTACCATTGGTTCTTATGCATGGTAAAGATTGAGAACATTTTCTCAATGTGTTTTTCTCAAGTGTTTTTCCTGGCCACTCTTGGCATCCAGAGCATATTTGGAATGAAATAGCCAGGGTCAGCGTCTAGGACCTCTGAGCATGGATCACGGCTGGGCAGGTATGGATATCCAATTAGCAGATCATGTAAATGGAAAACCACATGATTGTACTCTGGCCAGAGGAGTAGTTAAATAAATAGAAAGATGCCTGGCTCTCATCTCCCACAGCTGCCTCACATTTTTCGACCCCAGGCACTGGGCAGCAAAAGTAGTAGGAGTGGTGCTGGCTCCCTGGCATGAGGCAGTCTGGTTATCTAGGGAGAGGGAGCAGCTCACTTAAAATGCCCTCATGAAAATAACTCACTATCAGCAAGGTAATTACTCAGAGCTTGTTCTCCTGACAGCAAAGCAGAACCATAACCAATACTCCTAGACATTTTGTCAACCTGATTTTATACTTCCCCATTTATTCTTTTTGTTAACACTAGTTTAGAGAAAAATTTCCTGATTCATTGAATCTCCAAGCCCACAAATCATTGAGTGAATCTTTGCTCCCACTCTAGACAGGATCTAGAGAGTGTGATGAGAACCACTCATGTATTCTCAAATTAGTATTGGTTTTTTATTTATTTTATTTTATTTTATTTTTTTAAAGATCTTATTTATTTATTCATGACAGACACACACACACAGAGGCAGAGACACAGGCAGAGGGAGAAGCAGGCTCAATGCAGGGAGCCCAACATGGGACCCGATCCCATGTTTCCAGATTCACGCCCTGGGCTGAAGGCTGCGCTAAACCGCTGAGCCACCCGGGCTGCCCAGTACTGTTTTTCTAATAGTCTCTTTTAGCACAATAATGCTAAAAAAAGACATTCAATGCTGGGCTTAGGGGAAAGGGTCTCCAGGGGAGGTCAGAATCCCTTAGAAAATGGGCTGCCCAGATGGATGGGCTGGGTTTTCCAAAGCCCAGCAGTTTGGTTTCCAATGGTGGTTGGATCCAGCTGCCAAGAACCCAAATTAGGGAAGGTTTCATTGACAGCTCATAAGAGGACACTTTGAAAGACTGATTGAAGGTTATTGCCAACCCTAGACAATAAGTAGAGACATATACAACCCAGAGAAAAAACATGTGCAAATATGTATTTGTAAGTGTATATATGTTGCAGTGTGTTACCAAAATAAATGTGTTTCTCACAGTCTTTGCCATGGCTGAAGTGATCTAAACCAGCTGCTCCATGTAGTTCTTCATTGAAAGTAATAGAAGGGTGGAGCTGGCAGGTCAGGGGGATCCTCAGGCACACTTCAGCATCAGGCTGACTTATCACTTCTCTGGAAATGGTTAACATGCCTGGTTCGAACCACCCATCACGTGGATGTTATGTGCCTCTGAACATTTGTGTAGATGACAGGTATTTACTTCACCCCCAAATCTGTGGGGCAAAGGGTCACATCACAGGGGAAGCCAGTTTTCTTCTGAGCCAGTTCATTTGCATTTCTCATTAATCCAGGCTAGACCCTTTTCAAGTCTCCACCATAATCTATTCAAAATAGTTCAAACATTTGACTTTGTTTTGGTTGAGTTTACTCTAATGTGGTTTCTGCATAGCTCTCTCTTTTATGGTAATCAAATGTTCTGCCAACATTTCTCCTGCTATGTGCACCAGCTAAGGAAACCAGATGCTTCGGGTTGGTCTTTTCAATGTATCCGAGTGTTGTTTTTGTTTAGAATTTCAGAGGTTTGGCGAAAGAACACTGTTTTATAAATCTGACCCTTGATGCACTCCATTTCCCAACCTACTAATAGTTTTGGCTACTGCTCACATCTTGATTTGAAATTGCTCCCCATCACTATGCAGATTAGCATGTGGAAAGAGAAGCTCACTTAATTAATCTTGTTGGATTTGCTTAATTTTCCCGCTCATCATTTATTCCATTTTGTAAGTTAAAGAAGATGAGTAGAAGAGCTGCACAGTTGACCCAGAACCACGCCCTGTATTGTCTCTCAACCAATCACAGATCTGAGTAGGACTGCTCTTTGATGTGCGGGGTGTTGTTTTCCCATCTCACACCATCAGTGTGGGAAGGAAGCAAGCCAGCTCTCGTGGGAGTGTTGGCTTATAGTGCAGACTGAAAGTGTTTCAGAAAAGTCACTTGGCATTGAATCAAATTAATAAGTGGAACTGCTTGTCTGTATGGATTGAAAGAAGACTTTCTAGGGCCTCAAGAGTTTGTGGGCAAGAGAAGAGGAAAGGACTGAGGTAAACTCTGTGAGAGGGGAGCTTTGTAAAATATGGGGGCTTGAAGTCAACTTACAGGGAACAGTACCTCAAAAATGGGAAGATATAAAATAAAAACAACCTGGGAACTTTAGCCCTCTCTGACCCTGGTCCTATCCTCTTGCTTGGTTACTATGAGTCTCTAGTCTGATTGATTCTATACTAAAGACAGGAGGGGAAATTAGAAATTCAAATTCAGTAACTGAAGAAAACCAAAAAGGACCTAATGGTCCCCCACATCTGAGCACAGGATGGGATACCTGAACATATATAGATGGAAGCAGTGCTTGAAACTACATATAGTTATTAATAATTGCTGAGCCATGGAAAACAGAAGGAAAAGGCTAGACTTATGTTAGACAAAATCAGAAGGATTAGTCTTCCATTTAAGGGTCTTCAAGTGTTGTCCCTGAGACCTAGAAGTTGAGGCTCTAACAGACACAGGGTGAGGAAAGTATAAAGAGAACCAAATTAAAAAAAAAAAAAGGGAAAAAAAAAAAAAGGCAACTGTTAATGGATTAAAGTTAGTTTAAAGCTATGAGTCTAAACTAATCCAAAGAAAAAGCACCAGACATTGGTTTTTCAAGAACAATAGCTATAACCACACACATTCAAACTCAAAAGAAAGACAAATCTGAAATCTCCAGGGAAGAGTGTTCAGACCAAAGTCTTGGCATGTATTCCAGATGTTCAAAAGACTGCACATTTTCATTATAAATTTGTGTCTTTGTGAAGTCCACTGACAAAGAGGTGGTCCATTTGAAATGGGTCCTGTACTACCATCATAAAAGATAAATACTTAAGTTTCAGCTATGTGCCAAGCAATGTTGGAAAGCTTGGAGGACAGAACGGTGGTGGGGACCAAGACCTTTGCATCTAGAAATCTGTTTAATAAGAGATAAGGTGAAATAAAAAAAAAGAGAGAGAGAGAGAGATAAGGTAAAGACATGGGCATCTTTGGAAGAACAGCAAGCAAGGGTTGAGAATAAAAATGAGCAAATACATAAAAATGTTTCCATTTTTTAGCCCAAATAGGACATTACACTCCAACTACAGCTTTTAGT
The DNA here is from genome assembly GCF_003254725.2 of Canis lupus dingo. Taxonomy (NCBI): domain Eukaryota; kingdom Metazoa; phylum Chordata; class Mammalia; order Carnivora; family Canidae; genus Canis; species Canis lupus. The sequence goes on along the minus strand of NC_064279.1, from coordinate 14,791,637 downwards.
TCTAGAAATTATTCACTGTGCTTGGATCTTTTCAAACATACTTTTGAAAATCCAGGGACATTTTATTTCCCTCATGGCGCCAATGAGTTTAACAAAGGGAAAATAATCTTGCTTGGGAAGAGATGATTACTTTTGACAGTAGCTATATCAGTAAGATCTGGATTAATGAGTTTTCCAACAATTATGTCTGTATATTTTAAGTAGTCAGAGATGGATATACAGCATGAGTGACTGGATTGAGGATTTGATATATCATTTTCATAGTTTTCCAGGATTTGGCTCAGTTAGAAGAAATAGGTAAGCTGGATTTCAACTTTTGTGCCATTTGAGTTAGTTGTTGTTTTTCTTTCTTTTTCTATTAAAAAAACCATTCAGCTATTGATTCCTTTCTTCTTTTAATTTTTGAGATGTGGCACACCAATCTGTGCATAGGTGTGCAAATGTTTGTGGAGGAACATGACCAGCAGCAGAAATTTTTATCAGAGGCCAAGAGGGTCAGAAAGACATTCAAAGAAGGGGAATGTAGGTCTCTGTTTAAGATGACTTGTAGGGAATAATGGATCCCTGGAAATGTAGAAGTTGGTGAGGAAATGACTGTAAGAGCCAGGGTTGGATGTGATATGAAGAAAAAAAGATTCAGAAAATGCTGGAATTTTGAAGTAAGCTGAATGATGGTTTTAAATTTCGAAGCTTAGGGAGTTTAGGGTCTTGGAATGCTGCTAAAACTGCCAACAAAGTCGGGCACAAAGGTTAGCTTTTTCTTTGCTTGGACTTAAATGATGGCAGGAAAATTATGGTATAATAGACTGATTGGGAAAATGGCAGATATATGAACACTCCTAGTTGAAATCAGTTAAGTCAGATCCACATCACAAACCTATCCAGAGCACTCATATACTCACAAGCAATAAAAATTGGTTACTGTTTTAAACCACTCAGTTTTAAGGTAGTTTGTAATGCACTATTATGCGACAATGGATAACTGACACATGTACCTTGGGCAGAATTTATGCTGCAGAGCTAAAAGATAGCAGCTGGGGATCATACATCTAGTTGATAAGAAATCTACATAATTAGATGAAACACTTATTGGAAATGCTACATGGAGTAGAGTTAGAAGGGATGATCATTAGGCAGGAGGAGAAATCAGAATTTGCCGAGGAGTTATCAGAAAGGTTGGAGGTGATCTGCTATATGGACACACCTCTGAAGTCGAAACATAAACTATCATAGTACTAGAAAAAATGGTAAGAAGAACACAATTTCTAGAAAGATTTGTATATAAGGAAACTACTGCGTTTGACACAAATACAATCATATGCGGTGATGAACAGGAACCAGATTACATGGTGTTCAGGAGGGAGGAAGAAGAGACAAACCAAAGTCAACAAGGTTTTCTATGCATTCTAGGGGAACAATATGGTAGGGGCTCTAATGGATGGTGGAATGACAAGACAGCTTTTTAGGAGCAGATGATTAGATGTGTTCTTAAGTGGGCGGGGGGGGCGGGGGGACAGACCAGACACAAGAGAGGGATGACTTAGGAGAGGGGGTGATAGTACAGGGGCTATTAACAGCTACTCTATAATGATAATACCATGAAATCAACATTCAACCTGAGGCCCTTTAGGATTTGCAGATCTTCATTAATTCTGTGAAATTCCTCTGTGAGATTTAGTTACACATTCAAGGTTGGGTGCAGCCCAAGAGCCAAAAATAACATGGCTATCATATTGTTTTACTCATGTTACAGATGAGTAACTTTAGATATCAAGTAGTTAAATAACTTGCCCAAAGTCAAACAGGAAGCCTGTTATTGAGTTGCTGAAAGACCCCAGTTCTGCAAATAAACTTCTAGTCCACCAGCTTTTCACCAAATGAGTTAGTTAGAAGTCAGATTAAGTTCATTTATTTATGGATCCATTGACTTAAGAAAGAAAAAAAAAAAGAAGTTATTTCTTATGGGAGGTCCTAATATCAGAATTTCCTTACACATGAGGTAGTGTTTGCTTTTCCATTACTTATTTATTTTTCTTACTTTTTACACACCCTTTACCTTCCATACAGACATTTTAGGTTTCTTTCTGTGTTTTAAGATAGTACATGTTAGGTCTGAGTCACAGCAGCCAGTTTTTTCATGATCTAGGTTGAGTCTAGTGAGTGTAAGACTCTTAACTTTTTATGGAAATCCCTTCAATCTGCTGTTAAGTGTAGGATGTGAAAAGATGATCACCATCTTTGGGAAATGCACATAGGTGAATTCACTGCTGAAGTTTATATGGCTTATCACTTTGAAGCTTAAATTTCTCCCCCAAGATCTTTTCTTAACTTTGCTGATCTCCCCTTTCCTGGGTTGGTCCAAGGAAAGTCTCAAACTCCTCCCCCCAGAACTTTTAGGCCTTCAGGTTCTCTATGGAATGAGAGATATTATATATTAAAAGATATAGACTGCTAATCAACCATTTGACACAAGGAAAGGAATCATTTTTTTCTGTTTTTACTGGAGATTAAGAAAACTAATGAATATTAATGACCAGATGTATTCACCTATGAAATGACATTGCATTTGAGATGCACTCTAGTTTCTGAGACAAATGGAAGGCGTGAGAAACCTAGGAGAGTCAAAATGGCCGGCAAGACAAGAAATGGAAACCAGGAGAGGAAAGCAGACTGAAATTTGATAAGAAAGGAAAAGCAGCTAGGAAAAAGAAAGGCAGAATGTAGAATATAAACGAAATAGAGAAAAATCTTAAGCATGGAGAAAGTATATGGGTTTTTTCATATTTCAAAAAGCTGAAAAGGTTGCATTTCAGAAATCCTTGGGTATATATATACATACACAGACCATTCTCACTGCATCAACAATTAAACTTAAGTTCAAAGGTTTGAAGCATACCACGGAAATATTAATTCAGTTAATCCTCTCCTGCAATTGTGAAACACATCCACCAACTTCCCTTCCACCGGGAGGAAACTAAGACAGAGGAAACAATGCTTCACTCTGGGACATGGGTGAAGCTGGCATGAGCCCTGGCGACCCACGCGGTGCCAGTCCTGCTTTTCCAGTCAGGCCTACCCTGAGGGCAAGGCCACTGAGCTTGGCATTTTAATGATAATTCATGGGATGTTATTTTCAGTTGCAGTGGTTTTATGGATTTTAATTAGTGTCTTAACATACTTTACTTGGGCCCCAGAAGGACTAATCCAAACAAACAAAACCCCAAACCCCAAAATACGACAGAATGGGTGAGCGCAAATTAAAGACAATCCTGGGAGTCCTTGGCTTCCCAGCCTGTGTCATAACCGGTGGAAACTCCTGCTACCCTCCCTCCCTTCCCCAGCTCCCCCTCCGGGAGCTCGTTCAGCCTCCCACTCCCATCTCCTCAGAGCAGCCAGGAGCATCCACATCTTTTCTGTGGCTTTTCTTTGGGGATCAGTTTCAAAGATCCCCCCGCAGCCAAAGGCGTGTTGCCAGTGCCTTTGTCCCTGGCCTCTGCCGGCCTTCCTTATTTGCAGTCCCCAGTGCGCTTCTTCCCCACCATGCCTCTGCGGCCTTGCCTCTCTTTTAAGTCCACGTTGGACTCTTTTCATCACGCTGCCTCAGCCTGAAAAGACGCCTATTTTTTCTGCTCCCAGCTTAGATTTATGGCCCTTGTCAGGCCTTCCTGCCGTGGCCTCTGACAGCCCCTGCCTTTCCTAACATCAGATTCATTGCTGTTCCTAAGGTCCTTTAAGATTTTAATGCTAAGTCTATAAATTTCGTTTCCTTTCTGCTTTAACCTTTCCTTAGACCTTCCCATTGTCTGATGGGATGTCCCCCAGGCGTTGATTTGCAGCCCCATTTCTCCACTCCGGGGAGAGCTAGAGGAGGAGGGGGGCGCCAGTTGGAGCCCGTGGAGGGGGAAATGGGGAAACGAGCTGATGAATTTAGATTTCCATCAGCTCCAACAATTCTTCGGGGTTTGATAGGGATTGACATTTTCCTTCAAAGCTGTGATTTGCTGAGGACTTGTGGTGGCTTTTCATTAAAATAGTATCTGAGAGTTAAAAAAAAAAAAAAGAGGAGGGTTGGCTGAACAGATATCCAACCTCCCTTAATAGATGCATCTGAGCTTACATTTTTCCTCTCTGATGTGTCAGCTGGAGATTCTCTTCCATCTCCAACACACATGGGCACTGCTTAAATCACTCTGATTTCTCTCCCAGGCAGACTTCTGCCGAAGAAACTTTTCTCACCTTAAGATAATAAAGCCCCCAGTTGAGAGAGGTGGAAATGGCAACCGGCTTGAAATTTCAGGGGAGAAGACTAGGTCACTGCAGAGAAAGAAAGAACTTGCCAGCTCCGCGAAGCACAATGAGTACTTTGGAAGTATGATTTTTTTTTTGAATTCATTCTGTCTTTTTTTGGCCTTGGAGGTGTTAACAGCCTTGTGGGCCTCACTTTGCCTTTACTCCCATTCAGGGCGGCTGTAATGAGGGGGAAGGTTGGAGAAAGAGTGGGAGAGAAAGACTTTTGTGTCCAAATCACTTTGATTACATTGCTTGTTCCATCTTAAATTTATTCAAGGTGACAGTAAAAGTCTAGGGAGCAAGCCATTAATGGAACGGTGAATTATGTAACATGTATGGAAGTCTTGCTTCCCCAGGCCAGACTTAAGTGGAGTCAAGGCTTTTGTCATTTGATGGTGTCTGTCTCTAAGAACTCACTCCTTTTTCTTGTTTGGATTCCAGGCCTTAGAATCCTGTAGGTCAATGATGCCTCGAATGCTTTTTCTTTAAGTTTTGGTGTAGTTTTCTGTTCCTTTGAGCTGATTCGTGTTCGTTTTATTGCTGCTGCTGCTACTTTGGCAGCTGTTCAATGTCCTCAAATCTAGTGCCAGGACTCTCCTCTATTCCTCCAACTGGGAAGAAGTGGTCCCCGAAACTCCCACAAATAAAAGATTCATACTTTTTAAAGTCAACTTCAGATGGCTTGACATTCAAGTAAAGGCAGCTTGATATAGAATGTGGCAGAGACTAGCCAACCATTCACTTCACTGGTCTCCTTTTCCCCTTGGGCACACGGCCCCATTGCATTTCCCAGTCTCCTTTGCAGCCGTGAAATTTGCAATCAAATGACTCAGGCCTGACCAATAGAAGGTAGAAGCGGGGTTTGCTACTCCCAGGACTGGCCCATGAAATTCCTCCCGGGTCCTCCAGGTCCTCTCTCTTCCCTTGAGGGATGGTCAGATTTAAAACCTGCCACTGAGGATGTTGGGGGACCTACACACCTGAAAATGTGTAACCTGATAGCAAGCACTTTGTAACTGCCTTGGAACCCATTGATTCCATCTGCCACCCATTAGCAAAGCCCAGCTAAGTTTATAAACACACACTTTGATCTGTGTTTTCTACAATTAATAAGAGTTACCTTGAGTGAGTTGGGTCAACTTAGGTGGAGGACCTTTGCTCTAAAAAGTTATAAAAGTTGGTGGGAAAAGTATGGAGGAATTTTTGCCATTTAGGAGAACAGAAGCAAAAGGTCTTCTGTGTGGGGAAAGAGCTGTGATAGATTGGATTATAGCTCATAATTCTTTACTCTTTTCTTTGTCATTGTGTTTCATCATTCAATTTTTAAAATTATTCTTAATGCATTTATGTATTTCCATTTTTTTATCAAGGTGTGATTAACAAATCAAATCGTGCATGTTTGGGTTGTACAATATGATTTTTTAAAGAGGTGTACAATGTGATGATTTAATGCATGTATATACTGTGAAATGATTGCCACAATCAAGTTAATTAACACATTTGTCACCTCACGTATTTGCATTTGTGTGTGTGTGTTAAGACTTACTCTCTTGGAAATTTCAAATGCACAGTACGGTATTATTAACTATAATCACTATGCGATACATTAGATCCCCAGAACTTATTCATCAGATAACTGAAGGCTTGTACTTTTGACCACCATCTCCACATTTCCCCCACCCATAGCCCCTGGTGACCACTGTTCTAGTCTCTGGTTCTATGAATTCAACTTTTTCAGACTCCCCCTCCAAGTGAGATCATACAGTATTGGTCTTTTTGTGTTTGGTTTTTTAACTTAGCACAATGTCCTCTAGTTTCATCCGTGTCGTCTTTCAACTTTGCAGTTCCTTTCACCTAAGGGTGGGAGTGTGCCTCCCTGCCCTTGGTCCTCAAGCTCAGCTGTGTGACTTGCTTTGGCCAATGAAATGTTAATAGACACGTTATGCTGACCAAGGCTTTAGATATGTTCTAGTATTGGGTATGCCCTCTTGTGCTTCTGCTGTCACTATGAGAAGATGCTCTGCTTAGCTTACCAGTGTGAGGGGCCTGAGAGACGTGGGAGGCAGATTTGGCTCCAACTTGTACCCCAGAACAAAGCCCAGCCTAGCTCACACTCAATCACTTTATCCACAGATGACCTAGAGATAAATGACTGAGTATAAATGATTTTTTTAAATAAAGGTTTTGTTTTCTTTAAGTGATCTCTACACCCAGCAAGGGGCTCACACTTACAACCTAACATCAAGAGTTGCATGCTCCACCGACTGAGCCATCCCGGTGTCCCACGAAGGTTCTAATGTCTTTACATCCTCACAAACACTTCTTCTTCTTTTTTTCTTTCTTTCTTCCTTTCCCTCTCTCTCTTGCATTTTTAAAAAAGAATTTTTTACAGATAGCCATCTTACTGGGTACATAGTGGTATCTCACTGTGATTTTGATTAGCATTTCCTAATGACAATGATGTTGAACATCTTTTCATGTGCTTTTGGGTCATTTGTGTGTCTTCTGAGAGATATCTGTTTAAGTCCTCTGCCTATTTTTAAATTGAGTTGGTTGTTTTTGTTTGCTGTTGAATTTTAAGGGTTCTTTATATATTCTGGATACTAGGTTCTCATTAGATATGTGATTAGCAAATATTTTCTCTCATTCTGTGGGTTGCTTTTTCACTTTCTTATTTTTTTAAGATTTTATTTATTTATTCATGAGAGACACAGAGAGAGAGAGCCAGAGACATAGGCAGAGAGAGAAGCAGGCTTCCCGTGGGGAGCCCGATGCAGGACTTGATCCCAGGAACCCAGGATCATGACCTGAGCTAAAGGCAGACTCCCAACCACTGAGCCACCCAGGTGTCCTGATTTTTTCACTTTCTTGACAGTGGCCTTTGTTTGCACAAAAATTTACCCATTTTTTTTCTTCTGTCACTTGTAATTTTGGGGCATCATATGTAAGAATCCATTGCCAAATCCAAGGTCATGAAGATTCACTCATATGTTTTCTCTAAACTCTTTATAGTTTTAATTATTATAGGTGTGTCTTTGATCCATTTTGAGCTATTTTTTGTATATGGTATGAGGTAAGGGTCCAAATAATTTTTTTTTTAACATGCTGATATTCAGTTGTCCCAGCAAAGCTATTGGGTTTTGGGGTTATTTGTCACACAGCTTTGTTGTAGCAATAGCTAACTGATACAGAGTTTATTTTTTCCACTTCACATTTCACACATTCTTACTGCTGGCATATACCACATTCTGAAGTACTATGCTGAGTGCATGTTTTGGGGGCTCCTTACGGATGAGAAAGTGAGGTATAGTTGTCTTGACAATTCCCTCACATACCTCCTTATACATGTTATTTTTTTTTAAGGCTTTATTTATTTATTTGAGAGAGACAGAGAGGGAGAAGGAGAGAAAGAGAGAGAATGAGTGTCAAGGAGGGGCAGAGGGACAGGGAAAGGGAGAAGCAGACTCCCTACTGAGCAGGGAGCCTGACCCAGGGCTCAATTCCAGGACCCTGGGATCGTGACCTGAGCTGAAGGCAGACGCTTAACTGGCTGAGCCACCCAGGTGCCCCCTCATACATAATGATAATTATTGGATGCAAAAGCAGCTCTGTTACCTTTAGGTGAGTTTGCATCATATCTCTGGCCACTTGGATTCTCTTGCTTCCCCACATGCAGCCCAGAGCCCAGAACAGAAGTGAAGATGGTGGTGCCAGCCCTTCGTAAAGCTGGTGACTAACTGAAGCATCTTTGGGTATCTTCATCCACAGCTGAATAAAATTGGGCAAATTTCTCAATCATTTTAATCTCTTCACCTGTAGAATGGAAAGCATAATAGAACCTCCCTCAAGGGGACACTATGAGGATATGAGTTGGTATTTGAAGCACTTAGACAAGTGCCTGGCACAGAGCAAGACCCATGCAAATGTTTGTTAACTGAGCTTTAAAAAGTTTTGCGATAAGAAGTCATCTGCATTGAAGGGCCTGACTTGGCTTGAGTTTCATTTCCTAACTTGGTCCTCTTCATCCATAAACTTCTTCCATAGCCTTCCTGGTTCTTTCTGACTCCAGGAGACATTGGAGTAGTTCTTTTACCTATGGCCTTTTGTAATGAGTCCTGCATTATTTTGTCCCTGAGCCTTCCCTTCCTCTTTCAGTGGAGCTTAGGGAGCCAAGGTGACAGGTCCTTCCCAGTGGTTCTTTCACTGGAGCTGGGATGAGCCCATGCAGGTGCCTGAAGCACATCAGAGGGTTGGCATATGGCATTGTTGGAACCTGCAAAGTGAGTCAGATAAATCCCTTACCTGAGGGAAAAACAAAGGAAAGGTTTTCTTTAGAAATAAAATTAAGACACTGTTTTCTCCCCAGCTCATTCATTATGCAGTCTGTTTAGAGAACTACAAGGAAAGAAAACAAATGGTTCATCCCCCACTTTTTCCATTCCTTTTTTTTTTTTTTAATTGTCAAAGTTTAATACAGCTGCTTTGCTTTCCTATTCCAGGAGTGGCATCTGATTATGGCAGAACTGATTTATGGTGGGAAAATCTGGGGGTGAATTATTTATTCTCCTCATGTAAAGGATTAGCTATTTCTACTTTTAATGGATTTTTGTTGCAGTGTGTTTATGTATTTTTAGATGGATTAAGAAGTCCTCTGACCTCTGATATCATATCACACAAAGCTATTTGCAAATCACATTAAAAGTCTGAATTGAAACTGATGAAGGCAAAGGAATAAAGAGTTATAATATTGAGTCTGTGACCCAAGAGATTTCTCTTAATTTATACTCTTGTGTCTCAGAGGAAAACATAGATTTGAGAATAGGACTATAGCCCAATAGACTGTGTTAAGCTAGCTGACACAGGTGTCCAGTTTTCCAGGCACAGTGGTTCATCTCAAAGGCTGCATCATCCCTCAGTGGGTGAGGGAATAGCCTGGAGGATAGGGAACAGACTGGTCAAAATGTTGAACTTTCGGGGCATCAACTTCAACTCTAGAGCACTGGCAGATAAACATGCTCCTTAGATTGTTGTAAGACTAGGTTTTCTTTTTACTTGAAAGAAAGATGGGCTTATTGATCTATCTTGAATTGGTAATTTAAAGGTTTACAGTAAAAAGTTTTCCTTTCAATCCTTACCCTCCCCCCACCCGTCTAATTCTCCTTTTGCTGTCATGACAATTATTCTTCTCAGTTTCCTTCATACCCTTCCAGAGCTTCTTAATGTAGAACAAATGCAACTTATACCCCCATCACCACTTTAATACATTTGGAATGTTTTATACACTGTTATTCTGTGCCTTAAAAAAAAAAAAAAACTTAGCAATACATCTTGGAGATCTTCATGTAAAAGTACGCAGAAAATGTCCTCATTGAAAATTTCTTCATTACTAAATAATATTCAAATGCTATGTTTCTCCCAAAATTTATTTAATGAGTTCCCTATTGATGGATGTTTATTGTTTCCATTTTGAAATTTCAAACAAATCTGCAATGAACAATCTTGTACTTATCATAGGCCACATGGTTGTGAGTTAATCTATAGGATAAATTCTCCAATGTGACCTGTTGGGTTGAAAAGTATTTGTAACTTTGATAGATGTGTTAAAACTGCCTTCTGTAGGAGCTGTGCTGCTTACATTCCCATCAGTAGTGCTTGACAGACCGTACTGTGTGTGTGTGTGTGTGTGTGTGTGTGTGTGTGGTGGGAAAGGTGTGGTTTCAATTTCTTTGAAAGTTATGATATTATTTGAAAAACAAGGGTGGAGTGAGAGAAGGAAGTGAGAGAGGTTCTTCTGGCTTCCCAGATTGTAAACAAGGAACAACTGGGACTCAAGATAATAATAACAGCATTAACTGTGAATATTTTTATAGTGGTTACTGTGACAGTAAGTGCTTTACTATGTTCACTCATTATTGGATTAGGATGGTTCATTTTCATTTGATTTTTTTCTGATTTTTTTTAAACAAGTATTGAGTCTTTATCATGTGTAAGACATTCTGCTAGGTGTTAGTTGATGTAATGTTTGTTGACAGAAGTCCTGCCAAATGTCAACAGAAAGGAAATTTAGGGGCAAGCTCTTACCAACACCAACCAAGATTGTATGGAAAATACGGCGATCTTGTTTGGGGCACCATGTAATGTCTCCCAAAGGATGTTTGCCTTGGAAGCTACCACACAGGCAAGCTGTGTGGTTGACTCACCTGGTATAGGCCGAGACAGAGCAAATTCCAATAGTTGCTTTACAATGATGGGCACTGACGGTCTGCTTTGTTTCATGCCTCTGTGTAATAATTACAGTTTGGGGTCGGATGAGTAAGAAGAGGGAGGGAGGAAGAATTTGATTTTGTGTGAGTGAATAAGTATTTGTGTGTGTTGTAATACTAAACTAAGAAATAAATCCAGTTCAACTACATATCAGATTTAGTCGATAGCTGGCAGTTATAATTAGAACATGCAATGTATTACTTCAGAGGAATATTGAGAAGGAAAAAAAAACGCCTGAATGCATATAGATGGAAAATATCTTCCAGACCTGCAGGCAAATATTACTGGTACTGAGTGGCAAAAAATAAATAAAATCAGAAGTCAGATTTGATTAATATGGAGAGCTAGTGCATCTCGTTATTTTCTAGTTTTTCTCACTTTCTTTTCTCTGCCCTAGGCCACCTTCAAGATTACTCTAGAACTCTGTTGTTTTCACTCCTGCCCCTAGCTTCCGGAGACTGTCTCTTCACTTCAGCTGATCCACCTTTGTGGTTCCTAACCCAAGTTATCCTACCCTACCAGGAGATGATTAACCTTTGTTTGCACACCATGGGGCTATAATGCCAGTATTTCCCCTGTCTTCAGGGTGGATTTGAATAATGGAGGGAGTTTTGGGTAGACCATGATTAGAGTGTTAGGTGTTAGATAATAGTTTTAAGGATAGTACTTATAGCTAGGGAGAGTGTTTGGGAGTAGAAGAGCAGTCTTCTGGGGGTATCACTGCTATATGGAAATAAAAAAACAGGTGATTTAGTAGGAAAATAATTTACAGTAGTTGGAGATAATTTACGAGTCAGAAGCAGAGAATTGGGTTCTGATTCTAGAAAGCTGGGTTAAATACCATTTCAGTCAATGTCCATTCAGGTTCATGTAAACCACAGTAGCTACTTCAGCCAGTTGGAGACTTCATAGAGAGATATGGATACAAGTATCATATCTGGGAATAATTTACCTAAGCTTGGAACCAGCTACACCCTTTATTTTTAAAATTTTATTTATTTAATTTTTAAAAGTAGGCTCCATGCCCAGCATGGAGTCCAATGTGGGGCTTGAACTCATGACCCTGAGATCAAGGCCTGAGCTGAGATCAAGTGTTGGACACTCAACTGACTGAGCCAACCGGGAGTCCCCAACTACACCCTTTAGATAGGACATGTACTTTGCTGTATACCATAGTCCCTGCTTGGCCCATTTACTGAGTATAGGCTGGCTAGACCCCTGAGTTTGTGATCCGGATTATAGAGGAGTTTGTAGCAACAGAATCAGGATATGTTTCTTGGCTAAAAGCATTTTGCCTTGTTGATGTTTTTTAGACAGACAAAGATTACCTTTCAGTAGCTTTTGACAAGTGGGCCTCTGAATTCTTAGACCTGCACTTTACATGCCTTAAGAATAGGCCCAAGGCCCTCTCTTCTTCTGAGGCTTTTTGTCCCTAAGAAATCCCATTCATAGGATGGCTTCAATTGTACCAGGACTATTTTGTGCCTCTGGCATAGTCTTCTATTCTGAGCTCCAGTCCTCCTGGATGCTTCAAAGGTAACTCATTTAACACGTGTGAGACTGATCTCACCATGTCCCTACAAAATCTCATTTTCTCCCAGTGTTCTTCCAGGGACAGACATCACCATCCATCCAGTGCCTCAACCCAGAAACCTGACAGTCATCTATGACCTTACCTCATTTCCCCACATCTAATTCTTTGCAATATCCTCTTACTTTACCTCCTAAATATGTCCTGAGTCTGTCCTTTTCTCTCCATCTGCCCCTCCCACCCTAGTGTAAGCTACCATCCACTCCCTCCTGAAAAACTCAAATTGCCTCCTCACTGGTCTGTCTCCATCTATTTTGATTTCCCTCTAGTTAATTTTCCAACTGACTCTCGTGTGCTCTTTTCAAAGGCATATCTCATGCTAACATATTTTTCCCTCAGGGATGCTTTCTCTGCCCTTCACATCACTTATCACGGTGGCAATTTTGCAGTTCTGAGTGTGATTCCTCAATTACTGCCTGCCTTTCCCTGTGGACTATCAGCTTTTGGAGGATAGTGGCCATGTCTGTTTTTCTTTACTTTTCTGATGCTCCAGCCCCCAGTGTGATAGATAGAACATAGCAAGAACCCAGCAAATATTTTCTGTAATACTTAGCACAGAGTTTTATACTTAGTGCTCAGTTAATACTAGATATTTATAAATACCAGATATCAATTGAGCAAATTGACTTTCGGTTTCAAAGACGGATTGATAAGCAGTTATCAACCTATCTAGGAGTATAAAAGGAGGTCTGGTCTGTGAGCCTCTATTTTCCAAGGGTTATAAAGGAATACTTGTCAGGGAGTTTAGCCGCAAGTGACAGAAGCTGAGTCTGGCTGATTTGTTCCAAGGGTACAGAGGAGTTCATAAGGTCATCGGGAGAGCTGAAGAACCAGGGTAGAGGCTAAACCTCTAGAGAGATGCCTACAACTATGCTGTCAAAATGGTCTGTTGGGGAAGCCACTGCTGCCACTGCCATGCACTTGACACTATAATTTGCTCTCTTGCAACCTCTTTACCAGGATCTAGACTTGCCGCTCCCACCATTGCATCTGATTGGCAGAGCCTGGGCCACATGTCTGCAGATGTCTGCACTGTAGCTGCAAGGGAGATAGGGAAGTAAGACCTTCCCCAAACATGAGAAGCATGAGTGGGGCACCTGGATGGCTCAGTTGGTGGTGCATCTGATTTCAGCTCATGATCTTGGGGTCCTGAGATCCAGCTTAGAGTTGGGCTCCATGTTCAGTGGGGAGTCTCCTCCCTCTCCAACGCTCTGTCCCTCCCCCAATAGTGCCCTCTCTCTCTCTCTCTCTCTCTCAAATAAATAAAATCTTTTTTTTTAAAGAAGCATATGTGAAAGATGTCAGGCAGCCACCAACATGTCCAATGTCCTCTGCAAATGGACAGCCATAAAATAAAGCCGTCACTTGCTTCTAGCTCATAATTGTGTGTCTGGATGTTGGCATGTACCAATAAGCATAGTTACATAGATAAACAGTCAGAGCTTGACCCAGTGTACTCTAAATTCTTTTCCTACCTTTGCAGCTGATTTTGCCTTTCACCATTAGATGCTTTAGCTTAGCCATCTAGAAAATTAATGTAACACTATCTACCAAATGCTGAGAATCAGCAGTAATAGTAATGTATTTTGAGGTCCTTGGATAAAAAGCACTCCAAAGATTTGCTGTATCATTATTTAAAATAGATGATTTCTGATGAAAAAGCTAAGTTCAAAGGGCTCGATCGCTTCTCAGGATGCAAAATGGGCAATGCCTGGCACATTCACTTAATAAACCAGTCCCAGAGATGTGTGCCTGACTCTCCTTCCTGCTCCTCCATGGGTTTTCCAAGGCAGGAATATGCAGGAATGGTAATGGGCATAATCGGTCACAACACGTGAGCTTATTATATTGGCTGCTTGCACAGTTGGAGCCTTCTGAAACTAATCACAGCTTTTTTGCAAAGTTCAATGGGTTGGACTTCCTAACGCATCCTCATCTCAGGTAGGTTGAGAAGCAGAGAAACTCCAGATGAGGCCCCTGAGAGCACCATTTACTCATGTGTGATGCAGTACGAGAGAATCACACATGATAAACATATCTTTTCTTTCAGTTCTAATAGATCTGAAATCTCTTCCAACAGGATAGTATCAGCAGTTGAATTTCTTTTATGGCTCTCCTTCCTTTTCTTTTCTAGTTCTCCTCCTCCTCTTCCTCTTCCTCCTCCTTCTTCTATTTATTTTTAAATATTTTATTTATTTATTCGAGCAACAGATAGAGAGAGAGGCAGAGACACAGGCAGAGGGAGAAGCAGGCTCCATGCAGGGAGCCTGACACGGGACTCTATCCCGGGTCTCCAGGATCAGGCCCTGGGCTGAAGGTGGCGCTAAACCGCTGAGCCACCCAGGCTGCCCTTCTTCTTCTTTTAAAGCCTGGTAGTCTTAACTCCCTTCTTCCCTGAGACTGCCAGCCAGTTCTTTGTCATTGACTTTTCTGCAAAAAGTGGCTATTCTAGTTTCTTAATCCTTCCTAACCTCTTGCAGCCTACCTTCTTTGATACAATGCTCTCCACCCCAGAAATGCCTTCATGGATGCTCACCCTTCCCCTTAACACTCTTTCCTTCTTTTCTCATTCATTGGTGTAGTGTCCGTGGATTTCCAATTTAAGGTCCTGGTGCATCTATGCATCTCTTCTCTCTTCTGGCCTGCAGTGAGCCCTGGTCTTTCCCCCTTTACTATTTTCTCTCATCAGCCTGTTCTTCCTGTAATGACAATGGCCTCCATGTTATGGGGTGTCTTATGTGGACCGCAGCAGGTTCTCTTTGCTTGTCAATAACACGAGGCACATAGAAGGATAGATGCATTAGGTTCCTGTATCCTGTCTACCAGCTAAGCTGATCTCAGCCTAGGAACACTTTAGAGAGACTCTACCAACTCCAGTACACTCACACTTATTTGGTAGCAAGCTTTTTTGGAGTGAGAACAGCATCAAGAATTCCTTTTTTAGAGCAATCATTAGATGCAAGCACTAAAGAAAGGTTTTTTTGAGCTAAATCTGGCCTCTGATCAGTTGGTGATTGACTATGACAAGAGAGGGAAAGGCACAAAGCTTCCCCAAATGGCATACAAATTATAGTGGGGTGGCCATAGACTGAGAGGATGTTGGAGAAAGATTGAGTATTTATTAAAATATCTTTTGTCAGCCAGATTTATTTTCGTCTTTCTTCATAGGATGTGATAGTTTTGCATCAGCGCATCTAAATGAAATAATTTGCTAAAGGTCAAATGCAATTCCCTCCAGCCAGCTTTCATTTACCTTCTAATTAATAACTAAATGTTCACACATACATTAGCCTGAGGCTCATGCATAAAATAATAACTACTATTTATTGAACACCTATTATATCCCAGGATTTTGAATATATTATCTTAAATTCTCACAAACCCAGAAGGTAGGAATAGCCCTTTAATAGAGGAGGAAAATGATGCCTGGAGAGGCTAAGTAATTTGCTGTTGGTCATGCAAATTAATATCTGATGCCAAATGCTCAGTGCATTTTCATTCCACACTGTAGGGCAGTGGCTTCCTGCACAGATTTGATGTCTTGTGCAAGCTGCTGTTATTGATGAAAAGGAAGATGAGAGACTGGTATGGAAGACTGATTTTGTGAGTCACACTTCCCCACTGGAGGATGTCGTGTTGCCCAAAGCTTGTAGTCCTTGATGGTTGTCATGGTGCTAATAGCTGGGTAACTGAGGTAGGGACCTTGAGGGAAGGGCCAGAAATGATGAAAGCTTTAGGAAATGTGCTCTCTGACAAATCCTTGGCTCCACTGAGCCAGTATGGGCTGAACTTCTCTAAGAGAGGATGTGTCTTAGTATGTATTAGCTCATATTTCTTCTCTGGGTGAATGAGTGCCACGATGGGTCAATGAAAAACAGATCTTCCTCGCAGAACCCAGGTAAGAAGCCATTCTTCTTACTTTTCTATTGACCTATGGTGGCCATAGGCTTTCCACAAAGGGAAATTACAAAGGTTCCTGTATTAGGGCCACCCTCCCCTATGGACTTCTCATACTGATGGAAGAAGAGAAAGAAGGAGGTATGTGCATATTTGGGAAGGAAGAAATGCTGTTCTGGGCAGGGTGCTTTTACATTCAGTTCATTTTTTCCCCCCATGTCCTCTCAGTTGAAGGAAAGGTTCCAGTTAAATCAGAAGAACATGCTTTGTAGTGGTAAGGCAGTTTTGGACATGCCTCACCTGGAGAGGTAGGTTGATAGGTCAAAATGGAGATTTGCAGCCAAATGGTGACTTCTTAATGCAGACATTAACAATTTAGCTTGACGTGTATTATGAGGTCATTACTTCCAGAGAGACGCAGGTGGAACTGAAAAGTAGATAAAGCTTTTTTTTGTAGCTCTCCAGCCTGTTTCTTGACTCCTGTTTCCATGTGTCGTGGAATCCCAAACTCTACTATATATTAGCCATTTACAAATCTAGTGCTTTCTTTTCTTGCACATTACTTTTGGTATTGAACCAGTAAAAATCATCTGAATTCCTTATCATTCTCTTAATATTTTAAATTTGAACGAGCCAAGTAAGCTTTGAAATATTTATTGAGTCATTACTTGACTACATCACATTTAAATGACAAAATCACTACCTTCTGACCTCTCACAGCTCTCCTTTCCCTTATGCCTGTAATTTTGATAAATTTCCACCTGGTGGTGATTCTTTGCTTTAGCTGCCTCAATCCAGGACATTACCTGGTACATAAATCCTAAGAGTAGCTTCTCAATAGTGAGATGTAAATCCCTTGCATCAAATTACCTTGGGCTTATTTCCTGTCCTTTGTTAAAACACAAATTCCTGAGCCCCAACCTTTCATGTATCTAATTGGACTTTTTAGGGCCTTGGGTTCAGGAATCATCATTTCCCAAAAGCTTCCTTGTGATTCTGATGCAGATAAGTCTTGAGAATCACTCATTTTGAGAAAAATAGAAATGCAAATAGGAAAATCTCATTATAACTTTTTAAATAGTAAGAATAGTATAGAAAGTGACACTCAACTTCAAAAAGCATACAACTAGTATGCAGAAATCTACATGCAGCTTATGTTCTTTGTCTCACTAGACTTCAATTATCAAGCAGAGTTTGTGACTCTATTTTTCCTTCCTTCACTTTAAGTAAAACTTATCTATTTTCGATTATTCCCAGAGTGGTAGACCAATTCTCTGGTCTCCATAAGTTGCTGGCAATCTTCTTCATCCTATAGCTTTTACTAGATACCTTCAGTAATTTGGCCTCATCACCTGGCTGAGAGGTTCAACTAGTCTCTTTCCCAAGAAAGACTGGCTTTGGTTTTGCTAGTCTTATAGAAGTCCCCAAACTACTTTCTTCCTGTGCATTGTTCTGAAGAAAAAAAAAAAAAAAGACTGCATGGCAATTTGCATAAAATTAAGATTTTTTTTTTTTTAAATAAGGAAAATGTTCTTTTGGAAATCAAGCCACACCTTCCCATGTATAACTGGTTCCTCCAGATGTGGCAGAGGGATTTTTTTTTTTTTTTTGGCTTAGATGGATGATGGTTCTTCAACTAAATTAGCAACTACACAAATCCCAGCTGTTTTTATTTCCTTCCATACTACCTTGGGTATTGAATTTGTAAAACTCAGCCAAACCTCTTTTCTCTTAATATTTTACATTTGAACAAGCCAGACAAGATTTAAAGCATTTATCGAGTAGTTACTTGACAATATCACACAAATACATTTAGGCACTCAAGAGCAATGTATTAAGCTGATCTGCAAAATGTTCCTCTTTTACTATATTCAAGAGATTTTGTTTTCACTTTCCAATTCTTGATGAAGAAATTTGACATCGGTTCTGTTTCATCTCCAGCTTCTGCCTACTGGGAATAGAATTTCAGCAATTATCGCAAAGTGTCAATGGAATAAAAATCATTTGAATATTTTATCGGTTGGCTGCAGGGAGGGGTGGGATTGTTATCATGAGATATTTCTTGTCTAACCCATTTTAGGGGTTGACCGATGAGTCATTCATTCATTACTATTTCCACAAACATATATCAAGAACCTATCCTGTGTCCTGTAGTGTTTCAGGTGCTAAAATGTTATGCAAAATTGGCTTTTCCATTAAAGTCATCATGACAGTGGGATAAATGCAAGACAATATAGATGGTACAGGTATATATATATATATATTTCTCTTAAATAGATACTTGTTCCTGGTGTCCCAGGCAGTTCAGAAAGGGAGACATTCCCAAGGGAATGTTGGGGTTTGGTCCAACCTGTAAAATATTTTTACAGCCAATTTGAATTGAGTCCTGGAGTCTTCTTTTCTTCAGCTAAGGGATGCTAACATCTGCCTCTGATCTTCACCTTCTGTGACTCTGGATTATTTTACTGATTTATTTGTATTCTTGGAAGTAATTCCTCATCATGCTTCTTAACTGCCTTACCACTTATGTCACTTGGAGCACTTACGGGTAAGTCATGAGAGAGTTTCTCCCAAGAGGTGTCAAGTTGTCAAAATTTAAGCAATGTTTCCCAAAAAAGGGAAGTCCAGGGCTGTACTGAACATCGGCGTGAGGCTCAAACAATGGTGACCTGAGGGTTCATTTAACTTGATGGCGTGAAAGAATTCATAGCCAGATCTACCCAGGTGAAAGTAGGCAGCCTTTACTTCCAAAGTAACCCTATTGCGTCTGGATGGAAAATCCTGTTAAGTGGAACAGCTGAGAAGTATTATCACACTTTAGTTCGATATCACATAGATCATTTACATTGAATTTGGAGCTTCCCTCCTATGTGGTTAATGGTTAAGAGTGTGGGCTTTGGAGCTAGGATGTCTTTGTTCCAACTTGGTTCTATCCTTCACTCACAGGGTAATAGCAAGGAAATTACTGTTCCTCTTCAGACTTCAGTTTCCTTATCCACAAAATGAGAAAAAGAGTGGAATGTGCCTAGCTGGAAATCATGAGGATGAAATGAATAATTCATTTAGCACTTTATAGGTACTTGATATCTGTAAACTATGATGAGTATTTAGGGTTCAGGAGCATCTCAGTTTCCATTTATTTGGGTTGCACCATTCTAGAGACACATGGATGTGTCTTTTTAGTTAAAGACATATGTCCATTTTGTTATTACTGATTATTACTGTTATTACTGATAGATTCAACCAACCCATGCATTTGATGAGATTTGGAGTCCCTCTGCTCACAGGAGTAGCACTTATTAACCTGGAGGACACCTGTGAAAGTAAATGCTGATCCCGGTGCCCCAGGCCTATCAAAGTTCAGGAGGCCGAGGAACCCTCACAGACACTGCACATACAGAGATAGAGAAGGAGAGAGAGAGAGTGTGAGAGAGACATTTTCTATTTTATTTGGCTTCCAGAAGCCCGAGTCCAGTGGCAAGTGAGCGAGTGATGAGAGAGAGGACAGTTGTGGTTTTCGTCATTACAGTCGGATGCTGCTTTCTCTGAGCTTCTTCCCATTCCTGGGACTTCCACAGAGCAACATGGACTCACTGAGAAGTGTGAACGGAAACCTGTGTATTGCTTATAGTCCCTGTGGACTTTTGTAGAGCCCTGAAAACTTTTTCTTAATTATCTGAATTTTTGACTAGATAACTCATCCAGATGGCTCAAACATTAAAAAAATAGAAATAGTGGAAATTCTTTCCCTTTCTCCTAGTTCTCACTCACCTCTCAGTAGGTAAACCTTATTCCTTATTTAGTATTTCAGGTTCACCACATGATATCATACCAGCAGGACTGGTGATGTGGGTGTGGAGAATGCATGCGTAGTCACACAGGACCCTGGGTTCAGGAGGGCCCTGCCTTTGATTTAATGCTCTGCTATTGCTGTCTTGCAGTTCTTGGTAATTGTTGACTCCCCTGCCCCTCCATTTCATTTTGCACAGGGCCCTGCAATTTATATGGTCGGTATTGAATTCTTGACATGGTTCTTCAGTTTGCTTCTTGGCTTAACTATATGTCTTGAAGATCTTTTCATATTTATACATAAAGAACTGTCTTGCTGTTATGATTTTTTTTTACAACTGCCTAATAGTTTATCCTTGAGGATTAAAAATACAAGTGATATACATGGCTGCTTTAGAATCCCTGTGCCAGTATTCCAGTCCTTCGATGCTTCCAAACTTGGGAGAGAGCAAAAAGATTGATTGAGAGAAGTAGCAGAAAAATCTTCCCTCTGCCTGGACCCCTCGTTCCACCCGCCTGATTTTAGAAGCCCTCAGAAGCAACTCTCATTTCCTTACTAGCTTCCTGAGCAGCAGTGTCCCCCAGTCTCCAGGGCTCTTTCCCTGCCACCCCCCACCTCACTTTACCTTTCAATTCATGGTTTCTGAAATTCTTGACAAGAATCATCTGGGCTCCATCAGTCACGGAGAACTACTTCTGTCTTTGCCTCGATCTAGAGACAAATACTTTGGGCTGAAGGACATAGTGGTCACCAGAGACACACTTTTAAAACTCCCCTTCCATTTCTTCTTTATTCTTTCTAATCATTATTTCTGGATAAATCTGTGGTCATGGCCCAACAATGTGGCTGCTTTTCAGAAGACAGCCTAAGCCTTCCCTCCTAAGGAGTCTCCCAACTGTTGCAAGGCACCAGAGTAATGTCCTGAAGCCCATAACTCATTCTGAAACAGCCAATAGCTCTGGCTCCATTACAGACCTACATCCTTGAAGGTCTCCCTCAGAGTTCGATAGGACTGTTCGCTCATTCAGGAAACAATCCCCAGTAGTAGGAAGTGTACTGTGCCATAGCCGTTCCGAGCAGCCATCCCTTCGGAGGAGAACAGAGCTTTCTATGAAGTCCACATTCCCTGGAAGACTAGTGCCAGGGCCTTGGACATGAGCACATGTCCTGCCTGTCACTCCTCTTCTGGCCACGGCTTGGGTTTGAGGACCTGGATTTGGGTCGCTGTGCCAGGTTGAACTGTTCGGGTGTACAACTGTGCCAGCAGCATTTCTGCAGAGCTGCACAGAGTGCTGGCCACCCAAGGCCTGCAGTGGCCACCTAGGCCCTGGCTTGCACAAGAGCTGGATGGTGCACCCACTGGCATGCATTCACGTGGGGTGTAGACACATGGAAGGGAGCGGTGGAACAGGTGGGTGAGACAAAGGCCACAGTCTAGTTATGTTACCGCCTCCGTTCCTTACCAGGGAGGAGAAACCACAAACCACTCAATGGCTTACTGCTCCTTGTTTCAATCAAGCCATACCCTCGGCACCTGAAAGGAAGATTAACTAGATGCTAAAAATGCACTTTAGGAGTCCAATTCCACTGCCAGGGACAGCTTCCAGGTACCCTGAGACTCCACCGGGAGAAAACAAGGCTACACTTCCAATTAAACACCATATTGAGTACTTTGGTCTCGGCACATTCTATTTGTTTAGTTTATTTGAATATTTGATAAGAGGAGTGCTGGGGTGGCAAAAAATTAATTAAAATAAGAAAGGACGATCTTAAGAGAGAAAGGGGGCGGGGAATGCTAAGAAGCCGTAGATGGCTTCTCCCCACACCTGCCAGCAATTAATTAATCGCTAATCCGTTCATTATTTCCAACTTAGGAATCTCTGTCCCCTGGACAAAAAAAAAAAAAAAAAAAAAAAAAGGTTATTATGTTTTAAATGTCTAATTAAAACATGTAGAAAGAGAATCTTTGAAATGGGTTTGGCCACTGCTAATCACATCTGTGATATGGCTGGAAGTTGTTCATGTGCAGTCTTGGGGCTTTCTGGAATTGGAGAAATCCTTTCTCATCAAAACACTGAGCCCTTGAGGCCTCTTTTCCTTAAAGCTCACCGTGTGCTGCTTCTCAGCCCAGGTATCAGTGGGCAAGGACAGGCTTGACCATCAACAGCGAGATCTCTTCCGTCTTCCTTGCGGTAGGTGGAAGGGGAGGAGGGAGGATTTCTACCGCAGTCGTCGGGACAGCTGGTTGGAATCGATGTATTTATAATAGCGTTATGGAGACATTGACGCTCTCTAAAGTTCACCCTAGATTGTACTTTAACCCTCTGCAACTGACTCAGGACAGTGCTGTATCTGTGCTTGGTCTGAGGAGCGATGGATGGAGTTGTGAGTTTTGTGCATCTCTATCCAGGGCCGAGCCCAGCGTCTTTATCCCACAGCCCCAGGCCCACACAAGTGCTTGTCACCCTATTTTTCTATTACCCGCTCCCCCTTCTTCACTCTAGCAGCTGAGAATCTTTACCCAAGGTGATTTATAGCCGTGTGTGTCAGGACGGGTCTGACACTGATTGAGTCCCTTATCTCCCTCCTGTCCTCCCTGCTGACAGCCTCCCCCTCAAGTATCAATCAGGGCATCAGCTCCCTACTTCTGGGGGAGCCAGGGGCTGTCAGGGAGGCATTCTAGCTGTCATCTTCATCTGAACTGCCACCTGCCCTTCATGGCTTAAAGGTACACACGCTCTTCGCGACCAAGCTGCATGGCTGGGGAGGATTCCACGTGTTTTGGACAAATTTGGGGAATCTGGTGTCTAAGCGGCAGCACAGGGGACTTTTACTTGCATCAGCTGCTCAGCCTCTGAATCCCCGGCAGGGTGTTGATGGGGGTGGCGACAGCCTCACCTGGCAAGACCAGCATGTTGTCCTCCTGGCAGGCCCAGCCCAGGAGCCTGGTGAGTGCTGAGGCTGACGCTCTGGCAGAGTGCGGACGGGCGGAAGGGGTGGCCACCAACGCCAGGTGATCCAGGAACCAGGAACAGGCGTGGAGGTGCAGGCCCTGAGGACTTGGCTGGGGAGAAGAGCTCGGGGGGCCGGGGAGTGAAACAGAGCATCCCCTAGGCCTGGCTTTTGCATCGGCCCCAAATGCAGTGACATTTTCTTTCTTGGCTGCTTTGAAAAAGGAAGTGAGGTGAAAACGGGGACTCTGATGTTGAAGATGGATGGGGCTTAGCCCAACAGAACCGCTTGGAAGGGTCCCCGGCAGGAAAGGGCTGGGGCGCATGTCCTAAGAAAGCTGTGGAGAGATCGGGCAGCTTGAGCCTGGCCAGCGGGGAGCGCCCCGGCCTCATGGGCGTCGTCCTGGGGTGCCTGGGGCTCGCTGGGCCACCGCGGGGTGACGCTGGCAACAGGAGCCCCGGGAACCGGCTGGGCCGGGCTGCGGTGAGGAGCTCGGCGCAGGGGTGAGGCCAGGGTACCCTGCTCGGTGGTGGTGTGTGGGGGCACCCGCCTGGGCCAGAGCCTGTCTGTCCCTGGCCTGGCCTGGTGGCACATTTGACTTTAAAAGCCGATTCAGCGGGCTGGCCCCTCGGCACGTGAATGGCATCTGGAAGGAGCAGAAATCCCATTAAGGAAGAACTATTGACCCATCTGTCTGCGTGCTGTTGACTCTCCGCTAAGCTTCCATTTGTGACCTGTGATTCTTGCATGTGGGGAATGCTACTTGGAGAAGAGGGATTAGAGAGGAATTGGGCAGTGACTGTGTGTGACACCGGATGGCCAGGCCTTGAAGGCCGCTTGACCTGTTGAGTCCTCTTGGCCGTCGAAAAATGGAGACTCCCTGTTCCTGGTGCCCCAGAACTTGTTGGTCCAGAGGGGCCCCAAACACAGTGTGTCTTACTCACCTTGGTCATCCTGCTGGTCTCCTGCACAGGTTCTCTGGCACCTTCTAGCTCCTCACCGGTCTGTGTCTATGTCGGGAAAGGCTGGAAACGCAAGCAAACCAGGGGACCAGCAGGGACGATGGCCAGGCACATTTTTAGGGATGCAGGTGCACCCAGGATGAAAAGCAAATTATCTGACTGCCCCTCCTCCGAAAAAAAACCCACCCTCACCCTGTCTTTTTTTAAAAAATATTTTATTTATTTATTCAGGAGAGACACAGAGAGAGAGGCAGAGACATAGGCAGAAGGAGAAGCAGGTTCCATGCAGGGAACCTGATGTGGGACTCGATCCCAGGACCCCAGGATCACTACCGGAGCCAAAGGCAGATGCTCAACCGCTGAGCTGCCCAGGCGCCCCCTGACCCTATTTTAAGGCCATAGATAGGTGTCAGACACCGCAGTCATAGTTGGTGTTTCATGTAGCATGCAGGTCGAATCTGCTTCAATTGGCTGTGGCTGCCACCGCGGCCCCCCTTCTGATTAGTATTGCTGAATTAACTTCCCCGCCTTTGGGCTCTGCTCTCACCATGCAACACAAATTGCAATAGTGGGGTGGCAGGCAGTGGTGGTGGGGGCTGTGGTAGGGAGGGGAGCGCGGGGACCGTCCACCTTGTTAATGTAACGCTTCCTTATGTGATGGGAGCTGAGAGCAGCCTGTAATGAATTTCTCCTCTGGTAATCATTCACCAGTGCATTGTGACCCGTGTGTTTTTGCTGTGCTACACATTTCCAGACTTTCCGCAGTGACTTGTCAGCACCTAGTAAAAATGAATTGGACACGACCCATCTTCGTGAAATGCCCTCCCCAGCTGCCTTTCGTCTCGGTTGAGAGAAGGAGTAGGTGGGACCACCTGGAACGGCAGCCGTGGACTCCAGGGCTGTGGTCTGATTCCAGGCCCATCTCGCAGGCAGATTAATGCAGGCGTGCCAAGTCCGTGGGCGCTCTTGTTATACTGAGCCATGTTCTGTGGTCCAAATGGTTCCAAAGTGGCCTTTGCCTTTTGCACCTGTTGTTTCTTGCTGCATGATGAGCTGTGCAGGCAATTTCTTTCATCGAGAAGACATGGGTGCAAGCGGTGGTACAATTAGGCATCTGGGCACCCCATGGGTTCTTACCAACTCTGGTGTGAAGACGCATTGATGGCGGGGGACAAGGCCATCGTCTGAGTCATACGCTTGAGCGTCGCCATCTGCAACTGTAATTCTAGCCACGTGGTCAATCATAAGAAGGGGTTTACAACCAGCTTTTACTGCATTTGTAGATCGTGATGATTAAACAACAGATGGGAAACCCAACCAAGATTTTTAATCTCTACCTCTTCGCTGATGGAGCGACGGAGGGCTGAGGGAGTCACTCATGGCCTCTGTCTAGGGCTGAGTCTATAATTGTGGCAGGCATCCTCCTGATTTCCTGCGCCTATCTTGTACGCTCATTCTTATCAGACCACAAGCACAGAGTGTGGTTTTGAAACAATGGTCTCTGAATCCTGGGAAGGTTCTGGGAAGCTTATGGTGAAGATGAAGCCCCTCGATTAGGGTTGAGAGAGAATACAGGATACCCAGTTACACTGAAATTTCAGATAAACAGTAACTTTTCAGTTTAAGTATGTCCCAGGTATTAGACATTTAAAAAAAAATGAGACTTTTTAAAAAAGACAAGTTGCATTTTAAAATTGTGGTAAAATATACACAACATAAAATTTACTCTTTTAACCATCTGTAAGTGTACAATTCAGTGGCATTAAGTACATTCACAATGTTGTGCAACCATCACCACTATCCATCTCCAGAGCTTTTCAATCATCTCAAATCCTGTACCCGTAAAGCAGTAATTGCCTATGCTTCCTGCCTCCAGCCCTTGGTAACTTCTAATCTACTGTCTGTCTGTCTCTGGATTTGCCTGTTCTGGGTTCCTCATCTTAGTGGAATCGTATGATGTGTCCTTCTGTGTCTGACCTAGTTCACTTAGCACGGTATCTTCACGTGTCATCCCTGTTGTAACATGTATCAGAATGTCACTCCTTCTTAAGGCTGAACAGTGTCCTCCTGGATGGCTCTACTCAATTTTGCTTATTTACTTATCTGCTGATAGACATTGGGTTTGTTTCCACCTTTTGACTGTAGTGACTAATGCTGCTGTGAAGGTTGGTGCACAAGTATCTGATCCCCTGCTTTCCATTCTTTTGGGTAGAGGTGCTTAGACGTGGAATTGCTGGATCACGTGGGATTTCAATGTGTGACAGTTTGAGGAACTGCTATATTGTTTTTCCGCGGTGGCTGCATGGGATATTTTAATTTGTTAACTCTGGCAAGCGTCCGACTTTTTCAACAGCATTTTCATCTGAATATATTTAACCTAAATCATCATATTTAAATGGAAGCAGATAGTGCCCATCTCCATGGTGGAACTTGTGGGCATAATTTCTCAGGGCAGACTCTAGGAAACCTACTTTCAGGGCTTCCTCTAGAGTGAAGCATACATGGAAGTGAGGGGAAATGAAAACCGCTTAGCCTCTGGTCTGTACACACTGGGCAGCTTGAAGCCCATCACAAAGGAGAACGTATACACGTCATTCATTCATTCAGTGAACATTTCTTGTGTTTGTACAGTAAGTGCCAAGTATGAGTTGGAGGTCCTGATACAAAGGTGAACAAGACGCTTCTCACCCACCCCCCTTTTTCCCCCCTTCCCCCTGCCAGGTCTCCCTCTGGCTCTGAATCTCTGTGCATCCTGGCCCTTCATGCTCTCCCCCTGCCCTTCCCATTCATCTGACTCACCCTGAGGGCTCAGCTCCCAAGGGCCACAGTGCTCAGGCTTCCCTGACCCCTCACACACTCACGGCATTCCACGTGTCACTTCATAGCTCCTACCACACTTGTTCTGGTAGATTTGTGTGGCTATTTGATTCACTTGTGTCTTTCTAGACTGTAAGCTCCCTGAAGGCTGGGACCATGGCTGTTATGCTTATCATAGTCCCCAAGCACCTAGCAAGGCACATGGGAGGCATTTAATGTAAAATGTGTCAACCACATGCATGAATTCATGCATAAATTCTCTTCTCAAGAGCTAGTGGGGGACAAGCAAAGTACGTCCACGTCTATGTAAATTGCTGTGAGTGAGAGTGAGGGGCTCTGGCAAAGGGAGCACTTCTGCTGAGAGAGCTTGGAGCTGGGCCAGCTCCACAGCAGAATCAAGCCCAAGGATATGCTCCCCGCGCCTCTGCAGAGGGGAGCCGGCGAGAAGGTAGGGACAGGAGGCTCTGCAGAGCTTTACCCTGGCAGAGCTGTGTGATGCACATTCAGACAACCAAACAACTGTTCCACCGGCCAGGATGTCAGAGCTCGGGGCTCGGAGTTCCCTTAGCCGCAGTGCCCTCTTCCCAGATGTGAAAGCCAAAATGTGCATGACCTTCCCGAGGTCACAGAGCTAGAGGTGGAACTGAGGACCCTGGTCTCCCAAGCTCTGGGACCAGAGCTCTCGCTCCTCCTCGGCATGTCCATGTTCAAGGGGATAAGAGCCCTGCTGCTTTCGAACCCTCTAAAGGTTTTTTTGACCTCCCCGAGGATTTAAGCCTCGTTGGCTGGGAATGGAAATGTGAGTGCTCCGGAGACGGGAGGTGAGGGTTGGGGCTGGTGGGGGAAAGGTTGGGAAGAAGGGCAAATCTAGAAAGGCCGCCTGCCGTGGCTCTGGAGGCAAGGCCCTGCCAGGGCGGTTGTGTGTGAAGCTTGGCAGGCAGTGGGGCGGCCAGCGGGCGCTCGGAAAGGCTGCGCTTCAATTCCCAGGGGAGGCAGTCAAGGGCTTCAGGATGGAGATTTATTAGCAGGGCTGCGCTCCAAAGCAGGCCAACCTGGCCCTGCAGACAGCGCTGAGCAGCCTGGGGGCTGTGGAGGCTGCAGCCTGCACTTCGCAAGCACAACTGCTCGGGGTTCCAGGGGACTTGGTTTGAATGGGGGTGGAGGAGGGTCCACGCCGGACCAAAACCGCTGGGGCGTGCTGGTTTGGGGATGGCCCCAGGGCAGAGCACCCCAAATCTTCACGTCCCAGGTCCTTGGCCCGGAGCCTTACCTCTCCTCTGATGGAGGGTTTTCTGGCTCCCTCTGTGTGCACACGGGCCTGGATGGCCCTCAGGACCCCAGGGCCTTTGCACCCTGTGTAGGACCCGCTTGGGCCGGAGAGGGGGACCCTGCTAACCTGGTGCCACAGGGCCGGAGCGGGGATGAGGGAAGGCTCAGACCCCTGTGCCAGGGGGGGCATGAGGCCTCACTGGAAGGGTCTCTTTTTCTCATAGCTCTTGAAAGCTGGCTGTGACGGGAACTGTGCTCCTGCACACACGTGTCCTAAAGGGTTTTTGGAGGGGAAGAGAGAGGAAACAGGTGTCATTCTTTGGAGAAGTGGCAGAAACAACTGCAGAGCCTCCCTCCCAGGTCTCCGGCCCTGGTCTTCAGGAGAACACAGAAGGCACATGCCCTTTCTCCAGGAGCTCCTCTTAGAGTCCAAGGAAGAAAGAAAAAGGAGGCCCAGCCTTGCAGGCCTGGGATTCCTGAGAGGTGGGAATTCAGAAGCAAGCTGGGCCCCTGCCTCTCAGTCCTTAGGCTTCTCAGGGCCCTTCCCATTTTGTTGATGGGAACGAGAGTCACAGTTCCTGTGAAGCCCCCGGGTGGACCAGAGGAGTCTCTGAGGACCCCCGAAGGTGGCGATTCCTAGTCTGACTATCACCTCCTCATCTTTCGCTCAGTCCCCTGGCGGTGGGTGTGTGTCTGGTGGTGGAGGGGGCACATTCCCCCAGGAATTTGTTTAGTTCAGCCTGGGATTAGAGCCTGAAGTCTGCAAGACCTGGAATAGAGTCATCTTTCCATTTCTTCTTCAGGCTTCCCTCCCTCCCCCCATGGCTACCACCAACGTTGTAGAGACAAGGGCACCTCAGCATCCAGATGGGTCCTGTTTCCCTCAAGGATGGGCCTGTTCCAACTTCATTTCACTCCCTCCCCTGAGGATTGTATAAACATTTCCAGAAGGATGCAGATATGGAAAAAAAAAAAAAAAAGACCTTATGTAAACACTAGATGGCTAGGGACCAGGAGATATTATTAGTTTATTAGGGCTTTAAAAATCCCCAAAAGCTCAACTAAAGGAAAGTAAAAATTTGCTTTCATTTTAACCTCTGGTATGGTTGCTAGGGTCAGTAATGTGATAGAAGCAGGCATCTCAGGAGACACATGATACCGTAAAGATCACGGAGGGGCAGGGAGGGAAATTGCAGAAATTTGACTGCAGTGACCTTACTGGCCAGTGAGGAGTGGGAAGGGGGTGGGGTGGGCGGTGAGGGGCCTGGGTGGGGAGCTGTCTTTTCTATAAATTTTAAGGAATGCCAAGAGTGATAAAGATTAGAAAGTGCCTCCTCACTGTGCCTTAAAGGACCTTCCCCCACTCCCAGCTCCGTACCTTTCCCTTCTCGTGATCCTGCTTTAACCAACCACTGCTCTGCGTTCCTAGGGGCGCAGCTAACTCTCTCCCACAGTGGGGATCTCTCAATGCTGTTCCTTCAATTTGGAAAGCTTCTCCCAGGCACTTGGCTGAACCGACTCCTCCTTATCTCTTCAGGTTTTAGCTTAAATATTACCTCCTCAGAGAGGCCTTCTCTGATGAACCACTTTGTGGGAATGACCCTAATAATTCTTTTTAAAAGGAGTTTTCAAGAGCTCTACTGTATTAGATTTCAGATTCCTTAGGTTTCATTATGGTGAGCGTTGTTGACTACAGAAGACCTTGTATTTAATTACTGCAAATCCTATGACATCAGTAACCAAGAGCCGTGCTTTGCAAATACGAACTCAAGTAACACAAATATTACACCTTACTGTCTAGTAATTTTCCATCAGAGCTACCTGTTCACTGTCTTCATCACGTTTAAGTAACCAGTCCTTATTTTATGTGCT
This sequence comes from Canis lupus dingo, assembly GCF_003254725.2. Lineage (NCBI taxonomy): Eukaryota > Metazoa > Chordata > Mammalia > Carnivora > Canidae > Canis > Canis lupus. The sequence goes on along the minus strand of NC_064279.1, from coordinate 14,761,933 downwards.
TGGCTGTTTGCTTTCCGTCCTCTTCACTGGAGTGTCCGCAAGCTCCGAGAGCTTACAGAATCAGGAAGTGCTCAAAAACATTTCCTGAGTAAATGATTGAACCAAATTTCTTTTCTGGGGTGAACAGAGCCCCAGAATGGGGGCAGATTTGGTTTGTTGAGACTCCTGTCTATGTGCGTCTGGGGGAAGTTCATAATAAAGCTGTTCCCTCCTCTTCCCTTGGGAACTTGTACTACCTAGAAATGAACTCGACCTCCTTCTGCTTTCCCTGGTCAAAGTCTAGTTTGTTTTGACTCCAAAAAACCCACAGGTGGAAAGATCCCTAACGGTTTTGTGAGGCCAGGCTACTTTTCCTTTCTCCTAGACCAGAAGTTCTTAAAACTTGAAAGTGTAAGGAAGGCTTACAGTGGAAGGCTTGTTAAAACACAGATCCCTAGGCCCTCCTCCCAGAGTTTTTGATTCAGTTGATCTGGAATGGAACCCAAGAATGTACAGACCTTAAAATCACCACAGATATTGATACACAAGTATTGGGACAGGAAAGAAGCAGTGAAGAGTCAAAAGTTGTAGGGCATTGGTGATGTCTTGGGAGGAAGAGGCTTTACAGGGATGACGATCTTGGAAATCTACCAGCAAGTCTTTGAGTTAAAATAGCCCACCTGGCCAGGTAGCCCAATCCCCATCCCCATCATATTTTCAATTTTATAAAAAGCCAGCCAGCCAATCAACCTACTAACTCCATAAGAAGTGTTAAGAAACATTGTCCCTGGGCAGCCTCGGTGGTGCAGCGGTTTAGCGCCGCCTGCAGCCTGGGGCGTGATCTTGGAGACTCTGGATCGAGTCCCACGTTGGGCTCTCTGCATGGAGCCTGCTTTTCCCTCTGCCTGTGTCTCCGCCTCTCTCTCTCTGTGTGTCTCTATGAATAAATAAAAATCTTAAAAAAAAAAAAAAAGAAAGAAACATTGTCCCTGGAGAATGACCAACCATCCTTGTTTGGCTGGGATTGTGGGGTTTCCAGGGACATAGGATTTTCAGCGCTAACACCCAGGAGAGTCTTGGGCAAACTGGGATGACTTAGTCATCCAATCATCCAAACTCTTTGTCTCCAATAAAAAACATGCAGAAAAATATCTCTGGTATAATGTTTATTTAAATAGCAATTTTAAAAAGGCTTTATACAAATCATATAAACACAGTTTGACCTTGTTGTTTATTTTTTACATTGAAGAATCACAGTAAAAGCTCTCAAGTTCCCGTGATCTGGCTCAGCCAGCGAATGGTCAAATACCTTTAACTGCAAACCCTGGAAAAGTTAACCTTCTGTGTGACAGTTTAACTTTTCCCCTTGTTTTCTTGCATTCATGCTCATTCCTCGGACCCTCATCCCTGTCAACTCCCCATCCCCACCGAAGAGAGAAAGCAACCCTGTGGCCCTGTTGACTGCCTAGTCCGGGAGAGCGTGGAGGTAATGTGTCATTCAATACAAGGCAAAAAAGGAGATCAATACTGTGAGTTGGGTTTCCCAAAGGGAACGACTCAAAGAGACGGGTCAGCTAGCCTACCTGCAGATAGAGACCACAAATGCACCAGGGTGCCCCCTGGCCGAGTTAGAACCAGGCCCCACTGTCTTTCTGTCTTCCAACAGACCAGCCTCCAGTGTTGGTGAGGTATCTACATGTAGCCCTGGGTAGTCTGCTTTTGTTTAGCAGGGCTCATCCAGGGCCTCAAGCCGGCCAATGGTGAGTTTGGATCGAGCACTGTCAGCGGGATGCGGGTTGGCTTGCGCGTAACTTAGAGGCGAACTGCAGGCTGAAGACAGGACTGGTCTTTGAGGAACTGTCAAAGGACCCATGGAGCATGAGAGGGCCAGGAGTCCCGGGGTAGGCTTTTGAACTTCCCTTCTTCTGCAGGCAACCTCTGGAAATCCCTAGGACTTGCTAGCTTCCTGAAAACTGAGCTACGTGGGAAGGCGAAGAGGAGAGTGGGCTAATTAATGACTTGGTTTCGATAAAGTGTAAAAACTTGCTTCTGCTGCATGCCCAGCTTGGGGGGGGTCCTAAAGCTAAGCCCTCGGGCTTGACAGCTTTACTTTTCACCTCTAACTACCACTGTGCCAACGAGTGCCGAGATCAGCAGTTACACTCGGGCCCTAGGTCAAAGTCACAACAACATCACGGAGTCCCACGTGACCATTCACATACACAGTAGATACAGAGAACTCAAAGGCTTGCAAAGACACACACACATATGAATAAATAGCTGTCGGTTTGGACTCTCCCTCTGCGCATACAAAACACTGTGACATTACCATTTGAACTAGCATTTCCATAAGTTAACATTTAAAGGAACCAGCCAGTCCCATTCACCTTTTTCCTTTCACCTGGGTATGAGACAAATGAACTTGTGGGTGACCATAGCAGCAAAAACCGTCTGACAGTTTACCACTGATAAGCGATGGGCTGGGCATCCTGGGTTTCAAATGTATTTCCAGCACCCAGGTGATCTTTAGGCATCACTACAAAATCAAGATTGGGATCTTGACGCGGACAATCTTAACCTTCACACAGCTGGATGCCTCCCCTCCTAGAGTAGCTGAGAGTCATCTAGGGCTATGACTACCTCTCCGGCAGCAGGGCTCAATCCATTAGTAGGATCAGTGATGAGCTGGGGAAACTGGCAGTGGAGTCACGGGGCTTAGGGAAGAAGCGATGCCTTACTTGTATGATACTCACTGATTTCTACATAGAGGGGAAAATACAGGTTTTCTTCATTGTTTCAAGGCACTTAATAAAAAACACATAAATTGTGTGTGTGTGCGCGTGTGTGTGCATGTGTGTGTAAGAACATAGGTCTCTCTGGGGTTGAAGCAGTGTTGTTAGTGTTTTGGTCCATAGTACTTGCACACTTGTGGTTAAGATCAGCTCGCGTACATCCTACTTGACTCTCCTGAAATACTGAGGTGGCGGCTGTAACCCCGAGGAGAACTCAACGTCTACCAGCCTGTCAAAGAGACTAATTCATCCAAATGTCTCTGTACTGTCAGCTTAGCCTGTGCCATGACGTGATCACAGAAGCTGGACTTCTTATTCCCTCTGCACTGCTCTCCTTTTAGGTCCACTGGTCACCAGTTACATCTCACTGGTGGAGAAGACCTACAAACAGCCTGTATTTGCACCCACCTTCCATCTTTGAGAATGTCAAACAGTGCTCGTCTTGGGGATCAGACACCTGACGGATGTGCGTGTGCGTATGTGTGTATGTTTTAGAAGAACAAGGGGGAGGGGAAAGAAAAAGCAAAACCACCACCAGAGGCCCCTTGAAGTAGCCTCACAGCCACAACTTCTGGGTCTAGATTTAATGAATGGCTCCTAGTCACGAAGCACATTAAGGCTTGTCCGCTTTTAACATGGAGGTGCTTCTGTGGATTTTGACGTGTGAAGTTTCCTTTCTGGTTTGTCTTACATCACATATAAGAAAGAGCTATTCATGCTGACCCTAAAATGGCAATTTTCCCCTGGATAAAAAAAGTTAAAGGCAACAACATCCTACTTAAATGCTAGGACTGGAAACGGCAGCTTGTAGGGTTGGCTGGTAGATTGGACACCACAGCAAATCCCGTAAGTCATAAGACGATCAGAGGACAGGAGAAGTTGGACGGCTTTTTTGTTTTGTTTTGTTTTGTTTTGTTTTTTTTAGGTTTTTTTTCCCCTAAAGATGAAAAGTCTGAAAAGACCTTTTGCTTCTCAAGTGTTGACTATCATGAGAAAGCAGAGTACCATGACCACTCCTCTGCTTCCAACTTGGAAAAGTCATTCTCTTCTTCCGCCTCTTGGAGTTGCTCACAGACCAAAGAAGTAAGATATAATAATAAGAACAAACTCACAAACAAAATAGAACTGTGACCCCAAAGAGATGAGCTCCCGTCTTAGTCCCAGCAACGACTCAGCCACGGTGCTCCCAGGTGGGTCCCAACACGCACCCCCCTCCCCGGGGCAGCCGCATCTCCCCACCTCCCTCTACTCGTCCGTCTGTTCTGTCCACACCTTCGGTATTCTGGATCGGTTTGATCGAGATTATGGCATTCAGTTCCCAAAGGGGAAAAAAAATGTAATCTTCCCTAGCCCCTCTTGCTGGAATGAAACGTCAGATGTGATTTGGGTGCAATCCGTCATGCTTCGGAGCAGCACTTCTGGTGGTTCATCTTGACCTTGTGCTTGAGGCCGTCGTAGAGCTCAAAGTTGTAGTTCTCCAGGGTGGTGCAGCTGCGGGAGCTCAGCCCTGAGTAGGAGCAGGTACAGTAGAGCAGAAGCCCCGCACACGTGGCCCCCAGGAGGACTCCCAGGGAGCTCATGGCGATAATGGTGATGAGGATGGGATCCAACGTGTAGAGCCAGCTCTTTTCTTTGTCGGCCGAAGGGGCTCCAGATCCTGAGGTTGGGGAAGAAGAGTTGGTCCAGTCCACCTCGTACTCATCTGTGACATAAAGCACATGAGAGATTGTGGGCGCTGCCTCTTTCAAGGTGATATAACTGAGTCTTCCCACATCATTGCTGTGCAACTAAGTTTATTTAACCCCCCTCGTCTCAGTCGTCTCCTCTATAAACCGGGGATACTGTTAAGTCTGCCTCACTGGGTTACTACAAGGATTAAATGAATTAACATTTGCAAAGTTCTTGGTGTCCAGCACACAGATGGTACAGTCTAAGTATTTGATATTTAAATAATTTGACTCCTACTAGGTAAGTTTGGATTTTGACAGAAACTTCGGGGTGTCTTTGGAGCACTGGGGTGGTCCCGTGTTCTGGGCACGCTTCTTTTTTGCCCCCTCATCCCCCACTTCCACTTGCTTCAAGTTACACCAAAGGATAGGCTGAGACTATTTTTATACGACAGGTTTCCGAATTTAGCATTCTTGGCTGTCGGAGCAGCAGACTTTTTTCGAACCACCACACCTCACTTGATACACATCTTACCTACTATTGTGGGTTGAATTGTGCCCCAAGGTTCATATGTTGACGTTCTAACCCTTAGTACCTTAGAATGTGACCTTATTTGGAGATAGGCTCTTTAGAGAAATAATCCACCTAAGGAGAGCTCATTATGGTGGGCCCTAATCCAACATTAAAAGGGGAAATTTGGAGACACACACAGATGGGAGATTGCCTTGAAAACATGGAGATAACCATCTATAAGCCTCATGGTCCTTGGGAGGAAGCAACCCTGCTGACACCTTGATCTCCAGGAAGGTGAGAAAATACATTTCTGTTGTTTATGACACCTAGTTTGCGGTACTTTGTTATGACAGCCCTAGCAGACTTATATACTTAGGTTTCCAGAGCGTGGCCAAAGCATGACCACATCCATAGCTCATTTTGTGGAATTTCCTAATAATCCCATGAAGAAGGCAGGGTGCTATTATAATTTTTTTTTTAAATAAATGAACAAACTCAGGTTTTTTTTTTTTTTTTTTTTTTTTTTAGAAATTAGGTGGCCAGGTAACTCACTCAAGGTCCCGGAGTTAGCAAGCAGTGAAACTAGGAGTAGGATTCAGGCTTTCCGCATCCTCGTGCCCTGCTCTCTGTCCCCATCTGCTTCTGCTGCTGCCTCTCCTTGTAGGCGAGTTCCACAGCTTTGCCCATAAAAGGAGCGTTAGCTGGGGCTTTGCAGGGAGAGTCTGAGCGGAGTTAACAAGGTGCTGTTTGGGTTAGTCACTCTGTTTCTATAACTACACTTGAAGTGTTTGATTAAGGTCAGGTTAAATACAGCTGGTTCTATAAACTGCTCTTCTTAAATGCATCAATCTTGGTCTGAAGTTGTTCTTTGAGGGAAACCTTGGTGATCTCTCTTGGAGATCAACTCTGGCACTCAGAGAAGCCCAGAGAGACCTGCGCTGCTCTGAGTTGATGGAAGAAATTCTATCTACGTGTTTGTTCAGCGGCCCTCCAGTTAGGGCTCTTGCTTTGGCCCCTTAAGTATGTGTATTTGAAGTAGAATAGAGCTTCTAATAAGTATGAGAATACAAGATGGGGATTGTAGCAAGGAAACCTAAATCTTGCAATGGGCCTCAACTTGGAGTCTTGGATAGTGTGAGAAAGGCTCTGTCCAAGCCAGGGAACAGGAAACCACAGAAAGCCTAGGAGAATATTCACGTTTATACTCATTGACTCAAGGTCTTTTTGGGAAGAGGTCAATGGGTTCAAGTAGCAACACATATAAGGGAACCTGGCTTTTACTTCTAAAGGGTTTATCCAGATTTGAAGTCCATCAATGTCGAAAGTTGCCTTAAGTAGGGGACCTGTTTCAGATTAGGCAGAAGCAACTCAATAAGCTTTCTAAATTTGACCCTGACAAAGCAATTGATGGTTCCTTCATTCCTCTCTAGATTCTTTTCTCTTATATTTCTGACTGGTAGTTCTAAATTCTGGCCTTCTAATACCCCAGGCATTATTTTTGTTGACGTCTTTATAACCAAACTTGAATTTCGTGATTATCTGCTAAATCATAGCAATACTCACCATCAATTTCATCTTCATAGCCTTCTCTCCCATGTATTTCTGGAATGTCCACTATAACGAAAAAGAAAACAAACAAATCAAGTTATAACGAATTTTATCGCTGTGGCTAACAGGCAGAGATGCAACTTTTCTCAGACTGACTCCCCGGTACAGTAGGCAGCAAAAGATTCACATCTGCTTCTAGATCATTTAGTATGTACATTACTGGATTCTTTCCCCTTCAGAAGATTTGTCTTTTATTTCCAATAGTGACCCAAAGAACAGAAACAAAAAAGGTCTTCAGCACCCATAAATCCTTGTGCCGTTGTAATGACTGTAGTTCGTTGCCAATATAGGTCTACGTTTATCCAAGGCAAAATGGATGGCATGCCCATCATCAGTTGCCATCACTGTGATATTTATCTAGGATAACTGACCCTCCTCATATGTGTGCATCTAAGTAGACATATACTGCGAGAGTTTGTCCTCTGGATTTCAAATAAACATATAGTAATTCAACAAAGTGATGTTTCATTATTTTATATTTTAATGTAGAACTGGAAAGAATGTCATAATAACCTGTCTACCTCCACGTATCTGTGCTAATATCTCTCATCTTTCCTTCTCAGCCTTTTTTTCCTATTGGCTTTCTTTACGGCTTAGAATAGGTCAAACATGGGCATCCAATCTGACTAGCCCAGGCTTGAATGGCGCTAAGTTAATTTACTGTGAATTTTCTCCAGCATTATCACTGTCTATCTTTTCTTTTTTTTATGATAATTTTTTGGGGGAGGTGGGAAAGACTGTCTTCCTATTCACGATGCTGTCCATCTTACAGAAATCAGAGCCAATGAAAACTTCCTGACTAAAATGGTAAAACATCAAAAAAGAGAATCAAATATGTACTGATTCATCATTTCTTTCTTTCTCACAAATTAATTATGCCTGCCCTGGCTGTCAGCTCAAGGTGGCGCCAGTGAATGTATGGGCCCTTTAGGAATTTTATTGAACCCCAAGTCAGGTGAACAACCTTGAGGTCAGCACTATAAATTGATAACCGAAAATCCAGGCTTAAGCCAAACCCAAATCCCAAAGAGCTAACACTCTCAAACAAGAGGAAAAAAAAAAAAAAAAAAAAGAACTTCGGACTGGCTGAACTTTTCCCTTATCAGCACTTCTCAGAGAAGATCTACTTGACCATGACCTGAACTGAGGACTGATCTATCACTGCCACACACAAAATTCAGTCCTTTCCTAGAGGCTGTGGTTTTAATCATGTTAGATAGAAGTCTTCCTCATTCCTGGCCAAGTGCTAAAGCACATTCTTATCCCCCTGGTCGCTAGAAGGGATACAACAAAACAACTTGCCAACACCCCACTTGAAAGGATCAACGCCATGTGGCACTGATTCGCCGTAAATCCAGCCTGTGTCTGGCATGTTTATAGCACAGCAACTGGCACCTGCAGGTCACACCAGCTTCCCCACCTCAATGCCCACCCCCTGCATTATTCTCCAGGCCCCTATGGCACAGGCTGTTTCCTTGGAATGAAGATGTGAATATGAATCAAAAAGAGGCAGGTGGTGTCTGTCATAGGGATCAAACTGAGCTTTTGAAAGGAAACCTGGAGATTTTTTTTTTTAACCTTATGAAACAACAACAACAACAACAAAAAAAAACAGAAGAAAACCATCACATTTCCAACAACTAATCGTTTTGGTGTGATGCTCATATATCTTAAGACCTTCATGGTTAAGAGATGCAGAACACTGGAAAAGAATATGTCTATCAGCCTAGCACAAAAACCGTGGGGCTCTTGCCAGTGACTTTTGGGCCAAATCCTCTTCTTGCTTTTAGGGATTTGGTCTCTGCCAAGGATGTGACAGATTCTTGGAGGCTAGAATGCCATTTTGCTCCATCTCACACCCTCAGGGAAGAACTCTTAGGACACTATTGATCACGGCTGGAAAGGGGGTGGATGTGGCATTGATCTTGAAAGAAAAAGGGTAAAAGGATGGTAATCAGTATTAGAACATTTTGCCCCAGGAGACCACACCCTCTAGTCTCTGGAGATAGAGGACTAGATGAGATGACCTCACAAGAACTGGTCCATTTCTAAGGTTCTCCGACATTGATTGGCCAGATGTGGCCGAGATTTCCGCACCTGGAGAACCAAAGGCTACTTGAGGTGAAGAAGAACACTTTAGAGGCTTGACTTGGCTTTTTGTGTAATCACTGCTCCCAGGAGTTTAGGTGAGTGGGAAGGGGTCGACAAAAGGATAAGTTAATCAACACTTTCAAAAGCGCATCTGTTCACCAAGCCTCAAAGAAAGAATGGCACACGGGGGAAAATCCAAATAAAGGGAACATTTGTACAAAAAGCAATTTACTTTGATAGCAATTTTCTCTGGTCCCCTTGCTAATATTATTGATACCTGTGTTTGATTAAAAGCTTTCTTTTTTAAAAGCCCCTTTGCCCTTCACGGGCCACTTTCCTTTCCTGTTAAGCTCAATAGGTAAACCTCAAGAGTGTTTCCTCAGGACGTTGGCAGGAAGGAGTGTGGTTCTCCCACCAGGTCCCTGTCATTCTAGAAAGAAAAGGCAAGAGTGGAGAGGAGGGAGAAATGATGAGCTCCAGACACAGTGGAGGCAGCACCTTCCTGATAGCAGAAGTTCTAGCAAAAGCATGGAGGGACCGGGGACTTGGAATTGAACTGAATTTTTCTTCTTTGTCAAGGACAAACTTGGAGAGGAACTTCCAGGACTCTGGGTCAGTGGGTGGGTGTGTCTCTAAGTGGGAGATGGATGAAGGAGAGTGGAATGGGCCACACCTATAGGATAATACAGATCAGGAATGGATCTTACCACCCACATGACTTCCACTTTCAACCTTTGTGCTCCCATGACCCTATTTCCTCTGGGATCCTGTGTGAACTCAATTTCAGGCCAGTTTGACTCCAAATCCTGAATTCTGACACTCTGTACTATGTTTCGGCCAGAGGAGACCTCCCACTGCCACCCCCACCCAGGTCTGCCTGCAAGTTCTCCGGGTGGAGGCAGGACACTGCAATTACCACCATATCATGACTACCTACCCTAACAGTAGGGATGGATCCTGGTTGACTGGATATACACTCTCTGGCTGTTTGCCTGCATTGCTGGCTCACCACTTGGATGGGAACTCATGAGGACTGCTCATGAATGTGAAAATATGATCTGAAATTTGAGGCTCATGGTTTCTGTGACAGCCATTGCTCAGAGGGGGAAGGCTGCTTTACCTCATTCTTCCAAGGGCAATCTTCATTCACCAACCAATCAACCAATCATCACTTATAAAGGGGATTCCCAAGGTGCCCAGGAACTGTACTGAGGACTATGAAAAATGGAGATGTATGGGACCAGGTGTCTACAGTCAAGGCCCTTCAGCATGGTTAGGAAGCAAAGACTAGTCCAAGCCAAAACAGCAGAAAAGAAAGTGGGGTATTATAGAAGGGACTCCAAGTGCTACTGATGTCCAGGGTAGGGATGGGGCACATGAGGCTGGGCCACTGCCAGGAAGGAAAACATGAGAGTGGGGAAGAGGATGCTTTGGAACTGAGGCAGCTTTGAGATGGGGGGTGGAGTTCTAGCTCCTTTATCTGATCCATAGGAATGGTTTCAAACATGGCACCTGAGCCTTTGTACTCATATACTGATCCCTTGGTTTTGGCTTGAATTCACTTTGATCTATTAAGGAATTCAAAGAGATTGCCACGGCTGGCTACAAATCTTCCACCTGGATTTCCCTACGTGAGAGTCAGCTGTCTGCTCCTCCCCTCTGGTGGAGGGGTGTGAACCAGCACCTCGAGAGGAAGTGAACTCATGCAGGACTGGAAAGGAGTCTAATAGTTTAAGTAATCTAGTGAGCAGAGTAGCCACTGCTTAAAAAACAAACAACTCAATTCAACAAAATCTGGTTGTTTTCATATCATCGTAGAAGCCTTAGGCTACAAAGTCCCATTTCCCCAGGAGTCCCTTCCTTTAGTATCATCAAGCAGTGGGTTAGGTACACAGTGAAGAGTGATTTAAGGTTCTACTCATGTCCTATAGTCCTGGTTTTTCAGGGCAAGAGGCCTGTAGGGGCTAGTTATTAAAACATTCACTCACTGTTCCAGGAACTCCCTCCACCCTAGAAGAGTCACAGATTTTCAAGTGTCAGTAAATTGCAACACTATGGCACGAAAGGTTAACGGCCATACCCAGTCACAAACCGAACCTACTCTAAGGAGATGTGTTTTCCCTGTGGGGTTTGGAACATTGCCTGTTCAGACCACACATGCTATGCAGGGGAAACACCCCCAATACTCCAACCTGCAGCCAGGAAATTCCCCACCGAGCATGATTTAAGTCTCAAATACGAAAGCTCTCTCTCAGTCTTTGCCCCTCAGTCTCTTGTCCCTGTCTTGTGTGTGTGTGTGTGTGTGTGTGTGTGCATGCACACACAAGCACAGGTGCACACGAGCCCATTATCTATCTTCCTCTCGTCCTCATTTTCTTCCATTTTTTTCCCTCTTAAATTAAGGCTCTTTGGGGTAAGGCTGCTTTTCTGCAGTTACTCATAGAAAACTTTCCACCTTCACTTTCAGCACTTCTGCTATGCTGTGGTCTCCTGCGAGTGTATTGGCACTGACATTGTTCTGTTTACTTTCTGCATCTTAAAAGGAACTTCACAAGATTGCTCAGAGAGTGAGAGGCCTGCCTCAGACCACTGGTTACTTTTAGATAAATTATTTAGGACAGCCCATTCCTGGGTCACTTGAACATAGATCATTTCAGGCTACCAACATACGCTGGTTTTCTATGGAGAGTCCCTTCCATGCCAATTCTGAGCAGTGGATTAAGAGGCCTGGTTGATGCTGATGACAAGTTCGCCAGCCAGAGTGTCAGCTCTGCTCTGTATCTGAAGGGAAGCAGCATGGGCTATGGAGCAGCACTGCACTGGGGATAGGCTGCCTATTTCTTGCTGAGTTTGGCTATCCACCCCAGGTGTGGGAGCCTGGGTGAGGCCTCCTGAGCCTCAGTTTGCTCCTCTGTAAAGTAACCACCAGCCTTCTTCCCTGCTCTAGTAGTCTTATGTCTTATAGGAAGAAAATGAGGAAAGTCAGAGGGCCTTTCCAATGAGGGCTCTCTCAGGTGGCTGCTGGTTGAAGTAGACAAGGTGACTCCCACAGAAAAGGGCCCCATACTACTCATTGCCCCAGCCTGCACCCCACACTACTTGTGTCCCGGGCGTTGCTCCCTGAAGGCAGCCATCTTAAGGTGTATATGGAAAGAGAAGACCACAAAAAGAACAGGTAAAGGGAAGCCATGAGGTTCTCTGTTTTCGATACTTGCTCATTTCCTTAGATACTAGCCCTGCTAACCTGCGATCAAGGAAGTATGGGGGTGTACTGTGCCCCAAGTTTTAAGCCTCTGCCTCACCTGATGCCAGCCTGATAAAACCAACCTAACATGGCCACTTAACCCACCAAACAGCAACCGGTCTTTAAAGCAAGGATTGAAGGGTCTCTTACGCACAGGAGATGGTCAAAGTCATTCATTTTCACAGGTACAAGTGTCATCGCTTCTACTTTAAAGAGGAGGAAATTGAGGAAGGAGGGGAGAAAAATGCAGTTAGTCATTGAACAAATCGGCGGTGAAGTGAGTAAGCCACATTTTCGACACCTTGTTTGGGGCTGTGATTTATGTGGGATAAGCTCTTGGCTACTTAGAACCCTTGCTGAATTTGATTCCAAGTTCCTGAAACCCCTGAGGCAGCTAAATCACTGGCCTGTTCAGATGGGAATAGTCTTCAGAAAATTCTCTCAGCCATTTTGTTTTGATCCCTGCAGGAGATATAACACCGAGACTGAAATAAATGAGAAATAATGAAGGACTAGGAGATACTTCTTGGCCTTTCAAAGTGTTTAATTCAGTTGAACATTTAGTATTGGCTGAAGATCCCCCCGCCCCATCACACTTAATTTCCCTAATTCAGTTTGTTCATCCCCAGTTGCTACAAGGAGCCAAGAGTTCAGATGTTGATGAAAACTTTGCCAAAGCTCCTCCATTAGAGAGTCAGGGTACTTGAGAGCCATTTATCCCTTGCTGGGTTTGGCTTCAGTTTAGAAACACCACCAGAAGATCCTTTATCATGGGTTTTTATCTCTTGGGCTGATAGCCAAATACATGCAAAGTCATGGAAAAATATTTTTTTGGAGTTTTCAAATGGTTTCAAGCTGGAAAACACAGGGGCCTTGGTTTGAGATATCTGGAGTCTGAACTTGAATTTAGCCAAAAAATTATTTTTAGTTGAATAACCAGGAGAAAATACTATAAGGGCCTGGAAATACCAACTGCAAACGAGGAGGCTGTGAAATGACCTAATAATATTTTCAAGTGTGGAGGCGGATGAGCAGCTGAGGCCAGAATGGCTCCACTGAGCCCCAACAATGGCGTGAAAATAAGAAAAATGCAGCCAGAGAAATATTTAGCTGTAAAGACAGGATTCACAATTGTGCAGGCTGGAAAAACCCAGCAGCGGTGATGGAGGAAAATTCTTGGATCTCTCCTCTACCCTCAGTCTTGGAAAAGTCAGAGCTAGTCTTCATGTCTATAAGTGGATATGTCACCAAGAAATAGGCTCTTCTTTTGTTGGCCACCTTCTTAGAGTAGGAAGGTGAGGAAACCAGGAAATTTCAGGGAAGAAGTGTCCCTCCCCATTCTTATCTTCTCCTGAGATAAAAGTCTTATATTTTTACATTTCAGAGAGCTCTGCCAGCAGGCTTTGACACTTCTCTCCTCCAATCCTGACTCAGTGAGTGTGCACACTGGGAACAGGACTGAGGTGGAGTAGTTTCCTATGACCTGGGTGAAAGGACGGAGTCAAAGAAAATGAAACTGCAACCACTCCCAATATGACAAAAGATGTCTTCTTAAAGCTCTCATCTTTTGTAAGTCCTTGAAAAAAAAAAAACACACACACAACCTATGTATCTCACCAAGGGACTCTGCTATACTTGAAAGCTGGGCTCTTCTTCAGAACACAAGAATGAACGACTCTGTGGGAAGATGTTAGGAGTTCCAAAAAGGTACCTCTCTCTAGCCATTCAAGAGGTGATTTCCCCCAGAAGCCTGCTGGTGACCAAGGACTGTAATTATCACTGAAGAGAACAATTTGGTGTCCAGTAAGAATGCAACTACTCGGAGGAAAGTAACCAATTGAGCTTTTGAGGGAATTTGCTCCACACTTTTCTGGAAAGGGGTTTGGTGAAGGTGTGAGAATGACAGAGGAGAGAAGGGGCCACCAGGAGAAGGGGATGATGCATAAAAGGGAGGCTGGAAGTTGGAGATGAACAATACCGGCACAAAGACAGAGGGGTGGAGACAGGGCCTGCTTGGGGAAAGAGGGGATGGCGGTCCTATATGGAGTCGCAAAGCCAGACGGCGATGGCGGGGTTGTGGGCCTGGACTTCCCGTGAAGGCTATTATTGAGCTTACACCCTTGGTCTACAGTTGGCCAAGGCTGGTGAGGACCCTGAGCGCTGCTTTTACAATCCATGTCAGCCCCTGTCTAGGTCCTAGTTCTTATCTCCCAACCTTCAGGCCAGCTGTTGAACTACTTAAGAAGACCTATGAGGAAGTCCACCTGGGGCCCTGGGGTCCTCATACCCCTTCTCCCAGCCCGTTGGTGGTAGTTAGGAAACACAAAGGGGCAAAATGATTTTTTAACATTCTGCTAAAATGCAGCCTCAATAACCAGCAGGCTGGCTGAGCATAGGACTTTGGTCAAGGCCACCTTTGGCTCAAAGCTTTCTCTGCACTCCCATCATTACTGGAGCTGGCTGCTGCTCTCTAGCAAGTAGAGAACTCTAGTCCAGGCATCGTGTTAATGAGTCCTGCTGCCTGACAAAGAAAGTGCTATTGCTGAAAGCCAAGACACGGTACACTATCATTCCCGCTCTGGATCGGAGCCCTTGCTTAGGGGTATGGTAGTTAACGATCTTTAAAGAGTTCAATTTTGCACAATTAGAAGACAAAACAAGGCTTGTGTGTGTGTGCGTGTGTTTGCAGTAACATATCACTAGCTCATTCATACCTTATGCTCATGCTGCTTTCTTTCTTGAGCCACTCACCCCGAGTTACCTATGTGAACCCCATGTCCAAGAGGCAGAAGTCCTGGATTTTTGGCAGGTTGGAGAAATATGCCCATAAAGCCCATATATGGCAGTGGACACTGTCCATTATACTCAAAGTCCTATTATTAAAACCCTTTGTCTTAGTGCATAGTAGACACCAGGGTAACACTCTTGGAAGAAATGGTGTTTTGAACAAACAGATCTCTTGGCTTCTCTTCCACTTGCCACTCCTTGCTGGAGCCACGTGGGGATAGCAGCTTGGCCTATGTATATAAACCTCCCACTAGACAACAACCTCACCTCCTGGTGACTTTCCTTGGGTCACATTGGCCCTGAACCCCCTCAGAAGAAAGCTGGATGACACCTTTTGGCCCAGAAAGCCTGTGTCTGCTCAAGGCCAGTGTGGGGGCTTTGGTCATAAAGCTCCGAGGATTGGAGACTTTCTTTTGGCATGTGGGCCTACTTGTGGCTGCTGGAATATTTTAGTCTGCAGCACAATACTGTGCACTGACCTTAAAGGATGTTTTTTACATGAATTTTTTAGTAGGAAACATAAATAAATAAGAGCAAGGCACAGCATAGTCACTCTTTGAAGAAACCAAGTGGAACTCATTAATCATGGAGAACAGGGCTGTGCCTACTGAACCCAGGGATGGAATTAACTCCTGGGCCACAGCGGCCACAGCTCCAGTGAGCTACCGCTTACAGCCAGGCCCACGTTCTCCACAAATTGACAGTTTGAAAAAAAAAAAAAAAAAAAAGTCCCCACAATTAAAATTCCCTTCTGTTAAAACTATCTAAAGTCTTCTCTTGCAAGTACTCCACCCACTTTAGGAAAGAGAGATAGGCACAGGGATTAAATGGCTTGTGCGGATGGGGCAGGGGAGAGAAACCAGGATATCCCTAGATATCCACCACCTCTCAAGGGGGGACAGGTTCACTGTGGAAGGTAAGCCTCAGCCATTTGCAGCACCTCTTAAAATGAAAACAGGCACCCCACTGGACCCAGGAATTCTCCTGGAGAGAAACGTGCACATGGAGGCAACTTCGGAGCTGTTCCTCACGGTATTGTTTATAATAGGGAAAATAATGAACTAGGCACAACCTGAATGCCCACCTGAATGCCACCAGTAGGGGAGCAGTTAATAAACTTGGGGATATCCACACAATATGGAATGCTATACAGGAGTGAAAAAGGGTGGGCTAAGTCTGGCAGTGTGTACGAAGTATCGTCAAGATTTTGTTAAAGGAAAAACAGGAGGCTGTCCAACAAAGGAGGAAAGGCGTGACGCCATTCACGCAGAACAAAACCGAACGGCAATCAATACAAGCCACACGACTGGACACAAACATCCTTGTTTGCAATGGTATAAAACAAGGCCTGGAAACAGATACCTCACACCGTTTCTCATGATTACTCTCTTTGGGGAAGAGAGTGGGACTTGTTAGCAATGAAATGGACTTCTGCTTCCTCTGTGTTATTTGCCCATTTCCAGGATGTAGTTGTGTATACCTTGTAAGTTTGAAAAAAGGGTTGGGGGGGAGAAACCCAACCAGTTATTATCCTAAAATTTCCCCAAAAACTTCTTTCAGGGTCAGTAACCACTCAGGTCATTAAGCCTCTAATACAAGATGTTTCCCTACTCAACCCCTCAGTCTGCCACCAGAATGTCCATGGCTGATTTTTCAAACAGCCTTTCTTATTTCTTGGTCTGATGCCTGCGGGTCTTTAGCTTTTTTGGGCTCTTGGAAGTCAGGGACAGCAAAGCCTAAGAACAATTACTTTGCCCAGAAGAGGGTGGAGTGATTCTGGATCTTTGCTCGCTGGGCTGGAGGCAAGATTGGTTTCTGCTGGTTGCCCGGAAGCACCTGGACTGTCCCTTGTGCCATACTATGCTAACGGGGGTTTTGTTCTTTGGCGGTCCTCCAAATCCTCTATCTGCAGGGTCTGGGGCCAGTCAGAACTCCACCGCATAGTTGGTGCAAGCGTACTCTGGCTGAGGCATGTGGCCCGACGCCTTCTAAGGGTGCAGGTCCCTGATTGTATCTAACCTCTAGACATACTCTAGGGCAACTGATCTATGTCAGGCTTAATTAAATCCTACACTAGTCCTAGCTTTTAATTTATTTATGTAAGGCGATTCTTTTCCCTGCCGATTGTAAGACCATCAGCTGGTGTTCCCCTCTCCCCTCCTTTTTCTCTGGCTGGATTTGTTTTGTGTTTTCTTTGGGCCATCATTGAAGTGGATGAAAGGCAAATTACAGCTGTGAGAGCCCCAGAGATGTGCACAATTAAAGAGAGAAAACAAGCTGTACCTACAGATCTGCAGTTTGGCTCAGATGTGTAGCCCACAACGCAGACAAATCAAAACTTAAAAACGAAGCTCTTTTCATCAAAGATTACAGAAAGGCCACAATGTTTGTGCAAAACAACTGCAAAGTCAGGGAAGAGGGGTGATGAAAACGAACGCAGCGCCACAGCAGATTGGCCGGGCTTGGGTTATCTGGGCTGGGAGGGTGGTATCTTGCTTCAACGGCGAGAACACACATTTAAACCATCATAAAGGGCCAGGTAGGAGCCAAAAAAGACATACTGGGCCTCGACATCTGGTATTTATGATCCATGGAAACACAATTTCTGTAACATTTATGCTTGGGCTCCCTCTGAAATACCACACTGATAACAGTGCTGTGTTGGACGCCTAAGATTAGAGTCCTAACAGTCTTTTGCCCTTTTGGGGAAGAGAGAATACTTCTAGAAAATGCCTTGGGACCAGAACCAAAGCAGGAAGAGCAACGATGAAATGCTCAAAGGTGGTTCCAAAAATGGTAATGCTAACGAAGCATAAGTGATGGCCAGTTTAATTTGGTCTGGCAAATGTGGATCCCAGGCCAGCTCAGGAAAATGTTGACTGAGCCTGGGTCTTTGCCTGAAATAAATACATTTGAGATGCTTTCAGTTTATCCTTTACTAAAGGGAACAAATGGCTTTGAGGAAAGCCAAAGGTTATTTAGACAAAATGGGTAATTAGGCTTGTCATTAGACTAACAAACAATGCTCTAATCATGGGCATTCTACTCTCTTCTCCTGCAGAGGGCAGACAGCGACATATATACCGCGCCATCTGTACTAACAGAGCTTCCTGTAAGATCTGAAAACCAAAAGCCTGCTTCCTTTCAGCACCACTTGGACACGTTTACGGATGTAAAAAGGTCTTCCTCCTGGATCTAGCTTTAGAGGGGAAAAGGCAGGACTCTGGTGGAAATAGGGTACCTGGAGACGTCCCCTTCCTTAGGACCTATAGAGATGGTTCTTGTAACCCCCAGAAAGGCTCACGGGTTGATGGAATGCCTAAAACACCCAACAAATGGGGGTGTGGCGGAAAATCCTTCCATCACTTCTTGACCACTATTTAGAAGCATTAAACAGCTGGCAGGTGGTGTTTCCTGTATTTCCCCCCCCAATCCTCCACCGATAGAAATATTTTATATAACGAATCATTAACTTCCCAAAAAGGAGAACCAAACAAAAATACATGTCAACACAATCAGGCTTTTCGAGGAAGTTTCCCCAAGCCCCTCTCAAAGTTTTTACAGAAAGTTCCTTTTACAAACTGTTCCAGCCTGATAGTTGCAGGTTCATAGTCATCATATAATTATCTTCATTATTTGCTCCAAAATGAAGTCTGGAATATTTTGGAGCCTTGAACATGCCATAAGTCCCCATTTTGTCTGGGAAAGTGCTCATAAACTAGAGATCAATGTCCCCATGGAAGAAATAATTTGGTAGGCGAGGGGTATGATGTCGCCGCTTCTTCTCCAAAGGAAGCTATCTGTCTCCATAGGGCCGAGTACATGATTCAGTTCCACTGGTCCCATTCCCCCTGGGGTCCCTTGAAAGTCGAGTCCAATCGCCAGGGATTTGCCATCAAGAGAAATTTTGTAGAATCACACTGAGCAATTTAGCACTTAGCAACTTTTGCAAAATCCCACACCAATCATAAAAGTTGGCTCAGCTGCACAAATTGGATAAAACTCCTAACAAGCAGTAATAAAAAATAAAAGAAGAAAAAGCTGGCATTTAGTTGCAAGGAGAAAACCCACCTACCTCCCACAGCAATGCCCTGTAGCTCAGAAGGCGATATGCAAACTTTGGGAAACATCAGTTTGTTCAAAGCCTACATTTCAACTTTGTTCTCATAGGCAAAAGGGAAAAAAAAGCCCAGATGTTTGTATAAAAATATCATCATTTTATTACATTCCACACAATACATTTTCAAATAGTTTCCAATGTCCACAAGTTATTTTGACACACAGGCAACTGAGCAATGCAAGAGATGTCACAGTTATAGGAAGAGGGAATAAGAATAGGAAGTAAAAATCTTTAAGTTTTCTCGTTTTGTTGTTGTTCTTTGGTAATTTTCGATTATTTAGGAGTTTGCTTGCCTGCTAGTTTCATTTTAAAGACAGGGTCTTTTTAAAGATAGGGTATCAATGTCAGAAATATCACTGGATTTCCTGTCCTATTCTGGCTTTAGTCCCAAAAATGTGGGATAAGGGAAAAGTCAATTTCACTTCACTTTATTTTCAGTGTCCTGTTTCGTCAATGGCGATGCTATGATTTTTTTTTTTTTCCTTTTTCTGCCTTCACCAGCAATTAGGGGAATAGCAATTGTGAGCATAATAGCAAGGAAGGGATTTTTTTTTTTTTTAACCCCAGAGATAAGGGTTTCCCTCCTGGAGCTGTTGATACGAAACCCCTACTAAGGCAAAAATGTTACCAGTCCCAGCTAGACCTTCAATTCATTCATTCATTCGTTTATATTTTAATAGTTGCTATCACCTCTTTGTCTTCTGAGAAGCAACTCTAAACACATGCATGCATGCATTCACCTGTCCAGTCTATTTTTCTTAGAAGAGAGTGATCCTTCCCCCCTCTATGAAATACAGAATTTTGCTTTCTAAAGCTGCAAAGCATGACTTTATGGAAGAGTTGCCCTTTGAGCATAGTACCTGGATAATACTATGAAAGTTGCTGGGCTAGAGAGAGAGAGAGAGAGAGAGAGAAATGTGACATCCCCAGCTGAACTGCATCGTGGGATTCACAAAGATTTGAGCAGCCTCATATTCTCAACTATGGCATGTACATAAAGATGATGCCACATGGGGCATCAGATAAAGACACAGCAAATGCACAAAGTTGTTGTCATCTTCTTTTAAAGAAGGGAAATCCTCAAGGGTATATAGTAACTCAGACAGTTTGCTACACTGGCTGGATTTTCCAGGTGTAATTTCCTGACACCATGCCTCCACGGGGCGCCTACAGGGATGTCAATCATTTTTGAGGCAACGGCTGGCCCCAAGCGCACAACTGGATGTGGACACCTGAGATAAAAAGCCCTTAGTGACTGGCATGGAATTCATCACACGGGATGCTGGGCTCTTGGCCCTCCTCCCTCTCCTGGCTGCTTTTTCCATCTTCAGCTGGGGTAGGACACTTGAAATCTCAAGGTGGCTCATGCTCTAGCCTTTCATCTTTTCTCTTCTTGGCAGGGCTGCTGTGGTTGAGACAGAGTAGCTCTTTGAAATAGAATAAGAGTGGGAGAGCACCTTCCTTTCAGAAGGATGAAACAAACCAGATGCGAAAGTGAGTGTGTGCTGGAGGGACCTGCGAGTACAATTCTGAAAGAATGCTAAAAGTCTCTCTCTCCCAAGCAGCCAAAAAAAAAAAAAAAAATAATAATAATATTTTGTTCTCAGAAGGTACCTGGAGGCTTTCAGCCCAGGCAACCATCTTTGGAGAGAATCTTATGCCTCCCCAGTGGGTTCCTAGCAGGAAGGTGAGAAATCAACACCCCCCAAGGCTGAGCCATGGTTCACTGAGCCTCTCATTAAAAATACGCATTTCCTATCAATGAAATCGACTCCATTATTGAATCTATCCTCTCTACAGTATCATTAGGCAGTTTATCTCCAACACCCCTCTCCGTGCGTTGCTTAGAGAAGACACATGGGCAGCAACAGATTTATTTTCATTATATCCTCTCCGATGCCGCAACATCTGGAAATGCCAGGCCAGCCTACGAGGGTGTATTTGCCAGATGCTACGAACGCTTTAAGGGGTAGCACACTGACACGTTACAAAAAAAAAAAAAAAAAAAATGACTACTTTTTGTTTATAATCTCATAATATTTAAATTAAGTCAGGTGGACAGTCTTATGTTTTAGCGGCTATAGATTCAGGCACACGTTAACACCACGAAAGGAAAGCAAACGATCCCCTTTCCCCCACATTTTACAAATGCGAATACAATGATCAATATAATACCAAAGAATGCGATTTTTAACCTTCTTACTCCATTCCATCCCAAGTCGGGCACAATAAACCCCGCCCCCCCGAGGGAGGAGACTTGTAAAAGACCCCACTTCTCAGTCCTTCCTTCTCCTCCCTCCTCTCCTTCACCTCCTGCTCCCAACTTAAAACAGGCTACTGCTTCTGCTACGCCAGTCTCAGATTTGTTATTCTCTATGACTTACTCCAAGATTGGACTTCACTGATCAAAGCTAAACATTCATTATGAGCTTCTCTTTTATAAGGCAACATGAGACAGATTTGCTTCAGGGCTGGAAGTCGAGATGGTTCTGCACGCACCCAATGGCTGCTATCTTGCTGCTTCAAAGACTCCAGGAGACGTGACAAGGGGTCACGTCTGAGTGCGTTGGGGGAACTTTCCTCTTGGGCCAGATGGGTTGGGAACGGGACAGGGACGGGAGGGGCCACATTTCATTTCACGTGGCCTCTAGTTTCTTAGGGACCTGGAGATGACAACGGTAGCCAACAGAAACCCAGCCAGAGCTAGATAAGGCAACAAAAAGCTTCAATCTCTTCTCCGAGTAAACAAAACTAGTACAGTATATTATTTTCTTGTAAAATGGACCCCCCCCCCCGGGGAAATAACACAAGAATTAAAGGGGGGGTCCTCTCTGAACACACCCACACACTCCCCCCCACAATGAACCAGGCTCTCTTTCTCACACTCCCCCCACCCCACCACCACACACAACATAGAGCTATTCACACGCAAGTGTATGTTATGTACAAACACACAGAGCCAGGTTTCCTCTCCAGTCTCCTGGCAGACTGCCCACCGGGGGGAGGCACGGGGTAAGGCCGGGGGAGAAACGGGGAACCAGTCTCTGCAAGGAAACCAGCTGAGCCTTCAGTTGTGAAGTGCTGAGGGGTGGATCTCTTCTCATAGTCCAAGATGCAGCATTAGAGTGGAGGGGTGGTGGGTTGGGAATCCACAAAGGAAAGGGGAAAAAAAAGAAAAGAAAAAGAAGGAAAGAAAGAAAAGAAAAGAAAAGAAAAGAAAAGAAAAGAAAAGAAAAGAAAAGAAAAGAACCCAAGGACTATGGTCAGGATGAAGCAAAGCACACAGGGTTCGGGCCCCGAGGGGGAGAGACACACACACACACACACAGAGAGGGAGAGAGAGAGGCGTCTGAGAGTTCACACAGAGACTAGGCGAGGAGAAAAAAGTGCAAAATCGAGGCAACGTGTTTGCAGTCTTTCTCGTTTGTTTTGGGTGCCGTCCTTGGCTTCGGCCCTCAGCAGCGCGAGCCGCGGTCTTGCTCTAGCTTAATGGTTAGGGTGGGCTCCACCGCCACAGGGGCCCCGTTGGTGTAGTGGGAGGTTTTGTAGGTGATGGAGTGATCGGTCTTCTTGGCCGCATAGCGGAACCGGTGGTAGTGGAGCACCAGGGCCAGCGCGACGGAGACCAGCACCAGCACGGCGCCCCCGGCGGCCATTACGTAATACCAGTAGGCTGGGATGGGCTGCACGGGCACCGTGTCCACTGTGGGCTCGGTCCCTGGTGGCAGGGTGCCCCCTGGTGGAGAGACACAGAAGAGTGTTGCTAGGCTCAGAGCATGCAGACGGATCCCAAAATTAATTAAAAAAAAAAAAAAAAAGATACACATACATGCTTTGGAGTGGAGGGGGCAGGGGACAGGGGGGTAAGATGGTACCGGGTCATCTCCTCGTGCCAAGCACTTTTAAAGGACTGTTATTTCCTACTCACAACCTCATGGGATGGGGGCCGTCGGACCCATTTCACAGATGCTGAGAGGTTAAGTGGACGCGCGGTGACGCAGCAAGTGGGCAGGTGAGTATGGGGTTGGGCCAAGAGCTGCAGGGTTTCGAGGCTCTCTACGTCTGCTAAAAACACAGTCACTCTCAAACAGCCAGAAGCGTCACCGTCCACACACGCGCGCACACACACACACACACACACACGCGCACACGAATGCACACAAGGAAGTGATGCTGAAGTGAGTTCCGGGGTTCCGCGAGGCTGATTCTCCGAATGGGCGGGAATCCTTGGTCGGGCTGGCCAGCATTCTCTTAAACAATGTGTTCATGAGGCTGGCTAGACGCGAAGGTGAGTTCCACTTTGGCTTGCCAAGGCCCCCGTGCCCATAGACATCAGCCTGGCCTTGTCTAAACAGGTCAGTTATCACTGTCAAGCCATGACTAACGCATCTTCATTTTTTTTTTTAATTGGACAGAGGGTCTTCAGAACCTGATTGGAAAGACGTTGCAACAACAACAAAAAAATGTGGGCACAAATGATAGTGGGGATGTAAGAGAGAGAGTAAGCGAGAGCCAAGGGAGGGAGATCATTCTTAATCACGGAAAAGACAGAGGAGGGAAGAGAAGCTAGCAGAGGATTTCGAAGGCAAACCACATTCACTGGCCGGCCTCTGGTTGCCATGGAGATGATATAGCAGATTTAAGCCCAGGGTAACTCTGGGGAAAGACTGGCTAGAGTCCCACTTGATGCAAAACAGTGCTACGACTTGATTCTCCCAAAGATTTACATCAGATGAGAATCTGGCCCAGAATGGGACTAGGAGCTTTGGAGCTTGCCAAAACCAGACATGATCTTTACTTCTGAAAAATGATGTATGCTTAACCTGTGAAAGCTTACATCCCTAGCTGCTTACATCAACTGGTGGTGGCCAGAAAGATGCCTCCTCTCTATCCCTGGGATCTCCTCAGGGGGGGCCACGGCTGGGAGGGGCCGCTGCCTTCTTCACCCATCACTGGTCCCACCCTGTGGGTGCATCGCTGCTCAAGATGCAGCCAGGGGGCGTTTATATTTTCATGCCTCCCCCAGGAGACCTGGAGCAGTGACTAAAAGACTTCCTGAGGTGAAGACTCCTCTACTTGTGGGTCAGTGTTGGCCAACCCCTCAGCCTGAACACCAGGGAATAGCTGAGGGGTGGATCAGACCTTCTGGTGTCTTCTCAGAAGTGGTAGAAAAATGGTAGCATTTTTTCTTGGAATATCTTTTAGAGCCTGCCCACCCTCCCAGCCTTCAATCACTGGCTCCCCCAGTTTGACGGATCCCTTTCCACTAACGTGTGGGGTCTGTAGGTGCCTCTTGGCCCTCAGGGGTGCCGCGGCCTTGGAAGAGCTTTGACAAGGATGTGTCACACCGCAGACACACTGGCAGCCACATCTACAGCCCCGCTATCTCCTTTCTACCTTGTCTTCTTCATTACCACCTACTCTATTTTTTATTTCCAAATCATTTCTATCTTTTAATAATTTCATTACTGTAGCTGAGAAAGCTCTTTATCTCCCTCTTTCTCTCCCTCCTCCTCCCCCTTCCTCTCCCCCCTCACTCTGTCAATCTTTGTGACCATATTGAAAATTATGCATAGAAACAGAAAGAGAAAGCAAGGCGCCGAAAACGGCTCCTTGAAATGGCCAGCTTGTGAGCCACAGTGAACCGGTGTCAACTCATTATTCAGGTCACCAAGAGTATCTGCTGCCTGGCAACCATCCTGCTGTTGGATTTTCATGTGGGCTCAGAAGAATGCACGAGAAACAGCAAAGTGTGTGGGGATGGGCCGAAGTTCCCCAGTGCCAACCACCTCTCCCCAAAGGGCATCCTTGGGTTTGCCTCTCATTTCGACTTGGTGCCACAGTGAGAGCCCTGCTCTAATGAGAAGAAAGGAAAGTGATACGTCCACAGGGTTAACCCTCCCACCTGAAGCACCCGAGCAGACCACAAAGGTAGGAGCACACATTTTTGCCAAGCAGAAAACAGTCACAACTGCCCACGTTCCCTCCAAACCATACAGTCTCAGGTTCAAAGGCTTGCTTTCCTTCAGTCAAAATGTTGGTTTTTGACATAAAATACACCCCACCCTCCTCACCAAGGCTCAGAGTGCCAGGGCTGGGCCTTAATGCTATTCCTAAAGTGTTTCATGTGATAGAGACAATATTGGGGCACAATGGGGAGGATCTAGGAGGCCCCCTGGAGGAATGGGAAACCACAATACGTGGATTACACATTCAGAGTCCGAGCTAGACCTCTGGTCTCAGAGTTCTGCTCTGCTCTGGAAGACACACTCCACGTGAGATGTAAGACCCGCCTCCCCTTTCCTACCAACGCTCTCCTCCCCCTGCATTATCAACACGAAGAAGATTTTTGGGACAAAAGCCATGTTATGGATGGTGATGGACTGCGCATTAGCTCCTTAGACCTTCTCCTTGGACATTTGTTTTGAGAAATGAGAAAACATGCTATGTTGAGTTTGTGTTTTCAATGTTAAGGGAGTTAGAAAAGAGAGGATCCATTTAACAGTTCTCCCCTCATGCCCCACAGGCAATTTTGGGTGACCCAGAGTTGGGGCCAGAGTTTCTCAGAACACTCTTCAGGGCTAAAGAGACTCAACTCTCACAGGCAGGTGGATTACTGGTTTGGAACCTGGCTTTGCAGTAGCCTTCAAGGGCTGTATACTAAGGCCCTGCTTTGCTAGATGGAGGAAGGAAAGTTGACAGATCGGTAGTGGTTAAACGCCCTTCCAAAGCACCATCCCAGACAATAGCAGCAATCCAACAAATGTCAGACAGATGGATGGATGTAAGTATGGGGGAACGTATTGGAAACAACATCCAGATTCCCTCGAAAACATTAATGACCCACTGGTACTTCATGTAACAGTTATCCTTGGAAAGTGCTAGTGATTTGGCTGACTCCTACTGCGCCTCTAGGTGAAGTTGCAAAAAAGGTGCCACCTTCAGACAGATGTCGCCAGCCCCAGGTGCCCAGGTTGGTGAGTGGCTCTTTTTTGGCCTCGCTTGTCCCCATATGGGGTGACTGGGCCATTGCTTTGCAACAAAGGAGCCTCCCCAACATGGGAGAAAGAGCGTGGGTAAGCCTTAAGCCTTGTCCAGAGCTGGCAGTGTGCTGACCCGAACGTTCCTTTTGACTGTATTAACTTTTATCACTTACTCACATCCCTCTTTTTTTTTTCCCTCCATTGGACCATGCTTTCAACTCTTGAACTATTTTCTTCATTAATTACCATCCTCTAATTCTCCACAAAGTTTTCTCATTGTGTGAGATAATGAGAAACAGATATTTGAATAGTCAATAACTCCAAGTGTATTTGCAAGGTTGAGCAGGCTTCCATCTGTAAAAGTTCTGAGCCCCCTGGAGAAAGGGGCAATGCGAAAGCAAAGAATCTGAATTGTGACAAACAGTAAATGTACAGGAGGGGACTAGGGGAAAAAAACGAGACAGTAGGCAGTGCTCCTCCCAGGCCTACTGGGTTATTGAATGAACGAGCCATCGGGAAATGTGGCCAGTGCAACAGCTACGGTGAGTGGTCATTTCCTGTGTGCTGCTTCTTGGGTCTGCATCACCTTATTTATGCGTTGGGACCCTCAGATGGGAGACTTGAGAATCTCAGAGGATAAGTGAATTTCTCCGGAGGAAAATTGAGGAAGAGGGCAGAGCAGTACGCAGTAAAACCCTGGAGATAACGCAGTGTCAGGGCCAGAAGCACGTGCACGGAATCCGCGGCCGGTGCTGGAACCCAGGGGTCAGCTAACCGCTCTAGCCCACAGCCTCTTTTATGTCCATTCTGGAACACAGCGACCCTTATTACCTGTTGCTTATGGCTACTTTGGTGCTGCAGGGTCTCATAAAGCCCAACGCATTGACCTTCTTGTCCTTCTATAGAAGAATTATGCAGACCCCTGTTCTAACCAAGCTGGGATGGCACAGAAGTGGTCCTCTCCCTTTCTGCCCAAACCTGTCCGAGGACTGTCTCAGTCAAGTTCCCACTGTAAAGAGAAAGCATCTCCCACAGCTGAGTTTATAAAATGTCCCCTGGACCTGGAGGAGTCACCCTAGTCTTCAAAAGAAATGTTTTGAAGGACACCAAAAAAAAAGAGAGGAAAAAAAAAAAAAGGCTCACTGCAAATAACTGTAGAGGCCTGGCCTATCTCAGAGTCTTCTCTGTACAGGTTGAAAATGAGGTGCTGCTGAAGGAGCATTTCAGATAAAAGGCTTGTTTAATTTGTGAGATTAAACGAACAACAACGAAAAAAAGGGTTGCCTCCTCTAGAAGAGTTTACAGAAGATAGTAGAAGAATGTGGTCACGCCTACAGATCTGTTTGGAAGAGGAATGTACAAGTACAAGATCTCCCTGAGAAATGACTCTTGGCTTTGCCTTACAGGCAGTGCACGGAGCTCCCTGGAAGGGTCCCCTGAGGCCTGCAGACCCGGCACTGGTGTCCCACATCTATCCCAGATGCCTCTAAATTCGGATCTGGGGCCGGCTGGAGTTTCGGACACTGCTCTTCAGCAGCCCTCTCCTCTTGGACAGAGGAAAAGTCGGTGAAAAAATTTTTCTTCTCCCCTTAGAGAAAACTGATGCTGGCAGCTGTTTAGATGAATGGCAAGCTTGCAGGGAGGGGGCGCGTCAGGCCCCTCTGTGACAGGAGAGGCAGCTTGCACAAGCAAACCTCACAAAGAATGCCTCAGTGTCCCCTTAGGCAAGCAATGGCAGCCAAGCAGTTCCACGGTTTACACACATCTGATCTCCATGCTTCCTTGCTCAGCAACACCTAGCCTCAATCTGGCAGCTGGAGACGGAAGGGGAGGGGGGCTATGGAGAAGGAGAAGGAGCCACACACCACAGCTGCCTATCTGGAACTCTGGCAGAGTTTAGGAATACTTCTCTGCCTTTCATCCTGCACCCCCTCTTGGAAGTGCTCCTGGGAAGGAGGAGTGGGGAAGCCCAGCAGAGAAGGAACTCGAGGTCAACCCCAGGTCCCCCTGGGATGGAGGGGCACTGCACTGGAACAGCTCTGGGAGGCAGCCCGTGGGGAATGAGGGTGGGGATCAAAGAGGGGAGGTGGCAATGGGAATTGGCAGAGATGGACCAGTTGGCACCCAATAAACAGAACTTAAAACCCGAGGCAAACCCCGGCCAGCTCTGTCGCTTCCCCAGAGTGGGTCTCTCGTAAGACTGCTCCTCTCTATGCCCAGGAGACTGACTGAGATGTTCAGTTTCTCCTTTTTACCTGGATGAAAATGGAACAGGACTGTGGAGAGTGAAACCCAGAGATGGGCCTCTGGCTCTCAGAACTGGTCCGACGCTTAGCACCCAAGCTCACAGCCATTGCGAGAGACGCTGATGTTCCTTCTAGCATCCATCAGTGGTAGACACAGCGGCTCTGAACCCTTTACCGTAACAACCACCCTCCCTGAGTGCACCAGTGCTAGCAATTTCCATGGGTCTCTAATGGGGAGGGAACCAGACCTAGTCTCTCTGCTCCTGCATCGTTTAAAGTCCCCAGCCCCTAATGTGAACAAAACCTCTTGCTTCTACTGTGAGCTGCTAAAAATAACCACCTGGACAACAAGTACAGAGCTCTGATCATGGGCTTTCCATATTTTTACTGGCTTCTTTCTTTTTCTTTTTTCTTTTATTGAAAAAAGACAGTATTGGTTAAGAGGAAATAATCCATCATCTTAATTATACCACTTTTTGGTTCTTTTTCTTTTCCTTTATATACTTTTTCATTTGTTAAAGCTCAAATTCTAGAAAAAGATACATGACTGGCACTATGTTTATAGCGGCTGCTAAAAAAAAAAAAAGAATGGAAGAAAAAAATGCACACCCAGGCCACATTGTTTAAAATGTGACTCATAACAACAACAACAAGCATCTTCTTACAAATCACATGACAATGCAGCTTATTCATTCTCTCTCTTTCTCTGCACATTCTCTTTTTCTCTATGGCTTGTTTCTCTTCATTAGGGACTCACCCCCTGGTTTACAATCAAAGTATACACGCTAAGCAGAAAACACAAGGTGATTGGAATCAAAAGAAAATGTTTCATGGCAAGAAATGCGTAAGAGACAGAGAATGAAAAGACACTTTCAAATATAAAAGATCAAGGATACCTCATAAGACCCAGCCCAGAGGCCACTTTTATTGCATTTCCTTAAAGATTTACCTAGTACACACTGATCTCTCCTAAAGAATGAGATTGCTTTTGTCTCATGGTTAATTTATAATAGAAAAGAAAAACAACCTGTATTCAAAAAAAAAAAAAAAAAAAAACCCCCCCCCCCAAAAAAAAAGTACTAACAATGTAACCGCCTATTGTCATTAGTGTTACACCATCGACTTTCCACATCCTGCCTGCCCAAACCTGATGTCTCTTTGTTTCCCTTTGGGAGTGAAAAGGCTGATTTCACCCCAGGACCCCCCACCCCCCACCAGGGCTGCGGCTGCCCCGACCAGGAGAGGAACCCTATGCCAGGCCCTAGGGGCGACAGAGCGAATGGTCATCGTCTTTCCTCTCCCCAGCGGAAGGCTTTGCTTGAGTCAAAACACAGAGTCACACGCTGAGGTCACAGGGGCCTCCGGCCAAGAGAAGACGGGCCCTGAGGTCATCTGCCTACCGACTCCCCGAGTTCCACGTAAAACTTGCCAATGTGATCGAAATGGTCCATTTTTCAATTCCAATCCTGCCCTGGCCTCTATGTTCCTTGGCCAAGTCTCTGCCCCTCATGACTTGGTCTCCTTCTTCCAAACTGCTCCTCATCTGCAGAGACAACAGCCGGGGCCCAGCCGGGCCAGCCGTGCGCTGCTTCTGCTTCACCCCCCGATCAGCCCATCGGGAGCGCGCGGGAGATGCTTACCTTCAAGTCACTAAGCCCTGTGTTTGTTTTGGCTAAATGAGCACTGCGGCTCTGATGATATTTTATTTATGTGTTTTTTTACAAGAGAACATGACTGGACTGTGAAGCCTCACGGCAGACACAGCATCAAGGAGAGCGCATGTGCCCTGGTTTGTTTGTTCTCTTACAGAAGCAAAGCACTTGGCCCCTGTGCTTGTCAGTCATGGACTCAGACACGCGTGCTCACACACAACTGTGTCTGTGGCCGCTGTTGTGTAAGCCTTTGGCCGGCCTTCCCGGGGGGCTTTGAGTCTTAATCAGCAGATTTGACTTGCCCACCAGAGACATTACCTTGGGTCCTGGAATTCCAAGAAGTTGAATTCAACTGTGATCCAAGCGACTCAGTTGGGATCTCAGCTTCCCTCCCCATACTTGGATCCGCATTAACATAAATCTCACACCCGAAGAGCACCAACACATGCGCACGAATACGCTTCATACTGGAAAATGTGCAGTGGGGAGCGGGGATGGCGTTCGGGAGGCCAGGAAGGGTGGGAGGGGAAGAAACTGTACTCTATGCTGGTCTGCCATTCTCTCTTTCTGCCACTTTCATCCCCCTGCTATGGTCTTAGAGGGTGACGGGTGGAAAATCAGGCCGGATGATTTGGAGTCAAAAGCGCATCTAGGTGGCAAACCGGGAATTCATCTCTTTCTAGCCGGGAGCTGGACAGATTCACGAGAGCGAAGATAACGAGTCTAGACCTCAGATATAAAAGTGACTTCCCTTATCTCTGGAATGCTGTCACCCGGGGTGAAGGCCCGCCAGCACAAGTAGGGCGCACCAGGCCTCGCAACTGTTCATATGGAAAACCCCAGCCGGCAGGTGAGGTGCAGTGGCGGGACTGTGCTCCATCACCCAGGCCAGCAGGGCGGGAGCCCTGAGGGTGGCTTCTCAGCACGGGGCACTGGAAAACTGGGTGGCAAGTTCACCAGTGACAAGTCCCCGGAGCGCAAGGAGGGCAGGAGAGGCCCGCTGCACCCTGCGCGCAGCACAGGCCTCACCACCACCCACGCTCGGCGCCGAGGCCAGCAGCCCACCTTCCCTCCTCTCTGCTCTGCTCTTTATTAGCGAAATAAATGTCCTGTTCTGGTCTTCAGTCCCGTATTCAAATGCTCTAACTCAGCAAATGCGCCTCCCTGTTCCCTTTACCAGACACCAGCTCCAGAATTCCGCAACTTTTCCTCCTCGGGATCATCAGTCCTTTTGTGCCTTTTCCCTAACTTTCGACCTCACAAGACCACCTGCCGCTGTACCTCCCTGAAGGTTCATTGAGACCGCTGCCTTGGAGCCCTGCGGCTGGAAAGAAACCATCTTCAGCCGAAAATAAATCATTGCCACCCCATTTCACTTGGAATTCTACTACTGATTTTTGTTGGTCAGTCTCCTCCACAGCCTCTCCTTTCTCACCACTCAGGCCATTTTCAGCCTCATTGCTCCCCGTTGGACAATGCAAGGCTGAAAGGTTTATCTGTAACCTATTTGTCTCTATTATAGGTTTCTAAACTTTAATTAAACAAGACACAGTGAAGATCTCAATCCTCCTTCCTGGAATCTACAGGTGTTGCTGGTGCCATCTAGTGGCGGGAAGGTGTGGCGTCTGTTTTCTCTCGAGGGATTTGTCAGGTTTGGAGGTTTCTTCCCCACACCAAATTCACATCACACGGGTGGTAGAAAAAGACATGCAAAAAAAAAAAATTTTTTTTTTTACCTTTAAAATTCTCACCTGCAAAAGCAGAGATGGGTTCTGGAAGAAAAAAAAAAGAAAAAAATACTGAGTTAGATAAGAGGAGGAAATAGTGGGGCAGGTATAGGGTGTGATGAAGAGGACTTCCAATAAGTTGCTTTTTTTTTTTTTTTTTTTTTTGGTAATACCCCATGGGAAGTGTCCCCATGTCCTCCTCATGCTGTAGACTGTGTCTAATACATCATCATGACAAGGGCCGGGTGGATGGGGAGAGATTCCCAAAGTCGCTTTGGAACCAAAGTCCTTTATGGAGCGATGCGTCCCTGAAGCATTGTAATCAGTCAGCTACCACTGATTACTTTCTCAGAGGCTGGATTACGTTTGGATGCCCAGGGCCTGAGAGCTGCCTGAAGGGACTGGGGTGGTCCCAGGTGCTTCTGACATCATCAGGCACACACATCCGGGACGCATGGGCCAAGAAAAGCACTCGGTGAGTGATGACAGTCGCTCTGGCGAGTAAAAGCAGGTCCTGTTCCTTCTCAGGATTCCCTCTTGCTTTTGGAAATGTGCATGGCTCTCCTGGGAGATGGTCAGGATACCCTTGGGGTGACCTGGGTAAAATGTGTGCATCTTCTCAGTGCGTCTGCTCAGCACTTCTGTCCAAAGGGACAGTCATGGTGTCCTTCCCATCTGGTCACCTGGCATGCAACGTTTAATCTTACAACTCTGGGATCTTGGGCACTGAAGGAATTAGCCTCGAAGCAAACTCTAAAATCTTACTTCCCCTGCCATAGTTTGCCCTTCAATTCATTCATGTAAAAGAACAACTTGGGTAATTGTGTTATCAGTCTGATATAACATATGTACTATTTTCGCTTCCCAGTGAAGGCTTCCATTAAAAACATCAAACCTTTGCAGCATGTAATTCTGACTGGCAGTTGCTCTCATCCTCTAGCATTTTCTTTGCTAAAAGCTGGAGTCTGATGATGGGGTCTTGGCACCCTGAGTCTCCATATACTTAATGCATGTCTATTTCTGAATGGGAACAGGAGATAGAAGACTTCACCTCATGTTACACTCCTCCCATCCTGAATGCAGCCTAAGACACGACGACATTCATACCTCATCTCCTTCACAGACTGCCGCTATTCTACCCATTGGGTGCAACTGGTTTTTAAAGGGCGCGCTTGTATATCGTCTGGTATATCCCTGCCCCTGGTGTCTTATTTGGAAGAGCTACGAAGAGACAGATATTCACGTACCCATACAGTTCTCCAGTGGGACGTCCGTGCTTATCCGAATGTCATCAATGGCAATTTCTCCTGAACGTCCTTTTCCTATGACTCCCTCAAACACAATCTGGAAGCCAGAAGAACAAGAGCCATGGTAAACCGAGCTCCTCCGTTCGAACAGTGCAAAGACTTCCAATTTTCTGTTAACTGCAGCTTAAAATGTGTGTGTGCGCACGCACACGTGCGCATGTTTCTGTACCTGGTAGCCATCTGTTGACCACATGGCTATGGGCTTGAAATCTTAATTTAAAAAGAGTTGGTTCAAATCAAATGCATATCTGAAGGAATTAAATATATATATATATAACAAGGTGATGGATACTGTTGTCCAGTAACTAACATGTACTGATTAAAAGGACCAGAATCGGGACATGTTTAAAGGAGGGTTGGAATGTCCCAAGCCATTTCTGTGGTTCCTTTCTCATAAATCTTTCAAATGCCCAATCCAGGCCTTTGGAAACTCAGAGGACAAAACAGGTGGGGGTAAGGTGAGCAACACAGTACACTGGGTCTGGATGGCCTTTGGCACAATAACATTGTCTTGCGGCTCCATTATTATAACGAGGAGGGAAAGGATTTTTTTCCTTCCCCAATACTTTACTGAACACCTACTACGTGTGCCAGGCACAGGGACAGTTACAAAATCTAGTAAGTAAGACCTTCTGCCCAGAGAATCTCACCAGGTGGCGGGTGAGACAAACACGCAAGCAGATACTTGCGATACAACGCATTAAGGTCTCTAGATGGGAATGCGGGCAGGGGTGGGGCAGGACGCAGGACAGCTCACAGCCGCCAGGGCGAACTGCAGGCTGCGCACAGAAGCCCCTCTGCTCTGGGCTCTTCAATCACTCCTCATTCTCTCCCTCCCTAGGTTCTCTCTGCAAACGAGCACATGTCCTCTGGCAAGCTGAGCGAGCAGTTGGCTGCCTCACCAGCCATCTGTTGCTGCCTCTCGTCTGGGGAGGAGCAGGTTAATGCCTTGGCTGGTTCTCAGTCACCTCTTCCACTGTGTGTCTACTCCTACCCAAGCCTCAGCCGCAGCTGTGCATACCCATCTGTGCCTCAGTCTTTCGCTCTGTGGGGCAGAGATAATAGAACTCAACTCCTGGAGCTGTTGGGAGAGAAGCCACTCCTTTAGGAGTCTTTGTGGTCTGCTGGCCACCGAGTGCAAACAGCACCCCTCCCCTTCCTGCGCTCACGGTCCCATTCCCGGGACAGGTCTGGCAGGATTTTCCCCTCTCCTTGGAGGGCGAGGAGGAGCTCAGCAGGCTTCCTCCCTCGCGTGTGGAGGCTGGTTTGTGTTTATTTCCCGGGCTTCTGTGTCCCTTTGTGCAGCCTACCTGATAGCAATCTAAACTAAAATGGAGAGAAGAAACATTTGTTGGGAAGATTTCAGCAATATAAAAGGCAATAGGAGGAACAAAGAACCAAGTCTGGGTGTAGAGATAGGCACATTTTGAATAACAAATAAGAGTGTCATTTAGTTGCCATGGCAATGTGAGAAACACAATGAAAACAGCAGCGCCGAACCACGTTCCCTAATGATGAATGGGCACGGCCCTTTGAAATATTGAAACACGGATCACAAAGATTCCCCTGGATCTCTGCACCCACCTGCTGGCCCCGCCCTACCTGATACTCCATGTCGTAGCTGGGCAAGATGATCCGCCCGTGTTTCCACTCATTGCCCTGGTCCTCGCGGATGACCCAGAGGAGCTTGCTCTCCTGGCTGGCTTCGCGCACCACCTGCAGCGCCAGCCCGCGGCCGCCCGTCGCTTGGTACTGGAATTCCATGCACACGGGGCTTCGCGGCAGGTGCACCGGAGGGCTGATGAGCCGCGCGTACTGGCCCTCCCTCCGGCCATCGCTCTGCAGCCGCAAGAAATTCCTGTCGTCTGTGGGAAAGACACCCAGAGGTTCCTGGTAAACACCTGGGGAAGAGCCACAGTTGGCGGCTGCAGCCCTCCCCTGCACCCCGAGTTTGGGGGTCTTGTTCATGCCTGTCCTTCTCCAGGCCCTGGGTTTCCTTCTCAAGGTTCTTTCAGACCTTGGCTCACGAGCTGCCTTTTCTGGACCTCAGGTGGGTCCTTCCTGCCTACTCCTCCGCATCAGTCTCTCTGTGCCTCTTCTACAGCTGGCACCTGGTGCGGCTGGCCTTGCGCTTGGCTGGCGGTGTCTGCGCTGGCCTTCCCCTCCCTAGATCCCAGGGTGCCAGACCCACGTCTTACTCACCGCTGGCTCACCCAAAGGGCCAGTGCAGCCTAATGAACTAAATAATAAGGGGATGAGGTGCTGCTGGACCGGGAGAGGATTCCAGCCAGGTGGTTTGTGCTTCACGTCTTTGTCATCTTGGCTGGGCACTGTCCAAACGGGAGACCTTTAAAACCGTCCGTCTCCACCAGTGCTAGCTACTAGGTGGGGCCTGGACTCGAGTGACTGTAACCCAGAAGCCAGCGTCAACCGCAAGCAGAAGAAGGGACGGTGGCCGTGTAGGGGTGAGTCAGCGGGCCTGACACCCTACTCTCTTTCCCGTCCGGCCTGCGGAGGCCAGAACTGGCCTTTTCCAGAAAGCCGGGCAAATGTCGCTGAGAACCGTCATCATCAGGAACGAAGGCGACGTGTTTAACAGCAAATATACACATGATGGGAAATTAAGGTCTCACCCACCCAAAGGCTGGGAGAATGGGCCTTCTGGCTGACGAGTTTTCAATTCCATCAGACACTATGCACAAGACTGAGTTCTTGTTGCCATTTGCGGAACTCATGCCCTGCAGACACGGGTATGGGGGCCCGTACCTGCAAACCCAACGTCCGCAGGAGATTCGTGGCTGCTTGTACAGAAAACAGGGTGGCATTTGAGAAGACAATCTCACTGCCTCCTTTTGGCCCTGAAATATCTTATGCTAAGCACTTCTGCAAGATGGCAGGGGCACTTTCACACCACACAGCCAGCACATCAGACACTTCAGGATCATGTTAATCTGAGACATGTGCACCCAGCGTTCTTACTCACCGGGGACTGTGAACATCCCGTGGTTGTCAGGGGAGAACAGGCAAGGAAGGGCTCCAGAGCCCTGAACCGACAGGTTACTCTCTGGACCACTGGTTTGCTGTTGCTACTCCTGCTGATATCATTGCTTTAGCAAGAATGAGCCTGTGATAGTCCTCCCATCACTGGCCCCCAACCAGCTCCTTCCTTCTTCCCCACCACCATCTCTCTCCCTCCTTCCTGGCTCCCGTAAGGCCTCCACTTAGATTCTCTAGGGTTACTGCTCCGGGAGCTACCCTCCCCTGAAGTCAAATGAGACCAGTTTAGGGCGCATGGTTGGGATTCCAGTTTGTCTCCTTAACCATCCAGAGCCAAAGTCTGTCTAATTCCCCCCCAACACGAGACCTCTTCAAGGCCAGATAACGAGGCAGCTGTTCACAGCAGACACTTTAAAGGTGGTGACCTGCCAAGGGAGGAGACCCTGGTGCCGCAGCCAGGCACTCCGAGATCCTCCACACCTACGCTCCTCCTATCAGATCTCATTACTCCCGCTAGTAATGATAATAATTATAAGTCGTATTTGCAGAATGCTTTGCAGGCTCCAAAGCACGTGCACATACGTTATTTCATCTAATCCTTCCTGAATGCTCGTGAGCTCTAGCTTCTGAATCTTATCTGCACAGGATGAAGAAACTGAGCTCAGAAAGGTTCAAGTGACTTGTCCAAAGCAGAGAGGGTAGCGAGTGGTACAGCTAGACCTGACATTAGGTTTTCCACCTTCCTGCGGTAGGGTCTCCACTTTAGCTGTGCCCCACAGCCGGGCGATCGGTCACACTCCATTCCAGGCAGACTGGGCTCCCCCCACCGCCCCTGCTCCCGCTTCTCCTTCCTGCCGCCCCTTGCTCCCCTCCCACTCCACCTCTCCCAGCGCTCTTGCCAGTTCTTCTCCTACCTACTCTGGCACATTTCTACTAATGCCTCTTTTCTCTCAACAGCTCCGACATTTACCAGCTGTACCACTGGTCCTACCTGGTTTTTAAAAAGACTCAAGGCCATTTCTCATGCATTTCAGCAGGTAACCACCCACTGCCTCGTGCTGTAATTGAACTGTTTTATGTGTGTTTTCCCCATCGCTCCGGTTAGGAGATAAGCGTCCCAGGCTTACACGTGTCAGGGTTACACCGCTTTTTCCCCCTGCCCCTAGACAGTGACATGTATATGCTGCTTCGCGAGAAATTTTTGTTCCCACAAATGAATGAATGACAAACACATGGATAAAGGAAGCATATGAGGCTCTATGCTCACAAGAGAGAAACCAGAACAGAGGGAGAAACAGCCAGTCTTTGGTAATCCCACAGATTCCGATCATCTCTGCACAATTCCCTCCCACTCTCCTGGGCCAACACCCCTTCCAAAGGCGAGGTGAGCGGATAATAACACGGTGGCCTGGGGACGCACCGTGGAGCCACCAGTGAGACCCCCCGCACCCCAGACGCTCCTGTGCTCCAGTAACTTCCAAGCCCTGACTGCTTCCACCTCAGATATAAAGGAAAGCAGATTTCAGAGACTTATTATTCAGCCTTCTTCCTTCGGTTTCACAAATAAGACCCACTTGCTGCTTGAAAATTGCTTGGCAGAAATACTGTCACTTGTGTGAATTTACATTCTTAAGCGGCAGGGGATTCATAGCATAATGGTTAGAATTTAGTAAGTAAAATGTGTGTGGAGGTGGAAAGAGCCGCGCTGGCTGGGTTTTACCCGGGTCTGTTCTGTTTACCCAGCCTGTTGCTAAAACTTTAGGCATCATCAGGCCAAAGGTCCCCAGGCTGCCACAGGCCCGACCCAGCCGCCCCCCCACCCCCTCGGCTCCCCTCGCCCCCTCCTCTGCGCGCTCGCTCTCTCACAATAAGACGATAATCGCTCCGCATGATGTAAAGGACCATTGGAAGACCGGGGAGTTAATGCTGGTGGCGTGCTAAGCACGAGCAGCTGAAGGATCATAATTCAGTGCTGACATCTAAGCTAATCCACTAGTTTGCAGAATCTCAAGACAAGCAGGCCTCTGAATTTCACTTAGTGAAATCATTTGTGCCCCACTTGTCTGTTAAGTGCTATGAGCTCGAGGGAAGAAAGATGATATGTAAATTTAAGGAATTAGCAGTAGACATCAGTCAGAGGGACGCTGAGCTGCAGAACGTCCCTGCCTGTCACGGAGAGGGGCCTGATTAGAACCAGGACGTCGCGAAGCAATGGCTTGGGCCAGGCAAGGTCCAGGGAGGGGATAGGAAGGGCCGGGGCAAGAGAACCGGTGTTTGCTGAGCACCTACTGTGTGCCAGCTGTCGCGCCAGAAGCCTTTTCTTACGTAACCTTCCCTGCGAGATCTAGGTCCGCGGAACAAGATCCGTTTTCTTCATTTTTACCAGAGAGGAAACGGAGGCTCAGGGAATTGAAGCCACGTGTCCGAGACGGCTGCTGGAATCATTACAGCAGCCCTGACCGGAGTGAGCAGGATTGCTGGGCATGGCCTCTCATCTGGGCTGGAGCCCTCATCTACTGCTCACTAATCACTTAATGCCTCAGTCTCCCCATCTGTAGCATGGATAGAATGAGGACGTTACTGGAGAGGGCTGTGAGAAGGAGCAAGCCATGCGAAATGCTTTGCCCAGTAACAGGGACGCAGTAAGTGCTCAATAAAAGCTATGATCTCGGCTACTACTACTATTGCGATACGCTCTGCTTCCTATGCTTTTTTTTTTTTTTTTTTTAAGAAAGAAAAAGGTCAGAAGACCACAATAACCTGGAAGACCAGTCCTAGATTCCCAAAGAAGTATGTTTTGGGCCAAGGGCAGTGAAGACGCTCTGTGGAGTAAGTCGGTTCCCCCATCCGTCCAAGCCCAGCAACCAGACAGCCCCTACTTGTGCATCATGCACTGTGTACCACGTCTTTCCTGTCACTGTACGGTAGATGAAATAAAATACTACACGGCTCTGGAATGAGAGTGGGACCTCAAGAGACAGTTTAGATCAGGTCAGTCCGGCTGCCCAGAGGAACCACACTGAGCACATCCCCAGAACAGCTGTCTCCCCTCTGCTTTAAATTCTCTAGAGAAGGAGCTTCCATAGGCCACATCGGCAATGCGTTTTCTGGGTCACAACCCGAACTGTCAGGAACTTCCTAAATTCAGTTTTAAGTTTTCCTGCTGTCATTTAGACACATGTCCTCCTTCCATCCCTGATGGAGCACAGCCAATTCCAGTCCTCTGACTTGGAAACATTTTCATTCGTGAAGAATTCAGACCCTCAGTCTTCCCTGTCTCAGGAAACCTGACCTTTGTCTCTTTAAATGTCCACTTGTTGGGCCTTTACTTATGGTGGTAGGTCTATACTAGCACTCCTCTAAGCTAAGTGCTTCAGTTCTTTTAAGTCATGGCACCCGTACATGTGCTGTGAGTGAAGCACATGTGCTGTAAGTGAAGTCTGTTCTCGTAGAATGTTCTAATTTATGGCCTATCACTGCCAAACAGAGAGGAAGTGGTAAGCACACAGTGGCTGTTGATTACTTGATAGAGCAAAGGGCTGGCATGGTGCGGGTGGACCACTTTAGCGATTTACTTTAGGGACTTTAAGGAAAAGCCCTTTGGGTTGTTAAGAGGTCCCCAAACATGACAACTGACCAGCCTAGTACCAGCTCTGCCTGCTGGAGACTGTCTTCTTGTTCTTGTAGCTGATGGCAACGATGCCGGCAATGGATGGCTTCCAACAAAAAGACAATAGAAAGGATATATGTTCAGTTGCTAAGAGAGAATGAAGAAATAATGTCCCAGAGATACAATCCCTCTCCTCCTGGACCTGACATATTTTGGAGGCATTTTGCTAGGTTCTTGACTCAAAACATCTGTTGTTGCCCATGACACGGGGAAAATAATCACATGGGAATCAACAACAAGAGTTCAAAAGGGCAAAGAGGACGTGCACAGGACAGTCGTTCAGGCATTTTAACCTGCTGCTGTCTCTAGAAAGAGTCTCTTGACATTTCACCTGGAGATTTACGGCCGCATCTGGCTTCAGCTGCATGAGTGCTGTGTGGACACATGACTGTGGTTGGGCCCAACAGCAATGGAATCGATTGTGTCCACACCTTACCAAACCCTGAAGTAAATCACCAGTCGGATCTTCCTGGCTATCGCAAAGCCAAACGCACCATCTGTCCAACACACACATCTCCTGGCTAGCATCTTGCCCTCCTACTAGAACAACCATCTGAAAGAATATTTAGTGCTGCAGGAGACGTAATCTCTTTGTATAGGTCATGCTTAAAACATGAGTCAGCCCCTCAGCTGGCCTCCCAAGGTCAGTCGAGCTCTGCTAAGGTCCTCAAATTAACAACCAGTTAAGGGAAACACTGACTTTGGATGAACTCAGCAGGATGTTCTCAAGGTTTACAATTGACCATTTTGTGGACATTTGAGGTTTCAGGTCTGGTCTGTGCAGGAGTCTTCCTAGAGCTGGTGTTGGGTTTTTTTTTTTTTTTGGTATGTCAGCTTTCATGAAGGTTTTGCAGTTGAGGCAGCTTTGCCATTATACTGCCTCTTCATTATCAATTTCCAGTTCCCCAGCCAATCATGACTTTCAGAAAAAAAAGGAAACAAAGCAGATGAACATAGGGGAAGGGAAGGAAAAACAAAATACGAGGAAAACAGAGAGGGAGACAAACCATAAGAGACTCTTAACCAGAGGAAACGTACTGAGGGTTGCAGGAAGAGATGGGAGGGGACGGGGATGGGGTAACTGGGTGATGGGCATTCAGGAGGGCACAGGATGTAATGAGCACTGGGTGTTGTATGCAACTGATGCATCA
The DNA here is from genome assembly GCF_003254725.2 of Canis lupus dingo. Taxonomy (NCBI): domain Eukaryota; kingdom Metazoa; phylum Chordata; class Mammalia; order Carnivora; family Canidae; genus Canis; species Canis lupus. Next base: position 14,721,398 of record NC_064279.1, on the reverse strand, counting down.
ATGAATTCTACTTCTGAAACTAATAGTACACTCTATGTTAATTAAATGGAATTTAAATTAAAAATATTTTAAAAAGGAGTAAGAGCTTCTCTTTACTGCTGTCTTTTCTAGAAAGTCAGAGATATTTTCCTTCCTATTTTCTTTAAAGAAGAGTCTCTATGATTTCCTTTTCCAGTTAAAGGTATTCTTTGAATACTGGCTTTCTTTTAGCCAAGTTGCTCCTGGTCTTTAATTATCTACCATAGTCTAAGCCTAAGAAAGTCTCCTCTCTGTCTGTGCAGTGGCTGTGCCCCAGTCACACCACATCATCCTCCTTCCGAGGGCAACTCAAGCTAACGCCAGTAGAGTCTGGATCATTTGCTGCCAGTGGCCCACCTAGGCGGAGGTCTTCTGAGTTCAGAGAGAGTGGCTTTTTAATTCACAGAGTCACTACTCGTTCCCTGTCAAATATCAAGCCCATCACGAGCAAGTTCACTCATCACTTCTCTTCTGTAATTTCTTTGCAACCATCTGCACCCCGCCCCCTCACCACACACACACTTAATCTTCTTGTGTACATGTCCCCCTAGTGAATCATAGTTCTGGTCCTCTACTCTCATGGAGTTTATAAATGGCCCAAGCTGCATCAAAACAGCCCCATAGTACGTTAATAACCCTACCACTGACATTTGATGGAATAGCTACCATTAATAAAATTTGAGTATTTCAGAACATTGTATTCTTAGTCTGTCTTGAGCTTGTTTTTGAATCCAGAGTAATAGTTTTGTTTTCTCAATCCCATAAACATATAAGTGCCAAGCAACCAAAGTTCTGTCTTTTCATAATGGTATGACATTACAAAAAGGCATTTCCTGTTTCATTGTTTTCACTTCATTTTTATTTTATTATTATTTATTTATTTAATTTTAAGTAGGTTCCATGCCCAATGCGGGGCCTGAACCCAAGACCCCGAGACCAAGGGTCACATGCTCTAGCAACTGAGCCAGCCAGGTGCCCTACCTGTTTTCTTTGTACCACTTCCATGATTTGGAGTTACTGAAATGAAGTAATATCGTAACCATACCTCATGAAGTCAACAAACATATAAAAGAACACCCATTTAGGGAACCCACACCCTTGAGGATTCTGAAGCTGACCCGGAATGGTACGCTCTTTCTCTAGTCTTTTTGTCTCATTCTTGATAATAAGGATAATAATAACTATTGCTATTACTCTTATTGGCATTACTTAGTATTTACCTTTTCTTTTGATCCAGTGAAATAATTCCTACACTATCTAATGTTCTGCTACTTGCTTACTTTACTATGGTTGCTCACTGGGGTTGAATGATGCACTGACAAAAATAGCTGCCACTGGACACTCCCATCAAGGAACCACAGAGAAGGCACATCCACCTAATTACTTGCTTCTTGGTTTACACTGCCATCCATCCTCTCTGTGGGGAACCAGCATCAGCAAGGACCCCAGAGATCACACACGTATCAATGCCAAAAGATGCCTGAGCAGTCTGGCCAAGACAATTCTGTGACCATGGCCACGTTTTACATCTGTGCTGTCCAAAATATCATGGCCACCAAGCCCTTGAAATGAGGAACTAAAATTATAGCTGTATTTAATTGTAATTAACTAAAATTAAAATAGCTAGTGCCTACCATATTAAACAGTGCAGCGCTAGACACGTGGACTCACCATACCATCTCAGAGTTTTTACCTTGTCCCTTAAGCACATGAATCTGATCATCCTCAAAACTGGGTTTATGATCATCGCACTTGAGAATGTCTGTAAAAAATACCAAGGCTCCCACAAGGGAAGACATCTTCTGTGCCATTGTAGCTCCAGAAAAAAAAAAAGCAAAGTGGCTTCCCAGAGGACACGAGGCTGGCTCCTCTGCAACCAGCAGGGGTCACTGATTTCGGGACAGGGTCCTCAGGGGCTGTGGCATGAGCACACTCTGGGCTTCTAAGCCACAAGCAGAGAGCTAAAGGAAGGGATTCTGAGTGGCTCGAAAGATTATCTTGAAAAACAAAAACAGTGGCATGAAATCCATGGGTGTCTCATCAGCCTTAAGCAACCGTTACCACTGGCCAAAAGAACAGAACTAATTGCTGACTTAAAAGGAAAAGGAAAAAAAAAAAAAGACAAAACAAAACATGAGTAAAGAACTAAATCAGAAAATATCTACGGAATGTGAGTTGTTTCCACAGACGCTTCTCAGCAAACAGGCTGTGTATGATATTTCAACATGGCAATTCCGTTCTCCTTTTCCTCCCTGGTCTCTCCCAACGCCCTCCACCCTCAACGGAGACACCCCCTTTCCTACAGGCAATTGCTTTTGCTGAGCTATTCCGTAAGGGGATAAAACATATGGCACACTTCTCTTGAACAACGTCTCCTCTTTGTGGAGTGGTGAAGTGTGGGGGACACAGGGCTTTTGGGTTTGCCTGGGAAGGTCCAGCATCTGCCCTGCCCCTGATCAGGGACAGCTGTTTCCTCTCTTCCGAACGCTCCCCTCGGCCCCCAGCCTTTTTATTTTGAAGAAAGGACCACCCTGAACAGAGAGGGCTTTCTATCCTCCCCTGCTGAAAGCCACATCTCGAGCTTCGTAAGCAGGAGGGTGGCAAATACAGCAAGTGACTTTTAAAATCATCAGAGGATAAAGGAAGGGTTCTGAAAACAATAGTACGATTTTGTTTTCTGGAGACAGGTGACAAGTGCCACTTTTTCGAACTTCGGGGACTCCTCTCGAAGAAGAAAATGATTATTTTCCTTCTCAATATCTTCAGGGAGAAACAACATTAGATCTAGCAGTTCCTTATGGCCCTAATTTTCTTTCTGTCCCCATCCAGCCAGCCAACTGTTGGACTTTTGCCTGCTTCGCGAGCTTGCTCTGAAAAGCCCTCCCAAACCACAGGGTGTAATGAACCAACTGGAATGAGGACAAGAACTCGAATTTCCAACTGGTAGCCAGGGTGGCGGAAGGGGCACTCAGGTGAGGGCGAGGTCTGCGCCAGGAGGGGGCGGAGGTCAATGGGCAGAGGGACAGAGGTAGAGGCCAGGCTCAAATGCAGAGTAACAGAAGCTCTCGCCAAAGTGTCACTTGCTAATTGGTGGCCTTGTAGCCTGGACAGGGCTGGCCTCGGACATTCTTAGAGAAAATCTGCTCAGAGGACCACAAGGGAGAAGGCTGCATTTTTAGGGCCAACCTGAAGACAGTCTCTGAATAAGAGCCAGTAGACCTCCCGGCGCTGGGTCATCTGTATCCCTTCATTTAAAGTGTCTCTGCCAAGCTATCCCCTCGTCCCCACCCTCATGCAATGCTCACGCCCACGCCTGCGCGCAACTCATGCGTACAAACCACAAACACACTCCTCACATACACACACAAACATGCACAGAGGGTTCACATGTAAAACATGCATAAACACACACACATATTCACAGACACATCAACATCTATACGTGAAACGCAGGACATGTGCACGTACACACAAAACCCACAAACACTTTGAGAAAGAAACAGATGTGCTGACACACACATACACACATAACCCACAAGTACACATATGCACACACACACTTACGCATACCCCACAAACCCTCTTTATGTTCGGGTAAAGAGTGGAGGTTGGGAAAAACAACCAATTAATTGGGCCAAGTCTCAAAGGAGAGGAAATGAAATGAAAAATCCAAGCTGGGTTATAAAAATAAGTATTTTTTTTTTTTTGCAACGTGCAGGAGGCTCATTATATTAATTAAACATTATTGCAGTGAATGAGAGGGGGGAGGGTGATTAAGGCTGGGAGGAGGGTAAGTGTTCTCTCCTGTTGCCCGAGGCCGTGGTGATCTTCAGATATTAATCTCTCTGAGCACTCAAATGCTGAAGAGATAAACACTTGAAATATGAAAATGTTTTTCTCCAGAGCAGACGCTGTGACCCTCCAGGAAAGCAAGTGCAGGCTGTGTCAGGAGGCCAGCCCGTAAAGCTTTCCTGGCATCTGTCCCACTGCTGTCCCCTGGGGACAGAGGACACCTCCAGTCCTTGGGGTTGAGGGCAGCAGAGCAGCTCAGGGGCACCCGGAGGGGAGAAGGGGAGGCCCCGTCTCCCTTTTGTTCTCTAGTCAGGCAACATTTGATCTACTAATTTCCAGAACTGACCCCTTTCCTCTCAAATGCTTATGGGGCACCAAGGTCCAGGCCGGCAGTACAGAAAAATGAAAACCTAATGCGTGGCGTGCTACAGTCAACGTGTACTGGCTTGTGAGAGCCAGTTGTTAAATTTTCTGGAATTTTATAAGGCAGTAGTTAAGTGCAGTCATTATTAAAAATTAAATTACATAAAGTTACCATTAAACAGGTTACATTAAAAACAAAAGGTCATAAATTCTCAAAACTCAACACTTCCTAATTATTTGAATACATTTTGCCAGTATCTACGCTCCTGAAGTCATTCATACCTGTCCTGACTGTCTGACGGCAGAAAACTATGCGATGCTGTTACTGTACCTCCCAACTCCGCCTCTGGTCATGTCGGTAGCTTAACCACAGGGGGATTATTTACACCACCGACAGTGGCAACATTACAAGGCAGGGTTTCCCTCTTTTTCCTGGAGGTAAATCTTGGACCAGAACACCACGGGACACACGCACTGCCGTGGAGAGAGGAGACGCCTCTTGCTTCTACAGGTTTAGGAGGGCCCAGGGCCGACCCTCTCCGCCAACAGTGCCGGGAGAGCCTGCCCTCGGAAGGGGGAGCTGAGCAAGATGTCAAGGACCATCTTCCAGCAACACTCTTCCAGAAGCCGAGGGCCAGGAGGCTCTACTCGACCCCTGGTCACAGCAGCATTCTGGACTCTCAGCTTGGTTCGCTACCGACGTGATGATACTCTCCGAGAAGTATCAGTCAGGCTGGAGGCCGGTGGTCTCCCAAGGAGGCATTTCAGGAACAACAGCCAGCTCGGAGTTGACAAGAGGCTCTGTGATGTCGGCTGTGAGCGCTAGTTATGGTGACAAGGGGGCACTGACTCAACCCACCTCCTGAAACCTCCCAACTGCTCTTCCTTTCTTCCTTTTCTTTCTTTTCTCTTGGCCTGTCTTGCTCCCTCCCGGCTTCTGAGCTCTACTGTAATCACAAGACAGGGAGAGGAACCACCGGCCAGCTCTTCTGTAGGGTGACGTTGTGAGCAAAGACTGCAGTGGTTTGTGGGCGCAGAGCAGAGGATTGCTCTGTGGTGGGAAGTTATGACGCTTGTCAGGGAATCTGGGGCTGCAAGACGTGCGGCAGGCTAGCCTTAACTCTTTCCTCTCCGAATCTGCAGCTGGCTTACCTGGAAACGTCCGGTCGTTGGGGCTGGAGCTGCTGGTCCAGGTGCTTCTGAGCCACTTGGCATGGTCATACATCCAACCACAGGGCTCCTCGGGCAAATCAAAGTTGCAATTGAATCCTGAAGGGAGCTGCAAATCTTTGTCTGAAAGGGGGGAAAAATAACCCAAAGAAGGCAAATGAAATGGGTTCGGACAACAGCCACAGTGGTGCTATTGAAAGCGCTGGCAAGGCCTAAGTGGAGGGCAGAGAAAGAAGTGGCTCCCTGTGCTTATTCATTTAACTCATCTTGGCGATCGTTGGCTTTCGGGTCAGCCTTTGGTCTCATCCTTCCCAGGCATGAAAGCCAAGTCTGCCAGTGGTTCCCATAGTAAGCAATTATAAATGAGGCCACCAAATGGCTTCAGGCTCTAATCAGGCTCTTCTGTCCACCTCGGAGAGCAGACAAATGTGAAAATTGCTGTTCCCTAAGTGCCAGAGAAGAATGTCTCCCCAGTGCCTCAGTGGAAGGCTGGCTCCTGCCAACCTGGCTCTCACAAGTGATGGGGCACAGCCCATTAGCATCCAGAGAGGCTGACATGGTGGGGAGGTGCTGGCTAGGGAGGAGAGAGTGAGCTCCGAAACAAGGAAGGGCTTGTGTGTTCCCCTTCACCTCCTGTGACAGGTCTTTTGTTCGAGGACAGAGGGTCAGCTCGGCATCCCCACAGGGTGGCACTGACAGGTGGGCAGATTTGGCCTGGTAGGGCAAAACGAGGGGGCCAGGCCAGCCGGCCGCCTCACTCAGCGCTGACCAGGAGGAAAAGAAAGTAATTTTGCATGGCCCTGAGTGGCTGCAGGCCACGATCCCAGGGGCAGCAGAGGATGCCTTCCTCCGGGCAACGTCAGAAGCCACCGCACAATGGCTTGTCCCGTCTGCTTGGTTGCTCACCTGTCCAAGCTAGAAGACTGAACCCAAAGAGTTTCTTTGGAGGCTCCACTCAGCTCTAAAAATCTAATGTGAGCTGGTGCCAAATATGTGATTAAGTGGGGGTGGGTGTGGAGGTGGGGGAAAGAGGAAATGGGAATCCAAATTTGGATGCTTGCCGGCAGTGGCTGCAGAGACAGCGGAAAAGTGCTGGCTAATGCTAGTAGCAGGGAGGAAGTGGGGTCTTTGGCCTCCTCACTTCCCTTCTCAGGGTTCCCAGAGAGGAATTTCCGTGGGGAAGGCCTAGAATGCAGGTTAGGAAGTCTAAAGGGAACAACAGACTGGTGGAAACAAATTGCTCACACCATGGGGGCGAGGGGAAGGGCACTGCCGGCCACGGAGGCAGACTGCCACCAGGCCCTCCCTGGTTTGTCCCCGCTTCCCCAGGGAGGGCATTTCATGTTGCCCGCCCTTGGCCAAAGGCAGCTTGAATCAAAAAAACACATGGAATCTATTACAGAAGCATCAACCTGTGGCTTGGAAAAGTCAGCCCTTAGCCCTCACCCCCCTTCTCCCGACAATTTCTGAATTTCTATTTTTCCGTTAAAAAATACAGGAGTAATTCAATATACCATAATTCCTCTCTAATGTTTATGCGCATACTCTATCTCAGGAACCAAATTCCACAAAGAAACCTTTTGCAGGAAAAAAAAAATAGGGAGGAACCACCAAAGAAACCTCAAATGAAACACGCCACTATAAATGGGCAAATTACATTAAACTTCTGAAAGTTTACAGCAGAACTCTTAAATTTTCCTCTGGATTGCCATTTAGATAGAACCCCCTCCCTCCGGCCCTCCCCCAAGCTAACTCCACTAATCCGATACCATATATTAACTCCCTATGCATTCCACCCTGAGCTCACAAACTATCTTAAACATGTCTTGGAAGATCCTCCAAGTCTCTTTCTCCTCTTCATAAAACAAAAACAAGTTCATTAAAATGTCAGAATCCTGTATTCAACTAACCCTGACCAATAGTGTCCCCCTCGCCCACACAATACACAAAAGCACATTCCTAAAAGCATATGCATTAAATTATCATTTTTCAGGCACACAACTTCAGCATTTATTTTTGGCTTCCCTCCCATTCCCCTCTGTAGCCCTGCTCCGAAGCCGGCCACTCCATAGGTGCCGCATGGCCAAAGCTGATTGCGCCACCTACCTACCGAGTCAGCGCTACACCGGGTCTCCCCCACTCCCCAAGTCTCTCCACCAATCTTCCCTCATTTCGTTTAATGAACGTTTAATAAGGATCAGTAATTTACTGTAAGTGGAGGCTGTCAAGCCTGAAATTCTAGCCAAAAATGCCAGGTGCTCCAAAATTTGTGGTTTGTTAGGAATGTCCTCATACTTGGTAAGGTGACGTACTTTTGGGCTCTGCCAATTATTGTTTTTATCTCACTTGGATGCGTTTAGATGAGGAAAGGAAGGTGATACAGAGCTCCCATGTGAAGAGGCTGATCCCGAACCAGGAGGCCCTGGGATCTGAAGGTAGTGTTGAGGTGCCTTTGCACATCCCTGCCTTTGTCACTGACCTCTGCTCACCCCCCGCGCCCCCATGGAGGATGGGATGCACCATTTTATGGAGCCAAGATTATCACACTTTCTCAAGTAGCAGTGGGCAGAGACACAGGGAAATGCAATCACGGAATGGTAACTGCTGAGTTCACCTGACGGCCACGCTCCATGGGCCAAGTCACCCTCATGACCACCACATCTTCACCTGACTGGACAGTGGAGACACAGCCCAGTACAAAAAGGCTGAGGATTCTAATGATTCAAAGTGAGGGCTAGAAAGGGAGACTTCTCAAACGAGGGGTCCTCTCTGGACGGACCCTTATGTCAGCTGATGACCAGTAGGTTCACGCCTGTAGGCTGCACTGGTTGGTTTTGCTCCAATATCTGAATAGTTTCTAAGATTGCCTGTAAATGGCCAGTGCCCCAAGCCTTGACTACTCGCACCTCCCTGGCCTCTGACCGGGGGACGTCCAGGTCCCTGCCCCAGCCACAGGCCAGCTGCCTCTCATTGTCGGCACCGTGCCATCCGGGATGAACTCTGACCCCCTCTCACCATCTTCAAAGCTGCAGTTCTCCCCACACTCCTGTGGCCTCCTCATCGATGGGATACGGGGTGGTGGTCTCTTCGCTCTTCACAGTGGGTCCCAGTGTCTCTACAGGTGGGCTTCGAGTCTGCATAAAGGCAAAGGGTGGGGGGAAGTGAATGCTGCATGCAGCAGCCCGCATTGAAACCCAGTAGAAGATGCCCCAAATTCTCAAACTGTTTCCTTTCTAAGTGTGGGCTTTTAAAGGAGGAAGAAAAGACAATGAAAGAAGATAACACACACACACACACACACACACACACACACACCCCTGGAGTCACCTCTGTGTGCTGTCAATGAAGTCAGGAGCATTGCCTGAGCTGAATGAGAAGAGTCCCAAGCTGCGGGAACAGCCAGGACAGAAGCAGGGACACAAACCCAGGCCCTGTACTCCGCAGCAGAGGCCCTGGTGCCAGCCCAGAAGGCCACGTGGGGCCATAATGCATGTGGGCAAAGCTGACCCCAAGGCAGGCTAACCTTGGGTGTCCTGTTTGAGACAGAAGCGTGGGTGCTGCACACACACACACACACACACACACACACACAATGCCTGGTGTCCATCCAGAACGGTTTGAAAAAGTCTCAGTGCCTAATGAAGTGAGCTTCCTGTGCCCTGCCCCTGGGGTGGCTGCTGACGTGCCTTCCTGGCCGGCTCACCCCTGCTCTTACGTGGAAGAGACATTCTCTTTTCAGCCTTTTCTGACTCAGACAGAACTTTTTTGAACCAAAGCTAACTGACCTAGGGGGCCCACCTATCACAAGATAATCAGAAGCACAATAGCTGAAGCCAAGAGTGAAGCCAGACAGCTGCGGAGGTGTGACCCCAGACGTTGTTGTTCGTGTTTGCACAAAACTGGACAGAAAGGAATACGGGCTCAAAGGCACTCAGACTCCACTTGGCGGAAGTAACTGCAGCTGTGCCTCTAGGTCAGGGAGTGGCAAACTCAAATACTTCCTGGATGCAAGCAGCTAGTGCAAGCCAGGCGGCTGACGGGGGCTGGGGAGAGTGAAGTGTGGGATAGAGGGTGGCAGAGGGCACCTTGCGAGCCTGATTCCAGGGAGGCCACCAAGCCCGGCTCCAGCACACTGAAGGCCTGAGGAGAGGTGGCCCAGTGTGGCCAGATCTTGCAAAAAAAAAAAAGATGTTTTTCCAACACGAGGCCAATTCCATTCCCATGGAAGATCTCTAGACTTGTCAATGTTGGCAACTTAGTCGAAGTATTACAACAAGTAAAACTTGGCCGGGCCGGACCTGGCTGCAGGCAGTCACTTCTGCCCTGGGCTCCAGGTGATTCGTTCACTCATCCATTCACTCGTCTATTTGCTCACGCCACTCATTCATTCAGCAGCTACTTATGAAATGAATGAAACAATGAGTCAGGCCCTGGGTGGGGCGAGGAGGGGTTCTGGTAACTGGCGTTCAAGTCCGTGCCTCGTGGGGTGGGGTCTTCATCCCAGGGCTGCCCTCCAACCAGAGACTCCCCGAATGAGCTGGTGCATTGTTCCTCCCATTTCTATACGTGTTCCTTTGCGCTATTGTACGTGATTAGGCGCCTTTGTCAGGCACACTTCGGGAGACCATTTAATAAAGCCAGGAGCTGAAGGAAATTGCTAAATACGCTGAATAGCTTTTTCACGGTCGACTTCCCATCTTTCTGCTATTAAATACGACGCACATAACCTTTCATACTTCCCTTTGCCGTGTCTGCCTCTTGCTCACGGTAAATAGCAAATAACCTCGAAGCGTCCTAATTTGTAAGTTCAAATTTGTCACTGTGTCATAGGATCTCAAACTCAATTGTAAAGCAAACTATGGGCAGCAAAGCAAGAAGTAATCATTTGGAACACAAACAAACTAACAGGTGAAGCCGCCCTGTCGAATCAGGTGGCTGCAGTGACTCAGGCCAGCCCTATTAGTTTTCCGGCTCTCCTTTTGGGGTAGGGGCAGAGAGGAATTGGGAATCTGAAAAGCCAAAAAAAGCCACGTGGCCCACGAGAGCAGCTGCTGGGGCGGTTAGGTAGCGGGTTGGTAAAGATCACGTTAAATCCAGGGGCTCGGGGGGCTGACGAGGCAAGGAGAGGATGGGGCGCGAGAAGGACAGTGGGAAGGCAGGCTGGGCCGCTGCACCTTACTGGGAGCTCAGGGCTAACTGCCCATCAAACTGCAGCGCGCCCCTGCAATTAAAACCAGATGTCAGCCACTTCAAAGGGAAGGAGGCTGGGCGGAGGGTAAGAAGCCCCAACTCTGATCTTCCAAGGAATGGCCAGGCAGGACTTTGAAATGAGAAACCTGTTGCTGACCATCGCCAGGGTAATTTGGGCCAGGTTAGGGTCGGGGAGCAATAAGTGGAGAAGGACATTAGCAACTGTCCAGCCAGTCGTAAAGCGGGGCCGGCCCGGGAGAGGCAGGGCAGGGAGGGGGCCGAGCCCAGGAGAGAGGAGGTGGGAGTCGGCCCCCAGCGCGCTAAGCCACCCTAAGCCACCTCTGGCAAGTGGCTTCCTCTCTCTCTCTGGGACTCCGTTTCCCCATCTGTGATGGAGACTTGCACCTAGATCTGTGATTTTTTTTTTTTTTAAAGTGTGTGCCACACTCGTTAGTAGGTTGTGAATCGACGGGATGGGTCACGACCAGCAGTTTTGAATATGGACTGTAACCTGCCCGAGTGCGCTCCCAGGGGGAAAGTGAGCGCTGATCTGGGCACCTTTTGTTCCCGTTGCGTTTACTTATTATTACAGGTTTATTAGGTGCCAGGCAGCAGTCTAAGTACTTTATATCCATTATTACACTGAATCCTCCTAACAACCCTAGGGGAGTGAAGATATGTTATTATCATCCCCATTTTTCAGCTGAGATAACCGAGATGCTGAGAGGCTAAGTAACTTGTCTGAGGTCATGCAGCCAGCGATCGGCAGAGGCAGAGCTCATAGCTGGCAAGCTGTCTCCAGGGTCCAGCACTTAACAATATGCTATAACCTGGACACACGCACCATTGGGCTGTGCACTTGCAAGTCAAGTGGATTGTGATATAAATTTATTTTAAGTTGTGGATTATGGTCAAAAATGTTTGAAAGCCACTGGCCTAGAAGCTCCTGGGTCCCCTGCAGCTCTAACTCTTTGATTTCGAAGAGGCCGTAAACGAAGCCAGCTTGTATCACGGCTGGAGGGGCCGTTTTCTGCACCTGCAAGCAGGCAGGTGACTTCCATTCAGCAGGCTGCAGGGAAACTTGGCCTTTCCCCTACATGATGGGGAGTTAAGTATCTTCCCACTAAAACGTGTTCGCTGGGGCTGCCTTCAATCCAAACGTGAGCAAGGCTCATTTGGGCCCGATTTCCAGCCTGCATTCCTCCACGGGGCTCCTCCTCTGAGCCATCAGAGTCAGCACACAGGCAGCACTTTCCAGAAGCACTTCTCTGACATGCCCTTATTAATCCTCTGGCTACCCTGCTGGGTGAGCTGGTGTCGATGGGGCACAGACAGGAAAATGAAGATAACCTGGGGGCCTGGTGGGAAGAGGCAGGGCAGCTCTGTCTGTCTGCTGCTCCTGCTGACGCTGGCTTCAGGTGGTTCCCCTGAGCTCCTTCTGGAGGGCTGTGAGCCAGCTCCAGGTGAGATCTCGTGCCAGCTCTGCTGAAGGAGGTGCCCAGAGGGAGGGTGAGGCCTGACTCAGAAGGGTGCTTCCCAGAAACAGGGAGGGTGGGCATGAGCAGTGGGCCTTATCTGCATTCAGGGCAGTTAGAGGTTTTCCCTGGGCTGCCACGCCGAGGGGCAGTGGGGCCAAGGAATGAGCAAGACTCCTGCTGCGCCGGGGGAAGAAGTCCTATTCCCATCAGCTTCCCTACAACAGGGTCCCTCCTGAGCAAATAAATGCCTTTTACAGATGTGGCTTCGAAATGAAAATGAAGTCTCTTAGCCACTGACATCTGGAGGCCAGATTCAGACATAAACCGATTACTTTATTATCATGAGGGTTTTTTTTTCTTCCCTAAATCAACAGCCACAGCCTTCTGGCCCGAAAAGTCAGGGTCTAATTGAATTTGGGTGGGTGGTGTGTGGTTATGATTTGTTTTTGAGAGACCTGGGTTGGAGAACTGAAACGATCCTTTAAAAAAGACAAAGCACATCCCTTGAGAAACTGTCCCCTGTCCAGAGGCTGCAGGGCCTGTGGTCTGAGGCAAGAGAACATGGTGGGGCTTGGGGTGGGGAGGATTTCCAGCTCACAGAGCCTCCCCGGGGGAGGTTGCCGTCCACATCATGGTCTGACCACCTCCCGGGGTGTCCCAGGATGCCAGGGTCACACGACCACGTGAGTGAGATGTGGGGTGGGAGGGCAGGCCTTACCTGTCCAGTCACAGCCCAGCACCTCCAGCCGCATCCCAATCCCTGCTGGAGACCACCTCTCGGGGTACACCCGCACGTACTGCGCCGGAACAGGGTCGAATCTTCGGATGTCAGGGGTGTCATAGTGCATGTTCCCTTCAAACAGCTGCAGGGGAGACAGGCCACTCAGCCCTTCTTCTGTGGCCCCCCCTCCCTGCGCCTCCCCTTCCTTCCCCTTCCTTCCCCCTTCTTCCCCTTCCTTCCTCCTTCTTCCCCCTCCTTCCCCTTCCTTCCCCCTTCTTCCCCTTCCTTCCTTCTTCCCCCTCCCTCCCCTTCCTTCCCCCTCCTTCCCCTTCTCCTTCCTGTCCCTCACATCCCTCCAGAGGGCAGCCTCATAGTTGACTCGCTGGACATTACAACCCACAGGAGCTCTGTTCTCAGACCACGGTTTCGATTCATTTGGAAGATGGTTAGGCTAGATGGTTAGGATCCCAGAAACACAGAGAAGAGGGAAGCAGCTGAAAGCGGCAATTGCTAGGTTCTGTCTTCTATCCTGACTCGGGAAAGAATCAGGCTCTGAATGGACTTAGCTGGAGAGGAGAGAAGTGAATTTTAGGCCGCTTTGCCCATTGTCTTAAAAGTTCTCATTGTAATGCTTGAGAGTCTAGATGTAGACAGTCCTGGCTGACGGACACCTCCCAGGTTGCCGAGAGGCTGAGGGTTAGGTGACCACCCTCTTCTCTGGGCTGCTGACCACACCATCTCGCCATACATTGACAGCCTGAGACCGTGTTCCCCAAAGCTTTGTGTAGTGGAGCCAATTCTGTCAAAACAAAGTTTCCCTAGAGCCCCAGTATGTGAACTGAGGACAGCGCGGCTGCCCTGGTCGAGGCCGGGTGGGGCACCCAAGCCAGAGCACACTGGGCACCATTGACTTAGGGGATGCTGGTGGGGAGACGTGCCCGGGGCTGTGGCTGATCCGAACCAGGGATGCCCTGGGATGCAGGCTACCTCATTTGCAGGATGCCCACAATTCCAAAAGGGGGCACTGTCATGGGGAGGGCAGGCCCTGACACTGGCTAAGATCAGCTCCTTTCCCAGGATCCCAGAATGGTCAAGAGCCAGGGTCGGCTCTCTCCAGGAAGAGCCACGGACCAGCTTCTGCTCTGTCCACTGAAGGTTCCAGTCACCAAGGCCCCTCAACTGTGAGCACTGCAAAACCCCCAACCCAGCCCGTGCCTCTGCATTAAGAATGGAAACATTTGCTGCGCAAAGGGGACCAAAGAGACAGGAAATTGCCCTTTCCTTGGCAAAAGAGGCCTCCTCTTCTGAGGGAAACGAAGGTAACTCAGCCGTTAGGATGGGAACCCCTGACTCCCCCGAGCTGTCCTAGAGAGGAACAGGCACGCCATCTCTTCCCCTTGCTGGGGCTCGTCCACCCCCGGCGTCGAGAGCTGACCTTACACTCCCCAGTGGCAGGAGGGGAGGGCTGTGCTGGCCTGGAAAATTTCTCTTGCCTCTCCCAGCCTCAGCATGAGAGGTGGGAAAGATCGAGCAGAGGCAAGACTGGGAAAATACAAAGGAGTCCAGCGACATTCAAAACAACAGTTGATTTTGGAAGTGATCCCCCAGTTTCTATAGTTAAGCCTCCAAAAACCACATCTCCTTTGGACCGCTGGCCAGTTCCAAGGAAATGTCATCTGAAAGAGGGTGGAAAGGGTGTCAAACTTGACAGAAAGGCAGTGCTGGGTGGTGGGTAGGCGTCTGGGCCAGACCGTGTCTGAATCACGGCTTTCCACAGGTGCACACTGTGACCCCGGGGGGGACACCAAACCTCAGTTTTGTCATCTCTAACAGGGAGTGACAAAAGGCTCCTCCTCCTAGAGAGGTTGTAAGGATTAAAATACAGCATTTAGCACAGTGTCTGGCCCAGAGTGATCTCCCTGTTAATATTTGTTTTATTAGAATACAGGGGGTTGGGGCACCTGGGGGACTCAGCGGCTGAGCGTCTGCCTTGGGCTCAGGGTGTGATCCTGGAGACCTGGGATCGAGTCTCGCATTGGGCTCCCTGCATGGAGCCTGCTTCTCCCTCTGCCTCTCTCTCTGCGTTGCTCATGAATAAATAAATAAAAATCTTAAAAAAAAAAAAAAAAAGAATACGGGGCCTTGGTGGATGACTGTCTAGTTGGGAAGTCAGTACCCCCAAACGGAGCTTCCCTGTGTGGGGTAGGGTTAGGGAGTCTTCCAGGAATGGCCTACCTTCGGCTGCTGGGTCCTGGGGTCCTGGATGTATTCCCAGTCTCTGCCATTTAGGCTATAGGAGACTTTGAACTTGCGGACAAATGCCCTGGCTTCCACGGCAGTGATGCTGTCTCCCCCGCGGGCCCCCTGGATGATGACGCCCTTCACCGTCTTGGGCACTCCCAGGTCCACCTGCAGCCACTCCTCGCCCGGCTGGGCCTGCGGGATCCGGGGGAACCAGCCCGAGCGGCTGCTGACCAGGCGGGCGGCGCTGGGACTCCAGAGGTACTCGCGGGTGGAGGAGGCCGAGATCTGAGAATCCGGGATGAGGCCCGAGAGCATCCCCAGCATGTTGGAGCAGGGAGCGTCTGCGGAGGGAGGGAGACGCAAGGGCTCAGAGCTGGCACCTGCTCACCCGACCCCGCGTCCCAGTGCTAGGGAGCTGCGAGAAGCCAACCCGAATGCTGTAGGTCAGCACCGACTCCTTTGCATTTCGAGCGCTTGGGTTAAGAGTCCAGACCGGGAGCCCAAGCGCCCGGGTCCACTGTCTGCTTTGTCCCTTACTGGTGTCTGACCTTAGGCAAACGAGTCAACTGCTCTGTCCCTCAGTGTATCCAGGTCTGAAGGAGGGCTAGCGGCAGAGCTTACCTCCTGGGGCTTGTTGCAAGGCTTCCATCGGTTACTACGTAAGCAGGCGCAGCACAGTGCTAAGCATTAGCCAAGGACTCTCATATGCTGGCTGGTGACACCGGTGCCCACTGAGCCTCCCAGGGCGGTGAGCACAGGGGAGCTCAGCTGAGCCCCGAATTGCTTCCTGGATGATTGTTTTCCCAGCTGGATGGAAACTTTCCTGGGGTCAGGTCTTTGCTTACACATGTGTTACCACAGCTTGTCACTACCTTGTGTCCTTTGCACATGCTATTCCCGCCACTCCAAATGCTGTTGCCCTCCATCATCATCAGACCAACCTTTACTTAAGTATCACATCCCCAGGCTGTCCCCAGATTTCAGTCAGCAGTCAGTTACGTCCCCCTCACCACTCTTTCTCTGCGCACCCTGTCTTTTTCCTTTATACACACATCCTAGTTTATGACTATCCAGTACTTGGTCTGGTTATTATCTATGCTGCCCACCAGCCTGCAAGTTTCATGTGGTTAGAGACAACGTCCTCTCGTTCCCTTCCCCTGTCTACTTCCAATCCCAGTGTGGGCCCCGGCGCACAGCAGGCCTTCAAGAATGCAATTCATGCAGCCAATGAACGAGTGGCGAATGCATGGATAAATGGTATCCAGCAAGACAGGGTCTGCAGTCGGGGTGCCTTGGATACTGATAAACAGAGCTCCAGGTAAAAGCGAGTCTTCTGGAAAGGTCGCATGGTGCAATCAAGCTGTTTGCAGATGGGTGGAAGAGGGAGCAGAGCCCAGGACGCGATCAACTCCCCAGCCTCACCGGGGCACCCCCTCACCTGTGACCCGGCAGCCGAAGAGCTCCAGCCGCAGGGCGATGCCCGAGTGCCAGGTCTGGGGCCGGATCCTGACAAACCTGGTCAGCAGCGGCGTGTGCAGCTTGTTGAGAACCACCTCTGTTGCATCGTTGTTGGCTTGAAACACCTGTCGTGTAAGATGGGACACAGCTGTCAAAATCCCTGTTTGTAGTGTGGCCACTCACATAGCCTCTGAACGGGGTGCAATGTTCTGCTGGACCTTAGTTCCTCAAGCTTAAAAATAATCAGCGTGTTTGTTGTTTGGGGCTCCTTTAGAAGCACCATGGAAAAAAAGTTTAATTTCGCACACTGCTCTAACTTGAAAACAATAAATGGTCTTCGCAAAAACTTTTAGAGGAGAGGAAAATTTGGGGATCCCTGGGTGGCGCAGCAGTTTAGCGCCTGCCTTTGGCCCAGGGCGCGATCCTGGAGACCCGGGATCGAGTCCCACATCGGGCTCCCGGTGCATGGAGCCTGCTTCTCCCTCTGCCTGTGTCTCTGCCTCTCTCTCTTTCTCTCTCTGTGACTATCATAAATAAATAAATAAATAAAAATTAAAAAAAAAAAGGAGAGGGAAATTTGTCTCTGGGCTGAGAGACAACAGAAGAAGCAGAAATGGAGCAGAAAGATCATCTTTTAGGCTAGCGGACCTCACTAGCTTGACCTTGACTCTCCCCCTCCCTCCCAGCGCAGGCATATAGGAGTATTTGCAGGGTATTTTTATAAAGGGTTCACAGTTGTATTGTTAGTTACTTAGAGGCCTCCCTGCTCGGTGAAGGGGTGAGAGTGTGGAGGGCGCCATCTACCCCTCCCAGCCCCTGTGCCAGTCAACAGTTTCTTGGTTCTCTTTGGTCTTTGTTGGAGAGTCAGGGTTGCAGACAGTCTCTCAGAGTCCTGCTCTGGCTTCCTCTCACTATGGTACCACCCTGTAATGAAATCCATCCCTGTCCCCATCTGACCAATGTATCTCTGAGGGGAGGAAAGGCTTTTTGGAGTAGCTTCTAAGCCAACATGGTAGGAGCAAGTCCTAGTTTACCAGATGGCCCAAATCAATAACTGCCATATGGACCTTATGCTTTTCTGTGCTCTCCATTAAAAAAAAAAAAAAAAAAAAAAAAGTAGCTGGAGCAAGTATATGTGAGTTTCTTTTGGTTTCCTTGGTTAAGGGTGGAGGGAAAGACCCACTAACCAAGCATCCCTTCTAAATCACACCTGTCAGAGCTATAACAACCAGGAGACTCCTCAAATGTACTCACAGCCAACTCTGCTGGCAGTTTGTCCTAGGTTGAGGGGTTAGACCGCTCATGATCCCTGTAACATGCAGGGGTTTGGGCACTGACAGGGCTGGGACCAGGGGATGGGGAAACTGGTATGTTTGAGTACCCCTGAGCCAGACACAGTGTAAACACAATTACATCTATAATGCCTCGGGAAGTAAGTAGTATTATTCCTGCTTTATTGACGAGAAAACAGAGGCTCGGGGATGTCTGCCTGGATCCAGAGCCCCTGCCATGGTTTTAGGCTGCAGGCTTATGGTTTCCTACAGTGGCTCTCATCTTTTTGAACAAATTTGCAGCATTTTTATTGGTGGCTAGGAGTCTGGGAGTCCTTAAGGTCTCCGAGCCTGGGTTGAATGGAGGTGGAGTTGCTCTTTGGGGATGTGCGTTTATAATCCTGACTTCAGAAGCTCTGGGTAAGAGCAATGAGCTGCACGGCGGCTTAGAGCTAATTAACAATGTGGTCCTTTCTTTCCCATGAACTATAACTAGGAACGCTGCCATTTGGCAACCTTGAACCCTCTATATTTCCCACGTGCTGGGGTCAAAAGTTAGAGCCATTACATAGCACGCCACTGACGGCGGGGGTAAAGGGTAAGAGACATTACACCTTTTGCAGCCAGATAAGGGGAAGTGGCTTGCTTCAGGCAGATGCAGCAAAGGAGAGGAGACAACAGGTGTTTTACTGGCCCAACATATTCCATTTAAAGCCCTTGTTCCTGGTGCTAAGCCCACCGAAGCCAGGGGAGCTCCCACCCAGCCTGCCCGGTTTGCTGCACCCTCTCCTCACTAGGGAGCCCCCCCCCCCGCCCCATCTTAAGGCCAACTTTCTTCCTTTGCTGCCTTGCTAACTGCAGGGAGCAAGAGCAGACCTGCTTGACCACCCCTCTCTCCCAGGTCTAATCTGGCTCCTTCCTTCCCTACCCTTAAGGAAGGACAGAAAGACAAGATAAGGGAAGACAGACCAGGGAAATAGGAGGAAAGAGGGCTAGAGTCGGGCACCTGGGGGAAGGCTGATGGAGAAGCGAGGGCGAGATGTGCCCCAGCCCCTGTGATCTTAATGGTGAAGGACCCTGCCTGGCCATGCCCATTCCACGGCTTCTTGGGTGCTTATGAAGAGCCCTGTAGCTCGGAGGAAAGGAATGGAGGAACTGAATCCAAGGGAAAGAGATTAATTAGTTCTCTTAGAATTCAGCATGAGGCAGTGGCTTTTGTTTGTTTTTTGTTTTGTTTTGGCAAGGGAGAAGCAAATGCAGCACTTTGCTTATTTTGGGAGGGTGCTGTGAGCAGTGGGGGGTCACTGCTGGCCTGCTCCCTGAGGATGGTGACGGGGACTGTGTGTGGCCTCCATCAGGAGATGCTAAGGAGTTCATGTGGGGAGGGGAGCTTGATTTGTCACGTGAATACATAACTGGAGCGTTGAGTGGATTTGAACTTTAACACAGCTGCTAATCCACAGCACATACACCACGCTGGTACCGTTTAGAAACACAGCACGTCTTATGTGTTTTTAATATCCAATTTTATCTTATCTGACCCCTTCATTGCTCAGCCTGGGCAGGCAACGCTAAGAAGCCTTTCCTTCCCGCCCCTCAGTAAGGAAATGACTGTGTCCTTGGAAGGCCTTTGGGAAGCTGGCACGGGTGTGTGCGCACACACGTGTGTGTACCTGCCTGGTAAGGGAATTGGTCTTCCCATAGACGCACAGGTCACTCGCTTTGGGGAAGCTCCCGGGATCTTTTCTTCTTCTTTTTTAAAAAAGGTTTTATTTATTCATGAGTGACACAGACAAAGAGGCAGAGACAGACAGAGGGAGAAGCAGGCTCCCTGCGGGGAATCCGATGTGGGACTCGATCCCGGGACCCCGGGATCACGACCTGAGCCAAAGGCAGATGCTCAGCCACTCAGCCACCCAGGCCCCATCCCCACCCCGGATCTCTTCTGACACCAGTCAGAAAGGGAGCAGAGCACCTGGCACATGGTTTATCTACTTAGGCCACCTACCTGGCTGCTCCCCTTGAGCTTCATCCTGCCCTCCCGTTTTGCTCATTCTGCTCCCACCCTGGCCTGGAACCAAACGATCGCTCATTCAAAGTGGCCTCGAATTATCCTTTGAGTTTCTGAGCCTAGTTCCTTCTTGGCTTCTTGTTTGCTCTTGACTTTGCACTCATATCTGCCCCTGCACCCTTTGCTGAAGGAATACCAGCTTACCTGATCAAACTCCTTATACACCTCTCACTCTGAGTGTGGCTGAGTGGGGAAAAACCCCAAACACCACTGGACCAGATGTCGGGGCAGACAGTCTGCTGCTGATTAGCTAGCTCATCAGTGTGGGCAAATATGTCTACCTCCCCTAGGCCCCAATTTCCTCCTCTATTAAATGAGTTGATTTATAAGGTCCTTTCGGGCCCCCAGACTCTAAGCCTTTCTGCATAAGAGTTTCCAACTAGACCTGCCCCAGCAATGCCCATTTTGTAAAGGGCATTTTAGTTGTCCAGTGTCCCTTATCACCTAAGTGCTTTTGTGGATGAGGGATGTGGGTTTTAATACATTTCAAACAGTGCTCAGAACACACGGTGAGTGCCCCACTCAGAGGGAGCAGATACCTTGTTGATGTTTTTGCTCAATAACAGTTCAAATTATTAATAATGAAAAGTAATGAATAACAACACCTTAGTCCTTACATATTGTCTTTCACCCAAAGATATCAAAGTGCAATTTATGAAAATCCATTTTTAATGAAATATTAAGCAGTTTCTATTTCTCCGGACCCAATGGATTTACAAGGTTCTCTATTTTTTCTCCCTGCATCTTCCTATTTATAGCTGGGAAATGCTATCATATATTATACATCTTTATGACTTTCTCAATGCTTCTGTGGTTTCAGAATCACCCTTCATATGTTTTCTGATCAAATTCTCTGAGATGGATTCTTGGCTTCTAGTCTAGTCATTGCAAGGTAAGGGGTTGTGTGCATGGGAAATGATGCCAGGAAATTGGTTTTATTCCCTATTCCCTGCCGACTCACTGAATCACTATAGGCAAATCAATAATCCTTAGATACCTTGGTTTCTCCTTCAGGAAAATAAAGTCAGTAGCAGGCTTGCAGATAGAAGCTAAAGGCTACCAGCCCTCCTTGCTGGCTCCAATGCCTGCACAACACCCTGGACAGATGTGAGAGTAGAGGCTATGTCACAGGTGACACATGGAGCTCTGTTCATTGGGCAGGGTTCACGTTCTGAAAGCCACGGACTCCCAAGTCCCATCTCGAGGCCCCAAATTTTCAGGCCAAAGCTTGACAGTGGGGTGTCCATAATGCTAAGAAAACTCAGCTGATCGTCTGCGTATCGTACACCCAGATAAACGTATACTATACGTGATGATCGCGTTACAACATCTGCTTTAAAAGCTGGATGTCACAAATGGGATGCATTTTTATTAATTTCAAAAGAAAAATGCCAATATGGTTGCTTTATCACCCCAGAGAAAACCGGAAGTGTGTTTAAGGTGTCCCTAAGCCTTCTTAAGAGGTAAGGATAGTGTTGATTGATGTAATCATTAAATTAGATGTGTCTGCATGTACGTGTGTGTGTATGTGTGTGTTTATGTTGAAAACACAGATTTCTTCAAGTGCATCTCTGCAAACCAAGTTTAAAAAGCAGCTCAGGGCACAAAGTGGTTTGGATAATCCATTTGGTGCCTCGCTGAATTCTGAACATAATCCAACACTTTCCAATTGATTCTTGAGACCTTTGCTTTGTTTTCAGAAAGACCGAATCTGAAACCAGCAGCACTTCAAAGATTTTCTGATTTGCACCTCTGGGGGGAGGGGACATCTGCCAATTAACTTGGCTGCTGTCCAACATCCCAGCGTGGTTACTATCTCTATACCCCACCCAGGAAAAGGAAAAAACCAACATGTTTTGACCATGCCTAGGAGCTCCTATGGCACAGACTCTAATACTATGTAGAATAAAAGAAGATAATATATGTGATCTAAGAGGAAACATCTAGCCAGCGAGTAGCCCTGATGGTTTTGAGGTCATCTTTTCTCTATTTTTCACCCCATTTCCTGTCACAACCACCTTTCCCTGCTGCCCTGTCCTTAGGTCTTTTTTTTTTTTAAGAACATGCCATGGCCCTGGCACTGCTGAGAGCACAGAGAGTGCTGGCCTGCCTACCTTGGCGGGGTGGGGCAGGGGGGGTCTCCTGCCTGGCCTAAATCCCTCTCCTATACACCAGTAATCTGTGCCATCAGCGTTCAGGTTCCTAGGGTGGTGTGGGCAGGGTGGTGTAGATGCTCCACGACCACCCCAGTCTTTGAGCTCCCTGGCACAGAGATGCGGTGCAGGCTCGTGGTGGGAGCTGGCTGTAACCTTCCTTCACCAGGCGGGCCCTTCGACCGACAGATGCAGGCTCTCCTTATGCAGTCTGCACACGCCCGTCTCTTCATTACCTATGGTGTGACCTACGGTTTATTCCTATTTTGCTGTAAATATCTGAATGTGGCCAGCTCCAGGGACTGCAAAGAAAGCAGGAAATTTTTCAAAGATGATATAGTGCTGGAGCCCTGAGGTAGAAATTGTGCAGGAGACCTTCTTCTTCTTCTTCTTTTTTTCTAAAAAAATAAATATTTCTCTCCACTAATAAATGTTTCATTGCATCCAAAGTTCTCCTTTTCAATCTACTTGGCACAGACACTCAAGGAGGAGGAGACCAAAGCAGGCAGAAAAGAGAGGTGGCAGGAACGGAGGGTAGAAACTGGGGAAGCCAGTAGCACATTTAAAAAATTTCTCTCAGAAACAATTGAACTGACTCATCCTTACTGCAGAACCAAATGCCTGTCCTCGCTCTCTCTCACCCCCTTTCCCTTGCATTTTCTCTAAAACCAGCCATTGGGTCCACACATAAAAATAAATTGTTAATCAATGAATGCCATCCTGTTTAATTAATTTGTTGCACCAAACAGGCAAGGGGTAGGGGGCAGGGTAGGGGTGCTGTTGCACGCAGGGAAAATGATGTTAAGGTAATGGACTATTTTTTTTTTCTTTTTTGTAAATCCTGGCCCTGACATTTCTCTCTTAAAACTCCTCCTTAAAGACTATAAAAAAAATTTTTTTTAAAGCTGCTTTCATTCTAGTGGATGTGGGAACTTAGCCAGACAGAGTCAGAAGGGATGCGTCTCATATATATGCGTATACATATACATATATGAGAGAGAAGCGGGGGAGAATTTAAGGGAGGGTGAGGATGGGGGTAGGGCAGAGAAAGTTCTCTAACCACCAAATGCTCATTTATGACCATGATGCCCTCCTGTCTCCTGCTCCTCTACTTAGAGCTGTTTCTGTCATCAAGCAGTTCTGCTGCTGCGGAGGAGACAGAGGAGCAGGAGCATGTCATGGGGTATAGGGTGGGGGAGGCCGGCTTCTTCCTGGGGGTGGGGGGTGGAGGTGGGTGGGACGTGTGCATCCCATCTGTGTGTGCGTTGTGGGTCCCGTTAGATTTACTGCGGGATTATGTTACTCCCATCGAGACGTAGAGCCCTGGAACATAGCATACTAACAGGATTAGGGTTTCGGGACTGGAGACAGGAAAGCACCAGGGAGGAGAGAGCAGGAGGGGAGGGGAGCTCAGGGAGTCAGGGCTGGGGGAGAGAAGGGGGGAGGGAGGATGTGGCATCAGGGCAATGGAACCCAACGGTCAGTGTCCTCCTGTAAAGGTGGATCAGCAGGGTCCTCCGTACTGAGAACCTCCTGTGACGCTGTCACATTTTCTGAGGAGGCACCTGTGACTGGCAGGTGGTCAGAGGGGAGCACGAAAGGGCATGGGGAGTGAGGTTCCTGAGCCTATCTGCCACCTGCATTCCTCTTCGCTGTGGGGGCCTGGGGAATCTCAGGAAGTCACAGAGCAAGGACATGGGGACCGGTGGAGAACCCGACCGTCTACCAGATGAGGTGTTCACTCCAATGCTCCTCTAGGGATGCTGGGCTGGGCAAAAAGAGTTTCTCCAGCCCAAGCAAGATCACTATGCCCTTCTACATCCCCTGGCCGCTTGCTCTGTCCTGGCCTCAATGCACAGCAGTGAGATGGAAAGCACTGGGAATTTGGCATCAAGGCTGTAAGCGCCAGGGAGGCTGGCTTCAGCTCCCCGAGACAATTCAGCACCCATGGGAGTTGGGTGAAGCCAGCCACGGAGCCTGATTGAGAAAAGGTTCCAAGCTTATGTATAATGACATTTTCCCTTGGGCTTCCTAAGTGGAGAGGCTAAAGGTCTGAGCTCATCCCATGGCAAATGGATAAGGGACAAACTTAATTACCTAGGGCCCTGGATTCTTCTCAGTTATGACTGAGGGGGGCAGAAAAACTGGGAGATATGAATTTCAACAGGGCATCGGCCCTCTTCGGAATATACAGAACCCCCGTTCGACAGTGCGATCATCTGCGTGACTTCGGAAGTCTGATGCCCATTACCAGCTGACAGCTGGAGTCAGTGTTGTAATCTTATATACAAAAAACAAAACTGCAATGAAAAGGATAAGGGGAAACCAGTCATCCACCAGGAGGTTAAAAAAAAAAAAAGAACTTTTTGAAAACTCGAAGTTATTAATTGGGAGGAATAATTGCATCCCCAGCAGAAGAATGAAACTGAGAAGGGTAATGTTTATCTGAGGCAGCTCGAGTGCAGGACCCATCAGATGCAGGGAGAGGTCTGGATGACTTATCAGGTCCCTTCCAGACCTATGATTTTAAAAGAGGCAGATAAATATCCCATGGGGCCTTGTTACTTTTTAAATTGATAACTTGCTTCTGCTCAAGAAGAGCTTTGTGGGTCTAATACATTAATTATATCTGCAGAGAGCCTTCCATCTACGGATCCCACGGTGCTCTGCCAACACTAGCGGCGGCACCACTCCGTTTGGGCAAGCAGAAACACTGAGGCACAGAGCTATTAAGAGAAATTTCCAAGGTCACACGATGCATCATCTAAGAAGATCTGAAAATAGATGCCACATGGTTCTGTTAGCTGACTGACTTGGGGGGTTTGGTGTTTCTGACACCCGCTCCCTCTCCTCCTAAGTCTCTGATAATTTTGCAGAAGGTCTTAAATTCTCAAATGGCTTTCAAAGTGATTTGTTTTAATTTAGAAAATAAACATAGGACAGAGAATTTTTGAAGGGGGGTGTTTCTGTGTCTTGAAAGGATGCGGCCAAATCAAACGCAAAGCCACTTTTCTCAGCTCTACGTCCTTGGGGATTCTATGACGTTGCCCAAACCCCAAAATGATGAGCCTGGCTCGTTAGGCCGTCCTGTCCAAGCACAGCCTGCCTTCAGATCTCCGCAAGAACGGAGGTGCTCCAGGAAAATGCACACCTCCAGATGCCTAGACTGAACATCTCAGGAAGCCGATTTCCCTCTGGATGCAAGATGACAGCAAGGCCTGGATCAGATTGCTGGGAACATCTTCCTGGAGCTCAAAGCCCTGTGACCAGGTGCCTGTCATGGGGCCTCCACAGTTCCCCATATCCCTGGGGCAAATGACTCTAAGGGCTTCAATTCCAGTCTTTGAAACACTGTTAAATTCTGATGCCAGTGAGGTGGTACCTGGAGGTTCTCTGATCCCCTTGGGGGCCGTTGCTGCATTAATGTGATGAGCTTAGTGCATTTCTGCCCCTCATTACAGGGCAACTGTGAAAACTCCTGGACCTCATCCTGTCCTCACCCTCCCATCCTCAATCTGGCCATCTAGATATATTTAGCACCCCCGCAGACTCTCTCTTTGAGCCCAAATTTCTTCCAAATACATCAGAACAGCCAGCAACACCATGACTAAGAGTGAGGTAACCAGGGTTATATCAACAAGGAGATGCCCACATTTACCAAATAAGGGAGAAAGGAAGACAAGGGCTTTTGCCTAGATGAATAAGGGCAATGGCTTCTGTCCCCCTGTCTCGACATGGGTCTTGGCCTCATTCCACCCAGTGTACCCCATGGAATCAGCAATCTAGAGGTGAGCAGGGTCTTGGCCAAGGCCTTGAGCCTCCAGCTACTCCCATTTTTTCCATGCCCCTCCCTTGGCTTGTGTGTACATAACTGTGCCCATAATTATAGACACATACATGAACCTTCTAAGGCCGTATTTACAACACTGCGTCTATGTTTGGGGTGTTATTAATATAGCTGGTGAAACCCAAAGCAGTAGTTTTCTCCTTGTGGTTTCTGAAGAAATATATGTGAAGCAATTTGTATCATCTAAGGGAGCACATGGGCTGGATATGGGCTGTCTCAGGCCGACAAGCTCTCTGCCTTGTGGTTATGCCATAAATATGCATAAGGAGGGCCCACCCGATAGGAGAATCATAGGTTCCATATTTATGGCATGTGCAATTGGATGAGGTTTTGGGGATGTGCTTGCTGTACATGTGGCCTGTGTAAATGGGCCGTGTTTTGCCAGAAGGATGCTTGCAATACCCCCCACGTTAGTCAAATGCCTCTGTCACAGGCAACCTCACCATGACCTGTTGGGTAGAAAGAGACGAAGAAGAGGCTACTCACAGGCTGGGGGAAGCTGGAAAAGAACTCCTTAGGTCTTCCTCACTTCCTGACCACAAGAAGGAAAGCATTCCCGCCCCCCACCCCCCACCCCAGGCCCAGGCCTTGCCTCAGCCCGCCTGGGTCCGAATCATAAATTGTGTATTGCAAGGAAATAGCATAGCTATCCCCCGCCACCTTCAGCACTCATTAATCTTGTTTTTCTCCGATTTCCCCAATCCCTTGGTCTTTGGTACACAGCACTGGTGTTGACAGTGACCAGGGAGTTGAAATCAAGTTCCCACATTTCTGCCCCAAACAGCCCCATATCCCCTCTTCGCACCCTGTGCACGGATTTGCGTCTGCAAACCCTCCCCCTGCAGGAGTGGCGCAGGCTGCTGCCTCTACCTCCGCTCTGCTTTGCTCACAGGTCCTGCTGTCTGAATTGTGCTTTCAAGCCCACCACCTAGCACCCGTTAGCTTGGCCCGGCGCCCACCAGCCAGTGGCTACAAAGAGAAACTCAGTGGTTGCAAGCGGCATAGACGGCATGGACCAAGCCTCTCCCCCCAGCTGCCCCCAGCTCCCCTCCTCGGCCGCCTCCCCTTCGTGGCATCAAATCAAACTGCAGCAGACTTGACAAATCTATTTGGCACGGTTCACTCAACTACTTCAACCCGAACAGACCAGAGAGCTGCGCTGACGCTCCATGAACAGTGCGGGATCTGCACGTCAAATACAGACATCTGGGAGAGAGACCTGCTAATGCAGGAGCCCAGCACTCACCCCCCAGAGCGCACGGGCAGGTCCCCTTCTTCACCCACCACCCTCGCAGTGGGGCAAGGGAGCGTGGGGAGGGGGCGATGCCTAATTGGCAAGCTTTCCATCCTCCTGCCTCCATGTAGGTAGCCAGAGAATGAATATCTATTGGGGGGAGAGGGGTTTTTTCCTCTGCCCCAGGGCTTTTTATGTGAGTAGGACTGATTTGCTAAAAAGCCAAACAACAACCAAACAAAAATGAAATTACCTCTTGGCCACTGAGGAAGGGACTCTAGCCAAGGGCGAGAAGGGGAGGTGAGAGAGAGAGACAAAATGGTATTTCCAATATGAAAAAGTTGATAATGATTCCAAAGGAGCCCAGCAAGCTCAATTCAATTCTCAGGAATATCTTCCCTGCAGACCGAACACCAGGGATAAAGCCAGAGAGGACAGCATTCTGTCAAAATGTGCAGTGCTAAGGTATTTCCAAAAGCAGATTTCCTACAAATAGTGTTTTAAATAGCATCCCAGTCCATCTGCGTGCTTTTAAAATCAGCTTATGCTACAGTATCCCTCTGGCCAGCGCTGCTTAGTCATTGAGCCTGGACAGGGAGGCAGTCAGGTGAACCTCCTCCTTCTCCCCCAGGGCCCGCCCCTACTCAGCACCGGCCCTCGCCTGCCCTCCAGTTTCTTACTGAACAGGGTGGGTGGGGATACAAGGCATGGGCAAGAGTCGGGTGGGATGACGACCCAGTCCATGCTCCCAGCACCCAGTGCCAACCCAGGCTTGCCATTTCCAAGTGATATTTGCAACTGAAACAAAAGAAGTCAATGAGAAGCCAGACCCAGGTGAATATGTCAAGGTGGGGAGGTCTTTCAACTGCTACATACCTCACTTTCTTTATTTGTGAAGTGGAGGAAGTATGTGTGTGTGCATGTGCATGCATATGTGTGCATATGTGTGCATGTGTGAGTGAGAGAGAGAGAGATACCTGGTAATATCTAGAAGCCATGATTTTCAGCTGAATGGTGCCATGTTACTATGGCGATTTTAATAATAAAAAAAATCCACTGCTTTAAAAACTCACACTTCCCAAGTGAATCAGTGCTGACATTATGGTTCAGCATTTTCTCCATCCGATGTTTCCTGTGGTACCAGCGAGGCCAAGCAACCTCGGAGCAGTGGCAGGAGCCGAGGAGGATGTATTTGGAAAAGATCTCCAGCCTTTCTAGGTTTGGTCGCATGTGTCCCATTTTGGCAATTCACAACCCGACAGGTCAGGGGCTCGGTGGAACCACAGCACTAAAGAGGACAGTCCCTTTGCTGGACCCTGCTTCCATCCAGGAAAGGATGAGCACTCTCCTCCCACAGCTGAGAGCCAGCGCGAGACAGAGTTCTCCCCCTGCCCAGGCAAGACTACCAGCTGTTTCCAATAAGGCCCCCATATGCTGAGTGCACCTTATTTTTTTTTTTTTTAAGATTTATTTATTTGACAGAGAGATAGAAAGAGCCAGAGAGTGCAAGTGGGGGGGAGGGGCAGAGGGAGAGGGAGAAGTAGGCTCCCGCTGAGCAGGGAGCCCGATATAGGGCCCCGTCCCAGGACCCCGGGTCATGACCTGAGCCGGAGGCTGACGCTGAACCGACTGAGCCACCCAGGCCCCCTCCCCCGAGGGCACCCCATGACCGGGACTGCCAGTGACGGCTGCGGCCTGCTCACCGCCAGAATGCCATGTGTCTTAAGAAAGCCGAGCGCCAGACATCCATCCCTGTGTACAACAAAAGCCCCACATGGCCCCCACGGACACACCTCCGGGAGCCACAGCCACTGAAGACACCAGCCGAGAGAACTCAATGCCTTGCTGCCAAGCGTGATTGCCAGTTCAGATCCCATCCCTGACAAACTGAATTCCTCCTCAGTATTTATTGTCCTCTTTCTTCTTTGGGACATTGTGATTCCCTCTCAGGATTTGTGCCCTTTCATTTCCAGACCTCGGTAACTCCTGAACTACAGTTTCATGTGGTTTTGTGATTGTTAACCCAGCATGTGGAAGGGACTCAGGCCATAAATGCTCAATGAATCCTGTATGGGGAGGCGCGGACTGGGGACACATTTTCCCCTTCATTTGCAGTCAGAGAGCACTCTGCAAGCTCACGCTCGCTCTCTCGCTCGCGCGCTCTCTCTCTCTGCGGTGCAACACGCCACGGCAGCCAGGCTGTCGGAGAAATGGTGTTTTCCAATCGCTTTAGCATAAGAAAGAATATTTTCAGGGCCACCGCCTCCTGTGCCTCCATCAATTATTTGAGCCTCACCGAACAAGGCCTCCGCCCCTCTGTGGGGTCCACTCGAAGCTCCTCTTGTCCCCAGGCTCCTGCGCCACCCCAGCAGCATGTCTTTGGGGACAGGAGTGGGTGGAGGTGGGGTGGGAGAATGGGTTTACCTTGTGGTTTTTGCCATGCCGGTACACCATCCAGTCTTCCCCATTCGTGCTGACTTCCAGCT
This sequence comes from Canis lupus dingo, assembly GCF_003254725.2. NCBI lineage: Eukaryota > Metazoa > Chordata > Mammalia > Carnivora > Canidae > Canis > Canis lupus. The sequence goes on along the minus strand of NC_064279.1, from coordinate 14,691,902 downwards.
TGTAGGATTTGACATAGTAGCCGTTTTGGGTTTCCCTGGAAATCGCTCCCTGCGTGGCAATGGCTGTGAGCATGGTTAGGAAGCGTAGGTCCACCTGAGGAAGAGCGGAGGAGGAATCAGGGCCCCGTGGCTCCTGACTGGAGGGCAGCCTTTGCTTTTCAGCTTCAAAGGATAAAACCGTAATACTTAGCTTACAACTCGTGTCTGTGATCCCCCAGCATCAGTGTGATCCGTATCAGCCCACAATTCCAGTCTGGATGGTTAAACTCAATGTATTAGACACTAGATTGGACACCTTTGAAACTGTAACTTGACTCTTTTTATTTTTTATTTTTTTTTCTTTTTTGCAAACCCGAACGGGACAAACCGTTCAGTTTACCTTAAAGGGATCCCTGAACATCTAGAACTGTGACCTCTTCTTACTGAACTACAACCTGCTTTGTGTAGTAAAAATAGATGCTGTTTAAAGGAACAATGGCTAAATCCACTCCAGTCCACTCCAATCCACTTAGGACGCGCTAGTTGCAAGGTCTCAGCTCAGGGCTACCTCACCTCCCCTCCCCTCGGTCCCTCACTCTTTTGTGTATTTAGTCACTCAGGTCACTCAAGGGTCAAAGGGCATCCAGAGTCTGCCCAAGCAATTAGGCTTATGCACCAAGTCCTGACCTTTTGCCAACATTTTGAGGCACCTCTCTTCCCACAACACCAAACCCATTTGGAAATTGCTGGATGTCATTCCTTTGTTGGCTGCAGTGTTTCTTAATGGCAACCTCTGTGTGATCAAAATTTAGCCAACACTCACTGGTGAAATTTGATTCGGGAAGCATTTATTGGTACTTAATATGTGTTCAGCATATTATGCAATTCAAAAGAAGTAAGCAGTGCTGTATAAACAGCTGGATAGCAATAAGAGAGAGCTTATGACTGAGGACCAAAAATAAGGAGTAAAATCAATGGAACATTGATTATAAAGGAGAACGTTCTGGAATCTCTGCAGGATGAGAAGCGTTTTTGGAGGGGCAGAGAAGAGATAGTGACAAATGGCTTTAGGGTTGTGCTGTTAGAACCTCTGTGGACTCCCTGGAAGTTTCTAAGTGGTACTTGTCCCTGTCCTGTTGTCTGCTCTGCAACGTCCTCCTCAGAGCAGAGGTCACCGTGTCACATCAGAACTAGGACAGGCTTGTCAATGGGTCACAAGGCTGTCTGGTGTGTGTCATAAAAGCAGTCATTGCTCTAGCACGGGTCTAGCAGCTTGCTCTTCCCCAAGGGATGAGAACTGGACCAGTCTATAGTGTCAGGGGGGGATTATTCAACATAAACTGCAAGTCTTATTCAGAAGCAAAGCAAACAATAGTCTGAAAAGATGCTGCAGAGCATCTGGGTGACTAGAGTTTCATTCCCGGTAGGGACATTTTCTCATGTGTTCTTCCGATAGCTATGTGCAGAAACTTCCTGGCAGGGCTCCCTCCAAACAGCAAAGATCACGAGAAGCTGCCATGCTCAGCTAGCAACTAACAAGTCTGCCCTTAGGAAAAAGCCCTCCCCCGACCAAGTCTCTGATGCCTCCCTGTGCCAAGAATGAGGAAGATCTGGAACTGTTTATAGAATGTTCCTTGGATATCTATATTGAGAGGCAAACAGCACCCAGGCCAAATAACTTCTCCAAGGCCTGGTAGTCTTCACAAGGGCAGTGACAGTGTCTGTCTTACTCATCGTTTTGTCCCAGCAGTTAGCACAGTGCCTCGCTAAGTCTATTTGGGCCTGGTGTATGTGTTTGTTTGGATGGATGAATGAATGGAGCTCTCAAGCACGCTGTGTTTGTTTTCTTTGTGTCCTCTGTCCACTCCAGCCGAGGAACTGCCTCCCTTGCCCACCACAACGCTCACACTCTGCCCACCCTCCGATATCTGAGTAAGTACCTGGAGGTACTCCTTGCTGGAGTCCAAGTTGGGTGTCCAGCCATTGTCATCGCCATGGAGCCGGCTTTGTTGAGGTGTCCACCTTTCATCAGAGTAGGTGGATGAGGCACTAATCTGTTCATTGGCAATCCGGCCAGATTCCATTCCCAGAGGGACATTGCACTGAAAGTCTAGGGAAGGGAGACGATCAAGGGCAGAGTTAGACCTCTCAATCTCAAACTCCTGAGACCCTGAAAATGTTGCTCCCTTCTAGGGACAAGTCTTTGCAGGAACTCCCTCATCTTAGAGACCTAATTATACACTCCCATTTAAAAAACATCTCTGCCAAGTCATAGAGCTTGACAACCCCTCTGGGTCTGAAAGAAACTAAATTGGACCTAAAAGAAGTCAGGCTGTGGGTAAATAAGAATCATCATACAAATTAAAAATACAATCTAAAGCACAAGAACTGTTGGTGCTGCAGGCTACGGATGCTCACAGATGCCAGATGCACCGTTATTGAAATACAGGTAAACGTGTGATAGACTCGTGGCAATCTGGGTGGGCTGATACATCGTGGGAAGCCTGCTTTCTTAATAAACACCCAGGAGGCACTTTTGCTTCGTTCTTTCACTCAACTGTCTCAATTTCTGGCGCAGAAGACCGACATTACAAAGCAGTAAATACCTGTCTTTGGGATACTTTCTATGGGCACATGCATGTCACTCTCTTCTCCTGCACCTGTCTGGGCAAATGGACCCAGAAGTCACTGACTTTGGCTATAAGTTCAATTGCTGTCCTTCCCATGCAGGCTGCAGACACTGGTTAATTTCTGCACGTGTAGGTGTCTGATAAAGACCAGCAATTTTTTCAGGTATCAAACCCATTCTTGAGCTCTGTGACTGTCCTGGCCAACTGCAGAACCTGGTGCAATTTGCAATGCAATTTCCCTGTTACTCAATCTTCATGAGCTCTTTGAAGAAGAACAAAAGCAAAACCCAGCGCAAAACCCATCACCTTTCCAGCAGGCCGGGCTGCCATGTCTGTAGCTGTGCACGTGGTAAGCTGTCCACAACCCATGGCAGGATTTCCCCAGCTCTAGTCATCCTTAAAGTATTTCTTTACTACTTAAAGTTATCATTTGGGTTTCTAAGTGGAAATGGCAGTACATCTGAAGCACATGTCCTAGAGGAGCTGATCTGAAGATGAAATTCAGAGTAGATGTGGGCGTTGGCAGGAGACTCACGGTCTCGATGGGCAGTTCCAGGATACCGGGGTCAGAGCTACACTCTATGCTTTGCACAGTACCTGGCACACAGTAGAAGCTTGGAAACTGCGTATATTGAAGCATGAAGTGAGAATCCAAGCATGTGCCAGCTAGTTGGAGAAACCTTCCCAGGGCTGGAGATGTTTAATGTAAAATATATATACAAGAAAAGTTTAAAAATTGCTCAATTTTCTGACCATGGCCACAGAAGCTTAGAGAGGGAGAGAAGACTCAAAAAATGTTAGAATAGAGCAGGGAATTGATGTAGATCTCCTTTCATTCACAGATGAGAAAAGTGAAGTGTGAGATGGTCCTGTGACTTACGCTGGGAATAACTAATTCTTGGTGCAAGACCTGAATACCCAGCTGACACTTGTTTGACTTGTATTGGTCTCTGCCTAGCAAGAGGATACAGCCCCCCTTCCCTGAACTCAGAGGCTGCAACAAATTCTGGAGAATTTCCCTCTCCTCTCCCAGAGGCTGGCCTCTCTTCACCGCACATCCTCAAAGGCCTGATGGAAGGACAGGACAGAGGTTCCCAACTGGCCAACTCACTCTCTGGTGGGTCTTGGTGGACCAGGTAGTAGCGTGCAGAGAAGCCATCCTTGGCCACCGCCATGTCTGTATGGAAGGTCAGGGAGAGGATCCCCGTCGACGAGCGGAGTTCAGATGGTGTTTTAGTCCCACAGTACTTCCCAATCAGAGGGCCGACTGGACACACAAGACAAAGACAGGGCCATAGAAATGGAAATGTCAAACTCATTTTCAATACATTCACCCTGGCCACAATTGCAGGTCACTTCACAGGGCATCCTTTGGGTATGCCTTGGCATAAAAGAACGCCCAAAGATAGACTTAAAGAATAATATCTAATATTTTCCCTGCACATTAAAAGGTACAGTTGACCCTTGAACAATTCGGGTTTGAAGCATGTGGCCCACTTATACATGGATTGTTTTCGACAAATACAGTACTGTGAATGTATTTTCTCTTCCTTATGGTTTTCTTTTCTTTTTTTTTTTTTTAATTTTTTATTTATTTACTTATGATAGTCACAGAGAGAGAGAGAGGCAGAGACACAGGCAGAGGGAGAAGCAGGCTCCATGCATCGGGAGCCTGATATGGGATTCGATCCCGGGTCTCCAGGATCGCGCCCTGGGCCAAAGGCAGGCGCCAAACCGCTGCGCCACCCAGGGATCCCTCCTTATGGTTTTCTTAATACCATTTTCTTTTCTCCAGCTTACTTTATTGTAAGAATACAGTATAGATAACATACAGAATATGTGTTAATTGATTATTTATGTCATTGGTCGGGCTTCCAGTCAACAGTAGGCCATTAGCACTTACATTTCTGGGGAGTCCGAAGTCCTATGCGGATTTTCAGCTGCATGGGCAACTAGCCCCCTTAACCTTTGTGTTATTGAAGGGACAGCTGTATTTTTCTTGACCTGGCCTCATTCTCTTCTCTTGCTCTGTTCTGGGGACGGGCCAGAAAGCTATCATAATGTCTGTCTTAGAGAAGAATAAACTGAAGTTCGGAGTGGTCACATGACTTTTCCGTGTTCATACAGTTAGGAAATAACTGAGCTGAGACTCACTCCCAAGTTTTCTGACCTAGTCTTATGCTTTTCTTGGGAAATCAAGCTGCTTAGCCATCAAGCCTCCCTCACAGTGCAAAACGGTGTGGCTGACGACAAAAGTGAACGATTGGTTTTCTCACTTTCTTACGAACTACGTTGGTCTCCACCTGAGAAGTACTGGTTCCTTTGGGCCTTGAGTGATACTCCTTTTTGACATCTATTACTCTAATAATTATAGAAAAATCACAGTAATAATAACGATGATGAAAGCAGCTTATTTATATGGATAAGACACAGGGTTTAAGTGACCTGCCCAGGGTTGCAGAGCTACTTATAGCAGAGCCAGCATCCCAATCTAGTCATCCTGGCTCTCGCATCCTATTTGGGCAGAGAGGGTGGTCACTGAGTCACTTTCTGTGGAAATCCTGACAACCCAGGGCAGAAAAGAACATTACCGATAGTTTCTCTCCTCCTTATCCAAGTATCTACTCAGTCTCCTCCTATGCTTCTCCAAAGAAATCTTTCCAAGAAAGGAAGCTGCCTTCCTGCAATTTCTCTGAAATCATCCTCGGTGAAGAATAAAGAAAGTCATCATGGGTCATACACAAACCCTAAGGAGCTTTGAAGTCTTTGTTCTCTTTTTTTTATTGTTACCAAAGCAATTCACAGGCAAAGACGAAGCTACCGAGAAGCGCCTCGTGACAGCGACATCACTCACCATGCGGAATGCCGTCCCAAATGTCCAGCCAATCGTATTTGCAGTCTCCCTCTCCCACCTGCAAAGGGTCGTGCTCCAAGTCAAAGGTCAGGAACTGCAGGATGATCTCCATCTTGGGTTTGGCCAGGATGGTAAAGGTGCAATCCAAGTTGTGTGGGTACTTCTCAGGAAACCCAGGGGATTCGATGGTCCCATTGGGGCTTGTGAAGTTTTTTGAACAGTCTTCAGAGCCTGTATGTAAAAGAGATTAAGCAAGGAAAAGATGCCTTTCTTTGCCGCCTCCGTCACATGGGTTAGTTGGACGCGTGAGTCCCAATCCCCCTACTCATAAGGTTTTTGTTTCCACTGGAGTGGCCCTTGAAGCAACATACTCTTCACATCCACGCCTCAAGCCTTTGAGCCAGACTCTCTTTAGGAGAGAAATTAGGGGAGGAGAGCTGGTTTGCTCTACATAATAGAGTAAGAAGAGCAGCAATTGAGGAGTTGTGGGGGGGTAGGGTGGAGGGGGGTCAGAAAGAAGTGTGTGAATCACAGAGAGAGAGAGAGAAAGGGGGGGAGAGAGAGAGAGAGAGAGAGAGAGAGAGAGAGAGAGAGAAAGGGAGAGATTCTCTTGAAAAGAGGAACAGAGTCTTCTTTCTCAATTACTCAGCTGCCTGCTCCAGAAATGTAAGTTATTTCAATCCTTAAGGAAGGCTTGCTGATTGCCAGCAGGGCAAACAATGTTACCCCTTATTTATCGCTGACCTCAACACTAGCCCCCATTGTACCAGAGCCAACCAAGTGCCCCCTTCTCCCTCCAAGATGCAAGGTGCCTCAGGGGAGGGGCAAAGGGGAGCTTGGGTCTCATTCATGTCATGACTATATTAAAACGAGCTGCTCTGTAGTGGCCAGACAATTAACAATCGACTTTTGTAGCTGGTGGATCACAGCAGGGCGTTGGGGATGTTAAAGGCCGCTCCAGCAGCAAGTTTGGAAAAATGCGGCAGTGTATTGACATTTGGAAGGCTTCTGGTCGCTTTGTGGCAGGGATGGCCTTGTTTCTCTCCGAAGCTCCTGCGTCTGCTTTCTTGGGACTCATGGAGGCGTTCTTATTAAATGCGGCCCACATTCACACCCGGTGCAGGCTTGGACGGCAGTGGGAGCTCTAAGAGGATTACAGCCACCAGATCTGCTAATGCCTCGAGGTGGAGTCACGTTAAAAGGGCCCTCCTGTGCTTTCACCCAGCCACCATTTGCCAGCACGGTTGGGCCCCAGGCAGGTCCCGGGACACTGCGGCCCAGGCCACGGGCGCACGGAGCAGCCCAGGGCCAGAGGCCACGCCAGTCACTGCAGCGAATGGATAAAGGCTGGGCAATCACAACTGATTTCACTACATTCTGATTTTATTTCATTCCATTTACTTATTTTTAAAAGATTTTATTTATTCACGACAGACACAGAAAGAGAGGCAGAGACACAGGCAGAAGCAGGTTCCATGCAGGGAACCTTCTGGATGTGGGACTCGATCCTGGATCCCAGGATCACGCCCTGGGCCAAAGGCAGACACTCAACTGCTGAGCCACCCAGGCGTCCCTACATTCTGATTTTAAAATTAAAAAGGTCGCAGGATTTATGAGGAGGATAATAAGCACTCTAAGCATGAAGAAAAAATACAGAAATACTCGATAAACCAGGTGTTTACTGGCAGGAAGTGTCCTCTAGGGATCCCACTGAAATATAACTGTGTGATGTCAATACACTGATCTTAGCCCGCAGCGATGTCTTTATCGGCGCCTCCTGCAGCAGGCCCCTCCGCGAGGCTCTTTATTGACGACGGCTTTCTGGAAAGTGCACACGTCTGACTTGGAAAAGGTGCCATGCAAATAAGCGGGCGAAGGAGGACCGGGACTTCCTTTAGCAGCAGATGGGAAATTCCGACATCCCTACCTGCCCATCCATCACCTCTGCTCTTCCGACCAGACCAGTGCTCTGCCCTGGGTCCCCGGATCCTGGGGGAGCCAACCTCTTCAGGATTCTGAACATTCTCCAGGTGCCCCACGCCTGAGGCTCTGCACCGATCAGGGGCAGGGCGGCCCAGTGGGCAGCCAGGTCCAGAGGGCTGAGCTGGGGAGGCCTTTTCCCAGTTTGTTTACCACCGAATCCCCAGCTTTGTTTACTGTCAAGCCCCACGCTCCGGGGGGGCCTCCTCAATGGTCCCAGGATGAGGCGGTCTGGCAAAGCCAAGCCAGCTGGCAGGTCTTTGGGGGGCTGAGAGGAATCTTGAAAAGGTTAGTGTTTATTGCCATTGTGCAGCCTTCTCCATGTGGGTCACTCAGCCAGAGGAAATTAACTCTCTATCCACGACTTGCTTTCAGAGCTAGAAAAGGCATCCTGACATTCCCTCCCCGAGTTCGCTCTCTTGTCATTCCTGCTCAAGGCAAGGGGAATCCCCATCCTCCTGAGAGTGAGGAATTTCTGGTGCAATCTTTCTTTGGTTCTTCCCCTCCATGGGAGACAAAGTCTTCCACAACAGACACCCAGGGAGCTCAAGAGAGGCCTAGGGAATGTGAGATTCTTAAGTACCCACAGTTTCCAGGGTTCCCAGGTCCTGCATTTGGTCAGAATTTTTTAATACGACATTTGTAAGGTCGACACACACAAAAACCCACCCAAAAAGAGCATGTATTGGTCTCTCTCTCTCTCTCTCTGACATATGGATATACATGGGTATGTCCCCTGGCTTATTTTAAAAGAGGAAGGAAAAACAGTTTTATCCTTTCTCTGCGGAACAAACTCGTGCATTACAGTGGTGCCTTCGTCTGTAAATGTGCCGCTCATAGTTTGGACTGTGGTCAAAGGGTCAGAAAGCAGGAAAGCTGAACAGTAACTGTGGAGAGGAGATCTCAGAAGAGGGTGACCATCTTGGGACAAGGCTGGAATCTTGTAGACACCTAACCCAAGATCCTTGTCTGCAATGTGTTAGAAGAATCTCAGGTTAAAAAAAAAAACAAAAAAAAAAACGCTCAATCAACAAATACTTCAGTTCACTCAATGCGGAGATTGTCCACACAAGCTGGGGGGATTTCGGCTGCAGTGAATGATTCATACCAAAGGACTCTGGTGTGAAAAATGCGCACTCCGTGTTTTTCCAGTGTCAATTTTACAATAACTCTGCAAGCAGAAGAACCTGCATGCACAGAGCTATTTAAAACGTGGTGGATTTATCCCAAAGGAGCTCAGCCTGACCTCCAAAGGTATTTTCGGTTCAGGGAGTAGGAGTGGGGGGGGGGGGTGCACACTGAGGTTTCTCTACTTGTGAATGACCCCAGGGCGTTCAGTTTCTGAAATGTCGCCGGGACACCAGGAAAGCCAACTTAATCTTGAACTTGGGTCAAAAGTATCAGAAAACGAACAAACAAAACAAAACAAAAAAACCACATTTTCCCGTGATTCAGTGTCCAATGTTACTTTTAAAATTCCTTTGTCTGTTCTGCTCATGATTTGGCAATCTGAGATCCTTTATGTTTGTGAGCTGTCTTGGTTTGCTCTTTAACATGTGGATGGTCTGGTATTATATAGACTCTTTTATAAACCACTTCATTCAGGGTAGACATGAACCTCCCACCCCAGCCACACGCCCGCCCCTGCCCCCCTCTGTCTACACCCGAACTGAGGGTTTGTGTCTGTCGGTGGCATTCCGAGGCCGGGGCTCGCCAGGGCAATGTGCCGCTGCAGACTTCCACGGTCCTCCGTACGGTTATTTTGTGTATCTGTGTTTACAGTCCCCCCCCTTCTCTTTATGAATCTGACTAGCAAACGTAGCTGTGTTTGTTTGGATTTCTTCAGCATGTTCACGAATTTCTTTCATGTTCTGTGGGTGACGTAAACTTTGTGTATTTTCTTTCAGAACTCCGATAGTGGAAATGTGGGTGCAGGGAGAGGAGGGCACCTGGAGAAATGCTCATCCTCCCAGACTTCTCAGCGTTGAACTCTGTAGCCTGCACACGTATGTGTTTTATATAGGGTTGGCTTTCATGCCAAGATCTGCTCTCTTGGACAAGCATGATGGCAGGAGACAGCGCCATCCCCCCAGAAGACCACTGGGTTCCCATTTTCTCTCTTATGTTCCCCAGAAATTTGGCTGTTGTTGGCGGGGTTCTCTCTCCCACCGCAAGAATCTCTTTCCTCTTTCCTTGGGCAATCCTAGTAATTGAAGTAGGCTGCCCCATTGCTCCACGCCCAAGCCAACGGCATGGCTGGCGCTCCTGTGTCTGGGCATCCCCAGACTGGCTGTCCTCAAGACAGCAGCGCTCCATGATGCTACCCTCTTGTGCGTTTTAACTTTTAACCTCATCCCTTCGAAGGTGCATAATGGATAGGGTTAGCATTCACTCTTTCTGTGGCTTTCCAGAGAATGTGGCACCATCCTTGGTGAAAAGGGAAGCATCAAACAGATGAGCTTTAGTGGTCCTGCTCACCCTTGTTGTGACTTCCCGTGGCCAGCTCCCTGGAAGACCCCGCTTGGAGCTGCTTTCCTTTCCCAGTCAGCACAGTGGAGCCGAGTGACAGCTTTAGCACTGGGGACCTTGCTATCTAACTGACCACCCAAGTCCACTCAGCAGAGCCCTCATTTTCAAAGCCAGAGCACATTGGGATCCCTGGGTGGCTCAGCGGTTTAGCGCCTGCCTTTGGCCCAAGGTGTGATCCTGGAGACCCGGGATTGAATCCCACATCGGGCTCCCTGCATGGAGCCTGCTTCTCTCCCTCTGCCTGTGTCTCTGCCTCTCTCTCTCTCTGTGTCTCTCATGAATAAATAAAATCTTTAAAAAAAAACAAAAACAAAAAACACCAGAGCACATTAATCATACCCTTCCTTAGTGCTGACTCCCACTGGCACATATTATAGTTTTCCTTTCAATTTATGTAGCTATTGATCTATGTTCATGCAACGACATCCACGTACGTCTGTTATGTGTGAGGGTTTACACATCTGTTTGTCCTCTTCTAGTATTTTACTCCTTTCTACCTTCTCTCTCCCCATTGCTCCCCAGTTGAAGAGGGCATGATGAATGTTCCAGGGGTGACTGATCTGGATCTTGAGCAAGACGCTAGGGAATATGGATCGAAGTATTCAGGAGCCTCACACCAGCCCCCGTGACACTGGACACACAGATTGTCAGTCCCTATGACCTCATGTGGTTGGGAGCATGATGACCCATGGCAGATGGGCCTTCTTGGGACCCGTGCCCTGGGATGGTCTGTGCTCCCACTCTGGCTTAATGACGCCCTGATACAGTTTCCTTGGCCCGCCCCGTCATTGGATTCTACATCTTGCTCTCAGGCAGACAAATCTGACAAATATTTAGACAGAGTGGATATAAAAAGTGCTTTCAGCAGCTACCACTTCCTTTCAAGAACTGTTTAGTGAAAAGAAAATATATATGAATAGGTCCCCTTACACTGAACTCAGTAGGCGCCTGACTTGGGCCTCTCGATGACAAGACGGACAGCCTCCCTTTGCACCAGACTCCCTCCACAAGCTGTAAAACACAGGCTCGGAGGGGCTACACCAGCAGACGGGGTAGGAGCCTGTAGGTGGGGGAGTGGGCTGGGGCGAAGGGAGATCTGGAGGGGGCACTTCGCTTAGCCTCAAGATAGGGAGCTGTTACACTGAGGGGAAGGACACACGGCCTGAGCGCTTAAGGGTAGATACTGGACCAGCACCTTGCGAATAAAGGTTGGCTCACTCCCGTTATGGAAATAAGGATGCCCAGAGCCTAAAGTCATCTAAGGGGGGGCCTCATGGAAAGCAAGGAAGTCAACTTAAAAGAAGGGCAGTGGTCTTTCTTCCTATCTTTTTGGTTGCTTTTCAGGAGGCGGCTCCATTGGCGTTTAGGAAGTTGACGTTCAACAGGTGGAAGTGGTAAAATGGATCGGCCACAGGGACGTCCTACAGGCCACATCTGAATTTAAAAGCTCCTGTATGACCCCACAGGTAAGATCTTAGAGACTCTGAACACCAAAAAAGATTATGTCCTTCTGCCCATGAAATTCCAGATAAAGGCGACATTAAACCATGGAGTAAATAGGAGGGAAGCTCAACGAAGTTTTGCTTTTCTCCCACGAAGAGGATTGTGAATTTGAAAAACACACAAAAATAAATTTCTTTGCAGAAGCGTTTCTCGGTTTACTTGACGCTGCCCTCTTGGGGTGCCGCGAACTAAGCCCGTCTGCCCAGTGGGCAGCACCCAGCACTAACCTTGCGACGACTGCACCCTCTCAGGTCGCAGCAGGAGTTAAACTGGCTTTTTGTCGCCGGCTATGGCCGGGTCACCCTGAGCCTCCGTTCCAGCTCCGAAAACGTTTGTAAGCCTCCCTGCCTGCCTCCCTGGGGGCATCCCTGCGCCCGTAACTATCCCCTTGCACAGCGCCCCACGGCCGGCACCCAGGGCGGCGCGGCCTCCCGGGGATGCCCAGCGCCCCACTCCGCCCGTGACCCTGACCGTGACCCTGACCATGGCACTGACCTGTCTTGAAGATCTCGTAGCGCAGAGAGAAGCCTGCCCCCTGCCGGGCGTAGTCGGAGGTGAACTTGATGTAGAGCACGGAGCCGGAGGAGATGATGGTGGGGGGGGCGATGTTCCCACAGTGCTTTCCCAGGAGGTCTGCGGATTCACTGTCCCCATCCCGGATCTCGATGAAGTCGTACCTACGTGAGGACGGTACAAAGGGGCACGTATGAGCCAAGATCACTCTCAGGAGAGGAAAGGGATCGTCGTCTCGCTCCGGCCGCCCTTTCTAGATGGATGCTCAGGTGTTTCCGAGTGATAAACAAGGGACTCGGTGTGCTTGCACAGACCGGCCGCCCTAGATCTAGGAGCTGCATCGCCTTATTGAAGCCACGGAGAGAACGGGTGTCCCAGTGGATGGCTAGATTTTAAGGCCTTCTCTCCTGCCCACGTAAGAGCGGTAGCACCCCTCTATCAAAGATCTCCGAGCAAGTGTTTTTCCTTCTTTCCATAGCACCATTTTTACGTCCACCACGATCTCCCTGAATCTTAGTCTTTTTTTCTTAGCTCTGCGTCACTGCAGGCTACTTAACCCCTCTGAGATCAATTTCTTCATCTGTAAGATGAGGATAAAAATATCCAGTTCAGAGGGCTGGGATGGAGATGAAATGAAAAATATAAGTAAGGTGCTAGGCCCCGAGCCGGGCACACTGGGGACGTTCCTGAGATATCTGCTTACTCCCCTCCCCCTCCCCCGTGTTTCAGTTTCCTCCTGGGTCATCCCCTCTTCCCTTATCTTTAATTGTTAGTGACAAAGACTTCCATGCTCAGGCCCCCTCTCTCCTGGAGATGACTCTGCAAAGCTCCCATCAGCAGCAGTGTCTAGTCAACAACACGTTTTTAAAAGGAATCAGCATCATATTAGATAAGGCAATAAAAACCTTTCTCCAAAAGCAGGGGGGTGAGTCCCCGGGGACCCAGCGTCTATGAGCACAGAACTCTTAGCCTCAGCAAGAGGCAGGTTCGGCCCTGCGCTCAGGCTTGAGCTCATTTCAAACAGGATCAACCTGGCCCCAGGTTAGGGAAGACAAGTCAAAGACAGACATCCTTGGCTTGGTTCACGGGATGCCAATCTGCACAGGCACACATTTTGAGCCTTGGTGGTGCTCGGGCAGTCTTCCCTGTGCACCTCTGGGCTCCTTCTCTGGGCTCCCAGGGACTCCCGCTGTCTCAGCTGCTGAGGTCCTTTCCTCCCTGCAAATTTCCTCCCTGCAAATTGCTGGTCACTGTGCCACTATTTACCGACAAGCATCCATTTCCTTCTCCCTCCCTGTTTATTTATTTTGCATCAACCTGTTAAAACAACAGGTAAGAAATGTCTCTCTTTGGGGTAAAGAGAGGGGCCTGGGATGTGCCTGCAGGCTCCTGCCACACACACCGGGTCTGTGAGAGCTGGCTGCCTGCAGAAGTGGCTTATTTGAGCCAGAGCAGCCCGAGGCCTCACGACAGCCCCCAGGAGCCATATTTCAGATTGTGCAGCCACTTATGAAAAACAGGACCGTGAAGGAAGTATAAGGAACCGACGGGGATTAGTTCAATCTTAGACCCCAGAGCCCTAGAAACCTACAGTCCAAAGAATCACAGAAGCTGGTTAGTCTGGAGAAGACAAGATGGCAGGGTTTCCCCTCAGGAGCTCTGGGGACACAGCCACAGATTGAGAAAGGCAGTGGAGGTTTGGGGGGGGATCTGTGATTTCAGTTTGGGAGATGATGCCGAGTTTAAAAGTGTGCTTCCTCACTTCCAAAAACCAAAGTGAAAAGACACTTAGTTTGTTCTCAAAGGAAATTCCCCAAACCTTCTGGAAAATCCCTCCTTAGTATTTCCACACTGGGGTAAGCACCCTGGGCAATCACTCTGGGCTGAGTAATGGTGATGCAGGGTGCACAACTGTTGAGAAGCCAGCTGTGTTCAGTAAGCACACATTCGCCAGTTCACAGGGAGTAATGAATTATGAACCTGCATGGGGGAGCCCTGTCCATCCCCCCACCTGTACCCCCTGCCATGCCCTGGCCAATGCCAAAAGTAGAACTGGATTTGGATCCTTATTAGCTGGGTGACCTCAGGTAAGTTACTCAACCTTTCTGATCCTTGGCAATGGGGAAAATGATAGTAAAATAGGGATATTAGAACCTTTCTCCTAGGGTTGTTGTGAGATTTAAGTGACCAACATAATCTATATAGTGTCAGTGCTCAGCCTGGTAGGTAGTGTTTGGTTAACAGTGATTTGTTTTATTCTCATACCCATTTCTGAGGCGAAGCGATAGAGCAAGCGCATCGAGGTACAGTGTAAGTGGAATAAACATCTGTTAAAACATTTTGGAGCGCATTTTGGCAGAAATGTGACAAATCCTTTAATCCAGCAATTCCACTGCTAGGAATTTTTCCTAATAATCAGGTAATTGTGCAAGATGTATATGCATCTTGGTGAGCGTAGATATAATTTAAAAAGCATAGATAGAATTTAAATTAAGAAAAGTGAAAAGATGCTTTTTTTTTTTTTATAAACAGCATATCTAAATGTCCAACAATGGAGGTGGGTAAATCAATTTTGGTATATTTATAAAATGGAATATTCCACCACTGAAGTAGATAGGGAGTGCTATAGGTCTAGATATTTTGTTTTTATGGGAAAAATGGCCATGATATATATCCTGATAGTTTAAAAAATAGATTTTTAAAAAATGTGTTAAAATACATATACATACATACATTCTTGCATACACAAACAAAAAAGTCTGAAAGACTACATACTAAAATGTTAACAGTACTGAGATATACAGGTGGTAGAAACTGGAAATTTCTACTTCCTTCTTTGTTCTTTCCTATTCTCTGAATCACTTACAATGATCTTGCATTTCTTAATAAGCCACAAATATATAAAATAAAGCTGCTTCCATTAAGAATTTTTTTTTTTTTCAAAAAAAAAAAAAAAAAAAAAGAATTTTTTTTTTCACCGTGACAGATGGTAACTGCACCGTCGTGGTGAGCATTGCGGAATGTATCCAATTGTCAAATCACTATGTCACACACCTGAAACTAATATAACCTTGTATGTCAACCATACTTCAACAACACATAAAATACGCCATAAAATAAAAGAAAAAAAAAAGACTAAAAAAAGAATTTTTTTTCAAAGTAGGAGAGCTGAGAATGTAGCAGATGAAAGCGTAAGTACCATCCTCATCGTCACCATCCGTCTCACAGAACTGTCCTGAGGACTAAATAACTCACAGTGTTGGGGCACCTAAAACAGTGCCAGGGGTCGTGGCCCACATTCAGTAACTACTTAAACATTTTTTCTTTTTTTTTTTTTTAAAGATAACCAGATATCTCCAGTCTGTGTTGCCAATTTCTCCGGAAAGGACAAAAAGACGCCCAGACATCCCAATGGCTGGATGACCAGAAGGGGAGGTTCTATCTGGTTGCCTAATCATGCATGGAGTAATTTAGGGGATTAACAAAATCAGCGATGAAGCAGGGCTCCCCAGCAAATGCCATAGCTGTAAGCTTGCCTCAATTTACTCAGTGGATATAATGACCCCAAATCCTTTTTTCTTGTCATGCTGGCAGCTACAAATACATCTTTACAGGGGCAGCCTAGGTGGCTCAGCGGTTTAACGCTGTCTTCAGCCCAGGGCGTGATCCTGGGGTCCCGGGATCGAGTCCCATGTTGGGCTCCCTGCATGGAGCCTGCTTCTGTCTCTGCCTCTCTGTCTCTGTGTCTCTCATGAATAAATAAATAAAATCTTAAAAAAAAAAAAACACATCTTTACATACTTACCTACACATACAGTGAAGGGATGCATTTTTGAAAAAGGTTCATATACATCAATCGTATTATAAATTTTCTCTCTGACCTTGTTATTTAAAAGGATTTCGGTGAATCCTTTTGTGAAGCAAATAATCAGCCCTCACTGAAACTTCTCAGAGAAACTGGATTTTCCCATCAGGTTTGCTTGAAGGGAAAGGGGCACAGAGTCCCCACTGGGTGATGAACCCCCCTCCCTCCAGTGCCCGGGCTCCGCCGTGTGGACAAGCTGGGCCTCTGGCTGGCCTTCTCCTATAAAGGGCACACACCAAATGACACGCTCACTTCCCACAGAATGTCTCATTTACGTCCTGTGTGACTGACTCATTTGGGGAACTTTTTTATTATTAGGGATTTGCTACAGCTGGCGTAAATCTCCTTAGAAATTTCAGTGCTGTCAGGTTCATTTGGAAGAGCTTGCAGGAGATTAGGAAGTTTGTGGCCTTGGAATAAACACGGCCCTCATCTAGCGCCTGAGAGCCAGCATTTGTTTGGTGAAGGAATCTGGGGTCCAACCTCGAGGCTCACCCCAACCACAGTCAAGGAGGATAACCTACAAAGCCGGTCCTCTTGGAACACATTATGCATTTTCT
Source organism: Canis lupus dingo (assembly GCF_003254725.2). Classification (NCBI taxonomy): domain Eukaryota; kingdom Metazoa; phylum Chordata; class Mammalia; order Carnivora; family Canidae; genus Canis; species Canis lupus. Next base: position 14,675,489 of record NC_064279.1, on the reverse strand, counting down.
GGAAGAAAACATAAACCAGCTAACGGACATACTAAGTACTGTGTTTGCATTTCATTATTCATAATCTCCCTCAAATGAAAAAAATTCCTTCCAAGCTTTAACACTACCTTTTGTTATTTTATTCATCTATTTACTTTCCTAAGCTGAAGTAGCCATTTCCACTCCTTACCTTTTTTTCCCTTTTCTCTCCAAAGTGGTTCCCGGGTGCCTTTTTACTTTTCTCCTCACAGATTCCGACATCTGCATGTCGAGCATTTGTCTAGAGAACGCTTTCTGTACGTTCTTCCTCGACTTCAAAGTCTTAATTTCTCTCCCCAAACCCACATTTGGGGCGTGGGAATCTTGACGGTGGAATTAATTTTCAGAGTCCACGGGAGAGGTATGAAAAAGCAACAGTCTCATCTCTTCCTCTCATCACTAGGCAAACATGAAAAGAGGCTTTCTAGTTTCCATAACTCTATCCACGCTTGACACTTCCCAGCAGGCCCCGAAGGCTGGGTTAGACAACAGAGCCTGTGCTAGAGGATCCACTACGCCGAGGCCCTTCTTAAATGGCCAGATGGTGTCCGGCCCCTGCCAGGGTCCACCTGGAGGGATGCGCTTAGAACTGCTTGTGAAGAGATTTCTCTGTCACAGGTGGAGTACTTGGGTACACTGGGGAAGAGTGCTGTGCCCATTTGATGATACTTGGGTCTACACATCACCACCCAAGTCCCGAAGCCATAACCTTGGCCAACCAATCAATGTCTCCTTTTATGCTACCGTGTCATAAATTTTTAAGACCTCACGCTTTGCGCATGGCGAGCTCTTTCCGGCCACTGGGCCTTTGCACTTGCTCTTCCCTCTGCCTGTGATACTCTGTTACCTTCTTCGGTGGCTGATGCCATCTCCTTTTTCTATGTGCAAATGTCACCTCCTCAGAGAAGCCTGTCTTGACCACCCTATTTCAGACGGCATGCCCTCATTCTCCGCCACGCCATCCTCTTACCGCCTTTATATAGCGTTATAATCTGCAAAAGGTCAATATACGTGTTTATCTGTTTGGAATCTGTGTCCTCACTACACAGCAAGCACCACGAGGGCAAGGACCTCGCCTTTTTGCTGCTGAATTGGTAGCACCTGCATGGTGCCCGGCACAGCCCAGGGCTCACTATGTTTTGTGGCGCGAGTAAATGAACGAGGGGCTCGCGGTTGGTAAGTCCAGGAATAATTTCCTCTGTGATGATGTTTCCCAAGGGGTTGGATACATTTGGTCCATTTTATACCCTTTGCCTTTGTGATCCAGCGCATTCACTGAGCTATTCTGGTTTTATCTGGAAACCGAAATGTTGCCTCATGACTCGAAAACATGAAATATAACATTTTGAGTGGAAGAAACATCTCAAATCATGCTGACAGCATTTTCACTATTAGCGGCAAACAAATCAACTATAATTAAAATGCTGTCAAAGTGATTTGAGATTTTTCTCACACTTTCAAAGTTCCATATTTCATGAGTAGATTATGGAGGCCAGAGAATTTACCACCTCCTGGAGTGCCTTTCTTCCGGGAAGCTCAAAGACATCTACACACACTGTCTTATTAATCCTTACATTAAAACCTGCAGGGAAAATAGGAGGAAAAAACAACACTGTCATGTACAACTTCCCCATGAAGAAGCTGCCTGCGACACAAAGGGGCTGCGGGCAGGTCTGCACGAGGCCAAAGTCTCTGGTCCAGTCAAGCCCAAAGCCAGGTCACCTGATCTCTGGCTCAATAGTGAAATCCAGCCTTTATGGAGGAATCAGATCAGATCAGATCAGGTCTTTTAAGAAACAAATTTCATTTTCTTGAATTTCTCCCTTTCATTGGGGCCATCCATTTGAGAACTTGGAACATTCCCAGGAATATCAGTGAGAAGAAATATCAATCATCTACTGAGCATTTGTTATAGGCTAGACCCCCGTTTAGATATTACTTCGTTTAGTCCTCATTGAATACACGCCACGCCCTGTTAGGCTCCCACCCATTTACAGATGCAGAAACTGGGGTTCCAAGAGTCTAAGTGACCTGCCTAAAGTCCCGTGAGAAGGACAGGTCAGAGGCGGGCTTCAGACCCAGGTGGTCTCACTCCTGGGCATATAGGCCTCACCACCATCCTATCAGAACATCCGACCGCCAAAGCACAATAGCATTAGAAGGTACCGGGCGTAAAGAAACTGCTTGGTTTCCGTTAGAGACTTACCAGAATCTTGCTCTTTTTTATTTAGCTGTTTTGTTTAAACAAAGCCTATAAGACTTGCCAAAATTAATAGACAAATCACCAATAGAAGCAGTGAGCAGATTTGGAATTCATGGTTTCAAGATTCACCCTGTTGAAATTTAGCTTTTAAGTGTTCAGATGGGATAACATATTAATGTTTGCAAGTGAAGTATTTTTATAAGCACATATATGCCCATATGTGAACATATGGTCCATCGAGTGAGAAAACAGTATCCTGTGTATTTATAAGCTCTTACAGTATCATCTAGAGCACATATTCCTAAACGTCTGGATTTCCAGTAGGGTCCACAGATGAATTTCAGTAGGTGAGGGGACCCCTATAGTCACACGCAGAAATTTTTGCGATTGTGTAGATGCACATTTTCCTAGGTCTGTGACACACACACAAAAATCTTAAATTACTGTTATACAGAAACATATCTGTCTATATGTGCGTGTGTGTGCTGAGAAGTGTGGCGCACGGGCTTTGCAGGCAGATCCAGCTGTTTCCAGCACTCGTTAGTGGCATGAGTGCAGGCAAGGCATCGAACCTCTCTGAGTCTCAGTTCTTTTACCTATAAAATGCAAATAATAAGGGGCCCCACCTGTAGGATTGGTGGAAGGACTGCAAAAATACATACGAGCCCAGGAGAGTGCTAGATGCCCATGAAAGTCACTGGGAGACGCTCGCTATTTTTCCTATTACTCGTGTTTTTACAAAGCAGGGTGGCAGACTTGGGGGAGAGAAGGGTTACCTCCACATGAACTGAACACGTGAAGAAGGAATGAAAAGCCACAAAGTTAGAGACAGTCTCGATGCCCTCCCCAACCTCAATGCTAGGGACGGTGGTTTCTAAAAATCCTCCCCCTGTACAAATCCATCAATAGTAGTTCAATCACTTGCGTTTTGGGGATTCCCTTTCCATCTTATGTTTCTGAGCCCTGGCTCTGGAACCAGCCTGCCACGCCGGATTCAGAACAGTCTGTGCCTTCTCGCCCCCTGCCCCTGCCCCGCCGCCCCCACCCCTACTCCCACCGCTTCGTGGGCCCTGAACTACGTACTGGACCCCCTTCAGTGTGGGGAGTTAATGCATGTCAACACCTCAGTGCAGCGCCTGGCACATAGGAAGTATTCAATAAATAAATGTTAGTCATTGTTACTATTATTCCTGTTGTTATTGTTATTACTTGTTAAATAACCGCAAGGACTGCAACGGAGCCAAGACTCTGCATCTGTTTGTGTATCCATGTTGGTGCCACTGCTTTTTTTTAATAGTGACTGAAGGCAGTTTCCTTTTCTTCCTTCATTTCTTCCCGCCACCAACCGCTGGTATCTGGAGCCTAGCCGCAATCCCCGCCCCTGCCAGGGTCATCGCAGCTCTTCAGAAAGGAGGAAATCTGACCACCCAGCAAAGGAAGTATGCGAAGAAAATAACCCAAAACAAACCGAAGGAATTATTCCAAAAAACCTTGAAGGCAAGAAAATGGAAATACAAATAACATCTATTTATAATTGCTGGTTGTTTTCCTGCAGAAGCCCTGGGATGATGGAGAGGGCCCTGCCGATCTCATTGTTCCTGATGGAGCAGGCTGCCAAGAACGCCTGCACGACGTGAGGAAGGAGGCCGCTCCAGACAGGGGGTCTGAGAAGTCTCGCTGTGGATGAACTTGCAGAGAATGAAGGGCACTCAACAAAGCCTCCAGCACTTCTCCCCGGCCCCCTAGCTGGACGCCGCTTCCCCCACTGACCTGGCTCCCCAGCAAGGCGCATTCTTGGGGCTGGATGGCCACGGATCCGGTCCACTCCTGGACCAGCGAGCGCGCTGGAGGCCGCCTTGGATGGAACGTGTTTGCTTATGTAAGGAATGATTTTCTAGGCAACCAGGGCCAATGTGAAGTTTAAGGCTACTGGGCGGGCTGTTTTCAGCGTGAAGGTTGGGTCTTTTTCCTGTCTGCTGTACACGTCTATAAAATCCTCACTCTCTGCAGTTAGCTCAAAGGGCCCCTTGTTAGCAAGGGACACCGGAGCAGGAGGTAGGCGAGAGTAACCCGTATTTTATGTCTGTTCTCCAGCAGGCTGGCACTGGGATGTGAAGGTGAGCCCCACCCAACAAGGCCAGACTGGCTGGGGTCAATCAAGCTTGCATGCCTCGGTTTGCCTCATCTCATAAATGGGAACAGGAACCATGCCTCTGTGCCTCCCGGGGCTGGTTGGAAGGGGCAGAAAGCGATCCACTAAGGGGAAATCAGAGTACACCATCCCAGGGCCTGGTGTGCTGGCAGCAGCCCCGCACTTGGCCGGGCGAACGGTTCCCTCTGGAACGGGCGCTCGCTAACCCTGGCTCCCAGAGGGTCTAATTGTGAGAGCAAATCATAACCTTCCCATCTGTCCGAAAAATGGGAGCCTGCTGGGAATGAGGCATACGAGGCACCAGGGAATCAATCACTGTATCGGAAAAATGTTTTTCTAGGGGTTTAGGCTCCCAATCGTTTTTCTGTCCCCTTCTGCTGGCAATCAGCCTCAGTAACAAAACGTAGAAAATACAAAACTTGCCTGAAAAATGTACCACGCAGAAATCCTAGCAGGGGACAGTCTGGGAGTACGGGGCTGGGGTGATGGGCCCTTGTCCTTGGATTTCATTCACTGCAAGCTGCAGCTTACAGAGCTCAGAGCTTCTCCTGGCTTCAGGGGCCGACTTATCAGAATCGTGCAAAAAGCACCTTGGTGTGGAGGTGACGGGCCTGCACTAATGTCCAGGCAGGAAGGGCCGCTGCCATAGCCGGGGTGGAGATTCTGAATACAGCACTCAGGGGCCCAGTCGGCTGCAACGGCTTCCCTCTCCAGCCACCGCTGGGTGACTGCTTTCCTCGACGGCGGGGCGGTGCGGGCACCGTGTGAGCACTGGGAGCCAAAGCGGCCTGGCCCACCCAGGGCATCTTAGGGCACCTGCCTCTCCCCAGGCGCAGAAGTGGCCCTGGGTTCTGAAAGAAGTGGCCAGCGTGTGTCGGGGGTGGAAGCAGCGAATGTTCGGGAATATGGGCTTCTCTTGGCTAGAGGTTGCATAAGACTAGAAGAAATAGGTCTGGGAAGGACAGCAGCTTCTACAAGAAAGGGAACCAGATTGCAGGAAGTCTCCTAGCAGGATGGGAGCAGTGGGAGTCAGACCCCGAAGGACCTCTCTACACCTCACAGCATCGCAGACTGCTTGCTCTGTGCACGGAGCTGCTGGCTGCCAGGCTGCACAGCTAGCGGACTGCAGGGCCCCCAGGCCCCTGGCCTCCCGGGAGGGAGCACTAGTGCCAGGGAGGAGCTGTGAGGGCCACACAAGTGTCAGGGCCCTGGTGGGCAAGGGCTGTCAGTAACCCAGCACTTGACCCAGCTGCCTGCCCCAAGGCTTAGGCCGAATCACCCATCTGCTTGGACCTCAGTTTCCCAGCAGATAAGACCAAAAAAAAAAAAAAAAAAAAGAAAAGAAAAAAAAACTTTCTTACCCTCCTACCACTCTCAAAGGGATGACACATAGATAAATCACTTTGAACTTTTAGATGAAAGGTGCTCTCTATAAACTCGAGGTCTCATCAACCGTAATTGTTACGGTAATTATTTTAATGATAATAATGATGATAATGGGAGAAGGGGGGGCAGGGTGAGGACGAAACCTCCTACCTTGAGACAAAGAAAAACTCTTCCATTAAAACCTGCATCACGATGCCTTCTGCTCCTTGCTCTCAACCATCTCTTTCAAACTGCCAATTCCCGGGCTGAAATATTATTTACTCCTCTCCTTCCCAATAAAACAATTATTTGTTCCACCGTTCTCCCTCTCGCTCACTCTCTGGCGTGTCTAGCTTCGCCCTGACAGCTCAGCCATGGACTGTTTACATGTCTCGCTCACCTCCAAGACTCTGGTTCAGCTCCATTGACACTGAAGGCAGGAGAATTCTGTGTGTGTGAGGAATCAATTACTTCCGCTGACACTCTATTACTGGCCCTCACATCTTCAGATTCCAGCTGCAGAGTGAGGCGGTGGGGGGATGGCAGGGAATGTGAAGAGGATGGCGAGGGGGGCCGGAGGGGACTGGGGAGTAGGGGGCGGATGACAGGGAGGCAGTCGGAGACTATCGATGGAGAGTCACAGAAAGATCTCTCTCTCCTTGACTGCCCTGCTGGCATCCGGAGGTGACCGCATGGCAGGAAGAGGCGAAGAAAAGGGGTAAGAAACCGAAGAGGAAAAGAAAAGACTTGTCAAGGATATCTAAGGGATGTCTAAGGGAATCAGAGGCCTCAAATACCTGAGCATGGGGACAGTGGGTGACAACTCTAGGTACATGGACACAGGTATATAAAGGCAGCTTTGGGTGGCGGGCTTCAAATCCCAGCCCTACCACTACCATCTCCCAGATGGGAGATCTCTCTCATACTGTACCTACCTGTTAAATGGGAATAACAGGAGTACCTAGGAGTACCTATATATAAATATATATATAACTACAGAGAGAGAAGGACTGCCAAGATGCTTGGATACCAAAGGTAGGAAAAAAAGCATAAAAAATCATGTGGATTTCTTTCATCATGTGAAGTCCTTGGTAGCTTCCCAAACCTAAGCCCAGTTCACATGTTTTTCTCTCTTCTTCTTTTTAAAAATTTTATTCTGACCCAGCTAACATTTTTCAGGGATTTTCCTTCTAGGAAAAAGAAAATGCTGATTATGTAAATTAAATACAACCATCTACTCTGCAATCACTGAGATGAGTTGTGAGGCCCTAGGTCTTATAATGAAGGTCGATTATGGAAGCTCCTTTCTGGAAGGAAAGACAAGGGCAGCTAATATGTATATATTTTTTTTCTGGGATGATTTATCCAGGCAGAAGTAGATGAATGGAATTAAATTATCTATTGAGTTTCTCTTAATCCAAAGGTTTCAATCCCCCTGCTGTTACAAAGGACAAAACAAAGAGCATATATTATTTTCTATAGGACTCATGACTATAGGAAAATACACAAATCTCTTTTTAAGAAAAATCTAATTTCTTTACTTGGCCTCTTTCCTTCTCTTCTTTATACCCTCCACACCCTGAACTCCCACTGAATTTCAGAAGACAGACTCTCACCCAGCGTAATTAGCTGGGAGAATTACACACAGTTACATGGGGTAAGATGCTGGCCCTCTGGGACCTCCAGGTTCAGAGAAGGTGCCAGGCTTGAGAGGCAGAACAAGTGAGATTGTGTATTAGAAAACCTCAAGTGATTTTCTCAATCAGGAGATAAAATGCATTGTTAAGAAGGACATCCACAGCAAAGCTTGCATTTGGAGAGTTGCGATTGCAACATCGCAGATTTAAAAACAAACTGCCAAAAATAACCGTTGTCCCAACCGCTCTTTAACCTTGGTAGGAGGAGGAGAACAATCTGTGATGTTTTTTCCCACTTGTTCAGCAAGCTAAGTTGCTGGGTGGAGTCCCTGGTCAAGGTTGGTGAGCTGGGGTCGGCTGCCAGCTGAGCTGGAGTCCGTAGGACTGTTCCACTTTATTGTACCAAGTACCTGCAGGGGGATCTGTTTCTGTCATTAGCAGGGTCGTTGCAATACAGAAAAATATTGCTGCTCATCGGTTCCTTGGGGGAATCAGAATATTTCTGTGGTTGGGCAGGCAGTAAATCTATAATAATGTCATGAGTAATCAACCTGAGGCTCTCTCCTGAGTGCATGACACTCTCTAGAACCAAGAACTTACACTCTACTTCAATTTTCAGAGGCTCAGTGGACACCAGCTGAAGCCACCCCTCCACGTGGGCAATGTGGCCTCCTGCTCTCTAGTCTTAGGAAAGAAACATGTGTTCAGAGAGAGGGTCCTGTGTAGGAAGGAATAAACTGACAGGTGGAGGTTAATCCAGTGTTACCTGGATTTTTCCAGGCCCAAGTTCAGGCATTCACCTCCCCTGGTGGCAGTGGGATGGGGTTTGTCCCTGGACATAGGATACGAAATTGTAGAGACCCTGGTCAGAGAGGGTGGTTGCAGCAAAGAGTCCTTAAAATCCTAGTCTTTCCTGCTTCCTGACTACAGCCCCTCTCTAAGATGGTGAAGTCGCCTGGCCAGGAAACAAAATTCAATAGCATGGCTCAGGTACCTCTTCACTGAAAAGAACTTTTGTTGATCAGCAAGTCACAAGGATGGCCTTTCAATTACTGTGGTTCCCTAAGACATCAAATTATTTCTCCTTCCTTGCCTTTGATGTGATGCTCTCCACCTGGACCACCAGAGATATATACTCCCCCTGTCTGGCTAACTTCTTTGGGATTGATTCAGGCATCACTTCTTCCAGGAAGCCTTCCTTGGTCTCCCCAGCCTAGGCTCAATCTCCGTGCTGTGGGCTCACATAACATGCCCATGTTAGATCCCCGGTTGGCATGCACAGTGCCGGGGGAGGCCACAGAGCACAAGAGTAAAGAGTACAGGTTGCAAAGGAGGGCATTCTGGCTTCAAATCTCTTCTCTGCCATTTCTACGAGTGGGACCTGGGGCCAGAAGTTATTTCTGAAGGCCAAGTTTCTTCATCTGCAAAACGGGAAGAGTAACAATGACTTTGCATTTTTCTGATTCCAGGATCAATGAGATGATATATGTGAAGCACTTAGCAAAGTGCTGGGCTCGGAGGTGATGCTCTAGATATGGTAGCTTTATCATCAATAACCATGTATTTTTAACATTTTTTTATTTTATTTTACTTTTTTAGAGAGAAAGTGTGTGTGAATATGGGGGCGGGGAGAGGAGAGGGAGAGAGAAAGAATCTTAGGCAGGCTCCATGCTCAGTGAGGAGCCCAACACAGGGCTTGATCTCAGGATCCTGAGATTACGACCTGAGCCGAAATCAAGAGTCAGATGCTTAACTGATTGAGCTACCCAGATGCCCCAATAACCATATTTTTAACTTGCTGCCAAACTCCTAGTTCCATGAAGACAAGGAATTTACTCACCACTGTATTCCCAATACCATCATCACGGGTAGCACACAGTAGGTGTTTAGTAATTATGAATGAATGCGTGGTCCATTGCCATTTTGTTGGTGAAAGGCCAAGTCACAGAGAGCTTCGGGACTTCCACAAGCCTGTCTCACCCTCTTGCTGTCATTATATCATATCACAAGATGGATGAATAGGGAAGACAGCTGTGTCTGCTTCCAGTGCAGGTTCATGCCATGTGACCTATGTCCTGGCATCTCAAATGTAAAAATATCACTGAAACAATCACGTGCATGCACCTGCTTAGTACTCTAAGACCAGGTGCCCTGGGGGTATAGAAATGAAATATGTAGTCCATGCCCTTAGAGAATTTGCACGCTCAGAACACAACACTGACCACACATGAACTAAAGGCAAGCCAGCAAATCAAGGCAATACACAATGCCCTGGGAGTTCGGCATTGGGACCCACAGAAGAGAAACAGAAGAATCAAGGAAACAGAAGGGAGCAGGAGTATGCAGCTGGTCACTATGGAGGGGCGAGGGAGGAGGGTCCAAGCACTGGGTACTCAGAGGATTTCATGCAGGTACAAGGTGGTGTTGGGCTGTTTGACTGAAATGGAGGATGCTCACTGTTCGTTGGATGGGGAGGGGCTAGATTATTGAGGTCCGGTCTGTTCCCTCTATTGACGGTGGTCATTTTACCAACCTGGGAAGCTGTTACCTCTCTAAGATATCATCCCCTACTCTGGGAGAAATAGACACATCTTCTAAGATTTAGGGAGCTCCTCTGGCCATAAATACAAGAGCACTTTGTTTATCTAGGACACTTAGCTAGAGGCCAAATATCCCTAAACCTTCAATATCTAGAACATGGGTGGGCTTTGGGGGGATGGTTTCAGAAGAAAAGACCTTGAGTACCTCAATTAATGCCAGGGACTCCGTGCACCGATGCTCTTTCCACTCTGTCCCTGGGGGTGTGCCCCACCCCCCACACACCCCGTGCCTGGTGTGCCATGAGCTTGGCTGAGCCGACATGGTGGCCCTGGGATCACATTGGTTTGGGAGCCGACACCCCAGATCCATAATTTTCTAATGGACAGCAAGACCTCCTGAAGCGAAGTCCATGCAACACAATAAAGGTTTAAAACAAATCAGAAGAGGAAGGCTCCAGGAGGCAGGCATACACCTAACAGGAAGTGACAGCAAGAGTACTGCTAGAAAGAAGTCCCAAACTTGGGGTGCCTGGGTGGCTCAGTGGTTAAGCCTCTGCCTTCAACTCAGGTCATGATCTCAGGGTCCTGGGATCAAGCCCTGCATGGGCTCCCTGCTTATCAGGGAGTCTGCTTCTCCCTCTGCCCCTCCCCCCACTCGTACACATGCTTTCTCTCTCTAATAAATTAATAAAATCTTAAAAAAAAAAACAAACCAAAATCACAATGCAAACTTTCCCAAGACAAAGGACAAAGATGCTAATGTGGTTGCTAATTGATCATGTGTATCCACATAAACAATCAGCAATCTTGCAAAGTACTTATTATCAGTTTTGCAGGTAAGGAAACTGAGGCCTGGAAGTTTAAAAGGTGAACAAAAACTCCACTCTCAACCTCTCTGATCCAAACAGGATTATCAACCGGTCTTAGTCACCAAAAGCGAAGTTTAAAATTAGAGCCTGAATCATCAAGGAAAAGTTGACTCCCCTCAGCATTGGTTTTAAGAAGACAAGGAAGTGTGGCGCATGATTTAGAATGTTTTTTTTTTTTTTTAAGATTTTATTTATTTATTTATTCATGAGAGACACAGACAGGGAGGCGGAGACACTGGCAGAGGGAGAAGCAGGCTCCTCGCAGGGAGCCAGATGTGAGACTTGATCCCTGAACCTAAGGGACTCCTGGGTGGCTCAGTGGTTGAGTGTCTGCCTTTAGCTCAGGGCATGACCCCGGGGTCTCCGGATCGAGTCCCACATGGGGTTCCCTGCCTGGAGCCTGCTTCTCCCTCTGCCTGTGTCTCTGCCCCTCTCTCTCTGCCTCTCATGAATAAATAAATTAAATCTTAAAAAAAAAAAAAAGAAATCTGTTCAAAAAAGGACTTTGGAACTCTAAAGGAGTAGGTCTGGGTATCTAAAAATTTCACTTGGATGGAGCGCGGTTTTTCCGTGCCTCGTGGTGAACGAGATGACGCTGCACTGAATGCACACATAAAATCATTCGTATCAACTTCATGTGCATATTTTAGCCCAAGAACTGTTCTTTTAGTCTTCCTAGTGGTTTGTGCACTTTGTGAAGCACGTTTTCCAAGACACCCATCTGGGAATGACCAATTCTTAACAGGGCCCAGACTCTGGGTTTTGGTTTTACTTGGGCCTCCAGGGTTGGGGGGGCGGGGGATGCCTGTTTGAGGACTCGTGAATAAGCTGTGTGTCATACGCAGGCGGCTGTTCTTAACAACACGGACGTATCTTCAATTTCAGAAGCGGGAAAAGATTCAAGTGTGGCTGTGGGTGTTCGTCACACCTGCGATCATGACCTGAGCCACCGGGCACCCTAGCGCCGTGACGCAGGTGGGGAGCAGGAGCAGCCCCGCCGCAGCAGGGCCCGGGGGCTTCGCCCTGTTGCTCAGGTGGCCCTGAGCCCTGCCCCTGGGTCCCTGGGAGGTGGCAGGGGTTTCGGAGCAGCGGCGGGAGCTGGGGGTGCGGAGGCCCGCTCGCAGCCCGCGGGGGGCGTCGAGGGGAGTCGAGGGGTGTCGAGGAGCCCCGCACGAGGCCGTGGCTCAGGCCGGGCCCGAGCGAAAGTTTCCCAGCTGACAGCAGGCTCTCGGGCAACAAAATGAACGAGCGGCCGTTAAGGAGGGAAAGGTCTGTCTGGGGTTTTATTCTTCAACGGGCTCCACCTGTGCGTTGTCGGATCGCAAGGACTGGAGAGCCAAGGGCCTGTGTCTGGGTGTCTGGGTGTCTGGGTGTCTGGGTGGCCGGCGGGGTGGCAGCCCCTGCAGGGCCTCCCATCGTCGGGAGCACGGGGAGGAGACGCGAGGGCAGGTGCTGGCCCGGCGCTGGCTCTGCTCGGGGTGCTGCTTGGGCGCTGGGGGGGGCCCTGTCCTGCGGTTCGCTCCCCATTAAGGATCCCCCATAAGGATCCCCGCTGGGGGCCTGCAGAGCCAAGTGCAATTCCAAACAGGCACCGGAAATGAAAGGAGAAAGGAGTCTAATTTCCTTCGGTAGTAAGTGCTTTCCAAAGCCAGGAGCTCCGCTGGAACGAAGGAGGAGAGGTGGGGAGAGAGGAGGAACCACCCAGAACTTCGAGGACCTGCATTAGGTTAATTGTTCCTCTGCCAGCGCGGGTCGAGCGGCCGGGGAGCAGCTCAGTTACTGCGAATGCAAGTGGCCGGGGAAGAATGTTAAAGATACTTGCAGAGCAAGGGATGGAGAGAACCCGATGGGTGTTTCTAAATACAAAAATAAGCAGGAAGGACAGAGAAATGGGGAACAGAGGGGAAAGGGGGCGGCGGGAGGGAGAGAGATCCACGGGTGAGGTTGAAGTAGTGGAGGCTGGACCCCACCAGAGCCTTTCTGACAATCTGGCCCTGCGGAAAAGAGACCCCAGAAAGATTTTTCTTTTCTGACCCTCCAGACCTTTTCAGCTCAAGCGAGAAGCATCCATGGGGGAGCGGGGAGGAAAACAGGAAGCTACTTAGTGAGGATGATGAGCCAGGAGAGAACCGGACCCCCGACCGCTTCCCCTAATCCAAGTCCAGCAAGAGGCAACATCCTAGTCCCCTTCTGCTGCCGGAGACGCCAGCAACCTGAGTTCTCTGCAGCCCTGGGGCTCAGTCCTATGAGGGGAAGGCGGACCCCGTAGCCCCAACCGGGGCAGGAGCATGTCCTCCTGGCCTTTCATACTGCCTGACACGTGTTAAGCCAGGCTCACTGGCTCCCTGAGTTTTTCCTTCCGAAAGCCATGCCTTCTCCTCCTGCCACTATGAATATACATAAGATGACCTCTTAGCAATTTCCCCGGGAGATCTGCTGGCATCAGCATAACAGAATTTGGCCCTCAGTCGACAGAGGTGCTTAGTCAAATTTCTCTGAGCTCAGACCCGAGCTCTCTGTGCATTACGCTTCGGTGTGTGCCAACCTTCTGCAGCCCAGCCAAAGGGACTAGGAGCAAAAACACCCAATATAGGAGCTCTTCCAACAGAAACTCTTGCTGAAGTCCACTGCGGGGAATCAGCAGGCCCGAGATGCTGTGCAAGTGTATCAGGCTGCGCGTTTCACTCAGACAAAGAGGAACTGATGAGCTACCCTATGTCATCCACCGAGTCAAGAGCAGATCTGGGATTAGAAAATCCGTCTTATGACTCTTCGTCACATGAGGCATCCATCCTGGAAACCCTCCAGTTTTCAGTGAAGACTACCTCTTGTTAGGAGAAAACCATTATGTAAGTGTGAAGTAGCCCTAGGAGGGTAACAGTGACATTCACTGCCTCCCGGGCTAGCCCTGGTTAAAACGGGGCCTTGTCTCCCCCACATGGATGAGCCAGCCTAAAGGGAGGTCTGCTCCCTTGCACTTTCTCGCCAGCTGGCCCCTTTATTAATTTTTCCGTTCTTGCAACACCTTGGCCACAAGGAATGTCCAGACTGTTGATGAATCATAAGGGGATACCAAACACCCATCAGAGCAACGGCACGGTGTAAGTGCACACTGGGAGCAGGACACGATCACTGGTACGTTCTTCGCTGCACAGAAAACTCACACTACTGTTTCAATAAGCAGATTTCCAGAGCCCACAGGTGGTACAAAGCACATTCATTCTTGACATTACAACGTTACCTGCTCCTTCGCCTTAATTTAAGGGACCTTGGCGTCAAGAAGGCATTTCTAAAGCTCTCACAGATGTCTAAGTGCCCACTTGGTCTCTACACATTTCCAAGATGGCAGGACTGGTGTTATGAGCCCAACTGAGCCTCCCTGGGTGACAAGTGCTCTGGGGCTTTGGTTTTCTCATCTGCAAAATGGAAGTCCTGACAGCACCAACTTCCCCAGAGCCACCGTGGGCCCTGGATGGATTGATATTTGTAAAGTAATTAGAACGGTGTCGGTGAAATAAATCCATGACACCAGCTTTAGGGACTCCAACCTGTGCAGCCCAGGTAACAAGAATCGATATGAATCTGACACCCACCAGTGTAGACTCAGATTTTTAACTCCCTTTCCTTAAGGAAACCAGCTGCTGGTTCATAAAATAACAGCTTGATCCTCTGGGGCTGGATGCAGAGAGGTCTCCACTTGGGGATCTGGCTACTAGTTTAGTAGGGAAGCTGGTGGGGTTTCCACATGCGGTGGCAGTGGTGGAAATGGAGAGCTCTCCAAGGGGAAAGTGAGTCCCAAAGTCAAGAGCTGGCATATTGTACTCCACCTCATGCCCCTAGGATAGACTTCTCCTCCACTGCCCACTTTGAATACAGGGTACTATTCCCTACCCTCTTCACTCAAGAAGGCTCTTCCCTCTATACTATGGGATCCACTGGGCCTTTATTTCCCTTGAAAGAGAACATCATCTTGAGGTTTCCCTGTGGGGCCCCTATTCAGCAGGTCCTGGGTTATGGGGGCTGCCATCAGGTGGCATAAGTGGCAGGAGCCCAGGGACGTGGGTGGGAGTGTGTGTCCCGTTGGATATACAATTAGTTGCTTACTTGCAGTCGTGCTTCTCGATCTCGAAGTGAGGGTTGAAGTTGAGGACAATCTTCTGGTTGGGTTCGGGGGCGTAAACAATCCACTCGCAGTTCTGGTGGGATGGGTAATCCTGGGGGTAACCTGGGGAGGTGATGTAGCCAGCATCTTTGGAATTCAAACGACCTCCACAGGGTGAGTCTGAAAGAGAAGGCAAAGAACCCAAAGAACTTCAAATATGCTACAGCCTTTTTTTTTCCTCCTCTCCTTGTTTCTCTTCCTTACCAGTGGCTGATTAAAACTGTTTTACAGACCTTTTATGGCAGTCCAGAAGACTAACCTACTTACTCATTCGGTGGAAGAGATTATTTCAGCTCATCCCCCCAACCCCGACTCACCCAACTGAACACACACACACACACAGATGTGTGCACAATCATACACACTCCCAAATTAAAATATTCCAGAAAGTGGTCATAAATATTCCCAATTACATGGTCTGAGATGAAAAAAACACAAGAGCGTAGCAAACATAACATGCCCCCCCTCCCCCCGCCTGCCTTTTCCTGTCTCCTCTCCTTGGTGCATCTTCCTTTTGCTCAAACCTCTCATCTCTATCTTTATCTCATAAATCCTTCATTGCATTCGGTGTCTCCCAGCCCAGCCCAGGCAGCCAGAAGTAACGGCTCCGGGAACTGACAATAGTGGTTTTGTGGTGCCGACCCACAAGCGAGCCTGGTAACAATTACATGTGATGCGGAGGAAGCACTTTCAGCTTTGGGCCAGAACAGGCCCTGGAGGGTGATTTTAGCTTCTTCTTCTTCTCTCTCTCTCTCTTTTTTTTTTTAAGAAAGAAAAAAAGCAAAACCCCAAACATTTAATTCCACATACACCACAAATTTGATTTATTATTTCATTATACACCGAGTGGAAAAATCTGCATTGGAGAATTCATGGGCTCTGACCTCAGAGTTTCGACAAAAGTGCTTTGTGTTTTTCTCTTGCTTTCTACCCACTGTCCCTCCTGCCTGGTCACCACCACCAGAGTGTGCTGCTGCTTTGTCCAGCAGCGACCAGTAACCAGCCATTTGAAAGGCCACTGCAGGGGAGTAGCTGCCCCCCCCTCCTTCCCAGCAGTGCCTGGCTGGAGGTAAACAGCTTCATGTGGGCCAGGAGGCAAGGGGGAGACTTCAAAGGCAGAAAAGGTGGGTGATGACATTTGAAGAATATCATATATTTGGGAGTGAAGTTCTGTAATCCCCAGGAGGGGTTCCTGGGAAATGGGGGGTTTTGCTTAATACCACAGTAGAACAGAAGATAGGAAGGCACGAGAGACCTGGAAATATTCAGAAGCCTCCCGGAGACCTTCCTGAGATGTGCGCCTCTCTTAGCATCAATCACGATTTAATATCGCCATCTGCATGGAGCAGCATGGGCCCGTGAATTATGTATTACGGCTCAGCAGCCACCCTACAGGACGGGGTCTTTCTCCTGTGTTCAGTCTTTGAGGGAAAGGGTCATGCATTTTTTAACTCTACAGGTGCACTTTACTATTCCCCATGTCTGTTGGCATTACTGTCTCCAGACCTCTGCTTTAGATTACCAGCCTGACAGGCTTTAAATGCATAAAAGATGGGCATGCTGCACAATGGTGGTTGGGACACACAAATCCACACAAGTAGCCTTTTAGGCATCGTGCCTCCAAGAGCTCAAACTGTGCCGTGTTGAACTGCCCAGAATCTAATGGATTCAGGTTCCATTTCCTACTGGGTGGAAAACAAAAGCAAGCCATTTCCTCCGGCTAGCAGAGACCACATCATCCTCTAACTAATGACCCTGCACCCTCCCCAGTCCAGCAGGACAATGGGCCCAGCCCTCCCGCAGAGAGAGGGGAGGCCAGCAGAGGCCCCGTGCCGCCCCTGTCCCCTGCAGCCAGCGCCCCTGCCCACACCACTGCCATGCTGGGCGCCCGGCACCTTCCAGCAAGTCAGACTGTGGCCTGTTGGTGCTGGCTCCTGCGTGTGAAATGGGGCCGAGAAGGAACCTCGGAGAAAGCGGAGGTGTGGGGGCTCAGATGGCCAGCTGCTCTCACCAGGCTAGCAGGAGAGGGGATTACTCTCCTGGGTACAGCTCCTCTGCCAGCTGTTTGGCTGGAAACTGCAGCCCCACTGCACACTCACCCCAAACCACACTGTTCGCCTTGGAACTCATCAGAGGGGATCAGAGTTGAGCTCCTGTTTAGTAATTGTTGTGGCTTCTACATCATCCACACTCTCTCCCTCCTTCTCCGAGCCCTGCTCAGCTTCTCTCCAGCCACTCCTCCCCAAAAGGAGAACTTCTCAATTCCCTGCACCCCCAAAGTTCGAGCTTTTAGGAATCAGACCAGGCACACATAATCAGCAATAAAGACAGGAAACTTCCTCACAGGAAGGTTTCATTTCTCATCCACACCAGGAGTGATCACTTCCCCACTCAAAAAAAATTGGAGACTATATATAATCCATGGCTAATGGTCTATTTTCCGTGGTAAAAACTCAACGGAAAGAAAAAGGGGCAACTCATTTCTTTTTTTTCTGTCCTGTTTTTATCTGAGGAAAATCAAGGCTCTTTATGAAAATTTTTGAAAACTCATTAAAACATCTGCTTTGCTTTTGTGTAGTTAACCCCTTCCATACCCAAACATTTGTGAACTCCCATGCTTGTTCGGATGGCACTCACACTCAGAAGCACACGCAAACATAGATACGGAGCGTGCGTCGGGTACATACACATATTGGAAAGTCACACTTCGGCCCCATACACGCTTTCACACCCTCTCGTAAAATATCACACATCATTTACACAGACGTATATCCACCAAGATAAATACCACAATTTCTGTTTCTATCTTTCTTGGAGAGCACCGAATTCTTGAAATATATCCATAAAACTCATAAAGAAAACACAATCCTTCTACTACACCTCTTCTTGATCACTGATATTTCATTCCCAGGTTGGAGGAGCCTTCATTTCTTGAATACAGACATGTCCCCAATAGAAATGAACTAGACTTTCTTCTGAAGAGCTACACCGTCCATTCCTTTGGAGGCCTGTATTGTGTCCCAGCAGGCACAGCATAAATGCTCTCTGTCCTGTGGTCAGAGGAGCCCAGCTCAGCCAAAGCGAGTTGAACTCAAGGGCAAACCCCTTTAGGCCAATCTCCATAGACACAAGGAAAGCTGGCCATGTAGAAGTTTGAGCTACCGAGCCTGTTTGGTGAGTTGACAAGGGACTTCTTTCTCCAGCTATTTTGCAAATACCTTTCACCTGGGGCAAATTCATTTCCCAAAGAGAAGCAGGCAAACCCAGGCTGTTCAGAGAGGTTTTCATCGGAGAGGGCAGCCTGAGGGATGAGCCAGCTCAGGCCAGATGAAGACCTCTGAGGCCCAAGAATAAAAGGATTAAAGTGACACCACTAGACGTAATTGGAAAGAAAGGGAATAGTAAGTCCTAAAGTCATAAAGGTCTGATTTTTTCCCCCCATGATGAGTATTTAGGTGTTTTTATTTGACAGGTGAAATGTCAGATTATTTCTGGCATTTATATCTTTCTGTCTCTCTTTGTGCTGTTTTTATTTTTGTTTTTCTCCTCCTCAGATGGGCTCGTTTTTGTTGGTGGCCTAAGCAGCATCTGATGCTCCCTGGAGGTAACCTGGTTGTGGGTAAGGTAAAGGGATTTTGTATCCATCCACTTACAATTCTAAGGCATTTTGCCAGCTCCAGAAGGACCTTACCCTTCTACAGAACCCAGTTTAAGACAAACCACTAGTTTCTTGGTCATATGTGATTTTTAGGAAGTAATAAGTAGAAGAAAATCTTTTGAAAAATCTGGTCTGCCTTCTAAGGAAATTCAGCTGGAGGGGTCTTAAAGGAACACGGTCTGGCCTGAACTTGACAATAATATTCACCAAAAAGAAGCCTGACTGCTGTGAATACTTTTAAATAATTAGAATTACAATGGCTCACTCCAGGACAGGCAGAGGCACCAGGTGACACCAGGCAACAGCCTGCTGGCAGTCCCCCGTCCCGTCCCGTCCCCCCCCCTCCCCTGCAAAACAACAATCAGATCACTTGGTTTAGCTGAACCGAAGGAAAAAGTCCTTGGCAAAACCAGGGAAATGTAGGACTGGCTGAACGTTGGATTGGAGAGTCAGGTTGTTGTCAAAGGTGGGTCTGGGATAATGGGAGCAAGTTACTAGGTAGGGGGCAGGGTGGTCCCATAGTAGCAAGAAGAGGGCATGCAGCTGCCTGGCTTTTCACTTGGGGACCTTCCCGGTCTCAGCTTCCTACACTGCAACTCAATGAGTGGATTAAATCAAGTGTGTAGTTTTCAAAATTCTTCTTAGAAGTGTTTGTTTGCTCTTGGAACAGAACTCCAGTGTCCAAAGCAGACAGAAGCAGAAGTGGAGCTCTCTTGGGTGCAGGAGGTAGGGCAGCAAGAAGGGGTGTAGAGTCTGGGCCTCACAGTTCCCCATCACCTCTGAGGGGCTTTGGGGAACACAGTCTGAAACCCACTGAAGAGATCTCAGTTCCCTTGTTACTTTAAAGTGCCTTGTAAAAGGGAAGTGGAAGGATTAGGAGACATCTATTTCTTGCATATACCTAAGGGTCATGTACACCATATACCTGGTGGAGAAGAGCAGTGGATCCTGAAAGAGGATTTCTCCTGAAAACAATATACTTTATTTAAAGCATAATTTATCCTTTATCCACAGCATAATCCCATCCTGTTCCTACTTCCACAGCTAGCTAGCTAGCTTGTTCTTTCTTTTCTTTTCTTTTTTTAAGATTTTATTTATTCATTTGAGAGAGGGAGAAAGAGCCACAGTGAGAGAAAGCAGGGAGGGGCGGGGCTCCATCCCAGGATCCCTGAATCATGACCCGAGGACCTGAGAGGAAGGCAGACACAATGCTGTGCCCCCCACAGCACTGCTTTCATTTCATGATTAGTGGCAAGGCAAAGAAGCTCTTTCTCCTATTGCAAAAGAGAGACGGTTGTCACCTTGCCACGTCACTAGCAAGAAATCTTGTCTTCAATATGGTCTCACCACTGGCAGGCTGTGTGACCTTGGGTAAGTCTGGAGACACCTCTACGACTTTGTTTTCTCACCTAGAAAGTGAGAGGGGGTGATTCTAAAGGTCAGTTCCAGTTTTCTAATCCAAAGCCTATAGGATGAGGTGGGGGGAAAGGATCCTGTAACCCAAAGATTGAACGGAAAATTAAAAAGATTTCCTCTTCTCCTAGAGAACAAGGTGTCACTCCTGTTTCATCGGTGTGGTAAGCTTTGAAACAACCTCTAGGATTTTTCCGAGGAGCATGCCTGTCTTGCATTACGGAGGGTTCGGATGTCTCTTTCAATCACATTAGCTCTACTGACGTGGGTTTCTTTCCTTAACCGAGTCTATGGCTGCATATTGATAAACATTGTGGATGTGTAGTTGTGTGTGTGATCATGTCAGCAACAGTGATGCATAAAAAGGAAGACCAGAAAGAGTTTCTTCAAATCCCTTGCCTGAATCATCTAAGTCCTCTGCTCAGGGTTTTAACCAAATTTTGCTCACTAACCCCGGATAAGCTGCTTTTTAAAAGTTATTTCTGTGAGCTGAGGCTGGATTTTGTTTTATTCAAAGCGACTTCAGTCTGTCACAAGACAGTCTCATAAAATCTGTATCTTGGCTTAAGCTGGGAAGAAATGAGCCAATCCATCAGCCCAGGAATGTGGCTGTTTGACCACTTCCTAAGGCAACCGGGAAGGGATGCAATCTATTCAATTTATGGGGCCGGGTGGCAGTGAATGATGCACTCCTGAAGGCACAGCAAATGGAAATCCCTGTGAACTTTTGCAGTGATAAAGTTCAAAATCTGAATAAAAGAACCTCTGGGAGGGCAACAAGGAGGGGATGAGAGGGCGGGAGTGGAAGCCAGCACATAAGCATAGCAAGAAAGGAGTCAGGAACCAGGCAAGCTCCCTCTTCAGAAACACCTCCAAAGGATTCACCAAGGACAGAACTGGGAGTTGGGTCTGGAAATGGGACCTTCGCAAAGTCTTTTCCCCCTCATCTGGATTCTAAAAATGAACCTTCATTTAATCGTTAAAATGTAAGTTTGATGTGATTACCTCCTCTGACCTCGAATCATGCCACCTGTGGTAACCTTGTTATTTGTCATCTTATATCATAAACAAATGCAATTCCAATAGGGCAGCCAATATAATATCATTAGTTTATATTTATGTCCACTCTTTTCCAGCCCTCTTTGCAAATGCAATTTTGATGCCATTGATGAGAGATCTGGGATTACAATTCCTGACCATGTCAACAGACATTTGGGGAAGGAAATAGAGGAAGAATAATTCTGAAGTCTCTCCAAAAACCAAAGGAGAAAAAAAAGGTAATATGATTTTTGTTTCATTTATTTTGATTAACTGAAGGCTCATGTTAAAACGTCAGTGGCGCCCCATTGGTTAGTGAATGGAATCCAAACCCCTTGGCCTAGCAATGGGGCCTTGCATTTAGCCTAAGGAATCATTTCTGTGTGCAATCCTTATTTGCAATTCTTTCCCTCCACCTATTTTAAACTGCAGCTTCTGAGTGTTCCCCAAATAAACCCAGTGTCCACTTCTCTGCTCTCATCTTCCCCTGATACCCATTTTCCAGCTCTAAAGCCCATCCATCTTCTCAGGCTAACATACCACCTCCACCCTCCCTAGACTCCCACACCAAGAGCACTCTTCCAGCCTCCGTATCTCAAACCTCGAACCTCGGAGATGGAAGCTTTTTTTTTTTAAATTTTTTTTTATTTATTTATGATAGTCACAGAGAGAGAGAGAGAGAGAGAGAGAGAGAGAGGCAGAGACACAGGCAGAGGGAGAAGCAGGCTCCATGCACCGGGAGCCCGATGTGGGACTCGATCCCGGGTCTCCAGGATCGCGCCCTGGGCCAAAGGCAGGCGCCAAACTGCTGCACCACCCAGGGATCCCAAAGCTTTTTAATGTCTTCTAAGGTGTGCAAGAGCTCGGGACAGCCTGATCCATTCCGCTGGACCACTGCAACTTGAGAGTATGACTCCTTCCTCATTCGTCTTTGGTGAACTTCATAGGATAAAACCCAGAGCCTTCCCCAAAAGTCCGACTCAGTGAGGTATGATGAATTCACCAGTTACTAGTTGACTAACATAAGGCCAAAAGAATCACTAGCTAGCCCAAACTCGAGGAAGCCTTATCACAAATTGTCCTGCTTCCCTAGTACTACCCTTCCTTCCCAACCCACAGCTGCTATTAAATGTGAAGATTTTTTTTTTTTTTCATTGTGAGCTATGAGTTGCAGTTAACTTGTTTGGGATCATAATAACTGGTCATGAGTTAAGGTTGAGTTATGTGAATCATGTCTCCAAAGACACTCTAAACCTTGGATAATAATGATGATGCAGTTCAAAGGGATATTTACACATTTTAATCCTAGTGATGGTAAAAATAATTTATCTGAGGGTTTCTTTGCCCCATCCCTCCCTCACTCTTCCAAAGGTGAGTTCTAGATATCTGTTACTGGTAGCACCAGGAAGACGCACACTTGCTGCTTCATCACAAGACTGTTTGCTGGTAATAGATGATCTCTTGCTGGGTTTCAGGCCCCTTCTCTCTACCTATCCCTTCCCATCTCCCTTCTCCCAATATGCCTTTGGGGCACATCTGTTTTATTTATTTTTCCCCTTTATCAAAACAATTATTATTATTACTAGTGCTCGGCCCAGTAGTTCACAGTTCCCTTTATCTTCTCTGCTGAAAGACTGGCCAGAGCCCAGATCATTGGTTATCAGGATCTTTGGAGGCGGTGAGCAGGGATTCACTGCATATGTGCATTAAGCTGGCCAGCAGCCCCATCCACTGCGCGCTACTGGGGAGAGCTTTCCTTTTGTTATTCCCAACCCCCTCCCTTTTTCCTGGATTAGATCATGCCTCTTTTATGAAGACCCAGAGGGAAATGGGATTATTAAGAGTCTTGCTGGGTAAAAGCTATTTTGTCTTTATGATGACTTTCTTGAGTTCAGCTGCTGAGGGGCCTTAACGCCGGAGTAGAAGTTATTGCACGTTCGGGGGAGCACCTTCCACACAGTGCTCCCTGCTGAGCATACTTGCAGTGATGAAGGATGGACGAGGAGAAAAGGAAAGGAAAGGGGGAGAGATTAAAAAAAAGAGATGAGATGTAGAGATGAGAACACTGAAAGCAGAAGAACAAGGGGAGAGGGAGAAAAAAAAAAACGCAACAAGGAGGCGTAAATCTAAGTTGAAAACCCAGCAAAGAATATTGCTCTCTGAAGAACAGTGTGCTGAGAGAGCATCTGAAGCTTATAAAACACAGACAAACGTTCAGTGGGGTAAGAGCTGAGAATGACCATTATTTACTTATTACAAACATGCATAAAAATAACATAAACTTACCACAATGGTTATAATGTACTTTCTATGATCATGAGATACAGTTCAACCTCACTGAAGCTCTTCTGAAGATAAATACCTTCGGAATTGGACCAAACAGTAGTCTATGTAACCTGCCATAGCACCAAAAAAACCCCCACAAAACCTAGGGAGTAGGTATTACTACCAAACACACTTTCCAGAGAAAGAAATGAGTTACAGAATGATGAAGTGTTCTGGACCCCAGAGCCGGCAAATGGCTGAGCTGGATCTTAAACCTAGGCAGTCTGGCTTCGATGCTTCAGAAGCTGGGAAGCCCAAGGCAGGGCTCCCCAAAACTTCTATGTGACAAACTTATGTAGTGGCATTTAGAGAAAGAAAAATGTTTTGCCTGTGTGAACTCTCCCTTTGCTTTTCCCGTGCCAGTAATCCTTCCGTGTGAACAATGAGAGATGTGTTCGGGGCTGGGGTGTGGGGAGGGCTGGAAGCACTTAACACCTTCTCCCCTCCCTGCACACATTGGCACCCTGCTCCTTGTCCTCCTGGCCCTCTTTCCTGTGTACTGGAAACCGAGGTGCGTCTCTCTGGGGGAGGGAGGGTGGTGTGGATAGGATGTTCGGGTCTGAAACCATGTGTCACAACATTGAGGGTTTTTTGCTGGCAACTCCCATTTCTCTCCTTACTCCTCAACCCCACTCATCCCTATCCCAAATGCCACATTGTTATTGTTCTACTGGATAGAAGCAGCATTTTCAGAAATGGGGGATTTATTTTTATAGCACAGCTGGTCTGCCAAAGGTCACATAATTTGGCAACGTTCCCAGTGGTTAAAAATTAATTTCTTCTTATTAATACAACCAAGGTCCCAAAGGATCGGAGCTCAGCCTTATCTAAACTTGACAGCTTCCTAAACCTTCAGAAGATGCTTTCTCCTGGAGGGCCAGCCACACTACAAGGCCTCGGTGTCCAGGAATCCAGCCTCATCGAATCCTGTTAGGTAATGAAACCATTAAGCCCCTTGGCCATTTCTCATCAAGGCTGATAAAGCTTTGAAAAAAACGCTGTAGGCTCCCCCTAGGTCAAACTCATCCTGTGTCTTCCAGGAATGGGTTAATAAAAAAAAAAAAAAAAAAAAAAGTGAATTCCTTACCTGGAAGGAAAGGTACCAAGACTAACTTCAGGGGATCAAACTCATGTCTGCCACTCAAGGAGGGTGCTTCAAAGATCACACAGTGGCAAATAACGGTCAGACGATAAAATACTTCAAATACGTTAATGACAACATAAACTACCGCCCAGATGTCACGTCTCAAGTCCTTTCTCAACAGTGCAAGAAATTAAAAGGTATCATGCTTCTGCACCATTTTCTAAAAAAGGAAAAAATCTCATCTCTGTTTCCTAGACTTTCCCAGCTGGACTTTTGGGGAATATGTTCTGAAAACCCTTATGAATAAGCCTGGCTCTGAATCCTATCAACCAAGAACTGTCCCACACTCTGATCACCCAAAGTCAGGTCATTCTCTTGATTACTGTAATGAGCAGTTGAATGACATGAAAAACACCAAGCAGGGGCCTCAGAATCATCTAGTCCAAGGCATTTCTCTCCGCGGATGCCCCGAGACCCCTCCCAGCCCTTGTTTACATTCATGCCCCATTGCATATGAAATGGCATTTGGATTCCTCTAACTTTTTCTATACTAGGAAGATAGGAGCTGACCTTTCTGGTTACAGAATGTGGACTTTCACATTCAACAGCAGGGGATGAGAGCCATTTGGTAGACAGCAGGGGTCCTGTCTAGATAGCCTGGGGTTCCAGTCACTGCAGCCTCCCAACCTTACATTTCGCCAGTTGGGTGCTCCGTGACTTAATCTGAAGGCTCCGCAGAATGAACAAACAGTCCAAACCTGCAGTGTGCCCGGGCATTCACAGCCCTAGCAGGCACATCCTGGACAAGAAGGCGCTTGCCTGGAGCTCGCACGGGGAGCTCTCCTCTTCCCACTGTTTTTGCACTGTGTGCTCTGTTGGCAATTGGTAACAGTTTCACTACCTCCGGTGGCTGCTTATGGGGTAAAGTTTACTGGGCAAGCTCCGAATGTGGGCATGAGACCAGTCCGGAGAGCCTAGAGCAGGCCAGGCTGTCGGTACACAACCTAGGAGTTGGTTTTGCTGGCAAATCATTATACCTGCGCCGAGTCCTCCAGCATGTTGGGGAGAGAGGCTAAAAAAGAATCCCTTATCAGGCTCCTAGAACATCATTGCCTCTCCTTTCGGATTTATTTGAACCCAGACCTGTCTCCCACAGACAATTTACACCTCTTATCTGATCATCCACTCCAGACGCAAGGTTGATTGACCGCGTCTGCCCGTGTCCATGGCAATGGTGTTTAAACCCAAGCATAGATCAAAGCTCTGGGGGCGGCGGGGATGGGGGGGGCGGGCGTGGAGGGGGAGGCAGGTTGTGGGTTATACGGTCCGGGTTCTTTCGGGCCCCAAGCGGTGTGTCCCGGAGGTGGAGACGTTTGGGCGGGGAATTGCCACCCTCTGAAAAAAACCCATTGTCAGGGCCTGAATAATTTCCTGAGCAAAGCCCAGACCACCCCCCCTCCCCATTAACTCTTGCAAAGGGGAGCTTCGAGGCCGGGCGCGGACCAGGGGGCTCTGCGCTCAGCCTGCAGCCCTTACGAAGGGGGGCGGGGGAGGGCGGGGGAGGGCGGAGGGGGGTGGCGGGCCGAGCAGCGCCGGGGAAGCGGGGCTCGGTCCCCTCCCCTTCCAGAGAAATTCAACCGGAGCCGCAGAAGCTGCGACACGGACCAGCCGAATCCCCTAAGCTTTGCCAGGAAAGCGGATTCCCACCCCGCCCCCACGGTTCCCAGAGGAGAGACCGGTTCATCCCCCCACCCCCCACCCCGGCCATGCCCCTGCCAGTCCCGGGACCGCGGCTCCGCGGGTGCCCCCCACCCAGCCCCCGGGCGCCCGGGACCCGGCTGGAGAAGCTGCGACGCAGTCAGCCCGCCCGAGCAAAGGGGGGGGGGGGGGGGCGGGACAGTCGTTTAATCACAGCTCGCCTCGCCTCCATTAACTCGTGTGCATATTAAAAAGAAATCAATCAGTGAAAAATGAAGCGTTGGCCGTGCAGATTTCTTTTTCTCACGTGGAAAAAGCAAGGGGCGAGGGGGCGGGGGGGGGGGGAGGGGAGGCGGACCGCGCCGCGACTGCAGAGGTTCCTCCCCAGCCGAGAACCCTCTGCGCAGCGGAGACTCAACTTTCTGGCCGCGGACCGCGCGGAGGAAATGCCGCAGGCCTGTCCCTGGGGGTGTCCGGAGTCGGGGGGAGGAGGAGGGGGGCGGCCCGGAGGAGTTGGAGGCGGCCAACGTCCCCCGGCCCCGAGCCTTGCTTTTGCTCTCGCTGGGGATCTCTTTGCCCTAATAGAATGTTTATGGATCGCTGGGCTCCAATTCTGCCGCGGAGCCCACACAAATCGATGCGGGGCGTTAGAGACCGCGCGGAGGGGGGCGGGGGCCCCCACGGCCCCACCACGTGGACGCCCGCGCGCCGCGAGCTCCTCACCTGCCCGGGCGGGCGCACGGGGGGCGCGGGGCAGGTTGCGCGCATCCCCGGGGCTGCAGCCGCCTCCTCTCCGCCCCCGGCCCGGCTCCCCGCCACCCGCTCGGGCCAGCGCGGGGCTCCCCAGCTCCGCCGGCTCTCCGGGGGCGCCAAGGGCAGTTCGGCGGCAGAGCCGAGCGCGGGAGGCGGGAGGCGGGAGGCGGGAGGCGGGAGGGGGCGCTCAGCGCAGGGCCCGCCCGGCGGCCCCGAACCCCGAGCCCGCGAACCCAGGCCGGGGGGAGGCAGCAGGCGGCGGGGCGCGGGGCGGGGAGCTGGTTCGCGCCGCGCGTGGGCCTCCCTGCCGCCGCGGCCCTGGGGCTGTCCGCGCAGCCGCCCCCCTGCTGCACCCTCCGCCTCCCTTTGCTCTGCCTCCCCGGAACCCCCCACCCCCGGCGGGCGCGCCCCGGGTGAGTCACGGGTCTAGTGGGGCCTCGCCCTTTGCCCCCCCGCTGCCAGCCTCCCGCGTGCCGGTCGGTGCTCCGACGGCCAGCCCGAGCTCCCCGCGGTCTGCGGTCGCCTTTTGGAGGGGCTGGAGAGGATCCACCCCGGGCGGGTCCCGGATGCGCGTCCCACAAGGGGTCCCACCCCGGGTGCGGGGCTGCCTGCGGCGAGAGCTGCAGCGGGTGACCTGCCCCGCGCGCGGCGCCTCCGGGCTTCTGGAGAAGTGACGCAGCGCCGCCCGGGGCTGGGGGGGGGTGGGGGTGGGGGTGGGGGGCTCTGCGGAGGGCGCCCCAGGCAGGTGGCGGCCGGGACTGGGTTCGAGCGGCCGTAGCGCGCACACGTACGCTCCGCGCAGCGCTCGGGGACAGATGTGCGAACATCTGGGGTAGGAGATGGCCCCGGAGTCTTCACGACCCCTCCCGCTCCGCAAAGCACACAGAACCTGAAGTTGGGTGTGTGTGTGTGTGTGTGTGTCTGCGAGCGCGCGTGCCGGCGTGTGCCCCAGTGTGCGCGCGCTCGCCGGGGCCTGCTGGAGTCCGCGCCTGAATACACCATATACCGTGGGCATCCTCTCCGCGCGCGCGCGCACACACACACACACACACACACACACAGCGGATCACACAAACATACATAATTTATGCAGCATCTAGGTCTGTGGGAGGTAATTTAATTTCGCTTCAAGCTGGGAACTTAGAATTAAGGCAAGAGGGCTCGGGGAGACACAGGAAATCTCCCCAAGCGGGACCTGGCGCCCATCTCTTTGATACGATTTGCAGCTGCCCTGAAGCCCGGCTACCGCAGAGGGGGGGCGGCAGCAAACGTGTGCACGTAGATGGCAAAGGCACTCCTCAGTCCTGCTTCCCCTCAGGTAGACGCTCAAACTGAAATGGGGGGTGCCGGCGGTGAGAACCAGAGCACCCGGCGCCCAGCTTCCCCTTTGGGCTCCCACGGAACCCCCAGGCCGCTGTGATGGAGGGAGGGTGCCCAGGGAGCTGCAAGGGGTTAGCCCTGCCACTGCGGCAGGAGCCTTCCGGGAAGGGCACTTCAGGAAGCCCGTACCTCCTCTTTCCCCTGTTTCCTCCACAGATGGTTTCCCCATTCTCAATCACCTGTAGCAGCTTCCAAGAGTTTTGTCAGATTCCCGACACTGTTCTCCGAGGGGAGAAGAGGCTCACTCTGGAGAGTGGCGTGGGCAAGGAAGGACAAGCCCCACTGGATTCCCTGCGCCCAGAAAGCCCTTCTCGGGCGGGGTGCCCCTTGCCAGCCCTCCTCCCGCTGCCAAATACTGGCCCCACACTGTTCTGGGCCTTGCAGTCCTTATCTCTGCAGTCTGTCCACACACCCTTTTTGGCAGTGGTTGAGAACAAATTCCACTCAAAAGTTTCTAACCACTTCACAAGAGTAAGAGACCTTCGAAGGCCACGCAGTCTGTTTTATCTAATAATAATTTTTAAAAGAACATGATTTACTTTCCCAGAAAACACATGGATGCAGGAAAGAGAGCGGGGTCCACCAGCCGCCTTGGTTGCCAGCAGCGCCCAGCCCCAAGCCCCTAGCTCAGCTGCAGGCCAACTTGCTCCATCAAGCCTGAGCCCTGTGGTTCTGAGGCGTATCCACACATTCTGCAATGAATCCACAGCGCTGGAAAACCAAAACTAGACTCTTGTGTTTCCCAAGCCCTTCAGTTAACATTGCTCAATGCAGCTAAGTGGAGAGAATGCAAATGATTTATATTTCACTGGCTAGGTTGAAGAAACTCAAGGGAGATGTGTTCTGCTTCAAGACAGGGGGAAAAAAAATCCCAAAAACTGTAATGCAAAGGCTTTGTAGTATTTTTAAACCTTTGATTCAGTCCATATGTGACATCTGAACACCGCCAAATTCTGTCTGTGTTTCAAAACACACACACACACTCGTAACAGGAGAGAAAAGTTGGGTTTTAGGAGCCGTGGTGGTGCAGGGAGGACCGGCTGGGATCCCTCTTGAAATTATTTAGTATAGAAGGAGCCTCCTTCTATGCCATTCCGTGTGGCCCATATGAGCAGTTGCTTATTAAAAGGAAAAGCATGCTGAAATGAACAGGAAAAAAAAAAAAAAACTTTCAGGGGCTTACCTGGTTGGCCTCTTACTTCGCATCCTGAAAAGTAGAGAGCTAAGACGACCCAGGTGAGAGGAAACATATCCATTTTGGAGAAGGAGGCTTTCTCCAGAGCTGGATTCGCAGATTTCTTGTATGATTTTAAGTCTTTGTGTTTTTCTTTCCCTTAGGTTCTTCCTTACAGTATCTTCTGCAAAGGTTTGCACCGGTCAGTGTCCCCCCTCCTGGGTCCTGGCGGCCCGTCTTCACCTTTATTCCTGCTGGATCCTCACCTCCCCAGGAGGAGGGTGGCTCTCGGAATCAGCAGAGCGGGGGCAAGCCGGGAAGAGGGGACGCACGGCTTTCCAATCTTAAGAAGAAAACGCATCTATGTCCTCTCCAGTTCCTCAAAGTATCATTTCCTTTCTCCTACAACATCACGGAGATTTCCCGAAAGCCAAGCGTAAAGAAAAAGAATATGTATGTCTATAAAATAATAATAATAATAATAATAAAAAGGAAAGCCCAGACTTGCCTCGGGCATCCCCCGGTCCCCCAGGCAGCTGCGATCTCAGAGGCGGAGGCTGACGCGCATCCCCGGCCCCCGGGACCCCGCGCGGGCGGAGGCGCCCACGGCCGGACGGCCCGAGCGGGAGGCGGCCGCGCGGCTCTGCCCTCGCCGGGTCCCCCTGGCGGGAGCGTCCCCAGCGGCTACGCGCGCCCGGCCAGCCTGGCGAGGGGAGGCTCCGCGGAGAGGCGGCGGCGGCGGCGGCGGCTGCGGGCGGCGGGCGGCGGGGCGCGGCGGCGGGGCGCGGCGGGCAGGCAGCGAGCCGCCCTCACCTCCACCTCGCCGGGCGCCGGGCCGGGCTCTGCGCGCCGGAGGATGTGCCGCGGGCGGGCTGCGGGCCGGTGCCTCGCTCGCCGCCTGTGCGTCCCCGCCGGCTCCCCCCAGCCTTTTCAGGCCGAGCAGCATGTGGATGTCAGCGCCGCGGCACCGCGATCCGATTACGCGCCGGCTCAGGGCCCGCCCCCTCTGTGTTCCTGATTAAAGAGGCAGCCGCGGAGGCGCGCGGCGCACGGCGCGGCGGCTCCCGGCCCGGGCGGGGCGGCGGCGCCCCCTCCCCCCTCCCCCCGCACCCCCGCACCCCCGGGGCCGCGGCCCGATCAAAGTTGAGGCGGCTCCCGTGCGGCTCCGTGCTCGCCCACCCGGGCACCTCCGCGCCTGGCTGCGCCCTCCGCCCGTGCGCAAAGCCCGGGAGAGGGAGCGCCCCGGGGCGCGCTGCCCTGGGCCGCGGGGTCCCCGCCCGTGCGAGGCTCCGCGGGGGCGCCCCCCAGGCCCCTGCTCCCAGGCCACACGCGTGGAGCCCCGCGCAGCGCCACGCGCAATGGCGTTAGGAGAGGAGTCGGGGGTTCGGTGCAGGCGAGCGGGCGTCCGCACGGGCGGCGGCGCCGAGGAGGACCCCGAACCCCCGTGCGCTTCCTCCCCGGGGCCTTTGTTGTGTCGCCCTCCTCGCGGGGCCAGGGTGTAGTCCTCCCCGCGCACCCAACTTGTAACAGGAGAGACACTTTGTGCAAAGAATTTCTCCAGGTAATTCAATTGCATCCCCCCCACCCCCGCCCCGGCCCAAGCCTCCCCAAAAGTACGGGTCGGTGAAGGCTTCTCCTCCAAATGCTACTGTAACCACTTCTATTCACCTCTCCCCCGCCCCCCCCATGGAAATGTGGTCACGGCGCGCAGAGAAAGAAAACAGCATTATGCCAACTATTTTTAAATGGAGGTGTGAAAACTGTTTAGAGGGAGTTGTAAGCTAACAGCTGGGGAAACACTTGTATCTTTGTTTCCGAGGATGGCTTTGTGGATTCCAAACTGTCTTGCTTCACTAAGCACCCATTACTGCATTATCCTAAAGACTCCCAACAAGAACAGTCTAAATAACACTCCGCGTATACCTCCTCTGCCACTCCGCCGATGAAGAAAAATAAAGTTTCGGTGACAAGAAGCACACGCACATCTGACTGTCCCATTTATTTCTTTGCTTGTACTTGTGGATTCTTCTGGGTGGTTTTCCTCCTTATCTGGACTTGCCATTAGCTTTGTTTATCACTTTTAGTGTTTGAAAAATCTGTAACTCCCACTTAACTGTTATTTACACTGAGATAACCAAAACAAAATTGAATCAGAAGTGATTTGCAAATAGTTGAGCCAAGCCATGGAGGGATTTTACAGCGCTGCATATCACACTGCTAATCTTAGATGCCTGGTTTGAAAGGGCATTTAACAGAGGCCTAGTGAGTTCTTCCAGGGAACCTATCCTGCTGGCCGGCCTAAAGGCTACCTTCATTCCTTTCATCCCCCACCCCCACACCTCTCTCTTCCCTCTTGCCCGCCTTTCCTGGACTTGAGAGCACATCCCCATCATTAAAAACTCCAGATTTACTTTTTTCCCCCCCTACTGAAACACCAAAATAAAGAAAGACTGCCACTCTCCAACATTTAATGGGATACAGAGGCAGTCTGGATTTTGAACCTTCAGCAGAGCTCCTGGCTTCTATCATTGCCAAGATGCTAACCTCAGGACAACCAACACTACTATTAGTGACACTACTATCTATTAGTGACACTCTAATGAGTAAAGAAAGTCATTTAGTAGCACCTCACCCCACAGCTCCCCGCGAGGGCCAAACCATTCATTCTAGCAAGTGCCCCACCTGAAAGAATCCTGTTTCTGAGAACATTGCGGCCAGAGTTTAGGTCAATGGCACAGGGAAGAGGAGAAAAGAGACAAAAGGTACACTGAAGCCCATTGGGAAGCCATAAGAATAGCAACTCTGGGCTTCTGCTCTTGGGGCCTAAGGATTGAGGGTCCCCCTCAGGCTACTTGGAGCTGCCTCGGTCTGGAAGGAAGAAGGAAGAAGGTCAGTTCAGCTCCTGGACCTGACTCCCAGCGTTACGGATTTTAATTTTTCAGCGGTGCCCTAAAGAGGGAGCTAACTTACTTCCTGGCAGTTCTCACTCCAACTGCTGCAAGCCTTCTCATCAATCCGCTTGAGTGCAGTTGGGTAGAGGGTGAGGCTGGTTCAGAGCCCCGGGGACTCCAAGCGGCCGGACCGTTCGTAATCCTCTAGGGGGCAGCACTGAATAAATAATGCGAATACTACCTGCAGCAGCACTGCAGGCGCTTCCAGGAGCTCAAAACCCTTTATCAGACCGCGGAGGAGTCAGAGCCTGGGCCGCATCACCCCAGCCCACTCTGAACAAGAGCCCACGGGGCCAGGGAGGACTCAGAATTTCTTTCATCCAGGGCTTCCAAGGACTCTTGAGGACTAAACCCAAATCCCATGTGTGCCTGATGGAAAATAAATCCCTAGGGAAATTCTCCAGCCTGGGGCCGGCCCAGACCTGCAGGCCCATTTTTGCTTCGACTTGGAATCCCAGGAGTTTGACTCTAGTTGGTTTGGTTTCAACCAGAGGTTCGGGGGTGAGGAGCCAGGCTCCGTACTAGGCATCCTTTAGTGAGTCCACAAAGGCTGCCTAGTAAAGGACCAGTAGCGTGGATGGAAACCATGGGCTTATCAACAGAAACACCGAACCAACGAGAAACCAGTTAACTAGTAAGGGTGAGATTCCTGGCAGCATCACTGACTCACCTGGGACGTTTCACATCATTATCCTTAATTGTGAAATAATAATAGATAATCCCATCCTACATTCCATTCCTTTGACAGGAAGGGATGTGGGGAACATAAAACGGATTTGTAAACGATGCTGAGAGAAAGCTGTAATGGCCACACCCCAACGGAAAGATGGGTGTTCCCAGCTAGACACACAGTCCCACCCCAGAGGGCGGGCACCTCAGAATCACCCAGGGCAAGTGTTAAAAATTCAGATCTCTGGGCACCATCTTCCTGCAGATCAGATTCCTTGGTCTAGGGTAGTGTCTGGGAATCTCTGTTTTTAACACACATTTTAGGTGATTCTGATGCAAATGCGGAACAGGCCAGCCATTGAAAAAAATCTCTGTTCTGAGATGTTTGTTATATTTACGCATAGCTTTCGATGTAGGCACTTCCATTGAAGGACACCTGGATAAGCATTTCTCCACATTTTTTTTCTCCAGGCACTTTTCAGATAGGGGGGCAGATATTTCAAGGAAAACATTGGGAAGAGCCTCTAAGAACATGTCTCTTAAAATGCCAGAGTGGTGGTATTCCCAGCTTTATCTTGTGACATTTATTTAGCAGCCACAGCAAAGGGCCATTTGAAAACACCTCTGGGGGCGGGAGGTTTGCAGGAACATGTTCCAGGTGCCAACTGATGGGGTTTATGGAGCTGGATCCAGCCCTTTCAGCACCAACCCACTCAACCATTGGTTGTCACTAGAGGTTTGGTTCAGGTATAGGTTTTCCATCTGTGTTCATCACAATGTACTTATTAAATGCTCATGGAAGCGTGACTATGCAGGAGGTGTGCAAGCAAATAAGACATTTGGGTCTTGCCTCCTGGGAATACAGAATCTAAAAGCTCCAGAAGTTTCATGCTTCCACAATAGATGCCACCTGTCACATGGTGCCTCCCCTTATCTGAGGACTACCATCGACAAGCTCTCACCCTGAAAGGTGGAGATACGAGACGTAATTGCGTCTTAATCTGTAATTTACTACATTGCCCTAGTTAATATTTAGCTACATCTGTCTCAGAGGCAAAGCTTCAGTTAAAAAGTAATAAGTCCTCATTTTTTATCCTCTCTTTTGTTTCAGGTGAAGTCCCAGTTTCTGGTCAGTAGGGTCCCCCATCCCCCAGTCCTTAAACAATATTTTTCTTTTAGTTATTACATTTGAATATCACCTAATAGTTTCTACTTGATTCTACCTTTGGTGGGTTCCCAGAATCTTTATAGATTTCTATAAAATATCAAAATTCCCTCTACTCTAAATTGTGTATATCTCTCAACTCTTTCTCAGACATGGACACTAGATCAGGTGGGAGGGAATCTTATGAATGAAAGAAAAAATGAGCAAAATGTGCAAAATTCATTCAAATATCCCTGGAATCCTTGGCAAAGGAAATTAAAGGAGGCATATTGCTCCCTCTTCTCTGCTCTGCTGAAGTAAAATCAGCCACACTGATTTTTTGTACATTTGAGGCATTGGTGCTTCAAAGAGGTCCCCATCAACCCTTCTTTTTAGAGCAGCATCCTCCAGTACACCTTCCTGCAATGAAGGAGATATCTGTGCTTTTCAGGTGGCTAATGAGCATTTGAAATGTGCCTCATGTGACTGAGTAACTGAATTTTAAATTGTATTTAACTTTATTACATACGTTTCCAATCCCCCTCAAAAAATACAGATTCCATTTGTGTGTAACAGCTACCACATTGGACAACTCAGCTCTAGATAATCCAATGCCAGAGCTGGAGATCTCCCTAAAAGCCCGCAGGTATTCACACCCCTGTAAGTCTCTGAGGCTACTTCATTTGTTCACCAAAAAGGGAATCCCAGTATTAGCAGAAGCATCGTTTGAAAATGTTTGGTGTCTATTTGGCAAGGAGAGAAGGGCTGGATCATATTAGTATCTATCATCCTGTGCTCCGTCTGTGCTCTCTTGGATGACTTTTCCAGAGCACTCACCAGGAATCAGATCCTCCACAGCGCTCCCCGGGCTCCTGGCCTCAGTATAGAGAAGCAGGTTGGGGCAGCAGAAACCTTGAGTTCAGGACAGATGGACCTTAGGTCTCCACTGCCCTTGGGTGTCCTTGAAAAGTCTGTTAACTAATTTGGGACCAGTTTCCTCACCTGTAGAAATGAAGGAGTTCATTTGCATGACTTCTATCCCTTTACAGTTTTGAATTTGGGCTAGGAATGTTTCCTGACTCCATCCTCATTCATAAATCTAAAACTATTTTAGTTCTAATTTCATAGCCACCCTGAGTAATTAAAGTTAATAGCCATTTATCCCCCAAGAAGACATTAGTTCATGGATGGGACTTAATTGAATATTCCATTTTCACAGTATTTACATTGAGTACTTTTTTTTTCAAAGAGTAATAGTGAGTATGTTCAGTATCTTGACCAGGCTTTCAGAAGAGAGATTTTTGGGCAAAGGCTTTTCCTAGACCCTCAAACAAAACAAACAAAACAAAACAAAAACCCAAAACAAAACAAGGAGCAGCTTCCACTTGACAATCATAAACAAAAGCCAACAACTTATTTATAACTTCATGGCGTTTAGAGGTGATGTGATTGGAAATTTTAGGGTCATAACCTAAATTTTCTACCATTCAGGAGAATCTGATTCTGAACTGAAAATTCCCCGTCTCTCACTAAATTTACAAACTAATATTCTTGCAAACTAGAATCTTCCGTCCATGTGTGCACATGCTTTTCCTTCGTTCCCATGCATACATACCCTATCAACCCCCCATTGATTTACAAGGGATCTCTCTCTCTCTCTCTCTTTTTTTTTTTTTGGTTATTGCTGTTTTTGAATTTGTAACCTGTGACTTATGGTGCCTTAATTAGACATCTACATGTCAGGTGATTGTTACATTATGATGGCAATAGCTGCTAATTTGAGCATGAAAGTCATGATGGAAAGGCAAGAGTCAGGGAGCTGACCTTTTGCAATTGAGGATACTTCAGGGTGGGTTAATTCACACCCACTCTGGTCATTAGTTCCGACTCTCCTCCTTCATATTTACTCCTACGCAGTTTACTGAGCTGCCAATCAACCTTTCCATCGGGATAGGATCCCTGTTAGGGGGACGAGGCTTGGAGTGATGTTTATTTTCTGCAAGGAAAGAGAATTTGTAGAGGCATCTCCAGACTTGAATTCTATTTGTTTTCTAAATTAAAAAGAGAATAAATGATACAGGTAGATCGTTAAAAAAAAATTTAAACAGCACAAAAGTAGTCAATGAAAACCCAAGCTGCCCTCCCCCCTCATCCCCCAGTTTTGTAATTAGCCTCTTCATTTCACCTCCCCATTGATACCTGTTGGAGGGTCTATATCCTTCCAGAGTTATTGATTCTATGTTCCAAGTTACAAGCAAAAACACATTTTTATGTTTTTCTCCAGCTCTGTTTTCTTCTCTCTCTACCCCTACGCAGTAATGATCTTGAAAACCATTAGGGGGCAGCTGTGACCAGAAAAGAAAACCGCAGGAGCGCCCGCAGAACTAAAATCCGAGAGGAAGGGATGCGCAAGGAAACGAAAGGAACGCTAAGGCGAGACATCAGCAAAAGTAAAAAAATTAAAAGGAAAGCAGAAATCTACAACAGCAGAGCGTTACAAAATGAAAGGAAGTTATATTACAAAGCTAAGGGAAGGATAAGTGTAAAGGGAGGAGAAATTTATAAAGCCCAGGGATTGAGGTTGTTGCTGTGGTTTTTGTTTTTTGTTTTTGTTTTTGTTGTTGTTTTTGTTTTTGTTTTTTCTTCAGCAAACCTGTAGAACCTGAATTGGCTCAATGTTGCAGAAAGTGGGAGGTTATCTTGGTTCTGAACCAGGAGGCATTTATCATACTGGACTTTGCAGGCTTAGGACCTGGAGGGTTGAGAGCACCCTCTGTCCATTTGGGCTTGTGATGGGGGTGGGGGGGGGTGGGGGGGTGGGAGGAGCAGTCCTTACATGGTTAGAATGCTTCAGAATGCTTTTAGCCCTCAGCAAGGCAGCAAAATTAGCCTGAATATAAAGGTGCAATTCTACTTCTCAATGCAGCAGGGCTCAGAAATGAGGGAATGGGTTTCTTTTGAAGCTGATGCCATAATCAAAGTGCTTTCAGGTGTAGTTCAAGCAAACCTCCCCTGGTTTCAGCAGGTTAACTTCATTAAAGCTCCTAGCTACTGCTTTAATGTTTTCTAGGCTTTCCCCCTGGGTACATTAGGCAGAAACAAGACCTCATGGGAGTTCTGTATCCTGAATGGAATGCAGGGGCAACATTTATGCTGGGATAATATTAAATGGAAACTTGCTTCTAGAGCATAATAAACATGATCACTTTTAGCGTAGTCTCCTTTTCCCTTTCTAATCCAAACTTCCTATAAACTGGAGAGAAGAAACTCGAGGAAACCCTGGTCTAGGGTCACCAGATAACATGGGATGCCTGGCCATCCTGTATTTATTATTTGCTAAATCTGATTCAGAGGATAGAATCCTTCCAAGCACTATACCCGATGTCACTGAGCAAAGTCCAGTGAAAACTTTTGTTCTGGAAAGAAAGGCACGTCCTGCCAATCTTCCATCACAGCTGTTAGACGCACATATTCTCTAAGGCCCGGGATGGGCAGGGGACGTTTGGGCAAGCTGGAGTTATGAAAGACAAAGCTCAAGGTGCACTTGCCACAAGGAATGCTAACCCCCGTGCCAGCTGAAGCCCGGGCTTCCTCAAGCGGGCACTGGAGTTTTGATGAATGGCGGTGGGTTGCAGAATGAGCTATCTCCAACAGCGGTCGGTCATTTTGCAGAATCTGGGCTCTCCTCTGTGGCCTAAAGTCACAAGCTCTCTCTAGTCCACTCTTGTTCTTTTTTTTCTTTGACATGGAGTCCTAGAGTTCAGTTTCTAAGAGGTTTAAAAAAAAAAAAATCAAACAGGAAATTTGGCCAAACAAAAGCCTCTCTGACCAGAAGCAGTTTGCTTCCTTTAAACAAGTCCCCCAAAGTTAAATCACAGAGCAAGTTTGTCTCTTTATTAGAATTTGGCTAGGAGCTAGGATGTAAAAACACTTCCCATTTGATTTCCCACTTGATTTGATCATAATTTAGAAGAAGTAAATGCAATTTTTGACCTTTCAACACATCTGGAAGTTTGCCTGTAGCTATACCCGACTGACAGGATTACCACAAAGGCTGAGGCCTCTTCAGCACGGAGCTCCCCCCAGCCCTCAGAAAATGGGAAAGTTGCACTTTAGGAGTGAGGAGTATTCTAGGACAAGTCAGCTCGATAACATTAATAACTAGGTTCGCATTGTAAGACAGACATGTCAGAGGGAATGAGCTCAGGCCCCTGAGCTGGGGTCAGGAGACCTAGTTCCTGGTTCTAGTTTTTTCACGGATGCTGTGTGCGCCTGGTGTCACAAGATCCGTCCTCTCTTTGTGATTCTGTTTCTTCACTCATATAAGGCATGTTGTTATTCCAAAGTGATGGCCCTACCAAGCCATTTAGGTGAGTCTGCCCTTGATAGAAAGGAGGGTCCGTTTAGAGGCTCTCACTGATTCAAAAAATATTTCTTGAGCACATACTGCATGCCAGACTTTGCATGGGGGAATAATAGTAATCAATGAAGACAGATGTTCTCCTAGAGGGAGGGACAGATAACACCCAAGTCAACAAAGAGCAGGGTCCTCTCAGAAGGTGATAGTGAGTTTCTAAGAAGAAGACAAAATAAGATAATGTGAGAGACCGGCAAACCAACAGATGGGAAATCTGAACTAGCCCATCTACTAACCAAGCCGCTGCCATAAACAAGAGACTAACTCAGGCTCTATCTGTCGTCTTTAAGATACAGGGTTGTACCACTTTGGTGAAAGAACTTTGGTGTCTTTCAAAGTTCAGGATGAGACCCCTTAGTGAGTTACAAAAGCCACTGAGACGTTGGTGAACAACAATTAAACAAAAATGCAATCGGTCAGAGTAAAATCAGAGTATATATTGTTCATGAAACTGGTTTCCATGTATATGTGTATTTCATATATACATACACACAAGTGTTCTGGGTCACAAGAAAATCTCTTTCTGTGGGTTGTAGTGAATTAGGTGATCTTTAAAATATTTTTAAGCTCTCACATTCTATAATTCTATTAAATTTTTATAGCAGGAGCTCACCGGAGCATAGTTCTTGCTTGATTTTACTCATTATTGAATAAACAGTAGCATTACTGCTGCTTATTGTCTATTCTCATCAGAGGATCCCAGTGTTTAACCCAGTTTTCAGGTACATGATTGGTGCTTGACAAATGTTTTTGAATTAATGAAAACATGAGATTTCTGCACTAGGTCTTAAATAAATACAGCAACTTAATATGAATTACCAAACAACTTAGCACTCAAAGTATCAAAATCATACATTATATTTCCCCAAATGCCAGCCTTACAAACCAAATTCAAAATTATATTGCCCGTGTGATGCTAAGAACTGTCTTAGAATTCTCAGAAACTCTGTTATGGTTTTTTTTTTTTTTTTAAAAAAAAGAGCTTAACGTGTTCTCTCAAGTAGGGTAAACTGCTTTCTTCTCACTTATAACTGTAATTCAATAACGCTTTGTAATGTTTAAAGAAAGAAAAGAATTAGTGGAGAAATTTTTCTATTTCTTATCCTTGGGGGATCCAAGTAATTCTGCTTTCCTAAAATTGGTCTTCTGTGGTTCCATTTCTTATGACTGCTTTTTCAAAGCAGTAGCATTCTTACTGTAACACAGATTTTCCTCTTAGTTATGGCTTAAATAGTAAGTTTCTGAGTCTCAGAATCATTTTTAAAAATTATACATATGATTAGAAATAGATGACCCAAGTCTTCCATCCTTCCCTGCCTGGATCTCTTGTTGACGTCCATTGGGATGGGAGAACCAGACCGAGGCGATCCCATTGAGGAATCAATGATACATCATCCTTAAGAAAGGCAAGAGTCAATGGACCCTGCTCAGGGCCCAACGCACATACCCATGAGTTAATTTTCAAGTCCATTTCCTTAATTGCCTGAAAATCCACGGCCAGGCAAATTGGCTCAGAGTTTAGAATTGCTACACCCACCCTTCTGTATGCATTCCCTCCTGCCTTCTCCAAAGGAAAGCAGACACACACAGACAAGGGAGAAATATCAGCATCCTGGTACCCCAGTCACATTGCAACTGCTTGCCCAGCTCAGGACAACTTGATGGTCATGGTTGCGTTTCCATTACAGGCACCTTGATTCAGGCAAAAATGTGCTCTTGAGCTATGACATAAGAAAATCACATTTTCGTGAGTCAAAGTACATTATAAATAATCTTAAAGAAGGCACTGTTTGAAGAAAGCACATATTTTTGAAGTGAATAAGGGTCCCAAGGGTGATCTGCTCTATAGGTATAGACTGACCTGGAACTAACTAAAGCATATTTGCTTGGAATCAGTTCTCAAACCACTGTTTAGACCAAAATGTATAAAAACCATGAGAGGCTTTTGCACTACTTTATGGTCTTTATTTGTGTTATTATTGCTCCTGTTACTAATGATGAATTTGCCCAGGACAGAGAAATTCAATGTATTCACATTTTTTTCCCTTTTTTTTTGCATTGCGAAATAGAAGTTCTATCAAATCCAAACCCATCCCACGTGTTTCTCTAATTCTAGTTTTCTCCTTGCAGGATCTCTCATGGAGTCATTTTAACAATGACACTCTGATAAAAATATACTAAGACTCATAATTTTTTTTTTTTTTTGTAGCTGAAGTTAACTGTGCTCATCATTTTGGGACTCGACATCTAACCGACACTGAGAAATGGCAGCTTTCAGTTAAACAAATGCAAAGCTGTATTTAGGTTCTTTTGCAACGTTGTGATGAGAAGAAATCAAAGTGTCTTCTGCTGCTATTTTAAAAATACTCACCAGGGCAATTCCATCAGAAATACTGTTACGATAGCTTTTGTATTTTGATCCTTTCTTTTCAACGCGTGGCAGAAACCCCAGATCCATTGAAAACAATTTGAAAAAGTCAATTTGAACAAATGCTGCTGTGCTGTTTGTTAGAGTTAATAAAACAAATTCTCAGACTCTTAAATTGTGATGGCCGGAGGATTGTTTAAAGAGGAGGGAGATGCCCACCATTGGTGGGAGGAGTGTCAATGTCTGGGAATCTCACAAAATGTTTCAGACAAGACCTTTTACCTTTTGCTAATTGCAAAATAAACAGATTTCCTCTGCTCCAGAGTTGTGTGGACTGTCTTTCTGCCTAGAGGTACAGGGATGTCAGCTTATTTATCACAACAGTTGTTGGCTAAGGAGGAAATTAAACTCTAAACCAAGTACTGTACTTTGACCACAAGGCAATGTCCAGACTTCAAACTCCAGCTCTCCCCACCTCTCCACATGGTCTGTTTACTACAAAGGAACTTAGTAATAGATCTCAAAAAGAAATCTTATACCACAAATCAGCATCAGCTGGCCCAACTGGGGTCTGTCACCAGGATATTGATTAAAAAAAAACAAAAAACCCAATATCACCACTATAGTAAGAACATATCACCTTACGATAGCATTTACTAAACACCTCATTGCTTTTGGGGTAGTTGGGGCTTTGCAGAGAGACGGCTCCTGCTTCAGCCTGTCTGTGAGTGCAGATCACATGTAGACTCTTCTAGAGACGGAAAGACCTGGACATGACGTGCATGGCCAGTAAGATATCTGCTCCTGAGTGATAGCTTGTTTGTTGTTGCTGGGGCAGGGTCTCTCTGCGAACAAGCAGATAGGATGTGCTTAGGTGGGGAGAGCCGCTGCATACTCTTTCTACTAGTTCTGATGGGAATTAAGTTAAATAAACCAACTCCTATCTAAACGGGGACAAGTTGCCATTACTGGTCACGTGGCGTTCTCAAAAAGAG
Organism: Canis lupus dingo; assembly: GCF_003254725.2. NCBI lineage: Eukaryota > Metazoa > Chordata > Mammalia > Carnivora > Canidae > Canis > Canis lupus. The sequence continues at coordinate 14,633,476 of NC_064279.1, read as the reverse complement.
AAACATCTCAAATATCTTTTTTGTTGGTTTGTTGTTGCTTAAAAAAAAATGACTGCACTTGGCTCGGGATTGGGCATGCTAAAGCAGAAAGAACATTCTTTTAAGGGATAGGAAGTCTACTTTCTGTCATCCAGCAGCTCTGCAAGCAGGTTGTACGCAGTGCTCTGGGTTTCTGTTTCTTCCTCTATAAAATGAGGGGGTTGGACTAGACAGGTCTCCCTGGAAGATTAGTCTTTCTTCTATTCCATGGTTCTATGAAGCATCAGCTCACTGGACATTTGCATCAATAGCCCCCTCTCAATGTGTGTTCTTTCAGAGGTGGTTGGCTTTACATGATTTCAAATGGTCATCCATACTTTAGAAGAAAGAGCCTGGCAATTTATAGGTTAGTACCCTTTGTCCCAAAGCAGCAGGGTTAGGCACAGGGGCAGGAATACAAACAGCATGAAGGTCAAAGGTCATGACCTCTCTGGGTAAAAACCAAGACCGTTGCATACCTGTGTGGCATTAGAGTCTGGATTTGGGCCAGTCACAAGGTATTTTCCCCCTGGAGTATACTGTTACTGGGTCACCAGGGGAGACCAGGCAGTGAAATGGAGTTCAGGCTGCAGCTCTTCAAATGACTAGAGAAAGAAAATTGGGCAAACTGAAAAGTGAAGGTTCTGGTGCACGTAAGTGTTGTTTCAGAGACCATTTACCAGCGTCAGTGTGCGGTAACAAACTTGGGCTATTTCCCTGAAATATATGGAGCTTAAACAGTGATATGAAATCTTAGACCAACGTTAAGGAACAGTGGGATGCTGGGAGAGGCGCACCTCGACACAGGAATTTGAAAATGCTCTTCTGTACATATAGCACCATTTGGGCAGGAGGAGGGTCCTGAGGAGTATCAAGAAATTATGGTTCTTCTGGAAGAGAGAGGAAAACGTGGCGGTGGTGGTAGGATGAGATTGCTCGACGGATGTGGTTGGTACCCTGCATCTGGGCTTCCATTTGACCAAGTGGCAAAAGTGACTCTACTTAGTGCTGAAAACAAATAAACAAAAAGCCCCAGGCCGGAAAACACACACATACACACACTGAGAAATCTTAAAAGTGATGCTCTGGGGCACGTCCCTCAAGGATAAGTCAACAGAAGAGTAATCTGTATGTGACCAAAGGTTGTGAAGGAGGTTGATATCCTTTTAGCTGAAGAAGGTCCCAAAGGCTTGCCAGCAGGGACAGTAGGAATCTCATCTATAAACTTAGGAAAACCTATGGGCAGAAGGTAAACTCTTGCAGTGTGAGGCTCCTGATCTATTTAGAATGTGCCCATAAGTGAAGGAATTCAGAGAGCAGACGACAGCGATTTGCCTCTTAAAGTCAAGCCTACACTGTGTCTTTCTTTCCTTCTCTTGACCACAAGGTCTTGACAAAGGTTCCCGTTGCCTTAACCAACAGAAGAAATGGGAACAGCCAAGAACATCTGTCCCTCGTGCCCCCAAAGATTTCCGAGGCACACAAGAGGAAGCTTTGGGAAGGCCGACAGCCTGGGAATGAAGGGGAGGTAGGGAATTAGGGAGAGCAAAGAAGACCCAGTTGCCGTTGTGTGTGTGTGTGAGAGAGAGAGAGAGATGAGGAGGGAGGTAAGAAGTGAAGAGTGTGGCATGAGGAAGGGATAAGAAAATCTTTGAAGGACATTGAGTGCTGCCTGAAGAAATAGCAGTGAGGTGTTGCCCCAAAAATCTGGACAGTGCAAGTCCATGATACCCTATAGTTGGAATAAGCTGGTTAGCTCCTCTGTGGGACTCTTCCCCAAACTTTAATGTCCCTGAGATAGCAGGTATTATTGGTCCCAATTATTCTCCTCATTAGCTGCAAAAGGATGATACATCTTTCCTTTGCTCTGTGGTGTGCAGTGCCTTCTCTAAGGTTTAGTGCATGTCTCTACCCTTTTGATGTTAGACTTGACCATGTAATGTGCTTTGGCCGTTGGAATCTGAGTGGAAGTGCCACGGTGTAACCTGCAAGCAGATACTTGGAGAGCTCTCGTGAGGGTCAGTGTTGCCCTTTGCCATGAGAATGGCAGGTACCAGCCAAGGGCTGCCCCATCAGCCTAGATCCCGGCACGAGGAGGAAACAGAGAGCAGAGCTGAGCTGCAGGTGAGCCATGCTGATGTGTGCCGAGAGCGAGCCACAAACCTCACCATGTAGGTCACTGAGATCTTGGGGGTTGTGACAGCATAAGGTCTTGGACGCAGATTATGCAAACCTGCTTTACGTGGTATGGGTGCTCCCTGTGATCCTGGAACAATGTGATAGAGGCAGTGGGACTTAGCCCACTCTGAGGAGGTGTGACCTAGCCAGAAGGAGGTGTCCTTGGCCCTGCAGATGGGTCGGGAGATCAGAGGAGGTCTCTGCAATCACCTGACCAGCTAAGCAGTCAGATCAATGTTCCTATCCTTGTTTCCTCTCCCCACAGGAGAGCTATAGTCACATCTTGTGGGGCCGAGAGAAGGACTCTGTGCCTTCTTTGTGAAGTCTTTAAAGAGGAAATAACTGGGGGAACTGACCCAGAAAAGGGGAAGTTTAGGGCAGAGGGATTCCTTGAACAGAGTGCAGGAAATTCCACTGAGTCAGTGTAGATGACCATGAGATGAGCAGTTTTGTTCTGGAGGTGGGCGTGGGCAGAGAGGGAGCTACGGTTCCAAGAATGAAGACTCTGGCTTTTTCACAAACCTTAAAAGGGAGAAAAACTGAAAAAGAAGCTACCAATGCCTCAGGTGTTCCTACTGAGAGAGAAAAAAAAACCTGTCGCCTGATAGTGGCACTCATCGGGTTACTTGTAACAGAGTCTTCCCACAGAAACTCAAACTTTTCTTCACTCAGTGGAACACTCACCAAGCTTCATGTCATCAATGAAGGCTTCCCGTGAACCATTATGTGAAAGAAGTTTGTGTGGTTTCTTAATAATTTGTGATAGAGCTGAAGTAGAAATCTCTCTCCATTTCACTGGACAGGGTGTGACGGAAGCTATGTTGGGTGGGAGGTAGGACTAGACGACCTCTCAAACTCTTCCGACTCAAACAGATTAATATTTATTATTCAGTGCTATAACTTATGACATTAAAATGTCAAAATTGACTTAATTAGGGCAAACAAGCAGAATTAAATCTGAAATGCAAACATACCATTTTATCGTCTTTATCCCTGTAAGCCACATCAAATTATTTATAGGAATAAAGCTGGGTGTAAATGACTGAATGAAGGAGTAAAACGTCATGTTGCTACCTAATGCCATATTCGACTAGTATGAGCGAGCCCTAGCAAGTTTTGAGAGGTGTAAGACCACGGAAGTGGAACCTTCAATCATGGGGAAAATTCTCATAGATGTGGGTGAGGAGGGAAAAGGACTGGCAGTGTGTCTAAGGTTCACGAGTTCCAACACTTCTACAAAATGCTGGAAGTGGTTCAAAAGAAAAGTAAACCATTAGGTGGTTCCCAGCAGGCACTGGTGCATTCCAACGAGAGACGTGCCATTGCTATGGCTTTACGTTAATTTCTTTTTCATCCCAAATGTTCATTTTAGTCTCCTGAGAGGATTTCCCCCCCTGGTGTGACAAATTTTCCAATTTTGTAATGGAAGCCAGGAGAAAATGGAATTCTCTTTATAGAAATCCATTTTGTAGCCAACTTTCTTGAGATGCATCTATCCCTGAAAGCAATTTTCTTCATCCAGTAGAGGCGGCTGAGGTGTTTAGGGCCGGCTAAGTGGATCGCTGACAATTTGCTCCTAGAGCTTGTGGGGGATTTAACAGCAAGGCCTTGTGGGGGAAATGTGTTGAGAGCCATCCTCTCCAGGCCTTTCTCTAGCTGCACTGAGTTCTGTTTTCAGAAAAGTGATTGCACAACGGGGTAGGCAGGATATGGGTAGTGGAGGGAGTCACTTCAACGCCCCAAGGCACGAGGTCAGTTACCCTTTAATATCTTCAGCATGCTTCAGAGGCTTCCTGGTAAGCTGCATATCATAGCCAGGTGCATGGAAGACAAGTCAACAGACCAGAGTGGTGTCAAGGTACGTCTCTGTCACAGATCAGACTGGCCACAGAGGATTTGTAAGGAAGTAGAAGGAGTTTTCTAACGAGGACTAGAACTCATGTCTGGCTGGCTCCTTGCCCTGGCTTACGTTCCAATACTGCCTCTTTGGGGGCACATTTGTGATTATGTAATGGCAAAACAAAGCGTTTGGTAGTAAATTAAATCAGTTTTATACTATGTGGGTGACTTGCATGCAGTATATACCGCCAGGCTTTGATGCGTTCCAATGTGGGAAATGTACTCTTGAAGCATAACAACTGGCTCTTCTCCATCTGTTCATGTTCCCCATTTGACTCATCCCTCCTCTGTAAATACTCTCTGACTTGTTAGCAAGTTGAACAAATTTCAAAGCTCTATGAATGAAGTGCATGTAGGTCAGGAGTTACCTTATGGGAGCCTCAGCGGACGTATAAACTTGCCTTACCATGAGAATTGTTTCAACCATTTGACACTCATGAACAACTATGTTTCTCACACAAGCAAAGGGATGCAAATAAAGATCAGATGAGGGCTAGTGGGGAAGGAAATCAGCGAAAAAGTAAAAGTTTATGTCCAAACATAGAGAGCAAAAACCTACCATTGGGACACAATAAAGGAAAATAAATGCTCATGAAGGTAACAAAACAGAAAAAAAAAAACATTGACAAGAACGAAAGGAAGAGCTCTGTGATTCTTAACTGAAGCTTGATGGGGTCCCTGGTCTCTTCTCGCTGGTTTTCGTAACAGTGTCTCGGAACGCCATCCGTGACTTGCCGTGGCGGTGACACACCATCACGGACTTTCACGGTCATGCCACCTGCTGCCTAACCCCACAGGACAGTGATTCAGTGTGGCGAAACAAGCACCCAATTTCACAGCCAGAACAATCAGAAAAACTATAAAGTGCACCTTGCGTGGTAGAGGAGAGGGGATGGATGCTGTATCTCTACACCTACAGTTGAATGAGTGCTCTAAGGCCGACTTCCCCCTTAATAATATTAGCTTACATTTTTTGAGTATCTGCTATGATCTGGACACTATTCTATCTGTTCTACTGGCACCAATTTAATTTTCACAGTAATGAGGTAGCCTTATTTTTGGCCCATTTTTACAGATAAGGAGGATGAGACACAGAGAGGCAATAATTAGCCCAAAGTCACACAGTGTTTCAGGATTCGAACTCAGGCCATCTGGAACCAGGTTTGGAGCCCATCATCATGCACCCAATAATATACCCCAATCCAGTCAACAAAAATCCTGTGAGTTAAAACATACACATATACACACACACACCAATTACACTTACATATTTTCGATTGGCCCAGCCAGGTTGAGCTCAGAATTTAAAAAGTCAGTTCTTTTGTGCCTTGGCTTTCCCTTAAATCTAATGAGCAGTATGTCACAGCCAACCTCAGTTAGTAAACTCAAGATCCCACTATGTATCAGGCAGCGTGCTGTGCTTTCAGAGGTTCCAACCTTGTCCCTGAAGAGCTTTCATTCTACCCACCGGACCCAGGACTAACCCTACTGGGAATAATACGATGCAAATGGAGAGGAAGGGATGAGAATGAAGGCTTCTGATGGGGGCACATGCGGAAGAGAGGAGAAATGCCCAAACACCGGGACCTAGTGTCAGGAGAAGAGTCGCTGGTTGACCATTTGGCTTATGTTACAAGGAGCAGGCAGAGAGAATGGACACTAAACTTCTAATGATGCCCAACTGACTTGGAAGGAGGCCGACTATATTCTCTTAAAAAAAAATATAGTCAGAGACGCCTGGTGGCTCAGTGGTTGAGCGTCTGCCTTTGGCTCAGGTCATGATCCCTGGGGTCCTGGTACAAGTCCCGCATCGGGCTCCCCACGGGGAGCCTGATCCTCCCTCTGCCTGTGTCTCTGCCTCTCTCTCTGGGCCTCTTATGAGTAAATAAATAAAATCTTTGAAAAAAAAAGAACACCCCCACCCCAAAAATATAGTCATTTCAAATCACCTTTTCTCTCTGTGTTATAGGTACTATGAAGATTCACAAAACAACCGCTTCATCCAATCATGGGGTTTGGGATTTTTGTGACTCACCTTCCCCAAAAGATGAACTGATAAATCTTGTCTATTCTTCATTGGTAACATCATGCCTATGTTAACCAAGTCTTTTATTATTATGAGGAACAGATATTCAACCCAAATTAAACTCAGGTAAAATGGGAATTCTTTGGCTCATATAATTAGGAAATCAGAAGTCCAGGAACAGCTAGACCCAGGAACCCACATAATGTTGTCAAGACATTATCAGTATTTCCCATATTAACACATGTGCCCCAAATAATCACTTCTCTCTTGCCTCGGAAAGTCCCTGACGTTCCCAGGCCGGATTTGTTCAAGTGGCAGGCAACTTGTATCCATCCTCCTGGCTTAGCAACTTCAGTGGAAATAGGACTTCTCTATGCCAACATCTGAACATCAATCATTGAAAAGACTCCAACTGGCCATGCTTCAGTTGGTGCCCATCCCTTAGGCCAGGGGATAGAGTTTTCTGATTGCCCAACCTGGATCATGCGCCCGCTCTCAGAGTGGGCAGCAGATGAGACTCTACATGAAAGCCGCACCATGACTACATGGTGTTGGGGAGGAGTCTTCATCAGATAAAGGAGGCTAGGAGATGGGGGATAGGGTAAGGGAGTGGTAAAGAAGCTAGACCAACAGAACCAGAAGTGCTACAACCCATCTGAGGATGCCTCCAAATTTCAAAATCCTAGAGCTCTTCAGCTTGTCTCATTGGTGCTACTTAGCCTGAATCTGTAGCCACACCCAGAGATGGCGACCTCAGTGTGATTTATGGCTATGAACAAATGTATCTTCCTACGGTTGCGGGGTTCTTACGATGACTCATCTCTTGCTCTTAGCAGCCACTTACACTTGTCTAGCTGTCAGGGTTTACAAAGCACTCCCACATAAAAATGATTTCATTCCAGCCACACAGCAACGTGGAAAGTATGTAGGGTAGCCACTGTTATTCCCATTTAATAGATGAGGAGACGGTGCCTCGGAATGGTTAGTGGCTTGTCCAGATAAGTGGCCGACCCAACAGGAAAGTGGAGTCTTGCAGCTCCAAGATGAACACAAGAGGATTCGGAAGCTTTATGTGGGGGACGTGGGGACGTTGTTGAGGTCACCCGGTGACTCGGCCCCTGAGATAGTATGAGAGTTGGAAGTCGTGATCTCCCTCCCAGGCTTTCATGACTAGAACGTTGGCCTCCTGAGCCTGTCTTAACCCTGTCCAGAACCGATGCCAAAAAGTTTCGTTTCAAAATGCATTTGATGAGGACTCTGCAGGCTGATTTGTCTCCAGCACACCCTGGAATGCCACACATGCTCACTTGATTTCCAGGCTTCTTTTGAAAGGAGCCAATACAAGAGATTTATGCTTTATGAATTATTGCACTTGTAATGAAAAAAGAATTACAATACATGCTTGAGATGCTCATGTGTTAGATGTGTGCGCAGCTTCTAGGTTGCTAACACGGCATCTAACTGCCCATCCCGTTAATAATGCCATTAAAATTTTTGTGAAAGGTAAGTTAACTTCTTTGGGGATGCACAAGGTGGGAGAGGGGTGCAACCTGTTTCTGGCATTACAGATGGTAAGGAAGAGGATTAGAAAGTGCAGTCGGAACACTGTAACTCGTTACAGCTGCTAATTGGGCTCTCATCTGACAAGCACCTTATTGCTTTACAAGGGAGGGAGAGAAATAAAACACGCAGCCCAGACAATTAGGGACCAAACAAAATTAAACAAGTCCTTATGGCCATAGGTACTGGGTGTAGTGCTTTGCCTTGCATTGTTAGTGACTCATGTATTATGAAGCACTTAGGGATGCTCGTTAATGGGGTCTCTCTCCCTCCTGGAGGGCGACTTGAACATTAGACTCTGTGACTCAGGTGCAAAAGCTCTGCTGTATTAACGCGGGCAGAATGATGCTTTCCTCTCTCACAGGGGTGTAGCGAGGCTTAATTAATTGTTGGGGAAGCACTTTGAGATTCTGGGATGAAAGGCACTATAGAATGATAATAATTTGCATCGACAAGGTACATTTCTTCAGTGGAATTCCAAGCACTTTACAAACATTAATTAATCCTCATAACACCCTGGCGAGGCAGGTAAGTTTTCCCAGGATACACTAAACAAATCCACCATGTTATGAGTAGGAGAGAGGCTATCGCTCTCTTGCTATGAGCTCACTTTATTATTTATTCTTGGTGGGAACTTCCAGAAAGGCTGATGTGGACTCTGCTTCCCATTAGTCCAAACGGTTTGCCATTCGCTTTTGATTACCCACAAATATCGCATTCTGCTGGAGCGCTAATCATTCTGCTGGGGGGACACGTGTCCTGTGCAAAGCGAGTCATAAACAGCTGTCATTCCAATGGATATTAATGCCTATTGTCTCCCATTCTGGAGCTCTGCGCCTTCCTCACGGAAAGAGAATGGTGGAGGAGTGGGTGACATCTGTTTCAAAGACAATCTGCAGCCATGCTGGAGAGAATGCACCTGGCTTCCACTTTCAAGCCCATGTAACCAGTGGCTTCTTGGCCTTTCTTTGTCACCAGCACATTTTATATTTTACATTCTGGTTTTTCATCTCCATGCAGCAGGGGGAAATGGAGTTGAGGAGGCTGGAGGGGGAGGGAGTCCTGGGCGGCATGCAAACAGGGCAACCAGCGTTTCTAGAATCACGAATCTGTTATAAATCAGTGGTGCAGAAGCAGCTCAAGTGTCAGGACCCAAACAGCTCCCCCAAACCCCAACCATTCCGCAAATGAAATAAACCTAAAGAGGAAAAACAATCCTCCAGCTAGACAAATGACTTCAACATGCTGAGTGGTCGACTTGTCAGTCTTGAGTGGCTCTCCGATCAGGCCTCTGTTCCCACACTGCTGGCTTTAATTCTGCACACATTCATTGACTGCAGCTTTTTCAGATTGAAGAGGAAAAGACAAAGAGCAAGGGAGCTTGTGCGCTGTCATTCCGTACGGGCACCGCACTTTAAGGCGGTTGTTTCCCAGCTACTCTCTGGGGCTGCGAGAAAAGCGTGGTGCCCGTGCATCGGTGTCATTCAGCGCGATGGAGGTGAGATCCCCCAACGAGGGATGAGACTGTTGTTTCGGGGCTGCCCACTGATCAAAGGGAGGGAGGGTAAGTACATCCTGGCCAGGTATTGGATTTTGACCAAAGGCGATCCCTGAAACCGATGATCATTTGTAAGGTCCTTTTTAGCTCTAATAGTCTATGGAGGGATGGCTTCGTAAAATCTCCCCCTTGCTGACCTCCACAAAGCCCCCTGACCAGCATGCCCTGAAAGGCACATAGTATGGACAGATACTGATCCCCTCGGCCCTTGGGATGGTTGCACACTTGAGAAGGTCGCCTTCCCTCATTTGGGGATGCTTTTTAAATATTTTTTATTTTCTCTGTTTTGTGACATGAAAAAAAAAAGGGGGAAAGTGTTATGCTACTTACTGGCCTTATAGATGAGTAAATGGAATTGAGGAACGTTCAAGTGACTTGCCTATCGCTATATAGTGAGTAATGCATGCAGGTCTATCTGATTCCAAAGACTGAACTCTGAGCCGCTATTCTGAGAGTTCCCAATCCTGGCTGCCCATTAATACCAGTGGAGGAACTTTTAAAAATACCCATTCCTTGGGGGAAGCCAGCTCTATCTCCCACCCTCATGGGGATTCTGATCTGACTAGCTGGAGGTGGGGTGGGGGGTGGTCCTGACCTTTGCTATTTCCTTGAGTCTCCCTCAGTGATCCTAATGTGCAGGTAGCGAGAAACATGGAGTCAGTGAGGAGCTATGAATCACCTACCTGATGTAGTGGAGGCAATCTTCTATTTTCATTCACACATAATGAGAACTGAAAATGTGTCTGAAAGTTAAAACAAAGTCCAAAAAGCAAGCCATAGGCTTTCCTATTGTAATGTCCAGAGAACTAAACAATTTAAAATCCTGCATTATGTGCTCACTAATTTGGTAAGTAACTGAGAAGCTTCCCTGGCTCCCAGAGCCGGGGTTAGAGATTGCTCTGGTCTGCCTGCTTCCCTTCTCCCTATCCTCAGGTTGGGGAAGTTGTAGGGCCCCATGGTAGGATTATTTCCGGGGTGCAGGGACCCTCTCCCTCACCTCCAACAAGGTCCCAGAACCCTTTAGTGTTCACATCTCCTTCAGAGCCTGGGCAGGTATCTAGAACCATGGGGAAGGGAGAGTCAGGTAGGGCCTCAGTCCTGGGCCCCATCCCGCATTTGACAGCCAGGTTTTCTAAGCTGCTGCCAATGCCTGTGGCAGTGAGACCCCGACTGGGGGCAGACAGTGTTGACACCTAAGGAATGGAAAGGAGTTGGGGCATGTGATGCAGCACTGCTCTCAGCGAGGATATAATCTCCAGCCTCTCCAATCAGATGATGGCTCCTCTTGGAGAAGGCATGGAGGGAAGGCCAGCAAGACTTCCATGGGAGAAGGGTAGAGAGCCCACCCCAGCTCTGCTCCAACAGCCAGTTTCAGACACCTGCTGCTGCCTTGGGGAAAGTCAGCTTTGTTTCCCAGCCCCATCCAGCAGGGGCTTGAAATCTCTACAGAGAAGATCTTATCCTCTCCATTTTAGAGGTGAAGTAACAGTCCAAATGCTGAAGAGATTGACACAATATATACCACTGGTAATAAGTGGAGGACCTAGGCTCCAGTCAAGGCTTTGACGACAACTCCAGTGCATGGTGATTTGGGTTCTTCTGGTTCTGTGCTCATATGACGTTGGATGAGGCACTTGGGATCACAGCAGAGGTTACATGAAGTTAATACTACATGTGGAAGTGTCTGCCTCTGCCTTGGCAGTTACAAGTGCTCAAGAAATGTGGGAGGCATGGTGGGGGCGGGGTAGGGGAGGTGAAAACATGAATAACATTGGGTCTCTGGCCCTTAGGAAATTCATGGTCATGGGGTAATGAAGAAAAAGGTAATAGCAGTTAGATTCTTGGACACCTGGAGTCACACTGCCCAGCTCATCAGTGAACTGCGTCACTTTGGGAATGTTACTTATCCTCTCAGAGCCTCAGTTTCCCCATCTCTAAGATGGGCATAATGGCAGTATATGCTTCAAAGGGTTATCGTGAAGATTAAATGAATGAGTGCATGTAAATTCTCTGGATAATGCCTGATACAGAGAAGGCTTTTGATAAGGGTTTGTCGTCAGTAGTGTTATATAAACACATAAAAATGTAAATAAAAGATTTCCATAACAGTCGATAAAAACAATGGAAGAAATGGCACAAAGCAAAAATGAGAAGTTTCAAAAGTGTTCTAAGGAACACATTCCGACTATGTCTGGAAACACACGCGGGTACAATTCATGGCCAGATGCCGGGTGATCTTGTCCTTAGTTGATCATAAAGCAGAGTCCAGAGGATGATGCCAAGCATTTCTTTAGAAATAGTGTGTCCTTTCTCCACTTGGGCCATGGTTTGCTCTGGGCGTCTTGGCTACCATGACCAATTAGCACAAAGTTAGTGGCGGCATAAAACAACACAAATTTATTATCTTACAGTTTTGGTGGTCAGAAGTCTAAAATTAAGGTGTTGGCAGGGTTGTGTCCCTTCTGGAGGCTTCAGGGAAAAACAGTTTCCTTGCTTTTACCAGCTTCTGAAGTTGGCCTACAGTCCTTGGCTGGTGGTCCCTTTCTCCATCCTGAAAGCAGCAGTGTGACACCTTTTCTCCTCTCTGGCCTCCTGCCTCCCTCTTTAAAAGATCTTTGTGATTACACTGGGCCCCCCAGGATAATCTCCCCAACTCAAGTTCTTTAATTTAGTCACATTTGCCACCCAAGGTAGTGTATTCACAGGTTCTGAGGATTGGGATGTGGCATTTAGGAGGCCATTCATTATTCAGCCTATCTGAATAGGCTGAATCTGAATAAATAAATAAATCTGAATAAAGTATCTGCGATTCAAACCCACTTTTCTCTTGCTAATACGTGCAGCCTTGCTTAGATTAATAACACGAGCTATTGTGCAAATTCTCCACTTTACTATGGATAAGGAGTAGAAAAATGCCAATGGTGAGGAGAAATGAAAACCCTATCCAAATAATAATTGCTATGGGATAATAATAATAATAATCCTGATGGGGGACAGTAAGGAAAGGCTCTTGCTGGAACTAAGAATGTTAAAATATCTTGGGAAAGGAATAGGTCCAAAATTTATTTTATAGCACTTAAGGTATGTGACGTCTATTCTAAGCACTTTACGGTTATTCAATCCTTCTAACAATCCCATGAAGTGCATTCAATTATTATTATCCCCATTTTACAGATGAGGAAACTGAGCCACAGTCAAGGTTAGGGGATATGCCCAAGGTCATACAGCTATAGGGGCAGCTCCTTGTGAGATTATGTTCAATGATTTTGAACCGGCGAACCCTTGGTTCCAGCAGCCCTTGGATATTCTCCATTCGGGCCTTCTTGTGTCCTTGAATCCAAAATTTTCAGTGTCCATCAGGGTGGCTTCTTCTTCTTCTTCTTCTTTTTTTTTTTAGATGGTACAACATGAATACCAGGAGTAATTTTCATCTGGTGGAATGTCTTTGTCTCACCTCTGGAACAAACAAGCCCCAGGCAATAAAGGAGGATGTACTTTCAGAATCCAAGAGCTGGAAGAGACCTTGATGATCATCCCGCTCATGAAGGTTTCCTAGACTTCTAACCCTGGGAGCAAAGCAAAGTAGGGGAGCTGGCCTGAGGGTTCAAGTGCTTTGCCTGGATTTCCTGCCTCAAGCAAGAAAATGGCTTTCAAGTCTCAAATTCTAGCTTAAAAATTCATGAAGCATTTTGCATTCCATATCTATAATGTCTCTGTTAATGAACTGCTTTTTTCAAAAAATAAATCTTTGAATAAGATTATCAGAATATTATGCAAGGCATAGCTGGTGATTTTGAGTGTCCTCCAGACCCGCTTTGGAGCTGAACACATAATTTCCACACCAATTTAAACAGTGTAGACGCTAGCCCCATCTACTCGTGAGTCTAAGCTCCAAACTTATCAAACAATGGTTTAGGCAGGGTTTGGACACGATCCATTAGGAAGCAGAAAGGGACCAACTGCTAGCTCATGAAATGCATGAGATGCTGTTGTCAATCTCAGTCTTAGAGCTGAGAGCTGAGTTCTTACTTTTACTTCTAGAATCTTTGCATATCAGATCATCCAAGCTGGTGTGGCAAAAGAGGCAGTGGCAGTAGATGGGGACATCAGGACCCTCCCTTCATCTTGGGCTTGGCTGGGCTCCTGGGGACAGGACTGCTGCTTTTAATAGAGAAGCACGAATGGTTGAGAGCTTGGGCAGAGAGCAGTGGTGCTGAATCCTCTTAGGACTTGAGGGGTTTTTAGCTGTGTTAGAAGCAAATAGCACCTGCTGTATGGCCAGTGGGAGCCAGATCATTTGGTTCAAGTTTAGTGGGTTTTCTCAAGCAGAAATTGTTAGGGGAAGACGTAGGGCAGGGTTTGGGGAGGTGGGGACTTGGGGGTGGGGTGGATGGGAACAAATACACTAAATAAGGCAAGGGTTTATGTTCCAAGCTCTGGTTGGCTTTTGAGTCAGATGGTATATTCTCAGTGACCAGCTACCTTCAAGTCTTCCTTTACCTGTGCCGAGAATCACGGTTCCAAATAGGTCAGAAATTGGTTGCTTAGGCTCCTAGCAGTCCGAAGGATGTGCACTTGTACGTATGTACGTGCTCAAAGCTTCACAAGACTTTTCACTAACGTTTGATTTGGGCAGATGACCGGCTAAGAACGTGTTTCTGTGTAGGCATATTGCCCCACCAACCTGGGCATCTCTCACTCAAGAAAAAAAGAGACGGTGGTAAGGGGGAAAGAGGAAACCCTAGTTTATATTTGGTCCTGATAGGTACTGAGGACCACACTTCAGGTTTTCAAAGATCCATAAAATGTGGAAGCTCCTCCCAACCTCAATCTAAACACCGGATGAACAGAAAGGACCAGGCAACATTAACACGACCCTTAGGATCAAGATGGGGAGACGGCCACTTCGCCATCCTACTTGGAAAGTAGGCTGTTCAGAGCCTCAATTTAGATTTACTTTTAGAAATGTGGTTCTAATCAGGAATAAAATCATAGGATTTGGAGAATAAGATGGAGGAACCCAGGAGCTGTGCCAGGGGCTTCTTGGTTTCAAGATCCGACCCGCTGGGAGCTCCAAGACGCAGCATTTCAGCTTATGTTGCTAACAGGGGGTTCTTAGCGCAGCAAGGGGCCAATTCAGAACGTGAAAGAGTCTTCCTGTGAAGACTGTCGTTCTCTAATAGACACAATAATGGAAGGATCCGAAAAGAGAAGGGACGCAGCAGACTGGGAATTTCTATGGGCAGGTGACAACTTCGCCGGCAGAGGTGGAACCTGCGGACGGTGGGGCTACTTTTCCTTCCTGTCTCTGCTTGTGGGAGAGCTGCCTGCAGACTGGAAATCAAACCCGCTTGTGGCACTTTGAAGTCTCTTCCCGTTTGAGGTTTCGGTGGAGGGATAATGAGTGGATGAAAGGCCTTTTTAGCTGGGGCTGTGAACAGCCAGTTCCAGATGAATGGGCACCAGCAACACAGGGCAGCCTGTGAGGCCTGTTCAAGAGGGAAGGGAGGAACAGAGCAGGCCTTTGGACGGCGTCTGCCCCCAGCTCCAGCCCTGGAAACAATTAGTGAGACGAGAGGAGCAGACGGGAAGCAAAGACGGAAGGACAGTCCTTCCAGACTGGGTGACTCACTGGCTTCTGGGTTTGCCTCTCCTTAGGCCTCTGAATGGACTGAGGACAGTAGAGGGTGTGAGCTTGGCGAACAAGGCAGATTCTGGCAAGATCTCCCTCTTTCCCAGTTGGGAGCCCTTTCATCCTCCTGTATTTATGGATCAAAGGCTATAATCCACCCCCCCCCCCTTTTGGGGCTATGAGGCGATCTCTCAGATTCCCTGGCTTTGGGGTCCCTGGAAGACCCTTCTTCCTGCCTGAGCTTCCTGGACTCCTCCTTGTTTATTGTGGAGGAAATCTCCCTCTTTCCTCTGCCCTTACCTGAGAGAGCAAAGGCCTCCGGACCTGGCTTTCCATTTTCCCTAAAGCACATCCCTTTCCAGGTCATTCCTGTGTTGCTGTAAAAAGGGCCACAAACTGGCAGACCTTGGATGAGCTGTGGGAGGTTGAATTCTGTGTCGTCACTTAATCATCAGATCCCATGTTTCAAAGAGAATTCTAATTCTGCAGCTCCTGTCAGCACCATGCCCTACAATTGGCCAGAGTCGAGGGGAAGTCGCCACCTTTGGATGGGACACAGATTCCTCTATTTCCCAAGCCCAGCCTCTATCCCTCCCACCTTCTCTCAGATCCTACATCCTCCCACTGCTGCTCTTGACCTTCTTACACTCTTGCCCACAGTGCTTTATCCTCCCTTAAGCATTTGGGTTTGTGATCCCAGCTGGGATTTATAAGGGGAGCACCTCATCTCACCCTTTCATGATTCTACGTAGAGAAAGTTTCATTTGAATATCACTCCTGGTCTCTCTCCTTCCCCTCACCTGGTAAGTTTGGAAGAAGAGCCAGGCATGCCCAGCTCAGCCCCTCCATCCTCACACTTGCCTGTCTATAGGAGATGCCTCGGCTCCCGCCCAGAGGGGAGGGCAGTCTCTGCAGGAGGCCACTGAGGCTGTCTATCACTGCCTGCACCCAGGAGGTCACGTTGAGCTAATTTAGGGGTGAAATGTCAGCAAGCTGACTTGGGTGGTTTCAAGCCAGGTTCTTAGTTGACTTTATCTGTGGTCAAGCTGACTTTTCCATCAGGGATCTTGATATCTGGCTCAGAAGGTGAAGGCTACAGTTTATATATGCTGATACATGCATCTAGCTTGGGACCAGCACAATTCTTACCCCACCGTGTTACCCGAAATCCCACAGGCCTCAGGATATGGGTCCACCCATGGGCTCACGGAATTTGATGATCCCGATTCTTTGGCTTGTGCTCCCTTTCCTGTTTGGGGAGGACTTCAGCCGTGTGCAAAACACTCCTCCCCGAGAGTCAAGGAGACCTGCAGGGCATCTCTTTTGCTCTCACTCAGGGCCTGTGCATGTATAGCTTCTGGCCACCTGGCGATGTCCGCTGATTCTGTCGTTCCCCAACACCATTCCTGACTGGCATCCTCCCTGGGGAGGCTGACGCCTGTGCTGATGGTACTCTTTCTGGATGCCCGTCAAGTTCCCATCCTTGTGGTGACTAAGCTCTGCTGAGTTCTCTTGAGGCCTCACTGTACACAAGCAATTTTGTGTTCTGGGCAGAAGCGTCAGGAAAACGTTTTTCTCCCTCCCTCTGGGTCTTGCTTCGTCAAGCCCCAGAGTAGCTCTGTGTGTACTCACATTCCATTGCTGGCTACATCCTCTCTCCCTCCATGGGCCTCCATGGGACCCAACCACGGAGCCCATCTGACATGGACCCTTGGCCGTCTTCCCCACCTCATGCTCTCTTGAATCTCCTCTCTCTACCCAAACTTCACGTGAACCTCTTCTCATGCCAGCTGACATCTCAATCCAACAGTCCTGTCCAGACAAACTGAACAAGTCAACATTGACTGAGCCAGACGCCATTCTAACCACTCCACGTAAAGTAAGCACTGACTCCCCTCAACAGCTGCCTGAGGTAGGGGCCCCTGTGCTCATCTACATTTCAGACACAGAAACTGGCTCAAAGGACCTCAGAGACCTGCCTGCACCACAACCTGGTCATCTACGGGCCACTCTCCAGATACAGGTGGTCGGGATTCAAAGACACCCTCCCAGCTTTCCCAGCTCTCCTTGGGAACATCACATCACAGAAGTAGTCCAGAGAGGGAGAAAAAAAGGAGAGGAAGATTTAAGGAAAGTTGGAGATGGGCTGGAAAGTAAAAATTGAAAAGGGAGGAAGAATAAACAGGTGCCCCAGCTCGCAATATTTGCACGAGCGATCACTCCATCACACCGTGTTGTCAAGAGCATGAAGGAGCTCAGAGAATCCATCTTCACTGCACCAGAAAGCGGAGACCCAGAGCTGTGGGAGAAACGTGCCCAACATGAAGATATGCGTATTCTGAGAGGAAAAGGAAGGCATGCAAAAAGAGCTTCTAAAACGGAGATGGTGCAAATCTTTGTTTGGCTTTATAAATGGAAAACCTGAGCCCACGGGGAGAAATGACTTGCCCACCATCAAAATATGTGCATTTCAAAAAGCAGATGGGAAAAGGAACTAAAAAGAGGGAGAGGAACCAGCCTGGGCGAGCTTCTAGAATGGAGATTACTCTATTTTCAAGTTAGACATTGAAAGAAAAATTCCTATGAAATACGAGTAGTGTAGTAAGTATGCCGTGTCTACCACTGTTGAGTAATGGTGAGAATAGGAAATTTGCCTGTTGATCTCTCTGAGGGTCGTGAAATCGAGCAGTTTTCTAGCTGGAATCTACTGGAATTTGGTGCCAGATGCCCTCACATTTCATTAATTGAAAAGGCTCTTCCTGAGTATTTCTCATGTGCTCAGGACTGTGTCTGAGGGTTTCGGGGTCGAGGAGAGGCAACATCAATTCATGGAGGTTTGGAAGGTTGACGACAAAGGTGTGCGTGGTGTGGGGCTCCCAGGTCCACCCCTGTGGAGGCCAAAGGACAGATCGATGATTAGGAGGCACTGAGCTTTGCAAACATTAGGCAGATGTTTAAACAGGAGACACTGCAAAAAGGCTGAGGTTAATGCGAATGCCTTCACTTCCCCGATAGTGAATGGGGCCACCCGTGCCTCTACCCCCAGACTCCGTGATGCCTGTGTAGTTTCCGTGTGGTCAGAAGCATTAGTTAGGGTTTTGTCCATATCTATTAGGAGGGAGGAAGCCCATTTAGCAAATTAAAATTGTTTTTATTTCCCCAGCTAATTGTTTTTTAATTGTTTAAGTAAAAGGTTTGGTCTTGATTAGAGGCTTTTAGTAAATTAAATCTGTTCACATTTTACAAGTCTAATATTTAGATCATCGAGAGGCAGTAATGGTTAGTGAGGTTTGCTATGGCAAGGGTTCTGGAATATAAATGTTGACTCCGAAGAGGCCTCGGAGATTATCTGGTTCAACATTCTCATCCTATCACTGAAGGAACAGAGGCCCAGAGAAGCTCACGGATTTGTCAGAGGTCACACAGCTTGAAAGTGGGAAAAGCTAGGCCCGAGCTGCCAGGGTCTGCTATCCTGGGCTATGCAAACCTTTTTAGGAGGAATGCTTCTAGTCAATACGGAAGGCTTTAATTAAATATTTAACCTCAAAAGGAGCCTACACACACAATAAATGGGGCATGCAGAAACATTAATTAATGTGTTTTATACTTTAATGTAAATTATGTGTTTCACACTTTAGTGTAAGCTGGTCAGTACTTGATATTTAACTGAGCAGTTGTTATGGGAAAATTTAAGACACTATTAGGATATCGGAGCTAAGTGACCCAGAGAAAGGTACACACGTAAGTGTGCACACACTCCTTAAGAGAAAGGTGATATGCTTCACTATGCTTTTTAGGACAGATGTGGGGTGGGGGTGAAGAACATCCATACAATGCAGAATTTCCCGAAGTATATTCTTTGGAACTCCACAGAATTCGGTGCAACGACAGGGCTCATGAAAGGGAAAATCATCTCATGGTCTAATAAAGATGGAAAATACCAGGGGAAGCAAGGCGAAACAGATTTTTTTTCTATTTTCCTCCTCTGCTTCACTCTCCTCCCCTCTCTCCCTTCCATCCCTCCTCCTTTTTTTTTTTTTTTCTTTCTTGCTCTCTTTAACATCAGGTCCCTGAGAGAGTCATAGCCTGTGTTCCTGGGGGTGGGAGGGGGGCAGCTGTATGCCTCGGCTGGGAGGACCCCTCCTCATTTCCAGGCTGGATCTGGGGAAGGCTGCCCTGAGTCATACCAGGCATTTCCCTCCATCCAGGATTCGGGCTCACCTGAGCTTCCTCACTGCTCTGCCAGAGAAATCCCCACCTTCTCGAGGATCCCAGCACCGCACCCCTTCCTCAAGGCTTTGGGAGGCTGTGGTCCAGCGTCCCACCCCCACCCCTTCTTCTCAGGCCTGCCTTTCACAGCCAGGCTGCCTTGCTTCCTAGGGGTTTGTTTTCTTTCTTTCTTTCTTTCTTTCTTTCTTTCTTTCTTTCTTTCTTTCTTTCTTCTTTCTTTTCTTTTTCTTCTTTCTTTTTCTTCTTCCTCCTTTCTTCTTTCTTTCTTTCTTCCTCCTTTCTTCTTTCTTTCTTCTTTCTTTTTCTTTTCTTTCTTTCTTTTTCTTTTTCTTTCTTTCTTTTTCTTTCTTTCTTCCTCCTTTCTTCTTTTCTTTCTTTCTTTATTTCTTTCTTTCCTTTTCTTTCTTTCTCTTTCTTTCTTTCTTCCTCCTTTCTTCTTTCTTTTTCTTCTTTCTTTCTTTCTTTTCTTCTTTCTTCCTTCTTTTTCTTTTCTTTCTTCCTCCTTTCTTCTTTTCTTTTCTCTTTCTTTTTCTTTCTTTCTTCCTTTCTTCTTTCTTTCTTCTTTCTTCTTTCTTTCTTTCTTTCTTTCTTTCTCTTCCTCCTTTCTTCTTTCTTTTTCTTCTCTTTTTTTTCTTTCTTTCTTTATTTTTCTTTCTTGATTTTATTTATTCATTGGACACACAGAGAGAGCGAGCACACAAGCAGGGGGAGCAGCAGGCAGAGGGAGAGGGACAGGCCGATTCCCCACCGAGCAGAGAGTGGGAGGCAGGACTCGATCCCAGGCCCCTGAGACGGTGACCTGAGCCCAAGGCAGAGGCTCCACCGGCTGAGCCCCTCAGGGGCCCCCGGGGTTCCTTTCCCCCGGCAGGCCCCCGCAGCAGTTGCCAGGGAGCAGGGAGACATCGGTGGATGCTCTGAAGGGCCGTGCCCCCTCCTCCAGGCTCTCCGGCTCTGCCCGCAGAAGCAAGGTGCCCCAGACCCTCTCTGCCGCCTCCAGGCCGCGGCCCCAGCCCAGTCCCCTCCTTGTCCCGGAGCCCTGGGCCTTACCAGCCGCCCGAAGCAAGCAGCCCCGGCCCGGAGTGTGGAGGCCTGAGACCCGCCGCCCGAGGTCGGGACCTGCCGCCCGAGGTCAGCTGCGAGTCGCACTGGGCTGCGTGATGCGAGATGCAGGAGAGCTTGGGCCTGCGGGTCTGAATTACCCTGAACTACAGCTGACATATGTGAACTACAGCTGAAATATGGGCCGTCCCTGGGCCTGGGCCCCTGCCAGAGGACCCCCTCAGCCTTGGCCCGACTGGGGGCACGGAGATGTTTCCAATGCAATTTCCATCTGGCTGGCTTGCCAAGGTGGGGACCCAGTTGGCGAAGTCTCTTGGGATTTTCGGAGGCAGGTGTAAGGAAGGGAAGCCTGGCCACAGGGCCACCACTCCCCGTCAGTCTCTCTGATTTTGGAGAAGGACTTTCTCCTTTTTTTGGTTGTCCCTCTCCCTTAACCTCTGCCTGGTTTCTTTTCCATCCCCTCTGGGGACAGGAGAAGGGAAGGGGGGGGAAGAAGGGGAAAGAGTACTTTCTTTTCAAGCCTGTGACCATTTGGATTCAAGTCAGCAAATAAAGGTTAAACCGAGAGAGAGAGACGGAGTGAGCACAATAAATGCCCACTTGAGCTTATCAGGGCCTCTCTCCCCCACTGGTCCGTCTCCAGGAGCCTCCCTTGAAGAAGCAGCTGCAAAGATCAAACCTTTTAGCTATTTGGTCTCCCGAATCCAATCTGACTCGGCCCCACTGTCACCAACTGACATTTGAAATGTGTCTATTTAAAAAGGAAAAGAGAAAAGAGCACAACACAACTAGGAGGAAAAAAAATATGCCGGAGATGCCATATCCTGCAAAGCAAGAAAAAGAATATCCTGTGTGTCTGTGTGTGTGTGGTTTTTTGTTTGTTTGTTTTTTTGTCTTGGTCTTTTCCTGTCTCTCTGCCTCACACTGCCACATTTATTAATATGGTGATAAGGATGACTTACACTGAGTCTTTCTAGAAGGCGGGAGGGAGGGGGCTTGGAGAATGAATGGACTGAGCCAACCCCCCTCCCCCGACTTAGTCACCCTGCTTTGAAGGGTGTCCTTAGGCTCTGGGGCTCTGGCTGGTTGGGTGAGGGAGGTCACTGGAAGACGTTGGCTGGCCAGAGACAAAGACAACAGACACATCCTACAGAGGAAGGATGTCCTTGACCTGGCCTCTGAATCCCAGACCACGGGACTGGCTCCTCCAGGCTTGTCACTTGGTGGTCAAGGAGCATTAGATGTGCCCATTGAGAGTCCATCCAAAGAGGATTCTGAGAAGAGGAATTTGTAACTGGGGATTGTGGCGTCCTTTCTGGTATCTGTAGGGGTCTACTCCAGTGCTTTTGAGTCTTGTTAAAATGTACGTTCTGGTTTGGTTGGTCTGGGGTGGGATCCAAGATGCTTTTCTAATAAGCTGCTGGGTCATAATCATGCTGCTGGTCGTGGACCACAGTTTGGATAGCAAATGTCCTTGGCCTAAATGTAGGTGTGCACAAGGGGGGAGGTTGGGGCCTGAAGCCACAGCAGTGAGGGCAGGTGTTATTCACAAGGATTAGAAACGCTTTCGGTTATTTGAAGGGAGACCAAGGTGGCACTTGGTTTTTCTCATATTTACCCATATTCAATACACTAGGCATCTTATAACCTTAGGAGAGATTTCTTCCCAATAAGGAGGAATGCATATCACAGTGTTTCTCAAAGTGTTGTCCCTGGATTGGCTGTAATAGCGGCACCTTGAGAGCTTCTTACAACTATAGCTTCTGAGGCTTTTCCCAGACCTCTTCAATCAGAAGCTCTGGAGGGTTGGGCAGTAGGGAGTCCCTGGAATGGACATTTATCAAGTTTTCTTTCTTTTTTTTTTTTTTTAAGATTTATTGATTTATTTATTCATGAGAGACACAGGCAGAGAGAGAAGCAGGCTCCTCACCAGGAGCCTGATGTGGGACTCGACCCCAGGACCCTGGGATCACAACCTGAGCCAAAAGCAGATGCTCAACCCAGGAGCCCCAACATTTATCAAGTTTTCCAGCTGATTCTTAGGAACACTGAAGCTGTTGAAGTATTAGGTCCCATGTCCAGTTGTTCTTTTAATCTCAGTAGAGTAATAAGCACCGCAGAAAAATAGAACATTTAAGAAACTATAAAACACAAGTAACACAATATATGTTCAAGCGAGAAATTGAGAAAAGACAGAGAAGCAAAAACAAGATGAAATTCATCTTTATTATACTTAACATTTTGGCATATGCTCTTCCAGACATCTTTCTCTATGCATTTTAGAAACAAAAATGGAAACATAATTGTAATAAAATGTTAACTTTTTTTTAAAACTCCATCATGGCATTGGAAAACTCTTTAAGCCACTACATTTCTTCCATATGTTTTAATGATATTCTACTGGATTTTTCTCTTTAAAATCCATTTTCGACGAGTGTCCTCTATTAAACAGTGTTTCCTTGTGCAAAATGAAGTACCTTTCTTTCCTTCCTTTCTCTCTCCCTCCTTCCTACCATCCCCCCCCCTTTTTAACTTTACCTTACAGATCAGGTGACAAACAAGGTTTCAGAGTTTTGCAATTTATTTCCCAGGTTTTTTTTTTTTTTTTTTTTAGATTTTATTTATTTATTCATGAGAGAGAGACACACACACACACACACACAGAGGCAGAGATAGAGGCAGAGGGAGAAGCAGGCTCCATGCAGGGAGCCCGATGTAGGACTCGATCCCAGGACTCCAGGACCACACCCTGGGCCAAAGGCAGGCACTAAACCACTGAGCCACCCAGGGATCCCCAGATTTCCCAGGTTTTGTTGGGTCTCACCTGATGACTTGCTGAGTCACCTCGAGAAAGGCTCATCCCTTCTCTGTGCTCCAGTTTCTGCATCTCTAAGATAAGACTAGTATGCTTGCTCTTAACCCATTCACAGAGATATTTCTAGAGTTATATTAGGATAAAATCTATAAATCCCTTTGGATTACTGAGAGAGAGGATGATAAGAAAATCTAAAGCACTATTGTTATTTCTTTAGTACTTATCACAGAATTACCAGCTGATGTCCTATAAAACATTTTTAAAAATCCACTTTAAAGGTCTTCACTTCTGCAAAGGATACATTTCTCATCTCTCCTTTTGGACACGGGCATGACTCTGGCTGCAAAGGGGCAGGAGACAGAGGGGGCCTATTTACAAGCTGTGTCATTTAATTCTATTTTGAATCTGGTTTCTAAAAAATGGACAAGATTAAGAGCTGTATCACTAAGGTACCACCAGAAAGGAAGAGGCAGTAGGAGATGTTAAGTAGGTAGGTAGGTAAGTAGATAAACAGATCATGTATATATGGATTGATTGAGATATCTGGGCTCTATCTACATACGTTTATGCATAGGTGACATATGGGTGTCTATACATGAGTACACACACACACATGTGCGTATATAGATACAGGTTTAGTACAGGGTGTTGGCTTACCCAGTAGGGGATGACTGAACAAGTCTATAGGGCAGGCTGTTAGGAAGAGAAGCTCACAGGTAAGCTAGAGCTTCATAGGCTTCGGCTGAAGCTGTTGTCCCTAGGTGAGAATGTCTTCTTTCTCTGGAGAAAGTCTCAGCCTGCCTTTGAGGCCTTTCAATTGGTTAATCCAGGGGCCACCAGGACAGTCTCTCTGATTTAAGGTCAACTGATTAGAGAATGTAATTACATTTGCCAAATCCCTTCACGCAGCATCTAGATTAGTGTTTGGTTGAATGAGTAGGGGCTGTCATCTAGCCAAGGTGGCACATCAAAAAGCTATCACAGTTCACTTCTTGCCAATCTGGCACCCCCACACACCTCCTTAAACCATACTTAATCTGCAAATAAAATTAGGGACTCCACCCAACATTGCACAATTATCCAGCACACAACTGGAACAGTTGTGAAATTTGCATACCCCCACTGTCTCTACCACTTTCCGCTCTACCACCTTTACACGTGCTCTATCATTCTTCCATAATTTGTTCACCTCTACTTCCATTAAATCTCTATCACTGATTTTTCAAGGCCGATATTCCTCTTGGTTCAATTCCATTGTTTTTGTGATAGAAAGCCAACTCAACAATAAGAGAGCAGTCAACCTGTTGATGTCTCTCCTTGAAGTATCTTTCCTTAGGAATGGTTCTCCACATGGAGCACTTACAATTGCCAGGATCGGTGCTTACATCATTTACATGGTATTTTATTCAATCCTTACAACAACCTTAGTTAGGATATAGGTATTATTGTCTCTATTTTCTGGGTGAGAAAATGGAACCTTGGACTGGTTGACTAAGTTGTCTAAGATCACAGAGCTGGTAGTAAAGGGCAAAGCTGGGATTTGTGTGAAGTACAATTTTACTCCAAAGACAGTGCTCTTAAACACAACTAAGATATTTTGAAGGCCACTAAGATAGCCTTCAAGTGTGATCTGTAGACCATCTATATCAGAATGAACTTTTGTACAGGTTAAAAATGCAGATATCTGGCCTGGCCTCATACCTAGTGAAACTGCATCTTCAGAGACGGGCCTAGGAGCCATCAGTTTTAATAAGCTCCCAGGGGTCTTGTACGTGTACCATGTTTGGAGAAATTTTGAGGTAGGAGTAAAGGAAAAGATTTTCAAAGATGGGTCATCTTGGCTATTGGTAGGTTTCAATTATTTATGTTGTTGAGAAGAAGCCCTGGCATATGTGGTGACCAGCATTCTAGATGTTCTAGATGGGCTGGGGCTAACAAGGTGGAGGACTTTCCCTAGCTTGGAGAACTGGGTATGCTAACTAGGGAAGTTTGCTTTTCATGCAGGATTTTCCCAGTTTCCACAGAGTTTCCCAAAATGGGTCCCTACCAAAGCCACATATCACATGCTTAGAGGACCAGTCTCATCACATACTAGTCGCCTGACACATCCAACATAACCATGAAATGCTGTTATTCCTATCCCCATTGCAATAAGGATGGTGTTGGATGGACCAATAGTTCAGATTACAATGCAACTCTTGGTAACAAATATATACACCAGAGATTTATAAGACCTTTTGATTACCCTGGTTTTGCAGATAAAGACAAATGTGGGGGAGGAAAGGAACCCAAGGAACTCTGAAAGGCAATGATTGAAAAAAAAGAAAAGGTGGGGCTGGGGGCGGGTGGTGAGGAGGTGAAGCTTAGTTTCATTCCCAAGCTAGATCAATCATTATTCCAAAGTGATTTTTAATCAAATCCAACATATGGTTTTTATTAATTTGGGGGCAATTCCCCTACCATCTAGTGCAATAAAAAGGGATGTTGATATCATAAAAGATTATGGCATCCCTTATCAAGCTAGCAAACAAGAAGTGTAAAATCCAAGATAATGAAATAAGTTGAATTGCTTCATCCTTCCCTCCCTGGTTTTATTGTTATTATTTTTTTATTGTCAAAAGTTCTGAGGGGAAGAGATTCAGAGCTGGGTTATGAATAGATTGTGAGTCAGGTTCATTTCTACGATGAAGCTGATACCAAGGGCCCAAACTTCTCAACAGCCTCAGTGGGAAGAAAGCAAAGCACTATCTTTAAGCTCTAATTTGCGGGAATGAATCACCCATATTCAACTTTCCTTTTTTTGAAGACCGAAAAAAAATCTGAGCTTGGGAGATTTTCTTTTTTTTAAGATTTTATTTTTAAGTAATCTCCATACCCAGTATGGGGCTTGAACTTACAACCCCAAGATCAAGAGCTGCATGCTCTACTGACTGAGCCAGCCAGGTGCCCTGGGAGGTTTTTTGTTGTCAGTTGGTTTGACCACCTTTTGTTCTTGTTAGTGTAGGTTCCTACTGCTTTCTCTGGGGCTAAACTTCAGGACAATGGAGACTATAGATCTCCCATGACAGTCCCACTGTGAACATTAGGTTCCTTCTCCGGGGAGGCTGGCTATCAAGGCTTTTTATGTCTGCCACCATGAACTTCTACAACTTAGCCTCCAACTCTGATCTACTCAGATACAGCTTGGAAGAGTGAGGTTGGTTGTATAGGAGGGGATGACCCATTATTTCTGGGAGTTGCTAATCTTTTTGTTGAGAAAGCCTGGGAGGGAGGGTCAGTGAGAAAGCTGGTGGAGTGCTGTGCTAGGTATGTTTACGCAGGTATCTTAATCATCTTCTTCGACATCCTACGAGACAGGAATTATTGCCACCTGCCCGTATATGAAGACCCTGTGTCTCAGAGAGTTTCAATGATCCACTCAAGGTCATACAATTTGTTGGTGATGGAGTAGGCAGTCCAACCCAGGGCTGTCAGACTGGGAAGCCCAGCATTCTCTCATCTAAGGTGATCACCTCCAGCCACTGTGGTGAGGGGAGAAGCCAGGAGGCAGGTGGCAGAGGATGCAAGATGTCTTTCTGTTCCCACAGCTCTTGGTGCAGCCAGGTTTGGGGAATAGAAGAGGAGCTCATGTCACCTGCCTCTCTCAGGAGAGCTTGAAATTGGCCTTTCCATGAGGCAAGCAGGTTAGTGTAGATGCCAAGCTGAATGATGCCTTTTTGTGAGCCAGCTCTGTGTTTCAGAGAAAAATTCTGAGCCACAGAATTTTTACTGCCAAACCACTCTTCAGGTTTGCCACTCATCATGCGGACTGCCATAGCACAAGTATTCAAGAGAAGTTACCACAGATGGGGTGATTCATAAAGAAGAAATGATCATGCCACACTTTGTGGATGAAGGATTATCTTAGCTCTGGCTGCGGTAACAAAAATACTACAGACTGGGTGGCTTAAACAACAAATATTTATTTCTCACAGTCCTGGAATCTGTGAGTCTGAGATCAAGGTGCTGGCAGGTTTGGTTTCTGGTGAGACCCTTCTTCCTGGCTCGGAGATGGCTGCCTCACATGGCAGGGAGAAAGAGAGCAAGCGAGCAAGCTCTGGTCTGTCTTCCTCTTCTGATCAGGACTAGCAGTTCTAAGGATGAGTAAGGAGTAAGCCTATGCTGAAGGTCCTACCTCATGACCTCATCTAAACCAAATTAACTCCCAAAGGGCTCACCTTCAAACACCATCACATTGAGTGTTGGGGCTTCACTATAGGAATTCCAAGGAGGGAGGAACACAGACACTCAGTCTGTAGCAGGGATTCAGTCTCTGCATCAATGAGAGGATGTCGGCCATTTTCTGTTGTCCGGATCTAATCCTTGGGAGGCATGGCGGGAGCGTCCGGCTGCAAAGGAACAGTGTCTGAGGATCAAGCAGACCCAGACAGAGCTTCCTCTCCACTTCTGCTGCTCTTGAATTGCTTTCAACCGAAGAAGAGGCCTCACAGATGCTTTTCAGGGGGCTCTAAGAAAAGCTCGCAGGGAATTTCTTCAGCTGAATGAATTGCTGTTTCAGGCCTTAGGAACCAGGCACATAAAAAAAAAAAAATCTTTTCCTGTCATCCTTAAGTAATTTTTCCAACCTTGACGCCTGGAATAGAAGAATTTCCTTGCAACATCAGCATCCTGTTTCTAAAAGTCAGGAAGCATCTCAGGATAGTTTGTGGAATGCAGGATAGTTTGTAGAATGCTCTGTGTGATATGTGGCGCGTGAAGAAAAAAAAATCAACATTTAAGGCACATTTCTTAGATTAAAATGCAAGAGAAGAACACACACCATAGATAGAGTTTGGCAGATGAGAGGTTTCTCACTAATAGGGCTAACAATTTAGAAGAGAATGTCATCAATTGTAATATAAGTTTACTTTTCATCTAATGAATTTTAATGGCAGCTTTCACCATGAACTCCAGGAATACGTAAGAAATAGGAAAACCTGCCTGGAAAGTTATTTGATAGTCGCTAAAGCAAAGTCTCTAGTATTATCTCTGCTCCATTTCTAAAACACATTATTTTCTCACAAAACATTTATCGCACAAAGAATATTCATCATATTGCTTGTACTCACTGCAACTTGAATGCAGACTCTCTTCGAGAAGTCTTACTTTTTTGCATATCTTATTTTGTTATTCAAATGATGAAGCATATTTTGCAGGGAGTTACACCTTTTTCGAGGCAGATTTTGTTCTGGAAAATGGTGCAGCATTTTTATTTCTCCCATCTTTACATAACTGGTTTCTTGTCAGCAGACATAACTATGTTTGACAAACCAGTCCTGTAACCCATCCTTGCAAGTGGTGGGCTGCAGTGGGGGTTTCCAGACCTCTAATTAGGAGGCTGTACCTTTCTCAGGAGATGGAAAGTGGACAGGCGTTTCTCAAGATCTTGAGACTTTTGACTTGAAATATAGACCCTTGTCACCTGAAAGTCATCTTTGTCCTTGACTTAGCCTTCAGGTTTTTTTTTTTTTTTTTTTAAGATTTTATTTATTTATTCATGAGAGACACACAGAGAGAGGCAGAGACACAGGCAGAGGAAGAAGCAGGCTCCCTTTGGGAGCCTAATACAGGACCCCGGGATCACACCCTGAGCCGAAGGCAGACGTTCAACCACTGAGCCACCCAGGTGTCCCCAGCATTCAGGTTTAAGCCTGTCTGTTCTCCTGACAAGGTTGTTCTCCCCATTAGCCATGACGGAGGCTGGCTGGACCACACAAGCCCACATTGACCCCAGTTCACCTGACTGTAGAGGTTCGACAGAGATGAGGAAACCCCAAAGCTTCTTTTTCCGTTGTCTTTTTCAATGGAATTTTTGACATTAGAAGGTGGTATTTTGTACTCATCAAGTACCAAAAATCCCAGGACTGCAAGCCAGGCGCTTTTGAGAGAGGCGAGCTGTACAATACCATGTACGGACATTGCCTTGTTTACGCCTGTAGTGCCAAGCTCTGGTCCCTATCCCCACAACTCCTCTAACTAGCAGGGCTGTTGTGCTGCACAACTGCAGGAGGCACTGTTCACATCGTATTTTACGAATGGCATTTCTGGGCCGACGTGAGTGTCGCCGCCTGAGTTGTGTATCGGTAGTGCTACCTGCTACATTAAAACAAAGTCTGCTATACTGCCAGGCAAGATCACTTTCTTCCAGAAATCTTCGGGGTTCTATGCCATGGAGGGATTCTCACCATCCCTGGTAAGCAGATCCTCAACATTTCTCTAAAGCCCCTGGGATCCCTGGGTGGCGCAGCGGTTTGGCGCCTGCCTTTGGCCCAGGGCGCGATCCTGGAGACCCGGGATCGAATCCCACGTCGGGCTCCCGGTGCATGGAGCCTGCTTCTCCCTCTGCCTATGTCTCTGCCTCTCTTTCTCTCTGTGTGACTGTCATAAATAAATTTAAAAAAAAAAAATTAAAAATTAAAAAAATTAAAGCCCCTGAACTACGCCTCTGGATGTTGCCCCAAACGCCATTATTAATTGTATTAGTTTTCTATTGCTGCTATAACAAATGATCACAAACTTGATAGCTTTATGTAAATTTATTATCTTCTAGTCCTGCAGGTCACAAGCCCAGTATGAGTCCTAGCAGGATAAAATGTAGGCTGGCTGTGTTCCTTCCCATCCACTCCAGGGGAGAATCCATTTTCTTGTTCATTCAGGTGTTAGCAAAATTCTCATTCTGTCTCCTCCTACATGCCTCTTCTGGTCCCAACACATAGATTCCTATACCTCAGAGCAGAGACAAAGCATTGACCCCTTCTCACGCCACCATCTCACTAGCCTTCCGCCATTGACTTGCTCTCTCATCCCAATCCTCTGCTTTAAGGACTTAAGGGATCGGATTAGACCCACCTGGAAAATGCAAAACAATCTCCCCATCTCCAGGTCCTTAACCTTGATCACATCTGCAAACTCCCTTTGCCAAGTGATGTAACATATTCATGGTTTCCTGGGATGAGGATGAGGACATCTTTGGGAGCCCATTCTTCTGCCTACCATGTTATTGATTTAATTATTTGGCCTTTTCCACCGGTTCAACAATAAAACCAATTAATTATTGAGAACCTACTGTGTTTTAAATAATATTAACTGTTATTGCTTTTCTCCATCCAGAGACATAGATTTCCTCACTTAATCCTTTCAGTGACCCTATGAGGTAACGCTGTCATCCAAGAGTGCAGTCAGCTGCAAGAATTGGAAGCCCCAACCAATGCAACTTCATTGTTTTAAAATAAAAAAAGAGAAATATATAGCAGCTTGATTGTGCCCTCAAGATCCCCAGACTCTATCTTTGCTGAGAGGTAAGAATACTGTAGAAGTTACTAGCATGGACCTTGCAGCCCATTGCCTGGGTTTGAGCCAGTTTCCTCCTCTACAAATAGGAATAATAATATACTCAGACCACAGGGTTGGTGGAGTAGGTGAGTTAATACATTTAATGTGCTCAGAACCATGCTTGGTGTGAATTAAATGTTCAATAAGTGTTGACTATTTTAAATGTTATTTCCACATGCTAAATATTATTTAGCATGTTGGGTTTTGGCTTCATATCCTTATGGTTGACATCTCACGGGAGCAAGATGGTTGTTATAACTTCTAGCTATGACAGGTAGGAAAAGGGAGGAACAAGTGAAAAAGAGAGACACGTGTGCTATTTGTATCAGGAAACCAAAAGCTTCTCAGAAATCCCCAGCCACTTCTCACTTCTCATTGGGCAGGCAAGTGAGATCTACGACCTTCCCTATATTGAGGGAAAATCTGAGAAAGCAAGGTTTTTTTTTTTTTTTTTTTCCCTCCCCCAGATAATGATGAATCTGGATGGGCATTCATTACCTCAATCCTTTGGTCACTGTTCCCTGTCTCCCAAGAAAATGGTGAGCTTTTCAGTGAAGAAGGAAGACAAGTGGAACACAGGAAGGTACTAGCAGGGGTTTGCATGGGTACATTGGTTCGTGTGCAGGAGTCTTAACTGCACATGGGGCAGAGATTTTGATGGGAGGCTGGTGGGAGGTGCGGAGATGGGGGAGGGCTGGACGATGGATGGTGTTGTGGGTTGAATTGTGTTCTACTCAAAAGATATATTCAGGAGGGAGGAGCAAGATGCCGGAAGAGTAGGGTCTCCAAATCACCTGTCTCCACCAAACTACCTAGAAAACCTTCAAATTATCCTTGAAATCTATGAATTCGGCCTGAGAATTAAAGAGAGACCAGCTGGAATGCTACAGTGAGAAGAGTTCGCGCATCTATCAAGGTAGGAAGACGGGGAAAAAGAAATAAAGAAACAAAGGCCTCCAAGGGGGAGGGGCCCCGCGAGGAGCCGGCCTGAGGCCGGGGCGAGTGTCCCCAGGACAGGAGAGCCCCGTCCCGGAGACGCAGGAGCTGCACCGACCTTCCCGGGCGGAAAGGGGCTCCAGGGAGGTGGAGCAGGACCCAGGAGGGAGGGGATGCCCTCGGGCTCCCGGGGACAGTAACAGCAACTGCACGCCCAGGAGAGTGCGCCGAGCTCCCTAAGGGCTGCAGCGCGCACGGCGGGACCCGGCGGGACCCGGAGCAGCTCGAAGGGGCTCGGGCGGCGGCTCCGCGGAGGGGGCTGCGCGGCCCGGGAGCGCGAATCCACCAGCGCAGGCTCCGGAGCACAGGGCGCCGGGACACAGCCCAGGATCCCGCCTCCCCCGGGACAGGCAGAGGCCGGGAGGGCCCAGGACAGCGAGGACGCTCCTGCCCCAGCTGAGCACATCAGCGGCCCCGCCCGGAGCCTCCAGGCCCTGCAGACGGAGTTCCTGCCGGAGCTGAATCCAGGTTTCCAGAGCTGCCCCGCCACTGGGGCTGTTCCTCCTGCGGCCTCACGGGGCAAACAACCCCCACTGAGCCCTGCACCAGGCAGGGGCACAGCAGCTCCCCAACTGCTAACACCTGAAAATCAGCACAGCAGGCCCCTCCCCCAGAAGACCAGCTAGACGGACAACTTCCAGGAGAAGCCAAGGGACTTAAAGTACACAGAATCAGAAGATACTCCCCTGTGGTTCTTTTTTTTTTTTCTTTTTGTTTTGTTTTGCTTTTTGATTTGTTTCCTTCCCCCACCCCCTTTTTTTCTCCTTTCTTTTTCTTTCTCTTTTTCTTCTTTTTTTTTTCTTTTTTTTTCTTTTTCTTCCATTATTTTTTTTCTTTCTCTTTTCTTTCCTTCTTTCTCTCCTCTCTTTTTCTCTTTTTCCCAATACAACTTGCTTTTGGCCACTCTGCACTGAGCAAAATGACTAGAAGGAAAACCTCACCTCAAAAGAAAGAATCAGAAACAGTCCTCTCTCCCACAGAGTTACAAAATCTGGATTACAATTCAATGTCAGAAAGCCAATTCAGAAGCACTATTATACAGCTACTGGTGGCTCTAGAAAAAAGTATAAAGGACTCAAGAGACTTCATGACTGCAGAATTTAGAGCTAATCAGGCAGAAATTAAAAATCAATTGAATGAGATGCAATCCAAACTAGAAGTCCTAACGACGAGGGTTAACGAGGTGGAAGAACGAGTGAGTGACCTAGAAGACAAGTTGATAGCAAAGAGGGAAACTGAGGAAAAAAGAGACAAACAATTAAAAGACCATGAAGATAGATTAAGGGAAATAAACGACAGCCTGAGGAAGAAAAACCTACGTTTAATTGGGGTTCCCGAGGGCGCCGAAAGGGACAGAGGGCCAGAATATGTATTTGAACAAATTCTAGCTGAAAACTTTCCTAATCTGGGAAGGGAAACAGGCATTCAGATCCAGGAAATAGAGAGATCCCCCCCTAAAATCAATAAAAACCGTTCAACACCTCGACATTTAATTGTGAAGCTTGCAAATTCCAAAGATAAGGAGAAGATCCTTAAAGCAGCAAGAGACAAGAAATCCCTGACTTTTATGGGGAGGAGTATTAGGGTAACAGCAGACCTCTCCACAGAGACCTGGCAGGCCAGAAAGGGCTGGCAGGATATATTCAGGGTCCTCAATGAGAAGAACATGCAACCAAGAATACTTTATCCAGCAAGGCTCTCATTCAAAATGGAAGGAGAGATAAAGAGCTTCCAAGACAGGCAGCAACTAAAAGAATATGTGACCTCCAAACCAGCTCTGCAAGAAATGTTAAGGGGGCCTCTTAAAATTCCCCTTTAAGAAGAAGTTCAGTGGAACAGTCCACAAAAACAAGGACTGAATAGATATCATGATGACACTAAACTCATATCTCTCAATAGTAACTCTGAATGTGAACGGGCTTAATGACCCCATCAAAAGGCGCAGGGTTTCAGACTGGATAAAAAAGCAGGACCCATCTATTTGCTGTCTACAAGAGACTCATTTTAGACAGAAGGACACCTACAGCCTGAAAATAAA
The DNA here is from genome assembly GCF_003254725.2 of Canis lupus dingo. NCBI lineage: Eukaryota > Metazoa > Chordata > Mammalia > Carnivora > Canidae > Canis > Canis lupus. The sequence goes on along the minus strand of NC_064279.1, from coordinate 14,600,096 downwards.
AGGTTGGAGAACCATTTACCATTCGAATGGTCCTCAAAAGAAAGCAGGGGTAGCCATCCTTATATCAGATAAACTAAAATTTACCCCAAAGACTGTAGTGAGAGATGAAGAGGGACACTATATCATACTTAAAGGATCTATTCAACAAGAGGACTTAACAATCCTCAATATATATGCCCCGAATGTGGGAGCTGCCAAATATATCAATCAATTATTAACCAAAGTGAAGAAATACTTAGATAATAATACACTTATACTTGGTGACTTCAATCTAGCTCTTTCTATACTCGATAGGTCTTCTAAGCACAACATCTCCAAAGAAACGAGAGCTTTAAATGATACACTGGACCAGATGGATTTCACAGATATCTACAGAACTTTACATCCAAACTCAACTGAATACACATTCTTCTCAAGCGCACATGGAACTTTCTCCAGAATAGACCACATATTGGGTCACAAATCGGGTCTGAACCGATACCAAAAGATTGGGATTGTCCCCTGCATATTCTCGGACCATAATGCCTTGAAATTAGAACTAAATCACAACAAGAAGTTTGGAAGGACCTCAAACACATGGAGGTTAAGGACCATCCTGCTAAAAGATAAAAGGGTCAACCAGGAAATTAAGGAAGAATTAAAAAGATTCATGGAAACTAATGAGAATGAAGATACAACCGTTCAAAATCTTTGGGATGCAGCAAAAGCAGTCCTAAGGGGGAAATACATCGCAATACAAGCATCCATTCAAAAACTGGAAAGAACTCAAATACAAAAGCTAACCTTACACATAAAGGAGCTAGAGAAAAAACAGCAAATAGATCCTACACCCAAGAGAAGAAGGGAGTTAATAAAGATTCGAGCAGAACTCAACGAAATCGAGACCAGAAGAACTGTGGAACAGATCAACAGAACCAGGAGTTGGTTCTTTGAAAGAATTAATAAGATAGATAAACCATTAGCCAGCCTTATTAAAAAGAAGAGAGAGAAGACTCAAATTAATAAAATCATGAATGAGAAAGGAGAGATCACTACCAACACCAAGGAAATACAAACGATTTTAAAAACATATTATGAACAGCTATACGCCAATAAATTAGGCAATCTAGAAGAAATGGACGCATTCCTGGAAAGCCACAAACTACCAAAACTGGAACAGGAAGAAATAGAAAACCTGAACAGGCCAATAACCAGGGAGGAAATTGAAGTAGTCATCAAAAACCTCCCAAGACACAAGAGTCCAGGGCCAGATGGCTTCCCAGGGGAATTTTATCAAACGTTTAAAGAAGAAACCATACCTATTCTCCTAAAGCTGTTTGGAAAGATAGAAAGAGATGGAGTACTTCCAAATTCGTTCTATGAAGCCAGCATCACCTTAATTCCAAAGCCAGACAAAGACCCCGCCAAAAAGGAGAATTACAGACCAATATCCCTGATGAACATGGATGCAAAAATTCTCAACAAGATACTGGCCAATAGGATCCAACAGTACATTAAGAAAATTATTCACCATGACCAAGTAGGATTTATCCCTGGGACACAAGGCTGGTTCAACACCCGTAAAACAATCAATGTGATTCATCATATCAGCAAGAGAAAAACCAAGAACCATATGATCCTCTCATTGGATGCAGAGAAAGCATTTGACAAAATACAGCATCCATTCCTGATCAAAACTCTTCAGAGTGTAGGGATAGAGGGAACATTCCTCAACATCTTAAAAGCCATCTATGAAACGCCCACAGCAAATATCATTCTCAATGAGGAAGCACTAGGAGCCTTTCCCCTAAGATCAGGAACAAGACAGGGATGTCCACTCTCACCACTGCTGTTCAACATAGTACTGGAAGTCCTAGCCTCAGCAATCAGACAACAAAAAGACATTAAAGGCATTCAAATTGGCAAAGAAGAAGTCAAACTCTCCCTCTTCGCCGATGACATGATACTCTACATAGAAAACCCAAAAGTCTCCACCCCAAGATTGCTAGAACTCATACAGCAATTCGGTAGCGTGGCAGGATACAAAATCAATGCCCAGAAGTCAGTGGCATTTCTATACACTAACAATGAGACTGAAGAAAGAGAAATTAAGGAGTCAATCCCATTTACAATTGCACCCAAAAGCATAAGATACCTAGGAATAAACCTCACCAAAGATGTAAAGGATCTATACCCTCAAAACTATAGAACACTTCTGAAAGAAATTGAGGAAGACACAAAGAGATGGAAAAATATTCCATGCTCATGGATTGGCAGAATTAATATTGTGAAAATGTCAATGTTACCCAGGGCAATATACACGTTTAATGCAATCCCTATCAAAATACCATGGACTTTCTTCAGAGAGTTAGAACAAATTATTTTAAGATTTGTGTGGAATCAGAAAAGACCCCGAATAGCCAGGGGAATTTTAAAAAAGAAAACCATATCTGGGGGCATCACAATGCCAGATTTCAGGTTGTACTACAAAGCTGTGGTCATCAAGACAGTGTGGTACTGGCACAAAAACAGACACATAGATCAGTGGAACAGAATAGAGAATCCAGAAGTGGACCCTGAACTTTATGGGCAACTAATATTCGATAAAGGAGGAAAGACTATCCATTGGAAGAAAGACAGTCTCTTCAATAAATGGTGCTGGGAAAATTGGACATCCACATGCAGAAGAATGAAACTAGACCACTCTCTTGCACCATACACAAAGATAAACTCAAAATGGATGAAAGATCTAAATGTGAGACAAGATTCCATCAAAATCCTAGAGGAGAACACAGGCAACACCCTTTTTGAACTCGGCCATAGTAACTTCTTGCAAGATACATCCACGAAGGCAAAAGAAACAAAAGCAAAAATGAACTATTGGGACTTCATCAAGATAAGAAGTTTTTGCACAGCAAAGGATACAGTCAACAAAACTCAAAGACAACCTACAGAATGGGAGAAGATATTTGCAAATGACATATCAGATAAAGGGCTAGTTTCCAAGATCTATAAAGAACTTATTAAACTCAACACCAAAGAAACAAACAATCCAATCATGAAATGGGCAAAAGACATGAACAGAAATCTCACAGAGGAAGACATAGACATGGCCAACATGCATATGAGAAAATGCTCTGCATCACTTGCCATCAGGGAAATACAAATCAAAACTACAATGAGATACCACCTCACACCAGTGAGAATGGGGCAAATTAACAAGGCAGGAAACAACAAATGTTGGAGAGGATGCGGAGAAAAGGGAACCCTCTTACACTGTTGGTGGGAATGTGAACTGGTGCAGCCACTCTGGAAAACTGTGTGGAGGTTCCTCAAACAGTTAAAAATAGACCTGCCCTACAACCCAGCAATTGCACTGTTGGGGATTTACCCCAAAGATACAAATGCAATGAAACGCCGGGACACCTGCACTCCGATGTTTCTAGCAGCAATGGCCACGATAGCCAAACTGTGGAAGGAGCCTCGGTGTCCAACGAAAGATGAATGGATAAAGAAGCTGTGGTTTATGTATACAATGGAATATTCCTCAGCTATTAGAAATGACAAATACCCACCATTTGCTTCAACGTGGATGGAACTGGAGGGTATTATGCTGAGTGAAGTAAGTCAGTCGGAGAAGGACAGACATTATATGTTCTCATTCATTTGGGGAATATAAATAATAGTGAAAGGGAAAATAAGGGAAGGGAGAAGAAATGTGTGGGAAATATCAGAAAGGGAGACAGAACGTAAAGACTGCTAACTCTGGGAAACGAACTAGGGGTGGTAGAAGGGGAGGAGGGCGGGGGGTGGGAGTGAATGGGTGACGGGCACTGGGTGTTATTCTGTATGTTAGTAAATTGAACACCAATAAAAACATAAATTAAAAAAAAAAGATATATTCAAATCCTAAACCCTGATACCTGTGAATGGGTACTTATTTGGAAATAGGTTCTTTGCAGATACCTATTTCTACCTATTTAATTTTTTTTAAAGATTTTATTTATTTATTCATGAAAGACAGAGAGAGAGAGAGAGAGGCAGAGACACAGGCAGAGGGAGAAGCAGGCTCCATGCAGGGAGCCCGATGTAGGACTGGATCCTGGGACTCCAGGATCATGCCCTGGGCCAAGTCAGGTGCTAAACCACCTAGCCACCCGGGCTGCCCTACCTATTTAATTTTAATCAAATTAAAATGAGGTCATATTGGATTAGGCTGGGTCCCTGTCTAATGCTTGGCATCTTCATAAGAGGGAAATTTGGACACAGAGACACACAGGTAAGATGCCATGTGATGACAGAGGCAGATTGAGGCCTGCACTAAACTACATAAGCATGTAGCCCAGGGCTTTGGGAAAAGTAAAGCTTCTATTTGATGCTTGTCATACTTGGGTAGAGTCTGGCTTGTCTCTGGCTTTAGCAGGAGACTCAGCCAAATGCCCCCACAGTCACCCACTGCTGGGAGATGAGAGCAAAAGGACCCATGGACACATGGCCAACTCCATGTGTCCAAACTCCAGCCAGGAACAAGGCCAAGGGCCAGGCAAGATTTTTCTTGGAGGAAACCTGCCTGGTCTCTCTTAGAACATTCTGGTCTTGTGTCCTTCATCTACAGGTTACCTGGAGTCCTAGGGTTCAGACAAACAGCTCGCATCCTCTAGAAGTTACTGTTTTCTGGAAGCCCCAGAGGCCCCTGGACACCTCTCTATTGGTTTAGCAGAGTGTTTCTGAACTTCATTTTTTGGCCATGCCATGGTTGTTACTATATGCATTTGTACCGTTATTTGCTTAATGTCCACCTAAATTATTTTTTTATTTTATTACTTATTTATATTTTTTAAAGATTTTTATTTATTTATTCATGAGAGAGAGAGAGAGAGAGAGAGAGAGAGAGAGAGAGGCAGAGACACAGAGGGAGAAACAGGCTCCATGCAGGGAGCCAGATGTGGGACTCGATCCAAGGACTCCAGGATCATGCCTGAGCCAAAGGCAGATGCTCAACCACTGAGCCACCCAGGCATCCCAATTACTTTATTTTTAAAGATTTTTAAGTTTATTTTTAGAGAGAGAGAGAGCATGGTGGGGGGGGTAGGGGCAGAGGGGAAAGAGAGAAGCAAACTCCCTGCTGACCTGGGAGCCCCAGGTGGGGCTTGATCTCACCACCACGAGATCCTGACCTGAGATGAAATCAAAAGTCGGATGCCCAACCAGCTGATCCAGCCTGGGACCCCCTAAGTAATTTTATTTTTAGTGAAAACATACTTCACTACTGTAAGAGGGAAAAAAAAAAAAAAGCCAGGATCATTTTGTCCCAAATAGAAGACAGTTATAAAATTAATACAATTAAAGCAAAACAAAGTTATTAAATTCAAGCTAGAGCCTGCAGAAGTCTGAGATCTGCTCTCTGTTAATAAAAGAAATGAACAAGTTGGAGAGGGGTGTTGAAGACATACTAGCAGTTGACCAAGTCTTTCTTCCTGTAGGAAGCAGAAATTTAGAGATGAAATGCTGTCTCATGGTGATCGCGTGCGATTTACCACTAAAAGATTCTTTGAAAATCAGGCCAAATAATGGTAAACAACATTGATGCTGCTTCAGCTGATAGAATAAATGCTTTATGTACATTTTTTTAGGTCATCTTCTCACCACCTAGGAGGTCAGCATGATCATCACCACCTCAGGGGGGAGCTGAGGACTCAGGAAGCAGCTGGGTCACCCCCATGTCAGAGCCGCTGTAACTCACCTACCGCATGCCAGCCTAGGAGGGCTTAGCCTCCCATGGGAAACTGGGATGGAGGGGGTGCATCTGCCAGTTATCAGACCCCAACCTTGGCCCCACAGGACTGTCATCAGCCCCACTCCATTGAGTCTGCTGGGGCAGGGTGATGGGGCTGGAAATGAGTGACAGACTGCAGTAAAGTCTTAGCAGAAGCCCCAGAGGGAGCTGGGGACCCCGCTAAGGGGAGGCAGAGATGTCCTGATGCCGGGTCCTCGGGAAGGACCTCACTGCTTCTCAAAACAGCATGGGCGGCCCCGGCAGCAGGGAATACTCAGGTTTCCCTGCCGCCAGCCTTACCTGGCACAGGCCTGGGTCGTGTGCTGGGGGAGGGGGCGCTGTATCAGCGCAGGAAAGTTCTGGGACAGGTTTGCACCTGCAACACCTCTAAGAGTCATTCACCTGCAGATGCTCCTGTGTCCACGGCTGTGCTGCACCGGGCCCGCATCCTGTGAGTTTGCAGAACACGGCCTTGAGTTTGCAGAACATGGCCTTGAGTTTGCAGAACACGGCCTTGAGTTTGCAGAACACGGCCTTGAGTTTGCAGAACACGGCCTTGAGTTTGCAGAACACGGCCTTGAGTTTGCAGAATGCGGCCTTGAGTTTGCAGAACGCGGCCTTGAGTTTGCAGAACACGGCCTTGATTTTGCAGAACGCGGCCTTGATTTTGCAGAACGCGGCCTTGATTTTGCAGAACGCGGCCTTGATTTTGCAGAACGCGGCCCGGAGAGCAGGAGCCTTTGAAAGTGGGTCTCGCAGCAGTGTGGCTGCACCTCTCTGAGGCTTCCCTTTTAAAGCCTGGCTGGGAAAAAAAAAAAATCCCCGCGAAGAGGCACAGCCCCAGGCCAAACACAGTCACACTGCGAAGGTCAAGAGAGGGTCAGGAGAAAAGCAGATACTGAAAGGCCACCCGCAGAGCAGGGCGCGCACCTGGAGGCGGGAGGGAGGCCGGGTGGTGGGAGGACACAAAGCCGGGGCTCCACTTGCCAACCACCCCAAGTGCTGCTTATCAAAGGCATTTTGAGTGGAGGTGGGAGAGCGGAGGGAGCGTGGCCGGGGGAGGAATCCCAGGGCCACGAGCCGCCCTCCGGAGGCACCTGGCTGGGGCTGAGCTCCCTGACCGCAGGCCAGGCCGGCCCGCAAGGCGCACGGTGGCCCGGGGGCTCCGGGGCCCATCGACAGCTCTGAGCGACACTACAGCGGCCACCGGAGGCCGGAGGTGGCCGCACGCTGCACTATACCCCAGGAGCACGCACAATCCCAGGTGATGAGAAGGCTGAATGGTTCGGCCCAGAAACCTTGGAAAACAATTAGGCAGAGAAGTGAGAGAACCTGTTGAAATTATGGCCCCGCACTTTACTGCTCTTAATAAATTTTCTGGCAGCCTCTTTCCAACGCCGAGTCCTGGTCTGTTTATACTTTTAGTAGTTGGGGGAATTAAGTCATCAAAGTTTCATCTACCTGTCTGACTTCAGCCAGAAGTACAACTTATTTGTCTGGATACCTTTCAAAACTGCTGTCTACATAGATTATAATTTAATATATAGTGGAACTAACACAAGGCTGCCTGTTTCTTTGAGTCTCAAATGTCAAAATCTGCATTTACACGTTCTGAATTTTCTTCAACGTTGCACACACTTTAGATAGTAATCAACAATGGAGGCTTCGAAGAATTAAAAGAAATGGCACCGAGTTGGCTTTTTTTTTTTTTAAGATTTAAAAAAAATTTATTTATGAGAGACACACAGAGAGAGAGAAGGGCGGAGACACAGGCAGAGAGAGAAGCAGGCTCCATGCAGGGAGCCCGATGTGGGTGGGACTCCATCTCGGGACTGGGATCATGACCTGAGCCAAAGGCAGATGCTCAACCCCTGAGCCACCCAGGCGTCCCAAGTTTGGCTTTTAATCTCCACTTAGGCAGCAAGGGGAATTGTGGGTCCTGAGCTGGATTTACTGGCCACTTTACCAACCACAGCTGATCCAAGTCTCACCTGTAAAATGGGGTTAGTGTGCCCTCTTCCTTGATGTGAAGAAGAAATGAGAAGAATGTAGGGGAAGCACCTCTCACAGCTCCTGGATACTCAGTAAATATTAGCTCTCCCCTCTTTAGTAAGAGCTGCTGATTTGACGAATTTTTCCAGTTCAATTTGCATAGTGCTTTCATCTGGGCCAGTTTCATTTAAACACTGTTTTGTGGAGTGATTCCCCCTCCCCCCCAAAACCAAGTGCCTAAGTCCCTGGTGTCCTGAAGTCACTTATTCTCATAGGCTCTGAAATTCCAAGGGCAAGTTATTGATTGATTTAAGGCTCTATTTTCTCATGGAATTTGAGGATTAAATGAGGTAAATTATGAAAATCATTTAGGACAGTATCTGGCACTTGCTAAGCATGGAATAACATTAACCATGATTAGTAATAACTTCCTTCCTCCCACCCCCCATCACACAATCCGTATTCCCCTCTGCCCACCTTGGCCCCAAATCACACGCAGTTGGTGGTTGCCTGTCTCTGCGTGGCGGCTTGCATTCTGTAGCTGGAAAGCCAATACCCTCCTTGCCGGCCTGTCGACATTCTTCTCATCCTTTCAGGCCACTTCGGATGTTGAATCTTCCATAAAACTTACCCGATCTACACCCAAAGTCAAAAGTCAGGCATCGCTGGCAGCGTAGCGCCCCTCCAGCATTCACCACTTCCAGCTTTGGGTTTTTGTCCTTTGTGAACACGATTTCCTCTCCAACTTGACCTGCAGGTCCTCGAGGGCAGAGTCCAAGCCTTGTCCATGTCTGGGAACCTCTGCGGCACTTTACAATGTACATGGGCGACAATCGAAGCTCAGTTCATTTTTGTACTTATTTCACTGATGATACAGAAGAGCTATGAAGTCCAGTTAAAGCTATTTTTCTGTGGTGTTTGGGCTGGTTTGGGAGGGTCAGTTATAAGCAGCCAAATAAAGCTTCAGCGGAAAGGATGATAATTGAACGTTCACCATTGACAGCTGAAGCATCTCCCCTCCTCTTGCAAAGGACAGGGTCCAAGCCTGATGACCTCCGAGAGGCCGGTGATTAGGAAAGCACAGGTATGATGTACACTGGCCACGTGCTGAGGAAAGAGCTTGTCATGTCAGGTGGCGAGGCACCCACCCACACCACAAAGCAGCGAGCCCACTCAGGAGGTAGCACAGAGTGCCAGAAACATAGTGGGTTCTCAAAAAAATATTTATTTATTTATCATTTTTTAAAAAAGATTTTATTTATTTATTCATGATAGACATAGAGAGAGAGAGAGAGGCAGAGACACAGGCAGAGGGAGAAACAGGCTCCATGCCAGGACCCTGACGCAGGACTCGATCCCAGGACTCCAGGATTGCACCCTGGGCCAAAGGCAGGAACCAAACCGCTGAGCCACCCAGGGATCCCCCCCAAAAATATTTAATGTATAAAGAGAAATGCAACTTTCTCCTTTGGGTGACCCTCAATAACCTGGTTGGCTTCTTCATGCCTCAGTTTCTCCAGAGGTAAAGTAAGCATGAAGCTGATGTTCTTTGACGATATGAGAAACAAAAATTACTGTGATCATGAAACATTCAGCATGCACTGTAAACAATAATTGGTGAGAATAAACATGACCGTGAAAAAAGAAATCTCAGTTGTCAAGACACAAAGTAATCTCTAGTTTCTTTGGATACGCCTAAATAGCATTCATTAAATTTTTATTTTAGTACCATTGTCTGTAGGACTCAGTTTCCTCATGGAAAGTCAGGGAACCATCCAACTCACCACCCACAGCTGTTGAAAGGAACAAGTAATGCAAGTGGTTGCAAAGCACCTGCCTAAAATCCAAGGAATTATACAATAATAATAGTAATCATGTGTCACTAAAAGTATTTCCATCTTAGTAGGTTGCAAGTAATACATTTTCTCTTTACTTAAGTCTCTCTTTACTCTCTAAATAATGCATTACCCATTGCATTTACAATCTCCTAGCCTGCTTCGTGTTTTAAATTAGAATCTGGCCTGCCCACGTGAGCTAACACCTTTTACCTCAGGATTAATACCGGGCGATCTTTAACAACAGGACTTTGAGATTTATGGTTTGAGCTGCAAGGTGGAACGTCAGCAGTACAGCAATTCAGAAAAAGAACCCTCACACCTCATTTCTTCATTCAAATGAATTCAGCAAATATTTCTTAAGCATATAGTCAGAGCCAGGCAATGTGTTACAAATACGATACTCTTCCGAAGGCCACACAGACATGGAAACTAATCATTGTAATAGAGGTAATAAAAGTTTTATTGAGGATCTGCAGAAAGTATCTCGCTAACATTCAGGGTGGAATTACCTAGTCTGGCTCAGGAGGAGGGCTGCAGAAGGAATCTTGGTGAGGTTGGTTGCAGATAACTGAATCCCTTCTAGCAAGCCGAAAGGGATTTAAGGTGGACAGTTAGGCGCCTGGGAGATTCTTAGAAGGGCTGGAGAAGCAAGCTCTAGGCAGGGCTTCCAGGAGTACATCTCTGAGCAACATAACAGATCTGGCTCACTGAAGCTGTTGCTTTTTGAAGATGGGAAGACACCCCGACCGTTGGCTCAGAATCACGTTGCCTCAGCTGTGATCCATGCTAACACAATGGATGGTCCTCTCATAGCCTCTCCACCCCCAGGAAGTGAGTGGCCGGACATTTTTGCAGGAAACCAGATGCCTCTGTTACCCTGTTTGCCAGCAGAAGCATGCCTCATCCTCAGTTCCATCCTCCAGAGTGTTTGGTCTGAGCTGGGCCAAATGTGGAACCACAGTTATGAGGAAAGCTGGAAAATGTGGTCTCCAGTGCGAGCACCCGGCACTGCAGCAGACCCTGCTGCATGAGGGTGCGATGGGTGTGAGGGAGCCAATCTCCAATTTCTTTTTTTTTTTTTTAAGATTTTATTTATTTATTCATGAGACACACACAGAGAGAGAGAGAGAGAGTGAGGCAGAGACACAGGCAGAGGGAGAAGCAGGTTCCATGCAGGGAGCCCGATGTGGGACTCGATTGCAGGTCCCCAGGATCACACCCTGGGCTGCAAGCGGTGCTAAACCGCTGTGCCACCGGAGCTGCCCCAATCTCCAATTTCTGCCTTGAAGTCTTCATAGAGAAAGAGCTGCTTGATCTGGGTCTTGAGGGTTAGATGAATGAGGATCCATAAGACGCAGGACACATGGAGCAGCTATGTTTATCGTGTGTTGCCATGGTACAGAGCTGGGAAGTGCACACCTGGCTCAAATAAATAAAAGTAATTTGGAAATAACAGTAGCACAAGATGTAAAACTAGGAGCAACAAGACATGAAGAGGGTGAGGCACAGGGGACTGATTCTGGAGGGCTTTGGGCTTTCGACTTCAGGCTGTAAGTAGGAGGGAGCCACACAAAGATTTTAAGGAGCGTATATATGTGTGTGTTTGTGAGCATATGTGTGTGCATGAGAATGTGTGTGAATGTGGGGCAAGAATTAATTTTCCTTGACTGCTGGATATATCGTCTACAGTGGAGTGTGAGTAAATGTTGAGCAATTGCCTCTTTGGGGGGGAAAGAAAAAGCCTTGATCTGTAGACTATGCTGATTTCTGTGTTGTAAATGCTTCCAGCATGGCCTATTTCAAGCTACCAACGTGGCATCATTTAGCGTGGAGTTGGGGAGAGATGTGAACCTTTGGCTCTCGGGAGCTGGCTTAAACCGGCTCTGGAATCCCTATATATGTCATGTGAGTCAATTCTCAAAACAATCCCATAAGATGTGTAGTGGTTCCATTCCACAAATGGTAAAGTTGAGGTCTAGAGAGCGAAGTATTTACATAACTGATTCGTGCTTGGACCAGTTTTAGATCCAGGTCTGCCTGTTTTCAAAACCGATGTGTTTAGGGTGCCTGGGTGGCTCAGTCGGTTAAGCATCTGCCTTTGGCTCAGGTCATGACCCCAGGGTCCTGGGATTGAGCCCCCACATTGGGCTCTCAGCTCAGCAGGAAGCAGGCTTCTTCCTCTCTCTCTCCCTGCCACTCCCCCCACTTATGCTCGCTAACAAATCTTTAAAACAAAAACCAACCCCAACCCAGTGTCTTTCAATAAGACTACGCTGCCTCTGGAAGAGTAACACACATGGTCTGATCTCCACTTCAGAAAAATTCCTTTGGCAGGAGAGAGCAGAGATTGATATAGTAGCATGGAAGAGTTCTAAAGGATATATAAGCAAATGGGTAGGTACATATTCCAATCAAATTTTATTTACCAAAGCAGGGGCTGAGTCTGTATAGTATAGAGGTGGTTTGGAAGGAAGCACGGTCAGAGGTAGGTCATAGAGAAGGCTGGTGAAGAGGCTGGGTGAGACGCAAGAAGCTGAGCCAAGGCAGCAGTCAGGAAGCATGCACCGACGGGGTGGAACTGCTGGCCTTCCAACGTTTCAGATGGGGGTGGGTGGGAGGAAGGCTCAGAGTTGTAAATGGGAAGTCAAGGATAATTTCCAGGTTTCTGGTTTGTAACCGTGAACACGGTGATGCCATTGGCCAGGACAGAATTCTGAGAAAACTTCTATGCTTTCAGTTTGAGTGTGTTGAGGCCAAAGGATCTGTGGAAAGTTCAAGGGGTGGGGGGTGGGGGGCAACCGATGGGAAAGTGGAAATGCATGTGCCTGGGAGACAGATCTGAGCTGGAGATTGTGAGCACATCTCTCCAGAGATGGCAGTTGAAATCTTGGCTGTGAGTGAACTTGCAGGACAGTCTAGGGAGGTCGGAGAACAAGCCAGTAAAGAAGCTTGGGAAATGGAGGGATGGTTGCAAGGAGAACCCACTCAGGATCATGTTTCCTTAGGCGACGTAAGAGTGTTGCCCGCGTGAGAGAGGAGGAGTCAGCAGAGGAGGAAGCTGTGATGAGACGTCCAAATCCCCCTTAAGAATGAAGGACAGTTTCGGGCCCCTGGGTGGCTCCGTTAAGCATCTGACTCTTCATTTCAGCTCAGGTCATGATCTCAGTGTTGTGGGATTGAGCCCTGCGTCAGGCTCCATGTTTGCTTGGGGTTCTTTACTACTCCTCTTGTCAAATAAGTAAATAAATACACCTTAAAAAAATAAATAAGGACAAGTTTCCCAACCACAGTGAAGACCTCTCAAAGATTGTCCCCAGCTGTCAGCCCCCCTTGGGGATTGCCTCACCTGAAGAGGACTGCCCGGTCCTGGCTCTCACCTCCTTGCGGGGGTAGCCAATACCCACTGACTGAGACAGTGGTGGCAATGGTCCAGCTCCTTGGTCCCGAGTTGGGACAAGTCTGGAGGGTCACGATTGCTCCAGGTTTCCCTGTGGAGGTGGCTGAGGCCTAAGCTGGGAGCACATCACGGCTCAGCTTCTCCCTCTGCCCGGCCCTTCTTTCTTGCTCTGCCTTCTGTGGGTATCGACCCCCAAGTCCTCTCTCAAATAAACAGTCTGCTTGCTCGTCTCCATCTTGCGTGTTTTTTGGGGAGCCCCGTATGCGACAGGCTTTTTCATTATGTCCTCTGCCACGTGACTTTGCTGTTCAAGGGTCATCAGGACCAGACTAACCTGTTCATTCATCAAATCCTGAAACCAACAGAGTGAAAACCAACACCTTGGTGTCTTACTGACTGAATAAAGCTTTATTTTAATGCAAAATAAAACAAGAAAAATTTATATATTCATATATAACAACATCCAAAATGTTTTCTGTGGTACAAATGGGATCATCCTAAAAAGTCTGTAAAGAATTCATTCTCCACCCCCATATGCCAAAATAGGATCTCACATAATTTATCTTCAGAACTTATGAACAGACTTGGTGTCATAAAAGCACAGGAAAACACTAGGAGAAGTGACTGTATAAACAGTAGGGCTTGTTTTTATGTTCCAGTAGTAAACAGCGCGGCTGTCAGCACAGAGGGAAGAGCACACTCTCTCAGAGCTGAGTCAGGAGCCAGTCTTTGGGGTTAGTTCACTCGGCACTCCAGGCTGGGGAGTTAAGCCCATCTTTAAAAGTCAGGCGCTGTGTGATTCTATTACTATTTAAGGACATGAGGGAGAAGAGAGTTTCCCTTAGAAGTAGTAGCTGCATATGAGATTCTAGGCTTATTTTAGATATCTACCTTTTATTCTCTCTTTTTTTTTTTTTTTCCAGAGAGGTGACTTTGTAGGGATACTTTATGGAGACTCCTCTTTCTGGTCTCATTGTGGCATCCTTTCCAACTAAGTCGGTTGAGAACTGGGTGTGCAGAGAAAGACTCCTGTGGCTGTTTCTGGATCCAACTCCCTCCCACCTAATTGCACTAAATCTGGACTTTTTGTTGCTCCTGGACTCAGAAAGCAGTAGGGTGTCTACCCAATTTAGCACCAATTTTGAAGGCGGTTCATTGTGGATTTTCTGAGTTCAATGCCTATGGGAATTTTATAGACACACATTCCTATCCAAACTCTGCAGATCTATCCCCCTGAAAGGCTAAGATGTTTCTCCAAAGAAAGCAGATGCTGGGGTTATAGGTTAGGGGGAACAAATGCTTTTTAAAGGCTGGATCCTTATGTATTTAGACTTTAGGCATGACAACTTCTGAAGTTGTCAGGTGCATTTTTTTCTGAAGACAGCTCAACAAGGTCACAAATCTTTAAGGGAATAATGAATCATGTTGTAATTTTATCTAGTTGGTGGCACAAATAAAGCTACAACGAAGCCACAAACCTCCTTTATCGAGCAGCAGGCACAGTTGGCTTCATGGGGTGACAGTGGGTCTACCCCACTCTTGACTATAAAATCTTTGCTCCACGCCGTCCCGTGGAGGTCAATGCACGTTGACCTATAAATCTAAGAATAACGAGCTTCATGGTAATTTCATTTTCCAATTTTTGTTTGTTACTCAATTATGACTTAAGAAGATGCTCCTGTCTTTGAGATTGCCTTTCATCCACTGCTTTGATATTGTGGGGAAGCAATTTTCAACCCAGAGTGACACTGCCACAGTCTGATGGCACAAGGGGTTAGTGAGATGCAGCGTTTCTTTCCCTGACAGAGGACTGAATGCTCCTGCACCTCAAAGTTTTCAACGATCTGCTCCCTTTCCTCTCTCTCCTCCTGCAGAAAGGGATAAAACAGAGCTCCTTAAAATAGCTAGTGACTGGAGGCCCAAACATCATTTCGAGGCCTCAGCAACCCAGCAGTCAGATGGGGAGCAGGTGGGTGTGTGTTGGTGGGTTTGCCGCTCACCGTGCCACTCTGTCCCTGAGGGGTTAGGAGTATTCGGAGCAGCCAGCAGACACCTGATTGAGTCTTTCCAAGGCCAAAAACAAACCGGGGGCTATTTCCTGCTACTGGGCACCTACTGATTACAGCCTGGTCTTCTGAATACTCTAAACAACATGTTCTCTTAGATACTGGGAAAGAGCTCTGCGGTGACAAGTGGCGGGTTGGTACACGGGCATTTATAGAGCTTACATTCGAGCTGTTCTTAATTGTGGCTTGGCTTGCAGAGCCTCTGTCACACCACACACGTTAGCTTCTTCGGGGCAGGGTCAAATAGGGCACGTGTTACACTTCAAGCAAGAAAAGGAAACTGCTCTATTTTTGGCCTATGTTAATAGTACCTTTGCATCTCTGGCTGCCCCCTCGGGATTAGCCAGTGTTCTATTGACTGTGTAGACAACACAAAACCATGTTTGGAGCAGCATGTCCTGAGCCCGTAAGCTGGAGGTACGGTGCTCCCAAGGTGGCGACGTGGTGAAAACATGGGCATGCTTCCAACGAGGGCTGTGCCTCCAGTATGCACCAAATCTCAGCTTCTCCTACCGCCTCTGGCTGCCCCTCGTGCAGCCTTGGCCTTGACCCAGAAGGAGACTTCTGGCTCCGCTATGTTCAACAGCCTAGAGAAATCTGGTTAAACTATGAGACCCACTGAAGAGCTGATTTTTAGTGCTCCTAAACACGTTGCACGGCCCTCGCTTTGTCATTTTCTTCCTGGAAGTTCATTTAGTTTGAGGGGAAAATGTCCTTCAGCATGCTGGTGGAGAAGCCCTGCAGCTCACCTGGACGTGACCTCTAGGTGTCCAGGGCTCGAGACCCTCCGTGTCCTCACACGGACTGCAAACGGGGTCGGGTGCCAGCTTGAGAGAAGTGGCAGGTGGCCCAAACCAGCTTGACAGTCTATTTTTAAGATGGCCATCAGTAAACCGTGGTTTAGAAAATGATACCTCTGAAAGTCCAGTAAATGACACTGTTTATGTCTACAACCAGCGGCTGCTTCATTCCTGGAAACAGAACTCTTATTTTAAATTAAAAAACTAAAAAGACTAAATGGGATTGGATATTCCATATATTCAATAATATTATAATTTATTAAACCCTGTCAGTCAGAGGTATTCTAATCTCAGGCAAAATGTGTCTAAATTGAACTCAAGACTTTTTTTTTTGGAGGGAATGGAGAAGGAGTGGCAGAGACTTAAAGTCTCTTGAGCGTCACTGTGAACAATTCACGCTGCTGCTCCTGAGTTTTGCTGCGTCTCAGGCTTTTGTTGTGTCCTCACTTGGGTCAGGTTGGAAGTGTCAGAAGTCCTACTGGAGTAAGTAGAAAATCCCTGCAAAACTCAAAGGGGATGTGATGGGTTTTGGAGGGTGGGGTGTCAGCTTTTCAGAGCCGTTAAGACTTTCTATTCCCAATTGGAGATGCCCTGATTTTTGTTACTGAAATACAGCAGACAGATCATGATCACATTTTATAACTCTTTTCCTTTCCCTTCTGATTTTTTTTCCTTTTTATTTCCTTCCTCATCAAACTTTTCAGGAAGCATTTTTATCTCACATTCTCCATACTGGTAACTCACGTGCCTTCACACACACACACACACATACACACACACACAGTCACTGCCATCTACTACCTCCTGGTTATCACGCCCAATGGCCACATCAGCCCTTCCCTGTCCCCAGGTGCAGATGGCACTATTTGGCACTGATTGTGCAATGAATTGACATCTCCAGGGCATCACTTCCTGTGCGACCTAACCAGTGGGGCCCTCTCTTTCCCAATTACATTTTAGCCCTCAAGTGGGAGCCTTAAAGTAGAGGCTCCAGTTACAGTAATTACAGGCAGGAGATTTGGGGAGGATTATGAAGTTGGATATCTCTGTGTTATCATGCCTGGAACTTGGGGAGGAGGACCACGGGAGTTTTGGCCCTCTCAACCTGGCCCTCAGAATATATTCCTTCTGGAAGCTCTGACTAGTTTTGCACATTCTCCCAGGACACTAATACTGCATTCATATCTGATTTTCTTTTAAATATAAAAAGCAAGGAAATCTAAGATACTCATAACCAAACAAGTGGTACTGGGAGCCTGGGAAATTCTGCAAAGAGAGAAATGCAGTCTTCCTCTGGGTATAAACATTTCAAGGAGATCACAAGTCATGTTTGCTGTTATTTTGTTTTCTCAATGAAAAAAAAAAAAACCCTCCTCATTGAAGACGCCCATATTTGCAGCCACGCTTCAGACTTAACTTTAATAAGGGGGCTGAGGCTGAGCCTCTGAGACTGCCTCCGTGTTGCCCATTCTGTGCGGCTCATGTACGCCAGGGAGGCCCCGTGTGCTATGTTTCCATTGGTATTTGCCTGCTCAACTGCCACTTGCCCTCAACTGAGAGATTCTAAACATATTTCAAATCCCAGGCAGTGCTGTCTTTGTGACTCCTGTCCTTTCTCTCCCACCCTCCTGTCCTCTCCTTTTCCCCTCTGGTCAGCAGTCAAGTGTTGCAACCTCGGTGAGCAAAACCTATCTGTACCATGGAGACTTCTGGACAGGAGGAAGGCCTTAAGAGTCTAGGGAGGGCGAAGGTGATGTCAGATGTCGCCCTTCTGGGCTGGGCTGAGCTCGGTGGTATTCAGCTACACGGCTGCAGTCATGGGGTTCTTCTGCCTGGGATCCTGGGCGCGGTAGGGGTACTGGTCTGGGCTGCCCCCTCGGGGCCCTGGTCTACCCATTTCCTGGTAGGCCACTCTGTGGTGCTGAGGAGGGGAAGGTGGAACATCTTGTCGGAAGGGTCCTTTAGGCTGGGGGGCTGGCGGAGGAGGGTAATACTGAGGATACCGGAGGTCTGCAACCCTCAGATCCGGGGGACGGAGGTAGCTCCCTTTGGGAGGGTGCACGGGATGAGCCCCAGGGTAATATGGAAGCTCCCTTTCCTTGTAGAGCCCTCGAGGTGCTGCCGTCAGATAGTCTATAGGATCGGCTGGTCCTCCCCTGAAAAGAGAAGAACAGACACAGATCAGCAGCTATTAAGCAGGCCGCCCAGCTGAAGACCCCATTGCTCAGCCTCTTGTGTAGTTAGGTGTGGTCATAGACCAGGTCTGGCCCATGGTGCATGAAGAGGAGTGATGTGCGTCCTTAAAAAGGAGAGGGTGAATTTTCTTCTTCCCCTCTCTGCTTCCTGCTGGCCGTCGGAGTGGCCATTCTACACTATAAGGAGAGAGCCACGTGCTGAGAAGGTCGAACAACAAGAGGGCAAAGGCCCAAGTCCTGGACACCAGGGAGCCACATGTCAGCAGGACTGCTTACACTCCGATTGGTGCAGGAGAGAGAAATCTATACTTCCACCTGGTTTAAACCACCGTGTGTTGGCCTTTGGTATAGTGGCCAAACTGGTTTTCTAAGCAAGGTAGACTTTGGCTCTCTTAAGGCTGGGGTGACTTGACCCCTCCCCTTCGCTGCCTCACTGAAGCCTGTCACAGACCTGGAGGTAGAAGTGCACAGGTTCTTCAGAGTTACACAGTTCCCATGGACTGTCCTCACTTTTCTGCTCGGTCTGTGGGGTGCTATTTACAATGGGCCATATTCTTGGTCTAACTCCGGCCAGCTTCTTTCACATCCCTATGTGCCCTCCCCTCTCTACAATTCCTGCGAAAAGTCCTAACCCAGGGCTGGGAATTAGCCAGCTAGGACCTCGATCTAAAGCAATTCTATTACAAAGTCAAGAAGCACCACCAGGCCGGTAGCAGACTGCGAAGAGCCGAACCAGCTGTAAGTTGCGTTGTGTAATGAGTAGGCACACGGAAAGGTCCAGGGCAAGAATAAACACTCACAGAAAGTGACCCTGTCTGGATCTCTCTACTCAGACCACAAGCATTCTCTGAACCATTTGCTGAAACAGAAGCAATGCGTCTCTAAACAATGTACAGATGACTGCATCTTATCTAGCCTGGGGTTAAACAGATGAGTTCTGTTGCGGCTCTTAAAATCCTATAAACCTTCTGTGTGCATATTCACCACTACCATCACTGGATCCTTCCCACTTTCTAGCACTCTCCCTTTTATAATGTTTTAAAGGGGGGGGGGAGCAACAATAATAATTAATGAAAAGCTCTTCAATGTCAGAGCACAAATTGGTAGAGCACTTGAAAGAAATGACATAGCTATAAGAATACAGTGTCTGCGGTTAATCAAGCACTGTCAATGAGGGTCAAAATCACCCTGTAATCTGCAGAGCTGGATGTTAAAATAGCTCTGTAAGTTCCCCCAAATCAATGAAGGTTTGACAAGCTCCAAGCTTGGGTGCATGCGGAAAGTAGCATTGTGAACACACATTCATAAGGGTGAACAATAGAACTCGCTCTCTACTTTTTGATGTCTTAATTTGGCTACGTAGAATAATGAAAGATCCTTGAGCTTGGGGTAATTTAGTTAGAGTTTTCAGATAAAAAAATTAAATTGTTTGTGTACAAGTTATTATAGCATCAACTGCTATTATTCAGTGCAGTTTGCTTTGCTCTATTGTAAATTGCCCATGACAAATAGAGCACAAATGCATAATCTGTCACTCCAGCCTTGGGAAATCAAGGATCAGGGTTACATCTTCCCTTTCCTTTAGAATTTTACTTTTGATTTACAAAACTTCCAGCATTCATTGTATCTTTTGTCATAAAATATTTTAAGCCTCCCCTCGCTCCACAACCGCCCCCCCCCCCCCGCTCTCATTTCTATTTCCTTTTGGTTCATGTTAGAGATTTCCGAAACACTTAAAAAAATATCCTAAACCTGTGCTTTCTCTCGAAATCTACTGAAGCCATTTCTCTGCATGAAGTGAAACATGTGGTTTTTCTGCACTCATTTTAAGCCCTTGGGATAAATCACTGACATTTGCAACACACAAACATTATCTGCCTTAAAATGAACACACAACCAATGCTCCCTCCGGACCCTCTTAGTGGGAATGTTTCCTGTTTAAAATGGAAAGAGAGAAAGGAGGAATTCCAGGCCTTGGACTTTTAGGGTCCTGTTCTCTCCACGGAGATTTCTCTCCTTTTAAACAGAACATTATAAAAGACAGGCACACCTTGTTTTTTTTTATTATTTTTTTTTAATTTTTGAAGAGACAACCCAGATCAAGTGGTGACGGCAGATGCCACCCTGAATGTTGCTGTGACAGCACAGGCTGCGCCCACACGGTGGGGGGCAGTCGTTATCTCTTCTCCCACACCTCACCCCTGCGACTCATCCACCTCTCACACCTGGGGGGCAGCCGGTCTCCCCGGGCAGGTGGGGAGAGTCTTGTGGTCCCGTGTCCCTTCCTCTGATGGGAGGTTTTACAGCTGGGAGTTTGCTTACATGGGGCAGAAACCAAGTGAGGTAGCTGTTCTTTGTCAAGAAATGAAATCATGGAAACTGTCTTTTCCCGGAGAACTCATCAAAACAGTTATTGTTTTTAATTTTTCATAGAGAAGAAAAACAATGAGCTGGCCTATAAAAACAATGTTTAAGGTTCAAAGAGTGCTGGAAAAATTTTCTTTCTTTGATGGGGGGGGCTGCTATTGTTTATAATAACTTTTTCCTCAAAATCAAGCCTTTCCTACAGACTTTTGCCAGAGCAACTTCGAAGGGCTTGTGAATATTGTGTGTGTGTGTATATATGCACACAGACACACTGACATGCACACACACAAAAGGAAGATTTTTAAACAGGGGGGAAAAATGCAGCCCTCCTCATTAACCTGATAAAGAAAGAATAAGGAGCTGAAATTTTAGCTTTGTTGACTTTGAGTTCCCCTTTCGTAGTTTCTTTATTTGGGTGAAATTTAGTGTCTGTAGGAAAGCACAGAAACCAACTGATTCTGGGGCCTAACAAGTGCTTATCACAGCGACTGATGTGACATGTTACCGGCCAACCCTGAGAAACCTAGAGGCAGCCTCCTCCAGAGGCTATGAGGAAAACAGGACTCAAACAGCAACTGTATTAATACTTCGAGACCCGTCATTATGCAGGTGACCTCAGGAGTTTTATTTTATTATTTTTCTTAGAAAACTTTCAATTGAAAATCTCATTCAGGAACTGTATTTACCTAAGGAAGAAGGAACGAGTCTATATTTGCTTTCTTTATGATATTACTCTTTGAGGAAGCTATCATGAAAATATCTATTAAATTTGGGGTTATTTTTCTTTTTCACTGTTTGCTTTTTTCCTATTTTATTCTTGATTAGGCTCGTTTCTGGAAGCCAAAAGGTTTCAGCTTTTGTTTGGAAAACTCATAGGAACTATCTCAGTTATAAAGTTTCCAATCACATAGATGCAGATGCATGCAATAATGAATGCTTACCTGTAAGCCTAAACATGACAAGACTGCATGGTGCTGATATGTGAAGAAACAATAACAATCACTTTCTTTACATGAGATGTTCCTCTTTTTGCCAGCTCAGTGTGTCACTGTTTTTCATTAAACAAAAAAGGGGCTGAAAATCAGAGGCTAAGCAGGTAAGATAGCCAGCTCCGGGGTACCACCAGTCTTCACTCTATGGAAGGCTGGAAGGCAAGCTCCTACATTTGCTAGGACAATCCTGTATGGGGAAAGGGCTCAGTATTGGAAAGACTGAGTCAGTGGCAAAACCTTTCAGCTAGGAATGAGGTGGCTATACTTACTGGAATAGATGAAGGGCCATGAGCAATTCTGAATCTTCCCATCTGCCCCTGCTTTCACCTCCCCTCTCCTCCTCAGCTGCAAAGAAAATTTCTTTTTTCTACACTCACCCAGTAGGTCATTCTCACCTCGTGTGGGTGAGAGACTAGTTATATTCCGCACTAGAGCGCAAGCATCTTCAAGGAACTGAGTCTCATAGATTTACTGATCTCCCTCTGAGCTTAGCACATGGCTTTGCACATCCAAGGTGCTCCATAAAGGTGTGTTGAATTTGTTAAAGAGGGTTTAAGGTAAACTGAAATCCCATAAGCATGCACAATAACCACAGAGGGTCAGACGTGAGGAAGGAGTGGCAATAGGTCGGTAGGTAGAAAAGTTAAAGGAAATAGCAGACCCTCAATGAGAGCCAGAGATTGGTAATGGTCCAGGTAAGACTGGTCTCCATTTCCCCAATCCCCCAATTTTATTGGGGGAAATAATTGACATACATCCCTGTGTAAGTTTAAGGTGTACAGCATGATGGCTTGATTTACAGATATTGTGAAATGATTACCACAATAGTTTCAGCTAACATCCATCTCCTCATAGAGATATGACAAAAAGAAAAGAAAGAAGAAAATGATAAAGGGAAGAGATTCTCCTCGTGATAAGAACCCTTAAGATTTATACCCTTAACTTTCTTATACATCATAAGGCAGTGTTAGCTAGAGTCATCATGTTGTACATTACATGCACATTATATGGTCTCTAATTTTTAAAGAAGAAAGGAGGGAAGGAGAAAAAGATGGTGGGCTGAAAAAAAAAGGGTTGGGTTGGGTCCAACACCGAAAGACTATAAGCTTTATCAGGGCTTGGGTTATTATATTTGTCTTGTTGGCCCAGAACAAAAGTATACTCTGTTGTCTTCTATAGACTTGAAACATAGTATGTGCTTAATAAATCTTGGGCTCAAATTTAATCACCCCGACTTACTAGTAAGGTCAGCATGATTAAGTAGTACAGGTTAAGTGTATCTATTCAAGAACCAGTTAAGGACTGTGCTCATTATCATCCAGCAAAGACATTTTCTTTGTTTCTGTCATAAACACAATAATCTAGGAACACTGTAATGTATGTATTTAAAAATACACAGGGTCTCAAATAAAGGCCTTAGGGAAGTGATGTCAAAGGTGAAAGGCAGGTGCAATCACCACAGCTGCAAGTACCTGGACTTGAGGGCTGATAAACATGAACCAAACATAGAGGTGAGGTCCACTTCCCATCTGTCACAGCACTTCCCAACCTTTTCTTCACCAGAAAACGCATGATGGATGACTTTCATATAAGCCACTCGAGCCCAAGAGAGGCAGAAGCTAGGATTATGCAAACTTCTCTACCACCTGTGGGAACACAACGCCCTTCCCTCCCACTCAAGAAAGAACAAGGGGATTCAAGTGAGTGGGAGCAACATTATCGAGGGAGAAAACCCAAGTCTGTTGTAATCTATCAAAATAAATTATTTGCAACCTTCAACTCGAGTATCAGTAACAAATCCTTGCAATGCAGGGCTGATCATAATTCACCTAAATGCCTCAACACTGAGCTTCAGTCTTCCATCCAGTGAGCTCCTTTTAGGAGAAGGAAGGGCAGGTGAGTTTCAAGAGCAGCTGGGAGAAACAACTGAGCTTGAGACACATTAGTGACTAGAAGAGAGTCTGCTCTGAGGAGGGATAAGATTAGCGGGCATGAAAACAAGATAGGCAGTAAAAAAGTGTGAAAGTCATTAAGAATTTATGAGAAGAGCTGACTGTGTCCACCTTAGGCATAAGCATGGGGTCTCTCACTTAAAGCAAAGCTTCCAAAAGGCAGACTAACGCTCCTCTTAATTTCCGTAAAGTAACCACGTGCTATTGGCAGCTAAAACAAAGACAATTTCTTAACTTCCGAGGTGGCCTTTGTGGATTTCCTTTTTTGGTAACAGCCCACGGTGGCCAAATGTGGGGTTCAAATGGGAGGAAGTAACATGATGTGAAACTCCCGGTGCTGATCGAGGTACTTGTACCCCTTGGCAGAAAGTGGACATCTGGCAAAGCCATTCTCCTCTCAAGCATGCCATGCGTGGATTATTTAGCAGCTGAGCTGAAGCTGATGCTTTGCTCTAGAGTTCTACAAATATGGCAAAGCTAAAAGAAGCTCAGCACAAACTCATACACTTGCAGGCGCTTGAGTTGCCTGTGTTATGCAGACAGAGATGCTTTTAGTTTGTTTGGAATTCCTTCAGTGTCAGGTTTCCAGTTGCCAGCCTTCACCCTCCATCCAGGCATGAGCGTGGTTGGCCAGGATAAGCAGAGCCCTCTGCCATGTGCGTTACATAGTGTTGATTTCTGCAGATTTTATGGAATCATAAGGCAGAATGATCATTTGATGGCCAGTATGATAGAAATGGTTCTGGAAGAAAATCTCCTTTCCATCACTCACATTTCTCATTGTGTTTTGAGGAGAAGGCTCTTACTGTTTATTAAGAACTGGTGTGAAAAGAGATTGATCGGTAGATGCTTTTGGCCCTTGTTAACACCAAGGAAATGTTTGCGAAGAAAATGAAGGTGGAATGATAATGACTCAGTGCTCAGAGGACATTTCTATAACAGTTTAAGTTAGTAATGTCAATCGCCCACATAATTCCTTTGTGTGTGTATGTTTTTCAACAATGACCGTAAACACAAGAACGTAGTTACTAACTAACTGCACGTCCCACAAAGAAGGGATCTGATGTAACCCTTTAGCAGATGTTATCTGAAAAAGGGCCCCTAAGAGTGTTTCATCCTTTCATATGGTGGGAGGTATTCCCTAAAAAAACGGTCCTGCCAAAATAACTTCCGTTGTGAGGGGGTGTGAGGTTTCCAGTGGGTGCTGAGGACAATTAGGAAGGGCTGCATGAAAGCTTATGAGGAGAAGGAATCCCGTGGAAAGCCAGGCTGTTGTGAGTGACCACAAAAAAGTCATGAAACCCATCTGAGCAATAGCTGCATGTAATTACCCTATGGTCTTTTAACCACAGGAGAGTTTTTATTTAAAGAGAATGGCAACCAAAGGGACAAATCATCCTAACTTGTCAGGCCACTCAAATCATCTTTCCCTTTCTATGGTAACAGTAGTCTCAGAATTTCATTATCTAAACACTGAGGATTTCATCCAATTGTCATGCAAGAGACAACGGCATCATTTCAAGGTCAGACTTGGAGGGCCAACAGGTTCAAGAGTGAAGGGTCCTGAATTCTAAAGACAATTTTGCCTGCCCCTTAGGAGAAGCACTACACGGTTTCTTGTCCATGGTTACTGCCTGAGACAGGACATTCTAGGGGAAAAAACACACTGTTCACGAGGGTTGCTTTTTCTTGATCAATTCAGATTATATAAATTTTCAGAGTTGCACATGCAATTTATGGATAAGATGCTCATGTGTTTTATCCGAAGATAGTCAGATATTCCTATCACGGCTACATCTTCACCTGCCCCTGTTCCTCTGCCATTAATTTTTAAGGCCTGGGCAATAGGAAGATTTTGGTGTAAACCACCTACAGTCTTAGATCATCAGAATCCCTCTTCACTAAGGGCAAGGACCACAGTGAAGGAGTTTTAAATACTTCCGTGGTTGTGATGTGTGTGTGTGTGTGTGTGTGTGCAGGTGCGCATGTCGGGAAGGGCTTCTTTCTGCATTATTTCCTTTAGACCTGAGAGAATCCTGCCACTGCAATTTTCTTACTCTGCAATTCAGAAGCAGGACTGTAAGTGCTGAGAAGAGTGCCACTGCCATCCTTGATGAGCTCAGGAATAAGCTTCAGAAGCCTGATTTAGAAGCGCAGAGTCTGAAGCCACTGGTGCACTTTCCTGAGGGCCTACAGCAGGCCGGTTCCATCCTAAGCATTTTCTCCACATTCACGTGTTTGTTCCTTTTGACAGCTGTACAAGGTAGGTACTAGGACTATCCCTGCTTTGCAAGGAAGGCAACTAAAGAACAGAGAGGTTAAGTAACTAGACCCAAGTCGCACAGGAAGTAGCAAGGCCCAGATTCAAGCCCAGGCCAACTGACTCGGAGGCTGCATGCTTAACCACTGAGTTAGACCCTGCAGCCTCTAACCTCTCTTGCTTCTCACTGCTCACGATGTGCCCAGGAGTGGTAGGTGAGAGCAACTGCAGACATTTGGCTGACGCTGCCTGGGGAACAGTGGGTGGGTAAGGAGCTGTTCAGGGTCGAGAGGCCATTTGGAGGCTGGTCATGGAGGACCCAAATGCCAGAGGCACTGTGGAGAGGACTAGGAGTGTGATTTTTTTTTCATTCAGTAGGATTTGGAGGAGAGTGATGTGAGTTACCTGTGGGATGGGTGGGATGACTCTGCCTGGAGGTTCCTTAGGCACCTCAGACCTTACAGGTACAAAATTAAATAATTACCTCCCCCAAATCTGCTCCTCCAGTGGTCCCTTTGGAGAATGACAATCTACATGGTCAGCTATACCAGAAATGGAGACTCCTCTCTATCATCCACTCTCCAGCCAAACATTGGGTTCTAGAAAATGCTCTTTTAAGTGTTCTTGGCTATCCATGCTCACTGTTCAACCTTACTTTCAGCTCAGATCTCCTTTCTGCTGGATTAGCAATAATATATTAGGACTAGCAGACAGGCAGGCGGAGCTGTGGGCCAGCTTCACAGAAGAGCAGTTCAGCATCGTAGAGCCAGAATCCAAAGGACAGCTGAATTTTGTGACCATCAAGCCAGTTGCCACCAACTTGGAAGCAATTTTGAACACATCGTACTTGCTCTCAAATGAAAACATGGCACAGTTTGTAAAGACAGGTGAGATCAGTTTTCTTTTGGGGACTGTGTGATGATCATTTACCTTTTTTGGATGTGATATTCTCAAATTTAAATCCTGACAGGGGGTAAGAATTTTTTGCTTGTATCTGAATATAAGGTCTGCCATAAGTTCCCCGCCCCCCTTCCTTTTTTCCCTTAACATCAGGTAATCTTTTCTCTCAAATTCAGAAGACTAGGTGAGGCTTATGTATTTCTTAAAACTCTGGGTTCACTTTCTGCCTTAAGAAATGAGCATGTTAGTATTAGTATTTAATTTATAAGGTGGTTAAAGACCAGGGGCCAATATAAAGATGAGGAGAGGGCAGCCCAGGTGGCTCAGCGGTTTAGCACCACCTTCAGCCCACCGTGTGATCCTGGAGACCCAGGATCAAGTCCCACGTAGGGCTCCCTGCATGGTGCCTGCTTCTCCCTCTGAGTCTCTGCCTCTCTCTCTCTCTCTCCTCTCTGTGTTTCTCATGAATAAACAAAATCTTAAAAAAATAATAAAGATGAGGACAGGGGTACCTAAGTGGCTCAGTTGGTTGGCCATCTGCCTTCAGCTCAGGTCATGATCCCGGGGTCCTGGGATTGAGTTCTGTATTGGGTTCCCTGCTCAGTGGGAGCCTGTTTCTCCCTCTCCTCCCCACTTGTGCTCTCTCTCTCTCAAATAAATAAATAAATATCTTAAACAATAAATAAAGATGAGGAGAGCTCGATTCACTTTGGGTAGAAAGAGTTTGAGCTCAGGACCTCCACATACCGCCTGGGTTTCACCTTTGTACAGGCTTCCTGAGGAAAGGGCTTTCCTCATCCTGCTCTCGGTAGTGACATGATCCCATCCTCTGTTGAAGGGGGACATACTTTAGGAAGTATGGCCTGCTCCCAGAGCTCCAGTCAGGGGTAGTCTGGATTTTGGTCATGGTTTCAGCCACAGTTGTACTTGGGTAGAATTTGGAAATTTATAGTCTCACAATCTCCTCGATGCCCAGCAGCGAGGCTATGGGCCTGTGCTCCAAATTCCACCAGATAATAAATGGAAGCACTTTTGGCCTCCCCGTAGCAATTTTGATGTGGAGTTGAAGGCCCTCATGACAATTTTCACCAAAGTGCAGAGGGTAATTCTGGGTCTCCATCTCCTGTCTGTGCTAAGCAGGTGCCAAAGCCCGAGGCTGGGCCCGGTGGGCATGCAGGCAGCTTAGCCCCTGGCCTCACTCAGTCTGCCTGTCTGGAATCCAGCTCGTTATTGGGCAGAGAGCTTTGGAGATAGCACTGGCATGACAGGTTCTATGTAATATCACATTCAATTCAGCTTTCGTTTTTGCAGATGAAATGGATCTATAGCACAAAGGTTGCTGAACTATATTGTTGAAGTGATTTTCAACAAATAATAAAAGTTATTAAGAGAGTCTTAGGTGCCGATGACTAGCGCTGAGCTTGCCCGGCTGGCCTGGGTCTCTTCATCCTCTCACTGATCATTACATGGCTGGTAAGGCAGGTTATTAATGCCATGACAAGCCTTTTACTTTCAAATCTCCTTTTATTGAAATCAGAGCATTCTTTGTTATTTCCCTTTCTGCCGTAGTATAGCCCGTCAGTCCAGCTTCTTAGGGTTCCATGCTTGCCTTTGATGCTGGTAAAATTGGGCAGCTAGCAAATCAAGACTTATCATAGCTCACACTGATTG
Source organism: Canis lupus dingo (assembly GCF_003254725.2). Classification (NCBI taxonomy): domain Eukaryota; kingdom Metazoa; phylum Chordata; class Mammalia; order Carnivora; family Canidae; genus Canis; species Canis lupus. The sequence continues at coordinate 14,571,911 of NC_064279.1, read as the reverse complement.
GGGCTATGAAATTACTCTGCTCTCATCACGACTCTGTCTTCATCATCATCATCATCATCATCATCTTCTTTTTTTTTGTCTCCAGTGTTCTTATACAGTTATTGTCCTGAGCCTTTCCACCATCCCCTCCCACCTCCAGGTCTTTTAGTGAACTAATATGTGGATCCGGAGCCATTGATGAGTGCTTTTAAAAAAGACAGAGCAAGACAAGCTTTTATTGTGAGTGAGCTCCTTCAGATGTTATTTCATCCTACATTTGTTCTCTAACTCCCTGATTTATTGATTTATTCCTTGAGCAATTTGAAGAAAACTGTAAATTCACCCTGGCTTCTATTTCTCTGAGTGCCGCCTTGCTCTCAGCCATATTTGGTGCCAGCCTATGTGCCAAATGAAGTGATTTCCCTCTGTTTTAGCACATGCAGTCTATTATCAGCACGGTGACAACTTCACTTCTTCAAATTAGTCACGAAACTGAAGCTTTAATAATTTAAATAAAAGCTTATCATAAAAAAGCAAATATTTACATGTTTGAGTCGTCTAATTTAAAGAAATTAATTAAAAGTAAATGCCGAAGTGATTTAAAACTAAAGAGCCATTACCAAATAAAATGTTATTTACCATTTGCCCCATGCCAGCTTGTTTTCGAACTTCAGGAGAGATGGGATTCCTGGCTGTACACCTTTACTGTTGTGCACCCGAAGCCTTCAGGCCTGCCAGCCTTCCTGGAACTAGCTCTCATCTGCCTGTGAGGGTGGGAGGTGCTCTCGGGATGCACTTCTGTGTAGCGGGGAGAGTAGGGGACTCCGAGACAGAGAGGGCGCTGGGACTGGGCAAGGGACCTCACAGAAATACGAGCCAGGTGCCTTGACTCTTCCTGAACCTCAGTGACCTCACACGTAAAATGGGGGTAGTATGACTGTCTTTCCTCCCCTTGCAGAAACTGAGTAAGAATATACATATCAATGACACTGAGATCCTCGATACTTGCTGAATTTGAAGTCACAATAAGTCATTTAAAAAAAAATAAAACTGCACCTTCTATATGGAGTTTAAGGTACCTGCCCCAAGACCTAGAATGAGCAAGTAAATAAATTTGTAAGGAAATCTAAAATTTATGAGCGAGTGCTCACAGACCCCTTATGTCCCACTCCACATTAGTATGCATTGGTGCAGGAAATCCTCCAACACACATTGCAACCTACAGGTCTATACAATGAATGTGTGTATGTATATATATACACACACCACATACATTTATATGTATTTATATTCACTATATTCAGTATTCTTGTATGGCATGGATATACATGTATATGTATGTATATATATGTGGAGAGAGAAAGGGCTTCACACATTTAAAAAAAATTCAGCTAGTAGCCGACATCTGAATATTGAGGGCTTTCACATAAAAATTCAGCTTTCTTGTTTCTTTAAATTCAGGCTTTGCCTTCCTTTAAGATGATATTCAGCTGGAGCTACCCCCGGAGGGTAAGGCTTAGTCCTCCTCAGGCTGTCCTCCTGCTTGCTTCTTTCCTGGAAGGCTCCCACCTACCCCTAAAGCTCTTAGGGCCACAGCCCTTGCTTCATGGGAATACGCCCCCGCCTCCCCCATTTCTGCATTGCCGCACTCAGGTCACAGCCTCCGCTTTACAGGTGCACGTTATCCAAATTCCCCACCTGGGAAGTACACTGAAATTTCTGTTACCATTATGGTCCACCTGTAAATCTTTAAAAATAAATTCTCCGTCAAGGCCTCTGTGCAAGAGAGAGCTGCAGTGTGGAGAAGGGACCCCAGGTAGCAACTGCAAAGACTGGATCATATCCCAGGGGTTTCAGACCAGCCATTTTACTCTCTTAGACCTTATCTTCAACTCTGTAAAATGAATAGGTGGCTCCCAGTGAGTCACCCAGGGTTACAATGTCAGGACCCTTCCGGGAAACCACACAGGCTCCCATCCAAACCAACTTGCGGTCACATTGCTGCATTTCAGCCTGACCTCTGCTGGGGCCCCTGGCTGGACTTCTTCACTTATCTCTGCCTTGGTTTCTCCATCTGTAAAGTAATACGTGCTTTTCTTCTCACAAGAGAGAGTGCAGTGATATGACTGAAAGCACGCTGGGGAAAAGTTGGGGTAAAAACAATCTAAGATCTTATATGACTCCGGTGTCTCAAAGGTTATAGTTATGAAGGGAAGCCTGCCTTGCCTCATGGGATTTCTGGATGGGAATTTGCATTCCTCATGAGAGGCGTCATGCAGATATTGTCCTGGCCAACAAGACGATACTGTGCAAACCCCTGGCCCAGGAACCCCAGACCTCAGGTAAAGAAAGGGAAGGTGTGTCCCCTTTCTGAAAACGTGGACTCTAACTAACCTCCTTGCTCCGTGCGTTTTATGAGGAAAGTCTGTAGTTAACTGTTATCAGGTGGTTAAGCAAGTTGATGAGGTGTAAACTAGCCCTTTAATTGTTTTATTTACAACATACTTATCCTGCCCTAACATCTCATTGGGGAATTCTCTACTTAGTTGATTAAGTTAAGGGAGGTTTAGTGAACTACGATTTGGTAAAACCAGAAACAGAAAAATACCTGCTGGATTTTAGCGATTTTTTACAGTCCCTTGTAAGCAGGCATGGAACACACTCAGTGGACGTTTAAAAAAAAAGTATCAGCAGCAGCAGCAACAACAAATGGATTAAATTGTTAATTACTTTCATCACCACCATTAAAAAATAACCTGGAAAATCAAGATGGTGGAAAATACTACATTTAAATCCATTTGTTCCTCTCTAGGTACTATTTCTCGTGGAAAGAAATAGCTCCAGGGGAAAATTTCATTTGTCAGGGGCAGGCACTCAGAATTGCTTTTAGAAGCCAAATTAAGAAATAATCCTCTCATCGTTCCTCTATAGTTCTGAATCTGGACAGACGAAACTCATAACGTTAGCCTAGCCCAGAGGGCCATCTGGTGACAGTGGTATAGGAACCCCCCGAGCACCAAGCACCTACAGAAAGGTATGAGGCTCAATGTGTATCGTCTGGCATCTTAACCAACCAGCCGAGGGGACAAAGAAACAGATGAAAGACCAGAGAGGGCACATATGCTCAGCGCTGAGGAAGTGCCCCGGGACGCCCACCCTAGCAAAGGGTTCTGATGAGCAGTTGCGTTGGAGGAATCTAGAAGAGCTGGATATATGAGTGACGGAGAGATGGGGACGGTGGCAAAGGACGAACCTCTGATGACAAGGGGCAGCTAAAAACCTGCAGGATGCTGGGCAGAAACCCTCAGAGGCCAAGGAGGTGCTCTTGAGTTTAAGTGTCAGATCTTACCCGTCCCAGCTCTCATTTCTCTCGATCCCTTATTTCTCAATCAGATGCTCCTCTTGGAAACTTCTTGAGCAATGTCAGCAATGTTAGAAAATTAAATCATCGATTTAAATGTATATGGTAAAATTACAGAAGATCACGGAGAATCTTTAACACAGTGCAGACTTTCTGCTTGCCTAGGGCAAGTTCTGCCTCCCTGGAACCGCTACCCACCAGAGCTACCTGTTCTGTGTCCCCCAACAAACCGAGCTTCAGGATGGTTGGTACCATCAGTGTGCTCATTGTTGACTTTCTGGTGCCTGGCACGTGATGAGCACTGCCTGCAATATTTAGTGAATGCATGCTCTCTCTCACGATTCCTGGTATGGAAAAAAGTGGTCCTCTTTTCTTTAAACTGAGTGGGACGGGCAGGGTGGCTCAGCGGTGGAGCACCCGCCTTCGACCCAGGGCCTGATCCTGGAGACCCAGGATCGAGTCCCACTTCGGGCTCCCTGCATGGAGCCTGCTTCTCCCTCTGCCTTCTCTCTCTTTCTCTCTCTCTCTCTCTGTTTCTCATGAATAAATAAATAAAATCTTTAAAAAAAAAAAAACAACCTTCAAGGAGTGAGGCCCTAGCCCTGAATCTAAATATCTAGGGCTGGGTGTTCTCAATTGCTGCTGCCTTCCCAATGCCAGCAGAGCCTCTATCTTTGGTCTTTCACTATCTTTCAGGCTGTGCTCCTTTCTGCTTGTTGGGATCTTGAATTTTTTGTCCAAACTGGATGGACTTCCCTGTGTCTTCTGGCTGCAGTCACCAGACCTCCTCCCTTATCTCCTTCTGCTGAGGCCTCTCCTGATCTCTTCTATCTCTAGGGATGTCTGTGTTCAGGTCTCAGCTAACTTTGAGCTGAGCAGCCCTGACCATCAACACAGATCTGCAACAGCACGGGTTGTTTGGTGATTATAATCTGGCTTTTCACTTAACAGACATGTGGTTTTAGGACAGTTGCTTATCCTCTATGATACAGTCTGAGTTTTTTCATGTGTGAACTTGGAATAATAAGGTTATCTGCCTCACCGACTGGTCAGGGGAGTTAAGTTAGAAAAACCACTGTGAAGAACTTAGCACAGTACCTGGGCATGGTAAATGATTGGTAAAGGTTAGCTCTTATGATTGTTATTTTTCTCTCTGCTCCAACTTTTTATCACTTATTCTTGATTCCATAATGTCTTGCATGCTTTTCTCAGTCTTCCAAATACTCAAATATGTCCAGAGGCCTGTTTCTTCTCTAAAAAATCTGCTTTCTCCAGATGGAAATGAGGCAAGTTATCACCACTTTCCCAAAACTTATGGACTATGTTCGTTAAAAAATGATACAAAATTCACTGAAATATATACTCTCTAAACAGTTGTTCTTTTTTTGTGTAGTCCTGGTTATATCCTTTATGTCTAATTGCTACTTATTAGTGTATCCACATTGATGCCACCTGGTGGAAAATTTCTGGAGGACTTGGGTTTGGGGCTGAACACATCTCTGAGAAGGATAAAGACAACTGCCATGTGCAAGCTATAAAATGAGTTATAGACACATGCACCCAAAGCCAAAGGAAGTTGGGCAGCAGCCAAAAGACCATCAAACATGGTCTTGAAAGAGACGTAATATCCTCCATCTCTCTTGTCTTTTTCTTTAATATCAGACTATTTGGATGGATGAAACACAGGCTTATATTTACTTGAGGAAGCATTCTTGAAGCCTGTGGGTTAGAGGACAATCAGATCCAGAAGTAGAAAACGGTTTGGGACATTGGTCTGATGGATAATTTTTTATGGGTTTAGCACTCATTCTCCCTTTTATGAGTGCGTAACAAGATCGTCTACTTTTCTTTCTCATCCGTGATTCCACCTTTCCTTCTTCACAATTGGGGCAGTGGGAAGTTGCTGGTTTTTCCTTCTTCATATCTGTCCCATCTTACCCTGTTGATAGTATTCTGTTCTTTTGGGAATTGTTCCATGCCTACTGCCAGGTGGAGTGACTCTACCTAAGACTCCAGAGGTGGCAAGTAACTTAGGCTTGGCCATCAGAACATTCCACCAAGCTGGGTACAATGATCATATATGATTACTCCATAACCTGATCTCAGCAACCTGTGACAATTCTAGGACTTCCATTGGATACATTGAAATGTGAGATTCCCTTTCTTACTGGAGTGTCTGAAAAGGCAGAAAGATAAGCTTTGGTGCTTTGGGCAGATATCTGGACCCTCAGGGTGGGTGAGTTTACCTGGGAATGGAGCTAACACAGAAGGAAGCAGAGTCAAGAGATGGGGAGAAGGACACCAACTCCTCATGGCAGTCTGAGTTTCAGCGGGCTGTCCCTTAAGGTAAGTCTACCCCTGGACCTTTTTTGGTTATATTTTCCAGAAGATATTTTTATTCCATATTGTATATAGACAAGTATCTGAATACTTAACCTAGAGGGAGACCAATGACCACTAATGGTTAACCTGTTGTTTGTGTGTGGAGGAGGCTACCTAATGGTATAAACACAAGTTCTACAGAATAGCATACTTAGAAAGGGCAGGTGGCCATTCACTTTAGAAACCACCTGGGGAGGGAAAAGCTTCTGTGTAGTTCATGTTGCCTCAGCTTGGCAGAGTTCCCAACATCTCCAGAGTGGAGAAGGTGAAAAGCAAAAGGCCTGGAATTATTCCCTCTTTAAACTGCAATAAAGAGGGTGTCACGTAGGGAAAGAGAAGAGCTATGCCGTATGGGAGGGTGCCTGATGGGTTTTTGGTCCTGGACACACTTCCTCTAGGCTTTGCTGCCTGTGACTAACTGTCATAACTCCATGTGCAGTTATGTTAGTGTATTTCTGAGAAAGTGAAGAATCCCAAACTCTCATCCTCTACCAATTATCCAATAGGTAACAACGAGTGTTCAAAGAATCCGGAATTAGTGTATAAATCTAACATATGCCAGGAAAATTCTTGCCTGCTGAGACCCAAGGGGGTAAATAAAAAGAGAGATACCAATATGGCTTCCCCATTGTCTACGTCCCTTTTAGCGCGCTCCTCTTCCTTCCAGCCACAGAGACACACAGCCGTTATTAGATCCTCATCTCTGTCCATGTCTCTATTCACATACACTATGGGAGAGATGACTGGATCTGGAGTTGCTTTGGGAAAGGGGATCTGAAGAGCCTGACTTGGGCGAGATTGTAATCACATCCTCTGGCATACTGATTTTATGAAAAGAGTAATAAGGCTCACGGTGTTCATTTGAATGGCAAAGAGACGACTCCACTGCCTGAGAATGTGGAAACCTGGTTTTCAGGAGCAGCATGAGGCAGCCAGACTTGCTCGAGTCCTCTCCTGTGCTTTGGAAAGTGTGGTAGGTAGGAGCCAGGCAGCCCAGGAGTCTCCGAGGGCTGGAGTTTGTCAGGGACCAGCAAGGGCCACGGTGGTGGAAGCTTTCCTGGGGGCCTGAGCTATGCCATGACCTGGGAGTAAAGCCCAGTAAAAATGGACCTTTCACCCTCAAATTAACTGAGATAGAATTTACATATAAGAGATGGGACCAGTTTAAGTGTTCGGTTCCAGAAGGTTTTACAAATGTACATAATGAACCACCTTTAGAGTCAAGGATATAAATGGCTCTTCATTTTACTTTGTTCAACTGCTCCTTTTTCCTTTCTAGCTCTTAAACTGAGCATTCCACAACAGAAGACAGAAAGAAAATCCCACATTTGCAAGATTCATGGGTTATCTGGAAAAAGTCCAATCACTCATGTTTGATAAAAATTGCTGAATGTATTAAAATAAAGTCAAGGTCCGGATGGGTAACAAAAATGAGAGATTTCAGTTTTGGAAAGAATTCTCTGGGATAAATAAACCATTCAGCACTGAAACTTGGAAAAACGTGCCATGTCGTCTCAATCACAATGGTTGTATTGCTTTATATATTACTGTTAATAGAAAACTTTCTCTTGATGACAAAAATATAAATTACTGAGAAAGAATTTGCTTTCAAGGAAGCAAAGAAGAATTCTCATGACTCAATTAGAAAGCCCACAAAATTTAATACAAAGAGAGAATTTACACTTAAACTCAGGTATGGTTGAAACAGGAGAACTGCCCTTCCTGACACCTTCACAGTGAAACGTCTAGAATTTTTTCTCCTTAGTTGCAAATTCCTTCCTGTGTTTTGCCTTTTTTTTTAATCCCCCCCCCCCCGCCCTGCTCCCGTCTTAACTAAATATAGTTAAATGACTACTATGTGCCAGGTACTATGCAGGGCTGATGATACAGTGGTGACAAGGCAGGACCCTGCCTGTAAGGAGCCCATGGCCTTTGCTTTCTGTGTCTTAAACCCACTCCTATTTTCATCTCACTTGGACTGGGTCTGTTGCTCATTGCAAAGCATGGCTAGAAATGGGAAACCAGGAAAAGATAGAGGAGCAGAGAAAAGGAAAAGAAATGTCATAACAATTTTCCATGCGACGAGGACTAGGAATTCTATTTATTTTCCCCACCATTCCCCCATTTATTTCCCCCACCATTTGTTATGGCTAGGGGTCATGGTAGAAACAGATTCAAAAAATCCAAATCAACAAAATGCAAAAAACCCAAGAATAACTCAGTACCTGAGCATTTGCCTAAAACAAAGAATTCTCTCTCAGCAGCTCTATCTATGCTAGGAAAAGAGAAAGCCACAGAAAGAAGTTAAAGTCAATGCCAATACAAAGAGGTACTAGAAGCTTCCAATTATTGCTACATTTCTTACATGTCAGAAATTTGAAGAAGAAAGTACACTGTTTCTGATGGCTGTGGTATTATTATTCAGAACACCGAAGTAGTGGTTAATTCAATATAGATAGCATGATAGTCAACCACCAAATCTAAATCTGGTTATATTTCTAGTGCTGATTGTGAATCTCTTTCTTTTAGTAGCTTCTTCATGAAAATACTAAGAAGTAAAACCAAATGTATACCACAAATATAATTGTGGTTTATAAAGAAATTACAAGAATAGACATTTACTTCTTGACCAGTAACTTCTGTAATTTTTCAAGATGCAATGACTCATTCAGATATCACCACTGGTTGAGACCCATAACTTCTCTATATTAGCATCTTAGACTAAACTTCACAGGGCACCTGATAGTAATGTAGGTCTTTTGGTTAACTGCAGTTAAGAATGTGGCTGCTGAGACACACCAATGTGAGATTCTCTTCTTGAGACCAAAGAATGAAAGTGGGTATGTTGGTGTAGAAGCTCACTGCTGTTTGTTGGCTTCTCGGAAGAAAGGTTCAAGAGATTTATAATACAGGTTGTTATCAGAACTTAAAACAGATGATGGGTACATCCTTATAACTGCTAATACGCATTTGGATCTTAGGATTTCCAACTCTCTGTTTCTATTTGCTGTTTGTTCTTTTGTACTGTTCTACTTCATCCACTAGAGCTCTTAGCATATTAATCATAGCAGTTTTAAATTCCCAGTCTGATAATTCTAACATCCCTGCCTGGTCTGGTTCTGCTTGTTCTATCTCTTCAAAATTATGACTTTAAGGGGTTTTGTTTTCTGTTTTTTTTTTTTTTTTTTTACCTTTTAGTATGCCTTGTAGTTTTTTCTTGCTTGCCAGACATGATGTGCTGAGTACAAGGAATGTGATGATGAGGTGCAGTGGGATGGGGCTGGGGTGCAGGGGGAGGTAGGAGGTAGAGGAGGAAGCATAAGGTCTCAGTCTTTTAGTGAGACTGCTACTGGCTTGTGAACTTCACAAGTGTTTCTGTTTCTCCCTACTTAGGTGGGAGAGCATGGCCAGAGCGGCCTAAAGTTGTGTACTTCCCTTCTCCCATAAGGAAAGCTAGAATCTGTTGGAATTAGGTATTTCCCTTACCTCAGGTCAGTTAGGCTCTGATAATACCCTTAGCAGGTTAGGCTTGGTTAACTAGTTTCTCCTGAGGGTACATCTTCTTAAGAACAGAGTACTCGGGTGCATTTCAAAATGGGCCCTTTCCTTCCCTCACTGCTGGAGACACAAGGGCATCTCCTCCTCCATATTTGCTGTGGGGATCTGAGCTCCTGGATGTAAATCTCACAATATTGTGGGCCCCCCCATGACTGGGTTAGCCTGTAGTATATAATTCAGAGTTGTTCCCACTGAGCCTCCAGTAATGCATTAATTACAGGTCAGATTTTCCTACCCCAGCACTAGTCCTTGCAGTGGTTTCTCTTGAGTCTCTGTTCCTGTAAGCCATGACTCCTTGTATTTGCCTGGCTGTCTCTCCAGTCTTTGGGGCAGTGGTTTGCCCTATGTCCTTACCTCTCTTATAAGATCCAAGAAGAATTATTGATTTTTCAGTCTTTTTAGCTTTCTACTTGTTAGGATGGAGTTGTGACTTCTAAACTCCCAAGATGCAGAACCAGAAACTGAAAGTCTCCTCCTTGTAGTTGGTATCAAAATTTACAACTTGTAAAAACTTTTTCTTTCTCCTCTTCTCTTCCTCCTCTTCCTTCTCTCTTTTTTTAGTAAGTACAGGAATACTTAATTGAAAAGTTGCAAATCCTTTTTGCACAGCAGAAAACTATCACCCCATGCCAGTCACCTCCAGTGCTTAATTGTTACCAATAACTAAGGAGCAAATAAGGTGCAATGAGTTAAGTAGAGGAAAATTCTGACTTAAAATACATAAGATGGTGAAGTCCAAATCATTTTTATCCTTACACAAAATGAAATAAATTATATATTTTCATGTATATCTCAAGTCTACACAGAAGGAAGGCTAATAATAGGAATGAGAGTATTTCCTTTGTGCCTTTAAACTAAAGAAAGACAAATCATATGAGATGAAGTGTCTGAGATGAAGAAAATTCTTCGGTAATCTCTCACCAATCCTTCTTGGATACCAGGCAACAAGAGAGAAAACCATAATGGAATAATAGCCTTCCATATAAAAGAATTATGGTAAGTTGACATTAGATTGAGCTGCAGTCCGATCAAAATGGAAGAAGTTCTGAGCCAAGACTGTCACAGAGGTTCCGAAAGAGGACAATCAATGTGTGTTTTTATACCGTCTTCCTTATATTCAGCCTGCAGTGACTTGAACTGAGAATCGGCTTTTTATGGAGATTTATTACAATAGCATTGCCATTCAAGAATAGGCGGCCATCATCATAAATAAAGAGTAGACACACAGCGATGTGTAGATCCAAGACAGAGAGAGGATTTGTCAAGGGGGGTAAATCACGAACTTACTTATATTACAAATAAATACACACGACTAAAGCAATCACTCATTAGGAGAAAATCTTTTCTTGTCTCCTGAAAAAAACCGAGTCAAGCTGCCCTGGTTTGGATTTCTTAGCCTCGTGCAAGGAATCCTTGGTCATCCAAGGACTCAGAAACCGATGCTGGTCCCCTCGTGTTATGGCACACGTAGGCCACTCGGGATGAGGGAAAGGTGTGGATTTCTTTGAGCACCGAACCTGCCGTGGCCCGAGGGTTGATCCTTACCATCAACAGAGCTGGGAAGGCTGGCCTGCTGCAGGAGACCCCAGAGCCCCCCGACATCTACTACAAAGCCCTTCGTGAAATACGAGGGGACAAAGACAGCTGACTGCCTACTCCCCGCACTTGCCTTAAAAGTCTGAGAGACAGGGCCTAAGTGTCTACCCACTTCCCCTGGACATTGAAATCTGTGGAAGTGAACGTGTTTCCACGTCCAGCTTTGTTGTTTCAGCTGTTAGGAGAGCCGGGCACATAGCTGAGCTGCACACAGTCCCGGCTTCTGGGCTGCCTCCCTCCTCTAAGGGCTCCGCATTTCAGCAAAGGCCTGCCCGAGGCTTCCGAGGCCACCACTCAGGCCTGCTCATCCCCGCTAAATGATTCATTAGGTTGGATTAACCCTTTAAACACTACTATTTACCAAAGGGTCCCTGGGGCTTCTCACACACTCCATCATTTTTAGCCATTATAAACAGCCGGTCCCAGCAGGGCGGAATCCACTTTAAGGCTACTCAGGTTGACAATGTGGGTTTTGTTAGCCCCAATTTACTTAAAAGCTCGAGACAGCATTTACTCTGTGAGATGGGGCGTACACATTTTCATCTCCCAGCCTGTGCGTTCCAAACTAGGCCTCTCGCCACGAACACCTAGGCGGTGCACAAAAGAGGCTGGAAGGAGTGGTCACACCGAGGCTGTGGGGTGATGCGGGGTCTGTTTTCAGGCCTCCGTTAGCCAGGGCTCCTTTTTGGTGGTTGCCATTTTCTGCCTGTAATCAGCTGTGTGCACAATGCGTGGTGCCTGCCAAATGGCCATTTGTGGGTGCAATTAGACACCTGTGCCTTCAAACAAGTTGCAAGCACCTAATTGTGTCTGCATGTAGCCACTTGTGGGTGCAATTATCCAGAAATCCAGGTGTGCCTGGTATTATGCACAATTTAAGGGGCAAAAAAAAAAAAAAAAAGAGAGAGAGAGAATGTTTTCCAAAAAAGAGGGGTCAGGTTGAATGTGTGCCCTCAGACTTCAACCGGGGTGGTTCAGCAGAAGCTACCCATCACTCTCTGTGCATGGGGTCTCTTTGTTGTAGGGTCTACAGCAGTGCTGCCCAATAGAAGATAATGCAAGTCACCTATATAATTTTTTCTAGTGGCCACATTAAAAAGTATACTGGGAGAGGTGAAACCAATTTTAGTAATTCATTTTATTTAACCCCAATCTATTTAAAGTATTATAATTTCAACATGTAATCAATGTAAAAATAATTAATGCAATATTATCCTTTTTTTTTTTTTGGAGGCAGTTGGACTAAATCTTTGGAACTGGGTGTGGATTTTACATTTAAAACATGTCACAACTTAGGCCAATCATGCTGTAAGTGCTTGAGAATCATACGTGGCATTGGCTACCATTTTGGAAAGCATAGGACTAGTATTTTCAATTGTGTTTAAATGCTTGGGATTCTTATTATTTAAACACTTTTCCTGAATATTTACAAAATTAGATTTCAAAGAAAGAACATCTGAAAATTGCTGTTTAGTGCCTTAGGGTTGCCACTGGTTAACAAGGCCCTTCATAATGAGAATTGCCAGTACCATAAAGCAGAATGTTGAAAAACTCTCCTTACCTCTTTGTGCTACCATTTACGAGGAACATAGTGGGGCTAGGTTCGGAAGTGACAGGCACGAGCTATGTCAACAGAGTTAGAAGAGGGGTTGTCAGATTTGGGAGGGGTGTGGAAATAGGGCACCTAGGATCGGAAAAGGGAAGGGCCCCATGACTGTGGCAGATCTCTGCATCATTCTGTGTTATATATGTAAATGGTTGTTCTGATTTATCCAGATAGGCCTGGCTTTAAGAGCATTTTAACAGAAAGTCCGATCCATTTTGGTTGCATTTGGGAATCGCAGAATTAAAATCTGGCAAGGAACTCAAGAGATTATCCTTCTTTAACAAAATGGAGAAATTATAGTATGTACTTGATAGAGTTGTGAGGATTAGTCAATATGGGTAAAACACTGAGAAGGGTGCCTAGCACGTATGAAGCTGTCAAGGAGTATCAGTTGCTATGATCACCCTCCCCATCACCACTGTCATCATGATTTCTATCATGATATTTATTCTCAAACCATTCTAGAACAGCATGCATAGATATTACACACATAGGTGTGTATGTAGGTATGTACTATGCACACACCCCCCCCCACAGCATTGTGGGGAAAGATGACTAACCTCCTATTTGCATATGTTTTCCAATGTCTCCTAATCCCGTCAGCCATCATTGCTACACACTCAGGTAAGTTCTCTGAGTACAGGAATCACATGGGAACATCTCTGATTCTCCAGAGCATCATTCCTAGTAGACGTCAAGCTCATGACACAGGCACCGGTTAAACAGAGGCTCAAAGCCACTCGTAATGCTCTAACATTAATTTCATGAAATGAATCCATGGAGAGGATATAGAGTGCCTTCTCTTTTGGGTATAAATACTTCCTGAATCGAGAACAACCAATTTCATATACTCATGTAATAACTGAATATATTTGTACATAGTTAGGTTATTTATTTACACACCTGCTCCTACAACCCCCCCCCCCCCCAACTCATGGTCCATTCTTTCTTCCTTCCCGATTACCTGAGAATAGCCAGTTTAACAACCCAGCTGTCCTGAGTTCTATGCCTTCTGCACCAGATGTTATAGGAACTCCCGGTTAGAATATTTCTTCCTCATCACCCGCTTGCCCCTGCATCAGTCAGCAAGAGACTTGAATAAGCCCAGTTTTCCTCCAGGCATATTTCCTCTAATAAACACCCCATTTAATTCCATCAGAGGCAACACTGCTTTCATTAATAGATCCTTATCTCCTCCTCTTCTCTCAGTCCTCCCGAGACACCTCAAGAAAATGCCATTTGCTCTTTGTTCCACTGACAAGAATATTTGAGGAAAAGGCAAAATCTAGACTAGTCTACAGAATGTTCTAGGGGAAAAAAATCCTAAAGGAAGCAAAGCCATCAACCTGGAAACTGGCCAGATGCCTCCTTCAGAACTTCAACAACAGCTTCCAGCTACTTCCTCATCCTATTCTGATTGAACCTGCTTTTTCTCAAATACAATTATTAAAATAGATGAAACATGACTTCTTATTCAATTTCATGTTTTTCTGCTTTAGTTACCAGCATTGTAATAGTATTCTTCAAAGTAATGATTCTTCATCCTGTTTCCTTTCATTACATCTCACTTTTGTGTTCAGAGTCTAGTGCGTTAACTCCAGAAGGCAAGAGGGTTATCCCGAGTCCCTTATCTGTAGAGAATGCCTGCTCTGGGGTAGGTGTGTCAATGTCCCACAGCAACAATATTTTAAAAGTGGTTTTCATGTGGATAGCACTTCAATTATGTAATGGGCTAAATAGGTTTGTGTGGCTGCTGGCCTGGCAGCCTGCTTGCTGCACAAAGCATCCTTTCTATGAGAAATGCATTCCAAGCTCCAGGACGCTTGGTATATACACAGGCTGTAGGAACACAGTCCACTTGAGATCGAGGGCCGACTGCATGAGGGATGGATTTGTGCTGGTTCACCTGTGTCTTCTCATCTAGTTATTTCCAAGTGGCAACCAGAAATGAAGACAGCAGGACCAGGATCCATATCTGGGGGCCAGGACCCAGCCACGCTGTGAGAACTAGCTCTAAATCCAATCCATAAAAGCTGCCTCAGAGTGAGAGTTATGCCTGAAAACTGGAGTTATGTCTTCTTCTACCATCTTATGAAGAATATAAAATTAAAATTTTTAGACCGTTCAGTGTCTTTACCTGAAAGTATTAGTTAATTCTCCACCCTATTCAAATGCTTGAAATGTGGGCATTTTCTCCATTTAACACATATTTCCAAAAGTACGCAGGTATTTTAGACTCAAATTGCAGTAAAAACCTACCTTATATTATAAGAAACTGTAGAATATTTTAAACTTGTCATGATAATTGTGAAAAAGGCTACTATAATTATTGTGGCATCCAAGGGAATAGTTTTTTTCCAAGGGATTTTTACCATCTTATGGCCTTCCTATGCTTCAACAAATGAAGAATGAAACAATAGGTAGGTAGGTTTTCTATCTCTCCTATGGCTATCATGAGATCCATTTGTGTTTCAAGGTTCCATTCTTTGTGATTAATTCTTTTACAAACTCTTGTCATGCAGAATGAGACATTTAAAGTCCCCCTTTTTTAGGTGCTGAAATTTATTCCTTATATAATTAAAACATAGGCATTAATACAGCTTTTGGTACCAAACTGGGATGTAGTCATTGATGCATGTTTTTAACTCACCCTCTGGTCATAGACCTTTAGTCCCTGCCATGAAGCAATATCAACACACCCCCTTGCTACAGGGTCTCCACACACATGTCATTCCCATTATTACAGATGTCAAGAAAGAGACAGGAGAAGCCTGTTTTATTATGGCCATGAATGATAGCGAGAGATTGGACCTTTCAAGGGGCATGCCGATAAAATGGGTGATTCAGAGATGCTGTGCCTCATACTTGAAAAAAGATCTAAATTTATTACGTTTAATGTTTAGTATAAATCACCAAACCTGAATGTGTTATAAAAATGAGCTAAAATGCTGCTTAACAGACATTATTAAAGAGTCTTAAGTATGGAGCCATTTCTAATTGGTGAAAGTTCACAGATGAACACTTCTTGCAAGTACTCATTTTTAAGAAATATTTCTTCCAGTAAGAAGGCCCTTATTTCAGTGTGAGATATAATCCAGGGGACAAATCTCTTTATGAAAGCATTCTCTTTATGTGCACATAAGGAATCTTGGTGGAATCTATGATTTAAACTTTATTCCTCATTTATTTTAATATGAGACAAAAGCAAGGTTAAAAATAATTAAGACCGCAATGGTAAACAGTTCCAGCTCATGAGCCTGGAGTAAAACTTCTGCTGTGCAAGGCAATAAATGTCAAGAGCCAATCAGCTATTATTAGTCTCAAAAAAACAAAAAAAAAATTAAAAGAATAGTGTGGAAAATTATTTGTGCTGTTTTTATCATCTTGATTAAAGGATATAAACATGGGTAATTTAAAATTAATCTGTGGAAGAATATGCTGTCATTTCAATTAAAGGAAAAAGAATCATTCTGTAGCTGCCCTACCTCAGCGAAAGCTCCACCTTCAACCAAGGAAGTTTGGCCTCCAAGATGGAGTGGGCGCAGTAAAACCAATTTTCAGCCACAAAATGTGATTTGCAAAATTGGTTTGAAGTAGAGCTGGCTGGATACCACCTCTGCTGGGGAGTGAAATTAAAACTGTCATCCATTCACAGAAAGTCCCCAACAGCTTGGCGGCCTCTGGTGTGGCTGCTTCATAACCATAGCTCCCTTCCCTATCAGCACAAAGACACCCCTCTAGGGACTCTGCCCTTTTCAGCTTGTTTGTTGGAATTCCTAAACCAGTAATGGAAAGGTACCTCTGGGTCTCAAGGGAGACCTCATCTCCAGGGAGGAGGACCTGAGAGGCCAGGAAAGACTGACTAAGCCATAGTGGCTTTTTGCTCCCTTATGTGGGTCATTAAGATTTTTCCAATTCCTTGACTTTGACATTTTTCTCAGCCACCCCTTCCCCGCTAAACCACATTTTTATCCCCAAAATGTAGGTTCTGAATGACTGGGTATAAGAATAACAGCTCTCACTGTTTTGAAAAAAGAATTCAGGGCCTGCAAAAATAAACAACTGGAATGCGAGGAAGGGAAATATATTTTCTTACAGATTCAAAAATCTGATTTTCTTTGGTGAAAATATTTACTTTTTTACACTTCACTGATTGAGTTGTTCATTTGTACTCTTATAGTAGATAAACTTTATTAGAGCATAGTTCTTTAGAGTCAGTTGTAAAAAAACAAATATTTACCACATATCTACTGTCTAGCTGATACTGCAGAGGATATAGAAAAGTTTAGGACACAGTCCTTTGTTATTTTTATTTATTATTATTATTTTTAATATACATATATTTTTTGAAGTTCGATTTGCCAACATATAGTATAACACCCAGTGCTCATTTTGTCAAGTGCCCCCCTCAGAGCCCGTCACCCAGTTACCCCATCCCTCCGCCTGCCTCCCCTTCCACTACCCCTTGTTCCTTTCTCAGTTAGGACCTTCAAAAAGCTCATACTTTCTAGCTGGGGAGATGAGCTAAAAATGTATTAAAAAAAGATAACTTGATGAACTACTCTGATGCAAGAATCCATGTCAGAATGGCAGATTTGCTCCAAATTAAATCACGCATTTGTCATGTAACAGTAAAATCTGATGTTGACATGATCAGCTTGACATGTGGACTTTGGGCCATTCCATTCAAAATCACCATGTCAATACTATTTTTTCTTATGATTCTACTTTTATCGTCTATTTCTATGATCCTGGTTTATATTATTCAATCTACCTTGTAAGGGTATATACTTATGTTTTAGAATAGACACATCTTCATCTGCTTTAGCTACTTTGTCAATACTTTGCAGCTTTCTGTATAGGTGCCAAAGTGATTGTAAGGGTCATAGATGTTCCTGTCCTAACTTCCTACATAACAGAGACATATATACAAAAGGATGGTCTTGCTTTCTGGGGGGATTTTGGTCTTTGAATGTGCATGGTGATATAGAGTCAACAAAGGATTTGAAACTCTTTATGGGTGCCTGGGTGGCTCAGTCGGTTAAGCATCTGCCTTGGGCTCAGGTCATGATCCCAGGGTCCTGGAATCGAGCCCCATGTCGAGCTCCCCCCCTCTTCCTCCCCTCTTCTTCCCACTAATTCTCTCTCTCAAATAAATAAGTAAATAAATAAAATCTTAAAAAAACCTCTTTGTTTAAATGATATGTACAGAAAAATAAATGACATGTACAAATGAAACTCTACCTAATGTAATATTATTTGGCATTTATCTATGGTCAATGACATACAGAAGTTTATTTGCTCTAACACCTGTCAAGGTAAGAAGAGGAAAGGGAGAGGAACAGAGTCTGTGGGAAACTAACTTCTGGTGTAGCTGTAGGGCTTGATCATGGAAGATCAGTTGCTACCTGGCTGATGGTGCAGGGCTCCTGTGAATATTCCTGGGAAAACTGGCTAGAAGTTCCTAAAGTGTGGATGATGCTAGAGAATAATCCAGTGAGGTGGCCCCTGCGTGGGCACCACCCAAGCTGAAAAGTTAAGTGTCTGCCTATAGCCTGACCTGCTTCTTAAACATGAGTCTAATCAGTGTTCAGAAGTAAATGTCAAAGAAGAGGCCACAAAATAATAAAATAAGTCATCTTTCTTTGGAAAGCAATGGCTAGTTCCAAAGAAATCTATAAGGTAGATCAAATACTCAGGGAGTTATCCAGGTATCTTTAAAAGTCTCCTGCATTAAATCATCTGACAAGAGGAGGGAGACTTGAGGATTCCTGGAGACACTTAATATATATTAAAGATCCTATCAAAAGATATATTTATTTCCATAGTGTTTTTGATCTCAGGGGAAGAAAAAAGCTTTCCAAACATTGTTTATCTTGAAGATATCCTTGTGAAATATTTAAATATGTTACCTACTTTACTTTTATTCTTTGTTTTCCCATATACATACATATGCTATATATAGAGAGAGCATGCAAATATATTGCATGCAATTTGGTCCAGATGGAATTTAAGATCAAAATACATTTGCTTTCTTCTTTAAAAATTCACCCATCACCCACTGTGTATCAAATCCTCTGGACTAGTACCTATTTACAATCTTTTTCCCATTTCCCTGCCACATCACAGCCTACAAGTCTGAAAAATATTTTTCTCAAACATTCGCTTTTATTGGCCCCAACTGACATTTTTTTGTGTGTTTATTTGGTTTCTGAAACAGCAAACAGGATATTCAAAAATATATTCTGATGTGGAACATGCCTTGTCCTTGCTAGAGCCAACAAATAGTTAAAGCAGTGGCCAGTGGCTTTTCCCCCTCCCATAATGTTGCTTGTGAGATGGGCCACTGACAGAGGGCATGAACCTTTCTTTGTAAAATAGATGAAGCCACAGGCTTTATTTTTAAGTCTGTAAATGCTACCTTTGGTATGGCATTCTCTCTGTCTCTGCCTCTCTCTCTTTTATTCCTCAGAGGCTTTTGTCCCCTTCCAGCTCCTTTAGGTGTTGTAGAACTACTTTCTAGTTCTCTTTCCTCATCAACCCAGAAAGAAAATAAGATATTATCATATGTATTTCAACATGGGAATCTCATTTTTAGACTCATTAATGTAACTTTGAAGGGAAAGGCTTTGTCTCCTGTTAAAAGTTTCAGGACACGTGCTAAAATGAGATGAAGTTGCCCCAAGTTAGAGCATTAAGTCAGTGAGTTTTACTGATTTCAGTACATGCTACAACATGGAGTGGGGAGGGATGGCTTTACTACCAGGAATGACTAGCGGGTGGAAAAACAGAGGGCACAAAGGAGTACTGTTGATCTTTTTGGGGGAATTACTCTAGAGCAGCAATCATCTACTCTAGCTGGGGTTGTGTAAAGAATAATAATGAAGATTAATGTTCACATGGAATGTTGACTGAGGTAATTTAAGGCCATCTACCTGGGAACCTCTTCCTGGAACCATGATACAATTGGTACCAGAGTGGCACCTTGATTTACAAAAAGCACTGAGTGCCATGTTTAGTCCTGTTCATTGTCTTCTTTTGTTAAGTTCTCTGTAGGCAGTCTATGCACTCTGCACCCTTTTCATTTTATGCTTTTCACATTCCTAAAGAATGAGGTTCTCATCATGAAGTTGCCACAAGGGTTATTGGTTTAGTAAACTTTGATGTCAACTTTCTTTCTAAAAATGACTTTTGCTGCACATAGTATAACATTGTAACTTGGTTTCTGAAATTCAGAAATAATGTTTTATCTTTAAGGACATTTTTTTTTTTTACCATTCTGTGGTGAAGTTGTCAACACCTTTTAATATATAAGAATTTTTCTCTTTCCCCCCAATATATAATTTCTTCCATATTTTCAGATACTTACATCATCTAAACCAATTTGTTGGCACCTTTCACCCCATACCATAGAGAGAAACCATGGAACAGATTTTAAGTGCTGACAGAGAAAGAACTGTTAATTTGCCTAGTCTGCAACCTGTGCAATTTTCTACTTTTTACATAGAGTATAAATTTCCTGATATTCATATCGATGTTTTATTAACTATTGATGTGCTGAGTTAAAAAAAAAGGTGGCTTTTCCAAAGATGATTATTTATTTGTCACTTTCCAATCACTTGAACACAATGCATGGTGAGCAAGGACATAGCCATAGTTTCATCTGCATCTTTGAAATCCCTTCCTCTGGCAGAAAAACAAACAAACAAACAAACAACAACAACTAAAATACCTTTCAGGAATTCAGTTTAAACTTGAAGAATTATGGAGTTTTATAAATTGCAGTTTCCTTTTAGCATGCACTTTTCAAATCCCATTAGGTGACTCCATGGATAACTTCTCCTGCTTCTTTATGTGCCAGCTCATCATCCACCTAGGGACCAGAACCACCACTGCCTTTCTGCCAAAACTTGCATCCCATCCTTCCTTATCTGCTGAGGACAATGGCACCTCCCTCCCCACAGCTGCCCAAGTCCTGGACTCTAGAGTCACTCTTGTCCCCAGCCCTTCCCTCAATGACCACATCTACTCAGCCATCAAGTCATGTAAATTCACCTTAGAAGCACACATGCTTTTGCTCTTGCTAGCATCCCCCACTGTTACAGCCTTATTTCAGGCCATCAGTGCTCTTTGTAGGGAATATATCAACAACTTCACATCATCTTTTCTTCTTCCAGTCTTGCCCTTCCAATTTATTTTCCATGAAATTGTCAAGGGGCTCTTTTCAAAATGCAAATCTGATCAAACTACTCCCTCGTGTAAAAGCCATCAAAGGCCTGAGGGCTTCTGGGTAGAGTCGAACTTGTGTAAGATGCTTCAATCTACATGTCTTGCCACCTCCTCCTCTCAAATTCAATGTGCTTATATACAATTTTAGCATCTGATATATTCTATTGCAATCTCCCTTTGTCTGTCTCCCACTCCTCACTTATGCCACCAGAGACTAGACTGTAAAGCTCTGGAGACAAAGACTATGTTTCATTGACAAATATCTCCTTGGTGACAAATATCTACACAGTATTGTCTAACTAAAATTTTACTTAATGAGTGAATTGATGAATGAATGAGTGAAGTGTCAACTCTCTCTACTGTCACGATCTCATCCAATCTCAGAACACTAGATTAAACAACAACTCAACTCCTCAAATTTCCCATGCTCATCTCAGTTGTCATGTTAACACAAATCACAGGTTTGCTTTCTTCCATCAGATTCCATCTTGTCTCCATCTTTTCTTTGCTCAGCTTCAGACAGATTCCCTACAACTTTCCTCCTAGTATAAAGTGCACTAAATCGAACTCTAATCTTCTTAAAGAGTTAATGTGCCTCCCTAAATGACTAATTTACTACTAGAAAGTGACTTAGGCACTGGGGAGAATCTGGCTCATTATTTAATAGCCAATAAGGCCAGCTGTTTCATTTCAAGAAATTAATGGTCTTTAAAACCTTTCCATATTGTACCAACTGCTCTTCTCGATGGAGAGCCAAGTGACTTTTATTAGTAAGGTTGATAAAATCCAAACCCCGTTAGCCCTGCTCTAGCCTTCTTCATAATACCAACAGAGTCTTCTGGGACATCTGGTTATTTTTGCTTTACTTTCTCTGTTGATTTTTTGAGATATTTTCCTTGCTGGGTTTTCTTTGGTTGCTCCCTTGGAGACTGCAAAAGGTGGCCTGACAGCTGCACTCCCTGGCCTGATGGCTTGACCCCCGGCCTTCTTGACTTCTTAAGGAATGCCTTTCAGCATTAAGCCTAATTTGGCTGAGACAGTGAGCAGTTTGTTACCTTCAGGTTAGCTCCTTCCATCTTTAGTCGCTTGAAATTACTCATATGTATAAAATAGTCACATGAGGAGGATGTTTTATGCAACCATCTTTCTCTAATTAATATCCCGCCATTAGGCAAAAAGGTCAGGAAAAGGCTAGATTAGGCCACAAATTCATATTATGCAACAAAGATAGAGCAGCCCTTAAATTTTTAGCCATGATTAGTATTTTGAGGACATTTGGCTTTTACATATAAGGATGAATAAAGGATATTTGTTATCTACCAGCAACTAATGTCTCTATTCTTTTCTAATATAACTGTTGCCAGTGGTACATGGACAACTGTATTACAACATCCTACATTTAGATTATATATCTAAATTATACATGGTGGAGTGGCTACGGTTTAATGTTAGTATTTTACTTTTTAGTGTTTCCTGTGGTTTTATGCTGCTATAATTTATAGGGGGATTGACATAGTACTTTGTGTCCCAAAGAAGGCTGTTCCTTCTCTTAGTGTTTCTTCTTCCTCTCTACTCTCAGGGGATGAAACAGAATGTTACCTTTCAAAAGATGGGAAGATAGGATGTATAAATCCTTCCTTAGGCAGCACTAGCGAACACACAAATATAGCCTTGAAACGTAAGCAGGGCCTGTATTTCCTGTTGTTGGCGGGTGTGGTAGGGAGAAGGGAAATAGGGGTGCCTAGTTAACAGGTTGATGCCATCTATCTCATTTTCTGGGATTTATAAGCTGGGAAGGTTTGTTCTTTCTAAAAGCACATGAAAGGCAGGGTTTAAAACAGAAATATATATACACGCATGCTGTTGGGGGCTGAAAGGAGACCAAAATAAGTTTTCTTGCTAAAACTATCACATTCATTCTGATAGTGAAGACACCCTTCAACACAGTCAGCCACTGCTTGGATATTTTTTCTCATGAATTTTACAAAGGAAATATTCTCTATGAGGACATTATTGTTTTATTGAAAGAAAAATGCTGGCCACACAGAAATTGTAAGGGGAGGATTTTTAAAAATGACCCCTTTAAAAAGAGTTTACAGTGAATCCCTCTCATTCAGTAAGTTTTACTTACCCCTTCCCTCAGAAATCTGCACAAAATATTATTCATTAAAAAACTGGCATGTAGGGATGCCCGGGTAGCTCAGTAGTTGAGCATTTGCCTTTGGCTCAGGTTGTGATCCCGGGTCCTGGGATGAGTCCTCTATCAGGCTCCCCAGAGGGAGCCTGCTTCTCCCTCTGCCTGTGTCTCTGCCTCTCTCTCTGTGTCTCTCATGAATAAAAAAATAAAATCTTTAAAATAATTGGCATGTAAATTTAGGGAGTTTGAGGATCCCCTGAAACCAATCAGTAGACAATATAAATATTCCAGCTTACGACCCCTCTCAGAGTTCCCTTGGGTTTAGCCAAAGTGATACATGTGCTATCTCAAGAGAAGTCTCTTTTTGGTAGAAAGTGCATCTTTCTCAGAGAAATTCAAAGAGCAACTTCCAGTGATATAAATACTATCTTTGGGGAGCACAATTGGAGTTCTTATCAAGCAGATCTGGGGAACACAGACATGCATATTCGAAGGAATGCATGGCTTGTGTGTCAGCTCAACAGTTACTCTATGTTCACGTGGCAGAGGGTCACCTCGGCTGGCAGAGGGTCAAAGAGAGGAGAACATATTTTGCAAGAAGTGCCATCCTAAGAAAGAAGCTCATCTGGGTGATCCTGACTACTCCCAGGACACTGAAGACCCGGTGCTGTATCATGTTTCAAGGGTCCAGATCAGAATGCTTCAGGACACTTGTATATTCTGACACAGGGCTTAACTGCAGTGGGAGCAAGAAAAAAAATTTGACTGGTTGATGCATATCAGTAAATTGCACAGATAACTTCTGCATTCTTTGTACAAAGCCATTTAACATGGGTATCTAGACCATCATGTATTTTTTATGATTACAACAATCTCACAGTTGGTACTGCCTGACACTATGTTATGAAAGCACATTACTACCTAGGATGACATGTGTGTTCAAAGTATTCCTGCAGAAGAATAAATAAATAAGAAATAAATGAAATCATAAACAACTAGAAGAGAAATTGGCAAATATTTATCGGTCTCATGATGAAAGGCAACTTTTTACATATAGAAGCAAAGATTAAATCATAAACCAAAAGATTGGAGACTTATAGAATTATAAACTCCTATTCACCATATGTATAAAGTTAAATTAAAATAATATTAACATAGGACAATGAAGAACTCTAGTAAAGTAAGAAGCATTAAACACCTAGATAAAAATAATACAAAAATAGATGAGTTACCATAGACTGAAAAAAAAAACTAATTCCAATAAACATGTGAGAAAAACTCAACTTTATCACAAGTAAAGGAATTATAAATTAAAACTGTTTGCGATAATTAGTAGTTTTTAATCGATTAAATTGACATAAATTAAGTATTTTGTACTCAGTGCTGGTGAGGTGTAAGTTGAGACAAACTTTTTAGAGGTCAATCTGGCAATATATATCAAGAACTTTAAAAATATTCACTCTTTGATCTAATTACATGTTAGGAATTTATCCTGTAGCCTGCTGGATCTGTAAACTATACATTTTGGTCTCAGGAAGATGAGCTTAAGCATCTTAATTGACTGGATGTAATGGATCCAGTTGTATAGGCTTCACGGACACAACACTGATATCCACATAAAGTCTCATGCTCAGGTGAGGCCACAGGTGCAGTATAACTAGGGCTCTATGACTAGTCCCTTCATTTGGCCAAATTCTTGCCATTCTTAACTGGAGCACACATGACCTGTTGAAACCCACACAAATCTGACCAGGTATGTGTTTACAGCCATGAGCATAAATAAAGTCACTGCAGACCCTCAAACTGGCATCATGCATTCACGGCCATGGTTAAGTCAGGCACCTATGTAGCAAATTCCATTTTCCTGAGGCTTTCATATTTTGGCATTCTCAGAGGAGCTGCCGTATTTCCATGATGTTCTGAACATGGACTCGACAGCAAATGACCTCACCAAAGACTTTCCGTCATTTTGATGAATTGTATTTTTGAGTAAAACAGAGAAACCGGAAATATATTCTTCTGAGGTTCCGCTCTGGGGCGGCTCTGTCAATTCTACCATCATTCACTGTGTTTCATATAACACATGACCAATTCGTACAATACCCACTTCAAAAATAAAATGAATGCGCCAAGACTGTCTGGAGCTACTCAATAACTATATATTTCCCTCTTATGAAAGCATGTTAGGACTGATGCCCTTTGACCATGGCACTTCACCCTCATGCACTGTAGCAGTGGTGCTCTGTCCAGCAGGCTCTCCCCACGGCAGGTCCACCACGGGACTCACTCCACAGGTCTGTGCTTCTCGGCTTGAGGCTCCCTTGTGCCAGGGCTCTAGAGAGGCAGAAGTTCTGGGGACCTGGCTCCTTCAGGAGCAATCCTTAGCCAATGACAAATAGGACTTGCAAAATAAATTCCCCAACATCCTTGCTCTCAGGTGGCACCAGGTGTGGGTGCATTCCATACTATTTCCAGAGGGCCCCAGAACTGATCCCCATTGCCTGCGGCAGTAACCTGCTCACGAATGCAGTACAGACTGGCTTTCTTCCCTGTTCTCCCTCATTCTCTTTCCAATACTTCCTGGGATCGCTTCCCAAATAAAATCACTTGCTCTCATGTCTCTGTCCCAGGGTCTGCCTTTGGGACAAACCCAGCCTAAGACTTTAGCATGAGGACATTTTTAAAATTTTGAGTTGGCACTAGAAAATTATGAGAACCTCCTATGGAAAAAAAAAAAAGAGAACCTCCTATGTTCCTTGTTATTGTTGTTTTTGCTGCTGCAACAACAGTAAAAGGAACTCACTGTACTTTCTCCAGATTTCCGGCACATTCACATTTGCCTCATTACTTTTTCATTCATCTTCTTTCCTTCCAGTCTGTTCCCTTCTCCCTCCATGCGCCCTCTTTCTCTCCACATTTGTAAGCATGCACTCATGCATAGTATTGTATATACATATTATTATTTCTGGAACCATTTAAGAGTAAATAGGAGACTTGTGCCTTTTTACCCCTAAGTATTTCAATGCATATTTCCGAAGAACAAGAATATTCTGTCTCATAAGGACAGCACAGTTACCAAAATGATTTCCACTGTTTCTTATTATTTTCATGCTTCTACTTTATGGGGTCAGAGCTATGCTTAGTCACAGAATGCCACATGGCATTAAGTCACCAACTCTTACTACTTGAGAAAAATATGATTTCCAGAATGAAATTACACAGACAAGGATAGATAAGCCTTTCCTGTCCATATAGCTGAGGACATGTCACAACCACAGACTGGAGGCCAGGCCTATGCAATTTGCACTGTCCACCTGCTTCTTTTCGTACTTTCTGAGTAGGAGACTCAGCGGTTATTACATCATCACCCTTAATATGCCCTAGGGTCTTCTGTGTTCAAGAGTACACATTGGTCTAACCTCTTGGATTAGCCACCGCACTTCCCATCCTCGTTGAGCTATCTCTGCTGCGCATTTCAGGATCTCCTTCTGGAATTCTAAAAGGCACTTCTAATCTAGCATGTCTCAACTCACGCTCAACATTACCCCCCCAAGCCCAGTCCTCTCCTAGCAGTTCTCTCAAGAAATGGTGCCATCACCTATGCCGCTGGGTGGGGATTCATTCTTGACACCTGGCTTTGCTTACCCCCTGCACCTCTACATGCAATCCGTTAGAACATTCTGTCAGTACTTCCCACTATCTCTTCCCATCTCTGCTGTCATCACCACCACCCCTGGATGCCCCACCACCTCCTGCCTGAGCTACAGCAATAACCTTTGAACTGGTTTGCATCCTTACTCCCTACAATCTATTCTTCAGCCTGTAGAAAAAAAAAATTGAAACACAAATCTATGTCTTCCTTCTGCTTAAAACCCATAAATAGTTTCTACTTAGTGTTTGAATGAATACAAACATACTTAACCACTCATGGTCTGACCTCTAACTACTTCTGCTCGGCTCTTGCAGTTTCCATCCCGGCCACACAGCCTTTTTTTCAGTCTCTCAGTTCATGGTGCCATCTCCTGCCACAAGATCTTTGCACATGTTCTCCCTGTGTGGAATGTGCCTTATGTCTACTCTCTAACCTCCTTCAGGTCACAGCTCCCTTGATTCAGTCCAAATTCCCATATTTTCTGGAATCACACAGCTCTTGTTTTTCATAAGGGGCAGAGTTAAAATTTTATGTTTTCTTTGTGATTGTACAATTATCATCTTCTCCACCTGATTACAAGCTTCATGGTGCAGGGACTGTGTCTTGTGGACCTCTTATTGTATCTTCAAGCCCTACGGAGTGTATTGTACTCAGTAGGTAGTCAGTGAATAGTTGTTGAATGAAGGAATAAGCAAGCATAGATGACTTTTTTCAGCTCAACTGTGTAGGTTAATAGAATTGCATAGTTAGCTCTGAGCAATTCAGGACTAATCTGGGTTTTAAAAAAATCAGATATGAAGGAAGTGACCAGAAAAAGTACAAACTGGAATTCAAGCTGTTGACAAGATGGTAACATAAGTGACTTGTCTATAACCAATCCACAGAAAGCAGTCCTCACATTATCTTGGCCATATTACATGGGGCATATCCAGAAATTACTCATATAAATACTGGCTATAAGCTCTGTCTTATATATGGACCTGATTCTGGATGTTAGGAAAAAAAACAAACAAACAAATAAACCCCAAAACCATGAAAGAGTGTTACACAGTCTAGACCATTTAGCATAAATTATCAAAGGCACCAACATATCAGTGGAAAGTGATCAGACAAGCACAAACTCCAATCCTGATTTTATAGGCCTGTTTCCAGAAGAAAAACTTCATTGTGGCAAACTTCTCCTTAAAATAGCTCAACGTGCTTATTTTCCATCTTAAACCTCTCCTGCAACAATTACAGCTCTTTCCGGTACCTTGTAAAAGCCAGGCTGTCAGACACTATCATTTCTGGAAATGGGTGTGCATTTGCCTCAGCTACATGCAAGCAATTAGTGGGCAGAAACCTTATCTGAGCAGTCACCACCCTGTCTTCACTTTCAAGCAATGGCCAAATTTAAAGGCGACTTATCATGCCCCAGAGCATATTGTTGGTGGAGCGTGGCCAGTGAGAATTGCCAGGTTCCTATCTTTTTAACATGTCATTCCATGTTCAACCACAAGGGTCAGTTTTGCTGATTGTTGAGGGGGACAACCCTCTATTGGGACAAGCCCGAACCACTTCTATCTAGGCTTAATTGAAGACTTGGAATATAAGCAAGAACACATTCTGGATGCTGCTCTTTTTGTACCAACCCTTCCCACATTTGTATTGCAAATGTTTGCCTTTGCTAGAAATAATGGAGCTGGACCAAGGTGTTTGCTGGCACAAAGACTGAGGTTATGGGGCCCGTGTCACATGAAATCCAGGGCACAGATGGGCTCGTGTGGCACCTCCGTGCTAATTGACTGCCAAAGCTCTCTTCCCTGGACTTGAAGCAATACAGTCAATTGATGCCATCCCGCCACAGTTATCTGGCATTTACATCTCAGCCATGTCCCCTGAGCATCTGCCAGGCCTATACCGTGAAAGAAGCAACAATACTTTCCTGGCTATGAAATCTGCTGAAGTGGAACCAATTGGTATATATATTAAACACTAGCATAACAAACATGTTGTCTTTAAAAAAGAGCACCGTTTAGAAGATATTTCAGCAGGAAGGAGGTGGGTGTTTATGTATGCTAAGGGGAGCTCTGTGGTTCGTGGTTGCTATTCTTAGTAATTTTGAATGCCTGTTAGGGGTTTGTTCATGTTCATGTCCTAGAGTTACATATTGTAGTGATTTTGGATGGGGTCAGCATAGAGAGGTCTGCCTCAATAGGGGATGGCATTGAATGCTTCTCTCCTACTTGTTTATAGCCAACCTGGCACAAGACAACTTGATTTATAAAGAAGTTAGAGGCTTCAGGGGTAGAAGGAGCTAGACTAAATCCAAAGCCCGTCATTTATTCTATGTGCAACCCTGGCCATATTACTTTGTATCTCTAGCCTCAGTTTCTTCATCTATAAATTGGGATAACAATACTTATTTCAGGATTGTTGCTAGAAATAAGGGAGGACAGTTGAAAGTACCCACCAGAGTTCTCAGAGCACAATAAATGGTTATCAAGTGTTGGTTCCTTCCTGATGCCCCATTACAAGTGCTTCTTTGGAAGGGCAGTGCAGAGTGCGATCTGGGGCTGGGAATCCGGTCCATGCACTTGAGGTATGCAGTCCTTTGCCTGTGCAGCCCCATGTGGAGCCATTTACATCTTTGTTTTTGCTCCCAATAGGAGCAGAATAATTGCTGTAAGGAAAATGTGGCTATCTTGTTTTTACTCAGGGAAAACAGTGATATAAGACTAAGAATGATACGCTTCAAAAGCAATGTTCTTTTTTCCCATAAATTCCCTATTATTTGTCTTATTGTATTTTATTGCTTTTTCACCACCTACAGGTTTCAACATTTCCCATGTTCTTTGGAGCCCTAAGAAACACTGAATATATTTCTAATATGGTCGAAGATATCTTCCTTCCCATGAACTCATGTTACTCAAGAAGAAAGCTGCTGGGGATCCCTGGGTGGCTCAATGGTTTGGCACCTGCCTTCAGCCCAGGGCATGACCCCGGAGTCCCGGGATCGAGTCCTGCGTCAGGCTCCCAGCATGGAGCCTGCTTCTCCCTCTGCCTGTGTCTCTGCCTCTTTCTCTCTATGTCTATCAAGAATAAATAAATAAAATCTTAAAAAAAAAAAAAACAAAAAGAAAGCTGCTGGATTCCACCATCTCCCTAACTTGTCGGTGTTAGTGGCATGTTAAAGCAGAAGAAAGAAGATCTTGAAAACCAGAAAGAACTGAGTTTGGATTCTGATTCTGATCTTGCCACTTCAAGGACGGATTTTTTTATTTTACAAAATGAGCATCATAATGACTCTTATCCAGTTGGATGGTGAGCAGAAAATGAGACAACCCATAGAAAGTACATGGCACGTGCTAGGTGTTGCACACATTTACATCATGCCCCTTCTGCCTTTGCCTTCATTGTTCTTGGTTTGATTTCCTTTTCAAATATAATTGTCTAGCTTAGGAGTAAATATGGCATCATTGAGACAATCTGTGGGCAGATTTTGGTGACAAAAATGGAAACTAAACCTAATGACTTCACTCTTCCATTATTTCTGGGGAAGACATCATGTGTTCCTGCATTTGGGGAGGCCCTTGCTTTTTATCCTAGATGCCTGCATGTTTTAGTGATGTGATGTCATTTCAAAGAATCATAAAACACAGCCCTCACAAACACATACCAGATATTGTAAAGAATTAATACACTTGGTTTATTCAGAGTGTCTCTGCCTGTGGTAGGTTGACACAAGGACAAAGTGAGGAACTTGGGCCAGGCCATAGCAGCGAATGGCTGGAGAGATGCAAAAGACAGAGGGAGGCAGGTGCAGAGTGAGAGCATCATGAAAAGCACTTCAGCAGGGTCAGGAAACTCACCACAGTAATTCCAGGGCCATGAGCTTCTGGTGGCAGATGGCAGAGTGGCAATCCGATAGGAAAACATCAAGAATAACCAAGGAATATGAGAAATTAGAGACAGAGCAACATTCTGCATGGAGCAGCTGCCTAGGCACAAAATAAACCATTTCTTTTCTTTTGGTTGGAGATGTGGGAAATGAATGCTAAATCTCAAATATGTGTAGGAGGGAAAATATGGAAGTCAGCTTACCAAGCTCACCATGTTTCAAGTTCAAGGTAGTGTCAGATTTGGCACTGTTGAAACAGCAGGCACATCCCCCTCCTCTAAAAGGAGTACTTAGTGAACAGACATGTCATAGTTCAATATTTTCTAGGAGCAATGAGGGAAAAGTAAAGATCTGTGGAATTTAATATATGTGGTCCATCAAGATTCAGTTGAAACTATTTTGGGGACATCAGTGCTGTAATGGGTCTTAACATGTTTTAAATCACTAGTCGTCTAACTAAACTCATAATGGAGGACTTCCACTGAATAATTAATATTAAATATTCTAACTGGCATCAAGGATATATTGGCTATGAGGAAATGATGAAAAGTTGATTAAAATGGACTTTTATCTGAGGAACTAAGTGACATAAAAATGATATGGCAGTAGCATTAACCCCCTGATCTCAGCCGCTTGGCATCTTGAAGTGGTATTACACGCTAGGGCTTTTTGCATTTTTCAGGAAGTTTGAGTTGACGATGGAGATATCTTCATTTCACAAAGAATTAAATTGCTGCTAATTCATTATTTTGTCTTCTGCATTGAGTGAGGCGGTGTCAGAGAAGCCAACCAGGCAGCTGACTACAGGAGTCTCTGCAGGAGAAGCAGAGACTAGATTTTCGGTGCAGGGAGCCAGAGGGGAGAGAATGAGAAATTTAATCTGGTGGGGTAGCAGGGCTTCCCTGATTTTCAAAAAAGCATTACATTCTGTCGCATGCAGATGCAGAAGATATGATCTAGACAGGTTCTTCAGCTTCCCTCCAAAGTCAGGGCAGTGATCACAGACTTGAGTACTGAGAGGTGGACTTTCAAATACGGAGCAGTTCAGATAAAGTTGTGCTACCAGGAAGGGGTCAGAAAGACTGGCCATGATCAGCCATATCTAGATGAGGGGCATCAGGCCCCTTCCCTTGTGGAGAAGGAGTAGCTGGAATGGCCTCAAACCCTGGCTGAACATCTGACTGCTGGGAGCAGTGCATATATGTTCATGAAGCCTCTTATTTGACAAACTGGCTTTGTGGCAGACAGAAATCCTTAATTAGGCAACATGGAGACTCTGTCCACTTCCCCAGCCCAGATGGCTGAAGCCCCACCCTCACCGGATACAAGCTCACACACATATACACCTAAGGTGCTGACTGCTCTTGTTTTCATTGCACTCACTCAATCACTAGCTTAGCTTCAGCAAAGACCAGGACTGTGGCATTGGTGAAAATCTTTGCAGAGCTCGAAAGTCACTGCCATCTGCTTGGCAAATGCTATAAAACAATGTAAGGTTGGCAAAGGAAAACTGAATAGCTGTGAGCAGAGCAGAAGCTCCCTTGAAGAGAACCAGAGCAATCAGGGAGAGAGACGGTCCTCAACCAGCCAGGTAAATGACAATAGAGGGCACAGGGGACGCCCAGACCAAATGCTGTCGAGGGTAATACAATGTAGTAGGCACAGTGCAGGTCGCATGCTTCAACATTAGCTGCGTGCTTGTGATTGAGTCTTCCTGGGTGGGCAAAAGCATATGTAGACAAGAAAGCTGAAACCGACAAAATGAACCAACTGAAATGTTAAAGCGGAAGTCTGTTCTTATGGCATGTTCTTCTGATCTGAACACAATCCTACCCAATACGAAAACAGTGGGAACACACTTAGGAAGCAAGTTTATTTTGGGTTCCTAGGAAGCAAGCATAAGCTGTTTGCTCCTCTAAAGTTGCTCTTTCTACCCAAAATCAATTCTAGTATGTTGCTTCTCATTACACAGCCAAGTTAAAGCTGCTTCAGACGATCATAGACACATTTTTCTCCCTCTCAAGTAATTTATGTAATACGGGTTAGAGCAACATCAGGACTGGGAGCCAAGTATGGCCTGAGCAGGGCCCTGTCCCGCATCAATCTCAGGAAAGGGAGTCTCTCTCTCCTTGGGAATGCTCCTGCAGCTTCCCCCACTGCCCCTGAAAACATCTTGTCATTTTTTTCTTTCTGGGTAGATATTATTCTTAATCTTAAAGAACCAAAGTACCAATTTGCAGATACTGCTTTTTCAACTCTCGGGAGTGTTCTAACAAAACAGGAGTCTCCTTTTTGGTAGAGAAAGTATATTGCTTAATGTTCATGTAGCAATTACACATTAAATTGTTCATATTTCAAGGGAAGG